>NC_092875.1:130870355-135670355 GCF_028372415.1 Notamacropus eugenii | reverse complement strand
AGGCCATTTCAGGAACAAAAATCCTGTAGCCCCCTATTGTAGGAACTGAGATGAAAGGTATGCTAGAGAAGTGATCATGCAGTCTTTCCTTAAAGATCTCTAAGGACAATGAACCCAATCAACCTATTCTAATTGTTGGACAGTTCTAATTGTTACTAGGTTTTTCCTAACATCAAGCCTAAACATTATTCTTTGCAGCTTTCACTTATTATTTCTAGCTGTGCTTTGTGGAGCTAAGCAGAATAAATCTCTTCTGTATACCAACATTTGAAATAAATGAACATGACTCTCATGACCCTGGAGCAAGTAGGGGGTGCAGTGGATAGAATATTGGATTTGGAAAGACTTCCCTTCCTGAGTTCACATCCAGCCTCAGACACTTAGAAGCTGTGTGACACTGGGCAAGTAATTTAAACCCTGTTTGCCTCAGTATCCTCATCTTTAAAATGAGCTAGAGAAGGAAATGGCAAACTACTACAGTATCTTTGCCAAGAAAAGCCTACATGGGGTCACAAAGAGTCAGTTAGGACTGAAACTATTGAACACTTCATGTCCCTAGAATTCAGAGACGATACTACACATCAATTGATCAACAGGAATACATTGATCACTCAGTTAGCATGTAGTGGGTGGACCTTTTTGTGCCCCGTTTTCATGGAATTTCTCCTGTGGGCCCTAGTAGTCTTGTATTGGGATTCCTGTGACTCATATCCTAACTGTGTTGCATTCCTCATGTCCCTCTGTCTATGGTTCTCCCCAGCTCTCAGCAGATGATGCCTAATGTTCTCTTGTGCTTCTCAGTTTAATCTGCTCTAGCTTCTCAAGTAGAATTTCTTATGTCCTTACACTATATTCACCATTGGTGTCATACTCTAGTTGCCCCATAAATAATATTTTTCTTCAGAGCCTAGGTGGGGAGGACCAAGGATGCTCTCAGCACTTTTTTTTCTTCTGTACTAGGGACTGGGAATCCCCACATCAGTAAACCCAGCTCTTATACAGTGTCCCCACGAATCATACCTTGACTTCTCTATACACCAATGTTCTTCAAACTTCCTGCTTCATAAGGATATGAAATTAACTTTCAGAAGTGTTTTTTGGTAGCATCTCCACACTTTACCCCCCTTCTTTTCCTAATAAGATCTTAAGTCCCCCATGTCTCTACACCAGATGCCATTTTCTACTTATATCAAAGTGTTACATAGCTTCCTGTGATTTCTATAATTCTGTTACCCACTCCAAAGTTCCAGAGTCCTAAGCCAAACCACAACGCTGCCAACAACTATCAGTTAATCAATCAATCAGCAAGCATTCACGCTTGAACATGTATTAGGTTACAGGTTCTATATTAAATGCAAGGCATAAAAAAAAAAACTAATAATGGAATAGACCTCATTGTTCCATTCTTTCTGGAAAAATGGCAGGTGCAATCATATACCCAAATGGATATCAGCAATTTGGAAGTTTCCTCCAATCATGCTAAATCCACGTACATTTTCACATTCTGTGTGACTCTCATTCATGTCCTCCCAAAAGCTTGTCACAGAGTGAGGCACAGACCTTTCTTACCTACTTTTGACTTTTCCAAGGTAACAATGGCAAATTCTGGCTGGCCGCATTTATCCTTCATCTATAAATTATGACTAATCTATCTTTTCTTCCTATCAAACAATTCTTTAAGGATGTCTTTTTCCTCTGGTCTTCTTCAGAGTGCTTTGTTGGTTACAATTTACCAGCTCTTCGTACCCTCCATGTGTCTCTATAATATTTCATACACATATAAATAATACATAAAATATAGTATAAACCAAATAAATAAAAAGTTATTGGGGTGCATTGAAACCTAGGGAATCAGGAAAGGCAATGAGCTTTTTCCCTTCATGAACCAATTAAAAAGGTGCAGATATAGACAAATTTTGTTTATACATCATGCCCATTAATTGATTGGTTGATCTTATAACTTGAAGAGAAGTTTTCACCTGATAAGTGTACCAGGACACAGAGAATCTTTTAAATTGAGGTTCCTCTGTGTGTGTGTGTGTGTGTGTGTGTGTGTGTATGGTTCCAATTCTTATTCTTGTATATCTATCTATCTATCTATCTATCTATCTGTCTGTCTGTCTGTCTGTCTGTCTGCCTGCCTGCCTGTCTCTCTCTCTCTGTCTCTCTCTCTGTCTCTCTGTCTCTGTCTCTGTTTCTGTCTCTCTCTCTCTCTCTCTCTCTCTCTATATATATATATATATATATATGTATATGATTTTCTTCAGATAAAATAAAGTATCTCTAGCACCTAGTATAGTATCTGACAAATAGCAGATGCTTAATAAATGCTTATTGCTTATCAATTATTTGATCCAGACACAAAATCACAGACTATAAATATATATTCTAGAGGGGAATTGGCATGTCCATATATGCATTATGTGTGTATATATATATTATGTATGTACATATATGTATACATATATTACTATCTAATAAATATTATTTAAAATTATTAAATATTTTATAGAAGGTAGATATTTTATAAAATATGTCTTTATAATACTAACTGCTTTTGAATAGAGTTTAATATGAGCTAGGTCTCTTTCAAACCCCATTTAAGAAGGTTTAATTCCTGAAGGAACTGTTTTTAATGAGGTGGTTTCATTTCTAAGACATGCTCCCTCAAGACAACATAATAAAGAAGCTCCCATGTAGCCTTACATTTTTAACAAGCGCTGATTATAAGCTTGTCCCTTCTAATATTAAAATAATCCTTAACTTTGCTCACAGTATTCAGATTCTGGTATGAAAATATCACAAATTCATGTGCCCTCATATCAAATGTCAGCTTATGCTTTTAATTTCTTTCTTATTAATAATTATGTCATTCCTTATAATATTTCTATGATTACAAAGCACTTTCATGTATAGTACCTATATGTACCTCTTAACTATCCTTTTATATTACAGAAGTATTAACATTCTTCTATTATAAATGATTAAATGGCAGATCAGAGAGGTTAAGGTCATACATGAGGATCCCAAGGTTGAAACTAAGCCTTCTAATGCCCAGCTCAATGCTTTTCAGTGGAACGGCTCCCTGCTTCTCCTTAGAAAACAGGAACCTAAGATGCTGGTTGCCACTGTGGCTTCTTTGTGCCAGAGGTAGTTAGTACTTCTTGAACATCAGGTAGGAGTCTAGTTAAGATTGATCTTAGCCTGCTAGTTCATCCAGGGCCTGGGTTTGTATAGCAAGGTGCTAGAAGTTACTTACAAGGTCAGAGACATTCACTGAAGGCTATGTAAGATCACATGGAAATAAGGAATCTAATAGCCCAAGCTTACTAGCCCTGAAGTGTCACCCTCACTCAACAAAACCACTGCTATGTCTTAGCTTCCTGCACCTTTATGTGCACTGTGAACCCCATTGATGTAAAATATAAATGGCAGCTAAGATTGCACTGTTCCAATGCAGAATAAGCCTAAAGGTTCTATTTTGCACTTCAAAGAAGACCTAGCATGATAAGTACTGGAAGTGCCCTCATAGCTCCTTTCTGTCAAGGAGAGTCAGGAGGCCAGGACAAATATGTGGCATAAAGGACATGGCATTATATCTTTGGGATGGATCTATAGGACATTAGAGTGAATAGAAGAGAGATACTACATTGGGGATTATAGGATTATAACTTCTGAGCCATTCCCTTGGGTATTACAGCCCTCCATATGTATTTCAAAACTAAATAAATAAATGAAATTAAACACTTCTTAAGTTCATGGTAAGAAAATCCTTTATGAGATGTGGAAGATTAGGGCTAAGGTTAAATATTTATGACTTCTTTCTTTCTCTTCTTTTCCCTTCCCTTCCCTTCCCTTCCCTTCCCTTCCCTTCCCTTCCCTTCCCTTCCCTTCCCTTCCCTTCCCTTCCCTTCCCTTCCCTTCCCTTCCCTTCCCTTCCCTTCTCTTCCCTTCCCTTCCCTTCTCTTCCCTTCCCTTCCCTTCCCTTCCCTTCCCTTCCCTTCCTTTCTTTTGCCTTCCCTTGGGATCTTTTGGATGTTTGACTGTCTCCAATGTTGCAGATCACAACCCATCTACATTGTTTTATTCTCTGTAACTCTAATCCATGTCCCCCAAGATTTTCCATAAATTTTCCATAGGGAATCCTCCAAGTTGGTGAGGGTCCACCTCTAAATCTCAAATACAAATTCTGGTTGAATCTAATTTCCAGCCCATTCTTGCTATTTGACTAGATGAACTCATTTTCTAGTAACACATCTCTGCTGGCATCTTTAAGCTATGGAAGTTCTGAATGATTCTTTGTAAGTAATGTCTAAGAGTTTGCTTATGCCCACCATATACTGCTCCCTTGTCTTTTAGGTGACTGTCCAATCTCAGTGCCAAAATTGTCTTTTTTGTGTAAACTTGGAACAAGTTAAATAACCTCTGTATGCTTTAGTTTCATCACCACTAGAGATGGGGTTTTATATAGAACAGGTCTTCTTAAATGTTTTGCGCTCTTGATCCCTTCAGCACTTCTTAAAAGGTGGGTTGTGACCCCATATGGGACAATCTCTCAGAAGAAAATATTCCTTCTATCAACGCAGGATGATACCTTCTCTGCATTTTATAATCTTCAGAGTTGAATAGAAAATGAAGACATAAGTGACTTGTGTAGGTTCATATAGTCTATATGGGTAAGAGGCAAAACTTAACCCAATCCTTTCTTGCTTCCAAGCTAACTTACTGGCCTCTATGATATCCTTTTTCATCTGTAAAATGAGGAAGTAATACTAGCGCTACCTAACTTATATAAGGGGCTAGTAGGTAGCGCAGTGGCTAGAGATCTGGACCCAAAGTCAGAAAGACCCAAATTTAAATCCAGCCTCAGATACTTACTAGTGCCCTGGGCAAGTCACATAATTTTGTTTGCCTCAGTTTCTTCATCTGTAAAATGAGCGAAAGAAAAAAATTGCAAACTACTCCAGTATCTCTGCCAAGGAAACCTTAAAGATGGGTCACAAGGAGTCAAATAAGACTGAAACAACTAAACAACAACACTTTACATGGTTATTTTGAGTAAAATATATTGTGAAACATATATTTGTGCGTGAATGTATATATATATATATATGTTTATATACATATATGTGATTTTTTATTAACATGGTATGTTGTCCCGGGCTTCTACACTAATTTAAATATCCTGGGCTCCCTACGCTAACTTTCCCTCCCTGGGCTTCGCTTGGAATCTTACCTCAAGATCTAGAGCTAGATCTCTATTGGTCTTCAGACATCTCTGGCCCCTCCTATGGGGGAGAGGAATAACTAGACAGAGCACCCTAATTGGCAGCTGCACACACATTAATGGCTACATCACTCCCCAGATCCCCCAACGCACCCAGCATATATTTGGGCATCCGAGCTCCTCCCATGTTCCTCCCCGTAGGCGGAGCCTATCCTGTTACTGAGGCATTCCCAGTACCATGCAGCTTACCAGACCAGCTAGTGCCACATAAGCAGGTTAGCACCTCCAGGTGTCTCAACTCTCCATACAGGAGGCCACGGTCCAGAGCTGGGCCCCAACAATATGTAACAGATTTTTTTTAGCAAATGTCGAATCAAAATTTTAATATTGTGATTTAGCGGTTTCCATATTTCAGAAACCCAACATTTACTTTAGAGAAGATGATTCCTCAACAGTGCATCTGAGTACTTCCCTGTCTTGGTTGGACACAAACCTCATCAAGAACAGGACCTGGACTAGTTTGTTTGATAGCCTCAGGAGGATGTAGGCACAAGATAGGGTCAGGCTTCAAGGTTCACCACCAGATAAATTTGAGCAGTTAGAGTATAATGAGAGAAATCAGAACAAAATCAGAGATGCAAGTTTAGCACATTGACAGGCTACTGTAAAAATAAGCAAACTTTTAGCTTAGCCCATATTGTTAAGGCATAAAGAAGACCTGTTACTTCATTGAAGGAGCTCAGACGTAGCCTGTCAACGCTAACCCAGATATGTCCTCAGCTGGAAACTGTTGATGTTAAATGACTGTTAGATATGGAAACTAGTTCTCTAAGGGGAAATAGTTATTGTATAAAGAAATGGGGAAATGCATTCAAAAATCTTCAGAGCAATTATATCACTTGACTGAACTCCATCCTTTTTCCTGGCTGGAGGGCTGTGTGGCCGGACCAGCTTCTACAATGAATATTCGTTAGCTTAGCAATCATTTATTTAGTTATTGCTAAGTGCTAGTCACTGTTATATCATGCACAGGTTACAAAGATACAACCCAACTTACTGGGGATGTAATTAATAAAAAGAAATATAATTCCCACCCTCAAGGAAATGACAATTTAAAGAGAGAACACATAAAAGGAGTCAGGAACCCATGCAAGGTCATCTTGTTCCTGTGGAACTGAAACCAGCAAGACAACAGGTAGAGAGTGGAGGGAGCTGAAAGTTTGTAAAGGAAGGCACTGGGA
The DNA here is from genome assembly GCF_028372415.1 of Notamacropus eugenii. NCBI lineage: Eukaryota > Metazoa > Chordata > Mammalia > Diprotodontia > Macropodidae > Notamacropus > Notamacropus eugenii. The sequence continues at coordinate 135,663,887 of NC_092875.1, read as the reverse complement.
GGAATTTGGTGCTCTACTCTCCAGTTCTCTAATCAGAAGGGAGAAGAGGCTAATGGAGATGTTGTCAATCCATGCTTGAGTTAGCAGCATGTTGTCCAGTGGAAACTAGGCAGGACAACATACACAATAAAAGATAAAAACAAGAACAATTCTTGCCATCAAAATGCCAACATTCCACTGGAGAAAACAATATATAAACAGATATAAAAATAAAATATCTAAAAAAATCACTTCAAAGAATACATATGTATATATTATTAAATCTATATGTAGAACTCTGATTGGTACAAGCTCTCATTGCCTCAAGCTTGGGCTATTGAAATAGCCTGCTGGGAGGTGTAACTGCTTTAAATCTCTCCCTACTCCAACCTATCTTCTATTTAGCCACCAAAGTGATTTTCTTAACCTAGAAGTGACATGGTATGCCATTCCCCATGCTCACTGTCCGAGTTATAGTGGCTCCCTGTTACCTCCAGTATCAAAAAAAACATCCTCTAGTATATAAAGTCCTTCATAACCTAGCCCCCCTTGCTTTTTCAGTCTTCTCACACCTTATTCCCCAATATGTACTCTTCAGTTCAGTGGCATTTGTCTCCTTGCTATTCTACAAATGAGGCATTCCATCTATTGCCTCCAGACATTTTCTCTGGCTATCCCACTTGCCCTGGAAGGTTTTCATTCTATATCTTCACCTCCTGGTTTCCATGGCTTTCTTCAAGTTCCAACAAAAGTTCCATCTTCTATAGGAAGTCTTTCCCAACCCTTCTTAATTCTAATAGCTTCTCTCTTTTAATTATTTCATATCTTACATAAGCTTGTTTTGACATATGTGTTTGTTGTCTCTTCCATTAGATTGTAAGCTCCTTGAGGGAAAGAACTGTCTTTTATCTTTTTTTTGTATAATTTCAGTCCTTAGCACCGTGTCTGACACATAGTAGGTGCTTAGCAAATGTGTATCAACTGAGTAATAATCTACAAACTTTTATTAAACACTTATATGGATCCAGAAACTATCTTCACACTAGGGGTACAGAGACAAATATTAAACAGTCTCTACTTTTAAGGATCTTATATTCTATTGATTAAGGCAAGATGTAGATGTATAAGTATATGCAGAAGAAATGTATATGCAGACTATTTTTTTCAGACTAATTTTTTTAAAAATAGAAAATATTCAAATACTTACTGTGAAGGAGGGTATCAAAAATGTTTCCTTTAGAAAGTGGTGCTACAACTGCATCTTGAAGTAAGTGTGGAATACTTCGAGACAGAGTTGAGGAAGAAAGGCATGGTGTATGGCTAGTACAAAGGCACATACATGGGATATGAATTGTCATGTGTGAGGAACGACAGTTTGGCAGGATCACAGAATTCACAAAGGGAAGTCATACATAATGAAGCAGGAAACACAGGTGAAATCTAAGTTGTGAAGGGGTTAATAAGTCTAATAGACTTTATATTTTATCCTTGAAGTGATAGGGAGTTTACTGAGCTGGGGAGATCTGCATTTAAGGGAAATAAATTTGGCAGTAATATGTAGACACTTGAGCCAGGAAGACCAATTTGGAAGCCAAAGAAATAGTCCAAGCAATTGGTAAAGAAAGTTTGAAAGAAGTGAGTGGCTATGTGAATGGAAAGAAGGAATCAGATCTGAAAGATATTATGGAAGTAGAAATAATAAGATCTGATCGCTATTTCAATATGTGAGGTGAAGGGAAGGGAGGAGTTAAAGATAACACTGAGATTTTAGATTGGAAATACTAGAAAAGTGCCACTGTCCTTGACAAAAATAGAGAAATTCAGTAGAGGGATAAATGCTGATGAAAAGATAACAAATTCTGCTTTGGAGATGATGATCTGAAATGTCTCTAAGCCATCAAGTTTGAAATGTCCAATAGGAACTTGTATTGTTGTTGTTTTTATTTAATTTGGGGTTATTAAAGACCAAATACGATTTACTTTAATATCTCCTGTTAAGTAGCACACTTGCACACTTAGTAAGGGTCAACAAGTAGAAGCCTAGCAAACAAGAATGTTAATATTGTACTCTTCATACTTATGCCAGCCAAGGATGATTGCATTTGACATTCAGTGCTATAAGTAGTCTATGACAATGTATCAACTACAGAAATATTACCAGTGATTTGCATGTATTAAATAGGCAATGTAGCCAATCATGAAGAGGTATAATCAATCAGCTAATCAGCAACATTTATTAAGTGTACTCAGTATGCTTAATACACTATATGCTATGGAAGCTAATAGGAATATAGAAAATAGTCCCTACCCTTGAGAAAATTTCAGTGTATTGAAGTACCAAAGATTAGCAAAAGCATAACCTAGGAAATTCTCCAGGTTACAGACACTTTATTCCAAAAGTTCATTGTAAGTTGGTTGTATAAAATCAAGAATATATGTTCACAGAGAAACCAAATTATATCTGCTAGGTTCCAAGTCTAGCTAACAAAGGCTGTTACACAAATGAAATAATACTGGAAAAATTTTCCAAGTTCTAATTTAGAGTTTGGGATTCCAAGAAGATATTACCATTCACCTTCCATCTAAGTATTCGTGGTGTTTGCTGGACAACCAGTCAAAAGGCTATTGTAATTATGTCAAGGATATTTCATGCTTTCTCACATTTGGGTGTGGGGAGGGAGGGTGAACTTCCACCCTGCAGTACTGCCTCAGGTAGTGTATAAACCAACTATCTTTCTGTAAATCTTGTTCATAATGCAAGTGATCCTAAGTTGGAAATGACTGTACAAAAGAATATAAAAGTCATAAATACATACAAAACCAGCACAAAGCTATAATAAACACAGATGGAAAAAATAGCAAGATAGATATAGGGCTGCAGGATGGTAGGATTAAAATAAAGGTCTTTTAGAATGATGGACTTGTAAAGCAGTAGATAAGACTAGTTTGGAAAGATGTGTGGCAATTGGGCTATATCAAAAAATGAAATTTGTTAGAAAGGAGCAGGAAGGACATTTCGCAATAGCACAAAAGTATACAATGCCTAGGAAGGGGGAAAAAGTAATACAGTAAACAGATTTCCTGAAAATATTGAGTAATCAAAGCTGGAACTTATTTCAGGGGAAGATATGTACAGGCTTTCCCCAGATACCAAAATTTAAACAGGCATACCTCCTTCCCCAACTCCCAGATTATAAATAATCCAAAGTCTCGCCCTTTTGTTTCCCATACTATATGGTGGGGCTTTCTGCTACTTGGGACTGGTTTCTCCTTTTCTGAATATCCTAAGATTAGTATCTCTACTTCTTTCTTCAAACAGCATGTTTCAGAATAAAAACAAAACAAAATAAAAAATCCATCCAAGCACAAATCTTGCAATGAAACTTTTTGAATACAAAGCCTTAACAAACTTAAGTTACAAAAGTTATTCACGTCTACAGTGTTGGTAAAAAGACTGCTCCAGAATTTGCCGGCTTTATCACTTAGGCCTTTGCTAGTGACTGCAAGAGACCCTTCTGAAGTGTGAAGAACTATTTTTGTCATAAAAAATTATTAATGTTAGCTCTCTGTAAATCATAGGCAAGACTTAGGAATTTGTTACCAGAAAAAAAAAATCATTCCTTGCAATCACATCCAAGTTTAGTAGAAAGATTTCCAGAATAGTTTCAAAAGTTTTTATCTGTTCTGAGTTGAGGACATGAAAGACAAAGTGAAGAAACCACAGGATCATAGATTTAGCCTGGAAGGGATTTTAACAATCGTTCCATCAAATCCCCTCATTTTAGAACAAAGAAAATTGAAGCTTAAGGAGGTTAAGTCAACTGTACACTTTGTTTCAGAGGTGAGATTTGAACCCCCATCTCCTGAATCCCAATCCATTACTCTTCCATTGAATTACATCAGTCCAGGGCTAACTGTGGTCCATCAGACCTCAGTACACATATCTACTTCTACTACCTCACTCTGCCGATTATAAACACCTACAGTATTGACTGAGGGAGGAGGAAAATGTAAGGAAGATACCAATGTTTCTGCATGTCAGGTTTGAGGGATGGCACAAGTATTCCTCCCCCTCCAAATTCCACTCTGTTTATTGTATATATGTAGGTGTCTAGGTTCTGGCAGGGTCAGTACCTGTCGATTCCCCAAGGAGTAACTTAACCAGTGTTCAGTCTCATACCAAGGGACCTGTGATACAATACTGAAGCACATCAGTCTGGGAAATGCTGATTCTGAGCTCTGGCCCAACTCTGCTCCCTTTTCTGTTCATTATAGTAATATCTTCCCAGGTTCCTGTAATGGGAGTTAAAAATCTTCTCAGTCCATTGATAGGCCTCAGGTGGTGCTATTGAGGAAGACTTGATCGGGGAAGCTTGTTTCCTCTGAAGGCTCACATATTTTGCTGATTGCTAAAGAGGCACTGGGTCATCAGGTTTGTGCCCTCTGGCTCTGAAAAGAGTATACATACATACATATATATATATATATATATATATATATATATATATATATATATATATATAGAGAGAGAGAGAGAGAGAGAGAGAGAGAGAGAGAGAGAGAGAGAGAGAGAGAGAGAGAGAGAGAGTGAGGTAAGGTTTTCTTCTGGATCTTAGTTTTTGGAAGACGATTCTTGTGCAAGGTGAGTCTCTGGGCAGCCGTTTTAAGATGCCCATCCTCGGCTTTGAAAACCCAGATGTAGATGCTTGTAATCATCTTGTAATGATGTATGCATTGCCTATGGTCAGATAGTTGGAAGCCCTGTCTGTGGGTCCTGCTTGTATTTTCTCTGTTGGTATATATACTTAAAGAGAAATGGTTTACCCCTCTTAAAGTTGCTTTCCTTCTAGAAAAGCAGATATAAGAACATGTGCAGCACGCCCTCCTGGGTGCCAGGGTGCTTGTTGATACAGTCTCTATCAAATTGCAGGGTGGTCTAGTGGTTAGAATACTGGTAGGGTCTGCTGGAGTCATCTCATCCTAGAGAAAGCTGATTGTTATATTTTCAGACTAAACACACTTCAGAAAAAAGACATGTTACAGATCAGGGTTTAATTTACTGTTTTACTGACTGTCTAAACTTAAGAAAATGGTGGAGAAACTATTAATGCTGACTAACGTATGTCATGTGTACTTCCTCCCCCACTCCCTGCCCAGAAATCCAGTTGTTAAAACATTTACTAGCACACCACCTTAGAGTTCAAGTCCAGACATAGTTATGTACAAGCTGTGTGAAGTGAGGTCATTCATATAAAGTGACCCTCAATTTACCCATTTGTCAAATGGAGGTAATTGTACTTGTCAGGTTGAAATGAGTTAATATCTATAAATGCCTGTCATGGTGCTAGTTACATAGCCCATGTACTTCATAGATTTTCTTTTAATTGAAATGGAAATAAAAAGTACTGTATCGCAATAAACAAGCTATTAGGTAAAACTATGAGATATAAAGGTGAAAAAAATGGGACAACCGGGAAAGTGAAATGAACATTTATACACCATTGAAGATTTATTTATAAAGAACTTTCTTCCTGACACCCTGTGACAATAGCAGCGTAAGGTCTGTTATCTCCCCTGAGGGATAAAATATAATCATCATTTTTGTTTTGTGAAAAAGAGCTGCTTTTCATATTCCTGAAATCTTAAGTTTCCAAGGACAAAGGTAAGAAGGATTCAAAATAATAACTAATTTTTATACAGTACTTTAAGGTTTGCAAAACACTTGCCATTTGTGTTATTTCATGTAATTTGACCCTGAAATCATCTGTAGGAAGTAGGAGTTATTATTATCTCCATTTAGCAGATGAGGAAAGGAAAACTAATTTTACCCAGGGTCACAAAGCCAACAGGTCTGGTACAAGATTTGAACTCAAGTATTCTAGATGTTAGAGACAGCTAGATGATACAGTGGATGGAGTGCCAAAGCTAGAGTTAGGAAGATCTGAGTTCAAATCTTGCATCAGTCCCTAGCTGTATGACCTGGGAAAGTCCTTTTAGCCTGTTTGCCTCAGTTTCCTCATCTGTAAAATGAGCTGGAGAAGAAAATAGCAAACCATTCCTGTATCTTTGCCTAGAAGAAACCAAATGGATCATGAAAAGTTGGAGATGACCACCAAAAAGACTGAACAATGACAACAAAACAACGATCAAAAAGTGCTATGATATAGTAGAGCATATGTATACATACACACACACACACATATGTGTGTGTGTGTGTGTGTGTGTGTATAATGGGAGTCTTAAAGACCTAATACAAGATGCTGTTCCTACATGTTAATGAACACTATTTAAGAATAATGAGTTAATAAGTCTTAGAGAATTTGAATCAGTATTCATTGTGATGCTGAACAATTAAACTCACTTAAACTCAAAATGCTTCTCTAGGTACTTCATAACTTATTTTCATGCAAATCCACAAACGTTTATTGAACCCATGTTGGATATAGATATATTACAAGAATATTAAAAGAACATGGAATATATTACTTCTCAGACTTATGGATAGGAGAACAATTTATGAATAAACAAGAGAGAGCAAATTTAGGTATAAAGTGGATAATTTCAATTCAATTAATTTAAAATAATTAAGTTAAAAAGTGATATATGATTGTGATGGAATACTACGGTACTATAAGAAATTATCAGCTCAGTGATCTTAGAAAAACATGGAAAGACTTGCACAAAATAATGAAGAGCAAAACGGACAGAATCAAAAGAATGCTGTATACGGTACCAGCAATACTGCTTTAAGTAAAATTTTGAACAAATAAATCATTTAACCATAAAAATCCCCAAATTAACAATAGAAGATATATGCCTATTTGTGTCTTACAGTAGCCATCTCTAGGGAGGCAGAAGGAAGAAAGAAAGTAAAGAAAAAGAAAAAAAATAAAAAGAAATTTACATAATAACTTCATTATATATTTAAATGGAATAGCACATTGTACATAATGGATTTTCAATTTCATGTGCAATTATTTTTTTATTATACTATGTTATGGAAATACTTGTTTTATTCCACAAATTAAAAATTAAATTAAAAAAATAAAAATGTGTGAGGAAGGGAGAAGAGGAAGAGAGAGGAAAGGAGAGGAGAAGAGAGAACAGGGGAGAAAAGGAGAGAGAGAAGAGAGAAGGGGAGGACAGGGGAGAGGAAAGGAGGGGGGAAAGGAGACAGAAGAGGGGAGAGGAGAAGGGAGGGTAAGGGTAGGGAAGGAGAGGAGAGGTTATCCCTACTCTTAAGGATCATGAATTTTACTGGGGTGATCCTAGATAAAAGCATAATATAAGGTATCTATAAAAGAAAAAAAAGTACATTGCAAACATTAAAGTGCAATATAAATGTAAGTTTTAATAGTAATAATTGTTTATAATATAGTATTCACTTTTATAAACCACTTACTTTCTAATAATTGAACATACATTAATAAATTTTTATTCTTATTATTGTCTTGTGCCATTTTTTACCTGAAAATTTGATTTGACTCTTCACATTTGTCTTCCACCTCCTTCATTCTGTTATAAAGTGTCTCTGTTCTACTTTTGACATGTTTACTCCTCCTTATTTTGCTCATTTCCAAGACATACAGCTTGAAGGCTCACTACAGGAAAGTCATATATAAAAATTATTGTGGGATTTTGGGAGATAGGGGAACTTATCTGCCACCCAAAATTTCTGGAGCATGACAGGCTTCCTCCTTATTTTTTCCAAAGGTGTGGTGCTATTCCAGTGGAATTAGAGAGGAAGAATTCATTCATTTACTACCACTATTGCTCTGAATTATGTGTGTTTTGAACTAATACTAAATAATACGGATTATCTGTGGCCATCGTTGTGAAACACACATACATACACATGCACACGCACACGCACACACACATACAACAAAACATTTACTATTTCTTACAAGGCACATCTTCCAAGCAAGTCATAGGAGAAATTTGATTTGTTATTTCACCCACTTTGAATCCAAACAGAATTTTTAAAGTGTCAAAACCAAAGGAAAACAAAACCAAACAAATCTATTTATGAAGAAAACGCATTTTTGCTTTTAGATATATTCCATAACACAGCTTGGGAAAGTCAGATTTATCTGTTCACTGGCTGTTTTTAATGGCAAGAAATGGTCATTTTTTATCAGCAAACCTTAGACTTTATATAAAATGCTTCAGACACTTATTTATGAGTGTGACAGTCAATTCTCCTTAAAAATATGGTAAGACGAATGAAAACACTACAGAGGGAGGTAGAGATGCCTGGGAAAGTCTACAAACAGGCTAACTCCTATTTTAACTATTACTCTAAGCACCATGAAGTTTTATGGTCTATATAAATTGAAGAGAAACAATGTATTAAATGAATTTATGTCCATAATATCATTGGATAGGGAGGAATTAGAATAATGAACTTTGTCTTTATTCTACAGAGAGTTAATTTTTTTCCCTTTTCTAGCAGTCCATTTTTGTGCATGCTGATTTTCAGACAATATTAAGTGAATTACTCAATGTGAAATTTATGCTGTGGTTAGCAATCTGCTGACTGTGGGATCATTTTTTAAAATTTGCGCTATTCTAAGTTCATTATAAATGATGACAATTTATCCCAACTCTCATAACTCTCTATGTTAGCAGATCAACAATGAGCTATGAATGCACATTTCCTTTTTATTTTGATATGTCTGAATTGTTGACTATATTTTAAATGAATTTACCTTGTTCATTTTTTTGGAAACTCCTATAACCATAAATTTGAAGAACAGATTGCACTGATCATTGTTTTTAGATACAGCAAATAAAATGAGATTGAATATGACAGACTATCCAATGTTAGGAAGTCCATTACGCTAACTTTGCCAATGATCTATCTATCTATCTATCTATCTATCTATCTATCTATCTATCTATCTATCTATCTATCTATCTATCCATTTATCTATCCATATATATATATACACACATCTGTATATATGTACATATACATATGCACACACACAAACATATATACAAACATATATGTATGTATGTATATACGTATATATACAGAGAGAGAGAGAGAAAGAGAGAGAGAGAGAGAGAGAGAGAGAGAGAGAGAGAGAGAGAGAGAGAGAGAGAGAGAGAGAGAGAGAGAGAGAGAGAGAGAGAGAGTATATTTTTGTATCATTACTAACTACTTTTATACCAGGCTATTAAAGTCATTTTGAACTGGATCGTCTTGGCATGGAGATGACAATCCCTGAGTTTTCAAAGCTAGGCCAGTGGCTTGTACATAAGTTCTAATAAGTACTACAGAGCTTTAGAAGCTTTGCTTATGGGTCTAACGAAAGGTTATTTTTCTGAGCTCTAAGAAAATTCCTGGCTCATTTTGGAAAAACTCAGACAGACTAAAAAGGCTAACTATTGGTAAATTATGATCCATTTTTTTATTTATTATTTTTAAAATTGAAAACAAAACAAAAACCCCTCAATATATATTTAAATAGTCCAACAAAGCAAATTCCCACATTACTTATGTCTAAAAATATGTTTCTTTTTGCATTTTAAGTCCATCATTTCTCTGTCAAGTAGAGAGTGGCATGCTTCATCATCATGCTTTTGGACTCATGGTTTATCGTCGTACTGAGTAGTACTAAAGTCTAAGTTGTTTTTCTTTGTAATGCTATTATTAAACAAGTTATGGATTGTTACCCCATGCAGAGTCATATAACTGAATGTGGGGGTCATGAAAAATTTGTCATGAGAAAGGTTTCTGAATGTGCAACAACTAAAGATAAATTCCATATCAAATGTGTAATGAATCCAAGGTATTTATGGCAATGCTTGCTCATGTTGCATTGCACAAATTCACTGCAGCCTTGGATCTGAACGGACATGTGCACTTTGTACTTCACATATCATCATGCCAACAATGCCAACAAAGCTGCCAGAAATACTTCAGCTCAGATTCGAAACCATTGTATGTTACAAATTGCAATTTTTACTGCACATATAAAATTGTTAAATAAATTTTGGATTGGGATTAGGACAGAATTTCTAATAATTTCTGAAATGGCCCTAAACATACTTCTGCTATTTTATACTATGTATTTATGAGAAGTGGCATTCTCAGCACTGATGATTATAAAATCAAAATATTGATCCACTCTAAAAAATGTTAAAGATACTCTACGTCCTGCAGTATAAAATTTTCTGTCAAGATTTAATTCTTTATGTAAAAATAAACAAACACATCCATTTCATTAGTATGCAAATTTCCTTTCATCTTTAACAAAAGGTATGAATATAAGTATACCAAAGAATCTTTTAAAATAAATTTCTTTATGATTTACTATCAGCAAATGTTTGATTCGTATGACTATTTTATATATCTATGTACCTATACATATGTATATATATATATATATATATATACATATATACATATGTATATATATTCACATTAAAACTTTTTTAAATTTTTTATGTTGAATTATTTATTTTTAGTTTTCAACATTCATTTCCACAAAATTGTGACTTCCAAATTTTCTCCCCATCTCTTCCCTCTTCCTACCCCATAATACCTTGCATGCTGATTCCCCCTTCCCTCAATATGCCCTCCCTTCTATCATGCCCCTCCCTTCCCTTATCCCCACCTTCTCTCTTTTCTTGTAGGTCAAGACTGATTTCTATACCCAGTTACCTGTATTTCTTATTTCCCAGTTGTATACAAAAACAATTTTCAACATTCCTTCCTAAAACTTTGAGTTCCAACTTATCTCCCTTCCCCCCTCCCCACAAATCCCCACTGAGAATGTAAGCAATTCAATATAGGCTCTATATGTGTAGTTTTGCAAAAGACTTCCATAGAAGTCATGTTGTATAAGACTAATGATATTTCCCTCCATCCTATCCTGACCCCCATTTATTCTATTCTCTCTTTTGACCTTGTCCCTCCCTCAAAGTCTTTACTTCTAATTACTCCTTCCTCCCATTTGCCCTTCTATCATCCCCCCCACCGCACTTATCCCCTTCTCCCCTACTTTCCTGTAGCGTAAGGTAAATTTTCCTACCGGATTGAGTGAGCATGCTATTCTGTCCGTAAGTCACATGTGAAGAGAATAAGCTTCACTTTTTCCCTTTCACCTCCTCTTTTCTCCTCTGTTGAAAAAGCTTTTTCTTGCCTCTTTAATGAGAGATAGTTTGCCCCATTCCATTTCCCCCTTTCTCTTTCCAATATAGTCCTCTCTAACCCCTTAATTTTATTTTTTCAATATCATCCCTTCTTATTCAACTCATCCTGTTCTGTCTGTGTACATATATATGTATGTATATATATATATATATATACATACATACATACATAAATATACATATATGTGTGTGTATAATCCCTCCAATTCCCCAAATATTTAGAAAAGTCTAAAGAATTACAAATACTATCTTGCCATGTATGATTGTAAACAGTTCAACTTTAGAAAGTCTCTTAAGATTTCACTTTCCTATTTAACTTTTCATGCTTCTCTTGATTATTATGTTTGAAAGTCAAATTTTCTATTCAGTTCAGGTATTTTCATCAAGAATGCTTGAAAGTCTTCTATTTCATTGAATTACCATTTTTTCCTCTGAAGTATTATACTCAGTTTTGCTGGATAGGTGATTCTTGGTTTTAATCCTAGTTACTTGACTTCTGGAATATCATATTCCAAGCCCTTCGAATCCCTTAATGAAGACATTGCTAGATCTTGTGTTATCCTGATTTTATTTCCACAATACTGAAATTGTTTCTTTCTACCTGCTTGTAATATTTTCTCCTTGAGCTGGAAACTCTGGAATTTGGCCACAATATTCCTAGGAGTTTCTCTTTTTTGATCTCTTTCAGGAGGTTATCAGTGGATTCTTTCAATATTTATTTTGCCCTCTGGTTCTAGAATTTCAGGGCAGTTTTCTTTGATAATTTCATGAAAGATGATGTCTAGGCTCTTTTTTGATCATGGCTTTCAGGTAGTCCCGTGATTTTTAAATTGTCTCTCCTGGATCTATTTTCCAGGTCAGTTGTTTTTCCAATGAGATATTTCACATTGTCTTCTATTTTTTCATTCTTTAGGATTTGTTTTGTAATTTCTTGATTTCTCATAAAGTCATTAGCTTCCATCTGTTCCATTCTAATTTTTAAAGAACAATTTTTATCAGTGAGCTTTTGAACCTCCTTTTCCATTTGGCTAATTCTGCTTTTTAAAGCATTCTTCTCTTTGGCTTTTTGGACCTCTTTTACTAATTGTGTTAGCCTATTTTTAAAGGATTTGTTTTCTTCAGCATTTTTGGGGTCTCCTTTAGCAAGTTGTTGACTTGCTTTTCTTGATTTTCTTGCATTGCTCTCATTTCTCTTCCCAATTTTTCCTCCACCTCTCTTACTTGATTTTCAAAATCCTTTCTGTGCTCTTCCATGGCCTGAAACCATTACATATTTATTTTGGTGGGTTTGGAAGGCTTGACTTCCTCTGAGGTAATACTTTGCTCTTCCTCGTCTGAAAGGATGGAAGAAAATACCTGTTCAACAAGAAAGTAATCTTCTATAGTCTTAATATTTGTTTCCCCTTTTTTGACATTTCCCCAGCAAATTTGACTTTTGAGTCCTTTGTCAAGAGCAGGGTATACTCTGGGAACATGTAAGATCTCAGTTCCTCCAAGGTGGCACAATCAAAGGAGAGGAGTTTACTCCTCTCTTGGCCTGCACATTGGTCTGGGAGCAACCAAAAACTTTTCTGTCCAGAATCTGTGAGTAGTAGAATTTCTTCTCTACAGCCACCTCCAGCTCCCCCAGGCCAGCAGTCATCCTCCTCCCCCCAGGACCTGGCTCAGGGATGAGATCCAGATCAGCAGCTCAATTCCCCCAGGGGCTCTGAAAATGGACGTTGCAGCTGCAGTGGCTCCTACTAGCAGAGCCAGACTGTGTTTCCTTCCCATCCAGATGAAAAAGCTTTCTCACTGATCTTTAAAGCTTTCTTTGGTGTTTGTGGTTGAGGGATCTGAGAACCACTGCTGTTGCTGGGGATTCCACCCCTGAGGCCTGTTACTGTTCTGTTCTTGCAGGTGCTGAGTGGCCAGGACTGAGCTGGACCGTGTGGGCTGTGTTCTGCTCTGTGCTCTGTGTGATAGAACTTTCCTGTCAGCTTTCCAAGCTACCTTGGACTGGAAATTTCTTTCACTCCATTGTTTTGTGGCTTCTGTTGCTGTAGAATTTGTTTAGAGTCATTTTTATAGGTATTTTATGGACTGTGAGGGAAGAGCTAGAGTATGTGCATCTTTCTACTCTGCCATCTTGACTCAATCCTGCATGAAAATTTCTTGGATGAAAAAGGGTCACAAGTGGAAAAAGTTTAAAAAGCTCTTTACTAGTATACTATTTTCCCACAGCCCTTCATCAACTGTTATTTTCATCTTTTGTGATCTTCCCCTGTCAGACAGGTAGAAGATAATGATGTTGGATGACCTTTTTTGGCCATAGCAATTCATGAAGGCCATTGAATAAGGTACAGAGGAGTGCTGCTCTTCTTCAGTGGTGGTAATACACAAATCAGTGAAATATTGAATTCTTGAACATCAATTAACATTTCTATATGTTAATTTCATAAAAATACACTGAGTATGAAAGAGGTGTTATAGAATATAGACAAGATGGCAAAATTACCATCAAACAAAGAAGGAAGAGGTCAATCAAGGAAGCATACACTTATATCAAAACACAAATAAAACTAAATACTAAGTATTTCCTAATGTAGACAGTGGATGCAATCTTACAATACATCTACTATGTGTGGTACAATGGCAAACATACTTAGAGCCAGAAGACCTGCTTTCAAATTTTAGTAAAACCACTCAGTCATTATGTGACTGTGAGTAAAACTCTGAGCTTAGTTTCTTTCACTGTGATTTGGGGATAATATTTTATGTTACTCATAACATATGTTATGACTCATAGGATTCTTGTAAAGATAGCACTTTGTAAATCTTAAAGCACTGATATCAAATGCACACAGAAATGGGGTCACTAATCTATAAATACCGACCCGATATGGACTGCATATTGACTAAAATAAATATAATAAAATGTAGATAATATTTCATTTTAAATTAAATCATATAACAGCTCTTTATGTGTTGAAATTGTATCTTATTCGTGTGTTCCCCACCCCACCAGTTATTACAGTAAATATATAAGTAGCCAGTATAAGTTAATAATAAATAGGAAATAGGAATTGAATGTAAAGGGGAACATAGCAACCACCTTCCCCAAACTGCCTTCTAAATTAATTAAGGCCACATCCATAGCTATGTTCTAAATTAAGAGACATCATCTAGGATCTAATATAACCACCCACTGGTCCCAAGAATAGTCCATTGATGTATAGACTATAGATAAGTACCAGATATCCTCAGTAAAATTAGACAAATGTCATGAAAATTAAGGAAACTTAAACTGTCACAAATAACTTTGAGATCATATTGATGCAGTAATGACCCAATTCCACTGTGGTATGGGTAAGAATTAGGCTGTCCCACCCCCACCAGAACTCAATGAGAACGAGACCTTAAAAGTCTTTCACTTGAGCACATCTCTACCTATCATAGGTCCATGATGAACTCCCAACTCCCATCCACAGTTGTGTGATTCTATATGACCTCTCCTTTTCTCTTTTTCTTCCCCATGTTGTCTGACTCTCTTTTCCTCTTCATCTATCTCCATGCAATCTCCACCTGTATTCTCTGTATCTTATTAAAGTGAGATGAATGAATTACTTCCTGTGTGCTGCCTGCATTATCTTAAGAACTGGGCCTGTTCACCCTATCTCAACTAGAGACCCCATTTGTGATCCTCTTCCTTAGGAATTCTGGGACTATTTTTTCATAGCTGAGCTACTGTGGACAAATGTAGCTCCGTGAATACATTGGTAGACAACAAGAGTGGACAAAGGAAAACTGTGCCCCAGCTCACCCTCTGGGAGTTCCCTTCACATTTGGGTCATAATAAAAAACCTTAAATCAAGGTTCACATTAATTTCACATTATTTCATAACTTTTAAAATATATATTAAAAAAAACAATTCCAGAAGAACTTTCAAAGCAACATATAAATTACAAAGTTATAGACTGACTAAGAGCTAATTTTTTCCTAATACTCCCCGTAGGAACCATACTTTTTATTGTTCTCTCATAAACCTATATTACTTTAAGGAAATGAATTTCAATGAGTCAGGCATTTCAAACTTATGCTATTTTTTTCTTCCTTAATTTTTTCCTGATAAGTTTCACAGACATTCCTAGTAGATAAAATATTCAGGATTACTAACTTAAGTGAAGTCATTACTTAGCTATCACCTGGTCTCCCCAAATATGCTACGGTCACTACATTACATAATTTGTTGGAAAGTATTTTCTCTTAGCACCTCTGGAAACAACTTGAACTAAAACTGAATGAAAACATTATTTTTTCTCCATTCTTCTGCTATCTCTTGTTGACTTGACAGTTTGGACCAGAGACTGTGATGATTTCTAAAATCAAATGAAATCAGACCTATTCCTTGCCAAAAATGTATTTTTCTTCTTCTGTTTAAAAGATCTACTTACAGGTCAATAACCTCAGCTATATTTGGAACTGACAGGCATGTGGGTTGGCTTAAACTACACTTATTTTTTTATGATCATGCTTAACTAACCTTGACTGCCACATATGAAATCCTCACAACCTAATATGAACACAGAATAATAAGCTATATCCCCCCAAAATAATTCCAGATATACACACATTTTATCCTGACAGGAGGTTTTCTCAGTTTTAAAAATGAAATAGTTGTAGACTGAATAGTTGACAAGAAAGCAAAGAAAGGAATGATTTCCTAATTTTGAACCTACTCACCCTAAGTCACATTCCCTTTTGTCTGTGATCTAGACTCTCCTAAACAGGGAGTTTGTGTGTATATTTTCCACATCATCATGCAGAATGCTCAGTAGCATTCATTTTCACCAGGTCAAATGGCTTTTAAAATTCATAAACATATAAAACCCATACAGCTACTTGTTATTATTTCTCATTTGCTTGACGTTGTCTGACTGTAAGTATAGATAGAGAGATAGATACACATGCATATATTTATACATAAACACAGACACAGGACCTATCTTGTGTCACTCTCCTTTTTGATTTAAAATTCTTTTATATATTGTCATCCATGGACATGTCAGATTCAACCTGTATGTGTGTACATACATACAAATATATATGCATATATGTATTTATACACATGCATGCACATATGTGCATATGTTTATATATATTCAAGCAAATTAGAAAGAATAACAAGTACCCATATGAGTCATATTAGTTTATGCATTTTTAAAAGTCATTTGGCCTGGTGGAAACAAGAGTACTATTGAACATTCTGCATGACAGTGAGGCAAATCTAATAAATCTCAGCCTCCTTAAGGGACTAATCACTAGGTTATACTGTTGTCATGATGACCCAAGCCTTAGGTTGCTGCCTTTGTACCTGGCCTCATACTAGCAATGTCTCCTCTAAAAAGGAGCTAAAGCCATTAGTACTCTGCTCTTGCCACTAGAATCAAATGCAGTTTCCTCAGTCTAGTGTGCATGACCCTTAGCAAAATGCTTTCACCCTACCTTTCTAGTCTTATTTCACTTTATTCTCTTTTAGTTACTCTGTGTTCTAGCCAACTGAAGTTCCTTGTACTCAGTAATCCATCTCTCCTGTTCATTTAGACAAACCATTCCCCATGTCTAGGAAAAACTTACATTCCTGATTCTTTTTCAAGGTTGGCTTCATGTGTCACTTCTTTGTATTTTTTTTTTATTTAAAATTACCTTCTATTTTCACTTTAGTGGCCATGTCCACATTCAGCTAGTAGGATATAAATTCCTTGAGAGTAGTGACTATTTCATTTTTGTCTTTTCTGCTTCAATTCCAAATAGTGTCTTGGCCATATTTAATCACTGTGGATCAGAGGGAATTCAAACTCATGGTTCAGGATTGGCATTGGAGATATTCTGTTTCACAATATTTCATGTGAAGGGTATTTCAGGAGGTCAAACTAGATAATTTCTCAGGTCCTTACTAGCTCTAAATCTAATAATACTCTATATGTTTATTAGTAGGAGTAATAATAATAGCTCACATTTCTGTAGTACATGAAGTATTTTACAAATATCTCATTTTTTCTCATGACAGCTCAAGAAGGTAAGTGCTAGCATTGTCCCTATTTTGTAGATGAGGAAATTGAGGCAGACAGGGGTTAAGTCACACAGATATTCTTGCTTCCAGTTCTAATACTCTAGTTACTATTGTATCTAAACATTAGAAAGTAGGTCCTAAGCTTATATTTTGCAAAGTCTTTCCCATAGCTACTCAGAATACAGTCAAAACTTTTCACCTCTGACTAGCCATGATACACATTGATTCACTTTCTCACTTTCCATTAATATGTGTGAGTCCCTTCATAATGTATTGGAAGTCACTCTTGCCTATTCTTTCACTGCCTAAACTAAACTTTGGCATATGACAAGACCACTTTCATTACAACCATCAGTGCTACTTTGACACTCCCAATAGAATTTCTTGACTTTCAAAATGACTAATATTATCCTGAAGTTACTTTCTCACTCTGATCAATAGACCTCTGTTGTCTTGGGCACCTGCATCTTGGATGCAGCAGTTTCTCCTCTCTCCTCTCAGTCTAACAGCACCCTAAATTTCTAAACAATCGATTCAGACATGAAGTTATTTGAAGATCTATGTAAGATCATCATCCAGAGAGGAAATGAAATGCTACCTGTCCAAAACTATTAGTCATTGTCATAGATAGGTGGTTTATTCCTCTTGATTAGAAAATTGGAATTAAGATTTATAGAAAAGATATAATATGCCAAATTTTGTTAACTGTATCATATTTTCTGGCAAATGCTTCCCCAGATCTTCAAGAAACAATTGGGTAGCTGGTTACTTAAAAATGAACTTCAGTATGATCCAGTACGATTGTGATGGAATACTACTATGCTATAAGATGACCTTAATGATCTTAGGAAAATTTGGATAGGCTTGCACAAAATAATGGAGAATGAAATGGTCAGAACTAAGAGAATGTTATATACAGTAACAACAGTATTGCTTTAAGAACAACTTTGAATGACTTATAAATACCCAAATTAACTATGAAGGACATATGAAGGGAGATGCTCTCTGAATCCAGAGAACTGATAAATGGAAGTATATATAGAATGATTTTATACATATATATGTACATATATATATATATATATATATATATATATATCATGTATATAAACACATACATTGTATATACATATTACTGTCTTAGGATTACCTGTCAGGATAAGGTACCAAACACTGAAGTCCTTGATTAAGCTGAACTGTCAAATATTCAAACTGTACTTCAGAGACCACAACTCTGATGGGCTGGCCACGTTGTTTGAATGCAAAGTATACACTTGCCAAAAAGATTATTTTCTGGAGAACTTACATGGGGCAGGCGATCACATGGTGGCCAGAAGAAGTGATACAAGGACACTCTCAAGGTCTCTCTCAAGAACTTTGAATTTGATTGTGCAACATGGGAGACACTGGCACAGGACTGCTTGGCATGGCATGCCCACATAAGAAAAGGTGTTGTGCTCTTTGAGCAACTCAGAATTGAGACAGAACAAAGTAAATGCAGGATGTGCACATTTGGGATATCCACCCCAAATATTCATATGGACTATCTGTTCCCTACCTGTGGTAGAGCATTCTGAGCTCATGTTGGTCTGATCAGCCACAGTCAGACACACTGAAATTTCACTTTACAATAGTGATGTCATTTTGATCCTCTTCAAAGACGAAGGACAACAACCAACCAACATATTACATACATATAATATATATTGTATATATTTGTGTCTAATGGTAGCCATCTCTACAGCAGGAGGGAGGGGAAAAAGACATTTATATGATAATTTTATTATATATGTAAAAGGAATAGTAAGTTGCACATAATAGATTTACAGTTTCATGCACAGTCACTTATTTTATTTTATTATGCTGTGTTAAGGAAATGTTTTTATTCCATAAAATAAAAATAACATAAGTAATTTTAAAACAAAGTAGATGCTTAAAAATCCACATGAGGTAGGATGAACATAGATCGATTCTGAGTCAAAACACTAGAATATGATTACTTCAATTAATACATCTTGTAGTAAAAACATTTTATCTCAACCCCATTCCTCTTCACCCCTGTTAAAAACACTCCTCTTTCCCAGAATGGCGTTATTATACCCAAGTAGGAGAGCCACCCTTGCTGGTAATCTCAATAAATCTTGGTTTTGTTTAACAAATTTTACTCCAGTTATCTGATTATTCCAGTTCCACTCTACCCCTCGCCACCCAGTGTTTGTACATGGATAAGTGTGGGTGTATGTGTGTGTGTGTGTGTGTGTGTGTGTGTGTGTGTGTGTGCATATATAAAGGAAAGAAATCCCTTATTTGAAAAAAAAAAAACTACTGGGAATCTGGAAAGCAGTTGGGTAAGAGTTAAACTTAGACAAATACCTTATATTCTGTAATGTAGTCTAAACAGATATATGAGCTTAATATTAAAAATCATACTCTGAAGAAATAAAACAGAAGCAGATCATATTTCTCATAGCTATGGGTAGATGTATTATTAACCAAACAAGAAATGAAGGCAATTAAAAAAAGTCAAATAGATAATTTTGTTTATATGAAACTGAAAAGCACAGACAAAATGAATGCACTTGGAATAAGGATAGTAGTTAAATGGGAAAAACTTTACATCAGATTTCTGTGATAAATGTTGATTATTTAAGATATATATATATATGTTTATACATGCATATATATGTATATATATATAATGCATACATATGCTCATTTATATGTGCACTAGTCAATCCCCAATAGATAAATGGGAAAGGATTTGAACAAATAATTCTCAAAAGAATTGCAAAAGCATTAAAAACCACATGAAAGTGTGCTCTAAAGCACTTAATAATAGGAAAAATGCAAATTCAAACTGCCTTGATGTTTCCTTTAACACTCACTAAATTGGTATAAATGACAAAAGATGGCAATAGTCAGTGTTGGAGGTATTATAGAAAAGTGGGCACACTCATACATTGCTGTGGAATTGTGATTTAGTGCAACCATTTTGAAAATCAACTTGAAATTATTCAAAAAATGATTAAAATGCCCATAATTTTCAACTCAGAAATTCTATTAGTGGACTTATCCCCTTAATCAGAACACTAATTAGAAGAAACTTCCCATTAATAGCAAAACATTGGGAACAAAGTTGATGCCCATCAATCGTGGAATGGCTAAATAAATTGTGACATATGAACATTATTGAACATTACAGTGCTTTAAGAAATGATGAATGTGATGACACAGAAAAGCATGGAAAGATCTGCATAACCTGATGCAGAATAAAGTAAATAAAACCAGGAAAATAATATACCCAATGTTTACAGTAATGTAAATGGAAATAACAACCCCACATATGTAAAAATTTAAAGTGAATACTGCAAAATTATAGATCAAGCATGTCTCAGAAGAAGAGATAGATATGAGAAGACATTCCCAATATACCACTTCACAAAGGTGGGAGATTCACAGTTGTTTCACATTAAAAGTTTTCAATTTTTTTTCAATGTATTGATTGGGTTGTGCTGATTTCTCTTTCTTTTTTCTTTTTTTTTTTGTCTGTTAAAATGTTATTGTATGACATGGCTCTCTGGGAGGAGAAGGGGGAAGGATGCTGGGAAAATTAGGATGATGTCAAAAAAGATGAATGAAATCATTTGAAGAAACACTGGTGAGATATGGACCAATAGAAGTAACCAGTGTTAGCAATTATATCTATATATCACTGACCAGCAATAAAGTGCCCCTGGACAAGTCAGAAATGGTCACCTCCACAGCATTTCTTGCAATAATCTGTACATAAGAATTTATAGTAATAATTCTACCAATATAGCCACCTGAACAAGGGGCAGGTCATGCAGTTCCTATATACCAGTTGGAGCAAAACTCTGAAGTTTTCACCAGACTGACTAACAATCAGGCAAACCAATAAAAATGGAAAATGAGTTAATTCTTCTGCTTCAAAAATATTCCAGGAGATATCTCTGCCAGGAACAGCCAACACCAGTCCAGGGTAGACTTCTAGTTTGAATAGAGAGCCACAGACACCTATAGTTTATGTTCCTTCAGAGACAGAAAGATCTGAGGGCTCCCCTGAGAAAACCAAGGGATAGTCAGAGAAAGGCAGCAGGTAGCAAGCTTACATTTCCAGAATTCATACTTCTGGACTCCAACACTAGAGACTCAGTTCCCTAAAACTCTGTCCTGATAGACCTTAATGGACCCTAAAGATCCAAAAATGTGAATCTCAGAGAACCAAGAGAGTCAGACCATTGGAGCTGAAAGTCAGTGCAGGAGCCTAAGGGACCAGAGACAAGATCAAGCAGGGCAGATCGTGTGACACAAGATAACTGAAAGGTATGGAGCCTGACCATGGCACAAAACCCAATTCATGAACTACAGTTTTAATAATGAGTAAATAAAACACTATTCAGCATAAAAAAAAGTATTTCACATCACAATACATAAAACTTCAAGACAAGGAAAAAAAGGGAAAAATCTATTTTTCGCAAGCACTTCAAGAAAATATGGAAGAAAAGAAGCAAGATATTTTGAAAAATGAAGTAACAATCTTTTGAGGGAAGATTGGAAAGGAATCTTTTTGAAAGGAAAGTAGCTTAGAAGAAAAAATGGCAAACATTATCTAAGAAATAAACTTTCTGAAAATTAGAATAAAATAAACAGAAATCAATGATGCAATGAGATGTCAAGAAATATTAGAATAAAATTAAAAGACTGAAAAAAATGAAAATGCAAAATGACTGCTATTTTTAAAAAATGACCTGGAAAATATATCAAGCTCCCAATTAAATTGCCAAAAAAAATTAGTGACTTAGAAAAAATAATAAAATTCATTTGGAAGAACAAAGGATTAAGAATACCAAAGGAATTATTTTTAAAAAAGGAAGAAAGTATGACAGTACCAGATCTTAAAATATGTTACTAGGCAGCAATTATAAAAACTCTGGGGTATTGCCCAAGAAATAGAAAGGCAAATTAGTAAGGCAGAGTAGACATGCAATTTACAACAGCAAATGGCTATAGTAATCATGGTTTGACAAGTGTAAAGACTCCAGGGGATAAGAATTCATTATTTAGCAAAAATTATTGGGAAAACTGCAAAGCAGTCTGGCAGAAATTGGGCATAGACCAATATCTTATACCATTTACCAAGATAAGGTCAAAATGACCTAGATATAAAAAAGAGATATTACAAGAAAATTTGAAGACCATGAACATGTTACCTGTAAGATTTATAGATAGGCAAACAATTTATGAACAAACAGAAGATAGGGGAGCAGTGTGAGGTATAAAATGAATAATTTTTATCACATAATTTCTATTGTTTTGTTCAAATAGAACAAGTGGAGCCAAGAAATATAATTTAAGAATAATTGGATTCCTTAGAAACTGAGATTAAAAAACTAAATCTGAACATTATATTTCAAGAAATCATGGATGAAAATCACTTGAATCTATTAGACTAAAAGCACACAATCACATAAGACTCGGCAACTTCTACTAAAAAATAAAAGAAATCTTGCATTGCATAAGACAGAAGATATAGACATATCCAAGAATAAGTGGTCTTGAAAAGCTAAGTAGTATGGGTGGTCCTTTAATAGAATAGAAGACTTTCAAGCATGTCCAATGGTAGGAAAAATTAAACTTTTTAGTTACATTGAAATAAAACACAAGAATCCAGAAAATTCTATAATGGTAAATTTTTTAGAAAATTAGAAAGAATTGTATGATGATAAGTATTAACATTCTAATATGAAAATAGAGAAGAGTTCCTTTGTAACCTTAACATCTTGCAAACATATTGAGTGAAAAATAAGAATATACTTCCTAGTAATGGACACTATTCTATTCTGGAGTTTGAATAGAGCAAAGAGAAGGGGCAGGAAAAGAAGTAATGCACCAGTCTAGAAAGGAACAAGAAGGGGATTAAACTTGCTTCTTATAACTGAGATGCATGAGAAGAGTATACAAACGTGAAGGAAACAGTGGGTAAAGAAATACATCAAACTATAGGAAAATCAGTGGGACTGAGAAATGTTGAAATGAAGAATGATATTGGGGGCAGAATACTTGCAAATAAAATGAATTTCCTGATTCTGAGGGAGTAAAAGGAGGAAAAAAGAAAAGAAATATAGGTGTCGCTTGGTCAAACAGAGAACAGGTAAATAAATTACATATGGATATTGCCAAATAGGTGCTATTTAAATGTGACCTCAGGAATTTACTTAACCTGTGTCTGCCTTAACTTCCATATTTGTAAAATAGGAATATTAATAGCACTTATTTCCCATGGTTGTTATGAGGATCAATAAAAAAATATTTGTAAATCACTTTGCAAATGTTAAAACATTGTAGAAATATAAGGTATATAATGGAATATTAGTACTCCCTAGGATAAAAGGGATAGTTTCAGAGAATCATAGGTGGTTGGAATTAAGGAGAGCCAGGACTAAATTCCACAAGGAAAACCTCATTTTAAAGAAAAAAAACAAATTTGAAAGACTTAAGATCAGTGATGAAAAAAAAAAAAACCAACCATGTCTCAAGAAGACCTCTGATGACACATTACTAACATTTTAAGAGCTAGGTGATGGACACACATAAGCACATACATACACACGGAACTACTATTTGAATCTTTTTTGCTTGAATATGGTTGCTACCCTTTTTTTCCCCCTTTCTTACTCTCTGTTAATAAACTGGATGATCAACAGTAATGATAAACCCCAAAAGGAGACTTTTCTAACCTTTTTAAATGCCTGGAAGAGAAAAAGAAAATGTTCAGAGGAGAACAGGTAAACTGGACATTATTGAAAATAATATATACGTCTTCTTTAACACCAAAGTAGCTATCCATGGTTGGATTCTTTTCCCCTGCTTACCCATTTTTATTTTTAAATTTTATTTCTAAATTCTCTTATTTTGTATATATATATTATATATATATTATGTTATATTATATTATATTATGACACAATATGTTATATATATAATTTTATTTTTAGCACCTTACTATTATTATAACCAAGTTTTAATCCCAAGTTTTGGGAAATGTCACCCTAGGCCTCAGGTTCTCTTTACCGTTGTTTTCTGAATTCTATCTGGGAGCTCAACCTCATGGACTCCTCTATTTCTTTCCTAAGCCACAGTTAGGTCCTCCAACCACATTGTTCCAAAAATGTTCTTGTTTGCTACAGTACCACACTCAGCAGGGTTGTGCTTCCTCCTCCTCCCTGACAGTCGCAGCCCAGGATCATGTCTGGTCAGCACCACTAGGCCTGACTGCTGGAAACAGTCTGGGGTCTTCAATCTTCCCTCACTCAGCCATTTGCTGTTCTCTAGATGAAAATTTGTGAGACAAAATTTCCTAAGTGAATTTTGTGAAAGATATGAAAGTTAAGGTGAAATTTCTTGAGGTCTAGTCGGCTTCCCTCAGGGCCCACTATTATTTTATTCAATGAAGTCCCCTTAGAGATGTTTACACTTTACTCAGACCAAACCTTAGCCCTAGGAATCTTCTCCAAGGCTCTCTCAAGATGTCTTAGGAGATCTGCTTTAACTCTTTATTTTTGTTGCTCTACGTTCATTTCATGGTGGTTTTCTTTCTGGTTGTGAAGGAAATCTGGAAATTTCTGACATACTCCATCATCTTCCCAGAATGTTCTTATCAATTCAGGGTTCACATTCAGGGGAAAATAGTGAAGTCAAAAAAAAGTCATTCTTACCACGATGAGTAATGTAAAATGGTCACAAGACCCAAAAGAAATCTTGGAAGAATTTAAAAAGGAATTTAAAAAATCAAATAACAGAAAACAAGAAAAAAATTAGACAAAACATATAAGCAAGTCAAGAAAATTATGCAAAGAAAGTTAACTCATTTGAAAAAAGACATACAAAATTGTAAGAAAAAATAAAAAGAAATTCAAAGTAATCAAAGAAAATTATGAAAAAAAGTTCATCAATTATTAAAGGAGATACAAAATCTTAAGATAAAAAGACTCCTTGAAAACTAGAATTTGGCAAGTGGAATTGAGTGATACTGTAGGGCAACAGGAAATAATAAAACTAGAAAAATAGAAGAAAATCTGAAACATCTCATTTGAAAAACAACTGTTTTACCAAATGGGTCAAGAAGAGATAATAAAAGAAGTGTTGGGCTACCTGAAAGTTATGATGAAAAAAAATTTGGATACAGTATTATAAGAAATTATTTTTTTAATTGTCCTGAAGCTTTAGAACAAGAAGGCAAAGGAGAAATCAAAAGAATCCACCAATCACCACCTGAAAGAGTTTGTAGGAAGAAAACTTACAGGAATGTCACAGCCAATTTTCAAAATTCCCAGATTAAAGAAAAAATATTTCAAGTAGCAAGAAAAACAAATAATTTAAATATGCAGAAAAGCAATCAGGATTTCACAAGATGTTGCAGCATCTATGCTAAAAGAACACAAATCTTAAAACATATTTCAAAGAATAAATGAGCTGGGATTGAAAGAATAATTTATTCAATAAATTGAGTATAATTCTGAAAGAAAAAAGGATATTTGATATACTGAAA
Organism: Notamacropus eugenii; assembly: GCF_028372415.1. NCBI lineage: Eukaryota > Metazoa > Chordata > Mammalia > Diprotodontia > Macropodidae > Notamacropus > Notamacropus eugenii. Next base: position 135,638,120 of record NC_092875.1, on the reverse strand, counting down.
GACTTTCACGTATTTGTAACAAAAAGATGAGAACTCAATGGAAAATTTGATATCAAAGATCTAGAAAAAATATTAGGAAATCAATTTTTTTTTATTTTTTTATTTTTTTATTTTTCATTTTTAACACAGTTCATATCACATAAAACAATTCCAAGTTTTGGTCAGATGATACTTCTTTTTAAGCATTTGCAATATATACCACAAATGAACTTTTTTTAAACATTAACCAACTGAGACACACATAATAATTATGTATGCTAACTTCACAAGCCCCTGACCTAATTGTCTCCACACTATTATGAAGAAATAAAGGACCCTAACTTGTTGTTGTTCTAAAGTCCTAAGCCTAATAACTTAATTTTAGACTTTACCTCGGATGTTCCCCTACCAACAATCTATAATTTAATAGATCTGGCATTAACCTTTTGACTATAGGAAATTGCCACTAAGAGTAGGGACATTGCAGGGAAACAATATCTTCCCAACTTCACGTCATTTCCAGGCAGGAGTAGATTGTCAACTTGTATTCAGTCAAGCTTAAAGTCTGCCAGGTGTCAGTGGGGAAATTGAGTCAGGAGAATCCTGTCTCAGCCCAGGACAAACAGGTGCTCTCCCACCCTTCCCATGAGATCATCTTTTGCAGTTCATACCAGCATCTCACTGGCTTACTAGCATCATGCATTGGAGGCTCAGACCGCCTTTCTTGCTATCCATACCGGGAGTTAGACTCAAAACAGTCACTTAATAATCCCATAGAATCTTAAAATATGAAGTTCCAATAACCCCGTTTCAGATATGACTATAATTTCACATTGGCTAAGGAACATCTTTTGAGGCAAGTCTTAAGTGGCTTACATGCCTTTCTATACATGTTCTAATTCCTGATTAAATAACAATCATAAAATCAAATTTACCATTAAAACCGTAACTTTTCCATCAGTGCCAAATTTTACCTGAGGTTACCTGCTTCTAGGAAATTTAGACTAAAATTCTTTTCCCCAGACTAAAGATGTCTCTGATTTAGTCTCAGTAATTAATTCAGTCAAGTGTTTAATACTAATTGCTTTTACATCACTTTGTAGCATATCCAATTTTTCTCCCCATCTCTCCCCTCATCCCTTCCTCTAATACCTTGCATTTTGGTTACCCTTTCCCTCAATGTACCCTCCCTTCTATCACACCCCACCCTTCCCTTATCCCCATCTTCTCTCTTTTCTTTAGGGCAAGATAAATTTCTATACCCCATTATCTGTGCTTCTTATGTTCAGGTTATATGGAATAATAATTCTCAACATTGGTTTCTAATACTTTGAATTCCAACTTCTCTCCCTCTCTCCCTCCCTCCCTCCATATCCTCACTGTGAAGGCAAGCAATTCAATACAGACTAAATATGTGTTGTTTTGCAAAGGACTTCCATAGTAATCATGTTGTGTAATACTAACTATATTGCCCTCTATCCAACTCTATACCCCCTTATTTTTTTATTTCCTCATTTGACCTTGTCCTTTCCCCAAAGTATTTATTTCTAGTTATTCCCTTCTCTCATTTGCTCTCCCTTCTATCATTCCCCTCACTCCACTTGTCACCTCCTCCCCTTCTTTCCTGCAGTGTAAGATAGATTTTCATACCAAATTTAGTGAGCATGTTATTCCCTCCTTAAACCATATGTGGAGAGAATAGTTTCATTTTTCCCCTCTCCCCTTATCCTTTCTCTCCTCCATTGAACAAGATTTTTCTTATCTCTTTTATGAGTTATAACCTGCCATATTCCATTTCTCCCTTTCTCCTCCCAGTATTTTTCTCCCTCACTCCTTAATTTTATTTTATTTTATATTTCCTGGGGGAATATCATCTTTTCTTATTCAACACAGCCTGTATTCTGCCTATATGTGTATGTGTGTGTGTGTGTGTGTGTGTGTACAATCCCTCCACCCACCAAATACTGAGAAAAGTCTGAAGAGTTATAAATATTTTCTTTCCATGTAGGAATGTAAAAAGTTCAGCTTTAGAAAGTCTTTTATGATTTCTCTTTCTTGTTTATCTTTTCATGCTTCTCTTGATTCTTGTGTTTGAAGGTCAGATTTTTCTCTTCAGTTCTGGTTTTTTCATCATGAATGCTTGAAAGCCCTCTATTTTAATGAATGACCATTTTTTTCCTTGAATTATTATACTCACTTTTGCTGGGTTAATGATTTAATCTCAGTTCCTTTGACTTCTGGAATATCATATTCCAAGCTCTTTAGTTCTTTAATGTTGAAACTAACATATCCTGTGTTATCCTGATTGTATTTCCACAATACTCAAAATGTTTCTTTCTAACTGCTTGCAGTATTTTCTCCTTGACTTGGGAACTCTGAAATTTGGCCACAATTTCCCTAGGAGTTTCTCTCTTCAGGTCTCTTTCAGGAGGTGATTGTTAGATTCTTTCAATATTTATTTCTCCCTCTGGTTCTAGAATATTGGGACAGTTTTCCTTGGTATTTTCATGGAAGATAATGTCTAGGCTCTTTTTTTGATCATGGCTTTCAGCTTGTATCATAATTTTTGAATTATCTCTGCTGAATCTATTTTCTAGTTCATTTGTTTTTCCAATGAGATGTTTCACATTATCTTTTATTTTTTCAAGCTTTTGGTTTTGTTTTTTAACGGCTTGATTTATCTCATAGTCATTCATTTCCCTGCACTCAGTTCTCTCTTTCAAAGAACTATTTTGTTCAGTGAGCTTTTGAACCTTCTGCCCCATTTGGTTAATTCTGCTTTTTAAAGCCTCCTTCTCCTCATTGGCTTTTTGGACCTTTTTGCCAAATGAGTTAGTCTCTTTTTAAAGGTGTTATTTTCCTCAGCATTTTTTTGGTTCTCCTTTAGCAAACTGCTAACTCACTTTTCAAGCTCTTCCATGGCCTTAGCCTAGTTTAAGTTCCATTTAGAGACACTGGAGGCAGGGGTCTTGACATCCTGTGACAGTAAGCCTTGTTCTTCTTCATCTGAAAGGATAGGAGGAGATACCTGTTCACCAAGAAAGTAAGCTTCTATGGTCTTATTTTTTCCCTGTTTTGGGCATTTCCCCAGCCAGTTTCTTGTCTTCTGAATCCTTTGTCAAGAGGATGGTCCTATTGTCCTTCCTTTCCCTAGTGCCATGTTCAAGGCTGAGATTCGATTCAGCTGCTAGACTTCCTTGGGGGTTTGGGTAGGGGCAGGACCATCACTCAGGGCTGAGATTCAGATCAGTTGCTCACTACCTTCAGAGGCTTTAAGCTGAGCTACTTGGCAAATGGATTCAGGTTGCTTCCCTGACACAGTAGCTGCCTGCAGTCTGCTATTGCAACCTCTGCTATGGCCTGGGCCTATTGCTGGAGGAACCCTGTTCCCCTCTCACCCAGCTAGGAAAACCCTCCCACACTTACCTTTGGAGATTTCTTTGTCACTTGTGGGTTGAGGTATCTGGGACCCTCCCTGATACTAACTCTGCCCTGGAGGTCTGTTCAGATACTGTTCCTCCCAGTGCCACGTGACCAGGGCTGGCTTCTGCTCTGCTCAGCCTCCCGTACAATAGACCTTTCCTGTTGGCCTTCCAGGTTACCTTTGGCTGGAAACCTCTTTCTCTCTGTTGTTCTATGGCTTCTGCTGCTCTAGAATTTGCTGAGAGTCATTTTTTACAGGTGTGCTCTGTGAGGGAAATGTCTTTCTATTCCACCATCTTGGCTCTGCCCAACCAAGAAATCATTTAAAACCTAATTATAGGACACTGATTAAGGTCAAGCTGTTTACTTATGATATATAAATATATTATTAATATTAGCAATTATTAGTTATTATTTTTAGTAATTGTATTCTTAAAACTTGTTATTACTAAGGTAGTTTGAAAGAAAGGTTGGGGTTGAGTTGTGTATGATGATATGATTTTTAAAAAAAATATTGGGTAGGAAAAGGTTAAAATGAGAAATTATCTCATGAACATGGGAGGTGAAATATAGTAGAAGCAGATGGGAGTGGAGAGCTGGTAATATTAGAACCTAACTCATCTCAATTGAAGAGGAAATAGTGCATAAATCTGAAGAGTTTTAGAAGTCTGCTGAACTAGAGAGTGGAGAAAACTGAGGGAAACAGTGGAAAAGAGACTTTTAGAAGAGTATATCGATTAAGATTAAAAGGGTGATGTCAATAGATAACGGAGGGGGATATTTGCACAGGTGGCTAAAATTAGAAATAAGAGGATAAGGGGACAAGATACCAGGGATAGGGTAGAAAGAGAGACTGAGAAGAATAACAGTGAGTAAAAATAAGATGGAGGGAAATTCACAAATAACAATGATAACATTACATGTGCATTAGAAAATAAAATAACAAAATTCATTTGGAAGGAAAAGTCAAGAATATCAAAGGAAACAATGAAAATAAGAGTAAAGAAAGGAGATTTAGCAGTATCTGATCTAAAATTGTATTATAAGGCAATAATTATCAAAACTCCCTGGTACTGGTTAAGAAACAGCAATAGAATAGAGTAGACTCACAGTCTGCAGCAGCAAATAAACATAACAGCAGGTGTAAAGTTAGATTTTGTGACAACAATTCATTATTTGTTAAAAAAATGTTGGGATAACCACAATGCAGTATAGCAGAAAGTGAGCATAGAACAATATCTTACACCATTTCCCAAGATAAGGTCAAAATGGATACATGACCTAGATATAAGAAGAGATTTTACAACAAAACTAGAATAACATAGAATATATTACTGTCAGATTTACAGATAGGCAAACAATTCATGAATAAACAAGAGATAGAGAGAAAAGTCAGGTGTTAAATGGATAATTTCAATTATATTCAAAGTAAAATATTTTGTAAAAATAAATGTAATCAAGATGAGAAGGAGAGCAGAAAATTGGGGAAAACTTCTATAGACAGTTAATCAAATAAGGGTCTCATATCTAAAATTAAAGAATTCTGTCAGATCTATAAGAGTGAGTCATTACACAATTGATAAATGGTCAAAGGATATGAATAGGCAGTTTTCTGATGAGAAAATCAAGATAATTTATAGATATAAAAATGTTCTGAATCATTATTAATTATAGATTATTTTTATTATTAGAAATTAATACAGATTAAAACAACCTTGAGATATCATTTTACTTCCAACAATTTGGCTAAAATGATAGAATGGGAAAGTGACAAATGTTAGAGGGAATGTGGAAAAATTAAGACACTGATTCATTGTTGGTATACTTATGAACTGATACAACCATTTTGAAGAGCAATATGGAATTATGCCCAAAGAATTTTTAAACTACGTATACATGTTGACCCAGCAATGCCACTATTCTAAAGATAATTAGGAAAAAGGAAAAGAACCTATATGTTCTAAAATACTTACAGCAGCTGTCTTTGTTGGTGGCAAAATGTTGGAAATTGCAGGGATGCCCATCAATTGGGGCATGAGTAAACAAGTTGTAGTATATGATTGAGATGGAACACTACTGTTCTATAAGAAATGATGAGCCCAATAATTTTAGAAAAACATAAAAAGATTTGTATGAAAATAATGAAGAATGAAATTAGTAGATTTAAGACAACATTTGTATTGAGTAACAGAAATATTGTTTTAAGAACAAATTTGAGAAAATAAATTATTTTTACTATTATAAATACCCAAATTAACTGTAAAGGACATATGAAGGAAGAACTCATATGCATATATAAAGAAAGAGCTGATAAATAGATGTATGAAATACTTTTCCATACATACACATGCAGATAGAGAGATAGATACGTGTGTACATGTGTGTGTGTACATGTGTATTTATGTGCAATGGTAACATCTTTAGGGTGGGAGAGGAAAAAAAGAAATTCATGTGATAATTTTGCTATTTATTTGTGAGGAAAAGTAAGTTGTGCATAGTAGATTTGCAGTTTCATGTACAATTTTTTTTATTGTATTGTATTATGGAAATGCTTGTTTAATTCCATAAATTATAAGTAAAATTTTAAAAAGAATTTACTGAACAAGAAAGAAAATAATACTGATGTTGTATATATATATATATATGTATATATATATGTATGTGTGTGTGCATGCATGTATGTGTGTATGTATGTGTATACATATATATATAAAATTACATATATATATATGTATATATATATGCAAGTAGTATGAAATGAAGAATATGGCTATATATAGAACCCTTTGTTTAATGGTCTGTCGTGCCAAAATAAAGATTTTATATTACAAAGCTGAATAAACCATGTGTCAATAATACCAGTAATTTTAAGGATAGGAATGGACTGTGAATCCATTGGGAGAGGAAACGTGTTAGAAAAGCAAAGCTATTGATCAGAATTTTAAAAATGCATCTTTGGCAAGGCTGAGGGAATAGATCAGATTTTGTTTTGTTTTAGAAATTGTAGGGGGTTAAGCCAAGATGGCCGAGTGGAAAGAGGCACTAGCTCTTCCCCCACAGCCCATAAAATACCTGTAAAGAAAGACTCTCAACAAATTCTACAGCAGCAGTAGCCACAGTGCAAATGGAGTGGAGGAGATTTCCAGTCCAGGGTGACCTGAAAAGCCAACAGAAAAAGTCTGTCACACTGGACGCAGAGTGGAGCCCAGCCCAGCCTTGGCTGCTGGGAGGAGGACCAGAGCAAGCCTCAGCGGCGGAATTCCCAGCAACAGTAGCAGCAGTTTGTAGATCCCTCAATCCACAGGCACCAAAGGTCAGTAAGAGGATTTTTTCAGCTGGCTGAGAAGGGAGCAGGGTCTTCCCGTAACTCCAGCCTCAAGCAGCAGTGACAGAGGCTGCATAGGGTGGCAGCAGCTCCCACAGCAGCCTGCATCCATTGTTGGATTGCAAAGCCCCTGGAGGATCTGAGCAGCTGATTCTTACCCTGCCCCCACCTAATACACCTGGAGGAATCCAGCAGCTGATCTTTATCTCACACTGAATGGCAACCCTGACCCTGCTGAAAGCCCCTAGGGGAACTGAGCAGTTTATCTTAATCTCAAACCCCTAGTGCTGGCTTGGTGTAACTGGAGGTCAGGTGGTTGTGGCGGGGAAACTACTACTCACAGATTCTGGGCATAAAAGTTTCTTGTTGCTCCCAAACTAGTGTACATGCTTGATTGTGCTACCTTGGAGGAACTGAGATCTTATAGATCCCCAGAGTATACCCTACTCTTGACAAAGGATCCAAAATTCAAGTAACTGGTTGGGAAAATGCCCAAAAAAAGGAAAAAAATTAAACTATAGAAGATTACTTTCTTGATGAACAGATATCTTCTACCATCCTTTCAGATGAGGAGGAACAATGCTTACCATCAGGGAAATACATAAAAGTCAAGGCTTCTGTATCCTAGACATCTAAAATAAGTATTCAATGGTCTCAGGACATGGCAGAGCTCAAAAAGGATTTTGAAAATCAAGTAAGAGAGGTGGAGGAAAAATTGGGAAGAGAAATGAGAGAGATGCAAGAAAATCATGAAAAGCAATTCAACAACTTGCTAAAGGAGACCCCCAAAAATGCTGAAGAAAATAACACCTTTAAAAATAGGGTAACTCAATTGACAAAAGAGGTTCAACAAGACAATGAGGAGAAGAATGCTTTAAAAAGCAGAATTAGCCATATGGGAAAGGAGGTTCAAAAGGTCGCTGAAGAAAATAGTTCTTTAAAAATTGTAATGGAACAGATGGAGGCTAATGACTTTATCAGAAACCATCATAAAACAAAACCAAAAGAATGAAAAAAATGGAAGATAATATGAAATATCTCATTGGAAAAACAACTAACCTGGAAAATAGATCCAAGAGAGACATTTTTAAAATTATGGGCCTACCTGAAAGCCATGACCAAAAAAGACATCATCTTTCATGAAATTATCAAGGAAAACTGCCCTGATATTCTAGAACCAGAGGGCAAAATAAATATTGAAAGAATCCACTGATCACTTCTTGAAAGAGATCCAAAAAGAGAAACTCCTAGGAACATTGTAGCCAAATTCCAGAGTTCCCTGGTCAAGGAGACAATATTGCAACCAACTAGAAAGAAACAATTTGAGTATTGTGGAAATACAATCAGGATAGCACAAGATCCAGTAGCTTCTACAATAAGAGATCAAAAGGCATGGAATGTGATATTCCAGAAGTCAGAGAAACTAGGACTAAAACCAAGAATCATCTATCCAGCAAAACTGAGTATAATATTGCAGGAGAAAAAAAATGGTCTTTCAGTAAAATAGAGGGCTTTCAAACAGTCTTGATGAAAAGACCAGAGCTGAAAAGAAAATTTGACTTTCAAACACAAGAATCAAGAGAAGCATGAAAAGATGAGGAAACTGAGGCCCAGAAAAGGCAATTGTCTTAACCAATTTCATACAGGCAGCATCTCTGGTATGAAGGCTTACTGAATCCTTTTCAGGGTTGCCCACCCACCTTTTGTGTCTACCTGGCACTCCACTCTCACCTGTGGCTCCAAGAAGTTGTAGCATGCACAATAGCCACTTCTTGGTAAACCATCTCAGTAGATGGGCTAGACCAGGTAAAGGTAACCCATGGACCTCTACTACATTGGTGACTTAGAAGGATGTCGACTCCAAGCACTGAAGTCCTCCCCTGGTGGAATGGGTGGATAAGAACAATTTGTTCCAACAGTCATGAAGGTGGCTGAAGCACTGTGGAGCACTTAGAGCTTGATCAGATGTGGAAGACACCAAGGGTATATTGGGCCATGGCTAGTCATCCTGACTTTTGCCCTGCCATTGGACTTCAACGACTCAGGAAGAAAGACTGAGTCTCATGACTTTGTGCAACTGTGCCTCATTTAAATCTAGTTCACTGGCCAGTCAAGACATCACTTAATGATGTCACTGGTCCTCTTCTAAATGCAGGCAGTTAAGTGGGTGTTTCTGTGATGACTAATTCAATACTCTTTCTAATTATTTTTGTTCAAGTTTTCCTCTGTATTCCTTCAAAAAGAAAATGTAAATCCCTTAAAAGTAAAAAAAAAATTGTAATAATCTCTAGGTTGTTCCAAACTGTCAGGAAAACAAGATAAAATAAGGATGGGTAGTGCAAGAGAGTGGAAGGTGGTAGTGGAAAAAGTAATATTTTATTTAATTTTAGTTTTTGTTCAGAGGTGCTGAGAGAAAATAATTTTCAAAGTATTTTGGAAATTATATTATGTATATAAAATTATACATATGATAGAATGTAATCATTATACTACATCTTGGGAAAGCTGGTGATAACTACTATTATGAGAATTTCCTAGCCTGGGTTCTTTGATAGCACATGGAGAATCTTACTCACTATAAGATCCACCAGTCTGGCAATCATGAAATGACTTGTCAGAGTGAATGGAAAATAGATTTATCAGTGCACTAATGAAGACCACTTGGACAAGGAGGGGCTTCTAGTTCATAGTGTGCAGTTTGGATTTTTATAGTTTTTTAGGTCTATTTGGAGCATACAATCAGTGGAATTTCACAGCAGAATGGAAATGGAGGAAGTGTACAAACCTTTGGGTCACAGGAATTGCTAAAATTCAGGGTTGTCTCCCAGGGATATGAATTTCTCTGAGGCTGCTCTTATTAGAATTTCCTGTATTGGCTCGAAATCTGTAAGATTGTCCTTTTTAAAATAGAATAATTCTTGTTCACTCTGTTGTAAGGAAAGAAACTGAGGGTCTCCATTCATACATCCCCATCTGTTTCTTCATTGCCAGAGGTCATTTGTCTGAGGAGAATTTATTTCCCTGGATCTCACAATAATCATGTTCATCTTCTGCCTACCAATGTCCATCCTACCAATGAAATTGCTCAAGTTAGTAATCCTGACTTGAAGGCCTCTCTCCCATATGCTACACTGTCTTGCTAGTAATAATAACTAACAATTACATAGCAAATATTATATATTTACACACTGTAAAATTTGTGAAGCATTTTATAAATACATAAAAGCATACATATATTATTTCACCTGATCCTCATACAACGCTGTGAGATAGGTACTATCTTGTTATCATTGTTTTACAGACAAGGATTCTAAAGTTAAGAAAGAATACCAGATTGCACGGGGTCACATAGCTAGTAAGTATCCGAGGTGAACTTTAAGGTCAAACCTTCTGTGGTCTAAAACAAGTACAATATCCACTATGCCAAATTATTTTCAAGGATGATGAACCATCACATAATGGATCTTTCAGAATCCTTTGAAACTGCAACTTTTTTCTACCTTGATGCTGTAGCCTCCTCACCCTGGAAGTTCATTCTTTTTCTGGCTTTCTCACACTGGAAATATATTCTATTCCTGTAGCCCTTTCTTCTGCTTGGCTGGTTCTCTCCAAAACTTCAATTTGAAGGAAAGAACCCAGGCTAGCCTTGTCTTTATTCTACCCCTGACTGTCTAGAGTTTCTCTGCCATGCAGGAACTTCCCTCCTTTCCTTTTTAAGCTCCCTGTTATGTATTTTCTTTTTTTTTTTTTTTCCAATTCTCTCTCTTTTTTTTTTTTTGACATTTTTTTTTTTTATTTAGCTTTTAACATTCATTTTCACAAAATTTTGGGTTACAAATTTTCTCCCCTTTTCTCCCCTCCCCCCCCAAACTCCAAACATTCTAATTGCCCCTATGACCAATCTGCTCTCTCTTCTATCATCCCTCTCTGCCCTTGTCTCTGTCTTCTCTTTTGTCCTGTAGGGCCAGATAGCTTTCTATACCCCTTTACCTGTATTTCTTATTTCCTAGTGGTAAGAACATTACAGTTGATCCTAACACTTTGAGTTCCAACTTCTTTTCCTCCCTCCCTCTCCACCCCTTCCCTTTGGAAGGCAAGCAATTCAATATAGGCCAAATCTGTGTAGTTTTGCAAATGACTTCCATAATAGTTGTGTTGTATAGGACTAACTATATTTCCTTCCATCCTATCCTGTCCCCCATTACTTCTATTCTCTTTTGATCCTATCCCTCCCCATGAGTGTTGACCTCAAATTGTACTCTCTTCCCCATGCCCTCCCTTCTATCATCCCCCCCCACTCTGCTTATCCCCTTATCTTCCACTTTCCTGTATTGTAAGATAGGTTTTCATACCAAAATGAGTAGGCATTTTATTCTTTCCTTTAGTGGAATGTGATGAGAGTAGACTTCATGTTTTTCTCTCATCTCCCCTCTTTATCCCTCCACTAATGAGTCTTTTGCTTGCCTCTTTTATGAGAGATAATTTGCCCCATTCAATTCTCCCTTTCTTCTCCCAATATCTTTCTCTCTCACTGCTTGATTTCATTTTTTTAAAGATATGATCCCATCCTCTTCAATTCACTCTGTGCACTCTGTCTCTATGTGTGTGTGCGTGTGTGCATGTGTGTGTGTGTAATCCCACCCAGTACCCAGATACTGAAATGTTTCAAGAGTTACAAATATTGTCTTTCCATGTAGGAATGTAAACAGTTCAACTTTAGTAAGTCCCTTATGACTTCTCTTTGCTGTTCACCTTTTCATGGTTCTCTTCATTCTTGTGTTTGGAAGTCAAATTTTCTTTTCAGCTCTGGTCTTTTCATCAAGAATGCGTGAAAATCCTCTATTTCATTGAAAGACCAATTTTTCCCCTGAAGTATTATACTCAGTTTTGCTGGGTAGGTGATTCTTGGTTTTAGTCCTAGTTCCTTTGACTTCTGGAATATCCTATTCCATGCCCTTCGATCTCTTAATGTAGAAGCTGCTAGATCTTGTGTTATCCTGATAGTATTTCCACAATACTTGAATTGTTTCTTTCTAGCTGCTTGCAATATTTTCTCTTTCACCTGGGAGTTCTGGAATTTGGCCACAATGTTCCTAGGAGTTTCTCTTTTTGGATCTCTTTCATGCGGTGTTCTGTGGATTCCTTGAATGTTTATTTTGCCCGCTGGTTCTAGAATCTCAGGGCAGTTTTCATTGATAATTTCATGAAAGATGATGTCTAGGCTCTTCTTTTGATCATGGCTTTCAGGTAGTCCCATAATTTTTAAATTGTCTCTCCTGGATCTATTTTCAAGGTCAGTTGTTTTTCCAATGAGATATTTCACATTATCTTCCATTTTTCCATTCCTCTGGCTTTGTTCTGTGATTTCTTGCTTTCTCATAAAGTCCTTAGCCTCCATCTGTGCCATTCTAATTTTGAAAGAACTATTTTCTTCAGTGAGCTTTTGAATCTCCTTTTTCATTTGGCTAATTCTGCTTTTGAAAGCATTCTTCTCCTCATTGGCTTTTTGAACCTCTTTTGCCAATTGAGTTAGGCTAGTTTTCAAGGTGTTATTTTCTTCAACATTTTTTTGGGTCTCCTTTAGCAGGGAGCTGATTTGCTGTTCATGCTTTGACTTCATGTCTCTCATTTCTCTTCCCAGCTTTTCCTCCACCTCTCTAACTTGATTTTCAAAATTCTTTTTGAGCTCTTCCATGGCCTGAGCCCATTGAGTGGGCTGAGACACAGAAGCCTTGATTTCTGTGTCTTTGCCTGATGGTAAGCATTGTTCTTCCTCATCAGAAAGGAAGGGAGGAAATGCCTGTTCACCAAGAAAGTAACCTTCTATAGTCTTATTTCTTTTCCCTTTTCTGGGCATTTTCCCAGCCAGTGACTTGACCTCTGAATATTTTCCTCACACCCACCTCACCTCCTGATCCTCCCAGCCAGTGTTTGGGGTCTGAGATTCAAATGCTGCTTCCAGCCTCAGGGCTTTTGGCGGGGGCAGGGCTGCTTTTCAGTGTGAGATTAAATTCAGATGCTCAGGTGAGGGCAGGGCTGCCTCTCAGGCTCAGTTCCCTCAGGGAGTTTATGCACGGACCTTCAACAATGGATCCAGGCTCCTGCATGCTTGGGGAGCCCTGGTCTGCCGCTGCCCCTCAGCTTCTGTCTCCCGAGGGGGCCCGAGCCATGGGGACACCCCACTCCCCCCTCGACCCGCCAAAGGGACTCTCTCACCGACCCCCGTCACCTGTGGGTGGAGGTACTTGTGCGGCCGCTGGAGATCCCGTCCCTGAAGCCCGCTCGGATCTGTTCCTCTCGGTGCCGCGCCCACGGCAGGGCTGTACTCAGCTCCCAGTCCCAGCGCCCAGTCCGCAGCACGAAGGACCTTTTACGAGAGGTTTGCAGGTCTCTCCTGAACAGAAATCTCCCTCGCTCCAATGTTCTGTGGCCTCTGGGTGCAGAATTCGCCGTGAGTTACTTCTTTGTAGTTGTTCTATGGGTTGTGGGTTCGGAGCTATGTGTATGTGCGTCTTTCTACTACGCCATCTTGGCTCCGCCCCCCCCTGTTATGTATTTTCTATCCTCAGACTGTGACCCCTTTGAGGCCATGAGTTGTTTTCCTTCCTGCTTATGCTTATATTCCTAGTACTCAACAGAGCACTTAGCACTTAGTAAGTGCTTATTATATGTTTATAAAAAATTTTAAATTCAACGTTGCAGGGAGCTAACTAGAGTTGTAAGGTAAACATATGAAAGCAATAAAAGAACAGAGTTCAAAGGAAAAGAGATTAGAAAGGAGGGGTGATATAAGGGCCATTTTAGAGTTCAAGATTTTGGCAAAATGGTTATTTGGAGTGAGCATGAGCTCAAGAGAACCTTGAAGAATGAAAGGGAAGCTGAAATAGAGTGGAGTTGAAGGTTGTAGGACTTTAGTCGCTCAAATCCACCCAGCTGTCAAATTGATGTTTTTGAAGCACAGATTGGGTCTACACTTCTTTCTATAAACTCCAGTGACTTGCTGTTGCTTCCTAGGTCAAGTACAAAACGCTATATTTGGCTTATAACGTCCTTAAAAATCTGATTCCTTCCTACTTTTCTAGTCTTATACTTCACTTTCCTGTACATAATCATACATTGTCAGCGAATCTGTGAAGTGATTCAACCATTCTGGAGAATAATTTGGAACTATTCCCAAAGGGCTATAAAACTATGCATACCCTTTGATACAGCACTACTACTTCTAGTTCTATATACAAAAAAAGTTCACAGAAATGTACAAAAATATTTATAGCAGCTCTTTTTGTGATGGCCAACAATTGGAAATTGAGGGGATGCCCATCAATTGGGGAATGGCTAAACAAGCTGTGGTATATGAATGTAATGGAATACTATTGTGCTACAAGAAATGATGAGCAGGCAGACTTCAGAAAAACTTGGAAAGACTCACATGAAATGATGCTGAGTGAAGTGAGCAGAACCAGGAGAACATTGTATGTCGTAACAGCAACATTATGTGAACAATAACTTTGATAGACTTGGCCATCAGCCTTGCAAGGATCTAAGGCAATACCAAAAGTCTCATGTTGGAAAATGCTATCCACATCCAGAAAAAGAACTATGGAGTGTGTGGATTGAAGCATTCTATTTGCTTTTTTTGTTTTGTTTCTTCTTGCTCATGGCTTCTCCCATCTTCTCTATAATATGGCTAATGTGAAAATACATTTAATATGAATATGTGTATATACATATATACATATATATATCTTATGTCAGATTGCATGCCATCTTCGGGAGGGGAGAAGGAGGAGAGAAGGAGAAAATTCAGAACTCAAAATCTTATACATATGAATGTTGAAAACTAAAAATAAACAATATTTTTAAAAATTGAAAAAAAATATTTTTTGTCTTAATTTGACTCAATTCAAGAGGCTATGAGGATTATATGTTTAAATGGTCTTCAATATGCATAGCACAAACATAGCCAGCCAATGACTCTAAAGATTGTTGTTTTTATCATTAGAGAGCATCCTACTCCACATGTTCATTCAAGGCTGTACCTTAGAAGTAAATAGCCAGTCATTTGTAATGTTATGAAAAAGCAAAAACAAAGAGGATACTAAATATAAGAAAAATGAAGAAACTTTAAAAGTGTAAGAGAGAACATCTGGAATTGTTTTCCTGATTGGTTCCCTTTATTTTTTGTCTGAAAGGCAATGCATAGGGGAAAAAGTAATCAATAGTTGAATTCATATTTTTCTAAGAGAAAGTAAATTTCAAAGGAAATTTACTTCCATCAAGTTATTTTGGGGTTCTGGAGTAAAAAGTCTTGCATTTATAAATTATCACATTAAAATATATGGTACACTTCTTTCAGGAAAAAAGTAATATCACATTTCTACAGAACTTTCAAGCTTTCAAGACACTCCACATGTGCTAATTTATCCCATCCTTATAACAAAACTGTCAGATAGCTACTATTACTAATCTCATTTCATTGATCAGGAAATAGGCTCAGAGAGGTTAAAGAATCTCTCATTGTCTCACAGTTAGTAAATGTGTGAGGAAGGATTCAGATTCAAGTCTTCATAACTCCTTAGTCTAAAATTTCATCATCTATTTTTGGATGCAGTTGAGCTGATTTTATGTAATCTTACTTAGTGAGATTTAATTTTTAAATCTTTAATTATTTGGTCAATCTGAGGATATTTACACATTTTTCCTTGAACATAATAATTATCTCCTACTTTATTACATTTTATAACTATGCCATATGACCTTAGCAATAGTTTTATAATATAGGTCAGTCAGTTTCATTACTATTTGAATGAACTTCTGAGAAAATGATTTATCCATCCTGAGAATTTCAAACAGGAACCTGAAATTATTGATTTTAGAGCATTATCATGAAATTAAGAATAAAAAAACAACAGCAACAAAGGTCTAATATGTTTATTACTTGAATTGTTGAATACCAAATTTTTCATGTTCTATAAATGTATTGAGTACCCATTTTATTATTATCTAATTTGCATATTGGATTAAATGAACTAATGATACACAAACCCAAATTAAAACAAAACCAAGTAGAAGGATAAAATGTGTAGTGAACCATCTAGACTTAAGGAATAAACCACATGGCAAAAACATCAATTTTCCATGGTTAATGGTGTGTTTTTTCTATAGCATAATCAGACAGAAGTATTATGGGTGAGTCATTCTAGACACAACAGATGCTCTCTTGAAAAGCTGGGCAAATTGCTACTTTGGTAAAGCAAATCATGTTTTCAATGCACTATTGGAGCTGGTTATGTAAAAGAATCCCATTCTGAATTCTTTCCTAAATAAAGAATTCTTTTCTAAAGTGAATAACTATCCCCTAATTTGCTGTAATGTGGTACATATCTGGATTTTCATATACTGGCAGTCGCGATTCAAGGCAGTTTAACTTCTGGCAACTCATATTTCTGATTCTCAGCTAATCATTACAGGTCATCAGCTTGTGCACAAAGATTTTCAACAGGGAGGATCCTACATAACTGAATGAATCCAGTCTGTTTCCCAAGGTGATCCCGTAGTTCTCCCTACAACAGCTCTCCCTCAGATGTCCTTCAAATTTCACATAGCACCAACACGGAGTTTCTCAGTTTCTTGGCCTAAGAAACTCAAGCATCAGGGAAGGGAGAATGAGATGGATTTAAACTGACTGAAAGAAGAAGGAAAAAAGAAAAAATTTAGGAAAAATAGAAGAATAAACCCAAGGGAGAGTGTACTATGACTATAAAGTATTGATTAATTTTTTAATGGCTGATAGTTTTTCTTTGGATGAGATTCTAAAAGAGGAGTTTCAAAGATATTGCAAGCAATGTCATCTTTGGAATAATTTGCCAGTTCTCCTGAAGAGACTAGAATCACAAAATCTCAGAGTTATAAGGGACCTCAAAGGCCTGACCTGTACAAGAACAAAAATTCACTCTACAACAATTGGAACAAGTGGTCATCCTGTCTTTGATTGAAGACCTTTAGAGAGTAAGGTAGGGTCAAACAATAAAAATAATCATCATTATCAACTTTTATTTAAACTTTAGAAAGTATTTTATATACATTATTTAATCTGAGCTATCTCTTAAGGCACTCCATCCACCTAAGGTCACCTCTGATGGCAGGAAGTTTTCCTTTATGTCTACCCCTCCCTTTTGTGCATTCTTTTGTCAGGATTCTGCCATTAGAATGAAAATGAATGCAGCAGGAACTGTCTTTCTTTTTGTTTGGATTTGTATATCCAGAATTTAGTATAGCATCTAGTATAATGCTTGTTAGCTGAACTACTTGCAAATTATACCCATTATTCCTAATTGGCATTAATCAGAACAAAGAGAATACCTAAAAATATTTCTTCCATTTTATTCCTTCAAAGATTTAAAGACAGCTGTCATGCTCCACACCCCAGATCACCTCTTCTCCAAGTAAACATCTCTACTTCCTTGATTTGATCTTCATATACCATGAATCTGAGCTTCTTCAGTATCATGATTCCCCTTCTTGGGTATCCTCCACCTTGTCAATTTCTTCTCTACTTTTGATACCCAGAACTGAATAGAAAAATCTATTTTTGGTTTGAATAGATCACAGTATGGCAAGGCTTTTTCCACAACACATTCTTCCTTTGGATATATGCAACATGTTTTTTTTAATTAACATATCAATCCTCCTTTCACTTTCTCACTTGAAGATTCTGTGATTTGGGTAGGGCATCAAGGTATGGAATTTTGTTTATGGTATTCTCTACATTTAGATTGCCTCCTTTCAGGTAATTCCAATCCACCCCATCCTTTAAAATGTTTTTCAACTTGTTTCCAGCAACATTCCCAGAGCTTTCTAGTCTATTGTGATCTCTCCCTCCTTTGAAGTCCTATAGTATTTATCATATATGCTATACATTTAGTTACACAATTCCATACTTATTGCCTTTTACTTTTGATATCAGGAATACTTCATTTCTATTGAGTAGTTATCAAGAGTATGCTAAGTATAAAACCAATTCAAGGCACTGAACTTTTCCTTTTCAGCTTTTATCCTTCACATGACCCTACATACATCTCAGCACTTACTAGTCTTTTAAGAAATACTTACTAAATTGATCAGAGATCAGTATATAGAATAACTTTCCGTTAAACAGAATAAATGATCAATTTCACATTTTTTTCTATGACCTTAACAGGTAAAAGAATTTGCTATATGAGGAAGGGCATACAAATTTTTGACCTTTGAGCTTTTAAAATGATATTTCTCAATGAAGGCAAATGTAATAACTTTATCATTTGGCCACAAGTAGAACAATGTCCTAATAGGGCTGATTTTATTTTCCTATCTTTAAAACTCATCATAGCATTTACTCTAACTGAACGATTTATTGAGTTGCTGGAGGACTAAGTGCCACAGGACAATTAAATTGACCCACAACAAATTACCAAGAACCACTCTCTTGATTCTCATGTTACTCCTTAATTGTGATGCCATGGCAGCTCCACCAATAAATGTGTCACTTAACAGACTTCAGTGTTAATAACATGAAAAGCTTCAATTAACTAATGTTGTTTACAACATCTCCATCACCTCTTAGGATGTAGGAAAAGATAAAGGCAAGAAGAGAAACCAAAAATGACTAATACCTGTTTTTACACAAATGTGCACATATCAGTCAGATGTTGAAGCAAGGTAGGGAACAGTAAAACCAACATGATATGGATAGATCACAAATATAAATCTGAAAGGGAATTCAGCAGTCATTTATTTCAACCCATTCATCTTACAGTTGAGGAAACAGAGGCTCAGGAAGAATAAGTGACTTGTCAAAAGTTACACATCTAGTAAGTGTGGGAGACAGAATTTGAACTCAGGTTCTCTGAGGTTCTCAGAGAACTCAGATTCTCTGACTTCATAGCTGGTACCCTTGATATCCTACCATATATGCAGAATTTGTTGTATTTTAAAGGTATTTTTACATGAAGGATCACAACCTCATGAAAAGTCTGTGACATAGACATGATAGGTGTTCTTGATCCACTTTAATATAGATGAGGAAACTAATTTTCTCTGTCTTCACTTCTGTCTTATAGAATTTCTAGTTTTCTTCAAAGCACAATTTAGTGGCCATCTTTCTTATCCTTCCAATTGCTAGTATCTTTCCCTCTTAAATTTACTTTCTATCACATTGTAGATTTTAAAATATGTAGGAAAAGGGTAAGGACTCAGTTTTTGTCCTCATATCTCAAGCACCTAGGACACTGCTTTAAGCATCTTAAGTGCTTCATAATTATTTGTGGGATTTAATTGAGAGATTAAATGACTTGTCCAAAATTAAGCCAGTTCACAGAAGAGTGATCTCTGAATCTCAAGTACACTCTTCTATTCCATCTTATTGTGACATCTCTTCAATGATCCAGGCATAGTTGACTTTGTGTTATTCATAGTGATTGTGGGGAGTCTTACTAATAGATTGTCCAAAACAGTGAATAGTCATTACCAACCCTTTAATTGATTCATAGACTCTCTTGTTCCTAAAGGGAAACATTATTCAGAGAACTGAAAAGAAGTATTTACCTTGATCCTATTGAGGAGTAATTTTGGGTTGGCAATAAAGAGCTCCAAGAAGCAAGGACTCCTTTCTCCATCTAAGGAGAAAAGAAGAGAAGAAACATTTATTTATCTAATTATGTTCCAGATACTGTGCTAATCATTTTTTATAAAAATTATCTCATTTGATTCTCACAGCAACCCTATGAGGCAAGTGTTGCTATTATCCTTGTTTTATAGTTGAGGAAATTGAAGCAAACAGTGACTTGCCCAGGGTCACACACAGAATCAATATCTAAGGATTGATTTAAACTCAAGTTTTCCTGAATCTAAGTTCAGAGTTCCACTTACTATGTCACCAGTTGCCCCCATATAACAGAGCTCTTGGTCTTAGACTGGTGTTGATGACCAGTTTTGAGACAAGATACTAGATAAATTACATAGTTGGAAAGAATAGTATAACATAGTCTGGATGTTTTATAGGAAAGCTAAGGGCATAACCACTGCCACACTCCTATATGTAGCAGTTTGTTTAAGGACCAATACCAGGTTCAAACTGGGTTGGTTAACAAATGCATTTTGGGCAAAATCTTTTAGCATTATTCTACCCTATCATTAGACATCACTTTCTTCAAAAATGCAGTCAGGGTTTCCAAGAGCCAAGATGGCAGAGTAAGCAATAAGTCGTTATGACTCTTCCCTATTGACCTCTGGAAAAAAACCAGAAAATAGTGCCCTAGGAAAAATCCCGAAACAGCAAAGCCAGCAGAAAGACAGAATGAAGTAGTCTTTTAACCCTTAAAACTTGTTGAATTGGTAAGAAAAGTCTTTCTCAGGTAAAAGGAGATTACATTCCAGGATAGAAAACATCCCAGCAAGCCAACAACAAGCTCCGCCTAAGCAAACCAGCAGGAGATCCTGAGCCCTACGGTTGTAGAGCAGGCAAACTCTAACATCAGAACCCCACATGCCCTGTCAGAGCTAAGGGAACCAGCAGATTCCAGCTTGAAGAACCACCACGTGTGTAGTACAGTCTTGGGCAGACAGACATCATCCTCCAGCAGCCAAACTCTATGTGCTTCAGTGCAACCTCAGGGAAATGCAGAAAAATCCCACCTGGCCTTAGCACAGGCCAGACACCACCACTAGGACCCCAACTCAGCACCAAATAAGCTGATAGACTCCCATAGCTTCCATCTGTCAGCATCTGAGGTCTCAGTACACAAACCAACGACCAAGCCCCTGTCCCCCAGAACAAGAAGCTTGGGACAGTGCCCCCTGTGCTCCAGAAACAGAACTCAACTTTAAAAGTCAGGAAACAGGCAAACAAGATGAGCAAGAAGCAAAAATGTTCCTTGATTCTAGACGGTTTGTATGGGGACGGGGAAAATCAAAACACAAACTGAGAAGAGGACAACATTATCAACTTTAATAGACTCAGCTCCTCTCAGTAATGCAATGATCTAAGACAATTCCAAAAGACTAAAGATAGAAAATACTATCCACATGCAGAGAAAGAACTATGAGTCTGAATACATACTTTTTCTCTCTCTTTTTTTATTTTATTTCAATTTTCTTATGGATTTTTCCTTTGGTTCTGATTCTTCTTTGCAACATGACTAATGTGATAATGTGTTTAATATGATTGTACATGTATAACCTATATCAGATTACATACCATCTTGGAGAGGGGGGAAGAGAAGAAAAAAGGAGGAGAAAATATATAACTCAAAATCTTATAAAAGTGAAAGTTGAAAACTAAAATTATATATATATATATATATATATATACACACACACATACATATGTTTTAAAATTCAGTCAGCTAGAATTTCTACTTGTGCTCCTATCCGCTCTTTTCTTCCCTATACTCACCACCACCCAGAGCTATTTGCTACCACTCGTGACATCCTTCTTTTCTTTTAGACAGGGCTACATTTTATTACCCTCTGAAAATAATATATGTCAGCTAGGATCATCACTAAGGCTCTTGGATAACCAGGAGTAAAGAATTTACCTGTTGGTGTTAGGAAATGGAATATTGTCCTCTCTCCTTCTCCAAGTATTCAATTAATAGAGGGAAAGATATTTTCACTGATTAATATAGCTTGAATTATTTAGATAATTTTAAATCATCCAGTCAGTAAATTTATATTTTGAATCTGAAAAAGACCCCATGGATAGGACTTCTTTACCTTTTCGGGGTATAATAGTTTAGGGCCAGATTTAGGCCATAGATTTGTTTGTTTGGGCCTGATCTAAGAATGTTTTTTTTTTTTTTTTTGCATTTTTTAATTAAAAAAAAAAATTAACAATGTAAAAACCATTCTTAAAGCACTAACATAAAAGAGTTGTCTCTCTTGATTTGTTCAACCCTGATATAGACCCACTGGCCAATCTGGGGAAATCTATGAACACATTCTCAAAATAATGTTTTTAAATGAATAAAATAAGATTACATAGTAAACCAATTATATTGTGATAAATTAAAAACATTTCATGGAAGCTAAGTTAAGAAATTCTTACCCCAGATCACCTAGTTCGGCCTCTAGCCACATGACAGATAGAAATGACAAAATTTGAGCTGAGTACCCCGGCTCTAAAATCTTTGTATAACACCATGCTGCCTCTCGTCAGTCCCTTTTTCCCAGAAGTCATAATAACCAAGTGTCAACTACTAGCTTAGATCACAGATGTCAATTAGATTTGGATTTGAAGGTGACTAAAATAAGGAAAATGGATTTTTCACAGCCCCATTTCTTAGTCATCTTAATAACTGACTTCGGTAAATTAATTCTCTATCTGAGCGATTGCTTGATAATAAATCTGCAGCCAACCCAGTGGGTCATACAGTTGTAGTCAAATTAGATGTGATCAGAAGCTCTCCTTGTCCTGATTCACCACTCTGTGAATAGCAGTGTCAGTCTAAGAAAGATTTCTTTGGTCACCAATACAGAGGTTACATGTTTGCCCCACGTAAGGGAGGATTTTGAAGGGCAGAGGTGTTTTACTTCTGCTGTCTTGCTACTGATGTTTTATTTTTGCTGTTAAAGGAATCTGATAGTTTAGTGTGAACAACAGTAGCCTCAAAGTCAGTCAGTTAAGTAGTATTAATTAAGCATTTATTACACGTCAAACACTTTTCTAAGTACTGGTAATGCAAAGAAGATGAAAACCAAATATTACACGCTCTTCTGGAACCCACAGTCCAATAGACAGGACAATATGCAAACACCTACAAACAAGATATATACAGGATAAATTGGAGGCAGTATCAGAAGGAAGTTACTAAGAATATAGAGGACTAGGAAAGCCTTCTTGCAGAAGGTGAGGGTCTAACTGGGACTTGAATGAAGTCAGTCAGGACATGAGGAGAGAGAGAATTATAGGTATGGAAGACAGCCAACCAAAAAACGGACAGAATTTGGGAATAAGTCTACAATGACATGTTGCCTTTGACATTTTATTTCTGCAGCTACAGGCAAGTCATTTCATGCATCTATGTCTTCATTTCTCTATTTAAAAATGGGAGTAATAATACCTGAAAGGACTTTCAGGGTCATCTGAGATGTCTATGGACTGTTTTATAAGACTAAAAGATTAGCTTTCACTTCATGTGATAATACTTCTCTACACTGTATTTTGTATCATGTATATACCTATGGAGGAGAAAAAAATTATACTTTTCCTGTTGGTGCTTACCATGTAAGAAACAGTTCTATTTTGGGGGGTGACATACCCAGCTCCGGGATGTTACTGATGATCTCCCATAAAGTACAATGAAGTATATACTAGATGAGAGCAGAATGAGGCAAGAATAAGTGTAGGGAATTGATAATACAAAGCTACCCTAATGGAACATAAGTATCATACATAATATAGAGGGTATTTGACAACTCCCCACTTTTTACTTCTTTCTTTTGCCTTCCATCGTTCTTTCATTGATCATTTTGTGGCAATCCCTTTCCCTCTCATTATGTTCTTTTTCTTCTTTTCTCTCCCTTGATTCTTTTCTTCCTATATCTCTATTTTTTTAATGTCACCTCAAAGAATCCCAGTTTTGAGAGTTGTATGGGTCCTCTTCAGCATTCTTATCCAATCCATACAACAAAGGAATTTCTACTACTCTCTAAGATACCTAACAAGTTGTTTCTAGCCTCTATATCCAACGAAGGGAAACTTCCAACATCTTGATGCTACTCATTTGATTTTAAGGCAGTTGTAATATAAGAGGAAATTTTTCTTGAAATGAACCCAAAATTTACTTCTTTTGAACTTCCAGTGCTGTAACTTGTACCCTTTGCAAGCAAACTGAACATATTGATCCTTTCTTCTTTACATGAAATCGTTTCAAACACTTGAAAACTACTACCATGTCTTTCCCTCTCCCTAAATCTCTGCTTTAAGTTCCTTTAACTGATCTTCAAATGTAATAAACTCCAGTACCTTCATTATCCTAATATCTTTTAAATGTAATACTAAACACAATACTCCAGATAAAATCTAGAATTGATAGAGAATATCTAGTCTTTTCTCTGTTTTTCTTCATTTCCCCCCTCTCTTTGCACCTATATCAGTTTTATAAATGATACTTATCTATCAGTATAGCTTTGGCTCTGCTGGTGATATTGAAATTTCAACATCTTGATGATCCCGGGAGTAAAGTATTTGTAATATAATCCGACAGGAAATATAATCCTATAGGAAAATAGTCATTCAAATAGTTTTACATATGTAAATATGTGTATTGTTTGATATTCAATGTGCTCAAAAAGGATCAAAATGACATCATTATGTCAGAGTCAAGTCATGGTGTGTCTAACTGTGACTAATCAGACCAATACAAGCTCACAAGATTCTACCACATGTCAGGTACAAATTGTTCATGTTGACATTTGAAGTATGGATTTCTCTATATTTGCACATTTCACATTTCTTTTGAGCTACCCCAGTTCTGCTTTACTCATAAAGAGCAGTGTCTTCCTTGATGCTAGCACACCATGCTGGGTTGTCCTATGTCAGTGCTATCCATGTCTCACAGTCAATTCCAAAGTTTTTCAAAGAGAGCTGAGAGTGTCCTTATATTACTTCTTCTGATCTCCATGTGAATGTTTACTTTGTGTGAGTTCTCTGTAAGATATTCTTTTAGGCAAACATACATTTGGCATTCAAACAATGTGATAAGTCCATAAGAGTTGCACTCTCTGCAGTAGTTTGTGTTTAACAGTTCATCTCAAGAAAGGACCTCAGTTCCTGGCACCTTATTTTTCCAGGTGGTCTTCCAAAACTTCCTAAGACAATTCCAGTGGGAGCAATTTAGTTTCTTGGCACAACACTAGTATACTATCCTAGTTTCACAGGCATACAACAATGAGTTCAACACAATGGCAGTTTGGTAGGCAGTCTAATGCCTTTTCTCTTCCACACTTTTCTTTGGACCCTCCCAGAGGCTGAGATAGCTTTGGCAATGAGGACATCAACATCATCATTCATATGTACATCCCTAAAAAGTATACTGCCATGCTAAGGTAACATCCACAGCATGCAAAATTTCTCCATTTGCTGTGACCAAAGGTTCTATGAATGGATGGTGCAGTGTTGCTTGGTAGAGAATTTTGATTTTCTTTATGTTAATTGTCAGGACAAAATTAGCACAAGCAGCAGAGAACTCATCTATACTCTGTTGCATCTCAGTCTCAGAGATGGCACTGAGTGCACAATCATCTGCAGACAAAAAGTTGTGTACCAGCTCTCCCTTCACTTTAATCTTGGCTTATAACCTTTTCAAGTTGAATAATTTGCTGTCATTGAGGTAATTGAACTTTCTGCTGTTTTTGTCCTGGCTGAAGGAATCTGACAACATTGCTAAAAACATCATACTAAAAAGCATGGGAGTAAGCACACAGCCTGATTCACTCCACTGGTGACTGGAAAAGCATGACAGCATCCCTCACTATCCAGAACCTATGCAAGCATGCTGTCATGAAACTGGCATAAAATAGTGAACTTCTCTAGGCAATTAAATTTTGCCATTATCTTCCAAAATGTTTGTACATGATATATATATATATATATATATATATATATATATATATATATATATATATATATATCATACACTTTAAACATATCAAGCATTACAGAATATGCAGTTTTCATACTTGCCAATTAGTCTTCCCAGAGGCCTAAAGGTGAATAGTTGATTTGGATCACGTCAATCAATAAATATATTGATAATATTTTTAAAACCTAGTTTCAGTCTTCTCCTGTATTAGTGACTGTGGTTCCAGTGAGCACAGTAGATACTTAAGGAATGTTTATTGATTGACTATGGTGTTTATAATTCAAATTAATATGTTACTCCTGCATTTATCCAAGTCATTACCAACAATGTAGAAAAGGGCAAGGACATTGTGTTATACCTCTGGATACCTCCCTCTAGGGAGATATCATTTTGTTAATTGGACCTCTGCTACTTATGTTCAAACAGACAGCTAAGAACTCATCTAAATTTCCTATCATTCAGCCCACATTTCTACAATAAGATTCCCAATAGTTCTTTTAGAAAAGAATAATCAGAGTAGCTTTGAAAGTCTCCATTTACTACAGGAAAATTTATTGAACAAAGAAAGAAGGCAACAGTTGTAATCACCCTGGACAGTTTCTTAATAGACTTGGACTTTCCAAATCAACCCCAAAGCCCTTCTAAACTCTAAGAAGGCACACAAAATGGGTGTTAATTAAATGTCCATTGTTTGTTATAACTATCATATTAGTTTTACTGCCAATTTATGATACATTAAATTTGCATTGCTTATGTGATATCTGGACATTGTATAGTGCAATGGGGATCCTTATGCATTAGTGTATGGTACATTTAAGCCTAGTACTTTGGATGCTGTATAAGGGAGTTGGTATGTTATATTCTAACTGGAGGGAAAGCATTTTCTTGGGTTTGCTGCAAGTCTCTTATGTACACACAGATACACACACAGACACCTATGTCTCTGAGATATACATATCAAACAAATATGTTACATGTATACATATATAACTATCCATATATACAAATATATAATATACATATATGTATGTATGCATATATGTACACTCATCTATATATGAACATAGATGGATATGCATATATATACACACATATATATATATACCTAAATTTGGGTTACACAAATGTATATATGCATATATTATTTATTAATGACATTAAAAATAATAACAACTATAGAACAACGGAGAAATTTGGCCAAAATCTGTATGAGTGTTAAAGAAATGAAATTAGCCCAAAATATTATTTTGACTCAAGTTGTTACTATGAAAAAAGAGCTTATGTGCCTTTTAATGACTATAAATATTATATGCAAAAAAACTATGTTTTCAAATATTTATAAATATCATGCAATTTAAGAAATCATACAATTACAAAAATACAAATTTTCATATAGGTCTGATCTGGTCTGGTTGTTGTTCTTTAAAAAGGACCAAAACAACATCATCATGATACAGTGAAATTTCAGTGTGTACAACTGTGGCTGTACACAGCTATACACAGATCAGTACAAACTCTACCACAGGTTAGTCACAGGTAGTCCGTGTGAATATTTGGTGTCACTACTCCAAATTTGCACATCCTATGTTTCCTCTGAGCTGTTTCAATTCTGCTTTGCTCATAGAGCACAGCATCTTTTCTGATGTGGGCACACCATGCTGAGTGGTCCTGTGCCGGTGTTTCCCATGTTACACAATCAAATCCAAAGTTCTTGAGACAGACCTTGAGACCAGTTTTCTGGAGTCATCACATACCATCACTGGAATCTAGGGGTAATAATTGGAATTATGAAATATTTTAGCTTCTTAGAAAAAGTTCCAATGATGTGAAAGAATATTGCCTGAAAAATAATGTGTAGGGCTTAATACTTACAATAGACTTGTCTCAGACACTCATTCACCTCCACCAATATTATTTTTAATTAGTCAGATTCGTTGACCACCACATCAACTTTATTGGAGTTCATTTGCTGAGCCTTTGATCGTAGTGGCAATTTCATTATGCTTGCATTCTTTTGTCCAGTGATGAAAGTTTCTTAATTACTACTATTAAATTTTTTTAACATGATTTGACTTTTTTTGCATACTATTTTTACAAGAGATTTTAAGACTGTTCCTCACTCCCTGGAGAATCTCTTCAGAGTATTCACAGTAATTGGGGTTTCATATTCATTTCTTAGCTGACAGTCATTTTTAGTCAATTCTCTCTTATTAACTTGGTTTCTTTCATCATTTACATTTAATTTGCTTAAGTAACATGAACATTGTGGAATTTGGAGCTGTTTTGAATTTCAACCTAGCATTTTCCATTCTCTTTTGCTTAAATTGGCTGTCATTGCAACTACATTTATAACCAAAACAATAGCACCATGACTGTCTCTAGCAAACTTAAATGGTTATTCTAAAAGGATAATGTGAACTTAGATTTTCATTATTAAAACAAGGGTAGAAATACATTAAGCTTAAAGCCATTTTTTTTTTAATAAAAAATTACATAAGATAATTTTGGGAATAAAATTTTCGAAGTATTTATAATGTTCCTGCCTGCTTTCTCCCATAAAACTTAATTTGGTGCTGCTGAGAGAGAATATTGAGTCGGGTGGATGACTGGAGAACATGGGATAGTGGAGAGACCATGTGGACCCTTAAGATCATCTATTCTAATTCCCTTAATTGTATTGATGAGGAACTTCAAAGTTCTTTTTTTGTTTTGTTTTTAGATATGATCCTATCCTATTCAACTCACCCTGTACTCTGTCTCTGTCTCTGCATGTTTGTGTGTGTGTGTGTGTGTGTGTGTGTGTGTGTATAATCCCACCAACTACCCAGATACTGAAAAAAGTTTCAAGAGTTATAAATATTGTCTTTCCATGTAGGAATGTAAACAGATCAACTTTAGCAAGTCCCTTATGATTTCTCTTTGCTGTTTACCTTTCCATGCTTCTCTTGATTCTTGTGTTTGAAAGTCAAATTTTCTTTTCAGCTCTGGTCTTTTCATCAAGAATGCTTGAAAGTCCTCTGTTTCATTGAAAGATCATTTTTTCCCCTGAAGTATTATACTCAGTTTTGCTGGGTAGGGGATTCTTGGTTTTAGTCCTAGTTTCTTTGACTTCTGGAATATCATATTCCACACCCTTCGATCCCTTAATGTTGAAGCTGCTAGATCTTGTGTTATCCTGATTGTATTTCCACAATACTTGAATTGTTTCTTTCTAGCTGCTTGTAATATTTTCTCTTTGACCAGGGAACTCTGGAATTTGGCTATAATGTTCCCAGGAGTTTCTCTTTTTGGATCTCTTTCAGGAGGTGATTGGTGGATTCTTACAATATTTATTTTGCCCCTGGTTATAGATTATCAGGGCAATTTTCCTTGATAATTTCATGAAAGATAGTGTCTAGGCTCTCCTTTTGGTCATGGCTTTCAGGTAGCACCATAATTTTTAAATTGTCTTTCCTGGATCTATTTTCCAGGTCAGTTGTTTTTCCAATGAGATATTTCACATTATCTTCATTTTTTCATTCTTTTGTTTTACGATTTCTTGATTTCTCATAAAGTCATTCTCCTCCATCTGTTCCATTGTAATTTTTAAAGAATTATTTTAGTCAGTGAGCTTTTGGACCTCTTTTTCCATTTGGATAATTCTGCTTTTTAAAGCATTTTTAAAGTGTTCTTCTCCTCATTGGCTTTTTGAACCTCTTTTGCCAATTGAGTTTGCTTATTTTTAAAGGTGTTATTTTCTTCAGCACTTTTTTGGGTCTCCTTTAGCAAGTTGTTGACCTGCTTTTCATGATTTTTTTTTGCATCTCTCTCATTTCCCTTCCCAATTTTTTCTCCACCTCTCTTACCTGATTTTCAAAATCCTTTTTGAGCTCTTCCATGGCCTTAGACCATTGAATATTTATTTTGGATGTTTGGGATACAATAGCTTTGACTTTTATATCTTTCTGTGATGGTAAGCATTGTTCTTCCTCATTTGAAAGGATGGGAGAAGATATCTGTTCACCAAGAAAGTAACCTTCTGTAGTCTAATTTTTTCCCTTTTTTTTGGCATTTTCCCAACCAATTACTTGACTTTTGGCTTCTTTGTCAAGAGTAAGGCATACTCTGGGGATCTGTAAGATCTCAGTTTCTCCAAGGTGGCACAATCAAGCATGTACACTGCTCTGGGAGCAACCAGAAACTTTTGTGCCTGAATCTGTGAGTAGTAGTTTTCTCTCCACAACCACCTGACTTCCAGTTACACCAAGCCAGCACTGGGGGCTGAGATTCAGATGAGCTGTGGGGGCAAGGCTGCCATTCAGTGTGAGATAAAGATCAGCTACTGCAGGGCCTCCACACAGGGCTGAGGTAAGAATCAGTTGCTCAGTGCCCCTAGGGGTTTTATAATCCAACAATGGATGGGGGCAGCTGTAGGGCCTGCTGTGGGAACTGCTGCCACCTGCCTGATATGGCCTCTGTGGCCACTGCCTGAGGCCAGAAGTGTGGGAAGGCCCTTCTCCCTTCTTGGCCAGCTGAAAAAACTCTGTCACTGACATTTGACACCTGTGGTTGAGGGTTCTGTGAACTGCTGCTACTGTGACTGGGGATTCCCCCCAAAACCTTCTCATGTCCTCCTCTCAGAGCCACACAGCCAAGGCTTGGCTGGGCTCTGTTCCACATCCAGTGCCACAGACCGTCATCTTTCTCATCAGCCTTTCAGGTCACCCTGAGCTGAAAATCTCCTCCATTCTGTTGTTCTTCACTTCTGCTGGTCTAGAATTTATTGAGAGTCTTTCTTTATAGGTATTTTATGGGCTGTGTGGGAAGAGCTAGTATATGTACATCTTTCTGCTCCACTATCTTGGCTCTGCAACCTCAAAGTTCTTAATCATGGGAGTGTCATTGTCAGACTCATGCTCTCAGAAAATAATTGACAGCTCAGTGGAGGTCAGATTAGAGAAAAGAAAGACTAAAAAGAGAAAATCCAAATAGGGGACCATTTCCAAAGTTCAGATAAGTACTGATTAGGTCTAGACCTATGAGGGCTTGGTGAGGGAAGGATATAAGTAGAGAGGGGATATATAAAAGATGTGTAGGTAGAATCAGTGTCTTGCAAAGAGATTTGGCATGAATGTTGGGGAATGTGTAAAACTGAGTAGTATTTTGTTTTAGGAGATATCAGGCTCCTTTACAGAGGTAATCAGTCTCTCCTATTCATTTTCCTCTTTTAGCAGCAATTTTCTAAATGGATGATTTATTATAAAGACAATTTGGGGTACAATTGTCTGATCCCTACCCTCATAATAAGAGAAATACAGATGTTAAATAGTCCTCTAGCCACTACCAATAGGAAGCATTAAGGGGATTAAATAGTCTCTTTCTTTTGTTGTACTGCTAAGTCTACTAGTATAAGTACCATTAACTCAAAAATGAAATATCTCATATATTTAGGAAAGATCATGCATGTCAAAAGATGTGTTTCTTCACATATTTTGTCTGTCACCCTTTAAAGAGAAATGGATAAGATACTTCTCTATTAGTCCTATGTAGATGGCTGATAACTATGTTGATTATAGTTCTTATTTTTTTAAGCTATTCATTGTTACAATGTGGCATAAATGATTCTCTTATTTCTACTTGTCTCATTCTCTATTGGTCTATACAGATGTTCACAATTTTCTCTGAAACTATTTCTTTTATCATTTTTATAGCACAATAGTATTCCATTATATTAATATTCTAAATTTATTTAGTCAATGTCCAATTGATGAATCTCCACTTGTCTTCTAATTCTTTGTTATTGCAAAAAGAGTCACTATAAATTTTATTGTACACTTAGGAACGTTTCCTCTTGCTTTGGTCTATTTGGAAATGTAAACATAATAGTGGTATTGCTGGATCAAAGCGTAAACAAAATTTAGGCACTTTGAAGGCATAGTTCCAAATTTATTTCCAGAATAAAATGACCAATTAGCTTAGTCAATACAGTATCAGTAAACCTGTTTTCCCACAGCCCTCTAACATTTGTCATTTTCCACTGTTGGGAGGCATGAACTTTGTCAATCTGATCATGCGAGATGGAACTTTAGATTTTCTTTAATTTGAATTTCTCTATTTATTTTAGTGTCATGGAACATTTTTAATATGGTTATAAATAACTTGGATTATTTCCCTGGAGAACACATTATTCATATCCTTTGACCATATAAAAATTAGAAAAAAGTCCATACTATAAATTTGAATCAGTTTATTATATCTTAGAAATGAGTTCTTTATCAGAGAAACTTGTGGCAAAGTTTTCTCCCCAGTTAACCATTTCCTTTCTATTCTCAACTACATAAATGCATTCTTGTCCTTCTACCTCTACTCCTCCAAATTTTCAAAGTTCCCAAGACTATAGCCATTTACAATATTCTCTCACCTTACTGGAAGAAAAATAAACAGAAAAAGTCAAAGAAAACAGTTGTCATGTATTCATGGACCACGTCTGCCTGAGTGCAGAGGACTTAAGGCCTCTCTCTCCAGCAAGAGGTTTACAGTATGCCTTTGACTTTTCATTTGAAGATAGCACAGTGGGTTGTTTGGCGAGAGAGAGAAAGAGAGAAACAAAAAGAGAAAGAGACAGAGAGAGACACAGATACACAAAAAGATAGAGGCAGAGAAAAAGAGAGACAGAGAGAAAGTCACAGAGAGACAGAGAGTTATTTTCACTAGTTGGTCATTTTTGTATTCTCATTTGATTCTGGCTCGGCAGCATTCAAAATATATATCTTCATTTCCTAGTTGGTTGAAAGTTACAGAATGTGCATGCTCCAAATTCCATGCAATGGATTGCATCAAACAGAGCCCTCTGGGCATGCTCATTAGGAGTGGGGCCTCTTTGACTGCTCTACTCATCATATATACATATATATATGTATATATATATATACATATATATATTCAGATGCTTCTTACTCTCATACAAATATTTCCCTAACTAAAATTACATAGAGATTGTAATATGGATAACCTCATTGGTATAATGATTTTTGCCAAGAATCTATTTGTTAATTCCAACAATTCTGAGAAAAGCATAGTTTTAAACCAGAAAATTAGAAGTTTACTTCTCCTCTACTTTGGATCAAGCTTGTTTAACAGAAAAGACCATAATTTTCTCACAAAGAGAGGAAAATACAAAACTATTAGTATTTCTTGTATGTAGTACTTTCTCTCAGCGATGATCTCCCCCAAGTTGGAGGCTTATACTTACACTGATAAATTAAAATGATGTAGAAAAAAATTAACCAAGGAAATATACAACATATATAGAAGTGTGCGTGTGTGTGTGTGTGTGTGTGTGTGTGTGTGTGTACACACATATGGAAAAGAGAAAGACTGAGTCATTATTAATTCATATAAAATCAGAATATGAAATCAGGCATCTCTTCTTTAATAAAAACAGTCTCTCTCATCTTTAATTATGATAAGCACCCTTGGATCTTCAAATTAAGTAGTAATTCCTCTGTCTAGTAATCTATATTTTTTGCAGTTTTCTTTCAAGTTTTTACCTAAGAAGGGAAAAAAAGTTAAGAGCTTGAGAAGGGATAGAAAAAATAGAAAAAGAATTCAGAATTCCTCCCCATTCATTCAAATAGATCACTTGGAGTAAAGGCACATTGGGGACATACGTCAAATACAAAAAGGGCTTTTCACTGTTGCCTTTAAGAAGAGACATGACTGTAATTTAAAAGGTCTTGTTCTTTATCTACTTTATCTGCACTTGCTCAGAAGACCTTTACAGCAGAAATTTGCTTAATTATTATCCTAATTTACTTAAGGTCTCCAGTTAACACTGTTAACTGTCTCTCCTCACCCCAACCCCAACTGAGTCAGAAAATAGGGACATATGACTAGTATGTGGAAGGAGTTATTTTAGAATCCAGTAGAAAATGGGGAAAAGAGGTAGACAGAGCATAGTGAAAAGAAGTTTTCATTCCCTTTTTATTTTTAAAGAATCCCTGAAGCTATTCTCAGTCTCCCTTGGGACACATCCTCTTACAGTTTTCATGACTTCAAATTTCAAGCCACAGGAAGAGCCACATAGAGGAAAAATAATATACTCTACATTTGTACAGTGGTGGAAAAGAGATTAATAATATTGAGGCTCAAATATTGCAGATGGATCAGCAGGCAAATATTGGGACAAGGAAGGAAAAAGTGTTGGTAACTGGAAAGGTTATAGAGCCTTAATAGAAATAGAAAGATTGGAGGAAGATGAGGGTTGGATAGGGAGAATATGAGTTTCACGAGGATGTGTTGTGTTTGAAATACATACAGCACATCTAGGTAGGGATATGCAATTGGTGATGCAAGATCGAAGTTCAAATGATATTATTCAGGCTAGATATACAGATTTCAGTTTCATCTTCACAGAGATAATAATTGAATCCATAAGAGTTGGTCATGAAAACAGAGAGTATAGAGAAAAATGGGAGGCTATAGTACCAAAAGCACAAATAAACCGATTAACATTGACAAGGAAGAGAGACACCTTTATGAAACTGTATTAAAGGAGGACAAAATGGGAGGGGGTGATAAAAAGGTGTTTTTAAGATATAGAACTTGAGAGAGGAGGTAAATAAGAATGGGTAACTTCAAGTAGCTTATGAAGCAAATTCTTCTGATGAGATGGAAGACAGGAGGTAGTTTAAGGATGTTAAGGAAAGAGGTTTGCAACAACTGAATTGAATTTTCAGACATTGTTCTAGAAAGGACCTAAATAGGATTTATTCAGGAAACATCGACTTTAAGCTGTGGCAGACAACTTATGATGAGTACTTATTTTATAGTACACTTGGGATTTAATTAGTCAAGGGAATTCCAAATAATTCCCTCTCTTAATGCAGATAATACATTAATTGCAACAGAATGATGATAATGATTATGATGATGATGATGATAATTTCTTTCATTGATTTTTCAATCATGTCTGATACTCTGACCCCATTTAGGGTTTTCATGACAATTTCTAGAGTGATTTGTCATTTCCTTCTCCAGTAAAGGAAACAGGCAAATAGGATTGAGTGAATTTCCTGGGGTCACACAACTAGTAAGAGTCTGAAGTCATATTTGAACTCAGAAAGAGTCTTCCTGACTCCAGGCCTGAGATTTCATCCACTGTGGCACTTAGCTGCCTCCAAAAATGATAATAATATTAACAATAAGAGATTGCATTTATGTAGTTGTTAAAGATTTGTGAAGTGCTCTACAAATCTTATCTCACTTTATTCTCAAAAACAAACAAACAAAAAAGCTTTGAAAGGCAGGTATTATTATCATCCCTATTTTACAGATGAAGGAGACAGAGGTTAAATAACTGCTGAAGGTAAATGTTTGGGACTGGTTTTGAACTAAGTTCATCCTGACTCTGGGACTAGCACTCCATCTACTATACCAATTACCTATCTCAGTTTATAATCTTGGAGAGTTGCCTGGAGCATAGAGATTTTAATTGACTTACCCTGAGTCATAAAGACTGTTATGTTAGCATCGATATTTGAACTCAGTCTTATCAATGCCCAGGGAAAGTCTCTATTCACTAGGCCATATTGCCACTCACAGAACACATACAAACACATATAGTCCCTATCTTAAATCCAGTTTGCACAAAAAGTAAGTATAACCTATAATTGTTCTCTTAATGAAAGAACTACAACAAGCATGATAAAGATGAAGAAAGTACATTTTTACTCCAACTGAGAGAGATAAAAAAAACCTTTCAACATAAATATATTATCAATTTGGTAGCTAAGGAAGTATTTTACAGTGTATAACTATATTTCTTTTCTCTCTCCTAGACACTGTAGTTTAGAAGCACAGCCTAAATTTGGGAGTAGTATATATTGTAACCAGCCTGCTGGCTAATATATTAAGAATTTGACTACTTGGTTGGAATGGGATGATTATACAATATGATACAATGCAACAATACAATAAATATATAAACATTTATTAAATGCCTACTATGTGCTGGGCACTGTGATAAGTCATAGGTATACAAACAAGAAAAAGATAGTCTCTGTCTTCAAGGAACTTACAATTTAATGGGAAATGACAGTGCACAAAATGACACACACACACAGCTGAAAAGGGAGGGGCACTAGAGGGTACCCTGTGCAGACATGATGTTAGTCAAGTAGCTAGAAAGAAATGAAGAAATGACTGGATGCTTTGAATGCTCCTAAACCAAGTGTTTGGAAGGAGTTTGTTGTCTGTTGTTGTTGTTCCACCCTCCAACCTTTCAATCAGAGGTGTAGAAGCAACTGAGAGTATAGATGAGGTAGTGAGTACCAAAGGTATCAATGTCTATATGATGATGAGAGTTCTGGTGACAGGCTTAACCTGGAGGAAGAATAAAGTTGGTATTGAAACCAAGGGGAATGACTCAGTGATCCTGATGACAGGCATCATTAACCCACCAAAAACATTTCTTTAATGTAACATTGATCACAGCAGCATATCTGAGGACTGCTGTGAATAATTTTAAGTGTCTAATCACATAGTCCAATGAACTCTCTTTTAAGCAATAAACTAAACATTGTTCAATAAAGTATAACATTCACAGCCACATCCTTAAGCAAAACACATCATCTAATACATATATGAATCTCATAACACTCAGTATGTCATATGGCACATAGCCTATCTACATCCCCGAAGAGTGGCGGTCCAAGGCTAGGGTCTTCCCTAGCATGGTGTATCCTTAAGGGGTAGCAGAAAATACCACACCATCCACCCCCAAGTCACTGTAAGAACAATCTCCTTAATCAATATACAGTATACAATATACAATATATAATATACAATAATCAATACATCCATCTTGACTTGAAACTGATTTCCAAACCCCATGGCTCCTCCTCCTTGGGCCAACTACTCCCAGGCCTTGCCTGGGTTCACAGACAGGTAACTCTTTATTCTTTCTCCTTGCCTCAGCTCACAAGGACTGTTCCAATCCAAACGTTTCCTGATTTTGCCTGACAGCAGGCTCCAGGGGCTCTGCCTACAGCTTCTGTCTCTCAGACAACAAAGCTTAACAGGGCAATAGCAAAATTTACACATATTACCAGCACCACCATCTCAATTCACTTTAACAGCTCTTAAAAGGGGTTTAATGAGCCTCCTTCCTGTGGGTGCATCTCTCCTCTTTAGCTCAATTCACTCATAAAGACAAAAAGATAGGGTTTCTGTCTGAGAAATTAGCACAGACCAACAGACAGGGCTTCTGTTTGAGAAATTAGCACAGATGAACAGAGGGGGTGCTGACATCACAAACATTCTTTCTGTTAGGCCTCCCCACAAGCAAGTTCTCCTAGCCTACTTGTGGTCACTTCTCTCACGTATGCTTCTCTCTCCCTCCTCTCTCTTCTCCCTCCAACCGATCAATCAATCAATATAAATACACACACACACACACACACACGCACACACACACACACACACACAACACACTGTTTCCAATGAAATACTCTTGATTTCATCAAAGGCTCCTGATTGAATCAAAAGCAAGACTCAATCAAAGGCACTTGATTGGCTAAAATACAGTCCAGAAAAACAACAAAAATTCCTACCTTGATTGCTATTACACCACCTTTGGCGATATCATAGTTCAGGATTGTCACCTTCTTTGAATGTAAAGGTTGTGGCATGGAATGACCTAACCCTATGCCAGTGGTCTACAGCTGATACTGTAAAAGTCCCTTGTAGGTTACAGATCAAGGTGGTAATTTTCTCTACATTCATGGAGAAGGTAGCTTTCTCTACATTTAAACCACCTTCCTTTAAAACTAAAAACTTTGCTGACAGACCTAGCAATGAAGAAGGCAAGAAATAGGCTCCACCCTTTAGAGAGTAAGATCAAAGACTGAAAGCATGAAGGGAAATTAGAAATTATCTAATCTAAACTTTTCACTTTACAGATAAAACATCTAAAGCACAGAAGGTTTGTCATGTGTCCAAGGTCACACAGAAGTGAGATTTGAACCTAAATCCTTTTGACTATAAATGCAGGACTCTTTCCATGCCTAATGAATACGATTGAATTCAAGCAAACATGGTTCAAAGCATGTGACATGATTTGACCTGTGTAGTGGGAGGGGTTTCAAAACCCAGTTTTTAATCAGAGGTGTATGAGATTTTTTAAAAATTTTTTGTTAACTTTATTATAATATAATTGACTTTCTTGGTAATCCTGTGTATCATATTTTATGCATTTAAAAATGTTCTTCTGAGAAGGATCCATAGGTTTTCTCAGACTGTCAAAGAGGCCAAGACATACAAAAGTTTAAGAACACATGTTGCAGGGCTTTTATTTTGAACTTGATTTTTCCTCCTTGTTTACTAGGAGAACAATAACCTCATGAAACTCACATTGTACTGTTTTCCACTGGACAGGGAAGTGGAACTTTCTTTGCCCTGTATATTCTCTTTTGTTGGCTGGTACAATAGAAAGCATAAGGACCCCTTAACTTCTCTATAAACAGATAAGGGGAGAAGGCTACCCATCCCTTGTGGTTAGAAGAACATCCAGCAGAAATTTTCCATCTTATTCTCTGTTAAAAATTGGAGAGATTGTTGTGTTCCCAGACCTCCTAGGCTTAAGATAGGTATCAGCTGTGAATTCACTGCTCTTTTGTCTTTAGGAATAGTAGGGAGATTATGTGTGTGTGTGTGTGTGTGTGTGTGTGTGTGTGTGTGTGTGTGTGTAAAAATGTATAAATATTTTATTTTGATTTTGTTTTTATTTTCATTATGAAGGAGCAATTTTTGGATAGAATTTTGTGTTTACACTGAGTTAAGACTTTACCCTTATCTTGTGAGTACCTGACCAATTTCAACATATGTAGTGGATTTTGAATGTATTGTAATCCATGAGCCTTATAGTTCTCATGAAATATATTGTTCTCAAGTAAAATTTTTTCTTTGTTTTATGTTGTTCAAATTCCAGGTTCTCTAAAGAGTGATGACTAGGATATCCTGAAAGTATTCTGTGCCCATCTCAACAGATTTATTGTAAGAGCATTCAGCAAAAATTAACCAAACAGCCAATCAATTATATATATACATTATTTATATAAGTATATATTATATATATATATATATATATATATATATAATTATGTAATTTATGTGGGGTTGTTTGTCCTTTGCTTTCAAAGAGGACCAGTGACATCATTGGTGATATCTCACTTTGTGTGAATTGGATCTAAGAGGCAGAGTTGCACAAAGTTAACTTCACTTTCTTTTCCTTAGTCATTGAGGTTCAGTGACAGGATAAAAGTCAAGAAAACTTATGATGGTACAGGATTCATTGTGTGACCATGGCATCTTCAATGTCTGACCAATCTCTAAGTATTCTATAGGGCCTACTTCAGCCATCTTCATAGCCTTTGAAACAAACTTCATTCCTCAGAGGGAAGTCCTCACATGCTTGGGGTAGAAATCTCCTAATTCATTGATGGATTTGAGATCTGTCAGTTACCCTCAAACTGGTTTAACTCATCTACCGAAATGTTTTACTGAAGGGTGACTGTTACACCTGTTATATCTTCTTGTAGCCACTGGTGAGAATTGGGTGAAATGTGGACAAAAAAGGTAGATAAGCAGCCCTGAAATGGGGTTGGCAAGTCCTCACACCCGAGTTACTAGTCCTCCCTGAACACCCGACACACCCCATAAGGTACATTAAGGCATTGCTGGTAGAGCTGTGAATTACTAGAGCAATTTTAGAAAGCAATTTGAAATGACAAAAAAACTAATTAACAGTGTGTATTCTCTAACCAACCCTAGATATACTAGATTTATACTCCCCAAAATATCAAAAACAAAGAAGAATTTACAAGCACAAAAATATTTATGATAATCCTTTTTTATATCAAAATATTAGAAATGAAGAGATATCCATTGATTGGAGACTAGATCACCAAAATATATTAAATGTAAGGGAATATTATTGGGCCATAAGAAATTAAGAAAGGGATAATTTCAAAGGAACTGAGAAGACATATATGAAACAATGAAGGAGGAAAATAGAATAAAGAAAATTTTGTTTTTTGGAAATAATTGGTGTTAAGTGATTTGCCCATGCTCACATAACTAGTAAATGCCTGAGACCAGATTTGAGTTCAGGTCCTCCTGGTTCCAGGACTGGTATTCTATCCGCTGTGCCACCTACCTGCCCCTGAATAAAACATTTTACAAAATAACAACATTCAATGACCAATCACAATTTTGCATGTGTGTGTATGAATGAAAAATTATTGTAGAAGATTCTATTTATTTTATTTTACATTTTTTTCTTTTAGCTACCCAGAGATTTTTAATGACACCAACAATGACAACCTTGCCTCAGTTTGAATTAAGATTAAAAAAAAAATAGTTTTAATAACCCAGACCAAGAGACTGGGGAGAATCTGGCAAGTTGCAGATGGAGCAGTGGCAGTGACAGAGTAGGGTATCTGTCCAAGGCAGATATGGGATTCTGATCTATTAAATGAATAAAACAAATCTAGGATTCAGGTTAGAACATTGTTTTCTACCATTTGAGGCTAATTTTCTCTCTCTCTCTCCCTCTCTATCTCCCTCTCCTTTGAAAATACAAATAAAAATCTAAAGACTTTATTCAGTGACTTGCCTAGGGTCACAACTCAGGACAATGAATCTTCTTGATTCCAAGGCTGGCACTCTATCCTCTGTGCCACCTAGCTACTTCAAGGTATTATACTTTCTATTTACTTTGTTCTAAGCACTATGCTAAATGGTGAGAATAGAAACAGAAAATCATACAGTCTTTGTTTTCAAGGAGCTTGCACTCTAATTGAGGGAGGTTACATCTATCTGTACATACATATGAACACACATATGTGTATCTGCGTGTGCATACATGTGTGTATGTTTATATGCAGCTAGGTGCATAATGGACAAATTGTTGATGCTTACTAATTGTGTGACCCTAAGTAAGACAGTTAACTCTTTTTGTCTTGGTTTCCTCATCTGTAAAATGAAGTGAAGAAGGAAATGGCAAAGCTCTCCAGTCAAAACCCCAAATGGGGTCAGAAAGAGCCAGGAACAACTGAAATAACTGAACAACCACAACATATATATTCTTGGGCCTATAACCTTAGGGATTGCCATTCCTTTTTGTTTTCTACTTTTTATAACTTGTCATATACTATTTATCAAGTTGGTTATATGCCATGCACTATGCTGGATGCTGGGGATACAAAGACGGAAGCGGAATCATACCTAACCTTAAATTTCTTAAATTCTTTCAAGGAGATAGTATGCATGTATGTATGCATGTTTGTAAATGTGTGTATATAGAAAGACATATACCCACATGCATACGTATACATATATATGCATATATAGTGATATGTGTGTGAATATGTGTAACACACATATCACTATATATGTGTGTATATAAATATATGTGTGTGTGTGTGTGTGTGTGTGTGTGTATATGTGATATATAGACTTCATATACATGAAGTCTTTCCAAATTCATCAGCTTCTAGTTTCCTTCCTCCCTAAGTACTATATATTTGTATGTACTATTATGTATACATACATATTGTGACAAGTGAAAAGCTCAAGAGACAGGGTTTCTGGGAAATTCATAACAGATTTATTCATTAGACTAGCAAATAGTCAATAAACTGATAGTCAGTAGTCTCTCTCAGTAACCAAAGACCAACCCTTGGAGATCCCTAAATGTTTAAATACCTTTGGAAAAGGAAATGTTCTGACAGATGAAAATCAACCCTGATTGCTTAACCATTAATGAGTAGGTGGACTTTTTTTAATGAAGAAGTGGGCTAAAAGTCTTCAGCTCCTCCTACTGAGAATATTACTTGATTATGAGATTCAGTTCCCTCCAGTACACAGACAACTCAAGTTGAAAAACGGGGGGAGGAAAGAGCATGAACTTAATGCTTTTAAAGGATTGAATTCACTTAGATTAGATTCCATTTACACTTTAATCAGAAGTAAACTCTCCTAGTTGAGTGGGGTTCAGCCCAAGAAAATCTCTGGGACATATTAATAAATACCTTATTTTAAGCTATAAACATCGTCACTTATTATTTTCTCTTCTTTCAGATGCTTTTCATTTGGTGAATACAGTTATTATATAATCAAGTAAATCTTTTTTTCAAAATATCAACTCTTAAACTAAGAATTATTACACTTGACACCCAAACAGATTTTATAGCATTTTCTTAAGTCATAAATCCCTGTATTTTTTTTTAAAGTAGTACTTAGTTTGGAAGTATTTTTTCCTATTCTGACATGTTATATATTTATGATGCTATATATTATTCTTGTAAAGGATCATATTATTATATGATTCTATAGCTTAAGTGATTATCTACACTATGGATCTAAACTATAAAACTGAAACAATTCTTTGGACATTTCAGGGTTATCTCCTTCCCCAAAATTTTAAAATGCCCAGATAATATAGTTATTTTTATAATAATTATATTATCCTACAATTCAGCCAGAACCTTAGAGTGATAACAACTGTATTGGTGCCAGTCTTAATATCAAACCATGAAAAATGATAACATTGATAATAATAATGATCTATACTAGTTGAAAAAGTTAGCTGGCAACATGCAATTCTTGTAAATGGATATTCATTACTTCCAATACAAGACTTCGTCCTCTTAGTTTCATTGTTCTTTGTATATATGTGCATATAGACTAATCTGAACTAATTCAGTCAGAAAATTACCCCTTCAAAAAAACAAACAAAAAAAACCCATTAAATTGTATTTTAAACAAGTATTGATTTTTCTGGAGGGGCATGGAGAATTTGATGGGACAAGAGGCATGTGGAATAATATAGTGTGGATCTGAAGCTAGGAGATCTGATTTAAAGCCTACTTTACCCTCCTGCTATCTGTATGATCATAGATCAGGGGCTTAGCTTTCCATTACCTCACTTTCTTATATGCAAAATGGCCATATTGATATTTATACTACCTGTCGTCAGATGGTTGCTGTGAGAAACATGCCACACAAATGGAAATCATTCTAAAATGAGTCATTTTTAGTTCTACATCATGCAAATAATAAATTTGAATGAGTTCCATTTTACTGTGAATTACTTTGTTACTTAATAGATACTGGTTAGATCAAAAAGCACCATGAGTTCATGGAATGAACCTTGATCTATCTATTAATCTATCATCTATCTCTCTATCATCTCTCTCTCTCTCTCTCTCTCTCTCTCTCTCTCTCTCTCTCTCTCTCTCTCTCTCTCTCTATGTCTGTACGTCTTTTGATCCACCTGTCTTTTTTTCTATTTAACCATCTTTCTCAATCTATCCTTCTATTTATGTTTGTTTGTTGTCTGTCTTTATTTATGTGTCTCTCAGTACATCACTGAGTCCACTATAAAGCTTAACAAGATAATAGGCATTTAAAAAAAAAATGTGCTGAATAAAAGAATGGTTACAAGAAAGTTTTAGATATGATTTTGCACTAGTGTTATGTGTCTATTCTAGACGCTTCCTACATGGCATGCTCAACTTCATTAGCAGGCTCAATGATCACTTGCCCAGTATGTTCTATAAAGTATTCTTTCTCAGATAAAGGCTGGAATAGATGATCTCTGAGGTCTCTTCCAACTCTGAGGTTTTGTGATGGTAAAAATCACAAAATCCCCTAAAGAATTGCCTCAGAATCCCCTTAATTCCAACTTCCTTACATATGAAGTACAACGAAACTGGGCTTCATTGTTAGGCACTTTGTCTTGTCAAAGAATGATTTGTGGGTATCCCTTTTCCAACAAGAAAATGAATGTGATATTTGGAGTTGACACTATAGTTATATGACAGCCTGGATATCATCATTTTTTGGAAGTAATAGAAGTTGAATTGAAAGAAATCAAGAATCTTCTTTATAAATATTTCTATACACCTCAACAAGCTTGGAAATATTTGTTGGATTTGATATTATTATTTTAAAAACACTTCCATGAATTC
The DNA here is from genome assembly GCF_028372415.1 of Notamacropus eugenii. Classification (NCBI taxonomy): domain Eukaryota; kingdom Metazoa; phylum Chordata; class Mammalia; order Diprotodontia; family Macropodidae; genus Notamacropus; species Notamacropus eugenii. The sequence continues at coordinate 135,594,762 of NC_092875.1, read as the reverse complement.
AGTCAGACTATCCCATAGGTGTTTTCAAAATAACTAATTATTTAACTGAATTTATTTTTCCCCCAAAATTGGTTTGATTTACAACTGTATCTCTGAAAATACATTTTCTTCTCAGGATATGCAACATATAAAATATTCTTATCTTTTGTTAGCAATGCTCAAGGCTTTTAAAACACTGAGCCCTCATTTTATCAATATTTTTTTAGGAAAGGATTGGGGTTGGGGGGAGCATGATCGACTCCCCTTCTTAGCTAGCAGCTTTCGGGAAATTACAACAAGTAGTCAATAAGATTGTAAGGTGATGTTGTGGCAGGCTGAATTTCACTGAGTAAAGCAGATGAGATCTTCAGAGAGAAAAAGACAAAGAGAGCCAAGAGGCAAAGAAAAAATAGAGAAAATGGAAGACATATTTAATAAGGTGAAATCACTAGTTCAAAACAAATATTCAAGTATATAAAAATGATTTCCTTAAATTTAATATATAATCTTAACAAAGTCTGAAGATACAAATATGCAGTGTTTTGTTTTATTTTATTTTCCAAGTAACATACATTGAAATTAAATAACCTCTCCTAATGCTGGCCTATCCTTGCACCATCCCACCAAGCCCCATAAACACTTCCTCAAAATGCAGTGTTGCTGAAAGTTAAACCTTTACCATGAAGTAGAAGAGGGGGAAATAAGGGAGGAAACTTTTATCTAGCTGTTCTTTTCTCCACCTATAAAGAAAATCAAGAGAAAAAAGAGCAGTATCTAAGGCATCACCATGTTCTTCATCCAAAAAGAGTACCAGGAAATTATGCAGTTTCTGGAAGGACATCAGAAAGCTAAAGATAAACAAATAAATGGATGAATAAATAAATAAAAATGTGTGATGTGATCTCTGATCGGATTACAACAAAAGAAAAGGCAAAGTTCCCAGAAAAGGGTGAATTTTTATCCAGTTTGATCCTCATTATTTTTAGTTAAGATTTATCACTAGTCACCAAACTGACTCTTGCTAGATTCTCTCACCATTAAAGAGAGTATGGCATAGTGAGTCCTGAAAAAAAGAGAACTCAATTTATATAATTTCTTTGTCCCAGAGCCATGGGATAAACTATGAACAAATCTCTTTATTTCTCTGAGCTTGATTCCATTTTCTTATCTGCAGAATGAGGAAACTAATGATTTATCAACTATGAGTACTTTTTAAACTTAAAAAAACAAACATACAAATCATGATATAATTGGCAGATATCATTATCATAGTTAATTCCTTCTGTGAATTTCTGGCAAAGTTTCACTTTCTGCCTTCAAAGCTCTATGACAGGTTTGATGGTCAATTTTAAAAAATCGAGAGGTTAGTTTTGAACTAATAAGATCCATTGTTGTTAACAACAGAAAGTCACCTCCTTAGGCTAGTAATATAGACTATTCCTATTACAAATTCTGAAAACTATTTTTTAAATTTAGTGTTAGCTGAAAGTGAATATTATAAACAATAGAATATCAATCAATGAGTAAAATAAGTTTTTTTTAAATCAAGGATAGCTGTAATGGTAATTCAAATGGGGAGATCTTTCCCATTCATTAATAGGTCCATGTGACCTACCTGGGTCACATGGAAGTCTGAGTCACATGGAATCTGTGGTGGGAGGAGTTTACTAAGCAGGTAGAGCAGGACAGGATGGAGTAGAAAGTGAATCAGAGCAGTCAAAGCTGGGAAGGACAGAGAAAGCAGGCAGCTGACTGTGAGGGAGAGAAGGGTATTTTACTTGAGACTATTCATTTGTGGAAGGCCTGATAATGTGTACAGACTTTTTGGTTACTATGAAAGATTTGGCTTTCTGGTGCCTGAATAAATCTTTTTCTTTTGCCTTCTATATGGAGAATCTGTTATAATTTGTGACTCAGAACTACACCAGCATATTCATAGTCACCATCAGTGCTGTGAATATTGCCTTGGCAATACAATAGCTAAACCAAAACATATATAATTGAAAAGTACGGGGATTTAATGGTATATAACCCAGTTCAGTCATTTAGAAGATTTTGCTGAGGGGAGTCCCGAACAAAATTAAAAAACCAAAGCAGTCACCAGCCAAATAAGTAGTTTTTTTACTAAAATGAAGAAAGAACTGCACAAAGTAACTGAAGAATTTTGTTCAAAAATGACAACCAACCTATATAGACACAATTCCAGAAAATTATGATTCTTATAACTACATAGTTCAGAAATTGTTTCTGGATCCCTTTGCTTTGTGGACTTAAATAAAGAGACCATCATGAATCAAGCTAGCACATATTTCAAGCAGTCCCATTGTGTCACAGTTGCATAGATGCATTCAGAGAGTGATTCTTTTTTAGGTGGGGGAGTCTTTTCTCTCTGACTGAATGCAATAAGAAATGCTTATTTTGGCCTCATCATTTTTGTGCATTGGAAATAAAAAATGTTCCATGCAAAAATACTTTTTTTTTTTCACAGAAAAAGGAAAAGCAAAACTCTTTTAGAATTGTGAACAAGAAAAAAAGTTTTGATTAAGTGAAGTAGGGAAAATTTCAGGATAAATATCTACCTTGTGAAATTATATGAAGATATAAGGAAGGACTGAAGTTTTGTTATTTGAGTCATTTGCAATTATGCCAAGAATGATAGAAAGCACTGCAGGGAGTAATCGTGCACTGCCAGAGAGATGGACTGGATGTTTTAATGGGTTGTTTTTCCCTTCTCTCAGTTGCATGACTCTATGAAAATAACTTATTACAGAAGCTTTTTTTTAACCAATGTTATTAATCCAATAAATGTAGTGACCAATTCAAATGAAGTGTATTTTAGAAAAAAAAAATTAGCTTTCAATCTACATTAAATTGTTCAGATAATCCTGCATATAAGCAATTCAATCACAAATTCTACATAATTTGCTTTCCTGAATGAGAAATCAATAACTGTTACTGGAAATAGAGAACTTGTTCATGTGATATATTAAGAGAATATTGCAGTAGTCACATCTGAATAGATTATTTTAAATTTGTAAGTGACCTAAACAGAAGCAAATTATGAATTGCAAAAGATCCCTCAATTTGGACGGCATCATAACACTTTCCCAGAGTCTTTTCTTTTTTCAAGCCAAGCTTTAGAAGAGCATGGTAATTGAAAGAATGGAATCCCCAAATCTCCTTTCTACATTATGTCAGGAATCCATGGTAATTGATGGTAATACAGCAAATACCACCACTGACAAGATCATAGACTAAAGCATTAATAGAATCAGTGACGAGTCTCTGAAATATGCAAAGACATAAAGAATCATCACCCTCTTGCCACCTGACGACAGGTCTTCCACATTTTTGGTAGGTCAGTCCTAAGATGATAATAGTATATGGTATCTCATTGAGTCTATACTTTCTAGCATATGCAAATCAAATTCATTTTGGAAACATATTCATCTGCTATTCTAAGCATTGAATAATGCTTTCTTGTTATAATTAGTAATTTAATATTTCCTTTTGGAAATTTCCTTTTAATCTCTTCCTTTTTGACTCTGACATATCTCTACTTGCCTTTCCCAGAATCCCTCTCTACAAAGAAATGTGATCTTTCCTTTTTTCTGGTAAATCTACTTTTTCTACTTCTAGGAAAATATGGAAATTCTGTCTGCATAACTAATTTATTGTTCAGTTTCAGTAATACCAAACATTTATTTGATTAAAAAATCATGGCTTCATGCCAGACTATTATGTTGATAATTTATGAAGTGTTTTAATACAGACTTAAGGATGTTCAAAGCACCAGAGTCTGGGAAAGGCAGCAACTTTCTTTATGTTGTCAGAGAGAAAAAAAAAAAAGACAAGTTGGGGCAGAACCCTAAGTCACAAACCCTAGAGAAGTTGGTGGGGGGAGGGTTCTGCCACTGAGTCATGTGGTTTCTAATACAGTTTTTGCTCTCCACCTTCCATAAATCAAAAGAACTCGAAATCATGTGAGGTTACTACATTCCTGGTCACAGTCTTGAACTGTGGCTCATGATTCTTTGACAAACCCCAAAATACACAAAATCCAGGCAACATGAGAAATGGGTAGAAAGGTTGTAGCAAAGAAGTTTTATTGAAGAAAGATACTCATACAGTGCAAGGGTAATGAAGAAGTGTGGGCACCCTCAGGACAAACCAAAGAATTCTGGATTAAGCCAGGGACTCCACGTGGAGAGAATAGAGTAAATTTTTATAGGGTTGTAATCTGGGTTAAACAAGACCAAGTATTGGGGGGAAGGGAGCTCTGACCTGGGTTGTAGGTGAAGGTTCAGAACTAGCATTGTCTCATGCTCGGAAGAAAGTAAGGGGAAATTGGCAGTCAAGTGGTTTTCAAACTCACGGCTGGTGATAAAAGGGGCTTTAAGCCCTTACTGGTGATCTTTCTGACAAGATAATTTAAGATTTTTAAAATCCACAGGGGTTTCTTCATTTAGTAATAGAAATTACTGTATGTATCTCACGTGGCTAGAGAAAAGAAAAGTCTCTGGGAAGGTATTTTGATGCCATCCAAATTGGGGGATCTTTTGCAATTCATATTTTGCTTCTGTTTAGGTCATTTATAAATTTAAAATAATCTATTCAGATGTGACTACTCACATGGAACAAACTTAAAAAAATGCCTGGAAGTACTTATAAATGAATATAGTATTAAAACAAACACTGAACTACTTGTAAATAAAACAAAAACAGTGGAATTCACTGTAACTATTATTCATTTCAAATTGAATTAGAAGACCAGGTCTAGAGAAAGCAGAACGAAGATTTAGCAAGTATTCAGCAAATTTATGCACTGAAGTGAATAAATCCACATAATTTGATTTGTGAAGTCCTTATTTGTTAGTAAGAGAGAGAGAAGGAAGAAGTAATTCATTTTGCAAGATACAAAATGAAAATAAAATGTAGAAGACATAAAATTGCAATGGAAATTGAATTAATAGCTTATATAGTCAGTGATGAAATTAATATTCAAAACATCCTCCACAGGTTGGAATAATATAAAGAACAAAATTAAATTAAGTTGAACAAGTTTAAATGTAAATCTACACATAGGTACAAACATTTAATAATACAAATAATGTGAAATTTATTTAGCTTTATTAAGGAAAGTTTATTTAAAAACCTATATTAAGAAAGCTTTATTATAAGCTTTCTGGCAAGGTTGCCAATGATTTATTAATTGCTAATTCCTGTGGTCATTTCTTAGTCCTCCTTTTTGACTTCTCTATATGATTTAATGCTGTTGATCAAGTCATCCTCCTAGATAACCTTTTTATGCTGAATTTTCATGACCTTGCTCTCTCTTGGTTCTTCTCTCTCTCTGACCATTCATCTTCCTTGTCCCACCCTTATGCATGGATAAACACCAAAGCTCTGTCCTTTGCAGTCATTTTCATCAAACAGAGCAATACTTTATCATCAACTGGATAAAATTAATAGTAATAGCACTTAAATGCTTTTTGTTGATTGATACAATCCAACAGGAATATATTAAACACTAAAGGGCTGACCTTGGAGAAAAGAATTGAATTTAAATCTTGCTTCTGAAACCTACTAGCTGTTTGACCCTGCACAAGACACTTAACACATAAGAGATTATTCTCTAAGATTGTAAAGTACAGATGAGTTACCTCTCTCCATCAAAGGAGGGAATTTCCATATATGAAATTTGTGATCAAATAGATGTCTGGACCCCAAATTAACAAAAGAAATATCCAAAGTTTAAAAGTAGTAAAACCACATATTCAAAATGACTAAAAATTTTAATATAATTTTCATTTTACAATTTAGGAGTTCATACATGTAGAATGAGATGGTACAGAATAGATGACATCTCTCAACTTTCTATTAGGGGGTACAGTTTACAGAGTGAGGGCCTTGATAATAAAAACAACTATCTTACAAGTCTCTTCTAAGGATCAAATGAACTAACATGTATAAATCACTTTGTAAACCTTTAATTGCTATTAATAGTACTTAAAACTAGCACCAAAAAGCTAGCTTTTACTGTCATTATTACTACTACTACTAATAGTAGTACTACTACTATTGTTGCTGTTGAATGACTCAAAAATAATGCAAATAGGGCCTCATAACTGCCTGAGGAAACATGGTAAATGTTTGTACTAGGTCCAAGAAAAAAATACCTAATTGTTAGAAATCCTTGAGCTGCTCTTTTTTTTTTCCTGCATTCTGAAAATCTTCCTTATTTCCTCTAAAATGTGATAAAGCTTTTTTTGTTGTTGTACTTTCTCATAGATAACAGGAAAATCAAAGATCTACAACATTTTCAAATCACTTATTTGAGAATGGCAAGAACATGCACATTTACACAGAAATCACTCCTCTTTCATGATGGCAACCTGTAGGATATTCTCTCAATCTTCTCTAATGCAATTCTATTCAATCATCAACTTTGATCTTCCCTGGTGTTGAAATACAATTTAAAAATAATTCACAACTCTTGTAATATATTCTATCTTTTCCATATTACATAAAATGGTGGATTCTGATATTAGGGATTTTAAAAGTCAGCTTGACTTTCTTCAGGTAAGTGTATAAGAAATGGAAGTTTGGTTTTCTTCCATTTTAGTTTACACTCTAAGTGATGATAGAGAATTATGGAATCTGATCAATGGCATGTATATTATAGGTCATATAGGTTAACCTCTCAGTAATTGAGAAATCCTTCAAATTAGATCTTTCAGAGAAGGTTGTTCAGCCTCTTCTTGGACTTTTAGTTAGGGGGAAATGATTTTCTTTCAAGGCAGTTCAATTCATTTATTAACAGATTGCTTTGGTAGAAAATTCTTCTTTATGATGAAATGAAATGTGTCGTCTAACTAGAGGGTCAGTGTGATAAAGTGGATATTAAAGATTAACTTTGTGTTAGGAAGACCTGAGTTCAAATGTTGCTTTTGAGACTTTGAGCAAGTCATTTAATTCCCTGAAAATATAACTTGCAGAGAAGATACTTTCTTAAGTTGAAGCCCATTTGTTTCCTCCCTACCCCTTACCCCATTTGATACCAGATTTGATACCTGAACATTCTAAAGGCTACACAAAGTACAAAATTGCACTGGTTAATAGATCTTGCCTTGCGGGCCAAAAAAATGATGTATCACAGTTCACAAACTATTGACATCATAAACCAATAAGAAATAGATCACTTACAACTTCATAGTGATCAAAGATTTCAGAGAAAAGCTAAACAGCATCCTACAGCCTGATATTCTAAAAGAAAGGTCACTTTAACGTAGATGGACAGAGGTTTTCAGGGATGAAATGATAACAATAAGAACCCAAATTATGAGGTCATAAAAGAAGTATCTATAAGGACTGATGTGACTTCATAGCTTGGATTTTCAAAACATATATATATATATATGTATATATATATATATATACATATATATATATATATATATATATATATATATATATATATATATATATATATATATATATATATATATATATATATATATATATATATATATATATATATATATATATAATATGAGAGTCATTATCACCTATGGGATAGAATCTACATAAGACCCTGGAAGTGTGAGCTCAAGTCCTGACTTTGACCCAGGGATCCTGGATAAGTTAGATAGCCTTTCACTAAACTCTCTAAAACTACAATTTGCAGAGAACATGCTAACCTACATTGGTAGATGCAGTTTTCTCACCTCAGAATTCCCTTTACTAATATAATTATGAGAATGGGTTTTATCCTTAGGAATAAGAAAAAAAGAATACCAAGTAACTGAGAAAAATACAAAAGAGCACCAATATTCAGTAAAAAATATTGTCAGAAGGACTGAGAATGAAAACAACAAAAAGTCTTCACCTGTTACATTGATGATGAAGGGAAGAATGAGGAAGCAATAAGGACATTTTTAGAGCAGATTAACCAGAGAGAGAAAGGAGAGAGAGAGAGAGAGAGAGAGAGAGAGAGAGAGAGAGAGAGAGAGAGAGAGAGAGCAGAGCTATTCAACTTTGATTATTTTCCTCTAAACATTAGAAATTCCAGATCAGAAAGGATAGAATAAAATGCCTGTTGAAGAATTGCAATGCCTAATATGCAGCAAAATAGAAAGGGAGAGCACTTCATTGTTTTCTGAGTATGAGTTACCCTGTCCATTGCAGGAAAATGAAAAAAAAAAACCACACATAAATATTATCACTTTATTATTATATTTGAAAAATATAAAGAAAAAGAGAGGAGCTGTGTTAATAATTGGGCACCTATTCTGCCCTAGGCACTGGACAAAAACCTTACATGCTCCTGGAGAAGACATCTCAAATGATTGTGAGTCTTGCGACCATTGATACAGAGTGATTCCACCTTGCCTGTCCATCCTTTGGAACTTTTGTCCATGTACTCCCATTAATTTCCTTCATGATTTAGAGATTTTCTGTTGATATTATAGGCATATTGATTGTGCATGCAAGTTGTCCACCTGTGATCCCTTGCTCTTGCCATGTAACTAATCTATCTTCTGTTTCATTCACACATTTCTTGGCTGACATCTTTTATGCCAGTTTTCCCTTTTAATTATGTATTTCTAATGTGTTGTAATCTGCATCTGCCCACCATATTTCTTTCTGTTACTCTAATGATGATCTTCAGTTTCAGTTCTTAAGAGACTGTAATGTTTTGTGAGAAATAATTCATTTGGAATTGTACACTATTCCAACCAGTATTATTCAATTTGATATGTTTTCATAAGTGTAGTGATTATAAGTTCTGTATATTAGGCCCCAGACCTGTGAGCTACTGATTGTAAGTTCACTTTCTTGATCATAGGAAGCTAATTAGCAGCCCTCCACACTTGTTTTTCCTTGTTATGATAACCAAATCCAGTGTGGCTGAGGTGACTCAATGACATGAAAAACTTCCCTCCCTGCCAGTTTATTTTTGTACCTTCAGATCATTTTCTCTTGTTCAACATGAGCATATGACCATTTTCTAACCACTTAGGTAGTGGAGATGCCCCATGCTTCACCCAATCCAACAACTCCCTGCTGACATACCATTTGTAGCTGATACATCATTTTTTGTCCCGCAAAGCAAGATCTATTAGCCAGTGGAATATTGCACTTCGTGTAGACTCTTTAGAATGTTCAGGTATCAAATCTTATAAAAATAAGGCCTTGGAAGAAGGGGGCCTCTCAGATCACGAGAAAGATCTGAGGTCTACTTCATTACTGTGGACCATAGAACTTTTAATAAATTACTATTGGCTCAGAGCTCTGCCTCAGTCTTTTTTTATTGTAAGTTGGATAATTTTAATCCCCACAGTTTCATGACTTACTATAGAATTACAATGGAGAAATTCTATTAATAAAGTAGTTAGACTTTGTTTCAGGAAGAAGCTTAAGGTCAATTGAAGAAATTTGCAATTTACCAAATCCACTGTAATCCTCTCCTTCTGCTCAATTCTTGGCCAACTCATTCCCTGTTTGTCCAAGATATACAAATGTACACATATGCTGATGAATGAGTTTTGAAAAGTCTCAATTCATATTTATTTGATAATAGTCGATAAGCATTCTCTGTTTATTTTTTCTGAGTGGCAAGTTGGCCAAATTATTTTGAATGATTGTAGATACAATTTATGAGACTGAAATAGTCCTGGACTTTTGTAATTTTGTAATTTTCAGAGCTTATCAGAAAACAGAAGACCTTGCTATCTATAGGTAATCACATCTTGATTTATACTCTGTGTGGGATCTCCCCCTTGATAGTGCCAAGCATCACTGGTGAACGTTTCCCCACTTTACTCCTCTCTTCATACACAGGTCATGTTCAAACAAGGTTTTCCTTGTTCTTGTATCTTTTAAGAAATGTTATGACATATTCATGGGAAGCAATTTGTTGAGCAAACATTTTTAAGGTACTATTTTGTTTTTGTCAAGTCAACAAGTATTTATTAAGCAATTACTAGGTTTCAGGCACTGTTCTAACTGCTGGACAAAGAAAGAAAGGCAAAAACAGTCCCTGTCCTCAAAGATATTAATTCTGAGGGAGGATAAAACATGCAAAAACTAAGTATATACAAGATATTTACAAAGTAGATGGAAATTCATCTTGAAGGGCAAAGGATTAGGAGCTAGTGGGACTAGAAAAGACCTGCAAAGATGTGACTTGAGCTGGGTGTTGAAGGAAGTCAGGGAAACTACAAATTGGAAGTGAGGAGGGAGCACATTGAGGGTTATAGTCTCTAGAATTTTGTCAATTGTGAGATGCCAAATATATGATCTATTATTAAAAGTTGACTTGCCCAGAATAATAGAGCTACTAAGGGTCAGAATGCTGTTGAGTTTTAGGCATTCATTGGATCTGAGTACCTGCAGACAAGGTAATGAGTAGAACTCAGAAATAGTTCTTAGCTTGAACCCTTGATGAAACATTGACAAAGGTTTTCAAGTGTCTCCATATACTCTCACGAGAAAATGAGTATTATTATTAATGTCATTACTAATCATTTCATAATATTACCCAGATGTAATCTGAGGTTTAGGTCAAAGGCCTCTTTGAAATTCTCTCCTCTGTGTGAGAAAAATCTTTGAGGGATATCAAACTGATAGCCAGTGCTTGACTTAGCTTTTGGGAACTATATTTTCCTTTTGTATCAGGGGACCACAAGTATTCAACAAGGGTATTTGCTTAGTTGAGGATAAGGAAATTAAGATTAAATCAAGATGTAAGACAGCTCTTTGATCTTCAGTGGCAAAATCCATTGCCATATTTACCTGAAACCCCAAAGAAGCAGACAGTATGCCAACCTTGTGTTGATGACTACTAATATTTTAATAACGTAAGAGGTGCATTGGATAAAAGGTAAGTGGTGCATTGGATAAAACACTGGGCTTGGAATTAAAAATACCTAAAGCACTTACTAGCTGTCTTACCCTGTACAAGTCATTTAACCTCTCTTCACCTCAGTTTCCTCATTGATAAAATGTTAAGAGTAATATCACCTACCTCCCAGGGATGTTATAAGGAACAAATGAAAAAATAATTGTAAAGCACTCAATACAGTGCCTGAAACACAGTATCATATAAATCCTAGCTATTATCATTATTTATCATTATTATATTTGGCCTTGGGTAAGTTCCATTCCTAACTGCATGAAACAATTATGTGAATTAGGGGTGTCAACATACTAGGAGTTCCTTACATTAATGAAGACACACACTCAGACCCAAAGAAATAAAGAATATTCTGTTCAGGAAGAATTTTTGGTAAGCTAAATTGGCTATTTTGAGGACTTTTGGTGATTTTTGAGAAACTTCTCATGAAAAATTCTGAGTTATCCTTTGATTCAAACTTTTACTTATAAAGTTACTTAGCAATCAAAATCTTTTTTACCATTACCAAATTTTCTTTCCCCTTCTTTCCCCCATTAAAATATTCTGAAGCAAGATGGGACTTTTTGGTAGGACCATTGATTAAGTCCACAAAGGTTCAAGTTTAAGTTGACTTGTATACCGGTGGTACCCAATTTACTTTCAAAGTTTCAGCTGTGGTCAAATTAGGTACTACACAATGAATCAACTTTTCTAGAGAAGTGTTTTCATCACTTTGGTTTGGGGGATATTCAAAGCCTAGTATGACCCTACTATTGGAAGACAAGGAGTACTCCAATGTTTTGGCACTCTTTGTTATGATGTCATGAAGTAGATCAATTCATGTGCACATGGATTCACAATCTTATTTACAGTGCAAAAGAAAATTCATGGAATAGCAAAAGACTTTTAAAAATGTTTTTTATTGGGGGGGCGGAGCCAAGATGGCGTAGTAGAAAGACGCACATACACATAGCTCTGAACCCACAACCCATAGAACAACTACAAAGAAGTAACTCACGGCGAATTCTGCACCCAGAGGCCACAGAACCTTGGAGCGAGGGAGATTTCTGTTCCGGAGAGACCTGCAAACCTCTCGTAAAAGGTCCTTCGTGCTGCGGACTGGGCGCCGGGACTGGGAGCTGAGTACAGCCCTGCCGGCCGCGGCACCGAGAGCAACAGATCCGAGCGGGCTTCAGGGACAGGATCTCCAGCGGCCGCACAAGTACCTCCACCCACAGGTGACGGGGGTCGGTGAGAGAGTCCCTTTGGCGGGTCGAGGGGGGAGTGGGGTGCCCCCATGGCTCGGGCCCCCTCGGGAGACAGAAGCTGAGGGGCAGCGGCAGACCAGGGCTCTCCAAGCAGGCAGGAGCCTGGATCCATTGTTGAAGGTCTGTGCATAAACTCCCTGAGGGAACTGAGCCTGAGAGGCAGCCCTGCCCTCACCTGAGCATCTGAATTTAATCTCACACTGAATAGCAGCCCTGCCCCCGCCAAAAGCCCTGAGGCTGGAAGCAGCATTTGAATCTCAGACCCCAAACACTGGCTGGGAGGATCAGGAGGTGAGGTGGGTGTGAGGAAAATATTCAGAGGTCAAGTCACTGGCTGGGAAAATGCCCAGAAAAGGGAAAAGAAATAAGACTATAGAAGGTTACTTTCTTGGTGAACAGGCATTTCCTCCCTTCCTTTCTGATGAGGAAGAACAATGCTTACCATCAGGCAAAGACACAGAAATCAAGGCTTCTGTGTCCCAGCCCACTCAATGGGCACAGGCCATGGAAGAGCTCAAAAAGAATTTTGAAAATCCAGTTAGAGAGGTGGAGGAAAAGCTGGGAAGAGAAATGAGAGACATGAAGTCAAAGCATGAACAGCAAATCAGCTCCCTGCTAAAGGAGACCCAAAAAAATGTTGAAGAAATTAACACCTTGAAAACTAGCCTAACTCAATTGGCAAAAGAGGTTCAAAAAGCCAATGAGGAGAAGAATGCTTTCAAAAGCAGAATTAGCCAAATGGAAAAGGAGATTCAAAAGCTCACTGAAGAAAATAGTTCTTTCAAAATTAGAATGGCACAGATGGAGGCTAAGGACTCTATGAGAAAGCAAGAAATCACAGAACAAAGCCAGAGGAATGGAAAAATGGAAGATAATGTGAAATATCTCATTGGAAAAACAACTGACCTTGAAAATAGATCCAGGAGAGACAATTTAAAAATTATGGGACTACCTGAAAGCCATGATCAAAAGAAGAGCCTAGACATCATCTTTCATGAAATTATCAATGAAAACTGCCCTGAGATTCTAGAACCAGAGGGCAAAATAAATATTCAAGGAATCCACAGAACACCACATGAAAGAGATCCAAAAAGAGAAACTCCTAGGAACATTGTGGCCAAATTCCAGAACTCCCAGGTGAAAGAGAAAATATTGCAAGCAGCTAGAAAGAAACAATTCAAGTATTGTGGAAATACAATCAGGATAACACAAGATCTAGCAGCTTCTACATTAAGGGATCGAAGGACATGGAATAGGATATTCCAGAAGTCAAAGGAACTAGGACTAAAACCAAGAATCACCTACCCAGCAAAACTGAGTATAATACTTCAGGGGAAAAATTGGTCTTTCAATGAAATAGAGGATTTTCAAGCATTCTTGATGAAAAGACCAGAGCTGAAAAGAAAATTTGACTTCCAAACACAAGAATGAAGAGAACCATGAAAAGGTGAACAGCAAAGAGAAGTCATAAGGGACTTACTAAAGTTGAACTGTTTACATTCCTACATGGAAAGACAATATTTGTAACTCTTGAAACATTTCAGTATCTGGGTACTGGGTGGGATTACACACACACACATGCACACACGCACACACACATAGAGACAGAGTGCACAGAGTGAATTGAAGAGGATGGGATCATATCTTAAAAAAAAAATGAAATCAAGCAGTGAGAGAGAAAGATATTGGGAGGAGAAAGGGAGAATTGAATGGGGCAAATTATCTCTCATAAAAGAGGCAAGCAAAAGACTCATTAGTGGAGGGATAAAGAGGGGAGGTGAGAGAAAAACATGAAGTCTACTCTCATCACATTCCACTAAAGGAAAGAATAAAATGCCTACTCATTTTGGTATGAAAACCTATCTTACAATACAGGAAAGTGGAGGATAAGGGGATAAGCAGAGTGGGGGGGGATGATAGAAGGGAGGGCATGGGGAGGAGAGTGCAATTTGAGGTCAACACTCATGGGGAGGGATAGGATCAAAAGAGAATAGAAGTAATGGGGGACAGGATAGGATGGAGGGAAATATAGTTAGTCCTATACAACACAACTATTATGGAAGTCATTTGCAAAACTACACAGATTTGGCCTATATTGAATTGCTTGCCTTCCAAAGGGAAGGGGTGGAGAGGGAGGGAGGAAAAGAAGTTGGAACTCAAAGTGTTAGGATCAACTGTAATGTTCTTACCACTAGGAAATAAGAAATACAGGTAAAGGGGTATAGAAAGCTATCTGGCCCTACAGGACAAAAGAGAAGACAGAGACAAGGGCAGAGAGGGATGATAGAAGAGAGAGCAGATTGGTCATAGGGGCAATTAGAATGCTTGGCATTTGGGGGGGGAGGGGAGAAAAGGGGAAAAATTTGTAACCCAAAATTTTGTGAAAATGAATGTTAAAAGCTAAATAAAAAAAAAAATGTTTTTTATTTCACTTAAAATGGGAAAAGAAGCAGCAATCTGTTACTATTTCAAAATACACTGAAGACTGACATGCAACAGTTTCCTGAGAAATTATAATTATCCTGATTGTTTTACAGTGACTTCTGGACTGAGATCAGTTGAATAAATTAATGTTTCCAATAGAGTTTGGCTTTTTCATTCCTTTTGTCTTGTAAAGATACCAGAATACTTCCTAGAATTTTCATGCCTAGAAAAATTTATTTGCAATACTCTCGAATTCAGTGGTGGTATGTATTTTGTTTTGCTTGTAAGCATACTTTTCCAGCAGAATGATCTCCTACTATTTGGCTCCTGAAAAGTAGGAGGAGTATAGATACAGTAAATCCACAATTAACCAGAAACCAACTCCCCACTATTGGGCAGTAAATGTTTGATACACTGTTATACTGGCCTGAGGAAGCCCCAGGTATCTCAGCAGCGTATACATTCCAATAAAATTAAGAACCAGGAAAAAACCCTCAGAAAGGCTTTAGAGGGACTCTGAAGGGGTGATGGACACATTAATCAGGAACATTTCAAAGGCTTTTTTCTTCATCATTACAGTGAAGCATCTGCCAAATAACCAAAGCACACATAAAAGTATACATCAGAATATAGTTAAAAGACACTGGAGGTGAGTTGTTTACTGGGGAGGGAAGTAGGGCAACTATAATTGGAAGGCTGAAAATATTATTGAATGGGAAGAATTAAACCAGCTAAAATTGTATTATTAGACAACATGTTCTAATGCATAGAAGGGCCGGGCCTTCTATTCCACTTACTGTCCATATCCCTACCATGTTAATCTCTTCTCCCACCATTGACTTCATTTCCCTTCCCCTGGTAAATCTTGGTCCCTTCTACTCTTCCTATCCTCTCAGGCTTATTTATTTGTTCTGATGGGTGACATTATCCTACCCAGGCCTCCTGGGACTCAGGGCTTGTAACCCAACTCTTGACCATCTCCATATCATACTGCTCTCAATATACACATACTCCTTTTCTTTAAAAATAATTTTCAATTTATTATTTATGCATTTTAAACATTCTTTTAAAAATTTGAGTTCCAAAGTCTCTCCCTCCATTTCATTCCTCCTCCACTCACTAAAAAGCAAACAATATATCAAGTAATTATGCATGTGCAATCATACAAAATATATTTCCATATTAGCCATATCACACAAAAAAGCAAAAAAACAAGAAAACTATCCTTCAAGTTGCACTCAGATTTCATCATTTCTCTCTCTGGAAGTAGGTAGAACTTATTCATCATGAGTCATTTGGAATTGTCTTAGATCATCGTATTGATCAAAGTAACCAAGTGTTTTACAGTTGATCATCATTACAATATGCTGTCACTGTGCACAATGATGTCCCAGTTCTCATTTCACTTTACATTAATCCATGTAGGTCTTGTCACATGGTTGTCATTTTTTCCTGACACCACTCCCCCCCATATTTCTTAAAGCACAATAATACTCCATCAAAATCATGTGTGACAATTTGTTCAATCATTCCCCAATTCATGATGAATTCCCTATCAATTCTTTGTCTCCACAAAAAAAGAGCTGCTATAGATATTTTTGTACATGCACATCTTTTTCCTTTTCCTTTGATCTTTTTGGAATATAGACCTAATAGAGGAATTGCTGGATCAAAGTGAATGCACAGTTTTATGGCCCTTTAGACATAGTTCCAAATTGTTCTCTAGAATGGTCAGACCAGTTCACAACTTCACTAATAATTTATTAGTATACCTTTTATTCCTCATTCCCTTTAGGGTTTGTCATTCCTGATACGCATGAGGTGGTACTTCAAAGTTGTTTTAATTTACATTTCTCTAATCAATAGTGATTTAGAACATTTTTTATGTCTATAAATAACTTTACTTTCTTTTTAGGAAAACTTTTATTCATATCTTTTCACCACTTATTAACTGAGTAATGGCCCATATTTTTACAAATTTGATTCACTTTCCTATATATTTGAGGAAAAGGACTTTATGAGAGAAACTTACTGCAAAATTTTATGTTACTTCATTGTACATGGCACCTTTTATCAAAATACATTTTCCCTAAATATCTCTTTAAATTAGGCTTATTTTGCTTTGATTATGATAATCATAATAATATAAGCACAATGGATTCTGCTTCAGTCCTTTATTTTAACTCTGTGTATGTTTTTCTGGTTCAAGTGTGTCTCTTGTAGACAACATATTATTGGATTTTATTTCTAAACCATTTTGCTCTCTGCTTTTTTTTTTTGAGTAAGTTTCCATTCACATTCACAGTTAAGAATACTAATTTTGTGGTTTCTTCCATCCTATTTTCTTCTGTTCATTCTTTCCTCTCTCTTTATCCTGTCTTTCCTCAAAAGGCTGTTTTGCTTTTAACTGCTGCCTCCTTTAATCCACTGTCTCTTTTATCTTCCCTCCTCCATATCTCTTATCCATTACTTGGTTCTTTTCACCACTTTTTAATTTATTGTTTTGTCCATTAGAATATAAGCTACTTGAAGATGGAGACCATTTCACTTGCATGTATTTATATCTCCAGAACTTAACACAGCTCTTGGTAGATAATAATCATTTAATAATTGCCCTATTAATTTATCTATCACTTATCTATTTTTCTTTCTCATAGTATGGTAGAGAACCGGCCTCAGAGGTAAGAAGAAACAGGATCAAGTCTGACCTCTGGCACATACCAGATGTATGTGCCTGAGCAAACCACTGAATTTGTCAGTGACCCAGTAAATTTTATAAGACTATGTGTTTCAAAAAATGTCTGCATTGGTAGATATATATTGTTAAACAATAATTCTCTATATGGATGAACTTGGTATTTAAATATGCTGGAAAATAAATTCATTGAAGTCAGCCTATATATATTAATGTCTTCTAGGTATATCTACATAAAGCCTACGTTATTAAGACAGAGGGACTCTAATGATACCAAACAATTCGGGACAGTGAGTTAATTAGAATTGAGTTGGTTTGGTTTTTGACAATCTACTTTTAAGAGAAAGAAGGAGACTACAGGAAAGCAAAATATACGTGAAATTCAGATTTTTAAAAAGTCCAAAGTTAATTCCTGGTTTCTATGCAGTGGAGTCTCTTCTCTTTACCCTGACACATCTCTATCTAGTAGGGGTTCTTGATGGGGGTTCTATGAATTTAAATATGTGTTTAAATATATACATCCACACATATACATATATATATGTATACACAGATACGTATGCATGTATGTACAACATATATGCATATATAATTGTATTTCAATATAACAGATTTCTTTTTACCATCCTATATATTTTATTTTAAGAATTTAAAAGTATTATTCAGAGATAAAGTCCAGAAATTTTCTCAGATTAACCAAAGTATCCATGATACAAACAAGGCTGTCCTTGAATGCAGAAGCAGTTATTTGGCATATTTCCTAAATATTTTTTTCCAAAATAGTTATCTGATTTTCTTTTTCATTTTTGGCTTTGATGTAATATCAGATTTCTAAGGGACCTCAGATAATATCTAGCCCAACCCACACCTAAGCAAGAGCTCTCACTACACACAGTCATTCAACTTCTGCTTGGTCCTGCAAAGAGGGAGAACACATGGCCTTTCAAATTAGTATATTACGCTTTTGAATTACTCTGATTCTTAGGAAAATTGTCTTTATATTAATCCTAAATTTGCCTCTGTGGAAATTCAGCTCATTCTTTTGTCCTCTGAAATCAAGCAGGATAAATTTAATCTTCTCTCTCTCCAGCCACACCCCACAGCCTACCTCCCTGATTCCCCGCCCCCCACTCATCTTCCTCCCTTCACATGCTTGAAGACACTTATCATGTCACCCAGACTTCTTTTATTCTCCTGGATCCTGAAAAACTCCCACCAATCCATTTAGGCTCCAGGGATGCCTGCCCTTTCTGCACTGGTAGGTTCCTTCTAGGGGATCTCCACTTTGGAAATGGTTCGTAGGTCATCTGTTATTTATCCGCCTCCTTGCTGTACTTTTGATTACAGACTTTCCCACCTTCCCTCAGATTATTCAGCTCTACTTCTCTTTTTTCTGTTTCCGTTTATGTGTTGTCTTCTTTTATTAGCTTCTTGAGGACAGGGATTATTTTGATGTCTATTCCCAATGCTTAACACAGGACCTGGCACATAGTAAATGTACCTAATAAATGCTAGCTGTCTAGTTTCCATCCATACTGACATCTAGGGGACTAACTTGTGTCCCTTTTTACACACTCTTAGTACTAGTCAATAAATCCCTCCCAAATTGTCAACTGATATCTAAACTACTAATTGATACTGAATTATCAGCTGGTAACTGGAGTGGTAGCTTATGGAAATATTCATACCTTCCCCCTGGGTATTTACATTTAAATAGAATATACCAACAGTGTAGGAACAAACCTTAAAGATTTCAGTGACTAAAGTGTTATTAATGGTTCATTTACTGATGAGAGGAGTGATATTTTGGGTGGATAGAGAATCCTGTTCAGAACATACTTCAAATCATGTCTCATAATGACATTCTATTATGGGAGAAATATCTTCTCTCTGAGTCACTGTGGTAGGTAACTGCTGCCAAAATATATTTACCACAATACATAAATTGTAGGGGTAAAAACCTAGATTTTAGTATTGTGCTCAATCATAGATTCAGGTCTCGGACATAACTTGAAACACCATTAGGGTTCTCATAATTCTTCTCATAGGCAAAATTAGGTCAGAGTGACAAAGAATTCTTTTATATATTGCGATCTTGTTTATCCCACCTGTACCATAAAAATTAGAGAAGGTTTGAAATTCAAAATCCCATATATACTTCCTTCAATGTCACAAAAGTTAAACAAATTTAGTTAAACAGAATAATAATCTCATAAATCCCGTAAGGAAACAAACCTTTTAAAACAAACTCTGTAGGTAAACTAATTCAAGTTACATATTAAACTACATTTATAGGCGTCACAATAGGCTGATCAAGGAGGAAGATTTGGATGTTAGTAAGGAGAGCGGAACAGTTGAGATTTTTCCTCCTACTTTTTATATAAGTACTGTTTAAGTAAACTGTTTATATAAGGACTGTTTAAGTAAATTGTCAAATACTATGGGAACCAATTTTGGTCAATTCAATAACCTCTCAGGAAAAGTGGCCCTAACCATCCCTTAAAATTTTTATTCCATGAAAAATTTCATACTTTTTGCATTGTGGTAAATATGTTCTGGCAGTATTTACCTATCACATGAACTAGGTGGCATTGATATTTATAGGTAACAGACTTTTAGTTAGCCAAAATGTACAGGAGGAATGACCCTGACTTCTGAATAATAAAAGAAAATTAGAAATTAATTCTTAATATAGCAATTCTTACAAGACTATATAATGAACATGACATTCAAAATGGTGACCTTGATGCATTGAAAGATTCTTTATTGAAAATAATCAGTTACCATCACTGCATGCTACTTAATAAGTCAGGGAAATTTGTTCATACGTTTTAAGTTTCTAAATAAATATTTGGGGAAAAAGGGGTTTCTGGTTAAACTTGAATTGATTAGAAAATTCAATTAACCATCCCCTGAGGATTCTGCCTAATCAAACTTTTACTGTTTTAGCACTATAATTTCTCAGACATTTGTATATTTCAGAAATGTATTATTAAAAAGGAACACTATTATTGAGGTATTTTCATTTTACTTTTTTTTTTTACAAACATCCATTATATACAGGTAAGAGCAAGGATAATTCCTATACATATCTTCCTCTCATTTCTACTATACAGGTGTTGCTATTAGGTCTTCCTTTCAGTATCTGTCCATGGTAGCTTACCTAATCACAATAAAAGTTAATGGAGAGTTTGTCAAGAGTGGAAGAAAGCAGTAAGTGAATTAAGTATGAACCAAAGCAAATCTGGAGGAGTAGACCATGAATTTATTAAGTGAAGAGAATAGAATGAAAAAAAAGAATAAAAGGAACACTGATAAGTTGAAGGGACAATTACCAAAGACCCATGAAAATGATAATAAGTGGTCATTACTGAATCTCTTTAGTTTTGAATAATTTTAATTGCTACAGTCAAACAAGTATATTCACATATTTCTTCATAAAAATTTTATTTTATGGAGACTGGAAAGCACTCTATGCTGTTAGGAGGCAGTTGGGTAACAACTATCTTGTTCATGTTTTTGGAAATGAAAATTGGGGCCATAAAATTATGCATACCCTTTGACCCAGCAATACCACATGTAGGTCTGTATTCCAAACAAATGCAGATATTTCTGATTTTAATTTCTGTACTTTATCAATACATCCTGATATAAAGTAATATGAGAAAATATGAATCAGAAGGGATAAGCCTCAGCTATGGTAATCAATGAGGACTTTATGCAGGAGGTGGTATCTTTGCTAGGCCATGAAGGAGAGGATATGGATGCAGAAGTGTTAAGGAAGTACATTCTAGACATGGGAGAATGGGTGATGGTATTAGTAAAGTCATTGAAGCAGACCAGATTAAGATGAGAAGGGACTAGCCTAGATTGTGTGGAACATGAGTTCTGGAATGATAATACTGTGCAGTTAGGACGAAAAGGTGAGCTGGATAAACAAATTATTCTATCCTAAGAACTAAAAAGTATTTCTTTCAAGTTTTTACACTCCCTTTTTTTCAATTGTTTGTTTGTTTGCTTTAGTCTTTGTTTGGGGGGTTTGGCTTTTTTTTTTTTGGAAGTACAGTAGTGAAACTCTTAGAAAAAACTCTCTTTTCAGTTTTAAAACTAAGGTATAAGAAAAAAAGTACTTATTCTCTCTTGAGAGAACTTGTTCTCACATGTGTTCTATCCTTATTTCCTGATCAAAGAGAGTTCAAATAAGGAAAATGAACTGAACCTCCCCAAGCTTTGTGATTCACCTATCACTAATTTAAACAGAGCATTACCCATTCTGTTTCAAAGGCTATACCATGGAGTTGTTTCACTACATGTGTTTCAGTCAGTGAATCTGGGGGTAGTTTCTTCCAAGAGGTTAAATATTAGTAGTCAGTACATAGCAGGAAAATATACAATTTTAAAGGCAGCTTAGGACACTTCAGTTTTCATGGAGGAACTGTGCAGCTCATTGTAAAGGACAACCCCCCAACCCTGACTTCTTTGTGGTTTTACTGTCCAGAATGAGTTCTTACACATTTTATAGTAAGCTCATGTTTTATTACCTTTCATGTCAGAGAACAATACATCTTCTTGCTCCATTTGCCTGTTAATATAGTCATGGAAAGCAGAAATTCCCTAAATATTCCGAGTGTTCAATTTAGTTCATGAAGAATTCATCACGATTAGAAGAATCATGAGTGACCTTTTTTCTATTGAGTTAAGAAGACAAAAAATTCTCCTTCTAATAATTGAATCCTATAGGGGTCATTTTTACAACACTGCAAATACTTGTAAACTGACACATTTAGTCAGCTTGTTGGTTGCACAAAAATTTCCATTAATTGAAAATTAACACATATTAATGTGGTTTCTTTTCTTTTGGACTTCATTTGATATTTCTAAAACTTCTGTTTGACTGAAATGATGAGGATGAATACATGTAAATCAGGTTTGTCTATGAAATTCAAATAGAAATCTGACAATCTCCTTACAACTCTCCCTCTCACATATAAACCAGTAACAGCAAATAAATATCCTCTTTCTAAAAGAGGCAGTGTGACATAGTGAATGGAAAACTGGCCGTTGGACACAGGAAGACATACTTATGAAATATATTGCTGGAAAATGGAACTGAGAGCACCAGTGTGGATAAATTGGGTTCATGATTCTATCATGAATAATGCTTAGCAAGTCAAGAGAAGGAGTTGCTGGGGAAAAGATGAGTCCAGTTCTCTGTTAAGTATCCAGATAAAATGGAATAGTGAATAAAGAGTCATCTTAAAGTTATGAAAACCTGGTTTCACTTAAATTTTGCTCCTCTTGCGCTCTATTCCTAATTCTCTGGACTTTTCCCACCATGATGCAGTAGCTTTCTCTCCCTTGAAATTCAGTCTGCCCTTAGTCTCCTTAACATAGAATTTCATTTTGTTCCTGTGGCATCTGCCTGTGATTGGTTGATTCCTCCTAGAACCTTGATTTTAAGCAAAGTCCAGCCTTGTTTTTGCTTCTCTCACTGCCTATTTTCTGACTCTCCAGATTTTCTCTACATGCTCCATCATGGATATCTTTTCTCCCAAGATCCTAGGGAGTTGCTTCTGGGATACTGGTGTACTCAGACATGCATATTTTGTGTTATTTTACATCATTGGAGACAGACTTTTCTCCATCAGCTTTTTAACTATAACTATCAGCGTCTTTAAAACAATCTAACACCTGTCAGGGCTTCTGCTACATCTGTATCTGAGGGTGGACATGATTCCTTCACGCACACACTGTAGTAAGGGGGAGGGCCTTCAGGCCTTCTCCTTCAGCAATAAGGCTGTGTGGCTCCCCTGAGTCTTTGACTTTTTCGTTCACTTTTTTCCTTTTTAAGGTATAGTGCTTGAACTTTTTAATCCAGTTGGAAAGCTCAAGTTATGAACATCCAGAAATCCAGGGAAATTATTACATCCAGGCTAGTAATGAAGCATTGAGAGAGTAGGTTAAGAGGTATCTATATTATGCTAAAAAACAACATTGGTAATTTAGGGAAAGTGAAGGATAATGAGATTACAAAGCTCACAGAATTTGCTGGAACCTATTTAATATTAAGAAAACCCCTAGTACAGCGTGAAGGATTTATGCAAGGACACAGACATGAATTACACAGGAAATGACATGGATAGATGTACCACTGCTGAGTGCCCAAATAAATCATATCAAAGATCCATCTAAGTATCAAAGTATATCCATTTATATTTGAGTACTTGAAAGTTTATTCAAGTCAAAGATTTGAGTCTACTTTTTAACTCCAAGTCAGAAAATGTGGATTAGAGTCTTGATTTTGCAACCTACCAGTTGGGAGACCTTGTTCAAGATAGATAATTCTCTCTCACCTTCAAATTTCTGGTCTATATAATATGACAATAATCATACTTGCACTATCTACTCCTTAGTGCCCATGCACATAAAAAGCTTCACAATTATAGTACTATAAGTAAAGGATAAAATTACCTCACTTCATTAAATGAATGTGTGTGTGTGTGTGTAATGTGTGCATGTGTATATGCATGTGTGTATATACATACAAATATGTATTGTAATATGTAATTGTAATATTCTAATATCTACAAATATGTACATCTTGTTCAATCATCCTTACTCAGACTACATAAATGGTACCAAAATTAACAGGTAAGTCAATTCAGCTTTTAAAATTCAATTAGAGGGGTCATGACAGGGACAGGGAGAAGAGACAAATACCAGCTTTGTAGTGTTATGATGAAAAAACAATATCTCCTATATTTTGAATTTCTATATATAGGTCACTAATAATTATTTATGATCTCACCTTATATCAACAGTCTTCCTCTACTCCATATTCATTTGAATACCAAAGAGGTATACTAACAGCATTGTGGGACAGTGACTTATTGACATTACATGAAATGTTCAGGTTCTCTCTCTATTTCCAAATTAACTTTGAATTTGATTTTATGAGTCAAGTTAGTATTTTTTTTAAACTGCTGTTCACTGCAAACAAATTTAATTTGGGTTTGGGGGCTTATAATTGTGATAACTATTGAACAATGTATGTGTGAATGTATAAATATATGTGCATGAATGTGTGTATACACACTTAGGAGTTATAGTTTAAGTTTTTTTCAGTCCCTAAAATCAAATTAGTAGGAAATTCTGTTACTCTTAAGATCTGCTAATGCTTTATATTCATTCATATTTCTTTTCCAAGACATTAACATCTCTGAACCAGGTTATCTTAACCTTCCCTCCACTGACTTCTTGCCTCTAGTATTTTTCCCCTTACAATTAGTACAAAAATATTTCAATTGTCTTTCTTGTCCACCACTTTGAAAGTGTCACTCCCCCCCTGCTTTCTTATTGATCTCAGCAACAAATTCTAATTACTAGTTTATAGTTTCAAGGCTCTTCATCAACCCCTATTCTAACTGCTTGCTTTGCTTCAGTTAATCAAGCTTTCTCTTGAATCTAATTTCTTCCCTTTTCTTCATTACCAGTGCTGTCTTCGATCCTTTCTGTTTGTAACCTCCTCTGCTTTCTATTTATTAAATTTCCTCCCAATTAATACACAATGAGCTTCTTAATTCAGAATTTTTGGGAAAATAGCACTGACTTTAGATTTACAAAGCCTGGATCCAAATCTTACTTTTTACATTTATTAGTTGTGTGATCTTAGTCAAATTATCTAAACTTCTTAATCTTTACTTTCATTCTCTACAAAATTTGATTGTTAGACTAAATGGCCTCTGAGGTCCCTTCCATTTTTTGATCTAGGAGTGGAGCTGATTGGTCTTCAATCAAAGCCTAAAAATTTTACTAAGAAAATTAATCAGGTAAAGAAGATTACTGGATGGGAAATATTTAATATATTTTCAAACACTTTAGAAGCTCTTGAAACCACAGAATTGTATTTATTGTGGAAAAAAAATGTTATTTTCTTTAAACATATATCTATGTCCTTCCCCTATTCAATAAACTCTAGTTATTTATTATTGCTTGTGAAATAAAATATAAGCTCCTTTATTTCTTTTCAATATCCTTCAAAGACTAACCGTAACCCTAACCCATTTTTTCACACTCATTGTACTCCTCAGACACTCAGAATCTGAATTGTGAAAACTCCTTGAGGTCAGATACTGTTTAGGTTTTCTCTTGGAATAATGTGCACATGTGCATAGAAGAGTGCCCTACATGGAGTCAATATTTAATAAGTATTTGATAGAATTGAATTCATCTGCCAACTGTAGAAATAAACAATTGCTATGTTTTACATTGTTCAAGTCTCCACCATTAATTATATATCCTTCTCTCTCTCTGTCTCTGTCTCTCTCTTTGTCTCTCTCTGTCTGTCTGTCCATCTGTCTGTCTCTCTCTCTCTTTGTCTCTGTCTGTCTGTCTGTCTGTCTCTCTCTCTCCTTTAATTTTCCACCTTTATTACATCTACTCTTGGTGGATACAGTAAATATATACCTCTTTTGACAACTGGATATGGAAAAGGACATTTAAAACAAGGTTTTACTCATCTTAAAAATCTTACATCTTTTCTCTTTTCACCAACTTGAATAATTTTTAGTAAAGTGTGATATTATGGCACATTAATTAATCACTACTAGTGTTCTTGCAAGTAAAAGTCGTTATCCTCTCTGCTTTTGTCTCATTGTCTTCTTGATCTGATGGACAAATAGCATACTACAAAATACTTCATGCTGTCATTGCTGCCTTCAAAATTTCCAAATCATGGGCCTAGTTTTAGTGGGCTTTATCATAGTCTCAGTATAGTTCAATATTGCATATGATCTATATTAAAAAGAAACTGTCCTTTGAAAAAGTAAATAGAAAATTATAGGTATATGAAGTAAAAACTTATTTAAGATTACAAACTCTATAACAGTACAAAACTAAGTATAGAACATGGCTCAGAAATAAGTAAAAAAAAAAACAAACCCCAATCCACATAGTTACATGTTGAAAAAACCATAGAACAAAATGTTTCTTCGTTCTTGAAGTGATTGGATGTTTTACTTTCCCTCACTTTAAGAATATTAATGCTTTCCTAACTGCATAGAAGATGGAGTTCATTTTTTTACATATCTCTAATGTTCTTCTGTGTGTTACTTTTTTAAAAAAGGCCAAGATCTCCCACTGCATTCTGTACCATCTTTAGTCATCTTGACCTATCTTGCCCCTGGACCCAGATGGTTCCAGACGAGAAGGTGAGGCGATGACTTTGCCTCCCTCACTCAAATCCAATCTACTTGCAAGTCATGGCATCGCCTTCCTGATATCATGGTCTTCCTCAAGAATGAAGGACAAACAACATAAAAATACAAGCATGATGTCTGTTGAGATAAGAAGAAGAAAAATCAAACAATAAACATTTATTAAATGTCTCTTATGTACCAGATACTGTGCTAAATGTTGAGTAGACAAAAAGGAGCAAAAGACAGTATGTGCTCTCAGAGAATTTACAATCTAATGGGGATACAACATGCAAATACATACATACAAATCAAACTATTTATGGGAAAAACATAACTTCCATAAAAAATAACTAGCATTTTATAATACTTACTATCTGATAAATGCTTTGCAAATATCTCACAAAATAAATTTTACAATACTGGATTCTCACAATAACCTTGAGAAGTAGATGCTATTGTTAACAGTATATTATAGAAGAGAAAACTGAAATAGACAGGTAAAGTGACTTGCCCAGGGTCACACAATCAATAAGTGTCTGAGGGTAGATTTGAATTCATCTTCCTGACTCCCTGCCAACCACTCTATTCACTGTACCATCTACCTTCTTCAGGAAATAAAATTCACCCTCTTATGAGATGACTTATTTAAGTAGAATTTTTTACAAAAAAAATTTATCAGCACATATATAATGAATCCCTATTTTCTTATGTTGGATAAACCACAAAGCATCTGTATATAGATAACCCTTGTTATAAATTTTCTAATTCTTGGGAATTCTTGATTCTCATTAGCTATGTTACCCATGCTTGAGTTTTCCTAATTGCTATTACTAATATGTGATGTACTGTTGTTCATCTCTGTGACTTTATGCAGGTTATTTCCCTATGCCCAGAATGTTGTCCCTACTCATCTTTGAATCTTAAAGTCCCTAGTTCCATTGAAGGCTTGGCTTAATTACTTCCTCCTCTACAAGACCTTCCCCAAACCATAATTGGAAATAGCCAAACTACCAGCCCACTCGCTACATCCTTCCCCCCAAAAATTTGTATTTACTTGTCTAAGTTATTTTCCAGTAATGCAAGTTCCTTTATAGCAGGTGCTTTTATCTTTTTTTTTTTCTTTTCCCTACTGCTTAGCATACTTCATAGTGGACTTTAAAATGCCTATTAAATTAAATGAACAACTGAATAGAAATAAAATGAATGGAAATGTAGGGTACTGAATTGAAATAGGTTGATCTGAATTGAATTAGATTGGATTAGATTGAATTGGGTTGTATATGCAACAGTGATAGAGGACAGGGGCAGATGGGCAAGTTGAAATACCAGTTCATTGTTTTCCATAATAATCTTTGTTAGTTTTTTTTTTTATTATCTATCTGTCTATTCAATCATATTCATTTATTTATCATCTATCCATCTATCAATTTTTCTATCTATCTATTTGTCTGTCTGTCTCTCTATGTATCTCTCTGTTTCTGTGACTATACTTTTCTGAAATTGAGTATATCTATTCTACAATTCACCTAGACTTTTCACTCTATTTTTTCTTTTTCAATTTTGCTTATATCTTACTTTCTTAAGTTCAAGTCTCTCTGTTAATAGCCTCTGATACTGCAGCCTTATTTCTAGATTACCTTCTGACTGAGAATATGGTGAGAGCTGGATCTGGACTCAAGACAGCTTACATTCACATTCATCCTTGAGCACTTAATAGCTGTGTCATCAGAGCGAGTCACTCTAACTTCTCTATAACTCAGTTTTCACATCTGTAAAATAGAGCAAAAAAATAGCACCAACCTCAATGGGCTGTTGTAAGGATCAGATGAGATGTTTGTAAGACATTTTACAAACCTTAAAGTACAATGTAAATGTTATTATTATTATTATTATTGGCATTAGCCAATATTTTATTCTTGGACATCAGTTCAACAAGTATAATAACCAAAAAAGAAGAAAGAAATTTAGTACAAATTGAACACAGGTAAATTTTCAGCATCAACTTAAAAAGAATCTAGTTAAGGAATTGCATTGGCACACCATGTATAGTGTTCATAATAGCATTTTTTATGATGATAATGGTGATGGTGGTGGTAGTGGTGATCCTTAAATTTGAGTATTTCAGAAATATATGATTTTGTCCGTGTGGATAGACCCTTCACAGATATATCTTCCATTTCTTTTTTACTTGGTATCTCTTAAGGGTCCCCTTCACCCCAAAAGAATGCTCTCAACATTAAGAATAGGGATTATTACTTTGTTTTGTTTTGTTTTTGTACTTCTGGCACCTAACACAGTTTTTGTTCCTTTTAACACATAGATTCCTTTTAAATGCTCCTTGGGGAAGCTAGGTGGCACAAAGAACAGAATAACAGACTTGAAGTTAAGAAGACTCACCTTCCTGAGTTCAAATACTCACACACTTACTAGTTGTATAATCTAGGGCAAGTCACTTAATCCTGTTTGTCTCAATTTCTTATCTATAAAATGAACTGGAGAAGGAAATAGCCAATCACTCCAGTATCTTTGCCAAGAAAATCTTAAATGAGTTCATGAAGAGTCATATATGACTGACATGAATGAAGCGCAAATATACATTGAATCAACTTGAACCTTTTATGATGAACCTCTCAAAACTTCAAAAAAAAAAAAAGACTGGCCATCAACAAACCTGAAATCAATTTAGTAGGTCTTTGATAGACATTGCAATCCATTCAAAGAAACTTCAAAATCTCAAGATTTGACCTCCATGCCTTAATGATACATTGGTGTACACCTTTAATGGAAGAATAGTAGTAGTAATCCCAATAACTCTTTTATGTAGCTCTTGCCAGTTTAAAATAATCAAGATTTCTTTTCTTAGTATATGTGTGTATTTATGTGTATAAAATCCACGGAGTCAAAGTAAGGTTATATATAATATACATATATATGATCTTCATTTCAATATGTATGTGTATATATATATATATATATATATACATATATACAGTATATAATGTAAGTATATATAAGTATATAATCTTGCTTTGCCTCTGTGCCTTTCATTTCATATAAAATGATGAGACTGGACTAGTTGATTTCTAAGGGATCCTCCAGGTCTAAGTCTATGGTTTTATGCATCCATAGTTATCATGTGCCAAAGGCCATGTAGTACTTATAACTGGATAAAGAGCCTCAATGTCTTCACTTCCAGTAAAGCTATCTTTCCACTATAGCAGCCTGATTTGATCCATGCCTGTCTGTTGGTTCCAACTCTTTAGTGTGGATAAGTCAGCCAAAAAAAGGGTGATAGTTTAACAGTATATCAAATTACTGTGGTAAATTTACTTTGACTTGACTCAGTTTCCCCATTTGTTTAAGTTTCTCTACTGGATACATATACTATTTTGCCTTCTTCAAATATAATCTTTAAATAATTCTACTTACTAGAACAGTATAGGCAGATTTACTTTTTATTAAATTTAACAAGTGGCAAATAAAGGTATTATGTCGTCATAGAGGAGAGTTAGCTGGCCTTGAAAAGATGTGGGTTCAAATCCTTTTCTGACAAACTGGCTTTATGACTCCGGGAAAGTCACATTTCTTCTCAGTGCTCTAGGGTGACTAAGTTTTTAAAATGCAAAAAAGGTATAAAGCTGCATTAATAAAGGGAGCTTCCTTATTGAGGAGTTCTCTGTGCCAATAAAATCACATATCTAGTCCTTAGGTGGCGTATTGGGTAGAAGACTAGGCTTGCAGTCAGGACGATTTTAGTTCAAATCTGGTTTCAGATTATTAGCTGCATGTCCCTAGGCAAAGCACTTAACCTCTCTTTGTCTCAGTTTCATTATCTGTAAAATAAGGGCAAAGATAGCACCTAACTTCCTAGGGATGTTGTAAGGATCTAATGAAATAATATTTGTAAAATATTTAGTACAATGCCTGGCACATAGTAGGTACTATATAAATGGTATCATCATCATCATCATCATTTTCATCATCCGTAGCAGCAGCAGCAGCAGCATCACTATCCCTGTCAAGTAGCCAGGATTAAATTATGGTCTGGTTCATCATACTTGTTATCTTCTAATACAGGCTTTCTGACACATTCTTGTGTTCCTACTTAGGCTATGTAATCAGGTCATTTGAAGAGTAAATGCTAATCTCTAAAAAGCAAATCTTGAAACTTGATGTTCCTCTCTACTCAAACAAATGCTTTTACCCTAGTTGCAGAAAGAAGAACATCGATCTCTGTGATATTCCCTTGATTGTCTACTGGCATTAGCAGTTAGTCTCTGAGATGTGCTACCAAAGTGACTTAGTGTTATTAGGATCCATTTCTCTGGTACCCAGAGAATTCTTGGAGGAAATGGATAGACTACACATTCCTTATAAATCACAGTAGTGAGAATGAACATATGGAGGGCTCCTAATCTCCTCTGGGGGAAGGGACAAGCATTGGATTATATATATTTTTTTTTCTTTACTGCATCTGTGCCTGCTGAAGGCATACATAATTTGTACAAGTTTCCAACAACAGAGTGAAAATCAGACATACTACAGGTCTTATGTTAGGCTAATTTAAAAGATGACTTTATAAGTTAATTTTAAGAAATAAATTTTATACAAGTACTTATTTTTTTTTTACTCTTGGAGTTTGTGTGGCATAGTTATGGTTATACAGTATATAGAAGCACAAAGAATAGTTTTTTCCTATGCTTATGGTGGGGAAAAAAAAGCAAATATTTGACTCAGAACAGTCAAAGACAGCTTGAAGGCTCTTCTAAATCGTTGTTTCTTATGTAAACTCAGATCAGGGGTAATTTCTTCTCTATCTGGCAAAATTTTATTAAATGTTAAATGTTTATTATGTGCAAAACCCTATACCAGGTACAGGAGAGATAAAGATAAAAATGAAACAGTCCCTATCCTTAAGAAACTCCAGTTTTACTGCATATTTCATAGGAATACATCAAAATCAGGTAAAATATAAATTTAGTAAAAATGAATTGGGTCTTATAAGGGAAAAGTCTGCTTTCTTGAAGATTTAGGAATACTTCAATTAAAATGGAACCACTGATGAATTTGGTAGCATGTCAATTAATTGCTTAATTATTTTTATAACATGACATCTTGGGGGTAAACTATGTATGAATTTTCATCATTCAATTCAGTTATTAAATGCCTGCTTTGTGTACTGGGGAGACAGACCAAAAACAAAACAAAACCCAACAGCGAACAACACCCTCCCTTGTTCTCAAGGGCCTTATATTCTATGGGGACATAAAAATGCATATGTAGAAGTGAGCAAGAATATGCACCATCACATAAATTCATTTTAATAGGAAGATGACACTGACAATACTGGTTGTAGTCCCAGCTCTTTTGCTTTGAGGAATGTCATATTCCATTTTCTTTGATCTTTTAACATAGAAGCTGCAGGGTCCTGTGTGATCCTGACTGTAGCTCCTTGATATTTGAATGGTTTCTTTCCAGCTGCCTGTAGTATTTTCCCCTTCACATGACAGTTCTGGAATTTGGCAACAATATTTCTTGGTGTTTTTAGTTTGGGATCCCTTTTGAGGAGATGAACAGTGGATTCTTTTGATGACTATTTTGCCCTCTGGATCGAGCCCTTCTGCGCAGTTCTCCTTGATGATTTCTTGGAAGATATTGTCCAGACTCTTTTCTTTCATCATGGCTTTCTTGTAGGCCAATAATTCTTAAATTTTCTCTCCTGAATCTATTTTCAAGTTTAATTGTTTTCCCAATTAGATATTTTACATTTTCTTCTATCTTTTCATTCTTTGGATTTTGTTTGACTGATTCTTGATGTCTCATAGAGTCATTAGCTTCTATTTGTCCAGTTCTAATTTTCCTCAAATTGTTTTCTTCAGTTAACTTTTGCATTACCTTTTCGATCTGTCCAATTATTTCTTTTAAGAAATTATTTTTTCCAATTAGTTTTTGTACTTCCTTTTCCATTTGTCCAGTTTTCCCAGTTACGTTTTGTGCTTCCTTTTCCATTTGTTCAATTTTTATTTTTAAAGAGCTGATCTCTTCAGTAAATTCTTTTTTTATACTTTTAAAATTACTCGTGATTTTTTCTTCTATTTTCTTCTTCAGCCATTCCAGGAGTGTTCTTTGTGTGTGTGGGAGCAGTTCATAGTCCCTTCTGAAGTTTCAGATGGGAGTACAGTCTCAAAACTGACTTCTTTGATGTTTGTGTTTTGGTGCTTGTCCCCATAGAAAGATTCTATGTTTTTTCCTTTCTCCTTTGCTTCTTGCTCATAATGGGGAGGTTTTGTGTGTTATGGCCTCTGGTGCTTTCAAATAGAAGGTAAAGAGCCTGGTGCTGAGCTGGTGGATGTGAGAAAGCAAAAGTGAATTATGTTTTGTTTCCCTGGATTAGCCCTGGAGCCAGCTTGTTAAGTGTGGGGGAGGGGTGATCTGGTCATGGGAGATCTTCTCTTCTGAGCTAGAGCAAAGGCAAGCTCAGTGCTTAGTGATCCTAGGCTGCTCTAATGTCTTTCCATTTCCCCTGGAGCACTGAGGCATGTCTGGGTCCTGGTGTTGGTGGTTGCAGCCTCCACCCACCTGGGTTCTGGATCTCCTCTTGATTGGTTTGCTGAGATGGGGCTGTCTTAGACAGCTCTGGTCCTCTGCCACAGTAAGAGGAATATTCCTTAGCGATTTTCCTAGCCTCAGGTGCTTCAAGACTGTTTTCCCCTTCTGAGGTATCCCACTGATCCACAATTTTTCGTGGAAAATATTTTATGATTCTTTCAAGGTCAACAAGGGGAGGGGGAGAGAACAGTTATCGATCACTCTGGCATTTTGACTCCTGGAAGTTCAAGTAGGTGACTTATAGACATTTGGTCTGCTGGCTGAAAGTCTCAGGTGGAGCTGCTGCAGATACCAGGGACTCTTTCTGCAGCTCTCAATCCCTTGACTCTGCTTGACTCTCACTCTGAGCTACTATCTCCCCATGCTGCTGCTTCCTCAGATCACCCCAGGGCTTTCACTGTGCTGTGCATTGTATGCTCCTCCACCTCTGTGGAACAGATCCTTCCCATCAACCTTCCAGTCTGTCCTGAATTGTAAAACTACCACAGTCTGTCTCCTATTAGATTCTGCACCTCCAAAATTTGGTCAGATTCTTTTTAGTGGTATCTGAGGGAGTCTGTCTAAGAGTTTAGGTGAGTAGTTGCTCTCTCTCCACCATCTTCCAGAACTTTCCAGTAGTCTACTGAAACTTCAAACTCAGAACCCAAACCTCGGCCAGGATTTTGCAGAGCCGAGACAGGAGAAGGAAAGATGAGACTATCAGAATTTGGTCTACATCAGAAAACCTTGAAATACACTGATAACTTGCAAGATTCCCAGGCTGAACTATGCCTAAGATCCTGGAATAACAAAATTCTCAATAGCCCAAGGAAGTAGCATGCATATCCGCAGAGATATTTATTCTAGGAATGAGCAGAATTTGGCCCTGATATCAAAGCCAAAGTAAGATAATAAGCAAAAGAATGATCAACCAGAAAAAATCCCATAAAAATTTCTTATGCTCAAGACACAAACCCAGAAAAAGAGAATAACTCTAAGAAATTTCAAATTAAAGCCTTAAAGAATAATATAGCTTGGGGACAAATTCAGCTAGAATTCTGGAAACAATGAAATAAGAGGAGAGAGAGAGAGAGAGACAGAGAGAGACAGAGACAGACAGAGAAAATGAGAGAGAGAGAGAGAGAGAGAGAGAGAGAGAGAGAGAGAGAGAGAGAGAGAGAGAGAGAGAGAATTAATGTTTTTAATGGGAGCTATGGAAGAAATAATGGGAAGGAGAACTAACAGTGTGGAATAAGAAGTACAAAATCTTGCTCAATCAGCAGATTTTCTGAAAATCAGAATACACAAAAGAAACTAATAAATCCAAAAATCATCAAAAATATTAAAAGAAATAAAAGACTCAAAAATAGAAGAAAATATAAAATATCTCATGGTAAAGAATAACTGACTTGGAAAACAGATCAGAGAGAGATTATTGAAGAGTTGTTGAATTACTTTGAAATCTATATCCAAAAAAAAAAAAAAATGAGAGTTCTAGACAGAAATCATAAAAGAAACTTGCCAAGGTGTCCTAGACCAGAGAGCAACATGGAAAACACCAGTCACCTGCTGAAAGAAACCCTAAAATGAAACCCCAGAAATATTGTAGCCAAAATCCACAATGGAGAAAAAAAAATATTGCAAGCAACAGAAAGTTTAAGCACCAAGTACCAAGGAGACATATTCAGCATTGCATATGATTTAGGAGCCACAATTATTTAAGAATGGAGAGCTTAAATTATTATATTCTAGAAGTCAAGGGCTTACAATCAAGTATAATTTACCTGATAAAACTTAGTTTACTTCTACAAAGAGAAAAAAATGCTCTTTAATGAAATAGAGAACTTCCAAGGATTCCTGACAAAAGAAACTGAGTTGTGCAGAAACTCTGAAGGAAGTTAGGGAAACAAATCAAAAAGAGTAAATGTGAATGAATAAACACCAGGAACTAAAAAAAGGATAAATTGTTTACATTCTAACTTGGAAAAGTTAACATATGTCCCCTTTGAAACCTTTCATCATTAAATGTCATAAAGGATGTCTATTTAGACAGAAGACTAGGAACATTTCTGTTATTTCTTGAACTTTAAAAAATTATATAAAGGGAAAGGAGGAAGAAAACAACAGGGAAGAGGAGGGAAGATGAAAGTCAGGGAATTTATCTCATAATCTAATTATGGTTCAAATAGAAGCATAAATACATGCATGCAGGCTTGTGTGTATACAAAAGCACATATGCACACATGGGTACTATACACACACACACACACACACACACACATGTCACTCAGCAGGGAAACAGGAAGAAAAGGGGAGAAAGAAGACTGACCAATAAGGATAGCCTAAAAGAGAGAATATTCCTAAGTAAAAGAAATTCTCAAACAGGATATATCAATTATATTTACTTTATTTTAATATTGTCAAATACTTTAAAGCAGCTTATAAACTGGAGAATTTCTGAACAAGTCCTGCTACTTAAGTGTAGTGAAATACTTTTGTGCTATGATTCCAGTGAAATCTAGGAAGATTACGTGAACTGATGCAGAGTAAAATGAGTAAAGCCAAGAGAATACATTATATTATGACAATAATAATGTAATGATAAACAACTTTGAAAGACTTGAAATCTCTGATCATCAACATAATGACCAACCATGTCTCTAGAGGGCTCATAATAAAATATTCTATCCATATCTTGAGAGATAAAGGACTCAGAGTACAGAATAAGAGAATAAGACGTACATGTTGTTGTTCAGTCATTTCAGTAGTATCTGACACTTTATGACACCATTTAGGGTATTCTTCACAAAGAAACTGGAATGGTTTGCAATTTCTTTGTGCAGCTCATTTTACAGATAAGGAAACTGAGGCAAACAAGATTAAGTGACTTGCCCAGGGTCACATAACTAGTAGGTTTTTGAGGCTGGATTTAAAGTCAGTTCTTCCTGAATCCAGGCCCACCTAGCAAAGAAAGTACAAAATTGCACCTGTCACTTTAGACTTTTAATCCATCCTGACAGTTTTAGATTCTCTATAAATATTTACTTATTCATTAGTGTGCTAAAATGTGAGATGTTTGGTCAATGACCAGCAAACAAACTGAATCATGTAAATCTTGAATTTCTTACTGCTAATAATAGCAGAAATCAAAAGGAAGACGTAATTAAATTGAAGAATAGTTCACAGGTTCTCCTTGGAGAAGTAAAGAAAGAAATTGGCTTTAGTTTAAGTTCAAAGACAACAAAGAACATAATTTTATAAAACATTTGGCTGTTTTATATTACAGTGTTTGTGATACATATTTATATATTTAAAAAAGAAAATAATTTCAGTCTATGTTCCAACTTCTTTTGCAGAGGATAGATTCTATGAAGAATTTGATATGTTTCTCCAAATGAAATCAATGTGCACTTTGATAGCTGGTGAATGGAATACAAAATTGAGAACAAGGATTTGTGAAATACATGTTGAAAAATATAGTTCAAAATATTAGGCATGAGGGATCTCTAAAAATGTATAGATTCCGTAGAATGTTCACTCCTAAATATCATAAATTCAAGCAACCAATCAATCAATAAGAATTTATTAAGCTCCTGTTACTGTGGGCTGGGCACTATATCAGGTGTTGGGACTAGAAAGACATCTTCATGTACTGTAGAGCATGCTGGAAGAGGAGATAAGTTCAGATCCCTTCAGTTACTGCCTGTCTGAGCCTGCAGAAGATTTTTTAATTCTCTGACCTCAATTTCTCATATTGAAATGACCCAATAACCTTTAAGTTCCTTCAATATATAAATCTATGATCTTATGATTCTTTAACCAAACCTCAAACAGTCTCTGTTCTCAAGGAGCTTGCATTCTCTCAAAAGAGACACTAAGTAGAGTATATGTATGTGTGTGTGACTATAAGGAACAAATGTATACATAACAAATGCAATATAGTTAAACAAAAGGTAGAGAGGGAGGACAAAAGATTATAAAGGTATTGGACATGGCAAATATCTAATAATATTGTTACTTCATTAATTTTGTTAATTAATTAATATTGTTAATTAATTTGATAAAAATTTCACAGACTGAAAATGATGGATATATGAATCATTTCTGAATCAACTTTTTGTGCATAATATAGCCACTGTCTTTTTCTTTAATCAAAAGTCAAAATTAATTCAATGCTAAAAAAATAACAAAAAATGTACATTAAATTTCCTTGAAAAATAGAAAAACATAAAATATTATTTGAATCCTTTTGTTTATTAATATAAATAAAGCATAAAATAGAGAAATAATTGCCCACCAAGGGTGTTCATCACTGCTACGGAGATTCAGTTCAGCGTCCAAGTTGCAAAGGATTTCTGGTTGATATGGATGTCCTTTAGACATTTCTTCTTGTGGATGAAATGATATTCATTGCATCAGAGTCTGTAACATTAAAGAACCTCCTAAATGGGATCTATAAGCATAAATATCCACACAGGAGAAACCATGTGGATGAAAAATATGTGTTATCTTGAATATTATAAGTAATTGAATATGGGGTTATGTACATTCTCCTGATGGAAAATAACATATAAAAAGATAGCAAAGAATAAAATCGTACAAAGTAAATTCAAATATTGGGGAATGGAGGGAGAAAAGAAAGACCTCAGACAATAAGGGAAATTTGATGAAGCTTAGGGATTCTAAGAGGTAGAAGTAAGGAAGCAGTACGTTTCTTTTGTGTAGATCAATCAGTTTAAAGATTCAATGATAACAGAAAGCTGGGAAACAATTTTTACAACCAGTGTCTCTCATAAAGGTCTCATTTCTAAAATATGTAGAAAACTAAGTCAAATTTATAAGAGCACAATTAACTCCCCAATTGATTAAATGGTCAAAGGATATGAACAGGAAGTTTTCAGATGAATACCTTAAAATCATCTATAGTTATATAAAAAATTACAATTGACTAGAGAAATTCAAAGCAAAACAACTCTAAGGTACCACATCACACCTATCAGAATGGCTAATATGATAAAACAGGAAAATGATAAATATTAGAGAAGATGTGGGAAAAGTTGGAACACATTCATTGTTGGTGGAGCTGTGAGTTGATCCAACCATTCTGGAGAGCACTTTGGAACTATGCCCAAAGGCTATAAAACCGTGCATATCCTTTGACCCAGCAATACTACTTCTACATCTGTATCCCAAAAAGAGCATAAAAATGGAAAAAGAACCCTCATGTGCAAAAATATTTATAGCAGCTCTTTTTGTGGTGGTCAACAATTGGAAATTGAGAGAATGCCCATCAATTGGGGAATGGGTGAACAAGTTGTGATATATGAATGTGGTGGAATATGATGAGCAGGTAGACTTCAAAAAAACCTGGAAAGGCTTACATGAACTGATGCTGAGGGAAGTGAGCAGAACCAGAACATTGTGCACAGTAACAGCAACATTGTGCACAGTAACAGCAACATTGTGTGATGACTAACTCTGATGGACTGAATGCAGATGGAAACACACTATTTGTTCTCTCTCTCTCTCTCTCTCTCTCTCTCTCTCTCTCTCTCTCTCTCTCTCTCTCTGTTTCTTCTTTCTCATGGTCACTCCCATTGCTTCTAATTCTTCTGACTAATGACTAATTTGAAAATGTTTAATGTGAATGTAAAAAAAAAAATAAAGATTTAGAGATGATAATGTTATGTGAACAGCATAGAATATAATATCATTTTACAAGCTTTTATATGGCTATGAACTCTCTCCACCTCTAAGTATCTATCTCTATCTCGATCTCCCTATCTTTCTCCCTAGCTTGCTCTCATTTACAATGCCTCCCTCACCCTTCCCTAAGGCTAAAATAGATCTAGCAAAACTTGTTCCATATAAAGCTTTGATTCTTAATTCATTCCTAGGTTCTCAAATGCTAAGACAATGCCATGAGTGTGAAGAGTATATCTAGACCACTCTTTTGTGTTCTGACATAAGCTCAGTTTTTCCTATCTGACTTAACTGGTCTCATTCAATAATTTCCTCAGATAAAATACAATAACCATTTTATTATTAAGTTTTATGGTTTGCATAATCAAATTTAAATCTGTGCTGACCCTTGCAAGTGTATAATGTACTATACATCATAAAGAAATTAATAATTTTAGGTTTTTGTTTTGAATTGAGACAAAAAATCTGGGTAACCTCATAGAGCAAAGAATGATGTTTGCTGTTTATATCTTTTAGTGAGTTTTACAGAAAGAAATCTTGAATTTTTCTTATGTTTTATACTTTGGTGATACATTTCTGTGATGCTTTCTACTGCCCAAATGTACACAAAATCTTAGGTTGAAGAGTATTTTCAGTGCAGTAATGTTTCTAGGTATTTTTTTTTCTACATTTGACACTGTGGGCAGTAGGAGGGGGGACAAATAGATCTCCTTAGCTCAGGAGCAGGTATATGACACACAGAAAAGATAATATCTCTATATTCCTTTGATTCATTAACTAAAAAGCATTCCTCTCCTTGAGTTTTGTTTTTGTTTTGTTTTGTTGGTTTACATCTGTGGGATGGTTTAAAATGGAAGCCAAAAAATCCATCATGGAGCCTTCATGAAGAGGAAAAATCTTTTTTAATTTTATTCAACAAAATATTAATTAAAAGTCCATTGTGTTCAAGGTACATAATAATACATACACATCAAAGTACTTATAGGGCAGTATGCTCAGTACTGAGGATATACACATAGATAAAATACAGACTTTGCTCTCAAGGAGTTCACACTCAAAATGATGGAGGGAATGACTTTATGGAATATGAAGTTATGGAGTATGTGGTAAGTTGTAAAGAGAGACCTGAGCAAAGTACTATAAGAAATTTAGGGAGAAAACTGATTTTCAGCTTGACTTTCAGGCAAGACATCATAAAGAAATTGGAAATGAATGAGAGAACTTCAGCAAAATTAGATAGGATTAAGAGTGGAGAACTTGAATTCATTTGATGTAGGATGAACAGCATGAGCAAAGGCATGGAGATAAGAAAGGACAATTTGTAATAGGATGAAGTTAGTCTAACTTGGCTATAACTCATAGTATATGCAAGGAAATAGCATGAGAGAAATCTGGATGGGTAGAGTAAAGCCATATTGTGGAGAAACGTCAGTTGTTAATATCACAAAATTTTGCTATGCTAGCAAGTGACAGCTAGATGACTCAGACATTAGAGTAAAAGAATGAGAGCAAG
This sequence comes from Notamacropus eugenii, assembly GCF_028372415.1. Classification (NCBI taxonomy): domain Eukaryota; kingdom Metazoa; phylum Chordata; class Mammalia; order Diprotodontia; family Macropodidae; genus Notamacropus; species Notamacropus eugenii. The sequence continues at coordinate 135,554,498 of NC_092875.1, read as the reverse complement.
AAAGCCTTGTGTTCAAATCTAGCCTAAGATATTTAATCTGTGACCTTGGACAAGTTATTTAACTCTTTTGGCTTCAATTTCCTCATCTATAAAGTGGGGGTATCAATAACATGTACCTTCCAAGATTGTTTTGAGGAAAAATTAACATTAGTAAAGAATTTTGCAAATCTTAAAGTGCTATATGAATGTTAGCTCTATTTATTATTATTATATTATTTGATAATAATTAAATAGGGAGCTGCTGAAGATTTTTGAGTAGAGGAGTGACATGGTCATTATAGTGATCAGATTACTTGAAAAGGTTGCAAGATAGGTGAGCAGATAAGTGAGCAGAAGCTAATTAAGATCAATTAAGAAGCTATTATACACAGTTGAAAAGCACCAAGTGCTGGAACTCAGAGTAGATGCTGTGGGAATGAAGAGAGGATTGAGAGGAGAAAAGTTGACAAATTTGAATTGATAGGATTTGCAAACTGATTAGATGTAGTTGTGTGTGGTGTGTCCTTCATTCTCAAAGTGGACCCTGAGGTCGAGGAGGTGATGACATGACTTCCAATTCACTTTGATTTGAGCGAGGGAGGTCTTTGCAAAGTCATCAGCCTCGCTTTCTCCTCCAGAGTCATCTGGTTTCAGTGGTCAGATACTGATCAGGATGACTGGAGATGGCCCAGGATGCAGTGGGAGACCTTGGTGCTTTAAGCTTAGGTCTTTTCAAATGCTCACTTTGAGTGAGCCAATGCCTGTTAAGTAAATAGGCCTCTTTAACAAATGAATCAAGGGATGGCTACTTTAATTTTTTTATATGTAATATATATATATATGCATATATATGTATATGTACATATACACACACATATACTATATATATGTGTGTGTATATATATGAAACTCAGAGGGGAAGACCTTCAGAGTTGCTGGCCAAAAGAGAAACATTTACTATTTAAAATCACTCAGAGCCAGGAGGGCTCAAAAAATAACCAGTAAGTGTTGCTTGGGCAGAGACCAATTGTGGTCCAGTCCCTGAAATCAAGAATGAATTGGGTTTAAGGTTTGGTCTTTGAGAAAGAAATATAATCAGTAATCTCCAAATTAATCAGGTAGTTTTTGGCCATCAAAATTTCCTTTCTTTTGGCTATAATATCCTCAGGTAAAGGGAGAGGAAAGGAGGGGGTGGGAGAGAAGAGAAGAGAAGAGAAGTGAGAAGAGGAGCTGAGAAGGTGAGAGGGATGGAAAAACCAAAGATGGCAGGTGATCTTGGATGACTGGAAGGATGGGAAGGAGAATAAGGTCCATCAATTGAAATTTAAGAAATTGAGAAATTCAGGCAGATTTGAAAGAGAAAAATGCAACATTCATTTTGGGACATGTTTAGCTCAAGTTATTGGTAGAAAGTGAGATTGGGGAAACCCAATAGATTTTTAGAAACATGAGACTGAAACTCTAGGCAGAGCTTAAGGGTAGATACATGAGTTTGGTAGTCATCTGCCATTTTTGGCATACTGCTAGCAACTAGATCTGTGATTTCATTGGTTTAAGGACTTCCCGGGTGAAGAAACTCCCTCTACTCAATTAATGCAAGTTAGCATCTTCTCTGTAACTAATAGATTTGAACCAAAGCTCTCTATCCACCTGCTGCACTGTATTCGTCATTATGAAAGAGAATCATCGCCTTCAGCAATATCGAAGTGGTTAAATTTAGCATGATCCTTGCCTTCTGAAAGTTCATATTAAAGAACAAAGGGATAAATCAATAAACAATCATTTGAATTCTCAGAGGGAGGAATCACCATCTCTTTTTTCCCCCAATTAGTTATAATGCTAACTAGGAAATTTATCTCTGAGTAGTTTTAACTACTTTTTGTACAACAGCTTTGATTTTGCACCTGTCATTTACTGATATATAATTTTTCTCTAGGGTAATGACAGCTATTTCCAAGTAGCTGTAAAATATTTTTGAAGATCCCCCACAGGGACATGCTCCTGAATTCTATATTGCATTTTTGTGCAAATGGGCATGCTTCTTATCACATTCCTTCCTTTGTATCACATGACTGAGTGGTAGGATGAATTTTCCTTGGAAATATAAAGCAAGTAAAAATACGATGTGAATAGTACAGCTTTGTCAGCTTGTTTCACTAAATTGAGCTCAGAGACAATAGAAAACATGGTATCCCCCACTTTAATTTTTTTCTCTGCTTGATAGTTAGAACTGGAGTTTATCTTGGCTCTCAGACATGTTAAATAAGGAGAAAGAATACAATTAGGGACCAACTTCCATCAAACCCTTCTTTGTACAAGATGATGTCTTGTAAGTGGCAGATTAAAAATATTTTGAAGCTAACTGCTCAGAAGTGAATACTCATGAGAACCAGTACTGAAGAACATACTTGTAGTGGTGATTCAAAATTTTTTGGGACTCAGGATTCTGTGTATGTTGAAATCACTACTGGAGAGAGTTATATAGCCTAGTGGAACATGAATAACTTTGTAAAGGAGGTGTTTGCAGTTTGAGCAAATAATATGACACAGCTAAAAGGGAATTATCAAGAAATTCAATCATACTTTATGATGGTTAAAGAGGCATGAGAAGAAATAAACAACAAATCATTCTATAGCAATAGGGTGGAAGCAGTGGGAGGGAGCAGGAATCACTCTTGCTTGTAAAGACTCTGGTTGATGCTTGACCCTGGGGCCATTCTGTTCTTTATTCCTTGAACTTAGAGAATCACAAAGGTATCACTGAACACATTTATCTATCATGACAGTTCACAGAGAAGGGACAAAGCACAATCCCCTGGCATTTCAAATAAGTCAATGAAATAGCAACAAACATCTAGAAATTCTGATTTAACAGTAATGATCAAGAAGTCAGGGGAGGGCATACTGTGCAGGCCAGGGAAGCTCTCTGGTAGAATTATAGGATTATGTCTTTAGTCTGGACAGCATTTAAAAACTGGGAGCATAAAATGGGTGGAAAAATGCGAGAGAGTGAATGGCCCATCACATGCTATTGAGGTACCATAAAAACAGAAAATTAAACACATATGGGCCTAGAAAGTGGAAAGAGATGAACCTGTGTTTGAAAAGAAGGAAACAGAGGGCAGAGCCAAAATGGGAGAGTAAAAGCAGCAACTTCACTGAGCTCACCCCTACAGATCTCCAAATACCTACAAAAATTATTCTAAACAGATTCTAGAGCTACAGAACCCAAAAAATGACAGAGGGAAAAAAATTCCCAGCCCAAGACAACTTGGAAAGTCAACAGGAAGGGTCTTTCACACCAGACAAGAGTGGTGTACAGGCCAGCATGGACTCCACTAACATAGAAGGGCCAGAGCAGGCCTCAGGGTAATGCATCATTGGCAGCTGTGGCAATTTCTAGGCTTCCCAACCCACAAGCACCCAAAAAGTCACAGGGAAAACTCTGTGGGACCTGGGTGAAAGAGGAATGCTTGGTCTGGCCTCATCTGACCTTAGGCCCAGGGCTTTGGGGGTGATGGCAGCTAAGGTCAGTGTCAGGAGCAGCAGCAGCAGAAGCTGCTCCCAGAGCTCTGAGTTCACAGACTGGGACAGTACACCCACACTGACCCTTACCCGCACTGGAAGCAGAGTCCTACCTTGACAAAGAGTTAGAAAGTCAAGTGTTTGGCTGGAAAGATGAGTAAACATCATAAAAGAACTCAGACTATAGAATCTTACTTTGGTGACAAGGAAGATTAGGGCATACAACAAGAGCAGAGTCAAAGCTCCCACATCAAAAGACTCCAAAAGGAATATGAATTGGTCACAGATCATGATTCTTTCAAAAAAGAATTTGAAAATTAAGTAAGAGAAGTAGAGGAAAAATTGGGAAGTGAAATGAGAGTGATGCAAGAAAATCATGAAAATTGAGTCAACATTTTGCTAAAGGAGATCCATAAAAATTAATGAAAAAAATAATACCTTAAAAAATAGACTAACCCAAATGGCAAAAGAAGTCAAAAAAGGCAATGAGAAGAAGCATTAAAAAGAATTGGCCAAATGGAAAAGGGGGTCCAAAGCTCACTGAAATAAATAATTCCTTTACAATTAGAATGAAGCAAATGGAAGCTAATGACTATGAGAAATCAAGAAATTATAAAACAGGACAAAAAGAATGAATAAAATAGAAGACAATGTGAAATATCTCAGTAGAAGAACAACTGACCTGGAAAATAGATTCAGGAAAAATAATTTTAAAATGACTGGACTAACTAAAAGCTAGGATGAAAAAAAAGAGCCTAGACATCATTTTTTATGGAATTATCAAGGAAAACTGCCCTGATATTCTAGAACCAGAGGGTAAAATAGAATACAATCAAGATAACACAAGATCTAGCAGCTTCTTTGTTAAGGGATCAAATGTTTGGAATATGATATTCCAGAGGTCAGAGGAATTAGGATTAAAACCAAGAATCACCTACCTAGACAAACCGGGCATTCAATGAAATAGAGGCCTTTTAAGCATTCTTACTGAAAGGACCCCAGCTGAATAGAAAATCTGACTTTCAAATACAAAAATAAAGAGAAACATGAAAAGGTAAACAGGAAATAGAATCATAAGAGACTTATTAAAGTTGAACTATTTACATTCCTTCATGGAAAAATGATATTTGTAACTCATGAGACCTTTTTCAGTATTAGGGTAGTTGGAGGCAATAGATAGGATAGATAGATAGATAGATAGATAGATAGATAGATAGATAGATAGATAGATAGATAGATAGATAGAGATAGATAGATAAGAGGGAGAGACACACAGAGAGAGATGGCACAAGGTGAGTTGAATATGAAGGGATGATATCTAAAAATCATATAATTAAGGGGTGAAAGGCATGTATTGAGAGAAGGAGAAAGGGAGAAATAGAATGGAGCAGACCATCTCATATATAAAAGGCAAGAAAAAGGATTCACAACAGAAGGGAAGGGGGGGGTGAGAAGAAATGAGTGAACCTTACTCTCATCAGATTTGGCTTAAGGTAGGAGTAACATACACACTCAATTGGGTGTTTTACCCTACAGTAAAGTAGGGGTGAAGGAGATAAGGGGGAAATGATAGAAAGAAAGGAAGATTGGGGGAGGGGGCAGTCAGAAACAAACACTTTAGAAAAGGGACAGAATCCAAAGAGAAAACAGAAAAATTGGAGGTCAGGATAGGATGGAGGGAAATATAGTTAGTCTTTCACAACATGACCATTATGGAGGTGTTTTGTGTAACTACACACCTATAACCTGTATCAAATTGCTTGCTTTCTCAATGGGAGGGGAGGGAAGGGAAGGAAGGAGAGAGTTTGGAACTCAAAACTATAAAAACAAATGTTAAAACATTGTTCTTGCATGCAACTGGCAAATAAGATATACAGGCAATGGGGTATAAAAATCTATCTTGCCCTTCAAGAAAGTAAAGGGAAGGATATAAGAGGGGGAATGATAAAAAGAAGGGCATATTGGAGGAGGGGGTAATCACAATGCATGCCATCTTGGGGTGGGGGAAGGGGAAAGATGGGGAGAAAATTTGGAACTCGAAATCTTGTGGAAATGAATGTTGAAAACTAAAAATAAATAAATTTTAAAAAAAAGAAAAGAAAGAAACAAGTATTGATTTCTTACTCTGTGCCAGGCACTGTGCTGAACACAAAATATTAATTCATTTGTTCCTTTACTAATCACAGACTCCTTCCTGGACCCATTCTACTGGATAGATGCTGAATGGCTTCCTTTCACACATAATTGCTTTACAAAAGAAAAGTTGATTACTGCCTTAGCCCCACAAAACAAGAACAGCTATGACAATGTGTAGAGCTCTGGACTTGATGTTATGATCTGGATACAAATCTCACACTTGATAGAAACTTACTATGTGACCTTGAGAAGGGCATTCAACCTGTATAGATCTCAGTTTTATCTACAAGAAGGAATAATAACAGTAATATCTACATCACAAGGACATAGTGAGGCTTAAATGAGATAATATATGCAAAATGCTATGCAAACCTTATAGTACCATGTGAAGATAGATGTTAGCATTCACTGAAGAAAGTTCAATTTTCAGGAGATTTAAAATGCTCAAATTATTCCCTCTCTTAATTATTTTTCTTCTTCAAAAGTGTCCCATGTAATGCTAGATTCTCCCTCAAATTTCCAGCAATTTAAAACCTTTATCAATAGTGTCCTCTGGTCTAGACAGTGTGGCAGAACCTGAATGTCATGATTTGAGTCTAATGGTTCATGGTAAAAACAAACAAACAAGACCAGACTGGATTCATTAGAACTGAACAGGTAGATAGATTTCATGGGCCTTTATTTTGGTAGGTGATCCTTTCCTACTTGGGTTTTATATCACCTTTAATGAAGGGTACAATTTTTACAAGAGACATATAGAGAAGTGAAGGGAAAAAAGAAGGCTTTCCCAGTTAATCTGAGTAACCTAGTTAATCCTGGACAGAATAGGACTACAAATATCAGAAACTCATTTCTATACTTAGTAAATTATAAAATTTTCTTCCAATCAATAATTTCTCAACACTAGCTCAAATGACTTACTTGATTGATTTGCCTGTAGCTCCATTATTAGAGTGACACATCAATTTATCTATCTCTTTTTAAACTCTTTGTCTCACTTTGTTTCTCTGTGTCTCTTCCTCTCTTTCCCTCTCTCTTTCTCTCTCTGACTCCCTGTCTGTCTCTCTAACTCTGACTCTCTGTCTCTCTCCCTCTCTAGCACCTTCTATAAGGTTACTTCCACCACTCCCACTTGGGAATTTGTCCAGGCCCCAGAGAGTAGCTGACTACTACTTCCCTTATGGTACTAGGGGTAACCCTGAAGGAATAGTGGTTTCAAATACTATTGCACATAAGCCCCCATCATTGTGCTTCCTGTTGATCACTAGCCAGATTTAGATGGAGCAGATAGAGGGAGGTCACTTGTTCCAAAGAACAGTCTTCCTAAACTGGGGATATACTGCTTACTTGTTTGCCTAAATACGTGGAGGAAATTGATTTCAACTTAATGTACAGGTAGTATGTCATGTTTAGGAAATGTGTGTGTCAGAGCTACAGCTCACATTTTCTGGTTACTGAGTGTCCTGTTCTCTCTTCAATATCTCCATGATTTTTCCCTTACTTATAGTTCTCTGTCAGGCTCTCACAATAGGGGCCTTTGTAGAGTCCATAATCAGCTCTTCTCTCAATAGTGAAGCATCACAATACCACCATACCTTGGTGAATGTCATTCCATAGCCATCTTCAGACATATCCTCTATCTTCAGTCACTGCTAGTCATGAGGCCACTTCTATGGATTCTAGTTTCTGGTTGGGGAGGAGTATAAACAACCTCTCCTCTGCTCTCTCCCATCAAAAAAAAAAAATATCTAGGTAATCCTAGGTAAACTCATGATGTGTTATTGGTCACCATCTAGATGAATATCCATAAATGCTCAGATTTGGTTTGAAAAGGATGATAAATGCATTCTGAGGAATCAGAAATTGTCCATTTTCAGTTTATGAACTTTCATGTATGGAGTTGGTTTGACTTTTGTTGGCATTAATTCATATGGGTAGGATTGCCTCATCAACTTTTAATCTCTTATTGGCCATCTTATACCCTAACTGGCTCATTAGTTCCTCCTATCAGTTAGCTGTCTAGTATTTCAAAAATTGATGCATATCCTTTGAGCCATAAGACTAACAGGCATATTGAGCCCTGTGGTACTTTTCCACAGGAGGATTAAAATGGTCATCACAATTCTAATCATTACCTGTTGATTAAGTCCTAGATGTCAGCTTTTTCCAGTTACTGGTTCCTTGGACATTTACTATTTCTGATTTGTGAGCCATGGTTTAGAATTTTAAGTCTTTTTCTGGGTTAAAGGATTTTAAGGGATACACGTTTGAATTAAACGGATTTCATTCTACATAGACTTTTCCATAAGATTGGAATTTAAAGTTAAATTTTATGGATTTAAAACCATGAAATTTAAGCCTAATAAAAAAAAATTTAGAAACTGCTCCAGGACCAGAGTTTTATGCAGCTGCAGAATCGAAGTTAATGGAGTAGAAGTATGAAGTAAAGCTTACCCCTTTTTCTTCGCCTTTTAGATGAAGCATTCAGTCTCTATTACCTAGCAATTTATAATATTTCTCCCTTCATTTCTTTTCTTTCTACACCACATTCAGTTTTTACCTGTTAGGGGTAGACATTTTTTAGCCAGATACAATGTGCCTTGTGTAGTGTATAGTAATAATGTTGTCACCTGAGGCAACTAGATGGTTCAGAGGATAGAGTGCTGGGCATCTGAGTCAAGAAAAATGAAATTCAAACCAGTCTCATATATTTACTAATTGTATCATCCTGAGCAGATCATTTCTTGTCTTTCAATCTCAGTTTCCTCATTTATAAAACAGAGATAAAGTAATAATATCCTCCTTCCAGGGTCGTTGTGAGAATAAAATGGGATATTCGCAAAGTACCTTATAAGCCTTAAAACATGATACAGACATTTTCCATTATTATTAATTATAAAAAGAATGTAGAGGAGGAGGAAGAGTAAATAGAAACTAAAGCAAAAAAGATTATAATTTAGCACTGAATTCTAAAACTACTAGCAGTGGCTTAATAATTTCCATTTACTCGTATAGTTAGATAAGCAAAGGTATTTCTGGAGAATTTCTACCCCCTGATTTTTGGCATATTTGCTATGGGGCTAATTCATTCATTGGTATCACAGGAACCTAACTGGCCAACCTTTCAGAGTTCTTTAAGGCCATCACAGCTTTTATAGTGGCCTCAGGGCACACAAATTCCTCACTATGCATGACTTGGCTTGTATTTCCCTACTTTGCTCCTTCCTCCCATGACATACATATGGATCTGGATTTTTTTTTGAGAGATGAGTGTGGGAGTGAGGGATATTGTTATTTTTCTCTGTCCATTTAGTACAATGCCTGTATCTATAACTATGTTTCCTAAACTTCTATTTAATTACTAGATATAGTCAACAACTTAAGGAGTGGCCTGCGGTAAGTCTATGCATTCAAGTTCAGGGTCAGTTTCATGTCTTCAAGTGATACCTGTTATCAGAAGAATGCCATTATTGGATAGTATGGAAAGAACACCAGAATATTGAATTACTTGATTGCATCTTATATAAGACTCAGCATAGGTAGATAAATGTTGTTAGTCTCCCTAAGCATATTTCTCCCATATTTCTCTTGCACTTTTGAAACTTGAATGAGCTGAGTACTTCCTTGGTGCTAATAATGAACAAATACATGTGATGCTTGGGTCCCTCAAGCATGCCAATCATGAAATTAAGTCTCAAGCCCTTTGCAAAATACAGTATGGAGCTGTCTGTGAGTTTTTTAATTATTCTTCCAGCAACTAAGACCCCTTATCAAATAGCTCCATGTAGATCAACAGATACTTAAGGGAGGGAGAAAGATACATTAAAATTCATCTCCTGCTTGTTTCTCTTGGTCATTGTGATAGAAGAGATTCTCTGATATGTAGATACAGGGTAGCTGAATTTTTCACCAAGTTCTAAAGAATTACTTGGGTTTGTTTTTGTTTTTGTTTTTGTTTTTCCTTTATATAGGTAAACCAGTTCCATTGAACAGGACATAATGTAACTAAGCTTTCACCCATCTGCAATACTCCTTATCTTTCTCCTTAAATGTGTCACCACAGATATGAAGAAATTATTTATAATTCAATTTATTATTATTTCCAGTGGCTTCCATGAGTTTTTCTAAGGATGGTGTTCATAAAGGACTTTGCATTTTATTAACTATTTTATGTACATAATATCATGGATCCTCATGACATCATTGTGAAGTAAATAGTACAAGATAGTTTTCCCCAATTTTTGCAGATGAGGAAACTGAGGCCAAAAGGAAGTTAATAATGATAACTAGCATTATATAGTGCCTAGCATGTGTCAGGCATTGTGCTAAGCTCTTTACAATTATTATCTCATTTGATTCTCATAACAACCTTGGAAGGTAAGTACTCTTATTACACCTATTGTACAAATGAAGTACAAATAAAGCAAAGAAAGGCTAAGTTACTTCCCCAGGGTCATAGTAAGTATCTGAGGTCAATTTGAACTTTCTTCTTTCCTGATTCCTGGAACCTATCTGCCCTCAAAAGTTAAACAACTTTCTATTGTCAATTATATCTATTTTCAAGAATTTAACTCTCACAGGCAAAAAGAGATCAACTTTTTTTGCTTGTACTCAGTAGGCAAAACTAAAAGAATTGGGCAGAAGTTACAAAAACGGTAAATTTAAGCTTTCTCTCACACATTTTCCCACTTGATAATGTTATACAAGCATAGAGCAGTGATCCCTCAATATGCATGCTTGGACTTAGTTATCAAAGGACTTGTACTATATTTTAGGGATGTAATGGCAACATGAAACTTGAGTTTTAAATAAAACAGTGAAAATAGGCAACAAATGAATGGGGAGTTAATGGTAGGGTAAACAAGATCCTGCCTTACCTGTAAGATGTCAACCTCTTCCACACACTTGTCTATCATGCCTCTTATACCTTTTCTCTACTAAGCATAACTTTAAATGTGCATGGTTGCCAATGTGAAAGTGAAAATGAGGTTACTAATAAAATCACCAAAATGCTCAATGTCACAAAAATTAAACAGGAATGCTGAAGATTGTCTATTTGTGAGGAGATAGAAATTCTCTTTTTTGTTAATTAATTGTTCATTTTAAAAGATTTACGGATCTTTTATTTTATTATCATATTAACTTCTAAGGACACCCCTCTCCATATCCCGACCGAGTCAGCCTTCTCTTATAAGAAAAGAAGAGAAAAAGTTTTTAAACCTAACCAATATTTTTACCCCATTTGAAGGTATATGCAATATCCCACATACATAATTTTTGACTCCTGAAATAAAGAGGAAGGGAAAAGAATAAACATTCATTGAGTGCTTTCTAGGAGCCAACCACTATGCAAAGTGCTTTCTAAAAATTATGACATTTGATCCTTCCAATAGCCGTAGGAGGTAGATGCTTTTAATTATCCCCATTTTACAGTTGAGGAGAAGATGCAAAAAGAGATTATAACTTGCCCAGGGTCACACATCTAGTAAGTGTCTGGGGCTGGATTTCTACTCACGTCTTTCTACTTCTAGACTCAGATTGACTTGGAGGACAGACGGGAAAAGATGGGCATTTATATTCAAGCAACTGAATGACTTGTATTTTCACAAATAAACTAATGAAGCACTTATATTTTTAGGAGTGAACAATTGTCAATCCAAGGAGTGGTTTTGTTAGGCATGGGGTTTTCATTTTCTCTACTGCACAACATAGCTTGGTTATGTTTAGTTATGTATTGTATAATTATTTAGCGTATGTATGTTGTATCTTTACAATTGGGAATTAAAAGTGGCTCTTGGGAAAGAATCGTGTCTTCCTTTTTTTTAAATTTCCCATTGTCCTGATGAACAAAAATAAATATCTTTTTTCATGTCTTGACTCCAGTGAAGAAAAGTGTTTTCATTCCTCATAAGAGGAAGAAGTATTCATTATCTACCTTCTTTCTACTTATTCTTAAAGTCCTGATCTTAACTAACATAATTGTACTAGTGAGCCAGAAACATTTTCTTTTAATACAGACACTTCTTTGAATTAATAATCTCTGGTACTTAAGGAAAAGATGGAGAACAAAAGAAAAAAATTCTTAATGTTTTTCAAAAGGAGCAGAGAAATCATGAATGAAAGAAGAGTAGGAGATGGCGGAGGGAAGAACTAAGAAAAAGTTCTTGTAAAAACACAGGAACAAATAAGAACTAAAATATACCTAGAGAAGATAAGAGAAATGGTGACCGACAAGAAATTCAAGAGGATTGACAAGAGGATAATGGAAAGTAACAAAATGGAGAATAAAACATAAGGAGTTTGGAAATTAAAGACTAGCTTTGGAATACACTGAAAACCTTCCAGGAAATATGGCAAGTATATTTATTTCTTATGTAACAGGACAGTATAAATTTTGGAGACATTGCCACCACATTTATATAATCAATAAGTATAATGAAATTCTACAGATATTATTGAGAAATAAATGCATCTGGTAAACATGTCAAATAAAGAAGTCAGCTTTCATTTATGGCTGAATAAAATAATGATGTCTAAATCTATTTTAAGTGAATAAATTAGTCCTGCATCAATGTGTATCCTTGGCATAATCTAGAAAATTTTTTATAAATATTTTATGTAGGAAGGGAGGCATTGATGGAACCTGTGATCTCACTTTTATAGTTGTTGGCATGGTTTTATTTCAGCATTATTTTTAAATCTTTTTTATCGATTTTTGGGGGATGTTGGATTAGGGCACACAGCATGCAGCATTGTGAGGATGTACCTTTTGTGATCATCCCAAAAAGCAATAATTGGAAATGATTTTGTGGGCTGATCACTTCTAATGAAACAAGTATTGTGCCTAAGACACTTCCTGTAGAGGGAACTTCTGCATTGGCTCAGCCCTGAAGGATCTGGGCCTTGGAATGATGCAAAAACTCCTTATTCATCCCTCTACCCCACAGGATGGAGGAGAGGGGCTATATGAATGATATAACACTAAACCAGGAAGAGTTGCCCACTCTCTAGTCCTTATAAGAAATTACTTCACCTTCTTGTATTCTCTTGTTTCCAATCTATTGAGTACATATTCAAAATTTACCTCAGAATTCCAATGGAGAGAGAAGGAGGTATCTCATACCCTTTTCTCCACAAAGCTATGGCAGCTCCTCCCACATGGCAATGAGAGTATATGATGATCCAGATGAGCCTGAAACTGGATCTTAAAGTTTTGGCAGCTTCTTCTAACTTGTGGCTTTTATTTTGACAGCAGGTGACCAATTCTAAACTGACTATTCCTAGCCTTGGTTGCTAATTGCTACACAGAAGTCAGGAGTCCCCCCCAGGAACAATGTCCTACTTACCAGCAGGAAATAATCTCCACAATAATGTCTGAATACAGGTTTGCAAATCATCATTAACTATACAAAAATGAATTCTGCTATTGTTTCTGGATGGAGCACCACTCATCCCTCCTATTGAGGACCTAAAGGCTCTTTCCTAGTCACCACTCCTTTTTGTATATTGTCTTTTTTTAATAAACCTTGATCGTTGAGGGTAGAGACTACCTTTGTTTCTGTATTGATATTTTTAATACTTAGCAGTACTTGGTGCATAGTAAGGGTTTAATAAATGTTTTTTTTCACTCATTTATTTACTTTTCCATTACCTAGAAGATACTAAGAATCAAAAGACTAAGCTCAAGTTATGTTTGCCAGAAGAGTCAGACCTTGAGTAAACTGCTCAGACAGTACAGATCTGAGTTAAAATTGAATATCTCTTCTGCAGTCCTATGGAATGTTTCGTGTTTTCTGCTTTGAAGTATCAACCTCCTGGGAATGTATACTAGGAGCTGAGTTAGTCTTTCATATTGTATTTGGCAGAATGTGTGTATGAATCCAGTGTATTTTAAGCATCTTTTTTTGTGGTGGAGGAAAGATAAACAGTATCCTATACTTCACCTACTTTGTACATTGAGTAACTCCCTAAAAGATAGCTGCTATTTTTTAGGAGAAAGCATTGCTATCTAGCTATCCAGAAGAGATCCTATTAATCTCTATTACAGAGATGTTAAATGTGATCCAAACCTAAGTTTTGTTTATTAGGTTTTCCATAAAGTGGCAAATAATGAGTAAGAGAGTATAAAATAAAACTCAGTCCTCTCTTTTAGGGAAAAGCTTTCTTCAGAACATGAACCTAGGTCTGTATGAGACAAGAGCCAGGTCTCCTTCTTAGAAAGTCCATTAGATCTCTTGGTTTGGGGGCCTTACAATTTAATTTTACCTAATCTTCATTTCCAGATATATCCTTCTACTTTCCCATTCCCAGAGACCCATTACTTATAGCAGGGAATACAAAACAAAGAATTTTTAAAAGCTCCATAAAACTAAATACACACACACACATACATATCAGTCAAATCTGGCAATGTACACAATGTTTTGTTTGAATAATCCTCATCTTCTATTAAAAAATAGAAGAAAATATAATTTTTTTTCTTTTGGGATAAAATTTTGACAGCATAATTGTACAGTGATCAGTTTCCATTTGGTTTTGTTTTTCTTTCTACATATTTGTAGTCTTGGTGTACATTGTTTCAAGGTTCTGCTCATTTCACTCTTTATCAGTTCATTTCTTCCCCTTGGGTTATGTGCCTACAAGATGGTGCTTCTACTTTCATTGAATCTTTTCTATTTTAAATTGGAAACTAACATGCAGTCAATATATTTACATTGAGTTGAATTATTTAAAATTGTGATTTACGTTTTATGAATTGCTCAACTAATACAGTACATATAAATTAATTCAATATATACATAAAGCATCTACTGTATGCAAGTTATCATGCGAAATACTCAAAATATGATGGATAATAATATAACATCTGCACTTAAGGAGCTTATAGTCTAATAGGGAGAAAATCTCCCTTTATTAGTTATGGCTCTCTTTAAGTCTCATATTTATCACATAACTATAAGTTCTCTGATTGTCCTTTAGAAAATATATTTCTTGTTTGTTTTCCATAGACTATAACTATTGCTACTGCCACTACTACCACTAATATAACATTATTATTATTTCTATTATTATTAATTATTATTGTTGTGGTATTGTTGATAGATTGTTGGCCAGGGAGTCAGAAAAATTTGAATTCAAATGTGATTTCAGAACTTATGAGCTATAAATGTGTGTGTTTGTCCTTTGTTCCTGAAGACCATGCCACCAGAAAAATAATGACATGACTTGCACTTGACTTTGTTTTGAGTGAGGGAGGGCTGTGCAGGTCACCAGCCTCATTTCTCCTCCAGAGCCATCTGAATCCAGTGACCAGATATTCATCAGGATGACTGGAGATAACCCAGGATGAGGCAATGGGGGTTAAGTGACTTACCCAAGGTCACACAGCTAGTGAGTGTCAAGTGTCTGAGGTGAGATTTGAACTCAGGTCCTCCTGACTCCTGCACTGGTGGTCTATCCACTGCACCACCTAGCTTTATGAACTGAGATGAGTCACTTAACTTCTATATGCTTCAGCTTTCTCATCTTAAGTGGGGGTAATAATAGCAACTACCTCATAGGCTCCTTATGAGGATTAAATGAGATAATATAAACTACTCTGGAAACCTTAAAGTGCTACAGAAACACTAGCTGTTTTTATTTTGTTTTCTAAGAGGCTCAACAATTATGAAAGGCAAAAGGAGTTGTGGGAGAAAGGGTAAAGATGAGACATGAATAAGAGCATGGACCTCTTATATAACAATATTACAGAAAGCTTAACTTTTAGCATCAAGTTAAAAATTAAGAAATTACAACATAATATTATATGATCTTAAGTGTGTACAATGTGAAACGAAAGATATTTAGATATTTTATTGTCCCTAATAAACCTGCCAATTTGGATTTTGAAACTTTACTTAACATGAGTGATAAGTATGCTACTAAGAAAATGAATGGATCTTGAGTTTATATCTTTTGTCATGAGACTCAGCAACTTTTCTTTATAAATAGGTAAAGTTGTCCTGAACTAAGTATGCATTCCTGAGGAGACAACATATGCTGGTTAATAAAACTTTTACAAGCATCATTTTGTCATAAATTCTGAGGTAAAGAAGGCATTTTCTTGGCAGATGGTAGAAACATGACATGTCATTGAACTTGTGTCATGCCAACATTTGATGAAAATGTTATTTCTTTTTTATGCTTTTGTCAGAAAGTTAAAACATAAGTTTGGTACTCCAATGTGGGGAAGGGGTATTAATGGACTTTAAGTGAGCAATATTAAGATGACATCTCTAATCTCTGAGAATGATCTCATGAAATAGGTGTTTGGGGTATATCAGAAACAGAGACATAATGAATGGAGGACTGGGTTTGGAATCAGACAAATATATCAAGTCCCACTTCTGTCATAATACTGACTGTATGACGTTTGGAACTGAACCTTTTATTGTTCTAAGTTATCCTTTATTTAGTCAAGCAGTTGCAAATATCTGGGTAGAGGTAGTTTTCTTACTGGGAGTTTCCAACACTGATAAAATCACATATCTAGATGCCTTCCACTCCCCCACCCCCAAAAAGAGAAAGATTATAAACAGTATTTGGGCTATGTGGATTATTGTACTAAATCTATCACAAGAAATTTGAAGATTTTTTTTTTTTACTTAAATCACCAGAAAGCAGAATTACAGAGAATGCCAAAGTGTGAAGGGATGTCAGAAGCCATGTAATTCAACCCAAACCTGAACAGTCATCCCTTCCATAGTATATATAAATAGCGACTTTTTAATTTGCAGCTCCTAGGAATTCAGTATCTTTTCTGTCCCTGTGTTTCACAGTTGATTCATATTGAAATTGTTTTCTTTCTTCCTTGTTCATTTGTTTTCTAAGACTGAGTTTCCCTATGTCGCCCTAGCTGGCCACTCATAGGACAATTCCACTTTGATCTTAAATGGTACTTGAACTTGGGCTGGTGTGGAAACTTCATTTCTTTGGCTGAAACTTATAGTCTTAGATGCTTGGGGTACTGAATGATAGTTAAGTGACATATCAAGGAGTTATATAGACTGTATGTTTCAGAATTGAATCAAGATCTTTCTGACTCCAGGTCAATCAATTGCTTCTCAAATCATATACTTGAATAATTAAATACTATGCAATCTCTGGCATCTTGAACTAGTCACATCTAAAAGAATAGTGATCATCTTCTTCTTCACAACAGCTCTGTCTGCTGGAATTCCTTAATTTTGTGATTTGCACCACCTTCGTGGTCCAAATGACTCCAGTAACTTCCCTTCCCCAGGTCCCCAAAATATCCATAATCCCCTAGAGCACTGTTACTTTGCTAAACACCTAGTTGTAATCAAATTATACCATAATTAGTGAATTATTCAGTTCTACAATTGCCATCTTTTAAGCACTAACTCTGTGTCAAATACTGTATTAAGCGCTAGGAGAAATATAACATTTAGATAAGACATGCTCTCTGTCTAATAAGGTTACACTGTAAGGGAAGAATATATAATCTTTGTTGTTGTTCAGTCCTTTTCAGTCATGTCCAACCTGTCATGACCCCATTTGAGGTTTTCCCAAAGATACTAAAGTGGTTTGCCATTTCCTTCTCTTTTATCTTACAGATGAGGAAATGAGGCAAATAGGGTTAAGTGACTCAATCAGAGTCATCCAGCTAGTAAGTATTTGAGGCCACATTTGAACTCAGAATCCAAATCAGTGTTTCTGACTTCAGGCCTAGCATCCTATCCATTGCACCACTTAGCTGCCCCACCTTACAGTCTAGTCAATCTGAACATCAGAAAATGAAGTTAGTCTGGTTTGGACTATTTATAACGAACTCTTTCATGGTAGCATTCTGTGATCAATGCTTCCCTTTCCAATCAGTATCACTAAATTCTCCTGGTCTGGATGCTATGACTAGTCATCTCAATTATACCTTGAGTAATAATATACAATTTCAATGATACTTGGAATAATAATAATAAAGTCCTCAAACTTTTTTTTCTTTTCCCTAGCCACATTGCCAAGCACTAATCCTAAGTAAAACCACCTTTTGCTTTCTTCCTTCTTTCCCCTAGACTACAAAATATGTCAAGAAAGTCATAAAACTCTGAGAATCGACCACACCATAAATTCATGCTTTTTAACATCATCAAGGCCCTCTACACTGCTCAGAAATTATTGTGTTATTTTTCCATTTGTAAATAGCACTATTCACAGCAGCTATTTTAAACCTTCTACTTTCTTCTACCCACCAATCATATCCCTATTCCCTTCTTCTCCTTACCTGTCTCTCTAAATAAGAGGTACCCTTTGTTAAGACAAAGCCCTAAAACCATGCCCTTGTCCCCACCCTCTTTTGTCTCCTTGATCATGTACTATCAGAATGGTAGAGTGGAACGAATATGAAGTTGCTAATAATACAGAGAGATCTGAGTGTTCACAAGCTAGATCTGAAAATAAGAAGTCATTTAGGCTTTCTTAGTTTTAGTTTCATAATTTTAAAAATGGAAATCAAAACAGCTCTAGCCCCTACTGCGCATAATTGCTTTAAGGGTCAAATGGGACAATGTATATAAAGTAATTTCTAAACCTAGTCTACATATAGATGGCTTGTGTCTCACAATCTAGTTTGTATGATATTCGTTTACATGAATTTTCTCCCTAAATACATCTTCTTGTAGTAACAGATAATTTCTCATTTGTCTTTCTCTACTCCTAAATGCAGTAGTTGGCAAAATTGTAGAAACTGAAAAATATATTTTGATTCTGTGAAAAAGTGAAGAATGAATGGTGCCATAATGGAAGGATGCATATTATGCATATGAAATGAATATCATTTCACAAATTCATATAAAGTAAATCATTAGATATGTTATATACGTAAGTATTCTAGACTATTAAAATAATTTGATTATTTTGACTAGACATTTGGTTATTAATGTAATATTTTAGATTTAAATTCTTATTTATGTTTTCAGTGTAGCACTCAATAGTCATGACCAAATTAATGCTTTTGAAAATTATTTTATGTGATATGCAAATCATGAAATCCATAGACTATATTTTGGTAATATTCTAAGTTCTGGTAATTACTGATGATTAAGAGGTTATATCAAGAATTGTTACGAGATACTTGATTCTAGGACTTTACCATATAACTTTGGAAAACATTTTCATCATTTTCATTCCCAAAAAGAAATACTGGGATTTTGAGCCTCTTTATCACTTATCCTAGCTTGCTAGTTTCTAGAATTAAAACATAATAATATAAGAGAGGTTCACAGAAATACAATTTGAGAGATATTATGAACTTCAGTAGTCCTGTCCCCTTATTCACACCTGAAAAATATATATCATATATATATATATATGTACATATATATATGTATCATACAAAATCGCATAACATATCTGACAGGTAGTCATTACCTTTATTTAAAGAGCTACAATGAGAAGAAATCCTCTAACACCTGAGCAGAGGCAGAATTCTGACAGTGGACAAATTCAGTTAGGGGCACGTAGATGGGGTACATCTATGAAATGACTACTCACATGAATGATGAAGCTAGACTTATGGTAGAAATTATGGGAATTAGGGGGAAGACTGTCTAGGAGTGAGGCTAATGACTCTGCCTGATTTCTGCTCCAGGGAACAAGATGACCCTCTCATCTCACCACAATGCAGCTACCTCACACTTTGATTAACATGACCTTGCTCTTCCTCCTCTTCCTTCTGATTAGCAGGCTGGAGGGTAAAGTACCAAATGCCACTGGACCTTCATTTCACTTCACTCTGCATCTGCTGCTTTGCCTGCTTTCAGTTCCATGAGCTGAGACACTGTCATACCAAAATCACCTTTCCCTTTCTTGACTCCTTTTGTGTGTTGTCTCCTCCCCAATAGATTGTAAATTCCTTGAGGGGAGGGACTATCTTTCTTTTTATTGATTTTATCCCCAGCATTTAGCACAGTAGGCACTTGTAAAGGATTAGATTGGCACCTGTGGAAATGCAGCCTTGAGGCCAGAAGAGGGGAATGTGGGTATGGATTGTCTAGGTAATGGATCTGCTGAAAATGAACCTCCTAATTTCACCCTAGGTGAAGGAATCCTGTCTCCTCCCCTGTCATTGGCAGGATATAAACTTTTTGCTTTGGGGAATTATTTAATTATTTGTATTTATATTTCCAACTACTAACACATTGCTTGGCACGTAAACAGGTGCTTAATGAATGCTTGTTGATTGATTAATATCTAGGAGAGAGCCCCCCAACTAGTTGCTTCAGTGGTAGTCCTGGCTTTGTTCTAAGGCTATACATTCCACTTTTGGATAACTTGAATCAGTGGAATATTTTCTTAAATCATGTCTGTGGTTGATTCTTATAACTTCCCAGTAATGTTCCTAGTTCAGCCCTGGGTTGTCAAAGATAATTCGTTCAACATGCATTCCCTGTGATAGTCTTTCTAGTACTAGAACACAGCTAACATTCCTTTCCTTCCCCCACTATATCCCCCTCATGCACAACTTTTCTTCTCCAAGCTAAACATCCTTCAGTTCCTTTCTCCAACATTTGATACTATGGATCTACCCCTCCTTGACACTATATCTCCTCTGAGTTTTGGTGGTACTGCTCTTTTTCAGTTCTTCTCTTACCTATGTTACTATTCCTTCTCAGTCTCATTTTCTAGATCTTCATCCATGTCAGAGCTACCCATGAGCCATAACATCTTTAAAGAGGTTTTGTTATCATCTTGATGCAGATGACTTCCAGATCTATGTAATCATCCCTAGTCTCTTTCCTGGGTTGCCCTACCACTTCCACATCTGCCCTTTCCACATCTTAAATGAAAGTCCCATAAATATCTCAAATTCAACATGTCCATAACACAACTCAATATCTTTCTTGCAATCTTTTTTATTCTTACTGCCAAGGGTACCACTATCTTCCCAATAAACCATGATTACAAATAGTGTCAACCTCAATTCCTCACTTATGCTCACCCACATCTCAAATCTATTGTCCAATCTTGTCATTTCTAAGTTTACAATATCTTTTGTATATTTCCCTATCTTTCTCCTCTCACAACTGCCACACAATTTCAGGCCCTCATCATCTCATGTTTACACTACTGTAATAACCTTCTGGTTGGTCTCCCTGCCTCAAGTCTTCCCTCTCTCTAAACTGTCTTATACTCATTAGTCAGAGTAATCTTTCTAAAGTATAATTCTGAACATGCCTCTTCAACTTAATAAGCCAGTGACTCCCTATTACCTCCACAATCCAATATTTAATTAATTTGATTTATTTAATTAATTAGACATATAAAGATCTTCCTAGCCTGAGATTTGCTACCTTTTCATTCTTTATACTCTTTCATGCAAGCTACATTCTTTGATCTCTATGCCTCCATTATACTTGGAATGATGGCTCTCTTTCTCTCTCTTTCTTTCTCTCCATCTCCACTTATAATCTTTCCTAGCTTATTTTAAGACTCAACTCAAATCCCACCTTCTAAAGATGGCTTGTTTCAGTCTTCCCTTATGTTGACTTCCCTCTTTCAGATGACATTCTATTTACCCCACCTCCCATATCTTTCATGTACCTATGTACCTGTTGTCTCCAACATCAGAATGTGAACTCTTTGTGCATAGTTTTTCGATATATCTGAATCTCTAGAAATCAGCATAGTAGCTGGTACATAATCAGTAGACAGGACCTGATTAGCCCAAACAAATGCTTATTGACTGATTAATATTCTTAAGGAATCAACTTCAGGCCCTTTACCATCTTAATTGACCTCTCCTAAGCATGCTTCACTGACTATGCCCTTCCTAAAATGTATTATATGAAACTAAACATAATAGTTTGACCAGGGCAGAATATAACCAGACTATCACTTTGTTTTTACATTCCATTACTCTTTTAATTCAGCTTAAGGTATCATTAGTTTTCTTAATTAATGATGACTAGGAACAGTATGATGGCTCCTGCATCACTCTGTTAATTCATATTGATTCTTGTCATTCACTAAAGCACTTGGACAAACTACTATCTAGCAATACCACACCATCTCATATTTGCACGGTCAAATATATTTCCAAACTGGCCAGTGAAAAACAGCCCATGATCATAGAAAGATTGTTTAGAACAGGAACAATGTTGTAGCACCTGAAACAGTCAAATGTTGTAATTTTCAAAGGTGATAGGAAGTTGGATTCTTCTTCTTCAAAGTGTAGGCCAATGACTTAGCCCTTGACTTTAGACAAAATTTTGCAATGAGTTAGAATTGTATATTTTTATAACGTACATTTTCTAGTATTTTCTTCTCACTCCTCCTTGAAAAGACTCATCCATTAGAACAAATAAAAAAGAAGTTCAGCAAGCTAATCAACCAATCCAAAGTCTAACATTATATGTAGTGTTTGTAACTTTTCAAAGCAGGGGAAGGAGGAAGTGCCTTCTCATTTCTTCTTTTAGGTAAAGCCTGGTTATTATTTTATTATATATTCATAATAATAATAACAATTTATTTATTATTATACATATAATATTATCATATGTATATGTAGACATATTATATACATATACATATTAAATATGTGTATATACATATACAATAACATACATATTATTATGCATATAATAATTTATTATTATATGTATTATAATTTTACACCATTCATTTCTATCGTGCTACTGTTATTTGCTCCATTTATAACATTGAACTCATTGCAAACATTGTTTTGCTACTTGTGCTTACTTTACTTAGCATCAGTTCATTTAAGACTCTTTGTGCTTCTCCATGCTCATCATAGTCATCATTTTTACAACATAATAATAATCCATTGCATTTGGACACTACAATTTGTTCAGTCTAAGGGGTACCCTGAAGGTTCGTCTTCTCTATCGCCATTAACTAGAAACCTCATCATGGATCAGGTTTCTCTTAGTGTTAACCACCAGTAAATATTGTGTCGTTTCCATTTTACCACATAATCAATGCTTTTTTCCCAAGATATTTACTTCAAAGATATAAGCAATAACAAAAACAGGAAGAGGAAGGAATACATGTTTACATTGCATCTGCTCTGTGCCAAGCATTGTGCTAAGCATTCACAAATATTATCTCATTTGATCCTCACAACAACCTATGTTGCTGATGCTATTATTATATCCATTTTTTAATTGAGAAAACTGGAGATTTACTAAGAGTCACACCACTAGTAAGCGTCTGAGGTCAAATTTGCTCTCAGATCTTCCTATCTCCAAGCCCAGCATTATATCCACTATGCTATATGTGCATGATAGTTGACATATTCAGAGAACTGTAACGTGCAAGAACAACTAGACCTGTTTTTCTCAAAGCCACAGGAAGAATTAGAGCCAATACGGGTAAGGACATTTCAAGGAGCTGAATTTTAAGCACCAAATAAGGAAAAACTTCTTACCAAATTGAGCTCATCCAAGAATAGAATGACTGCCTTATTAGGTCTTCAAGTGAAGGTTGTGCTGGACAACTATTCCTACACTTATGACATCTATTCTTACACTTATGATTTTTGCACTTTATATATGCATTTTTGCCTTTGGTACTAATGAAGTCCTTTATAATAGCAATGTGATGTTCAGATCAACTATGGTATAAAAGATGCCTATGGAAGACTAGTCCTGGAAAAGTAAGAGAATCTGGATGCCCTAGATACTAGAGAAGCAGTAGGGAAGGGGTTAGTACCCCTCAATAGTTCTGGATTGTAGACATCTGAAAGAAATTACCAAAAACTTAGGTAGAGTGGTTTGAGATTCAGGTTCAAAGACTGTATCTCCTTCTTTGCCTGGGTATCTTTACTTTTCAAAGCTATTAACAGTGTTGGCTCAGTTTTCTGTTAACTAAAACAGAATTTTTGCCCAATACCAGTTCCTTGTCCAAAGGAATTAAATCCACTGATTTTCTGTGCCATTCCAGCACACCAGAGTTAGAACATTTCCAATAATTTCATGGAGAGTTCATTGTTTTATTTATCACATTAATCACAAGTACATATAACTTTATACCTGTACTGACATTTCTTTTACTCTGAATTGTTCCTATCTACAAAAGAGTGGGTCTCCATGGATGTGACATAACTAATAGAGGCTGCCCTGTTAATTTAGATTGCAGTGTACTTACAACACTTTGATATTGAAATGCAATTATCTATATCATAGCATGGATATCTGCATTCTCATTTTGCTTGAACACAGACTAAATGATGAATACTAACTGTCTTATAAGACTTCATAGTTTATAAAAACGCATTTCCCCTTCATTATCCAGAGAGCAATGTTAGACAGGTTGTGGGTTCATAAGATCATAAATTTAGTGCTTTGAGGTACTTTAGTGGTTACTTAATCCAACTCCTTTATTTTATGTAAAAGGAAATTGATACCCATAAAGGGAAAATTACATTCCCAAGGTCACATAGAGCATCTCTGATGGAATTTCCCAGTGTGGGAGAGACTGGTGAGCTTGCTTCTCTGAGAGTTGTGATAATGTACAATGGAAATACCTTGGAAAGATTTCTAAGAGTGAGTAGTTATTTTGTAACTGGTTCCTATGAATTTAACCACATGGTGAGCAAGAGCCTCTTTCTTTCACAATGGAAGCATTTAAAAAGGATTAGTCAGTCTGTCAACACAAAATTATTAAGTACCTACTAGGTACCAAGCACCATGCTAAGCTATTTTTAAAAAAGGATGCAGAAGATATCTCCTGCCAATAAGAATCCACAATATTATGGAGGAGACAATAAGCAAAATTCACATACACACACACACACACACACACACAAACAAGCTATGTATAGAAGAAAGATGAAATAATTAAAGGAAGAAAGGCATTGAAATCTAGAGAGGTTGAGAAAGACTTCCTTAAGGAGATGAGATTTTAGTTAAGGATCCCTAAGAAGTCAGGGAAGCCAGTAGGTGAAGATGAGGAGGAAGAACATTCTAGTAATGGGGGAAAGATAGAAAAAATGCCTGGAACCAAAAGATGGAGTGTCCCGATTATGGAACAACAAGTACAATGCAACTTAATTGCAGAATGGAGGGTGGGGGGAAGGATTTGTCCTAAAACCAGAGAGAAGAGAGTATCAAGAAGAAGGGGGTGATAAACAGTTTCAAAAGTTGAAACGAGGTCAAGGAGAATGAAGCCTGAGAAGAGACAGTTGGATTGGATGATTAAGAGATCATTGGTAACTTTGGAAAGAGCAATGTTGATGGAATGATGAAGTCAGAATTTTGATTTTAAAAAGAGAAAGAAGAAAAAGTATAGGCACCTATTGTAGACAGACTTTCCTTTTTTGGTGGTACAGCTGGATTTAATGTAAGAGAAATGGACATGCATGTGGAACCCCTACACAGGTCCAAAGAGTTCACAATCCAAACAGAAGCTTACATAGTTATGAAATTGCAACAAAGAGAGGAGGAGGGACAGAAATTTCCTCCTAAATAGGAGTGGCATGGAAGGAGGAAAATAGCTGTAGGGGTGCAGAAAGGATTGATTCCCCTCCTGAAAAGGAGAAAGACAAAGGCAAAAGCAGCATCTTTGCCCTTAGGAACTGCTCAACCCTGAATATAGGATGATTTGCTTACCTTCAAAGGTTCCAGTTGCACAAGCAGTTTCTCAGTCTAGTGTAGACTGACTGGTGCCTTTCTTGACTCACAAAGACACATAGGGAGTCCAGTTTGGGGTGCAAAGAACAAATTATTTCAGGTCAGGTGATGTGGGGGGAGGTGAGGGGTCTTTGTCAATGCTTTGACTCAGGGCCTCCTGCGTACTCTGAATTCAGTGTGTCTGGAAAATATGGCAAATCAAGAAGACAAATTTTGAGTGGGGGATCCTTAACACCTATATATAATGATGGGGGGGGCAGCTGTGACAGTGAGGCCTGTAGTTACATGTCTCAAAGAGAGGAAGAGTAAGCATCTCCAGTCTCCTCTACTATTCTCCAAGGGAAGATGGTCAAAGCTGGGGAACCTGCAGCCTTGAGGTCACATGTGGCCCTCTAGGTCCTCAAGTGAAGCCTTTTGACTGAGTCCAAGTTTAAGAGAACAAATCCTTTTATTAGGAGAATTTGTTCTGTGAAGTTTGAATTCAGTCAAAAGATCACACCTAAGGACCTAGAATACCACATATGACCTCAAGGCCACAGGTTCCCCACTCCTGGGGCATATCAGTGCCAGAGTGATAGACAGATTTTTCAAAGAGTTAAGCTACAAGAAATAGAAGATGATAATTAGATAAGATGATAAAGGTATGGAGAGATCTAGTGAAAGTTTTTGAGGATGGAGAAGAAAGGGGAATGTTTGTAGACAATTTGATTAGTAGCCATAGCCTCAGTTTTTATCAGCTTGGCTGTCTCCCCTTGGTTTTGGCCCTTTGGTGATGGCACTGTGCTTTGTCCTCTCTGAGGCTAAGATGTGGCTCCATGAAAATAGGTCTCAGCCCTTCTGCCTCTACATTGTCTTCCTTATCTGAGGTAAAGGGATTGGAGACTAGCTAGCGATTTTTAAAAGGTCAGGAAAGTAGCAGACTGACATCTGTGGTTTTGTAGGCAGCCCCTTGTCAATGTCTCAAGGAGCAAGAAAGATCTTTGGAAATGACCTTTGAGATGTATCCCAGTGATAGTTGAGCCAAAGTCTCATCTCACCATTATCTCACATCTGGATGTAAATTTGGTGATTCAATATTATGTAAAAATGAGAAAGTTTTAATGCTGTTGTTCCCAGAGAATGAAGTGAGATAGAGCAAATGTTCCCTGAAGATATTAGGATGGAAATGAAGGCAGCTGGTGATGCCGTGGATAGAGCATTGGGAAATCTGGGACACCAGCATTCAAATCTAGCCTTAAATAGCTGTGTGACTTTGAGCAAATTGTTTAACCTCTGATTGCTTCAGCTTCCTCAACTATAAAGTGAGGATAATGACAGCACCAACTATTTTGCAGGGTTGCTTCGAGGATCAAATGAGATGATATTTGTAAAGTGGAGCTTCAGACAGACATGCTGCACAGACAGCATGAACATGTGAAAAACATTTCAAATATCCTAATGCCCTCCCAAGAATAATACCACAGAGGTTACAGTACAATTCTGGAATATAGTTACTGAAATATAAATTATCTTTTTTGATAGAAAAAAGAAAGAAGGAAAAGTAAAAGATAAGCCTATAACACAACTTTAAAATTATGTTGTTGTTAGTCAGTTGTTTCAGTTGTGTGCAACTCTTTGTGACTCCATTTAGGTTTTTTTTTTCTTTTTTTTTTTTAGAAAAGATACTAGAGTGGTTTGTCATTTCCTTCTCCAGCTTATTTTACAAATGAGGAAGCTGAGGCAAATAAGACTTAGCCAAGGTCACAAAGCTAATAAGTGTCTGAGGCCAGATTTTAACTTAGGAAGGTGTGGTTTCCTAACTCCTGGCCCAGCACTTTATTCACTGTACCACCAACCTGCCCCCTTGCAAATATCTGCGTGTGTGTGTGTACATCTATGCATGTGTGTATGTATGTATGTATGTATGTATGTATGTATGTATGTGTATGTGCATAATTGAATTGACTTGACAAAATGTCCAAAAAAACTTTAAATGTGGCTTATAATAATTGATATTCTGATCTGAAGTGAAACCTTTACAGTTTTAGTGGAAATCTGGACAACTGTCTGTTTTTGTATGGTTGATGATCTGTGAATGATTTTTATACTGATGTTTACCTGTTTTCTATGTGTACAGAATCCAACCAATAACAGGCATAATGTAAATATTTTTCCTCTTTCCTTCCATTTTTATTATTATTTATATCTTTGAAGTATTTTTAAAGAACCTAGTTGATATTTAGTGGTGAAATGGAACTGATATACTGTTTTTACTGGTGATTAACACCAAGAGAACACGACCAATGATGAAATCAGTAGCATTACAGAAGAGACATCCACAAATTCCTCAAGATACCCCCTTCATCACTGAAGGAGAGATGCAGCAGACCTTACTTTGAATGAATGAAGCCAGACCATGTTCACTATGCAGATAAAGAAACTGAGCCTTACGTTAAGAGATCTGCCTGTGATTATATGGCCAAAAAGCATCAGTCGGGATTCAAAACTTTCTCTTTTAACTCCATTTCCAGAGCTCTTTCCATTTCCTTATTAAAATATCTATATGAAGGGTGAGCAAAAACTGTAAAAATAATTCATAATTCATAGACCATACAAAGAAACACTTGTCCAGATTTGAATTAACTGGTCCCTGACTTAGACAATAAAATCATCTGGTTGCTATCCTAAATGTAGTGCTACTAAACCTATGAAGGTTTGGTTTCATAGCCAATAATGTCAACTATGATAAAACATCCTTCCAAATTATTTCAAGCCAGTTTTACATACATATATATATATATATGCATGCATACATACATATGTATGCATACATACATACATATATACATATACAGTTGCATTACAGGCTTTTCTTTTTCTTTCTTCTATGAAAAAATTTATATTTCAGCAACTACTTTCCAGAATTCACTGTCATCTCTCTGGAATATTTCTTTGGAATGATATCAAGAAACTTAAAATCTTTTTCACACATATATGCTATCTCTCCAGCTAGTCTCTAAGCTCCAAGGGAAGGAAAATGAGGTGTCTTCTGTTTCTTTCCTGTTGCCAAAAGTGCCTACTCCTTAATTCTGCACACAGTTGGTAGTCTTTGTTTCTATATGACTAAAAGGTATTATCATTATATAATCTGTTCTTCCCCTTTTTAAAAAAGCAATTAAAGCAAAAGAAGGCCTATAGATTGTCACCAAGTTTCTGAATAATAAATCTTTGATAATTGCTGTTAATTACAAGAATGGCAAGCAATGAGATCTAGATATGGAATATATTAGAAAAGGCAAGACATATTTTGACTAACCCCCTAATATTTTTTTTCTCATAATACATTTTAAGATGGGGTGAAATACATTTCTTATAAGAGACAAAATGATAAATAGTGTTTAAAGAAGTTTTAATATTGTGATGATGAAGCATTTTCACTCAAATCCAGTTGTAGCTCTTGAATCATTCTATACATTCTGGTCATCTAGTAATTGATTTGTCATTCATTATTTAAAAAAAGGAAATTTTGTAAAACTGTGACCATCATAGGAATGCAACTTTGAACTTTCATCAATTTTGATGTTTTCAAATTGTGAGAAATTTCTGGGTTGTTGACAATTCTCTGTATTTCTAGATTTAATGTTACCCCATTCAAACCTTATTTTGCTGTGAAAGGAAAGTAAGAGAGGGAAAGATTTAATTTAATTGAATAACCTATGGGGAAAAAAATCAATGATGCTCCAGTTTCAGTATGGAGGAAAGAAGATATATAAATGCTTTCACATTTTCAGACTGTGAATGTGGACATAGAACCAGGGTATGGGAAATTAACTAGCACTCTTTTACATTCAAGAAGAAAAAATAAGGCAAGCCAAGTCCAAGTCTGGGAAAACTACCTCATAAAAGTTTAAATAATGCTTTCTATATTATGTTGCACTCTAAAAATGCTTTTAAATATTTTTCCAAAAGAAAACAGTTTGGCCTGGTTAGAAACTCAGGTAAGATACAGAGTAAAGTGAACAGAAATAGGGGAAGAATATATTTAATGAGTATAATATTATAAAGAAAAACAACTTTGAAAGACTTAAAAACTCCAATCACTGCAATGATCAAGTATAACTCCAGAGGACTGTTGAAGCATGCTAACCACCTTCTGACAGTGAGGTCATGGAACCAAGGTGAAAAATTAGATATACATTTGTGTTTCTGTATAATCTGTGGGACTATGTTACTTTACTACACTTATTAGTTAAAAAGGCTTTATCTAATTTTTTTTTTCAGGAGGGATGTATTGTGGGTAGAAAAGAGCCAAAAATAAAATAAAAAAGTGAGAAAAAACACAGCATCAATGAGGTATTTTTTTAAATGCACATAAGAGAACAGTTAAAAATTCAGTACAATACAAAGACAATCAGGACTGCAGTGAAACTAACATGTTGAATTTATTGTGTACTTTTAAAAATAAGGTCTATGTAATAAAGTTTCACAGTTTCTTATACCTTCTCCCTATGCCACTAAATTTTCGCTCCTTGCAAAAAGCAAAAACAAAATCTCAGATAAGAAAGGGAAAAAAACACAACATGATAGCCTCAGTTTAGGAAAGGAGCTATGAAATGTTAAATAGCGTATTGCAGTGTACTTCCAATTGTGTTCTAAGGAACCCTAGGGTTCCATGAAGCAGTTTAAAAGAGGGGAAAAAGGTATAGCACAAAAATATATACTGCAAACCCTTAATGTCCATTTGTTCAATGTAGAGAACAACAGGTTGTTTGAAATAATATTCATACAAAAAGACACACGTGTAAACCTGTGACTTCACTGATGTGGGTGTCATCCAGTTTAGAAATTCTGTCAACTGACATAGACTAGAAATTTTTTATAATTTATATTCCTAAGAATTTGTCTAGAAGTACTGATTGAGAGATTTGTTCATGGTTCATCAATAAGTTCATTAGCTAACAATTGTTAAGTACCTACCATGTGTAAGGTTAGGTGCCAGGGGTGCAAATGAAAAAAAAAAAAGCAAATAATTTCTACTCTCAAAGAAATTCAAGAGAACAGAAAACAGCTACCCAGAAATGATTTTACCTATAAAAGGGAAGGTTCCAAGAGCCACAGACTTCATTTTTAAAGTTTAAAAAGGAAACAACTACAATTGAATAGAGAGTTAGGGCAATTGGAGGCTTACTCAGGCTAAAAATATGTTATCTATGTTATCATAGATACATAAAGACTTGGGCCCTTTTCAGTTGTAAGAAGTATAGAAAAACAAAAATAGAAAGAGATTGAAATTAGATTATTTCATTAATAATAATTTAATCGCAGAAACTTAAACTGAACTAGTTACAGAGCTGTAGCTAGAATTTTACAATTCTTTGGATCTTGCTACAAATTAAAGAGCATATTGACTTAAAGTTAGTATGTTGGTACAACTGTTTAATAAAAAACTTATATGTCACCTTAAAATAAGGTTTTGGTAACATTTATGTATAATAAGGGTAGTAAAAATTAGAGCAGAGCAAAAATAAATAAAATTGGGTAGAGCAGAAGAGTAGATGAACTGGACATATACAATGCATTTTTAAGTACAGTTGTTGTTTCTGGCCTTTCATCTAAGGCAAAATGGAGGCCTTTGGATTATATTGTCTCATTTGGATTCTATTGGTTCCCATTGTCTCACTGAAAAAAGCATACAACTTCATATTTAGAGAAGAACTTCTATCTGGCATTGAATTTTAGTAGGAACTTATCATATTACTCTTCATTTGAGAAATATTATGTAACATGGAAGACAATGCTTTCAACTATGTTTTCTTTAAAAATGTAGATAGTCAAAAGATATGAACAGACAGTTTTCAGAGGAAGAAATTAAAATTATCTGTAGTCATATAAAAATGCTATAAATCACTATTGATTAGATAAATGCAAATCAAAACAACTCTTAGGCAGCATATCATATCCACCAGATTGGCTAACATGACAAGACACAAAAACTATAAATGCTGGAAAAGATGTGGGAAAATTGGAACACTGATGCATTGATGATAGAGTTGTGAATTGATCTAGTCATTCTGGAGAACAATTTGGAACTATGCCCAAAGACCTGTAAAACTGTGCATAACCTTTGACTCGGCAATACCACTTAGAAGCAATAGGGCTGTATCTGAAAGAAATCATAAAAATGGGGAAAGGAACCACATGTACAGAAATATTTATAGCAGCTCTTTTTGTGGTGGCCGAGGACTGGAAATTGCAGGGATGTGCATCAAATGGAGAATGGACGAACAAATTGTGGTATCTGAATGTAATGGAATACTATTGTGCTAAAAGAAATGATGAACAGGCAGACTTCAGAAAAACCTGGAAAGACTTAGATGAACTGATGCTGAAGTGAGCAGAACCAGGAGACCGTTGTACACAGTAACAACCACATTGTGCGATGACTGACTTTGATAGATTTAGCTCTTCTCAGTGATGCAAGGACCTAAAACAACTCTGAAAAACTCATGATGGAAAATGCCATCCACATTCAGACAAAGAAATATGGAATGCAGATCGAGGCAAACTGTTTTCTTTTTGGTCCTGTTATTTTGTTTTCTTTTTCTTTCTCGTGATTCCTCTCATGCATTTTAGTTCTTCTATACAACATCATTAATGTGAAAATATGTTTAACAAAAATGTATATGTAGAGCCTATATCAGATTGCATGCCATCTTGAGGAGAGGTGAGGGTTGGGAGGCAGAGAAAATTTATAACTTATGAACTTGAGTGTTGAAAACTAAAAATTAATGAATTAATTTATAAAAAAAGATAGAGAAAAATAGCTCTTACTGTCATTTCTTGCATCAACTTTATAAAAATTTAAGGGCATAACATTTTTGACATCTCAACTGAGCTTTATCGAAGTAAATTACTATCAACCTATATATGAATACTTTGATAAATATCTGACAAGATATCTTAAAGAGAGAATCACCTTCTTTGAATACTGGATATGTGTGTATGTGTGTGTGTGTGTGTGTGTGTGTGTGTGTGTGTGTATACTACACACACACACACATCCAAGGTGACATTCTACTTTGAATGTCAAAAACCTGAATTTAGGGTGTTTTAAACAAAATCCTGGATTTGACCAAACATGAATTTATCAATTTTAATACAAAATAATTATTTTGATTTTTTTCTTCCTCAGTCAATTGTTCTGGCCTCCTGCACAAACAATCTCAACTAAATGTTATTCACACTATCGTTTCCTTTTCTTTCCACTAAATTAATACACAATTCAATGTAACACACTAAACTATTCATCTCATTTTCCTGAGTAATTTATGGCCTAAATGAAAAATCTGTGCCAAAAGTTTTCTCAGAAGATTTAACATTACTACTTAAAATTTGAGCAGACCTTTTTGAAGTCTCTCTTTCTGAAAGACAGAGAAGTGCTGGTGTCTAACTCAGAATATTTTACATACAAATTAATGCTATTGTACTCATTCATCTATTTATTCCCCTGGTCTCCAACCACCAACTCAGAATTTTGCAGAATAATTATTTCATAGCACTTTGATTCACCATGATTATGAATTCCCGTTCCATACAAAGATTTTGTTATGATTAACTTCAGTGAATTTGCTTTTCATCTATTATAAACACTCATGTCATATTAGGATATTATATATTTAAGAAACATTGTCATATTCCATTCTAATAACATCTAAGTCAGTAGCAAGATCTTTGTTCCAAAATGGATGCATCTCAGCTTTATGCAGCCATGATACCATGTAACTGTCTGGCATCTTCGTGCTATATTGAAGCCAATGACATCAAGAGTGAACCTCTTGATACAAATAAATCTTACTACCCAAAACTTAAAATATTGCATTGGGACCCACCTAACAGATTGTGGTTTTTTTTCCCCTCACTTTAGTGAGTTAGCAGTTAGATTGGAAAATTCATTGTATCTCTGATTTTATCAGATGCTTAGTCCAGATATTTAAATAATCATTGAGGGCCAGTACTGACCAGTCTCCTAAGTGACACACCTCATGCTTTACAGAAGCAAAAAACAGGATATATGCAACAATTTCATGTTTATTAGACCATGACGGATAGCAGAGTGAGACTGCACTAGCAAATCCCTGAAATCCCTTCATATCAGTAGCAGCAGACATTCTTTCTCTTTAATCATGTATTCATGCCCACTGGGAATCTGATAACCCCATATGTGCCACGGAATCTTTCTTAGTTTTAACAGTACAAATGGTACCTTCACAAAGTCATCATTTCTTCACAATTGAGCAGACCCCTTAAATTTTAAAAACAATATTTTCATTTTTAATATGTGACTTCTTTCAAGAAGGAAGTTGAAATTTGCTTAGGAGATAATTATTTACTTCCAAAATCCCCAAAGGAAAATAAAATTTTAAATACTTTTCCAAAGCAAAATATGAACAAGTACATTATTGTTATCAGTAATTTTTATTAAAATCTGGGTAACATTTTATAGTGATGGTAAAAGAATCTGAACTTAGAAGAAGCTCATGAGATTTTTCATTTTCTTGGCTTTGACTTTTTGAGTAATAGTAATTATATCATGTAACCTTTCTTAGCTAAGTTACTTTAAAAAATTGGGGTAACAATACATTTTAGACATTACCTACCTGAAAAGAGTGGTATATATAAAGGCAGTATGATGTGACCTTGACAAATAAAGAGTTTTTCTGTTACATATTCTTATTAATACAATATTTAGCATAATGACAGCCAAGGTAATAAAATTGTTAAGGACCTGTGGTGAGACTTTAGCAAGAGGCTGGTCTACACACAAGATAAAAGGAAGATGGTCCTTGATTCAATATACAACAACTCAGTTGCACATTAATCATG
Source organism: Notamacropus eugenii (assembly GCF_028372415.1). Taxonomy (NCBI): domain Eukaryota; kingdom Metazoa; phylum Chordata; class Mammalia; order Diprotodontia; family Macropodidae; genus Notamacropus; species Notamacropus eugenii. The sequence continues at coordinate 135,520,350 of NC_092875.1, read as the reverse complement.
TATTATAACATATACACCATCATAAAGATATAGAGCAGGCAAATTGGAGAAGAGAAATAAAATACTTTATGTTACATATGGTACATACCATGAATGCATTGTCACCAATTGCTTGGTCTTGTTCAGGAATTGGGACTAAAGGTGATACTGAAATTCAAGTGCTTAATCCCACATGAATGTTTAAAATTGTGTAGCTTCCAGCATAAATGTCTTCAATATGGATTTGGTCAGGTCCAGATGCTCTTTCTTCCCTATTTCATCTTAAGAAAAATTATTGCTTCTTCACACCCTTATGTGGAAAAATGTAAATGTGGTAGTTCTACTATCACTGTCAATGAAAACAGACCACTATAAAAATATTAGCAAATCACTTCCATTTCACATCTGCTTGTATCTTCCTTCCTATATCATTTACAAATGCTCTACTTTGGTCCATTACCCCTAACCCTATTTTTCTGAATAAACAGCCTATTTAAGTAGCTTAAGGTGAAACTACCACAATCATATAGTGTGCTCCCCTATTTGGCCTATATTCTACCTTTGGCCTATACTCTCACCTTTGCTCTCAACATTCTACAATTTAATTAGACCCAGACAGTTGAATAAATGATTGCTATGTTCGTTACCAATTTTTTCTAGTTTGATTCATAATCAATTTCATTTTTGTTTGTCAGATTCTGACAGGTGCTCACTATATTTTGTGCCTTCCAATTCTCATCTTGAAGAAATTATTCACAGTCCTGTGAGTCTTCAAGCATTTGTGTGTTTCATTTCTTGATAATGAATCTGAGCTTTTCAATATAGTTTTTGGTATGTGTCCCAACGTCCACTTTCACAGTGAAATTACTAAATCCTGATGTATATACTGACTTGGCTTTTATATTGTACAAGGATATATATTTGTCAGTACCATCTGCCCTGTTTCTTTGACCTAACAGCTCTCACTAAGGAAGGAGCTAACTGAGCAAGGATAAAGGCTGTTTTGTATTTTTACCCATTTTGCCAATTTCTATGAGCAAAAGTGTTCCTCTTCCTCCTTTGACAATGAACCTATGCAAGTTTAATGGTCTGATTCTCACTCTGGTTGGAGATATAGCCTGTTGTTGAACCACAACTCAAAGTTTTTCCAATTCAGTAAATTCTGGGAGATCTTGTGCTCTGATAGTGGAGCTTTTGAGATTGGAGCATCACCTTAAATGGAGGCTTCAGTAATGATCTTTGTGAAAATTCAGTTACAGTTAAAAAAATATTTCTAAACATTTCAAATGTGCAATATTATGAATGTAGTTTTAGATTTGATATTGAGACTAATGACTCAAGTAAATAAGTATAATAAGTCTAAATAAGATTCAGACTTTTAACTACTCCAAATCCCTATCAGATCAAATAGAATTCATTGACAAAAATATTGAATTTGTTAAGATGCAGTTTATGGATTTGCATTTTAAGCTGTTCATTAACAACTTTTAAAAGTCTACATGGAAAATATATGGAATTAACACCATACTATTATACTAAATACTCTATATCTCAATATGATATTTAGAAGACATTCAAATTTGGATGCTTCAATATTCTGTAAATTATGTGGGATTTAAAAAAAGTCAACAAGATGGTTGGCTAAATGGTCATATTCAAGCCCAGTTCCCCTTCATTGCCTTAAAATGGCAAGAATTGTGCCAAATTTGGTTTTTTTGGTTTAAATATCTATGACAAAAATGAGGACTGGAAGCAAACTTTAATAGGGAAAGCTTCATGGAAAAAAATCAGTAGACAACATGAAGAAATTAATAAAGAAGAAGGAGGCTCTAATACTATAAATAGATGTTTTGGATTAACAGAAATCAGCAGAAGAGAAGAATGTCCTAATAAAAATGACTTGATCTTTCCAGATGATATGGGGTCTCTGTATTGAGTTACCAACAAAAGTGAAGAAATAGAAAAAGGAAAATAAAGACATTTAAAAATCTGAAAAGTCATAACATCATCTGACAATAACGCAATCCTCTAACGTTTTCAAAGTGTTTTGTATTTGTCATCCCCTTTGAATGTCTCATCAGCCTAAGGAGGTAGGCACTTCACATATTATTCTATCATTTTATCTGGGAAGAAATGGAGATGGGAAGGTCATTTTAAAAAAATAAAGGAAAACCGCTTGCTTCCAAAAATAACATATCCAAAAATAACAAAATAATAATATATCAAGACAGAGCATGCTCTTCAAAGAGTTGGTGTGTAAAGGGGGAGATAAACCACCTGTAAAATCTCTAGGTTTTAATCATTCTTTCTAAGAAAGTCAATGATAAGCAGTGCTTTTAAAGTGCAAACTCAATTCAACCCAAGGAATTCAATAAAGCTAAACCAGTTCCCTGGCACGTAGATGACATATACTTCAAGGAGAAGACAAATTATGATAAGGTACAGCCCCATTTCCCCCTGTCCTGAGATCATAAAGGGATCAAAAAAAGAACAACTATGAGCTAATTTTATGAAAGATGATCAACCAACCAAACAACAAGCATGTAGTGAACAACTAGTAAATATTAGGCACTATGCTACATGCTGGGCATACAAATAAAAAAAAAAATCAGTAAATAGTCCCTACCATTAAAGGGCTTGCCATACACTTTTTTAAAAAGCAGCACAAATGAAGGTTATTCAAAGAGAAAAGTGAGGGGACGAGAATAGATAGAGAGTTTAACTCTTGTTATTTGTGAACTTACAAAATTTCCCATAAGTTCAATATTTATATCTATGTGTATAGAGATAATATGCAACTTATTTACCCAGCTCTACATACCTAGTTTTACTCTGACTTCTGAAGCCTAATCAACTGTCTACTACATCATCATCTCCATATCTTTTCACAGATTGGAACCCACTACCTTATTACCTTTCCTGCTTAGAATTTTGAGTTTCCTCAGAGGTTCATCTCATGGATTCCCCAGAAGATGATTAGCAAATGCTTATTGAATTAGTGAATTGCAGCCTCTTGCTCATGTCCTTCCATAATTCCTACAAAGGCCACATACTGAGTGCTCTATCTGCTTACTTTTAAGGCTTGTAGCATTTCTTGGTAGCACCCATCTTTTATCCTCTATTCTTAATGTATTTGTGGTCCCACTCCCTTCTGATCTTATGTCTGTCTGATGATACCTTTTCTATCACTTCTTTGTTGCTTGTAGATGTTAACAAAACATCTAATTCAGTAGAGAAAAGTCCAGTCTGAAAGGATGTTTTCTGATAAGCTATCATCAATGTGTATTTTTAAAATGCTGAAGATTATTTGATAGACAAGATAATAGTAATACATTTGATCAACACTCTTACTACCAGTATTGAGGAAAACATAAAACATGGGACATAAGCTAGAATTGCCCTTGTCATGGAGCATGTCTAGTCTAGAATGTAAATTTTTTGAGATACCTGGAACTTTGTCTCAGGTACCAACCTTTAGGAGTAATACTTCCTCCATGATGTGGCCTGGATATTGCTGTCCTCATACCTCCTGAATCACAACACTCTGGCAGCCCAGAATTCATAGTTGATAGGGAGAGAATGTGGCTTCAGGAGAAGATAAAGGAGAAGAATACCAGATGGTGGAAGTCACAGGTGGAAGGGGAAAGGTTGGAGCATTCCCTTCTGATAATGACTTCATCTTAAATTGAATGCTCTTTCTTGAGTCTTGATTAATTTCTTACTATCTGTGAAACATCTTTCCTCTGCTACTTTTTATGACATATTCATCAGCATTATGCTAAGTGCTCTGCCCAGTCTTTGTCTATGTCTGCCCTTAAATTTCAGTGGCTGCTCTGGAACACTCCTTTATTGTTAATAATTCTCTCCTCTCCCTTTTTTCATTTTAGATCTTTTCCATGATAGGTTGAACTCTAGCTTTCTCCTAAATGTACCCTATCTCCTGTCACCTCTTCCAAAATTTGCTATTCCTTCCCTCATATCTCTAAGACAGTGGGTCTGGAGGAAAAATTATTTTGATATATGTTCTTCATTGACAGTGTCAAACTACACCTTTGACAGTATCACTCAGTAGTCACCCCTTCCTTTTAAAATTGTGCTCTATGATACAATGGAAAGCACTGCCTCCAATGTCAGAGGACTCAAGTTTAAATCCTACCTTTGTGACTTTCTCTGTGACTTTGGGCAAATCCTTTTACGTCCCTATGTCTCAGCTTCTCCATTATTGAAATGAGCCTTTTGGGATTGATGACCTCTAACTCCTTCCAACTCTAAATCCTGTTCATATGAATGTTGCTGTCAGTAATAGACTTTAGGTCATTCTACCCCACCTCCTCACCACAGTTATTTCAGTTCCTAACTCACAATCCTCATTTGGTCATGTCTGTACACTATTCCACTGAATTCACTAAAGAGAACAACTCCTTAAAGAGGAAAATTGGACAAATGTTCTCCTGACCTTTACACTTATCTTCATGCCCTACCTTGGCCTGCTTCTCTTCACTAGCTAAATCCTTCCTACTCTTTCATATCCATTTCTTCCATCAAGCATTTACTGACCACTCCAGGCTTAAGTGGTTGCTCCCTCTTTACTACTCTTCTGACACTCTGTGACACCAAATGAATGGCAATTCATTTGGCAGTTAATCATATACTGTCTTATGACAGTTAATCATGTACTGCACAGAAAGCAGACAGTGGAGGAGAAAGGACAAAGAGAAGGGGCAAGGGAGCTTCAAGTTTGTCCTATGGGACTCCTCCAAGGTATGTGTGTATGCTGGTTGAAGTTCCTATCTTTACTGCAGCAATTTAGGTTCTAACAGGGTTATGGTAATTATGATTGTTCACCACCTGGGAGATTAGGAGAATAAAAAAAAAAATAAATGTAAGAGAATTCTTTGATAATTTATAAAAAGTGGGGCTCCTGAATATTTGATGGTGAAGTCCACACTGAATGGATGAAGCAAATCGTGGTTGTCTAGCTGGAAGAGCCACAAATAGAAAATCTTACTCTCTATAGATAAGAAAGGTGAGTACAGTGGTGCAGTGATCTCCAGAAATTATGTCATAGTTGTAATCCTAGCACAGCTAGTCAAGATGCCTGAGAATACCAAGTATTCATTGGTCTTTCTTCTACTGTAGAGGAGATAGTAAAAATAAAGCTTAGAGGAAGCTCTTTTTACTTCCCAGTTCACCAGGATGGAAGATAAGATTCCCAAAAAGAAATCAAGATGAACAATATTATAAGCAGATAGAAAACAATGCAAACCAAAGTCATAAAACTAAGGAGATTGGAGAGTAGAAGACGGATTCTAGATGTCCTAATATACTTTTAAGCTATTAAAACTTAGAACTGTGTGAAAACTTCTAGATATCCCAACATGGCTTTAAACTATTAAGAAGACAACACACACACATACACATACACACATACACACACATATATATGTGTATGTCTGTATACATACACATATATGTGCGTGCATATATATTGGATATCTAGATAAATAGATAATAGGTATGAGACTCTTCAAGCAAAGCATATCTCAGACATCTAAAAAAAAAGTTGTTCATGCTCTGTGGGAGATGATCAGAATTCGTGTCACTGAAATTTGCATTACCCCCTTCAGGCCTTGAGGGGAGAAAAAGAAAGAAAAGACATGTCATTGAATTTCTTCCTGAGAAGTATGGTGACTTAATCTGAACCATCAAATGATAATTTATATTCCTAGAGCATGAATTTGGTCCGTGATAGAAAGTCTCACAAACTTTTCAAATTTCAAGACCATTATTCACTTCTCAATATACATGCGGGAGGAGGGGAAGAAGTCACTAGAAAAAACCTGAAAGTATCTCCAAGGAATTTGAAAATCTGGTGAGGAAACTGAAGAAGCAAAGTAGTATGTTCATTACTGCTGCCAAATGAATATAAGAGTATTAGAAGGAGAAAAATTAAATGTTATATGACTTTCTAGCTAAGCAGATCAGTTGGAGAACAGTTTTGATCTTATAAATCAAAGAATCGTTCAAAAGAATGATAGTCTTGGAAAGGGAGAGAGTTTATCTAAGGAGGGTCATAAATAATTTATTTCCTAGAGAATTGATTATCTCATTAAGAGAGCATTAACCTTAAAAGTGAGGGGGAAGATAAGTACTCAAAAAGAATCTTCTTGGTATTGGTGTTAGAACTGCTAGTACAGGTCTCTATTAGCCCACAACTCCTCATTCTTCTAAGTCTTGTCAGTGCAATCTCCATACATAATCCACTGAGGATTTGTCTGATTTAAGGGACTTTCTCTGATTCTTTTAATATCTTGAGAATGACAAAATAACCTTTGAGATATCTTTGCACTTTCTCTTGTCCTTGCTAACTGATTAAACCATTTTGTTTTCTTTTTTTAAAATTCTATTTAATTTTTAATTTTGGAAATACAACAAGCATTTCCATAACATAGCAAAATAATAACATGATTGTGTATAAAACTGCAAATCTGTGGTGCACAACTTGATATTCCTTTTAAATATATAGTAAATTTATCACATAATTTCATTTTTCCCTTTTTTCTACCTTCCTTACCTGTACCCTTAGAGATGGCTACCATTATCCACAAATATGTACGTATGTATGTATGTATACATGTGGATGCATATATATGTATAATCATTTTATACATACTTCTATTTATGAGTTCTTTCTCTGAATGTAAAGAGCATCTCTTTTCATAAGTCCTTTGTACTTAATCTAGATATTTACAATAGTGAAAATGACTTGGTAGCTCAAAGTTGTTCTTAAAACAATATTGCTCTACTGTATACAACATTCTCTTGGTTCTGCTTTTTTTGCTCTTCATTATTTCATGTAAATTTTTCCATGTCTTTCTAAGGTCGTTGAGCTCATTGTTTCTTATAGTACAGTAGTATTCCATAATAATTATATACCACCAGTTGTTCAGACATTCCCCAAATGACATGCATTCTTGCAATTTCCAGGTATTTGCCACCATAAAGAGAGCTGCTATACATAATTTTTAAACATACCAGTTCTTTTCCTTTTTTTCCTAAACATCTTTGGAAAGAGAGCAAGTAATGACATTGCTGGGTCAAATTAAATCCACTTGCTTTTCGAGTCATACATATTATATGTTACTTCTCACTTTGAACCAAAGGCTTCTGCACAAATGAATGTTAATAATAACAATAATATAAATATTATTTTTTCATGCCACCCCATTATTCAGAGTCATTTAGCAGCATCACTAGGAAAATATTTGTGTTAAAGAGACTTCTGAACGTATGTCTCTATACATGTATGCACAATAAGGCCCTTATGTAAATATCGGTAATTACATATTTATGTACATGTATATACACCAGTGAATGTGATACTCAGGACAATGAAATACCAGTTTAAAATACTGAAGTGTTTTCAAGTCACAGGTTTATAGGTTTTTATGACCTTATGCATTGTTTTTCCCCTTTTCACTGTCTTTCCATTTAATCAATTCCTTAAAATCTCTGGTACTTTTTTTTCTAAAAGAAATACGTTATCACAAAAATTAGACTTGGTAGATACCTCAGTCATGCTTCAGTCCAGACCAGTACCCAAAAAGAATCAACAACATAACATTTCTTTCAGAGGGTCATTCAGAATCTCCTTGGAACCTGCTAATAAGAGTGACACCACTACTTCCCAAGGAACTTTATTAGACTTTTAGACAGTTCTTATTGGATAGCTAAGTGGTACAACAGATAGAGCCCTGGCCTTGGAGTCAGGAGGACCTAAGTTCAAATTTATTAGCTATGTGACTTGGGCAAGTCACTTAACCCTGTTTCCCTCACTTCTTCATCTGCAAAATGAGCTGGAGAGGAAAATGACAAAACACTCTAGTTTCTTTGCCAAGAAAACTCCAAATGGGATCATGGAGAGTTAAACACAACTCAAATTATTAAATGACATTTTAAAGAAATTGTTTCTGACATCAACCCTAAATTTGTTTCTTTGCAATTCCTACCTATCATTTTTAGTTTTTCTTTCTGAGACCAAAATAGAGCACTCATTCATCTACATGTACTAAAATAAAGCTATCATGCTTTTCTCATCCTCCTTCCTACTACATATTTTTTCTTAGCTAAACATCACCATTCCCTTCCACTGAACTCATACAGTATATAATCATTTCATGGTTACCCCTGTCTGAATATTTTGTAGCTTACTGTCCTTCCTGAATTGTAGTACCCAGAATTGAACGTGATTTTCTCGAAGTCTAACCAGGGAAGAGAGCAAATGCCCTATTACCTCTTTATCTGAAGGAAGTAGGGGAACCAGGAGACAGTAGTTAAGAAGGAGAGCATTTCAGACATGGAGATTACATGACGAACACAGAATTGGGAATGGCCTGTCCCAGCAACAATAAAGCCAGTGTCACTGGCTAGAAGAGTATGGAGGATTTTTTTTAATTGTAAGAAGACTGGGAAAGGAAGGAATCAAGTTGTGAAGAAACTTAAATGTCAAACCACAATTTTATATTTTATTGTAGAGATAATAGTGAGAGGTTGGCATTTATTAAGTAATGTAGTGGTATGATCATACTTACATTTTATGAAAATCATTTTGGCAATTAGGGAAATGTGGGTTAAAGTGGGGAAATACTTTAGGAAGAAAGGTCAAATAAAAGGCTATTGCCACACTCTAGGTAAGAAGTGATAACAGCCTTTACGAAAGCAATGTCTATGTGAATGGAAAGAAAAAAGCACATATTTGAGAAATATGACAATAGGAAAAAGGGCTTAGCAACAGAATGGATATGTGAAATGCATTCAAGAGAGAAGTTGAGAATAAAATCAAAATTATAAAACTTGGTACTTGGTAGATGATGATATCCCAACGTTATTATAGAAATATAGAAGTTGAAGCAGAGGGGGAGAGCTAAGGTAGTTTTTTTGACATAGTGAGTATGAGATGCTTACAGGATATCCTGTTCAAGATGTTCAACAGGCAGTTGGTGATGTGAGTCTGGAACTCAGGAGAGATATTAGAGTTGGGTATATAAATATGGGAATCGTTTACATAGAGATGACACTTTAACCCATGGAATCTGAAGAAAATACCAAGGAAGAGGAAAAGAGGGCCCAGAGTAGCACCTTACAGGATGTCCAAGGTTAGTAGGAATGACCTGGATAAAGAATCAGAAAAGGAAACTTAAAGGTGGTCCAACAAAGAGGAGTAACTAGAAGACAGTAAGGTGAAGAAAGGATAAACAGGATATGAGATCGACAATTTCATAAGAGATATGTGATCAACAGTATCATGCACTCTAATATTCAGATAAACTGACTTACTTGCTGTTCTCGTGCATTTCAAATCCCATTTTCATGCCTTTATGCAGGCTATTCTCAGGATCCAGATTGTTATCCCTATGCATAATATGTTGTATCACTGTAATGTGTTACTACATATATGTAGAATATACAATTTGCTTACATATATGGACATATGCGCATATATATGTATCTGTACATGTAAGGTACATGCATGCATTTGTACTCATATATACACATTTAATTCTGTGTCTCTCCAGGTGCATATCATATTCTGAGAAATATGCATTTACTGAGAATCCAGGTTGCATTGCAGAGCTGGCCTTGAAGGCTGGACGATCTGTATTTAAACCTTATTCTGACAACTACTGGCTTTGTGACTCTGACAAGTCACTTAAAGTGTCAGTGCTCTCAACAAACTTTCTGATTATAAGTTGAAAAAAAACATACTTACCTGCATTCATAGAGAGAGTTTCCTCACCCCAAAATTTCCTATAGTAATGAATGGTCACAGGTACTAATGAACTATGCCTATGTTTATCAGCTATTTTCTATGATTCCTCTCATATCAATAATCATATGTACTGTCCTATATGGTATTTTCTAGGCCTTCTTCTTTTTTGTTCACTTCTTGTTTTTGTTCAAAGGTATTTTTTGCAAAAATCAGTCTTGGTAATACTTTGCAATTAATTTCTCTGTATTGTTCTAGAAAGCATTTGAATAAACAGACACATCAACAGATGCATATCATGGCCTAGGCAATATGTGTGCGAGTAGATTTACTTTTCTCATGTGGATAGTGAAACCATTTCCTTTTAAGTTAATATTGATTTCACTGATGGGTTTTGTTGTATTTCTCATATTGATGAAATTACCATAATGCTATGTGTGAATAAGTGGATGGGAAAAAACGTTATTTATAGGAATTTTGTTTTCCTGTGTGTCTGGTTACCACACAAGGCACCTTTCATGATAATGGAGTACAATTGAAATGGACACATTTCTTCTTGATTTGTGTTTTATTTGATAGATAATATTGCTCAGCCAAAACAATGTTATTTTCAGTACTCCCATCTTCTATACTTTCAACATATGCTTGAAAGACATCGTGACTGTAGAGGCCATTTTAACAATTTGTACTAAGGAAGTTAAACGCTTGCTAAAAATTTAACAAATAAGGGATCATCCCATCAGATGCTTGGGTGAGTGTTTATGTGCAAGTGCAATTTAACTTTATCACCAATACAAAACAAGATATGCATCAAATAAAGAAAAAGAATAAAGAAAATAATTAGGCATTAATCTTATACATAAAATTAGCAGAGAGCTTGAACAAATGAGTAAACAACAAAAAAAAAGACTTTATAATACAATGAAGATATACTATAAGCTGAAAGGATGCTATAAAATTTTTTCAGAAGAAAGACTACCTATAGCTTAAAGTCTCTTTGGGATTGGGACAATTGCCAAAGCTGGTTTAAGAAATAATTTGAAGTTAAAGAGAAAGTCACAAGAAAAATTAGAGCTTCTAAGGATATAAAAAAATAGTTGGTGGAAGGAATAGTGAAAAAAATGAAATTATTTTGTAATATGCTAGGGCCTAACCTCATAAAATCCTTCTCTGATATAAAATATTAATAATAATAGGTAGCACATATATATCCTACTATATGACAAGTACTATGCTAACTAAGCATTTTGAAAATAATTTGATCCTTACAACAACTTGTGAGGCAGGTACTATTATTATTTCTTTACAATTGAGGAGATTGAGATAGACAGAGGTTTAAGAGACTTGTCCAGGATCTCATAACTAGTAAGTGTCTAAGGCTAGATTTGAATTCAGGTCTTTGTAACTAAGACTAGTGCTCTGGTAGTACACTGCATAGAATGTTGGGTCTGGGATCAACAGCATTACATTTTAGAATTATTTTGAGTTTCAAATGAGATAATATTTGTAAATGCACTACTTAGCATAGTGTCTGGTAGTAGGCACTATATAGATGCTTTCTCTGCCTTCTCCCCACCCCACCCCAAAAGTAACTGCCTCATTGTGACATGTAGGTCACATTGTATTTTCAAAGGTTATGTAAGTAGAATGTGAGCTCTCAGGTTCTAGTCCATGGGAAATTTAGTGTGTGACACTAGTAACATACTAATTCTATTTTCCAAGAAACTTTATAGTTAGAGTAACTTAAATTATATGTGTGTAAATATAAAATTTACTTATACATGTGTGCATATATATGTCTCTATCTATCTATCTATATATCACATTAGGAAAAAAATAGGAAACAATCCAACTTCAAAACAAAATAAATTGAACTAGCCTTAAACATGCTCCTAAAGGTTAAAAAAATCAGATGAATTTTGAAAAGAAACCTATTAAAATAAAAAACAAAAACTAATTCTGATATTCCATAAGCTACTTTATAGGAATAGAAGGAGTCCTATCAAATTCCTTCTATGATACAAACAGTCTTGACATCTGAAACTGGGAGCACAATAAAGCAATAACAGCTAAAAGAGCTACAAATCAATATCCCAAGTGAACACAGGTGCAAACCTTTGTATTAAACATTAGCAAGGAGGCTATAATAACATATTTTAAATGTCATATACTATGACTATATGGTATTTGCTAGAAATACAGGTTAGATTTGTTATTAGGACAATTATGAACATAAAAATAATTAAAGACATATGATTATATCAATTTATGAAGAAAAAAGTTTTTCATAACATACCCTATTTGTTTCTAAAATGTTAAAAATGCAAAAAAATAAATTAACTTTTCTAATGTGATAAGTTGTATCTATATAAAATGCAAAACAAGAATTATATGTAATGGCCAAATGTTACAGTCCTTTTCAATATCAAGGACAACACAAAGATATTTGTCCTTAGTATTATCTGTAATTACTTTAGGTAATTCTAGAAGTTCTAGCAAGATTGATATTATAAGAAAAAGAAATTGAGAGAATAAGCATAGTTAAACAGAAAACAATATTATCTGGAATTGTCTTGGATCGCTGCATTGCTGAGAAGAGCTAAGTCTTTTGTAGTTAAACACTGGTCAGTGTTGCTGTTACTGTGTACAATATTCTCCTGGTTCTGCTACTTCACTTTGCATCATTCATGCAAGTTTTTCCAGGTTTTTCTGAGATATACCTGTTCATCATTTCGTATAGCACAATAGAAGTCCATTACATTCATATACAACAACTTGCTCACCCATTTCCCAGTTGATAATCATCCCCTTAATATCTAATTCTTTGCCACCACAAAAAAAAAAAAAAAGAGAGAGAGTTGCTATGAAAGTTTTTGCACATATAGGTCCTTTACCCTGTTTTATGGTCTCTTTGGGATACAGACCTAGTAGTGGTACTGCTGAATAAAACGGTATGCACTTTGGTGACCCTTTGGATAGAGTTTTAAATTGCTTTTTATCAGGTGATCTCATTAGCATTTATGGTTTCAATGATCATCTCTATACCCATGATTTTCAAATCTATTTGTCCAGCTTCCACCTCTCCAGTCACCTTCAGTCTCACATCTCCAGCAACCTCTTGGACATCTCAGAATAGATGTCTTGTAGACAACTTCCATTCAACATGCTCAAAACTGAAGTGTATTATGGGACATGATGTAGGAAGCTGGAAATCCACTTTTTTATTGTCAATTACACTCAATTTTGGAAGATATATTATTTCAGGGTGCAAATTAATGTTTGTTTCTCTGAAATATCTTATGCCAATTCCTCCTCTGTTTTAGTTTTATGAAATTTAAATTTATTTTCTTTGGTATATCGAGTTCTTAATCCTTTCTGAATACAATATTTATTATCTAATATAAATATTCTCTAGCTTCACAGTCACATTGCTCAAGAACATTTCTCACTGCTTGTATCATTTGAATTCTGTCAAACTGAACTACAAATACTGTATTATCAATACTGCTGGACAAACTTTCTTTATGATTTCCTAAAATATAACATTCAGATCTTTTGCTTCATTAGGTTTCTCTTGAAAAACATTCTATCTTCAAGCTTAATTTTCATTACATTGAGAAGAGACTTTATGGGTTCTTACAAAATTTTATGTTTTGAATTTACTCAATTAATTTTTGTTATATCTCCATATTTTATATCCATTTTTGTTCTCTTCTCCAGAGAGCTTCTATTTGGAAAATTTGTATATTTTTCTAAATTATCTATTCTTTCATTTTAACATCTTATTGATTTCTTCTTTGCACAGAGTTGATCATCAAAACCATGGGAGCCAATGAGATGGTGGCAGAAAGGAAGGGGCTTCTGAAAGAGCCTGTCAAGGTACTGACAAATAATGTATGAGACCTTAATGAAAATTCAACGAAGGAGACTGAGAATGAGTGGTCCAACAAAGAGCAGAATAATCAGGATAAACAGTGTCACACACGGAAAAACATAAAGAAAAGAGAATATCAAGGAGAAGAGGCCAAGAGAGATGAGAAATAAGAAAAGGTCACTAGATTTAACAATTACGAAATTGTTGTTGACTTTTGAGAAAGTGGCTTTAATTGCATAATTAAATTGGAAGTCAGACTATACAGAAAGTTAAGAAGACAGTTAGAGGAAAGGACATGGAGCAGCTGTATGGTCAGAATAGTTTTGGTGACATCAGTATTTCCCTTCCTCAGATTCACTTGGAAGTTAACAGGGTAATGAGCAATGGCTCTTGCTCAGAAGGAATACTGAAAGAAAAGAAATTAACAAAAAATTACTTAATCCTAGCCCTGACTCACTTCAGACTGATGTAATTGGTGCCTGTTTCCTGTTTTAAGTATATCCTTATATTTTATTAAAGATTGAATCTGATGACCTATCTAATCTTATTGTTTTACAAACCTCTGTGATTGACACTATCCTTTTTATTTCCTTTCATTCCTTTGTTAAAGGGATAAGGGAATGGGAAGCAACACAAGAGGGAATAACCTTTCTAAGCTCAGGGGTGGATGTCATACCCTCAACCCATTGTTAGACTTTTGCACTCTAATTGGGAGCATAAATACAAGCCATTCATATATTTCATAACTATAGAGGATTTTGCATTTGGTCCCAGAGACAATATGAAGGCGACAGAACAGACTGATTTGGGGAGGATTTATATGTGATATGGTCAGATCTACCATTTAGGAAGACCAATTTGACAGCTGAGTAGAGGACAGATTGGAGGGGAGAAAGATGAGGCAGTGAGATCAACCAGCTGACTATGACAGTAGTCCAGATATGAGATGAATAAGGACCTGTACCAGGGTATTAGCAATGTCAGATTAGATAAGGGGGTATAATAAGACAGATGTTTCTAATATAGAAATGACAAGACTTGGCAACTGATGCCTATAAAAATGAAAAAGATTGAAAAATATGAGATGATTTGAGGTTGCAAGCCCAGGTGTATTTTGGTACCCTTGATAGTAATGTGAAAGTCCAGAAGAAAGGAATTCTTGGGGAGATAGAAGTGATAAGTTCAGTTTTGGACATGTTGAAAGTAAGTTGTCTGCAAGATACTCATTTTGAGGTTTACAAGAAGTGGTGGGAGATGCAAGACTGAAGGTGAGGGGAGAGTTTAGTGTTGGACAAAAAGGTTTGAGGACCAGTTTCATCTTGGAGGGCTATAATTTCTGTCCTAATATTTTTTCCATTGAAAAAAAATCTTAATTCTTATATTGCTCTCTGAACCATTCTGGAAGTTCACATAGTTGTTGCTTTTAGGATCTCATTGGTAAGAGTCCACCTACCCAGTGATAGGTAACTCATATTGTGAGGAAATTTGAAATCAAGTTGTGCTAGTATAACAAATGAATTGTTATGTCAGACTTCCCGTATGATGAGGTAGATTTAATTATACTCACAGTAATTCTTCATTCCAAGCATTGGTGACACCCTCTGTAAAGTCATAGATATGGGATGTTTTATGTGAGGGAGAGCAAGTAGATCTAACTGAATGGACCAGCGTACATGAAAGAGAGTAATATGAAATAAGTATGGAAAGACAGATTAGAATAAGATTCATTCATTATTTTTCAGTCATGTCTGACTTTTCATGACCCCTTTTGGGATTTTCTTAACAAAAAATTCTGGAATAGTTTGCTGTTTCCTTCTCTAGCTCATTTTACATGTGAGGAAACTAAGATAAACAGAGTTGAGACTTTCCCAGTAACAAAGCTAGTAAATATATGAGGCTAGATTTGAACTCAGGTCTTCATAATTTCAAGTCCAGATATCTATCCACTGAACCATCTATATGTAGAATCACACCAGCAAAGGGCTTTAAATACTAAGCAGAAGAATTTGTATTTTGTCCTAGAAGGAATCAGGAGTTGCCAGAACTTCTTGAGTTGGGGAGTGACATAGTCAATTTTGTGCTTTAAAATTATCACTTTGATAGCAACAAGGAGTATAATTTGGAGGGGAAAGAGATAAGAAGCACAAGGAGACCAATGAGGAGACTACCACAATAATTTAGGCAATATTTGATTAAGTCTTTAATTAGAATGATAGCAAGGTAAGTGAAGAAAAAGGGATGAATCCAAGAGATGTTGCAGAGGTAAACAACACTTCTTGGTTATGTGAGGTGAAGGAAATGTGTGGAGTCAAAGGTGATGGTGATGTTCTCAACCTGACTGGGTAAAAAGATATATTAGTACCCTAAAGAGAAATAGGGGCTTTGAAACAGTGGTGGATAAAAAAAAAAAAAAAAAAAGATGAGCTTGGTTAGATAAATGATAGAAACATATATACATATATATATGTGTGTGTGTGTATGCATACATATGTGTATAGATGTACACACATATAAATTTCATACATACGTACACACATAAATATGCATATATATTATGTGTGTGTGCTTTGCATGTGTGTATGAAATTATAATGTCTATAGTATATAAATTTAGAAATATCTCAAAGTGAGGTGGAAATGTAAGGTTGGACACAGGAAAGAGATTAGGACTGGTATGTACAGGTAGATTTGCAAGTCATCTGTGTAGAGTTGATAATTAAACACTTAAGAGCTAACAATATCTCTTACAGAGTGTTGAGAAAAAAGAGAGCCTAGGATGGAGGGACAGAGTCTTCCCAGAAATAAAATTTAGGACATGGATAATGACTCAATAAAGGAGACTAAGAAGGAGGGACCAGATATACGAGGGTAATCACAAGAGACCAATATTTGGAAATTCATAGAGATTAGAATACTCAGAAGAAACTGGTCGAGTGTCAAATGCTGCAGAGAGAAGAAGAATAAGGAATGAAAACTGGCATATGGTGATTAAAAGATCATTTGTAACTTTGGAAGGAACAGTTCCTGTTGAATGGCAAGGTAAAAAGTCAGACTAGAAAGGATAAAAAGTGACTGATGTGAAAAGAAATATAGGTAACAAAAATAGAAATTAAAATTTGGCTGGGAAAGAAAAGAAATTTATTATGATAGCTGGAAAATGAGTCAGGGTTGGGTTTTTTTGTTATTTTTGTTCTTGTTTTATATGAAGGGAGATACTGGGTGTGCTTGGAGGAGAGAGAGGGAGCCAGTAGATATTAAAATTTAGAGAACCACTGTTGTTGAATGATTGGGAGGAGAGGGAAAAAGGAACTTCAAACAGACATTCAATTGTCAAACATTTTGGAGAAGATGCCTCTTCAATTACTAAATGACTACTGAGGTCTTCTAATGAGATTCAATTATTCAATGTGGTTTTTCCCTTAAGAAAAAATGTATATTTGATTTCTTTCAGCCTATTTCCCACATTCAGAATTAATCAAAATAACTGTGTGATTATTCACATACATACCTTTATCAATAACTGTTGAAGACTGTTAAAAGACATTGAATAAGGTAGTGTGGGCAGTGATGGAAGGCTGCCATTTGCCCCCACCATATTAAAGCTCTCAGTCATTTTCCTCTTCGTGTGGCAAATGATGACCCAGATGCCAGGCTATAAATGATATAGCCTCTGTTGCAGCATCTGGTTCCTTGGCAAACTCATTAAGTGATTGCTTAGGCACCTTTACTAGTGTCTATAGGTCTCCCATGTCATTATGTTGCTGATGACAGGTCTGGACTCTTTTGTCCTTCTTCTCAGCCATTCCCCTTGACTGATTTGTTTTCATAGATTTTGTATAGTTCACTATTTTATTAATTACTTGTCTCTCATTTGACTCCAGTGATCTGCATCCAGGGACATTTATGGTAATAAAGAATATGCTGAAAGCTCCTCACAGCCAATTTTATCATTTTTCAGACGAGGAGACTGACGTATGGAGAAATTCAACAATTTCCCTCAAATGCAATGCATAGCTTATGGCAATGGCGGGACTACTTTTTACCAATGTCCTCTGATTTCCAATTAAATATTTTTCTACTATAATATGCTCATATAACTGATTCACTTGGCAAATGAAATTATTTCAACCTTGGGACTAAAAAGGTGAGAGGTAGCAGTGTATAATTTTTAGAGAAATACCTGGAGTGAGAAAGTCTTGTGTTCATCTTTCTGTAATTTTATATTACTAATCAATATATCCTTCTGATTTTCTTATATAAAGAATAAAACACACACAAACTCTAAAAAATGCTTTAAAAACATCCTCATTAGTTACTCTGCAATTCTAATACTACTGCTGTAATTTGAGTGATGCATTATTTATTGTTTTAATATTAATTTTTTCAATATTATTCACTATTTCAAATATCATATGTATATTTACTTCTTTAAAAGTAAAATGAAAAAAATGATAAAGTATTACACTTGCAATTTCACTGGAATAGGGAATTCCAAGATGAGGAAACTTCCATCTATTCTAAGGTTTTCACCTTCTCTGTAAACTGGAGTCTTAGAAAGTGGCCTAAATCACATAGCCAGTACATCAGACGATGGATTTAAGCTTCAGTTTTCCTGGGTCTCAGACTAATTCTATTTCCTATGGACCATCCCCACTTCTCTGTTAACAAAAACAAAACAAAAAAAAAAAAAACAAAAACAAAAACAAAGAAACCAATTCCTTTAAAAAAATCCTTTGAATACTTTATATATTAAAGAATTTACTGTAGGAGAACAAATGGATAGGAATATTAAGGAATGAACTCAGGAGAAAAGCAGATTGTGGGCCTTTTCCTTCTACATTTTTAAACTTACTGGAGATTAGAGGAGTAAAGTGCTGTAGTAAATAGAAAGCTCACCTTGCAGAAACCTGGATTCAAATTCCTCCTTAGAATTAAGACTTGGGAGGTGGAGCCAAGATGGCGGAGGAGAAAGATGCACATACACATAGCTCCGAACCCACAACCCACAGAACGGCTAGAGGAGACCAACTCACGGTGAATTCTGCACCCAGAGGCCACGGAATATTGGAGCGAGGGAGATTTCTGTTCCGGAGAGACCTGCAAACCTCTCGCAGGGGGTCCTTCGCGCTGCGAACTGGGTGCCGGGACCGGGAGCAGAGGGCAGCCCCGCAGCGGCCGCAACACCGTGAGGAAAAGATCCAAGCGGGCTATGGGGACAGGATCTCCAGCAGCCACGCGGGTCCCTCCACCCACAGAGGGACCTGCAAACCTCTCGCAAAAGGTCCGTCACGCTGCAGACGTGGAGCCCAGCCCAGACCTGCGGTGGCAGCGGCTCTCGAGAGGTACAGATCCGAGCAGGCTTCAGGTATGGGATCTCCAGCGGTGGCACAAGCCCCTCCACCCACAGGTGACAGGGGTCAGTGAGAGAGTCTCTCTGGTGGGTCGAGAGGGGAGTAGGGTGCCCCCATGGCTCGGGCCCCCCTGGGAGATAGAAGCTGAGAGGCGGCGGCAGACAGGGGCTCCCCAAGTGGGCGGGAGCCTGGATCCATTGTGGAAGGTCTGTACATAAACCCCCTGAGGGAACTGAGCCTGAGAGGCGGCCCTGCCCCAACCTGACCACCTGAACTTAATTCTCACACTGAATAGCAGCCCTGCCCCCGCCAAAAGCCCTAAGGCGGGAAGCAGCATTTGAATCTCAGTCCCCAAACGCTGGCTGGGAGGACCAGGAGGCGAGGTGGGTGTGAGGAGAATATTCAGAGGTCAAGTCACTGGCTGGGGAGAATACCCAGAAAAGGGAAAAGAAATAAAACTATTGAAGGCTACTTTCTTGGAGAACAGACATTTCCTCCCTTCCTTTCTGATGAGGAAGAACAATGCTTACCATCAGGCAAAGACACAGAAATCAAGGATTCTGTGTCCCAGCCTACCCAATGGGCTCAGGCCATGGAAGAGCTCAAAAAGAATTTTGAAAATCAAGTTAGAGAGGTGGAGGAAAAACAGGGAAGAGAAATGAGAGGGATGAAAGAGAAGCATGAAAAGCAGATCAGCTCCCTGCTAAAGGAGAAACAAAAAAATGTTGAAGAAATTAACACCTTGAAAACTAGCCTAACTCAATTGGCAAAAGAGGTTCAAAAAGCCAATGAGGAGAAGAATGCTTTCAAAAGCAGAATTAGCCAAATGGAAAAGGAGATTCAAAAGCTCACTGAAGAAAATAGTTCTTTCAAAACTAGAATGGCACAGATGGACGCTAAGGACTTTATGAGAAAGACAGATATCACAGAACATAGCGAGAAGATTGGAAAAATGGAAGATAATGTGAAATATCTTATTGGAAAAACAACTGACCTGGAAAATAGAATCAGGAGAGACAATGTAAAAATTCTGGGACTACCTGAAAACCATGATCAAAAGAAGAGCCTAGACATCATCTTCCATGAAATTATCAAGGAAAACTGCCCTGAGATTCTAGAACCAGAGGGCAAAATAATTATTCAAGGAATCCACAGAACACCGCATGAAAGAGATCCAAAAAGAGAAACTCCTAGGAACATTGTGGCCAAATTCCAGAATTCCCAGGTGAAAGAGAAAATATTGCAAGCAGCTAGAAAGAAACAATTCAAGTATTGTGGAAATACAATCAGGATAACACAAGATCTAGCTCCCTCTACATTAAGGGATCGAAGGGAAAGGAATAGGATATTCCAGAAGTCAAAGGAACTAGGACTAAAACCAAGAATCACCTACCCAGCAAAACTGAGTATAATACTTCAGGAGAAAAAATGGTCTTTCAATGAAATAGAGGACTTTCAAATTTTCTTGATGAAAAGACCAGAGCTGAAAAGAAAATTTGACTTTCAAACACAAGAATGAAGAGAAGCATGAAAAGGTGAACAGCAAAGAGAAGTCATAACGGACTTACTAAAGTTGAACTGTTTACATTCCTACATGGAAAGACAATATTTGTAACTCTTGAAACATTTCAGTATCTGGGTACTGGGTGGGAGTACACACACACACATGCACACACGCACACATACATAGAGACAGAGTGCACAGAGTGAATTGAAGAGGATGGGATCATATCTTAAAAAAAAAAAAAAATGAAACCAAGCAGTGAGAGGGAAATATTGGGAGGAGAAAGGGAGAAGTTATATGGGGCAAATTATCTCTGATAAAAGAGACAAGCAAAAGACTTATTAGTGGAGGGATAAAGAGGGGAGGTGAGAGAAAAACATGAGGTCTACTCTCATCACATTCCACTAAAGGAAAGAATAAAATGCACACTCATTTTGATAGGAAAACCTATCTCACAATACAGGAGAGTGGAGGACAAGGGCACAAGTAGGGTGGGGGGGAGGATAGAGTGGAGGGCATGGGGAGGAGAATGCAATCCGAGGTCGACACTCATGGGGAGGGAAAGGATCATAAGAGAATAGAAGTAATGGGGGACAGGATAGGATTGAGGGAAATATAGTTAGTCCTATACAACACAACTAGTATGGAAATCATTTGCAAAACTACACAGATTTGGCCTATATTGAATTTCTTGTCTTCCAACAGGAAGGGGTGGAGAAGGAGGGAGCTAAAGAAGTTGGAACTCAAAGTGTTAGGATCAACTGTAATGTTCTTACCACTAGGAAATAAGAAATACAGGTTAAGGGGTAAAGAAAGCTATCTGGCCCTACAGGACAAAAGAGAAGACAGAGACAAGGGCAGAGAGGGAGGATAGAAGAGAGAGCAGATTGGTCACAGGGGCAATTAGAATGCTTGAGTTTGGGGGGGGGAGGGGATAAAAGGGGAGAAAATTTGTAACCCAAAATTTTGTGAAAATAAATGTTAAAAGTTAAATTAAAAAAAAAAAAGAATTAAGACTTGGGTGGTCATATGATTCTTTGGGTAACTCCTTAAGAGTAAAGATGCCAACCTACATTGGTAGAGGGAGTTTCTTACTGAAGGATTCCCTAGGCCAATGAAATTATAAGCCTAATCTCTATTGTCCCATAAAATATTTAATCAAAACTATCTGGTGGCAATTAATAAAATAATATTAATTAATTAGAAAATTAATTAATTAAAATAGACATCAAAGTTCTACTAAATATATATCAGAGATTACTGTGTGATAAACAGTTAGAATTATTCTAAAGCTAGCATATCTGAACAGGCTCAGGGTGTCTGTGTTACATCAAAAACTACAGAAAGATTTCATTACGCACATACTCAAATTTAATAAATCTGCTTGGAAAATTGGTTGTCAATTTGGCAAGAAAGAGACTTGTACTCATATCTTACACCATAAAACTCAGTGAATTATAATAGTATAAAAGATTTTATAAAGTATTCTAGCGGAAAAAATTGAGTGGAGTATTAAAGTCAGCTGTAGTGAAGAAATGATTTTTTTTCTTTCAATTCAGTAAAACAAAATGAAAACTGGGTACTAAATAGACATACTTAACTACATAAAAACTAAAATTTTGTATGAGAAAATTCAACATAAATATGGAAAAAGAAAAATTAAAATTGAAATAACAGTAACAGGAAAATATTAAGAATTATTTTTTTCAAAGAGCCATAATACTATTTCTCAGGACATAGTGGGAAATTGATCAGAAGATGTAAATAGATAATTTTCAAAGAAAAAAAACAAATTGTTAACAACTTGAAAAAATGTACACTATTCCAAATAATCAGATATGAAAATTAAAACAAATTTGAGGTACTACAAAATGCTTGTAAGACTAGTCAAAATAGTCAAAATGATAAGATTCCATGATGTCAGGGTTTGGGGAAAACTAACACTTATACAATGCAGGTAGAATCACAAACTTCTGTAATATTTTTGGTAGTAATCTGGCAGGATGCAATTAAAAAGTACAAATATTATCCTACTTTTGACCCAATCATACTATTTTGATTACATTCTGAAATTACAAAAAGCAGCAAAAAAGCTTTTCAAAGATTTTCATAGGAGTCTCATATGCTGCTCAAAACTAAAACAACTCCCCCACTCCTTTAAAGGAATAAAAGGAAACTTTTAAACAACATTCATGCCCAACCAAGAAGTTCTTCCTTCTTCTGTATCAAACAAAAGATGAGCACTACAGAAGGCAAAAGTAGGAGGATGGATATGTGGCACAGTTTAAAAGAATAGAAGAAACTAGATGATAGAGACCTGGATTTATGGTTAAGAAGACCTGAATTCTTGTGCTTTCTTAAATAATTAGCATATATGTAACCCAGGGCAAGTTATTCAAAGCCTCTTGACTTCAGTTCCTTTATGTCAGAATGGGCATAATGTAATGGTAATTTAAATGGGAAGATCTTTCCCATTCATTAATAGACCCATGTGACCTTCCTGGGTCACATGGAAGTCTGAGTCACATGGAACCTGTGGTGTGAGGAGCTTTCTGAATAGATAGAACAGGAAGGATGGAACAGAAAGAGGTGGATCTAGAGCAGAACTGAGAGGAAGTGAGTCATGAGAGCAGTCAGAGCTAGGAAGGATGCAGGCAAGCAGGAAGCTGGCTAGTGTGAGTGAAAGAGCTTGTTTGTGATTTTGTTCAAGAGAACCTTCTTGCGATTTGTTCAATGGAGTTGGTTTGTGGGAAGCCTAACAGGGGGAAAGCTGAATTGTTAGTGTGTATAGATTATGATGGATCTGGTTTTCTGATGTCTGAATAAATATTTTGGTTCTGTCTTCTCTGTGGAGAGTCTATTGCATTTGACAATTCAGAATTGTGCCGGGATATTTATAGCCACTATAGGTGCTGTGAATATCATGTTGGTGCTATAAATGATAGCATTATTTTGAGGATATAGTATGTAATATTCAATATGCAATGCATTTGCATAAGCAAAAGTTCTCTCTGTTAAATGTTGCATCCCTCAGGAGAATGTGGTCATTAAGAACAGGAATAAGGACAGTAGCGTTTATTTCATTTTTTCTTTAACTTTTATTTTCAACTTTTTCACAATTAAAATGTGGTTCAGAGTTCAGAAACAGTGAATGGAACAATTATAGTTACACTCTGGATATCGGTAAAAATAAGTGCCTTGTAATTCATTTCACAGATAGCCAGAGTGAGACATGGTCACTTGGCTTCAGAATACACTAATTGTAGTTTCAGCACTTGTAGGGTGAACAAAATTTACAAATGCTGTATCTGAAAACCTAATCTCATAAGGGTAAGATGTAGAATAAAATAACATACACTGGGAGATGAGGTAATATTTTTTTTTTGTCCTCCAGTATATCAATAAAATATCAATCCACTAAAAGCTTGCTTCTTGTTCAGACTTCTTTTCCAGGTCACTCTATGGCAGGTGTGTTCATATGTTATTTTATATAACTTTTTGTAGTGGGGACGGATTTGTTTGAAGCCAGTGATTCAAAAAGCAACATATCTTTTATTTGCTTGGCAGTCTAATATTGCTCTCCCCACTGATCTCTTCAGCTGTTGCATTGGTCAAATAAAATATGAACCAACATGAGTGCTATTATTGTGCACTAAAACTAATTTATTTCCCCCCTTGAGTATTTTTATACATTTTATGGGTTGCTTCATACAAATGTGGTATGCACAGGATAATGTTATAATTTGTAGAGAAAGCTGCAGAGTGGGAGAACAAGCTTTTCATTTTCCTTTACTCTGGTTTAAGAATTTTTCCTCCTTGCTTCTGTATACAATATAGAGATGTTGTTCTACCAAGTCAGAGAAGAAAACATCTAGGAATCACTTTTCATTTTGTTTTCCACACTTTCAAATGGGCATCATAGTTAAAAGGGATGGGGAGAAGGACCTCCAACTACAGAGACATTTATACCAATGGTTCTTTATCTTCTTTACTCTCAGGATTGTGTTAAAAGAAATCTTGTTTGGGTCTCACCATGATTAACAAGGCAAACTCAGGAAATAAGGTAAAGAGTTTATTGTAGCACACCAAGGCAGCAGTGTGGGCCAAGGCACGAAATTTAAGCTGCAACCCGCTTTTATAGACATAAGTAAACAACCTTCATAGGAGAGAAAGACAATCCTTATTGGTTTTATGGAAAAGATGGGTTTATTGTCACCTTAGCTCCTCCCCTATTAAAGCACCAAAAAGAGATGGGATTAACCCTAAGGAAATATGTGAACTGCTCTGTCCTGTAGGAATGCCAGCAAGCTGATTGCACTCAAGTAACCAAAATCAAGCAATATTAAAACATGGGTTTACATCAGAAAACTGTATTGGTAATTGATTTCACACAATATCCCCTGTTGGTACATACTCATGGTACAGCACCACAATCAGATCATTTTTTTCCTCTATCTTCAATTGCATCATTCTAATCTCTGCTGTTTATGTCAAAACAATTTGAGTAAGCATGAAAGGTTATAAGCTAGGGGAATTAAATTTATAGCAGGAAACAAGCTGTGACTAGGAGTTTTACAAAATTCATAATCCCATGTTTCTTTCAGTGTTATATAGTTGAACAAATTTAGTTAAAGAGTCATAATCTCATAAATCCCTTAAGGAGACAAGCCTGTTAGACAGGCTGTACATGTAAACCAAATCAAGTTACAGATTAAGCATCCTATAGGCTTCACCATGGACTAATTTAGGAGGGGAGATTTACATATCAATGGTAACCAAGAAATTCAGTGTCAGGAAAATCTCTTAAACAGATAATTACAGTAATACTTAAATTATTTTGAGTAGCCCCAAACTTCCCTTTGGCTTCCACATGAGGAATATTAAAGAAAATTTAACATTATTATTCCATAAATAAAATTTTAGTCAAGTGAGATTAGTATAAAAAGAAAAAAGTTGAAGGAGGAATGGACCTCATCCTGAAAAATAAATAAAAGGGATTAGGGCATATCTCTCTTCCAGGAAAACATAAACACCATAAAACAAAGAATCAAAGTATTACAATAAGGATCATCAATATTAAATAGCAACATCTCCTTATGACTTAGCAACTGTATTGTTTATGTATTTTTTAATGGAATTAATGTATTTTTGTTGTAATAGAAGTTCTTTCTCATCCATTAATAGGCTTGTGTGACCTGCTTAAGTCACATGGAATCCTAAGTCACATGAGTTTGAGTCACATGAAGCCTGTAATGTGAGGAGCTTGTTGGAAGGGTAGAACAGGAAGGATGGAATAGGAAGAGGCAGAGCTGGAGCAGCGCTTAAAGGAAGTAGTCAGAGTAGTCAGAGCTGGGAAAGACAGAGAAAGCAGCCAGCTGGCTGTGAGTGAGAGAAGGGCATAGGAAACCTGTTTATGGTTTGTTTAAGGGAGCTGGTTTGGGAAGCCTAACAGAGGGAAGGCTTGGGGATTGTAGTACCCCCTACAATGTTATTGTGTATAGATTTCTTTGGTGCTGTGATGGATTTGGTTTTCTGGTGTTTGAATAAATGTTTTGATTCTGTCTTCCATGTGGAGAATCTGTTATATTTTGTGATTCAGAACTGTGCTGGCATATTCATAGCCATTGTAGGTATTATGAATATCACATTGGTGCTACAGTAACTTACCCCCAATACCCATTTAAATAATAAATTTCATTTTGGGTCCCAGGTGTCGCAAGAACTCATCTGGTCTCTGGAAACATTTTCCCTTGGACATTCTGGAATAGGCTTTGTTCTCAGGGAAGTTCTGAAGGGGAATTCTCCTAGTAGATCTCCTTCTCTGGGAGGTTCCTAGGTAATTCTGCTAAAATCTGTCAGTACCAAGAATTGATACAATTTAGTACAAATTCTTAAATGTTTTCTTTTTTGAATAACTAGTTAATTTGGTTAAAAGGCACTAAAACCTTATGGATCTAACTATTAATAACAGAGCTATGAAAAAATAACAGCAAATTAGGAACCCAAAATTCACCTGAAACTTTAGAGAACTTCAGGTTTACATGGACTTGCTGTTTCTATCTTCACCCAAATCCTGTACCTGATATGAACAATGCCATCAAGAAGCTGAAAGAAGAATCTTTTAAAAGAAAGAAAAATTTGTGAGCTTCTGACTTGCAAAATGAGTCCTTCTGTTTCTAATATTATCACACAGATACTTCAAAATGAGAAACAATAATTTAAAATTCTTTAACATTTTAAAAATAATTTTATATGCAAATTCTTTAATGTACTTTTGATAACTTATTACTAAAATATACTGGGAGTATATCCTATTTAAAAGATTTGGAAGCTATATATATATATATACACACACACACACACACACACGCACGCACATATATGCATATACATATACATGTATGCATGTATGTATGTGTGTACGTATATATACATATATAAGTGTGTATATCCTAGTTTTTAGAGGAAACAGTCTAAAGTTGTTGCTTTTTCAAAGGTTACTAATCCATTAATTTAAAATAAAAAAAAACTTTTAGAACTTTTTCTTATTCTCTTCTCTTGATATATATAATTATCCTTGTACCATATTGAAAGAATGAGATATTTCAAGTATCTAATATGTAATATGAATATGTAACTATTAACCAGGGGATGGCAGGTCTAAGAATTTATTTACCTAGTTGTTAAGGATATAGAGTTGACCACAAAATCAGATTAGAAATATTTTTTTTTGTTATTTGCATCCTATTATACCAACTCAGATGTTTTAGCATTAATCTGTTAATTAATAGATGCAGAATTGGAATGACAAAACTACTTAATTTACCCGCCCTGATTAAAGAAATTTGTTACAAAAGAAAAAAGGAAGGAAATGCTTATGAAAATATCAAGACTGTACATTCAAGGACACAGCCTGACCTGATACAAGTTATAATGAGGAAAACCTTCCTTACCTCTGTTTAATTCCATGTAAGTGTCACAGTTGACAACCAGACACACTGCAAAGTTTCGCATTATTCACAAGGTGTCATAGTCAGGCTCAAAATTCACCAGATGGGAAAATTACCTATTCAGAAAAGAAACAGTACAATAAGGAAACTGAGTCAAGAGGTTGTTCCCTCAACTTTCCCAAGCACAAACATATATCTGTAGCGGTTCACATACTGTTCTCACTTTGGGAAGCACATTGCATTCCCTTTGAATGGTGGACTATTGCCTTAATGACAATTTAGACCATTATACCTGAAATCACAACTCAAAACAATATTAAGTTACAGCCCCAAGAGATTTTACCTCAAATAGCAAAATTTTACTAATCACAGTGTAGAGTGAGGTTATTATCATTATTTTCCTATTTCAATAGCAGCTAACAATGAACACATAAAAAACATTTTATTTATCTTTGATTTATAAGTGAAGAATAATCACATTTGGTGGTTTCATCTATACATTAATTCAAAAACTCAATAAAATGCAAACTACAGTAAGCTTCCAATCTGTATTGCCTCTCTCCTAAAGCAATACTAAAATCTTTAAAACTAAGGTCTATTGTTACTGAGTTGACTCAAAGATAGAACTTCAATACATACTATTCACTAACAGGTACAATTTCATAATTTTCATAAACTACAATCAAATAATCTCAGATATTATAAGCAAGCTTTCTAAGTCACCCCATTTTAACTGGAAGTGGCCTTAGTTTCTCAAACTTCATTATATGGGCATTTTAGGTGCCTTCCTCACAAACTATAAGTTATATCAGCTTTCAAACACTTTGACCACATTTTTCAACAACTCAATTCGCAATCTAATAACATCCACATTAAAAGAGAAATTATTTTTCTAACAGAATTTCTGATACAAAAGTTTCCCAATTTTACAAGAAAAACTAGAAGTCTAATAATTACATAAATAACATTATAGATTCTAAAAATATAACACAAAACTTTCATCATTCAAATAATATTAATTCATATGAATGCATTTCTGAGTCTTATCATTTGGCTTTCTATACTAATCACAGTCAAATCCCAGAAAGAATGGTTTTTATCATAAAATGTCCTTTAAAGGTTAATAAATTTCACAATGATATCAAAATGCCCATATAACCATGCTTCTTCACACATGAAATTTTCCAAAATTAAATAAAATAAGCAAATTTTAACAAGTTGATGTAGTGAATATAGCATTTTTGGAGTTAGGAAGACTGGGTTTCAAATCTTGCCTCAAACACTTATTGATTGTGTGAACCTTGGCCTCTCTGAGCCTCAGATTTTTTTTTTGTCTTTAAAATGTTATTTGACTACATGCCTCAAAGGTCCCTTGCAGCTCTAAATTTATGATCCTATCATGTTTTAGTTATCTATAAGAACATATTTAGCTATACCAACTAGATAGGTATTGATATTCTCTTATAGCTAAGGGGACAGAAATAAAGAATCAAGACTTTTAAGACAATTATGAAATTTAACACTATGAAATATGCATATATAGACACAGATACATACATACATACATACATACATACATACATATGCATATAGTCACTAGAACCATTTTGTGCTAAAGAGGATACACATAAAAATTTTGTTTTATATTACTTTTTTCTCTTTCAATATGCCCAAATTTGCTTCCTTACAAGTTACACTCATTGTTCTTCATTTTACCTTCTGGGGATAAATAAGATCAATTTTCTTTTCCATTTGAGAGCCCATCATAAAAATCAAAGATAGCTGTCACATTCCCCTTAAGTGTTTTCTTTTTCAGGCAAGCAGCAAAGCTGAGATTTGACCTCTAGGCTTCTAACTTTAAATCCAATATTATTTTTTCCTAACCAAATTCTTGCCTTAATTAATTAGAATACTGCCAGTTCCTAACTCCCATGCAAAATGCAAAACAATGAAGTTCTAATAGGATAAAATAAAAGTTCTGTTAAATTATGTTCTTCTTTCCAGGTAAGTTTAAAAAGAAGCTAACGTTGGCATTTTAATTTGTAGAAAACAATTCTTAATGCAAATACAAGTGCTGCACACTGAGCTCTGATCACACTGGTAACAGCTCCAAGGGAGTAAATGATACTTAGACAACCTTTATGGCTGCCACAAAAACAGATTCTACTTCATTTAGTAAACAACGCTATCCTCATTAGATTTAAAGTATTTTTTTTTTAAATCAAGTAAATTGGTTTCTGGTATGTATATTGATCTGAACCAAGTGGTAAACATTTGTCAACATGTAAAACAAAAATTTAAGATTCTTCCATTTTTTTTCCCCAGAGCTACCCATACTTCTGTGGAGCATGGGTTATTTGTTTTCAAAATGTGTTGTAAGGCACAATAATCATCTCAGTACAGTACCTCTCTGCTGTTCCTTTTACCATCTCTTAAATAAATATGCCAGCAGTGAAGATTTAAAATAAAACTGTGACCTTTTTCTAGAAGAAAAGGAAACTTCCCTCAAGCTGGAAGTAATATATTCTGAGTGGTAATCAATTTAAATATTATATTAAGGATTTTCATCAAATTAACTCCTCCATTTAGAAAAATAGCTTTGTTACTAATGTACTTCAACCAATTAGACACTATTGAATTCTAATAAATTGTCCGTTAAAACATTTGTGCTAAAATCAGGGCTACCATAATCTGTTATTTTGGTAATGTTGAATTCATGTGTGATTCTAACATTTTCACTTTGGCAAGACAATAGTTTGTTCTTTTATTTCTATCAAAATTGTGTAATAAAGATTAATGATTTTTTGGACATCTCTAGTCCCAGAAATGCCTGATTTGTAGAGAGAACAAAAGCACTGAAATGAAAGCTGAGATCATATCTACAGAAAACAGTCAATTTATCACACAAACTATTGGAGGGTAGGTGAAGGCAAAATTAACAAATGACTCCACATTTGAAATGACTAATTGGTAATCATCAAATTCAAAACTGAGATGGTTGAGAATATGAAAGAGATTTTGGTCCCTGTCTGATGTTTTGTACTTTATATGTACAGGTATCATTTAAGATTTTGCATTTGACTATATAACATTCTGCGAAGAATCAATTCATATTATTAAAAATAAAAGAGCATGATGGAATGAATTTTATTAAAATAAAATTAATTTTATCAAAAGTCTGCTTTGTTTTAGACATTGTGCTAAATTCTTTACAAATACTTCTTGATTCTCACAAAACCTTGAAGTAGATGCTGTTATTATCCCCATTTTATAACTGAGGAAACTGAAGCAGAGAGAGATTGGTGACTTTTCCAGGGTCATACAACTAATAAACAACTGAGGCCAGAACTGATGTCAGATCTTCTTTACTTCAAGATCTGGACTCTATTCGTTGTAACTATTGACTGAGTACTGAAAAGTAACTAAATTTTAATAACTCATATTTTATAGTAGTTTAGGATTTATAAAGTACTTTCTTTTCAGTAACCATGGAAAGTGAATTACACATGTATTTGAGATTTTGAATTGTAATAATGATTTGTCAGTAGTTATCTATTTTATTGGTTATTTTCATAAAAGCAGCTTCTAGTTTTCTTTCAATTTTATTAAATTGTCCTTTGATTTTCAGAATTTCCAATTTGGTGTTTAATTGGGGATTTAAAATTCGTCCAGCCAGAGGAGCTTCTTCAGACAGTGACGACGGAGCATCCATCAGTCAATCCATTCCAGTCCTCCTTCCCCCAATTTGAGATTTTCTGTCATGGCATCGAGAGGTGGTGCACCAATGGGCAATGATGTGCAGGGTGTTGATGGAGTTGGTAATTCTTCGGGAGATTGGCATTGTGATTCCCAATGGCTGGGTGACAGAGTCATTACACGCAACACCCGGACCTGGGTCTTGACCACCTACAACAATCATCTCTACAAGAGCATCAGCAACAGCCCATCCAGGGTAGAGCTAACAACTACTATGGATTCAGCACCCTCTGGGAGTATTTTGACTTCAACAGATTCCACTGTCACTTCAGCCCTCGAGACTGGCAGAGACTCATCAACAATTGGGACATCAGATCGAAGAACCTCCCCTTTCAGCTATTCAACATCCAAGTCAAGGAGGACACGATGACAAACAATGAGATGACAATAGCTAATAACCTTACCAGCACGGTTCAGGTCGTCGCGGACTTGGACTATCAACCACCTTACTTCTTAGGCAGTGCTCACGAGGGATGTCTGCCCCGCTTCCCTCCAGATGTCCTCATGTTGCCTCAGTATGGGTTGTACTCTGGACTACCAAGGCAACAGCACCGAGAGGAGTGCCTTCTACTGCTTGAAGTACTTCCCCAACCAGATTCTGAAGATGGGTAATAACTTGAGCTTCCAATATGAGTTGAAGAGTGTGCCTTTCCACAGCATGTAGATACACAATCAGAGTTTGAACAGACTGACGAATTCTGTCCTGGATCCGTATTTGTACAAATTCAATGGACTCTCAAAAGGAGGTAGTGGGAGTGCCGTTCAACCAACCATCCAGTACAAGAAGTGCATGACCATCTAGTACAAGATGTCAGGCCAGGAACTGGCTCCATGGACCCTCGATCAGAAACTAGAACATCAAAAACAACAGTAACCAGATCACACAGGATGGCTGGACAATTGCTCCTAAATTCAACTTGAACGGCAAACAGTCTTCGGTCTTCCCTGGTCCTTCTATGGCCACCCAGAGGGCAGCAGATGACAGTCTACAGATTCAACCAACCAGCAACCAGTTCATCTTTCCTAAAGACCCTTTAGTGGCTGAGGTGACTTCCAGAACAGGGATTGAGGATGAAATTAATCCTAATCTCCTGATCACCAATGAATTTGAAGTCAGTGAATCAGATCAGTGAATCCTGTAGCCACTGATGGCTGGGGAGAGGTGCCTTCCAATCTTCAAACCACAGCTCAAGCTCTCATCTCCACTGGTATGGTCAGTGTATCAGTCTTACCTTGAATGGTCTGGGATGACAGAGATGTCTACCTGCAAAAACCTATCTGGGCTAAGATCCCTCACATTGATAGACACTTCCACCCTTCGCCTCTCATGGGTGGATTTTTACTGAAAAAGCCTCCTCCTCAGATCATGATCAAGAACACCCAGATGCCTTCTAACCCTCTGGTGGCTTTCACCCCCATCAAACAAAACTCTTTCATCACCAAGTACTCTACTAGTCAATTGGTGGTAAAGATTGAATGAGAACTCCAGAAGGAGTCTTCCAAGAAGTGGAATCCTGAAGTCTAGTCTACTTCCAGCTTTGGCAACAGCACTGCTTTGGCTTTCATTCCAGATGAAAATGAACTCTATGCAAAACCTTGTTCTATTGGAACCCATTACCTCACTCAACCTTTATAAAATTGTTAATTTTCACTTTTCACTTTTTGTACATATTTATCAATAAATTGGTTTATTTGTTTCAATTAATTTCTAGGTGTTTTTAGTTGTATGCCCAATTTATTGATCTACTTTTTTCTCTGTTTTGCTTATATAAGCAATTAAAGATACAAATTTGCCCCTAAGGAGCTCTTTGGCTACATCCCATAAATTTTGGTATGTTGTCTTATTGTGTCATTTTCTTTTTTTTTCTGTTTAACTTTTTATGCCTCTCTTGAGACCTGCATTTGAAGATCGAATTTTCTATTGAGTTCTGGCCTTTTCATTAGAAAGGTCTGCAAATCCCTTATTTCATCGAATGTCCATCTCCTTGCCTGAAACATTATGCTCAACTTCTCTGGGTAATTAATCGATTTTTATAGTCCCAACTCCTTTGCCTTATAGAATATCGCATTCCAATTCCTTTGATCTTTTAATGTAGAAGCTGCAAGGTCATATGTGATCCTGACTGTAGTTCCTGGATATTTGAGTTGCTTCTTTCTGGCTGCCTGAAGTATTTTCTCCTTCACTTCATAGTTCTGGAAATTGGCAACGATATTTCTGGTGTTTTTA
Source organism: Notamacropus eugenii (assembly GCF_028372415.1). Lineage (NCBI taxonomy): Eukaryota > Metazoa > Chordata > Mammalia > Diprotodontia > Macropodidae > Notamacropus > Notamacropus eugenii. The sequence continues at coordinate 135,486,944 of NC_092875.1, read as the reverse complement.
GTTTGGGATTCCTTTCAGGAGATGAACAGTGGGTTCTTTCAATGACTATTTTGCCCTCTGGATCTAGGACTTCTGTGCAGTTTTCCCTGATGATTGCTTGGATGATATTTTCCAGGCTCTTTTTTTTTTTTTATCATGAATTTCTGGTAGACCAATAGTCCTTAGATTTTCTCTCCTGGATCTATTTTCTAGGTCAGTTGTTTTTCCAGTGAGACATTTTACATTTTCTTCTATCTTTTCATTCTTTGCATTCTGCTTGACTAATTTTTGATGTCTCATAGAGTCATCAGTTTCTACTTGCCTGATTCTAATTTTTATCAAATTGCTTTCTTCAGTTAACTTTTGCACCTCCTTTTCCATCTGCCCAATTTTTCCTTTTAAGGAGTTATTTTCTCCAGTTAGATTTTGTACTTCCTTTTCTATTTGTCCAATTGTCCTTTTAAATTCTTCTGCAGGAGTGGAGCCAAGAAGGCGGAGTAGAAAGATGCACATACTCTAATGCTTCCCCCACAGCCAACAAAATATCTGTAAAACAAATGACTCTCAACAAATTTTAGAGCAGCAGAAGCCACAGAACAACAGAGCAAAAGAGATTTCCAGCCAAAGGTAACCTGGAAGGCCAACAAGAAAGGTCTATCTCATGGGATGCTAAGTAGAGTGAAGCCCAGCCCTGGCCATGCAGCACTGGGAGTAACAGCACCTGAAAAGATCTTTAGGGCAGAATTCCCAGCATGGAGGGTCCCAGATCCTTCAACCCACAAGAGACAAAGAAAGCTCCACAGGTTAGTGTGGGAGGGCTTGCCCAGTTGGGAAAGAGGGGAGCACAGTCCACCCATCATTGGTTCTAAGCAGTAGCAGGGGTGGCAGCAGCAGCAGCAACAACAGCTGCAACAACAGCTGGCAGGTGGTTACAGTGGCCATGGAAGCAGTCTGGGTCCATTGTCCAGGCAGCTCAGATTACAGCCTCTGGGGCAATTGAGCACTTGATCTGAATCTCAGCCTTGAGCACAGTACTGGGGGAAGAAGGAGCACTAGGACCCTCCTCTTGACAAAGGATCCAGAAGTCAAGTAACTGGCTGGGAAAATGCCCAAAACGGGGAAAAAATAAGATCATAGAAGGTTACTTCCTTGGTGAACAGGTGTCTCCTTCCATTCTTTCAGATGAGGAAGAACAGGGCATACTGTCAGAGAAAGTCAAGGCTTCTGCCTCCAGTACTGCCAAAATGAATATGAAATGGGCTTCAGCCATAGAAGAGCTTGAAAAGTGTGTAAGCACCTTACTAAAGAAAAGCCAAAAAATGCTGAGGAAAATAACACCTTTGAAAATAGGCTAACTCAATTGGAAAAAGAGGTCCAAAAAGCCAATAAGGAGAAGGAGGCTTTAAAAAAGCAAAATTAGACAAATGGAAAAGACGATTCAAAAGCTCACTGAACAAAATAGTTCTTCAAAAGAGAGAGTGGAGTTCAGGGAAGCTAATGACTATGAGATAAACCAAGAAGTTAAAAAAAAATACCAAAAACTGAAAAAATAGAACATAATGTGAAACATCTCTTTGGAAAAACAACTGACCTGGAAAATATATCCAAGAGAGACAATTTAAAAATTATGGGACTACCTGGAAGTCATGATCAAAAAAACAGCCTAGACGTTATCTTTCATGAAGTTATCAAGGAAAACTGCCCTGACATTCTAGAACCACAGGGCAAAATAAATATTGAAAGAATCCACCAATCACCTCCTGAAAGAGACCCCAAAACAGAAACCCCTAGGAATATTGTGGCCAAATTTCAGAGTTTCCAGGTCAAAGAGAAAATACTGCAAGCAGCTGGAAAGAAACAATTCAAGTATTGTGGAAATACAATCAGAATAACACAGAATCTGGCATCTTCTACATTAAGAGACTGAAGGGCTTGGAATAGAATATTCCAGAAGTCAAAGGAGCTGGGACTAAAACCAAGAATCACCTCCCCAGCAAAACTGAATATAACACTTCAAGGGAAAAACTGGTCAGTCAGTGTTTTGCAAAACCACATATATGTAGCCTGTATTGAATAGCTTGCCTTCTCAGTGGGGATGAGTAGGGAGGGAGGGAGGAAGAGAAGTTGGAATTCAAAGTATTAGAAGTGAATACTGAGAATTATTATTGCATATAACTGAGAAATAAGAAATACAGGTAATAAGATATAGAAATATATCTTGTGCTACAAGAAAAGAGAGAAGATGGGGATAAGGGAAGGGTGGGGTGTGACAGAAGGGAGGGTGCAATGAGGGAAGGGGTAATCAGAATGCAAGGTGTTATGGGATGGGGATGGGGAGAGATGGGGAGAAAAATTGGAACTCAAAATTTTGTGGAAATAAATGTTGAAATCGAAAAATAAATTTTTGAAATTAATTTTATTTATTTTTAGTGTTCTACAATCACTGCCATATAACTTACACTTTTTTCCTCTACCTCCCTGAGACAACATACAGTTTTGTATAGAATCTACACATATATTCCTATTAAATACATTTTCACTATAGTCATGCTGTGTAGAAGAATTATTATGAATGGGAGAAATCATATAACAAACCAAAACGCAAGACACACACAAAAAAAATGATCTTCTATATTCTGCAGTTGAATTCCATAGTTCTTTCTCTGGATGTGGAAGACATTTTACCTTAGAAGACCATTGGGATGTTTTTTAAGTCCTTGCATTTCTACGAAGATCCAAGTCTACCAGAAAAAACTCTCGCACACTGTGGTCATTGCTGTGCACAGAAGTCTCCTGGTTCTGCTCCTTTCACTCAGCATCAGATCATATAAGTCTTTCCAGGTCTCTCTGAAGTCCTCTTGTCCATCATTTCTTATAGTTCAATATTATTCCATTACATTCATATACCATAATTTATTCAGTCATTCTCTAATTGATGGACATCCGCTTGATTTCCAGTTTTTGGCCACCACAAAGAGTGATGCTATAAATATTTTTGTACATGTGGGACCCTTTCCCACTTTTATTGTCTGTCGGGAATACAGTCCTAGAAGCTATATTTCTGGGTCAAAGGGTATGTACCTTTTTGTAGCCTGTTGGGCATAGTTCCAAATTGCTCTCCAGAATGACTGGATCAGCTCACAGCTCCACCAACAATGTGTTGTGTTTCTACTCTCCCACATCCTCTCCCACATTTATCATCTTCCTGCTCTGTAATGTTTGCAATTTGATAGGTGTGATGTGATATCTCGGAGTTGTTTTGATTTGCATCTCTCTAATCAAAAATGATTTAGAACATTTAAAAATAAATAAATAAAAAATTCTGTGAATTCTTTTTTCATATTTTTAAAATCAGTGATCAGTTTTTCTTCTATTTCTCTAATCTGGTTTTTAAAATCTTTTCTGAGCTCTTCAAGAAGGGTCTCTGTGTTTCAGACCAGTTCATATTCCCTTATGAAGCTTCAGATGGGACTACAGTCTCAATGCTGACTTCTTTGGTATTAGTGTTTTGTTCTTTGTCCCCATAGAAAGATTGTATGGTCTTTTCTTTTCTGCTTTGCTTCTTACTTGTGATAATCATTCTTTTCCTGGCTTTTAAAGTAGTTCTCTGCCTCTGGATCACAGGGGGCTCTGTCCCACAGTTCTTGTGCCTAAAACTTGATGCTTTTTGTGTTGTGGCCTCTGGTTTTTTCAGCTAGAAGCTAAAATGCTGCAGCTTACCTGGTACTGAGTTGGCCAGTGTTGAAAAGCAGAGGCCAGGTGAGGTCTTTTCGGGTTTCCCCAGACTTACCTTGGAGCTAGCTGCCTTAAGTGTTGGGGAGGGGTGTTCTGCTCATGGGAGGTCTCCTTTGCCAACCTAGAGCATAGACAAGCTCAGCAGTTGGTGATCCTGTCTGTGCTAGTGTCTTCCAGATTCCCCTGGGGTGCTGAGGCATGCCTGGAGTATTGGTCTTGGCAGTTGTGTGTTTCGCCCCACTGGGGATAAGGATTTTCTCCTGGTTTGCTGAGGTGGGGCTGTCTAGGACAGCTCTGGTCCTACACTGGTCCTCAAGCCACAGCAAGAGGGACACTCCTCAATGATTTTTCTAGCCTCACAGGCTAAGAGACTGTTTATCTCTTCTGCTGTTCCAGGGATTTTCCCTGGGGAGATATTCTCTGTGCTCTCCAATGTCCACAAGGGGAGAGAGATAGCAATTAATGATCACTCCACCATCTTTGCTTCCAGAACCCCAAATCCCTATTGTGTCATTTTTCTTTAATGAAATTATCAGTTGTTTCTGTGATTTGTTCTTTGACCCATTTGGATGCTTTCAGGATGAAGTAATTTAATTTCCAAATAATTTTTAATCACTCCATTATCTATTGTTGAATGCAATTTTTATTGAATTATAATCTGAAAAGAATGTATTTACTACTTCTGCTTTTCTGAATTTTTTTGAGGATTTTATGTCCCTATGCATGGTCAACTTTTTGCACAGGTACCATATATTGCTGAGGAAAAAAAATGGTATATCCTTTTCTATTTCCTTTCAATTTTCTCTATAGATCTATCATATCTAGCTTTTCCAGCATTTTATTCACATCCTTAATTTCTTTCTTTTTTTGTCAGATTCATTTAGTTCTGAGAGAGGAAAGTTAAACTCCCCCACTGGTATAGTTTTATTATCTATTTCCTCCTTTAAATTATTCAACTTCTTAAAAAGTTTAGATGTTATACCATTTGGTGTGTAGATGTTTATTATTGTAATGACATCATTATCTATAGTACTTTTCAGCAAAATATAATTTTCTCCTCTTTGACTTTTTGTTTTTGCTTTGTCTGAAATCATGATTGCTGCCTCTGCTTTCTTTGCTTCAGCTGAAGCATTATAGATTCTGCTTCAACCCCTTACCTTTATCTCATGTGTATTTCCCTGCTTCAAATCTCTTTTTGGCTCTTCCAGGACTTTTTGTTAGGCCTGTGTAAGTTCTATATTTTTCTTTGGGGTTTTACTTGTAGACATTTTTGTATCATAGTCTTCTTCTGAGTTTGTATTTTGATCTTTTCTTTAACTGTAGTAACTTTCTATGGTCAGGTCTTTTTTTTGTCCTTTGTTTATCTTTCCAGCCCAAATTTTTTACTTTGAATTTTGTTAGATTTGTCTTACATTTCCTTATGGTAGAAGCAGGGGGTCAGGGTTCTACATTTTAGGGTTTTTTCAATGGTTTTTACAGCTAGCTCTGGGAGGCTGTAACTTTTTAATGCTTCGAAGGAGGTTTGATTTGGGGAGTTGCTTGGTACCTGTACTGCTTGTCTGCATTCTGTTCTTTAACCAGGTAGGGCCCCTGCTCCCTTTTTATAGCAAGCACCCACCAGCATTTCTCTCCTCCTGGAACTGCAGCCTGAAAATAGGGCCCCTGTTCTTTCTTTTTCTCAGATCCTGCAATCAGGGAGCCTGCTTCCTTGAGACCAAAAATTCTCCTCATCAGCCCAGAACTATGACCAGTAATGAAGTAATTGGTGATAGAGTTGCTAAACAGCACCCAGATCTTTGCCCAATGCCAGCACAAGGATATTCTGTAGTTTCTTTCTGATCGGTTGCTTGTTCAACAACCTTAGCAGCTCTTTGCAAATAAAATTCTCAAAACTGCTGCTATCTCCAATGTCCATAGCTGATGTTGCTTGTCAACTGTCTTCCTGGCCAGTCACTACCTCAATACAAGAGACCTCTCCTTCTAAACACCTAAGTTATCTTGGGCTGCAAAAAATGTTTCACTTCAACCTTTATCAGACTATAATGCTCCAGATTTTGCTTTGTGCTATTAGAATCTTGTGTTATTTTAAAGTTTTGGAAGAGAATATTAAGAGAATTTGATTTAAATGTTCCCTATACTCCGCCATATTGACTCCAACTCTAAAAAAAAGAAAAAACCCAGCTAACTGAAATAATTATTGGCTGTCATGTAAGGTTTTAATAGGAATTTAGCCATACTATTTCACTTGCTTTACACAAAACCTCTGTTATTTTGGTCCTAGTATAACACCCCTTTTGCCAGTGATGAAACTGAGCCTAATGGTTAAGGAACTGGTAAATGTGAAAGATCAAGTCTTCCCAATTCCCAATTCAATGTTTTATGATAAGATCATAGGTTTAGAGTTTAAAAGACTCTTAAAGGTCATTGAGTCCAACTCGTCATTTGACAGATGATGCAACTGAAGTTGAAAGAATTTAAAGAGCTTGCCTACGATCACACAACTAAGTATTTGACGGAGATTAGTATTCAGGTTTTCCTATCTCCATATCTATCACTTTATCCACTGAGTTACTGTTAGCCCACAATGCCTCTATAAGAGAGTAACTAGACACAAATTAAATAAATCTATCCAAAAAAATCACCCACATTTCTCTATAACAATGAAAATCCAGGCACAATAATTAGAAGGAATTCCTATTCCAAATAATGGTGAGATTCATAAAACATATGAGAATTAATTCACCAAAGGATACTGAAATTCTCTCAATAAAATTACATAAAACTCCTTACAGAAATAAAGAACAACTTAAATAGCAGGAAAGATATCCAATACTCATGGTTCAGGTGAAAATGTAATAAAAAAGTATTATGCTATATAAATTAATTTTCTCATTTAGTGATATGTCAATCAATCTACCAAGGGAATAGTTTATAGAACTAGACAGAATAATAACAAAATTCATTTAGAAGAACAAAATATCTATAATCCTAAGGGAAATGTTGAAAAAAAGTAGGATGCAGTGGGGAATTGTACTTTAAGATCTCAAATTATATTATGACCGTAATAATCAAAACTATTTGGCACCAACAAAAAATAGAGCTAGATCAGCAGAATGAGGATGAATCAGAAACTATTAAACTCAATTACAGAAGTTGTTGAACCCTAGCACATGAATTACTTGAAGGAAGAATTCCTTCTTTGACATAAATTGATGGAGGAAATAGAAACAAATTGATTAGATTGTGTTTAAATTAACCTTTAATGTCATATAAATGATAAATCCCAAATGAATACCTATCTGAATATTAGAATTCATATTCTACAAAATTTCAAAGAAATAACAGGTAACTTTAGCAACTATGAATGAGAGCAAAGATTCTGAATCAAACAAGGGAGAGAGACAAAGAAAATGTAAGTTCATCTTGATTACATGAAACCAAAAAGCTTTTATAGACATGAAAGTAACACATTTAAGAAGAGAAGCAAGCAACTGGGAAAAGATATTTCCTTCATACATCTGAAATAAGGGCCTGAGACACAAGATACATAGGTAACATAACATAAATATATAAAAATAAAAAGTGGATGTTTTTAAAGGATTCTTATAAGGGGAACTGCAAACTATTGACAAGCATATGAAACTATGAAATAACTCTGTGGTTTTGCCTCACATGCCTAGAAAATTGGCAAAAATGACAAAAAAATGGGAAGAGTCAATATGGGAAAAGGAGGCACACTAATGTAGTGTTGATTGAAATGTGAATTGGTCTCATCATTCCAGAAAACTACTTGGAATCATACTAAGAAAGTGTGTAAAATCTGCACAACTTTGATTCAGAGATCTCATTGCTAGCTATATGCAACAAGGAGATTAGTTATACAAAGAATAGTTCTGTGTATGATGTTCCAAAAACTTTCAGAATATTCTAAACTTACCAGAATAATTACAGTAGCACTTGTTGTAGTAGCAAAGGTTTAGAAGAAAAGCAGCTGTCCCATGACTGGGGAAAAGGGTAAATATATCATGATACAGTAATGGAATGGCATATGGCTCTTTGAGAGGTGATTATTGACTCTTAACAATGGCTCTTTAAGAAGTGATCATTGCAAAGACTATAGAAAAGCATGGACAGACATATGAACTGACATACAGCAAAATAAAAATCAGGAAAATATTATACATAATGGACACAATGATGTGAACCAAAATAACAACGGTTAAAATTGAATTTTGTGAAATTATAATAAACAAGCTTGGTCTCAAAGAAAAAGTATGCAGAAGTGGAAGATTTTGAGTAAGGAGTTACTAAATTATCCATAGGATCAGTTATTTATTTTGCTAAATTATTTATATTTATTTGTATTATTTTTCTTCAGTTATGATTCCTTAGGAAAAGTAAATGGTCAGAAACATTGATAAATGAAGGTGACATACAAATAAAAGTTATGAATACAAATTTGAGTTAAAAAGATTTTTAAAAATCATTTTCAACTTTGTTTGCTTAATAAATAGAGCAGATTGAAAAATAATAGAATTGCCTTACAATGTATCTTCATTTTCACATGATATTTGGCAAATTCTTTCATGATATTCTGATGAAGAAAAGATGGAGAAATATGGTATTGCAAATATTAAATTTAGTTGCTTCATAGTTGAATAATTGTACCAAAGAATGTTGACAGTGGGGATTTGCTGACCTGGAAAGAAGCTTCTTTTTACATGCAGGAGATTTTTCTCCTTGACTTTATCCTAACTATATTGTCCTGAGCAAGTTATTTAACCTCTGTTTGCCTCAGTTTATAATTAAATTCTCCTTAGGGAAAAAATTCTTTCTGGAATAATGAACTGTCATGAGGAATTGTAACTGAACTGATAATTCTGGCACAGTACCAGCATCCTTGGGATTATCATGTTTCTTTTCCAGTTCTGAGAAGAAGAAAAAGGCATCTCTATAGGGTCTTTCCAAAGTGGTTTCTTATTGTTTTCAGTGCATGTTTTGGGTTAAGGCATGGAAACTTAGCTTCTGCTCAGTTGCCACAAAGCAGGTGCTTCTCGCGAAGCCTTAACACTCTGCCAAGGATTCATGAAAGAGCCATGAACTCAGTCAAGGTGACAACCTCTACTTCAGACTTTTCTTATTTTTGCACCTAAAATTGCATCATGTATACGTTGTGCTTATTCAGTTGTTTCTATGTATACACACAGTAAAAGATAAGCTTCTTGAAGGCAGAGCCCATTTTTCATTCCATCTTTGTATCTCCAGCATCATATTGCTTTGCACAATGTAAATGGTAATTTAATGGGTCAAAATGAATTTCTCTGAGGTCATAAGATCATTGATTTAGAACTACAAAGGACCTTAGGAGGTCATTCAGTTCACTCTGCTCATTTTATAAATAACAAAAGCCCGGAAAGTCTGAAATGATGTGTTCAAAATCCGATACTGTCAGCATTTAAATCCAGATTTTCTGGCTCCATAGCCAGTGCTCTTTCCAGTTCATTTGTAATAGTAGTTTAAATGAGAAGATTGTCCCCATTCATTAATAGGCCCATGTAATTTGCATAAGTCATCTGTGGTGGGAGGAGCTTGTGGAACAGGTGGAACAGGAAGGGTGAAGCACAGCTGAGAGGAAGTTGATCAGGCTAGTCAGAGCTAGGAAAGACAAGCAGGCACAGCTCGGCTTGTGAGTGTTTGTTTGGGGGAAGGCCCTAGCAGTATGGTCAGGGGAGTAGAGGTTGGGGGTACTTGGGAATGGCTTTGTCCTCTGCAGTGCTAATACTAAAAAGTGTTATTGACTTTTTGGTTACCATGATGGTTTTGGTTTTCTGGTGTTGGGATTTGGCTTTCTGGTGTCTGAATAAATGTTTTTCTTCTGCCTTCTATGTGGAAAATCTGTCATAATTCAGAATTATGCTGGCATATTCGTAGTTGCCCTTGGTGCTATAAATTTTACCTAGGCAATACACCATTCCACTGACTCAATACATCAGTCTATATAAATTACTCATTTAGAGCTATCAAAATTTGGAATCATTTATAATTTAGTAGCTATACCCAATATATTTTCCTGTCTATTAGAATGGGGCCTTTATTTCAGATGTATGAAGGAAATATTCCCAGTTGCTTGTTTGTCTTCTTAAATAATCTGCACTACTATTATGTCTATAGTATATTTAATTTCTTTTGTACTTGATATCTATGTTTTAATTTTTCATTTCTATGATCTGTATTTGTCTTTCTCTTTTTTTGGATTAAGCTTGCTAATAGCTTGCCAATCTTGTTGTCTTTTATGAAAAACACATACACCACCTACTTTTGTCAATCCAATCTTTTTTCATTTTCTATTCTACTCATTTCTGCTCTTACCTTTCTCATATCTTTCTCTTATGATTTGAAGTATTACCTGATCCTTCTCCTAGTGCAGAGATTTACAAATTTATTTGGCTTAGATATCCTTTAAAAAAAAAAACAGTTGCTCAGTGCCTCCTTAGAAATCTACTCTCTTCAGCCCTTTAGTGTTTTTTTTTATTTGTGTCATTTCAACAAATTATATATATGTTTAAATTATGCATCTTAACTTTAATAATTTATTGTAACTTTATTGCAAATTGTAAATTTTAAAGGTATAATCACATTGTGTAATGAATTCTCTATTCAGCAAATTACGCATAGAAATTTTGATGATGCAGTCTTGTATCATGTAACCATATAGAATCATACTGCAAACAGGTCATTATATGTACATAAATGGGTTGGTGTATGCTGGACTTCCTGACAATGCATGACACATTTGCCTGCCAACACTTGCTTGTTGAGAAATGTCAGCACACTTGACCATTGATTGATTATAACTTGTATTTTGTTTGTTTATTTGGAAAATAATATAATCACTACAACTTTAACTCTATTACACAACAGATGAAATATACATGAATATTTTTTCAAAATTTTCTTATCTTCTTTACTTTCCTATTGCTTCCATTACCCCCTTATTTTTATACAATGCTCCCCAACTGCTACTACTGCCCCCATGGATCATTCCAGCACCCCTCAGGGGGGAGTATTACCCACTTTGGGAACCTATATTAGTGTCTTAAGTTGAACATTTAATTCATTTATTTTCTCTTTCTTTTTTTGTAAAAGCTACTACCCTCCTTTTCCTCCTCCACCCCAGTCTGAAGACCAAGTATGTTACATTTCATTCCTCCTTCAGATTCTCCAGTACCCTCAAGCGGGTGTAAGGGTACTTAAATTTACCTTTGGCTCAAGATCCTCTCAATGGTATTTGCCTGATTTTAAGGGTCTTTTTTATTACAGTTCTATTTAACCACTTAATCAGATTAGCTTTTAAAAAGGAATATTAATTTCAGAGGTACAATAAGAACAAATACACAAATATTCCCTTTATCTCCTCTTGCAAAAATAAATAAACCACAAAATCATAACCATCCCTCTATCACCCTATTCTTTGGGGAGGGAAGTATGATGAGGTTTACAGTTTAGATCAGTTGCTGTATAATTCCTACTAAACTCAAAGTTCAAAGCCCTCCTTGTCCTCAAGTCCCAGATACTCTGGTTTCTCTGTGTGCCTGTGCTGAGCTCTCAGCAACATTTAGCCTGGAATTATGCCTCCAAATTCACCATGACTTGAATCTAGGTCTAGGGACTTGACCATCTTTGACTAGAATCATAAAGGACAAAAAAAAATGGAACAAAATTCTAATCCTGTACATTAGGGTCACAGGGATTAAAAGTGAGGAGGGGAAAGTAGTCTTTCCCCTCACTCAACTCAGTTCCCTGTGCCTGTTCAATGGGATTAACATGACCTTCAATCCCTTAGATGCCACTGGAAAATGGTATCCAAGTTTATTAGTTTTAAAGACACATTCTTTTTGGCTCACACTGGAAAATGTTTCATTCATGTGGCTTGGAAACCCAGAATGTCTTCTCCCAGAAGCAGGGTCCTGCCTGCGGCATCAAAACCCTGCTACTTTTCTTGTTTAATGTAAACATGTGTGGACCTTTAAAATACTTCAAAGAACTGTTGTATCTTTGTTATGAAATGAAAGTTTTATTATGTGATACCTGACAAATAAGAGTTTCTTAGCAAATTTTGCTGATTATCATCATCATCTTTTAAATATTCTATTACCACAATTTGTTCTCTAATCTGCATGTAATTATTTATTTCTGTGTACTTATGAATTTTGCCCATGTTGCTCTAAGTTAATTCTCGTTTTGTTATGGAATAATATGAAAATGTAGTAATTTCTGCTTTTTGAATTTATGTAGGGCTTCTGTATGACTTAACGTGTTATCAATTTTGTGCACTTTTCAGTGTAACTCCAAACCATGGCAGCATACCTGAGGACTATTGCTATGAATGATTTTAAGGGTCTAATCACATAGTGTAATGAATTCTCTATTCAGCAATAAACTAAACATTGTTCAATAAAGTAAAACATAACATCCATAGCAACATCCTTAAGCAAAACATATCACCTTATACATATGCGTATCTCATAACACTCAGTATGCCATATGGCACATAGCATATATCATTGTATCCCCAAAGTCAGGAGGTCCCAGACTAGGGTCTTCCCTAACACAAAGCATCCTTAAGGGGTAGCAAAGAATACCACACCAACCACCCTAGGTCACTGTAAGAACAATCTTCTTAATCGATACACAGTGTCCAGTAAAGTCCTCTCTCATTTTGACAGGAGGCTGACTTTCAAACCCCTTAATTCCTCCTCCTGTGGGCCAACCACTCCCAGCTCTTGCCTGGGTTCACATGCAGGCAGTTCTCTGCTCCTGCTCCTTGTCTCACCTCACAGAGACGCTTCCATTACAAATTCTTCCTGCTTCTGCCTGACAGCAAGCTCCAAGCTTCTGTTTCTAGAGAAACAAAGCTTAACAGGGACTGTATCAATATTTATACACATTACCAGTGCCACTATCTCAAATCACTCATAAAGACCAACAGACAGGACTTCTGTCTGAGGAATTAACACAGATCAATAGTCAAAGCATCAACATCACAAACATTCTTTCTGTTAGCTCTCCCTTCCTGCAAATTCCCCTAGCATGCTCACCCCCACTTCTTTCAGCTCTACTTCTCTCTCTACTCTCTCTTCTCCATCTAAGCAATACATTAGATGTACTGTTTCTAATCAAAGAACCTTGATTCAGTCAAAGTCTCATGATTCAAACTAAGACTCTCAGTTCAATCAAAGATAAGACTCATTCTCAGGCACTCAATTGAATAAAATTCAATCCAGAAAACCAGCAAAAAAATCCTACTTAGCTTTCTATTACAAATTGAAAATTTAATATAATTCAGTAAACATTTATTAAGCACCTACTATGTGTCAGGTTTTGTGCTCAATTCTGGGAAAACAAGAAAAAAGAAAGACATTCTTGTTTTTAAGGGGCTTGCAATCTGATGAGGAAAGACATACACAAAAGAAACCTGAGAAATGGAAGTGGAAGGTTAAGGGGAAGCCACCAGGTGGACCTAGTGTAGGGGACATGATGTTTTCAGTTTCAAATGGAATCAAAATCAAACAGAACCACGGATGGATAATTCAGAGTTACCTCAAATTTTCTGAGTTATCTATGAAGAAAGACTTTGGAATGAATTTAATGCTCCATTGTCCAGTCCTCCAGTCAGAGGGGAAACACAACTGAAGTAGTTGAAAATATGTTTAATATCAAATACTGTCAATCAGCATGGTGATGAGAATTCAAGTAATTGTTTATACTGAGGGAATGTAAAAAGCAATGAACCCAGGATGCACAGGAGAGCCTGATGTACAGGTTCTTAGATCTGCTTTTCTGAAAGGAAAGCAACTTTTGAGGGGTCAACAATCACTTTAACCAAGCACGTATATCATTTACTTATTTCAGGGGACAAAGTCAGCACTCTGAACTTCAGAGAAAATACAAACAGTGAAATAAAGACCAACATACAGGACTTCCACTTGTTTGACCATAAGCAATACTTATATCACAGATCAACAGACAGATCCAACTGTCTGACCATTACATACATACATAGTTACAAGAGAGAGAAGCACCAACATCTTGTGCAGATCCTACTGACTATGCCATATGTAACATTATTTAAGTTAATAAAAGTTAAAGATCTTCCCCACCCATTAATGGACCTGCCCATTAAGGGAAGTTTGATTCGGGGTGATTTGCTTTGTAGGAAGGCCCATACCTTTTGTTAATTTCTAATGAGGCACTGGTTCTCAAGGGTTGTGATGCCCTCTGGCTCTGAAAAGTGTATATATACTCTGAGGAGAGGTTTTGTTTGGAGACTTACTCATTGGACGTGTTTGTTTGATCAGATGAGATTCTGGGTAGCCACTGAGGAGCCCTCTGGCTTTGAAAACCCAGATGTTGGTGCTTCTTTCTCTGGTAACTATGTATGTATATATGTATTCAATAGTCAATTGGATCTGTCTCTTGATCTGTGGTGTATTTATTTCTTATGGTCAGACAGTTGGAAGTCCTGTCTTTATTTCTTTATTTGTATTTCTCTGAAGTTCCTGGTGCTGACTTTTTCCCCTGAACTAAGTGAATGATATATATGCTTGATTAAAGTAGATTTTTGACCCCTCAAAAGTTGCTTTCCTTTTAGAAAAGCAGATCTAAGAACCTGTACAGCAGGTCCTTCTGTGTATGCCAAGGTATCTGCTGTTACAGTGAGGTATGATGGAGTCAAAACCAAAATGGAAAATGCAATCAATCAATAAGAAAATAGGGGGGAAAGTATATGGATAATTATTATGCCCTGCTCTTCCCATTTAACTCTCTAAATGTACCTGTTAATTACAACTTAATAAAAAGTAGTACTGAGATATAATTTCATTGTTAGTGTTTCTTTCTATATGGAATTGCTTGCCTTCTTAGTGGGGATAGGTGAGGAGGGGAGGAAGAGGGAGAAGTTAAAAATTGTTTTTACATGCATCTGGAAAATAAGACATACAGACAATAGGGTATAGAAATCTGCCTTGCCCTACAGGAAAATAGAGGGGAAGGGGATGAGAAAAGGGAGGGGGGCAATAGAAGGGAGGGCAGATTGAGGGAAGGGATAATCAGAATTCATGATGTCTTGGAGTGGGCAGAGGGGAGAAATGGAGAGGGAATTTGGAACTCAAAATTTTGTGAAAGTGAATGTTGAAAATTAAAATTAATTAATCAATTAATAAATAAAATACATAAACAGTGAAATAACAAAAAAGCACAAAAATAAGAAATATCAGGAAATCTCTGTTCATGAAATTCACTTCTTAGGCTTCCAAAGAAATACTTTCTTTCAGATTACAAAGATTCCATATGTTGTCATAGAAGAAAGGATTTTCTTAATGATGACATAAATTCCTTCCATCCATATAATAACCCCAACAAACCTCTGTCCTAAGTATATCCCTTTGAATATGATTTTTCTTTCTATAAATATTTTCTTTTCAAGTTTTTCTGGAAGTTATCTACCTTAAATCAAGTACTTCAAATGAATACATATGAGTCCTTAGGAAAATTTACCTTTATATTATGAATGCATGAACAACATCATAACTTGTGTTTATTTTGATTGAAAGAGGTTACTTCATCTTCTGAGGCATAATCCTATACATTTGAACACTGAGAGAAACTTCTATTTGTGGTAAAGAGAAAAAATCATTCATGTACAAAAGATTAGTTACTTAGGGCCTCTCCAAGTTTTGAGTTGTTTTTTTTCCTAAAACTGATTATGCATTATTTATATATTTTTTTAATTCTACTGAATAAAGATAGTCAAATAAAGAAACTATTTAGTTGTGATAGGGAGGCAGTGTACGGTGAATAATACATTGGAGCCAGAAAGACATTAGTTGAAATTTGACCTTGGACATTGACTAGCTCTGTGGTTATGCACAACTCACATACCTATATTTTGCTGATGAAGAAATGGGAGTCTTACAGAGGTTAATAATAGCACTTATCTCACAGAGTATTTGTGAGGAACAAAGGAGATAACATATATTAAGCCCTTTATAAATCTTAGAATGTGGGACATATTGTGTATGGTAAAGTGGAAAGAGGCCTAGCCCTGAAGTCAGGACCTAGACTCAGATCCTGTCTCTGATGCTTACCACCTGTGTAACCTTGGGTAAAATTAAATTACTTAAACTATTTGTTCCAGTTTCCTCATCTATAAAATGAAGTTGTTGGACTATATGGTCTCTGAAGTTGCTTCCATCTTTCAAGTTATGATGGTGAATCATTACTTCTGTATTGATTTAGGTTGAGAGGCAAAATATGAGCACAAGCATTCATGCAATTGCTGAATGTTATTAGGAGGATAGACTTGAATTCTGATCGCAGTGACTCAAACCTGCATGTGCAGTGAATGAATTCCCTTTTTTCTCTTAGTCAATAAGCATTAAAAAAGTGCTTATTATGAGTTGAGCAAGGAGATACGAAGAAGGCATAAATTGTCCCTATTCTCAAGGAGTTAATATTCTAATTGGTTAGACAACTTAGAAATAATAAGAGGTATATGTGTGTAGACATACACACATACATATAGCTATACATGTATTTGTGTATTAGAAGGTAATCTTGCTAGCTACTGGAAGAATACAAAAATGCTTTCTGTAGGAGATGGGATATAAGCTGAATCTTAAAGAAACCCAAGAAGTTAAGAGGTAGCGGGAAGGAAGGACAACACCCCAAGCCTGGAGGGCAACCCATTAAAAGACATCGAAATGGGAGACAATGTTGTCTATAAATAAGTAGATCAATGAGGCTTGATTTTAGAGGCTGTGGAGACATATCGAGTTCAGAGAATTATGTCATTTTATAGAGAAGAGTCTGAAAAAATGAGCATTATAGAAGGCCAACAGAAAATTGTGTTACAAAGAGAATTGTCTACAGGGTAAAAGAGTTGGCTCCAAGTTTCACAAGACTAAGTCAGGTTGACACATAGAAAGGAAGTAAATTGCTTTATGTATTCTTTATGGACTCATTCAGATGTCCTACAAAAAGAATAAGCTTGGTATGAAAGAAGAATGTATATTGTATCATTCTAATACCAGAGATCCCCTTGATCCACAAAGTAAGGATTCATTTCTGGCATATAATGATTTATTAAATGGAGAGTTTCCAAATACACAATGACATTTTACTACAAGTATAATTTATGAAAGCTAATGCCTTTTTTGAAAGTCCTCTGAGTTCCACAGTCTATAAATTTAGATAACAAGCACATTATGTATTTTCCACATTTTTATCAGTCACTTTTATGAACCATATGGGTAAGACTAAAAGGTTAAGGTTATGTATTCATAACTTATAAATTATAAACAAGTGTTAATTTACATCGAGTTTAGCAATGAAGCTTAACAAAATGCTTTTAATCTACACTTGCTAAAGATGTCTAAGGCATCTGAATTAAATATTTTCTGAGAGTATTCAAGTGCCACTTTCAAGAGGAACATCTATAGAAACCTCTACTGCAAAAGCCTCTAAGTAGGTCTCAGTTTACAGTGAAAAACGAGAATATGCTAAGAAAATTACATGAGGTCACATCTTTCAACAAAAAGCTTTAGCATCTAATGCAGTAGAGAAAAGTGGAAAGAATTAACACAGAAAAGAATACAGTTGCTGGCAAGATTGGAATATTTGGCTATTCCCAGTATCATAGAAACAACACTTAAGAATTGGAAGGAACCTCAGAAATCATCCAGATGAAGCTATACTTGAAAAGTCATTTCTCCTATAGCACACCCAAGAAATAACTGTCCAAACTTTGTTTGAAGGTATCTAGTGACAGAAAACCCACTGTTTCCTGAGGCTGCATCCTCTTCCTCTGGATAGCTAGGTCTATTTTATTGTTAAAAGGTTTTTCTTTATGGTAAGCCTAAATTTATGTTTTCAAACCTTCCCTCTGCTGCTCAAGGCATTTGGAATAGAAATACAGATTTAGAGC
The DNA here is from genome assembly GCF_028372415.1 of Notamacropus eugenii. NCBI lineage: Eukaryota > Metazoa > Chordata > Mammalia > Diprotodontia > Macropodidae > Notamacropus > Notamacropus eugenii. The sequence goes on along the minus strand of NC_092875.1, from coordinate 135,469,246 downwards.
TAGATTGGATCAAGTCCAACTTTCCATTTTATAGTTTAACATACTGAGACAGTCAATAATAACTGGTTTTCTCAAGGTAACATAGGTAAGAAGTGATAGAACCTAGAATTGAGCCTATATTCTTTGATTCTAAATGTAACCTTCATTTCACAATGCTATGGAATTCTGATCTATTTATGAATATATTATGTGAAGATATAAGAAAATATATGGAACAATTTTAAATCTCTCCATTGCCAAATCTAATCTTTTCTCAATTCTCATCCTTTTTTTAACTCTTTTCAGTTTTTGACATTGTGGATCTCTTTCATCAAGAAGCTCTTCTTTCTAGGTTTTTCATGACACTGGTTCTCTCCTGATTCTCTTCCTACTTTCTTTTTTTCCCTATTAAAACTATGTCCTGAGACCTTTTCTCTTCTCCTTCTATCATGATAGGTATAACCTCATCAGCTCCAATGAGATTAATTGCTATTTCTAGGTGATTCCCATGTCTAAATAACCAGTCCTAAACTTTCTCCTGATCTCCAGTTTCTGATCAACAACTGTCATTTCAACATCTCAAATTGTGTGCACCATTGGCATCTCAATTTCAACATATTCTAAAATTGAACTAATTATTTATTCCCCCAAATTCTCCTCTCTTCACAACTTTTCTGTTACTTAAGGTCACCATCATTCTACCAGTCACCCAACCTCATACTCATCCACTAACCCCACATTGTAAAGTGTTATCATTTCTATTTTTTACCATTACAACATCTCTTGCATGTGTCCACTTCTCTGCCCCAAGAGTAATCATTCTAATTTAAGCCTTCATTACCATTACAGTAGAATTCTAATTGGTTTCCCTTCTGCAAGCACTTCTTCACTACAATATATCTGCTCAAGTCCCAAATTATTTTTTCTTGTGGCACAGATCTCTCTGTCTCTCTGTCTCTCTGTCTCTGTCTCTCTCTCTCTCTCTCTCTCTGTCTCTGTCTCTCTCTCTCTCTCTCTCTCTCTCTCTCTCTCTCACACACACACACACACACACACACACACACACACACACACTCCCCTCTATGCCTGGAATGTTTTCCCTCCTTCCATCTGCCTTGTAGCTTCCCTGAGTTCATTCAAGTCTCAGCTCAAATCCCACTTTGGAAGGTGGTCTCTCTTTGTCCTCCTATTTCCCCCATCTCTACCTTTCTTGCCTTCTCTCTGGGACTATCTTTTTTCCATTCTTTATTTTTCGTATATACTTGATTATTTGCATATTTTTCTATTTTCTGAACTACTTGAATATAAGTTTCTTGAGGAAATATAAGGATAACTTCTGAATCTGAGTGATTAGGAAATGTATGGTGTTATTAATAGAAATAAGGAATTCAGCAAGATGCACCAGTTTAGGGAGAAGGATGACAAAATCATTTTTTTCTCACATTTTAATCAGTTAGGGTGGGCATCAAGAGGGAAATAAATATGTAACTTAGAAACTGGAGCAGATAGTAGTTGGAAAGAGAGATCATGGCTCATGATATAGATGTGAAAGCTTTCTGCATAGTGGTGATACTTCATAGGATCATAGAAATATAGATTTAAAATTGCAAAGGACCTCAGAGGATGTCTAGTCCAACTATTTCATTTTAGAGATGAAACAAAGAAGTTAAGAAGTTAAATGGCATGCCAAAGTTCATACAGTTGAAGAATACCAAGACAGGCCAGCTCACTGATTTTAGATTCAGTGTTCTTTGCATTTCACCATACTGACTGCCAGGACTTCCAAGATATTGTGCTATTCTATGGTTAAAGCAATGTTGACTTAATGATGACCCAGAGAAATGGGGAGGGGGGAAAGGGAAGGTGCCTTATATGTCCCTGTCTACTGTAAGAGTGGATCAGATTATAAAGCAGTGCTAAACCTGAAGGTATGGATTAAATGGATGTAATAGATTTAGAAGGGTGCAGGACCAGGAAATCAAGGAAATCATTAGAGGAATGATTCTTTGTACAAAATAAAAAGGGGATTTAGTATTTTTAAAATATGCATCATTGAAAGATCATCCCCCTAGGAAACTATCTCCATAACTATGATATTAATCTAGGGATTTAGGCAATTTTTTAACACTGATTTGGAATAGACATCACAAGAAAAATGAATAGGTTTTAAAAAGAATTTAGTGGGAAGCTGACTGCTGCTCTCTTAGCCAGTGACATTATTATCTTACATAAGGAATTAAAGTGATGATTTGTTGAGTGTCTGCAGTAAGTCTGTAGTAAATGTGTAGAGATATATTACACAATGTAGTATTTTTATCTGGAAGTGTGTCTTTCTTTGCTGAAATGGAGATTCACATCACACTGATGCACTCCCTCAGTGTCTCTACAGGTTTGAAAATTGCTCAGGTCTCTCAGGAAAATTTGAATATTAAGTTCTCTTTAAATATTAAGCTAACCTCAAACGAGTTAGACAGGAAGTTAAAACATGCTGGGAGAGCTTGTTACTATGTGGTTGTGGGAGAAAGTAAATATATACAGCCATGGATATGTAATTATCACTGAAAACTCAATCTACACAATAGAGGAAACTAGCATTAAATTCATTCCATGACTCCTTAAAGAAAAGAAACAACTTTGATCCAGATCTTCTTTGTGAGTCTCATTAGGCTCTGCCTTATTCCCTCCCTTTGCTAATACCTTCCTTCTGAGATAAATAACTGGAGAGAGGGGTGGGGGAGCGGAGGGAGAGATAGGAAGGGAGAGTGAGGGAGAGAGAGAGGAAGGAGGAAAAGATAGAGGGAGACAAGGAGCAAGAGAAAGGTGAAAGGAGAAAGGGAAGGAGAGGGAGGGAGGGAGAGAGAGAAAAGAGGGAGAGGAGGGTGGAGGAAGAGAGGGGGTGAGGGAAAGGGAGGGAGGAAGAGAGAGGAAGAGAGAAAGAGAAAGAAAGGGAGAGAGGGAGAAAGGGAGAGGGAAAGAAAGATTCTTAGAAAGAAATGTGTGGTTAGCTAGAGGTAGGACCATATAGAAACAGATATCTTGATAGAGATACATTAATAGAGAGTTGATAGAGATGCAAAGGTGATAGATATGTAGGTAGAGAGATGATAAAACACAGAAATTATAGAGATGCTGATAGATGATAGAGATATACGTAGAGAATACAGAGATATATTGCTAGAGATATGATAGTGATAGGTAGAGACAGGCCTGAAGACAGGGAAATATTGAGATGATATATAGGTATATGGATGAAAGGATTTACAGATAATAAGAGAAAAATAGATACATGCAGATAGAAATAAGTAGAGAACTAGAGATAAAAATATATAGAGAAGACACCTTGATAGAGATACATTAATAGAGAGATGATAGAGATGCAAAGATGATAGATATGTAGGTAGAGAGATGGTAGAAACATATAGAAACTATAGAAATGCTGATAGATGATAGATGCAGGCAGAGATTATAGAGATATACTGGTGGAGAGATATAGAGATGATAGATAATGGAGAAATAAAGAAAAACATGAGAAATATAGTAGAGATGTGTAGAGATAGGTAGAAAGAGACAAATGTATAGGTAAAGGTGATAGAAATATGTAGCTTAATCAATCAGTCCATTATTAAGTACTTTCTATGTATCAGGCATTATCCTAAACACTGGCTAGACGTAATAGACATGTAAATAGAAATTGTGGAAATATGTAGGTAAGGAGAGAGTATATTATCTTATAGAGATAGGTTGACAGAGATAGACTCTGGATGTTGCTTTATAAGATACATAGAAATAGATATGTACATAGAAATGCAGAGAAAAATTATAGTGATGATAGATTAGAGAGATACAAATAAGACTAACCTGAAATCAAAATTTTTTTAAATAAGTGAATTTTATTTAAAGTTCTTTTATTGATTCTTTTAATGGCATGGAAATATCCCTAGATTCTCAGTAGCTAAGCTAATTTGGCAAACAGTCTGTCAATTCCTAACTGAAACATTTTTGAATACCAAATAGTTGGCCACTGGGAACTGGCCACTGGTTAAAATGGCCAATTATTTGGCATTCAAGGCACATCCCTCCACTTTAGATACTATACCTTACAGTCAGCTTGGCCAATTTGTTTTCACATGCATAAAATTTCATGTCCTCACTCCTGGCTTTATAAAAACTTACCTTCATGCCTGGAATACACGATCTCTTTTCCTCTAAAACTGAGAGATTTTATAATCCCTACTTCCCTTCAAAGTTGAGCTCTATTGCCACCTTATCAGTGAAAACTTTTCTGACCCCTTCTCTTAGGCTCTCTCCAGATACTAGTGTTCCAGGAAGTGATGACTATCTGAATAGACAATAAAAACAATTTCACCATCTCCTCTATTTTTCTTTACAAGAAGAAATTGAGACCTATCCTCCCATTTAGCTGCAATTTCCATTTGTCTTATGGTATCATAGATGGAATGTGTTAAACAGTATCATTATAAGATGGCTTAGGTAAGGTATAAAGTACCAGCGGCAGGAAACCTGTGGCCTCAAGGCCACATGTGGCCTTCTAGGTCTTTGGGTGTGGCCTTTTGACAGTCCAAATTTTACATAACAAATCCTTTTATTAAGGGGATTTGTTCTGTGAACTTTGGACTCAGTTAAAGTGCAACACTTGAGTCTTCTATAAACAAAATAAGAATTCCTCATTAATGAAGCAGATCTCTAAATATCGATATGCAGAACATAGATGATACCAAAGTAATTCCATAAACTTTAGAACAATACAAACAATCAGTGATTGCCACAATAATCCAAATTGCCTAACCAAGAGCACTAGAAAAATAGTGTGTGGAAAATGCATATTTTCATGGTAGCTCAATTCAGTAATTCAGTTCATCAGAATATGTATATTGGAGGAGCATTCCCATGAGTAAGAGCAGGGCCTATTAACTGGGAAGCAAATAGGACTGTCTTACAGTGAAAACTCAGCAGAGTTTTCAGTGAATCCAAACTGCTCGCTGCCACAAAAATAAATCAATCAACAAGTATTTCAGCACCTATCATGTGTCAGGCACTGTACTAGGTTCTGGGGACACAAATCCAAAGAATGAAACAATCCTTACTTGCAAAGTCTTTACATTTTCAAGGGGAAAACAGCAAGAATGTATACCAATAGATATAGAATAAAGAAAATAAATGCTTTAATAAATATTTATTTTATTATATATTATATTTATATATTATCTCATATATATTATTATTTATTTTTATTTAATAAATATAAGTCTTATAAATATTATCTTTAATAAAGCTAAAAAATGCACACAAAGAAGTAAATACAAGGTAGTTTGAAAAAGTGGGTATTAACAACTGAAGGGTTTGGGATAAGCTCGTGTAGAAGGTGATGCTTGAATTGTCTTTCAAAGGAAGAAAGGAATTCTGTGAGGTAAAGCTATAGAGAGAATGCATTTCAAAAAAGGAAAAAAAGTCAATGCAAAAGCATGGAAATGAAAGATGGAGTGACTATGTGTGTAATAAAGAGAAAAGCAGTATTTATTGGATATAAGTATGAATGTGGGGGAGGGGGAAGTTAAGGTTGGAGATAGGGTGCATAGGATTTTATATTTGGGAAAATTATATTTGGTGCTAGAGGCAATACTTAGTTATCTGAGTTGACTGAATAGGAAAATTATATCAGCAGATCCATGCTTAAGAAAAATTATTTTGGCAGAAATATGGAGGATAGACTTGAGACAGGAAGATCAAATTAGAAGGCTATTTTAGTAATTCATATAGAGGTGATAAGGACCTGAACTAAACTGGTAACTATGTGAGTAGAGAGAGGGGGTTAGATGAAACAGATGTTATGACAGTAGAAATGACAACATTTAGTACCTGATTGAATGTGTGAAGAATCCAAGATAATGCTGAGTATATGAAACCAAGAGAATTGGGAATTGGCAGAAATTGGAAGAGGGAATAGTAGGTGGAGAAAGATAAGTTCAACTTTAGACCAGTTGAATTTAAAATGTCTCTAGACAATGTAGGACTGAAGTTCAAGGGAGAAATGGGCTGGTTACATAGATCTGAAAGTCATCTGCATTATTAAACCAATGGGATAATATGAAGTTACCTAGTAGGAACAGAGAGGAGGGTGAAAAGAAGACTTAGAATAGAACCTTGATAAACATCCATAATTATGGGACATATTGTGGGTGATAAGTCAGCAAAATAGAATGAAGATATTGTGTCACCCAGGCAATATTCACAACACCAAGGGCAACTATGAATATGCCAGTATAATTCTGAATTGCAAAGTATAACAGACCCTCCATATAGAAGAAAGAAGAAAAAACAATTATTCAGACACTAGAAAGCCAAATTCCAACACCAGAAAGCCAAATTCATCATAGTAACCAAGAAGTCAATACACATTAGCACTACAGGGGACAAACACATTCCCAAGCTTCCTCTCCTCATCCCTTTCCATAAACAAACAAACGCTTAGGAGTCTAGCTGTGTCTGATTGCATCCTCTCTCTTCTGCCTGCAACTGCTTTCACCAACTTCTTTCCAGTTCTGCTCCCTGCTTCCTGTTCCACACATTCAGCAAGTTCCTCCCAGTACATGTGACTTAGGCTTCTGTGTAATTTAAGAAGATCACATGGGCCTATTAATGAGTGGGAAATATCTTCCCATTTAAATTACCATTACTGATATCCAGATAGATAGGAGACAACTGAGGAAAATCCCCTCTCTTTTTTTTGGAAAAAAATATCCAAGAGGAGACAGTAGTGAGTAATGTAAAATGTAGCAGATAGGTTAAGGATTTTTTCTTCAGTTATGTTAGACACTTTGTGAATGCATTTAGGGTTTTCTTTGCAGAGATCCTGAAGTGATTTGACATCTCCTTCTCCAGCTCATTTTTACAGAAAATGAAACTGAGGTGAACAGGTTTAAATTACTTGCCTAGGGTCAAACAGCTACTAAGTGTCTGAGGCCAGAATTGGATTCAGGAAGGTGAATTTTGCTGACTCCAGGATAGACACTCTATCTGCTGTGTGAAAGACCCATCAAATTTGGCAATTAAAAAGCTTATATGTTAGCTACTAATATTCTTTTGGGTGTGCAATATGGCTACAAAGCATACAATACAATTTCAGAAAAATTAAAATAACAAATTAAGCCAAGTTCAATAGGAAAATGAATGATGTATCTCAGAAGAATAAGAAATAAAATGTCATCTTACCCTCTACCCTTCTCCCCCATATAGATGTATACACGTATGAATACGTATGTATGTGTGTATATATACATATATATATGTGCAGATGTGTGTGTATATATATATGTGCATATATATATATATACACATACATACATACACATATATGTACAATAATCTTTATCTCTGGGGAATGTGTTCCAAGACCTCTCATGGAAGCTCAAAACTACTCTAAGCCCTATACCTATGATAATATTTAATTTATAAAATGTTTTCTGGTGCAACCCACTCAATCAGAGCACATTTCCTGTTCATGTTCTCCATCCACAAATCTAACAACTTTTCCATCTTAAGCACTTATAATGCACTGTATTTATAACTTTTGCTGTTTGAGGTGCTGCAGCAAAGTCAGCATGGATTTATTTTTTTCTTTTTCACAATTTCACAGATAGAAGATTTTCTTAACATAGATTTTAACAACCTTAGTGTATGATTTTATTTTTCCTTATTAAGTTGAGAACTTTTACCTCTTCTCTTAAAAGAAACCCTTTAAGGCTGCTCTTTAACATATCCAAACTGCCTACAACAGTACTCTTGCACTTTGCAGCTATTGTTAAGTAAAATAAATATTATTGGAACAGTGGCATTGAGATAAAGAAATTGTCAGTCTAATAACCAAGAAAACTACTATGCAACTCATGGGTGGCAGCACACACAGTGTGGATCCATTGGAGAAAGGCATGTTTCATATTCCAGGTAGGACAGAGCAGGATGGTAACAAGATTTCATCAAACTGCTCAAAATAGGGTAGAATTTAAGTTATGAATTGCTTTGTTTCTGGAATTTGGGGTTGGCCACAGAAAGTTAAAACCACAGAGAAGATGGAGATTATGGTATATACACACATATTAGTGAAATAATTGGAGGGAGTATATAGGTGTGTATGTATGCCTGTGTAACTATATATACATGTATATGTACACACATACATACATATATATATTTTTATGCATATATATACACACACAAACACACACACACATATAGTTGTTAAATCATTTTTTAATCAGTTGAATCAGAGTCATCTCTGACTCTTCATGATTCCATCTGGGCTTTTCTTGGCAAAGATACGAGAATGGTTTGCCATTTCCTTCTCCAGTTCATTTTACAAATGGGCAAAATAATGCAAACAAGGTTAAGCAACTTTTATAGAGTCACATGACTTGTAAGTGTCTCAGCCCAGATCTGAATTTAGAAAGCTGAGTCATCCTAATTCTAGGCCCAATGCCACCGAGCTGAGTGTATATGAATGTAAATGTATGTATGTTTGTATGTACATAATACATACAGACATACACTCATACACACAAATATATAAATACACAGACACTTTAAATGATATATTAGAATCTGTAGAATATTAAAGATTATAAAGAAGTGTTTGAAAATACTAGGCATGTCTGTCAGGCATGCTTAGCATTTCCTCTCGAAAATTCATGGAAATACATAGCTAAGAATCATAGTACATAAAGAAACCTAACATGATGTCATGAAAAGAACAGTTGATTTGCAGTTAAAAAAAAAAAAAAGACCTGTGTTCAATCCTCTTTTTGTTATTCACTAATTCAGCAAGTAGATTACCCCTTCTGAGCCTCAGTTTTCTTATCCATAAAATGAGGGGATTGGATTAGATAATCTCTAATACTTTTTCTAAATTTTATGATCCCTAGGCATGGATGTGTTGAGATATGTATCAGTGGAAGAACAACACACAAAATTATCAAATAGGAAAATAATGGTAGTTTCATGGATGCTGTAAGCAATTTATTTTTCATAATCACAACTTTAAAATCCCTTATATGATATCATTACTCTGGATAAGACATTTCTGTGACATTTCCTTTTAAAATGAAAGTCAAGAGAAAAGTAGAAAATACAAGGGACAAGAAACACCCTTGTAATCCCCATGCTTTTCTCATTTTGAATGCAATAAATTCAAACGCTCAAGTGGCTTCTTCACAGATTTTTCACACGCATGCCTATAGTCTTTATAAAGCAAGTTTCATCTTGAAAATAATTTTTGTGGCCTGATTTACAAATTTCTGGAATTGACAAAAAGAAATAGATAACATTGCATTGAAACCACTGTTGTTCTGACCTTAGGAAGTTACAAATCACCTTTCATTCACTTATAAAATCATTGTTTAGTGCTACTGAGCATGTACAATCAGGAAAAGGGTAATTATATAAAGATTTTTAGTTGTCTATTGTCTTTCTGGCTCTAAAATTAATGTTGTTTTTATTTTAAGTGGGAGAGAAGTCAATTCTAGTTATATGTGAATTACTGTGCAATTGCCCAATGAATTGATTTTTTTAAAAAAAATCACTTAACTTCCCAATTAAAATTACAAATGCATGTTTTGAAAAAATATTTATAACTAACAGCACCTTAGGATATCACAGTGTGCAAATATGCAGTGAGTTTGCCTTAATTATTTTGAGCAATCTCAATTAATCTGTTCTGTAATCAATAAAATGAAAGAGATGATTCTTTTTAAAGAAAATTATTCTGCAACTGAAAAAATAATTAATAAAATAATTCCAGAACTTGGAATATTTACTTGAAGTTAGGTGTTCTCTGTTACTTTTTTTTGTATTTGTTTCCCTATGTCGTCTATATGTATTTAAAGCCCTTCACAAGCAGCTCTAACTTCTACTTACTTACTAGTTATTTCTCTTCACAGTCTATGGTCCAGTCAAACTTGTTGCTTCTCCATCTCCAAAGCCCTTGCCTTTTCACAGGCTATCTTCCTCTTCCTTCCTATTTCCATCTCTTAGAATTCCTAGGTTCCATCAAAGGTCATCATAGGTGCTTCCTCCTACAAGAGTCCTTTCCTGATCCCCCAAGTTTCAGTGCCTCCTTCCCAAACCCATCCCTACCAAATTACCTGGTACTTACTATCTATATATTTTGTTCACACTTACATTATGTAGCTATTTTCCTTCCCAAAGCCAATAATCATCTTTGAGGATGGTGACTTTTATCTAGAAACCCCAAGTACCCCAATACATATCACATACTTAGTATTTAGTTTTTGATTAATTGATTGTTAGCTGATACAGTAATTCATAGAATTGTCTATAAAGTACTGTGATTGGTAGAAATTGATACTTATCAATCTCTCAGATAATAGCATTTTGTGGAATCATTGTGGTTGCTGTTCATTTATTTCAATTATGTGTAATGCCAATGTGATATTTACAGTGCCTACGATCAGCTCTGAATATGCCAACACAGTTCTGAAACACAAAATATAACAGACTCTCCACATGGAAAACAGAACCAAAACATTTATTCAAACACCAAAAAGATGACCAGAAAATCAAATCCATCGTAGCAACAATCTATACTGAAGAAGAATGCAGGGGGCATTACCATCCCCAAGCCTTCCCTCTGTTAGGCTTCCCACAAACCAGCTCCCTTAAAAAAAATCACAAAGAAGCTCTCCCACTCACACTAGTTGCTGCCTGTTCTCTCTTTCCCAGATCTGACTGCTCTGATTCACTTCTTGCTCCACCTGTTCACCAAACTCTTCCCGCTACAGGCTCCAAGTGGCTCAGACTTCCATGTGACCCAGGCAGGTCACATAGGCCTATTAACGCATGGGAATGATTTTCTCATTTAAATTATCATTGCAACATGTCTGACTCTCCATGACCCAATCCCATTTGGAGTTTTCTTGGCAGATACTAGAGTGGTTTGTCAATTCCTTACCCAGCTCATTTTATAGATGAGGAAACAGGAAAAGAAGGTGAAGCACTTGCATAGCTAATAAGTGTCTGATGTCAGATTTGAACCCAAGTCTTCCTAGCTAGAGGTCCTGCACACTATCTATTATACCACCCAACTGCCTATATGCAATCACAGGTTCTAAAACTATGAAATGGATCTCAGAAGCCTTTTATTTCAATCCCTTCATAACAGAGCCCCTTCAAAAGGTCTGACAAGGCCTTGCTTTCAGACATTTCTGATGTTCAGACGTTTCAGTCTGACTCTTGGTGACCCCATTTGGGGTTTTTTTGGAAAAGATACCAAAGTGCTTTGCCATTTCCTTCTCTGGGTCATTTTACAGATGAGGAAACTGAGATAAATAGGATTAAGTGATTTATCCAAGGACACAGCTAGTAAATGTCTGAGGGCAGATTGGAGTGTAGGGACATGAGCCTTCCAACTCCAGGCCTGGCCTTCTGTCTGTTATGCCACACTACATCCAGATAGCTAGTGTATAAATGATAGCTGGAGTTGGGGCAGGTGGGTGAAAATGAAGGAGCAAAATGAGAAAATCTGACCAACATAAAACCAAAATATGGCAAAAATTTATTTTTTTAAAATATGTATCTAATGAGGAGTATCCCTTTACCTCTGAAGGAACCCTGTTCTACACTCAACTAACCCCAAGTTGAATTTAACTATTTTCCTATTTGTAATCTGTCACTGGTTGAAATTAAAGTTTGCCCCAGCTGTGTTGGTCAGTTTTATCAAACATGATGATAAGAATGATGGTTCTCAGAATTCCTATCTCCTTGACTGAATCACAACATTAACCTTCCCAAATGATCATAACTTTTGAAATTAACACAATGCTAGAACAAATTTTGTGCTAGACCATCTTTTTTATCCCTCTATTTCTTTTCTTGATGATCTCATCAGCTCCTATGAATCTGATTATAATCCCCATGCAGAAGATTCTGAGATCTATTTTTCTAGTCCTAACCTCTCTCTTGGGCTCCAGTTTAACATTTCCAACTATCTTTTAGATATCTCAAACTGGATATCCTGTAAGTATCTTAAACTCAAACTATCCCAAAATGAATGCATTATCTTTTCTATAAAATCTTCCTCTCTTCCTAGTTACCTTCTTACAGTTAAGGGCGCCATCATCCTCACAGTCAGCCAGGCTTACAACCTAAATGTCATTTTCAACTCCTCACTCTCTCTTGACACCATATTCCATCTGTTACTAAGTTCTGTTGCTTCTCTCTTGGCAAAATCTTTCATAAGATTCCCATTCTCTCTTCTGACACTGTCATTATCATAGTATAAGCCTTCATCAACTTTGCTGACCCTTATCAACTCATTCTGAACTATTAAAATAGTCTTCTGTTGATCCTCTGCCTCAAATTTCTCCTCACTTCAGTTCATCCCCCACTCATCTATCAAATATTATCTTTCTAAAGGGGCAAATCTGACCATATCACCTGTAAAATAAATTTCAGTGAAGAAGTATTTATTAAACATAAAGTGTCAGGCATTGTGCTAAGTGTTAGGGATGTGAAGAAAGGCAAAAACAATCCTTCCTCTCAAGAGTTCACAATTATATAGGAGTAGGGTAATCATATACATAAAACCAAGATATGTACAGGATAAACTGGAGACCATTTTAGGCAATTGTACAGGGGTAGGGCAATCATATACATATAAAATATTATATATCTATATAGAGAGCAATCATATATAAATAAGTACATGTAATATGTATGTGTGTATATATATACTTATACTTATATACATACACACACACACACACACACACATATATATATAACCTAGATACATACAGGGTAAATTGGAGATCATTTTATACAGCAGGCAATAAAAATAAAGAAGACTATTAAGGTTTCTTGCAGAAGGTGAATGTTAGCTAAGATTTGAAAGAGACTAGAGAACGCAAGTGGCAACAATGAGTAGGGTAATAGTTCCCGACATTGGGGATAGCTAGTGAAAATCCTTGGAGTTGGAAGATGAAGTTTCTTGTTTGAGGAATAGCATGAAAGCCAGTATCACTAAATCATAGAGTTGGGCTGGGAGGTGAAGTAATATGTAAGAAAATTGGAAAGTTAGGAACGGGACAGGTTATAAAGGGTTTTCAGAGCCAAAAAGAGGATCTCAGAGATCATTTGTTCCAATTATCTTAATTTACAGATGAGGTAAGCATTAGAGGTAGGACTGGAACCCAAATTCTCTGATTACAGATCCAGTACATGAATTGGGCTAACTGATTTCTAAGGGTCCTTCCTTCTTGAAGTCCTATGAGCCTTTGATAAAAAATAGTAACAAGTGGTGTATGATGGTATATAATTCCTAAAGATTGCTAAAAGCAGTGAATTCTGTAGAAGATAATAAGATAAAATATAAGCTTTTTTTGATGGTAGGGATAGTTTCATTTTTGTATTTGTATCTCCAGCACCTAGAACAGCACCTGGCACACAGGTGTTTAATGTGTTCTTGATTGATTGATAAAAACATGAAATATCTTTCAAGATTAAGTCAGGGTTCCCAACTATCCTGAATCCTATTTCTAATAAAAGCTTGAATTATTTTTCGTTCCTAAAGAGTTTATAGAAATGGGAACATAAAGGATCTAGGGTAAAAACTATTTCACTAGTTCTATACTTCATTTCAGTATGCCTAGTCATCTGACTAATGAGACAGATTTTTTTTTCCCTTAAAGCAATTATATTTCAGGGATAGGGGAGAAGGGCTAAGAAAAATTATAATTTTATTTCTTCTATATAAATTATTCTTTTTGCAATCCTATATATTTTATCGTTTTTATTGTTGTTGCCTCTGATTCTCTCTCTTTGAACCAGGTTGCTACTGATTGTCAGAGTTCTAGGTGTGTTTGGAGGAGGAGGGGTAACCCTAAAAGGTTGGGGTGCATCTTTTGGACCGTCATCATCAAGCCTCCATTGGCTAAGATCCCACATTGATTGGGGCCTGTGATGAGTGATCTAATTATGTAGAACCACTTGAAATTAATTGGATTTTAAAAGATCTATTTACATTGAAAGTACAAAGGACAAACATTTTCTTCAGTGGAAATAATGACCTCAGGGATCATTATCTCCCCTACATCACGGTCTAGAGGAAAGAGAAGGGATTAGATTTATAGTTAACTCAATTCCTATGTAGCATTGGTCCCACCAGGTTCATGCTCAGTTGTGATATGACTGCTAGGTAAGTGATTCTACTGTACTGGGGTCATGAAGGACACTCCTAAAAATCTTTCCTTACTCCTTGGGGTACCAGTGCTAGACTAGACATAAAATCCAGCTTGGATTTTGAATATTAGATTCCTGTGGCTAACTCTCCTGACCTTTGAAACTCTCAAAGTCCGAGATGTTACTTGATTCACTTAGAAAAAGAAAAGAATGAATCGAAAGACCAAAGACTGAAGCTTTTTTCTTAGGGCCATATGGCCTCAGCATGTGAGGACCATAAGGCCTTTCTCCTTCACATCGCAGTCTCTCACTAGATGCCATGAAAAAAGGAGTCATGGAATGAATTAATAAGAGATCAAAGAGAATAGAATTTTATTAATTTATTTTATTATCTACTGTGAAGAACACAGAAAATGGAATTCTTATCATGGTCCTTTCACATACAAGTCAACTAGATTATTCTTATTAAAATGGATAACCGCACACACTTTAAAACCAGGGAGAACAAAATCTTCCTTCCAACTCTTCTATACTAGCAGTTCCTTCACCTGTGTAAGTTGGGAGAAAGGCTTTAACATAATATAACTTCCAATCTACAACTCAGAGAATCAGGCTAATTAAGTTCTATGAACTACAGGATCAAACATCTGAACATTTCCAATGAGAGGGTTCTTTCTATGTGTTGAACAATACCCTATTTCTTTTATATTTCTCTATTATTTCATATTTAAACTATTTTATATTTCTCCATTATTTTAGTCTTCATTGTGCTTTAGCAATAAATGTTCATACTATGTAGGAAATTGACAAGTATATCTAGTGATCCAGAATTTTTAAAAATATACATATATATATATATATATGTATATATATATATATATATATACATGAATGTGTATATATATATGTGTGTGTGTGTGATACATACATATATATATATATAAAATCATAGTATCAATTTAAAAGAGGAATGTAATTAGTAAAATCTGACTTTTGACTAATTATTAAACCAGGAATAAGACTTATTTTGAGCAAATATGAAAACAAAATCAAACATTTACTGACTCATAAACTTTATTAACATTGGGATTAGCTTAAAAATGAATGGGATAGATGTTGAAGGCTAGATTTAAATATTCAGTAATAAATTAGGATTTCAGGAAAAAGACTATTGGACTATAAATAATACATGCTTAAAAACTGGCGATTTGTTCATTCAACCCACCAACAAAATGTTTGTATTTAAAAGTCAGCAGAACAGATGTTAATCAAACTTAATTAAATGGGGATTTGATTGATTCAGTTGGAATAAAAACTACCTTCAACTTTTTCCTGCATTTCTAGCTGTATATTCACCCCAAAGTAACTTTTTTCCCTCTTGTTCCATTGCATTGATCTTTACGTCTCCAAATCCCTGTAACTAAAAGAAAAATAACTAAGAAACCATAACATGGCCTGCTCTGCTCACATTTCACCCAGCTTCCCACTTGAAGGATTTCTGCCCCATTCATCAAGTCAGTAGACTTTGGCAGTTCACTTTCAATTCTTTAAAAATAAAATTCTTCTCCTTTGCACTCAATATTTTGAATTTAAAATTTTATATGTAACTCCTGACCCAGAACCAATGTTCTTATATTATGTGTATCAGGTTCAGCCTCAGAGGCCTTCTCACATAATCATATTCTTTGGTTTATTCTCCACTCAGAATTTCCTCCTAGAAACACCACAGTTTGCTCATTTCTAAGTGTCCACAATAAGAAAAAGAAAATGGGTCCTTAATTTCCATGGAAACTCGAGGTGGAGAATCCACTGAATACAGAACAAGGTTTAGGTCACCAAAAAGAAAACTCAAAGGACTTAGACCCACATCCATAAATAATCAAAATGTGTTTTCCTTCTTCTCTAGTGGGCCTTGTGAGAGACTCTGTGTTTTCTAAAACTCCTCCTCTGAGCTTGCTCAAAAATTTCTTTTTTGTGACCTACTCCAGGTGACTTGATCCAGGAACTCCTCACTACTCCACTAACCCAACCATTGCTTCTGACTGCTGTCAAGTAGAAGGCTACATGGTTGTCTGATAACTGTGAATTTTGGTTGGAGGTGAAAAGAGAAGGGGAATTTGGTAAGGCTGCATGGCTACACAGGTTTCCCTTTAGGTAACCAGACTCTGTCAGATTGGACCTGCTTCTTTTTGCCATTCTTGGATCTCAAGTCTTCCTTCATAAAGAGCAAGTCCAAGGAGATATATATGTGTGTGTGTGAGTGTGTGTGTGTGTGTGTGTGTGCGTGTGTGTATGCACATGTGTATATATGCAAATATACCTACATATATATTTCATGTTAGCATGAATAGAACATGAATCAATTCATCATCTACAAATGATATATTAAAGCACAAATGAGTACCTATACCTTATGAAAAGGACATTATTAATTCTAAAATAAAGTTCTCATCAAAATAGAAGGTAAATCTTTGCAAGAAATTAATTGACACTGTCATTCAATTGAGTCAATAACATTTCAGGACCTTTCTAAGCTACTATTCCTGGACAGGTAATCTACATGTTCACAATTTATTATTATTGTTTTTGTTGTGGTGGTAATGGTGGTTGTTTTTAAGAATAACAGCAGCTAGCACTAATACAATGCTTAAAGTTTGCAGAGCACTTTAAATGCTATGGTATTTGCTTTTCTTAAATCTGTAAGGTAGGTGTTATTCTTGTCTCAGTTTTACCAATGAGGAAACAGGTTAAGAGAGATTAAGTGACTTCCTAAGGTCACATAGCTAATATCTAGGGGAGGATTTGAAATCAGTTCTTCTTGACTTGAAATAAAAAACTGACCTTTTAATTTAAAGAAGGAAAATGAGAAAAAAAAGTTATCCACCTGGAATACTTATTCCTACCTACTGGGCATTTCTAAATGACTTACCTGCCAAATAACCTAATTAAAATTATATGTGTGTTCTAAGAAGACTGGAAGGAAAGGAAGACAGTAGTGAAGGAATTAACAGAGGGGTGAAAAAGAAAGAAAGGAGGGAAAGAAGGAAGGAGGAAAGGAGGCAAGGCGGGAAGGAAGGAGGGAAGGAGGCAAGGAGGGAAGGAAGGAAGAAGAGAAGGGGGAAAGAAAGAAGGAAGGAAGGAAGGAAGGACAGGAGAAAGAAAGGAAAGGAAGAAAGAAAAGGAAGGAAAGGAGGAAGGAAGGAAAGGAGAAAGAAAGGAAAGAAGGAAGAGAGGAAAGGAAGAAGGGAGGAAAGGAGGAAGGGAAGGAGGAAGGAAAGGAAGAAGGAAGGGAACAAGGAGGGAAAGAAAAAGAGGGGAAGGAAGGAAGGATAGTGTGAGAGGCCCCAGATTGCTGGGCTAAGGGTGGAATACAGGTATTCACTCTGCCTTGCTGTTAATTTTAAATTCCGTTAAAGCCAAGGCTCATAGCTGTGAGACCAGCCCTTTCTTGAGGAATTGTACCACTTGAGCTGGGTTGGATGGGTCTACTGGAGACGAGGCCCTGGTACAACTGACTGAGGAGGAGACCTGGGGAGAGTCACTGCTTGTACCAAGTGCCCTATTCTTTTTGATGAAGGATAAATTATATGAACAATGAGAGTTTTCTACTTTTGTTCTGTGGTCAATAAATCAACTCTTCTGCCAAAAAAAAAATCCCCAAACCTAACATACTTCCCAACCTTCATTACTTCCATAACTTCATATTTTCAAACCCACATTTTAGACAAACTATATACTTGATTTCCTGTCCTCATCAGTTCAGAGGATATGTTCAACTACTTTTGATCCCAGATTCTGAGTATTTCTTAGTCAGCCTGATCCCTTCTGATCTCCTACCCCCACTAAAAGATTCTCTCCCACACTGATGTAGAAGACTCTGAGAATACTCCTTCACCCACTATCACCATCATCACCACCATCACTCACTCACATACACACACACACACACACACACACACACACACACACACACACACACACCTGGAGGACATTAAATTTACTGTCCTCCTTTAACAAATAAGTGAATCAATCATCCTTTAAGACAGAAACAATCTAACCTCAGTGGGGGTAAGCCAGTGGGAACTTTACTTGCCTTTTATATTTAATCCTTTGGTCCAATTTTTGACTGAATCTCCCTGATCTTGGAACTCCTTCGAACTCTCATCACAAACTACTCCCATATTTTCTGGCTGCCTATGACGTGTCTTGTGGGGTTCTAGTCCTAGAAATTCTAGATCTGGAACTTCTGGCTTCACTTTCACCATTCACCACTTATTGTTTGCTCAGCCTTTGGCTTGTTTATTTTGATACAGGAATCCCTTCTTGCTTAAGCACTGAACTTCCTCTTAAGGTCTGTGATATCCTTCAGACTTCCTTCTTCCTAGTGATCATCAACCTAATACTCCTAAACCTGTCTTTTGCTAATTTAGGCAATTTAGGCAAATAGTACAACAAGATTTTATCAGTTCTTTGCCAGCCTTTTTTACTTTCATTCCTTTCCAACTAAAAACAAATATGCATATACATTGGTCCCATATTCAGTAAGAGCAATGTACTTCTTGTTAGTTGGGGAATGAGCAGTAGATTTGTTAAATTTTTAGCTATATAGGAATATCTGTCCATCTAAAAGCACCCTCATCCCTTTATTTTTCCCTTTTTCTCCTTCCCTGGCCCCAGAGTACCCACCTTTATGAACTCCGTGACTGCTCAAATAGCTAGAATGAGATGGGAATCACTAATTATTCTTTCCTGTGAGATGGAGAATCTGAGGTCACAGGGTTGTTAATTTTGTTAAATTGCTTTACTTTTTTTTGTTACAAGTTATCTATCATGGAATGGGGGGGGGGAACTGTAAATGTTTGTAATGTAACATCTAAAAGGTCAATATAATTTATTTTTAAAAGTGAGATGGAAGATATCTAGACCTTATCATCTGCTCCACCTTTATACCCTAGAATACAATCTGGGCTTCTACTCACTTACTAAGAACTCCTGGGCCTTGTCATCTATTCCACTGATGAGCTCTTAGGACTTGAAGCCTTTGTATCTTCCCTGCAGGTAAACTTTCTTTTATAGTTTATTTCTTCCAATTAGAGTGTGAATTCCTTGAGAGCAGAGACAAGCTTGCTTTTGTTTATTTGTGTCTCTGGTGCTCAGCATAGAACACGGCAAATAGAAAGCAGTTAATAAATGCTTTTTCATTCATTCATTCATTCATTCATTCATTCATTCATTCATTCATTCACAAGTGAGATAGGACCCAGGGAATTCTTGCTAATAGCAACTAATCCTCATCTAGAGAAAAGGTGATCGGTAAAAGAGGGGATGGTTACCAATAAGAGTTGGAACATACAGAAGGAAGGTGTTAAGATGAGTGACATCCACATATCCTTTAGTAGTAGGATACAGAGGATTGTTACTCAGAAGCTAGAATAATCCTCTTTTCTGTTACTTTAACCAGGTGACCATACTTTACTTCTCCCTAACAGTTTTTTATGGATATTTCTAAAAGATGTGTTACTTATCTATAGGCCATCTACATTACTATAGATTAGTGTCCTTTAATGAAAAGATAGTTTCTATTTTTGTATTAGTATCTAAAGTTTTCCTCTTAAGATTTAACGTAACAAAAGATAGACTAGGGAGACTTTCATGACCCTTTCATTGATACACTTGCCAAAGACCTATTGCTACAAAGATCATAGCCATAGTACCATGCAGAAACCAAAATTCATCTTGCAATGCAATGGAATCTGGTATACAATTACTCGTGCCAAGATATAGCTAACAATTGGAATGATAGTTCATTAAAACATGAGGCTATACTATCATGTTAAAAGTAATACATATGTTATGAGGCTTGGAGTATGTCCACATCACTTAATATGAAGGTACTGTGCTCCCCTGCATTTCACTATCACGTGGATGGGAGTAGATTTCTTTGACTGGCTATGTAGGCAGAACAGGTTGTGTCTTTTAAAACTGCCAAACTAAGCCAGTGTCACTTTCTTTTGTTCTTGTATGCTTTTGCTTGATGCATCTAGAAGGTGAAGATTACACACAATTCACCCACAGGGAGGTAATTAACTGAAGTAGGAAGAAGAGATGATCTTGCCGCTTTTTTTCCTCTAACTGCTTGGTCGTGAGAAATGGGCCTACAGTATTTCTGTTTCTGTTTTGCTTTGTTCATCCTCAGTTGCAGATATAAACAATGATCACCCTGGACCTGTGAGCTCAAGTCAACCTAGAAGCCAGAATTCCAGATGCAATATTGCAGCAATCAGTCTATTAGGGAACTCTGGAGAAGCCAGGGTACAAGGTATTAGTGCCTGGATTGGATTGGATTCTGGATTGGAAACCTGGGACTGTGATATAGAGGAACTGAGCTAGCCTAGGAACTTTTTCCTTTTCCTTTCCTGGAGACTAAGGTGATATGGAGAGGGTTGAGTGAGGCTAGGGTGTGGAGGAGGGAGATAGAGAGAATTATGACTCTTATCTGTTGTGAAGTATGTTTATATATTTGTTAATATATCTTTGAAGTGAATATTCCTTTGTAAAAACTAATCTGATAGTGACCACACTTGAGGGAATATCATCTGTAGGACCTGGAGCCAATTGCAGATCCTAGACACCCCCTTAAGGGTTCCAGAGGACCCTGGAGGAGAAGTGAAATAGAACTAGTCTGGTCTTCAGTCAGTGGGGGCAAGGGTAGTCAGTGTAATACATGAAACATTCTCCATCCTCAAAAGCAGTAGGTTTGTGTAATTGGTTTAGTCTGAGTTAATCTGTTTCATGAAGTAGGGGTTTGGTGACTGATAAAACTATGCAAAACTCACTTTTAAGACTAACAATTTTGAAAGACTTGAGAACAAAATGACTAACAAGTCATGATGAAACATTGCCCATCATTGATAGAGAAGTGATGCACTCAGATTGCAGACCAAGACATACTTTTTGGATATGGTTAATGCCAGAATTTGTTTCACTTGATTACATATGTCTGAAACAGGGATTTTGTTTTTCTGCCTTTCGCTGTGAGGTGGAGGGAGAGTGCAGTGGAGGAAGAAAGAGAGATAGGAGGGAGAGAAGGTGGATCTGCATTTGAAAATATCATAAAATTTAATTTAAAATATAAAAAACTTTCAAAACAGGTCTTTTCGGTTATACCTAAATATAACTAGGCCCTGGTTACTTCTAATTCCCAAAGCTTAGCTGAGATTCATTCTATTCCAGGAAATGATCATGTACTCTCAATCCCCTTGTCTTTTTCTCTTCCCAAACCAATATTTATTGAATCACTTAATTCCACACATGGAACAGATATAACTAGTTACTTAAAATAGAAAGCATTGTAATATCAAGAAACTTCAAACAGCAAATAATATCAAAATAGCCATCACTTCATAAATAATCCTAAATGAGCAACATCTATCACTTCTTTTCTATTGGAGGGAATTAGAGGAAAAGAGCAAACATTATGCAAGTATATAAGTGGAGTGATGATATCTCTGTGTCAAGTCTGTATGTCTGAATGTGGCTGATCAGACCAGTATGAGCTTGGAATGTTCTACGACAGATCCAGCACAACTAGTCTGTGTGAGCATTTGGGATGGATTCTCTAAATTTGTACATCCTACCTTTCCTTTGAGCTGTTTCAGTTCTACATTGATCATAGAGCAGAACACCTTCTGTGATGTGGGCACACCATGTTGACTGGTCCTGTGCCAGTGTCTTCCATGTCTTACAATCAATACCAAAGTTCTCAATTATAGATAAATCATTGTGGATGCAGTCAGGAAGACCTGAGTTAAAGTCTGACCTTAGATGCTTACTAAGGTTTGTGATGCTGAATAAATCACTTAAACTATCTCATCTGTTTTCTCATTTTTAAAATGGGGATAATACTAACACCTGCTTCCCAGGGTTCTTGTGAGGATAAAATGAAACGAAAGAAATAAAAAAACTGTAAATTTTGTAGTGCTGTAGATATATTAGTTATGATGACTATTATTAATGTTTAATGGATCCATCCTTATCAAAGATAGAACACTTGATATATAAACGTTCTTTCTTTAGAGATTGGTTGGTTGGTTGTTGTCCTTTGTCTTGGAAGAGGACCAAAATGACATCACCATGATAAGGTGAAATTTCAATGTGTCCAACTGTGGCTGAAAAGACTAATATGAGCTCAAAATGCTCTACCACAGGTTGGACACAGATAGTCCATATGAATATTTGAGGTGGATATTCCAAATCTGGTCATCCTGGATTTGCTTTGTGCTGCCTTGCTCAAAGAGCACAGCACCTTTTTCTAGGTGGGCACACTATGCTGAGTGGTCCTGTACCAGTGTCTTCCATGTTGCATAGTCAAATCCAAAGTTCTTGAGAGACCTTGAGAATGTCCTTGTATCACTTCTTCTGACCATCATGTAATCTCCTACCCCATGTGATTTCTCCATAAAATAGTCTTTTTGCAAAAGTACATTTTGCATTTGAACAACATGGCCAGCCCATCAGAGTTACGCTCTCTGAAGCATTGTTTGAATACTTGGCAGTTCAACTCGATCAAGGACTTCAGTGTCTGGTACCTTATCCTGCCAGATGATCCTCAGAATATTTCTAAGACAGCTCAAATGGAAGGGATTCAGTTTTCTGACATGGCACTGTTAGACTGTCCATGTTTCACAAGCATATAACAATGAGGTCAGCACAGTGGCTCTGTAGACCTTGAATTTGGTAGTTAGTCTAATACCTCTTCTCTCTCACACCTTTCTTCAGAGCCTCCCAAACACTGAGCTAGCTCTGACAGTCCGTGAATCAACCTCACTGTCAATGTGTACATCCCTAGAAAGTACACTACCAAGGTAATTGAACTTATTCACACCATTCAAAACTTCTCCATTTGTTGTAACTGATAGTTCTACATATGGATGCTGTGATGGTGGCTGTTGGAGCACCTGTGGGTTTTTTTTTTTGTATTAATTTTAAGGCCAAAATTAGCACTGGCAGCAGAGAATTCATCCATACTTTGTTGCATCTCAGCTTCAGAGGGTGCGTTGAGTGCATAATCATCTGCAAACAGAAAATCATGTACCAACACTCCCTCCACTTTGGTCTAGGCTTGTAGACTTTTCAAATTGAAGAACTTGCCATCAATATAGCAGCTGACCTTGATGTCCAGTTCATCCTACTTGAAAGCATTTGTCAACATGGCTGAAAACATCATGCTAAACAGCATGGAAGCAAGCACACAGTCCTGTTTCACTCCATTGGTGACTAGGAAGGCACAAGAGCTTTGTCCATTATCTAGAACCTGGGCAAACATTCTATCATGAAATTGATGTACAATATTGATGAACTTCTCTGAGCAACCAAATTTTGACATTATTTTCCATAAGCCGTCAGATCTATAAACATTGTGTAGAGACGTCTATTCTGCTCTTTAAAGATTAAAATTCATTTAGAGGCATATGAAGAAAAATATTAAGTTACTTGACTTGAGCATGAATGGAAAACTCAAGAATTAATGCAGAGAAAAGGGAATTCAGGACAGAGAAATCTAAAGTCAATACTAAGAGCATTTAATTAATTTAATTAAAAAGCTTAACTAAAAGCTTAGCTCAATATCAGGGTTAAGTTTCTGACCATTGTTGCTTGTAAAGCCCATAGCATTGAAAGCAAGGGGCTGGAAGAGTCACTGATATGATGGTTTAGAAATAGACTAAGATGCCAGTAACTGGAAAAGTTACTAAACATCCTAGTTGGTGTAAATACTTTTATTATAACGAGTTAATCCATAGGGCATTTTAATATGTCTAGAATTTCTTTTCCTTATACCTTGCTCCAAATGATATTTTTGTATATCTCATAGAATATTTAATTCATAATATTACATATATTAATATATAATTGTTTGGACAGAAAATCAATGTCTGATTTTTTTCAGTTACTCATGGATGAAAGAGAAAAGGATTGATTCTACCTCCTCAACACTTCCCATATTTATCTCCTCTCTATTCACACCACAAACACTGTGGTTCAGATTTTGTCATTTATTATCTAGACTATTGCAATAGTTCACTAACTGGAGTTCCTCAAATCAGTTTCCCCTTTCTCCAGTTATCCTCCACTCAGCTGCCAAAAAAGATATTTCTAAAGTACCGTGTCATTTCCCCACTCCAGAAACTTCAGAGGCCCTGTAATGACTCTAAAATAAACTGCAAATTCCTCAGTTTGGCAGTCCCCCACAATCTAGTTCTTGAGTTCATCTTTTCAAGGAGTGTGTATGTGTGTGTGTGTGTTTCTTTCACCGAATTCAATCCCAATTTCTTGTTCTGTATACATAGCATTCCATCTTGCCTCTATATGCCTTTTCTCAGGCTGTCTCTTATTACCTTTGCCCCACTGAACCCCTTAGTTCTATTTAAGTGATTAGTTCAAGTGCTACCTCCCTGTAGTAACCTTTATAAATCCTCCCAAATTTTAATAGCCTCCTCTTCCAAAAAACAAAAAAATACTTTGTATTTATTTGATATATGTAGTAGGGTACTCATACTACAGAGGATCAATAAGGGATGAGTCCATAAGTGCCACCCCATGTAGTGTCAACCATCTAGTAACAAGTTTTTATTAAATACCATGTACCAGGAATCATACATAGCACGGTAGTTTGTCAGAGCTCCTCTACAAATATCCATGGACTTCAGGGATATGCATATCTCTTCTCATATTGAAAGTGCATGACATTTTGAAATTAAATAATTTCCTTATTAGCAACTGACAAGGAAGAGTCATTGACTGTGGAATTTAAAAAGGGTTGAACCTACCTTTGATCTCTCCTTCATGATCATCTTTTTTATTGTACTATGTTATGGGAATACTTATTTTATTACATAAATTAAAAATAATTTTTAAAAATCTCCCTTCACTTCTATATGGGATAGATATAATGTAGCTCTATGACTGCCTAGAAGAATGGGATAAAAGTAATCTTCACCATTCAGATTACCGACTGATTGCACCTGGCAGCTAGAGCACAAGTTGGAGCATTGTGCTATCTCTCTTTCTACTAATTAACTCCTTTATGCTTTGGACCCAATCCTGAGAGGTTCACTCCCAGGAAGAGTTGACTTAACAGACAGATCAGACTCTTTTTCAAAATCCTTTTTGCTCTTTATACCCTCTCCCCAAAGCCCTGGGGAGTGGGGAGAGATACTAAAAGTTTACATTTTGGTAGATGTGTAGGGTTTCCCTCTCCCCCAAGAAAGGGGATTTAGAAGAGTATTCTATGTTCAGTGTAGATCAGGTACAGAACAATTATATATTTACTATACACAAAATTTTTAAACATGATAACCACAAAATATAAATATAGAAATAAATCCTTAAGGAAGTAGCAATAATAACTAATAACTATTGTTATAATCTTTTAAGAGGTTGAAATTTAAAACAATTAAAATATATTAGTTTGTGGAACTTCTAACTTTGCTTTTCACATTTCACCTTGCTTATTCTCTGTCCAAACAATTCCATCTAGGTCTTTAATTTCTGGCAAACTAAGCCAAGGATAAGACTTCCTTCAGCTGGTGGCTGTGTTCTCCTCTAAGAAGCACTGTGGTTGATGTAGAAAGGTAGATGTACACCTCTGGAAGTACAACCAGCATTGAATGAACCGAGGATGTTCTGACCAGTCAATTTCATAAACTAACCTTCAAAGACATGTCTATATTAATATTGCTGCGCAAAGAAACATAAGGTTAAAGTGTTAGCCAGAGACCAAAGTTCAAGGTTGCTTACACGAACCTCTGCTCTTGC
This sequence comes from Notamacropus eugenii, assembly GCF_028372415.1. Taxonomy (NCBI): domain Eukaryota; kingdom Metazoa; phylum Chordata; class Mammalia; order Diprotodontia; family Macropodidae; genus Notamacropus; species Notamacropus eugenii. Next base: position 135,443,245 of record NC_092875.1, on the reverse strand, counting down.
TCCCACATGGAAACAGACATAATACTGCCAGGGCAGAGAAGACCATGCCTCCATTAAATTCCAAGATTACATGAGGAGACTTGCGGAGTCTATGGGATGCCTAAAGGGCTATAAAACTACGCATATTCTTTGACCCAGCAACACCATTTCTAGGTCTGTATCCCAAAGAGATAAAAAAAAACAGGAAAAGGACTCACATACACAAAAATATTTATAGCAACTCGTTTTTTGGTAACAAAAAATTGGAAATTAAGGAGATGTGCATCAAATGGGGAATGACTAAACAAATTGTGGCATACGAATGTAACGGAATACTATTGTGTTACAAGAAATGATGAGCAGCTCTTGTTTCATTTTGTTTTGTTTTCTTTCTCATGGTTCTTCCCATTCATTCTAATTCTTCTATACAGCAAGATTAATATGAAAATATGTTTAATAAGAATGCATATGTAAAGCCTATGTTGGATTACACACTATCTTGGCTGGAGGGGAAGGAGGCAGAGAGAATTTAAAACCTACAGAAGTGAATGATGAATACTAAAAATCAATAATAAATTAATTTTTAAAAAAGGAAAAGAAAGAAATGATGATCAGGCAGATCAGAAAAACATGGAAAGACTTACATGAACTGATGCTGTGTGAAATGAGCAGAACCAGGAGAACATTGTAAAATGCAATAATTCCTATAAATCATGCAATGTTCCCAATAAATCTTATCCCCATATTTGCTTCATAAAGTATATTTACTTAGTTTCTAATCATTTGTATCTCCCTAGAAAAGTACAAACTATTAGAGGGAGCAGGTTCTTTTTTGAGTGAATTTGTAACTCTGGTTACAAATGTGTGAATTTTTTGCCACAAATTCACATAAAAATGTATCCCTAGCATGCAGAAGGTACAGCTAGTTAGCACAATGGATAACAGCCTTGGACCTGGAGTCAGGAAGACCTGAATTTAATACCTGACTCAGACACTTACCAACTATGTGGCTGTAGGTAAATCATTTAACTGCTGCCTGCTCAGTTTCCTCTCCTGAGGATGGGAATAATAATACCTACTTCTTAGTATAGTTGTGAGGATAAAATAAGTTATTTCTAAAGTTATTGCTAGCTATCATTATTAAATGATTGTTCAGTGAAAAAAGAGTGAATAATTACAGTAACCCAGAAAGTGATATTGAAAACTCTGTATTGTCCCTTGAATCTTAGCTTAAGGAAACATAGGATCATAGTATCATAGGACACAGCTTACACAGATCTTGAATTGGAGAGCTGGAAGAGATCTTAGAGAGGCAGTGCAGTTCAGCGGAAAGAGGATTTAACATGGAATATTAAATGTTGCATCAGTATACCTGAATTTGAACTTAGTACTTGTGTGATCCTGGGCAAGTCCTTGAGTCTCTTTGGCGTTTCTGAATTGGTTGAACTTTATGGTGCTTTCCAGCTCTGGTCCTATGACCTTCATATGATACACTTATAGGGCTTAGCACTTAGAACTGCAAGGGACTTTAGAGATATTCAGGTGTAACTAGCCTATCTTAGAGATAAGGATCTCAGTACCTAGAAGGTAAAGCAACTTGTGCCAAGCTACATAGAAGCAACTACAGAGGCAGGATTTGAACCCATGTCCTGTGACACCAAATATAGTGTTATTTACACCATTTCCCCCTTCCTTTCACCAGAGTGCTAGACTTAGAGTGAAGAAAACTGAAGTTTAAACGCTGAATTGGTTTGTGGTGTAGTTGAATGAATACTTGGTTTGGAGTAAAAAAGGACAAGCTTGAATACTGACTTTTTTAATATGTAGATAATCATGAGGAAGTCATTTGAACTCTCCACTTCAGTTTCCTTATTTGTAAAATGAGAATTTTGGATTAATAATAGCTAACATTTATGTAGAGCTTGCTATGTGCCAGCACTATGCTAAGCACTTTACAATTATTATCTCATTTGATCCTCAAAACAACCCTGGCAAGTAGGTGCTATTATTATCCTCATTTTATAGATGAGGAAACTGAGGCAAATAGACGTTATGTGACTTGCCTGGAGGCAAACAGCTAGGAGGGATCTGAGGACAGAATTGAAGTTACATCTTCCTGACTCCAGGGCAGAATCTCTATCCATTATACCACCTAGCTGACCCTGGCAGATTAGGTGACCTCCAAGAAATCTTCCAGCTCAAATCTGTGATTAAACTACTTTGGTAATGTGTAAACACAGATTCATTCCAGTGAATTGTCATATCATTTGCAACATCTGCCTTTTAGTATTATATACCCAGAGAGCCAAGGTATATGTGTGTGTTTAAAGAAGCCAAAGTCATCTTTTCCCTAAATAATGCCAGGAACATGTGTTCACAGACTCCCAAAAGAGTTAACAGTCATTCCTGCAAGTGAGGCAGATTTCTAATGGTCATACTATAGTGTGTATAGTGAAACGAAAACTGAACTTGGGTCTGAAAATTTAGATTGAAGTCCAAGTCCCGATCAATAGTTAGTCCCCAAGTGACCATGAACAAATCTCTTTGCTTCTAGAAAGCTGTTTTGTCATCTGTAAAATGGAAGTAATAATAGTGGCACTACTTCTCTTACAGGGTTGTTGTGAGGAAACTACATTTCAAATGGTGATGCATGATTTATTACAATGGCTCGTTTATTTTATATACAGAATATCATTAACATATTTTAAAAGTAAGTGTTTGGATAATAGACACTTTCCACTTTATACATAATTGCCAGGATGGTACTTCTGAGGTTTACAAAGGATTCTAGGGTCATATATTTAGAATTGGAAGGGGAATGAAAGGCCATCTTTTCCATCTCTCATTTTACAGATGTGAAAACCAAGGTTCAGAGGTTGAGTGAATTGCCTAATGTCACATAAGTAGCAAGTGGCCATGCCACTTCCTGATCTAATTCCTAGTCCAGCGATCTTTCCACTGCACCCTAAATATTCACAACAAATTCTATGCCAAAAGCCTATTTGCACAATAAATGGTGAAGGAATGAATGGTGACTCCCTTTTGGAGCTTCTCCTTCAAATAAAAAAAGGAGCAAATATTTGCTGAAAATCAAGAACACATACCCAATGTGATTTCTCCCTCCCTCTTTCATTTTTTTTAAACCTTTGTAAAGAAGGGGATTTTCCAGTACCCTCCCTGGACCCTATGTCTTTGAATATCTGGACTCTAATTGGAGAAATTAACAGACTGCACAATAATAATAAAGGATCAGAAGTTCAGGGCCAATGTTAGGGGATGACAAGATGAAATGACTGGCTAGTTGAATGAATGAATGAATGCATGAATGAATGACTGATCATTATTCATAAAAAGACTTACTATGTGAATAGTGCGATGCTAAGCCATGGTCAGGTGAATAGAAAAGGAAGCTATTCAGTCCCTCTCTCAAGCAGCTCACATTCTAATAGTATAAGAAAACATAAGTAGGAGACTTCTGCAAATCAGATGAAAAGTCCAGTGATTCTTATGGTACAATACCCTGCCTACAACAGTAAAACATATAATAAAATATCTTTGGTGTAGCTTCCATTGATAAAATCATGTTTTCTACTGGTGAATGATCTTTATGATTTTCAGGTAGTCCAAAAATTCTTGCATTGTTTTACCTCAATATATTCTCCAGATCAGTTGTTTTTCTAATAAGATGTTTCAGATTCTCTTCTATTTTTTTAGTTTTATTATTTCTTCAGGTGCTATTATATCATTTGATTCCCCTTCCCCAATTCTAGTTTTCAAGGATTTATTTTCCTCCTTAAGATTTTGAACCTCTTTTCCCAATTGGTTGTTTTTTTCTCATAAATTTCTTAGGTTGCTTTTTTTCCCCTAATATTTTCTTGATTTCTCTTATTTAACTTTTAAATTCCTTTTCAGTTTTTCCAAGAACTCTTTGGGGGCTTGTGACTATTTGGCTTTTTCACCTCACTATCTTCCTCTGAACATGAACCCAGATAGTCTTTTATATGACAGAAATTATTCATGGTTGGGATGTTTTTTCTTTGCTTACTCATGGTTATTTTCTTTTATTCTTTGTAGTTTGTTATCGTAATCAGATTTTAATCCCAAGTTATAGACAATGGTGCCCCATAGCTCAGCTTCAACTTACTGTTTTTTTCTGAATTCTTTCTGAAGGCCCAACTTCAGGTCCTCCTCACCTCCTTTAAGTCACAATTGGGGCCCCAGACACACTTGTCCCAAAAATCTCTTGCTCCTTTCGGTACCCCACTCACCCGGCATGTGCTTACTCCTCCCCACCTGTCCCTGAAGCCTGAGATCACATCTGGTCAGCACCACCAGGTCTAGTTTCCAGAAACATCAGGGAGTCTCCTCCTCTGGAGTACCAAGTTGTGAATCCTAACTGTGCTACTTAAAACCTGTGTGAATTGGATCAATTTGCTTAAACTTTCCTGGCTTCAGTCTTTGGAGTGGGAAATTTAGACTACATCACCTAAAAGATGCCTTCAGATTCTAAAGAAGTGATGTTACCAAGTCAAAAAGTGTGTACATTCAGAGGCCTTTTTTACTTAAACTCTCTGGGCTTTAATCTTGGGAATGAGAAAGTTAGACTACATGACCTTAAAGATTCCTTCAGACTTTAAAGAAGTGATGTCGCCAAGTCAAAAAGTACGTACATTCAGTTTTAAGTTACTATTACTTCTGCTAAAGTATGCTATGAAATCTAAGCATTTTGTCTGTGTACAAGAAGGTCTCATAAACAGTTTTATAGCAATGTAAATAAAACAACAATGGATAGAGCATCAGGCCTACAGTCAGGAAAAACCTAAGTTCAAATCTAGCCTTAGCTACTTACTAGTTGTATGACCCTGGACAAGTCACTTAACATTACTTGCCTCGATTTCCTCATCTCTAAAAGGAGCTGGAGAAAGAAATGCAAACCACTCTAGTATCTTTGCAAAGAAAACCTCAAATGGGGTCATGAAGAATAGGCTACGACTGAAATGCCTGAGCAGCAAAAGCAGTGCATATGTATGGTATTATTTTGTGCATATATCTAGTCTTCCCTACTATTTTCTCAGGACAAAGATATCATTTTATCTGGACTCAATTTCTCCTACCACCTAACACAGTGTTATATGCTATGTGATGCAGTGGATGGAGTGTTGGACCTGGAATCAGGAACACTTGAGTTCAAATATGGTGCCTGACAATGAATAGATGTTAGATCCTGCTTAAGTTAGTTAGCAGTTTGCTGCAGTTTCCTCACCTACAAAATGAGGATAGTAATAGAATCTATCTGGTAGGGTTATTGTGAGAATCCGATTAGATAATAATCATAAAAGCACTTAACATTGAGCCTGGCACATAGTAAGAATTATATAAATACGGGCATTATTATTTACATGGCAAATTAAAGTATTACTGATTTGGAAACAGAAATTCTCTCTACTGGCTCTGTAAGAAGAGGAGATTCCTGTCTATGTACAGGAAAAATCATTCTCCACGTGACTATTATGGAAAATGGAGTGGTACAATGACTAGAGATTTGAATCCGCAGTCAGGAACTCAAATTCCAATCTTGCCTCAGATATTTGCTAGCTCTATGACTCCAGACAAGTTCAGTTAAATTATGCTTCAGTTAAAATCTCTTCAGTTAAAATCTCTTTCAGTTAAAATCTCTTTCTCCTCATCTGTAAAATGGAGAGAACGATAAAAGTTGAGTTGCAACGATACCATAGAACAAAAACTTAAAGCACATTTATATAGAAATGCCAGCTATTATTATTATGTACTAATATTTCCATGATCTTATAAGGCAGATTTTTTATTACACAAATTATATTGACCTGAATTTATCAAGCCCCAAAGAATTATAGAGTATCCTCAATGAAACCATGATTACTCAGAAAAGATCAACTTAACAATCCATACAAAAAACAGACTTAAATGATTTGAAAAAGTCTGTTGACTGTGGCATACAGTTGGATATGTAGTACATTAACTTGTATGTAACTATTTATTTATCTATCTAGCATCTATCTTTATGTAGAAAGAGAGAGATGAAGAAAGATAGAGATACCTGGGGAAATTACTACACATTAACCCAAATTGAGCCCAAGATTGAACAGGAGGAAGACAGAGGACTGGATTGCATTTGGAAAATTGTAAAGTGCTTTTAGAGGTACTAAGTCATTCCTTAGTACAAGAAAACACCCTATAAAAATTTTTCTTCTTATGATACTCTATAGTTGTGAACCTTAAAATATTGAACTCTCCCAAAGAATTGAAGTATGAGTGTTCCAAAGATCAATGGGTAGAAACATGAAAGTCTCAAATAGGCTATAACATAATTAGAGGATATCTAATCACTCAATTAAAAAAATGTTAAGTGACTTCACTACTTACTCTGTGCTATATACCAGGTATGCAAAAGCAGTTCCCACCCGCAAGAAGCTTATAAACTATAGGGGAAACAACATGTGTGTTTGTGTAAGGATAGATAGAGATATGTATGCATGAGCGTCCACGTATATATTTATATCCATCCACAAACAGCCATACATATACTTACAAATTTGTATGTATACACAGAAGTGTACACACATATGTGCATATATATATATGCAACATGTATTTTATATATGTTTTTGTATTTATGTATTTATATAAATATATGTACTATATATAATAGACAACAAGATTAATTTAACATAGTTTTGGAAGAAGTTTCATGTAGAAGATGGTTTTATTCTGAATTTTGAAGGAAATCAGGTATTTCAAGGGATCTATGGTTAAAAATGATTGAGAGAGAGAAATTTTCTGGGATAGGGAAATGCCAGTGCAAACGTATGACACAGAATTCTGTGAAAAGCAATATTAAGGCCAACGTGACTAGATTGTACAGTGTGGAATAGAATGATGTATATATAAAAAGTCTGGAGAAGGGCCATGATGTCCCAAAAGTAAAAGGAACCTAAGAAATCGTAGTTTCTTAAATTTATTGAGTATTGGGATGACATAGTCAGTGGTATGTTTTCACTAACTATGCCAATTCTAAAACTGTATTATAAAGCAGCAATCAGTGGAGCCAAGAAGGTGCAATAAAAGTAGGAATTTGCTTGAGCTCTCCCCCAAACTCCTCCAAATACCTGTAAATATGACTCTAAATAAATTCTAGAGCAGCAGAACCCACAAAGTGATAGAGCGAAACACATTTCCAGTCCAAGACAACCTGGAAGGACAACAGGAAAGGTCTATTACATGAGGCTAGGAGAGGAACGCAGTCCAACATGGGCCACACCAGCATAGATGGGGCCTAAGCAGGCCTCAGGGGACTAAATCATTGGCAAAGGTGACAGTTTCCAGATTTCATAATCACAAAATGCCAAGGACAATGTGGAAGGTCAGGAGGGAAAGCCTATTGGACCTATGTGAGAGAGGAACATGGTCACCCCAGCCCCAGAGTGGTAGAGGAGATTGTGGAGTGTGTGGTGGCTGCAGCAGCAGCTGTTTCCTGAGCTCTAGGCCTGCAGATTGTGGGGGGATCAAGCAGCTGATCAGAGGGGTATTGCAGGGATCTCTTTGCCAGTGCCGAGGAGAGATTCTCTTGCTTTGCTCTGCTTTGATCAGGCTCACAGTCTTGGGTGGTAGTTCTGGGGTGAGGACAAGCATTGGCATGGTGGGGCTTGTGGCAGCAGTGGAGAAGGAATCCTCTTCACAGTTCCAAGGCAGAAAAGAGTGCTTGAGGTAACTCATAGACAAGAGTACAGACCAGGAGAGGACTAAATACTGCTCCTTTGATCATACAACCTCGGAAGAGCTGAAAATTTGAAGGTCCCTAGAAATATCTCTGAAAACAGCTGCATAAAACCCATGAAGCTTGAGATAATACACCATCCCTACTACCCACTGAAAAGAGAGACCTATCTTGACAAAGAGTTTGAAAGTCAAGTAATTGGCTGGAAAATATGAGTAAATAGCAGAGGAAAAATCAGACAATTGAATCTTATTTTGATGACAAGGAAGAGCAAAACATACAACCAGAATAAATAACAAAGTCAAAGCTCCTACATCCAAAGCCTCCAAGAAAAGTACGAATTAGTTGCAGGTCATGGAAGAGCTCACAAAGGATTTTGAAATTCAAGTAAGAAAAAGAGAACAAAAATTGGGAAGAGAAATGAGAGTTATGAAAGAAAATCAAGAAAAACAAGTCAACAGTTTGCTAAAAGAGACCCAGAAATGTTGAAGAAAATAACACCTTAAAAATAGACTAACCCAAATGGCAAAAGAAGTCCAAAAAGCCAATAAGGAGAAGAATGCCTTACAAAGCAGAATTGGCCAAATGGAAAAGGAGGTCTAAGAGCCCACTGAAAAAAATAATTCCTTAAAGATTAAATGGAGCAAATGAAACCTCATGACTTTATGACAAACTAGGAAATTATAAAACAAAACCAAAAGAATGACAAAACAGAAGACAATGTGAAATGTCTCACTGGAAAAACAACTGAAAAATAGAACCAGGAGAGACAATTTAAAAATTATTGGATTCCCTGAAAACCGTGATCAAAAATGAATCTAGACATCATCTTTCAAGAAATTATCAAGCAAAGCTCCCTTGATATTCTATTACCAAAAGGGAAAATAAATATTGAAAGAATCCACCTATTGCCTCCTAAAAGAGATCCCAAAAGAAAAACTTCTGGGAATATTGCAGCCAAATTCCTGACTTCCCAGGTCAAAAAGAAAATATTTCAAGCAGTCAGAAAGAAATAATTTGAGTATTATGGAAATACCATCAGGATAACACAAAATTTAGCATCTTCTACATTAAAGGATCAGAGGTATTGGAATATGATATGATATTCAAATTACATAGGATTAAAACCAAGAAAAATCAGCAAAACTGAGTATAATAGTTCAGTGGAAAAAATGGAACTTCAATGAAATAAGGCCTTTCAAGTATTCTTGATGAAAAGGCCAGAGTTAAATAGAAATTTTGACTTTCAAATACAAGAATCAAGAGAAACATGAAAAGGTAAACAGAAAAGAGAAATCATAAGGGACTCACTAAAGTTAAACTATTTATATTGCTACATGGAAAGATAACATTCATAACTCTTGAGAATCTTTTCAGTATTAGGGTAGTTGGAGGGAATACATACATACATACATACATACATATATATATATATATATACATAGTGAGGGCATAGGGTGAGTTGAATATGAAGGGATGTTATTTACAAAATTAAATTCAGGAGTGAGATAGGAGTATATTTTAGAAGGAGAAAGGGAGAAATAGAATAAGGTAAATTATCTCACATAAAAGAGGAAAGAAAAAGTTTTACAATGGAGCAGAAGGGGAAAGGTGGGAGTAAATGAGTGATCCTCACTCTCATTGGATTTGGATTAAGGAGGGAATAATTTATACACTCAACTGGGTATGGAAATATGTTTTAGCCTTTAGGAAAGTAGGGGGAAGGGGGCTAAGGGGGAGTATGGTAAAAAGGAGAGTAAATAGAAGGAGGAAGTAATCAGAAGCAAATACTTATGAGGAAGGACAGGGTCAAAGGAGAGAAGAGAATAAATGGAGGGCAGGATAGGATGCAGGGACATACAGTTAGTCTTTTACAACATGAGTCTTACAGAAGTGTTTTTTGTGACTACACATCTATAACCTATAGAAAATTGCTTGCCTTCTCAATGGGGGTGGGTGAGGAGGGAGGAAGGGAGAGAATTTGGAGCTAAAATGTTAAAAATTATTTTTACAAGAAACTGGGAAATAAGACATATAGGCTATGAGGTATAGAAATCTATGTTGCCCTACAAGAAAGTAGATGGAAAGGGAAAAAGAGAAGGGGGGTGTGTTGTGAAAGAAGGAAGGGCAGATTGGGGAAAGAGGCAATCAGAATGAATACTGTTTTGGGGTTTTGAGAGGGGAGAGATGAGAAGAAAATCTGAAACTCAAAATCTTATGAAAGTGAGTGTTGAAAACTAAAACTAAATTGATTAATAAAAAAGCAACAATCATCAAAGCTATTTGTTACTGGCTAAGAAATAAAGTGATGGATCAGTGGAATAGATTAGGTACACAAGATACAGTAGTCAATAACTATTGTAATCTACTGTTTGATAAACCCAAGAACTCCAGATTCTGGGATAAGAACTCACTATCTGAGAAAAAAATCTGGAAAAACTGGAAAATGGTAAGGCAGAAATTAGACATAGACTAAGATGTTACAGCCTACACTAAGATAAGGTCAAAATGAGTAGATTTAGACATAAAGGATGATACCATAAGCAAATTACCAGAGCAAGGACTTGTTTACCTGTCAGATCTATGGAAAAGAGAAGAGTTTGTGACCAAACAAGAGACAGACACCATCATAAAATGCAAAATGTATAATTGTGATTACTTTAAATGGAAAAGATTTTGCACAAAGCCAATGCAGCCAAGATTAGAGGGAAACAGAAAACTGGGAAACAATTTTTATAACCAGTATCTCTTATAAAGGCCTCATTTATATAATATATAGAGAACTGAGTCAAATTTATAAGAATACAAGTCATTTTCCAGTTGATAAATGATCAAGGATATGAACAGGTAGTTTTCAGGTAAAGCAATAAAAGCTATCTATAGTCCTGTGAAAAATGCTCTAAATCACTATTGTTTAGAAAAGTGCTAATTAAAACAACTCTAAGGTACTACATCACACCTGTGAGACTGACTAATATGACAAAAAAGGAGAATGATGAATGTTAGGGATGTGGGAAAATTGGAACACTAAGGTGTTGTTGATGGAGTTGTGAACAGATCTAAGCATTCTGGAGAGCAATTTGGAACTGTGCCCACAAGGGTATAAAATGGCATACCCTTTGATCCAGTAATACCGCTACTAAATGTGTATCCCAAAGTGATCATATAAAAGGGAAAAGGATCCACATATACAAAAAATATTTTCAGCAGCTCTTTTTGTAGTAGCCAAGAATTAGGCATTGTGGGGATGCCCATCAATTGGACAGGTTGTGGTGTAAGAATAAAATGAAATATCATTGTTCAATAAGAAATAATGAGCATGCTGATTTCAGAATAACCTGAGAAGACTTACATGAATTGATGCATATTAAAGTGAACAAACCAAGAGAACATTGTTCACAGTAACAGCAACACTGTGTGATGACCATCTTTGATAGACTTAACTGTTCTCAGCAATACAGTGATCTAAGACAATCCAAAAAGACTCATGATGGCAAATGCAGAGAAAGAACTGTAGAGTCTGAATGTAGATCAAAGAATGCTATTTTCTCTTTTTTGTTGTTGTTTTTTATTTCTCATAGTTTTCTCCTTTTGTTCTGATTCTTCTTTCACAACATGACTAATAAGGAAATATGTTCAATATGATTGTACATGTATATCCTATATCAGATTGCTTGCCATATTGGGGAGAAAGAAGAAGAGGGAGGGAGAGAGAGAAAAATTTGTAACTCAAAATCTTATAAAAGTGAATGTTGAAAACTAAAAAAAAAGAGAACAGTGCTTTCAGAAAAATCACGTTGAAAGTAAGTGGAAGATGGGTTAGATTGGGGAGAGAAGAGGTAGGTAATCCATGTGAGGCTATTGCAATAACCCAGAGAAGAAATGGTGAATCTAAATTAATATTGTGGCTAAGTGGAGATAAACGGACTAATGGACAAAGAGAGAGAAAACAATATAAAAAAGCAAAAATAACATAGGGAAAAGCCACCACTTCACTGATAATTCACAAAATATGAAAATACCTGGAGAGAGGTCTCTAGTAGTTGCGAAGATTGATTTTTCTGTGTGTGGAAGCAGGGAGGGTGAGCTCTATGGGAAAACATGGACAAGATGCACAAAAGATATGACAGGGATTAGTTGTAATCAGCACTGAAGAAGGGGATACCCACACCAAAGAGTTCATTAATACATTGAAATCAAAAGTATAGTGAAATTATGGGGCATGTTTCTGAGAATGTAAGGGGCATAGAAAAATAGTGCCAGATTGTGTCATCAAGGGGTGCTGGTAAATGTTTAAGAATTGGCTATCTGGGGGAGGATGATATATATGATACAATTTAAAAAATTTAAACTTCATTGTTAACATTTTTCCACTCCTATCTTAAGTCTAGACAAACAACAAATCAAGTCACAATTTGTATCATTTTACCAACTTCTAAAGTTTAAAATGCTCACACTGAAAATTTAGCAATCCACTCTCAAGAGCCCTTACAAGTTGGTTACAGTACACCACTGGGTGTCATCATGGTGAATAAAAGAGAGAAGAGAATATTCTATAGCTCCAGTGGGGTGGTCGATCCTTCATTTCCTTATGTGTCAGGAGGAAAGAATCAAGCCAAGAAAATTCCAGTAAAGCACGAAATCATAGAAAGCCACACCCACAGCCACTACAAATTCAGACAATGAAGCTGTCTCTGTCATCTCTTTCTCCCTCCCTCCTTCTCTCTCCCTCTCTCTCTCTCTCTCTCTCTGTCTCTTTGCCCATTGCAAAACTGATTACTTTTTCCCTTAAGTATTCTACAAATGACCTTAACTCTTTACACCCTAAATCATTCTTCTGAACCCAGGGAAAGGGAAGGGAATGGAAAGGAGGTGAGGTGAAAAGGAAAGGGAAGGAAATTGAAAGGGAGGTAAAGAGAAATGGAGGAAAGGGAAGAGAAGAGAAGGGAAGAAGGATAGAAAAAGATAATGTTTTCCAGAACTTTTATTTCTCTAGGATTTCATCACTTCTTCAGTTCAACAGTCTTCCATTACTACCAGAGTAGTAACAAGCATAAGGTAATAGGGTGGGATGGGGCCTTAATATTTTCTTTGCAGTGGGAACATGGACAGAGAGAAGACTATAAGGCATACAAGAACATCACAAGGAAGAAGTATGATTTGCTCCTCCTTTAGTACATTGAAATCCTGTGATAAAGTAGCAACTCCACAGCCCCAGTGTGTTCCTGTCATCCCCAGAATGTTGCATTACCTTCAAATACTTTTATCAAGGTCCTCTGTTGCAACTGAATTTATCCCAGGTGTCAGAAACTGTATTATTTATAATACAACCATCATAGGACCCCAAGCTAGCCTTTGAAATTAAAACAACAATGAACGTTACTAACCCCAGCAGACTTGTGATGACCTTACCAGGGGACATGAACAAAAGTTGCTTTGCAAGGGTGCACATAGATTAGTTTCTGCCTGTATCTTAAGAGGAACCATTAAGAACAATTAGGTCACAGAATCATCAGTTTATTGGAGTATTGACATTTTTTTCCATAACACTGGAGAACAGTAAACATGCCTTTCCTGAATATAATCTTGGGGTTAAATAACCTTTTGTTCCTTCAACTGATTAATATTGAGCTCAAGACCCTTATCTATTCAAGGATCCTGGTTCTCAATATTCTACAACTTATCAATGCCCTTCCTAACACATAGTAACCAGGACTGAATCCAATAGTCCAGACATGAGGTAATCAGAGCAGGTTACAGCAGTATTTTCCTCTCCTTTCTACCAAAAGAAATCACTCCTTTCGTCTCTCTTAATATAGCTTTTGAAACCATGTTTTCATTTTAAAGACAATCTGAAAAGTAACTTTTTATATGATACTATATCAAAGCCTTTATAAAAGTCAAAGATGCACTATGTTTTATTATCTTTGCAATTTCATCCAGCAAAAATCTTTAAAGTTCATCATAACTTCATTCTTCCTCATACATTCAAAGAATTTCAAAATATACAAAAAGATAGCAAAGATACAAATAGGTACAGAGGTGAATTGCAAGAATGAAAAATGGTCTGATATAAAAGGATTTGGTGTGGAGCCCAGACAAATACAGGTTTTCAGAAATGGGCGACCCTCACAAGGACCTCATTTATATTATAAGACCTTGAATGATGAATATTTATTCTCCCCTAGCAAGCATTGCTTGACTTTAAAACAACAAAGACAACAACAAATTTTAGTAATATCTTTCGTTTTTAAAAACAATTAACATTTATTTCTGAAAAGTTTCTTCATCATTCCCTGTAATGCTCATGAGATTAAAGATCTTCCCCACTCATTAATGGGCCTGCCCATTAATGAAAGTTTGATTAGGGGAGATTTGTTTTGAACAAGGCCCACACTTTTTGTTAATTTCTAATTAGGCATTGGTTCTCAAGGGCTGTGATGCCCTCTGCCTCTGAATATACATACACATACATAGGTATATACATATATGTATATATACATAGATACACATATATGTATATACACATGTACATGTGTGTATATATATAATCTGTTTACATACTCTATGGTAAGTATATACATATATGTATATATACACACGCATATATGTGCATACATGTGTATATATACATGAATGTACATGCATATACTTGTATACGTATATATGTGTATATATGTATACACACATATATATATTTATATATATAAAATCTGTATATATACTCTATCGTGAGGTTTTGTTTTGGGGCTTACTCACTGGAAATGTTTGTTTGGCCAGACTAGACTCTGAACAGACACTAAGGAGCCCCAGGCTTTGAAAAACCAGGTATTGGTGCTTCCTTCTCTGGTAACTATTTATGTATATAATGGTCAGACAGCTGTATATGTCTGTTGATCTGTGATATATATATTGATGTGGTCAGGCAACTGGCAGCACTGTCTGTTGATTATTATTTCTCTGTATTTTCTCTGCAGTTTGGGATGCTGACTTTTCCCCCTGAACTAAGTGAATGATATATGTGCCTGATTAAAATAATTGTTGACCCTTCAAAAGTTGCTTTCCTTTTAGAAAAGTAGATCTAAGAACCTGTGCAACAAGCCATCCTGGATGTGTCAGGGTGTTTTCTTTTATATTCCCTAACCAGCAAAATACCTAATATGAAAAAGATTGAAAATGAGATAAGAGAAGATTAATTAATCAACACATCAACTGGGCAGTTTATACATGGTTACACATACATACTCCTCCATGTAAGAAATGATGGAAGGGAAGTACATTTTTAAATTCTTCTCAAGAGTTATGTTTGGTCTTTATAATTTCACAGCAATATTTTTTTTCTTATTTTGCACTTTTATGTTGTCATAACCATTGTTAATAGTTTTTCTTCATGATTTACTTTACTTAACACTGATTCAGATCACAGAAATCTTCCCATCCTTTTCTTATTTCTTCAAAGTCATCATTTCTTACTGTAGATTGACATTTAATTACATTGATGAGCCATAATTAGTTTACTTATTCTTCATTCAGTGTGACTCTATTTTATTCCAGTACTTTGCTACCACATAAAAAAAGTGCTGCTATGAATATTTTGGTGTATATAGTGCATTTCTAACTAGCTTTGATATCCTTATAGTATAGGCTTAACAAGGTGTCTTGGGATCAAGGGTCCCTGACCTTTTAAAATACAATTCAAAATAGCCTTCTAGAGTGGCTGGAAAAATTCACAATTTCACCAACAAGATGTTGTAAGTTTGCCTTCTCATAGCCCTTTCAATATATAATTTCATCCTTTGTCATATTTGACAATTTGCTCAGTGTGTAGTCAAAGTTCAAGATCCTGGATGTTTCCATGGTATTCCTGCTGTCAACAAGAACAAAAAAGACCCACTAGGAGATTGAGTGGATCTGACATGGTGAATTTATAGAAGATCTTCAGCAAGAAGTCATCTAGGATAAGCAAGCATAAATAGGCTATGATCAGAGCTAATGGAGGAAATATCTAAACAAATTATATCACAAGCTACCTTAAATATTTGATGGTCATTCACCACCAAGTTTAAATTATTTTGATGATGGACAGATAAACTATTGTTGAATAGTCGAGTAAGAGAAAGTCTCTGTTGTGATAAAACGCTATTCCTAGGACAACCTCCAAACAATAGTTTATAGCTAAGTTCTTTTGCCCTCCTTTGGGTAACTTTCTGTTTCCCATTTCTTTTGCAAAGACTGTGTGTGGTGAATTTATAGTCATTCCATTTTTATTTTTTCCCATAGTATATTTCCCCTAGCATATAGCACAGTATGTCAGCTGTTTCCTAGGACACAAATTGTTTTACTGAAGTTCAAGAGAATTTGGGGAATACCCCATATAAAGTAAGTTGGCTCATAATAACATCATGCTATTAACATATTGATATATAATAATTTTACTAATACATTGGGATAGCCAAGTGACATAGTGAACAAAACACTGGGCCTAGAGTCAGAAAAAAACTGAGTTCAAATCCTGCTTCTGACATTTATTAGCTCTGAGACACTAAGAAAGGCACTTTCAAAGTCAGTTAACCTTTCTCTACCTGTTTCCTCAATGGCAGAATGGGGATAGTAACAGAGTTTTTCTGAAAATCAAAAGACTTGAGTATAAAGCACTGAGCAGTAGGTGGCATGTAAATACTTTTCCCCTTCCCCTAAAGCTATATTACAACATGTAGTCCTGAAAAGCTATTGGAGTATTTCTTGGTCAATTTTGTATATACCTAACATGGTTCTATGAAACTCTTTGTTCTTGATAAGATTATATTAAAAGTCTTATATTTCAGAGGCAGAGTCAAGATGGCGGAATAGCAGCATAACTTTCTAGAGTGCTCCCATCAAGCCCAGCCAAATACCTGTAAAAAAATGACTCTAAACCAATTTTGGAGCTGCAGAACTCACAGAATTATGAAGTGAAACAATCTCCAACTCAAGACAACCTAGAAGGTTGCCAGGAAGTGTCTTTCGCATTGCACTGAGCAGGGCACAGTCCAATGTGGGCCTCGACAGCACAGAGGGGACCTGAGCAGGCCTTGAGGAACCTGAATCTCTTTTATCTGTGGTGGTTTCTAGACTTTACTGCCCCAAAATGCTGAGGAGAAATTGGAAGGGAACTGGAAAAAAAACTTTGAGACCTGTGTGAGAGAGTATAGTGGTACAGCCGTAACCTCAGTGGTAGAACTGGGAGTGGTCGGAGGAATGGGATCAGCCCTTGACAACCACAGTAGCAATGAAAGCAGGGGCAGCAACTGTTTCTGGAGCTCTAGGCCTCCAGATTAGGGAGGGATTGAGTGGCTGACAATACACCACCTCCACTCCCACTGGAAGCAGAGAACTACCTTGACAAAGAGTTCAAAAATCATATTCAGGGGAAAAAATGGAATTTCAATGAAATAGAAGACTTTCAAGGATTCTTGATGAAAAGACCAGAGCTGAACAAAAAAATTGACTTTCAAACACAGGAATCAAGACATGCATGAAAAGATAAACAGGAAAGAAAAATCATAAGAGATTTACTAAAGTTGAACTGTTCATATTCCTACTCATTGTATTTGGCTTAAGGAGGGAATAACATGGACACTCAATTTGCTATGAAAATCTATCTTACACTACAGGAAAGTAGAGGAGAAGGGGATACACAGGGTGTGAGGGGAAGATAGAAGGGAGGGCAAATGGGAGGAGAGGATAATTAGAAGTAAACACTTTTGAGAAGGTATAGTGTCAAAAGAGAGAATAAAATAAATGGGAGGCAGATTAAGATGGAGGGAAATATAGTTTGTCTTTCACAAACATGACTTTTATGGAAGTCTTTTGTATACCTACACATGTATAACATATATCGAATTGCTTACCTTCTCAGAGGAGATGGGTGGGAGGGAGGAAGGTAGAGAAGTTTGAACTCAAAAGTTTTAAAAACAAATGTTCAAAATTGTTTTTAACGTGCAACTGGGAAATAAGATATACAGGTAATGGGATATAGAAATCTATTTTGCCCTACAAGAAAACAGAGGAGATGGGGATATGGAGGAGTGTAATAGATTAGGGAAAGGGGTAATAAGAATGCATGCTATCTTAGGGTGGGTGGAGGGGAGAGATGGGGAGAAAATTTGGAACTCAAAATCTTGTGGAAATGAATGCTGAAAACTAAAACTAAATTTTAAAAAATGACAAAAAAGTCTTGTATTTCAAAAGTTATCCAGAGCCATACTTAGAGTATATCCCAAAACAAAAACAAAAACTTGTTTTAACAAGTAAATATAACAGGGTTTAATATTTAGTTATCAATAGTAATTATATAGAATTGAAAGCTACCAGTTCCCTTCAGTGGTCATTATCCTGGTGGATAAACTGAGTACATCACTGGTTTGACTTTGAACTGTTTCCATTCCATTGTACATTCTCCTAAGTTGGCCCTGAGGTATTCAATTGAGGAGAGTATTCTAGGGTCCCTGCCTTTACACATTGAGGCAATGTCTCAAAGCTTTTGCTTTGCTTCAACTGGTGTGTTTCATGATGCTTACCCTAGAAACCAAAATTGAGAGTTGATATACCTGTATAAAATTGATGAATGCAGGTACTTGGTTTGCATTTCTCAATTATCTATACTATATTTAAACCATTTCAACTCACTTCCAGACCCTCCCTCTTTCAGCTCCCAGTCACTGAATCCAAATTCTAGTATATTAACTTCTAAAAATTGTTTTGGATCATTTCTCTCCTTGATGGTTTACTTTTCCTTTATACCTTCCTCCTAACCAAGGCTTAATAGTTGGCTTCATCTATTTTAAAATTATTTTAATGGTATACTTGTTTTGTATCACCTACATATCAGTCTATCTGTTCATCATCTAGCTTCCCAGGAAGCCATCCCTTATGATAAGGAGAGAGAGAGAGAGAGAGAGAGAGAGAGAGAGAGAGAGAGAGAGAGAGAGAGAGAGAGAGAGAGAGAGATAAAGGTCCTAAAATCTAACCAATGTATAAAAAGAGTATGACATTATATGTAATATTACATACATATTAACTAAATGAAGCTGATCTAATTTTTTATTTGTTTCTTTGCTTACAATAGAAGTAAAAGTCTTTTTTTCCTGAACCATAGCTTTCATTTTCACTTTAACACAGAAACATTTTCCTAATCAACCAAGCTTTATTCAGTCACATTCACTTGAACCTGCTAACAAAATAATTCTGAAATTATATTTCCTCTTTCCTTGGCAAATAGCTTTTTTTAGACTTTCATCACTATATTTCCTATTTTTGCTTTAATTATCTCATCTATTTGTGCTTTTATGCTTTCCTGGAGAGATTTTTCATCTTGGGCTCTCCTCACTCTTTTTCTCTCCACTTCATCTCCTTTTATTATACCACCATCAACATCAACACCACCACCACCATTATCATATAGGAATCACCCCAAAACTTCCTTTGAATTATCACCTCAACACCTACACTTCCAAGTTCTTGGCCTCTTCATGTACAAAATTTGCATTAAAATGGCACACTTTCAATTCTTCTGGTTCCTCAGGAGGCCCTAAATCCACAAAGATTTTTTGCCACACCTTCTTTCATGTTAGAAATATTTAAAAATTCAGAAATGGTTTTACAAAACAAAGTATTTTGCTCTATATCTCTATTCATTTCTTTACATTACTCAGATTTTACTTTTGAATTATATAACATAAGCTAGTTCAAAGTATGCATATTTGTACACTTCCTTTTCAATCTTTCCATAATTATTTCAAAGCTAACTGTCAGAACTCTAAAGCTATTGTATTAGTAAATTCTTACATTTTTATCTGTTTGTTCGTGGTTAATAGACCTCTTCTCCCAAATGTGGGAGGTGAGGTTGCTTTTGAAAGCTAGGCTTTGTCTCATGCTTTATTTCTTCACAATTTTTAATCTCTGAATTTCAGTGATGTATGTCGAGGCTAATTATGTAAAAAAGTGGCAAGGACTATCAGTAGATAAAGAGCTAGCTTCAGAATTTGGAAGACTCAGGATCAGGTCTTTTAAACTTCCAGTGCCCCGTACAATTTTCTAAGATTATGAATAGTTTAACAATTGGTAAAGGGAATTTCCTCACAAGGAACTCTCTATATCCATAAAATAGCATAGTTGACAAGTACATGTATTTATTTTTCAGAACTTCATACAAAATTTTTTTAACAGCAAAAGTTTATTAGCAGAGGCAAAAACACATTAGACTATTATCATTCTTCCTGCAAAAAACCTCTACCTACAGAAGTTCGACAGCTAATTACTTTGAAAAATACTTTGGGGCATAATTAAATTGCAGAAAGTCCAGTGGTTATCTTTATCAGTGTAAGGGACAGTTAAAATAATAACTTGCTTTCATTATAATTTTTTTTGCTTTGAAAAATAAGTATACTTTTTATTGAAATAAAATTCTGGTGCCATAACTTTCTGACTCCTTTAAGGTTTTTGAAAATGAACTTTGGGGTTAAATTTATTTCCATAGCCATAAGATCTTGTCATATATGTTGTAGAGAGAATTCCATTCTGGGTATGGTTTGGGTTAGATGGCCACTGAGATCTTCTCAACTCTGAGATTCTCTGACATTGCAGATAAAGGAGAAAGGCATAGTGTAGGGTAGAGTCAAAATGATGGAGTATGAGAAAATGATACAGTCTAGTTCCCACTCTATCTCCTTCATAAAGGTGTAGAATATGCAGACCAAACACTTATTAGGGAAGTCAAGAAAAAAATTGCAATATGTTGCTTTTTTCAGTCCATAGTGCCTTAGGTAGGCAAACAGAGAAGTCTTTGGACACTGGGGATGCAAGTCTGCCCAGTAGCAATTAAAGTGGAAAGCATCCTGATGTCTACGGACTGAAAAGGTCAGGACAAAAAGAGTTGCTAAAGAATCACTGACCTAGCACAATGTGCAGGAAAGGTTGCCACTTGACACCTCTTTGCCAACTATCAACTTCTGGGTCACCGGTCTAGAACAAAGAGGAATAGTTACCAACATGGGTCTTTTTTGTGTTTTGAGCAAGGAGCAAGTTCCAGAAATAAATCTGAGCTATATAGCTTAGCTTCCAGGAACAGACCAAGAGAATCAGCTGTCACTTCTGGTCAGCATGGAATACTAGAGTGGAATAACAGAGGCAGTAAACCAAAACCAAAGAAAAGCCTACATGTTAATCACTCTGAAGCTGAAAAGTTCCCTAATAGACTAAGTGGCTTAGTTTAGCAGCAGTCTACTGAAACTCTAAAGACAAAATGATGGACTCCAAGCCTATGTCAGGAACTTAAAGAGCTCAGACTAACAGGGCAGTGAAGAGAGTTTGCAGTACATTGTATCACTTTGGTCAGACTGAAAACTTGAAGGTCTCCAACCTGAGCAGTGAAAACAGCAGAGAAAATTAAGAGGACAGAATCTCAGACCAGACATTTACCCCAGAAGTGTACAGAAGCCTGCATTAATAGAAAGGCCAAAGTCAAGAAGTGGACTAGAAGAATGAGTAAACAAAAAAAGAATTTAATCATAAAATTATGGAGACAAGGAAGCTCAAAATATAAAATCAGAAGAAGAGTATAACTCAAAAAGATAAACAGGTAAAGTCTCAAAGAAAAATTCATTTTAGAAACAAGTCTACCCAGAATTCCTGGAATCATAAAAACAAAAATTAAAAAGAGAACTAAATAAAATATCTTAAGAACCAAATGAGAGCAGTTGAGGAAAAAATGGGAAAAGAATTGAGAAGTAGGGAAAATATACAAAAAGAAAATTAGCTTAGAAAAGGAGCCATAATTCCTTACTGAAGAAAATAACACCTTAAAAGGTAGAATTGACCAAAGAAAAGTTAGTTATTCCATGAAATGATAAGAAATTTCAAAAATAAAGTCAAAATACTAAAAAGAATAAAAAGAAATTTGCATCAGTGGCTCACAGAAAAACTGCTCTAGGAGAGACAATTTGAGAATCCTGAGACTATCTGAAAGCCATAAACAAAAAAAAAGAGTAAAAACATCATATTCCAAGGAATATAAATTAGCTAGATATCTTAGAACCAAAGGACAAAGTAGAAATTGAAAAAAAGAAATCTCCTTATTTCTTCCTGAAAGAATCCTCAAATTGAAAAATCCAAGGAATGTTAAAGTCAAAAACCTGAGCTTCTATGTCAAGAAAAAGAAATACTACTACTACTTCTGCTGCTCCTGGTGACTACCACTACTGTTGCTATGGTTGTTGCTGCTGCTGCTACTGGTACTACTACTATTAACTGGAGCTAATATTTATAGAGATACTGTGCTAAGCACTTCAAAGATATTATCTGGAAAATAAGAATTATTATTATCTTCATTTTATATTTGTGAAAACTAGAGTTAAGTGACTTGCATATGGTCATGCATCAAGTAAGTGTCTGAGGCTATATTTGAACTCGTATCTTCCTGACTCCAGACCCAGAACTCTATCCACCTTGTTAACTTCAGCAAGAAAAACATAGTATGCATGACTTGGGGGAAGTTTGGGAAAAGAAGGAAGAAAAAGCAAAAGAACTAGTTTATCAACATAGGTATGGTGTTTGTGGTTTCACATGAAGCACTGATATAAAGAACTAAGTTCTGGCACAAATACCTCACATGAAGTGAGTTATGTTGGGAATATCTGTAATTTGAAATGTTGAAACCTCTGTCAATTGCCATCTATGTATAGGAAATGTTCATAGATCTATGGGGAGAGGGGTATAACCAGAGGCACTGATCTAAACACTGATCTAAAACAACCAGATAATCCATGATGACCAAATTTCTGTACAATACAAGTAAAAGTTTCTTGGTAATTAGAATATTATTGTCCCTTTCTTGGCAAGAGTAACTCCTTTTAAATAATCTCCATTTCTGTGGATAGCCACATCTAAACTCTGTTTCGTCTCCAACATAATTTTGTACAAGATGAACAAAAATACAGAGGTCTCCTTCCCTCAGATATTAGTCCAATAGACTAGTAATTAGAAAGTCTCCATCTTTCCTTCCTAAGGCAGAATTAATTTGTCTCAAATCCAATGATTGACCAGTTGTGAAACCAAACATTATGTATTCTCTGTATACATTAAGTACCCATGGGAAGTAACTAGTATCCAGAAGCCTTTTTGGTTCTACAGAGACAATATACAGACCAAGTGATACTTCTATATTATGTAGCTTATGTTGTTGTTGAGCTTTGTCCAGTTTTGTCTGATTCTTCATGATGCCATTTGTGGTTTTCTTGACAAAGATTCTGGGATAGTTTGTCCTTTCCTTACATTAGTTTGTAATAATGTACATAATAACTTGTATTCTTAACTATAATAAAATAGATTTGCTACTACATGATAATGGTAAGTAGGATTCTCTTTGCTATATGTCTTCCTTCAAGCACTAGGATATGATAGAAGAGTTTCTTTGTCAAACAGTTTGAACTAGATGACTTCTTGAAGTCTACCTTAATTCTCAGATTCTGTTATTTTGTTATCTTCCAATAAATCTAGTTTTCAAAACTAATAACATAATCTTGACATTAAACATTCTTACCATTAGATTTGCTTAGTGTGAAAATAAAAGTTGTTTTCCTACCCACTTTCACTATTCACCAATTCCATTCCCCCAACTGGAAACTGACAAGGACACTGAGAGTAAAGTTGGCAAAATTTATATTTGTCTTCTCCAAAGGAGTAGTCGTAAGTTTTTTTTTTAATGAAACTCCAATTATTTGCATAATCCAATCTTCCATTTACATATGTTTTATATGTAATTTTTATGTAGAAACATTACATATAACTGGAAGAAGAAAACAGAGCTCACTTTATTTGCACTTATCCTTTATCCTCAGAAGTTTCAAAAGATGAATGTTGCAACAATACCATACATATTCACAGAGTAATATTAAAGGATCACTTTCATGATGAAGTTAGTCACCATTTATGCATCAACTCTTAATGGTCTCTCAGGAAATTGCAAGATTTGATGAATGAAGTCATCTAAATTGAGAAAAAAGGAAAGGTAAGATTATCTAGAATACTAAACATTTACATGCACATTGTTTAAGTAGAAAATTATTACTTATACTCAGAGCAACACTGCAGTCTTTCTATCCTTGCCAGTACAGCATTTGATCATCTTTTCTTTCCCTTGTTTTACTTTTCTCATGTATGAGAGTAGATCATTGTATTTGAAATTAGTTGCTTTGATGAATGCTTAGTATTCTATAGGATTTGGGAAAGAAAGGGATTCTCAAAAAAACCTTTGGTGCTTGTATCAGCTTCCCAATAGACATGTGTGTATAGCATGTGTATGTATGTGCATATATGTCTGTGTATGTGTGTATGTATATATGTCATTTATCTCACTGACATTAAGGAAATTTCTTATCACAATTTCAAATTCTCTGCTAAACTTCCATCCTCATCCACATTCTGAATAAGTTGATATGTTATAGTAGAATATATATGGGGTAACAATCTTTCCAGAACTTCCTAAAACTGCTCATTGCAATATCACCACTGATTCCTGAATCGCCAAATCTAATTGCCAGTTCTTAAACCTCATCCTTCTTGACCTCTCCGCAGTCTTTGATACTGTCAATCACCCACTTCTCCTTGATAACTCTTCTATTTAGGGTTGTTTTTAAGAATTGCTCTCTCCTGGTTCTCCTCCTACTTGTCTGACCATCCTTTGTTTTGAGTGAGGGAGGGCTGTGCAGGTCATCAGCCTCACTTCTGTTCCAGAGCCATCTGAATCCAATGACCAGATATTCATCAGGATGACTGGAGATGACCCAGGATGAGGCAACTGGGGTTAAGTGACTTGCCCAAGGTCACATAGCTAGTGAGTGTCTGTGTCTGAGGTGAGATCTGAACTCAGGTCCTCCTGACTCCTGCACTGGTGCTCTATCCACTGCACCACCTAACTGCCCCTTTGCCCTCCTATTGACCTTCAAAAAAGAAAAATCTTTTCCTCCCTTATATCTCAAATTTACTTGCCTTCAGACTTCAGGCATCTCGTTCTACCACTCTGGATGTCTCCATATTCTACCTATTAGAAGTTCACTTTCTTCAACTACTCATCTCAACTGTGAGTTGACATCTGAATCACACTGTTATGTGACAGTAACAGCCACACCTCACTAGGAAAGTCACTTAACTTTTTAGTTCTTCTGAAAATTTTTAAGACTATGTAAAAATTGTGCAGCATGTACTAATATACATTAGTCAACAAAACAACAAGAATTTATTATATGTTTACTCTGTTCTGAGACTTGTGCTGGGAATATTTTTAAAAAAAGACAAAATAAGTCTTTTCTCTCAATGAATTCACAATGTAAGAGGAAAGACTGACAACATTCAAACACTTAAAAACAAACAAGATATCTACAGGATAAATTGGAGATAATCTTAAAGAAAATGTGTTATCATCAAGGGGATTTGGAAGAGGCTTCTTGTAGAAGGTGGAATTTTAGCTGGGACTTCAAGGAAACCAGGGAAGCCATGAGATGGAGATGATGCAGTTTCCTTACTGCTTTTTTCCTACTGGAGCTGGTTAATCTAGCTAACTGAAATTCTTCTGGCTACATTTTGTCTTTTCACCTTGCTGGTGGCTTTTCCTCCACCTATTGCCAAATTGTCCCTTACTCAGCAGTTCTAGGATATAGTGCAAGGTTTCATGACCTTAGTTTTCCCCCATGCTATTTCTATCAAGATGTTACTCGCATTACTTGACAGTCTCTGTGAATGTAGCAATCTTTCATTTGGTGGTCTGCTCTCTATTTCATACCTTATTAGCTGAAGTGAGAGTTTTTACTCACTCAAAGATCAGTAGATATCAGACACTTATCCCTACTCCCAACAATTCATGCCAACTCCATTGCTGTTCTCATGCCCTCTAACCCTTCCTTCTCATGAAAGTTGTCTATTTCCATGTAAGTTTAAATTGAAAAAAAAGCTTAAGCAGAGAGTGCATTTTTAAAGAAAAATTTTGTCCTCTCTAGAAAGAACTTGGCATGGACAGGAACCAAAACGGCTATTTACAAGCTCATATAAAATCTGTTTTTGCAGCCACCATCAGCAATTGACTAATGTGTAAATCTCTGCCTCTAAAGCTGCTGGTATAAGGGGTACTACACTGGTCTCTAGGATAACAAAGTCATAGATTTAAAGCAAGAAGGTATTCTAGTGGCTATTAAATCCAGTTCTCTCATTTTATACCCGAAGAAACTGAGTCCTAGAGAGGTTATATAAATTTCCCAGTGTCACACAACTAGGCAGTTTCTGAGGTGAGATTTGAACTAGCTCTTCTTGTTTTCAAGACCAGAGCCCTTCTAAGCCAAAAATGAGTACATTCCAGAACACATGCAGCCATGTCTTTCAGCAAAGTTGACCACACTTTTCCAACTATAAGGTTACATCTCACAAGATAAGAAATGTCAGAGATAACAAGGTCTTCCAATATGATTCAGTTCAAGAGATACTGGAACAACTACCCCCTCCACCACATACATGATACATAGCCATCAAATCATTGCAGCATGAGTAACACCATTTCAGTTCTTATATCTATTCTTGATCTAACTTAAATGGCACTCTGTTCACAAGACTTCTTCAATGCAGTTTTTACCCAACTTTCTAGACACTTCATCTTCTTTTGAGTATATCATACAGTATCATACAGTAAATGACCATAATAATCTAGAGATTGATAGACCCAAAGATCCAAGCTTTGGGGGCAAAAATTCACTATTTATCAAAAATTGTTGGGAGAGCTGGAAAGAAGTTTGGCAGAATTTATGGATAGACAAATATCTTACAAGGTCAAAATGAGTACATGATTCAGACATGAAGGGTGGTATCATAAGCAAATTAAGGACATGTGGAAAAAATGTAATTGTGAGATCTATAGCAAAGAGAAGTGTTTAAGACCAAGCAAGAGATAATATCATGGGAGGTAAATTGGATAGTTTTGATTACATGAAATTAAAACAATTTTGCACAAGCAAATTGAATGCAGTCAAAATAAGAAGGAAAGCAGGAAGTGGGAGTTATAGCATGTTTCTCTGATAAATGTCTAATTATTCAAATATATGTAGAGCAACTAGCCAAATCATTTTTTAAAAAAGCTATTTCCCAATTGATAAATGGTAAAAAGACATGAATAGGCAGTTTTCAGAGGAAATAAAAATGATTAATAATCATATAAAATTCTCTATAACTTCACATGTATCAAATTACTTGTCTTCTCAGGAGTGGAGAAGGGAGAGACTTTTGAACTCAATTTTGTAGATGCATGTTAAAATTTCTTAAATGGAATTGGGAAAATATTTAGCGAAAGAAAATATAAATTTTAAAAAGAAAAGAATAGTTACTGAAATAACTAATGATCAGAGAAATGGATAAAAATATCCTGAGATATCACCTCTCACTTTCTTATCAGATTGACTAACATAGCAGAAAAGAAGAATGACAAATGCTGGAGGGAATGTGGAAAAATTGGGATGCTACTCTAAAATTTACTCAGATTCTCTTTTTAGAGATATCTGAAGGAATTTGTCTTAGAGCTTCTCTCTTTGTGGTGACCAAGAACTGGAAATTGAGGGGATGCCCATCAATTGGGGGATGGCTGAACAAAGTGAGGTATATGAATGTAATAGATTACACAATATAATCTATTGTGCTATAAGAAATGATGAACAGGAAGACTTCAGAGAGGCTCGGAAAGAATGTATAAACTGATGCTAAGTGAAAGGAGCAGAACCAGGAGATCATTGCACACAGTAACAACCATGATGTGCAAAGACTTTTTCTGGTAGACTTAACCCTTCACAGAAATGCAAGGACCTAAAACATACCCAAAGGACTCTTGAGGCAAAATGACATCCACACTCAGAGAAAAAAACTACGGAATTGGAATGCATAATGAAGCAGTGAATTTTCTTTTGTGTTATGTTTTATTTTGTTTTAGTTTTTCTCGTGGTTTCTTCCATTCACTTTAATTCTTCTATTCAATATGACAAATATGAAAATATGTTTAATAAGAATGTATATGTAGAACCCATATAAGATTGCATGCTGTCTCAGGGAGGGAGGGGGAGAAAGTCTGAAACTTCTGGAAGTGATTAAATAAGAAAAAAAATAAATTAATAATAATTTTGAAAAAAAGAAAAATAAGGATGCTAATGTACTCTTGGTGAAGTTGTGAACTGGTTCAACCATTCTGGAGAAAAATTTGGAGCTGTTCCCAAATATCACTACTTGGTCTGCATCCCAAAGAAATCTGAAAAACAGAAAAAAGAACTCATAAATACAAAAACTTTTATAGCAGCTCTTTTTGTGGTGTCAAATAATTGGAAATTGAAAGGATTAGCTGGGGAATGGATAAAAAAGTTTTGGTATATGAATGTGATGGGATATTATTGTGCTCTAAGAAATGATGAGCAGGATGGTTTCAGAAAAACCTGAGAAGACTTATACGAACTGATGGAAAGTGAAGTGAGCAGTAACAGGAGAACATTGTACAATGTAACAGCAGTGTGGTACTGATAATCCACTGTGAAAGATTTAGCTTCTCTGATCAAGACAATGATTCAAGACAGTTCTGAAGGAGTTCTGAAAAATGCTATCTACCTTGAGAGAGAAAACTGATAAATTCTAAGTGCAAATAGTGTTCTTTTCATTTCATTTTTCTTACTTTTTGCAACACAGCTAATATGGAAATATGTTTTGCATGGCTTCACATGAATAATTGATATCATTTTGCTTGCCTTCTGAATGGGTGGGATAGGGGATAGAGGAAGGGAAAGAATTAGGAACTTAAAAAGATAAAAGTTGAAATGAACGAAGTTTAATTGTTCTTAAAAGACCATGTAGGTACATGTGCATCAATCAGGCAATCTCTCTGTTATCCCTTGATCTTGCTAAATGATCAGCCTACCTTTTTTTTTTGGAGGGGAGGGGAAGGGACAGCTAGATGACACTGTGAATAGAGTGTAAGACTAGTAGCTTGGAAGAACTGAGTTCTAATCCTGCTTGCCTTAGATATATTATAATTGTGTGACCCTGGGGAAATCCCTTAAATTCTCTTAGCCTTAGTTATCTCATCTGTAAAACAGGAATAATAATAGTAGCATCTTTACATGGTTATAATGAAGATCCAATGGATAGAGTATTGAAAGTTCTTTGAAAACATCATAGCAATATGTGAAGTTAAGATGCAATAATCAATTTCCTGGAAGAGTTTCAAAATTCTGAAAATATCCAGCATTCTGGCAGGGCCATTATAAACATAGATTTTAGTTCTTCATTTTGACCAAAAGTTGTGAATAGATGGCATTCCTGTCAAGTCAATAGACATTATTAGACTCATTGTCTGTTCCAAGGTGTCCTGAAGAAAAGAAGAATTTCTGCATACCTAGTGGATCTGCCAACTGCTTTTACACAAAGCTTTGTTTTATCTTATATCTTTGTCACATAAATCAAAACCAAGGTTTTGGTCCATGCCACTGGTGAGCATTTTTCAAATTGCTAGAAGAAGGCTACTTTAAAAAAATATTTTTACTCATAATAACTCTAACAATTAAGCAATTGTGTAGTAATTTGCAATAGACAGGATAAACTTTTGAACTATATTAAATATTTACACAATTTATTTATGTACCAAGTATTATTAGTTTAATATAATCAGCAGTCTAGGTTAGAAAGATAAATCTGCAATAAGCTCTGGAAGCAATGACTATGCTTACATAACTTAAATGAGAAATGTGATTTTTAAACCTAAAAGACAATCCTTAATGTTAAGTATGAATGTATTTGTGTGCATATGTACATAAGTGCCTGTATGTATAATTAAAATGATAGAACTGAGAATTTGAGTTTAAAAAAAACCAAAGCACCAACAGTTATGTTTCTAGTCAACACCAACACAAATAATAGCTTTCACACATGAACTAAATTGTAAACTCCATGAGGCCAGAAGCAGTGTCAAATTTAATGTCTCCTTTTTGCTTAATACAACATTTTATACATAGCAATTGGTCATTTTAAAAATGAGAAATAAAGGTATGAGTAAAAGTGAGAATATTTTACAAATTATTTCTTTTCCTGAGGTGGATAATCCAGTTTGTAGACCATATACACCCCCTTTCTTATCTTTCATTTATCATCTGATATTCATTGTATTGTTCTTTTGTATCTATCCTAAAATATTATCAGATACTGAAAATAAAATAATATTCCTGAATCAGCTAATTTTGCTTCTATAAAGAAAAAATGGCTGTTTAAATTTGCTTCTAGAAAAGAACAATATGACAGTTTACATTTTTGAAGTTTTGCTATCTCTAGAAGGTATGCTAGCTATTCTGCCACTGAAGGGACATGCTATGTATAATTCAAGGAATAATCCAGATTGATTTTGTTTAGTTTTAGTTGTTCCATGGAGTTGCAATTTCATGGATTTGGTTACTTCCATAATATATGCAGATTATAACACGTACATGTCTTCATGTTTTGAGCAGTTCTTTTCCTTTATCTTCAGTATAATTCCATTTGATTTCATTTCACAATCATTTACTGTGTTATCTACTGTGAGAAAGGCACTATAACAGGTGCTGAGAAATAGACAAAAGAAAATAAAGCAAATACTCCCTTACCTTGAGAAGCTTACATTTTCCAGGGATGTATGAGACAGGTAAGAGAAGAATAAATAATCAGAGGTGGGAGACAGTGCTAAAATAAAATGGGATCATGACAGACATCCTGTAGGTGACAGCACATGCAATGAATCTGGGAGGAATTTAGGGAATCTAAGGAGAGGAAGCACAGAGGAGATAGCTTGTACATAAGTAGAGAGTGGGAGGTGAAATGCTGAGTTGGGGAAACTGCAATAAGGCCAGTTTGGTTTAAATATAGTATACTTCCTGGTGACTGATGTGAAATAAGACTGGAATGATAGACTGAAGCCAGGGCATAAGAGCTTTAAAGCCAAGTTGAGGTGTTTTTATTTACTCCCACAAATCTCAGCATCCTAGAGACCTTTCTCTAAATTTCTTGACAGTGTGTAGATATCAGTGTAGGGAAATACATACATACATACATACATATATATATACATATATGTGTGTGTATGTATGTATATATACATATATGACAAAAATATAAAATTGGGAGATATGTGTATATATATATATATATATATATATATATATATATATATATATATATATACACACACACACACACATATTTTTATGTAGTTATTTCAGTCATGTCCAATTCTTCATGATCACATTTGGGATTTTCTTGACAAAAATTCTGGAGTGATTTGCCATTTCCTTGTCTAGCTCATTTTGCAGATGAGAAGCTAAGTAAAATAAGGTTAAGTGACTTCCCCAGGGTCACAAAGCTATGAAATGTCTGAGGCCAGAATGAACCCAGGAAGATGAGTCTTCCTAATTACAACCCCAGTGCTCTGTCCACTGTGCTACCTACCTACCTTACATATACAAGTACACACATATATGAAATAAATACATGACTAGAAGATAGATATACACATATACATACGTATATATATATATATATATATATATATATATATACATATTTATAATACGTATACATCTATTTATCTGTCTGTTTATGATATGTCTAGATATATTGTGTGAGAGCATGGGATGACTAAAGTCCTACACATTACCCATGCACTTTTAAAAATTCTAGAAGAAAGCCTCCATAATGTTGGGATTTTTGAGAGAAAATAAAAGCTCCTTAACTCTTAGGTCTTATTGCCCTGGCTCCAGCTACCATTCCAATCTCATTTCACATTAATCTCCTTTAGCACTCTATATTTGAACCAAACTGACCTCTTGTAATTCCCTAAACTCAGCATATCTATCTATCTATCTATCTATCTATCTATCTATCTATCTATCTATCTATCTATCTATCTACTATCTTTATATCTCTATCATCTGTTGTATCATCCTTTATCCTGCTTCTCTCATGCAGTTTTTCATGGTTGTTATCATTCAGTCTTTTAAGCCATATTTGACTTGTTGCAGCCCTATTTTGGTGTTTTCTTGGCAAAAACTGTTGGAATGATTTGCCTTTTCCTTCTCCAGATTATTTTACAGATGAGACAACCAAGACAAACAAAATTAAGTGACTGCCCAGGATCACATGCCTAGTAAACATTTGAGACCAGACTTGAATTCAGGCCATCCTGACTCCAGGCCCAGAGCACTACCCATTGTGCAACTTTGTTATAGTCTACTAATGACTACCATCCACATCTACCTTTGGGGAAACTGCAAGAAGCCCATTTTGGTTCAGGTACAGTATACTTACTTGAGATTGATATGAAATAACAACTTCATTTCTTGGGAGACTATAGTATTCCATGACATTCAGTCATACCACATTACTCAGATTTTGTGGTCTAAAATCTGTCATTTTGTTGTTTGTCCTTTTTGCTCTAAGAGGAGCAAAACAGCATCATGATATCAGGATCAATATTAAGTGTGTCCAGCTGTGACTCATCAGAAAAAATATAGGCTTGGAAGGCTTTACGAAAAGCCAGGCACAAATAATCTACATGACCATTTGGGAAGGATATGTCTCCAAATATGTGTGCATCATGTTTTGCTTTTTTTTTTTTTTTTGAGTTACAGCAATTCTGCTTTGCTTGTAGAGCATAGTGCCTTCTTTGATGCAAGCATGCTATACTACAAGATTTTGTACCAGTGTCTCCTATGTTTCACAATCAATAACAATGTTTTCCAGAGAGAACTTGAGAGTGCCCTTGTATTGCTTCTTCTGACCAAGATGTGAGTACCTACCTTGAATGAGTTCTCCATAAAATTATCTTTTAGATAAACATATGTCTAGTATTCGAACAACATAGCCAAAACATTAGAGCTTTGTTCTCTGCTGTACAGTTTGAGTATTTGGTAGTTCAGCCTGAGAAAGGGCCTCAGCCTCAGGGACTTTATTTTCCCAGGTGATCTTCAGAATCATTCTAAACAATTCAAAGGCAAACAGTTCAATTTTTCTGGCTTGGTGCTGGCAGACCATCCAAATTTCATAGACAGAACAGCTCTGTAGATCTTTATATTCACAAGGACCTGACATAATACACAAGAGGACCTTCTGTACAGGTTCTTAGATCTGCTTTTCTAAAAGAAAAACAACTTTTGAGCGGTCAACAATCACATTAATCAAGTACATATATCATTCACTTAGTTCAGGGGAAAATGTCAGCCCCTTGAACTTCAGAGCATATACAAAGAATAGTCAAGAGACAAGGCTTCCAACTGTCTGACCATAAGCAATACATACATCACAGATCAACAGACAGATCCAGCTGCCTAACCATACATACACAGTTGCCAGACAGAGAAGCATCAACACCTGGGTTTTCAAAGTGAGTAGGGTAGTGGAGGAGGGGGGTCCTTAGTGATTTCCCAGAGTCTCTTCTGACCAAACAAACACTTCCAGTGAGTAAGCCCGAAAATAAGCCCTCACCTCAGAGTATCTGTACACTTTTCAAAGCCAGAGGGCATCACAACCCTTGAGAACAAATGCCTCATTAGAAAATTAGCAAAAGGTGCTTGAGGCCTATTAATGGGTGGTACAGTCTAAATAACATTACAACCTTCAGTTTGGTACCTTTGTTTAAAAGAGAAGTTTAATGTGCTTCCAATAATTATAACATATATATATATATGTATAATATTATTGTTGATATTATGTTGTATTATTTTGATGCACATAGAGTGTTTTCCTTATGACCCATTTTACAAAGGAGAAAACCAAAGATCAGGGTCTTAACACATGATAATACAGTGAATAAATCACAGAACTGACTATCCAAACTCAAATACTTAGACGCTAAAACCAGTACTCTTTCCAGCAGTCCATTCTGTTTCTCATTCACACTGATGCATAACCTGTCAAATGTGTCAGAGGACATGTTTATGTCTATAACATTGATCTGTTGCCTCCTAAGTAGTACTTATTATTTTTAAATGAAATGAAACTTTGTTTCCATTTTAGAAGTCATCTTTTTTTTAATAGTGATTAAAAATAAACTTAAAAGATTCTGATATCCACAGAGAGCAGTTTGTTAAGTAAGGAGAGGTTGTTCATGCATATGGTCTGAAAAATATTCAACATTCAATACAAATTCTCAAATACAAAGAGTAATAAGAGAGATGAGAAGGGAAAAAGAAGAAAGGAAAGGAAGAAGCTATGAAATCTGAAGTGATAATTTTAAAAGTTGTGAAAGTTTTAAGTGACTTTACCTACAGACTCATTTGAATTAAAGCCTAAACTAATGGAAGAACTTGTAGAAATAATTGTTTTAAAAAACAAAGAAAAAATATTGTCAGTCATTTTTCAAAAATCTTGGATAATAAAAGAGGCATGAGGTAAAAGTCAAATGTTTCAATTTTCAGATAGGTAGAAATGTAAGTGACAAGTTTGACATTGATTCTCAGAATAAAACTGAAACATGATTAAATAAATATTGTCAGTACTTAGAAAAAAAAAATCATAATCACTGGGAGACAGTATGGGTTCACTAAATCAAAATCAAAACATATAATGTTATTTTGAGAGCCTGATTTAGAATAATTTAATTTCAGCAAGATATTTGCCATAATTTATCATGCTATTGATGTAGGGAAGGTTGAGGAAGTAAATGAATTCATAATTAATTCAACAACCCTATCCAAAGATAGGTTGTTGATTAATAGATGGATGTCAATCCGGAGTTCCTGGCAGAGTTCCAAAGGGCTCTGTTTTTGACCCTAACATGTTAATCATTTTTATTACTTACTTAGATGCTTATATTGAAAACACTTATTAAACCCATGGATGACACAAAGTTGAGAGTGATAGATGATAGGCTGAATGACAGAATTAAAAAGCAAAATTATGTTAGTCTGCCTTTATGAGGTGAAATATGCAAAAGAATATTTGAGACAATATAGACAATAGAAATTAATAACTCTTCCAATTCTAATGTTCTATAAAAATGGAATCTTATGTTTAATTTTTTAAATCATTACATATTATTACAATATCTGGGAGAACATGCTTGACATCAGTTCACATTAGAGAGATCTGGTGATTTGATTCAACACAAGTTCCATAAAGCAAGTTCCATCTGCTAAAAATATGAATGTTTAGTTAGTCCAGTCTAGTCTAGTCTAGTTTAATACAAATACAACATTCAGATAAAGTATAGAGATCATCTCATGGTACTCAGAACTACTATTCTATGGGACAACAAAATGACAAGAGAGAATTGAAGTGAGATTATGACCATGATGGTGAAGCACCTACAAACAAGCACCTACAAGCCATTGTTTGTCATCCTTCATTCTCAAAGAGGACCAAATGACATAACTATGTTAGAGTCAATTTACAATGGCTGATCAGACCAATACAGTCTTAGAGTGCTCTACCACAGGTTGGGCACAAATAGTCCATGTGAATGTCTGGAGTGCATTCTCTAACTTTGTCCATCTCACATTTCTTTTGAATTATTTCATTCTGCTTTGCTCAGAGAGCATAGCTCCTTCTCTGATGAGGGCATCTAATGGTGGGTGGTCCTGCAGAAACAGACAGGATATAAGGAGCAATGCCATGTAAGAACTAGGAAGGACCTGAGTATGTCTAATCTGGAAAAGAGAATATTTTGAAGACCTTTGATAGATATCTTGAAATGGTTGAAGAGCTTCCATACGTAATAATGAGCAGACAGGCTCTACTGCAACAGAGGGAATAATTAGTATGAACTAAAGAAGATTTTAGTTCAATATAAAAAATAACTTCCTATATTCCATGATATGGACTGTTTGGAGACATTTTTGCTACTTTTGAAATTGATGAAAATAGTCAAATGGAGGCTGGATGACATTCTTGGAGTGTGACATTGAACAATGTGACTACTTCTAAGGTCCCTCCTAACTCCCTGATTTTATGATTTGATGGTCTCACTTAATGTATTAATACATTGACTGAACTACAATTTCTATCAAAAAAGTAAAATAAGACTAGTCTCGGGCAATGTGTTAGAGCAGACTTAATATTATATTAATATTATAAGCCATCCTTTTTCTAGATTCTTTTGTACTTCACGTTGTCCCACAATCTCCTTCATGGGAATCTTCTGTTGAGTATCCAGGAAGATCTCTTGAGATTGGGTTAAGTAGCAGGGAAAATGATGAAATGAGTTTTATTGGAGACTGTAAGGCAAAGGTCAAACCATATTTAAAAGTTGTGGATAATAATGTCAAAATCACTATACTTTCCCAAAATTCTCCCTTTCATTCTGTCATTCTTCCCATGTCTCTACTTGTTTGTTTGTATGTTTTTTTAGCATCATTGCAATGGCCTACACCAGAACCTTTCTTTAGTGTCTCATTATGGAAAGGAAATGACCTTTGCTTCTCAAATATTAGAAGCTCTCCATCTGTCCTTAATAATATCATAACTATCAACTGACTTGTTACTTTCTTGTTGTTCTGAATGAATGAATGTGTGTGAGTGAACAAATGAAAAATATTCATTAAACATTTTTTATATGGCCAAAACTGCACAACACTTGGATACAAATTGTTGTTCAGTTATTCAGTTATTCAGTTGTGTCAGTCTTCATGATTCCATGTACTCGTCCATGGGATTTTCTTGGCAAATATATTGGAGTGGTTTGCTATTTCCTTCTCCACTATGTCCTCATTCTTTAGATGAAGAAATGAGGAAAATAGAGATTATTGTTGTTGTTTGTCCTTTTTTCTTGAAAAAGACCTATGATATCAAGACAGTGATATCTTGATTTACAAAAGTGATACAGAGCTGTGCAAAGTCATCAATCCCACTCTCTCCTCCAGGGTCATCTGAATCCAGTGGTAAGACATAGATCAGCAGGACTGGAGATGACCCCAGATTCAGTGGGAGGCCTTGGCCTTTTTATAGGTATTGGTTTGTCTGAGGCAACACCCATTCAGTGATTTAAGGCTAGATAAGAAATGAGGCAAAAGATGAACTAGTTCACCTCCTCGAAAAACAACAACAAATCAAACTGAAAGGGGAAGACTGTCAGGGTTTCTGGCCAGAACAGCAACAATTTCTATTTACACTCATTCTGAGATATCAAACAATGGACAAGTGAGACTTGGTCTGGGACCTATTACTGCCAATCAGTGAGAGTCAGAGTGATCTGGGTTTAAGGTATGATAAAGTAGCTCCATTTAATCCCAATGGGCTTAATCAAAACCTGGTTTTCCAGTGCATTATTTCAAGAAATCATAAATGAAACTACATGGGACAAGAGATTTCATTGTTTCTGCTTTGTTTTGCTTTTAATGATAGAATAAATAAGTTGAGAAGAGAAAATATCTAGCCTGTAAACGTCAATATATCTTGCAATATCTTTCAACAATCAAAATTCCTTTGGGCAGACCACCCACTTGTAAGGGTATGAATCCCCATGTGGAAAGAGAGAGAGGAGGGAGGGAGGGAAGAAGAGGGATTAAATGATTCACCCAGCATCACACAGCTAATGCCTGAGGCTAGATTTGAACTCAAATTTCCTGACTCCTAGTCCAGTGCTCTATCCACTATACTACCGTTTTGCCCTTGCGTGTAGATAAAAAGAGAAAATACCACGGCTCTCAAGATGATAGTTTGCCAGAGCAAATGTGACAAAATTTAGTAGAGATGAAGGGAAAGGCTTACATGTGTGTTCTAAAAATCAGTTTTCAAGTAAAATATTGAGGTGGGTATATAGGGAGAATATCCAGAGGGTAGTTCAACTGAAAAAAAGAGGATTTTAAAACACTGCAAGTGTAATGCAAATCAATGTGTGATCTAACAGTGCATGAAGAGATGTATAGTGTCTGAAAAATAGAAGATGATTGCTCTGTTTTATCATGCTTTGGTCAGGCCACATCTGAAGTAGTGTGTTCAATTCTTAGTACCACATTTTTAATCAATATTTATGAATTAGAAGAACATCCAAAGAAAGGTGCCCAGGATGTTCATTCTGTGAGTTTTATTAATTACCTCCTCTGTGTCAAATTCTACACTAAACACAAGGTATACAAAAAAAGGGGAAAATACTGCTCCTTCCCTAGGGAAGTTCTGTGTGACAAATTGTGAGGAAATTAGAGACTATGCCATGTAAAGATTAAATGAATGAGCTGAGAATGATTAGTCTTAAGAAAGTAAGATGCATGGAGGATATGATAGTTGTCTCAAGTATTTAGAAAAGCTCACATGAAACATGGGTTTAACTTGTTCTTTTTATGCTGAGAAAGCAATAACAGACAAGCAAACAAACAATAAAGCACCAAATCTGTGAACAATGGCTGAAAGATGCATGGCAGATTTAGGGTTAACATAATAGAAAACATCCTAACAATTAGACTTATTCAAATGTGTAATGGACTTCCTTGAGAAATAGAGGGTTCCAATGTAAGGCTTTCAATCAAAAGTGGATGGAAATGTGTTGTAGGTGTTGTAGGCAGTATTATTGGTTTGGTCTATATTATATTTGATTTTCCCTTCCAACTCTGAGATTCTGTGTTTCTATGAGTCAGTGAAGATTACTAGCTATATTTCTTCATACAAGAGTTCAAAGCAATTGGGGGGAAAGTGAACCTTCAGAGAGTTTGGCTTGAAGTTTGGCTATCTCAAGTCATTTTGAGAGAATTTGTAGATGAAACAGGGAGAAGCACAACTGGATATGAAACAGACCAGATAACCAAAATTTTCACATCAATCTATTCTCATCAGTAACACTAATAAACTCCATACCATGGCATCAGGTATACTGTATAAGGATATAGCAAGGGTACTTAAGAAGATGAAGTCAAATGAAAGAAAAACTGGATGTGACAACTTCTTTAAAATGATTTTAGCAGCATGGTGAACTTTTGGTGTGAAAACTCCATCTATCAATGCAGTTCACCAAGCTATTTGTAATTTCTAGTCTTACAGAGCTGTGACTCATGAATGGCCACACAACTTGTGTACCAGTTGCTGACCTTGAACCTAAGTTGCTAAACTTATGAAAATCCAATACTGTTATCGTGAGAGTGGTTCAGTGGACATTCCTGTTTATAAATGATGTTGCCCTTATGCCATCAGACCTCAGAAAATAAAAGAATAATCTCAATAACATCCATGACTAGTTTAAAGATATTGAGCTAGCCACCCACATACAAAAAGATAGTAGATGAAAAATGTATATTTCATAGATTACGATACAGAGAACAATGAATTAGGTGAGCTCATTAGATCAGTCTATTTGCCTGTCAGACAGGCATTGGCCCCAAGAGTTTAACAGGATCATGGGATTGTTAGATTTAGAGCTGAAACTAAACTTAGAGGTGGGCAAATTCAATACTCTCATTTCAAAGATGAGAAAACTGAGGACCAGCTTGTTCAGGATCTCATAGTTTGCAAGTAGTTGAGATAACAATTGAAGTCTAGTCTTCCTGACTCCAAGACTATATCCATTACTCTATGTTATTTCTCAATTGGAGAAAGGGATAGTATTGCAATTGGGAAACTGTATAGTGACTTCAATGATCTCAAGGTTCTTTCTGCTAAAAAAAAAAAAAGTCTTTTTTTAACACTAGTATTAATTCAGTACTTCTAAATGGCTATGAATCATGTGTCACTGCAATTTCAGAAGTATCATATTTGTGGATGATGAAAAGGCCAAAGAGAAAAACATAGTGTCTATTAGCAGGCTAAAATATGTTACATATGAAAAGTATGACATAATCAAAGAAATGTATAATCAGTACTAGAAGGTGAGAAGTCATGTAGGAGAAATGAGAGATAACAGATATATGTCCAAATGCTGCACTAGAATGCAAGAAATATTCATAGAAGGAGAAGACCTCTAATGTTTCAGTAGTTCTTCTAGTGAAGATTTGTGGAAATAAAATGGATAAAATGATCCAGAATAATAAGAAATAAATACATTATGATCCATGCATGTATAGGGCAAATCCATGCCAAGATCATAGATCCATTTAATTGAATTTGAAGTGCCAAGACATCTCTGTAGTCATTGTTGGATGCTCTGATGCAAAAAAACAAAGCAAAGCAAAAACATCACTTCCTCTCAAAACATAAGTAATAATTGTTCTTCATCCTATGAATTTGAGTTTGTCAGATAGACTTATGTGGTGTTGGTTCATTCTACCCAGAAGTCTATTATAAGTGAATAGTTTGCTAATTTACTTGAATACATCTAATGAAGAATTTACTAAATTGAGATACTGCAGTCACCTCCTGAAATTCTTAAAAAGGAATTCATGCATACCTATTAAAAACACATGCGCACAATGCACATTTCAGAAACTTCCACAATAATTTAGATGGTCTCAATTTTTATACCTTTGTACCATCTGTAAGAGAAGTATAATGTAAGTATTTTATAATGAACCATGAAGCAATTTTCTGTTAAGCAAGCAACTCTTGGTTTTATTTTTTTCAAATTAGTATCTGCAGGTGTGCTGAGAATACTTAGTCTAACAATCATTTATGTAAAAACACTGTAGAACTTGCTAATTTTACCTAATAACTCATAATGAATGACCCAGTCCTTACAATGAGTAACTAAACCTAATCAGATAAATAATTTGAAGTATGCTTTAAAATGCATAATAAATTATAGACTGTATTTTAAAAATCGAGTCTGGGGTAACCGAAACTCTTCTGAACTTTAAAGACCTTCAAAACTTGAACCCAATCTAATTTTCCTAACTAATATCATATTGTCCTTTTCTTTCCTTGTATATCATTTTCTAGCAAAATGGCCTATTTTCTGTTCCCTATATGTGAAACCTCATCTCCCGCCTCCATACTTTTGCATAGGTCAGACCCCACACCTGAAATGTCCTATCTTAACCATCCCCTTAAAATCTCTAGCAAGTTTCAAAGCTCAGTTCAGGTAGGACATCTAACAAGAGGATTTTCTTCATCTCACAAATTGTTAAGACTCTCCCAACCCTCCCCTTCCCAATTACATTGTCCTATAAATATTTTGCTCATACTTATTTCTTCACGTTATTCCCTCCGTCTTTCCCCAGTAGAATGTAAGATCCATGAAAGTAGAAACTATTTTATTTTAGTCTTATCACTAACAATATCATGTCACAAACAAAATAGATGTGTAATAAATGGCTACAAATTGAGTTGAATTAAAAGAACTTGAAGATTAATTTGGTCTAAATAATCAACAATATAATCTTAAAAATAAAACTATTGAAAAATTATAAGGTCATGTATTGTCTCAACAGATGCAGAAAAAAGCCTATCACAAAATACAGTACTCATTTATGCTTTAAAATAATGTATAGTTGTAGAGGGATTTTAAAAAAAAAATATTCTTTCTATCTAAAACAAAAAGCAAGCATCATATGAAATGGAAATAAACTAGAAGCTTTCCAAATAAATAAAGGATTAAATGAAGGATATTCCCTCTCTCTAAAATGAATCAATATAGTTGTTTTAAATGCAAATTACAGAAACAAGAAAAGAAAAATAAATTACCTGTAAAGTTATGCAAAGTGGAGACAAAACTTTCCTTACTTACTGATTACATAATGGTTTACTTAGACAATTCTATGAAATCAACAGACACTAATTGAGACAAGTATAGTTTTTTGTAAAGATATAAGCTATAAAAAAAACCCACAAAAATCAACATGTCTAAATAATAAAAACAAAATCCAAGAGAAAGTAACAGAATTGAAAATCTCATTTTAAAAAACCGCAAGGCTCAGATTCAATCCAGCTCAGCCTCTGTCTAGCTGGGATTCTATCTGGCCTGCTTGTGAAAACAAGCATTACAAATGCTTAGGCTCCTTAAG
Source organism: Notamacropus eugenii (assembly GCF_028372415.1). NCBI lineage: Eukaryota > Metazoa > Chordata > Mammalia > Diprotodontia > Macropodidae > Notamacropus > Notamacropus eugenii. The sequence goes on along the minus strand of NC_092875.1, from coordinate 135,401,587 downwards.
AGGCATCCCAATTTGGTGAATCTTTAATAAACTTTGTTTTCTTTGGCTTTAAGAAGGCTTGAGTCGAATTCATTCGAGCATGACCCAGACTGTTGGTATTTTGGGGTCCACGATCACCCCTCAGCCTCACCATTTATGGTTCCCTGATCATGAAAAGCTGCTAATCTCAAGTTCTTCTGCTAAAACTGGAAGGTATGTAAGCCTCCCCCTCTCCCTATCCCCTACCTGCTCTTCTGGTAGCAGATTTTCGGACCTGGCTGCAGGTCCCAGTATCAGGCAAAGTCTCTGAACTTTCTGGGGGCTAGAGAGTTAGAAACTCAGGTTGTCAGTCCAGTGGCCATGTTTGAGGCCGTGGACCTGGGCATACCCTCCAAAGCACAAAACTCTGAACTTTCTGGGCACTAGAAGGTTAGAGAAACGTCAGTTAAGTGGGTACCCAATCCTTTGGATTTCCTGGACACAAGGAAATCAGGGAAAACTTGGTTAATTTTGTCCTCTTGTGTTTTGTTTTTTTTTTCCTCAAGGCTTACTACCATGTCCTCCTTTAAGGAGGGGGGCAGACTTCCAGCCCCACACCAAGAAATGGGTCAAAATTAATCAATTCCAAGGAATTCGCCTTTGGGCTGTCTTTTACAAAATTGGAAAAAATTTAGCTTCTCTAAACAACTTAAGAAGAAAAAGTTCGTATTCTTTTGCAACACACTTTGGCCTCAGTATCACCTGAAGGACAACAAAGTGTGGCCCTGTTTGGGACTTTACAATATAATACCCTTTTATAGTTACAATTATATTGTCTCCAAAAGGAAAAATGGATGGAAATACCTTACATAAGAGCCTTTGTCAAACTCTCTCAGGACCTCATTCTCAGAAAAGATTGTAAGATGCTTGTAGCTAGAGCTGCCCCACGAAAAGGAAATGGGGGTGAATTGGATGTTTTGGATGACCCCCTGTTTATGGCTCCTAGGGTCTTGGCCTCACTTCCTCCCCTATCTCTGTTCCCAACCCCCACTCAGTTCCCAGCCACGGGGCTTGCTGAGCTGCCTCCATCTGCAGCCCCTCTCACTGGGGCAACATTCACTCAGGCGTTAGGCCCTGCTCCCGTGGCATTCTCTGGGGCATCTCCCCCTTTGATCCCTACTCTTTCTCAGGTACCAGCGGATCTTTCCCCTTGCCAGCCAGATCCCCTCGCCCTGCAGCCTAATCCAGTTCAGCAGGCACTCCCTAATCCCTCCCTCACAAGAAGTGGGACTTCCTATCTCCCTCCACAAACCCCTGTCTCCACTGGGCTGTCTAGGATATTTCCCTTGAGAGAAATGCCCACCCAACCCAGTGGGACAACCAGGGTGTTAGGTTCCATTCTCTCTTTCGGATCTCATCCAGATTAAAGAGAAACTGGGGAGATACTCGGAAGACCCCACTAGGTTTACTGAGGGTTTTAGGGACATATCCCTACAATTTGAACTTTCTTGGAAGGATCTGCATATTCTTTTCTCTTTTGTACCATTGAGGAGAAGGGCAGAATTTGGGAACATGTCCAAAAGTTTGGGAATCATATGGCTAGCAATAATCCCATAAAATACCCCCCAGGAATAGCTGCTGTTCCAACAAGTGACCCCAGATGGGACTATCAAAAGAGTGAGGACAGGGGAAAGAGACACTTTATGGTAATTTGCCTGTTAGAAGGCCTAAAAACTGTATTTCAAAAACAAGTAAATTTTCAAAAAATTAGGGAAATTACTCAGGGAGAAAAGGAAAACCCTTCCCTTTTTCAAAAACGGCTAGTAGAAGCTATTAAAAAGCATACAAATTTGGATCCTGACTCCATAGAAGGGGCAGCAATCCTTAGCATGTATTTTATTAATCAGTCTGCCCCAGATATTCGGAGGAAACTGCAGAAATTGGCAATGGGACCCCAAACACCTCAGGCCCAGTTACTGGAGACAGCCTTTGAAGTCGTTAACAACAGAGGTCTAGTTGCAGAAGAGGAAAGGGAAAGAAGAAGGGCCAGGGCCAGGGAGCATGCTCAATTCTTGTCTGCTGCCTTGGCCAGGAAAAGATCCAGGGAGTACCCCTCCAGGGCGCCCCCTTGGAGGAAGGCTGGATACTTGGACAGTGGGGACACCTGCTTTCATTGCCACAAGGAGAGTCACTGGTCCAAAGAGTGCCCCTCCAGGGCACCCCCCCAGAGGGAGGCCCAGGAACCAACACCTGTGGAACCGTGCCCATGAGACCAGGAGGGACATTGGAGGAAAGATTGTCCCTCAGGTTGGAAAAGTGGTGGAGCCCCCCCCCAGTACCCTGTCCTCCAGTCTTCTCAAGACTTGGAACAACGGAAAGCCTGGGTGCTGCCAGAGCTCCCACTTTCTCCACTTCTCTCACTAAGCCCTGGGCAAAAACGGAGGCTGAAGGTAAGGTTACCCACTTTAACATGGCTAAATTCTCTGCTTTAACCAGTCACCCTGGCCCTACCCATACCCTGACCCCTCAGGTCATGGGCATTGCAGGGGAAACTAAGGAATGTCTCCAGACATACCCCTTCCCCAGCCTACTTGAGAATCTATTGTTTAAACACTCCTTCCTTATGCCCTCCTCTGACCCTGCCCCTTTGTTGGGAAGGGACCTGATGGTGAAATTGGGGAGCCAATTTTCTCTAGTTAAACCTTCCATCTCCCTTTTGCCTCTGTTTACTACATCTTCCCCAGTTTGCTTGAGAGTATGGGAGACAGCCAGGCCAAATATTTGGGACACTGGAATTCCAGAGAGAGCTACTTCGGCCACTCCAGCCACCATTAGTCTCCCAGACCCTAAAGTGCTCCCTCATCTCAGCCAGTATCTGATTAAGCCTGAGACCTGGGAAGGACCACAACCTTTTATTGAAAATTTTCTTAAGTATAAAATCCTTGTCCCTTGTTTATATCCATGCAGCACTGCAATCCTTCCCATAAAAAAGCCTAATGGAGAATACTTTTTTGCTTTTGAATGTATTTTTCCTGGGGAATCAAGTCCATATCAGCTAACATGGACAGTCTTGCCCCAAGGGATTCGAGATAACCCTCATTTATTTGGCCAGGCTTTGGGAAGGGATTTAAGGCACCTGAAACTAGCAGGCAGTAGCTTAATTCAGAATGTGCATGATAGTCTTATTTGTAGCCCCACCCAGGCAGGTTCTTTGGTTGCTGCCACAGAAGTCCTTAATTTCTTAGGCATTTGAGGCTATAGGGTCTCTTGGAACAAAGTCCAGATAGCATGCCAGTCCATAAAGTATCTGGGCCATGAACTCATGCCCACCTCTCTCTCCTTAACCTCTGAGAGGAGAAGGACAATCCTGTCTATCCCTGTTCCAGCCACTAAGAAACAAGTTCGAGTGTTTTTAGAAATGACTGGATTTTGTAGACTCTGGATTCCTAATTTTGGTTTTATTGCTAAACCCCTTTGTGACCCTACTCAGGGCATTGACTCAGACCAGGCTAAAGTTTTTGAGACTCTGAAAACGAATATGATCACCACCCCATCACTAGACCTACCCAATCTGGAAAAACCTTTCACTCTGTGTGTTGATGAAAGGAGAGGACAGACTTTGGGACTCTTAACCCACTCCTTAGGACCTGACTCCAGGTCAGTTGATGTTTTTATTTACTCAAAATATGCTTTCCTTGTTCTACATACCTATGGAGCAATCTGGAAAGAAAGGGGATATCTGACAGCAAAAAAACTCCCCTATCAAACATGCCCTTCTATGTTTTGGGTTTGCCACAGTCATCTTTAATTCTCTCCAGAGGAATTATCTTTTATGCCAGGAAAATTGTCTTTTCTTTACACTCCTATTGTACCTGTTTGTGTGTCTGCCTAACCTCCTTGCGAGGTTTGTCTTTTCCAGAGTACAAGCCATCAGCTTCCAGATGACAGCCTAGGCTATATACCAACCTCTGTCTGAATCCAAGGTCTCCACTCCAGCCCACTGGACCTGGCACCGCCCATGTTCTAAACCCTTGAATAGGACCCATCAAGTCAGGGACAGCTCTACACCCCTAGCCAGCAGGAAGAAGTTTCAGAAGCTGAGACCTTCGCCCTTTACCCCAAAAGAATTTGGGTTCAATCTGTTTGAGGGGGGAATGATGGGGTTCAGACTCTGGGAGCCTCCTTGAGTTCCCCTTGAATCTTCCCACTTAATCTGGCCTTTCTTACTCAAATCTAATCTTCCCATTTGTTCAGGCAGTCTCAGGAAGCCCATCAAGATCTGTATTCATTCCCATACCGCCCCTATCAAGATCTCTGGATTGCCCCACCTGCTTCCCACCCAAACCCTCCATTGTCTGATATCTCCTGATAGCCTCCAGCTGTTTCCAGCCTTTGACCCTCCTTGGATTCCCTCCTTGGACTTCTCCTCAAGACCTTTCCTAAACCCCTCCTCCCATTACCCTGGACTACCAGATCACCCCCCAGATCCCTCCTATACTCTTTTCTGTATTTAAATTCCATCTTGCCTCCATGAAGATGCTCAGATTCAATCCAGCTCAGACTCTGTCTAGCTGGGATTCTATCTGACCCGCTTGTGAATACAAGCATCACAAATGCTTAGGCTCCTTAAGAGGCAGCCCAAGATGGCGAATCTTTAATAAACTTTGTTTTCTTTATCTTTAAAAAAAAAAAAAACTGCAAGAAATACAAACTATTTGAAAGTCAGTTTATCAAAGCAAGCTCATTACTTTCTATAGATTCTGTTACCAAATATTTATTAAAGAAAAAGAGAACAACTTAAATAACCAGGAGAATGTTTAGTGCTCATGGCTGGGCTGTGTCAATACAATCCTAATGGCAATATGACCATAGTTAACTTATAGATATAATCCTATACCAATCAAACTGTCAAAAGAATAGGCTATACATATTGATTAAAATAACAACAAATTTCATTTGGAAGAACAAAATATCTAGAATTAGACCATCTATTCAACCTTCATTCCTTTTGCAATTCTATTCCTTATTCTCTGGGCTTTGTTAGAGTTCCTTCTCACTCTAGAAGATTTCTCTACCTCTATGATATTTTCACCCTGATTCCAATTTGTTAATCTCTGTTATTTAAGATGTTACAAATATTTTTGTACACATACATCTTTTACCATTATTTTTACCCCTTTGGGATACAGACATAGTAGTAATGATGCTGGGTTAAAAGGCATGCAGAGTTTTATATTTATATTGTGCATAGTTCCAAATTGTTTTCCAGAATGATTGGACCATTCACAATTCCACCAACAGACCATTAATGTCCCTACTTTTTTACCTCTCATCCAGCATTTGTCATTTTCCTTTTCTGTTGACAAATCTGCTAGGTGTAAAGTGGCACGTCAGAATGGATTTAATTTGCATTTCTTTAATTATTAGTAATTTAGAGCATTTACAGTTTTGTGTTTATGTTTTTGATCATATATCAACTGTGAGATATTTCGTATTTTTTGTAAATTTGGGCTTTATCAGATATGAGGCCTTTATCAGAAAATCTTGCTCTAAACATTTTCTTCTAGTTACCTGCTTTCCTTCTAATTTGATTACAGTGATTTTATAAATGCAAAATCTTTTTTAAATTTTTTGTAATTGAAATTTTTGATTTTATTTTCCACAATCTAATCTATTTCTTATTTGGTCATAAACTCTTGCCTTATCCATAGATATGACAGGGATTTTTTCCAATGATTTCTTAATTTGATTTTGGGGTCAGTCTTTATGTCTAAATCATGTACACATTTTGACCTTATCTTGCCACACTGTTTGAGTGTTGCTCTATTCTAGTTTCTTCTAGACTACCTTTCAAATTTCTCAACAATTTTTTGTCAAAAAAATGAGTTCTTTTTCCCCAAGCTTGACTCTTTGAGTATATCAAACAATACATTCCTCTTGGTTTTATTTTTTCAAATTAGTATCTAAAGGTGTCCTGAGAATACTTAGTCTAACAATCATTTATGTAAAAACACTTGCTAATTTTATCTAATGACTCATGATGAATGACCCAATCCTTAGGATGAGTAACTAAACCTAGTCAGATAAATAATTTGAAGTATGCTTTAAATAATGCATAATAAACTAAGGACTGTATTTTAAAAGTCAAATCTGAGATAACCGAAACTCTTCTGAGTTTTAAAGACCTTCAAAACTTGGCCCCAATCTAATTTTCCTAACAAATATCAATTTTCTTATGTATATTGCGAACCTAATCTATTCCATTGATCAACAACTCTTTTCTTATTCAGTACTAGATCATTTTGGCAATTGATACTTTGTAATATAGTTTGAAATCTGGTACTTCTAGGTAGCCTGCCTTCACTTAAAAAAATGATTCCATTGATATGCTTGACCTTTTCTTCTTCCAGTTGAATTTTGCTACTATTTTTCTAGCTATATGAAATAATTCCTGTTAGATTGATTAGTATGGAACTGCATAAGTAAATTAATTTGGGCAGAATCATCATTTCTGTTATATTGACTCTGTCTACCCATAAGCAATTAATATTTCTACAATTATTGAGATCTCTCTTTATTTGTATGATAAGTGTTTTGCAATTGTGTGGTGGCAGGTAGATTCCCAAGTATTTTATATGGTGTGCAGTTATTTTAAATTTAATTTATCTATTTCTTCTAGGGTTTGTTGGTCATACATAGAAATGCTAAAGATTTATGCGGGTTTATTTTACATCCTGCAACTTTCTTCAAGTTATTCATTATTTCAATTAGTTTTTTGGTTAATTCTCTAGGATTCTCAAAGCATAACGTCATATCATGTTGCAAAACATGATAGTTTTTTTTTCCCTCAGTACCTATGCTCATTTCTTCAATTTCTCTTTCTTGTCTTTTTGGTATAGGTAGCATTTTTAGTACAAATTGAATACCAGTGGTGATAATGAATATCTTTGCTTCATCCTTGATTTTATTGGGTGGGTTTCCGGATAATGCTTACTTTTGGTTTTAGATAGACATTACTTAACATTTAAAAGGTTACATTTATTCATATACTTTGCAATGTTTTTTAGTAGAAAGGATTGTGCTTGTCAGAAGCCTTTTTCTACATCTGTTGATAAAATCATATTATTATTTTTATCTTTTTAATTGAACTAAGAATTTTCCTAATATTGAATCAGCCTTGATATTAGTCCCTCCTGATCATAGTTTATGATTGAATACTTTTTCGCTAAATATTTTGAGAATTCTTTACTAACAGTGTTGCATAATGGCTTTCCCTCACTTGTACTGTGTGACTTTGGAAATTTTGTGGTAGCTCATTTTTTATCTTCCATAAGGAAGAAAAAAGACTTTTCCTCTGTAAATTCCATCAATCTATGTGATATAAGGAGAAAGAAATGTATACCCTTGAATGTAATGAATTGTTCTCCCAAATCAATTTTTCCCACAAACACTGAGATTTTGTATCTCCTATAGCTGAGTCAGCTTCATGAGAGTAAAGATATTCTATGCTATAGAATATTATGCAAGCAAGCTATCCTGTCCCCTTCTTAAACTTCCATCAGAGATAGTCTCAAAGCATGTGTAGATTATTCAAAAAAGGAATTTATAGAGATGTGAAAACAGTTGTGTTGTTTAAGACCTATTTTATTAGTTACTTTATTTTTAACAAAAATATTCATATTTTCCTGAATATTGAAAGCTGTCCCATATTCTAGAAATCTTGAAAATTGTTCCTTATCTTCTTCAAAGTACATCATAGATCTCCTCTGTATACACTTTGGCTAGAAGAGTTGTTATAATTTTGTTTTCTGTCGTGCCATTTCTATTTTCACATTCAATATATCCAAGACTGTGATGCTAAATTCCACATGTGCTGGCTCCATTTTGATTGAGGTAGAAAAGGATGTGTTGTAAAAATATTGACATATTCCTCATTTTCCATGCCTATATACCTTCAGACTAATCTCCTTTAGTTGAAACTTTTACCAGACTTTCCATAAATATTTAGTTCTTTACTACTTCACAAACTTTATGAGGTAACACTTCTCTTATTCTTCAAATTTCATATTCTTTCTTTATTCTTATTCTTTCTTTAAAATACTTTAAAAAGTAAACTTTTACTCTATACCTCTGTTTCTGTCACCACATCTCTCTACTTGGCCACAAGATGAAAAATTTACCAGCTAAGACAATCTTTTGGCCTTTTCCAGTTTCCCTGTGGTGGTAACTTCTTAATATCAGTTGAAGTTCTTCAAGAAAGTGTGATAACCTTGGGTTTTGGTCAATTAGCATTAAGACACAAAGAAAGGCAAAAGAAAATCCAGCCTCTGCTCTCAAAGTAACTCAAATTCTAATAGGGGACGCAACATGTACAAATATATAAGGAAAAAAGATACATGTAGGCTAAGTTGGGGGTGAGGGGTAGTCTCAGATACTAAGATTAAGGAGGATGACTAGGCACTTCCAGGAAGTAGAATTTAGCTAGACTTGAGAAAAGCTAGGGAAGCTAGGTGGTAGACATGAGGAGGGAAATCATTCTAGATCACAGGCATAGCCAATGAAAATGCTTGAAGTTTGCAAGAAACAACTAGGAAAACGATGTCACTGTGTTGCAGATTATGTGGATGAGAGAAAGGTACAAAGGGGATATTTTAAAGGGTCTTGAAAGCTAAATAGAGGATTTTATATTTGATCTCAGAGGTAAGAGGGAGCCACATGGGCCGTATCTGTGTTTTTAAGACGAGTGTGACAGCTGAGTGCAGGATAGATTGGAAGGTTTATTGGAGCTTCCCTTGAGGTGGGGAGACCAAACAGTCTGTTCCAATATTCAAGGTGTGAGGTGACGAAGGGCTTGCACAAAGATGGTTGCAGTGTTAAAAGGAGAGAAGGAGGCATCTTAACTTTTATCTAACTCCCATTTTTTTGAGCCTCCACAGATTGTTCAAACAGATTTGGTTTGAACTTACTTCAGTTGCATGCCATTTCTTTTCATTGTCATTTTTTTTTCAAATTTTTTGTTGGTTTTTATTTTTATCCTACTATCTTAGAGGTTTGCTTATTAGATGATTAAGAAGTGATTATCTTATCATTAACAATGATAACAATAAACAGCACTTATATAGTATTTAATGTTTGCAAAGCACTTTGCAAATATTATGTCTTTGGGTGCTCAAGACAACCTTGAAAGTGAGGTGTTATTGTTAATTTCCATTTTACAGATGAAGAAACTGAGGCAGAAATAAATTAAATTGCTTTCCCAGGACTATACAGCTAGTAAGATTCTGAACTAGATGTGAATTCAGGTATATCCTGCCTTCGTGTCCAGTGTCTATCCAACTGTATAACCAGGCTCCTCAATAACTAGTTATGGCATGTCTATTAAATATACTTAACTTCATTTTCATGATGCTATTATGTTCTTAACATGTCCAGGACTTCCCAAATATCTTCTTGAAGAAAATATTAATTATGTATAGTTTTTAATATTTTGTATATTTCACAATTCTTTTAATTCTCCTATTTCTTAATCCTGAACTATTTATTTTTGCTTTGTTTTGTTTTTATTTTGGTAATTCTCCCCTGACCTATTTTTGCATTGAAGGCTCTGCTGATATAATTTGGTTGTTTTTATCAGTCTCTGTAATTGTTTCCCCCCCTCATCCTCTACGTAAGTTGTTGCATAGATCATGATGATGATTGTGGTAATCTTTTTATAAGGTTTTATAAGATTCACCTTGAACATTATAATACAACATGGCCAAGTAACACTTGAAATTTTATTTCTTGTTACTATTTATTTCATGATAAAATCTAATTTTTCCAAATTCTTTCTTTCTTTCACAGAAAACCTTCCATCAATATTCCATTTAGCTTCAATTTCCATTTTCCTTGTTACATTTATCATGAAAATTTCAATTTTTATAGGATTACAATTATTCAATATTATATCCAAAAAGCAATAATAATTATAGTATTTTAATACTTCAATAATCTATGATGTGATCAATATCTGTATACCCCCAGATGATGTGGGGCATGATCTATCCAAACTTTCTCATCTTTTGTAATATGTTTCATGATAAATCCCTCACAAGGAGTTGACAGTCTCCTGGAGGTTTTCATTTATATATCTTGATATTGTGGGTAGCGATAGAGCATTGAGATTGTCCATCAATTATACTTCACTTTTTCCATAATTAATTCACCTACCTTTCTAGTTAGATGTGTCTCTTTTTATCATTTATGTCATGTCATAATGACATGACAACATTCTTAGTCATATCTTACAATTTATTCACATCAGAATTGAAATCCAAATCCATACTCAGATACCTGCTTGACCTGTGACTGTGGTCAAGTCACTTAATCTCTGATTCTATTTTCTCATTTATAAAATGGAGATAATAACATGCACCTCACTAGATTATTGTAAGGAAAAAAATGACAATATTTGTAAAATGATTTGCAGTGTCAAACGCCACATAAATGCTACTGATGATGATGATGATGATGATGATATTTCTTCCATTACCCATTATGAATTGTTCAACTTTAATTCTTCAGAGACTATGGCATATCATGACTTCCAGTCATGCAATATTATTGAAATAATAAACAATTACAAATACAAGTACTTGTTATAGGAAGATGGTGTCATTGAAATGCAGACTTCATGGAATTCTCCTCCCATGGATAATAGTAGTTTGTAATTTTGAAAGCTATACCAGTGAAGCCAATGAGTCAAAAGTTTTTCTCATGCTGGAAAGGTTCCAGGAGCAATCTAAAAAGCATTCAGTTTCTGCTTTCTGGGGATCACACTACCCAAGTATCTCAAGTCATAACACAAGAAGGCTAACAACTTGGTAGAGAATTCTTTATCCATGAAAAAAATATGGTTATATTATTAGCCAGGGGAAAAAACTCTTAGAAAAAATGTAATAATAAATCATACTAAAAAGCATAGAAATGCAGGGCTTTTTCTAAATATGATCAATAACATGAAATATTTATAATTGAGAAATACTGGAAACTTTCCCAATAATATTGGGGTGAGGCAAGAATGTCCTGTTTCTTTACTATTATTTGATATAATGCTAAAATTATTAGTTATAGCAATACTTTGATCTGCTCTCTCAATCAATACATATTAGAATCTTTCCATGGCTTCTTGTCCTATGTGACTGTTATCATTTTCCTCCCGTAAATTTTTCATTTGTTGACCACTGGAGAAGGTCTACTATTTTGAACATAAACAACAAAGCTAAGGTTTATAGGGAGCCTGAATGCTGTATCATCTGCCCTCTGCCCCTTTCCATCACTCTTTTATAGTCGCTACAATAGTGGAAAGGGATACATCCTACAAATTGGCAAAAAAGACAAAAAAATGGCAATAATTAATGTTGGATGGATTATGGAATTTTATGTGCATATAAATACATGGCTGGTGAAACTGTAAAACAGTACAATCATTTTGGCATTCAGTTTAGAATTATGTATATAATGTGACTAAAATGTCAAAACTCTTTGAACCAGAAACTGGGCTGAAGAATATTACTGGAGCTCATACCCCAAGGAACCCATCAATAAGAAGCAAGTCCTCATATGCATCAAAATATTTACAGCAGAATTTTTTGTGATAGCCAGGAATTATAAATAAAGTAGGTGGTCCTCAGTTTTGGATTACACAAATAGTGGTATGTGAATGTAAGGGAATATTACTATGTTGCCATGCTAATTTTTTAAAATAACACTATTTGCTATATGGGATAGTTATCTAGAATGGATGAAGGGAGTGATACTTGGGATAATTATAATTATGTAAGAAAGAGAAGATATCAATCAAACTTTTTTTTAAAAAAAATAGAAGGGGATTTAACAGGACTGAGAGTCATTTGTTATTTTTCTTTGTTTCATGATCTGGCATTGTCAAAAAATAAATCACAAAATGGCTAACATACTAGTGATGAGTCTCTTTATACATCACTGTATTAATCATTGTAAACAGGAGCAATCTATTGCCAGATCCATACTCAGGTACTTTTTAGCATCATAGAATGCACCAGAACTATTCTTCAGAGAAACAGCCTTTTAAAATTGAGGCTTACTTTCATCCCAAAATAACATATAGGAGTAGGATTTTGAAATAACTATAGAAATAAGAAAATGAAAAGAAATGAATGTAACAAATGGGGAAAAAAAGAAGCCAAATTATCTCTATTTCTGGATGATACGATTGTTGACTCCTAGAGAAATCTATTAACATTATTAAGAAATTTTTAAATTTCAGATTATTGTAAGAAGGCAGTATAAATTTATATTTTTACAGCATTTATGAATATCACTAACAAAATCCAAGAGGAGGTGGTAGGAAAATAAATTATGGTTGGAATAACAAAATTAATTATATATCTGCATCCATTTCCTCTTGATTTGATGTCTTTTTGGTACAGGTCTAGTAGTATTATTAGTGGGTCAAAAGATAACAACTTAATAGCATGATGGGCATAGTTCCAAATTGTTTTCCACTATGACTGGACTAGTTCGGAGTTCCACCAACAGTGGACCTGTTTTCCCACATTTCCAGCATTTGTCATTTTCCTTTTCTGTCATCTTAGCCAAACTGATGGGTATTGTACATCTCTAACTATTATTATGTTAGGGTAATAATACCACTATTGGATCTATATCCGGATGAGATTAAAGAAAGAGAAAAAAGTACCCATACGTACAAAAACATTTATAACAGTTTTTATTTTAGTAGCAAAGAATTGGAAATTAAGTAGTTGATTGTCAATTGAGTTGTAGCTAAACAAACTGTAGTATAGGAATGTAATAAAATATTATACTACTGTAAGAAACAATAAAAAGGACTATTTCAGGAAACCTAGAAGTATATATCAATTGATACAGAATAATATGAACACAACCATAACAATTTATAAAGTAACACACACAAGATTGCAAAAGCTTACAACTCTGAAAAGCCTAAGGACTCTGATCAAGACAATGACCAACCGCACAGATCAGCTTACTGATAGAGGGATAAACAAAGTACGTAAAATAAAACATAATTTTGGATGGACACAGCCAATGGGAGTATTTGGTTTGCCCGACTATTTTGGATTTTGTTACAGTAAAATAAGAAAATAAGATCATATGACCTTTAATTGTCATGTAATATATGAGTTGTGCTTGGAGTCAAGAAAGCCTATGTTTTAATCTTGTCTCAGATATTTAGTAGCTGTGTAAGCTTGGTAAGTGACTTAAGCTTTCTATATCTCAATTTCCTTCCCTGTAAAATGAAAGAGTTGTACCTGATGACCTTGAAGATTCCTTCAAACTCTTAAATCTATGATATCTTGTGATTTATTGCCAGAATACAGCAAGCTCCAAGCATAAAACTTTTATTTGGGGAAACCTAGTTCTTCAATTTATTGAATAGAAAACTAATAAAGACTTTTGAAGATGTGCCCAGTCAGCTAATTAGTCTGGACTAATCTCCTATTTAAGGAACATCTTAAATCATATTTAATGTCCACATTGAAAAACTGTACCTGTATAGTTAAGAGGATAGATACTAGATTTATTTCACTAATATAGATAATTTCTAAATAAAAGAGACAGTTTCAGAGAAACCTGTATCAAGTGAAGAAGAATAAGATGTGGAGAACCAGAACAAAAATTAATATTAGTAGAGGAAATATTCCCTACTAATGTAGATTGACATCTTCACTGCCAGTTGTAGTCTTAGCAGTTGCTTGAGAGGTTAAGTGATTTATTCAGTCATGCAGCCAATATGTATCCAAAGTCAGACTTGAACCCAGGTTTTTCTAACTCAGAGGCCTACTCTCTATCCTACACTATGCTGTCTCTTAACTTGTAGAATTACTTTGGTTGTAAGAATGTTCAGGAAGGATGAGATTATTTGCTGCCTTCCTAGGACCTTGCAATGCCTTATCTTTCTTAACTTGCAGTCTTTACCTCCTTCACCTTTGTTCCCATTATTCTTCAGTGAAAGCTTCCAGTCACTCCCTATAGGGTAGCTTCATGTTTCATCATTTGTGATTAGAATCTTAATTTTCAACAACATTTCAGTTCCGATTTTGAAATTGTTTCTTCTGTCAGTCCTGAGCCTTGACTATAATTCTTCAGTAAGTATCAGCATTTATTTTCAATTCAACTGCACGATAGAGAGCATCAGCATGACCTAAGGCAAGGAAAAGGTCAGAAGGTGGCTATCAAGTTCCCATCATGCCCCAAACCTTTATCTTCCTTGATTATTTTATCATTAATCTATTTCTTTTTTTTTTTTACAAGAAAAAAGTGATTATTGATGGGGTAGGAGTTTCCTTTTGGGAAGAGCCCATTCTGTCCTCAAATTTACATCTAGAGTATAAACGAACAGCAGTCCTTGTTGACTGCCTTAGTGCTTTCCACAATAATTCATTTGGGATTTGGTTTTGTGCAGTTAAAATTTGTAAAAAATCAAAATGTTATGATCTCAAGATATTTTTAAATGAAAATATTCGTGTTAGCGCTATCTTAAGTCCCCTAATTGATAGGCCATTTGCAAAGAAAAAAACTCATTAGGGAAATTCTGTTTGCCCTTCATAAATACAAGGTATGAAAAAAAAAAATTGAGCCAACAGTTTCATATTCAGAGAGTCATTTGATCATTAATTAAAATATACAAGGTATTTTCTAAATTTATGAAACAGATGCTGAAGCAGCTGGTTGTAGATTAAATAAAACATATAAGAACTTGGCTTGCCACTAATAATAAATAAAAATGAGTAAACATTGGTTAAGGATGAATAGATTCAAAATTTAGAGTGCTATGCTGGAAGACATTTTCCCCTTTATTCTCTAGTTTAAAAGAGTATTGACATGAAAATGTAGCTGAATTGAAGGAATTGGCATGGTACATTTGGAAATTGTCCTATTCAGTACTGAAATGAAACCATCATTACTGTATCCCTTTGCATTACTGCAAATGTTAATTATCTATGCCATAAAATCAATGTTTCATAATACTTTATGCTATTTTCATGGCATTATTAAATTAGCATGAATTTTATAAAGAGAGTATTTGCTGGAATAAAAAAATGAAAATTAGTTGCCTATAAAAATCATAAAATCAGCTTGACCTACTCACTAACTTTCTAATATATACAATTCATTTTCATCTTGCTTATTTAATTCCCCTTGCTTTCCTTTCCTATCTCTTTTCAAAAATCAAAATCCTTCAAAGCCCAATCTTTCTTCCCTGGAGTCTTTCACCATGATCCCAGTACCTGAAAGCGTTCTCCTCCTCTCAGCATATACTTGACATTCAACATGTGCTGTCCTGTATTGTTATTTAGCTGATTGCTCACATTTTTGTGACCAACCTGAAAGTCAAGGTTAAGGATTATCTCCCTCACAATGCATTGTAAAGTGATTCACATAAAAAGAATTCAAGAAAAATTTCTATTATATATATGTATATTTATATATATGCATATATACATAATAGAAATATATGTATGTATGTATGTATGTATCTGCATGTATATATGTGTGTGTGTTTTTAAGGGAAAATTCCTCCACAGTCTTCCTTAGGCACTTCATCATTCCATGGAGGGATGGAGGGCAGCTTTGCTTCTCAAAAGATCTGCAAGTTTCAATCATACTGCATCAGCTTTGGGATGGATCACAAATTTTGATAGAGAAGGAAACTCAGAAGTCATCACATCCAGTCAAATCAATTAACACTTGAGGAGCTGAGGCCCAGAAAGGTGAAATTATTTTTTTACACAGGTAAGAAGTGACAGAAGCAGGATTTGAACCCAGTCTTCTGACTCCAAAACCCATGTTCCTTCTACTGTGACACACTATAAATATAGAACTGGCAAAACTTTTAACAAAAGGAACTTAGTTACATATAAAGAAGTTCATTGCTGACAATCTGGCCATTGCGGATGAATTATGTGGTTATAGCAACCTATTCCCCTTCTTTTCTGGATGGACTTAACTTCAACATTTTGACAAAATCTGTACTTGACTTATGGCTATTAAAAGCATTCATTCATTTAATAACTATTTATCCAGTGCAAGATACTGTGCTAGACATGAGATATGAAGACAGCAGTTCCTGCCCTGAAAGAGTTTGCAATTTTACCGAAGAGAAAAATGTGAAAATAAATAAGAACAAACTGCATATAAAGTAAATAGGAAGTAATTTCAAGGGAGGCTCTCTCTACTCTTGGTGGTAGGAATGAGGCAGAAGGGAAAGGAAGACCTGAACTAAAAAATAAGTTGTTCTTGAACCAGTTTTTGAAGGGAGCTAGAGATCTTAAGAGATGGACAAGAAGGGAGAGAGTATTTCAGTCATGAAGGACTTCTTTTGCAAAAGTCCAAAGGAAAGAGTTAGAATGACCGTATTGGGAAACACAAATAGATCATTTTGTGCCCTTGAGTAAATGAAGATGAGCAATGTATACCAAGCATAAAGTCCTAGTCAGAAGGACTTCAAATACTAACTCAGGGAGTTTATATTTAATCCTAAAGTCTTATGGGAATCACTTAAGGCACTTGATCAGCATAATGGCATGGTCATTTGAATTTTAGGGACATCACTTTGGCAGCTGTGTAGGCAATTGATTAAGCAAAAGACTGAAGGGAGACTAATTATGAATTGATCTCAATAGTCAACATGAAAAGGAGTGAGGACCTGGGTTAGTACAATGGCATTTCCAGTGGAAGGGGACAGAGGAGAAAGATATTGTGGAGCTTGATTTGTCAGGCTTTACCAATTGATTGTATTTGTGGCAGAAGATAGTAAGGGAAAGGGAGGAATTCAGTAGGACTTCAAGGTCAGGAACATTGTTGACTAGAAAGATAATGTTGCCCTTGACTGAAAAAGAGAATTTTGGAAGAGAAGGCACTTTGGAGGGAAAGAAGATGAGTTCTGTTTTTGGACCAATCACTTAATCCAGATATTCACAGTTGTTATCTATTGACTTCCAGGACATTCTTTCTGATTTCTCAGTGAGTTTGGTGCCTGGATCATAGACTTTCTATCCATTCTAACACCTGATCTCAGATTAGGGTATCCCAACATATAAGCTGATGTTCTGTCAAAAAGGTCATCTCCCATGACCTACTCTTCTCTACCTCAGTTGCACACAAGATTCTTCATATCCTTGATCTTGCCTTTACTCTGAACTTCCTTTATCTGATCATTGTCTAACATTCCAGCTCTCCCTATGGGTCACTCCCCCTCCTTCATCCTCACTTCAAACTCCAATTTCTCTTTTTCATTTTTCTTATTCTCTCAATATATTATGTTTAAACTTCATACAATAGAAAATAAAATAGATTTGGATTATTCTGATATAATCATTGCTGAGAGATCATAGTATAAAAGAGTGGCAGAATAGCTAACTGGGCACTGCCCATATAGAAGATCTGGGACATACTTATATCCCATTCCCACCAATGACTCTCAGGCTTTGGAGCAAGACTACATTTGCCCTCTAGTTTCTAGGAGTATGAGTGATATGTGGTAATACTCCAATGCCATGGGCTCAAGCTCCACTGACATGCTGATGATTAGTTGAGAATAATTCAAATTTGGTAGTAAAAAGGCACTTTTAGACAGTAGTATTTACTAAAGTGATACTGTAAAGATAGTTGTTTCAAAACGTTCCCTCAAAAGTCTATGAATGAATAAATGAAACATTTAGTAAGCATTTACTCTGTGCAAAGAACTGGAGATAAAAACAGGAGAGGACAATGCCTCTTCCATCAGAATATACTTTATAACTGGGGATAAAACACATAAGAAAAGTTGTAGCTACAAGTCAGATGGAAAAGTCCCATGTACGTAAGGTTAAGTGGCAAAGCAGATATTAAACCTCTTTTTTTAAAGATGTCATGCTCACTGATATAATCATATCAATTTCTAATGCTTAAGTATTTGTCAGTGCCAAGGACAGTGGTGACAAGAATTTTGCTTTCTGGATTTTCAGTACCTGGGGTTATAGCGCTGGCAGAAATCATTGCCAATCTGCATCTCCATAGGTGTTGCTCCCAAGAATGATGGCTAAGGTCACTGAGCTGGAAGCATTGCTGTTTCCAGGGCTCTTGGCTTTAGCTGCATGGACAGTTTCCATAAAGATCCGAGG
Organism: Notamacropus eugenii; assembly: GCF_028372415.1. NCBI lineage: Eukaryota > Metazoa > Chordata > Mammalia > Diprotodontia > Macropodidae > Notamacropus > Notamacropus eugenii. The sequence goes on along the minus strand of NC_092875.1, from coordinate 135,383,462 downwards.
GGAGATGGTGGTCAAAGTGGTGGTGATGTTTTGAATTATCCAGAACAGGGATAGGGAACCTGCAGCCTCGAGTCCTCTAACCTAGAATATACTGCCTTGTCTGTCTCACATAGAATTCCTTACTGCTTCAGCTAGGGTGGTTTGCGGGCCTGTATGTGACAGTTAGTTGATAGTTGTTGAGGACATTTGGACCCTTATTTCCAAGATTTACGTCCCTCGCTATCAGCTTAAAGGGCTAAAAGCAGCACTGGTGGGCTTGAGTGTGCTGCCACACCTAGGGCTCCTTTGCCTATCCGTCAATGGATGGTGGTAAGCAGTTGTCCCTGATAATGAGTAATGGCCCTCTCCAAAATGATTTCTCATTTCACTAATACATGTTGGGAATTGATTGATAGGAGGTATGCATGGGGTGGGGTGCGAGGAGTGTTGCTATTCCTAAAGTTCTTGAGTTCATGGTCCTGAACTGTTTCCATCAGGATAGGATGGAAAATGGTGTTCAAGGTGGTGGTGGTGGTTTGGATTGCCTGGTAAATATTACCCCATGTGTCTCTCTGAAGCTTCAGCTAGCTAGGCTGGCTTGACTGTGACTCACTTTTCTACAAGTACATAGATTCCAGAGGAAAGTGAGCTCAAGCTTAGCATGTGCATGGTGCAAAGAGATAACTCACAACTCTTGATTGCTGGAAATACTTTTATCCATTTTTAGGGTGCACAGAATAGTCTTTACTACATAGTGAGCATTTAATAAATGTGCTCTGTTGTGAAGCTATAAAGCTACATCCTTGTCTGTACTCTTTTGGCCAAAATGGAGCCTGGAAGGAAAATTGGCCATGATCAAGGCCAAAATTGAAGCCAGGGTCACCTCTCCCATGCCAGGGGTAGTTCCTTCATAAGGATTTTATTTCTTGGTTTCATTTCTCTAATTTCCAGCTCATCAATAAGAGCTAAAATGGGGTAGTTTCATTCCCACTCTTACCCAAGGAAGAAAGTAAATTTAGAAAGAAGCTATCTACTGTTTGCAGTCAAGATTTGTGAATCCTGGGGTATGAATACTCCCTTGATTGATATAGAGTCTTGTACCCAGACACTGTTATGCTATGTTTCTATTGCCTTTGAGACCCCAGGGTTAGCTCCACACTACAATGTAACATTAAAATAAGACATTACCAAAAGATTTGGGGTTTTGTAGTGGCAAAAACAAATGAGAAAAAAATCTTCACCCCCTTTCTGATCTCCAGTTGCCCTGAGGTAGATTTAGATGGAAGGGACTTTAGAAATCATCTATTTTAACTCTTTCACTTTCTCATCAAGAGAACTGAGACTAAGAGGAATTTCTTTGATCTTACTTATTCTGTCTTTTGGAGTTTCAGTGAATGAGTCACATTCTTTTGACCCCTTAGGTCAAAACTCCTATTCCTGGCCATCACCAAACTTTGTGTTGCTTCCCCACTGAGTAAGTTTCTTGAAGTCATGACCTTCCATTCTTGGATTTGTATGCCTAGTGCTTCGAACAGAGCCTGACACATAGTAAATGCTTAATAAATGGTTTCATATTCATTCTTTCATTCATTCAGCAATTGATTCTTCCACCTGACAAGCTTTCAAATATTTAAAGACCATAACCATGTTCCTTCTCATTTACTCCTAAGTCTTCTCTAGTCCAAACTCACCCAAATCTTTCAACCATTTGTCATATGTCTAATCCTCTCAGCATCCTGGTCACCCTCCATTGAATATACTCCACTTTGATCAAATGTCTCTTGAAATGGTGTGCCAAGAAATAAATCACCAACCTTAAGCTAGATGCTAAGATTTGTTTCTAGCTTCACTTGTGATTTGGGAGAATGTTGAGGGTGGGGCAGTTATCTGTTGCTTAGATTCTTATATTCATCATTTTATCCTAGACTCTGAGTTGTTAGTCCAAAAAATCAAGGCAGCAAGAGATGTTCAAACGATCTTTCTATTTCCTGCATTTATCTTCAGGTCAAAATGACAGCTAGGTGATATAGTGCAGTGGTTTCATACTCAAATAGAAATGGATCCCTGCTGACGGTGTATGGACTTAGAACACTATGAATTAATACTGTCTTTGTTGCATTATATATTTATTTATTTTGTAAACATTTCCCAATTATATTTTAATCTGGTTTCAGCTTCACTCTTTTCTAAGCAGCTTGTAGGTTGTAACTTTGACGCATTTGGGTACTAGAGAGACACTCAGGAAAAGAGCCCCAGAGGAAGGAAGACTTGAGTTCAAATAGAATAGACACTTGTTACCTGATTACCTTGAACATTTAATATTACAGTAAGGATCAAATGTGAAAATATATAAAACACTTTGTAAACTTCAAAGTGTTATATAAATGCTAGCTATTATTATTAACCCAAATTTAAATCTTTTTGGGGTCAGGGGGAGTACTTTTTCTCTTCTATGTATTTAGCATACGTTCACACAGAAGCCTGTTGTTATTTTTTTATTGACTACACCCCAAGGGCATTGAAAATGCTGTGAACATGACAAAAGTTTAAGAAATTTCTAAAAGCAAGCTGTAATTTCCAATAACAGATGTTGCCTGGGACATATAATGTTAATATATACCTTCCCTGGGAATAATGAATTCAAACTATGTGCAACACTTTATCCATGAATAAAAATATAAGAGAAGTAGGAAGATATATGAATTATGTTGACAAATATTGTAATATCTTATCTGGTTAAAATATGAGAGATAGGAATTGTTTCTCATTGTAAGCAGATTCCCCAGATATTGAATTGGATTGCACGAATGAAGTGGACAAACGTGCTATTAGTAGCCTTGTTTAGAGATATTCATCATTTTTATCCATTTGCTCATCACTTAACCATCTGTGCCTTCAGGTTCTTGGACTTTAAATACAGAAATCCTTCAAAATGTAGTTTTAATGATTTCAATATCGCCAGGAAATAGATGTATTGCACCCAGAATGTTTAATCTCTTTGAACATATTTTGAAACACAGTGCTTATAAAAATCTTCTACCTTACCTGGTTATTTCTTAATGATTTCACTGCTGCTCTATTAGAGATATGTAATTTAAGGGGACATATGATCTCTGTACCTGAAGAGGTCAACAAATTATTTCAGAACAAAATTATGCTTTTTATTCTCCATTTTACCTGCTCATGTGGAAAGTTTCCGTGGTCCTTACAAGTGACCTTCAAAACCTTGATTTTGGATGCTGAAATCCAGGAGAATGGTCCATGCTCATTTAAGCTAGATGTAGTGAAGTGGAATTAGAGGCTGTGCACAAAATGCAAATGTCTTAGAGGTGACAATTTCTTCTTCTGTGCGTATGTGTTCCAATTCCTGACCTATCCCTATGCCAGCCACCTACCTGAACACTCTTTCATCTAAGTAGTCTGTCCCCTACTCCCAAGTACTTGAGATAGTGATGTCCTTCTAAACATGTGTCCATTCTTATCTGGGGTAGATTGAATGATGTTCTATGCCTTCATCCTGTTCTGCCCCAGGAGAAGCTGCCCCTTCCAGAGACCCATGAAACACAATCTTGTTGGGGCTGGTGTGGGATCAGAAGAACAACAGGAGACCATCAGAATGTGGTTTACCAATGTCTATAGTACTGCCCACAATCCCACCACTCCCTTTCTCATAATAAACTCAGCCCTAGCCCTCCCCAGTCATTATCCTCTTCTACCCTTCCTTTCCATTGGCCCATCAGAGAAACTTCCTGTTGGGGAGTGGGGAAAAGATCACCTGATTTAGGGTTAGAGGTTGTTGTTGTTGTGTTCATCCTTCATTTTCAAAGAGGACCATGACATCAGAGAAATAATGACATGACTTGCACTTGACTTTGTTTTGAGTGAGGGAGGGCTGTGCAGGTCACCAGCCTCACTTTTTCCTCTTGAGCCATCTAGATCCAGTGATCAGATATTCATCAGAATGACTGGAGATATCCCAGGATGCACTGGGAAACCTTGGACTTGTAGGGTAAGACCTTTTCAGGTGCTCACTTAATGTGAGGTAATGCCCATTCAGTTAATAGGCCTCTTTAAAAAGTAGTCAAGGGGTGGCCCCTTTAAATAGAAAAGAAAAGTAAATAAATAAATATATCAAACTTGGTGGGGCAGGAGCCTCAGGGTTATTTCCACCACAAACAGTTATTATTAATATTCATTCTAAGCCAGGACGGTCCAAAATAGCCATTGAGTGGAGCTGGAGCAGCGACCCATTGCTGTTCAGTCTCTGGGCTTCAGACTGCACTGGGTCTAAAGTTTTAGGGAAGAAGAAAGAAAAGAGAGAAAGAGAGTGAGAAACAGAGAGAAAGAGAGAGAGAAAGAGAAAATGGAGAAAGAAAGGAAGAAAGAAAGAAAGGAAGAAAGAAAGACAGAGAGGAAAGAAAGAAAGGAAGAAAGAAAGAAAGAAAGAAAGAAAGAAAGAAAGAAAGAAAGAAAGAAAGAAAGAAAGAAAGAAAGAAAGAAAGAAAGAAAAAGAAAGAAAGAGAAAGAAAGAGAGAAAGAAAGAAAACTATTCATTACACCCCAAGTTAGCTGAACAGCTTCTGTACATCAAAATTTACCATCTTTTGGACAGGAGAAGGAAGGAGAGATGGAGAGGTTGAAAGAGAGGATGAGCTGAGTTCCCCGGCTATCTGGGTCCCCATTCAGGCAGCTCAGTCTACTCACAGGTTATGTTCATCCTTTGTTTTCCAGCGCAGAGGACTTCAGTCTGAATATTAACTCCTTTGTTATTATCTGTGTCATCCTGGGCAAGTCATTTCAACTCTCTGAGCCAAATTTTCTCATTTACATGAGTCTATGACCTTGGATGTCTACTCTTCAGAGTTGTTCTGTTTTCTGGTATTCACTGAAATTTAACTTTCTCCTAAAGATACCACAACTCTTAACATCTTCCTTGATTTTCTTCTATTCTTCTTATTTACATCTCAATACACAGGATTAGGAGAATGAAAAAGATGTGACATATTATTTGTTCTCCACTGTCAGTTTGAGACCTATCCCTTTATACATGCTTCTCCTTAAATGTTCTCTCCACGTGGTCCACATTCCTGTTGCTGTCATCTATAGCAAAGATGTCAAACTTGTGACCTGCATGCTCCCCTTAACAATGCCCAACCAAATTAAAGCAAAATTGTAAACATTTAACAAAATAAATACAAGTACAACAAGCATAGATAATGACTATATGTGATTTTCTAAGTCACTATGTACAGGAGATATGTACAAGCAGGGATGCTTGTAAATATGATTTAGCAGCCCTTGTTTCCATTGTGGCTGCACACCACTGATCAAATAGAAGTAGGGATCCCTAACCCATACATAAGGATCCCCATGAGGTAATATTTACTTAGAAAACCACATATTAACATTGTCTATGTTCTGTTGTGTTTTATTTTGTTCAATATTTACAACAGTATTTCAGTCTCTTTCTGGTTGTACTCAGGAGGTAATTCAGCCTGCCTGTGGGCTGTGTGTTTGATAACTCTGATCTACAGGATTCCAAATCACTCTTCTTCTTTTCCAATAAGTCCAGTATCTGGTGGTCATAAACAAAGCAGAAATCATGAAAAGAGTTTCAAGGACTTTGCTTAAGACAATCAGAATAATGAAGTTCTGACAATAATGCAGAGAAAAAAATTAGAAAAACTTTAGAACTCTGACAATGCAGCTACAATATAGTAAGGGTTATTTCACAGGGCTAAAACATACCTTCTACCTTTTAGAAAAGAGGTGGTGTTCAACAGGTGCAAAATGAGGCATACATGTTCAGACGTGATAAACAGCAAAATGTGTTTTGTTTTATTGTACTAATGTATGGATGTGTTACAAATATGGTTTCTGTTCTGTAAGTACAACATGGGCAAATCATGATGATGTGCAGAAGATAGGCTCTAGACTTTGTAACAAGATAACATGGGTGCAAAACTTGCCTCAGACACTCCTTAGCTATATTACGCTGATTATTATAGGGAAGCTACTGTATGCCAAGGCACTGAGCATACAAATACACAAATGACATTTCTTGACCTCAAGAAGCTTAATTGCCTTCTTCAGGGAGGACACAGTATGTACCTAGAAAAACAAATACAAAAGGCGTATAAGGTAATTTCTGAGCTACATCTGAGGAGCCAAAATGTCAGAGTGAAAGCAAGGATGGGCCTAAGCTCATCCACAAACTCCTTCAGATACCTCCAAAAAGTGAATCAGAACAAATTTTAGAGTGGCAGAATTCACTAGGAGACAGTGTGGCAGATTTCTAGTCCAGGACAGCCTGGAAGGTGGATGGGAAGGATCTGTTGAACTGGGGGAGCACAGAGCACTCAGGATACACCAGCACAGACTGGGACATAGCAGAGCAGTAATAGCCTTGGGCGGACTGAATCAGAAGCTGCAGTGCGGATTCTCAAACCTCTCAGACCAGGATGCGAGTCCAGTGGAACTGAGTGAGAGAGAAGCACGGAGCCCACAGTAGCAACAGTAGCAACTGCTGAGGCTATCAGTCCACAGACTAAGTGTCTGAAAGTCACCTACTTGAACATCTGGGAGCCAAGGTGGCAGAGTAAATGGTAAGTTCTCTCATTCTCCACTTGCTGACCTTGAAAAACGCAGAGAATATTTCCCCAGGAACATACACAGTAACAGCCACAGAGTGCAAGAACTGTTTCTAATAGACAGCCCTTCACAGCAATGCAACGACCCAATATATTTCAAAGGACTCAATGCAAAATGGCATTCACATACAGAGAAAGAACTATAGTCAGAACACAGAATGAAGCAGACTATTTTCTCTTTTATGTTTGTTTTTTTCTCATGGTTTCTCCCATTCATTTTATTCTTCAACGCAACATGACTAATGTGAAAATGTGTTTAAAAAGAATGTATGTGTAGACCCTATATAAGATTGTATGCCATCTTGGGAAGGGGGGGAAATTTAAAATTTATTGAAGTGATCGTTGAAAACTGAAAACAAATAAATTAATTTCCAAAGAAAAAGAATACTAACAACTGGGGGGATTAGGATAGGTCAGGGATGGTGAACCTTACGTGGCCTTCTAGGTTCTCGAGTGTGGTTCCTTTGACTGAATCCATACTTCAAAGAATAAAACAAAAAAATTTATATTTTCAGGTTGGTTCACCACCCCTGAGACAGGTTCCTGTAGGAGGAGACACTTAACGTAAAATTTGAGAGGTTAAGTGAGAAACAGGTTCATTCCAGTTCTAGGGCACAATCTGTACACAGGTATACATGGGAGATGTAATATAGTACACAGGAAATAGTAAATAGGCTAAGTTGTCTAGATTGCAGGTTATAGGTTGTAGGAAGAACAATGTGCTATCAGCCTGGCTAGATTGTGAAGACCTTTAAATCCTGAGAAGTTTGCATTTTATTCTAGTGTCAAATAGGAATGCCTGGAGTTTCCTAAGCAACGAGTGACATGGACAGACATATACTTTAGAAATATCACTTTGGCAGCTCTGTGAAGAATGAATTGGAGAAGAAAAAGACCACAATATCAGAGACCAATTCAGAGGCTTTTTTAATAGTCTTGGCAGTAGGTGAAGAGGGCCTGAACTACAGTAGTGACTGTGTAAGTAGAAATAAGGGATTAAAAAAATACATTCCTTCTATCAGGGTTTTTGACCATGTGAAGCATCAGATTGAAAGCAAACACATTTTCAAACTCCATTATGTTTTCCCTTGCTCCAAGAAGCACAGTAATCTTAAACTATTTCTACAGGATGCCTCAGGGCAAGTCTAAAAGAATTTATGGAAAAGCACATCTGTCCATGTAGGAAAGGGTGGTAATTTTTTAACGGCAAAACCCATTGAATATTTCCAGGAAGCTTATTGCTAAGAGAAATGAGGTTGTAGGATGGAGTTATAGAATGTTAGATCTTGATTTGACCATAGAGGTAATCTATCTAATTTAACAACATAAGTTGAGATGAAACTGAGATCTAAAAAATGTTTAACAGCTTGTCCAGCATCCCATATCTATCGGTTGGCAAAGGTGGGACTAGAATATGGCTTGCCTGTTAGTTTTATTTTTTTAACTGCATCATTATCTCTATAATGACTTCATTTATCTAACAAATAGTTATTGAATCCCTAATCCATGTGCATTGTTATTCTGCCTGAAGAGGGAACATGCAAAGAAGAACAAGACCAAGTTCTCACCCTCACAAAGTCTCTAGAGTGATATCGTGTTTGTCCTTCATTGCCAAAGAAGACCATGCTGTCAGAGAAATGATGACATGACTTGCACTTGACTTTGTTTTGAGTGAAGGAGGGCTGTGCAGGTGATGGATGAAAGAAAATTGGCCCATATATCTACAATGAAAGACAGACCATGAAAGTACAGTGCGAGAGTGATCTACAAAGTGTTGACAGAATCACAGATATGAAGAGTTAGAAGAGATCTCAAGGAGCAGAGGTGAGCTGGTAAATGTTTAACAACAAGCCTTCCAGGAAAAATTTTAAAAACATAATCACACCTACTTTGTTATTGTTGCTTAGTCATATCAGTCATGTCTGACTCTTCACTACCATGTTTTGAAGGATTTTCTTGGCTAAGATACCATTTTCTTCTCCAACTTGTTTTACAGATAAGGAAACTGAGGCAAACAAGGTTAAGTGACTTGCCCAGGGTCACACAGCTAGTAAGTGTTTGAGGCCAGCTTTGAACTCAGATCTTACTGAATGCTTGCACTGTACAACCTACCTGCCTACACCCACAGATAGGCAGATAAATAGACAGATAAATAGAGATATAAAGCACACTTTTAAATTTAATCTGCATTATTAACATATTCTTATCAACTTCTTAAGTCTATATAATCAACAATACAGTAAATCAAGCCCTTTTTTGTAGAGTTTGCCAATTTTGGAGGTGTGAATGCTCACATTGAATACTTACCTATTAACTCTCAAGAGCTTGTATGATCTGGCTTCAGTCCACCCTTGTCAAGGGTCATATAGCCCAACTCATATTCAAAAGGAAGCACCATTATAAGATATTCAACAAATAAATGGTCATTTAGTCTCTGACTGAAGACCTCCAAGGTGGGGGAAATTCACCACCTTTCAAGGAAGACCATTCTACTCTGAGACACCTCTGTTAGGAAACTTTTTCTGATGTCAAACCTAAAATAGCATCTTCGCAACTTCTCATACATTGATCCTGGTTCTAAATAGGAAAAATCCCACTTTAACATGATAGTCCTTAAAATGCATGAACACAGATATCATATCTTCCTGAGTCTTTCCTTCTTCAAGCTAAATAGCTTGGTGCCTTGAACTAATCCTTGTATGACAGTGTACCTAAGGATATTCACCATCCTGGTTGCATTTATTTGGACACTCTCCAGCTCATTAATGCTTATCAAATAGTATAAGAAAGGAATCAAAAAGGTAATCATGAAGAACATGTAAACATAGTATAATTAAAGGAATATTGAATTTGGGTTCAGGAAACCTGAAATTAAATATTGGCTCTGATGTTTACTTCCTATATGACTTTGGGTCTTTAAGAACCTTCTTCTTCTTCTGTAAAATGGTGAAAATAATAGTGATACTACCTAAACCTACTATATTATAAGAAAAGTACTTTATAAACTTTAAGGGCAAAATAAGGCTGAATTAACATTATCTATTTATAATTTCTATAGCTTCTCCTCTAAAACTATCTTGAAGTCAAGATCATTTTAAGGTTACTTGCTTTGATGAGTACCTTAATATCATATCAGGCTTCTTTCTCACTATGCCACCTTAGCCCTGCATTTTATTCCAACTTCCGAAAACCTTCACAATGCCATGGAAATGGAAGAAATTGTCAAAAGAGAAAGAATTGTGGGAAAAGAAAAAGGACAGAGAGTAAGATCCTGCTAAGACTAGAGTATTAAGAAAATGTAAGATGAATCATCACCTTAAGAAGATAGAGAAAGGATTATTAGAGAGAAAGTAGAATTAGAAAATTTCCATATCATAAAAGTTAAGGGAGGAAAAAAAATCAAAGAAAGTATAGTCAGTAATGTCAAACTAAGAAGAAAGGTCAGAGAAGAGATTTAAAACAGATCAATAGTTCTGATCATAGGAAGGTAGAGATTAGTAGGGACCGTCCAGAAAGTAATTTCAATACCGTTATAGGAAGGGGACACCACGGAGAGAAAAGATAATTCCAAATGAAACTCAGTGGCTACTTGTTGGTGTGTCATGAACATGATTCCTTATCAAATAAGAACTAGGTTAGCTAGTTTAGTTAACTTAGTTTTTTGTTGTTGTTCAGTCATTTCAGTATTATCCAATTCTTTATGATCCCATTTGGAGTTTTCTGGGCAAATATGCTTGAGTAGTTTGACATTTCCTTACCCAGGTAATTTTACAGATGAGAAAACTGAGGCACACAGGCACTGGGACTTGCCTAGGATCACACAGCTGGTAAGTGTCTGAGGTCACATTTGAATTCAGGTCTTCCTGACTACAGACCTGAAACTTGCCATGGTGCTGCCTAGTTGCAAGTTTAGCTAATAATAATGATTAAAATGGCATTTGTATCTTTAAAATTTTTCAAAGTATTCAACATACACTTTCTCATTTGATCCTTACAACAAGACTCTGTGAAGAAAGGAATCAGCTATTTTGAAAATGGAGAAATTCAAGTTCAGAGAGGTTAATAAACCTATCCATTTTCACAAAACAATTAAGTACAAGGCACAGGATTTGAGCCCAGATTTCTTCTGACTCTATGTCCATTATTCTTTTGCTTATAGTATAGTGTCTCTTCTAAAATTCCTCTGAGATCCCTTCCAAAACTGAGACTCTTTGGTTTGGTGATTTTTTTTTTTAAAGCTCAGTTTGGAAAACATTGAAGAATGAATGGATGACAGCTGAAAGAGAGGAGACAGTGAATAGAACACACTTTTTCTAAAAAGGGGGGACAAGAATGAAAGGAAAGTGATGAAAAGATAGCTCTAGTTGTAGAAAGAAAATTAGATGGCAAAAAGCACTTAGAGAAGCTCACAAATAAATATAAAAAATGCATAAAGCACTCATAGTGACCCATGAGGAAGCTACTAGAAGAAAAACCCCTCTCTAGTAGGTGCTGTTTTTCCACCAAAAGTATTTTTGACTCAGTGCCATACTTTAAGTTCCCTTCAGAAGGGAACTGATATCAGGTTTGCCATGTGGACAGCACCTTGAGGTTCATGTACATCCATAACTCTCCCATAGGGTCCTACAGAGTCCCTCTCAGAGTTGATTCCATATTATGGTTTGAACCTCCTCACCAAAGGCAACCATACTCTGGGGTTATTGGACAGTAACACTCTTCTCTTTAGTTCTGTAATGTACAAAGCACTCAGAATAACAGTTTTAATCAACAAGATTCAGATCCCTTCCTTCCTCATCACATGGGTTCTTAAATGCAAGATGGGGAAATATGTACAGATGGTAGATTCTAAAAAAGAATGGAAGGCTTTAGTGCACTAAAAAATCCATTTTAGCTAACAATTTGATAAAGTAGCTTAAAAAGGTAACATAATCTTGGGCTACATTAAGAGAAGCATGGTGTAACTTACCAGAGAAGTGCTCTTCTCTGCTCTAGTCAGGGTATATCTGGTGTATGTGTTCAAGTATGACTGCTTTACATTGATAAGTTGTAATATAAGAAAAAGTTCTAGAGCTATAAGACTGTTCTCATAGAGAATGATCGCTGATCTTCTGAAGTGGTATCCCATTCAGCAAAGAGAATATATATATATATATATATATATATTCTCTCTCTCTCTCTCTCTCTCTCTCTCTCTCTCTCTCTCTATATATATATATATATATATATATATATATATATATATATATATATATATATATACATTCTCAGTATAAAGACAATTCCCTCAACTCAAAGTATTCTTTCCATATGCAACTGTTTCTAGAACACTTTGTTTGAATCTCTGCACATTTTCAACAAACATTTTAAGCAATTACTTTGATAGGGAGATAACAAAGATAAAAAACAAACATTGATTGGCACCAATAAATGTATAGAGTACTTGGGATGGGAATGGGAGTGTGATATAAACACAGGAAAGGAGTAGTGTGCATTCATATAGCACTTTAAGGTTTGCAAAGTAATTTTCTTACATTATCACATTTGATCTTTACAACTCTATTAGATATGCATTCTTATTATGTACATTTTACAGATTAAGTAAAACACAGTAAGCTGGTTAAATGACTTGCCATTAAGTGGTACTATAGAGAATGAAGTATAGAGAGAAGGGGTGTGGTTGAAGGGGGAGAGACAGAGACAGAGATGAGAAAATTTCTTACTGGTTATATAATGTAAAAAGTAGACTTTAGGAGGCAGAGTCAAACCCAAATCCCTCCAAATACCTTTAAAAAATGACTCTAAACATAACTCTAAAAAAATGATTCTAAATGTTCGAACAGCAGACTCTTTTTCAAATAGCAAAGTGTTGCTACTGACAGCTTAGAGCTAGGATGTTATCATTATTCTCTTGCTGCAATAGCAATTAACGATGAACACATGTAAGGACATCTTATTTATCTTTCATTCACAAATTAAGAATAATCACATTTAGTAGTGTCACACCTAGAATGAACACATCATTGTTGACTCAAAACCTCAGCAAAATGCTGAATGTGGTAAGTCTCCAATCTGTACTGCCTATTAACTCTAAGACAAAAGCTAAGGTCTTTAAAGATATAGCTTCAATACATACTTTTCAAGACAGATAAAATTTCATATTTGTCATAAGCAATACTCAAATAATCTCAGACATTATAAGCAAACTTGTAAATCTCCCTAATTTGACTAGAAGTGGATCTAGTTTCTCAAATTTCATTATTTTACCATTTTAGGTCTTCAATACCTTTCCCCCTAAACTATAAGTTATAGAATTTTTCTAACATTTTGACCACATTTTTCAATAGTCAAATTCATAATTTAATATCATCTACATTAAAAGAGAAATTACTTGGGGAAGCAGAGTTAAGTTGGCAGAGTAAAGGCAGAAGCTCACCTGAACTGTCCCCTAAATCCCTCCAAATACCTTTTAAAAATTACTCTAAACAAATTCTAAAGAAGCATATCCCACAGAGAGATGAAGTAAAACAAATTTTCAGCTGAAGACAACTTGGAATGTTATCAAGAAAGATCTGTTGCACAAGAAAGGAGCACAGTTCAGCACAGGCTGTGCCAACATAGACCAGGCCCCAGCAAACTGAGAGAAGCCCTTAAGGACACTGAATCACTGGCAACAGTGATTTCCAGACCTATCATCCCGCAGACACCAAAAACAAAAAAAAAAAACAAAAAAAAAAACCAAAAACTTAGAACGTCAGCAGGAAAGGTCTGTCACACATGGGTGAGAGTAGAGTACAGGCTGTGCCAGTGTAGCCTGGGCCACAGCAAACAAGGAGCAAGTTTTGGGAATGAATAAATCAGCAGTAGCAGCAGCAGTGACATTAGCTGCATCTGGAGCTCTGATTCCACAGACAGTAAAAGGGTTGAACAACTAGTTGGTCAGAAGGAGGTTAGAGTGGTCTCTTTTTGCTAGCACTGAGACAGGACTCTGTAGGTTCATCCATACTCAGGTCCAGTCCTGTGTGTTAGTCCCAGGGCAAAGAAAAGGCAGAGCTTGTGACAATAGTGGAGGGAGGGCATGGGGTGGGAGTGGGGGGCTTCTCACAGTTCCAGGGCAAAAACAGAGTGATTTTGGTTGTACATAGACCCGAACAAAGGCCAGGAGAGTATTAAACACCTCGCCTTAGATCACACCATCTTGGAAGAACTGAAACCATACAGGTCCCTAGAAGTATCTCTGAAAACAGCAGCACAAAACTCCTGAAGCCTGGGACAGTGCACCTTCCTCTCTGGAAGCAGAGCCATACTTTAACAAAGACTTAAAAGTAAAGTAATAGGCTGGGAAAATGAGCAAACAGTGGGAAAACAAACCAAAACTCTGACTATAGAAAGTTAATATGGCAACAAGGAAGATCAAAACATACCCTCAGAAGACAATAAAGTCAAAGATCCTATATCCAAAGCCTCCAAGAAAAATATGAATTGGTCTCAGACCATGGAAGAGCTCAAAAAGGATTTTAAAAATCAAGTAAGAGAGGTAGACCAATAACTGGGAAGAGAAATGAAAGTGATACAAGAAAATAAGGAAAAATCAGTCAAGAGCTTGGTAAAGGAGACACACACACACACACACACACACACACACACACACACACACAAGATACTGAAGAAAATAACACCTTAAAAAACAGAGCAGGCCAAATGGTAAAAGAGGTTCAAAAAACTAACGATGAGGAGAACGCTTTAAAAAGCAGAATTGGCCAAATGGAAAAGTAGGTACAAAAGCTCATTGAAGAAAATAATTCCTTAAAAATTAGAATGGAGCAGGGGCCAGAGCCAAGATGGCAGAGTAGAAGCAGACTTGCTAGAGCTCTCCCCCCAAGCCCAGTCAAATACCTGCAAAAAGACTCTAAACAAATTTTTGAGGTGTAGAACTCACAGAATGATGAATTGAAGCAAATCTCCAGCTCAAGACAGCCTGGAAGGTCAATAGGAAGCATCTACCATGCCATGCTGGGAGCAGAGTGCATTCCAGTGTAGGCCATAGATGGAATATGAGCAGGCTTGGGGGGACTGAATCTCTGGCACCTGAGGGGGTTGCCAGACTTCACAACCCCAAAATACTGAGGACAAATTGAGGACAGTGGGAAAAAACCTGTGGGAGCTGTTTGAGAGAGTAGAGTGGTATAGCCCCAGCCCCAGGGCAGTAGAGGGGGTCCCCAAAGCAGCCACAGCAGGAGCAGAGATAGTGACTGTTTCTGGAGTTCTAGGTCCACGGATTGTGGGGTGATTGAGTGACAGATCAAATATACCCTACTCACACTGGAAGAAGACAACTACCTTAGCAAAGAGCTCAAAGGTCAAGTACATGGCTGGGAAAATGATCAAAAACCACAAAAAGAATAAAACTACAGAATATTAATTTGGTGACAAGAAAGAACAAAATATACAAACAGAAGAAAACTGTAGAGGACCAAGCTCTGGACCATGGCCCCCTGGTGAGCCCAGAGACACCCCCGGGGGTGAGAACCCACCTTCAGCTGCTGGGAACGCCCCTTATGGAGCTGAGCTCTGCCTCCAGGGCGGAACATGGGAGGAGCTATGGCAGGGTATATAAGGGGGAACACGGGAAGGTCGGGAGGACTGGGGTAAGCAATAAAGTGCAGTAAGCAGCCTCCTCAAGTGATCTGTTTGATCAGTCCCCTCCCCCACAGTAGGGGGCCGGAACCATTGGAAGACTGGTACAGCAGTTGGAGAGGTAAGCTCCACGGTGACAGCTTAGGGCAGGCCCCGAGCAGACAACAAAGTCAAAGTTCATACCTCTAAAGCCTCCAAGAAAATACGAATTGGTCTCAGGCCATGGAAGAGCTCAAAAAGGATTTTGAAAATCAAGTAAGAGAAGTATGGGAAAAATTGGGAAGAGAAATGAAAGTGATACAAGAAAATCATGAAAAATGAGTCAACTGCTTGCTAAAAGGGACTCAAAAAAATGCTGAAGAAAACAAGTAAAAAATAAATTAGACTACCCCAAAGAGCAAAGGATGGAAAAGGAAGTCCAAAAGTTCACAAAGAAAATTTTGCTTGGGTTTACAGTGACTTTGGAGTGAGGAAAACCTGAGTTCAAATCCTCCCTTAGACACTTAAGAGCTGTGTGATCCTGGTCAAGTCACAGAATGTTCCTCAACTTCAGTTTGCTTATAAAGAAAATAAAAAAGCTGGAATTAATACCTTCTAAGTATCTTATTAGGTTTAAGATTATAATAATATGAAGACTTTTATTCAAATAACACTCATATAGCATATGTACTTCAGATAATTGATAATATTCAATGAATTCAATAAAATGACATTCAAATTAAGCAGATTTGAAATAAGGAATTCCTCATTCTTTATAGACAATTGGCAAATATCTACCTGTCATAAAGACCTAACAAATAAAAGTGTTCAGGTATACTTTGAGGTCCATTTGGGATGGGGACCATATCTTATATTATTTTTGTATCTCAAGTATAAGCATATTTTAAGTACTCGTGACTGTCAAGAACAATGTAGCACAGTATATAGAACGTTAGACTTTGAATCAGGAAATCTGGGTCAATCTGAATTTTGTTGATTACTCTGTGACCTTGGATAAATTAATAATCTCTTGGAGTCTCAGTTACCTCCTCTGAATAGGAGATTTGAAAGATTTGAATAGGTCCCATCTAATTCTAAATTTCTGAACCTATTAAAATCTACTGCATAATCACAGGGCTGTTGATAATATGAGAACATTAAAATATCTTATTGCGTAGGAATTTTACAAAGTAAAGTCTTCCAAAAAAAAAGTTTATATTAGACACATAGCAAAGTTCAATAATTAACTGATAACTAATGAACACATTCTCTTTTTCTCTCTCTTTCTCTCTCTGTCAATAGATAGATATAGACATTTAGATCTAGATTCATAAGTAATGAATTCTTTCTATATCCCAAACCTAGAGTTAAATATATAAAGGGGAATGTATTAATTATCAATAAATAATTTCAATCAATATTAATTAATGATGATATCATATCTATTACAGAGATATGGATGAAAGCTATAGTGTGAAGAGAATTTGTTCTACAGTCAGAAGATCTTGGTTTAAATTTTATCTCTGATTTACTAGCTGTTTGAGCTTAGCAAGTCCCTTGACCACTCTGAGACTCAATGTCCTCATCTTTAAAGTAAGAATACTAATTATCCATCTTTTATATGCTTGATAATCAGATTCTCAGAGTAAAATGAATAAGTATTTGTGAAGTCCAATCATCATAATCTACAAATGATGGTTATAGTCAATAAAGTACAGTAACTAGAAAACTCATACTCAGGAAGACAAGGTTAGACTTTGACACATACTGGCTATGGAACCCTGGGCAAGTCACTCTCAGTATATTAGACGATTTTCTATGTAACACAAATGCCGAACTTCATAGATAGTTCTTCACTGGGAGCTCAGTATATCAGAAAAAAAAAAATCATAGGTCTGGTCAAAAGTAATGATAATAAGAATTTCATTTGAATGCAAGCTCTCTGAGTATAGGCATTGTGAGTAATTTAAATTTGTTGTAACCATACTTTCTGGTGTAGTTTCAAGGACATACAGATTTATAATTTTAAAAAATTTCCATCAAATCAATCAATCTATTAAAATGCATTTCAAGTTCCTGTCTTGTATCTAGCATTTTAAAAAGCTATTTATCAAATGATTTATTTTTATAAGCTTTTATAATTCAATAATTTTTAAAAAAATATTTCTATAGTATGAAAAATTCTGTCCAGGAGCATTAAATATATCTATCCAGAATGGACCTATGGATTCAGAGCACAGAACAGAAGGAAAGAAATGAATGTGAAGCACAAATTAAACTTGACACCACCTTACTCTGCCCCCCAATCCCCCAAAATGAAGAAGCTGAATTCTTTGCTATATGAATGCCAAGAGAATTATTGAAATGGTTAATGTACCAATGGCTTGAACACAACAATCTTTCCTAGGATGCCTAATATTTATTTGAATGGCACTTTAGGTACATTAAAAAGCAAAGACGTTCTTTGAAGAATATACATTGGGTTATGTGACATCATTAACTTTCTGAAATGTGCAGAGCAGAACACAATAAAAATCTAAAATTATTTTAGGATGAACCTTCTACTGATAATAAGTAGCCTTTTATGACAGAGGGAAAAAAAGCCTTGAAACATGCAACTTTCAAATTTATATAATTGATATAGCACTATGGAAGAACTATTATATACTTTGTACAAAGTGAACCTTAAATGCCTCATTTAATGGGACCCAACTGAATATTATTCCTTGTTCCACAAATGTTCAAAAACCCTTACAATAAAAAACTTTAATTATCTTATCCTCTGTAAACCTTCATACCAAAGAATGTGCAGTTAAGTTTCAACGACATTTCTTTATAGCACCTCCAGAACGAGCAGAGAAACCCTTGAGGATTTCTGGGAATTCTAAAATTGTTTAGCTTTTTCTCTGTGGGCAGGTTAAACCATTTGACCAACAAAGCCACCAGCTGCTGGCAAGTCCTTTATTTCCCCCTTGATAATTCACTAGAATGATGCAGAGTTGTTTTTATAAATCTCCATTGTCAAAAATGAATAATGGGAATTTTGAATTTACTCTGACTGTAATGCTAAACTCAACATAGAACCTGAAGAAAACATGACTACATATACCCCATCCCAAAATGTTTTTTCTTGTTTGTCAATTTTGGAAATTTTATGAATCCTTTCAGACCATTAGGAAACTCTTTGGGAAGATAATGTGTTAAGGGACCAATTAAATGAAGTTCCTTTTGTCTGTGAATCCCATACCCCAACATATAATCAAACATTTTAAGAACAGCAATAAAATAATGTGAACTTAAATTTCCTGTCTCTGAGATTTGTGATAATTTGCACAGTGACTAGTCTAATATTTAGACATATCCTATCAATGGAAAAGTTTTGCTATTAGAAACTTAATAGAAAAAACAATTGCAAACAAAGTGTTTGAGTGGTTTAAAATAACTAATTAGGTACATTAGAGTAGAGGTATCAAACCTACCAAGACCAGTATAGCCTGGATCAGAATAAAATGTAACTGGGAAGTGTTTAACAAAATAAATAAAAAGACAATACAACAGATATAATGTTAATCTGTAGTTGATTATCTAAGTCAATATGACACCAGCAGGTATTCATTTCTATTTGTTTGACATCACTGCATTAGAAGATCTCTAATAGACAGGATTTGTCTATTACTTATGTAAAAGTGGTAAAATCTCATTTCTTTAAAAATATCCTAAAGTTCAGATAAGAAGCGATCTGGTTACTGGCGAGAGGTGTAGTCTTAGTTGTCAAAAAAGAACTGAATAGCGGGGGGAGAGTCTGACCAGACTTTGGAGGTATAGAATCCAGTGGGTGGCGGACTTTGATGGATTCGGAGCCCAGGCTGGACCGGAGGGTCCACAGAGGGATCTGTTCCGCCGGGGTAAGACCCCGACGCACAGCGCATCGCGGTCGGCGCGGCAGGGCGGAGGGGACCAGAGGAGCCCGAGAGTGGCGGGCGAGACCAGGGGAGCAGGAGATAAGCCAGGCCGAGCCGGTGAGAGCCGCTGAGTGCCAGACATCAGCGCAGCAGCCCTTGAAATCTTCAGCCTGAAGACGGACTTCGGTGGGTCACTACTTGAACTTCCAGGAACTGGGATGGCAGAGTGATCAGTAAGTGCTCTCTCCTCCCTCCTGATGACCCTGAGGGAACCATAAAATTCTTCCCCAGATTAATCCTGGATCAGCGGGAACAGCAGAAGGGGGCGGGTGGTCTCATAACACCAGAGGCTGGAAAAGTGGCAAAGGGGGATTCTTCCTACTGTGGTGGAGGCGATCTGGAGGGACAGACGACCCAGGGCAGAGAAAATTCGCACTGAGACCCAGGCAAGCCTCAGAGCCAGGAGACGAGCCCAAGGAGGGGCGGGAACACGCATTAGCTTCTAGGCGTGCCCCAGCCCTCCAGGGGAAAAGGGAAGACAATAGGGAAGCTGGGATCACCATCCCCTGACCTTGCCTTTGCCTCAAGTCAGCTGAGGAGATATCCTGAGGACAGACCACCCCTCCCACATACCTAACAAGCTAACCCCAGGGTTGATCAGGGAAAAAAAAAACAAAAGCCTGCTTTTAGCCTAGACACACATCAGCTCAACTTAAAGATCTGTACCTTCTGACTGAAAGAACCAAAAGCTACAACACTCAGCCAACATCATGAATCGGAAAAAGCAGACGAAAAGTGAAAAAACCATAGAATCTTTCTATGGGGATAAGGACCAAAACAGAAACACCAAAGAGGTTAGAGCTGAGATTGTACTTCCATCTGAAACCTCAGATGGGACTATGAATTTCTCGCAAGCACAACTAGATTACCTGGAACGTCTGAAGAAGGATATAAAAGAAAAACTGGCCAATGATTTTAAAACTATAAAAAAAGAATTCACTGATGAGAACATCACCCTGAAAAAGAAAATTGAAGAAATGGAAAAGGAAGTTCAAAAATTAACTGGAGAGAATAATTCCCTAAAAGGAAGAGCTAATCAAATGGAAAAGGAAACCCAAAACGTAATTGGGAAAATTGATCAGATGGAAAAGGAAACCCAAAACCTAACTGGGAAAATTGGTCGAATGGAAAAAGAAGTACAAAAATTAAATGGAGAAAATAGCTCCTTAAAGGGAAAAATTGGTCAGATGGAAAAGGAGATGGAAAAGCTAACTGAAGAAAACACTACGATGAAGATTAGAATTGGGCAAGTAGAAACTAATGACACAATGAGGCAACAAGAATCAGTCAAACAAAATCTAAAGAATGAAAAGATAGAAGAAAATGTAAAATATTTAATTGGAAAAACAACTGACCTGGAAAATAGATCCAGGAGAGAAAATCTAAGAATTATTGGCCTGCCAGAAACCCATGATGAAGAAAAGAGTCTGGACAATATCATCCAGGAAATCATCAAGGAAAACTGCCCAGAAGTACTAGACTCAGAGGGCAAAATAGTCATCGAAAGAATCCACTGTTCCCCTCCCGAAAGGGATCCCAAAATCAAAACCCCAAGAAATATAGTTGCCAAATTCCAGAGCTATCAAGTGAAGGAGAAAATACTACAAGCAGCCAGAAAGAAACAATTCAAATATCAAGGACACACAGTCAGGATCACACAGGACCTTGCAGCTTCTACATTAAAAGATCGAAAGAATTGGAACCCAATATTCCGTAAGGCAAAGGAGTTGGGACTTCAACCGAGGATCAACTACCCAGCAAAGTTCAGCATAACATTTCAGGCAAGGAGAAAGTCATTCAACGAAATAAGGGATTTCCAGAGCTTCCTGACCAAAACACCAGAACTCAATAGACAATTTGATCTTCAAATGCAGGTCTCCAGAGAATCATAAAAAGGTAAACAGAGGGGAAAAAACAAAAACGAAAACTTGCTACTCAATTAGGGCAAACTGTTTACCTCCCTATAAGGGAAGATGATACGTGTTAATCTTGAGAACTGTGCAGCTATTATGATAAAAGAGATATATGTAGAGGGAACGGGCATAAAGTAAATGATGTCATGTCAAAAATATGATTTAAGTATGAGGAGGGAATGTAATAGGAGGTGTGGAAAGGGGGAAGCAGAAAATGGCAAATTATATCACAGGAAGAAGTACAAAACTATAGTAGAGGGAAGGAGGGGAGGGAGATGAGCATTGTTTGAGAGGTACTCTCATCTGATTTGTTCAAAGGAGGGAACAATAACCTTAAGTAGATAAGCCTAACTAGATCTATAGGTAGTAGGAGGGGAAGGGGGAAGAAAGGGGAGGGTGGCTAAAAGGGAGGAAAGAAGCAATAAGAGTAAAGGGGACTAAAAGGGAGGGGGGTCAAAAGAAGGAGGGGAAGGCTGCAGGAGGAGGGGGAGAAAAGTCAATACTATTGAGGAGGGGAAGGGAGACGGGAGAGCTAAAAGCACAAATGTTGGGAAAGAGGTTGGAGGGAAATACACAGATTGTAATCATAACTGTGAATGTGAATGGAATGAACTCTCCCATAAAACGGAGACGGATAGCAGAATGGATTAAAAGCCATAATCCAACAATATGCTGCTTACAAGAAACACATTTGAAAGGGGGGGATACACATAGAATAAAGGTCAAAGGATGGAGCAGAATATATTGTGCTTCAGCTCATGTAAGAAAGGCAGGAGTAGCAATCCTAATCTCAGACAAAGCGAAAGCAGAAATAGATCTAATCAAAAGGGATAGGGATGGAAACTATACCCTGCTAAAAGGCACCATAGACAATGAAGCAATATCATTACTAAACATGTATGCTCCAAGTGGTATAGCATCCAGATTCTTAGAGGAGAGGTTGGGGGAGTTGAAGGAAGAAATTGATAGCAAAACTATACTAGTGGGGGACCTCAACCTTCCCCTCTCTGAACTCGATAAATCCAACCTCAAAATAAACAAGAAAGAGGTTAAGGAGGTAAATAAAACTCTGCATAAGGTAGATATGATAGATCTTTGGAGAAAATTAAATGGGAATAGAAAGGAATATACTTTTTTCTCAGCGGTACATGGAACATTTACAAAAATTGACCATGTACTAGGACAAAAAAATCTCACAATCCGGTGCAGAAAGGTAGAGATAATCAATGCATCCTTTTCAGATCATAATGCATTAAAAATGACATGTAATAAAAGGCCATGGAAAGAGAAACCAAAAATCAATTGGAAACTAAATAATCTAATTCTAAAGAAGGGTTGGGTTAAAGAAGAAATCATAGAAACAATCAACAATTTCATTCAAGAGAATGACAATAGTGAGACAACATACCAAAACTTATGGGATACTGCAAAAGC
This sequence comes from Notamacropus eugenii, assembly GCF_028372415.1. Classification (NCBI taxonomy): domain Eukaryota; kingdom Metazoa; phylum Chordata; class Mammalia; order Diprotodontia; family Macropodidae; genus Notamacropus; species Notamacropus eugenii. Next base: position 135,360,911 of record NC_092875.1, on the reverse strand, counting down.
AGTTATTAGGGGAAGTTTTATATCTCTGAATGCTTACATAAATAAAATAGAGAAAGAGGAGATCAATGACTTAGGCTTGCAGTTCAAAAAGCTAGAAAAAGAACAAATTGAAAATCCCCAAGTAAATACCAAATTAGAAATACTGAAAACCAAAGGAGAGATTAATAAAATTGAAATTAAGAAAACTATTGAATTAATAAATAAAACCAATAGTTGGTTTTATGAAAAAACTAATAAAATTGATAAACCTTTGGTCAATCTGATTAAAAAAAAGAAAGAAGAAAACCAAATTACTAATATTAAAAATGAAAGGGGTGAACTCACCTCCAATGAGGAGGAAATTAAAACGATAATTAGAAACTACTTTGCCCAACTTTATGGCCACAAATTCGATAATCTAAACGAGATGGATGAATATTTTAAAAAATACAAATTGCCCAGATTAACAGAAGAGGAAGTTGAATACTTAAACAACCCCATCTCAGAAAAAGAAATTGAACAAGCCATCAATGAACTCCCTAGGAAAAAATCTCCAGGGCCAGATGGATTCACAAGTGAATTCTATCAAACATTTAAAGAACAGTTAATTCCAATACTACATACACTATTCTTGTAAATTGGGGAAGAAGGAGTCCTCCCAAATTCTTTCTATGATACAAATATGGTTTTGATACCCAAACCAGGAAGAGACAAAACAGAGAAAGAAAATTATAGACCAATTTCCCTAATGAATATAGATGCAAAAATTTTAAATAAGATTCTAGCAAAACGAATACAGCATCTTATCACGAGATTAATACGTTATGATCAGGTAGGATTCATACCAGGACTACAGGGCTGGTTCAATATTAAGATAACTATTAGCATTATCGATCACATCAACAACAAAGCTAACAAAAACCACATGATTATCTCAATAGATGCAGAAAAAGCTTTTGACAAAATACAACATCCATTCCTACTAAAAACATTGGAGAATGTAGGAATAAAGGGAACTTTCCATAAAATAATAAGCAGTATCTATCTAAAACCTTCAGCAAGCATTATATGCAATGGGGATAAGCTAGATGCATTCCCAATAAGATCAGGGGTGAAACAAGGTTGTCCATTATCACCACTATTATTTAATATGGTACTAGAAATGTTAACTGTAGCAATTAGACAAGATAAAGATATCCAAGGAATTAAAATAGCCAAAGAAGAAACTAAGTTATCACTCTTTGCAGATGATATGATGATTTACCTAGAGAATCCCAGAGATTCAAGTAAAAAATTACTAGAATTAATAAACAACTTTGGCAAAGTTGCAGGGTACAAAATAAACCCACACAAATCTTCTGCATTCCTATATATTAGCAACAAAGTCCAACAGCAAGAGATAGAAAGAGAAATCCCATTTAAAGTTAGGGTAGACAGTATAAAATACTTAGGAGTCTACCTGCCAAAACAAACCCAGGGATTATATGAACACAATTACAAGACACTTTTTGCACAAATAAAGTCAAATTTAAGTAAGTGGAAAAACATTAGTTGCTCATGGGTAGGCCGTGCTAATATAATAAAAATGACAATTCTACCCAAATTAATATACTTATTTAGTGCCATACCAATTAAACTATCAGACAATTACTTTCTAGAGCTGGATAAAATAATATCAAAATTCATTTGGAAAAACAAAAGGTCCAGAATATCAAAGGGACTAATGAAAAGAAATGCTTGGGAAGGTGGCCTAGCGCTACCAGACCTCAAACTGTACTATAAAGCAGCAATTATCAAAACCACTTGGTATTGGCTAAGAAACAGAGAGGTAGACAAGTGGAATAAACTTGGCACTCAAGATGCAATAGGCAAGGAATATAGCAACCTTCTGTTTGATAAACCCAAGGACCCCAGCTTCTGGGATAAGAACTCATTGTTTGACAAAAATTGCTGGGAAAACTGGATAACAGTGTGGCGGAAATTAGGCATAGACCCATACCTGACACCGTACACAAGAATAAAGTCCAAATGGGTACATGATTTAGGTATAAAGATTGATACCATGAATAAACTAGAGAAGCAAGGAATAGTGTATTTATCAGATCTATGGAGAAGGGAAGAATTCTTTACTAAAGGAGAGATAGAATGCATTATGAAATGCAAAATGGATAACTTTGATTACATTAAACTGAGAAGTTTTTGCACAACCAAACCCAATGCAACCAAAATCCAGAGGGATGTAGTAAATTGGGAAAGAATTTTTACAGCTAAGCTCGGGGATAAAGGCCTCATTTCTAGAATATATACAGAACTGATCCAAATGTATAATCATACAAGTCATTCCCCAATTGATAAATGGTCAAAGGATATGAACAGGCAATTTTCAGAGGAAGAGGTTAAGGCTATCTATAATCATATGAAAAAATGCTCTAAATCACTATTGGTTAGAGAGATACAAATCAAAACAACTCTGAGGTACCACATCACACCTATAAGATTGGCAAACATGACAGAACAAGAAAATGATAAATGCTGGTGAGGATGTGGGAAAGTTGGAACACTAATTCATTGTTGGTGGAGCTGCGAGCGCATCCAACCATTCTGGAGAGCAATTTGGAACTATGCCCAAAGGGCTACAAAAATGTGCATACCCTTTGACCCAGCAATATCGCTACTAGGACTATATCCCCAAGAGATCATAAAAATGGGAAAGGGTCCCACATGTACAAAAATATTTATAGCAGCACTCTATGTAGTTGCCAAAAACTGGAAGTCAAGGGGATGTCCATCAATTGGGGAATGGCTGAATAAATTATGGTATATGAATGTAATGGAGTACTATTGTGCCATAAGAAATAATGAACAAGAAGACTTCAGAGAGGCCTGGAAGGACTTATATGACCTGATGCTGAGTGAAAGGAGCAGAACCAGGAGAACTTTATGCACAGCAACAACCACAGTGTGTGAGAGTTTTTTCTGGTAGACTTAGATTTTTGTAATAACACAAGAACTTCTTACCAAAAAAAAAAAAAAATCCCAATGGAGGATCTCAAGGCAAAATGCCTGCCACACTCAGGGAGAGAAATATGGAAGTCACTCACATATTGTAGCAGATCATGTTTGTGTATGTGTATGTGTTTGTGTATCATGTTCTGATTTGTTATACGATTTCTTTCATTTATCTTAGTCTGACTACATAGCATGACTATAGTGAAAATATACTCAATAGGAAAGTATATGTAGAATCTATACAGAATTGTATGCAGTCATGGGGAGGGAGGGGGGTAGTGGGGGATAGGTGGGGGGGATAAAATCACAATTGTATGGCAGTGATTGTTAAACATTACAAAATAAAAAAAAAAGAAAAAAAAAAGAACTGAATAAAAGTTCTGATTCTGACTCTTTCTAGTTGTGAACTGTGGAGAAATCACTTAGACATCTCTGTGCCCTAGACAACTGTCTAAGATTTAGTTACAGAATACTTCCAAAGTTACCGCAATAATGTGTATTTCAACCTTAGAGATCCCTACATCAATGAATCACTAGTCTAAACATCATCATCATCATAATGCTACAGACATTTTATTAATTGAGAATCACTTACCTTTCACATGAAAATCTCAAATGATACCCTTGGGAGAAGGTGTCTTGGAATTAAAAAGGGAAAGAGAATGATAGATTACTCTTTTTCAAATGGAAGGGAAAAAAAATAAGTTCATGGAAAGTTGACATTGTCTATTTTGTAAAATGAACTGAATATACCAATAGTTGACTATCATAAGGTATTAAGATGGAATACCAATATTATACATATGTAGAGAGAGAGAGTGTGTGTTTTTTTTAAAACTTATCCTAATCTCCTAGAATTGCAATTGTTCCCAACTAGTAAGTTGGTTCTTTGATGAATCTTTAGCTACAGTCACATGATCAGAACACCAGATCATGTTGGAGGTTTTTTATACTCAAAGATGATAGAGATCTGACATTAGCAGATATGTACAGTGAATTTTAGAAGGAGTTATAAGAAATCACTATTCCTATGGTGATTAATGGTATGCATCAGTGAAATGGCTAACCAGGGGGTAGGGCCAATCTGTAATCACAAAACAGGATAGTATCTCTTCACTGGCCTTGAAAGCATGGCTTTATTAGTAAAAAAGCTATGTTATAAAGATAACTGAGTTAAGTGCCAAATGACAAGTAAGATAATGGGCACTGAGAAGCAATGAAGCATAGCCTGTATTACAATTTTTTTTCATGGTGCCATTATGATAAGAATTTAGGGAAGATATTGACAGGGTCTCTTGGAAATTTGAATTTTATATTTTGCCCTAGTGGTCACTCCATTCATCTATTAATCAATTAACAAACATTTTTAAGTATATACTCTGTAGTAGGTATTGTACTAATCTTAAGTAATATAAACATGAAAATAAGACCATCCGTACTCTCAAGCAACTTATAATCTGTAGTAGGAGACAAATTGTTTATGTTTATGTGTACATCTACTTCACATGTAGCCTTTAATAGGGCAGCTGGGTGGTGTAGTGGATAAAGCATCAGTGCAGGAGTCAGGAGGACTTGAGTTCAAATCTCACCTCAGACACTTGACACTCACTAGCTTGGGCAAGTCACTTAACCCCAATTGCCTCATCCTGGGCCATCTCCAGTCATCCTGATGAATATCTGGTCACTGGATTCAGATGGTTCTGGAGAAGAAGTGAGCTTGGTGACCTACACAGCCCTCCCTCACTCAAAACAAAGTCAAGTGCAAGTCATGTCATTATTTCTCTGATGGCATGATCTTCTTCAGCAACAAAGAACAAACGCACACAAAGCCTTTAATAAATGGTTCTTATTAGTGTATTATATGTTATGTGTAAGTGGTATATAGTATGAATGAAAAACTCAAACACACATACATGTATATATGGATAGAAGATCATCACTATCTACAAAATTATGGAAAACAACAGAAGTTTATGCTTGTCATGGAATTTGTGAGCCAAAGATACCTTTCTGATTACATCAAATGGAGGGAGGGAGTAAGTTGTGAAAATACCAACTACCCATATGCAATACCTTCATATTTATATGTAGCCATACATATTTATGTGTGCAGATATTTGCATAATGTTAACTTCTATTGCACAAGACAGATATAAAATATGCATAAGTTAAACTGGTTTATGAGAAAAATAGTAGGGAGCAAAGGAAGAGACCCATGTAGAAGGTGACTTTAAGTGATGAGGGCTTGAAATAAGTTGATTGATGGTTCTATGAGAGAAAATATGATTGGAAAAATGTTATGGAGGCAAAATCAGCAAAATTTGGCAAGTGATGAGATGTGTATATGTGTGTGTGTATACATGCACACACATATAAATGAATATATGCATATACATACACACATATGTATGTGTGTATATGCAAAAGACTATGATGATCCAAAGAGGACTCCTAGATTGTGAACCTAGGTGGCTAAAAGAATGGTCATGCCCTCAGAAGTCAGGAGACTTTTGCTATTAATTCAATTCAATTAACTTTCATTAAACATCTATTGTGTGTAAGGCACTTTCTTAGACTTGGTTACAGAGTGGAAATAATGAGAGAACCTGATGACCTTAATATGACCATAACGTCATAATGAAGATATATCATGTGCAAAAATAACTCTAAAACAAATAAGAATATATTAAGTGTAAAGAAACAAGCAAAGTAAGAAATAAGAGAAGAAAGAGTGATGACCACCAGCTGAAATAATTTGGGAAGGCCTTATGGAGGATGCTGCCTTTGAATCAGGCCTTGAAAAAAAGGAAGAATTTCAAAACACATAGTTTATTAAGGGCTGAACAAGGCAACTCAGGGGGTAGAGTACTGGGCCTGGAGTCATGAAGACTTGAATTTAAATCTAGCCTCAGGCACTTACTATGTGACCCTGGGCAAGTCACTTACCCTTGTTTGCCTCAGTTTCCTCACCTGTAAAATGAGCTGGAGAACGAAATGGCAAACTGCTTCAGTATCTTTGCCAAGAAGACCCTAAATGGGGTCACAAAGAATTGTGACTAAATAACAAGGTCTGAATAGGTACATTGGAATCAGATTATAGAAACCTTCAAATACTCAAGTGGCTCAAAGAGTTTGTACCTTTAAAAAAAGTAGATAATGGAGAACCACAAAAAGTTATGTGCAGGATAGGGATGTGATGATTCCAGTTCATTAAGAAGACTAATTTACCTTCTATATAATAGGTACATTGGAAATGGAGAAGACTAGAGGTAACAGAGATGGATTAAAAGTTTACTACAATGCCTTAATGTGATATGACTGGGTAGATTCTCCTATTTCCCCACTACAGGGATTATTTTTCCTTAAAAGGCAAGAAAGTTATCTCTGGGTTCTGATTTGTAGCCTCTAGAGTTCCCTCGCTGAGACTTTCTGCCCACCCAAGGACATAAAAAGTCCTATTTATATGGAATCTGGACCCCTTAAACTTGATGGATGTCTGAAAACCAGGAGTCATCATACATTTACATGCTAATCAGATAAGTTTTCATATGAAGGCAAAGGGGCATAGGAAGCTATGTACTACTGTGTCCTTCTTGTATGTATCTTTGTCTTGTTAGGACGAATAAAGCTCTTTTTATTAACTGTTCAATGACTTCTGAATGTCTCATTTAAAACTCAAATCAAAACTACAGTAAGTGGATGCTGGAATCAGGGTTACCCCTAACATATACGTATTCATAACACGCCCTGGAGAGAGGGAGGTTGAGAGGCTTGTACAATAGTTCAAGTGATGAGGTTATGAACTTTTAAAGTAAGCGTGAGTAATACTGATTTGAAAGTATTGAATTAAAGAGTCCATTCATTGAAATCATTTTTGTATTGATCATTTTTATGCCTAAAATAGTGTCAAGGTTGTATGAGGATTAAATTTATTTAGATTCCCCCCAAAGAAAATCTAGTTTTTACTTGATTCTCACAAAATCCTTGCACACTTTTAAGTCTTAATTTTTTAGGCTGTGAGTAGGAGGGAGACAAGGTACAAATGGCATTTGAAGATAAATGTGTTGCTATTTGGGGATTTCACCATTGTGCTTCCATTGATGGGAAGGTAAACTACAGTCTACAGTCAAGAGAACAGTATGACCAGGTTTGTGGAAAGGGGAAAAAAGCATACAGTTTGCCTACAAATGCTATTTATAGATTATCACTTGCATTTCCGCCACCTGAATTACTAAAGAATAAAACTTGAGTGTAAACATTATGAAGACCATCCGTCTTCATCGATCTGCCATAATAGCCAAGCAAAAGATTTTTTAATGGTTCCAATACTTGGCAAGATTTCACGGATTGAGTTCTGACTGCAGAGACAGCACTTGAAGCAACACCAGGGCTGCTCATAAGGTATTCTTACCATTCTTTCATTAATATCATATTCATAGGACTCTGCATCCGTAAACTGGCTTGGAATATCATAAAAGAAAGTAAAACAGAAAAGATATCTGGATGAGGTCTTTGACTGAGAGAAGAGCAGAACAGCTCCCATGTTTCCAGTTTTAAAAAGGATTTGTTTGAAACAGTTAATAAATTGGGACCGCAGAAGGAGTTTGCTGGTGCCACCTTAAATGGCTGAGGAGAGCTGATTGTCAAATTTTCGTTGTAAGAATTTATACTTTGAAAATTGTAAAACATTCAAATCAGGGTTTGATTTACTGTTTCATTGATTGTCCAGACTTATGGTGTTGGAGAAAATGTTAATAATGCAGATTAAACTAAGCTTCCTATTTATCCTAAAAGTAGCTTATTTGTACCTATTTCTCTGCTTGTTTTCTCTCCCATTAGATTGTAAGTTTCTTGAAGTCAGATACTATTTTTGCTTCTTTTATATCCTCAGTGCTTAGCACAGTGCCTGGCATGTAGCAGGCACTTAGTAAATCTTTTATCAACTGACTGACACTCCTGGATAACAGGAATAATCTAATTACCCAAGTCTGTAGTTTAGAAATTGTACGGGCTAATAGAGAAGCTCCTGGAATGCAAGGGCTGTTATGAGTACTAGACAGCACCATAGGACAGAGAGTTCTAGCCTCAAATACTACTGACTGTGGGCCAGTCACTTCACTTCTATTTGCAGTTTGCCCTTCTGTAAAATGGGGATTTATAATAACACCTCCCTCTCAGGTTGTTGTGAGGATCAAATGAGAAAATAATGGTAATATGATTTGTACAGTTCCTGGCACATTATAAATGTTGGTATAATTATTTCATTTATATATTTATTTCCTCAGAACTTACCTCAATGATTGCCATATAATAGGATCTTGGTGATTAAAATTAATTGATGGGTTCCCATTGTTTATCTGTGTTAGTGCTGCCAGAGTGATGAACTGGAGAGTGGTTTAAGAAAGGCAAACAAAGTGGATAGAGCAAGGGCCCTGAAGTCAGGAGGAACAGATTTCAAATTCAGCCTCAAACACTTAATTAGCTCCCCAATTGCCTCAAAAAAAAAAAAAAAAAAAAGAAAGGAAAAAGCAAACAGTACGACAATGGGCTCAGGGTCGTGTGATAGCTGAAATAGATGAATCAATTGAAAAAACTGGAAATGTTTCCAGAGTTGGGGAACCTGTGGTCTTCTAGGTCCTTCAGTGTGGCTTTTCAACCGAGTCCAAATTTCACAGAACAAATTCTTTTTTTAAGAGGATTTGTTCTGTGCAGTTTGGATTCAGTCAAAGGGCTATACTTGAGGATCTAGAGGGTCACATTAGGGCTCAAGGTCACAGGTTCCCCACCCCTGGAGCCTTAAGAAGGGAAATCTTAGGAGGTATATTGACAGCTGCCTTCAAGTATGTGAAGGAACAAAGAGTCCAAAAAGTGACTTAGTTTGCTCCATTTGGCCATAATAAAAGGTAGAACTAGGAGCACTGAATATTAGTTACAGGAAGGAAAATTCAGGCCGAATATGAAGACAAACTTCCTAACAATTAGAGCTATCCAGAATTGAGATGGGCTACTTACCTTTGTCAACCAAAGGATTTATAAACTGTTTTGTCAGGGATGATGTAGAAGCAATTTTTATACTAGCACTGTTTGGACTAATTGCCCTCTGGGGTCCTTTACAAGTCTGAGATTCTTTACTGTGGTTCAGTTGTTTTTCAGTTGTATTCAACTCCTCGTTACTCTATTTTGAGTTCTCTTGGCAAAGATTCTGGACTGGTTTGCCATTTCCTTTTCTAGCTAATTTGACATATGAGGAAAGTGAGGCAAACAGGGTTAAGTGATTTCCCCAGGTTCACACCGATGGTTCAAAGCTAGTCTCATGTGAGATTTCCTGACTCCAGGCCTGGCATTCTCTCCATTGTATCACCAATTTGCTAAGCAACTGTCCCGCAGCATCTCTTTTTGTTTAAAATACAAAATTACCATCAAGAGAGGCAGCATAGAGAAGGGTCTTAAAGTGGCAGAAAAACAGTGGCCAGGAGCCTGGGCTTAAGTTCTATATCTGCCTTTAATTAGCTAGGTTACCTTGGGCAAGTCATTTAGCCACTGGGTTACAGTTTCCTCCTATATAAAGAGAACATTAGACTAGATACTACCTGATATCTTTTTAATTTAAATCCTTATGATTCTATGTGAATGTTCAATTCCCTTTGCTCTTCCATCTGATAACATGAATATGTATGAGTAGTATTGTATTGTAATAAAGATAAGTCTACTATCACTGGAGCAGAATGGTGGTCCATGCATCTGCAACACTCCAGCAACCATATGATGGGAGAGGAGTCTTGAGTAGCTTCAGGTCATAGAATGGTGGCACCCAAACCCCTACTCTGATCATGTAACTCCCTGATGTGAACAAGGATGGATAATCTCCAGATTATAGGGAGTGTAGATTTACAGCTATGTCATAGGAAAGAGTACTAGTGTTGCAATGAGGAACTGTTGGATGCAAAGACTACCTCCAACACTTAATCACTCTGACTCTCAATTTTTAATCTGTGAAATGCAGTAAATGATGCCTATAGTACCAATCTCTCAGGTCTGTTGTAACCTTCAGATAAAATAGTTATGCAAAGAATTTTTGAAACTCTTAAGAGCTATAGAAATGCCAGCTAATATTATTTATTAGGGCCACTAAGTGGAGCAACAGATAGAGTTCTGGGACTGGAGTCTGGAAGACTCTTTTGGGGTTCAAATCTAGCCTCAGAAACTTACTAGCTGTGTGACGCTGGGCAAGTCACTCAATTTCCTCCTCTATAAAAAGAACTGGAAAAGGAAATTACAAACCACTACAGTATCTTCAGCAGACAAAAACTGAAATGGGATCATGAAGAGTTGGACATGACTGAAAACAATTGAACAAAAAAAAAGACTTGGTATCTTTTAAGTAGAGACTATTCTGGGATTCCACAGTACCTGGAAAGAATTTTGATTTTTTTCCACAAAATTAGGCTTTAAGGGTGAGTTTTTTCTTCCTTTTTATTATTATCATACAGTAATCTCTTTCTGAAAGAGAATTAATGCCAACAGCTTCTTTTTCACCAATTTTGAATGCTCTTAATGAAAACAACAATTCTTGAATTTATATTTATGAGAGTTCCATCTAATCTTTTTACATTTGATTTCCCACTCCTCCCATTTCTTTAGTACTCAGTCCGTGGTTTCAAGATTCAACTTTCACAACCTATGCACATTCTAAGAATCTTCATTCATGTACACAGAGATATGCAGAAGTTCTTAGACTTCCACTGGTAGCAGGGCACGCTGATTTACTACTTGTTGGCATTTTCAAGAACTGCTACTGAACGAATTTTTTTTTTAATTGGGATCTAAACCTTTGCCCATGAAGATGAGATATAAAACACCTCAGATGTTCCCACAATTCTAATTAGGCTACACAGACTCTTAGAATGGAAAGAAAAATGTTTGAAGATTACAAACATTATTAAAGGTCTCAGAAATGTACACAAGGAAAGAAAGCTGACATATCTCACTTAAGGATTACCCATAGTTTTCAGGAGCTTTTAGTAAAAATGCCAGCTAACATTCATAGAATAAATAAGCAACCTGGCTTCTTAGAATATTTTAATCTAGAATAAACCCTCAGTATTTCCATTATGGAAAAAGTGATCATTATATAGAAAAGAGTTCTTCTGTAGAACTATCAAGTGTATAGACAAAATATTTAGTACCTATAATGCTTTTTTTCCTGTTGAAATACAAGGGCTTCACAAATTGCTACTGACTTTCAGCTTCTAAGCAGAAATTGTCCTGGCTGCTCCAAGATTTTTGTTTCTTGTTTTTAGCACATGATTAGGGAAGGCATCCAGAGTAGCAGCATGTGCAGCATGAAAAATACATTTGGTGGGAAAGAGATGAATAAATGTGCAACGGACATCAATAGTATCAAAAACTCTTTCACTTCTTCCATCTGTGTTCCTCAAATTACTGGCCCTCAAAGGATAGAACTAAGGGTACCAGAAGAACTCTTAAATGTGATGTTTGGTCCAACTTCAAAGAACCACTAAAATCTTTCTGCTTCCCTTTCTTTGACTTCAGAGCCAAGCACTTATACCCCTCTCTCCCTTTGCTTCTTGTTTATAAAATTCATGAAGCTTGGGTCTAGAGTAGGAAGAGAACTCAGAGGCTATTTAGTCCAAATTCCTCATTCTACAAATGAGAAAATTAGAATATAATAAGGTCATATGACTAGTTCAAAGACACACAGGGAGTAAGCATCTGACATGAGATTTGAACTCAGTTCTCCCGATTCAAATCAATACTCTGTCCACTGTACCATGGTGCCATTACCTATCCATCTCATTGTTGGAATCATCAATAAATTTCTAGTACACTCTCTCACTTTCCACTATTATTGCAGCACCTAGTTTCATGACCTCATTTCCTCTCTTTTTCCTGCCTTTATTGTCAGACATATCAATAATCCCAATAATGGTCCTTCCAAATAGATAGCATAGATTTATAGAATTTAGAGCTGGAATAATCTATTCTAAATCATTCTTTATGGGGAGGGGGTGAGTGGAGATGTAGTGGGGGCATCTCCCTATCTCTTTCAGGTTAGAAATGAAACAGCTATACATGGGCCTGATCACTCTAATGATCAGTGCAAAAACTTTTGACCTACCTCATTTTTCCCACCTAGGTGAGTTTGCCCTTCTTTAGGCAACCTGGTGGCCCTCTGCTCCCAGGGGTTCAGTATATATGTGCAAGAATTATTCTGGACATCTAATTGATTTTAGCCTTACTATAGCTCAGAACCCCAGAGCTTAAATAATCAATCCACCAGTTTCAACCTCTTCAGCAGCAGGAATCACAGGTGTTCACCATTGAACTGCTAATTAATTTATGGAATTATGAAATTGTGCATACTCTGGGTTCTTTGGGTACTCACCAGGAAAGACCATGATGGCTGCAGGAAACAAGATTTAAATCACAATTTAATAAGGCACAAAGGGCATAGGGGCAAATGGGACAGAAAGCAGAGACAGTCGCTAAAGTGCCAGGAAGTAGTGGTAGAGGGAGGCCACCAGTGAGGGGAAAAGAATTAGAAGGGGAAAATTCACAGAGAAGATATGTAATCATGGATTAGTGTTAGGGGCACTTGGCAGCATGGGCCCAATGGAGAAGGTAGAGTTCTAGGGGGAGAGGGACGAGTTTGGAGTTTCATTTTGATGAGGTTTGGGTAGGGGACAGATTAACTCTTATCAGTGACAACTTGGGGTTACCACATTAACATATTCACAGCCTCTCAAAGTTGTCAGCAAAATTTTAAAATTAACGTATCTGCCTCATCTCAAAAGTATCAGCATGCTATGGTAACGGCATAGCACACCGAGAGGGACAAGTCTTATGCCTGACCAGCAGGCTGCTCGTCCTCCTGTGGAGCTTGCGAGTAAAAGAATGAGGCAGGAGAACGGGTCATGAAGCAACTCCAATTTATTCAAGCAAGCACTCTGATTATATAGTCTCTGCCAGCCAGCCCAATGAACCATGGTAACACACACAAACAAACCTGAAACTATAGTAATGAACACAAGCTGGAACTACAGTAACAAGCACAAACCAGGGGTGGGGCCGTCCCTTCCAGCGCCATCTTGTTCACCCTTCCCTGCACTGGACTCAGTTTACCTGATGTCCGTCAGTGTGGCATCCCAGATGGTGTGGTGGTCAGCACCCCTTACATCAGCACCATTTGGTGTTTTACTGGTCTTAATGATGGATGTTTGGAGCTAATCTGAATTTTATATATCATAGGACCAAATGGGCATGACATCAAGGCCTAGCTAGCTTCCACTGATTTAGTACATGACCAGGATGTGACTCTTGGTTAACATATGATATGGTTTGCAAATTATTTTCCTTTGACCTGTGGGATTGTTTATATGTGACTTCTAGGTTCCCTGCTGCAATCATACTTCCTGTTATTGTTATTTCATTATTACAGTTGTTCAGTCATGTTTGACTCTGTTACCTCTTTTGTAGTTTCCACAAAAAAGATACTGAAATGGTTTGCCGTTTCCTTCTTAAGCTGATTTTACAGTTGAGGAAACGGAAGCAAACAGGGTACTGTGACTTGTTCAGGGTCACACATCTAGCAAGTGTCTTAGGTCAGATTTGAGGTCACTTCCTCCTGACTCCCAGTCTGGCCCTCTATCCACTGTGCCATCTAGCTGTTGAATACCTTAAGGACAAGTGTCAAACACTACCATGTCAAAAGTAAGTTTAGAGAGTTATTGGTCATCTGCAAAGTGCCATCAGACAATGGTAACAATATCCATATGGTATGCAGAAAACTTTGATGATATATCACCCAATGAAAGATGATATTAGTAGCAAGGGGCAGAAGCCTTAGTTTTGAAAAACTAGAAAGATTTGGGGTCAGATAAGAGCTATAATTATTGCTTCAAATGTTTCATAGAGATGCATAAATTGCTTGCAAAGTACCTTACTAGTTTCCTATCAGACCCAAGCCTTATTCTATGTTTATTAATAGAGGACTTAATGCATATAATACCAAGAGATGAGAACATCAGTGACCTCTTCAAATAAAGAGAATGATTATATGCTCATGTACTTTATATATTCACAACCTGAATCACTAAAAAACAAGAACACCCAGACCTATAAATGCTAAGAGGAAAAATATAATGACATCAGAACAAAAAATGCATCCTAAAAGGTCAAGGGTTACAAAGAGCTATTGATTATTGATTCAGAAATTATTGAGCTTGCTGCCTAAAAGCACGATAAGATTTATTTCTACTGTATTTATTGATTAGCAAAAAGTCTTTAACTCAGTTCCTCTCTCATAGCTTATATAAAGGAAAAAAAAATACATAAATAAAACAGATCCTAGTAAGAAAACAAGAGTGCCTGATGTCCATGTAAAAAGCTGTTCTCTATTTAAAACATCAATACAATAATGTCAAGAACAATTGCTCTAAAACATGCAAAATTTTAAAGAGGTAGTTTAAATTATACGTCTGCCTAGATTTAAATCTATTGTGTCTCTCTCTCCTTTATATTTTGCTTGGTAAGTTCATTAGGTCCCATGAATTCTATTGTCATCTCTATGCTAATGATTCTCAAATCTATTTACCTAGTCCTAATCAATGTCCTAAACTCCAGTCTTGCATTTTTGTCTACTTTCTGAACATTTTGAATAGTATATCCAATGAACATCTTAATCTCAATATGTATAAAACTACACTTATCTTTTCACACAAATCTTCACCTCTTCCCTCTTGCAGTCAAGGGCACCGCCATCCTCCCATTAACCCATAATTACCTAGGAGTCATCCTCAACTCCTTAATTTCTTACCTCCCTGCCTTATATCCATTGAGTTATTAAATTCTGTTGATTCTACCTTGGTAGTATGTGTGTGTGTGTGTGTGTGTGTGTGTGTGTGTGTGTGTATTCATTTCTCTCTTCTGATAATACCACTACCCTTGTGAAGTCTGTTACTAATTCATGCTTGGACTATTGCATTAGCCTGATCCTAGTGCCTCCCTTTTCTAATCAATCCTCCACTTGACTGTCAAGTTTATCTTTCTAAAGTACTGGTCTGATATTGCTACTCCCTAACCACTATTCAATAAACTCCAGTGGCCTCTCATCACTTCCAGGATTAAATATAAAATCCTCTAATTGACTTTTAAAGCCCTTCCTACATTTCTGGTCACTCGTCTTAGACTTTATTTCCTTTTGTGTACCTTGAAATCTGGTGACATTGGCCTCCTTACTCTTCCTTACACAGGACACCATACCTCCCAATTCTGTATATTTTCATTGGCAGTTTCTATGTCTGGAACATTCTCCTTTTGACCTCCATTTCTTGCCTTCCCTGCATTCCTTGAGGTCCCATCTAAGATTCCAACTTCTGCAAGAAATGATACTCAATCCCTTTTTTTTTTTATTTAACTTTTAACATTTATTTTCACACAATTTTGCGTTACAAATTTTCTCCCCTTTTATCCCCTCCCCCCCCCAAAACCAAGCTTTCTAATTGCTCCTGTGACCTATCTGCTCTCTCCTCTATCCTCCCTCCCTGCCCTTGTCTCCGTCTTCTCTTTTGTCCTGTAGGGCCAGATAGCTTTCTTGACCCCTTAACCTGTATTTCTTGTTACCCAATGGTAAGAACATTACATTTGGTCCTAACACTTTGAGTTCCAACTTCTTTAGCTCCCTCCCTCTCCAACCCTTCCCCTTGGAAGACAGGCAATTCAATATAGGCCATATCTGTTTAGTTTTGCAAATGATTTCCAAACTAGTTGTGTTGTATAGGACTGACTATATTTCCCTCCACCCTATCCTGTCCCCCATTACTTCTATTTTCTTATGGTCCTTTCCCTCCCCATGAGTGTCGACCTCGTATTGCATTCTCCTCCCCATGCCCTCCCCTCCATCCTCCCCCCCACCCTGCTTGTGCCCCTGTCGCCCACTCTCCTGTATTATGAAATAGGTTTTCCTATCAAAATGAGTGTGCATTATATTCTTTCCTTTAGTGGAATGTGATGAGAGTAGACCTCATGTTTTTCTCTTCCCTCCCCTCTTTATCCCACCACTAATAAGTCTTTTGCTTGTCTCTTTTATGAGAGATAATTTGCCCCATATAACTTCTCCCTTTCTCCTCCCAATATTTCCCTCTCACTGCTTGGTTTCATTTTTTTTTTTTTTTAAAGATATGATCCCATCCTCTTCAATTCACTCTGTGCACTCTGTCTCTATGTATGTGTGTATGTGTGCATGTGTGTATGTGTGTACTCCCACCCAGTACCCAGATACTGAAATGTTTCAAGAGTTGCAAATATTGTCTTTCCATGTAGGAATGTAAACAGTTCAACTTTAGTAAGTCCCTTATGACTTCTCTTTGCTGTTCACCTTTTCATGGTTCTCTTCATTCTTGTGTTAGAAAGTCAAATTTTCTTTCCAGCTCTGGTCTTTTCATCAGGAAAATTTGAAAGTCCTCTATTTCATTGAAAGACCATTTTTTCTCCTGAAGTATTATACTCAGTTTTGCTGGGTAGGTGATTCTTGGCTTCAGTCCTAGTTCCTTTGACTTCTGGAATATCCTATTCCATTCCCTTCTATCCCTCAATGTAGAGGGTGCCAGATCTTGTGCTATCCTGATTGTATTTCCACAATACTTGAATTGTTTCTTTCTAGCTGCTTGCAATATTTTTTCTTTCACCTGGGAATTCTGGAGTTTGGCCACAATGCTCCTAGGAGTTTCTCTTTTTGGATCTCTTTCATGCGGTGTTCTGCGGATTCCTTGAATATTTATTTTGCCTTCTGGTTCTAGAAACTCAGGGCAGTTTTCCTTGATAATTTCATGGAAGATGATGTCTAGGCTCTTCTTTTGATCATGGTTTTCAGGTAGTCCCAGAATTTTTACATTGTCTCTCCTGATTCTAGGTCAGTTGTTTTTCCAATAAGATATTTCACATTATCTTCCATTTTTCAAATCTGCACGGTATGTTCTGAGATATCTGTCTTTCTCATAAAGTCCTTAGCGTCCATCTGTACCATTCCAGTTTTGAAAGATCTATTTTCTTCGGTGAGCTTTTGAATCTCCTTTTCCATTTGGTTAATTCTGCTTTTGAAAGCATTCTTCTCCTCATTGGCCCCTTGCACCTCCCTTGCCAGCTGAGTTAGGCTAGTTCTCAAGGTGCCAATTTCTTCAAGATTTTTTTGGTTCTCCTTCAGCAGGGAGCTGATCTGTTTTTCATGCTTCTCCCTCATCCCTCTCATTTCCCTTCCCAGTCTTTCCTCCACCTCTCTAACTTGATTTTCGAAATTCCTCTTGAGCTCTTCCATGGCCTGAGCCCATTGGGTGGGCTGGGACACAGAATCCTCAATTTCTGTGTCTTTGCCTGATAGTAAGCATTGTTCTTCCTCATCAGAAAGGAAGGGAGGAAATGTCTGTTCTCCAAGAAAGTACCCTTCAATAGTTTTATTTCTTTTCCCTTTTCTTGGCATTCTCCCCAACCAGTGACCTGACCTCTGAATGTTCTCCTCACACCCACCTCGCCTCCTGGTCCTCCCAGCCAGCGTTTGGGGACTGAGATTCAAATGCTGCTTCCCGCCTTAGGATTTTTGGTGGGGGAAGGGCTGCTATTCAGTGTGAGAATTAAGTTCAGATGGTCAGGGGTAGGGCCGCCTTTCTGGCTCAGTTCCCTTCGGGGGTTTATGCACAGACCTTCCACAATGGATCCAGGCTCCCGCCCGTTTGGGGAACCCCTGTCTGCAGCCGCCTCTCAGCTTCTATCTCCTGGGGGGGCTTGAGCCATGGGGGCACCCCACTCCCCTCTCAACCCGCCAAAGAGACTCTCTCACCTACCCCCGTCAGTCACCTGTTGGTGGGGGGCCTTGTGCTGCCGCTGGAGATCCCGTCTCTGGAGCTTTCTCAGATCTGTGCCTCTCAGAGCCGAGGCCGCCACAGGTCCGGGCTGGTCTCCACGTCTGCAGCGCGACGGACCTTTTGCGAGAGGTTTGCAGGTTCCTCTGTGGGTGGGGGGTCCCGCGTGGCCTCTGGAGATTCCGTCCCTGTAGCCCTCTTGGATCTTTTCCTCACGGTGTCGTGGCCGCGGCAGGGCTGCCCTCTGCTCCCCGTCCCGGCGCCCAGTCCACGGCGCGAAGGACCCCCCGCGAGAGGTTTGCAGGTCTCTCCAGAACAGAAATCTCCCTCGCTCCAATATTCCGTGGTCTCTGGGTGCAGAATTCGCCCTGGGTTGGTCCCCTCTAGCCGTTCTGTGGTTTGTGTGTTCGAAGCTATGTGTATGTGCATCTTTCTACTTCGCCATCTTGGCTCCGCCCCTCAACCCCTTTTAAAACTTAGTGTCCTCCTTCTATGGATAATTTTAAATTTATCATATATGTATATATATATATATGTGTGTGTATGTACACACACACATTTAAGAATTATTATACATATATATAGTTGCACGTAGTGGCAAGTTTCGTCCCCAAATAGAGTATGAACTCCTTGAAAACAGGAATTCCCCCTCCTTTCTTGGTAACCCCAGCACTCTTAAAACAGTGACTAGCACATACTTGTTGACTGGTCTAATAGAACTAATTGAATTGCATTTTATTATATGTTTCTACTAGAAAAAAAAAAAAACCAAACTAATCCTCTCCTTTATCTTAGAAAATCTCTCCTCAATAATGTAAAAAAAAATGTTATTTACAGACAGTAAGTATAAATTTCCTAATATACACCAATAAAAGATAAAGACTAAAGATTTCAGGCTTAAATTTGGAGATCAAATTGAACTAAGAGATTAATATATTCTTAAAATTACCTTTATCACCTGGAATCAAGGTCCATCAATCATAAAGTGATAGAGGAGAAAGCAGTAACTAAACATAGTAAGGGCATAGTTGGCATCTTGAGGTCAAAGTTCAATTGGAAAAAACACATTTAAATCAAGTAAGACCTATGCAATACCAGACAATGTGCATTTTTAAAAGTATAAAATGGGCCAAAAGAGCTTTGAAAATTGTGCCAACAAAAACTCATGACATATTAACAAAAGACAGCATCCATCACTTTAACACATCTAATGTGTAGGAAGATGAACACTTCCTTGCCAAAAAAGAGGAAGATAGATATTTTCAGATTATTTGAAAAGCATTTTAAAACCCTATAAAAATGGAACATTCTGACATCACTTAACTAAGTGATGCAAAGACTCTAACACTGCATATCATTTAAAAAAATAACTAATAACAGTTTCATTTCCAGATACAGCCTATATAACAGTTAAAATCCAGGAAAAGAGTCAAAAGGTTTTCAGTAGGTAACATCCACATTAACTCAGCCTATAGTATATGGGCAAGTCATTATAGAAGAAATGATGTACTTGTTATCACCTCAAATATCTTCCTACATTGAGATAACTGTGATACAAATACAATACCCCATACGTAACTCCATTTTTCATTAAGTTGACTTCTTATGCTGTGCTGCTAAGCAGTGCTAGAGAAAGTCAAGGCTCATTGAACTCACTATGTAGTAAAGCATTCTAACCTCATCTAAGCCCAGTAATCCTATCACTCATCTTCAGCTAACTTCTCATATTCACTACATCAAGTTGCTCTAAACCTTCTCCTTTTACTTAATGTCTGAAATTCATGTAATCACCCCATACCATTCTCTCAGTAAATGTTTTCATTTCCCATTTTACTAAGACTGAGAACATTTCTTGCATGTTTCCTCAGCTTCCCTGATTTCAGTCTCAATATTTCTTTATCTACATGTTTTGTCCCATCTCAGTAGAAGCTATACCACCCTCCTTCTACGTAATTCTTCCAAGCTTCTCTCATGTTCTTGTTCACCAACAATTCCTCTTCTTTCTTCTTCTTGGTTCTGTATACATACGTTACTTTTAATCTGTTAATGAACAGTCTTAACTCCTTTATTGGAAAAAAGAAATCTCTCATTGTTGTTGTTTTTGGGGCGGGAGGAAGCAAAATAAAGAGTGTAATATACCTACATGCATATATTGTCTTGAGAATTTGCTTAGGAGATAGAGACTTGTTACTTGTATTTGTGGAAATCTAGTCTACAGCTATCCAAGCACTGCTTTTGGAGGTTTTCCAGACAAACCTCTGAGAGTGAGAAACAGATGAAATCAGAAAGTGATTTTTAAATCACTTGAAATGAATTAACTAGCCACTATTGAAGCTCACTGTGAAATTGAATTTTTATGTAGTTGTCATCTGCATAACAATAATTACAGATACACAGTTCCAAGTAGAAATGATGGGTTTTGTGATAATTTGTTTGTTTTTATTTGTTTTGTTTTTACTGAGAACTAAAAGTAAGTATTATATAGGGAACAGTTAAGTGGCTCAGCAGATAGAGGAGATGACCTGAGGTCAAGATAGATCTGAATTCAAATATGGCCTCAGATACTAGTTGTGTGACTCTCTCAGCTATGCAGATGCTATCACTCTGATGGCAGAATGTGAAGAGGAATTAAGAAGCCTCTTGATAAGAGTGAAACAAGAAAGTGTAAAAGCTACATTGAAGCTTAACTTAAAAAAAAAACAAAACTAAACTAAAACTAAAATCTTGGCAATTGGTCATATCACTTCCTGACAAACAGAGGGAGAAGAAATGGAAAAAGTGTCAGGTATTATATTCTTGGGCTCAAATATCACTGCAGATGGCAATTGCAGCCATGGTATTAAAAGATGCTTGTCACTTGGAAGGAAAGCTGTGGAAAATCTGGACAGCATGCTTAAAAAGCAGAGATTTCCCCTTGCTAACAAAGATTTGTATAGTCAAAGCTACAATTTTTCCAATAGCTATGATGGCCTATGACAGTTGGACTATAATGAAAGCTAAACACCACAGAATTGGAGCTTTTGAATCATGGTGCTGGAGAAGACTTTTCAGAATCTCTTGGATAGGAAGGAGATGAAATTAATCAATACTTAAAGAAATTAATTCAGATTATTCATTAGAAGGCAAAAGATGAAGTTTAAATATTTGGACCACATAATGGAAAGACAAGATTCACTGGAAGAAATACTAATGTTGGAAAAGATTGAAGGCAAAAGGAAGAGGGGACAGTAGAGGATGAGATGGATAGGTAGTATCATGGAAACAATGAACACAAACTTGGACAGGCCTCAAGAGAAAGTGGAATATAAAACAGTCTGGCATGCTACATATGGTCCATGACTCACATAGAGTCAGATACAACTGAATAACTAAATAACAACAAAACAAAAAACTTTATACAAATGTGATATGAAGAGAAGACTAAAGGAGTTTGATTCTTAAAATGACTTCTTACCTAAATACAGAGATGTCTACAATTTTCATATTTCTTACTTCAGGAATTAATGAACTCAAATCCTCTTTGTAAAAAATGAAATCATTACCTGGGTATGATGAAGCCAGTAATATCTTAGCTTGACTCAGTTAAGAAAGTATTAATAGCAATCATAATGAAATGCAAATATATAACACTTTAAAATTTATAAAACTTTCAGGTGTAACTGTGAGCTGATCCAACCATTCTGGAGAGCAATTTAGAACTATGCTCAAAGGGCAACAAAAATGTGCATACCCTTTGACCCACCAATATCACTTTTATGACTGTATACCAAAGAGGTCATAGAAATGGGAAAGGGTCTGACATGGACAAAAATATTTATATCAGCTCTCTTTGTGGTGGCCAAGAATTGGAAATAGAGGGTATGCCCATCAACTGGGGAATGGCTGAACAAGTTGTGGTATATGAATGTAATGGAATACTATTACGCTATAAGAAATAAATGATGAACAGGAAGACTTCAGAAAGGGCTGAAAGGACTTATATGAAATGATGCTGCGTGGAGAACTTTGTACACACCAACAACCACAGTGTGCAAGGAATTTTTCTGATAGACTTAGCCCTTCACAGCAATTCAAGGGCCTAAAAAATTCCCAATGGACTCTTCAGGCAAAATGTCTTTCACATCCAGAGAAAGAACTGTGAAATTGAATTGCAGAATTGAGCAGACCATTTTCTCTAGCGCTATGTTTTGTTTTGTTTTGTTTTCATAGTTTCTCCCATCCATTTTAATTCTTCTATGCAACATGACTAAGGTGAAAATGTATTTAATAAGAATATATGTGTAGGGGCAGAGTCAAGATGGCAGAGTAACAGCACGGACTTTCTAGAGCGCCCCTGCCAAGCCCAAACACCTGTAAACAATGGTTTTAACCAATCCTGGAGCTGCAGAACCCACAGAATGGTGGAGTAAAGCAAATCTCCAGTCTAGAACAACCTGGAAGATCTCCTAGAAGTGTCTATCATGCCACGCTGGGAGCAGAACACAGTCCAGTGTGGGCAGCAAGTATACAGAGGAGACCTGAGGAGGCCTTGGGGAGACTGAATCTCTCACATTTGTAGTGGTTTCCAGACTTGATGACCCCAAAACGCTGAAGATAAAATAAAGGTTAGTGGGAAAAGCTGTAGAAACAGTGCATGAGAGTGGAGTGATCCTGCCCCAGCTCCAGAGCAGTAAAGGGGGTGGGGGTGGAGGTACCCACAGCAGCAACAGCAGTAGCAAGGGCAGCTGCAGCCCCTGATTCTGGAGCTCTAGGCCCACAGATTGTGGGGGATTAACTGGATGACAGTACACTCCCCACCTTCACTAGAAGCAAAAAACTACCTTAACAAAGAGCTCAAAAGTCAAGTGAATGGCTGGGGAAATGAGTAAAAATCAGAAAAAGAATGATACTGTAGAATCTTACTTTGGTGACAAGGAAGACCAAAGCATGTGAACCAAAGAAAACAAAGTCAAAGCTTCTCAATCCAAAGCCTCCACAAAAAATATCAGTTGGTTTCAGGCCATGGAAGGGCTCAAAAAGATTTTGAACATCAAGTAAGAGAATTAGAGGAAAAATTGAGAAGAGAAATGAGAGTGATGAAAGAAAATTGTGAAAAATGTGTCAACTGCTTTCTAAAAGAGACCCCCAAAAAATGTTGAAGAAAATGACACTTTAATAAAATAGACTAACCTAAATGGCAAAAGAGATCCAAAAAGCTAATGAGGAGAAGAATGTCTTAAAAAATAGAATTGGCCAGATGGAAAAAAAGGAAAATAATTCGTTAAAGTTCAGAATGGAGCAGATGGAAGCTAATGACTTTATGAAAAATCAAGAAATTATAAAAGAAAACCAAAAGGACGAAAAAATAGCAGACGTGAAATACCTCATTGGAAAAATAACGAACCTGGAAAAGTGATCCAGGAGAGACATTTTAAAAATTATTGGACTACCTGAAAACCATGATCAAAAAAGAGCCTAGACATCATCTTTCAGGATAATTTCAAGGAAAACTGCCCTGATATTCTAGAACCAGAGGGTAAAATAGCTATTGAAAGAATCTACTGATCACCTTCTGAAAGAGATTCCAGAAGGAAAAGTTCTAGGAATATTGTAGCCATATTCCAGAGCTCCCAGGTCAAGGAGAAAATATTGCAAGTAGCTAGAAAGAAACAATTCAAGTATTATGGGAACACAATCAGGATAACACAGGATCTAACAGCTTCTACATTAAGAGATCAAAAGGCATGTAATATGATATTTCAGAAGTCAAATAAGCTTGGATTAAAACCAAGAATCACCTACCTAGCAAAACTGAGTATAATACTTCAGGGGAAGAAATGGTCACCCAAGAAACAGAGGACTTTCAAGCATTCTTGATGAAAAGACCAGAGCAGAACAGAAAATTTGACTTTCAAACACAAGAATCAAGAGATACATGAAAAGGTGAACAGGAAAGAGAAATGATAAGTGACTTACTAAAGTTGAACTGTTTACATTCCTACATGGAAAGATCACATTTGTAACTCTTGAGACTTTTCTTAGTATTAGGGTAGTTGGAGGGATTTTATACATATAGAAAGAGGGCACAGGGTAAGTTGAATGGGAAGGGATGATATTTAAAATAATAAAATTAAGGGGTGAGCAAGAAATATGTTGGGAGGAGAAAGGGAGAAATGGAATGGGGCAAAGTATTTCTAAGAAAAGAGGCAAGAAAAAGTTTTATCATGTAGGGGAAAGGGGGGGAGGTGAAACTTACTCTCATCACATTTGGCTTAAGAAGGGAATAACATGCACACCCAATTTGGTATAAAAATCTATCTTACACTATAGAAAAGTAGGGGAGAAATGGATAAGTGGAGTGGGAGGGAATGATAGAAAGGATGGCAGATGGGAGGAGGGGGTAATTAGAAGTAAACACTTTTTGGAAGGGACAAGGTCAAAAGAGAGAATAAAATAAATGGGGGGGCAGGATAGGATGGAGGGAAATATAATCTTTTACAACATGACTTTTATGGAAGTCTTTTGCATAACTACACATGTATAACCTATGTTAAATTGCTTGCCTTCTCAGTGGGGATGGGTAAGCAGGGAGGAAGGGAGAGAAGTTGGAACTCAAAGTTTTAAAAACAAATGTTAAAAAAATTTTTTACATGCAACTGGGAAATAAGAAATGCAAGTAAGGGAGTATAGAAATCTATCTCGCCCTACAAGAAAATAAGGGGACGGAGATAAAGGAAGAGAGGTGTATGATACAAGGAAGGATAGATTGGGGGAAAGGGTAATCAGAATCCATGGTGTCTTGAAGTGGGAGGAGGGGAGAGATGGTGAGAAAATTTAAAACTCAAAATCTTATGGAAATGAATGTTGAAAATTAAAAATAAATAAATTTTAAAAAAAAGTAAAAAAAGAATGTTTGTATTGAACCTATATCAGATTGCACACCATCTCCAGGAGGGTGGGGGAAAGGAGGAGAGGGGAGAGAGAAAAAAATCTAAGATATATGGAAGTGATTTTAAAAAAAAATAAAATCAAATGAATTAACTAATTAAAAAAATAAAATAAAAAAACTTACAAAACATATTTCTGACAATATGAGGTAGTTAGTTCTAGTTTGATTATGTCCAAATTCAGAGAGAAATTTAAGACCATGGAGGTCATACCTAGTATGTACAATAATGAGGATATATGCCCAGGCCAACCAACTATAGGTATAATACTCAATGCACTACATCATATGGTCATTAATAAAATGGGACTTTGATAAAATAGGATATATGACAGAAAGGGACTGTACTACCTGACATTTGAGATCTATCTCAAATCTGGGAGTCAGTTCTTTACTTTATGGTAAAATGATAGGAGAGGATCAGAAAAAGTAATGGGATAATAGGATATTGCTCAGAACAAGGGATAATGCTCAGAATAAGTCTCACATGCTGCCATGTTGCAAAACCCAAAGTAACCAGTAGGTATCATTAAAAAAAAAAACCCTCCCCAAGATGAAGCAGCACCAAAATATAGTATGACAGCAACAAAAGAGGTTAGATATGAACCAAATACAAATTTCAGCTTTTAAAAAACCTTGCCATGTAACTACTATGTTCATTATTACTTTTTGCTTTGGCAATTTCTATATTAAAATTTCTTGGTTGAATGTAGAAGTTACCTTCATTTAAGGTTCCACCCTGAAAAGGCAGTTCCACTTGAAGTCCCACATTTCTTTGTTATGTCTCCAGGAAAATCAATATGGAAGTGAACAAATCATTTTGGATCACAGTGTGGGTTGTAGGTTGTAAGGTGAGGGATGCAGACTATCATCTATATGCTGGACAAAAGTTTTTGAAACAGAAATTTTGTAGTATAATTGAGAAAGAAAAACTTAACTAAGGCAAACATTATCTTTTCTGAACTAAAAATCGAGTTATACAGACAGCCATCTAGGTAGCTGTCATCTTGACCATGAGAGAATTTAATGACTTTGGTGCTTTTCTTAAATTAAAACTATGAACATTAAAGGAAGTGTATTTTTTTTTTAACAATTTCATGAATACTGAATAGGATCCAAGGCTATTAAATTTAGCCTTGATGGAAAAAAAGGCAATGATATGATTAAATAGTATTTAAAATATCAAGCAAATGAAGTTCATCATGCTGTAAACTTTGATGGATGAATTTAACTGCCTCAACCCATGGACATCTTGAAGCTTTGATCAGATATTATTCAATCCTATCATGGCTGCAATAATAATAAATTTATTGAACACAGTAGTAAACCTGTGAAAACAGTACTGTTTTTTTTAAGCATGTGAGTTTGATATTGAAAATAACATCATTTTTACCAGGGTGCTAAAGGATAATCATTTATTTGAATGCTCCATTTTCAGAGTCTGGTCATATATTCGTCTATTTAATAACATTTATGCACAAGTTAATTTTGGGTCAAAATCCCTTCAGTCAAAAATAGTCATTATGTATAAATAGCTGACTATTTTTACTGTCTGAAAAAGGAAAATGCAATAGCTAATAGCTATATGCATAAGAAAAAGACAATATTCAGTAAACTTTAAGCTGTTTGAGTCTAGGAATTCAGGGAAATTAATTGTGTGAACACATACTCATAAACCATGTGGATTTATTTTGTATAAATACTATTTACCTATTGGTCAATATTCTGTGTTGCTGCCCCCAGTAGAATGTAAACTCCCTGAGGGCAAGGACTGTCTCACTTATTTCTCTGAATCCCTAGAAGTTAGCAAAGTGATGGGCATTAAGTAAATGCAAACATGTTTTAAAAAAATCAAAATATTTTGCAGTGAGGATAAATGATTTCTGTATCTTTGAAGTAGCTAGTGAATGATAGTTAATTTAACTGAAATCAAGTGATTGTTTATGAAACTAAAAACAATTTGGTTAATTTCAAGCTTTTTAAAATGGGCTTTTCTGAAAAATGATTTTTCTTAGTAATCATTATCTTGGAGACTCAGAACTTCTTCCATTCCCCTTTCTTCCAAAGTTCAGAAAGACATTAAGATCTAATCTAATGGCTCTGTTCTACTCATGGTGTTGCCCAGACAGGTCTGGGAAAATCTTGACTCCTCTGTATTTTTTTTTAATTAATTAATTTATTTTTAGTTTTCAAAATTCCCCTCCACAAGATTTTGAATTCCAATTTTTCTCCCCATCTCTCCCCTCTACTCATCCCAAGGCATTGTGCATTTCAATTACCCCTTCCCCTAATCTGCCCTCCCTTCTATCACACCCCTCCCTTCTCATCCCCTTACCCTCTATTTTCTTGTAGGGCAAGATAAATTTCTATACCACATTATGTCTTATTTCCCAACTGCATGTAAAAACAAAAGTTTTTAAAACTTTGGGTTCCAGCATTTCTTCCTCCCTCCCTCCCCTCCCATCCCTACTGAGAAAGCAAGCAATTCAATATATGTTATACATGTGTAGTCATGCAAAACACTTCCATTAACCATCATGATGTGAAAGACTAACTATATTTGCCTCCATCCCATTCTGTCCCCCACTTATTCTATTCTCTCTTTTGACCTTGTCTCTCCTCAGAATTATTTACTTCTAATTACCCCCTCCTTCCATTTGCTGTCCTTTCTATCATCTCCCTCAACTCTCCCTTATCCCTTTTCCCCCTATTTTCCTGTAGTGTAAGATAGATTTTCATACCAAATTGAGTGTGTATGTTATCCACGCCCTAAGCCAAATTCAATGAGAGTAAGGTTTACTCTTTCCCTCTCACCTCCCCACTCTTGCCCTTCATTGAAAAACTTTTCCTTGCTTCTTTGATGTGAGAGATAATTAATCCTATTCTATTTCTCCCTTTCTCTTTTTCTCAATATATTCTTCTCTCAGTTCTTAATTTTATTTTTTTAGATGCCATCCCTTCATATTCAACTCATCCTGTGCCCTCTGTCTATATGTGTGTATATGTATGTATATATAAAATCCCTCGAACTACCCTAATACTGAGAAAAATCTCAAGTGTTACAAATATTATCTTTTCATATAGGAATGTAAACAATTCAACTTTAGTAAGACCCTTATGATTTCTCTTTGCTCTTTACCTTTTCATGCTTCTCTTTATTCTTGTGTTTGAAGGTCAAATTTTCTTTTCAACTCTGGTCTTTTCATCAAGAATGCTTGAAAGTCCTCTATTTCAATGAATGACCATTTTTCCCCTGAAGTGTTATACTCACCTTTGCTGGGTAGGTGGTTCTTGGTTTTAATCCAAGCTCCTTTGATCTCTGGAATATCATATTCCATGCCCTGTTATCTCTTAATGTAGAAGCTGTTAGATCTTGTGTTATCCTGATTGTGTTTCCACAATACTTGAATTGTTTCTTTCTGGCTACTTGCAATATTCTCTCTTTGACCTGGGAGCTCTGGAATATAGCTACAATATTCCTAGAAGTTTTCATTTTGGGATCTCTTTCAGAAGGTGATCAGTGGATTCTTTCAATATATTTTTTACTCTCTGGTTCTAGTATATCAGGGCAGTTTCCCTGGAAAATTTCTTGAAAGAAGATGTCTAAGCTCTTTTTTTGATCATGGTTTTCAGATAGTCCAATAATTTTTAAAATATCTCTCCTGGATCAATTTTCCAGGTTGGTTGTTTTTCCAATGAAGTATTTCACATTGTCTTCTATTTTTTCAGTCTTTTGGTTTTATTTTATAATTTCTTGATTTTTCATAAAGTCATTAGCTTCCATCTGCTCCCTTCTAATCTTTAAGGAATTACTTCTTTGGTGAACCTTTGGACATCTTTTTCCATCTGGCCAATATTGCTTTTTAAGGAATTCTTCTACTCATCGGTTTTTTGGATTTCCTTTGTCATTTGGGTTAGTCTATTTTTCAAGGTGTTATTTTCTTCAGCAGTTTTGGGTCCACTTTAGCAAGCAGTTGAC
The DNA here is from genome assembly GCF_028372415.1 of Notamacropus eugenii. Lineage (NCBI taxonomy): Eukaryota > Metazoa > Chordata > Mammalia > Diprotodontia > Macropodidae > Notamacropus > Notamacropus eugenii. The sequence continues at coordinate 135,332,146 of NC_092875.1, read as the reverse complement.
TCATTTTTCATGATTTTCTTGCATCACTCTCATTTCTCTTCCCAAATCTTGTTCTACTTCTCTTACTTGTTATTTAAAATCCTTTTTTAATTCTTCCATGGCCTGAAACCAATTCATACTTTTCTTGGAGGCTTTGGATGGAGAAGTTTTGACTTTGTTGTCTTCCTCTATTTATATATTTTGCTCTTCCTTGTCACCAAAGTGAGATTTTACAGTCTGATTCTTTTTCTGGTTTTTACTCATTTCCCCAGCCGTTTACTTCACTTTTGAGCTCTTTGTCAAGGTAGTTCTCTGCTTCCAGTGGGGGTGGATGGTTGTACTGTCAGTCACTGGATTCCCACCACATGTGTACATAAAGCTCCAGAAACCATTGCTGCAGCTGACCTTGCTGCTGCTCCTACTGCTGCTGCCTCCTCCAACCCTCTGCCTCCCTGGGACTGGACCCAGACCACTATACTCTCTGGCACATGTCAGAGAGTTTTTTTCTCATTGACTTTCAAATTTGTCCTTGGTGTTTTGGGGTTGTGAAGTCTGGAATCCATCACAGGTACCAGAGATTCAGTCTCCCTGAGGCCTGATCAGGTCCCATCTGTGCCAGGATGACACATGCTGCACTGTGCTCTACTCCTAGCCCAGTGATGAATGCTTCCTGTTGACCTTTCAGTCTGTGTTGGGCTAGAAATTTGCTTCACTCAGTCATTCTGTGGGTTCTGAAACTCCAGAATTTGTTTAGAGTCATTTTTTACAGGTATTTGGTTGGACTTGGGGGAGAGCACTAGCAAGTCTCTGCTTTTACTCTGTCATCTTAGATTCTTCCCAATGTCAAGACTTGATATGGAAATTGATGTCTTTTTGGCCAAGATCAAGTGACCTAAGTCACATACCCCAAAACTCTTATTTTAACATAGCCCATTTCCCAGTGTGTTGACCAATCAGAATTGATTGGCACCTTTGGGAACACCTACTCTTTGAAGGACATATAACTACTCTGTACACTACCCTCCCCCAAACTGAGCCAGTTCTAAACTGTAACTCCAATGCAATGCATGTCGCCAGATTAAGAGAAATTAAAACACGGACAATCTAATTTGGTTTGTCTTTTCTCAGAACAAACTATGTAGAGGTTGACAGTTTTTGTGCAGAGATACCAAGAAACTCCTTCACACAATTCTAGGATGCATTTATTTCCTTATTATAATGAACGAAGTGTTTTGTTTTAGAAACCTCGGAATATAAAAGCGTGCTCTACATATAAGTGGTGGCCAAGCAATTTTACGGGCTCCTCCAAGTGATTTCCACATGTTTATTACTTTGCATTTTAATGTTTAAATCCACTTTAATTAATGTCATGCCAATGAATTATTACACCTAATATTTATTTTTGTATTTATTTCATTTTAACAGTTTATGTGGCTTTATTCCTGGAACAGTGGTTTCAAGAAATACATAAAATGACAAGGAATTAATCAGATAATTAAATATAAAATGGAAACTATAGGGACTATATATACACAATACTGATGAGTAATACTAAGATGTAGCTTTCTGTAATTAAGACTATCTGATGTGTACCAATTCATTTAGAAATTAAAAAAGGAAAATACTGGATTAAGTCATTTAGCTTGCAAAAGTCTATATTAATATTGTCATCATGATTCTACTCTAATAGCAGATGTCCACATATGAATAAATACAATTGAATCAAATGATACAAAGTCATAAGATCCTAGACACAGAAGACTTTTAGTCCAAGCCCCTCATTTTACAGATAAGGAAACCAAGGTAATGGCAGCTAATTAACTTGGAAGTTCCCATAGTGTGTAATCAGATATCTGATTTGAATCCAGGGACTCTAATTATCGAGCCCTTGTTTCCACTACTCCATGCTTCCACTACTCTTTGCATAATTAGATACATGATACTTAGAAATATGGTGTACAAAAAACCACTGACCATACTATCAGTTAGGAAATTTGAGTATAAGTTTTGGCTCTGGAATTGACTATTTATGTGATCTTGGAAAAAGATTCTCTGTGAAATGTATTTTCCTTATCTATAAAATGAGCATGTTGAACAACAAAATTTCTAAAGATATTTCTGGTTATAACATCCTTGCTTATGGTTTGGTCATTGTGGCAGACATCAGAATGCTTTAGGTGAGTGGCACCATCATAGCCATGAGAAAAATAACAATACTGATTTGTATTCATCAGTCACAATATATTTAAATTCTTACAAATAAATTGATAATTCAGGTACTTTAGGTAAAGGAATGTGAAATTAATTTCCTTTCTTTGAAATATGCAAAGTTAAGTATGTAAAAACATACTCAGAATGTATGTGTGTGTGTGTATATGTGTGTGTGTATGTGTGTGTGTGTGTGTGTGTGTGTGTGTGTATGTGCGTGTGAGAGAGAGAGAGAGAGAGACGGAGAGAGAGGTTGAGTTGGGTGCAAGAGGGATATAAATTGTAACCACCTCTACTAAATCTTTAGCCGTGTAATTACTACTAATCTTGAATGTACCACAAGATTCGGTCCTGTACCCTCTTTTCTTTTACACTTTTTAAAAAACTGATTTAGTGAACTCATGAACTCCCATGATTTCAATTATTATCTCTATTGTCAAAAATGCTTTTTCTTAAGTAACCGTTTTCTTGGAGACTCAGAGCTTCCTCATCCCCCTTTCTTTCAAAGTTCAGTTCTTCTTCAGAAGTTTGCAATCTAAATGGGTGGATTCTTGCTCATTATGTTTCCCAGACAGGTCTGTGAAAATGTTAACTCCTCCCTATTGTCAAGATAGGTGATATGGAAATTGATGTTTCTTTAACCTAAGTCCCTTACTCAAGACTTCATTTTGAGATAGCCCACCTCCCAGAGTGATTTGACCAAGCAGAGTTGATTGGCACCCCTTGGGAACAGGTACTCTTTGAAGAGCATATAACCCAGTACCTACCCCCAAATCCCAAATGAAGCCAATTCTGTACCAACCCCCTTAAGGCCGCCTACTTCTGGATTATAACTCCCATACAATGCATGTATGTCGTCAGCCTGAGAGAAATTAAAACATGGACACAATCTAATTGCTTTTGTGTCTTTTTAGAAAACACTCTGTGGAGGTTGACACTATGCACCCTTCCTAGATCTTTCTATATATGGTCCTAGCTTTTCTCCTGAGATCGTCATGGCTTACCTGCTGATTTTTGGACATTTTAAAATGAATGTCCCATACATACCTTAAAATCAACACATCAGTTCATTTTTCCCCTAAAACTTTTCTCTCTTCCATTCTTCCCAACTACTGCTTAATATACCAAAATCTAGTTCCTCTCCTACTGCTGCTAGTATTTGTCCTTCTTAGATTGTCTTTCATTTATTCTGAAGATATCTAGTATATACCTATTTATTTACATATTTTGTCCCCATTAGAATGTTAGCTCTGATGAGGGCTGGAAAGGGGGTGTGAGTCCCTCACAAAGTCCAGGGTACCAGAGGTAAGTCTTCTGGAGAAGAATTCATGTCTCTAGCATTGTTGAAATCAAGGTAAAGATTTATTATGTCTTTCAGCAGGCAAGATTTTTTAGGGAACCTGCAACCTTAAAGGGGTACAGGAAAGTTTATATAAGATATTCTATAATATCACTAGTGCCAAATATGCTAACTAGGTGTTTTGGGGTAGGATTACGGAGTGACTAAGGAGTGGTCAGTTCTTAAAGGAACATGTACTTTGGCTATTTACTGAAGAGGTATTTTACCCAAAATTCATTGGGAAATAGTCCAAGGGAGGGCTACTTGGAGGTGTGGTTTTAGGCCTGAAAAGTCAACCAGCAGTCAGGGTTGGCTTAGAAAAATGAGGTTGCTCTCATCAATGTCTTGTTAGACAAGATAAACATAAGGGAGTATAGGTATGTTCATGTGTAGGATACATATGATTGGTCAGCGAGCAGTAAATGTCATTATGACCCAGTGCACACCCAGGTAAGCCAGTACACAGCTGGTTAAGCCTGATGAGTTCTATAGGTACAGCTGTCTACCCTAGCAGGAAGGGAGATAACGGTTGTTGCTAGAGCAGTCTGTGTCCTTTGGGCTGGGGAAGAACTACTTGAGATAGTATTTTGAGGCTAGGGAGAAATGTGATTTTAGATTTGGGGTCCAAGTACATGCAATCAAGTACCCCATCAGTTCCTTGAGGGCAGGGACACTTTTGGTCTTTCTTTGTACACCCAGCATTAAGCGTAGAGTCTGACCCATATTAAGTATTTAATATATCTTGTTGACTAACTGACTATAATCCAAATGATCATACTATCTGTGTAACATAGGAAACTCAACAGATTTGGGACAAATTCTCCATTTCATTTCTTTTGGGAGAATGGACCAGCTTCTGACTCAATTCCTTCTGTCATTTTGGACATTCATTCAGCAAACATTTATTAAAGAAGTGTTTTGTCAGATATTGTGCTAAGCACAAGAAGGAGGAGAAAAAGAATGATCTCTTCCCCCAAAGATCCTACATTCATTTTACTGGAGAAAACATAGTGGGTATGCATATATAAATGCCAAATAGATACAATGTAAATGCAGAGTAATTTGGTGGGGGGAGGATCAATTGTAATTCTTTGTGATAAAGCCTTTGTATACTAATTAGGTCTGTTGTTATGCTTCTGGAATCTTCCATCCCCAGAAGAGTAGTAATTATTGCTTCTAGGTGGGAGAGAATTCACTCTAAAGTGGAAAATAAACAAGAAAAAAATAGAGAAATTAGAAGGAAAAACATTCCTTGATTTTCTATCTATATGCCTTCAATTAAGTATCATTATCTACACTGGCCCCCTACTATGTGTGAAACAGTGCAATATGGGAGGCAGATTGTACGTGGTGAATAAAGGGAATAATAAGAGGACACATTGATGTGCAGGGGTAGGTGAGACCAGGAGTTGGTATTTTAAAAAGTTTCCTTTTTTTTCTGGGTTTTGAAATGAGGTCAGATTTGCCTCTTTGCAAGCCATGCAACGACAGTAACTGTATAAAAGCAGTCATTGTTGTGAGCTTACTTTGCTCTAGTTTTCTTATAGATAGACTTCTACATCTCTTCAAGGTCCTGGGAGTATGCTGAAGGGGGTCAACCCGGAAGCTTGGTTAAAAGAGGCAAGTAATTTGAGTGGCATATAAATTCATGTAGTTTATTCCCTTGAAGCTACTGAAGTTAGTGAACATGTATATACATGGAGCCAGATTTTAATTCTGACCGTCAGACCAAAAGAATGAGAAGTCTTAAATACAATTTAGAACAATCCCAACTCTGTGTCATTCAAATTTATGATCTCCACTTATGTTTAACCATACTACAAGAAAGGAATTCTCTTAGTTGAATAGGTTATAAATACAATAATGTAAGAGAGTTGACAAGGTGTCCATTGAAATTACAACCCGGGATATCTGTGTTTACTTTTACCATTGGCATGATATAACATAGTGTATATTCAGAAAATATTAAGATAAAAAAAGTCCCATTATTCAAGTCTTGGGTTAAATCACCACATCCTTAATGGATACAAACAGAGGAATGCTCTTAGTCAACTTCATCTGGCCTTGTAGTTGTTGACACAGGAAGAGGCATTCTCTGGGTTTCCTCAGAGAGCAAAGAAGGGCATGCCTGTTAGGCCAAGATGCTTTTTTTTTTTTTTTTTTTGGTTGATTAGTTCAGGCTTTGGCCCTTATTGGGATTCAAATGATCTTAAATGATTATTAAGGATATAAAGTATCTCTCCTCTAATGACATTAGCTTAAGCCCCAAATAATTATGTTCCCCTCATTGTTACATGCCAAAACTGACAAGTATTCAGTTCAATTTAGCCACATAACACCAACTAACTTTTGAAGAAGAATGTTTACCCAATACATATCTTTGGTCCAGGACTAGGTTTGATCCTAAAGATCATTCCCAAAAATTACTCCTTGCTCCTTGGAGTATTGATATTAGACTGGCTGGAAAGACCAGTAAAGGCTGAAATTTCTGGATTCAGGAATGTGCTCTCCTGACCTTTTAAAATTCACACCATTGGAAACTCCAAGTTAATTTCTTTCATCTATAACAGAAAAGAAGGGACAATAGTCCAATTTCATGAAGTCACATGTCAAGTTTCCAAAGGGAGTACAGTGCTGTTTCTCACCGGATTCTGCAATGAAAGTGTTAAACCTAGAGAGAGATGTTTAAAAGAAAGTCTAAGGTTCTTGTTTAATTAGTTCTTTTTGAATGCCTCCAAATCTACCCACATAGTTAACCATTTTCAAAATGTCTATACATGTTCCTATATCTCTTCAAGACATTTTCATTATATGTCATCACAACTCTCCTGGAAAGCAACATCTTCCTTAGTTCAAATCTGGTGTCAGACATTTACTAGTTGTATAATCCTGGGCAAGTCACTTAACCATGTTTGCCTCAGTTTCCTTATCTATAAAGTGAGCTGAAGAAGGAAATGGCAAAGTATTCAAACATCTTGGCCAAGAAAACTCCAGAAAGGGTCATAAAAAGTTGGGCATGACTGAAAAACAACATAATTTCTAATAGACAGAAGTAAGGAAGTAGCACATTCCAGGCAGGGAAAGATGGATGATTGTGTGTAAGAGAAACAGCAAGTAGGTCTATTTGGCTACAGGGTAAAGTGCATAAGGGATTCTAATTTGTAATCACCCTGGAAAAGAACTGGATCCATATTGTGAGGTATTTTAAATACCAAACAGAGGGTGTTTGTATTCTAATCTAAAGGCAACTGGGAAACGCTGTTGTTCTTAAACAGAGTAATAATATGATCAGAGCTGAGCTCTAGGGATATCAATTGGTTGTTGTTGGGAGGACAGTCTACAGAGGGAATAAGCTGAATTTAGAGAAATAATAACAAGAACCATGATAATAATAACTAGTATTTATACAGCTATTCAGCTATTATCTCATTTACTCCTCATAACAATCTTAGGAGGTAGAAGTTATGATTATTACTTTATAGATGAGGAAATTGAGGCTGAATGAAGTTAAGTAACTTGCTAAGGGTCACACATCTAGATATGAATTCAGGTCTTGCTGATTCTAGATCCAGGGCTCTATGTATTGTGGCATCTAGATCAGAGTGTGATGGGGACCTTGACTAGACTGATTGTAATGTTAGTAGAGTAAAGACACAGAGTCAAGAGACTTTAAAGAGGATAAATCTGTTTCTGTTTGTCCTTCTTTTGACAATACAGAATGCTTTCTTCACTTATGTGTGAATTTGATTTAAGCCAGGGAGAGTTGCACAGAGTTGTCAGCCTTACTCTCTCGTTCAGAGCCCAGTGGTAAGACAAAAGTCAGGTTGATTGGTGAAGGCTCAGGATGCATTGCATGACTGTAATGGAAATGTCCATGGAATTAATAGAAAGAACAACAAAAGACTCCAAAACTTGAAGATTATAACTATCAACCTTGACCCCATAGAAGACCTGAGCAAATATATGTTCCTCCCTTCTTTGCTGAGGAAGGGGATTATTGGTCTTAGACATGAGTTTTCTTAGACATGTGGCCTTCTAGATCCTCAAGTGAACCAAAACTTCATAGAACAAATGCCCTCAGTAAAATGATTTGTATCATAAAACTTGAACTCAGCCAAAAGACCATACCCAAGGGCCTAGAAGGCCATGTGTGACCTCAAAGCTACATGTTCCCTAGCCCTTGCTCTAGAACGTTGAATATGTTGTGAGACTCAGGTGATAGGTTGGTCAATTTTGGTAAATTAATTTTTTTTTTTTGCTTTTTCATTTTTATTTGTTACATTGAATGGAAAGAGAGAGGCATATTCAGACATGAAGGTGATGTAAAAATCAAAGATATCAATAAAGTTTTTAAAGTTATTTCCAAATTAAACACAACCACCTAGTTCTCTGCTAACTGATTCTTCTTTTTTTAAAATTTTATTTCACTTTTAGCTCTGCATCCTCTCCCTATCATCTCCCTATTCTGCTCCCTCCTTGAGAAAGCAAGAAAAACAAAATCCATTACAAAGAGTTATTCTCAAACAAAACTAAGCCTTTTATTGGCTAGCTCCAATTTTTTTTTTTTTAATGCCTCAGTCTGCACTGTGAATCCCATCACCTCTCTTTCAGGGGAAAGGCAGAAAGTTTCATCAATAATTCTCTGGAAGTGTGATTGATCATTGCACTAATTAGTTCTTAAGTTTCTTAAAGTTTTTCTTTTCTTCACAATATTGTTGTTATATAAATTGTTCTGCTTCTGCTCATTTGTTTATCAGTTCATACAAAGTCCAGGTTTCTCTGAAATCAAATCTTTCATCATTTTTATAGCTCAATAATATTTTGTCACCTTGATATACCATAACTTGCTCCCCACAGATGGGCATCCCCTCAGATTCCAATCTTTGCCACCGGAAAAATAGCTGCTATAAATATATTTGTACGAAGAGTCCTTTTCTTTTTCTCTTTGGGGTATAGAGGTCATGATGGTGACCTCTATATTATTGAGTGAAAAAATGCGCAAAGTTTAAAAATTTTGGGGGCATAGTAACAGTACATTAATATGCCTGTTTTTCCCCTGCCCCTTATGGTATTTGTTGTGCAGTCTTTGAGTTGTGGTCTGTTAATCCCCAGGTCTCATTATGTTTCCAGGATTTTGTTTAGTTCATTTACCTGGTAATGTTATGAATTAAATAGAAGAGCAATGATAAGAAACAGATATATTAGTACTTGGCATTACAGGGTAAGGTAGAATTTACCTCATGACCGATTGACTACTGGAAATGATCGAGATTAAAGAATTGAATATAACTCCAACAAGGGAAAACTGGGTAACAGAAATAAATTTACAAGAAAAAAGTTGGTTTGGAGGGAAAAAAACCATTGTGTTCTGTTTGAGATGTATTATCTTTGATATGTTTGTTTAACATTCCAAGTAGAGATGCTCAGTTCAATGACAGATGTTCATGACCTGTTGAGTTGAAGCTCCATGCCCTCGTCAGAGAAAGTGCTGTGCTCTATGAGCAAAGTAGAATGAAGGAGCTCAAAAGAAAGGCAAGATGCACAAATTTAGAGAATCCATCCCAAATATTTCATGAACTATTTGTGCCCGACCTGTGGTAGAGCCTTCCATGCTTATATTAGTCTGATCAGCCCCAGATGGATGCACTGTAACTTGATTCAAACATAGTGATAACATTTTGGTTCTCTTAGAGGATTAAGTATAGCGACCAACATTGATAGACAGATTAAAGAAAAGCATTTAGAAAAAACCCTAAAGTACATCCACATGTATTGCTGTGGGGAAAAAAAATGATGACATTCCAAATGAGAGTGAGAAGTGATAGTGGGTAAAGTCCTGTACTTAGAGCAAAGAAGATTGGAATTCAAATCTTGCTTCAAATGCTTAATTGTGTTACTCAGAGCACTTCACCTAATCTTTCTCATTCTCAATTTCCTTGTCTCTATAATGGCTATAAATAGCCATAATGTTGATGTGGTGATCAAATAAGATAAAGCTTGTAAAAAACTTTGGAAGCCTCGAAGTATTCTAAATAAATGCTAGTTTTTATTATTTGACAGGTTGAAAGAGAGCCCACAAAGAGTAGTGTCATGAAAATCAAAGAAAGAGAAAGTATCTGGGAAAAGAAGTTGGTCTGCAGTACCGAGAACTGCAGAGAAGTCTAACAAGATGAGCATAGGACAAAAAGGCCATTGTAGTTAGCAGTAAAAATTTAATTAGTGGTATAACCAAAGCACGTTACTATAATTGTGGAGACAGAAGTTAGATTGCTAAATGTTGAAAACTGAGTGTGAAGTAAGAGGATGGAAGCCCAAAATAGCTGGCTCTTTTAGGTGCTTAGCTGTGACTGGGAGGGGAAATAAAAGAGAACTGTTAAATTGAGAGGTTAAATGGCTGATAAAGGAGGAAGGTTTGTTGCTGATGTTTATTCCTTCAGTTGTGTCTAACTCTTCAGGACCTCTTGGACCAAAGCATACTGAGTCCTTCTATCCTCTGCTATCTGTCAAAGTCTGTCTAATCCCATGCCTGTTGCCTCTGTGACAGTATCTATCCATCTCATCCTCTGTCATCCCCTTCTCCTTTTGCTTCCAATCTGTTGTAATATCTTTGCCAATGAGTCCTGTCTTTTCATTATGTGGCCAGAGTATTTAAGCTTCAGCTTCAGTGTTTGTCCTTCCAACAAATAATCTGAATTGATTTAAGTATTGACTGATTTATTCTCCTTACCACCCAAGAGACTCTCAAAAGTCTTCTCAAGCTCCATAGTTCAAAGCACTAATTCTGTGGCACTCAGCAGTCCTGCTAGTCCAACTCTCACAGCCAAACATTACTTTTTGGGAAAAAACCCCATTGTTTTGGCTATACAGACTTTTGTTGGGAAGGTAATGGTTTTGTTTTTTAGTATGCTGTCCAGCTTTGCCACAGCTTTCTTTCCAAGTGGCAAGTGTCTTTTAATTTAATGGCTACAGTCATTGTGTGCAGTGACCTTTGAACCCTAGAATATAAAATCTAATACTTCTTCCATTTCTCCTCCCTCTGTTTGCCAGGAAGTAGTGGGATCAGGTGCCATGATCTTTGGTTTTGTTTTCTTTTGTTTTGTTTTGTTAATGATAAGCATCAAGTCAACTTTTATACTCTCCTCTTTCATTCTCATCAACAAACTTCTTAATTCTCTTTCACTTTCTACCATCAGAATGGTATGATGCTTTTATTACTGATAGCAAAATGTCGATATTTCTCCCAGCAACCTTAATTCTGTCTTTTGATTCATCCAGCCTGTCATTTTGCAAGATATACTCTTCATCTAAGTTAAATAAATAATGTGATAATATTCAGCCTTATCATACTCCTTTTCCAAACTTAAACCAATCAGCTATTCCATGGTTAGATCCAATTGTTGCTTCTTGAAATGTATGCATGTTCCTCAGGAGACAAGTGAGATGATCTGGTATTCCCATCTCTTTGAGGACTTGCCATATTTTGTTGTGATCTGCTCAGTCAAAGGCTTTAGTGTTGTTAATGAAGCAGAAGCAGATGTTTTTCTGGAACTCCCTTGCTTTCTCCATAATCCAGTGAATGTTGGCAATTTGGTTTCTGTCCATAGTTCTTCAGGTACTTTATCTACCATATTTAATCCTTTAAATCTATTCACCACTTCTACTTCATAGTCATAAAGGATGTTATTTAGATCATACCAATATGGTCTGATGGTTTTGCCTACTTCAATTTAAGTCTGAATTTTATAATAAGAAACTCATGATTTTTCAAATTTTGTTACATTCAGACTTTGAGTTGTCTATTCACAGATTTTTTAAAAGACTGTTCAATTTCATATGAAAAATCAGGCACTGGTTACAGATTGACCAAGGCGTGAATTAGTTGATGAAAGGCAAGATTTGGAACAGAAGAAAATAAGGTCAAATGCTGTTGATAACATTGCAAAGTAGGGAGAGATGGAGTGATCTAATATTTCAAAGAGATTGGTGAATTATTTTATTAAGAGAGTGTAAAGCATTGGAAGAGCTGGCAGGACAAGAAGTTATCATCATACAGAGATATTCAGATTTATGCACTGTGGAATGGGAACATCTGTGTGTGATGATGAGATAAAATATATGACATCCCTGTAGAGAAAAGGATAAGATTCCAGACAATTTAGTAGGTCAACAAATAGGAAAATAAAGATATTTTAATATTCATAAACATGTAAGTTCTGTCCCCATATATGAGGACAGTAGCTAGAGTGCAGAAGAAGCTGGTAGATAGTAGTGACCAGAATCTGGATAGCATGTGAAAATAGGTTCCATGAGTGATAGAGATAAGGGAAAGTCTGGAAGGAGAATGGAGGAGCAAGATGAGTGCCTGCTCCCCATTTTTTTCCTGTGTATCTATGTGTACATAGATTTGGGGGATGTGAATATTAGCAATATTGAGGATTGTAGAGAGAAGGTATTTCTTTGACCAGCTTACTTAAATTTTAACTGGTACTTGATATAATGGTCTTCTCATTGACCAGTGTCTTAGAATCTCATCATCTCCCCCCTCTTGAAGTAGTCGCCTAAATTCATTTGGGAAAAGGAATGAGTGTCATGCATTCCTCATCAATCACTTTTAGTATTACTACTATTAATATTAATTAATGAATACTTACTATGTATTGTTGCAAGTAAATTCAATAAAGGCAAACTGAGGTACATATTGTGAACAAAAACAGTTTAACAGTAAGGAGTATAGCTGTTAATAAAGTGGGTGAGATTGGCCCCCTCAGTAAGGCCAGCAATCCCAAAGGGAAGTGAGGGGACTTTATTTACTTGTAGGAAAGAAGGAGGTCTTGATAGTCAGATCACATTATAATTTTCTATACTAAGAAAAATGGGCTGACATTCAGGTGTGACTAATCACACTCCTCTCTGACAATTAAGGAATGTTGATTGTTTTAGGGGACTCACATGCCTTTGTAATCTCTGCTGCAGGATCAGTACCACCATATGTACAATCCCCATGGAGATCAAATCTCCCCTAATTGCACAAGGGCAAGCAAAGACAGGTGACATATCTTTTGTGGGATGGCACCAGCTTAAGCTTGTTGGTCCTGAAAGTCAAACTAGCATGTGCCCCAAGAACTATATAAGGGATATATAAGAGATGACAACTTTTCTTTTAATTACCTTTAAACTAGTTGGAGGGAGAGCTAGACTCCTGAAATGTGACTTTGGTGATCTTATAAAATGAGGCAGTAACATAAAATAGGATCAACTATAGAATAGAATTAATTATTAATACAGAATCATTTAGTTTCTTCACTTCTTTTTATTCTGTTTCGTTTATTATCACAAGAATCCTGTGAAATCAGTGCTATGGATAGTGTTATCTCCATTTTCCCATACAGGAAGCTTATGGTCGGAAAAATTAAGTGAAATGTTTAATGTCATATAGCTGATAAATGATGGAGATTAGATTTCAACTTTAAGATCATTAAATATTTTGCTAAATATTTAAGATGATCATTAAAATAAATAATTTCTCCTCCTTACTCAAAGTAAGTCCTTTACTTCAGTCAAAGGCAGAGGGGCTCTGAACAAATACCTACTTACTTCATCTCCCCACTCATGGCAAGTTTTACTCTACAAGAATCCGTAGCCTCTCCTGGCTAATGGGCATCTCCCTTTCGTAGATGTCCTCCTTAACCGAGGGGGGCATCTCCCTGAAGCAGCTGTCTCCCTTGAGGGGGCTGTCCTCTCTTCCTTGGGAGGCTTCCACTCCCCCTTAAGTTGGTGTCTCCTGTAAATTGCATCTCGCTTAAGGGGTGGAGGAGCCTGCCTGATGTGTTGTATTATCCACAGTAAAAGTTCTACATTATATGGAGACAGCCTGAACAAATTCTTTATGGATGACCTTGCACCTCAACATTTTAGGGTGCCTCTGAACCTCATCAGTGATTACCATAAGCATTCTGTTGACTTGGACATGTTTCATCAGTAAATTGTGTTGATCAGTGAAAAACTTAATCATGCCCAATCTAAGAACAGATTCACCCAGTCCTGGCTTAGGTCTTATATAGTCATTAAATTTCATTGTTTCTTAGATACTCTTTTTTTCACATAAGCCTGGGAAAGCAAAAGAAGAAAGTTTTTGCTTTCCTCCTAGAGAATATATGTTATCTGGTCATAACTGAAGAAGATTGATGCAAAACAGTTAATTTTTCACTATTTAGTGTATATTTTTAAATGTGTTGAAGAGATTAACTTAAAAACCTCAAGAGCAAGGACTTCATCTTTTTTTTATCTATTATCCATGGAATCTAATAGTGAGCCTTGATAATAATAAGCATTTCATAAATGCTTATTAAATTAAGTCATTATAAATACCCTTTCCCTTATCTTTTGATGATCAAAAAGTGATGTCTTTTTGATGTGCTATCTCTTCAATGAGGGTACTCTCTCTAAGGAACACAACATAAAGGAACCATCCTTTCCTTGTGGTTCTTGTCTATGACCTCCCATAAAGTCATCAAATTTTGAAAAGATGGCAACTTTAAAAAGACAGCAGTGCATTTTTATACGATTAAAAAAATAATTAATTAATTGAAAGGACTAAGATCTTTTGCATTATTTGTAGACACTTTCTTTTTCTTTTTGGTTGATCTCTTGATGTTTAGACAAAATGCAAAAGAACAAAGAAACAAATAAGCTGACTTTGTCATTGGGAAGTACTGCCTACCAAACCAGATTGAAGGTCTTGAAATACCTATTCTCCAATTCAGCGATAGGTGTCTCGTATACATTGTAGTTGGGATGCTTGTTACTCAAAGGAAATAAGAAAATGTTTACAAATTCAACGTAGTTGAAATACAGATAATCTGATTCACTTAAATTGTTTTATCTACAAAAGACTCTAGGTCACATACAAAAAAAGGAATTTATATTCTTTCATTTTATTTTCTTGGAGAGCTAGATGCAGTAGGATTCTGACTCCTCTTTAGAAAATCGCCAGTAATGAACAATTGCAAACTTCTTGAATTCTACCAAATCCTAGAAAACTGTTTTTTTAAAAAAATATTTTATCTTGAATTATTTTCTTGACTTGTCTTTGCTAGTCTAGAGTATGATGTTCTTCAAAAAAGTGTAATGGCATTTATGAATTTTTTTTGAATTTCAAAGAATATAAATAGAATATGACATTGGGACAATGAATTCAAGACATAACCTTGCAACTTGCTGATTCCTCAGGGAGTCTACCACTTCTTGCTGACACAACCTGCCTCCTCAGGTGAGATCACCTTAGACATTCATTCTAGTTCCTTAAACTTTCTATTCCCTGTTGAGCACAGTGTCTCCCCAGAGGAAAGGCTGCTAAAAGCCAGGTCAAGGATCTTCCATCTCCTCCAAAGCAATCATTTCTATCTGTACAGCACAAGATATCTTACACCTCTTGCTACTAGCCCAGTCTCCCAGCTGGAATATGGTAGCCTCCAGTGAAAAGAAGAACTTTTGTCCCTTTGATTTAAAGCTTCTGATTTCTCCTCACTACAGTTCATCTTTCATTCAGCCAATCACTTTAGTTAGTGTGGAGATCACACTAGTCAGCTGTGGGGATCACAGGATTTCCCAGGCAGGGTCAGGGAGCTAGCCCAAGGCCAACTGCCGGCTGCTTCTCTGGTAGCAGATCCTTAGGAAGATCCACATGAGACGCCCCTTGTTTCCTCTGCATTTCTCTTAAACCAGAGGATGTGGTGCTCACTAGGAACACCCACACTCAGAGGCAGGAGTGAGGTTACCCAGTTCTATGCCTCCTGCTAGAGTTAGGGTGAGTCAAGTTCTTCAAATTCTTCACATTTTTTCCCCTACATCCTCTCTATATGTTTTTATAGATTTATATAGATTATATAGGCATGCTTATGAGGGTACTTGGGACCAGGATATGACCCCTCAGATTTGAACCGTTTTTTCCAGTTTAACCTTTCTATTTCCCCTGGCCCATGAGGTCGTTGTCTTAAATGAACTGCCCTAGGACTCCTGATTATTTTCCCATAACTTTTATAGAAGCAAAACAAGATACCATAATATCTCTTCTTACATTAGTAATTTTCCTAAAACACAGATCTGATGATTCCCCACCCCTCCCCTCCATTCCTCCATTTAATAGACTTGTGGCCTCCTATTGCCTCCAGGAACAAATACAAATTGTTCTGGTTGTCAAAATTCTTCATAACCTAATCCCACTTTGACCTTACCTCCTGGTTGTTCAACCAATAAAACATTTCATCTCTTGATTCTGGGCATTCTCCTAGCTATTCCCCATGCCTTGAATACTCTCCTTCTTCAACTATGACTACTGACTTTCTTAGTTTTCTTTAAGTCATAACTAAAATCTTGACTTCTAGAGAAAAACTTATCCAAATCCTCTTAATTCCTGTGCCTTCCCTCTTTTAATTATTTTTTATTTATCAAGTATATTGATTGTCTGGTTAACTGATATATTTGGCTTTGGGGAGCACCCTTGGGTATAAATCAAATCTAGAAAATGTCTCTGGAAATATGTCTACCTTGGACCTAGACATCTGAGCCCTGGTCATGTACCTGAAGCTCTTCAGGGTAGAGATATGTGTACCAGGGCACACCTAAAAACCTAATTAGGACCTATCAACAATCACATGTTTACAACTAGCTAGATGTAATAAAAATTATGTTCTAAATGGGTCGGATGCTTTGATGCCTACTTCAGATCTTCCAATCTAAGTAGTCATGCAATCTTTATGATTATGCATCTTCTTAATTATGAAGTAAGGGAGTTAGATCAAGTGAACTTTGAGATATCTCTCTAGCTCTAATATTTACAATATATGCAAACTAAGTATTTCCACAACTACTGGGAATAGGGTGTTTCAGTTCTGGCTGCTGATCCAGCCATTATATGATTCTGTGAATTCCAAAGATAAACTAGTTTATGGTATTTCATAGAATGAGGATCAGAAGTTCAGTCTTTTATGGGTGTATGAATATCACAAGCCAAAGATTCTAGCTCATAGGATTTTAGTTCTACCCTCAAGATTCATCATACTATGGATGTAATTTTGGACCACAAAGGCAAGGCCTTTGGAACACAAACATTGAATGGTTCAACCAAGCTGAAAATGCTTTGAATATCATCCTAGTATAAAACTTTGCTCTTCAAGGACCAGATTAGTTGGGTTCAAAGAGATTCAACATGGTGTTTTTTGGGGGTTTTTTGTTTGTTTTTTTTTTTGCTGTAGTAACTCAGTCCCATTTAAAAAGATGAATTTCTGAAAGATTGTGTGACTATTGATTGAATAGAAATGGTGCAGAGACATAAATCCAGGATTTCTGACTCCCGTTTTAATAATGAGTCTCAATACACAATGGTAGCAAACTTTATTATTAACCATTAGAATATATGAAATGATTACAGGAGAAGGAATTGCCCTCTGATTAATTGATTTCTGTCCCTATGTTGATTTAATTACAGAAAGAAACTGGCAGGGAGAAAACAGAAGTATTGTTGTTCAGTCATTTTCATTCATGCCACACTCTTCATGATCTCATTTAGGGTTTTCTTGAAAAAAGTATTAAAGTGGTTTCATTTACTTCTCCAGCTAATTTTACAGATGAGGAAACTGAGGCAAATAGGATTAAGTGAGTTGCTCAGGGTCACACAGCTAATGTTTGAGAAAAGATTTAAACACAGGAAGATGAGTTTTCCTGCTTCCAGGCTTAGCACTCCAGGAGCTTAGTGCTCCACCTAGCTCCCCCAAGGTGATCAATGTGATAAAGTTTTAATACATAAATGAAGTGCAAAGACTTTATAAAACTCGAAGAAGTTGATAGAATTAAAGGGGAAGCTGACATTTTGTACACTCTTATAGTTTTATAAAATGTGTTTTCCCCCTTGATTTAGTTAGAAGAGATACTGCCAGTGGATGGATAAAGATTTATCCCTCCTTGACAGCTCTCATAAGATCTTGAGATCTTCAGCTCTTTGGCAGTCCAAGCAGGAGACAGCAATCAAGGCAAAATTCAGCTTCTGAGAGAAATTTACATGGAGGGACAGAGAAGAAGACAGGAAAAAAATTTTGCTTGTTTAAGAAGAATGAAGAAGAGTGAAATGTATTCCTTTACCCAATCACTCTCTCTCACACAGTATTTACTGTTCTAAAAGTAACTCTTAGCCTAGATTCTCTCAAAGCTAGTGAGTTTAAATTTTGCAAAACTGTCAATGGGTGTGGCCAATTTTTGTCCAACCAATGACATCAACCCTATGTTTCAGTCAAGCAAAACACTTTCACATTTGGGAAAAGGGTGACAGAATGACAGTTGTAGTCAACTTCCCTTGTATTATTATCATGTAAAATTATTTTCACACAGGATGTTACAATATTCTTGTACTTCATTCTTTCACTCATATAAAATCATTGCTGTTATTTGTTCCCAGCTTTCTTTTATTTTTCTGTTATTATACCAACTGGGGCAGGCATCAAATGATGGGAGACCAACTACCTAGGAACTACATAAAACACATGAAACATAGTCCAAAAATAAGGACTACTTGGAGGATCCCTTTGTAACGTTACTTTTCTCCTTCAACAAAGGATAACAAGATAAGTCGATGGGCCCATTTTTAGACTTAGGTTCTCAAAATCATTTTAGAGAGGCTTAGTCCTTAGTATAGAAAAACCTCAAAGCCACTGATATGGTGGATAAGTTAACATCATAGTTATTGTGTACAAGGTAAGAAAAAACTAATGGGAAGGGTCTATTATGATGATTGAGTGTAAATGAGGGAATTAGCTGGACAGTAAGACAAACAGGCTAACACAAATTATTCCTGTTGTCCAAAAGAAGGGCAGATATGTGGATGAGGGATTAGATTTGTTCTGTTTTGTGCCAGAAGGCAGAAAGAGAAACAATGAGTCTATGTTAGAGAGAAGCAAATTTAGGATAATGATGGGAAAATCTTCTGAATAATTAGGGCTATCCACAAACAGAATGGTCTTTCTTGAGAGGCGGTGATTTCCCTCTACTTAGTGGTCTTCAAAGAGACGTTATATAATCACTTTGGGGATATGTTATAATAGAAATTACATTTTTGTATAGACTGCTTTAGTTGGCCTTCTAGATCCTTTCCAGCTATCATATTTTCTTAAAAGCAATGTGTAATACAACTATAGATCATTTAGAAGGCAGTGAAACAATAGCTTTCTAAGAACAAAGGTTTACAAATTCATTCATAGAAAAGACTTTCTAAATTCCAATTTAACAAATATCCTAGAAATTTAGAACAGGTAGGTACCTTAGGGGTCATTGAATAATTTCTCCATGTTGTAGATAAAGCTACTGATAAAGACAAAGTGACTTCTCCAAAGTCAAACAACTAGTAAACATATGAGACAAGATGTGAACTTAGGTTTTTTTGTTTCCAAGTCCAGTATCCTCTCCAATATCCAATTCTGCCACACATGTTCTCTTTATTCCTTCCTAAGATGTCAATATCATATGGCATCAGTTACTTCAAAAGGAAATACAAGCACACACACACACACACACACACACACACACACACACACACACACACACACACACACACACACCCCTTCGTGCATCTCAGCCAAAAGACATTCAGAAACTATAAAATGACCTCTAAAGTTAATAGCTCTGTCAACCCCAAATGTTGCTCTCATACAGTGAATAATGTCTCAGACATCATTTATACAAAGTCCTGCCAAAAGAAGTGCAAATTAGCTGAATTTTCACTAACTGCCAAAACTCCAAATATTTACTGAAGTTATCTTGCAATTCTTCATTCTTGTAGTCACTCTCCACAAAGTGACTTGGAGCCAAGTAATATAAAACTTACTGCTCTTGTGGTATAATCATATACAGGACCAACCTTTACAGTAAATCTGGTGTCTGTCCTGACAAAGACAAGCAGTGTGACTAGATGTTGTCCATATTATCTGTTAAGATTAAATTCCCATTACCACATCAAATACAAAGACATCACTGGAATCTGTGTTCTATTTATGAGAAAGGGTGATTTCAGAAGCATTTTTTTTCTACTCTGTATGTAAAGTCAAGCAGACAACTAAAGTGTCACAATGACTTTGAAAAGAATACGTTATTTGGGGTTTATCCAAAAGTAAAAGAGCAAAAACTATTTAATTCCCCAGTCTTGTAACTTGCTTCGTTCCTCAATGATCCTTCAAATTCATGAAACAAATTTGTCATTATAATTGGATTATGTATATCATAATTATCCAACATGGTCATAATGCTTCTAAGGGATTAAAAAACAAATCCTATGTAATTGCAATTACTTTCCATTGTCAGTAGATGGTAGCAACTAATAATTTGGAAAGCATGTAATCATTAGCTCTCATGAAAATTATATTGAAATGCAACAGAAATCACATAACAGGAGAACCAGTACTCCTAGAATAATAAATAAACACAGGGGGTAAATTGCATTCACATCTTTAGAGAGAATTTCTCCCACACACTATTTCAGATGGAATTTTATTTCAGAAATTATTTCATCCATCTATTCTGTTTCCTTCACTATTCATTAGTGTGGTAATAGTTGAAAATTCTATGGAGCTATATTTAAAAATTGAATACTTCACTTTTTTCTACATATTTTTTCTTAGTTTTTTATTTTAGCTGTTATTTTTCCCCTCTAGGACTAAATTTAACACAGTCTTTCTTACTTTTGCACTATATCTTTGCTCTTCATTTTCAAGCATTTACAATACTTTTTGGAAGTGTGTGGGATGTTCATGCCTGGTGTGAGGGCTTGTCAAATCCTTTTCAGGGCTGCTTATTCAGTTTTTGTGTCCATTTTCACCCAACTCTCACTTGTGACTCCAAGATGGCTTGAGCAACAGTCTCACGTCAGTAAGACCATTTTTGCAAATGGGCTAAATGAGATAGTGGCCTCAAACCCATGGGTGAGTTAGGGGGATGTATACCCCAAGAATTTGAAGATTTCCCCCTGGCAGAATGGGTGGATGAGAATAATTTGTATCAGTAGCTATGAATGCGCTGAAGAAGGCACTGGGGAGACCTTAGAGTAATTGAAGATGCCAAGGTCATCCACTGCATCCCAAGGCATTGCTGATTGTTTTGGGACTTAGATGACTCTGGAAAAAAGAGTGAAGCTAACGACTTTGTGCAACTCTGTCTTACTGAAATGCAATTCACATGCAAGTCAAGACCACTTTGTAATGTCATTGGTCTTCTATGAAATGAAAGACAAACAGCAACATAACTTTTCTTTATTTTAAGGGATAATTTTTCTTCTGCCACTTGACAGAAACCCCATTCTTTTTTTGAATTTGTGTTACTAAAGGTTTATGCTCTCTTTCCTCAGGTATGAACTGCAGGGGAATATTATGGAATCAACAGTCAACTCACCAAGAAAAGACTGATAAAGTATCTCATCGTATTCTTATGTAGGAAATGAAGATGTTAGGATTAGACCTAGGATTCAGAACGGGTTCCATATTTGAATTTAAAAAGTAATTAATAGTTCATTGTCAATGTAGCAATAGGTCTCTAAAGGAGTACTCAAAGGATTGCACTCTATGTGGTTTGACATTTCTACTGATGACTTAAATAAAGGTATAGATGACAGAAAAGTGGGAGAGATGGGTAACACAATAGCTGAAAGGTTTAAGATCCAAAAGTATCTTGACAAGTGAGAACATTAGCCTAATAAAATTCAATAGCAATAAAGGTAAAGTCTTGTACTTGAACACACACACAAACACACACACACACAATCATCTTTACAAGTATAAGACAGGGAAGCAATGGATAGATTAGTTGTTTTCCCTGGTTCTTGAAGAGGACCAACATGACATCATTATGATAAAGTCAAGTTTCAATGTGTCTGACTGTGGTGGATCAGACCAATATAATGCTTTTACCACAGATTAGGCACAGATAGTCTGTGTGAATATTGGGGATGGATACTCTAAATTTGCCCATCCTATATTTCCTTTGAGCTATTTCAATTCTGCTTTGCCCATGGAGCACAACACCTTCTCTGATGTGAACATGCCATGTTGAACAGTCCTGTGCCAGTGTTCCCCATGTCACACAATCAATTCCAAAGTTCTTGAGCAAGACCTTAAGAATGTCCTTGAATCACTTCTGACCACCAAGTGACCTCCTGCCCTGTGCAAGTTCTCCATAAAATAGTCTTTGGGGCAAGTTTACATTTTGCATTTGAACAACAATGTGGCCACCCAATCAGAATTGCACTCTCTGAAGCATAGTTTGAATACTTGGAAGTTTAGTTCGAATAGGACCCCAGTAACTGGTACCTTATCCTGCCAGGTGATCTTCAGAATCTTCCTAAGACAATTCAAATGGAAGTGATTCAGTTTCCTGGCATGGCACTGGTAGACTGTCCATGTTTCACAGGCATGCAACAATGAGGTCAGCATAACGGCTCTGTAAACCTTCAGTTTGGTAGTCAGTCTAATACCTCTTCTCTCCCCATACTTTTCTATGAACCCTCCCTAACACTGACCCAGCTCTTGCAATGCATATGTCAATCTCATTATCAATGCATATATCCCAGAAAAGTACACTACCAACATAAGTGAATGCTGTGGATAATGGAGAGTGGTTATTCTGAAGAACATCCAGATTTTTTCATAGACTACAAGCTCAGTATGAATCAACAGTGTGTTGTAGCAAGCAAAAAATCAAATGCAATCTTGGGATCCCTTAAGAGGACCCTTAGAGGACTTACTCATTGGAAGTGTTCATTTGCCCAGGTGAGACTACAAGGAGCTGTTAAGGAAGCCCCCCAGTGTTGACAACCCAGATGTTGGTGTTTCTCTCCCTGGCATACCTTGGAGATATTGTGGGTTCAGTTCCAGACCACCACAACAAATCAAATATCACAATAATTACTGATAATAAAATTGCTTTGACTTTCCTCCATACTGGGCAGATACCACCTAACCTTGCAAGGAATTTAACCTAAGGGAATTTTTAGTGACGAGACTTTCTACAAGTGACCTAAGCTGAAGAAGAGGTGATCTGAGACCACACTCAAACTACAGGACTGCACCAGATGTTTCCAGAGGAACAGGCAAAAGAAGAATTTGATTTTGCTATTTACTTTTTCCCTTTGTCTTTTTTATCTGTAAGGTTTACTTATCAAAGTGGATAGTCCTCTTTGATTTTATCTAAACTTTATCAAAGGGGATTGACCCCTTAGATTCTGTCAAGGTGCAGTTCATCTTTCCCTTTTTCCTCTCGCGTTGTCTCCCTCATCAATGCCATAGCTAGAAACCTTTGATGAAGTGCTTGTCATTTGCAAAGAGGACCATGACATCAGAGAGACACACTTTTCTCCTCAAGAGCCATTTGTGTCCAGTGTGGAGATATAGAGCAGGAGGACTAGAGATGACACCGGATGCCTTTTTAAGCTAAGGTCTTTAACTGGTCTCAGTTTGACTGTGGCTGCACTGAATCGGTGACTAAAGCTAGGTAAGAAATGAGGCAGAGAACTGCCTCCTTATGTAGTCAAAAAAATATCAGTTAGTGATTCATTGAGGATTCCACAACTCTCAAGAATCAAATGGGATAATGTGAGGAATGATTATTAATAATCAATATCTTGGGAATATTCAGATCTTCCCTCCTCCCCCTCTTCCAAAGTTCTGACTTTCAGTTTTTCTTTTGAAGGTTACATATTATGAGATTGCATGAACTCTCCTGCATTTGGTCAGACTCCACCCAATTTTCCAAGGAATTTAATCTAAGGTAGTGAAGCCCTTTGTGTTCTACTCAAGCTTTAGTGGAGAAAAATCCTTTTGTCTACGTAGCCCAAGACTGTTAGTAGTCTGGTATAGAAATATTTTCTCTGTCCAGGGGGGTACATGTTGATTAGCTGATACCAGCTCCTGTTGGAAGGGTATATAAACTGTGAGCCCACCTTTACCATCCTTTTGTTAATAACCTCCTGGCTTTATTAATAAAAAATGATTAAGTTGCCCAGAAAAAAAGAGGAATAATAAAAGGTGGTTTTCAGAAAGCACAAGTCCCCTCATGTCACTCCCTACCCCAATTGTAGTAGTGGCTCCCTATTGTCTCCAAGATT
This sequence comes from Notamacropus eugenii, assembly GCF_028372415.1. Classification (NCBI taxonomy): domain Eukaryota; kingdom Metazoa; phylum Chordata; class Mammalia; order Diprotodontia; family Macropodidae; genus Notamacropus; species Notamacropus eugenii. The sequence continues at coordinate 135,308,486 of NC_092875.1, read as the reverse complement.
AAAAAGAAATGCTCTGTCTCACATTCAAAGCCCTTCATAATCTAGCCCCCTCCTACCTTTCCAGTATTCTTACTTATTATTCCACCATATAGTCTTTGATATAACGATATTGGCTTCCTTGTTGTTCCACAACAAGACACTAAATCTCTAGGCTCCATATATTTTCTCTGGCTGTCCCCAGGGACTGGAATATTTTCCTTCCTCTCTTCTGCTTACTGACTTCCCTAGTATCCTATAAGTCCCAACTAAAATCTTGTCTTCCTCAACTTCTCTAAATTCCTGTGACTTCTCGTTATTTCCCATTTATCCTATAAATAGCTTGTTTTGTACATATTTGTTTGAGCCTTCTGTCTCCCATTAGATTGAACATCCTTGGGGGCAGGGACTGCCTCTTTGTATCCCAAATGCTTAGCACAGTTCCTGGCACATACTAGGCCCCTAATAAATGTTTATTGATTGATTGATTGCTTCTAGGAATATGGACCTGAGAGTCCTAACGTAGTCTGCCTTTATCAGACTTTACCATGAGTATTGTGTTGAATTCTAGGTACCACTGTTTAAGAATGACATCGATGAATTGAAGAGGTTTCAGAGGAGGACAATCCAGATGGTGAAAGGATTTTAGTTCATGTATTACAAGAAGTGATTGTAGGAACAAGTTATGTTTAGTCTTTATAAAAGAAGATTCCAGGATATATGCTAGCCAACTTCAAATATTTGAAGGATTGCCATAGGTAAGAGAGACAAGACTTGTTCTCTTGAGTCCCAAAGGGAGAACCACGACCAACAGGAGGAATTTACAAAAAGAAAAATGTAGGTTGATATCACGAAAAGCTAATGCCGGAAGTGTCCAAAAGTGCTTCAGGAGGTTGTATCTTCCTGCTTACATGTTTTCAAGAAGCAGTTTAACAATACTTGGTAAACATGTGAGAGTGGGGTTTCCTTTCAGATGTGAACTGGGTTGAGTGCATTTTGAAGTGCCTGCCAACCTTCTGATTATATTATTCTCCTGGTTTGTTTTGTTTTTGAATAAGATGCTTAATTATTTATTAACTTAGTTTTACTATCCACTCCTTAATATCTTGTCTGCCTGAAGCTAATTTGCATCCAATTGTTATAATCTATAAATTGTGTGTTCACTTCCCTCTTCTTCCAAAAATGTATTTTAAAAACACCATGTCTTTTAGTCTGAATGTTTGACCTCAAATATATAAACTAATCAGGGGGATGAGAGGGAAACAGCTTTTAAGAGGATATATATGTTATTTTCCCCTCATAATATCTTACATTTAAAATCATGGGTAGATGTGCATTATAAAAAATTATTTTCTTCAGAATTTCAATTTCATCAGTATACGTAAACAATGTACATGCTATGATTAAAGCTTATAAACAATCAGCAAGTATATGTTTAAGCCAATGGATCAAATGAAAACATCTGTAAAAGCATTTTACAAATTTCAAAGCAGCAAACAGGGTATTCCCAAAATTTTAAACTTTAATATCTTAAAAGTATTTTTTTAAGACTTTAAGACACTGTATAGGAATGCTAGCTATTATTATCATATCTTTATCATACATTATATAATATTTTACATATTTATGCCATCCATAGAAAATCTATGTGTTTCTAGATTCATTCTGACAAAGAATAATGAGAAATAATGTATAACATATATAATACCATAATATATGTTTTATTACGTAGTATATAATATTTATGTCATATATGATAAATATCACATATGTATAATATTGTAATACTGTACTATATATGCAGTATTTTAAGCTTTCAAAACACTTTGCATATATTACCTCATTTGATTCTCATACCACCTTTTTGAGGTGAGTTCTATTATTAGCTTCATTTTTAACATAAGAGGAAAGTAAGGTACCTAGAGGATAAGTGGCATAAGGTTACACAGCTTGTAATTATCCGAATCTGGATTTGAACTCAAGTCTTCCTGACTGTAAGATCCTACTTACAAATGGATAGGATTCCCGAAGTCATTTGTAATTTTATTATTTGTAGCTTGAAAGAACACAGTGTCTGGCACATAGTAGGCACTTAATAAGTACTTGTTGATTTGCTATGCTAAAGTTAGAAGACCTGAATTCAAACCCCAGGGATGCTACTTGTGAGCTTAGGAAGTGACCTGACCTTCTCTGGGCCTCAGATGCAGAATCTACAAGTAGAGAAGTTTGGACTACATGATTCCATCAATTCCTTTCAGCTTTATAACCTATAATCCTCTAAATTTGCAACTCATTTCAGCATAGAAATACAACAATGAATAAGATATGGCATTTAAAAAAATAACATCGTATTCAGCCATCCAAACATATCTCTAGCAGTTCATAATTATTTTATATTAAAATATATTGATCTAAGTTCTGCTTATCTTAAATCTAATTTGAAGATTAACTTTCTTTGGTGAGTCTTAAAAAAAACTATTTCATAATAAAAGATGAAAGCTTCAATGGTGAAGTGGCTGTAGCTAAGCAGGCATGTTATTAACAATTTTGGCAGAGTTATGGATTGGTTCAACCTTTTTGTAAAGCAATATGGATTATACAGTGCATATTACATGCACATGCATATATTTGAACCAGGGACCTCACTACTGAAACTCCCTAAGGAAATTATTGACGGAAAAAAAAAATGATCCCTATTCCTAGCAGCACTATTTGTTATTTTTAAAACAACAACTGGAAACATTCTATTTGTTCCTCCTGAGTTTAGGAATGCCTATGACTCTAATATTGTGCCATAAGATGACAAGCTTAACGAATTCAAAGAAATATGGAAAACATATGAAGCAATGTTATGAAGAAAGAAACAAAACAATAATATGGTATTGACCATGATTAGGTATTAAAGACAAGAATAATAACAAAACTATGTTAATATCCATAGAACATAATTGCCCCTTTAATAAAAATAAAAAAAAAAACAAAACTTGTGCTTGGTTCAACCATCCCTTCAAGTTTTCATCTTATTCTTTGTTCCCCATTATGCCTAAAATCCTTGAGGAAGTCATGAATACTTGATGGCTTCATTGCCTTTCCCCTTTCTTCTATACCCTCTGTGATCTGGCTTCCAACTTCTTGTCACTGAAGACACACTCAATAAATTTACTGGTGATCTCTCAGTTACATCTCATAACATGTTTTCAATAAATCCTCATGCTTCTGGCCCTCTCTGAAGACCTTGACAGCATCTATCACTCTTTTTTCCTATATATTTTCTCTTCTTTTTGGACACCATATTCTCCTCATTCTTCTTCCTGTCTGAATGTTCCTTATCAATCTCTTTTACTAAACCTTTTTGTTTTCTTCTTTTTGACACTTCTAGTTTTATTGATGTGATTTCGTTTTATATTACACATAGTTACAGATTACTCTCACTTCATGAGATGCCATAGATCACAGTAAAATAGTTAAGTAAACTAATCATACAGTGACTACAAGTGCATGCAACACTTCACATTGGGAGCACCTTCCTATCTCTCTATTTTTTAAAACTGACACAAATCTATTTCTTTCTCTCCTACTCCAAAAACTATTGGGACAGGCAACAGATATGTATATTCAAATAAAACAAATTCCCCTCTTGCTATATTCAAAAATCTGTCTCTCCTTCTGCACCCTAACTCAGTCATCTCTCTGTAATGGATAACATTGTCTAGAATCATGTTCCTAAAGCTTTCAAAGCTGTTTGTTTCTAAAATGTTGTAGTCGTATAAATTGTAATCTTGGTTCTACACATTTTGCACTTCATTAGTTTCTAAAAAACCTTAAAATTGTTAATTTTTATAATTTTGATGTTATTGTATACTTCATCTGTTTCTGCTCACTTTACTCTGAATCATCTGTATAAATGTTAATGTCTTAAAATCTATTATCTCTCTCACTCTCTCTATGTATCTATCTATTTATGTGTCTATCTATCTATCTATGTGTCTATCTATTTATCTATCTGTGTCTATCAATGTATCTATCTATGTATCTATGTATCTATGTATCTATCTATCTATCTATCTATCTATCTATCTATCTATCTAATCTAATTTCCTAATTTCTTATAGCACAATATTACTCTATCATATTCATAGATCACAATTTTTTCAGTTATCTTCAATTACTGGACAACCTCTTAGTTTCCACTTACACTGTCACCATTAAAAAGACTGCTATAAATTTTTGGATCTTTTTCTAAATGACTTTTTTCTCTTTAATTTTTTAATTTTAATTTATTTTTATTTCTATTGGGTATAGGACTAGCAGTGATACAATTTTGTCAATCCATGTAATGCCCACTAACCATGGACGTTGCCCAAGGATCTTTTCTTTATACTGTATTCTTTTTCCTCTTTATATCACTTGCCTTCATTAGCTCCCATAAGTTTAATGATCTCTAAGCCAATGATTCTCATATATGTGTGGATATATTGAAATACATTATTACATGTATATAAGTTTGGGCAACTTGGTGATGGAGTGAATAGTGTACTAGGTCTGGAGTCAGGAAGATAAGTCTTCCTGAGTTCAAATCTAGCCTCAAACACTTATTAGCTGTGTAACCCTGGACAAGTCACTTACCCTTGTTTGTCTTTCCTCGACTATGAAAATGAGCTATAAAAAGAAATGGCAAACCACTCCAGTATCTTGGTAAGAAATATGGAGTCACAAAAAGTTGGACAGGACTGAAATAACTGAACAACAACATACATAAGTGCATATGTACACAATATACTTCCTTCCTACTGTGTCTTTTTGCTGGCTATCCATGATGTCTGGACTGTTTCTTTCCTTTTCCAGTTTCTGAGTTTCCTTCAATGCTCAATTAATTATAAAGTACTCAGCTAGAACTCCACCTTCTTCAGAAAGCCTTTCTTGGTCCCTCCTCACCTCCCATCCCCCCCACCTCCAGTGCCTTACCTTCTGGGATTTTATTTCTTTATCAATGTATGTGTTGTATAAATATTTATAGGTTGAATTACCTACTAGAACATGACCTTCTTGAAAGCAAAGACTGTCTTTTCCCTTTCTTTGTTTTCCCATCACTTAATATAGCACCAAGAAAATATGAAATGTTTAATAAATGCTTATTGTCTAGTTGGTTGACAAAAAAAGGTGAAAAAAGGATCAGGAAAAAAATTATGTAGATAATACTATTAAAGTCAATTCACATGCACACCTTTAAATACAGTTAAAACTGTCGAATATACATACATACATACATATACACACAAATATATATGTTGAGAGACAGAAAGAGAGAGAACAAGAGAGGAGAGAGGAGAGAGAGAGAGAGAGAGAGAGAGAGAGAGAGAGAGAGAGAGAGAGAGAGAGAGAGAACTTTGCTAAAAACCACAAAAAATGATCCATTATTCCACCAGTTTGCATGTTCCCTCTAATGGTACAGAATGCAACCCACCTATACCTATCCTCCTGGTACAGCTGCCATTCATGTTCTCCCATAAGTTCGCCATTAAATTTCTACCAAACCTACTGAAGACCTCCTCCCTTGTGCTTCCCAATATACCAAGTATGCCAGTAGTGAATGCTTATCAATCATTTCTTTTATCATATTACAGTTCCTCTTCTTTTTTGATAACATATTTCCTTGATGACATAGCTTGTATCTCCTTCAAAGTTCATTATTTTTCATATATTACTGACTGTTCCCACTATCTTAGGCCTCTCCATTGTCATCTGTATGAGGCTCATTTATAATAGAGAGCACAGTTGCAATCTCTCTTTATAAATCTTATATGGTATTTTCTTGTTTTCTGATGCTGTCATTAATTTGAGAACAGCCCTATTTGTTAAGGAGCATTAAAAGTTATATTTATTAAAATATAAGAAGTATTTTAAAATATCAAGTACCACTATATATAAAAATTAACACAATTCATGTTATAAATTCTTACCTTATTTTATTGAACTGTCCCTCATGAAAATTAGCTTCAGAGGTAAGTTTTTTCCCAGGTCTCTTCACTTTTTTTCACCCTTTTCTAGATCTTTAAGAAAAATAATTATGTGCTGCTTAGGGGTAAGTTTGTAGGTAGTTATTACCTTGCATTAATATTCCACGGTAGATGTTCTCATGGTCCCCTCCTTTTATTTTTATAGTACTAATAAGCTCAAATAATGACATAAAATTCATTTTGTACTAAGCCTATAACCAGAAACAAATTCAGTGGGTAAATTTGTTTTTATTATCTATACATGCAAATCAATGTTACTAAATATTTAAATTATGACTAATTAATTGAACACAGATTAAGACTTCATGATGAAGTCATTTTGGAAATGAATACCTCATTAGGGCCAACATATTTTACCCACAATATAATTTTTCTTTATATGTGCCAATCTTTGAGTAAGTAAGAGGGCAACAGAAAGATGCATGATGGACGTAGGAAGGTAGCAATATGTCTCCTGTGCAAAAAAATGGCATAAGCAATATCATCCAGGAAATACTTCATCAGTAAAGAAGGTGGTCCAATCCTATAATGAGAATGAGTGATAAAAAATGGATATCCTTATTGCTGCCCTGGCTATTATTGGATATTAAATGGATATTAAAATAAATAAAGGCTTCTATCATGTGAAGGGGAATCACTCTAGAGAATTTATGTGAAGTTATGGAAAAATTATAAGAACGGGAACGTATGATCTGTGCTGTTGGAGAGTGTAACTTCGTGAATAATATTGCAGATTCATGGCCATGGAGAAATATCTTTAAAAAGATATTTTTTTGAAGATTAGGTATTGGTATGAGGTTATTAAAATTTTTTTTGATGAAATATTTTGGAAAGGTAAACTAATTTCCATACAAAACAAATGTTGGTATTTCTTTTTTTTTCCTTATATGCTCATGTAAATAGAAATTCCCCAATTAAGTTTATTGGGATCTCATTGGATGATACAGCTCTAAACAGAATAAGGAGAAGTATTATTTACTAAGCGCCATACATAAAGTTTGTTTTGGATTTTCCTCTAAAATGGCTACTTAGAATCTATATTTATACATCAGTCCATCTATGATATCAATGGTGCAAGTACATAATTAAACATGCATTTATTAAGCATCTACTATGTACATGACACTCTACTTCTGATATCAGCTCATTTACATTACATAGATAGTCCATTTCTTTTGCAATTTCTTAAAAACTATATGATACTCTGCAAGACACCCTCCCAGTGGATAGAACATGATGTTCAAGACTTGTAATGATCAGGCCATCCTCTGAGAATTACTAAACATGTGAACTTTGAAAGTCATGTAAATTCTCCTTTCATCAGGCAACTTTGATCATCTCATTTGTGGGAGAGATGTTTACAGAGAATTCCCTGAAAAACTACATCACATGACTGGATCTGTTCACATACTCTTAAAAAAATCATTGCTCCATTGATCAGTATTGGAAATATGCTGCAGCCTACTCCCAATTGTCCTGTGGCTCACTAAGAACTTTAAACTTTTGGAGAATGCCAAGATTATTAACTATCTTGCATTACCAAGAGATTGAAGGTGTTGAAACATGTGGGCTTTATATTGAAGAGCAACTTGAAGTCAAAGTATTGAACATTTTCCCAAATGCCATTCAGCCTTCTCTGTTTTTTTTTTCTTAAATTCCAGACTCAACTTAATGCCCCTGAATGTCAATTTTGCAGGAATTCTTGTACCACCTCAATAGATTGGCTATTCAACTTCAACACATAGCTTTTACAATAAAAATTTTTCATCTATGTAATTTATACTAGATGAGATTTTAGGTTAATCTCTAGACAATCTAAAAATAGTTACTATTTTTTATATTACCTAATTATAAGCACTGTAAAAGTATTTTGTTGCATTCTTAACAACATGGAAGATTCTTCTTCTTTTTTTGGTTATTTTTCATAGTGAGACATTATTTCTATCCTTACCCTCTAAGTACTTTTACATCTCATCATTAACTGTGTGAAGTTATCATGTATTGTCAGGATATAATGATATTGCACAATAATTACGCCTCCACTGAAATTCTTTTCTGGTATTTCATTAAGGTACAGAAGTGACCCTAAGTCACTTTTGTGATGGCACAAAAGCCATTGAGGAAACTGTGCGGTATAATAAATAAAGCACTGGAATTGCAGTCAAGAAGACCCAAATTTAAATTATGCTTTAGACACTATATAAACATTGGTGTCAGTTAAAATCTGTCAGCCTCCAATCCAATAAAGGGTGATAATAAATTATACATACTTTACTGCGTTATTGTGAGAATGCAGTGAGATAATATATATAAAGCACATTGTAAACCTTACAGCACTATCAGCATCATCATATCAGGGAAGGATAAGAGCTAGTATTTACTAAGTTGGAAATCATTTATTATTATCATTATTATAATTGCTATCATTAATAATAATAAGATTTATCTGACACTTTTAGGTTTTTAAATGTTTTGCTTATTTGATCCTCAAAACTACCCTTTCAGGAAGGTCCTATTATTGCCCTCATTTTACAGAAGAGGAAACAGAAACACAGAGAGTTTAAGTGATTTGCAGAGGACCACTGTCACTGTCTGAGGGAGGATTTCAATTCAAGTCTTCTTGAATTCAAGTTCTGTACCCTATCTATTATACTACCTAGCTGTCTAAATTCAAATTCAGGACCAATTATGTTTAGAATTTGTGCCCTGAAGAGTCTTCTAAGGACCAGCCTGATTACGTGTGGTCACTAGGTGATGATTTCTACCACCTGTAAAATGAAAGCATTTTACTTTGAGGTCTCTTTTGTCTCTAGAGCTCTAATTGCAAGAATATTCCCATTTGAACACTTCATGGTTGGAAAAAAAGAGAAAAATTTTGTCTTTCTTTAAAAATAAATAGATTGATTCACATTCTCTCTAGTATAATAAGTTGCATGGTTAGTGTGGAGTCCATACCTTTTGGTGTAAGACTAATGCAATTTGTATTCAGATGTTTGGGTCACTTAAATGAAATGAAAATTAAGTTGAATACCAATATATCCAAATAGATGAGTATTTGTTAAATGTGGGGAGGATTAAACACCTGATGATAAGCTTATTTTTTTCACTTCTTATTCAGATAGTTTGGCATCATCTAGGCACAGCTATATTTACCTATGTGATCACTTTGGGCAGTCTACCATGAAAGAGTCAACAAAGTTTTGGATAAACAACAAAAGTTTTCTGATTATACCATCATAAAGAATCTTTGTAGATATCTATCAAAAAGAAAATGCCAATACAATCGGAATCATATTACTAATTTTCTTCAACTATTATACCCAAATGCACAAATTTCTTATTGTCAGAATATCTAAACTCAGTCTCTTGATAGTGACCTAAGAGATATGATTCCTCAGCATATAAATAGATTACATGCCCACAGGCAATGTTTAAAATTTGTCACCTCATATTGTTTTCATTTTTCCTCCTTAAATTGATGAGTTTCAGGTGTTAGCTTTTACTGTTAAGAATATAAAATGTCATCTTTTATAATATAATGATTAAAATATTTTAAAAATCCCTTTGAAAATTTAAAAGCCTCTTCTCTGTTTTCCTTTGAAAATGTTATAAATTTCCACTGAATATAGCAAACTTAAAAATAATGTTGAATCTACAGATCTATAACAATTCCATTTGTTTTCATAAATTAAATTTTACTCTCCCACATCTGTTGGCCTAGACTTAGTCTTCTTGCCCCCTTTTCCATATCATTGAAAGACTGGGAAAAGAACATTAACATCTGTTCAACCTGAATACACAGATTTCCATGAAATTTACTAGGAATCATTGAATGCTAAATTGGCCCTGGACAAAGCTAGAAGACAATGTTGTTCTTCTAAATCCTTTCCTAGCCCATTTTAAGTGCCTTAATAAGACTGTCTTTACCTTCCTACAATTCCCAGGAACATCTAAAACAGCATCCTACCTGTGTCTGTTTTCAGAGAGAACCTCATTCCTTTTACCTTTTTTCTCCCTTCTCTCTCTGCATCAAAACTTACCTGTTCTATCATCTGTGCTCTTAGGACTTGATCTGTTACAGTTACAGGTACATGCTTATACAGTTACAATTCACTTATATAAAAATAAAGCTCTAGTTAATGGCATGATAACATATTATAATGTCTTAATGTGTTAACCCTAAGTAAGATATCCTATTTTAATAGAGTCCTTCAGAAGAAACAACACTTTAATTCTATAATGTCAAAGGCAATTTTAAAAAGCTGACTTTTTTTTTTTTAAAGTTTCATTCATGTAACCATTTTAATATTGGTCTTGGCTAGTTGAGCAGGACTGTCAGTGCTTATTTTGATGGTTGGGAAATAGTCACAATCAAGGTTATAAACTTTCAAAGGTATACTTTTTGCCTTGCTGCTTTTATGATATATACTTGAATTTCTGCTTACTTTGATTCTTAGAAGGCATCTTGATCTCATGGATATTACTATCTTTCACCACTTCAGATTGCAAGATTCCAGTATCTTCTCATCTGTTATGATTCTTTTCCATGTCTTTCCTTAAATCCTCCATAGAGGATCCCAAAAGTCAACTTTTTATGAGTTCTGTTGCTAAGGATAATAAAATTTTTGTGTGTGAATTTATTGAGACTTGGAAATATGGCTGGAAGAGATTTGCTAGCCCCATTACATTGTGTGCTAAAAAACAGTTTAATGTCCAATGGCCATTCCTGTTCTGTCATAACTTTCAAAACTGCTCTTAAATTACATCATTGCACGAAGGTCATGAAAGTTATGACAGATATTTCTCAGATTTTGCAGGATGTACATCTTCTCAGATCAATATTTTCTTACCTTCCAAGTTTCTTCTGCCAATACTTTTGAAGAGCAGTCAATATTTTTTCAGCTGGATTTCCAACTCTCCTTTCTGAATTACTTCTCACCCTCATGCATGTCCCTGAGTTTTAGAGATCAAAGTCTTTCCCTCCCTCTCAAAAACATTGCATTTTTAAACCTGAATATTTTAGTAGGTTGGCATGTTAGCAAATTCTCTTATGTGTGTGTACACATGTATACATACACTTAGGTAAAAATTTTCTTATTCTATTTCTGTTTCTTAATGTTTGGGAAAATTTGTTCTGGAAACGCAGAAGCAAAACAAACTTGATTTTAATGTCATCTTTCCAAAAACTATGAACATTCCTTGGTATGATAAATCTTTGTCTGGGAACTCTGTCAGCAACTGCTTGAGAATTCCTCAGAAGATGCAGAGCATGATATTTTTAATGACACTTGATAAGAAATAAGGGTTTCTGCCCGTTAGAAGAGTCATAGTCCCTTACCCTATATACTTTAGTTGTAGGGTAATGGACAAAAGGCAAAAAATGGGAGGGGGGAGAATTGAAAACAGATGTAAAATATTGAAAAGATTATAAAAGAAAAAAGAGAACAAGTTTAAAAATGAAAGAAAGAAAAAACAAAATAAAAAAGAACAAAATGAAAAAGAAGAAAAATAAAAGCAGGTATGATAAGAACAAATATGAAGAGGAAAAAATAGACTTATTTTGGATTGAAGATTTAAGATGAGGTACAAAGAGTGGCAATAAGAAGGTCAACATTATATAGACGTAATCATAAGAAAGAAGGCTGGGTAGGATTATATGGTATATGAACTTCTGTATGTCTTCAAATATGAAAGTAAAAAATAAGAAATGGAATTAGGGAAAAAAAGAAATGAAAAAGGAAAATCCAAAAGAAATGAAAGAAAACTGATTTCAGATTTATATGATGTGTTTTAGTTTACAAAGAGAATGCTACGGAGGGAACAAGCATCTACCTGGTGAGAGGCACTGTGCCAACTGCTTTATAAATTTTGTGTTATTTGATCACAAAGCAGTGTACATGTGTGAAATATGAAATTACAAGTAATTTATTCAGTTCATTGATTATAAAGTCACAGTCATTGCGCTTATTTATGAACTTGAAAGAGATGGTATAGCATAGTGGAAAATATGTTAGATCTTGGAAAGAAGTGACTCAGGAATAATCAAATGTTCATATTCTGCCTTTAAGGCCTTACTATATTTCTCTCTAACTTTAGGTAACTCAGTTATTAACTTCTTTGTTCATCAGTTTCCTCTTCTGAAAAATGGAGATAATATCTTTACTGCCAACCTTTCAGAACTATCATGAGGCTCACAGTGTTTATGAAGTTCTTTGCAAAACTCAAAACCATATATAAATGTCAGCTATTATTATACTGGCAAATTGAGTTAGGTTTCCATGTCAGCCCATGCTGACATGACTATCAGGTCCTCAGCACAAAGTGAAAGTACCTCGGTGAAAGTGGGATATGGAATTTTGAGAGAGAGGCAAATCCAAATTAGATATTGATGAATGACTATTTGCATTTGTGAAAAATATAGCTATCTGATTTTCATCCTGCTACTACTTGTAGGATGGCTTCACTTCAAATGGTGTATCAAGATTACAGATCTATAAAACATGAAAAAAACCCATTTATTTTTCATGATTGTATTGCTAATATTAGGAAATAGAATCTGTCAGTTTCTTAAGTATTTAATGTTCTATAACATATTCTCTTCATTTTCTTAGTCTTCCCTAAGTCAGATTAACAAAGTGAATTTGAAAAGAACACACAGTATTTTAAAAAAAGCAATTATTCATTTTTATTTTGTTTACATTGCACTGAAAATTTACATCATACTTTTACAAATTCTTTTTTTCATAAAAATATACTTCTTTACAAAAGTGTATGCATTAATATAAGAGGAGTAGCCAGTTGCAGAAGAAACATTGTTTAAACAAGGTCTTAAATGTATTAACCTTAACATTAATGAATGAATCATCGTTATTGCAGTCATTTGAATAAACAAGAATAAATAACTGATGGCATAAAATATAAAACAGCATCCTATCAGTAGAATACAGTTTTGAGAGATTCATATGAATTTTCAAAACAATGGGTTTCAAAATGGTTTGTACGAAATTCATTAAATGTTGTAGAAATCCAAGCAGCAGTCCTGGGTGCAATGATTTTTGGTAGGCACTCTGTATGTATGAAAAGCTTAGATTTTCACAGAGTTATTCATATTGGAAAGGGACAATAACAGATAGTTCACACTGGGTACAGATTTGCATCTAATGAAATATGACATGCTGTGAAAGGAAGACAATGGCCCACTAAAAAATGAAACTCGGGTTACTGTATGGTCCATTTGAAATGACTAGCCATCCAACTGAAGAATAGATTTCCTGCTATGAAGTGGAAACTACTCTACCAAGTCCCAAACATTTCCAATAGGACAAGGAATTGGGAGAATTTGTCAATATGGCAATCCTTGATGAAATTGGGTTTTTTTTTTAAGCCAGATTACTATTGCATGACTTTTGTAAATAAATATTCTAATTATCATTGTTGGAAGTTGAAACCAAAATATATATATATATATATATATGTTCAAACTCTGTGTATTTCAGAAATAATACATACATGTCCTGATTAAACATAGAAGTAGTGAAATAATGTTTACCTGGTAATAAAATTGAAAATGGTTCAGATGGACCCTTCAATACAGAAGTATAATTGTATCAATATAACAGTTTAACATGTACTACTTGGTCTTTCAAAAAATGGAAACTTTAATAAGACAGTCACTTTGGGAGTATTATAAAATTGCAATTTTTTTTATTCTTTTAGTAAATTTTGTCAGGTTCTGAAAGCATAATGGAGTGAGGAATTTCACGCTACCCCATTACTCACTGACTAAGCTAATTATTGAACAACGGGGCTATCAATGGGAGTAGCATGATCTCATTGCCCTTTGTAGAAGTTATTACTGCCAACCTAAGACAGGAATGCTGATATAATATTGAGGAAATGAAAACACTGGGAAATTAAATAAGAGCATAAACCTTATTTTTCATCTGTGGTATAAATTAACTCTTTAAGCAATTACGAGGTCATGTCATGATCTTAAAAACAAACCAATAAGAAAAACGATGGTTTGGTTAACGAAGATGAGTAGCTGATAAAGTGGTACAAAGTACATACGCATGGGAATGATGTAGCTCATGACTGTTAAAGAGAAGTCAGTGACCTATTGTCTCTTGTAAGTATAGCTCTTATTTTCTATCCTATATCATTTTATTTTAACCCAGTCCCTCTAATATAGTTTATAAAGCACAGAAATACTGATAGTGGATGCTCCTCCAATATATGCAAATAAGTTTATGTTTTAGAATAATCTCCTTTTTTAAAAAAGCAAATAAACTGTGAGTAAGCACTCCCAGAGTGCAGCCGATTCTCTGTAAAACTCTCCATGTTAAACATGAAGAAGAGTCATGTTCCAGTTTATGAAAAAAACACTCTTCTCTATCATTCCTCAGGAAAAGGTGACCCAGTAAATCCTGAAAAGTGTGCTTTAATTTGTTTAGCAGTGGCCTAAATGTGCACTGTGTTGTGTTTCCATTTCCAAACTTCTGAAGAAGCCAAAGTGCTACCACATTATACCATTGTGCAGACTGTGTTCAAGTTGGGGTCAAATCGTACTGCTTTGCCTTCAACTGATTTTGCATTGGTATCGTACATGGGGTTTTCAAAAGCTGCTTGGCCATTGTTATTTTCATGTACTGAACATCCAGTGTACTGTGTTTTAGGTGCAGTCCTATGGAAGAAAAAATGGATTAGATGAATCGTGACTACTTGAGGTTTCTTCTATTAGAAGCAGCAGATGAAGGGAAGTCCTATTAATTAGTCTCATTCTTTCACAAATAATTAAATTCTAAGAAAAACTAACAAATTTTAAGGTCATAGAAAAAGATTTATCATTCTTTCCTAGAAATGAAATTTACCAATAACAACACTTGAGTCATAAGAACAAACGCATATATACAGATGAACAACTAAAGCTAAAAACAAACTATTTATTATGGGTAACTGGCAACTGAGTTTTAGGTATGGTTATACAGTAAAGCCTGTTAACATATTTATCTAGCAATGATAAATAATAACATTTGAGATTGAAAGATTATAGTTTCCTAAAATAAAAAGTCGTTAATTTTGTATACTTGTTTATTCATTCAAACATTTATTAAGCATCTATTATGTTCAACATCTTGCACTAGGGTGCTAAAAAAATTTTTTTAATTAAATGGAAAACAGTCCCTGACCTAAAGTAGCTTAAGTTTCTATGGGCAAGTGGAATGGGATAAGGCATGCAACATATCTACATATAAGTTAATTAAAAATGGTAATATAAATACAAAGAACATGGGAAAGTGTGTGATCAGAAAGTCCCCTTGTAGGAGAGGTGTCTAGAGTAAGCCTTAAAGAAAGCTTGGGATTCAAAAGCACTGAATAAATGATCCTTAACCAAATAAATAATCATCATACTTTCTCCCTAGATTTCAGATTTCTGCGTAGGGAGAGGAGAGAGGGAAGAAGCATTTATGCAGTATCTAATATGTACCAGACATTGTGCTAAGGGCTTTACAAACATTATTTCATTAGAACTTACAATAATATTGCTGTTAGTAATTAGGTGTTATCATCCCAATTTTACAAGTGAGGAAACTAAAGCAGAGGTTGAATTGCCCAGGGTGACATAGCTAGTAGACATTTTGAGATCCAGATTGGATTTAAACTCAAGTCTTCCTAACTACAGGCCTAGAGGAGCACTACTTATTAAAATACCTGACAAATTTACCATAGACAAACATACTATTGATGCAAAATATTCCATCTCCCTTTTTATTTGATCTTTTCCTTTTAAACAATCTCCCACAGCCATATTCCAGGTATGTACTATATTCTGCCAAATCTCAATGATTTTGTCTTCTTTAATTAATTTTATGAATGCTCTACTTCATGGTAACTTAAAAAGAGACAGATAGATAGATAAATAGATAGATAGATAGATAGATAGATAGATAGATAGATAGATAGATAGATAGATGATAGATAGATAGATAGATGATAGATAGATAGACAGATAGACAGACAGATAGATAGAGGGATTTACAATGAACACATGAAAATATATATATAGGAAACAGAGCAAGTACTTGCAAATGAACACACACAAAAATCTGTAAGAATAGTGTCCAGGAGGTTAATTCTTATTAGGATCTAGGCATGGGATAATGTTAAACATTATGAAGTGATTTTTTTCTTCTAAAATAATAGGGACAATTTTTTAACAGGTAGAATTACTGCTTAGCATAGATGGCAAGATGATAAAACCAAAAAAGGTGGCTGAACAATTCTCATTTTGCCACTGTTTTGTCTATCAAGTAGAATTATCTTCAAACTAGAAAGGAGAGAATAAAAATAGGTAATGAGTGATTGAAACCAATTCAAGTTAGCTGGTCAATGAGACTTCAACTTAAGTTATTTAAATGCTGTCTCTGACATTAGCTACAGTTCTGCTGGGGATCATGGTCAAATCCTGGAGAACAGTAGATGTTATAGAGTCAGGCAGGCAAAAACTGTCCTGAGTTTTAAAAAGGGGAAGAAAGTGGATAGGGGCAATCAGGTGAATATACTGAGACAGCATGAATTTATTAAAAGTGCTAGGCAGACTAAACTCAATAGTTCCCCCACCCCCTTTGTTTTTTAAGTGGGAGAACAAGGTAATTTGATGGATATCATTAAACAGCTTACTGAAATCAAAACTACTCAGTTTCTCCTGTGAGGTGAAAACATATGCACTGAGTTATAATATTGCTCCAAAAACAGAGAGAGTCCAGAACCGTTGACTGTTAGATGGGTCCTAGCAAGTAATAATTAATGCATAAATGTCAACCTGAACCATCTAGACTCTGACCCTAGGTTCTGATTTAAGTTTTTTTTTTCCTTTTTCTGGTCTAGAACTTGGCCCCTACATTAAATCGTGGCCATTTTTTGACAATGCTTTGGTTCCTATACTATGCTTATACCCTCTTGCTCCCTTTTATCTGTTATGTTCATTCCAATGCAATGCCCTTGAGGGCAGAAACTGTACTTCTGGTTTGTATTTGTATTACAGGCAATTAGAACAGTGAAATACCAATTATTAAGCACTTAATAAATTCTTTATCATTCATTTATTCAACCTGGGGGCAGTTAGGTCGTGCAATGGATAGAGCTTCAGGTCTGGATTCTGGAAGACCTGAGTTCAAACATGACCCAGATATTTACTTGCTGTGTGACCCTGGGCTAATCACTTAACCTCTGTTTGTCTCAATTCCTTCATCTATATAAAAAACCAAGATAATAGTAGCCTCTACTTTCCAGGATATTATAAGGATTAGAAAAGGATATTAATTGTAAAGCTTTTAGCACAATGTTAGTAAAGCAGTAAGCACTAGGGACTCACATTAAGCATAGTAAGCCTCTTGTTTTGGCAAAGTGAATTTGTAAAAACTATGAAGGGATTATTTACTTATTCTTTCTAACCCCCGATGGCTAATATCTGCTCAAGAGTCAATTATTTTGAATTTGTACCTAAGTTCTGTATTTCACAATGTTTCAATTTGTCACTGGAAAAAAAGACTCCACAAAGTTTTCCTTACTTTCCAGGTCCATGAAGGGTAGAGTAAGGTTAACATTCATGCCATTTTACATAGTACTTGCAATAAGTGTGTGTGTGTCGGGGGGGGAATGTTGTAGTGATTGAGGATAGAATTCTGAGTAATTCCACCTACCTCTGTTTATAAAGGTAAAATCCAAAACCAGCAAAGATAAGGGCAAAGAAAGGCACAAGGATAGCAATGGCCACAGAACTACTGTTGGTACCATGTGGTTGGTTGGTAGTGTTAGAACCTTCTGACATGTTCAGTCCTGCAAAAGAAAAATGAAACCTTGACATATGCATAGAGTCTCCCTACCCTACGGGTTTCATCTGAATACTGACAAGTTCTGCTTGTCTGTACAAAACTATTTGTTTTGTTGTGTATATTTTAGCACAAATGTTTTTACTTGTTACAGGTTTGCGTAATATACAATATAAATGAATTCTAATCTAGTTTCATCTGTCTTCTAACATCAGTTTCTATAATGACATTCTCTAATCAGTTTAAGAGTTTGTTTTTCTTCTTGAAAAATAAATATATTCAAACAAATGTTGTTAGTTGAGATTTGGTAAAAGACTAAGATTCTATTATTTCTTTCATTATGAGCTAAAGCTATCCAAGCAATTCAGAACATTTGTGTTTTAAGAAAAAAAAATGAAAGTATGACAATTTACAAGGTAAAGAAAAAGAGTCATTTCAAGATGAAATTTATGTTTTATATTTTAGACTGGGGACAATAGAGTGGTGAAAAGGAAAAAGAGATACTATCATCTGAGATAATATATAATATTATATGCTACAGAAGTTCTTAATAAATCCACTGAAGCGCTAATATTAAAGTGCTTATGCATTTTCTCAGACAATTTTGGTAAATGAAAGTGACAAATTCACCTTGGAAAATACAAGAACCTTTCACCACAGAAAATTAGCATACCTGAAGAGCACTAAGCTATTTCAGAAGGGGACCCATTACTCAAAGTTATTTTCCCTCCTACATAATATAAGCTTATTATCTAAGTGCCTCTACATTACCCAAGCAGCAAGAAAATTGCAAAAATATTCAAAGTGAAAGGAAGTATCACTGTTCTTGAGAGATAAAATCAAATAATTTATAGGTTAATATTTTCCTTTGATCAGTTTCACATTTCTTTTTTTTTTTTTATTTGCTGAAGGGAAAGATATTTTGTGATGTTTACTAGAAATACGGTGAAAAAGTAGGGGTTGAACAGACTTGGCACACAGATTCAATATTTCTAAAGGTTTTGATTACTTAAACAACTATCAAAGCATTGAGGGTAACCAAGACACTACAGAAGGAAATAAAATATTCATGACATCTATTATATAGACTCCATGGTAAGCTTTTTTTATAATATTCACAGTACAAGAGAGTCGAAATGAAAAATTACCTGATCGTTGAAGTCCAAACTGCCCATAATCTTTACCCCGAATAAATCCTTGAAATACATAAGTTGCTCCATCAGGTTCTGCAGAAACCTTTAAAACAAGTAAGGAGAAGGAAGATGAAATCTGGAAGAGTTTTTCACCATCTCTACTCTTTTCCTATCTTGGTGAATACTTAGGCTTATGTTGAAATGATTAATTCTATATAGGATTGTTCCACTATAAGTCTTAGCCCAAGGGTAATACAGTATTTTAAATATTAAAAAAACTATACCATCATTTAGAGAATAGAAATAATTTCTCACAGTTTTCAAATGCCTCTGAAATTAGAAAAAGAATTCCCACTGGTTGCATTTGTAGACCAGAGTGGCAATCTAAGAATGCATTGTCAAGGAACTAAAAGCAGTGACTTCATGGGACAACATACAGAACCTCATGGCAATTTCAATAATGAAAAATGATACCTTATACTTGTATGGCACATTATTATTATTTTTTTCCAAAATGCTTAAATATGCATAATTTCATTTGATTTCCCAACAATCATGTGAGGCATCAGATAATTTTATTAGCCTTTAGGAATTACTTACTAAGTGAATCACCATGTAATAATGACCCTAATTTCTGAGCTGTACAGTCTCCTAAATTATATAAATGAGGCTGTTAGGAAGGCACTTCCACCTCTCAACTATCTTCCATTTATATATTAAGTTTCACAATTAACAATTAATTTTTTTTTTGCGTTAAATATTGCCCTCTGTATGTAGTATCCTTTTTAAACTCAAATACTCTTGAGAAAAGCAACAGTCTTAACTACTCCTTACTGTGAATGAGTTTATTAGATCAATTTTTTCCATGAAAAATAACACTGGTGCAACATGAGGGTAAGGAAAGCCTGAGGGAAATAAAAGAGACAGTTTGCCGAGGAGGGAGGCTTGGGAATGCCCAAAGCAAATTTAGCTAACTTTATAATTTTTGTTTGGGGCCATCTCTGACCAAGTCACTGACCTATCACTTTATTTACTATTGGGACTTCCACATAGGCAAAGCTTGTTAGGAAGAATATTTCCTGAGCTATCCTGTTCAACCAAAAGCAAAAGCTTATTAACAGGGAGCTTTGACATGATTTCTGTGACAATGTACTAGCATCAAGTGACCATGTACTAGCCAGAATTCTTATAATGCATCTGATTTCTTTACCCCTCCTGGGCTGAGTATCAGTAGAGAAAGTTACAAAATTGAGTTGATTATTTACACATCCTACCTAACTTAGACTGTTCCACAATATTTCCTCTGTACCATGATCAATTTGTTATCTCATTTTTTTCTTTTCCTTTCTCCAGTAGCCACCAACTTAAAATCCATTACCTATATAAATGTACCACTAAAGCATACTGAACTTATTTTTCCACTCAATGCATGTCTACCATAATATTTCATTCATATATTTATGTATGTTTTGATTTGCGTAAGAAAAAAATTCTGATCGAACAAAAAGGTGGAAAGCGAAACTAAAGCTAACAAATGATGCTTGTATAAAAATACTTACAAAACCATCCATGGCCCAATTTTCTTCCTTCATTTTGCTCACTGAAGCATGAGCTGGTGTTTTAATAAGATCAATATGAAGCATTAGGCGAGCTTCTTGACTTTTATAAACCCCTAGAAAAATGAAAATGCATCTTAGGACGTGTAACATAGAAAATAATGAAGATTCATTTTATTTTATTATCTAGAGCTCTTAAACACATTCAGGATTATAGATGAGAGATGATAAATAAAGCCCAGTTTAAGCCCCACCTAGTCCATTAACTTTTTACCAATTAGCCCTAGCCTTCAGTGATCTCTGCCTTCCGGGGATACTCAAATTACTACATATTTTAACCTTTAATCATTAAATAACATTCACTTTATTATTATTTCTATTTGCACCTTTCTTTTTTGTGTATATATCTTTTCTTCCCAAAGTATGAGTTATTCATAGAAAAATGTCATGACATATATTTGGTGCCACAAGAATGTCTACTTAGCCATTCATTCAACAAACACTTATGGAAGGCACTAACATTAGGCTGGGTGCATTTCAGGAATGAAAGGAAGTCCTTGTGTTCAAATATTGAAGATGACACAGACACACAGCTATGTACAAGACATTATTTTGTGAAAAGTGAAGTATGCATGTAATCATGCTGTATGAATTCAGAGGAGGCATCAGTAATCAGTTCTGGGAAGGGATTAGGGAGAGTTTCATAGAAGAAATCTCATTTTAGTTGGTCCCCAAAAGATGAGAAAAGTACAGCATAAATACTGATTCAGAGTCAAGAAAGCAGAGGGATATCCAGGGAATAATGAAGAGTTCAGTTTGGTTGGAAGTTAGAGTATACAAAAAGATAGAAGTAAGATATGGCACCAAAGGGAGCACAGTGCCAATGTTCAAAAATAAGTGTTGACTGATTGCATTCAGATTCTCTCACTATGCCAACTCTCTTGTAATCTCATTTGAGATTTCTTTTTATATTCCCAACTGCAGGAACAGACTTTAGTCCTGCATCTAAATTATACATTCCAAAATATGTTTGTGTACACATTCTGAAGCTCAAAGAGTCATAAAAACTTTGTTGGGGAGCAGAAGGGCCATAGAATTTAGAATTAGAAGGGATCTCAAGGGTCATCTATTCTAACTCCTCCATTTCAGAGACCTCAAGTAAAGTGTGCCCAAGGTCACACAAGTCATAAACAGCAGAACAAGGTTCACACTCATATCCAATAATTCTATATCCATCACTCTTACTTAGGAGTTGTTACTAAATGAATTCATTGAGCTTCTTTCTTTACACATAGAATTTTGTTATTTGCAAGTGATGTTTTTAAACTGTGAATACTGAAAAATATGATTCATGTCAATAAAAAGTATGATTTATTATTAATTCTTCCACCTCTCATTTTGACACTACCAATGAAATAAAAGAAATGAGCTTCAAAATAGATTGACATAATGTAAAAATATAAGAATTAGATTTTTCATCAATATATTTTATTATTCATGATAATATTATATAGCACAGAAGCTTGGATTTATTTTTAATTGAACCTAAGTATATATATTCCTAAGGCTAAATCAAAGATTTGTTTTCCCTCCATCCCCTATAATACTGAGTTTCACTGTCCCAAGAGCAATTAGAATTGGCAAATGACAAATAGTCTATTGGCAGACAGTGTCATTTCATTACGTGGCATGAAAATGCTGAGGATTTAAGTGAAATCATACATTTGAGCATACTGCGAATTTGGAATACAAGTAAGCTGGCTGCTCATTGAATTCAGAATGACTGAAGTGAAACCCCTCCCTCAAAGGCTTGTTGTATGACTGTGTACAAGACAATCTCTCAGTCTCAGTTTCTTAATCTGTTAAATGGTGATGATGGATTGTTATTAGGATTGAATTGGCTCTCTCTCTCTCTTTCTCCCTCCCCCTCTCCACACACACGCACACACACACACACACATTCACTTTACAAACCTTAAAGTGCAATATCAATGCTACATTGTTAATATTATGTCATGATTAAAAAATGAGAAAGCACTACAAGCTATTTTATCTCCTATTACTATAGTTATAAAATATGTTAACTAAAGTGTCATCATTATGGCCATTAGCAAATGACAAATTTTTTAAACATTTGTTTGGATTTCTTTAAAGTCTTGTAATATACACCAAAAAAATCAAAGCACTTTCAATAGAAATGTGTTGAATTTAGTGTTGATCAAGCAAAGATGTAAAACACACAAACATGCACACATACACAAATAAATTAGCTCTGAATCACATTATTTATAAACTTTAAAAGTCTTTTTTTTCCTGCTGAGAACTTTAGATTGCTTTTGGTCTTAGAGTGTGTATATGTATATGCATAAGAGGTCTCTTAAAAAATTCTATTTTATTTTTTCATGTAAAACAAATTTCCATATTGGCCATGTCACCAAAAAAGCAAAAAAATAACAATATGGGGGAGATTGCACTTCAGTTTGTACTGTGTTCAATACTTCTCTCTCTGGATATGGATAGCATTTTTTTCATGATGAATACTTTGTAATAGTCTTGGATCATTTTATTGGTCAGAGTAGGCAAGTCCTTAACAGTTACTCTTTCAACATTGCTGTTACTGTGCACCAAGATTTCCCCATTCTCAATTTATTCTGCATCACTTCATATAGATATTGTTATGTTTTTCTGAAATCACTCCCATTGTCATTTCTATTAAATATAGTATAGTATAGTATATAGTATTCCATCACAATTATATGCCACAACTTGTTTAGCCATTCCCCAATTGTTGCCTCAGACACTTGACACTCACTAACTGTGTGACCTTGGGCAAGTCACTTAACCCCAATTGCCTCATCTTGGGTCATCTTTAGTCATCCTGATGAATATCTGGTCACTGGATTCAGATGGCTCTGGAGGAGAGGTGAGGCTGATGACCTGCACAGCCCTCCCTCACTCAAAACAAAGTCAAGTGCAAATCATGTCATTATTTCTCTGATGGCATGGTCCTCTTTGGCAAAGAAGGATGAACACACAATTTTTTGCCACCACAGAGAGAGCTGCTTTAGATATTTTTGTACATATAGTTACTTTTCATTTTTATTTGATCTCTTTGGTATACAGACCTAGTAGTGATCAAAGGACATGCGGAATTTTATAGTCCTGTGGACATAGGTCCAAATTGTTTTCCAGAATGTTTAGACTAGCTCACAACTCCACCAACAGTTTATTAGCATACATTTCTGATAAGTATGAGGTGCTACCCCAGAATTATTTTACTTTGTTTTTCTCTAATCCATAGTGATTTAGAGCATTTTTTTCATGACTACAGATAGCTTTAATTTCTTACGAGAACTGTCTATTCATATTCTTTGACCATTTATCAAGTAGGGAATGACATATTCTTATAAACTTGAATCAATTCTCTATATCTTTGAAGAATGCTGTTTCTAAGGCAAACAGAGGTTAAGTGACTTGCCCAGGGTCACACAGCTGATAAATACGTGAAGGTGGATTTGAACTCCCGTCTTCCTGACTCCAAGTCTAGTGCTCTATTCACTGAGCTATCAAGATCCCTTCTCAAAAGTCTTTTTTGCTTCTGACACTTCCTTAATCCATCTTCTCTTTTATTATCCTCCACCCCATATATCTTATCTCTTTCCTTCCCTATTTCCCTATTGGGTAAGACACACACACACACACACACACGCACACACACACACACACACACACACACACACACATACACTTTCCCCCTTCTTTGAACAAATTCAGAGGATGAGGTTCAAGCATTGCTGACCACCCCCCTTTATGCCCTGTACAATAAAAGCTTTTCCTTGTATGCTTCTTTTAAGGGAGAACATGTTCCCAATTTTATATCTCCTTTACCCCTTCTCACAGTGCATTCTTTATTGTCACATTTACATTTTTTTGAGATCATCCCAACATAATCATTTCAAACCAGTGCCTTTTGTCTATGTTGACTGCTTCTAACTATCTTAATAATGATAAAATTCTTTATTTCATGTGTTACCTTCCCATATGAGAATGCATGCAAAAAAATTAACTTTATTGAGCCCATTATTATCAGTCTTTTATGTTTACATTTTTATATTTCTCTTGAGTCTTCTGTCTGAATGTCAAATGTTCTTTTCAGCTCTGACCTTTTCATCAGAAATTCTTGGAAGTCTTCTATTTCATTAAATATCCATTCTTTTCCTCTGAAGGATTATATTCAGTTTTGTTGTAAAAGTTCTTCTTGGTTGTAATCCAAAATTTTTTGACCTCCAGAATATCACATTTCAAGCCTTCTGACCTTTTAATGTAGAAACTGCCAAATCCTGTATAATCCTGAATGTGACTCCATAATATTTGAATAGTTTCTTTCTGGCTGCTTGCAATATTTTCTCCTTGACATATGGGAGCTCTAGTATTTAGCTATAATATTCCTGGAAGTTTTCATTTTTGGAGCTCTTTCAGGGGGTTCTTAATAGAATCTTTAAGTTTTCAATTGATTATTTCTTGCAATATGATGTCTAGCTTCTTTTTTTTAATCATGGCTTTTTGGGAGTCTAATAATTCTAAAATTATCTCACCTTGATCTGTTTTCTACATCAGTTGTTTTTCCAATGAGATGTTCCACATTTTTCTTCTATTTTTTTTCATTCTTTTGACTTTGTTTTATTGTTTCTAGAAGTCTCATAGAGTCATTATGTTCCACCTGCCAAATCCTAGTTTTTAAGACATAATTTTCTTCAGGTAACATTTGTACCTCTTTTTCCATTTAGCCTATTCTGTTTTTTTAAAGAAGTTCCTTTCTTCAGTTCCTTTTCCATTTGTTCTAATTAATACCTTTTAAGGTATTCTTTCTACAGTATTTTTTGTACCTCTTTTACCAAGCCGTAAAATCTCTTTATATATATATTTTTTTTTATCATTTAATTTCTTTTCCCAATTTTGCCTCTACCACTCATATCTTTCATTAACTTTTCCAGGAATCCGTGTTCTGCTTATGTCCAACTGAGCTTTGTCTTTTAGGCTTTGCTTGTAGCTGTTTTCATGTCTTCTGCCTTTATTTTGATCTTCCTTGTCACCGTTGTAACTTTTATGATCAAGTCCTTTTTTTTTTTAATATTTATTCATTTTTGGAGTCTATTTATTGAGTTTGAATTTTTTGTTAAAGTTAGGTTCTGCTCCATATTGGTGGAGAGACACTGTACCATTCTTCAGGCCTTTGGTACTACTGTTTTCAGAGTTACTTCTACAGGTTGGGAAGTTTTAAGTGTTTCCAAGGTGGTGTAATCTGGGGAAAAATATGGTCACTGCTCTCCTGGTCTGTACTCTGGTCTTTACCCAGGAATGTCCCTCGTTCCTCTTCAGTGACAAGTACTAGCAAGTCTCTAGGCCCTGGAATTGTGACCAGGGTACCTGCTCCTTTGTGACTGACCGTAAGTGCTACTTTCTGGAAATGTAATTCAGAACTGTGTATGAATGGTGGAGTTTTCTATCAGTACCACCTGTACCCAGTGCTGACATCAGGTCCTCTGTAATCTCTTTCTCACCAGTTGTCTCCTCCTCTTATTCTCTCTGAGCTAAAGCTGCTGCTGCAGCTACTCCTGTTGCCATGTGTGGTCTCTGGACAGGCCTCTACCCCAAACTGTCCTGGAGCTTCTAAGTTTAATTAGTCTGGAAAACTATTTCATCCTGATCTTTTTTTGTTTCTGCCATTCCAAAATATAATGTAAAACATTACTTTAAAGTTGTTTGGAGGGGAATGTTGAGAGAATCTACTTTGGTTGGCTCTGGTCTCACCATGGAGATTCTTTTAAGACATAATACTAAATTTCCAAATGCATAATATTGCCAACAAATTATACAAATATTTTGTACTATTATTTCTGTCCTTAAAGTATGTTATTATATTGTTATGTTATTATATTATATTTGAATAATATATCCTTTCTTTGTTGTTTAGTTGTTTTTCAGTTTGTCTGATTCTTCGTGGCCTCATTAGGGATTTCTTCTAGGAGTGGTTTACCATTTCCTTCTCCAGCTCATATTCCAGATAAGGAAACTGAGGCAAACAGGTTTAAATTACTTGCCTAGAGTCACACAGCTGGAAAATGTCGAAGGACAGATTTGAACTCAGGAAGAGAAGTTTTCCTGACTCTAGGCTTGACACTATATCCACTGCACCACCTAGCTGCTTTTACATCCTTTCTACTTTCATTCATAGACATTCTAAATTAATAATAGCCATTATTTAAAGCTCAGGGAATGTTGTCTGACTAGAAAGTCTAATCTATTTAAAGGCATTAAGGTCTTATAATTCCAAATGTTTAAATGAATTGCTGAAATATTTAATTTTCTTCTTGTTCTTGTGCCACATAGACAAGTTCTAGATAATGAAAATGATGAATTATTTTGTAACATAAGTCCTCTTATTCTGCCTATACAAAAGGTTTTTGGGGATTTATTTCAGAATGTTTTTTACTTGAATAAATAAAGCAAAAAGTTCATTTAATAGTCTATCAATAAAAGTTAACCATAAACTACAATGTCTATCACAAACATCATTTATAGATAGAATATTGGATAAAATTGTAAATTATAAAATTATGACAAGTGATGAAAATGAAAATATCAAAGCATGGAATAGTTTTTTTAAATTTCTGACAAGGTACCTGACAATAGCAATTCCATATTGCTGTTGCTTAGTGTTGCATTTACTCTTCCAGTGGATGAATTAAAACTGGTCACTGTCAAAGTCATAGGCTGTTTCCTTCCTTTGAAATTATAAGAGCCTTTCCATATGTAATTCTGGGCGAAGACATCATCAGGAACTGCAGATACACAAAACATTCATAACAATCAACTCCTTGGGATTATGTACTTGAATTTGACTCAGTAAACATTTGATCAGTGAGTGATGATTTATTATAGTATACTAAGGTTCACAAAATGCTAACATTAGTGAACACAAATAGTGCCATATTGAATAAAATTTATAACACTGTGACAAAGACTATAATATAATAATAAAGACTATAATCTAAGAAATTGATGGGGAAAATGAACTTATAAAATCAACACAAAACTGATTTATAATTTCACAGAAGCTATGATTTAAATAATGCTGTAATTATATAAGCAGTAATACTGCTTTTCAAAACGCATTAGTTAAAATCCCACACTGTATTCATTATGTTAATAAGTATTCTTGTGTGTGCTAATATGTAGATGGCAATATTAAGGTATGCTGTGTCTTCAGATAATGAGAGATAACTTATTCAATGATACTGACACCAAAAGTTACTGAATAGATGTGAATAAAATATAAAATGATTTTCACTTGATTTTAATTGTATACCAGATAGACAAACAAGCTCTATCATATTGACATTTAATTTTCAGACAGAATTGATGTCTAAATCAGGGGTTCTTGACTGAACAACTGTGTTTCCCTCCATTGGATTGCCTCATGGAAGACCATCTTAAAACATCTTAATCCTAAACACTACAGTCATACCCTTCCTACCATTTGGTTTATTATATTACTTTTTTTTTTAAATAAGGCATACCATTTCAGAGTCATATTCCAGTGTTGTACTCAATCTCATCTTGTCTTTCTGATATCTCTGAAGTTAAATTTGCTACCTTTCATTAAAATTCTGAGTCATTAAAAAATTACATCATATTGAGTGATAAAATTACTATGCAATATTTTTCTTTCTCCTATGAATTTGTAGGTGTCTCTAATGCTTAGTTCTCACCTATATTTTACCTACCCATTGTGTTATTTATCTTGGTGAATTTATCTTGGTGAATATGTACGTATACGTAGGTTGTTTCCTCTTCAACTCACCGCCTACCCTCCCTGCCCCTCTTTTCAATTTTAAAACCCTTTCAATTATATTGCAAGTCAAATTTTCATCAGTCTGATTCAACCTTTGCTCTAGAGTTCATAGTTCTTGTTTTTTAAGTTGTGGTCCTGAAATCCACATTCTTGATCTAACTGTATGTTCTTAAGCATGTAATTACTTCCCAGAAGTACAGTTTGACTTGCAAACCCCATCCCATAAGGTCATATATAGTTTATCAGGAAACTAAAAGCTCTGTAGAATAAAGCTTTTCTTCTTCCTCTCTTTTGGTTGGGAAGTAAATGGCAAACACAATTTCACTGGTTGAAGGATCAGAAGAAATGAGTATTTGCAGTCAATTTTTCTTTAATTTTAGTCTTATGCACTTCACAATACCCATAGTATCTCTGAGTTTATTGCCTTTGGCTCAATTTTTGTCAATTCACAAGCAATCAGTATATATTTCATATGATCACTATGTATTTCTAGTTTGCTTAATGTGTATTCCAACCTATCCACAGATTTCATTCTTCAAAGGTTCCTTCCCTTCTTTATTACCTTATCCTATGATCTTGCCACCACACACAGAACCAACTTGATGAAGTAGCCACTTAGGAAATGTTTACTGAAATGAATTGAGACTTGGACCTCAATATAACATAATCAGTGATAATGTCTGATCATGTGAAATACACTTATTCTAAGCTCAATTCAATTTGTACTACACTTAAAATTCCCGAACATAATGCAATCTTTCTTTAAGAAGGTACTTCCAGAAATATTCAAGTGATTTTAGTCAATCATTCCAAATAGAAATTATAATGAATATTACAAAAATTCTGGTAACATAGCTTCCTTTTTGCTAAACTCTTAGATGAAAAGGAGTTAAAGCTTATGTCCTTTTAAGGATGATATTATTATAATAGTTAAACAAACAAAAATAAAAGTGCCTTTGATATAAAGAATGTGATAATGCCCTCAACTTCTCCCCAGAGCTCCAGGCCTATATTCCTAACTGCTTGCTAGACATATAGAACAGATGTTATTGCACTATTAGAACCATAAACTAAACATATTCAAAACAAAAATCATCATCTTTGAGTAGAAACCCACCTTTCTCCTTAATTTTTTTCTTTTTTTATTGATACCTCCATCATTTTCATCACCCAGTCTTGGAACCTCAGAGAAAACTTTGACTCCACAACTGCCAATGTCCAATTAACTGTCAAGTTCTCTCAATTCTTTCTCCTCACAGTCATCTCCTATTCTCCATTCCTATTACAACCACCCAATTTCAGGCACACGCATGAAACCTCACTTGATCCTCCCCCCACCTCCACCTGACTCCTTGCAGCTCTTAATGTGTCCTCAGACTAAACTACCTTGAATTCATTTTATATACATTTATAGTCTTATATAACTTTAGCTTTTCTCTCCATTAGAATGCAAGCACCTCAAGGACACAGAACTATTTCAAATTTGTCTTTGAATTTCCAGTGTATGTCTCAATGCCTGGCATATTGTGAGTGCTTAATATATGCCTGTTAATTATTGATTTCCTTGACTATTTTACTATCTGTGAGGCTATAACTTCTCTAAAACATCCCTCACACTGCTTGTTTAATAATTAAAACTAATTATCAACAATGATCACATTACTTTTTTTCTGTCAATGAATCCTCTTTATATTTTATTTAGTAGGTAAATTCCTTCCTGATTATCAGATCATTCAAGACTCTTTACAACTTAGCTCCAATCTTGCCAACCTCACCACAAACTGCTCCTTTTGGGTACTCAGAATCAAAACCAAACTCAACTGTTACTGATTCTCTGTCCTTGTCCTGTTCTCTCCATGTCTAGGATCAAAATTAAAGGCTCTTTTTTCCTTCAATGTTCAGGTAGGTAACAAAGCATCTACAAAGTTGTTTTGTTTTTTTCTTTTCCAGAACATTCTAACTGTCCCCTCCTGTGCTGAAAATTATTTTATCCACAAGTTTATCACAGCATTTTGCCTGGGTTTTTTCTTTTCATTCACCCCATTCTTCCTTGTATCATGAGATTTATGTGCATGACTCTTCCCTATAATTACACTACAAAGTTCTTGGAAGTGATGACTATAATACATCTAGTTTAATAACCCTCGCACCTGATAAGTTTGCTTATTTGAATTTTCTGGATTGAAATGAATTTGGTTCTAAGCCAAGAGGTTCATTCTAGGACATGTCTAAATTTTGTGGCTCTGATTCCAGACTAGGCATTAAATAAGTCTCTAGACTTTTCCAGACAACAATTCAGAGAGCATGTGAATGCCATGGATGTCGGATACACTCCCAAAGACATAGATTTTTAAATTTCTTGTTAAATAGTAATTGTTAACTCAGGATTTGACATTGACCTAGAAAACATACAATTTAATGAAATCTTTTAGTCATACATTTAAATATTTAGGACATGATTTATTTTGAAATTATCTTTTAATATTTTAGACAATATTATCATTTTGTTATACTATTAAATTTTATATAGATACTAAGTCTCAGAGCCAAGATTCTGATTAGGATCCTGAGCTATGAGATTTGTGTACCATGTTTTGTAGATATTGTATTCAATTACTTACCACTTAACTTTGGACTGGGTGTTCCCAAAGCTGGTCTAGGATCTTTCACCAAAATTTTGGAACCAGCTGTTGAAAAAAATGGCAGAATGAGACACACATACAAACAAACATATAATATATTATTTAATGTGAAGAATTCTCCAGTGTTTAAATCTCTTCTTTTTAAAATGTATGCTAATATTCTATAAGAATTCTCCATTATTACAAAATTTATTCCTCAAATTTGAATGGGACTAGGGGAGGGAAGGAGACAGGAGGAAAAAAAGGAGGAAAGAGAGAGAGGGAGGGAGGGAGGGAGAGAGAGAGAGAGGGGGGGGGAAATGTTCGGTGTCATACAAAATTGAGGATGACAGCTTGACTGATTCTGACAACTGGAATCATCTTGACAGCTGTACAGAAGAAGTTAGGGTTTGAGCGAAAAGATGAGTTCAGTTTTGGACATGTTGAGCTTGAAACATCAATAGGACATACAATTTAAGAGGTCTAAAGGCAGTGAGAGAAGTGGGACTATAGTCAGAAGAAAGACTAGGGGTAGATATGTAAATCTGGGAATCATTTACATATAGATGATAATGGAATTCATGGGATCTCTAAGTGAAATAGTATAAAGGGAAAAAAGAAGAGGATATAGAAGAGAGCTTTGGGAAAAACTCATAATTATATAATCCAGCAGAAAGGAAGTTAGGTTTTGATACTTAGAAGGAAAAAAAAATGGTAAGAGGTACATTCTATACAGGCAGCCAAAATTATTCAAAGATTTAAGAAAAACATGATTATCCATGAAATAAGAGTAGTCACAAACATAAAAAGAAACTCTAGCTTGTTCTGGCCACAGAGGATTGATATTCTGGTAGAATGGCAATAAGAGAAGGTGGCAAAGAAGTTCAATATTCATTTATATTAAATTTTGTATTCCATACATTTTCAGGTGCCAGAAAACTAAAGCATTTGCCAAGAAAATATATCTATACCTTAGCAATTGTTATATTGCCATATTGTTAACATGATAGAATATGATAGCACACAGCTGAGAAGAAAATGATGAAAAATTCACAGGAAAACATGGATAGACTTGCATGAAATAATGAAGAGTAAAATGAGCAGAACCAAGAGAATGTTGTATACAGTAATAAGAATACTGTTTTAAGAATGACTCTGAATGAATAATTTATTTTGACTATTACAAATACCCAAATTAACTATAAGGACATATGAAGACAGTATCTGAATCCAGAGAAATAATTGATAATTAGATGTGTGTATCTTTACACACACATATATATTTTATGTGCACATATATTTATTTTACACACACACACATATATACACATTTGTGTCTCATGGTAGCTATCACTAGGGTGGGGGGGAGAGAAGAAAAGAAAGTTACATGACAATTTTAGGATATATTTTAAAGGAATACCAAATTGTACATAATAGACTTGCAGTTTTATGTATAATCATATTTTTTTCTATTCTACTGTTATGTAAATGTTTGTTTTATTTCTTAAGTTCAGAAAATATAAATAAAATTTTAAAAAATCAAAAGGCATCAACAAAAAATGAGATTTCTTTTAAAGAAAAAATTGAACATTTGGTGGTAAACATGGTATTTGGGAGTCATTTTTCTTTCAAAAGTTGGAGGATCATAAATTAAGAATCTGGTGATCATTTTACCTTTTGACAGAGTTCACTTCATATCATACCAATTTTTCAATTTAATCTCCGCAAACTGAATAACAGAGTCTAGACAACTGGCATTTTCCCTCCATTGGACTTTTTCCTGCATGGATACTTAAGCTTAACTCATTTGAATGATTATAAATTTTTTTAGAAGATTCTGCAATGTTCCAGGGTTTGATGTGATCAACATAGTGTCATCTACAAAGAGAAATAAGTGGAAGAACTTTCCAACTGGAAGGAATCTCAATCTATTAAGGATTTACAGTTGAAACAATACAAGACCGAGGGAAACATGTTTGTTGTATTTATAGTTGTCTATTTTGTACATTGATAGTAATAAACAATTCTTGAAAAAATATTTCCAATATTCCATATTTCAAGGAACATTGTAAGATTTTGACATATATCTGAGAAACATTTTGTTGGAAAGTCAATAAAAATTATTTGGTTCTATTACATTAAGTGTCATAGAATTTTATTTTTTTAATCAAGTGTGATAATAAAGATGTAGCAAACTTTGCAACTTAAAAAATATTCACAGACTTCTATGAACTTTTGAGAAGGATGATTATATGATTACACAGACAACTATTTCTTCATTATCTTAAGGTTTAGATATATTTTAGAGGAGTGAGTACCCAGATAATCTCTGTCTCAAACTTTTCAGAAAATATTGAAATAAGTAAATATATCTTGATTCATTTTCAAATTCATATCTCTATTATTTGGATCATTGATTTCTAATAAAACTTAAAAATTATATAACAAAAATCAGACACAATCCTACTATTTTGAATGTGAAACCTCTTATCACATTGTAATCAATGTTTTTCATATGGCAGATAATGAAGGGTATAATAGAATCCTTAATAGAATGAATCATTGTTTATCTATTTAAAATTACAAATATCCTATCAATATTTACACTATTCATGCATTCTGCTAAGATTTCTTGCAATGTAAAGATGCCTCTAAGTCATATGCCCACATAAGTAAAATGTCTCCTACTGAGAGGGTATTAAAACTGTTAAAAATCCTATTTCTGGGAGGCAGAGATAACAAGGCAAAGAAAAGGCAGTAATTCACCTGAGCTTTCCCCAAAGCCCCTCTGAAAACTTTTAAATAATGCCATTAAGCAATACCTAGAGTGGCCAAACCCACAAAAGGACAAGGTGAAATAATTTTCCAGCCAAAGATAACTTTTAGAATGTCAGCAGGAAAGGTGTGTCACAACTGTGTAAGAGTACAGTGAAATCCAGCATAGATTGTACCAGCCTAGACACAGACCCAGCAAAGCAGGAGCAGTCCTTGGAACCACTGAATCAATAGCAGCAGCTACTGCTTCCAGAGCTGTCAGTTCACAGAGAGTAAGGAGGTGGAACAGCTGGTCAAGAAATTACAGGGGTCTCTTTGATAGCACTGAGGCAAGACTCTGTTGCTTTACCTATACTTGAATTCCATCTGCAGTCTTGGATGGCACTCCCAGGGCAAGGAAGAACACTAGTATACCAGAGCTTTGCAACCCCAGTGGAGTAGGACCCTCATCAAGTTTTCAGGACAGAAAAGAATAGTCACTCACAGACCAGAGACAAGCCAGGAGAGTAGTAAACACACCTTTCCTTAGAACATATCACCTTGGAAGAACTGAAAACTTACAGGTACCTAGAAATATGTCTGAAAATGGCTGCACCAAACCCCTGAAGCTAGAGGCAGTGTTCCCACCATGCTGGAAGCAGAGTCTCACTTTAACAACAAAGAGTTAAAAATCAAGAAATAGGTTGGAAAAATAAGCAAATGAGAGAAAAAAAAATTCTGAGCACAGAAAGTTACTATGGTGATAATATCAAAACACACACTCCAAAGAGTATAAAGTCAAAGTTCCTACATTCAAAACCTCCAAGAAAAATATTAATTGCACATGGAAGAGGTCAAAAAGGATTCTGAAAACAAAATATGAGAGGCAGAGGAAAAATTGGGAAGAGAAATAAGAGTGATGCAAGAAAATCATGAAAAAAGTCAACAGCCTAAGTTAAGGAGGTACAAAAATAATAAATAAAATAATAGCTTAAAAAAGAGAATAGGCCAAATGGGAAAAGAAGCCCTAAAAGTCAATGAGGAGAGGAATACCCTGGAAATAAAAACTGGCAAAATAGAAAAAGAGGCGCAAAAATTCCCTGAAGAAAATAATTCCTTAAAAAGTAGAACTGAGCAACTGGAAGCAAATTACTTTAGGATAAATCAAGAAAAAAATACAACAAAATAAAAGAAAATAAATTGAAGACAACATGAAATATCTTATTGGAAAAATAACTGACCTGGAAAAAAGATCCAGGAGAGAGAATTTCAAAATTATTGGAATACATAAGAACCATGATAAAAAAAAAAAAAGAATCTAGTTATCATCTTTCAAGGAATTATCAAGGAAAACTGTCTTGATATTCTAGAACCAGAGGGTAAAAGAGAAACTGAAAGAATCTATCTAACACCTCATGAAAGTGATCCCCAAATGAAAGCTCTCAGTAGACAAATTGTCTGTAGACAAATTACAGAGTTCCCAGGTCAAGGAGAAAATACTGCAAGAAACTAGAAACAATTCGAGAATCATGGAGCCACAGTTAGGATAACATAATATTTAGCAGCCTCTACATTAAATTTTTGAAAGACTTGGAGTATTATATTCTGGAGGGCAAAGGAGGTAGATTACAATCACCTACCCAGCAAAACAGAGTATAATTCTTCAGGGGAAAAGTGTGTGTGTGTGTTTGTCCTTCCATGCTGAAGAAGACCATGCCATCAGAGAGATGATGACATGACATGCACTTGACTTTATTTTTTGAGTGAGGGAGGGCTGTGCAGGTCATCAGCCTCACTTTCTCCTCCTGAGCCACCTGAATCCAGTGACCAGATAATCATCAGGATGACTGGAGATGACCCAGGATGAGGCAATTGGGGTTAAGTGACTTGCCCAAAGTCACATGGCTATTGAGTGTCAAGTTTCTGAGATGACATTTGAATTCAGGAGGACCTGACTCCTGCACTGGTTCTCTATTCACTTCACTGTGTAGCTGCCCCAGGTGAAAAGTAGACATTATGTGAAATAGAGGATTTTCAAGCATTCTTAATGAAAAGATCAGAGCTGAACAGAAAATTTGACTTTCAAATACAAGATTCAAGAGAAGCATGAAAGGGTAAACAGGATAGAGAAATCACAAGGAACTTAATAAGGTTATAATACTATATGGGAAGATGATACTTGTAACTTAAAAGAACTTTCTTATTATTAAGGCAGTTGGAGTATATATAGGCAGAGAACACAGGTGTGAGTTGAATATAAAGGGATGATATCTAAAAAAAAAAACAAAAAACAAAATTAAGGGGTGAGACAGGAATGCCCTCAAAGAGAAAGGGGAAGGGAGAGGTAGAATAGGTTAAATTATCTCACATAAAAGAAGTAAGAAAAAACTTTTACAGTGGAAGGAAAGATGAGGGAAGTGAAGAGGAGTGAAAGAACATTACTCTTATCAGAACTGAGTCAAAGAGGGAATAACTTACACACTTAATTGGGTATAGAAATCTATCTTACCCTGTAGGAAAACAGGAGGGGAAGGTGAAAAGAACAAGAGGTGGTGGTGGTGGTGATAGAAGGGAGGGCAGATTGAGGGAGGGGGAAGTCAGAAAGAAAACACCTTTGAGGAGGGACAGTGTAAAAGGACAGAGAAAATAGATTAAATAGGGGGACAAGGAATAGGATGTAGGAAAATATAGTTAGCAGTTATATATGAAAATAACTTTTAAGCAAGTTTCTCTGGTAAGGGCCTCATTTTTCAAACATATAGGGAACTGAGTCAAATTTATGAAAATAAGAGTCATTCCCCAAATGATAAGTGATCAAAAGATATGAACAGTTTCAGTTGAAGTAATCAAAGCTATCTATAGCCACATGAAGAAATGCTCTAAATCATTATTGATTGGAAAAATGCAAATTAAAACAATTCTGAGGTACTACCTCCTACCTATTAGATTAGCTAATAGTACAGAAAAGGAAAATGACAAATGGTGGAGGGAATGTGGGGAAAATGAGGCATTAATGCATTGTTGGTGGAGTTTTTAACTGAGTTTTGAACTGATTCAACCATTCTGTAGGGTAATTTGAAACTATACCAAAAAGGGATATAAAACCATGCATACTCTTTGACCTAGCAATAGCACTATCAGGTTTGCATCCCAAGAAAGATAAAACAAACAAAGAGAAGGACTTATGAGTATATCTATTAGCAGCTTTTTTTCTTGGGGCAAAGAAGTGGAAATTGAGAGGATACCATAGACTAGGGAATGGTTGAACAAATTGTGATGGAATACCATTGTGCTATAAGATAAGATGAGAGGGATGCTCTCAGAAAAACCTGGAAAGACTTGCATGAGCTGATGCAAAATGAAATATACTGTGTACAAAGTAACAGCAATATTGTAAGATGATTAACTGTGAATGACTTAGCTATTCTCAGCAATACAATTTTCCAAAATAACTCTGAAGGACTTTTGATGAAAAATGCTCTCCCCAGAGAAAGAATTGATAGTGTATGAAAACAGACTGAAACATTTATTTTTTGAGCTTGTTTTTGTCTTTCTTTTCTTTTATAACATGACTAATATGGAAATGTTTTGTATGACATGTATAACCTATATTGAATTGCTAGCTTTCCCAATGAGAGGATGGTAGAAAAGGAGGGAGGGAAAAAATTTGGAACAGAAAATTTTAAAAACAAATATTAAAAATTGTTTCTATATGTAATTGGAGAAAAATAAAATACTAAAATTAAAAAAAATCTAAAAAGATATAAAAATTAACTGGAAAAATAATATTTCTACACTTCACAAATCTATACTGTCATTGGAATGAGTAATCCCTGATCTGATGGGAGCTATCTTTATATAGTAATGGCCTTTGAGGGTTGATGTGGCCAAAAAGTTCATCATTCTATGACTAATTGGGAAATAATATTCTCTAAATTATGGTACAAAATTAAAAAAAAAATTCTGTTATTTATCTATCAGAACTGTTCAATAAATTATCTCTTTCCCCACAACAGTTTAATTTTAAGCCTTTAAATAATATGGACAATGAAAATACAATGCTCTTTCTCAATAATCACATTCAAGAAACCATCTAATTTCCTTCTGGGGAACTGTCTTTGTCTTGGTAAAGTTTTAAGCCATGTGGCAAAAAATGAAACATTTCTCTTTAATATTAATGCTGTTACAAGACTTAGGTTATTAAAATCTTACCATATAAGATGACTGAATGAAATTACCTTCACATACTGGGACTTTTCCTGTCCATGTGCTATCAGATCTACAAACTCTATGTTCTGTTCCTCCTGCTAAGAAGAAACCAGGTTGACATGTATATATCAGTGTATAGCCATGGGATGGAAGATCCATTCCTACTACATTTGCATGAGCAGGAGTTTCTGGCTGTTTACAGCTGTGTGCTATATGAAGGAAAGAGAAACATGGGAAAATTTCACTGAAGGGTCAGAAAAAGTCACAAGTCCTGTTTTTCCTAACATTGCTCCAACTATTAGGATAAATTATTTCCTCATGGAAAACAACTTAGGAGTCACGGATGATTTAACATTTTTAGTCCAACACGATGGCTTTTAATGTACAAATGAATGCACTTATTTGGTTACTATTATCCTAAGGAATGATATAAAAATAAAATAGTATATTTAGGAAAAATGAATTCTTATTCTAAGATTTCTTCCTACATAAAATTATGTTAATGTCCAAAGACTATGTATATTAGATTATGCCTTTTCTGATATTATAACACTAAAGTTTTCCATATAGAAAGTTCAAAGTGAAAAATATATTTTACTTAAGCAAAAAAAAAAATTTTTTAACACTTAACAGAACTCTTTATTTTAACATAGCATCTTGAATCATTGGGCCTGTTTCCTTCTTCTTCATCAATAAGAGCCATTCTTTTCCTCTCAAAGTAATGCTTTTATCCAACTTCCCTCACTCCTCTTTCTCATTTCCACCAAAAAAACCAAAAAACCCAGAGAAACACACATACACATACACACACAAATTCTTGCTGATATTTCAAACCATAAGGTGTCCTTTAGGATTGTAACCTTGCTTAGGAAGCAAATCAAAGCCAGGACATTTTTAGAGGATGAAATTTATACTCACAAAAGTCCTTAAAGCCAAAGATTCTCTTGGCTCCTAAACAATCTCATATTCTCTTTCTACTTCAGTCAGTTTCTCAAGATCTTAGAGGTTTGAAGGATGAAACTGATTCTTTATAGACTGTCTTTGCAATTATTAGTATAACAGACAGACTTAAAAAATAAGTCACTGGATTTTTCTGAAACTCATTTTCCTAATTTGTAAAATGGAAATACAAAGAATCACAGTCCATAGCTCACAGGGTTATTGTGAGGACTGAATGGGATAACGTATGAATGTGCTTTGGAAACTTTACAGTACAACGTAAATCTCAGTTGTTGTTGTGCTCAGTGAAAGGGCTTTTAAAGAGAATGAAAAAAATATGTTGATAGAGTTTACTTATACTTGGAAGGTTTTTGCAAAGATATTGGACTGTGATGAATAAAAATTAAGTGACAAATACTTTTGTAATAACCATCTCAAGAAAATAAAGATATCCACTTGTACTTCTTGAAATTTATTTTCAAATATGAGGGAGACAAAAAAAAATAAGCCCATTATCCTACAACCAATACTCACGTATACATTCAGGCTGAATTCCACTCCATGTGAGATCAGGAAGGCAAGTTCGCGTTGTTGAACCTTGTAGGAGGTGTCCTTTTTTGCAATGAAACTGTATAACATTTCCTACCTATTTAAAAATCCAGGGGGGAATGAGCATCATTGCAAATAAATTTTCATTATTATATCCAGGATGAAAAGTTACACTAGATCTTGGAGGAAAAAATATTTTAAAATCTGAATCTTTGTGGGGAAAATTAGAAAAAAAAACAGAACAATAAATATTAAAAGAAGGTAATGTAAGCTAATACCCAATAAAAATTATGCATCGTCAATCACACAAGAAACAGTAAATATATTGCAAGTAAGGCTATATGCTAAGCACGAAGAAATGATGAAGGCTATAGATGCTAAAGTCTTTCAGCAGAGGGAATCATCACTAGAGAAACTGACGAAAACTTCAGAGTAGTAAGGTTTGAGTTGAATTTCAAAGGAGGGTCAAGGCTTAGACAAATACGGAGGAGGAAGAAAGCCTTTTCTCTTGGAGAAAAGAGCATAAGCAAAGATACAATTACAGTAATGTTACTAGAAACAGGTAGTAGATCACTTTATTTAGAACAATTAAGTTAGGGGAAATTAGGGGAAAGGTAAATAGAGTTGGAAATGTTACTGGGGCCAGATTGAAGAGGGTGTTGACTAACAACTAAGGTGTTTACATCTAATTCAGGGCTAGCAAGGAACTCATGGGAAAAAGAACTACAAATTCAAGTGCAGTGTAAGTCTGAGAAGTGTCTGTAATTTGATATGGTAATCAATTAATTTATTTGGTCTTAAAGGGCTTTAAGAGACATGCAAATATATATGCTAGATGGATCAGACTACATGTTGGTCAAAGCTTTTAGTTCAGGCAATTGTATTTTAAGAAGGATACTAACAAGTTGGATCATATCCAGAGAAGAGAGAACAGTATATTATTGAACTTGAGATGTAACCTACAAGGATCAGTTGAAAGAACTGGGTGAGGATTTTTAACTTGAAAAAAAAAAACCATGCCAGGGTGTGAAGTAAGGGTGAGATTAATTCATCTAGTTAATATAAATAAATAAATTATGTAAGTAATTCATGCTATCTTATAAAATGAAGTCTAACTGCACTGTCCTCAGTTGTTTGGAAGGATTGTCATGTAGATTTGGTCTGTTTCATCATTTTTCAGTCGTTTCACTCATGTCCTATTCTTTGGGGTTTTCTTGGCAAAGTTTCAGCAACAACAAATATACTACATAAACAATTTTAAATCCACTGAAATAAGTCCTCACATCAACAAGTCTTTTAAATTGGCATGGACTGGAATTTTACCAATTGATAACTGAACATATCCAGTGACACATGTTTAATAGATAATACTTTTATTGTCTTTCTTTTGCTACTTTTTTTAGTTAGTTTGCTGTACATTAAAAGATGCTTCATCAATCTTGATCATGATAATGCATCATATCTATCAGTCTATCTATCTACCTATCCAGGCTTCAACAGTTTAATATATATTATTTTTATTTGTAAAAAGGCTGTGGCAAATCACTTGGTTAACTAATATTTTATTCATGTTTTTCATTGCATTAAAGCAGAGATTCTTAATCTGGTATCTGTGAAATTTTAAAATATTTTGATAATTACATATTAACATAATTGGTTTCTTTTTAATACCATGTATTTGACCTAAAAAATTATAAACTATTATACTGGGAAAGGATCTAGAGAAACTCTTAATCCTTTTATACCACATAACTTGTAAGTGCATGTGTACTAAGAGTTTGCCAATGGTTGATGTCATTGCTCTATAGATAATTTAAAAACACTGATTGTTTTTACTGTATCAGATGATTGATAAAACAAAATTATCAAACATCATAATTTTGGAAATAAGTGGTTTACAAATAAAAGTGTTGGAGAAAGTGTACTTCTTATTGGATGTTGCCCCTTTCAGTGTCATAAATTTTGTCAATTATATCTGAAAAGAAAGATAGTATAATTTTTGTTGGGCTTTTTTATGACATTCAATGAATATAAGTATCATTCCATGCAGTCAATAGAAGTTCTTGCTTCTAGAAGTTCAGGAATATGGTTGAGAAGAGTTAAATGGTTTAAAGGATATGTAAAGAAACATGAAGAATTTATTTCTGTTAACTATCTTAAATCTTGCCTAGGTTAATTAATGTTAAATCTTTGATAATACTTAAAAATGTTTTGTCATTTTTTCTGTTAATTTTACTTCATAGCTATCCTGTTCTCCAAATGAAAAACTTCAGTTGTTCCTCTTTGATAAAATTCTTAAACCGCAGACTTTGGCATTATGAGATCTCCTATGTATTCTTTCCAGGGCTCTGACACTGATTTGTTTTGTGACTAAAGCAAATCGTGTAATCCCTGCTTTGGTTTATCCATCTGTAGGATGAGGGCCAATACATTTGGCTAGCCATCCATTTCATGGAATTTAGATGAACTGATAAATACTTTTAAGTAACTGTGAATCTGAAGTTTTCTTTGAAAGCGGATATAACAGAGATGGATGCACTTTCTTACTCTTTTGTTAATACCTGAACAGGATTCAAGCATACTGGAACTATTGGAAAAGCTATGAAATCCATGCCCATGCTGTGACTGAATTGTAGATAAATGAAAACTATTCTTAGCAACAGCAATATGGCAACTTTGATGAGTGTTTCCTTTTAAAATGGCTGTTCTTCAGGCTTACGTTAAATTTCATATGAAATAGCACTGCTAGGGAAAACTCTGACACAGATTACAATTGGGCGATGTGTAAATTGGCTACTTCCTTTTATGAATTCAGTATGCACTTTGGCTCCTGTTAGGTTCCTTAAATGGAAAAGTTGCTGAATCTCTAACTAAAACCCAAATTGGAAAAGGACAGAGAAAGAATGTCTGCTACACATGACTGACCATGCTAAAGAATTCTATTATAACCATTCAACTACATGTTGCACGATAATAGGTTATGGTCAAATTGTCTTCCCACATCAATAACATCTGAGAAAATATGTCAAACTAGCAATCCATTATTACTTTGCTGAATATCCAAAGTAAGTCTTTGTTCACTCTTTGTCTTAAAGAAGTTTTATGCTGACTCATTTGGTACTTACATTCTTCAAAGATCGCACCTTTTTCTAGCTATTCATCTCTAGTCTCTAATACCCATCATCTTTCATGGTGCCTGAACTATCTAATCATCTACTGCCTCCTGTTTTGTGTTTTTTCCGTCTTTTGTTCAGTTATTCTTGTTTCCTATCTGACATTTTTCATTTAACATTTTTATTCTTCTTCTGATCTCCTTTTCTCCCACTGCAACCTCCATTATCGTGGCTTCCTGTTTACTTTTTCTCTGTGTTTATAAATGTGTATCTAAGTGGAAGCAATGCAGTTAAAATGACTTCCACATGTACCTAAATGAGTTTTTGTGAATTTGAGAATCAGTGGAGATGAACTTACAAATATCTGGACTAACATTATTCTTAATTCTTATCTGAGCAGAAAATTTCTGTCCTGAAGCTAAAAAGTCTGTATAAGCTGCTATCTGACATTTCTAGGTGTGTAAACTGTTGACAAGCATTCATATAAGTGACACAGAAAACACTTAGGAGCAAAGTACTTTTGTTTTTGAAAAAGAAGAAAAAGTTGCAGTGAACTGGGCTTTATAAACAAGTTTGATATGCCCTAGCTTAAGCTGAGAAACAACTAATTGGATAGACTTTTTATTCTCCAGGTTATATATTGGCATTGTAACCAATTTGTGTCACTCCAGACACACACACACACACACACACACACACACACAGAAGGAGGAAAAAAATACCCCCAAAACAAATTTAAACAATTGGAATATTTACCCAGGATAAAAGAAGTTTGACAAGCAAACCATTTCTAATAAAGAAAATTATTAAACAATAAGGACTGCTTAGTAACACTGTCAGACCTTTAATGGTAGACTACGTATAAATCTGAAATGGGTATAGTGGGGCTGTGCCTTGTGACAAACATATGGACTGAATAATCTTTAAAAGTTTTCTCTAATTAGAGTTCTATAAAAATAAAAGTATAAACACACCATTTCCTCAGTAAAAGATGTCAAAATAAAAGCAATTTTGTGACTTGCTTTACTTTGTCAAGGATAAAACATTTTTTTTAAATAGCAAGCTTTCCAATTAGATTTAAATTGTCAGACATAAGCCCTTTTTTGAAATACATATTTAAAATACCCACTTGAAATCCAAATGTATTGTTCTGTGATCCATGACGTGGTACTCCCGGGTTTTCACATGATGTGCGGGTGGGCTCTGAAGTAAAGTTAAAAGCAAATTATGCCTCTGATAGTTAAATAAATCTATATCTATTATATAATTCAATTTTAAATTAACTGTGGTTGAATGGAACCAGTGGAAGAATGATTAACATGAGAACATTTCATAGATTATATGAAACTAAAATCAAACAATAATGTTGATGTTCTTAGAGATCAGAGAATGAGACCAGTGGTCCATTTATATGTGTCCAATGTGATCAACTTTTCATAGTTACATAAGTATCTATTTTGAGGCCCTTCAGGGGATTGGAAGAGGGGTATGGCACTATGGTGATAACAGTGTTAGCAATACATCTTTTCTTTTTCAGTCAAATATGGCTTGCTAAAGTGATTCTCTGAAGATATTTAATTGCCAAGTACAGACATGTTGAGTTATGCTTAGGCCTTTTGTTTTCTTTGTAGCAGCCAGTGCTACCTGTTTTGAGGATTGTATGGAAAAGTGAAATTTAGGACAATAATGCCCAGAAATATACATGATCTCCTTCTGGGTCACCGGTTAAAGGGATGGATAAGCTAATGTGTAGGAAGGTAGATTGTTCTACTTTTCTTTTTACTCCCTGGTCCAATAAAATCAATTTTAGCCATTGCTTGTTGGAAAGTTTCCCCAATTCAGAAATTAGAATATAAGATTGATGGCCAATAGTCATTTTGAAAGTTTACTTCATTTTGATATTTATAGCTGATATCTAATTCTTACATTGTTTTTTGTTTTAAAAAGAAAATTTTTATTTATAAAAAGTTTATGTATGGAGGCAGGTTAACAAGATAACAATATTTGTTATTGGAAAAGACTGCTTCCCCACCCCTATCAGAAGCCAAGGTTTTTCTAGAAACAAATACTTAAATATTAAGAGTGACCTTTGGGGTTTGACCTGAATTTGCTGACACTTTGAGCATAGGTATATTCATTGCTGGGTATAGAATTTTCTAAGATAATTTATTAAGACCAAAAAAAAAAAAATTGTCTATTAATCAAACAGACCGTGGCTACATATAATTTTTGTTTCTTTTCCATATTAAGTTTTTAACGTTTAGTAATTCCTTACCTATGCAATGTGGTGGTGAACCACTCCAAGTACCATCAGCTTGGCATATTCTAGTGCTTGATCCCACTAAAATAAAAGGGGCATTACAGCTAAAGGAAACTTCTGACTGGTA
Organism: Notamacropus eugenii; assembly: GCF_028372415.1. Classification (NCBI taxonomy): domain Eukaryota; kingdom Metazoa; phylum Chordata; class Mammalia; order Diprotodontia; family Macropodidae; genus Notamacropus; species Notamacropus eugenii. The sequence goes on along the minus strand of NC_092875.1, from coordinate 135,263,546 downwards.
GATGAAGCTTTTGCCTTCTCTTTTTCCTTGTGCAGGAACTCCAGGGTCACCACAAAATTTTGCTATGAGAGGGGAAAAAAGCATGACATAAAAAAGTTTAGATTTATTTGCATTTTAATAAATTTGTTTCTAGTCTTATAGTGCAAAGCACTTTACAAACAGTATCTCATTTGTTCCTCACAACAGTCCTGTGAGGCAGATGTTGTTATTATTTGCATTTTAGAGCTGGGGAAAAAAGGAGGCAAACAGAATGTGAGTGACTTGTTCAGGGTCATAAAGCTATGAAGTATCTGAGGCTGCATGTGAACTCACAGTTTCCTGAACAGCTTAATCCAGCTCTATCACCTGAATGACCTAGCTGCCTGAAAATGGACAACCAGAAAAATATTATTTAATAACTTTCAGATAATTGTTTTGATAAAATGTCATTCAAGAGAATATTCAGCAATAATTCTCTTTTCTTATTTATTTACTTGTATGCATATATCTATAGAAAAAGATATAAATTTGATGGATACAAGAACATAAATTATGTGCCCTGTAACTACATATTGAATTATTTAAACGACTATCATGATTCTAATTTTTCAGTCTTATTGAATAGTTTATCAAAATTTCAATATATATGCATGAAAGTGTTTATTAGTATTATTTTCTCCATCCAGATAAAAATATTCCTTCAAAAGAATGCTTCTTTTGATCAGTTATGCCCAGAAACAGAAATATGGATTTCTCTGTTATCCTCTCCAGCAAGATTGCATAGTGGTTAGAACTTGCAGCTAGAAAACCCTGGGCTTCTCTTGCCTGAGAACATATGAGCTGTGTGACCTTAGGCAGATAACTTTATATTTCTGGGCCTTAATTTCCTTACCAGTAAAATAAGGAGCTTTGACCTGATGATTTCTAAGATCCTTTCCAGCTCTAGAACTATGATCATATGTCTTTTGAGATATTCACAGAAACAAGGTGTGCATATTCAAAGGCCTTTTTCTCTTCTTTATCCCCCATTTAAGAAGTCTGACTTAAATTACAACTACATGGAATTAAAACTCTCATATTTTTAAACAAAACATAAGATTAGATTTAGAAGTGGCTGTCAAGATCATTTCAGCCACTTCATTTTATAAATAAAGAAAATGAGACCAGACAGAAATTAAGATCACATTTCTAGTTCCTTCTCCCTTTTATTCATATTGTATATACTTTTATGTACATGGTTGTTAACATGTCTCTCCCATTAGAATGTGTCTTAGAGGGCAAAAACGATTTTTCCAGCTTTCCTTTTGTCCCCAGCATTTGACACACAGCGGATACTTAATGAATGTTTGTCGGCTGCCTATTGTTGTTGCTCAGTCATTTTAGTCACATCAAACTCCTCATGACCTCATTTGGGACTTTTTTAACAAAGATACTGGGATGGCTTGCTATATCCTTCTCCAGCTAATTTTACAGATGAAGAAACTGAGGCAACAGAGTAAAATGACTTGCTCAGGGTCACATAGCTATTAAGTATCTGAGGCCAAATTTGAACTTAGGAAGCTCCTGACTATAGGCCCAGCACTCTATTCACTGTGCCCCCAGAGCCTCTGACGGGTAGTATCAGAGTTAGTATTATAACTTGCTCTCTTTATTCCTTTACTAATGTTCTTTTTACTAGGCAATATTGCTTTATTTTCTCTTCAGATGTTATCAATTCACCACATACACGACATTCCTGCACCTCTGGCTGCTGATTCCCAAATATAGTTTTGCATATTTCAATCCACCAAATCAAATTCACCAAATGAGTCCTCTTTTTCATAGCTGGTTTCCTTAAGTAATTCCCCCAGCAATTTTGGCTCCACTTAGCTATTTCAAACTCGTTTACTTTTTCCACAAAAAAAAGAAAAGAGAGTGACTTGATATTGCTGGGATAAGCTCCCCCCATTACTATGTTTCCTCTAATCCTAACAGGTATTTTCCCCATCTTTTTCCTCTTTCCTCTTCTTCCTCTCTCTCTATCTCTCTCTGTCTCTCTCTGTCTCTCTCTCTGTCTCTCTGTCTCTCTCTGTCTGTCTCTCTCTCTCTCCTTCTTTCTCCCCTTCCTCCTTCCCCACAACTGATCTTCCTAAAACAGATGTCTGACCATGTCACATACATCATAGATGTCAATAAACACCAGTGTCTTCCTATCACCTCCAAGGTAAAATAGCAGTTCCCTAAAATATAAAATATTAAAATTTGATTAAATTTAAAATGCATGAAAGCATGCATGTGCAGGTATATATAAACACATGAGCATATACATGTACATATATACATGTATACACAGATGCATACAGCATGTGTGTATATATCTACACACATATATATGTACATACATATATGTACATATATATATGTACACAATGTTTTGAGATTATTAAAGCCTAAACCTGCACTAAGATTTTTGGGACACCATATGTACATCTGCACGTAACTATATGTAGAAACACAGATGTGCAGATATAGATACTCAAATTTATGTACACACACACACCAAACATATTCTCTATTAAAATTTCTATGAGGAATTTCTTCCTAATCTGCTTCCCTACTCTCTGCATTACAGTCTTTCTACGCTTTGCTCCTAACATTATACTCTACAATCCAGTGACATTCTGACCTGCTTTAGTGTTCTTTCCCCAAAATATTTCATCTTCCAATTCTGGGCATTGTTATTAACCATCTCTTGTGGCTGAAATTCTCTCCTTCATTGCTTGGCTTCTTTGGCTTTTCTGAAGTCTCAACCAAAATTAATGCTTCCATAAAAACCCTGTTCCACTAACACTAGTCCCTTCCCTCTGATATTGCCTTAAGTATCTGTTTTGCTTTTGTGTAATTGTTTGAATGTTTGTTCCATTACTAGATAATGTGTTTCTTGAGAGTGTGTGTGTGAGGGTGGGACTGTACGTTTTTGCTTTTCTCTGTATCCCCAGTGTTTAGTACAGTATCTGACACATAACAAGACACTTAATAAATTTGTTAATGTCACTTGAGTGATTTATTCCTCATATGACAGGAGTCACTGGCATTTGCCACTATGTCTGAAGAACCTCCTTTGCCTATAGGGAAACCACTACATCAAAGTTCCAGTAAACTAATAATGTGACTCTTATGTCCATCCTCTTCCTATTCCCTGCATAATATTAACCTTATAGTATAATAAAGCAGCCTCAATAGTTATTAAATTGACCATGCAACTAAAACATCAGTGAATGCACATCAGATAAGATTCCTCTAGACTGAATGTTAAAAAGTATATTGTCTACAAGAGTGACACTGTTGCCAAAATTCATGTTCTATTCTAAAAAGGAAAAATGTTTTATTCTAAATGATGCTTAATATGATGCTTTCACATGAGTAAAAATAGTAATATCTTTAAAAGAAAAACTGTACATTGTATATAGAAATTCTATATTAAAGAAGTCATAAATCTTATGAAATATGCAACAATTTAAAATATATCACTGCTGCTATTATCATAACAAAAGATCATAGTAATAGCCAGATTTGATATGAAAAAATGCAGTAAAACTGGCAGGGATTTATTTTCAAAGCAACTTTTAGGGGTAAATCACTTGCAGCATTTTTCAAAGTTAAGGTGACCTGTGTCAAGCACTGTCTTTCAGCAGATTTCAATCTTTTGCTTGATATTAACTTTTAAGCTCATCCCTCTCCTTGTGAAAAATATTTCTTAAAGGATTCAAGTAGTTTTCACATATAGAAAACACATTTTAGTCTACAACTTCATAGGTTAGTGGAAAGAGATTAGCTGAGAGCATTGTTACTTCATAGGAATTCTAGCCGCATTTTTACATACACTATCGTTGAATTCTATCCCCTCAAAAAAGAACACTTGAAAAAAAAAAACAACTCATAAACTGGAGGATCACTATTATATTTTTTTAACCCCGAAAATGGTCATAACTTTTTATGTGAAAAATACTTACGTAAGCACTGTGGTACTTCCCCACTCCAAGTTCCATTCCCTACGCAGGTCAAAACAGCAGGGAAGGACAGTTCATAGCCTGGAGAACAGATGTAGCTAATACTAAATCCCCAGTCAAAATTTGTTCCTTCCAGTCTTCCATTAGAGATCTGAGGAGGAGTTGTGCAGGTAACAGCTGTAATTACATTAAAAGCAATTAGACACAGCTGGTGTAAATATCGTGGGTATAAAATATCCATTGTAGAGCCATATGTGCTCATTTAACCTTTTTTGGAGGACAATATGGTGGCAACATGTTTTATTCCCTTGACAACATTTCTGCTTTGGGGTTGCAACTATTTCTTAGGGATATAATGGTGTGGTTATCAGGGCTTCTCTTGCAAAATAGCAGGTTGCTCAACATCTAGTGGATGGAAAACATAAAGTGACCTCCTCTAAACCATATTATATCAGATAAATCATTAGCTTTATCTAGAATTATTTTACAATGATCTTTAAACACATTACAGAGAAGTATTGTTTAGATAAACATAGTGTAAGGGTTCTGTCAAGGAAGAAGTCCAGAATTTAGAAATAGTTCTAAGGTACTTTGTTTTCTCATTTTATTCCCTCATCTAGTACTTCACCAAAATAGCTTGGTTTCTTTAACAATACTTATGGACAGGATTAATGCTTTGGATTGTGAACCTTGCACCATCATATTCCTTTTTACCCCTTGTTTCTTTTCTTTTTGCCATTTGAAGCTTTTTAAAAAACTGGTCATGGATCAGCTTAATCCTATTTAACTATGAGATGGGAACAAAAGGGAGAGAGAAAGGAATAAATGATAGTTGAAAAAGAAAAGAGAAGGTATCACCTTTAAAATAAAATGAGAAACTATTGGCTAAGTATTAAATAGCTATGAATAATTTTTACCTCAATTAACATTTTTTGTTTCCATTGGCATTACAAAAGAACAAAAATGAGTTTTTAAAACTCTGTTCAACTATAATGTAAACTATTTTATCAATAGAGTTCAAATGTTCATTGCATGTTATGGTCTTCTGAGTCAGAGTGAACACAAAGAAGGAAAAAAAGAACATATGAACACCTTATTGACAGCCAGCTAGTTGGCTATCAATTCATAGTCCTTTTAGACAGATAAATGGCACTAGCTGTTATAGTTCCACAAATAACAGCAAAAATGACCCAAAACAGGATGATTTAAGGAATAATTTGATATCCTATCATACAATAATCCAATAATATCCCATATCTATCCAATGCAGTAATTCATATTCAAAGATGGCAAAATGACTTGAAAGATTTCTTCAAATGTTAAAACTGAATGACAAGATTGTTGACCCCCAGCACTAGAGAAATAAATTATACCCTTCCTATACCGCCCCCACACGGACACACACACACACACAATTTTGCAGCAGCATATTCTTGATCACTTCTCTGGAAAATCTTGAGTCTAATTCAATGTAATCCTCAGATGAGGTATGGACTTTATACTTTCCATATCTTTAGAAATTCATTCCAATTGTCAGCAAATTAAAGCTAGCAAATAAAATTGAAATTAGAACTAATGGACTAAATTCCTTTGTTAATCATTAGACTAAGCTCCCTCAATCAAAGTAAATAATTCTAGTCATCTTTCATATAATTGTATGGTCATATAAATATATGGATTTTTTAAAAAAGATATTCAAAATAACCCTTTTATATGACAAGAAAAACAACAATTTTTTCCCTTCAGTGGCTGTTTTTCCCCTAAGGAAAACAAAATGAAAAGACATTCATCAAAGTTTTAGATACTTTTAAATTTACTTATATAAAAATCTGAGAAAATATGAAAAACATCAAGTACAAATATTCAAGAAACAGGATCACACCTTTACAAGTTGGCATTGTCCCACTCCATGTGCCATTAGTAGTGCAAGTCCGAATTCTGGAGCCATTCAATTCCATCGTATAGCCTGGCTGGCACATGTAAGTCACATTTTGTCCAACCACATAATCATCTCCATATCTCATTCCATTGGCAGGTATACCTGGATCCCCACAACTGATAACTGTAAGAATTGAAGTTGGAGAACAGATGGTTAATGTGGTCATGCATTTTTATGGAGCAGGGTTGGAAGCATATGGTAGACATCATAATTAACTGAGAAAAAAATTGGAAACATGTTCATTATAACCACATATTCATTTAAATCTCCTACTGAAAACTCTTCACTACCCAAACATTGATTATCATTGTCAATTTTCTGCATATGTCTGAAAACCTAAAAAGCTTAGGTTTCAAAGACTGTAAATTCAAAAGAATACTTCCTGCTATGACTTCTGGTCAGTTAAATGTCAAGCCCACGAGGAATATTTCCAAGAGGATCAGGTTTACTTGGAAGAGATCTGAGACTAGAATTCAAAACAGATTTGAGTCTTAGCTTTGTCATTTATTAGAAGTCTGACTTTGACCAAATGACTTAATGTCTCTCAGCCTCAGTTTCCTCTTCTGTAAAATAGGGGATTTGGTGTTAGATGACCTCTGAGATTTCTACTAGTTCTAGATTTATGATTCTACAATCCTATAAAGGCAATTCTTGCACAAGACTTTTATGAGAATCAAATGAGATAATGTATGAAATAATATAAAAAAAGTTTTATAAACTTAAAAGTTTTATAAACCTAAATATTGTGTGATGTTACTAACAATTTGGGGAGACCTTCAACTAAACTCCTCTCAGGAAAGATATTTGCTATTAAGTAGATCAGTTGACTTAGGGATTAGATATTTTGAGCTACTTTCTTCTTCCATACCTGCCCTAAGGATGGGGCCAAACAGCCATTGTTTCATATCACAAGTACTTCTGCAGATTAGAGGATGGTTTATAATTATTATTGCCATTTTAAGAAGATTTATACTTTGCTGATGTTCAAAAGGTCTTGAAGCAGCTTACAGATAAAAACAAACATTTGAAGATAAAGTTTTAATAGACAGATTTCTCGGATAAAGGTCCCATATCTCAAATACATAAAGAATTTGTCAAATCTATAAAAATGTGAGTCATTCCCCAATTGATAAATGGTCAAAGAATATGAACAGACAGTTTTCCAATAATGAAATCAAAACCATTTATAGTCATACAAAATAATGCTCTAAATCATTATTAATTAAAGAAATGCAAGTTAAAACAACCTTGATTATTTTATTACTCAGATTGGCTAAAATGATTGAAAGGGAAAGTGACAAATGTTAGGGGGAATGTGGAAAAAAAAACTAAGTCACTATTGATGGAACTGTGAACTGACCCAACCATTTTGGAACACAATCTGGAATTATGCCCAAATTGTTATTAAATTGCCTATGACCAGGGGTAGGGAACCTGAAGCCTCAAGGCCACAGCTTCCCCCAGCAATACCACTACTAGATCTACTTCCAAAGATGAGTAGGGAAAAAATGATATTAACCAAAAGATTCTAAAATATTTATAGCATCTCTCTTTGTGGTAGCAAAGAACTGGAAACGGCAGGGATGCCTGTTAATTGAGAAATGGCTGAATAAGCTGTGGTATATGATTGTGATAGAACACTATTGTACCACAAAAAATGATGAAGTAGTGGAGTGTAGAAAAACACAGATAGAGTTGCATGAAATAATGAGAACGAAAATGAGCAGAATGAAGCGAACATTGTAGTAATAGCCATATTGTTTTAAGAACAACTTTGAGTGGCTAAATAATTTTGTCTATTATAAATACCCAAATTGACCACAAAGACCGTATGAAGGAAGACACTATCTGCATCTAGAGAAATGATAAATAAAATTATGTATAGAATGATTTTACATACACACACATATTTGTGTTTAATGGTAGCCATCTCTAGGTCAGAGCAGGAGAAGGGAAGGGAAAAATAAAAAGAAAATTACAAGATAAATTTATTATATATTTAAAAGGAATAACAAGTTGTATGTATTAGATTTGCAGTTTCTTGTGTCATCTTTTTAAAAATTATGCTAGGTCATGTAAATGCTTGTGTTATTTCATAAATTTAAAATAAAACTTTGCAGAAGTACAATTTTTAATGAAGAAAAGGGAAAATACATTTTCATGAAACTAAATTAAACTAGTTTGGGCAAAGAAGTTAGGTGTGTTCTATTTTTTTTTTTCAGAACTGAGTCATGCTTATTTATTTTTTTGCCTTCTGATAAGAAAAAGCATACAGTATATGGGCATTTTACTTTATTTCTTTGAACTAATAGTTCACATTTATATTGCATACTTTATTTTACTTAAAACCTTCCTCATAAATGACACAACAAGACAGGACTAGATATCTAGATGGTGCATTTAGACAGTGATATACTGAAGTCAGTTTAAATACAGCTTCTGATATTTAATTTAGCTGTGTCCCTGACCAAGTTACTTAATCAAGTGAGATAATATACATAAAAGAGTTTGCAAGCCTTAAATACTAGCTATTATTGGTCTCCCCTTCTTAATAGTGTAAGGGAGAACATTTAAGTGATTTTATTAGCCAGATAGTAAGGATCAAAACTGGGATTTTAATTTAGATCTTCTGACTCAGTGCCCCATATCTGGATCTTTCATGAATCATTCACAAGGTGAACAAGAAATAAATGTGTAAAATAAATTACATTTAAATTTAAGACATTTTAGGATTAGGGCATCATACTGACTTTAGACATATACATACTTTACAGTATTTAAACTAAATTCTGTTTCATCATTAGCTTAACATTAAAATGATACAAGTCAAGATTCCTTTTGTTCTTTTCTAATCAGTTTAATTTATGAGGAATTAAAACCTTGAACAATTATTTCAATTTTAAAAAAAAATGTGTGCAGAATATTCTCTCTACCTGATATTCCCATCAGTCCTTCAGACAGTCTGCTGAAATCATACCCAGTACGTACAGTATTTACTTATTAATTAAAGTTTTGCATGCTTGATGATTTTCACCTTATGATTATTGATGAGAAAAGAAATAATGTCTAAACCTATTCTGTATTTCTATGACAAAGTAGAAAGCAAAGAAATAATACTGTTCATTTATTTTCCAGGATCGACACATTTCTATTTACAGAATAAAAGTGTATTAAATAAAGAAAAACCCACCCAGTGCTTGAGATTCCATAAATCAGTTGCCTACATTCCTATAAAATGATTTTGTTGACTAGAACATTTCATGGATCTTTTCTTTCTGATTACACTATATTGATTATTTGCATCAGGAAGTTGTCCAAGAAAAGAGATAACAAATACGTGATAGACTGAAGTCTAGGAGGATGGAGGTCAGGAAAAAAATATAAAAAAGCCAACTTAAGGATCCCCAGAAACAAAGTTTAAAACTGTTATAGAATCTCAGAGATTGATAAATAAGCTTTCAGTAAGTACTTGCTCTGTTGAAAACACTGTGCTAGGTGCTGGGTACACAAAGACAAGAATGAAACATTCCCTACTCTCAAAAACTTTAACACTCTCTTAGGGGAGAAAGTATGTACATAATGTTCTTCCTTGTCCTTTGCTTATCAAGAGGACCAATGATATCATGAAGGTAATGTCTTGACTTGAGTATGAACTGATTTAAGTGAGGCGGAATTGCACAAAGTCATCAGCCTTATGCTCTGCTCCAGATTCATGTAAGTCCACTGGCAACACAAAAGTCAAGATGATTGGCTGTGCCTTGGGACGCAGTAGATGATCTTGATGACTTTGAAGTCTGACCATGCTCTAAGCACTCCATAGCACCTGCTTCAGCTGCCTTGGTGACCCTTGGAACAAATTGTTTTCATCTGCTCAGTCCAATGTGGGGCATCTTCATATGCTTGTAGTAGACATCCCCCTAACTCATTGAGGGGTTTTAGGCCTACTTGGTTTAGCCCTTTGGCCAAGATGGTTTTACTGGGGGTGGGATTGATGCACAGAATATAACTTCTTGGAATCCCAGGCAAGAATTGAATGCCAGGTGGACACCAAAGGTGAATAAGCAGCCCTGTAAAGGGCCAGCCAAGCCCTCATACCACAGATGCTACTGCTTTCTAAATACCCCATACACCCAAGAATCAACAAAAATAAGTACAAGTTAATTTGGAAGGGAGTGCGTTAGAAGTTGGGAACAATTAGGAAAGGCTTTGTGTAAAAGGTAGTGCTTTAAAGAAGTGGGGGCTTTTATTTGGCAGAGTTAAGAATAGGTAATTGAGGCCCAGAGATGTTAAATATTAAATGACCAAAGTCACACACATGGCAAGTAGCCACAACAAAATTAATATTCAAACTGAAGTCTTCACAGCACTTATTTCACTAAACCATGCTCAGAAGCATTTGCTTTTGATCAAGTTGTGTGGAACAGAGTGCCAGGCACAGAGAAGCTGTTTAATAAATGTTTGTTGATAGTTCCAGTCATGGAGGACCGCTTGGAGATAGAAAATGGAGTGCATTATATGTGGAACAGACAGAACGCCAATCTGGCTAAATTGTAGGAAAGAGAGCAATGTGTGAAAAGTTACATTGAGACTAGATTATGAAGGGATTTAAAAGTCAGTGAAGTTTATCTTAGAGTCAAAAGGGAGCCACTGGAATTTTTTAAGTAGGATTATAACATGGTTAGAACTGTGTTTATGGAAATTCACTTGCAAAGTACCACAAAGATAATCTAGATCAGGGCGGGGAACCTGTGGCCTTGAGGCCACATGTGGTTCTCTAGGTACTCAAGTGTGGCCTTTTGACTGAGTACAAGTTTTACAGAACAAAACCTTTTCTTAAGGGGATTTATTCTGTGAAGTTTGGATTCAGTCAAAGGGCCTCATTCAAAGATTTAGATGGCCCCATGTGGCCTAATCTAGATCCATCTCTACCCAAGGAGTAGGCCATCTACAAAAGATGTCTCCACCTCCTTTCCTCTTAATCTCTCCTTAACTCTTTGCAATCTGTCTTCCAAACTCATCAGTCAACTGAAACTAGTATTTCAGAAGTTACTTACTAATGATCTCTTAATTGCCTTCTTTCAGTCCTCATCATTCTTGATGTCTCTGCAGCCTTTGACACTTTTTTCACCCGCTTCTTTGATATTCTCTTCTCTCTGGATTTTCATGGCAATGCTCTCTTCTGGTTTTCCTCCTAAGTGCCTGATCACTACTCTGTCCCCTTTGCAGGCTTTTCATTTACTTCATATCCACAAATCATGAAGGTCTCTCAAGGTTCTATCCTGGCCCCTATTCTATTCTCCCTCTATAAAATTTCACTTTGTGATCTCATCAACTCCCATAGATTCAATTAACATCTCAATGCAGATGATCCTCAGATGCACTTGGCCAGCCCTAACCTCTCTAATGATTTCCATTCTAACATCCCCAATGTTTCAGAGACATCTCAAACTGAATGTGCTGCATACATCTTAAAATCATTATATCCAAAACTAAATTCATCTTTCCCCTTTTCCTAAATTCCCTATTACCATCAAGGATACCACCATTCTCCCAGTCACGCATGTTCAAATCCTCAGTATCATCCTCAACTATTCTCTTTCTCTCACTCCCCTTGTGACGGGGAGCTTGGACCCTAAAGACCATATGTCTAAAGACCATATCTCTGGCAGTAACCTATGAGTGGGCCCCAGTGAAGCAAGCTGTCTCTCCTTGTTACAAGAATGAACTCGCCCTGTAGAATTTCCCTGGAATAAACAGGAGCATCTTATATTTACAGACTATCACATACTGACTTCTACAGTTATTGTATACATTCCAGAGGTCAAGCTATGGACGTCAACTCCCGAGGTTATGTTGTATAAACAGGACACTGACTGGTAACAAGCAGGACAGCCATGACCATCAGCTGACTTATTGATTCAGCAGACTTAAAAACACATCCCTTAGAAGCCCCCACCCCATGGACTTCTCGTAGTCACTTCTGGTTAGGACACATGTGCACTAGGTGGAAAAATCGCATGTTCCTTTAAGAATTGACCACTCCTTAATCCCTCCCCAACCATGCAATTAGTATAGTTGGCACACCATGCACTGAGGTTTTCCCTATAAAATCTTTAGCTTGACAGCCATTAGGTTGCAAGTTTCCTAAAAAACTTAGACCTCTTTATAGCATCACAATATAGTTTTTGCCACTTGAATGGAAGATGATTGGAGTCCATGAATTCTTTTCAGATGACACAGTAACACCCCAGTAATTTTGGGGATCCCTGTACCTGATCACTTTCAGCTCTACCTTTGTAACATCTCTCCATTAAACACTTTTCTCTACTCTGACATTGCCACTACCCTGGTATGACCCTCATCACCAGATGCCTACATTAATACAATCTGCTTCTGGTTAGGATTCCTGCCTCAAGTCTTTCCCCCATTCCCATCCGTTATCTGCTTAACTGTTAAATTTAATTACCTAAAGTGGCAAATCTATCTAAATCACTACTTCCCCCATTCAGTAAACTCTAATGGCTCCCTATTACCTCCAGAATTAAATATAGAATTCTCTTTTTGGTTTTAAAAGTCTTTCATAACCTGGCTCCTTCTACTTTCCCAGTCTTCTTACACCTTCTTTCCTTCCATGGACTCTAGCATCCAGTGATACTAGACATTTTGCTGTTCCTTGAATACGACATTCCATTTCCCTAATTTTCACTTGCTGTCCCTTCCTACCTGGAATTCTCTCCATCTCCAAGATATTTCCTAGTTTTCCTGGCTTGTTTCATCTCACTTCTATACTGTGTGCAAGAATATTTTTCTATTGCTCCTTAATCTAAGCGTCTTCCCCAATTTATCCTGTTTATATCTTTTTTTGTATATAGATGCATTTTGTCTGCACCAGAGGTGTCAAACATGCAGCCTGTGGGCAATATAGCCTACTACCCTCCCAAGTGGAACCAGATTAAGATATGATTAGGAAATATTTAACAAAATAAATAAAAATAATAGAGCATAGATAATATTAATACATTTTTTTCCAGGTCAATATATGACCCAGAGGTATCTTTATGTACAACCTAGTGGCCCCCATTTCTATTTGAATTTGACACCACTGGTCTATATTATTAGACTGAATTCCTTGAAAATAGGTATAGGACTTGCCCTTTTCTGTGTCCTGGCACTTAGCAGAGTGCCTGATGAATGGTACATGGTACATGATAGATGCCTAATAAATGCTAATTTGTTAGTTCCCAATAAATGGACATCTACCTTCTTCCAACTGGTATTCAAATGGGATTCTTTAATTACCATACAATCCTGGTAAACTGTCTCTCTGACTGTTGAAGTTTGTCAGTTTTCTTCCTAAAATGTGATGTTCAGAAATGGACACAAGATTCCAAATATGTTCTGAATGGATCAGAGTTAAAAGTATGTATTACCTCCCTCCTTCTAAACAGTATGTTTCTACTAATACAATCTACAATTGAATTCTTTCACGAAAAATCTACTCCAATGATTCATACTGGTATGGAAATTAAACCAAATTATCAAACATTATGACAATAAAGCATAAGTTCTGGGAGGTCCTACCAAATTGTATAGGTCTGGTAAGTATTTTCGTATCTTATTGTCTAAGAACCAATATAGTGGGGCCCTAAATAGAACCTAATCAGAACTTTGACCACCAACTGATGAATTTTGAGTGCATAGCAACTCAAAGGATCATGGTTATATATTTATTGTTGAAATGGATCTTAAGAGACAATCTAGTCTAGATCCCTCAGTTTTTAGCAGAAGGGACTGAGGCCTTGAGAGGTTGTGATTTTCTCAAGGTCATATAAAAAGTAATTGGCAGAATGAGGATTCAAACTAAGGTCCCCTAATAATAGAAGCAGAACTCTACTAGAACAAGTTCATATATATTTTACTGAGCTGTCTCTCTAGTGAGAGTGGGGAGGGGGAGGAATGGGAAGGAGAACAAGATTCATGCTAAGAAATTCATGAATATTTTGGAATATTGATCCCATCAGGTAGGGTCTCATTGACTTGTTTGGTCACGGCAACAAAGTATTCATTCATGTAGTTTGTGATTCAATTTTCTTGTTCAGTGGTCGTTCAGTCAGGTCCGACTCTTCATGACCCCATTTAGAGGTTTCGTGGCAAAGACACTTGAGTGGCTGGCCATTTCCTTCTATAGCTCATTTCACAGATGAGGAAACTGAGGCAAACATGGTTAAGTGACTTGCCCAGGCTCATACAGATAGTGTCAGATCAAATTTGAGCTCAGGAAGAGGAGTCTTTCTGGTTCCTGGCCTGCCACTCTATCCACTGTGTCACCTAGTTGCCTAATAAAATCTCAAAATCTTTTCCATAAGAACTGATTTCTAGCTATGCTGTCCCAACTATGTCTATCTTTTATCTGTGCCATTATTTTTTTTTACTCTAGTTTAGGACTTTACATTAAATTTTCTCTTATTAGCAACCTTTCAAGATCTTTTTGGATCCTTAATTCTATCATCCAATGAAGTAGTTGTTCCTCCTGGATTCACAGCATTTAACAGGTATTTTATCTATGTCTGTATAAAAGGGATTGATTCACGTGTTTAACAGATGTGCTAAGGAAAGAACCTTGCAATACTCTATTACAGACATACTTTTAGGTTGATATCAAGCCATTAATCATCACTCTTTGGATTCAGTCAGCCATGGGATCGTAGTTCTAGAGCTGGAAGGTACCTCAGTGGACTGAGGTCCAGGGAGGTAGAGTGATTTGCCCAAGTTTACACAGGTCACAAGCATCAGAGGCTGGATTTGTATTCAGGTCCTTTGATATTTGTCATTATACACTATAGTACCTCATACTATACTATATTGCAACTAATGTGGAAGTTCTCTAAACATGTTTCATGATCCTAGGAAGATGGTGAAGGGAACAGAAACCTAGGAAGACATGTTCTTCAACTACACCAAATAATGTAAACAAAGAAAAGGCAACAATGACAACGAGTAAGAAGAAAAATGAATGAAACTAATATAAGTTAATTCTTAAAGGAAAAAAATGCTGAAGACTCTATCATCAGTGCTTTGTTCCAGGCTTTCCCATCACATACCATAAGATGACCTACAAGGGCTTATAACCCTGAGGTTGTAACAATTATAAGGAATGACTTAGACATTAAATGCTTGATAGTTTATTGATATCCCTGTTCCCAAGACAGGTGGAGACACCAGAGCTCTGGGTATTCCCACGTTTTACTCTGTCACAACCTAGACCTTCGCTTTGGATGGCCCTTCAAATAACACAACAGAGGAGAGAGAGAGAAAAGGTGGAGAAGAAATATTCAAGGATAAACACCACTGTAAGCAGCATCTTGCAAACCTTTGCCCAGTACTTTGGGGCACCTTGGGTCTGAAGGTCAGTGTTACAGTAAGGGCTGTAGAGCTTATAAGAATGATGAGTATTCAAGGTTTATAATAGACCTTATTAAAGTGACCAGTCAGAGTCCTATGGAAGCAACACCTCAGTTAGTCAATATTACATTTTCAGGGAAATAGACCTGGCCAAGCTCAGGTGGTCTGTCTGTGAGAACAAAAAATCTGCACCAGAAGCATTTAGAAGGGTACAACAGAACTAGATCTTTAAAATGGAAAGGACTGGTAATAAAAAAAAAATATATGTTGTCAAGGACATTGGAGAAAAATCAGCACTCTGCTCAAATGCATTAAAGAGGAAAATGAATAAACATCAGAAGAATCATTTCAATTACTTTATAACAAAGGAAAATGAATTAAAATTCCTTGAGGAAAGTGCCAGAGAACAGGCAATCCTAGTGGCAAAGTAAAAGAGGGAAGAAGAGTATATACATTGTCAGATGTGGTCACTGGATCAAATGTTTTTGTTAGAAAGGAGTAATGAAATTGGGGTGCGGGAAAGGGTTAAAATGAGACATAAAGACAAACACCATCAATAAAGATATGTATATATCCATATGAATGCTATATATGAAATACTAAATGGTACTATTGCATATTAATATATACTATTAAATATTAGCATATACTATATGTTTATATATAAATTATGCTATATATTTATAAATATATACTACTATATATTTACATATTAATGTATACTACATGCTATTATACAGTACTATCTAATATTTAGTATTGTATAAATAGTATATGCATACACACACAAAGTATATGGTCCTACTGTTGCTGAGAATGGTAGCCCCAGAGGTCTACTCTCCTTCCCAGTCTACATGAAGTGATGAACATATGGCCCTGTTGTTTTTTCTGACTGTTCATTTTATTTCTTCATGCTCTTAGGTGAAACAGACTTGGAAATGAACTTGATTAAGTTGCAACTTTGTGAGCTCTGAAAGGTTAAGAGAGATGATAAAGGTCCAAAAATTTTTGGAGATCATGCTAGAATTTGCTGGCAGCTAAGACTGGTCCACCAAAAAAGACCCTTAGAAGCAGCCTACTTGACCTAGTCCAGTAGTATATTGCCTCTAAGATATTATGCTCTGTTAAACCAAGGGGTTATCACTGTCCATCAGCTATGACACATTTGAAAACAAGACTTGGAAGTTTGAGTCCTGTCTCCTAAAGGAATGATTTAGTATAGGGCCAAGTATGTCTCTGGTTAGGGGCAAGATGTATTTGTCTCTTTGTACTCGTCATATTTTCTCAGTAAAATATCTCTTTAGTAAAAGCTGAGATCAATTATTAGTTAAATGATACAGGGACACTAATTACTGATGACTGGTGTTGAAGTAAAGGCACAGGAAGGTGAGAATGAATCAATAGCATTAGAAGCCCTAGTGTTTATCAGCAGTATCCCTAAAACTACAAGCAGAATCTATGGATGACTAGCTTTACTCTGAGAGAGCCAACTCATGAGTTGGAGTGGAAGTTGGGATAAGGATTCCCACAATTCATAAGGCTAATACATGTATGCATGTACACACAAATGCTTGCATGATGCATTGTGACTTGCCTCTGACACACACTGGCTGTATGACCCTGGGCAAATCACTTTAATGCTAGTGTTCTAAGCAAGTCTCTGAGAGATAATAAATGTCACACAAAGTACTGATTTAAATTAGTAGAAGGAGTTTCCTCAACTGGGAGTTTCCTATGATGATGAAATTACAAAGAGTCTCTATTCCTATCCCTACTACAAAAGAGTGTGCTAACCTAATGAGGCTGGGTCTGTTCTCTCCCAATATAGGACTTTGACAGGGTTCTGTTACTGTAGAGTCAGGCCTCTAAAAAGGGAGGGCAGGTTCTTTTCTCACACTCTCTGATTCTTCAAACTTCTAACCCTAGAGTCTTGGGAAATTATTTAAAGCTAAGGGTTTGGCTTATGTACAAAATATCCCTAAAAGGGAGTAGAAATGTTCTTAATGTACAATACAGATCAGGTATAGGATAGCTATTTATTTCCATTACTCAAAAGAAATGATTTAAACATAAATAATTAAAATTCCTATATTCACAGACAAGATATGAAACATATGACTCATACTCTCTCACCAGTTTGATGTTTAAACTTTAAAACATGAGATGCTTAGCGGGATTGCTCAATAGGCATTTCCATTCATCCTTGGCTCTACCCTCAAGATCCATGGGCTTGGGCTCATTCTGACAAAAGTGGTCATCTTCTCTGAGGAGCACTGTAACAACTTCAGGGAACATTTTGCAAAGGGCTGCTGGCACCTATTAAGGGAGTCAGGAATTCCCAACTGTCTTTACTTCCCTAAGCCTCGTGGGCCTCCTGGATTCTCTAGGAGAGAAAAAAACTGGGTAGCTAGCACATAGGTCTGTTCTCAGAGAGTTTTCCCTTTCTATGGCTGGCACCTGGGTTTACGATGGGTCCCCACCTTCAGGAATCCTGTAGTGTCTTCATGGTCAATCTCAGGCTATAGAACACTGATTCCATTCATGCTCCCCTAAGAGTAAAGCTCTGGAAGAATCCCTCAACCTGGAAAGCAGGGTCAAAATGTTCTTGTTACAGGAAGAAAAATAGTTCTAATGTGACAGGCAGTAAGTGGGGGGAAAAAAGGAAAAGACAACCAACAAAACATAGAATGGGATTCCACAGAACAAAGTGGAATGGGAAGTAAGAATTAGGTGGGTGAAGCATAGGACTGACATGATTGATATGGGAGAGCAGGCACTGGTGACCACAGAATAGAGCTTTGGTAGAGGCATTCAATAACCACTGTGCCACCTAATTGCCTCTCTTCCCCCTTACTCCTCCTTCCCACCCCCATTTTTAAACTTATAAGGACTTTACTGCAGACAGGAAGAGTCAGACAAGGGGAAAGATACAGAGTTATGGATGTTTCCAGATTCACAGAAATGCCGTCTCTGGGTTTCAGCAACAGGAGTTCAGAAAGATTGCCATGAACTACTAATTCCCTCCCTTATCTTCTAACCCTTCTAATGATCCAGGCAGTCTTCTCTTTTGTGTTTATTTGTACATATGTTATATTTATCTATAGATATGTTGGATCCCCTAAGTTCTTTGAATGATGGGACTGACTCACTTTTGTATTATTATTCCCAGTGACAAGCACAGTGACTGTGCCTGGGACACAGCAAGAGTTTAATAAATGATTGTTTAATTGATCTGAATGGCAAAGACTTAAACTTTTAGTTTGACTATGAAGGAATTCCATTCCATTCCATTCTGATGCATTGAATTCAACATTTATTAGATTTTCAGTATATAGACACTGCAATAGATTATAAGGAACAAAATTTTTTATATAAACCATGTTCCTTGTCCTTAAGAATTTTATCAGAGTCCAGCATTCAGTGTGCAGCATGTGACATGCAGAGCAGCATGGAGCATAGCAGGGACAGGACCTAAAACAGGCTTCAAGGAACGAACAGCAGCAGTTTGCAGATTGATCAACCCACAAATGCCACAGACAGCTTCAAAGGTCAGTGGGAGGGCTCCTTTACCCAGGACAGGGGAGTGCAGTTTGGACTTCCAACAACAGGCACTACAATAGTAGCTGCCAGTTTTGAAGCACTCTGCCTAGAATGCCTGAGGGCAAAATAAATATTGAGAGAATCCACAGGTCACCTCTTGAAAGAGATTTGAAAAGAGAAACTCCTAGGAATATTGCAGCCAAATTCCAAAGTTATCAGGTCAAGGAGAAAATATTGCAAGCAGCTAGAGAGAAACAATTCGAGTATTGTGGAAACAGAATCAGGATAACATAAGATCTAGCAGCTTCTACATCAAGGGATCAAAGGGCTTGGAATATGATGTTCCAGAAGTCAAACAAACTGGGATTAAAACCAAGAATCACCGACTCAGCAAAACTGAGTACAATACTTCAGGGGAAAAATGGTCATTCAATGAAATAGAGGACTTTCAAGAATTCTTGATGAAGAGACCAGAACTGAACAGAAAATTTGACTTTGAATCACAAGAATCGTGAGAAGCATAAAAAGGTGAACAGGAAAGAGAAATCATAAAGAACTTTCTAAAATTGAACTGTTTACATTCCTACATGGAAAAATAATATTTGTAATTCTTGAGACTTTTCTCAGTATTTGGATAGTTGGAGGGATTGCACACACACACACAAACACACACAAACACACATACATATAGACAGAAAGCACAGGGGCACAGGGTGAGTTGAACATGAAGGGATCATACCTAAAAAAATCAAATACAATTGAGGAGTGAGAGATGAATATAGTCGAAGGAGAACAGGAGAAATGGAATGGGGCAAATTGTCATTCATAAAGGAGGTAAGAAAAAGCTTTTTCAGTGGAGAAGAAAAGAGTAGAGAAGAGGTAAAAAGGAAGCTTACTTTCTTCACATTTGGCTTAAGGAGGGAATGACATGCTCATTCAGTTTGGTATGAAAGTATATCTTGCACTACAGAAGGGTAGGGAAGAAGGGGACAAGTGGGGTGAGGGGCATGATAGAAGGGAAGGCAAATGGGAGAAGAGAGTAATCTGAAGTAAACACTTCTGGGGAGGGACAAGGTCAAAAGAGAGAACAAAATAAATGAGGGGCAGGATAGGATGGAGGGAAATATAATTAGTCTTACACAACATTACTGTTATGGAAGTCTTTTGCAAAACTACACATATACAGCCTATATTGAATTGCTTGTCTTCTCAGGGGTGATAGTTGGGGAGGGAGGAAGGGAGAGAAGAGGAAAGTCAAAGTAGTAGGCATGCATGTTGAGAACTGTTTTTGCATACAACTGGGGAATAGGAAATACAGGTAAAGGGGTATAGAAATCTATCTAGCCCTACAAGAAAAGAGAGAAGAAGAGGATAAGGAAAGGGAGGGATGTGATAAAAGGGAGGACATAAAGAGGGAAGGGGAAATCAGAATGCAAGGCATTATGGGGTGCAGGGAGGGGAGAGATGGGGAGAAAATTTAGAACTCAAAATTTTGTGAAAATGAATGTTGAAAACTAAAAATAAATAAATAATAAACATTAAAATAAATAAATGAAAAGAATTTTATCATCTATAAAATAAAAAATTGATTATATGCACCACAATCTTTTTAATCTTAGTTTTCTTATTTGTGCAGTGAGGTAAAAGGATTGTTAAGATCCATTCCAATTCTCAGTATTTGATCTTAAGACCATTTTTCAATTTGCTGATTTCACTTTCACTGGAATACTGATTTCCAAGCTTCCTTCTAGCTTAAAAAAATTCTGTGACTTTAGCACTCTGTCCCAAAGGGGCCCTCGATATGACGATATTGTTGGAATAGGGAGAGTGCTGTCTCTGAGATTCAAGATGGCAGGTCACTACCTCAGATTTCTTTTACACATTTCAAGTTCTATTATATGAACACTATATCCTTTTACTAACATAGATAAACTTGAGCAATTTATACAAACTGTGGTTGGTGTCATTTGTGGGCTGTTCAAAGTCCCAATTTGCATTGTAATGGCCTTATACAGATGGAGCAACTTGACAAGTTTGAATTAGAACTTTTCATCCCAATTAAATTTAGTTACCCCATGTAGACATTGCCTAAATCTATGATTTAGAATGGTTTGCCTCATCCTGGGATTTTTTGTTTCTTTACTGAGTTTTGCATCTTCAGTAGAGTTTTTTTCCCCCAAAGAACTAAACCAAGTATTACTGATTTCAGCTCTTACTTCAATAGTAAATTCATCTTATAAACAGCTAGTGCCTGAAATCAATCTTTTTTTCTCTGTCTCTTTTTCTATGACTTTTCTTCATCACTACCATAAGTTTTATTTAGTAATGATCATGTCTCCAAATACCTAGGTGCCTCAGTATTGCACTGATTAGCTGCTGTATTCATTTATCAAAAATAATAAAATGGCTTATTGTATCTTATGATAGAATATGTATATATACAATACATATGTAGACATATACACATTTACATACATACACATGTATATATGTATGTGTTCATGTTTATATTTTACAGATGAGGAACTGAGGCAAATAGGAGTTAAGTGACTTGCCCAGGGACTATAGCTAGTGAATATCTGAAGCCAGATTTTTCCTCAGATCTTTCTGACTTCAAGCCTGGATCTTCCTGACTATAGGCTCTATCTACTACACTACCGAGCTGCCCCTCAATTAATGTGATCCATTGATTTTACATACAGAGAAACAAGATCTAAGAGAGGTTAGTGACTTGCCAAAGCCCATATAACAAGTGAAAGAACTAGGATTTGAAACCAGTCTTCTGATTTCAAAGGAAGAACTCCTTCTATTACACTATTACACCATTCTGCTACCCACCATGATCCTGTAATAACAACTAAAAAAATATGAAACATACATGAAAGAAATGTGATGGTTTTTATCAGTCTCACTCTTCTACAACCCTGACTTCCTATCAAATTCAAACATTACAAGTACACTTGGAATACAAGATGTATATGTTTAGTTCATGTTTATTCTTATGAAATGCTGTTTCATAAAGTAGTATCTTTGATGGAATCGTCATTTCAGAAAATGACTCTGGAGTGTGGTTAGTCACTAGCAGTTATAGGTTGACATGGAAGCCTTGGTAATTTATACTTGGGACTTAGTATATCATGGATAAATACACTTAAATAAAAAGAATGAAAAATAATTCAGAAAATAAATAATTCTAGCATTTTCTCTATTCCGAAGTGTGATTGTTGATCCTTTGCTATGACTGCATACTTGAAGAAAATGTCCATCTACTAGAAGTTTCTTTAATTGATAAACACATTTAATTTTGGTCAGCGAGTAGCTTTATTTCTGAGAGTCTACCTACAAGATTCAGAAAATCAAGCATGCTTATTACAGTATAATCTGAAAGAAATAATTAATAAAAAGCTCTTAGACATTTAAAACAGAAAATCTAGTCAATACACCTGATACTTTCGTTTTTCCTTTTAAAATTCTGATTCACTTGGTGCCAAACTGTAATCCAGTGTTCCCTCTTTAGACTGTTAATTGGTAAAATCAATAATACGTTGGTTCCATTATTTAGAAATAGGAGCATTTAAAAAAAAATTATTAATACAAGTCTAAGAATTCCAAATAATGCTTCTTTTTTTCCTAGGTAGAATTGTAAGTAAAATGACATGAGTATCTTCTCATGTATTTTCAGACCAAATTCTTAAATTTCATGTTACTTTCTGGAGATGTCAAATAATGTTGTACATAATATAAGTATATTTTTAAAAAATAAGTTAAAAGATCATAAGAGACTACAGATTTCATCAAAATAAAATTGCATGTTATCTTTGCTTGATCTTGGAAATTTAGAAATTAACGCTATTCTTGAAGAGACAGACTGAAATAACAGTGACCAAATATTGGGGAAATATGTAAAAAATCTTGTTTTTAGTATAGTAACACACAAGACATTTAACTGTGCCAAAATAACCATGTATTAGAAAACTGGAGTTTAGGGAAGATATTAATTCATTCAGGTTACCAGTATGTCTCATCAAATTATCAAGATTTCTATCTCCTAACATGAAAGAAAATGAATATATTCAAAGTATTGCACAATTTAAAATGTAATTTTTTCAGTTTTCAAAGTTATCTCTATTTTAAAAACAGCAACAAATTCAAAGTTATATTTTCTACCTTTTGGCATAGAAGAACACTGCTTTTCAGCCATGTGAATTTTTCCAAATATGAGTAAATGTGACTTCATTTCTAGGTAAAATTCTAGAGTATATATTTTAAAATTTAAAATAACCACAACTGCACTAGCAATAATTAGTGTTTATATATAACTTTAAGTTTTTCAAAGTGTTTTATAAGTATTATCTCATTGTATTGCAACAACTATGGTAGGTAAGGGCATATCATTCCCATTTTATAGATGAAGAAATTGTAGACACAATTCCTAAGTGATTTGTCTAGAGTCCCACAGTTAGAGTGTTGGAGGCTAGATTTTAGCAAAAATGTCCTCATTCTAAGATCTTCATTCATGCCATTTAGTTGGCTTGTGAGCATATCAAAGGAAAAATAGTAATGACTGAGGGTCAGCATTGGTTCAATCATGTTAGATTACATCAATTTCCTTTTTGCATAACCTTAGTAGACTTGGAGATAAAGGAAAGTTTTCATTTTTTGTAATATACAACATGTAGAGTTGTGAGCTTGGTGCTAATTATGGAACATCTCCTCTGAATTGTCTTAGTTGTTAGTGATCTATCTGTCCTGAAATAATTTTTGTATTTATTTGGAGCAACATAAGCTTCTTGAGGATATGAGCAGGAATCTATCCATTCATCCATTCATTCACGATTTCTCAGTATTTATTGTGTTTGTTTTGTTAATTTTATTCTGTCTTTGTATTACTACATCCTGGCATACAGTAGCTGGCTAACAACTCTTTGCTAAAATGATTTGAAGTGAACCAAATTGCAAGGTATTCACAAGATCCTGAGTATACTCAGATAGATAAGGTGCCAGCCCTGCTCTCAAGGAGTTAACAAAGTAAAGCATAAAATATCTAACTATTGGGACTATTGATTTCCTTATCTTAGATTGAAGATGATCTCTAGCATCCTTTCAAGCTCTAAAAGACTACCAATTTATTTTCAGTGAAATAATACTTCACATCCTTTAGATGGTACACTAATGCCTTGTTTTTATGAATAGAAGTATCTGCGACTAGAACTTCCAAAGTCCTCTAAGAATAACTCTACTTGGTTCTCGGAAGAGAAGGAGGGCATCGTTTACAGAGTACAGGATTGTGAGTCAGAAGAACTGAGCTTGTGTCCTGACTCAATCACTTAATAATTCTGTAATGTCACAATGCCATAAACTGCTATGTACTATATAATTGTGGGCTGGTAAGTGGCATAGTTATACCAAGCCTGGATCAGGATGACCTAAGTTCAAATCCTGTTTGACCTGGGCAAATCTTAATTTCTGCTTGCCTCAGTTTCCTCCTCTGAAAAGTGGGGAAAATAATAGCACCTACTCCCCTCCCCCCCGTAGGTGAGGATCAAATGAGAAAATCTTGTGTTCCTCAATTCACAACATCAGAAGAATGCTGGCTTTAAAAAGTTATTTCCTAAGACATAGGAATATAGACTTAGAGCTATCTTGTCAATTAGACTGTGAGCTACTAGAGAGGGAGGAATATTTTTTGACTTAGTACAATATACTTAGTACAGTGCTTGACACCTAGTAGGTGCTTACTAAATGCTTATCGATGCTATTTTACTTTCCCAAGTCTTCATTAACTTAGTCCTGTTGTGGTAACATTTTCATGGCATGTAACTTATTCTCTGCCACAATATGAATGAACAAAGCCTTTACTAAAAACTTACCGCATATAGAGTATCATATAGCTGTTTCATTTGGTGTATTTGTATTCTCTAAGACTATAAGCTCATTGAAGTTGGGGACCAGGCCTTATTCAAACTGATGTATACATAGCACCTAACATAGTGTCTTGCACGTAGGAGCTGCCCAACAAATGATGAATTAAATTGAATTGAATTGTAATAATTTCAAGAAATGATTCAGTTCTCTGAACTTATAGTGATAATATAAACATTTTCATGAGGAACAATTCATTTAAACACTAATGCCATGATCCTTCCCATATTTCAAAGCCTTTACCATCATGAATATACTTCTCTTTATTTATTTATACATTTATTTATTTATACTTCACACACTATTGTGTGACAGGAAATGATGAAAACATTTTTTTTCTACTTTATTGGGAATACATAAGAAAACAAGTTAGTAAAAATTTAACTTACTTGTACAATTGGGCAAGGATCCAGACCATGTTCCATTGGCTGTACACTGCCTCACTGATGATCCAGAAAGTATGTATCCCTCCACGCAGGAATAAATGACTGAACTGGAGAATGTTGTGCCATCTATACGGAACACTTTCCCATTGGCAGTAGTCCCTGGGTTACCACACTGCACAGCTATAAAGCAAATTGATAAGAGCGTATATAATACAGCAATTAGAGAAGCTCTCACAAAAAGTTAATGACTAAATAATTACTAAAAATTACCCAAAGGAGCTATAAAGTACCCTAAAAATAAACAAAGCACCGTATTTTAGAATTGCTTGAAATTCAAGATGAATTTTTGTGGATTTTATTAGTTTAATTACTAGGACTGTAAATTGCATTATGGACTATTTGTTCAGACTTTTATTGTTGAATTGAGTGAAAAACTTTTGTGGTGCAGTAATTACTCAATACCATAGCCTCAGGGCATCACAAAATCCTTGAAGAAAGAATTATAAAATTCTATGCCTTATACTAAAAATATACCTAGTGTAAAATTAGAAGATAAGCTTTGTAATAATAATGAGCTTCTGCAGAGGTTTGTTTTTATTTGATTTCTTTTATGAGAGGAGTATAAAAACATGCTATTTAAATATCATAGACATTCATTTATAATGTGATATATACAGGCATGTAACTCATATAAAATGATCATGAACTCTATTTCAAGATTAGGTAGAATAAAAATTTTACTACACATAAAATAAAATAACTAGTTAAATTTAAATATTACATTTTAATAAACTCTTAATATACTTCACACCTATAGAGAGAAGAGAAGGGAATAGTCATTTACTATGTGCAGGTAACAATTTTAAGAACTATCTCAGCTCATCCTCACAATAGCTCTTAGAGGTAGATATTATTATGCCCTTTTCATACTTGAGGAAAACTTAGGTTAAGTGACTCAACCAAGGTTACACAGTTAGTAAGTGTGTAAGGTTGGATTTGAAATCATGTCTTCCTAACTCAGATCAGTGCTCTCTCTACTATATTGCACATTGTAATATTTCTCAAAAGTGCCCTGGGATAATTAAGAAAGAGAAAACAAATTCTGTAGGCATTTTTAGGTGAAGAAAGTGGTATCTCACAAGTGAAGTAAATGGGTATCAAGGAAAGGTAAATAGTAAAAATTGTACTCAATTACCTCTCCAGTCCTTGGAAGAACTTTTGCCTTGGGTACTTCAAAAGTCATCCAGCCCACTGAATCACTGATAATAACCTTTTTACTCTAATAAATGGTTGTCCACTTGGCTTTTAGAACTATTCATGGTCTACCTTTCCAACTGTATTTCATTTTAGGTGCCTTCACACTCTATTTCAGCCAAGTTGGCCTAACTGCTATTTTGTCATACTTGAAATTCCATCCCCTAAAGGCACAGTGGTACCTTGAATAAGCTCTCTATTCCTCATAACTGTAAAGCATTCCCTTAGGCATCCACAACACAGAGGTGCCTAGCATTCATCAAGATACAACTAAGGAACCAACTTCTACAAGATGCTTAGCTGAATCCCTCCTTTTCCTAATTACTAGAAAACTTCCTGGAAAAAGACTTTTCATTTTCTTTCTTTTTTTTTTTAGACTTAAATACTAAAACTTAAATACTCAATAAAGAAAAGAAAATGAAGCACATTATAAACTTAAATAGAAAATAAGAAAAAAAAGCATGTCATGTGCACAGCAGAACATGAGAGGATTCAAAATATGTAAGAATAAATTTCCAACTCAAGAGAACCTATATTATAAGTACTATGCACTACGTTGAGAGCTATCCATCTTTTTTTTCTTTCATTTTAAGTATTGTTTTCTTCTCTGTTGTGCACTTTTTACTTTGTTCTCTTTTCTCCCTTCCTTTTCCCTAGGCTAAAATTAAGGATATATTTATATATACATATAGATGCACACACATACATACATACATATACATATATAGACATATATTTTTCCTAATAAATCCTACTCCTGGTTTTTGTTTCTATGTTTGTGCATATCTCTTATTTTCTATCCCTCCTGAGTCCTCTACTTTATTTCTACCCTGCTACCTTGCCCTTCTATTACTTAACCTACACTCCCTCTATGGATCCATCCCTTATCTGTCCATTCCCTTCTTCTCTATGAGATGGAAGACTAGCAGACCTTAACTTTTACCTCAATTGGTGGCTTTAAATGGAATTCAAGGTCTTTCAACCTCTTTCCTGCCATCCACTGACACTTTCATAAGATCTACTTATGTAATCTGAGGAACTTCAGAATTTGCCTTCTACCCCATCAAAATATCCTTAGGAAATCTGAGCCTTTCCATCTGCCCTGCAACTGAGCTTTATTTCTGCATTGGTCCTCCAATATGTATGAACTCTTTGAGAGAAGGAACTTTCTCATTGTTTCCCATTTGTATCTCCATTGCTTCCTATAGTGTTTAGCACATATTAAGTACTTAATAAATGATTTTTCATTCATTAATTTCAGTCGTAAACTTTGCCAAGGCCTTTGGACCATGGCAATAAATCCTAACATGATCAAATGCAGAATGTCATCTTATTTATGTTAATTATATTTTTCTAATAAAAATATAGACCTGAAAATAACATAGTTATCACCATCTAGATATCTACAAGAGACTGTTTTCCTCTTTTGTCATCCAGGATTCTGGAATCAGCAATTTTCCCATCTCTCTAATACCCCATCAGTTCTTCTATCTCACTCCAAGCATTCAAGCACTTAAAGACATTGGCCAAATGGTGTACAAAAACTGCTTTTGTTGCTTTACTATCGCTTGTGAGGGTTTCTGAATATGAGGATTATTTATTCACCAGTGGGGTTCAGTAAACAAACTCAGCTTTCTAAGCATTTCCACCTTATTTAAAAAAAGAAAAAAATATTCAAGATAGTAGGGAAATAGAAAGATAGCACGTTGATACCCTTACTGAATTCAAATCATGAAGACTACTTGGATTATATTCTTACTGAAAGTAATTTAATGAACATGAAGGTAGGATCAGAACTGACTTGCTAGTTGTTTTTTAGATACAATTTTCCATCTCTTCTCTTGCACACAGATTGACCAAGCCTTGAATGCTGTATTTACTCTCCCCTGACCCGATCTCTGATTTGTGGAATCCTTAGTTTCCTTCAGAGTTGAGATATGCAGCTTTTTCTGACTCTCAATTTCTAGTGCCCTACCAAGAAGCAGAGCCCTACTTCTTTTTGCCAGATTCCTTATGACCTACCACTAACTTCTTTTGAGTCTAGTAGGCATCTGTTAACCAATTATTGCCAGATTGCCCCAAAATTATTTTCTACCCATGTGCCAAACTTTCTTCATCCACTTGCTCCACTAGACATGACCTACTTTGATTGCTGCTACCAGCCCTGACATTATAGTTATGCTTTGGTAAGTACATCAAATCTCTTTCCCATACCTGCTCTGAATTGTCTTATTCCCCACTAAGCCTGATGTTCTGATGTTACAGGCCTTTTCCCTAGCTTTCTTCTATTTGTTCCATCTTTCTCAGCTTCATGTCTCTGTTTCTTATTCTTATTTTCATACTATCTCATATATTTGAAGAAATGGTACATTCTCCATATTCTTCTTGATATTTGTCCTTTCTAGCAGGAATACTCATAATATTATATAGTATGGTAATTTATATTTTCCTAAGAATTTTTAAAATTCTTTCAACTTAGCATACTTGAGACCATGAAACCACAATAACAATCACTTCCAACAATATGTTAATACTTGAAAAATCTGTAATTTCATTGCTATTAGTACACAAAATTAATTTTCTTTGAAAATTGCTATAGTAAAAATAAAATAAAAACAAAATTTCTCTTGTCAGACTGATGAGTAGGAGCCTTTGTGAATTAGCCTAATCTATTCCTATACAGTATATTACTAGGCTTAAAAGTAGCACAAATTGTAAAATCCTGTCATAATGTGTCTTTTCCTGACAAAGACTTGGTAAACCCAAGGCCACTGATGTATCAAGAGAAATGAGAGCAGAATATCTTTAGTGAAACTTAATGAAAAAAAAAAAAAAACGGTTTCAGGATGGGAATCCTGAGAAGGTGGCAGGAGTGGAGGTTCTATAGGGTAATAGGGTCACATAGCTAGTAAATGTCTGAGGACACTTTTAAAGTTCTGACTTTCTTACTGGAAGTTTGGTGCTCTACCCCCTGCTCCATTTCAGTGCCCCAAATATTACAATAATACAAGTAATACGTCAGCAAATGCTGAAAACTCAACAATGCCAACAAAAGAATAAAAACCCAGGGCAAAGTTATCCTAAAAGAAACCATATATAAATGAGGATTAATTCATAGGCCATTCATTCCTGATTATTCCTTGTACATTCTTCCCCTACTTGCACAACACAATCAATAAT
Source organism: Notamacropus eugenii (assembly GCF_028372415.1). Lineage (NCBI taxonomy): Eukaryota > Metazoa > Chordata > Mammalia > Diprotodontia > Macropodidae > Notamacropus > Notamacropus eugenii. The sequence continues at coordinate 135,233,955 of NC_092875.1, read as the reverse complement.
CTCTGCTTTTCCAAATACCAAGGCAACTAGATGGTGCAGTAGATGGAGCTTGGAAGCAAGAAGACATCTTCCTGAGTTCAAATCTGGCCTCAGACACTTAGTAGTTGCATGACCCTAAATCAATGAACTCTATTTGCCTCAGTTTCTTCATCTGTAAAATTAAGGAGGAAAGAAAATGATTTTTGTCAAGAAAACTCCAATTGATCACAAAAAAGTCAAACACAACTGAAAAGTGACTGGACAGGAGCAGTTCCCAAACTCCAAGTGGCATTTTAGATAATATCTTTTGGAGTTAGTCTCTTGGCAATGAGTGTGTGTCGGATGGGGCAAAATGGTGGAAGCTATTCCAAGTATACATAACCAAGATATTGCACAACCAGATACCAGAGTTTTAATATGAAAAAGTAAATTTTGCATGTAGCAAGAAAAACAAATAAATGGCACTTAAAATTATAAGCAGAACCAATCAGAATAGTGTAAGAGTACTCTAATTCTGTGGTTACATGAAATAACAGGAAAAATTGGAATATGATATTTCAAAGAGCAAAGTAGAACAGTTGTAATCCCCAAATAATAGAGCCTACAAAGCTGAGACTAAATAACAATAAAAGAAATTTGACATTTAATAAATGCGAAGAACTTGAATAATTCCTTCACAGGAATACAGAGGTACCACATGCACACACACACACATCATGCTAAATGATCAAACAGCTAATTTTAATAGTCATGGCTAGCCCTTCTCCAGATATTCACTGATATCCATTAAAAAAAAATCTATAATAGATAATATTAATTTTTATCCATAGTCTACAAATCTTATATTTTAAGTTTAAATTGACTTGGATTAACCCTAAAATGTGTTCTGAGAAAACAGAGACGATAGCTAATATATAACTTGGTTCCAGGTACAAAAAAACCATGTTCCTTTTACCAAATGAAGGCAACAGAGTCCTTAATTCCAGTGCAAGCATTCATGATAACAAATCATGTTGAGAATGGAAAAGCCTTGTCTTCAATGATCACAAAAAGAAGAAAATGTGGTTCATAAGCCCATAAAAATTCAATTTAATTTGCTCCCTTTTCCAGCAGATCCCTCTTTTCCATTAGTGTCCTATATCTTCTCATAAATTCAGAAAACACTGCTTTGGACTTCATTTGTGAGGGAAATTAATTTGGGATTGATAAAGAGGCAACTTGCTCACTCATACCACTTTTGCCTGGGAGATTCATATAGTCATTTAAGGGACTGCTCTAACCAGTTCAAGTCTGCATGGAAAGAAGAAATTTGCAATTACTAGATAGGGGACCTGCTGTGCATCACACCAGAGTTGTTCAAGTAAGTTCCACCAAAGACGTGGAAAAAATTCAGTTCTTTAGTTTCCCCATGTCATGCCTTAGTTTCCTGCTAACCTACCCTGAAGGTAATATTGAATGAAGGTTTCTGAGTTCTAAAGTCAGGAACCAGGCACTCAAAGAGACGTCCTTAACAGATTGCTTCTTGAAGGAGAGGCAGACCACTGACAGGATCATCACACTGAAACTGAAAGACTAAAGACACTAGAGAGGGGCAGGAGATCTAGGCCTTGATAACTATCTACAATAACTGCCTTGAATTACTCAGACGGTGAACAATTATGATGAACGTAAAAATATCTGTTTAGGAGCCTCACAGAAGATCTTTACATTCTGAGACCATAATAATGACAGTAATGGGCTGTCTTTGTTTAGGCTTTTTCCTCTTTGGCATTTTCTATGGTGAAGCTTCCCCTTCACATCCAGACTACAGGAAGATACAAAGCTCTAAATGAAGGATCATGCTCCTATAACTTTATCAAGTTACAAAATCCAGGAGTTACCTTGATGAATGTTAGGTGGCACAGTGGACAGAATAGAAGGCTAGGCTTGGAGTTCAAATCTGGACTCAGGTTCTTATTAGCTATGTGACCCTGGACAAGTCACTTTGTCCCCTTTGCCTCGGTTTCCTCACCTGTAAAATTATCTGGAAATGGCAAACCGCTCTAGGATTTTTGCCAAGAAAACCCCAAATGGGGTCATGAAGAGTCAGATGTGACTGCAAGGAACCAAAACATACATTCAAAATGTAAGAAGACTGGATAGACAGAAGGGAGTCATGTAATAAAGGACTTTGAATGCCACAAGATTTTCCATTTGATACTAAAGATGATAAGGAACCATGGAAGTTTATTGAATGTGGCAAAGATGAGAAATGCCCCTGGAGAATGCTGAGGATGAGGGTTAAATGTATAAGATATTGCACTCAGCAGCATCAGAGCAAAGACTGTTAAAATTTTTCTACCTTTATAAGGCAGTAAGAACACTTTTTCATTCCTCTTCCTCTTTGATTTCTCTGAAGTTTTTCAAACTGCCAATCACTCTTTCCCCCTAGACAAATAGTCTTCCTTAGGCTGTATTGTTCTTCTATTATTTTTCTTCTACATCTTTAATTTCTCTGTCTCTATCTTTGTTGTAGTTTCCTCAGTTTTCTTAATGTGAATCTGCTCCCCAAGGATTTGTTCTTGGCCCTGCTTCTCTTCTTTATGCCTTTTCTCGTCAGTATCGTTTACTGCCATGGCTTAAGTTATGACCTGTATGTATACAGACCTCTTTAGAGCTTCAGATCTGTGTCTTTGACAATTTATAGGGCATCAACATAAGGATATTCTACCAAGACTCAATATTCCTAAAACTGATTGCTATCTTTCCTTTATTTTTTTCCAGGTTTCATTGTTTATGGCCTTGAGATTAGCTTTGAATATTCTTCTCCTTACTATCTCGTATGTAGGGAGATTATAGATCTTGTCAAAATTATCACAAAATTTTGGTGATAGTAGTCTAGGTGTGTGAGAACATTGTACAGCAAGTAATCATCCTGTCTTTGTTTGGAAATCTTTAGTGAAAAGAAAATCGCTACTCTATGAGGAAGCTAATTCTAACTCTGAAAAAGTTTTAGTGCTAAGAAGCTTATTTTTATTTTTAAGTTAATATTAGTCACCATTTCTATAGCACTTTAAAACTTTCATTTTGCTTTAAAAATATTATCTCATTCTGTCCTTATGACAAGGCTAGGAAGTAAATGCTTTTATTTTTTCCATTTCTAAGATAAGGAAATTGAGGCAAAGAAGTGACTTGTCCAGGGTCACACAGCTGCTAAGTATTTACAGCAATATTGAACTTAGATTTTCTTGGTTCAAAGTTCAGCTTCTATCCACTGCACCACCTAGTTTACTTTAAAGTTCTTCCCAGATTCACGGAAAAAAAAAATCAGGGAACAAAACAGTTCACTAAGCTTCTCCCCATCTCCCTCCACCTTTTTAGGCCTAATCTCTTTCTGTTAGTAAAGCAAGTAAATGATTAAGAACAAAGTCTAGGGCTCAAGAAATTGGATTAAACACAATAACCAGATTTAGAATAGAGAAATGTGCCTTCCTCTTTCCCTTGAAAGGATTAGGATAACTATTGTTCTAAGAGAAAGAAGTCTTCTGGGAGGTAAGGATTTAAGAGGAGTGTTCATGGAATGAATTTCCAAGATTAAATGACTATTGTTTTAGGTTGAAGTAGCAAAATATTAACATTTCACTTACCCTTTTTTAGATTTGATTTACAATTTATATTTATTACTTGACTGTATGACTTACCATTAATATTTATTATGTTCTAAGATTGTCCTTCCTTGTTAAAGAATCTTATAAATGCTACTTCAGAAATGTAAGGGAAAGACTTGCTTAAAGGCTTGAGAGGATTGGGTCAGTATGGACAGGGGCAGGGAAATTGTGGCCCTCTAGGTCCTCAAGTGCAGCTCCTTGACTGAATCCAAACTTCACAAAACAAATTCCCTTAATAAAAGGATTTGTTCTATAAAACTTAAACTCAGTCAAAAGACCTTATCCAAGGACCTAGAAGGATACATGTGGCGTTAAGGCTGCAGGTTCCCCACCCTGCAGAGCAATGTTAGAATTTAAATCAATTTTGAATTAGAAAAAAATATTTTTTATAGGTTTATACCTGTAACTCAGAGTATAGTATTAATATAATTTTCCTTTGATAAGCTAAAAAATGCTTTAGATATTGTTTGAGCAGGGCAGCATACAATAGAACCACCTTGCCCAAAGTCCAAGAATGCTTCTCAAATTTTACAACAATCGCAGTAGCTTCTTTGGCTGATGTCATTTGTCATGACTCGTTTTTGGTGTAACCATATTGACTCTCTACAATAATATATCCTACAATTTGCTAAGAATTAAAGCTACCCTTACTGATCTCTAGTGCAAAGGATTTATTGTCTTCTGTTTTCTGAAAACTGGGTTATTAACCCTCCTCACCTCTGATGACCTTTCTCTTACTCATGTTGTTTCAAAGATTCTTAACAGTGATTATGCAGTAACACCCTCAATTTTCTATCAGTGTCTTGGGATCTAGTTCATCTAGGACTGCAACCTTAAACTTATCAAGAAGACAGGAGCTTCCTTATTTTCAAATAACTTATTATAGGCTTCCATCTTTGTATCAGCCCTTTTTGTTCTATCTTTTACAATCCAAAGTTTATTCTCCTTTTGAGAAAAATAAAATAGAAACAAATAATAGTTGAGTAGCTCTGATTTCTGTCACCCATTTTCATTGTCTTTTCCAACTGACACAGCAGTCCTAGTACTTCCTTTACCTTCTTCATTTAACCATTTCAGAAATCCTTTTATTGTTCTTAGGACATCTTGTAGCTCTCAGTTCATTTTGAGATAATGTGCTCCTGATTCTTTTCTTATATGATCGTGCCACACTTTTGTATTCATTCTCGGATATTTCCTCTTGTTCCCCTCTTCTGTATGTCTTTAAAAAAATTTAATTCCGTTAAGTTTCTTGTGTTGATCTTTCAATATAACTCCTTTTTTGTCCTTTACTGAGGTTGTTCCTCTTTGTATCTTCTTATTCATCCTAGACTTACTTCTCCTTTAGAATTTTAGGATAAGGGATCCTATCTTCTCACCTTTTGAAACTTGTACTCAGAAAATGTAGGCTACCAAACAAACTGTGACTGGTTTCCCTCTAACTATAGAGAGAACTCTAGGACAATGTATTTCCTTTCAAGGTTCCCATTATTTCTACCCTCAGCAACTAGATGCTTCCCAGTAAGGAACAAATACTAAAAGAAAAGACATTTATCTTATTGCTTCCTCTATCTTACTATAGCTAAGTTGGTTTGGTGGATAGAATAGTGAATCTGGAATCAGGAAAACCTGAGTCCAAGTCTGTCCTCAAACACTTACTAGCTGTATGGCCCTGGGTCTGTCACTCATTTTATGTTTGTCTCAATTTCCTCAACTGTAAAATAGATAATAATAGCACCTACTTTCCAGAAGCGTTGTGAGGATCAAATAAGATTATATTTGTTAAATGCCTGACATCTAGTTTATGCTATATAAATGTTTATTCTCTTTTCTTCCTTTTCTCCTTCGCTTGATCCCAGAATAGTCACTAGAAGATCAGTAGCTTGAGTGAGATGAGGAGATTGTGAAGACTTTTCATAATAAAAATATAGGGAATATTGGATTTTCTAAATAAAATTTCTCTTCCATAAGGCCTCTCCCTCTGGATATCTGAGTTTCAGGTATCCAGGGCTTGTGGATGGTCAGTTGGTTTCCCCCCCACTTACCAGCTACCAGATTTCTTTGTGAAAGTACTGCGGGCTGTAGCCGAAACTTGGAAGTTACTCAAATCTCCCCATTGTTTGTTGTACTGTTGCCACATCAATGCTACCAGTTCCCATTTCTCCCCCTTCCCTCTTTTCTAAAGCCACATCAGCAGTTAAGTTAGATATTAGATGAGGTAATTGTGTTGGGATAGGTGAAGATTTCCCGGGATTTGTCTAGTATTTCGCCCTTAGATTGTAAGCCTGCCTCCCAGACAATGGAGAGGTGGGATAGTGGGGAGGTGGGATTCTCTGCATTAGGGTATAAAAATTGTGCTTCAATTTATGTAAGTTGCCTCCCTCCACCAGGTTCCCTGACCTGGTGGAAGGACGTGCCTTTCTCGAGAATTGTAATAAATCTTATTCTTTCTGTTCTTATTGAGAAGCCTCTTTATTTATTTAAGATTTTGAGTAAGAGTCTTTTTATCCCACACAAGCTTATCCCAGATTGGAGTCAGTCCTGATCAATAATTTGCTTGACCCAGACCACCAGTGGATCAACTAGGCAGCTGGGACACCATGTCCTACATGCAAGAAAATGACAAGAATTAATTTGAAATTATTCTCGTGAACCAGTTCTCACATGTAAGGATTTAAACATGTTACAGGCACCCAAGTTGGAGTGTTTGTAGCAGGGTCTATATTTAAATAGAAATGATTTGGGATTTGGCCCACTTTATCTCCAGAGACACGACGATTTCTGCCCTTGTAGAAAATAACTATGGCTGTGATTGGGCAATCACTCTTTTATTTTCCTATTTTCAAGAGGGGTATTGGTCTAGAATTATTCTGCATCATATATTTGTAGTTTAAGGGTATAATCTAAGTTTGGGGACCACTTTCACCTTTCAGAGGTGAGGGTAAAAGCTAACTCTTAGCTAGTTCAATTCCCTCTCTCTCTCTCTTAGCTAGTTCAATCCCCCCTCTCTCCCCTCCCCCCACTCCCTCCCTGCCTCCAGGCTTATTATGCAAAAGACAATCACAAGTGTCAAGCAAACATTGCAAAGAATAAAACAAAAATTGGAGAACTCTTACAATTTAATTTAAACAACAGAACACACAAAAGAATGAGATCTTTTTGACTTGGAAGGGAAGGAAAATCTTAGTTCAATCCAAGAGAGAATGATTTTACCCAAAAAAGCTACTGCTTGAAGTCTCTGCAAGTGCAGGAAATGGAAATCAAGGGCTACAATGGGGGCAGGATGACTAGCTTTCCCCTCATGTCTGTGGATCTCAGGAGCTCTTCCATGTGCTATTCAAAGTTGTGCCCTGAATCTCACACTACCCCCTTCCAAACTTGACTCCTCCCTTCCTCAGTGTCTCCATTAATCATGATTCTCAGCGTCCTCATATACATGGTAAACAACATTATAGACAATGGTTAGTAGTCATTCAAGAGTCGTGTTTCCTTATACGTAGACATTGTCACAGGCCTGTCCATGGAACTGTCCAAGTCTTCCTAGGTCAGGGGTGTTATAATTCCATAGTAATTTAAGGTTTTTGCTGTTTTTTTATGTTGAAATCCTGTCTTTACATCATGTAAATTTCCCATTATATCACTCTCTCTCCTTCCAGAGAGCTGCTGTTGTTTTTTGTCTTTTGCTCTCAAAGAGGACCATGACATCAGGGAGGTGATGCCACAATATGCAAGTGAATTGGATTTAAGTGAGACAGGTTTGTGCAAAGTCACCAGCCTCACTTTCTCCTCCAGAGCCATCTGGGCCTAGTGGTGAGATGTAGAACAGGATGACTTTAGATGTCCCTGGATGCAGTGGGAGACCTTGGCCTTTATAAGTATGGTCTTTCCCAGGTATCAATTTCACTAAGGTAACACTCATTCAGTGATTAAGGTTAGGTAAGAAACGAGACAGAGAATGACCTCTTTTTTTTTGACAAAGTAAAGAGGTTATCCTCTACATAGAAAGTTATCCCTTTTAATAAAGAATTCAGTGCTGTTTCCAGGGACATACAGTTTTACTATCCTTCATTGAAATACTCTGTCTCCTGCCAGGAGCTCAACATCCCCATGTTTTGAACTGTAGTATAGAAATACAAATCTTTTTATCAGACACCATCTTCTAATCCAGATGTTCACTTCCTAAATCCATCTGGTTGTTATAAAATCTTGCCTAAAGTCAACAACACTAATGAAAAGCTCATATCTGCCCTTAGTCAGTTTCTTGACCAGGGTTTCACAGTCTGTAGCATGGCTCCTAGATTCTTTCTGACTATATCATTGCCCTTTTCTCCTAGCCAATTCCCTGAATTCCCAGAAACTGGTAGCAGTCATAAATTCTGACAAGTTTTGTGAGGTCTGTGATGTTAATTAAATTAATGAGAGTTAAAGATCTTTCCTACCCACTAATGGGTCTGCCTATTAAGGTCAGTTTGATTAGGGGAGATTTGTTTTATAGGAAGGCTCACATCTTCTGTCAATTTCTAATGAAACACTGGTTCTGAAGGGTTGTGATGCCTTGTGACTTTGAAAAGTGTATATATACTCTGAGGTGAGGTTTTGTTTGGGGTTTACTCATTGGAAGTGGTTTTTTGGCCAGATGAGACATGGGTTAGCCACCAGAGAGCCTCCCACCCTCCCTTGAAAACCCAGATGTTGGTGCTTCTCTCTCTCGTAACTATGTATGTACAGTCAGAGAGGTGGATCTGGGTCTGTTGATCTGTGTTGTATGTATTGCTTATGGTCAGACAGTTGGAAGCCCTACCTGCTGGTTTTTATTTCTCTGTATTTTCTCTAAGTGCAGGGTGCTGACTTTTCCCCCAAAACTAAGTGAATGACATATATGCTTGGTTAAAGTAGATTGCTGACCCCTCAAAAGTTGCTTTCCTTTGATTTTTTAACTAATTTATTTAATTTTGGTTTTCACCATTCATTTCCACAAGATTTTGAATTTTAAATTTTCTCTCCATCTCTCCCCTCCTACCACGCCAAGACACCATATATTCTGATTACTCCTTCCTCTAATCTGCTCTCTCTTCTATCACACCCCTCCCTTCCCTTCTCCCCATATTCTCTCTTTTCTTGCAGGGCAAGACAGATTTCTATACCCCATTACCTGTATTTCTCATTTCCCAAGTGCATGCAAAAATAATTCTCAACATTCATTCCTAAAACTTTGAGTTCCAACTTCTCTCTCTTCCTCCCTCCTGACCCATCCCCACTGAGAAGTCAGGCAATTCAATATAGGCTATATATGTGTAGTTATGAAGAAGACTTTCATAATAATTGTATTGTGAAAGGCTAACTATATTTCCCTCCATCCTATCCTGTCCCTTTTTATTCGATTCTCTCTTTAGACCTTGTCCCTCCCCTAAAGTGTGCACTTCTTATTACTTCTTCCTCCCATTTGCCCTTCATTTCATCATCACCACCCTTTTCCCCTTCTCCCCTACTTTCCTTGTGTAAGACAGATTTTCATACCAAATTGAGTGTGTATGTTATTCCCTCCTTAAGTCAAATGTGATGAGAGTAAACTTCACTTTTTCCCTCTCACATCCCCCCTTTGCTCCTCCATTGCAAAAGCTTTTTCTTGCCTCTTTTATGAAAGATAATTTGCCTCATTCCATTGCTCCCTTTCTCCTCCCAATATATTCCTCTCTCACCCCTTAATTTAATTTTTTTAGATATCATCTCTTCCTATTCAACTCACCATGTCCCCTCTGTCTATGTGTGTGTGCATGTGTGTGTGTGTGTGTGGGGGGGTGTGTGTGTGTAAAATTCCTCCAACTATCCAAATCCTGGGAAAAGTTGCAACAGTTACAAATATTATCTTTCCATGTAGGAATGTAAACAGTTCAATTTTAGTAAGTCCCTTATGATTTCTCTTTCCTGTTTACCTTTTCATGCTTCTCTTGATTCTTGTGCTTCAAAGTCAAATTTTCTATTCAGCTTTGGTCTTTTCATCAAGAATGCTTGAAAGTCCTCTATATCATTGAATGACCATTTTTTCCCCTGAGGTATTATACTCAGTTTTGCTGAGTAGGTGATTCTTGGTTTTAATTCTAGTTCTTTGACTTTTGGAATATCATATTCCAAGCCCCTTGATCCCTTAATGTAGAAACTGCTAGATATTGTGTTATCCTGATTGTATTTCCAAAACACTTGAATTGTTTATTTCTGGCTACTTACAATATTTTCTCCTTGACCTGGGAACTTTGGAATTTGTCTACAATATTCCTAGAAGTTTTTCTTTGGGGATATCTTTCAGGAGGTGATCAGTCGATTTTTTTCAATATTTATTTTGCCCTCTGGTTCTAGAATTTCGGGGCAGTTTTCCTTGATAATTTCATGAAAGAGACTTTTTTTGATCATGGCTTTCAGGTAGTCCCAAAATTTTTAAATTATCTCTCCTGGACCTATTTTCCAGGTCAATTGTTTTTCCAATGAGATATTTCTTATTGTCTTCTATTTTTTCATTCTTTTGGTTTTGTTGTGTAATTTCTTGGTTTCTCATAAAGTCATTACCTTCCATCTGCCCCATTCTAATTTTTAAAGAACTATTTTCTTTGGTGAACTTTTGAACCTTCTTTTCCATTTGGCTAATTCTGCTTTTTAAAACATTCTTCTCCTCATTCACTTCTGTGGATCTCTTTTGCCATTTGGGTTAGTCTATTTTTAAAGGTGTTATTTTCTTCAGCACTTATTTAAGTCTCCTTTAGCAAGCTGTTGACTTGCTTTTCATGATTTTCTTGCATTGCTTTCATTTCTATTCCCAATTTTTCCTCCACCTCTCTTACTTGATTTTCAAAATCCTTTTTAAGATCCTTCCATGGGCTGAAACTGTTGTGTATTTTTCTTGGAGGTTTTAGATGAAGAAACCTTGACTTTTATGTCCTCCTCTGATGGTATGTTTTGTTCTTCCTCATCCAAAAGGATGGAAGAAAATACCTATTTGCCAAGAAAGTAACCTTCTATAGTCTCATTTTTTTTTTTTTACCATTTTTTGGCATTTTCCCAGCCATTTACTTAAGTTTTGAGTCCTTTGTCAAGTGGAGGGTATGCTCTAGGGACCTGTAGGTTCTTAGTTCCTCCAAGGTAGCATAATCAAAGGAGAAGCGTTTACTAACCACTAATATTCATTTCTTCCTCTGACTCTTACTGAATAAGATCTCTCTATAGGTGGCACTTAAGTATTTGCATGATCTTTCCTTGAAAGACAAACAGCTGTCTCCTCACAAGTTCCAGCTCCTTTCTCCCTCTAAAAAGTTCATGTCTGATATTGTTTATATGTATTCTGGAATCCTTTCCCCCTTTTCTTCTATGTGTTTTCCCTTTTTAGTTCCTAGCACTCATCAGAATGTCCCTCTGCCTCTTTAGATCTTTCCTTTGGAAGCCATTCTTTGATGTTTAAAGAACCATTTCATTCTCCCTGATAACTTGGAGATTCAAGAAGTAGGCAATTTTGTACACTGACTTGTAACTTACTTGGCCATGAAGAAAGATGACTTTTTGGATTCTGATTTAGTCACTCAGTTATTCTTGATTTCCATACTTGCTTGAAGTAAGGTTCTAAGTTCTTATAAGTAAGTCTTAAGGCTATATCTGGTGGTGAATTGCAGTGGTAAACTCCTCTTAGATATACTTGAGGAATTAACTGTTGATCTTCAACTCTCCTGAGTTGTCACTCTTCACCTCAGCTGCCAAAATATCTCTCAAATCTCTGCCTTCCTCTTCAGTTCCATGGTCACCATGCTAGTGCAGGATCCCTTTATAATTTATGTGGTCTTTTGAAATATTCTCATTACACATCTTCCTTCCTTGTATCTCTGTTAACGCATTCTTCTTTATTGCAGCCAGAAGACTTTCTTATACAGAATTATAATCATATCACTGCTTTGCTAACAAATCTTCAGTGGCTTCTTATTGCTCAACTAAATAAGTTCAAAATGTCTTAGTTTAAATTGTTCCTTTCCCTTCATTTGATGACTTTCTACTCATTCTGTAAAGCTCAATTCAAATATCTCCTCCCCCAGGAATCAAGGCATCATTGATCCTCCTTAATCAGCATGGACTTTTCCCTCTGGGTTTATACAGTACTTTGCATCATATCATATACTATAGTCTCATATATTTCATCTATTTTATTCTCTTATTCTTTAGTAGATGGTATGGTCACTGAGAAAAATAACTGTATCAGATCTAACCTTTATATTTTCACTGCCATCTAGCACTATACTTTTCATACAACAGATCAATTAATCGATCAACAACAATTTTTAAAGGACTACTAAGTGATGGGCATTTGCCAGATGTTTAACATGTTAATGCAAAGAATGAAACAACCCATACATCCAAGTAGTTTATTTTCTAATGGCAGAGATGACTACACACACACACACACACACACACATACACACACACACTGCAGAATAATGTAATATATGCAGAACAAACACAAAGAAAAATACAAAGTACTTAAATATTTATAAAGAATAAATGTTTGTTGCATGTTTTATGTAAAGAAAATTACAAAAATCATAATTTTCTGTAATATGAAAAGAAATTATTCCTTACTTCTATTCACACAGTTTTGTATATTCATAAGATAAAAGAAATATTGATAGATATTTTGCTTTAACTGAAATTTACCTTTACATTCAGGTTGTCTTCCTGTCCAACTTCCATTGGCTAAACAAGTCCTTTCTTCTGAGCCATGAAGGATATAACCAGTTTCACAAGAGAAGTGGACAACACTCTTGGTCCTAAAGTCACTCTCCTGTCTAGAACCATGACCTGGAATGCCTGGATCTCCACAGGAACCAGCCATATCACCTGGAATTAAGCATGGTTTAGATTGTTATATTTTGACAAAACAAGTTGATCAGTTGAAATCATAGCATTTACTTTCTCTTTGATCCATGTCTTATGTGAAGAAATAGGTTAGAGAATACAATGGCTTCATAAAGTAGGGTTCCTATTTCTATGAATTTTTATCCACATTCATAGAGTTTGGAGGCATTCAGCAGGCAACATATGTTTCAAGAATATTCAAGGTACCTACTTACTGACAGGAGAATTAGACTAAATGACAAAAATTCTGTATACTAAGTGACTGTGATAATTTATTCATGCTTTTTCTCAGTTTTTCAATTACATGGTATTTCTTGTTAGCTAGAACAGCTAAATTCTAGGAAATAGAAACTGACATTTATATGGGGGTTTTAAAGTCTGCAAAATGGTTTACATATATTATCTATCTTGAACCTCATAACAACCTTGTGAGTTAGGTATTATAGCAATTATCCTCTCTATTTTACAAATGAGGAAACGGAGGCTCAGATAAATGACCTGCCCATAGTCATGTGGATCATAAATGTCAGAGCCTGTATTTAAAGCCATTCCTTACGTATTGCACAGCCAAAACTCTATCCACTATATACTGCTGATGTCTAGATAATATCACATAGTCTAGAATTTTACTTCATAATTCATTGTTTCATCATTTCTTAACCAAAGATGATTGACACTTACATACATAATTTACATGCCAAGATAATTAATTTGTAAAAACTGAAGTTTAGGCATCCTATTTTGAATACTTAGAAAAGAAATGGTCTATGGCTATGTAGTAATTCCTTCAAATTCCAGTGTTAAATATTTGACTCTGTCACATCTTAACTCACTTAAAATCAGTTGCCCCTAGAGATTCTTTTCTGTCAGAGGTAATGAGCAAGAGGTGGATCTATCAGTACAATTAATCATAAAGAATAACTAGTAATGACTTATCAAAGATTTCGGTGGATTGAAAAGAACTTTTCTCATGGGACATACGTAAATATATATGTGTATATATATATATGCTATGAGATGGATGAATCAACATATGTGTGTGTTTGTGTGTGTGCGTGCGTGCAGTTCTGTAATCAATAAAGAAGGTGTCAGTTTACAAGAATATAAGATAATTTTAGACTCATGGGCACATTTATCTTTTTCAAAAATATAGAAGAATTTTGACACTGAACTTCATTTTGCTGTGTGCTTATTTTAAGACAATAATTGTGGTGAATATTATGTTGAGATGCACAATGTACCTAAAGAAAGTAAATGAAGCTTCCTCATGAGCGTTTCTTAGCTTTTAAGAATAGTATAGTACAGATCAACACTTGTACATTTTAACATTTCTTCTATAGCCAGGGGGTATGTTACTAACTGTTTAGCAACCAATTCTCTGGGGGAAGGGGGGAATTCATGATACACCTTTAAGTTTAGTATACATTATTAATATTTTCTCTACCACTTTCTTAAATCTAAGTAATCAAAAACCAATAAATCAAGTCCTAATTTGTGACATTTACTGATCTCCAAGGTGTAAATGCTTATAATGAAAATATATTAGGCTTTTCTGGTCTGAGCTGCCTCTAGCATAACTATTCATAGCTTACCAATTTCTAACTTTCTACCAAGTACCCTTGAAATGTTTAGAGGTCCCAGTGTTTTTATTTTGAATTTATCTTGTCAATGCTTTTTGCATATCAATAATGTTTTCCATTAACACTTTAAAAGGCATGGACTATAAGATGGACTATAAGAAGTGAATTTGGCTTTCTACATGTCTATGCCTCCCCTTGGCCCCTTCTACATCATCATTAGCACAATTAAATGAGGCAAGCAAGGAAAGACAATAAGCATTTATGTAGTGCCTACTATGTGCTAGGCTCAGTGTTAAATGCTTTACAAATGTTATCTAATTTAATCCTCACAACAACCCTGTAAGGTAGGTGCTGTTATTATCCCAACTAGAATATCACCAACCTTAACCAGTTGTCTTTCATACACACGATCATATGCATGTATCTAAATTTAGATTGTAAATACTAATATAAATGTACATAGATATACAAAAGGATAATGCATATATTTTCTATTATAATTATTATTTTAAGGAAGTCTGGGTCAAAAATTCTTCACATAGTACTAAAAGGTTCAAGATCAGTGATTTCATCTTAAACGTACTAATTTGCTTTTCATATTTTTTTAAAAAAACACCATATCTCTGGACACAAATTATATTTGGATCCCAAACTACCTATTTGAACCTGTTGGGACTGGAAAATCACACAAAACTCTTCATGATTTGTCAGTTATATTAGCTCTAGGTAGAAAACACATTTTAGAGAAACAAAATTATCTTTGGAACTATATAATCCATTGTTATTATCCTATAATTTGTAAATAATAGTTCTCTACTATAAATGTTTGCACTGATATGTTTTAAGATTTTGCTTCAGGAATTGCTAAACACTTTCTCCCCACTTTACATTTTAATGGCACCACTAGAGTAGCAATTGATATCAGTAGACTTAGAACACTGTTTTTCTTAAAACAACCCATGTTTCAACAGAAATTACCTTTACTTCAATTTTGCACTGGTTATAGGAAAACTTCTGTCTCAAGTCCCATGTTTTATATATTTTTTAACCATAAACTTATAACTCATATCTAATTTTATTTCTGACTATTGGTATATAAGGTTGTGTAGAAGGGAAAAGAAAGAAGGGATACAAACTGAAATAGAAGGAGACATTTTGAAGTGATTTGGAGAGCTTTGGAATTATGGGGAAGTTCAAAGATCTAATATTCAAAGGATAATTTGGTACCAGGCAGAAGATGATTGAACAAAATATTCAAACAAATTAGTAAGATATTATGAATAACTAGCATTTATCTAGCACTTTAATATTTAAAGCACTTACAAATGTTATTTAATTGCAATCTCAACAACCATCTAAGGTAGGTGCTATTATTTTTTCCTATTTTATAAATGAAGAAACTTAGGCTGAAAAAGGTTAAATGACTTGCCAAAGGACACATAGCTAGTGAATGCTGTAGGATCTGAACTCAGTTTTTCCTAATTCCAAGACCAGCATTTTATCCAGTGTGTCATGTAGCTGCTCACCACTAGGTAAGAGGGTAATAAAATAAAGGAAAGGTAATCAAGTGAGGTTGCCAAGGTGTTAACTGTTGCTAAAGAGACTTTTCACAGTGTTAACTGTGTTTGAGAGAGTTAAAGAGGTGAGGGAAATTGAAGCCATTCATAAACTGTTTGCCATGGTAGTTCTGATTGTGATCTACTGGAAACAAAAGTTGAGTGACTAAAACTCCCTATTCTAGTAAGTATGGAGAACAGAGAGAAATATGTGATTACCTAGATTAAATATTTCTACTTCTGCCAATGAGATTGCTATATATAATCAAAGGGCAGATTTGTCTTTCTTCTAGAAGGCTGAAGACAAGCAGATCGCAGGAATGCCTCTCAAACCTTCAGGTTAAGAAGAGAATAAGTTTTAGTATATGTAATAGACCAAAGAGCAATATCTATTTTAAAGTGGACAAAACTGGTAGAAAGAGTTCAGTGTAGAAATCAAAAAGGATAATTACTTAGAAAGACAAAGGATAATCCTGATGCATGTCACAGTGGAGGATTGGGAAAATGTCAGGAACAGAAAGAATGAAAACTATTTTGAAGAATTAATCAATGAATACTTGGACCTAAGAGAGAAAGTTAATGCTCTTTTGGAAGAGATTATCGCTCTGATGAAAAAGCAGCTGCTTAAACTCCAAGGAATATTGTAGATCCACAGGTGCTCTCAGGTGAGAGATCATCTATTAATGAAGTCATGTGGTAAATGAGATTTTTGAGGCAGCTGGTAGTGTAGAAGGTAAAGTGATTGACCTGGATTCAGAAACACCTGAGTTCAACTTCTGCCTTAGATATTTATCACCTGGGCAAGTCAACTTCTGTCTACCTCAGCCTACTCAATCGTAAAATGGCAAGGATGATACCAGCTACCTAGAGACAGTATTGGGAAAGCACTTAGCACAGTGCCTGGAATGTACCAGGCATTTAACAAATAGTTGTTCCCTTCCCCTTTATGGTAAGGTGCAGTTATCTTTCAATTTCACAACAACAGAGATGTTGCTCCATGTTCTTATTCAAGAAGTGCCAGAAAAATTCCTAAGGCTTGTTAAAACAGATCACTACTATCCATTTTCAGTGACCCACATGAACACAAACATTACTTCCAGAATGAAACTAGAAAGAAATGAAAGAGATGAAGAAATTTTGGCTAGAAATCTGAGGGACAAAGGTAATATTATGCCTGATACCACTTAAAAGCAACTTTTAACGAAGTAAAATCATATTTGGGAAATGAAACATATGGTAAAGAAGATGATGTCTAAGAATGCAAACTGAATTTCTGGAACATAATTTGCAACATAGGAAGTTTCTGGCCAGGGATGGAGTAAATCTAAAAGGGGGATTGTTAATGATGCATTATCCTGGAGTAATACAAATCTAATAAAAATAACTTTAAGCTGAAAAAGAAAAAAAAAGGAGAAACCTGTATAAATATGCATATATACTATAAAGAGTAGGCAAAATGGAGGAAAAGAAGCAGCAGTAGAGATGCCCAGGAATTTACAGGAGGCAAAATCCAAGAAAAGAGCCAATGACAAAACCAGTATTTTTAGATGTCTACGCAAAATTGCACAAATTATGGCTAGAAGGATGAAGTGAGATCCTGAATGGAGAAAGACAAAATTGATTTCACAATTATGACTGAGAAATGAAAGAATAAGGCCCCTAACTATAATGTGGCTCTGGACAAATATACTTTATTGAAAGGAAATATTAGTTTAGTAGGGGGATGGGATGGGGATAAACACTATTAAGAAGAAATGACCATATGACAAAATTTAGTAATGGGGGAAATTATTTTGTGAAAGATGAACAGAAGAAGAGATAGGAATGAGTGTCAGTGAAATATACCATAGATCACCTAGAAAGAAAGACAGTAGAGATTAGTTCAGAAACCATATCACATTTCTAGTAAAGAGGCATAATATAGCAGCAAGAAGGAAGTTTGGTTTGTTGTTCAGTTGTGTCTGACTCTTAGTGATCTCATTTGAGGTTTTCTTGGCAAAGATACTAGAGTGGTTTGCCATTTCCGTCTCCAGCTCATTTTACAGGTGAGGAAACTGAGGCAAACAGGGTGAAATGACTTGTCTAGGGTCATATAGTGTCTAAGGCTAAATTTGAACTTGGGTCTTCTGGACTCCAGGCCTGGTGTTTCTTCCACTGTGCCACATCTCTGCCCCAAAGTTCAGTTATCTAGTACGTATTTGAGGTCTATCTCTTTGTTTGTAAGAAGTAGAGAAACTAATAATTTATGGATTTGTCTCATTGTTAATATTATCCTTCAAAGAGTAGAGGATATGAGGTGGAATCTCAGAAGTGTTTTCATTTGCATTTAGAGATAATGGCAAAGATAGTAAAAAAGGAAAATGGTAAAGTTTGGAGAGGCTGTGAGAAAAAAGGCACACTGATGCACAGTCAGTGGATTTGTGAAGACATACAATGTATATACAAAAAATTCCTAAGACTTAACTATACCACCACTAGGCCAAAACCTAAAAGAAATCCTAAAAAGAAAAGGTCATTTTTGAACAAAAATATTTACAGCATCACTTTTTTTTTGTGGTGGCCAAAAACTAGAAGCTAAGGAGATGTCCAACAACTGAGGAATAAAATCTGAGTAAGTTGTGGTATGTCAAAGTTATGGAACACAATGAATACAACTGGGCTGTAATAAATGACAAAACAGAAGAATTTTATAAAGATGTAGAAAAGCTTAAATGTACTGACAAAGAGTAAAGCAGAGCCAGAAGAACAATTTATACTATCATTATGCCAAGAAAAGCTAAGCAAAACAACTGATTCTTTTTTGTTTGTTTATTTTAGTTACAGTGGGGAGGGAAAAAGTAAGATCAAAGAAGGGATAGGTATCCTATTTGGGACAGATGGAATGGTGAAAGTGTATGAGAGGACACACAAAAAAACTACTTAATTCTTATTTTGTTTCACTGAAAGTAAGTAAAAAGATAGGGAGAGAACACCTAGTTCAAGTGAAGAGTTCTAATCACGAATTCCAATGAATTACATCCCCAGGTCCTAAAAGACCTGGAAGATGTCATTACTGAGCCATTGTCAGTTCAACAGATATTTACCAAGTGTGTACTATGTGTCAGGCACTGTGGATTCGAGCAGATGTAAAAATAGAGTACTTTCTCTCAACAATCTTACATTCCTAATGTGAAAAGAGAACTCAGAAAAGGGAGTTGAAAAGGCCGGTGGTAAAGGGAGGGGGATATATCCACATGAGAGCACGATGATGAAGTCCACAGAATAAAGGATAATTAGTCCAGACCCTTCCACAAAATGGAGGCTCTGGGAGAAACTCATCAACAAGAGAAGGGGGCTACAAAAGCAAAGGGAGAACACAGCTAAAGCACGATCACAAAGTAAAGAGATCGATGCCAGTGATCTTTGGAAAATCATGGATAATGAATCAGGTACTATCCAAATGGAGAAAATCAAGTGCTGTTTTCTCAAAAAGGATGGAATATGCAAACTGATTCCTGGCAAAATTAAATACAAGGGTAGAGAATATCTAGTAAGGAAGTGATAGTCATAAAAACCAACAGGAATTCATGAGGAATAGATTATGTTAGACCAATTTCATCCATTTCTGATAGGTTCCCTAATCTGTTCCCTGTGCATGTGTGCTGTATTCACCCAATAAATGTTTCTGGGTTTTGTGCTTGAACTGTGCCTTTGTTCCCTCTGTTCAGGTGGATGCTGTACCCCAATTAATTATTTTGCCAACTAATCAGTTGGCTTTGATGGTCACTGAGCATAGTAGTTTGGAGGGGCATCTTTTACACATTAGTTGCTTGTTCCGTGGGAGTATCTCTTTGTGTATGCGTAAATATCTGCATGTTGGTAATAGATAGAGTGCTAGACCTGAAGCCAAGAAGACTTGATGTCAAATTTGGGCTCTGATTTTTACTATGTGAACATGGATCTCTGTTTCCTCATGTATGAAATGAGGATAATAACAGGACCTGCCTCCCAGGGTTCAGTGAGATAATATTTGTAAAGCCCTTTAGACAAAATAAAGCGCTAGGTAAATTATATATATTTACACACAAATACATACATATACACACATATATGTATGCACACAATGTACATACACACAGCCTTTTCTGTCTCAAAATGCATTTATCTCTCTAGTTAGCTTGCTAGGAAAACAATGATTTTGTCACTTATGAAACTAAAACAAAAAAGTCAGTCATAAATTTATAGTAAACATTGAATTTTCTTGAGATAAGACTTCTTTTTGATCTACCACCATTGAGAATATCAAGATACAGTATTCTACTCCCACGTGTTCCTTTATTAACCCTGATTTTATAATGATTACAACACATTGGTTTAGGAAAGCAAGTGGCATCCATACTGTAAAAGTTAGTAACTGAATCATGAAAAGGACATTACAGCAGAGTAGGTCAGTAATCAGCACACTAAGATATCTGGGCTAAGCCACAATCAGCTCTATTCTTTCCATTAGCTTGGAGAAAAAAAAAACAAAAACTAGTGGCCTTCCTGCAAAGATAAACCAATTTCAGCACTTTTCCCATTTCAAATCATTATATGTTCTCTTAGACTAGAGTCTCTAAGAAGAACTTCTACCAGACTGAACTTTCGGAGTATAAGCTATTGCTACAGCTGAAAGGTTAGCCGGTACTATCATCACTAAACTTAGAATTCTACAATCTCAAGTTGCAAGGGAGATTAATAGCTAACAATCCAATTTATATCTAATCAAGAAAGAATCTCCTTTTCTAACATACTTTATACCTAAATAGTTAATCAAGCTTCCATTTAAACATCTTCAGGAATCAGAATCTACTACTTCCCGAGGTATCCCATATTACTTCTAGATAGACCATTTATCAAAGGAGATAAAAATAAAAAATAATACCTACCTTAAATACTTCCACAGGATGTTGTAAGTTTAAAATATGGTACCATATGTGTATGTGTGTGTATACATGTACACATAAACACATAGTATATATGTATATATATATACACATGCATATATGCATAGAGTATGTATGTATATATGAGATGCTTTGAAAACTGCTAAATAAATATAAAGTGTCATTTAAATCACTGTTCACTGCATTTATTCAATTTGCTATACTTAATGAGTATGCACTGGACTGCAGATATTTTTGTGTGATACTGGGCAAATCATTTAACTCCAGGTAGCCTCAGTTTCCTTATTTGTATAACAGAAAGAAAGCATTTACCTCTCAGTGTTGTAAAGATCAAATGAGATATAATATATGTAACACTTTGCAAATCTTAAGATGGCGTATAAATGCCGTTTATTATCATAAGACCAAGGGACAAGACCTTGGACTAGTAGGAAACCTCTCTAATACAGTAGGAGCTATACAAGGAAATAAAACTCAATATTTAAATATATAATTGATGCACAAAAACCACCAAAAATTATCACCAATACAAATAAAGAAATGCAACAATATGTACATATGGATAAGCACAAGATATATAGAAATAAACAAATACAGAAAGAATGAAAAATAAAGGTCTCAGCTCTTAGAACACATCATCAGATTATCAAGAGTATTTTAAAATGTACATATGTAGTTTTCTTTATTAAGACGCTGTTATCTTCAACATTTTCTTAAGTAATGAATTAACTCTTTAGTAAATACTTAAAACATATTAGACATTTATAAAGTATAAATACATATATGTGTGTATATATATATATGCACACATACATACATACATACACACATATATGTATATTTAATAGTGATAAAGTTGGAGACAATAAGAGTTGAAACCTCTTTTCAATTTTGTAGGCAAGGGGTCAATTTTTAATTAAACTCAAAAAGCATATATTAAGCACCTATATTTAGAATCCCTAGTTTCCTTCAAAGCTCAGCCGAAGGATTACATACTTGAGGCCTTTTCTGATTCCTCATTTCCTAGTACCTTCTCTCAAACTATCTTGAATACATTTATTTTGTAAGTACTTATATGTGTACATTTTTTTCTCCTGGGTTTAAATTGAACCTCCTTGAAAGTAGGGATGTTTTCTTTATGTTCGTGAATCTCTGGTGCCCAACACAGTATCTGGACCATAGTAGATAGTCAATAATTTTTTTTTTGATTGGCTGACTGATATTGAGTATACAGAATGCAAAAATAAAAGAATTAACTTCACTGACTAAATTTGGAACAGATTTCTGTACAGGAGAAAATATAAAAATAAATAATAAAAAGATATTTCTTTCACAGTTATTGCTCCCATCATGATAACTAGAAAAGTTATTTTCCTATCAAGTTTTAAAATAAAAACTTATAGTGCAAGTTAAACATCTGAAGCTTTAAAGATTCAGTAGACAAATATGTCATATTTTTGAAGATTTATAGTCCATTAGAATTAAAGTATAAATAATTTGGAGTTTTAAAAGGTAAATTTGAGCTAAATTTGTTAGCTTCTGAAGTCAAAGAAGTAAGGTTTAATCCTAAGAGAAGCTACTGTATTCTTTACTAAGTTTCTAGTGAAAATATATAAAAATACAGTTGCCTTATTTTAGGAGAGAGTACTTTCATTCATATAAACTTGATTCCCAGTATAACTCCTCATATCAGATATTTCACAGGTTAAATTATGTCCATAATCATATTTATCATGTCCTCCAAATACCAAGATTATAGGGGAATTCCAGTGGATTTGTATAAAATTATTTACTTTTCTCAACTGGATTTTTATTTAAAATAAATGTATGACTTAGATTTTTTTTTTGTTTGCTTTGTTTTTGTTTGCTTTCTGGTTATTTTTGAGAGAATGAAAATAATACTTAAAGCATGAAAGTTTTTCTAATACATATCTTCCACATTTTCGAAGTAGTACCTGAACAATGAGGCTGTGATCCACTCCAATGCCCATTTAATTGGCAGGTACGTGCTGACTGTCCAAGAAGGGTCCGTTTTCCTGTACACGAATAATGAACAGTGGAACCAAATGTATACTTCTCTCCAGACAGGATTGCATTGGGAGGAACGCCTGGGTGTCCACAGTCAATCACTACAATACATAATTATTGAAGATAAAGAAATATTTTAATTACCAATCAAATGACTTAAAACAAAACATTTTAAAATTATTTTGGAAGCATGATTGTTTTTTATACATATAAAACACAATTGTCTATTTGATGTCAAGCTATCACTTTTCCTTAATAAAGGGTATCACAATAGTTATTATTTTAGCATCTGCCCTGTACTAGAAGTATTGTTTGTAGGGGAAAGAAAAGCATAGGAAGCAACCATAACAAAGTATCTTAAAAATAGGGAAAGATGAATACAGGTTTGCTTCCCCAGGTGTGCCCATTCACCTGTGTGATGTATTTGTAGATAGTCTTTAAATTCCACAATTGTGGGGGATATAAGGAAAAACTGTAAGCTTTTCCCGAACCCTATGTTCATATATTTTTAAAAAGTAAATTTGGAATGTGAAGATGTATGTAAGGTGAGTTTTGGTGTAAGTAAGATGGATTTTAGTGTGTGTAAAGTGAATTTTGGTTATTATTTCTCTGAGTTCTTTTTCCCAGTATCCGCAGCCATAACAATCTCTGATTTCCAGGTACTAAATATGAATTCCCATTGTTATGGTTCAAAACATCTCAACTACTCTTGTGCAGCATTATATAATGATAAATAATACAAACATCCACTGTGGCTGTGCAGTGGGATACAGGGATAAGGTGAAGTACACTTGTGAGGCTATTGCTGGCAATGTGCCTTCTTTGTTTGTTGGCCTGTAAAATGGGTGGTCACTAGACAGTGAATGGGGAACCCTTAGGGCTGAATACATAAATTCTGCACGTGCCTCAACTGACCTCCATAGATGTTCCTAAGGGAACTTTTAGGGTTGAGTGTACAAGCAGGTATGCTGTGCATGCCTTGACTGGCCCCCATCAAGCTTTGGTAGGAGTCTGTGTTTGCCACAATTGGTTCCCATTGAGGCTTGCGGGGATTTAGTCGAGTTGTGCCTTTCTTGATTGACTCTGTAGAGATGTAGGGATAGTTGCTCCCCCCCTCCCTGCCCCCTGCCTTCTCACTGACCCCTGTGAGAAGGATGATTAGCGAATGCCGTAGATGCTCCCATTATCATCAGTTCTCTTCTGAGAAAACTAGACTAGAATAAAGTAAGATTATTAACCTCTTCTTAGCATCTTTCCTGTCTGACCAATCAAGAGTAAACTTGTGCTAGCAGCCCTCAAGTGTGTTGTTTTATCTGTCTTACAGAAGATAAGGGGCAAGGTGGAGGTGGGTGTGGGTGGATAGGAAGTGCTTCCTTTCTTAGTCTCAGAGTCAAAATGGGAAAGCCTTATATAGAGAAGATAATTACATATCAATCTCAATACTCTCCATCAGCTTTAAATGCTAACTGAAGACAAAAGGTGAGTAACTAGCTCTAAGGTAATCACTGGAAGAAAAGCGCATTAAAATTGCCAAGTTTTCCACTTATTCTTAACATGTCAATCTTGTGATCTTTCTTCTGAATGCTTTGAATAAATCACACACTTAGGGCCAACCTACTACCATTGGTAAGACCTTTCCAATGTTAATCTCTCAAACCCCACCCCTACCCCAGCTGTCCTCTACTTCCACACATATTGCTATTTAAAGAGAATGAACACTGTCAGTTGCTGTTACTTTATTTAAACTGAAAAGTTATAAGCAGATCACTAATGTTTAGACTGAATGACCTGGAATAAGAATGCAGGTTTAATCTTTCTGGGAAACCAAGTTGGTTTGCAAGGAACTCTGACCCAGACCCAATTATTGCACTATGTTGTTTGACTTAAGGCTTTCTGTTTTCTCACTGTGAATCTGGGCTATAAGAGACAACACAGTAAATCCTTGTGTATATAATTATGTCTTTGAAAACTCATCCTTCTGTATAACTCACCCTAATGTATTCTCTTAACAGAGGATCAAACCTTGTAGAATGGTGTTAGTAGGATGTGAAGTTTGTACAGAACTGAAGGATTTGATCTTATGAAATAAAATGAAAACTGGGTAGAAATCCAGTAATGATCAACTTATCCATAAGTCCTCCTTTCTGATGTTCTCTTGAGACACACTCTACCAAGTTAGCCTAGCTCATCCAGTTTAATGAGTTCTCATAAACCTGGCTCCTTCTGAAAAGACTCTTTCTCTGACACCACACCAGATTGCCTTGGAAGATAGAGATTGTGATGCTTCATGCACTGTGAACTGAATGGGAAAAAAAGGGAAGGAAAACAAGGAAAGAAGAAAGGAGGGAGGCCAGCAAGGCCAGTATCTGACAATGTATTTACATATTAAACTTAAAATCTATTTATATTGCACCATGTAGCTACTGATATTTTAGGCAAAAGTAGTCAGAAGGACTTGTCTATTAGACACATGGGTATAGTTAGAAACACATGCGATTTCAAGATATACGTTCTCCCCCAAATTTGGTTGACAGTAAGGACTTCTCTTAATGGAACCTGTTATTTTTAATTTAGAATGATACGTACTAATTTATGGTTGCAGGACAAAAAACTGGTACCACAATGATCATATAGAATAAATGCCAAGTCATGAAAACAAAAATTAATGAGTGTCTTTATGCTTTGGACTAAAGACTAAGGAGTAATATAGAATGAAAACAATCTCTGTAAAATATATATGTACCACATATAAAAAAATAAACTGATAAAATATCTTTCTTAGAACAGGCCATTCTGAAAGAAACTTGAAGGGAAGGAGGGAGTAAACATTGATAAAATACCTACTTTGTGCTAGACAGTGAACTAATAATCACTTTACAAATATCTCGTTTTATCCTCATAACAACCCTGTGAAGTAAATGTTATTGTGATACCTATTGGACAGCTGAAGAACCTGAGATAGAGGTTAAGATTTGCTCAGGGAGGGAGACATAGCTAGTAAAAATTTGAGGCTGGATTTGAACTCGAGTCTTCCAGCCTTGAGGACAGCTGCTCTATCCACTTCACACTACTTGATGTTTAAAAAAAACCTTCTACTTTACCACCTAGCTACCATCTTACATGGTTCTAAAACAAACTACTTCACAATTCAAGCCAAAAGTAATTCAAAACATTTTTTTTAAATCTGCCAAAACAATCATTTAGATTATAGACAAACAACTGGTTGACAGATTGAACATACCATGTTGGATCAAACAGACACAGTTTGACATTTGTTTCTACTTCTCAATTTTATCAAAAGGCTTATATATCTTCTCTAAATTTATTTACATAATAAAACCATTTTCAAAGAAAATACAACCAAATAATATTCATAATCTGTTCAAATATTTTTGTATTCTTAATTAATTTCAGATTACAACCTTACCAAGACTCTAGTAGTTTAGAAAAGTAGTACTACTAGGTATTCTCCATCTTAACTTGCCATTTCCCACCTCTTTGAATTTGAATATGTTGTTTCCTCATGTCATCTATTGCCATTTTTATCTTTCTTTAGGGTTCAGAGGTGCCGGTTCCAAATGTAATTCAATATCCAATTTAAATGCAGGATATAGTATGGGGAATGCATTTCTCAACAGCACCATCATGTATTTCACTGGCTAATAAAGATTGCTACTTCCTCAAATTTTCCTACTGTCTGAATCTTTCTTTAGCCTCATCACAATCTATCTGGTACACATTTATCAACATATGCATTATAGTCCACCAGTAAATTATAAATTAGATGAGAGCAGAGACTATGCCATTTAAAAAAAACAAAAACCTTTTTATTGATATAACTTCAACACAGTGCCTAGCTCCTCTTAGGTATTCTATAAGGATTTTTAAAAAATGAATTGAATTATGATAAATTGTTGAATATCCATCAATGTCTTCTTAAATGGAAACTTAATGTTTAGTGATATGCTTATCTTTAATAATAATAATAAAACAAATAAATCTATGTATTTGTGTGAATCTAGATCTGTGATTTCATTGTGTAGGAAGCTCCCTTTACTGATAAGAGAGGAGTAATTTCTAGTAACTTACAGTCTCAAGTTACACAGTGAGGGTTGTAATTATGGTCAAACAGGTAATAGGTATTAGAGACAAAAGTTGACTACAGCTCTTTCCAATTCCAAGCCCTGGCTGCTATTCACATCTGTGTGGAGTGCGTGTGTGCGTGCATGCGCGCGTGTATGTGTGTAATACAAATCTAAAAAAGAGAGTTTCAAAGTTTCAAACTTCTCACCTCCTGAGTAATCTGGGGTCCTGAGATACGTAAAAATAAAAGCCAAGCTACTTCAAATAAAGGCTAGAAAATTGTAGAGAGAAACAAGAAGAAAACCAGGGTTTTAAATTCAAAGAAAAGAGGAAGGAATGATTTGTTCTGAATTTTAAAACTATTGAGCAAAATATCAGACATAAATGAAAACTTCCAGAAAATTTGAAAACTATCAAACACTTAAGACTGTCCTTTGTGAGATTAACCTAGAAGAGAAATATACTTATCAAACACATTTGCTTCCATGATAATTTTAAGGAAAAGTACGCATTATCTACTTACTGATACACTCTGGGAGGGGCTTATCCCAATGGCCATTTGGTTGACATATCAAAACTGATGATCCAAATAAAAAATACCCAGGATTGCAGTCGTAGAATACCACAGTTCCATAGGTAAAATTTCCATGCTCTATTTTACTTTCTCTTTTAGAATTAGCTGGAATTCCCGGATCAGAACAGTTGACCACTAAGAGGAAAATACATATTTTTAGAATAATACCTAAAATGTAATAAATATTTCGAGTAGTTTCTAGGAAGCAACTCAAGAAGCCACACACACACACACACACACACATGCATATGTATATGCTTGTGTGTATATATATATATATATATTCATACACATATGTATATATACACACATGGATATATGTATGTTTAATATATAGAAATAAATCACCGATTGTGTATGTATATATATTGCAAAGCATTAAGAGATGGTCCAATAGCACCTTTTGCAATATTTCCCAGGAAACTTAGCAATAAAACCCAATTTTGCCTGAAGTCACAAGTTTAGAAGTAAGAAAGATTAACTAGTCTAACTTCATTATTTAAAAATGTGGTCTAGAGAGACCAAGTAATTTCACTAAAGGATTCTAGGTCAAACCCTGTTTCTACTACACTACACTGCTTCTCATGGGGCTGGAGACTGACAAAATATCATGGTGATGAGAGGTGGAGAAGGGGAAAGGATCTTTCCAAATTTCTTACTCAACTACAATGCTGCAGATTTGATCCTCAACAGCAAAGAATATTTGAACCGCTCTCAGTGGTAAAGAAATGTGTTGAGTGAATCATAGACACCTACTTAAAGACTCAGACATCTCTTTAATTATAATGGACTCCTCCATAAATTATGTGAACACCAATATAGGTGTATATGTGTGTGTACCCACATGCACATGTATGTAGAAAATGAAAATCCCACATTCTATAGGAAGCCTTCTCCAATCTCTCCTAAAAGTGCTTTCACTCTTTTAATTGTTTTCCATTCATCCTGTACATAGTTGACTTTGTAAATATTTCTTTGCATGTGGTCTCCTCCATTAGACTGTAAGTTCCTTGAGGGCAGGGACTGTGTTTTGCCTTTTCTTGTATCCCCGGTGCTTAGCACTGTGACCAGAAAACTTAGGTGCTTAATAAATGATTACTGAATGAATGAATTCCAACACGGATGCGCAATTCCTATGGTCTTAGAGAACAGATTGGAACACAAAGAAGTTAGTGCTTCCCAGAGTCACACTGTCAATATGGACAGATTGGATTTGAAATGAGATCTTCATTACTTGGGGCCATCTCTCTATCCATTAATAAATTGTACAATGATAACCATCACATGTATAAACAAATTTTGAAATAAATATTGACATGATAATTCTGTGGCAAAATGAGGGTAACCTCAAATAGCATTGTATGGTTATCTGTGAGTATCTGTAGGTTTTTAAAAGAGGAAACAAAGAACAGATAAGTATGCAAACATTTTTTTAAAAAATCACATTTTTGATATTATATAAATGGATATCATGTAAATGTGTGCATATGTGCGTGCACACATGCTACACGTGTGTGTATATAAAATTGATGTGTTGCAAATTCAAATTTTTCCATACCTTCCCAAAATAGTTTCTTGAAATTTTCACACTGTTCATATACAAGTAAAGTCTAAGTACAAGGTACTAAAGTTAAATAAATATGGAAGAATAACTCTATGAGATTTATTTTTAATAGTTAACAGTTACCAAAATAAACATTAAATGAAACAGTTAATGCAATGAGCATTTTGTATTAGTTTACCAAAGTTAGATCAATTATAACAATTATGCACATATCAAAGAAGTTATTATTAGTTATGTTTTCCTCTTTAAAGTATGTTTAGAATTAGTAACAGATTTTTTGTTTTTTAATGGGGAGTAGCACATGCTTCAGTCAAAAGGCTTACCTTTACATACTGGTGGTGGATGGCTCCATTGTCTGTTAGCCTGGCACTGGGCCTTTGTTGGGCCTTGCATGATATACCCAATATTGCATGAGAATGTTACGACATCATTGAAGTTGAATCCATTTCCACTTGTTCTTCCATAAATTGGACTGCCAGGGTGACCACAGCTAACAGCTGAGAGCATTCACAAGAAGAAAACAACAAAAAAGCCCCAAAGAGAGTAATGTTGGTTATTAGTTACAATACTATTTAATACCCCAAAGACAATTTAATAGAAATGTTTATTTCTTGTATTTTTTTTAGCTTGGCTTATGGTTGTCATTGATGCTGGAAGCTCCCAGCTGAGCAAACATACTCTACCAATATAGACTCACAAATTCTCTGCAAGTTAGACTCCTGGATAGCTGCCTGAGGCACTACAAGGTAAAATTGTTCTCAGATAAAGTCTGAGCACACCATTCTGGCATTTTGATAAAGACTCTCCACAACATAGAACGAACCTATTTTTCTACTCATATCCTCTACTATTTCTGTGTAACGTAGGACAGTGGGAAAAAATACCAGAACTAGAATCAGGAAAGCCTAGATTCAAATCCTATCGTAGATCCCATTAATCTGACCTTGGGAGTCAATTACATTAATAAAAATATGAGAAATACACTAAGTATTTCAAAGCAATTATTTGACAGATGAAGAAATTCGAAGATACTTAAGGAGAATTTTAAGATTTATGCCTCTATATTTAAAATAGAACTGTTTTTACCTTTCCTCAGAAGAAGATAGCAATTATAATTAATATAAGAACAGAATTCCCCTATCTTCCTTTGCCATGCTTACTTACGCACACAGGACGGCAGCTGGCCAGACCAATTGTGATCCTGTTGGCATATCCGTACAGAAGAACCAATCAATCGAAAACCAGGATTACACTGATAAACTACTGTGTCTCTATATCCATAATTTTCTCCAATGACTTGTCCATTCACAATGAGCTCTGGAATTCCACAATGACCCGCTGAAATAAAGTTCACGTAAAATGAGGGAGAAAAAAAGTTAGTTGCTATTTTGACATCTTATTTCAAAGCTTAATTTTCTATTCTTGAAATGTATATATAAAAGCTCTTTAATGACAAAGGAAACTCCCAGCTGACAAAGAATGATTCATTTCCACTTTTGTATTAGCAACATCTAATAACACAATAACACAGTAGGTACATAATAAAGTAATATTGAATGGAATCTATATCTAATTATCCAGTAATTTTCAAGGGAATTCACCTTATTTTTCTGATATTTCTGTGTAAAAACACTGGATGGCTTACAAATAAATTTTCTATATTCTATGTTGTATTTTGATAATAGAGAAATAATGAGAATAGTATTTATCTTGCTGTGGGAAATACCAAAAAAATAATATTTGGTCGAAATATGGAGCAAAGCTTGACACAAAGCAAAATTGATTTCTCTTTCTACAGAAAGTAGGCAAACAGGTTCAGAAAATAAATGGAATGTGTAAGCAGTACCAAAAATAACATTTATTTACAGATCCTGTGCATTATTGCCTGCTTTCTATAGAAAGAGAAATCAGTTTTGCTTTGATGGTGGAAGAGATACTCTGAAAGTAGCAATGAGGAACAAGGAGAATTCTGACTCCATCACCTCAACTGATGATTAGGGGAACAAAAGGAAGGCACTACATACTATCAGGAGAGAGGTAGGTCTCAGTGAATATCAGAATATGAGAAAAGTGTGAAAGGAAAAAAGTTTAAGATGAAAGGAAATATGTTAATAGTTGAGCAGATATTCCAGAAGGCACCAGTGAAAGGGCAAGTAGAATTTATAATCTACTCCAGACTTTAATGGTTAGTTACTTTCATAGGCAGACTCCCAGAGCATTCTCCTTCCTTCTTTAATGAGTTCAATGACTGGCTCATTCCTACCCTTCAATTCCTGTCTTCACGCTAGCGGCCAATAATATATTTATTGAGTCTCCTTCAAATACACTAATTTTCCCCTTCTTCATTTTACTCAATTCATATGATCCACTACACTTCAGCTACATAGTGAGATTTATCATAACTTCCATCTTGCTATGACTCACAAGTTTCTCTACTTCCTGATTCAAGAACTGTGAAATTCCATTTTATGGTCATAATCTTAAATTATTCCATCTTTGCCTAAGCCTAATGATACTTACCTTCATCTTTCATTGTCAAAATGACCTTCACTTCCTCTAAAATTCAGTTCTTTCTCAGGCCATTTTCCCTGCAGTGGATGTAATCTCTTTCCTTCCCCATATGGAACCCTTGGTGAAAAATTCCAACCACTATCTTTTATATTAAAATGCCTTGTATCTTTTCCTATTGTTGATAAACTTTGTATATTGGAGGAAAGTATGTTAGCTCAACATGTGCACTTCCATTTTATGCTTCCATTCGGTGACCATGAAATTGTTATATCAGGTTTTTGTTTGTTTTGTTTTTTTCTATAAATGCTGTAGTTTAGCCTTGATGTCTAATATATTCAAAATCTGATAACTACTTTGAGTCCTAAATCTGGTAAACAACTGATAAACATTTGTTATTGACATTAGTTTTGATTTAAAATTTCCTTTCATCATAAGTTTAGGTCACCAATTTTTGATCACCAATTAGAATTTACATGTAATTTGTAAATGTTTAGTCAGAACCATAAAAACCATTAGTGGCCTCAGTCATCTGTCTGCTTTTGAGTGGTTATGAGAATAGACTCCCACCTTCCCTGCACTTCAAGAGCCAACCATTCAGTGTTTACTGGAGGGCAGTTAAACTGATGCAGATTTGCAAGAATGCCACCTCAGAGGGAGATACCCAGTCTTCATTTAGGCTAAAAGAGAGCAATAGCAGAAGCACTGGTACAACTTGTTCGTCAGTACCTTTAGGAAGCAAGTTGGTGTGTGTGTGTGTGTGTGTGTGTGTGTGTGTGTGTGTGTGTGTGTGTGTGTGTTTGTCCTTCATTGCCGAAGAAGATCATGTAATCAGAGAAATGATGACATGACTTGCACTTGACTTTGTTTGAGTGAGGGAGGGCTGTGCAGGTCACCAGCCTCACTTCTCCTCCAGTGCCATCTGAATCCAGTGACTCAATTTTCATCAGGATGACTGGAGATGACCCAAGATGGGGCAACTGGGGTTAAATGACTTCCTCAAGGTCAAACAGCTAGTGAGTGTCAAGTGTCTAAGGTGAAATTTGAACTCAAGTCCTCCTCACTGCTGCACTGGTGCTCTATCCACTGCATCACTTAGCTGCCCCAATAAGTGTCAGAGTCTGAATTTGAACTCAGGACCTCCTGACTCCAGGGCTGGTGCTCTATCCACTAGGTCATCTAGCTGCTCAAATTCTCTTTATAGGAACCCACTGAAATATGAAAAGTTCATAATTTGTATATTATTAAATATGTTGAACTTTTGGCTCTAACATTACCTGGATGAAAATACAGGTGCCCCTTCCCCATTCCTCACCCTACCCCCTTTCTTCCATTTAAGCTTTGAGTAAAGGTTAAAACTGACCTAAAACTTTTGGTTTCTCTGAGATAAGAATCTCTTGGAACAGAAATTCTTAACCTGGTAATTAAATTTCAGGAGTCTTATTTACTTAATTATTTTGATAACTATTTCAATAAGATTGGTTCCTTTGTAATCCATTGCATTTTATTTTATGTATTTTTAAAAACATCATTCTTAGAAGGAGTTCAAAGGCTTAACCAAACTTCCAGAGAGGTACAAGACACAAAACAAGTTTTAAACCCCCTGACAAGTAATATTTACTCCTATCCGACCATAGATTACTGTTTTGTCACTCAGATTTTGATAGTTATAACCTGTAAATGCTTCTAACTTAATTACTTGAAAAACATAGCTCAGGTTAAAAGAAAAATAAATATTTTGAAATTTAAGGATTTTATTTTTTTGCCTTTCTTTATATATCCAACATTTAGTAAAGGGCAAATGCTTGCTGACTGATTGCCACATGCTAAGAAGTGCTGACCTATAAATCTGAGGCTAATTCAATAGGAGAATCCACCCAAACCCTAACTTTAAAATAGTTCATAATATGGTATAGTCACCCCTTCATTTACCACTAACCTCAAATGCCAATTGTAAAAGAAAAAAAATATTTATTTTGAATTTTAATAAAATAGATAGCACTCATGAAAGAATCCAAGTACAATATAGTAAGGAATTGATGTTTGTCTTGTTGCATAAGTCAATAAAGTTAGATTGCATGCATTGATTGGTATAAATTTTATTAATGAATAAGCACACATTACAGTAAAGTGTTTTTACAATGCACTCTGGATTGCACCTTGTCAAACACCATCATTGAACTATTTCTAATCTTCTTCACTTCTACTCATGTGATATTGACAGGAGGGGGAAAAATCACAGAAATCATATTCATTAGATCTGCTAAAATTTTAAATTTTCTAATCTTACTTGGGTCTCACTGCAGCAAAACAGCCATTACATTGTCCTTTAATGGATTTGTTATCCCTTTCTGCATAGCAGCTATTTCAAACCTTATTATTTCTCCTCAGGCCTTCTCTGCTCAGGAACTAATACTGGATTTTAAAAAATGCAACCACTTCCCAAGAGCTTATTCCTTCCCCTTCTCTACATTTCAAATCATTCAGATATGTTGTAAAAGTCATCTACAATCAATGTCTCTACTTCTTTTCCTTTCACTTTCTTTTTAATTCCATACAGTCGAAATGCTGATTTTATCATTCTGTCTCAAAATCAGCAGTCTCTGCTAGATCTCCTTCAACCTACCTGGCCTCTGTTGAGTCTCCTTTCCTGAATCCTCATCTAAAACATGCCCTCTAACCACAACTATAACCATAACAACTTCAGAGTTGTGTCCTAGGGCTTCTTCTATTCTCTTTCTACACTACTTCACTTAGTAACTTCAGTATCAACCATGGATTCAATTACCATCTCTATGCAAAGGGTTTCCAGAGCTCCCTATCTAGTCCTAATTTTTCTGCTGAACTCCAATCTGCCATCTCCAACTGCCTTTCAGATTATCTCAAACTAGATGTCCAGTAGATATCTTAAACCAAACATGTCACAAATGGAAATTAGTATCTGTTCCCCTAAACTTTCTGTCCTCCTAGTTTCTTTATTACCATAGAAAGCAAAAAGAAAAGCAACACTATCTTCCCTGTCCCTTAGACTTAGAACCTGGGAGTTATCCTTGATTCCTCACTATCCTTCCTTCCCATCCCACCCCTCCAAATTCAAGTTATTACCAAGGCCTGTTGATTTCATCTTTTCAATATCTTTCATTTATGCCTGCTTCTCTGCTCTGACACTGTCATTGTTCCAGCGCAGGCCCTCATTACTTCACTTGGACTACTGCAATAACCTGCTGGTCTGCTGGTAGAGCTACCTATCTCAGGTTTCTCTCCACTCCAATCCATTCCTCATTCAGAAAAATCAAGAGATTTTCTTAAAGCACAGGTCTGACCATATCAAACCCACTCCCCCAATCAATAAATTCCAGTGACTTCCCATTATCTCTAGGATCAAATACAAAATACCTTTTTGACATCCAAAGCCTTTCATAAACTAGTCTCTTCTTAGGTTTCCAGTCTTCTTATACCTTACTCTCCACCACATTCTTTTTCCAGTGACATTGGCCTCCTGGCTGTTCAATGAACACAATACTTTATCTCTCACCTCTGGGCATTTTATCTGTTTGTTCCCCAAGCCTGAAATTCTCTGTCTCTTCAACTCTACTTATGAACTCCCTTGGCTTCTGTTAAGTGCCAACTAACATCCCATCTTTTATAACAAATCTTTCCCAACCCCTCTTTAGGCTAGTACCTTCCCTCTGCTAATTATTTCCTATTTATTCTACATATAGTATGCTTCATATATATTTGTTTGCATGATGTCACCCACATTGGATTGTAAGTTCATAGAGGACAGAGATAGTCTTTTGCCTCTTTTTGTATCCCTAGAACTTAGTATGGTGCCTGGTACAGATAGGTACTTAATATGGGTTTATTGATTGGCTATTCATCTGTGTCATTTCCACTAACCATATGTTTTCTCTGAGGTTCTGTCCTGGGTCCTCTGATTTTTTTCTTTCTATTATCTCATTTGGTGAACTTTTCAGTTCCTATGGATTCAGTTACCCTCTCTACAAATATGATTCCCATAACTCTATACCCATACTATGGATAGAATCTCTTCTGAGTCTCAGACCCTGAACCACCAACTGTCTTTTGCATATTTTTAACTGGATACATTATGAGTAACTCAAATTCAAATGTCTAAAATGGAACTCTTTTTCATATTAAACTGGAGCTTTAAGAATGTAATCTCTTTAAAATAAATAAAACCAAGTTTCGAACTCTGGAGCATTTTTAGAATTTGAACTCCTTTATAGTTAAACAATCATTTGTCAAGAACTCACCACTGTAGTCTACTAGCCCCGGAGGTCTACTCACCATGAATATGTCTCCACAATTCCTACTTCCTCCCCCACCCCCACTTTTTCCATTGGTGAGATCCTCCTGGAGCCTTCTTTTCATGTAGGGGCCAGGCTGTCCTGCCTTTACTTCTCTATCAGCCCTAATTTTCTTTAGACTACAAAACCATGTTTCAGAGTTGGGTACTTTCATCCCTCACACCCAACTCCTGCTTCAATTCCCTTTTGTGTATTTTTGTTCCTGATTAGAATATAAGCTCCTTATAGTCAGGGATTGTCTTTCTTTTTGCTTTTATTTCTATACCCTGGGCTTAATAACACAGGAAGCTGATCCTTATATAGCTGAGACTCAAAGTGTTTTGCCATTCTACTCACTCTTTTCTGAATATTCTTCAGCTTATCAATGTTCTTCTTGATCTGTGATACTCAATTTTTTTTAAAGCAAATTAGAATGTGTTGTAAATCTTATATAGATGACAGCTATTATTATTGTAGACATGATCTTCCCATCTCATTATTCATAGTTCTCTAAACATTTATAGTGTTCCCTTCCTTCCCCCTGCCCTTTTCCTTGGCTCCTGTCATTCTCTGCACTTAAAATGTCCTTTTCCCAAGTCAAAATCCTTTAAGATACAATTCAAATGTCATCCTCATGAAGCCTGCCCTGTACTGTCAACAGATTGTCATAATTCTTTTGAACACATAAATCTTTTCTCCTCTCCTACAACATATGGCTATTTATATATTTATTGTATCAAGCCCTAGCTACTCAGTTTCTTGAGATGAGGGCCTAGGGGCTACTTATTTTTACATTCCCCTATCCAGAGGTTCCCAGACTTATTTGACTTAACTGCGTCTTTTTCAAAAAAAAAAAAAAAATTACTCAGCACCTTCCTGGTGTTAGATTAGGTTAATCCTTATTTTTATTTAATGCCCCCCCCCCCCCAATTGTACCTGAGGCTTTTACTGCAGTCTGGGGGGTATTGTTCCAGAGCTCCCTGGGGGCAATATTGCCTATTTTGGGAATCTATACACACTTAGATATACTCTTTGCAGTTGTAGGTCTTCAATTTAAAATTGCTGAATTTAGAGATGGTCAAAAGTTTGAATTGCATGCTTCTGGAGGAAGTTACAGGGAGGACTTCAAGCAAATTCCAGATGATCATGTATAGTGTACTGGTGAATGCTTGATGACTACTGAGATCTTTTCCAACTCTATGAAGAAATGATTTTACAGTTTCACGAATTGAACGGATGTGCCTCCGCAGATTCCTTCAAGTCTCAGCTCATACCTCATGTTCTACAATCTTCTCTCTTTCTTCACTCTTCCCACCTGCTCGTGTCTTGCTTCTTCTATATTAACTTCCATTTACACTATATATATATATATATATATATATATATATATATATATATATATATATATATATATATATATATATATATCTTGTATATTCATAGTTATTTGTTTGTTGTCTGCTTGATTAGAATACAAGCTCCCTGAGGACAGGAGCTTAGTTTCTCGCATTTCTTTGCCCCCTAGGTCAGCCTTGCATATAAATTATAAGTGCTTGATATATGTTTGACAACTGACACAATTTATTTCACACAGAATTTTTACATTTCAATTTATCTCAATTTTTTAATCTATTTTGTGCTTTTACAAAAATTTACAGAAGATCATAGTACTCATTGTTCCGTCTTTTGGATTTTTGGATATAGAATACTCTAAGGAGCTAGGAAGTATTACTATCACTAATTCTTCCCTCCCTTTTAATCTCTCCTCCTTTTTATTTCCCCTTTCCCCTCTTACTGCCAATAGAGCTTGTTGGATTTCTGCACTTAACTAAGTTTGTTTTTCCATCCTTGAATCAAATCAAATGAGAGTAAATCTCAAACAGTGCTCATCTCCCTCCCCTATTTCCCTCTACTGTAATATGTTTTTGTGCCTCTTCCTGTGAAGTAATTTACCTTTTCTTGCCTCCTCCTTTTCACATCTCCTGTTACAATTTCTTTGCACCCTTAAATCATATTTTTTATCATCGCATCAGTTAATTTTTATCCACTCCCTCTATCTGTGTATATCTCTTTTAAATATCATAATAGACAGTTGTCAAGATTAACAAGCATCACCCTCTTATATGAATGTAAACAGGTTGCCCATATTGAATAACAATTTTTTTCCCTTGTTTACCTCTTTATGCCTCTCTTGAGACTTATGTTTGAAGATCAAATTTCTATTGAGCTCTGGTCTTTTCATCAGGAAGGTCTGGAAGTCCCTTATTTCATTGAATATCCATGTCCATGACTGAAAGATTATGCTCAACTTTTCTAGGTAATTGAACTTTGGCCGTAGTCTAAGCTCTTGTGCCTTATGGGATATCATGTTCCAATTCCTCTAATCTTTTAATATAGAAGCTAGAAGGTATTGTGTGATCCTGACTGTAATTCCTAGGTATTTGAATTCTTTCTTTCTGACTGCTTGCAGTATTTTCTCCTTAACTTTGTAGTTCTGGAATTTGGCAACAATATTCCTTGGCACTTTCACTTTGGGATCTATTTCAGGAGGTGATCAGTGGATTCTTTCAATAACAATTTTGTCCTCTGGATCTAGGACCTCAGGGCAGTTTTCCTTGATGATTTCTTTGAAGATATTGTCCAGGATCTGTTTTTCATCATGGCTTTAAGTAGACAAAAAAATTCTTAGATTTTCTCTCCTGGATCTCTTTTCCAGGTTATTTTTTTTTTTCCAAGGAGATATTTTACATTTTCTTCTATCTTTTCATTCTTTAGATTCTGTTCGATTGATTCCTGATGCAGCTTTAGGGTCATTAGCTTCTACTTGCTCAATTCTAATTTTTAATAGATTGTTTTCTTCATTTAACTTTTGCATTTCCTTTTCCATTTGTCCAGTTATTCCTTTAAAGGAACTATTTTCCCCAGTTAGGTTTTGTATCTCATTATCCATTTGACCAACTTTCCTTTTAAATTCTTCCATGAATTTTTTTCATGTTTTTAAAATCATAGGCCAATTTTTTTTTTCTTTTACCTCTCTAATTTGACTTTTAAAAACCTTCCTGAGCTCTTCCAAGAATGCTCTTTCAGCTTAAGACCTGAGGTTTCAGATGTGAGTACAGTCTCAATACTGACCTCTTCTGTATTCATGTTTTGGTCTTTGTGCCCATAGTAAGATTCTATGGTCTTTTCTTTTCTGGTTTGCTTCTTGCTCATGATGATTACCTTTTTCCTGGTTTTTAGAGTCAAGCCCTGCTTCTGGGCCATAATAGGGCTCTGTCCCACAGTACTTGTGATGAGAATGTAAGGCTTTATGTGTTGTAGCCTCTGGTTCTTTGTGCTAGAAGCTAGAATGCTGCAGCTTACCTGGTGCTTAGCTGGCTGGTGTGCCAAGGCCGAGGCCAGGTGAAGTCTTTCTGAGTTTCCCTGGAGTTACCCTGGAGCTTGCTGAGTGAAGTGTGGGGTAGAGGTGGTCTGACTGTAGGAGGTCTCCTCCCTGAGCTAGAGCACAGGCAGGCTCAGAGGTTGTTGAACCCCCATCTATGCTAGTGTCTTCCTGATTCCCCTGGCTCTGCTGGAGGCATGCCTGAGTCCTGGTGTTGGAGCTTATGGGCTCCACTCCCCTGGAGCTCAGAATCACCTCTTACTTTGCTGAGGTAGGGCTGTCTGAGATAGCTCTTGTCCTGCACTTGTTCCCTTCAGCCACAGTAAGAGTGTCTCACCTTGATGATTTTCCTAGACTCTTAAGCTGAGAGACCATTTACCCCTTTGACTGATCCCACTATTCCAAGATATTTCCTGGGGAAATATTCTATGGTTTTTTCAAAGTCAACAAGCAGTTACAGATAACTCCACCCTCTTAGCTCCTGGAAGTTCAAATAGGTGGCTTACAAACATTTAATCTGTGGGCTGATAGTCTCAGGAGTGCCTGCTGCTGTTACCTGGGGTTCTGTGCTTCTCTCCCAGTTCCACTGGAGTACTGTCCTGGGCTGATATGTTTGAGAATTTGCACTGCTGCTTCTGATTCAGTCTGATCAGTGGTTCCTGCTTGGCTTTGCTATGGCAGGGTCTGCACTGGTACAGCCTGTGTGCTCTGTGCTCCCCCAACCCCTTGTAAGAGATCCTTCCTTCCTGGCTGTCTTGGGATGGAAATCTGCCACACTCTGTCTTCTACTGGAGTCTGCCACTCTAAAATTTGTTCAGATTTTATTTTGAGAGGCATCTGTGGTAAAGCTTAGGTGAGTTTGTGCTCTTCCTCTGCCTTCTTAGCTTGGGCTCCAAAATATTACTATCACCAAAGCTACTCATAACTCATTCCCCTAAATGATCTTTTCTTATACATATATGTGTACATTTTTTCCCTAAAATAGAATGTAAGCTTCTTGAGAATGGGTGTTTTTTTACTTTTGTCTGTCTCTAAGATGCAACACAGTTCTTGGAAATATAATAAGCACTTAATAGATATTTACTGATTGACTATGGGAGTACTATATGGGTCCATCACAGATAATAATATAATGGTGGCCATTGTTCAACTGATAAAACCCATACAAGCAAACTGACTAGGTATATAATACACTTGTCAGATAACATTAATCCTCTTGACTCAGTAATACATACTGAAAACATTTTATATTCCTATTTCTTCTGCATTCCTATTTACTATTATTGACTACTGTCTATAATTCTTTTCATATTTTGCCTAATAAAATTATATTATTGGATTCTAAAGTATGCCTATTAGCAAATCTGTATCAGAGAAACTGAGATTTAAATTAAAAGCTTCTGGCTATGCTCTTTTAACTTTGGAATAAAGATTGTATAATATGTGAGTATTTTCAAGCTTATCATTAGCCATTCCCTATCTTCCTGCAGGCAAAAATGTGCTTTAAAATACTGAAGCATAAGCATTTTGTCATTTTTTTAATGAAGTATGAACCTAATTATCAAATAGTGCTAAATTTGGAACATATATCAATATTCCATTTTCTTTGTAGTATTTTTATCAGATTTGTTAAGAGAAAGATGAAAACTCTTTCCCACATAAGCAAGTAAGAAATTACTGCAGAAAATGTCATTAGTTTCTAATTCTACATGTATTGTCATATGCTCAAACCTTTTTCTTGGAGAAAAATGAACCATAAATCATGACAGCATTTTAATATTAAGAGAATTAATGAAGTATATTTGAAAAGAAGATGAAACATAAATCATGGCATTCTTTAATGCTAATAAGAAGAGTATAAGTAGATAAATATCTTTACCACTTCACTAGTTCATAATATATTTTAAAAGAACCTAAAGTTTAAAAAAAACACCAAAATCCTATTTCACAAATGGGATTCTAATGGTTTGAAAGTTAATATAGTTAAATATAAATAAATGTTCTGCTATAGTCCTATTCTCAGGCCACGTTGTAAATTAACATCAATTCTTAAAGGCAATCTCAGTGAATAAACTACTAAGTTCTAAAGTAATCAGTAAGAAAGGTGTTCAGTGTTCAGTAAGAAATCTGTGATGGATTATATATCTCTTGTCCTAGGACTGCTTTATCTATATTTGAAGAAATTCATCATGATCACAGTAAGTTTTTTTTTTTTTCATTTTAGCAACTCGATGATACCTTCTTATGTATTGACAGGTTAAAGACTGCTGGTGAAAGGAGTGCTCACACCAAAGAAACCATAGATGATTGAAGAAAGAAGTCACTAACTATAATAATAGGAAATTATAACTCTAGAAATTTCAAGAAGTCAACAATTTTCTTAAAAGAAAGATACTGTCATATATAACTCTCCTTCCTCATTCGCTTACACTCATGCCATCTATATGACTATTCTATTTTTAGTTTAAAGCCTAAAAAACAAATACAAATCATATTGTAGAATTACTCAATTCAGTTGCCAAACACTAAACATAATGTGAAATAAAATTAATACACTGGAATAATAATGTATTCACTGAATATTTAGCCAATAGTCAGTTGATATGTATTTTCCATGAGCTGACTATGATTGTTAGTCCAATCATATATTTAGACATTATTCTAACTTTTATTAAATATTTCCCATGTTTCTATTCACCATTCTTGAAGGAAAATGGTACTGTAAGATAGTAGAATGTAGAATCAGAAAGTAACTAAACAATCACCTAGTCCCATCCCTCATTTTATAGACTAAGAAATTGAGGTTAATATCAAATTTCTCATAAGGACTGCTAGTTGATTAAGTTCAATTTTAGTAGCTTTTTCTATTGTGTGCTATTTGTTATATACAATGGATCCTAAAGTCTTACTGAAGTTTCAAATAGCTGTTTTAAGACTTTTGGGGCAACCTGTATTTCCTTACTTTATAATAATAGTAGTAGCTACCATGGATTGTGCTTTATACTACACAAAGTCCCTTCTCCGAACATCCCATTGAGATAAGAAGTATCATATGGAAGTATCATCCTCATTTCATAGATGAGAAATCTGAAACTCAGGAAATTTCAGGAACTTTCTCACTGACATACATAGGTAAGGACTTGAGTTCAATCTTTTGAATCCAAATGACAAAATCAAAGATTCCAGAATCTCAGAGTTAGAAGGGCTATCAGAAGCCATCTTCTCAACCTATACCTCAACAAAAATTCCCTCTATAACAAAGGAAATCATTTATGCACTCTCTGTTCGAGGACCTTTGGTGAGAGAGTGTATACTTTCTCTTAATAAGTCTCATTCTACTTTTTGACAACTTGAGCTAAAATCTGTCTCTTGACATTTTCAGTTCATTGATTATATTTCTGCCTTCTGGAGCTCAAAGGAAGTCTAATTCATCTTGCACTGGATAGCTATTCAAATAGTTAAAGAAAGCTATATTTTTATATCTTCTCCAGATTAAACATCCCTCATCCCTTCTTGTTTTAGCACATGGGTATATCTACACATAAGTCTATATGTACATGTGTATATAAGCCCAATGCATAAATGAGCATCCATATATGTATGTTACATGTTAAGTATATATCTATCTAATCTCAAGGTCCCTCAATAACCTAGTTCCATACTCTGAAGATTCTCCAACTTAATAATTCCTTTGCTAATGTATATAACACCCCCACTAGGCTACTTTTCCCAAATCCTACTTGTATTGAAGGGCTGATTCCTCAGAGGTTGGCTGGTTACTTTTCTTTTTATGGTTCTAGGGCTAATCTAGGGAAGACAGGGGTGGTTTTCTAATACTGTCATTCATGAGCCCCAATAAGACCATTCATAACTTATTGCAAGTCAGCTTTATTATTTCTCTTTTATGAGGGGATATGAGCTGAAATCACATAATAAAAAAAAAATTGGTACAAAAAACTTCAACAAATTCTGAGATCCACAAAATCAGAGATTACCTTTCACATGGGTGCCTACAGAGTCCCATGAAAAGTGTGTTCAAGTTTAGAGAAGATATTTGTCAAAGAAATATCTCATAGTTACTGATTGAAAGGAAGGTATCTTATGGCTCCCTTTCTGAAGTCGTCGTGAAGTTCCTCTGTAGTATAGTTTTCTTCCAGGCTCCAAGAGTTGGGGACCTTGGAGAGTCCAGAGGTTGCCTCTCCCAGGTATGTCTAGTTTATCCCCCATTACAGTTGTAGATACTGCTATTAGTGACCACTGTTTTTCCAAGGACATTGTTAATTGTTGAAAGAAAATTCAAATGTTCCAACCATTTGATGGTTACAATGTGATGCTTCCTTTGGTCTCAACACCTCTCCTATATCATTCCTTAATGTTGTGCTATCATACAGGTATAAGAAATATGTCACCTCAAGCTCCTAAAGCTTTGAAAAAAGACAGATGAAACAGTCCCTACTTTCAAGAAGGGGAACTTCTATCAGGGAAAGAAAAGATCTGCACATGAAAAAGTATAAACACAACTTATACTAAAATAAATACAGTTTAATTTCCTTTTTTTTTTTGAGGAAAAGAAAACAGTTAGAGAGAATAATAACAACACTTACCTTGCAGGATTGTTGCAAGGATCAAATGAGATAATATTTGTGCAGCTTGTGACACAGTGCCTGGCACATGGTAGGCACTATATAAATGATTATAATGTTATATCAATAGGTTACATAAATGTAGATATAAATTCTCTTCTTCCCCTTCCTATTTTACTAAAAATATTCAACAAAAAGGTCCCTCCAAATTAATATCAACTTATTAATGAGTACTCTTTACATATGACCATGAAGACACCTCTGAATCTATCTAACTGTATGATAATCTATTCCA
The DNA here is from genome assembly GCF_028372415.1 of Notamacropus eugenii. Classification (NCBI taxonomy): domain Eukaryota; kingdom Metazoa; phylum Chordata; class Mammalia; order Diprotodontia; family Macropodidae; genus Notamacropus; species Notamacropus eugenii. Next base: position 135,190,058 of record NC_092875.1, on the reverse strand, counting down.
TGTCTTTCCACCTTATCCATAAAGCTATTGGGAAAAATTTTATTAAATATTTTACCCAATATTTATTAAATTTTATTATTTATTTTATGGTATTTAATATTTCATTTATTTAATTTTCATTTATTTTTTATTTATTTAATGATTAATTTGATATTATTTAATATTTTTATATATTATATATTTTACACAAACTATAGTGTTGTTATACTTTCTTATATGCATTATGTGCATAATGAATGTAACTTCATTTGCTATTTTGAAAAGAATTTAAAATTTTTTTTCTTATTTTTCTTGCTTCCCAGTTTTGTAAGAAATAACAATAGGCAAATTAATAGAGTAATTAAAGTATGTACCTAAGCATCTGGTTTCAGTTCCACTCCAGAGTCCAGAAGAAAGGCATTCTCTTACAGTAGAGCCAACAAGCATGTACCCTGAATCACAGGTAAAGATAGCTGTTGATCCATATGAAATTTGAGTTCCAATCTTATTTCCATTTGGAGGTGTAGGAAGTTCTCCACAAGAAATAACTTAAAAAATAAAGAAGTTGAATAATTTTAGAAATTAATGTTCTTGCATAGTTTTATAAAAACAAAGTGGGAACATGTCATCTTGACAACCTACTTCTTGAAAAACCTTCCTTGGGGGAGCTATGTGCTATTTTTCAGGTCAGGAAATGAAGTGCCCTGGCCTTAATTCTTAGTAAAATTAAAATGTAGCTGCTGAATAAGGAATACTTCAACAAAGATCTAGAAAGCACAATTAGAAGGAGAAAATCTGGGATGACAGTGTCCAAGAGAAACATTTCAAATTTAGGAGCCAGTGTATATGATTTAATAATATATTGTAATGTGCTTATATATTTTATATTAAATATGTCATAGCCATTTATTTAATGTACAAATTATGCATATTCTTATAACACAGGGCACCAGAAAGAATCATGAGAAGCAGAACACAATATGAAAATTAAATCAGAAACTTTAGGATATTAAGATTTAATCATCAACAAAAAAGCTTTAATTGTATATTTTCTTACACAAAGCACTGTTCTAATTTATGCAGTTATCATAAACCTAGGTTCATTAGTTTTCAAAACTGTACAATGAAGATGTCTATGCTATATTTACCACAGAGGAACATTCTTAGGATTTCTCAGAAAGGGTCTTTAGATGGTTTGACCTCCTAAAATATAAAGCTTTTTATTGAACTACTTTGGGATTTCCATATAAAGTGGAACTGATTCCATTCTAAAGAATGTGTATTCACCTAAGCAGAAAACTCAAGCTGAGTTATAACATGGCAGCTCAATGGTGCAATTGGTAGAAAAGCAAAAATGGCTCAGGTTATTTTCAAATGTTATTTTCTGCTTTTCCATCAAAGTCTCTTTTAAGCATTTCAGTAAGCAGTTTCATATGCTCTTTAGTATTCCCTCTTCTAGTTACTAAATAATATCTATTGTGTAAGACTCCAATGGAAATCAATATTTATGATTTTGTCTATTTTGTGCTTTTAAGGAAAATTGTTTTTTGAGAGTCATTAAACTTTATAGATAGTGCAATAGTAGATTTCAAAAGTTGTTATTCAGCTTTTTTATATTTTCATTTTTTAGAGAATGATATGTTTACTTGCCAGGGCAAGCAGCTAGTTTTCTTTTGTCATAATGTATTAGAGAATTGGCTGTATTTGTTGTTGTAACTTCCTGTCAGTTTACTGTTACATGCTAGATATAATGAAGTAGAACCCCCATCTATTTTCAGCAGTCTCTGGAACATTAGATTTGAAATACTGGGCAATGAATTCATGGTCTACATAATTCTGAAGTTAAATTCTTTCACAATTCCAGACACTTGAATGGTCTAGTCGCAAGGGTGAGGAACCTGTCACCTTGAGACCACATGTGGCCCTCTAGGTCCTTAAATGCAGCCCTTTGACTAAATCCAAACTTCACAGAACAAATCCCCTTAATAAAAGGATTTGTTCTGTAAAACTTACACTAAGTCAAAAGACCTCACCCAAGGACCTAGAGGGCCACTTGTGGTCTCAAGGCCACAGGCTTCCTACCCCTGGTGGTATATAGAATACTGGCTTGCATATCATACAACCTATAATCTACTCTCATATTGTCATTGTTCAGTTTTGAGAGTTCGAGCAAAATACTTAAGAAAAAATAAAGTTTTTTTAAAAAAATAATTTTTTTTAAATTAAGAAAAAAATTATCTTATTAAGAAAAATGATAATAGCTACTTTTGGTACTCAAGATCGTTATCATGGAAATAAAATGACACAAAGTTTTGTGTAAAAAGGAGTAGATTTAATTCAAGGTTTAATTGTTTTTGATGCTATTATCAGCAGCACCAGCAGCATAGACATCATGGTATGGTGCATAGACACCTAGTATTAAAGTCAAGAGAACTTATGTTCAAGTTCTTCCAATACATGTTGGCTGAGTGTCCATGAGTAGGTCATTTAACTTCTCAGTGCCCAAGGAAATAGTCTGAGATCATAAGTTAGAGATACTATAGTGATATATATCACTGGAAGTAATAATCACATCAGAAAATTCCAATGCTAATATAATTGCAGTCTGAATAATAACAACAGGTCAATAGCAAATACATTTCATCATCAACATTATCATCATTATCGTAATCATCATCACATTTATCATAGGTCAAGCACCTATATCTGATAATATTAGTTGATATTTTACTTGTGTGTTTTGGGAAAGAGAGATGTTATTAAATTAACATTTCAATCATCTGGTATTTTTCATATGAAAATTATGTAGTAAGGAAAAAAAAAAACCTAGATAAGTACTCACTTTGACAGTATGGTCTTTCATTTCTCCAGCTCCAAGTCCCATTAGCAAGGCATTCAATAGATGCTGGGCCTAATCCATGATAACCAGGGTCACAGCTAAAAACTACTTTAGTTTTATATTCATAATGGGAGCCATTCACAATTCGCCACCTTCCATGTTCCAATGAGAAGGAATTGATGCTTGGGCAAGTAACAACTACATGAATAAAAAAGACATTGTATTAATGCAATCTTTTATTTGTTAGAGAAATATTTATTGAACATCTGTTTTGTGCTTAACCAATGAATTTTAGAATGTTAGAGTTGGTAGAAGCTTTAGAGGCTATTTAGACCAAATTGCTCCTTTATGAGATCCCTCTAGTATAGAGCATACCTGATCATTCAGCTTTTGCTTAAAAGACTCTGGTGAAGGGGAATTTACCAACTCTGATGGACTGCACTTTTGTATGGAGGTGATTGTTAGGAAGTTTCGTCTGACATCGTCTAAATTTATTTCTTTGAGATTACTACCCTTTTTGTCTACTATATCTGATCTGTAGGGCCAAGAAGAACAAACTTAAATTTCCCTTCCTTGTTTTCACCTTTCAAATACTTGGACACAACTTTCATGCTCCTCTTAAATTATCTCTTCCATGAGCTGAACACCCTCATTTTCTTCAATGAATCCTCACATGGCATTCATGTAAGGCTTTTCACCATGATATTTACCTTCCTCTGTGATCATATTTCATTTTGAAAGAGATAAAATGATCAGTGTCATTTTTTTAAGATCTTTACTTTTAGTCTCCTTAAGTCATGTCACATGTTGAACCATTCCAATTACTATGTCATATTTTCAAGTAGGCATACTACATATAATATAGCATATGAATTGCCATCTAGGAGTGTGCGAAAATGTTCTCTTTAAAATGATGTTGAAAACAATTTTATTAGGTTTGTAGGAAGAGTCATATATGTAGGACTTGCACTTGAGAGTAGGTCCTCTTTCTTGAATCTGTTTAGTCTGGGAGTCTATTTAGTCTATTGCAATATTTGTTTATCTTAATGTATAAATGTTAGTGAGAACAGATACCTGTTTGAAGTGTGAAAACAAGTTAGAAATTATTTTTTAATGAATATACATCAATCCATTTTTAACACATAATCTACTTTAGAGAGTTATTGTGAGGAAAGTATTCTATAAAACTTAAAGGAATTATAAATAAAATACAATTATAAATAACATAGGGATGAATAAATGAAATGGGCTGACATATATGCATATATATATATATATAAGTATATATATAATTTCCTTTTCCCTATCCAATCTAAATAAAAGGAAAAACCTTAAATTTCAGTCAAAAGCAAGGAGAAGAAAGAGGAACCAGTATCATAGACAATCCACAAGTCCCTAAAAATAGAACTGGATATGTTGAAAAATAATGTTATTTTTCAAAAGATAATTTCATTCAGTCTGGCATACTACATTCAATTCTAAGTCTTACATCTGCAGAGGGAGAGTGCAAACAAAAGTCTATGTAGAAGAGGGTGACAAAACCTCAAGTTATCTGATTAACAGGTTGTTTGTCTCCAAGTTGTCACACATCTATTTTAAAATTCATTTATACTTCACACAAATATTTTTAATCTATCCTCTTATTTCATTCTGCTCTAGAAATGAGGAGCAAATGGGGCAATCAATCCTATGTTATTTATTTGTATTCAAAATCACAATACAAGAGTTGAAAGAGTGGAGTTATTTAATATTGAGAAGAGAAAAAACAGTGTACATGATATTTATATATCTAAAGATCTCATCTGGAGAAGGGATTTTTTAGATTAGGTGAGTCTCCTGAGGGCACAACAGGAATAATACATGAATATGATTCTATAATTCTAAGAGTGAAATAGATTTTAGCTCAGTATAAGATCTTGCTCAAAATGGAACTGTCCTAAAACAGAATTCACTGCCTTATGACACTGCGATTTTCTCATTACTAGATTTGTTCCAAGGACTGGATGACTAATTCCTAGGGAACTGTTGAAGACATTCATATACTATCTCAGGGGCTGGACCAGAGTTTCTTCCCTCTCTGATTCAGATCAAGTACGCTTGTATGCACTCAGCATATACTTGTAGAGAGATTGGTGACTGAAACATAAAAATAAAGAATATATAATGGTAGAGTTCTCTTCATTTAATAATGTTTTTATTTGTCTGGAAACTTTGAAAACTGATCTTTAAAAAATGAAGATGCTCCTCATTTCCTCAGTACTTTGATGTGTACAATAGCTTAATCAACTGTGAATAATCCCCATTGTAATAAACAAGTTCATCTTAGCAGTCATCTCATTATTAGATCAGATTTGAAAGTTGACTTTTGTTTGAAACATAAATACAAATTATGAAAATTCTCTTACTTACCCACACAGCGAGGTGTTTTATTATGATTACTCCATGTTCCATCAGACTGACATACTGCAGTGGTGAGTTCTTTGGATGAGAGTCTGTAACCGTCATTGCAGAAATAGGTAACACGGGTCCCCACCAAGTAATCTGTTGTGAGTATTCCACCATTTGTTGGTGCTTTAGGAATCCCACAAGAAATTGCTGAAAAGAAAATAAACCCAAAATGCTACTAAATCTGTCTGTTGTGACAAAAGTCTATTGATTTACCAAAAAAAAAAAAAAAGATTAGAAATGTATCTGGGGTTTTATTAAGTCCTTTGAAAAAAATAATAAAGTGAAGAAAAGGATTTCTTTAATTTCTAAGTATAAGTGCTGTTCAAGGGTATACTATGTAAACTTTAATTTATCTAGATCCCATATTTAGATTACAGTTGCTTTATCTCCTGATTTTTTAAATATAGTTTTCCATTTAGTTCCTAAATCATTTATGTAGAGAGCAGTACTTTTGTGCTTACTGGAATATAGGAAAAAATGGAATTTTCCAATATAGGAATGTAAGAAAAAGTTGCAGAGATTTTGTTGTTGAGAGAAAGGGAAGAGGAGTAAAGATTGCCTGTTTTCTTTAGTCTTCTCCATCCAGTTCAGTCCCTCTATTTTGGATGTGTGTTGGTTTTAGGCATGAGGGTAGGGTGATGATCAGGGGACTCAATGATCAATTTGAGTTTCTATCATCCTGATGAAATTATAATTCATGGGCTACTGTTTGGAGGCAACAGAAGGGCTTTTCTCTTCTGTAAGTACAGTCACTTTCCAACAGGAAATGTTTATCAGTGGCATTAAAGCAAGGGTGCATGCTCTAGAACCTCATCAGTTTGGGAAGGGAAATGCTCAAATTGATCAGTGATTACTTTAATCATCTTCCTTCTACTCTTTCTCTAGTTAAATATTTTCTATCCCATTAGATTTAATTTGGTTAATTGAGAGTATATTGGTCCATGTATACATAAATACAGTATGGCTCTAGAGTGATCCACTTTCCCAACGGACATGGTTCTTCAGTTCCTCTCCCAGTGCCAAACACTCAGACCCACAATGTCAGTCATGCAGAGTTAAGTTTTTGAGTGCATCTAGAGCCACCATTGTTAGTGGTCCTGAAGAGTATAATCATCTCTCCCCCACACACACATTTCAAATATATACTCAAATATTTAAATGATTATACATTTCATTAGTTTATACATTCCCTCTAAAAATGCAGATAACAACCTATCCATTCCTGCTAATCCTGTGAGACTTCCTTATGTCCCAGAGATTAGTCAACATGCCGAAGACTTTCTTCGATTTCTTCTGATTTGATGATACTAGTGCATTGCTATAGACCTTTGCCCCATTCTTTCTCACTTTTACTACAAGTCAAGAACATTTTCTCTTCTAATCATGAATTTTCCCAATGATATCTCTTATTCTGTAGCCTTCTTATACCTACCATATACTCGTCCATTGTCATTGGCGTGCAACTCATTTTAAATTCTGTACCCCATGACTTGCTACCCTATGACAATATAGTTGAATGTTGATATTTTTAAGGGCTTTTTTTTCTGCAACTGTATTAGGGTTAATGAAGGAGCTTGCAATATACTAAATATACTGTTCCAGATACATGTATGTATACATGTGTGCATCTCTATCTATCCATCATCAACCCATTTATAATTTGGACAACATGCATAGGTTGTGCATTCAAATGCATGTCATAATCTTGACAACAGGAATTTTTCCTCCACTTTCATTTCCTCATTGACACTCAGACTGAACTATTTTATATAATTACAGAACTTTTCCAGGAACAACTTTAATATTATGAAAATTAATTGAATAAATCTTTGTAATATACAAACAATCCAAATGAAGGTCATGATAAGTTGTCTTAGCTCACTAAATTCCAGGACAAGTACATTGACATAATAAAAATTAAGACAAATCTCAAAGATGTGTGAAGTTCACACACAAAAAAAGATGAAGCCTGCACATACATCCTGAATATGTCCTGTGGCCCAACTCTTCTCATCCCCCTGAGTACTCTGAGATTACATAGAACTGGCTCAATCCTGAGAACTGGACTCAAGAAGGCCAATTTCTATTTTTGGTTCATTGTCCCTACTTTAGAGTTTTATCCTGCAGAAATCTCTAAAATAAAACTTTGATATAGTTCACAGAGAGACTGAATAAAGACTTGGTCAAGAAGATTTGTGTTCAAGTCCTGCATCTGACATAAAATGGCCGATGACCCTGGACAAATTGCTGAACCTTTCACTGTTATACAACTTCTCTAAAAATGTAAGCTGCAAAAAAGTTGCTAATTAAGCAATGGTAGAGAGTTTCCTCATGTGAGAATTCTCTAAGCAAAATAAATCACAGGTCCACTCTCTATCATTATTCTATAACTCACACCTAACAGATACTCCATGTGCATTATGAATTGAGCCTTTATTTGGTCTATAGAAAGTATTTTTAGTTCTGACACTTCCTACTCATATGCCAGTGCCTGGCATATATTGAGCATTGAAGCAACTGATGGTAGAGTGGATACAGCTCTGGGCCTGGAGTCAGGAAGACCTGGCCTCAGATACTTATTAGCTGTGTGACCCTGGAGCAAGTCACTTAAACTCTGATGGCTTCAGTTTCTTCACCTGTATAATGAAGATAATAATAGCACCTTCCACACAGGGTTGTTGTGAAGATTAAATGAGTTAATAATCATGAAAAGCACTTAGCACAGTGCCTGGCACAGGGAAGTTTCTATATAAATGATTATTGCCTTCCCCTTCCCTTTAATAAATGTCCATTTAATTGAATTGAATAATATGAGTCTATGGTATTTTATTACATCTTGATTCTATCGTCAATTAATATATACTCAGATTTTTAAATGTTTTCATAATGCTTTTCTTAGATTTGAATATAAATAAACTGAAGGCAAAAGCACACAGAATACATCTATCACTAGCTCTATCTCTGTATTTGGTATTAGTATAAGGAATCAGTATTAAAATATGAGCTTGGGTAGAAAAATGTACATTCTGTTTTAAGTTTCCTTCTCTAAATTGAATAGTGTCATTTTAATATTTCTAAAAAACTTGAGCATTTGTCAGTTGATTCATTGTTCTAAAAGTCAAAGGGCTTGGTTAGAAAGGAGCAAAAGCATTAATGAAATCAACATTTCACTGACAGAGCTGAATAGCAGGTTTACTATTACAGATCCATTCATGATTTTGAACCTTGTAGACTGTGGAAAAGCAATGAAATTGACTTAATAAGTTATTTATCCAATTTTGAATGATTAAGCATATAATTATCCTTGCTATCTAATCATAGACTCCTAAAATATTCTGCAAAGGTAAAAGGCTCCCTGAATTCTGTTGAAACAACATCACATTTCTATGTGGGCCTTTGGAGAATTCCAACCCACGATATGGAAGAAAGAAAGAGAGAGAGAAAGACAGATAGAGACAGAGAAATAAAGAGAGAAAGAGAAGAGGAAGGGAGGGGGAGAGAGAGAGAGAGGGAAGAAATGTTGTATTGTCACCTTGACATATATTTTCAAATCCTAAGTTGTTTTTTTTTTTCTATGCAGAGCTTTCAATTCAGAATATACATTTTCAATTGAACACCAAGGAAATTATTTTGGAAACTTACTTAGCTTGAGAAACTAATATATCTTAAAATAAAAGGAAAAAACACCTACCTCCAAGAAATATTACAAAAATTTATCCCCAGGTTACAAAGAGAAAAGAGACCCATCTGTCCCTACTCAGATAAGAATATTTCATTGTCATTAAAGTGCCGTGCACTTTAATAACAATGAAATATTCTTATCTGAGTGAGAGTAACTGGCAATGAAAAAAATTTCAAAACAAATCATTGTAAAGGCTGTGATAAGCAATGATCTAGATGTTTTATTAATAGGATTTTCTTCAAACATCTGTAATGTTCTAGCTGGAAAACATAGGAAAGTTTTCACAAAAATCATTTTAAAAATCATATAAAGGAAAGTTAGGGAGAATTGGACATTTTGAGAAGTTTCTTCTCACAAATAATATTTTAAGCTTTACAATGCATTTTCTTTATCATAATCTGACAAACAGGCATTCCAAATATCATTTTCCATAATTTACAGAGTAGAGAAATTAATTCCAATAAGGTAGTTATTTGCCCCATGACCACAAAGGTAAAATTTGAATTAAGGGTTCCTATTTCCAAAACCAGTAATTTTTCCAACACCCAATCATTTTCTATTCCAATCAAATTTATTTAAACAAATTTTAATCTAAGTAATAAAGAGAAAATAACACTGATAACATCAAAAAGTTCTTTCTATAATTCTAGGACTAACTTCATAAAGTGATTATTCCTTCTATTGCCTGAAAAAAAAAAAAGACAAAATAAAATAGTAAATAAAAAGAACTAAATTTTATGGGGTAGTGTTAAGGCCAAACACAAAGATTAGCTTTAACCAGTAGTTATAGTAATAAATTCTGAAGTTGTTGATTTTTGTAAAAAATCACCTTTAATAATAAGAGAGACATATGTTTAGAAAATTCAGTTTGATATGATAAAAATACATACACACATACACACACACAGTGAAACTCTATTTTGATCTGGTTAGATTATGTGTGAAACAGTGTCTTCAACTATGGAATCCATATTTGATAAGTATATTGATAATCTGGAAAATATCCAGAGAAAGAAACTGTGTTAGTGGAAGAGTTTGAATTAAGATCATAACAGAATTTACAAAAGTAAATGGACAGGTTTAGCTCGATAAGAGAAAATTTAGGGAGAGTGTGACAATTGCATTAAAGAAATTGAAGCCCCAAACTGGAAATCAAGGGGATGGCCATCAATTGGGGAATGACTAAACATTCAGAGAATCTTGGAAAGATTTATATGAACTGAAGCTGAGTGAAAGGAGCAGAACCAGGAGAACTTTGTACATAGCAACAACCACAGTGTGTGAGGAATTTGTCTGGTAGACTTAGTCCTTCACAGCAATGCAAGGACCTAAAGAATTCCCAATGGACTCAAGGCAAAATGCCTTCCACATCCAGAGAAAGGACTATGAAACTGGATCACAGAAAGAAGCCAACCATTTTCTTTTGTATTATGTTTTGTTTTGTTTTATAGTTTCTCCCATTCGTTTTAATTCTTCTATGCAACATGACTAAGGTGACAATGTATTTAATGAGAATGTATGTGTAGAACCCATTTAAGATTGCATGCCATCTCAGGGAGAGAGTGGAGAGGAAGGGAGGAAGGAGGGGGAGGGAGGGAAAGAAATCTTAGATATATGAAAGTTATTGTAGAACATTGAAAACAAATAAAATAATTTTTTAAAAAAGAAAGTAAAATGAATCACACTGCAGATTTTTTTCTGCTTTTTTCCAAAAAAGAATTAGTGACAGTGGGTAGAGGCAGCAGTGATGCATCAGCAAAGAAAAACTGCTAAATGATTATAGCTATCTAAAAGTGAAACAGGCCTCAGAGGACATAATGAGTCCTCTCTCCAAAGAGATCCTTGACCAAAAGTTGGATGACTATTTGCTGTAGAAGTATTCTTGTTCAAGATTGGGTTGAACTAAATTCCCTCTAAAGTTTCTTTCATCTCTGAAAGTCTGTGATTCTTTGAGGTACTTACCATTGGACTTTAGGACACAGTGAACATCACTATTAAAAAATATAAACTTTCTTTATATTGGACTGGCTTACAGTTGGCTAGTGGATAAGCAAAGGGGCCCTTTAACTTTTGCCTTCTTGATTTAATCAGACATGTGTATGAGTTGAACAAATTCATAAATTAAACCAAGTACAGGGAAAGATATCCACTGCAGAAATCCATATAAAGTGACTGTAACTATGAGCTATCTGTGGTTAGGAACTAGCCTATCTAGTTGTTGAAACTGCACTGTAACTTATAAAAGTTACAAACAAGAAAGCACTCCCAAAGTCCAATAAAGCATTCCAAAATGCCAAATTAGTAGAACAATAACCTCAAAGATATTGGGAAATATCCTACATAGTCATCTCTATATCACTCATCAAAGAGCTCAAAGTCCTATTTAATTATCTTGATTACTGTTACTCTTAGCAGAGATGGTCAATTCTTTCAGAATATTTACTCAAAGATTATTCAATTTGAATGAGCCTTTGACAATACTACCTACCCAACCAAGCCTGCTTCCACAGTTTTTGGTGATAGATACTTCCATTCTTAGTGTCATAAGTATACCTTAGTAAATAACTTCAATATCATGTTAATATGAAGATTATGGCAAAGTAACTGGGTATGTGTGTTCTGGAAAATAGAGGGCTGTTCCTTCAAAATATTATGGGCTGTCATATGGAAATGGGTTAAATTAATTGTGCATTGCCCTAAAGGACAGATCTAGGAGCAATAGGTGGAAATTTCAGCATCAAATTTTGGGTTAATACAACAAAAAGATTATTAGATGTGTAGAAAAGTGAAATTTTCTTTGTAAGAAGCCTTCCTCATTGGGATTCTTTAGCTAAAAGGTGTTGGCAACTTTTCCTGTGGAGGAGATTCTTCTTCATATATTGGTTGAATTCTGTTCTGTAAATCTCCACTCAACCCTGTGATCCTATACTTTGGCAGGGCTGACTTAGTACTCTATCATAATACATTCTTCCCCACCACCCCAAAAAATAAAATAGTCCTGTATCAACTGAACACTATTATATTTACCTGAAATATACTTATTACAATTTTATGTTTCAGGTCATAGGAGGTCAAAAATTTCAATCTCTGCTTTTCGTTGTTTCCACATTTTAATTTTAGGACTTGAAGAGTATAACCATGCCAAGCCAAGGCTATAAATGAATTTAACAAGATAACTAAGAGTCTTTCGAGTTGTTTGACTTTATGAAAACAAAATTATGAGTGACTGGATGAATTTTTTTTAACTTTTTAACCAACTGTTCTTTTGTGACATGATGGCCATGTTCTCAGACTAAAGCATCAATACCACTTTTCAAGGTCCTGCCTTTGTATAGTCTGCTTAATCTCCTCAGTATTTCCATATCTAGTTGAAGAGGTTTCTGGCAAATAAATACCTGAGTCAATAGATTTATAGATACCATAACTATGCCAAGGACAAAGACAGAAGCTTAGAACAGTCTAATTAATATAAATGGCAAAAAATTATAATTTCAATTGACTCTCTTAGCAACTTCTAGTGAATATGCATTTTAAATCCTCATTGTTCAGAATTATCATTTCCTTCAAAGGAATATATATGGATCTAAGTAAAAGCACATACAGTTTCACACAAGCTTAGTCAGGAAAAACAATGACATAATTTTGAAAGTAAAACAGGCTTCCTCAGTGCGTTTTCCATTTTGATATAATATACTCCACCTTGACAGGCTGGAACAGGTGCATCCCATGCATGGTATCCGTATGGAGACTTTCTGCACACAGCACTGCTTTTCCCAACAAGCCTGAATCCTCGGTCGCAGGCCCATCGTACCACACTATTAAGTTGACCCCCTGTCTGACTGATGATGTATCCATGGGGGGGAGACTCTGGAGTACTGCAGTAGAAAGCTAATGAAATGAAAAAAATTCATACCTAGTCAAATTACTTACATAAATCAGAAATTCCATATTACTATGTCTCCATTAATTAATAAACAACAACTATCATGTGATTCAATATGAATAAAAACTAGGTGAATTGTAGTTTATCTGAAACTCATCTTGCTTTGTATCTGTTTGTTTAATCCCTGTTCTGTTTTCTTTATGACACACTATCACTGTGCTTTCAACGTCTTACCCTCTTTGCTATCTAACACATTGTCTGAGTTTCCGATTATCACTGAATATTACAAAATTTCAAAGAACAGATAAACATTTTATTTATACCTCCTATCACTAAAAGTGCCTCAAACATATCACTTTGGGCTGCAACATATTGTAAATATTCCATCAGGATAAAACATGGCAAATGCTGCTCTGTACTTTTCATATGACATCCATACTATGCCATGCCATACACAAAATTTTTTCTAACTGAAAACGAGGGAGAAGACTAGGAAATCTCACAACCTGTTTTGATGTTTGGTTAAAAAAATATCCATTCTGTCACATTCATTCTAATGATAAAATGAAAACAAACAAAATAACAATAAAAGCTTCTCAGTGGAATAAAGCTCTTTTTCATCCTGAAAGCCTGAAATGCCAAAAGATAATGTCAAGTAGCTGTTTCATATCTGTGTGCTTTTTAGACAGTTCAGGTTGAGAGGCTTCATTTCCCCTTAGAAATCTCAGGCTGCTTGTCTGAGAAGAATGAGACATTCTTCACTAACTTATGAAATATATGGTATTAGGACTGTACGTGTCATGAACTGCCTTTAAAAAAAAAAAAAGTAGAGTGTCCTCAATGTGTGAAGCTACTGGAACACTAAAAATACTTAGAAAGAAGGGAAATGGATTCTTAAAAATCATTTCTATTCAAAGTTGTTTTAAAAGGTTAACTGTCTAATAAAACTGTGATATCTCATTCTCTCACAGAATACCACCATTACAGTATTTTATCTGATGTTCAAAACCACCAGCATTACTTTTATTTACATAGCCGCAAACTAAATCTAAATGATATATTATATGACAATAATTTTAAGTGATCTCTGTTTGCCAAACCATGTACAGTTTTGGGAAGAAATCCCTCAACTGAATTGGTTCTTGGAACACAGTTTAGGGGGTGAGAAATTCTGAGGAATCCTAAATATGTATCTTACATCACAAAAAATTACAATATTTCATAGTTGAGGTGCTAACATTCATGTTGTACCTTTTAGATAAAGATATTCCCTGGCAATATTTTTTCCCATATTGACAAATGAGAATGAAAATATATTTTTTAAAGCTAAAAGGGGAAAATTCAATGTACATGTGAAGAAAGATCACTTTGCAAATTATAAAAGTTTGCTCAACATTTTAATTTTTTCTTTTCAAATTATTTTGGTACACAGTTACATTGTTTTGTTTTTTGTTTTATTTTACCTGAAATTCTGAGAGGGCAGCATGATAGTGTTAGACTCCGAATCAGAAACCTGGGTTCCAATCTTTTCTTGGGCATTTAATAGTCTGGGACCCTAGACAAGTAATTTAAACTTCCTGATACTCACTTTCTATGAACCCTGAATCAGAAGGAAGATTTTTAACTGCCATTTGTACACTACAAATACATTATGGTGAAACCTATGTCCTAAAATATGGTAGCAGAATTGTACTTTCACTAAAATAATTTTGGAATTTCACCCTCCCTCCCCATATCCTTCAATTACTTGTCTGTTAGAGCATGGGCTTCCATTTGAATCAATGTTAGACATTAGAATTTTATCAGAGATCCTTTAAACAAATATTTTCCAAATCTATATTTTCTTTTCTTTATTCTAATTACAATAATTTTGTTAGTGCAAAGCTCACTAGCTTTGTATCAGAATTGCCCATTGTGTCATTTATGATTAGCTATAGCTACTTTTAGTTATGAATTTTCTCCCTAACCATAATTGTGAGAGGTACCTACTTCAATTTTCTTTTAATTTTTTTTAATGCTGTCACCTTTCATATCTAGGTTTTATATCTCTTCAGAGAATATTGTGGAATAAATATAAGAGGTGCCTTTAAATCTATTTTCTCTCAAATTGAACTTTGTGTTTTCCAGCATTTCTAGAAAAATAAAGATTTGTTCCCTTAATATTTGTGATATTGGTTTTATAAAACGCTAAGCTACTGATTTCAGTTGTTTCTGGGTCTTCCTTATCTTGCCTTTCTTACTGGTTTATTTTTCTGTATTTTAATCAGTGTCAATATTTTAATTACTGCTATATTATATAAATTAATATTTGGTAATATTATTTTACATAACTTATCCCATCTTCTCCCCTGCACCATTATTCCTCTAGGGATTCAAACTTTTTGTTCATCTAAATGACTTTTGTTTCTATTTTGTCAAATTACATAAAGTATCTCCCCATTAATTGAATTGGTAAATCACTGAATCTATAGTTTAAATAGTGTCATTATTTTAACTATGTTGGGCTTGGGTCAATCATGGCCAAGCATCTCTCCAATTGTTTTTCTTCCTTTGTTTTGGTAAAGAACATTTTATATTCAAAATGGATACAAAGAGAAAGAATGTTACTTTATTTTTGATCTCTCATTTATTAAAATAACTGTGAGAGAAATCTACTTTCTTGTATAATACTCATTTTTGTATAGTGAAATATTTATTTATTGATTTCTAATAACATTAAAACAGTTTTATAAAAAATAAATCAAATCCTCTAAGAAAAAGAACATTTTATACTTGTGTATCTTGCTATCCAAGTGTATCTTTCTAAGTTAACTCCAAGATATATTATGTATTTTCAAGTTATTTTGAATGGAATTGTTCTCTCATTTTCTCCTGATTTGTGCTTTACTATATATAAATGTTGATGATTTTACTACATTTTTGTATCTTGATATTTGACTTTTCATCTTCTTGGTTAATTTTTAAATTGATTTTGCAGTATTTTCTAAATAGATCATCATCATCTACACATAGATACATGTCTCCTCTTTGCCAGTGTTCATATCATTAATTCTTCTTCTGCATTATTATAATAGCTAACACTTCTAGAATAATATTAAATATGAATGGGAGAATTGTTTTTCTAATATTGAATTATCTTCCATCCTTGGTGTAATTCCAACTTGGTCATAATATACAATGTTTGTTCTTATTCTTATAATATCTTTGCTAATATCTCAGTAGTGAGATTGCCATTAGATTGTTCATATACTTTTACTCAGCCATCCTACTACTGGACATAAACAAAAAAGAAGTCAATGAAAAAAATGTTTCTATAGATAAAATAATAAAAATATTCATTAAAATACTTTTAGTGTAAATAAAAACCTGGAAGCAAAGTAGGTGTTCATTGAATGATTGTGGACAAGGAAATTTTAATACAAGATTAATAGATTATTATTATCCAGCAACAAAAGATAAATTCAAGGGATAAGTGAAAATATGGGAAGACTTGAATGAACCCCTGTAATGTAAATAAAACAGAAGTAATAAAATAGTATGCATAATGATATACAACAGAACGGAAAACAGAATTATGATACTATTAAACTTAGATTCTCTGAAAGGCAAAGTCTTGATTCCAGATAAAAGAAGAAATCTCTCTACTGAAAGGAAAGAAACTACGGACATAGAATATTGCACAGAATGTCAAATGGTCACCTTGTTGGAATTTGATTTTGTTTACTGTTAAAAAAAACCCAACATTGTGGGGGCTTTGAAGAATGCTTTTGATATTTAAAAGTGCATTAAAATTGTGATTATGGGTAAAAAAAAAGGTTTTCAGATAAACTAGATCATGGTCCAAATGGCACCTTCCTTATACTTTATATTCATTCACAAAATCTTTGCCATTGACTTGGGACATATTGGTGAGAACTGGAGGCAATGGAGGTAAGATAGTATGACAGGGTAAAAAATTAAAAAAAAACATAAAATCATGAAATAAACATTTGAAAAAGCACACAGAGAGAATAGAAAGAAGTTCGAAAGGAAGTAAAAACAAGAAAAACATCTATTGAATGAGTGTGTTGAATGTGTTATATGCTTTCCAATTCCTCCAAGTTCTAATGCTGTCCCTTACAAACTCTCCTGTATTATAAAACTGAGGTTGGTGACCTTGTACTGCCCACCCTCACTCAAAACAAAGTCAAGTGCAAGTCATGTCATCATTTCTCTGATGTCATCTTCAAAAACGAAGGACAAACACAACAACATTTCTGTATATGCATTTTTTCATTTTGTGTTTATGCTGTATGTTTATATATGCATTTGAATCTCTCATTAGAATGTAAGCTCCTTTACCAAAGGAAATAGTTCATTCATACTAATTGTACTTTCAAAATCCAGAAAAGTTTTAGGCATATAATAGGTACTTAAAATATGTGTTGATTAATTGTTTTAAAAAAAGCACATTGAGTGATTTCCACTTCCATGTAATTTTTTTCCCTATTTTTCCTTATATATGAAGTAGCTTTCACTTGGTGTTTTTCAAGTTCAAAATAACAACGAAAAAGTATTAAGCTATTAAGTTTAAATTGCACTAAGACTTTTGGAACTCCTTGTATGTTAACTCCATATGCTATGCAGTTAAATGGAGAGCTGACTGAATTAGCTCCATAGTACTTGCATTTGAGACAAGCTATGTCAATGCCTAATTGGCTGGGCCTATAATGAGTAGTAATAAGAGATCCTGCCCTACTCCATGTCAGGAAAATTACATAGTTCTTTCAATGATGCCTAAATGCTTCCTACTCTAAAAAACCCATATCTTTAATGTAACTTTTTTCCTGAAAATGCTATATAGCTTTGAGTTATATAAGACCATTATCTCAGGAAAACTAAAATGGCAAATTACAAAATACAAGGCAACACATACTTATAAACAGGGGAAAAATACAGTAGAGGGAAAACAAACATGTAGAAATCTTGCCAGATCATCTGAAACGGTTCATGAATCAGAAATTGAAATTATTTATTTTTGAATGAAGTTTGTTTATAAATAATAAGGATTAGAAACTAATGGGATGCCCAGCAGTTAGAGAATGATTGAACAAATTTTGTTATATGAATGCAATGGCATGCTATTTTGGTGTAAGAAATTATAAAGGGGATAATTTCAGAAAAACTTATGAAGTACTGTATTAATTGCTACAAAGTCAAGTGGAAATAAGCAAAATAATGTACATATGTAATAGTATTGTAAAAATGAATAATGTTGAAGACACTGATTAACATAAGTATCAATCATTACTCTAGAGTCCCAATGATGAATACTATCTATGTAATAAGAGAGTCATAGGTTCAATATTCAAGATGAGAAATAATTTTTTTTACATGGCCCATGTGAGAATTTGTTATGCTAGATTTTGTATATGCATATTTGTTATATGGGTTATGTTTTTGCTTTTACTATTTTCATTATCAGAGGGGCAGAGAAAATTATTGCTAATTGAAAAAATAAAAGTTAATTCTAAAAAAGAAAATAGGAGAACAAAAAGATGTCAAATTGCAAACAAACATTTTTGAGAATTTCTATATTATTTTCTCCTAATAAATTATGAAAGGGAAACTATGGTTTTTGATCTCTTACTATTTCACTATAATTTTGAAAGTAATCAGGGACTAAGTTTTAAAACATCTCAGGAATAAGACAATATCTCCAAAGTGAGAAAAAAATATTTTTTAATAACTTAAAAATGTTAGAAACTATTCACTCATATGCCTTCTTTCTCATTTCTATATCTTTAAAAACAATTTCACATATCTTATAGTCCTTTAAATGACTTCTAATTACTCAATGACACCAAAGAATTTTTTAACATTATTATCCATCCCATGAAAACATTTATATTATATACAAGTTTCTTATCAAATGAGATATCTGTAAAGCGTCTTTCACATAGTAGGTCCTTAATTAATATTTATTTCCTTTCTTGATATGAGTTAAGTGGAGAGAATTTCCGTAGGGGAGGTATTTCTTTGACATGTGGTCAATCTTATTAGAATGTGAGCTCCCTGAGGGTAAGGGAATGTTTTTTTTTTACTTATAGTTTAGTCAAGATTGATGTAAATAATGAATTCCATGAAGTGAAATTTAAGCTGTACACTTCCATTGAAATGAAACCAATGGTCGTATTTTACATAAATGTAAGTTCAAATAATGCGAATTTGAATGCATACGTCTCTTTGCATCCTCAATGCCTGGTAAATAATAAGTGTATCATAAATGCTTTTAGATTTTTTTGATTCATGAATCAGTGGATAGAGGTGATGGTAGAAAGCATCTTAGATAACAGACAATGAAGACATTATTTTCATTTTTATTCTTACTTCGTTAAAACCATGAAAGATTTAATAGTACATGCAATTCACAAGTGAGCAAAATAGTTGAAATATCTTAGGAACCTAAGGAAACACAAGTTGTTATTTTCTATTTGAAATTTTTAAAATAGAGTATCATTGTTACTAATACTATATGCTACTTATTTTTTTCTTGTTTATGTACCATATCAATCAATAAGTGGGCATTTAATACACATATTCTGTATGCTCAACACTACTAAGAGTTGTGGGGAAAGCACAAGATATATAAAATTAGGTCTCTTCTCTTAGGGTAGTTGAGATTTCATTAGGAATAGATTACAAATCAAAACCTTCTACACTTCTTAGGCTGTCTTGACACAGGATTGCTAGTTCTCATTTAATCTTGTAAGGCTCCCTCGGGGGTATAGGGTTGTTCTGAATGAACTATGAACACAGGAACTCTCCTTGCCTTACCACAATGGCTGGAAATAAAGTCAACATTTCATGCTACATGTTTCAAAAACTACAAAAAATCCCATTTCGCACTGAGAGGGGCTAAAAATGATTGAATCAGAGCTTACTGCACTAATAAAAGACAGGAAGCTTATATATCTTCAGCCTTAATGAACATTCCTCTATTACAAATGAATGTAATGGATCTTGTTATATATAATTCTAAAAAATAGTCATACTGGTTTGTTTGCTATCAAAACAGGCAACATTTGAATTTGAACCAATCACAGGATGTCAATAATTTTCAGAAGACGTTTTAATGAAAGACAAGCATAGAAACTCTACACTAAAGATTTAATAAGAGAAACAAATGATATACAAATTCTTACCTATATATCTTATCCTGAATCCTTTTTTATTATTGCCATGATCTGCTGACCACTGCAAGAAAACTTCATGACCATTGCTGGATATATTAAGAGCAGAGGAGTAATCCCCACTGAGTGAAATAAGCACTGGGCTTTGGATATTTGGTCCTTTGTGTAGAAAACACAAAACAAAACAAGAATTAGATAGACACAAAGTTTCTTTTGAATATCACAGAAACACTAATATGCTTACCGCTTTAAAAAAAAACCTTTTAAAACAATCTGTTCAAACTTACAATTAAGTCGAATATTTCATGGGTGTTTCACAGTCTATACAGTCCAAAGCCAATTTCTTTTCCCCATGAAACTTTACATAAGAAATAACACTGTTTTAAAAGAGAGCTTAAATGCAAAGATGGCAGGCATGCACAGATACATATAGGGAAGTGATATTCTATCTATTCATTATATTCATATTCTACTTAATCTTTCCCTAAAATTCCCTTTGATACTTTTAATGTGACATTTTAGTAATTTTTTTCTTCAGTGAAGATAACAGTGAAAGAAGTTATGAGAGTAAGTAAAGCTAACACTTACCATCATACACTTGAAGAACATCAAATTCCTTTTCTGTCTGAAAGAATTCGACAAACATGCTGATGTTGTAGCCTTTTTCCACTGAAATGCTCCATGCACACATCTGGAGATTTGGGTAGCTGTCAGGGTAACCAGGACTTAATATGACTCCCGTTGAATCTAGTCGTAATTCATTGGCAGGACAGAGCACTATGAAATAAAAAAATGTTATCAAATTACACAGATATTTTAGTTCCTATGAACTAGTGAATAAAATTTACTTTACCCATGGCTCTAGTTGACTGTAACTTCTAGGGCAACAGCAAGAGAACTTGATGTGAAAAGACCATGCACTCAATTTTATGCTAAGAGATACAATTTGAATTATGGTAGAAGGTTCAACATATAGTCATAGAAAAATGCCCCAAGTAATTTTTATCATATTTATACATAATATAGAATAGGTATAAATTTTCCCTTACAAATAAATACATAGGATATATTATATTTGTCTTCTCCCTCTTTTCACTACTACTCATACACACTTGCATATCTGATTTACCCAATTGCTCCTGGGTATTTGCTAAAAGTTGAGGTCAGTTCCTGATAGAAGTTTATGCTTGGGGAGAGGGTGATCTAAATTCAATTCTAAGGAAAGAATTGGATTTCACATCTGGAAGATATATTTTGAGATCACCTAATCCAAACCCCTCATTTGACAGATGAGAAAACAGACTGAGGGGTAAAACTACATGCCTATTGTCATACAGGCAAGGCTTGGAATAGAACACAAGCCTCCTAAATTCTAATAGAGCCCTCTTTCTATTAACTACTTTACTCTTTCTCCCTCAGAAGAGCCAAAGTATTATTAAATACAGAGATAGATTTGATTTCTATGCTGTGGAATAATATTTTGAAAATGAAAAAATTTCAGTTTTTAAATTTTGAAAGAAATATTTTATTGCCATATTTTGCTTAAGAATGCAGGTGAATTTTAATAATCTTGGCAAGGCTTTCTGTGTTTTCATCCCTTCTTTCCCTACTTCCAACATTGTATTCTACATAACGGCAAGGCTTGAGACTAATTCAAACAAGTAACTACTAGTTATTTTCAGTGGGTAAAAGAAAAAGAAAAAGAAAAAAAAATAGTAATCTCTATACTTGATGATCTCTCCTAACCAGAATACTACTCTTCCATTTCAAATAATAGTGGGATTCTGATCAGAATACTCAGATTCATTTGTCTAGTGGGATGATACTGTGACTACTGTGACTGAAAAAAGTCAATATTAAATTTTCATTGTAATCACTGATACCTCAGTAATCAGCAAAAGCTATAGATCCAGGCTTAATGTATTGTTTTGTTAATTGCCTAATCTTAAAAAGATGATGGGAAAGGAGAAAATGTTACCAATATTGATGAAGCTTAAAAGTCTGTCTTCCTTCCTTCCTTCTTTCTTTCCTTCTCTCTCTCTCTCTCTTTCTTTTCTTTCCATGAGAGCCAGTACTAGCAAACCTCTTCCTGTAGCCAGTCACACCTTGTGGTTAATGCATAATTGATAATGCTGCAATGATGTCTTCTGCCACTTTCTTTTTCTGTCTCACGTGAAATGGTCTTACTCTTTACCAAGGCTAACCACTCTACCTGCAAAAAGTTATCTCATTCTAACCCATTTCCTCCAACAGATTGCCAGCCTCCATGTCATTCTGACTCTATCACTTATTTCCAACCTCTTTCTACTGCCTCATTCTACCTTGTACTACTTACAAGCATGTCCATGTCTCCCCATGTTGAAAAACAATCTGCACTTTGTCCTTTCATTGATACTAAAAATTATTCTATATTTCTTCTGTCTTTTCTTGCCAAACTTCTCAAGAAGGCTATCATTAGTAAGTGCTTCCACCTCTCTTGTTATTTTCTTCTGACACCCTTACAAAACCAGTTTCCAACATCATTATTCCATCAAAAACCCTTTCTCCAAAGTTACAATGATCTCAATCAACTAATTCAATAGTCTTTTCTCTATATTTATTCGCATGGACCTCTTGTAGTCTTTGACACTGTTGATCGCTCTTCTTGATACTCTCTTCTCTCTAGGTTTTTGGGACTTTCTGTTGGTTCTCCTACACTGCTCCTTTGTGGTCTCTTTTGTCAGATCCTCATCCTGGTTAAACTCTCAATTGGAGATGGACCACAGAATTCAGTTCTGGTTCTTTCCTTCTTCTTCTGTACTACTTACTTAGTGTTCTCATCAGCCTTCATGGATTAAATTAACATCTTTACGCTCATTCTCAAATCTAACTTACTTGTCCAATCTCTCTGCTGATCTCTAATCTCAAACTTTATGTCCAGTGGACATCTTAAACTCAGCATTTCAAAACTGAACTCATTATTAAACCCTCTCACCCCAACTTTTATTACTTTCAAGGGTATCACCATCCTGCAGACCTTAGGCTCACAACCTAGGTGTAATTCTTGACTCTTCACTATCTCTCATGACATCCCATGCGTATACCTTTTTTTTTTTTTTAACATAACCTATCAATTGGCAACACCCATAAAATATTCTCCTTTCCCCTGATAATTCTATAACTCTTCTGTAGGCCCTCCTCTCTTCATGCTTGGTCTATTGCAATTGCCTATTGCTTGTTCTCATGACTCCAATACATTCTCCATTCAGTCACCAAAGTTATTTTACTAAAGCTCTAGCCCAACCATGCTATGTCCCTAGTTGCTGAAATCTAGTGACTCTCTATCTCCTCCAGAATAAATGCAAAATTCTCTTTTTGCCATTCAAAATTCTTTACAAATAATCCCCCACCCTTATCCACCCACTTCCTGTATTTTTAAACCTTACTCTTTGCCACTATTCTTCAATCCAGTGACACTGACCTCCTGGCTGTTCCATAATATTACATATCTTGGCTCCTATCATTTTCCCTAGTTGTCCTCTATATCTGAAATGTTGTCCCTCCTTATTTCTGCTTCTTAGTTGTCTTAAAGTGCTAACTAAAATCCTATCTTCTCCAGGAAGTTGTCTCTCATACTTCATAATTACAATTCATTCTGTCTTTTAATTATTTTTTGTCATATACATAGCTTGTCTGCATACATTTGCTTGTCTCCACAATTAGACTGTGAGCTCCTTGAAGGCAGGGACTGTCTTTCCAGGCGTTTTGTAACCCCAGGAGTTAACAAAGTGCTTGACACATAGCAGGTGCTTATTGACTGACTTTCTAGTGAAACTAGACCAAATGCCATGGCTGTCATAAGACCACAATAGAACCCTCCTGCACAACTAGGTATAGGGCAAAAAAAAAAAAAAAAGCATAAATCAGGCTCTTCTTGGTTCAAATTAATATTGCTGAAGTGTCACCAAGGACCACCAGAGTATACAATAATAAGATACGTATTTCAGACTCAAACAAAGCCATATGCAAAATAACTCAATCTTAGGGAACTTTAGGGTTGCCTTTGAAGAAAGACAAGATCCTTTGACCTTCTCAATAAAAACCTCATAATAAAAGTATTATTTTTCCTCATTTTGCAGAGGAAATTGACACTGAAAATTATGAAGTAACAGTCATAATATGAAGTGAATAAATCTGAGATTAAGGACTCAGCCTAGGTCTTATTTTATCGTCACCACTATTCTTAATAATTTTGTTACTATAAAGTATAATCTTATAGATAATTAAAAATAAATTTCTATAAAAGATGTGGAATGTATTTCTATGCTTTGATAAGGGTTATGGCTGAGTTTTTGAAAACTGACAACAGTTTTAAACAGGGACAATTACCTAACTCAGAAGAATTTAGGGTTAGTAATCTATGGCGTTTACTTTTACTTTTCTTCTTAATCACTATTTGTAATTTTAATGATAATCTCAATGAGGGACGTGATTATATTTCTTATATAAGAAACACATAGTGTTTCAACACATAGTGGGCACTCAAATGTTTGTGAGATTTAATTGGATCTAAATGACACCTGGAGTTAGCACTCCCTGAAAACAACACCACAACTTCACCTAGCTTCTTTGAAAAATGGAGTGGGTCTATATTTTCCTAAATGAATCATACTTCTTCTGAAAAAATAAACTTCATCTTATCTAGAACATGATCCCTATTTGTAGAGGACGAAGCTAAACATTTTTAAAGTTTTGTTTTTTTTAATGTAAGCAGTAACTTGGTGTTTTAATTTAGAAATTCATCAGGTAATTTGGGAATAGTAAAAGTGATTATGAAATAATGAAGTGTGTCTGCATAAGATGCCACCTATTTTACAGAAAATGCTGTCTTTTGCAGATAAATAGATGCTGAAGATGAGGGACATGAAAGTATCAGTGAAATAAGGAAAGAAATTTCTATTTTGGGGCTCCTTTGTAAGTTGTTCATTGTTCAACCTAAAATCTTTGCATCTTTGGAACAGGTTTGAGAGATTTATTTTTAAGTTTGAGCATAAGTTGTCAAATCAATTCATGAATGATAGAAAGGTAAAAATATATATTTCCCCCACATTTAAAAAGAAAACTCTGTTGGTTTTCTAGACACTTCATAAGAAATGTGAATTTATAAATTTGAAAATTTGTCAGACTTAAAATAAAATTGAAAATGAGACTTCAAACTTTACAAAAATGATTGAGAGTCTGAAATAAAAGAAGTTTCCTTAGCAACATTAGTTTCAGCACATTTCAAGAGGAAGGAAAATTTTAAGTTTTATGAAATTATTCAATTAACCATTTTGAATGCTATCCTCAGTAAGAAAGAAAAAAGAATTACTATACACGTATAGAATTACCTATGTAACATGATGAAAGAAAAATTCAATTTTACAAGTGTCATTGGAATATCTTCTATACAAGGCAATGGAGATAAAAGGCAAAGATGAAAACAATTCCTGTCCTCAATGAATTTCAGTCCTACCGGGAGAGAAAGTGGAGTTATATATCAGGAAACACCTTTAGAGGAGGTGGTCCTTGAGCTGAGTTTGGAAAGAAATTAGGTAAAAAATCCTGATTAAAGACCTCAGATACTACAAATACTTGGTATAGAAATGTTATATAACTTAAGAGTAGGTTGGAAGGCCCCAAGGTAAGCAATCACGCGTCACCTCAATGCCATGAGTAACTACTGAACAGCTAGGTGACTCAATGGAAAGAGGTCTGGACCTGGACCCAGGAAGGCCTCAGTTCAAATTCTAACTTGGATACTTACTGGTTGTATGAGCTGGGCAAAATACTTAACCTCTTTGTCTAAGTTTCCTCCACTATAAGATAAGTACTATAATACCATCTGTATCCCAGGGTTGTGAGGATGAAATGAGATAATATTTGTAAAGCACATTAGAGGCTCACTAAATGTTTACCCCTCCCCTCCACTCCATCAGAGTAACTGAAGATTTTGTTTGACCTAGACAGTCAACAAACATTTATTAAGCATTTGCTATGTGCCAGGCAATTCAAGATGCATGAGATTACAAGAAAAGGCAAAGAACAATCCCTGTTCTCAAGGACCTCACAGTCTAATGGAAGAGACAAGATGCAAACAACTATTTACAACAAAATATATTCAGAATAAAGTGGGGATGGTCTCAGAAGGAAGGCATTAAGATAGAGGATTTTAGGACTTGAAGGAAGCCAGAGAAGGTAAAGGGAAGAGATGGAATGGGAAAGAGTATAGGGGACAACAGGTTGGAAACATGATATAAAACAGAGAGCTCCCCTGCTAATCAATGTTCAAGTGTATATCCTAGGTCCCCTCCACCAGGTTCTTACTACTCTCAGACCTGTGATTATTGTAAAAAAATTGCCTATCTGTGCTTCCAAGATGTTCCCCTCAGAGTGTGTTTTATTTTCTCTCCTGCCACAACTAGTCTCAGAATCTAAGTCCTAATGCTTTATATCAGGAAACCTTGTCTTAGGCTCTGACTAGGTAGTAACTTTTCTGTAGTCAAAAGACTTGTGAATATAAGACATGTCAAGTCTTCACAATACTTCTTAACACTCAACTCTTAGGGAAATTTGAATGCCAGAACTGAGGGGACACCACTCATGGGATCCCTTGCCTTTCTAACCTACCTCAAAGCTGGGACTAGGGCAATTGCCCTCCAAATCTAGTAATCCTCAGGTTTCCTCCTCTGGGACAACCATAAGCAGAAAAGGGAAGGACACCTATATGCCTGGTAAAAGTCAAAGATGAGGGCTTGAGGAGAATATATATTAAAAATATAGTGGGAATAGCTTGTGCAAAACACAAAGATGGTAGATAGAATGCCATTTCTGAGGAGCAATAAGAAAATTTGAATGAAACATAGAATATACGAGGTAGGGTAATATGTACTAAGCCTGAAAAGACACAAATCAGATTGTTAGAGGTTTAAATGCAAAATAGAGGAATTTGCAGCGTATCCTAAAGGTAAGATAGAAGTAATCTAGCTGTCTGAAGTAACTGAAATTGGTAGAGTGTAAAGATGAGTAAGGGGCAGCTAGGTGGCACAGTGGAAAGAGGGCAGGGCCTAGAGTCAGGAAGAGTCATTTTCCTGAGTTCACATCCAGTCTCAGACACTTACTAGCTGTGTGACCCTGGGCAAGTCACTTAACCCTGTTTGCCTCAGTTTCCTCACATGTAAAATGAGCTTGAGAAGGAAGTGGCAAACCACCCCAATATCTGTTGCCAAGAAAACCCCAAATGGGGTTGTGAAGAGTCAGATACAACTGAAAAATGACTAAACAATAAAAAGATGAGTAAGTGTAATTAGCCTGGAAAAAGTAGGCTATCATCAAATTTTTGCAAATTTTAAATGCCCAACATTTATTAGAGAAATATGCATTTTTATGGCATTAGGAAGACACTGGACATTGTTGAGCAGCAGAGCAGTATAATTTGATCAGCACTTTAGTAATATTAACTTGGAAGCTCTATAGCACAGTGGTACCAAACTCAAGTAGAGATAGGGCCTCTAACCTGTACATAAGGATCCCTGCAGGAGCATACTCAGTTAATTAACCAAATATTAACCTTTTCTAAGTTTTGTTAAATTTTAATTTATTTTGTTAAATATTTCTCAATTTAATCTGGTTTAGGATATGCTTATATCATGTGGCCCTTGAGCTCAATGTTTCATAGCTCTGATGTAGAGAGGGAAGAGACTTGATGCAGGCTGACCAAATAGGAGGCTATTGCAATGGGAGAGAGGTGATGAAGGACTGCATACCTACGTGAATTGTTTCAAAATATGTTAAATACTCAATGAGACTTGGGCAACTGATTGGACATGGAGACTGGGAGAGAGTGAAGAATTGAGAACGACTCTAAGATTAAGCAGTCTTTGTATAGAACTCGAAATTAATGTATTGTCAGTTTTATTTCTAAACATCATTAATTTATCATACATTTAAAATGTATTTGTAAGCTATACAATTTTAATAATTTTTTTTTGGATAAAACACAAGCTATGAAAACAATTTGTCAAGATTATTACAGAAATTGAGGCGGGACAGACTTTTTTTATGGGAGGAGGTTAAATTGGAACTCATTGCTACATAAACCTCAGAAATCATTTCCTTAAGACATTTTTAGTTAAAAAACTGTATACAGGAAACTAGGATTTTATATATAAGAAACCTAGTGGTAGATATCAGAATCTATATCCAACTTTAAAATTCTCTCTATGGAAAATACAAGGAAGAAATCATAACTTGCTGGCAGACCCCAAATTGCCTTCTATTTGCCACTGTAAAATGGAGAAACATCTATCCTCTCTGATAATTCTGATAAATAATTTCACATTATCTCCATATAATGAGTATATTCTCAACATAGCAAGAAAGAGACTTTGTTTAAAATAGCGGTGTTACAAGTAAATGGCAATAAAAACAAGGATCTCATGTCATCCAATATTACAACTGGAGTACTCTCAAAGGAGGTGGTAGTCCCAGGCCTAGTGAGGTTATCACTGACGCTAGGGGAGAGTTAGTATAGTCAGTATTTTTTAATGTTCCCCCCTCTTTTCTTCTTCAAAACAATAAATAAACAAACAAACAAAAAATTTTATGCCTTTATGAAGAATCAAGAAACAATAAAACAAAATGAAAGGAATGCAAAAAATAGAAGATAGTGTGTAATATCTCACTGGAAAAATAAGTGACTTGGAAAACAGATCTAGGAGAGACAATTTTAAAATGATTGGACTACATAAAACTATGATTAAAAAAAAAGCCTGGACATCATCTTTCAAGAAATTATCAAGGAAAACTGTCTTGATATTCTAGAACTAGAGGGTAAAATAGAAATTGAAATAATTCACCAATCACCTCCCCAAAGAAGTCACAAAATGGAAACTCCCAAGAATATTATAGACAAATTACAGAGCTTCAAGATAAAGGCAAAATATTGAAAGCATTCAGAAAGAAACAATTCAAGTATCATGGAACCACAGTCAGGATAGCACAAGATTTAGCAACTTTGACATTGAAGGTTTGCAATATGATTTTCTGGAGGACAAAGGAGCTAGGATTACAACCAAGAATCACTCACCCAGCAAAACTGAATATCAGGGGGAAAAAACAGACATCCAATGAGATAGTGGATTTTTCAAGCATTCTTGAGGAAAAGGTCAGAGATGAATAGAAAATTTGACTTTCAAATACAAGACTCACGAGAAGAATAAAAAGGTAAACAGGGAATGGAAATCATAAAGGACTTCATAAGGTTAGACTATTTCTATTCCTACATGGGAAGATGATGCTTGTAACTCCTAAGGATTTTCTCATTATTAAGGTAGTTCGAAGGAGTACATATAGACAGACAGCACAGATGTGAATTGAATATGAAGGGATAATATCTAAAAAAATAAAATTAAGAGGTGAGAGAGAGGAATGTACTGGGAGAAAGGGAAAGGGAGACATAGAATGAGGTAAGTTATCTTACATAAAAGAGGCAAGAACAAGTTTTTACAGTGGAAGGGAAGAAGGGGGAAGTTATGGGGAGTGAATGAACCTCACTCTCATCAGAATTGTCTCCAAGAGGGAGTAGCATATCCACTCAATCAGTTATAGAAATCTGTCTTATCCTGTAGGAAAGTAGGAGGGGAAGGGGATAAGAGAAAGGATAGTGATAGAAGGGAGGGCAGATTGGGGAAGGAGTTAGTCAGAAGCAAAGCACTTTTGAGGAGCAACAGGGTGAAAGGAGAGAGGGACCAAAACAAACATGAGGGAGGAGAAATCAGATGGAGAAAAATACATTAACAATAATAACTGAGAAAAAATTCTGAAGCAAACTCCTCTGATAAAGGTCTCATTTCTCAAACATACAGAGAACTGAGTCAGATTTATAAACATAAGAGCCATTCCCCAATTGATAAATAATCAAAAATGAAACAATCAAAGTCACATGAAAAAATGCTCTAAACCTCTGTTGATTAGAGAAATGAAAATTAAGACAATTCTGAAGTACTCTTACCTATTAGATTGACTGATAGGACAGAAAAGGAAAATGACAAATGTCTGAGGGGATGTGGGGAAAAAGAAACATTAATGTACTGTTGGTGAAGTTTTGAACCTATTCAACCACTCTGTAGAGCCATTTAGAACTATGCCCAAAGGACTATAAAATCATACATACCCTTTTACCTAGCAATGCAACTAGTAGGACCACATAGCAAAAGAGATTTGAAAAAAAAGGGACATATAGGTACAAAAATATTTATAGCACCTCTTTTCTGAGGGCAAAGAATTGGAAATTGAGGGGATGCTGATCAGTTGGAAAATGGTTGAACAAATTGTGGTATTTGATTGTGATGGAGTATTATTGTGATGATAAATAGGATGCTCTCAGAAAAACCTGGAATGATTTACATGAGCTGAGGCAAAGTGAAATGAACTGTGTACAAAAACATACTGTGCACACAGCAACACTGTAAGATTATCAGCTATAAATGACTTAGCAATTCTTAACCATACAGTGATCCAAGTCAACTCTGAAGGACTTCTAATGAAAAATGCTATTTATCCCCACATAAAAAGAAATTATTGTATCTGAATCGAGATTGAAACATACTTTTTTTTAAAACTTTCTCTTCCTTGAGGGTATTTTCTTATCTATATTTTCTTTCATGACATGACTAATATGGAAATATGTCTCACATGACTACACGCACACACACACATAAGCTATATTGATTTGCTTGCCTTCTCAATGAGGGGTGTTGGGGAGGAAGGGAGAGAATTTGAAACTATCAAGTTTTCAAAGCAAAGTTAAAAATCATTTTTATGTGTAACTGGG
This sequence comes from Notamacropus eugenii, assembly GCF_028372415.1. Lineage (NCBI taxonomy): Eukaryota > Metazoa > Chordata > Mammalia > Diprotodontia > Macropodidae > Notamacropus > Notamacropus eugenii. Next base: position 135,159,203 of record NC_092875.1, on the reverse strand, counting down.
GAAAAATAAAATATTAAATAAAATTTTAAAAAGTAAATATGGGAAATACATTTCTTTCAGGAAACAGGAGAATTGAATGCTGGACCTCTTGCTGTAATAAGAATTTGAGACATAGAGATAACATGTAATGGGATGAATAAAGTATACCAACTCTACATCTCTCAAAATTACTGCCTTTTTAACCATTAGTATATTTAGTCCTTATGTAATAAACAAAATAGCACAGAAATTAAACTGCACCATCATGATAATACCTTGACAAACAGGAGGTGCTCCATCCATTTGAAGCCTTTCTCCCAATCTGCACGTGAGAATTTCATTTCCAACCAAAGTAAATCCTGGTAGACACTGGTACCTTATAATGTCACCTATTGGGTCAAAAGATTTCAGTTAAACAAGATGAGAAAAATGAATATTTTGCTGTGAATATTCTAGATTAACATACTTTACAATTAACAATATATGTTATAATAAAATCAATAATATTGATGGAAGTTGAAATTAAAATTTTGTAAATAAATAAATTAGCACATGTACAAAAACATAAGAATATTTATTACTTCTCCGTTGTAATAATTGGCATTAGTTTGGGTTATATTCTTTACCAAATCAGTCAAATACAATCCATACCTAATATGAAAGAACATGTTAAAATTATACTTTTTCTACATTTTTGAAGACATAAAAGTCAACAGATTATGTTTTACCTTGGTTTTTATGTGAGATTTTATAAGCAATTTTAGGACAACCCCTACATGCAAACAATTGTCGTGGGAATGAAAGGAAAGAATTCTTCTCACACGCTTCCTGAATTCCAAATGTTCTTTATCAACAGAATTATATATGGATGGATGTACAGGAGAATAATATAACCATGGAAACACCTGTCTAATGTCACCAGAAAATAACCTTAAAGGAACACAGCTAAGCTCTTGAGAGAAGCCAACAATAAGCAGAGTCATTTGTCAACAAAATAGTCCCAGCTACACAGCTGTTTCAGATGCTACTATCCTTTTCTAGGCTACTTTACCCTTCTTCCACCCACACCAACTTTAAAATGCAAACTCAATCTTGCCAAACCAGCAGGAGATAGTGAGAAATAGTTATGCTGCTATGCATTTTTTTTTAATTGTTTACATTTGACACTGAATAAATGGCGGAACTTTCTCAAAGTGTTTTCTTTTCAAAAATTCATTTAATAAACTTTACCTATTTCAAATTCATCATCTTCTGTCAAAATTTCAGCATTTGGTATAGGTGGTGGAGGCTGGCATACTCGAAGCTGGTAGGCTAAAAAAAAAAGAAAATGTTTTTATTCATAATTTCTATACATGTGAATAATTGGAAGATAGCTTACATAGATAGAGGGGTTTTCCTCATCTGGGAATTACCTTTAGCAATGAAATCATAAGTCCTAGTTCTAGCACTATATATATGCAAACACACAAATAAATAGTATGTCTTTGATATTACTGTTTAATGCATAGCACAGCCCTTAGGATTTTATTAGGTATATCTATTTCACTTATATACCCTATCTTTTTTATTATACTATTTTATAATGTTTTGCAGCTCACATGTGTAAGCCATATGTTCCTAATAACTATACTACCATACTGTAAACTCTCTAAGAACAGGAATTATATTTTACATATAGATAGAAAAGTAGATAGGTAGGTAGATAGGTATGTAGATAGATAGATAGATAGATAGATAGATAGATAGATAGATAGATAGATAGATAGATAGATAGAAATTCCCAATGGTACCTACCATAGTGAGTGACATGAAATATTAATACTTGTAGAGTGTTTCTCAGAAGACTAAAGTTAACTGAATGGCTTATGATCAAAATCATAATTTTTGATTTTAAGTGTTAGTGTTCTCTCTTCATCTAATATGCTTCTAGGTTCTTGATATATTTTGCTGCTCCCATTCTGGCCATCATATCCAAATCCTTTCATCTCCTTTGCCCTCAAAACCTGGGTCTCTGTCTTTGGCAGAATCTGTTGAACTCTGATGGATGATCTTTCACTTTATCTAGCCTGAATCAGACCCCCACTACATACAGGCCAACTATGTGTCATAATCCCTGATACCTTTTTCTAGCTCCCCTTTATAGATTATCTTCCTAATTAGAATGTAAGATCCTTGTGGATGAGACTTTCTTGATTACTTGTTATTTGTATCTCCATCACTTAGTATAATTCCTGACTACATATACTTAATAAATATTTTATCTATCTAAACACATTGCGTATTACAAATCATTACATACCTTTAGCCCAACCTATATAAATATCTTTTCTATTCTTTACTTCAAACCTTATTGTTACTGAACCCATTTGTCCTACCTAGAATGCAATTTATAAATCTAGTGTTTTCAGCATATGCTCTAAGCTCATTTAATACAGCAAATCTTGCAAACTAGCCATACCTAGCTTTAGTCTACATCATTACAGCAATGACGATCATGGGTATTATAGAAACGTAGAAGGGAGTTCTATGATCTTTGTGAAATTAAATGTAAGGGTGAAAAATAGGACTGAGGCTCATTTTGGATTTTAATCTGTTTCTTGAATCACCATGGCCAAAAATAATTCAGGGAATTAAAAAAGAGAGGATGTTATACATGTTATACAAGGGACTATTTCATTTTTGTTCTTTGTATGCCTGCCACAGAGTACATTCTTAATAAATGCTGGTTGATTGATGAGCTTATCTCTGCTTAGCCAGATTTTTCCTCAAGATAGTAGATAAAATCTATTGGACCAGTACGTGAGGTTACTGCCATCTCAAAGCTATTATTGCTATGATAGAGAATTCTATAGAAGCTTTGTGGAGATTGGAAGAAAAGTGGTACAATTTGATTATCTAAATTTTTTATAGTAGTTCTTAGAAATAAATTAGATTGATTATACAGGATGTTCAAAAAGTCTTAGTGCAGATTTAATATTTAATAGCCTAAACTTGTACTCAGACATTTGAGCACCATATATTTATCACGTTTCACAGTTACAATTTAATATGATAGCTGAAAGATAAACATAGGAAAGATCAGATGATTACAAGTATGTATTTGTTTTATAGTAATATAGATTTCTGAAGAATCAGCACCCTTACATGTTAACAAGTGGAGAAGATAATGTATTTTTAATAACTAATTTATAAATAATGCCTAATCTGCACATTGTTTCTCCCTTTTGTTCTGATTGAGCTGCAACTTCATTTGGTCAGGCAAGTGCAGATATCTGGTATTAATATACAAAAAGTTTTTCTTATTACTTGAAATAGTTCCAAGATTTAGATCTGTTTCACTTTTATTGTTTTTAGCTGTTGTTACCTTTATTTTCCTGATCCTTTACAATATGTGACAAACATGGTTTTCGAACAAGGCTGCTCCACTTCCTTATTTAATTGCAATTGTGAAATGATGACTCAAAAAGATGAAAAATTGCTACTTTTCTCCCTTATCTTAATAAATACACCCTCAAAATCCATTCTTTTGACTAACAATGGTAATCTTTACAAGAGGATAAAGTTTACATATTTGTAAAAAAATGAAAAGTATTAAATCAGTAACTTTCATTTGACAATTTTATTCATACTGAAGTGAGCTTATCAGAGAGAAGGCAAGTTCTTAAATTTTGAGGAAGCCCCAGAGCGTTGGTAATGGCTCTGATAACAGTATAGCCATTCACTAATTCTTGAAAGTGTTACCACTTAAATTGCCTAAAGTACTTAGGAATCTTAAAAGAAAAATAAACACGGCTTAAATAAATGTGATCAGCACTAGAGTGAACAATGAATTTTAGAAAGCAGTAGATTCATTTCTGGTAAATGGTAAGGTAAAATGAACTTGGTAAGAGTAACAAGGATTTAAAAAACTCATACCATGATAAACTATCAATATTCAATAATGACTTAAGAATTAGCTTTATTCTTTGACCTGTAGGCCCATAGAATCCTCCTGGAGTTTAACTGGAATTGTTATGGAAAGAACATTTATTTCCCATCCGATGAATCTAAATAAAGCTATCCTGCTCTTTTCTTCTATGGGTTACGGTTAATGACTTCCCTGGGTAGAGGACAAATTTACATATTTATTAATATTCCTGATTCTTGTAACAATACCACGAAATAGGCAAGGCAGGTGTGATTAGGCTTATTTTACAAATGATGACACTCTGGTAGAGAGGTTAAATGACTTATTCAGGAAAGTGAGTTGACAAAATCAACACTAGAACATAGGTCTTACTCCAACACCAACTTTCTTTCCATTCTCCATGTGCTTTTACAGAGAGACAGACATATGTCTCTGTATACAATCCAACCATTTTGAATGCAGAGGTTGCATTCTAGCTTCTATTTCCCATACATCATTATTGTTGATCATCTTGCTAAAAATGAGTGACCTTTAATTAAGCATTATGGTTTTATACTATACTAAATATTATGGGAAGTTATTACCTTATAGAATCATATGGGGATAAAGTTGTCACTTTTTGTATAACTTTTTAGTTAAACAGATTAGTGCACAATTACTGTTTTCATTTAGTCTGGGGGACTCTGTGCATAACAGAAAGAAGACATGGTAACCTGCTTTACAGTATTACATTTAAGACCACAGGAGAGCCACAAATTATGTACACAGAAAAGAGGTTAGGTATCCTAGGTACCTGCCCCACAATATTCATGTGTTCCTTTTAGCACTCCCCTCTCTTTCTGACTGCACGTAATTTTCATTTTGCAAAGCTTTTTATGTATGGTGTTTTTAGTCATAGAAAGTTTTATGAAGGTGATATTTCATACAAGACAGATGGATTGTCTGGATATTTCTCATGAAAGGAGTCATTGAAAAAACTGAAAATATGAGGGGTTTTTGTATAAACTATCGTTAAAAGTCTAAATAATGCAAATGTGTGTGATTGATATGACCTTAAGAAAATGTTAGAAAAGTTTATCACCCCAGGTAGATAAAAATAAAGAGTTTCAAAACTAAGAAACAACATTCTAGTAAAAAATGACAGAAATAGTAAAACCAAATCAAATATTTTAAAGGAAACCAGATGAGTAATATTTTGATCTGGGACTATGTGTAGAACTAAAAACTATCCAACAGATGAAAACTGAAAAATTACTCTTGTTGTCTTATTAACATAGCCACATAATCAGTTAGCTTTCTAAAGCATTTTGCCAAATGATAATGAATAGAGAAATATTGGAAACAGAAAAGAGGTTATTGATATGTACAAATGAGGACATGAAGGACATAGAATTCACTAGATGAATAAGAAAGCAAGGGAAGAGAAAGGAAACCATGAAGTTCTAAGATGATTATTATTTAAACAGTAGTACCAATGACAGAAAAGGGGAATTCAGACAGAAGAAAATATAAAATACAAGACTGCATAGTTCTGTTTACTTCCCATATTCTATTTTATATTACAGATATTTGTGTCTGTCTTATTTTTCTCCCAAATTATAAGCTCCTTAAGGAAAGAGGGAATGTAATTCATCCCGTTATCAAATTTTTAATTGAATTGTGTCCAAAGTAATTAGAAGAATCTTAATAGGGGTAGTGAGTGCTTAATACATATTTGATTGGTTTGTTAATAAATATCAAGTTCTACGGCACAGTGGAAAGATCACTGCTTCTGAAATCAAAAGACTTCAAATTTCTGACAATTGCTAGTTTTGTGAACCTACACAAGTTAATTAAACTTTATTCTACTGTAAAATGAGGGGGTTGAACCATACAACTTCTCAGTTCCCTTCTAGCTCTAGAACTCTGATCCTCGATGGGAGAGCCATGGCTAGACAGTAGTTTACCTGAAAATTTATAGAGGTTTTAATGGGTGATAAGTTCAATATGTCATTTTCTCAATACAGAAATGAAAAATAACAACCCCAATTTATTCTTAGCCAGATTAGAGAAATAGTATAAAAAACTGAGGAAGTAATATTTCCTCTCTACAGTGCCAAATTAGACTACTTCTGAAGTACTGTGCTCATTTCTGGGTACCATATTCTAGGGTATTCATGATGATATAGTCATGTGTATATTTTCTTGCTGAGATAAACAGCCTAGAAATTACAATATGGAACCATTATAGGTGCTTGGGAAAAGGAGCAATAGGAAAAAAACTAAATTAATTTGCCAGTGAAATCCAATGAAGCAATGGGGTTTCAGATTTCCCAAATTCAAGACTAGTTGTAGGCCTGAGAGGTGGATTCCAGGTATAAGGATTCTTATGATGCTCATCACAAAATGTCATGGTACTAAACTAAAATATTAAATGCATATTTGGCAGCAGGAAGGCTAACATAAGAATAATAGCTCATATTTATATAGAGTTCTAAGGTTTACATAGCGCTTTATGTTTTAAAGACATTATCTTACTTGTTCTACACAACAACTATGTGTTGTAGAGGCCACTATTATCCCCATTTTAGAGATAAAGAAACTGAGGTTCAAGGAGGTGTAAATAATCCTGGGTCACACAGTTAGTAATTAGTGAGAAATTTCAACATAGGTCTTTCTGATTGTCCAGGATTGTAGCCACTATATAATTATACCTTCCATAATGGGGCTTGAACAATATAAATGATAGATCATGCGGTCATTTTAAATTTTCTTGAAAATTTGAGAAATCATGTCAGCCTGTGGGTTCTATCTTTTCACTATTCATAATAGTGGGCAGCTGGAAGCAGTGCATAGAGCACTGGTCCTGGTGTCAGGAGAACCTGAGTTAAAATCCAGTCACAGATATTTACTAGCCGTGTAAACCTGGGCAAAGTCACTTAACCTGCTTGCCTCAACTCAATAATTCCACCTTAATAAAATGAGCTAGAAAATGAGATGGCAAATCACTCCAATATCATTGCCAAGAAAACCTCAAACAGGGCCATGGAGAGTCAAACACAAATGAAACAACTCAACAATACCAACAGCATGTCACTAAGCTTCCTTGTCCCTCTTATAACTTTTTCTAGAAGGACATTAAATAATGAAGACACTAAATAATTCAAGTAATTCAAGGATCATGAGCCTGGGATCCAAAGAGACAACAAATATATAGTAATTTGATTCGATCGCTAACGTTCACCTAATGGACTTGACTCGCTTAATTTTTCTGTGCTTGTCATTACATGCTCCTACAATGAGAACAAGGGTTTTTTTGACTGTCTGAAGTTGCGCTTTTATAATGCCAACGTGACCTGTCAATTTAGTAAAAGAGAAATAAATTATGCACTCTCTCGCCAACAAAAGAAAAAAAGTTGTTTGAATTGTTTACATTCTAATGGTTGGGGTTGGCATATTGTTGACACAAAATTTGTGCCTGAAATAGTTACATATCCTTTTCTATTTTGCTGATTAATAAATGGTCTATTCGGTGGTTACCTAGACCTAATCTGTATATATTCAAATTTTTGACCCCAACCGAATATGTAACCACTATTTTCATCAATGAGACAATTCATTATTATGAGAAATGTCATTATTTTGCCTTAGCATAATATGCAAACCACATGAATATCATAGTGCTTTTAATATTATAGTGTTTTTACTATAACCTTAAAAATTACATTAAAAGTTATTATTCAGAAGCAATCTAGTAAGGCATTGTTCTCTCTATAACAAAGAATATGAAAGAAAATATTTTGTTGGTGGAGCTAAAGTGGGAATAATATGATGTGATAAATAAGCAAATGTTTCTTCAGCTCTCTATCATTTGAGATCCAATGAAGATATCCATGAAATTATTCTTCTTCCAGAAAAAAAAAAAAGAAAAATTAAGATTTTCTTTAAATAGGAAGAATTACCTTTGAATGAATTTATTCCATGACAAAAGTCTTTCAACTGAAGAAAGACTCAAGTCACTCTATGTGGAAAATACAATTTGGGATCTATATAAATATTCAATTATTAATTTAATCATAACTAAACTGTAAAGATGATATTAAAACACAGAGACTATCAAATACATCAGTGGTTCTCAAAGTGTGCTGTGGAGATTCCTGTGGATCTCTGAAGCCCTTTAAGGGAGTAAGAGAATTCAAAATTACATTCAGAATAATATTGACATTTTAATTTCAAACATTCCTAAACATCAATAAACTCTACACTCATAAAAGAAAAAGCTTTTAGGAGGGTCTTCAAGAATTTTTAAGAATGGAAAGTGTTTCTGAGACCAAAAAGTTTGAGACTTTCTGAAATAGATGTATTTTTGAAAACCTAGAAGGAAGAAATAAAATTATCAAGAGTTTCAAGAAACTACATGCTAAATTTTGACAGATTCATAACATTTTACTTCTTATAAATTCTGCATTGAAAATCTATTGATGTTTCACAATCATATGCAATCAAATATGAACAGCTGGTCTTCCTTTATTGGTTTCCATGCAAACTGTTATTTTCTTCTGTGTAATTACTGACTGATTTATTTGCTAGATCTTTTGGTTTGCATGTGAATGTCCCCAGTGCCTAGATGATGGCCCTTTTTTGCTGTCAAATGTAATGGACTTTCCAAAGTTTCAATGGTAAAAAATTCTCAAGTTTTAACAAATTTTCAGTCATATATTGACATGTTTCAGTCAATTTGTACAAATCAAAATTACCTAATTTTAAGACAATAGAAACTATTATATAATACCAACCGTGATAGCTGAGAACAAAGAAGCCACTTGTCGTGAAATCACTGTGGAATTTGATTAAAATCTGATTTGAAGTACTATAGACTGATTCCAAAGCAGTATTGCCACTGAACTGACCAATCTGAGGTGAGTTTTGATCTGGTCCATCCCTATAAAGATGAAAACAGGCAATTTCATGGGCATGTTTTGTGACTGAGTTTTTTGAGAACAAACATTTAGTAGTTCAGGTGACCTCCTAAGTAGGGACATTATGAGAATTAATGAAGTACATTACAAACCCGAAAGTGCTATGTAAATTTCAGTTATTATATTATTAGTCGACAGTTACTAGGCCACCAGTATGGCAATGACTTCATTCTTGAGTCTTCTACGGCACAACTACTAAGTTCAAATAATGCTTAAAAAGCAATACAGAATGGTGTGTTAATAAATGCTTAACAGCCAGACTCTCTGGATGTTAACAAAAGTATGCATATATTTTAATATTAATCTATATTAGTAATACTTTCTTAATTTAAATAATAATCCAAATAACAAATCAACCCCTGATTTGTAGAGATTGTTTATTTCTGAGTTGTAAATGACCACACTTAAAATTGAACAATCAGCTCTCACAAACTCTTAACTTGATATCTACTTAGACACTCATTATCATAGATGCATTTAGCCTCTTTCGATTCACACTGGTTTTTATCTTTTTGAAGTTAATAATACCTTTGGGAGATTTCTTAGAACATTATTAGTAGAATCTTAAATTTAAATTTCTGGAATACCATCAAATATCTCACTCATTTCCTTTGAAGAAGTTTGTTTTTTTTGTCAATTTTCAATTACCCATAGATTTTCATTTTAACCAAAACAACAAAACAATGTTAAAAAAGAAAATAAAGTGCTCCACTTAAAGATATACCCAATGAAATTATTCAATGTGAAGTGAGCAGAACTAGAAGGATTTGTACAATAATTATTACAAACAAAAGCAACTTTAAAATACTTTAGAACTCTGATTAGTACAATGACAAATCCTAAGTACAGAGGACTAAAAATGAATTATGCTATTTCCTGCTAGAAAGGTGATGAACTTATTTTAGCCTGAGATAAATATATGTGGACATGATCCACATGGAAATTTGGGAGGTTTTTTGCTGGATTATGCAAGTTTATCATGATATTTTTCTTGTTCTTTTATTAAAAAAAGCGTTCATTTGGTAAGTAAAGAATAGATGTTTTTTTTTTAAAAAAAATACATATATAACTGAAAAAAAATCCAGGAGAAACAAGAAATTGCAATATTTTGCTTTTTTCAAATTAAAATTTTATCTTTAGTATGCTTTTTGACAACTGTTGTGTTGGAATAGGCATCATTGTGATTTGCCAATTCTCCAGATTTACTATGTTGTGATGGAAAAAAATCTGGCAAGTTCGTTATATACTGGTATTCTGAGCTTTCACATTTAAAAATTACTTTTTTCTATGGTACTTAGCTACCTCATGATGAAGGCCAACAAAAACTTATTTTCCTTCTTTGATTCTCTGAAAGATTTCCTGTCATTCCCAGTTACCGTTACCCAAGTTAAATACAATGTAGTAATTTGTAACAAGGAATTTCAAAATATTTTCCTTTCCTACCTTTTCTCACTTTGATAAGAGTTGAAATCAATCAATAATAATGGCTCTTGCTTACCAGACAGTAATGAAATCATATATTGGTTCTGTTTGGAGAACTGTAAAATTGATGTAAATTCCATTTCCTGGTGGTACTCTTACAAGCCAAAAGCAGTCCTGAAAGTTCGGATATTCATCAGGATATCCAGGAGAGTAAATGGTGCCATTCATTGCAGTTATATTACCACCACAGAGTGCTAAAGGAAAAAGGAAACAAATCAAATCAAATTATAAATATTGACTGCAAAAGTGGCAGATATTTTGCATTTCCTTAAGTAATATACAATATTTATCTGGTTATAAAGTTGAGACATTTGTGTTTGAGTTTTGGTATGTGAAATAAAATAATTTAAGAAAGTGAATGCATAGATAATGATGAATGTTGGGATTGGAAGCTCAATTCCATGTGGACAGTCTCGGGTGGGTAAAAGTAGGACTTCTAAATCTTAGAGTCTTACGAGGTCCTCCATGAACAGCGGGGGTTCGAGAAGGTCAGGTATTTCCGCCTCTCCCCGGGAGATACGTGATGGGTGGAGTCTCCCTGCCCTCGAGGTCATCCCGGATTGGAGCACACTTAGTTACCTACAGCATGGTATTGAGATGCAAACTGTGTGGCTGAAGGTTAAGTAGGATTGAGGAAGCCTGAAAGCTCTCTTAGCACGTGAGGAGCCAAGAGGACAGTAGGCTCCGCTTCTTTTCTTTCCTCTCTCCCCTCCCCCTCTCTCCCCGCTTGTACTTCTATTTCCAAGCCCTTAAGATCCTAGCCTCCTTAGGAAATCTCCCCCTCTTCCTCCTAAGGAAGACCCCCCTGCACTTGTAACTAGACCCTGTAATAAAGCTCAACCCTTGTTCGACTCTGGAACATCCTTTCTCTCATATGAGCATCCGGTTTTGGCCAGCCGAAGACCTCGGAGGTGAGGTAAGAAAGACTCGGGTAGCCCACACAGGCCTCTAGGCCCGGCAGATGAAGTTTTCCCTTTTCCATCTAAAGTACTACAAATCTGTTCATAAGAGCAAAATTGCACCCCAAGAGGAATTGATTTTAAAATGGCTTCAGTTACCTTCTCAGACCAAATTTATAACTGGTATAAGGGCAGGGTAGAGAAGTTTGTAAGTGTGAAAATTCCCTCTACCAACTTAGTAAATGAATCTTAGGAAGATCTCTGAGGCTCAGGAAACTGAAGGGAAACCAAAGTATGTTTAATTGTAGGAGCTAGAGGGCTGGTGATCATGTGCAGCATTCTCAGATGATGGTTTTTTTGATTGGTTGTGGATATTCAGTAAACACTTACTAGTCAAAGCAAGTGTCTTGGTTTGGCTCTTTCCTGCATGGCTGTGATGGAGAGAATACAGAGGAGAGGATGCTATGAATTTCTGAGTAAAAGAAGCTTTGGGTCCTTATCTTTCCTTTACATGTGGCCCAGGAATATCCGTCACTGATATTGATTCTGTTTTGTGATTTCTTTTCTGTTTTAGATGATTCAGTATTGGAGACAGCTATGACCTTGTAAACTCTGAAAGGTCAGAATAATGGCCCACCAAAGATCTGGGAGCTAGTGCTTTTTGTAGCCATCCAGCATAGCCATGAGGCTTTGAAGAAAAACCTACCTCTTATTGCAGTTGTACCTAAAACAAGGACTATCCAGGGGCTATGTTCTATTTGAAAGTGGATTTGGTGAGTCAAATCTCACATGGAAACTGCTTTAAGTTTGAGCCCATTCACCCCAGTGACTGAGATGATATGGATGAAAATATTTTCTATGGTGCCAGGGAGAAATATTTGTAACTTCTAATAATAAATATCCCCTTATTAAAGCGAATTTATGTTAATTGTTAGAAAAAGAATCATAGTATGAATAACTGGTGATTAACAGAGGGGAGAGCATACTGGAATAAAGGCTGAAGCCAACAATATTAGAAAAAAAACACCCAACTCTTCATTGGTACCCCTTGAACTCTAAGATGTAGCCAGTTTCAGTCTGGAAAATGAGGTCATCATATTGCTACTCAAAACTTACTAAAACAAGTCTGATTCTATGAAAGTAGGCACCAGGAGAGCGTATTTCCTGGAAACATACCTTCACACCTTGGAAGAGGATAATTCCAGTTACGACTGACTCCATGGAGGCAAGTCAGTGCTGAGTTTCCAATAAGAGTGTATCCTGGGAAACACTCAAAAGAAATAGTTTGGCCTACAGTGAAATCATTTCCAATCACAAAACCATTTCGAAATGGGCGTGGATCAGGGCAGCTTTGCAACTGATAAGCTAGGAAAAAGAAAAAAGAAATAGCAGATAAGTTAAGAAGTTCAGAGGCCTGAAGTTAAATAAGACCTGCATTTGGGGAAGATAATATAGGTTTCATAGAAAGTTATATTGTTTTTAATTAGTTAAATTTAGTAATTTGCTTTTATGCTAAATTATGTCAGTGATAGCCTAATATGAATCTCTTCTCATGCCTACAATTTTGCTGTTTAAAATGCTAGTACAATTCATAAAAATGCATTAAATTTTCTCATCCCACCCATGCAATCTATTCTAAATTAGAGTCTTTAGAGAAAATATAAATGTACTCATAGAGCTACAATTTTAATCAAACATATTCTGATTCTCTTACATGAAATGGGATTGCTTATTGGTTCGAACTGCATGTGCACATTTATATTTACAGATATATGTGTCTAAAACCTATTTATAGTCTCTTTTTAAAGTAGTTTTTTTTACCTCCAATGAAACAAGTAAATTTCCTGTTCTGACTTTTTCAGAGAAGTTGTGTACTAATGGATATGAAAAAATCATACTTTTATTCCAAGTAAAGTAATCCTTTCTGAAGAAGTAAGAATAAGCATTCTCAGTTACATGTTAGGAAAATCTAGAAATTTGGAATGAAGCATTTAGAAAACCCACACTTAATTGTGAAATAAATTGTAAATAAGCAAATCCTATTTTTATGGAAAATTTGAATTTTTTCTCCACAAGAGCAAAAATTCTGATCCAAATTGAGCAAGACACCTTAAATACTTTGACTGAATTTCACTCCAATATTATATAGATGTCATAATATAGCTCTGAGTTGTCCTATGGCAGGTTTTGTCCTGGGTTGGTCCTTCTCACTGTGCTAGATTTTTCATTTTTCATGAAGATATTCTGATACAATTAAAGGAAATCTGATAATTCATTGTCTTTCAATGGGAGTTGGATTATAAAATTCTAGGTGGATTTGGCAACATTATCATCTTAGACATAAGCCTTACTCACTTAAAGATTAAATGACTTGCCCAGGGTAACACATTCAGTATCCATGCTTGAACTCATCTTCTTGGATTTCTGACTCTTTATGCCATATTGTCTGACATGCATTTGTAGCCATATTAATGAAAATCTTCCTTTTCAATGGCATTGTTAGAATAAATCAAGGTTATAGGCAATACCACTTTGAGTAGACCTATGTATGAAAGGATACCTGTAATTTGAAGATTTAGGGTTTTTTCTTTCCATTTTCAGATCTGTCAGGAAGGGTAGGCATTGCAGACAACTTGCATTGGTAGAGGGGAATCTCTTTCCTCTGAAGTTCCCTAAACTAGTGAAATTTCAGGTCCAATCTTTTCCCTGTATAAATCCACACTCAGGACCAGATCTTTCCTCTACATTATGATGTACTCAATTAAAGATGATAAAATTCAATTTAGAATCAATATGGAATATGAGGCTCTCCATAAATAATTACTGTAGAACTGCAATTAATCATAGGTTTCTAGGAATGGTTTTTCTAGTTAACTAAAATTGGTAATTAATATTCTATAAGTTCATGATTTAACATATTGCAGTACATTAGGGTGAAGAGTCTAATGATCTTATTAGAACACTGCATATGTAAAGCAACATGTAGAAGTTGTAGGGAATTGACATGATCTCAGAACCTAATCAATATAATTACTTTTAAAAGACAAAAAAAACTAAACATCTTTTAAGCATGTTTTATTGAAACCCCACTCCCTCCTCCCAGAAAGTGAATGTAGTAAATAAGCATAGTAAATGAGAATTCCCATTATTTAGATTCTTGGTGCTTCCTTTTTACCTTGATATATTATATGAAATCCTTGCTTATTTTGAGAATAATCACTGTGAAAATATAAGCTGGTTTCATGGGTAGTGCTAAACAGAGAAGAAGGTATTTGAGGACCACTAAGTCGCCCAATAACAGTGCTTGTTTCTGAAGATCCGCTCCTCACTTCCAAATAATCATGAATTGTTTCAGTGGAGAAATTCACAAACTGCAAATGGACTCCTAAAACAACAAACAAAAACACCAAAACAAAGAGAGGTAGAGAAAAGAAACACATGTTTAAAAACTGATCAATGCAATGACCAATCATGGTTCCATAGGACTAATAGTGAAAAATGCTACCTACTTCATAAAAAAGAACGGATAGACTAAATATGAAGAAATTATACATGCAAATTTGGACAGAGCCAATGTAGAAATTGGTTTTACTTGACTAACCATATTGGTTACAAGGGTTTTTTTGTTTCCCACCTTGGAGTGTGTGTGTGAGTGAGTGTGTGAGTGTGTGTGTGTGTGCGTGTATGTGTGTGTGTGTGTGTGTGTGTGTGTGTGTGTGTGTGTGTGTGTGTGTGTGTGTACGGGGAGTGTTTATAGGGGCAGAGGCAATAGGAAGGAAAGAAAAATGTGCATTAATTGCAAAATAAAATAATTTTAAAACATGCTAGCCAATGTTTTGTATAATACATAAAAAAATTCTGGTCTTGTTTGTGACCTGTGTCATGGGTTCTTTAGTTTGATTAGTTTACAGAGAAAATCATTTTGCCATGCTTAACTGGTAGAGAATGTGTTTCACAAATGCAAATTATTGGTAATAAAGGAAGCATTAAATATTGGTCACATTTTATGGATTTGAAATGGTACATGCCTTTAATCATTTCAGAAAAATTCGATCTAATTTTTAACATCATATTAGATTATACTGCCCTTAAATTCCTGCTTTTCTAAAATATTAAAAAAAATTTTAAATTGTATTCATATGATAAATTCAAATTATATTATACATTCAAAATATAATATAACATACATATATATGTATATATATATATATATATATATATATATATATATATATATATATATATATATACTAAATTCTGTTAGGATAGAATTTTAAAAACAATTTAAAATACATTTGGAGGGTTATTGAGGCCAATAAGGTTAAAAATTATATTCTATTTAAACCATGCATTTAAGATAATAAGTAAGGTAGAATAAATGTCTCTGAGTAGTTAATGAGGGACTGTAAGAATCATGACCCTTGGTCAGGCACATCTCAAAGCAGTCTAGTTTGTTTCACTAATTTATAATGGATCTCTTCTGAACAAATATTTATCTAAGATTTTTAAAAAGTATTTGTGTTTTTAGCCACAGAATCACAAAATCTTTACCAGCCTGGTATAAATTCCTTAAATTTGCTGGTGTCCATAGGACATAGTACAGTGTGTCTTTTCTTTTGGTCTAAACTTAGCTCTTTCAAATTCCAGGAGATACTCCTTCATTATAATTTTCTGGTGTTCAGAGAAAAGTCATGCTGAGTATTTTATCCACTTATCGTAAACTCTTAGAATTAATAATCCCTTAAAGCCCCTTTTTCCCAATACAGGGATCCCTTCTACTATGCCTTTGAGTAACAGAGACACAGACACAGACAGAGACAGTGAGAGACAGAGAAAAAGAGACAGAAAGAATGAGAGACTGAGAGAGAGAAAAAGTTCATTGAACTGCTTTGATTACTTCTAGTCACAGATATCTCACTACTCCATTAAATAATGAGGTTTTCTTTCTGTGGTTTTCAATGCAATATGGCTTGGTTTTCAAGATGCCCTTTTATCTCTAGTTTAGGCAGTATATGAAAACCTAAAATGACTGCAGTCATTACATTAGAATAGAGAATGATCTCACATTACTATCCAAAATGTTATTTGTTTTCTTTTATCTAGGAATGATCAATAGATTTTATGGAAGAGTATAGATCTCTTCCATGACTTTCTTCATACTTATTTGTTGGTTATCATGGATATAGTCAAGGAAGTAAATAAACAATGAGGAATTTAATATGAATGAAAATTGTAAATAAAAAATACATCAGCTCATTTATTGAAAATTGCTAATGAGTCAGACTATATCTTCATATATAAAGTGAAGTAGAAAATTCAGATAAGTATCTGCATAAATGAACAGAAAATTTATACTTGTTTTTTCAATGAACTGAAAACAACAGGTGATTTTTTATTGACTTTAATTTTATTAGTTTCTCCAATTATCTATTTCACCACATGTATCCATATAAAGCACTGTAATGAGAGAGAGAAAGAGTGAGTAAGCACAGGCTCACCTAGTGTACTATAGCTAGGTAATCCCAGATGAAGTTATAAAACTATGTATGCTTCACATACCACCTAGGTATGCACTTGGGGCATCTTACTTATTTTTACTGCTACCTGTCTTTGACTCACTTCTCTCTGTCTGGAATTGCACCCTCAGGATCATATCCTCAGAAAAGTTGTCACCAGATCCTGACTGTTCAGCTTTTGAACTTATACCCTAGGGATGTGTTGTCTCCTTTGGTTAGTGTGAGAGTGCAAATTTACCTACTTCTTTATATCTAGCTGGCACCCAAACAGACCTAGATCAAATCGGATCTAGCAGTTCACTCAGGTCATCTTGCCTTCTGCCCTGACACTTTGTGAGTCTCACCATTCCTATTCCTTCTGCCTTTCACTGTGGGCTGTAAGATCAAGCAAAACAGAATCTTTTATTCTTTTCGTTTTGGTATAATCAAGAAGTATAATGTCTCTATTTGAATGTGACTAAGAAGGATCTTTCCCACCCTAGCCCACAAGATTTGTAAGAAGATGCTCACCTTTTATAAATCAGACATGGGTTCTCAACGGATATGATGCCCTCTGGCTCTAAAAAGTGTATAAAGACTCTGAGGTGCAGGGGTGTGGGGGCTTATTTTGGGGCATATTGACTGGAGGTGTTTGTCCAGAAGAAGACTCTGGGAAGCCACTAAGGGAGCCCCCCCACTCCCCTCTTTGAAAACCCAGATGTCCTGCTTCCATCTCTGATAACTATGGTCAGACAGTTGAATTATGTCTGTTGAATTATGGTCAGGCAGAGGAAGCCAAGTCTGTTGACTTTTGCTTTCTCTGTTTTTCTCTCTGAAGTTCAGGGTGCTGACTTTTCCCCTGAAATAACTGAATGATGTATGTGCTTGATTAAAGGAATGATACATGTGCTTGATTAAAGTGATTGTTAAACCCTCAAAAGTTGCCTTTCCTTTTATGAATGCAGATCTAAGAACTTGTGATAGCAGGCCCCCTGTGTATGTTGGGGGTCTTACTGATACATGGACACAGAAATCAAATCAATATTACAATTGTCTCTGAATGTTCATCATTTGACCTAGGGATAAACTCACCATCTCTGTTATGTCTCTTAAAAAACTCCTCTCTTCCTTGGATACTATCTCATCTCTACATGTGTTGCTTCTCTCTTTTAGATTGTAAACTCCACTAAGGAAGGGATTGCTTCAGTTTGGCATGACACAGGGCCTATCGCATAGTAATCACTTTAATAAATGATTTCTCATTCATTACTTTATTCATCCATTCACATACATATGTATACCTAGTATTTGAGTTGTGATAGGTAGAGATATTATTGAATAATATTAAATTAAAATAATCAGTATTTCACTTCAGGAAAATAGTTCAGGAAAAACAAAAATGACATATTCTTAAAGAAACATACCAAATCCTATAGGCAATTTTATTGTCCATGTACAATCTAAGCTGCTAGGATAGTTTCCAGGAAATCCAGGGCTTAGGATCACTCCACTGAAATCTGACATAGCACCACCACACTGAGCTGAAAAATAATAGACCTACATTAGGAGGTATTAAAATTATGTAATCACATGCTAAAATGTAGTAGTGAAGCCTTAACCCAGTTATTGGGTATTAAAAATATGTATAGCATAAAATAGTCAAGTTTACATAATAATGAAATTCTTAATATAAACATACTTTGCAAATGGCTTTGAAGATAACAGGGAAATCCCCATCACCTCATAATAGATGGAGAGTATAAGCTGTTTGTGATTCTATTTCTTAAATGCTGAAACAATATACTTAATGATTTCAAAGCAGAAATTATTTGGGTTAAACCCTTGCCATTAGCTTATGTAAATAAGATTTAACAAGAAATTCACCATAAATATGATCTTTCCTTTTCTTATGAAATGACTAAACATGAAGTATGCCAGAATTCTTAAATCCATTTAAAATGTGTATATCCCCTGTTCATCTTGTCACAGCAGAGAATCAGTTAGAAGAACAGGGATATTCAATATAAACATACATATTAGTCGAAGAAAAAATTGCTTGGTGAAAAAAAGAGTTAATGGGCATAAACTGTATCAGTTTCAAAATGTTAATCTATATGTATTCATATATGTCTATATGTATGCGATATGGACCATAATAGTAAATATTAATCATTTGCATATTTATACATGCTAGATAGGTAAAAAAGTATCCCTTTTATAATGTTTGAATTATTATCAGGTTGGCAAATTATTGCACACAAAATATCATTTGCACTTCTAAAGTATATTTCTTTCTGTAAACCCAAATAATTATGAGCTTTGAAGCGCTTCACTATTATTTGTGGACTGCTCTCAAAAAACAAAATGTTTTGACCATTGTACACAAAATTCTTTCCTATACTTTAATTCAACCCTAGTCTATAAAATATAATTCACTCCTCAGTCTTAGAATTTTAAATATTATTGGAGGAAATTTGATGAATTTTGTGAAAAAAAATTCTATCAGTAATTGGGATGACTGGTCTATAAGACATCCAACAACTGGTACGGCATTTTTTTTTTCTTTTAAATCAACTGACTAGATTGTGTTTGCAGATAACCTTCATTAGGAATTCTTTCTTTTAAGTATACAGTGAGAATCAGCTCCCTGTTAGACTTCTGTATACTTTTCTCATAAACTTGTTACCATGACTTAGATTTCTCAGTCTAGTGTCTATGACTTTTCACAGATCCTCTAACATGCCTGGAAAGAACTTAGTGTTATCTTTTCTTCAAAGTTCCTGTTTTCTTTTAAGTTGTAGCTCAGTGATCATAATGCACATTAAGCCTTTCCTGATCTGATCAGTTTCTAGATCTCTTCCTCCCAAACTGCTTTATATTTAACTACTATTATATATTTGTATTTATTAATTTTTTTAAAAAATCATACTGTATATGTAAAGATGCACACACATATAAGATCTACTTGTTATCTACCTCCATGGAAAATAAAATCATTGAAAATAGGCCTTATGTTATTCTTTGTATATATGTGTGTGTGTATCTCTCTCTCTCTCTCTCTCTCTCTCTCTCTCTCTCTCTCTCTCTCTATATATATATATATATATATATATATATATATATATATATATATATATATATATCCCTAGAGTCTAGCCATCAATCAACAAAGTCTGACACAGAGTAGGTGCTTAATAAGTAACAGATGTTTGATCGATTATTTAAAGCAATTTAAATCATCTTTCCTGGACCTAAGGTAATCTTTAATATTCAGTTATAGCCCATTGGTTTAATTCATTTTAAATTTCAGACTCTGAAGTGCTTGATGTAAAATGGAAGCAGATAATTTAATGAAAAATTCTAGAATTTCAGTAAAGAAGAAATTCCTCTAAAAGGGAAATATATTGTTACCAGATTCCTCACATGATGATAATTTTTAGTAAAAGGAAAAAACAAACATTTGGGTCATTAAACACAGGTAGTTTGTTAAAATGAGATAATATTTTTAGAGTGCTTTGTAAATTTTAAAGTGCTAAATAAATGTGTATCAATTACCAGCATCTTTAACACCGCATGACTTAAGGTACTCTCTTCTTATCTTTCTATTTATCTTGACTTTAACTCCCTATTAACTACTTTTATTATCTCCTTTACAATTCAAGAATCATTTTCCTTGACAAAGAGAATACAAGCAAAATAAAACAAGAGTTGGGTGACTCTTGTGCTCTTATCTCCTGACAGAGAACAGAGGACCTGGTTTGAATTCTGGCACTGCCACTTACTATTGAGACTACTAATGTTCTCATGGGATAATTACCTAACCTATTTGGAATCTGGCTTAATCATTTTATGAAATTAAGGTCTGAAGTCGATGAGCTCTAAGATTCTTTCCAGGTCCAGATCACAGGTATATGATCTATGAACCAGAGAGAAAAGACAAAGTAGAGAACATTCAAATAAAAGTCAATACTGTCAGAAACAGAAGGGCATATGCTGTTACTAGAGTGACTAAACCTAGATTTCTTCCCTTTGAGAAGAAGTGGTTATATGATGAATTGAGTTAGGCAGCTAAGAGGTGCAGTGGATAAAGCTCTGGGCCTGGAGTCAGGGAGACTTGAATTCAAATCTGGCCTCAGATATTTACTTACTAGTTATGTGACCCTGAGCAACTCAATTATCCCTCCATTTACCTCAGTTTCCTCATCTGTAAAATGGGGATAATGATAGCAAGTGCCTTGCAGAGTTATTGTGAGGATCAAATTGAGATAAGGAGGATAATGTGCTTAGGATGGTACCTGGAACATAGTAAGTGCTATATAACTATTAGTGGATAATGTCTGTAAAGCACTTAGCACTCTACCTGACACATAGCTGGTGCTATATAAATACTTATTCCCTTCTCCCCATCCTTGGAATCAGCTTGGAAATGCTCCAGAACAAGAAAAACCCTTATCTATTCAGGTCTAGAGAAACCAATGAGTGTTTTGCTATTTTATTTGAGCTTCTGGTGCTTCCAAAAGTTAAGAAAGAAAAGAAAACAGGAATCCAGTAAGAAACAGTCTTTTTCTAAACGTACTGCTTTCTTTCAATTGGTAACTTTTTCTTATTTTAGTAAACTCCTTTTACTGAGTCAAGTTCTGTTCTAACACTTAAAGAAGGGATGAATAAATAAAGATAAATGTAAAATTAATATAGTTCCAAAATTTAAAGTAAAATCTTGGCAAAAAGACTTCAGTAAAATGTTTATTTTTTTTTAAAGTGATGGATAAATCAAGTTATGTTTATACCACTGATGCCACTGACAGTCAACGTTAGGTAAAACAATTAACACGGTTAAAAATAATTAGACATTAAAATATATCAAGAGTACAGAAATAAGTTTTTGATGAAATACGATATTTATTGACACCTTATTCTTAAGTAATAAAGAAGTCTTGAGGATATACTAAAATGCTGGGGTGCAGTTAACCCATCAGAGTATGTTTTTGAATATGTAATGGAGATAAGAACCTTTCTACAACTTGCAATAAATCATTAATTTCCTAGACTTCCTTTCTCTCCCACTCACTTCCCTGCCCAGTACTGGATATTTGAAAAATAAAATTGCAAAATAGAAATGTTTCAATTTAATAAGAATTAATCATTAGACTTACCTAAACAAATTGGAATAGGATAATTCCACCTTCTTACAGGTCCAGGCATACAGGTGATATGAGAATGCCCCTAAAATTATAAGCAATGTAGTTCAACAGAGGAGCTATTGAGAGGTCTTGAATTACTCTAAGATTCTGTTAAAATACTGAAAATTCCACCATCTTCGGCAGGCTTTTTTCTTCTCCACTTTCTCTTCTGTACTCCCTAGCATTCCTTCCCAGATTACTTTCCATTACACTTTATATATCTTATATGATTATTGGCATTT
The DNA here is from genome assembly GCF_028372415.1 of Notamacropus eugenii. Lineage (NCBI taxonomy): Eukaryota > Metazoa > Chordata > Mammalia > Diprotodontia > Macropodidae > Notamacropus > Notamacropus eugenii. The sequence goes on along the minus strand of NC_092875.1, from coordinate 135,137,061 downwards.
TCCCACCATTTGATTGTGAACTCCTAAAAGGGAGGGATGTTTGTTTAATCCCTTTATGAATCCTTGTTGCCAGACACACATACTACATCAAAGAAACTGCTTGTACATAAAGTAGGAATATAAATAATAAAGAGTATTTAAGATGCTTTCTCAGCTTTATTTTCTTATATTTATATGTATCTTTTAGTGTCTGGAAATAAACCACAATTCTGCAAGATTGGCATTAGATCTTGATATTCTTGATACTAAGATCTGTGATTTCATCTGTTATCTGGTAAAATAAAATGCCATTATAATTCAACAAAGACACATAAGTGGAAGTATCATAAACACATTAGTTTATAATTTATGTTTTAAGAAATATACATTATAATTTTTAAATAAAAAGAGGTACATTTATGAATGGAAGTCAAATCCTTTCATAAAATTAAAGAAAACAATTTGATATTCCTTATTTACCATATGAACCTGTTTAAAAAAATAAAAGAACACCGAATTTAACTTGTATCTTTGCTCTCTTATGGTATTTATTTTGGTATTTATTTATGGAATTGATTTAAAATTTTTTCTTCTCCATAGTTCTTTTGAATAAATTACTTCCTAAGTAATCTTCCTACTTTTTTTTCAATTTATATATGGTTGTTTCACAGCAGTATTTTAGGACTGTTAAGCAAAAATGAACGTAGGATTTTGATAGCCTCCAATGAAACAACAAAAAACATTCTCATAACACAGAAAATATACATAACGTTTAATGATATGTTGAAAGTAAATTTAATATTTTTGAAAATGATAAATTAATATAAATTAGTAGATGTCTAAAGTACGATCATTAATACTTTGAAAAATTTCCTTTTGTAAAATAAATAACTGGTCCATTGCATTAAACTAAATAACTTAAATTATTACTTTTTTTGAAAATCTAACTTTAGAAAATAATTTTTACTAAGGGGCCTTATTTCCTTGGGGGCTTTCATGAGTATTTCAAGAACACTGTTACTTTAAATTCAAGAGTATGTTTTATACTCAAAAATACTTGTTAAGGGAAAGAAGTAGTAAATATATAGACATGTAAACATGTATGTATAAATATATATATATATAAACACATGCAAATATACATATGATTACGTATATAATTACATTACAAAAATATAAACATATGTATAAAATGCCAAAGGGTCTAGAAATATCATTTGTATTTGCTTCGGAATGAATGCACATACTTTTACATTCATACTTCCTTCACCTCCAATTCTAAATTCCTCTTGACTTAATTAGCTCAATAACAGGATGGTCTGTGATTGATACAGATAATACAAAAAGCTGCTCATCAACCTATTGATAATCAATTGTTAAGCATATTGGCTAATGGAATGGAACATGAAGATTAAAACATTTTTCTCAAATTCGTCTTACCTGAAGGGAATATCCTTGATCACACTGAAAGGATACTACATCACCAACCATATATCTATCTCCAATTTTGATTCCACTGCTTGGAGTCTGTGGTTCAGGACAAGAATCCAACCCAATTGCTAGGAAAAATTAATTTAAAGAATTTGAAGAAAGTACCAATGTTGAGTGATCATACTTCAGTTATTAGTACTGAATAGAACACCTCATAAAATAGGTTTTGAAACTGCCATTTGAAATTTTATTGAAGAGGATTACATATAATTTATAAACACTGTAACCTCATACAAACTTAGTTTACCCCAGAAAACTAGTTACAATGCAAATTTGTTTAGGAGCTAGAGTATAAAAAATTTTGACAAGAGTTTGACATGTAATAGGATTATACAAAATCATGTGTTATAATGACACTCTAATATATATTTTTATTATAATATGATGATGGTTTAATTTGGTAGAAATATTTCTAAATTTTCAATATTATAGAAATGTAGAAACAAGTTGGTAATTTTTTTTCTTGAAATAGTACAGTAAAGGAGGCTAGAATCTATTCTCCTCTTGATGTCTGCAATTTTCCCTCAATTTTTACATTCATTCATAGGTCTGCAATGGAGGTCAGAAAACAGATCAAAACACTGCTACTCTTTATAAGAAAGAAAAGAAAGATTTGGCAAGAAATTTTTCAACAAAGACAAACAAAACACTGAATTAAAGCTTTTCATGAAAGGTTTCCCTACAGGAAATCATTTAAGGCATTAGAAACATTGCTTAATTTTGGCCAAAACAATGCTTTTTCAATCATGTAGATGCATGTTGACACAGTCTATTGAGAACTTTGTATCCCAAGAAATCACACAAACACTTACTACTGACTCATTTCTTTCTAATGGTACTTCTGGGATGAAATCAAATGAGTGTCTGGAACACATTAAGGGAAAGTATTACCAGTTAAAAATGATGTGCTATATTTATCAGTGAAAGTGTCCTTTACATATTATATCCAAATCACTATAATGATATGTTGAACGTTGTAGCCATTAAATTAAATTCATGTCATCATACACTTAGCATCAGGTTTTGAGATACTGTCATTCACTGTCAAACTGCAAATAGTACAAAGTTGGACATTTGAAATAATTTTCTTTTAGAAATCAAATCATCATAGAAAATAAAACAATGCTACAAATAATAAAAGCAAAAAGAAAATTTATCTGTATTTACTACAAGCTTTATGTCAGAAACTGAAATCTTTCAACTCTTAGAAACTACAATAGATGTGGAAAGGTCTTTTCATCCCATAACATATATGATTTTGGAATTGTTTTAAAGTCTTTGTTACTTCTAAATTTTGGCAAATATGTAGAAATATTTTCACTAATATGCTTTTATCTAATTGCCCATAACACTAAGCTTGGGTTTAGAACATGAAATGTATTCACAGTCATTTGCTATTTAGTCAAAGCTTGGTTGTATAAAAATTACATCTTGTTCTGGTACCCCTGATAAAATCCCATCCCTAATCAGTACAATAAGTTTATAAATAGTCAGTATAAAGAAACAACAGCAGAAAAACTGATTGCAAAGTCGACCCTAGGAGTCATATACAAACTGTCCAAAAGGTCAAAGAAGTATAATTTACAAATTTTATCACATATCAACCAAAAACCATATCCTGATCATATGTACTAAATCAGGGGAAGACAGTAAGCTGCTACCTTTTGATCTGATGACATATAAATCCTAGATAAGTGGAAGACTTCTACAATAAAGAACAGCAGGTGACCAAATCTGATAATTTTGAGATTACATGGACATGTTAACTGAAGTTTTACTGACAACTCTGAAATGATTTGGATACATTAATGAATCAACTCCAAAATGGCTCAGATAGGAGTTGGTCTGTTTCCCCAAAAAAAAACAAAAACAAGGCTTCATATTACTATCCCATGAATACTCTTTCACCTCCATCAGGTCCATGATGCTTAGTATTTCCAACTCTAATTCATGGTTATGCATGTGATAATCTCTGCCTTTCCCCTCCCCATCCTTTTTGTCCTTAATTGCCTCCCCTCCTTCACCATTCCATTCTCTGTTCCCATGCCTTCTGCTTTTGTACCCCTTTTACCACTTTACTTGGTAATTTCTGTGTTATTTGCCCCCCAACCTCTATGTCTAATTATAGCTTGATTGCCATTTTATTTCTCATTAACAGCTGTGATCTTTCACAGAGAGTACCCATAGAATTGGGGGTGCTTATCCCATTTCATAAATTATTAATTCACTGATATATTCTCTACAGAGTCTTAAGATGTATGCTTGGTAAATTCAATTGTTTTGATAAATAACAGGGTCTACCTTCTATAATTTTCCAGAGAAACTGTGTGTGTGTGCAACCATGAGCATTAGTGCCAATTGGCAATTTTATAAATTTTAACATATATTTTTTATTTTAATCTTAAATATTTAAGTCAATGGATTATTGTGGCTTTGTTGCAAGAGATCAGACTGATCTTCTAACCCAGTGGTCTCTAAATATCTAGAGTCACATAGTTCTATAGATTATTTTTTAATTGTATACTTCTACCCTCAACTCCTAATATATGTGTATTTACTAATTTATAAAGAGACATGATCTGGTCATGTGTTAAGGACAGGGGATTAGTAGGTGAATGTCCAAAGTACTTCACTGGAACCCTACTGACGATGGGATAAAGGTTTTTAAAAAGTCTGCATCATACTAGGTAGGTCCTTTCACTAATGGGAGACTTTCAAAGTGTTTCATAAAGGTTGTCGAGCATGGTCTGACATAGGAGGGTTGAAATCTGTGTCAATGGAGTGAGATGCCAGTTCAGTGAAATCACAGATCTATTTGAGTATTTGAATACATACATATATGCATTACTGTATTAATAAATATTTACATTATCAATCATACAGAAAACAGAATTAAAACACAAGACAATGTTGAAATAATATTTGACCCTACCATGAATTGGAAGCTCCTATAGATTAATGAGTAGATTAATAACAGTAGGAGATGGGTACTTCAGGCAAATCACTTTGCAAGTCATATGGAGAATAGATTGGAGATAGGGAGAGGTTTAAGCTATGAAATTAATTAGAAGGATATTGAAATAGTCTAGGCAAAAGACTATGAGTGCCTGAATGAGGTTGGTGGTCAGGAGAACAAAGAGAAAGGGACATAAGTGAGATATGTTGTAGAGAAAGAAATGAAAGGATTTGGAAACTCCTTACGTGCAGTGAGTGAAATTTGAGAATCATACTAATGCTTAGCAAAAGAATAGTAAAAAGAAAGTGTAGAAAATGGGTGAGTGTTGGGGAAAAGAGAACATAATGGATTGGTGATCAAGTGAACAATTTATTTGTGCCTACTCATCCCATGTTTCATCTAAAAGCAAAGAGGAGGGATGTGGGGATTGATTACACTCATAGACCTCTCTCTCTTAGAGAGCATATCTTGACTTCTAAGAGGCATGTACCTCCCCTGGGAGTTTAGCTGGGAGGCCAGTATGTGCCTTGGATTCCTGGATGCTGGGGGGTTATAAATGTACCAAGCAGCTGAAGCCTAGCTCAGAATGAGGAGGTTGGGAGCTTGCACAATAGATGGGGAATGAATGGGTTAGTTTAGGATATTAAGGGTAGATATGGTACTATTGGAGATAAAACCTTTGATTGACCATAACCCTGGTGCAGAAATTCATCACTTCATGCCTGGATTATTGCAGTCATCTTCTGATTGGTCTCCCTACATCAGGTGTCTCCCCACTCCAATCTACTCTCCATTCAACTACCATAACTTGCCACAGTGCCTGTTCCTTGGACATGAGAGTCTATCCTCCATTTGATGGACTTTGTACTAGCTTTTCTCCATGAATGGAATTTTCTTTCTAACCTCTACTTCTTAGATTGCCTGTGATTTCTTCAAAGCTAGGCTCAATTCAGCCCTTCTGCTTCTAATACTTCTTCCCTTTGAGTTTATGTTCCATCTATTCTGTATATATCTTGTACATACCTATTTATTAATACATTGTCTCTTCCATTAGGCAGTGAGCTCTTTGAGGGTAAGGAATGTTTTTGCTTTTCTTTGTGTGTTAAAATTGTATCTTGTTCTGGTCCCCATGACCATCGCCTCTGCTTTTCATCAGTAAATAAATTTTAGCAAGAAATAACATTGCAAAAGGAAGTTCAGAAGTAGCATACAAACTGTCCCAAAGATCAAAGGAGTTTAATTTACAAATTGTACCATATATACACTAAAATTCAAATTCTAGTTACATGTGCTGAATAAGAGGAAACCATCTAGGTGCTGTTTGTCAAAAATCTAGTCCTAAATTCCATATGTATTCCAGATCTCCACTAACAGAACATCAAAAAAGTGCAGATAACTTTGGAATAATGACTTTGAAATTTTACAGAAATATTTAAGATGATCTGGATATGTTATTGAACTAATCCCAAGGTTAGTTGGGAGCTTGCACAATAGATGGGGAATGAATGGGTTGGTCTGTTGCCCTCCCAAAATACAAAACTGAGATCTCAAACTTCTGTCTCACTCCTCATCTCTCTTTCACTTCCATTCTGCCTAGTGGTCCTAACTCTAATCCATGGTTTCCTGAGTAATATTCTCTGCCTCTCCCCCTTCTTATTTCTCCCTCACTCTGCCTGCCTTTCTTCAACATCCCATTCTCTGTTCTCATACCATCTGCCTCTGAACCACTTTTGTGCCTTGTCTCTGCCTTTCTGGGCTTTTTGCCCCCATGCCCTCCTTTTTTTTTAATTACAGTGTGATTGCTGCCCTGTTTACCATTATCAATAGTCATCTTTCCTGGCAAGGACCCAAAGAAGTGGGTATGACTGTTCCCATTTCATAATTTCATAAATTAATTTTTAATACACTTTGTATTCCCAGAACTTGGCAAAGTTCCTGGCACATAGTAAACACTTACTAAATGCATCTTGACTGATTGGCTAACCTCTCTGTAATTTAGTCTTAGAAAGTTACCCAAGGCATTAAATGACTTGCCCTGGCACTCTAAAAGAGAGTCCCATCCCTGTTCTCCAAAACTTTCGCTATAGGATATCCATCCAAAATACTGAAAGTCCTTTTCACTTTTTCTGGACTTGTAGGGAGGGAAAACTATTGTCACAGTCCAACTTCTTGTTACCTCTTCCCTCATTCTTGTCACCTGATTAGCGCATCTTCTTTTCTTGTCACATAATTTCTTAATATCACCCTGTATTCTTGTTCTTCATGGTTCTTAATTCTTTATATGCCAGAACATATTTTGACTCAATATGAGTCTCTCTATTTTCCTCTATGTGATACCAATCATTAGTTCTGATACTATTCAGTCTAATCCAATTCAATCCAATAGGTATTCATTAAGTGTCTACCATGTGCCAACCATTGTGCTAAATCCTGAGGATACAATTGATTTAAAAAAAGACAGTCCCTCAAGGAACTTAAAATGTAATGGGGGGAGACAGTATATAAAAGGAGTCAGGAAAGCAGGAAGAGGGAAGGGAGGAGGTCAAGGGATATTTCTTACAGGGGCATCTCGTTCTGTGGAGTTGAAATTAGGAATGGCAGCAGTTACAGAATGAAGTTATTTCCATTGCTAAATCTTCCATAAATTTTTGAATGATTTTGAAAGATAGATAGGTTATAATGATGAAAAAGTGCCTGCAAGGCAGTATTTTTTTTTACTGAACGAAATGCTTTTTTATAATCAAGAAACAATAAATGCAATGGGATCTTATGATTATTAGCATTAAGAAAAATGTATGAAACACCTATCATGAACCAAACTTTGTGTTATGCACTGGGGATACAAAAATACTTTTAAAAAAAGGAACAAACCCTACTTTCATCCCCACTTTTCAATTAAATGTGAAATAGTAAAGCCATCACCCATTGTTGACTATCACTTTTGAAAGCTTATTTATTACCTCTGATACTATCATTGAGGATGCCCTGGATTTGTGCATAGCTGATATTCATAAAGGTTTTGTATGTCATCTACAAGCAGCAGCATCTGAAGTGTCTTACCATCTCCAAAGAATCCTTCTTTGAACTGGACTCCATACTGGATTCATCAGAGTGTCAAATGACTTAGGCAAACACATCTTATCCATCTTTTCCTGTTGTTTATTATTGGAGGGTCATAAAACAGCATTGATTCTACTGCTATATATTCCAAAGAATTTTGAATGATTTTGAAAGATGGATGGGAGATAGCTTAATGTAAAAGAACTTGAAGGACAATATTTCATTCTACCTAATCAAACAAATTTCTAATAAAAAAGCATAATGGGATCCAATAAATATTACCATTAAGAAGTATTTATTAAATATCTACCATGTGCCAAACTTTGTGTTAGACATTGAAGATATAAAAACTTTTTTAATTAAAAATCCTTACTTTCAGCCTTTATCTTTAAGATAGATGTGAGATGATAAAGTTATATTGTTTATTCCCTATGATGTTATCATTAAGGAGGTCCTGGATTTGTACATAACTGATTTTCATAAGGATTTGGTATACTTGGGTCAGTAGTTATTGCTGCTTTTTCACTCAACTCTTGTTTAATATTAATCAGATCTGACATTTTTCCCTCCTGTTAGCATCTTCCTTTCTTTTTTTAAAACTTTTAAAAAAATGAATTTTAAAAAATATTTCATTTTTAATTTATGGCATAAAACAAGCATATCTGTAATGTAATGTAATAAAAAGATGATTGCACACGAAACCGCAAATCTACTATGTGTAACTTGCTATTCCTTTTAAATATACAGTTACCATGTAAATTTATTTTTTTCTATTTTCCTTTTTTACTCTTTACCAAATTCTCATTCAATATCTACTTTTCCATATCATGTTGTTGCTCTAATCAAATCTTCCTGGGTTCCTGGTTCAGTGAAAGGGAGTGGATTTGGAGTCAAAAAACCTAGGCTTGAATCTGATCTCTAACCCTGAGTATGCTTGCGACTTTGGGCAGCTCACTTCAACTCACTAGGTCTCATTTTCTTCATCTGAAAAATGAGAGGGTGATTCTAGATGGTCTCTGATGGCCTCCCTTCCAGGATTAGATCTATTATTCTATGGTAGATTTATGTTAACTACAAGAGAATGAATATTGTGCCACAGGTTAGAAGGGGAAGGGAATAAGCATCTACAAAGCACCTACTATACACATCAGGTACTGTGTTTGTTGTTTTTTTCTCAAAAAGAACCAATAATATCAGGAAGGTGATGTCTTGGCTTGCAAGTGAATTGGATTTAAATGAGTCAGGGCTGTGCAAAGTCACCAGCTCTCACTTTCTCCTTCAGAACCATCTGGGTCCAGTAGTAAGATACAGATCAGGATGACTGGAGATGACTGTAATGCAGTGGAGAGACCTTGGCCTTTTTAAGCTAAGGACTTCCCCAGGTCTCAGTTTTTTTAAGGTAACATCCATTCAGTGATTAAAGATAGATAAGAAATGAGGCAAAAAATGAAATCTTTCACCTAGTTAAAAAAAATAATCAATCTGGGAAGGGAAGACTCTCAGTCTCAGGGTTTCTGGACCAAACAGAAATGATTGCTATTTATACTCACTCAGAGCCATCAAAATTCAAACAAGGACCAAGTGATACTTGGGCTGGGACCTACTCTTGGTCAACCATTGAGAGCCTGAGTAATTTGGAGTTAAGATATGGGCAAATAGCTACATTTGAATCCCAATGAGTTTTATCAAAGCCTGGGTTTCCAATTCTGTGTTTCAAGAAATCATAAATGAAACTTACATGGGGCAAAAGAGTTAACTGTTCTAGTTTTTTTTTTTTTAATAATAGAATAAATAAATAGGAAGAGAAAAAAAAGAAATCTAGCCCATAGACCCTAAGATATCTTGCTAAGAGCTTTATAAACATTATCTCATTTGATCCTCAGAACAAATCTGCAAGGTAGATGCTGCTAGTCTCCATTTATAATTAAGGAAACTGAGGCAAAGTCCCTTCCCTAGCATCACATAGATGTTAAATGTCTGAGGTTGCATTTGAAGTGAAGACTTCCTCATTCCACTGCACTACCGAGTTTACCAGAATATTACCTACGGAGATAAACTTTCAAGAGGCTAGAATTCTAGGAGAGAACGTGGGCGTCTCCCCACTCTTTCTTCCCCCAAGTTGTGTTGAGGCCTTTATCTTCTGCTTGTCTTTCAAAGCTGTTCATAATTTTACCCCTTCCTACCTTGCCAATGTTTTCACTCCTTACTCCTCTTCTTATACTCAGAATTTAGGGACACTGCTCTCCTTGCTAATACTTGAACCAACAATAGATCTCTTGCCTGGTAATTTTCACTGACTGTCAGTCTCTCCTTCCTCATTTCGGCTTCCTGCTTCCCTGGCTTCCTCCAAGCCTCCTACAAAGCCTTCCCCATTCTTTCTTAATTTTAGTGACTTTCCTCTGAGTTTATTTCTAATTTATTCTGCATATATAAAACACAAGAAATATGGACTTGAAGATGGAAGTTAGTCCAATCCCAAACAGTTGAGAATAAAAAATTAAAGAACGTCAGCAAGTTTACAGTTAATAGGGGATAGAAATGAAATTTGAACCATATACTTCTACCTCCATGTTCAACATTCTTTCCAACATATCATGCAGTCTCTTCTAGGCAAGAGAGAAAGGAAATATAATATTTTCAGTTATACTGCCACAGTTATCTCATAAAGATAATAATTCAACTCTCTTAGGAATACTTCTGATAATGTTTCTTCTATAAATGAGTTAAAAATCATTCTAACAAAATGTCTTCTCTGAGTCTTTCTCTTTAAGGTTAGCGTAACAGACTCTTAGGAAACAAATTCTCTTGGTCTTTTATCCTGTACTTCTTATTCCCTCTTAAACACATAGTAAACGTCCATCATTTAACCTGGTATTGCATACATATATCTATTTATGTATGTACCATTCTCTCTCTGTATATATACATTTATGTACACATAACATACAATTCAATACACACTATATTAACTAGAACATTAAGCAATGTTATAGATGGAATTATATTACATACAATGTAACACTACATATTGCATTACAGATCATATTATAGTAATATCATACAATATGCAATACGTATTTTATTAATGTAATACATTGGTTTACTATATATTGCATACATGTACATATACATATGTATATATAAATGCACACACATGTATCCTATATTCAATTACCTGTGAATATACTGTATTCCTAGTAGAATATAAGTTCCTTGAAGTCAGACACTAGCCTTGTACCCCTGGCAATTACGATAATGCCTAAGATATAGTAGGCATTAAATAAATGTTTGTTAATTGATTGATATAATAATTATCAATGATGTTAGTAAAATGGGTATTTTTGATGGGTTTTGATAGGTTCTTCCTCATTAGAGGTCACAGAACAATTTATAAATTATCATTACCAAGTAAAATTTCAAAGGGAATCCTTAGCCAGGTGTGGTTCGTATTCAATAGCAATTGAGTCCTTTTCTAATTCTGGGAGTCTATGATTCTGTTTATGATTTGTATCAATGGAAGCAATGCCTATACTGCCAGAAATCCTTGAAATTTTACAGTAAATTTTGTGTAACTGTGTAATTTTTTTGTTTATATGTATGATTATTTTCTCAATATCAATCAAGGAGTACTTTTTAAGCTTTATTATTCATTTATCCATCCATCTATTTGCCCACCAATCCATCCACATATCTACCCAACTACCCACTCACCCAGGCATCCATCCATCTATCCATCCATCAACTGCAAATCATGTCAACATATTGATGTCATGGTCCTCTTCAAGAATGAAGGACAAACAAAACCAGTGAATGAATAGCAGCTTCTCTCCTTTCCTCCCTTTCTCTCCCCTCCCCTAGTGTTCTACCTAAGGGAAGGTACACTGCATGGCCAAAAGCTGCCTTTTTTCCTTTGGGTTTACTGGCTGTATTTCTTGCTCAAAGACCCAGCTTTAAATCCAATTTACTGCAGAACTCATAATCTGGATGACAAATCCCCACCCAGCTAGCATAGAGTGAATATAATTACCCAACAGTAACTGCTTCTGTTTTACCCAGGAACCCTGAGGGTCTCCCCATGCCAGTTTATTTTTTTTTTTTTTATTAAAGGGGCCATCGTTTGAGTAACTACTTAAAGAAGCCTTTTCATTGAATGGGTATATCTCATGCAAAGTGAATATGTGATAAGACCTTAGCCTGAAAGGGCCAGGTTCTCACATTGCATCCTGGGTTGTCTCCAGTCATCCTGATGAATATCAGGCTACTGGACCCAGATGGCTCAGGAGAAGAAAGTGAAGTTGGTGACCTTGCACAGCCCTCCCTCACTGAAATCAAAGTCGACTATAAGTCATGTCATCATCTTGATGTTACGGTCCTCTTCGAGAATGAAGAACAAACACAGCAACAACATTGGTCTAGTCTAGCCTTTTGGTTTATATTCTATTTTAATGTAACCTCTTTAGTCCTTTTTGAATCCTGAAGAATGAAATCAATTATACTTGTTTTAACTAGTAAGGACATTCAAGCAATCACTCACACTTAATGAAGTGATTTTTTACATATAGGGTTTACTGACTTTCCCTTAGGATACAACTTTGCACCAGGATAAGAATATAGGGTTTTGTGATTTGATATATAGTAAGGATGATGTTGAGACTTAAAGGAAGTCTTGTGTATTTGCTTCTGATCTTCTAACCTTTTTTCCCCCAGAAGACATCAGCTTTGCCAGCTACTCCATTTGCATTTGCAATACAACTACCCAATAAAAACAAGAAATAGATGAATAAGTCTTGACTCCCTATATAATGAGAACAATACAACTGCCTCACTAAAGACAGAAGATAAATAAACAAGCCCTGAATATGTGGATACACTAATTGCCTTTTGTCTTAGCAAATGAAATGCATATGTTTTCTAAAAGTAGCAAAAGAGAGATTGCTATTTAAGAACCTGCAGTTTAATAGCTGCTAAGAAGAAAACGAACTTTATTTATTTCTCTTATCCTATCAAGTGATTCAATACTGAATTAGAAAGAAATATATATGAATGACAACTCCTCATAAAGGTTGGAATTCATTGTTTGTGGGTTTTTAAAAATGTTTTCTTCTAATAAATCAACAAGAAAAAGGGTCACAAAATGTCTTGGAAACAAACAATAAGAAGCAAACATTAAGAATTTGATCATCAAATGTCACAAAGTATTTTAGTATCCTTAAGTTATAATTTTATAAAATCATGTTATTGGCAATCAAGAATGCTTTTTAACTTTTTAATGGGAATTGGGTTGATTAATTTATACTAATTTACTGAGTAAGAGACAAACACAATGGATGCAGAGTCAAATTTGTATATAAAATCAGATTCAACCAGGTCTGTGTCACATTATTCTGCCTGTGAAAAAATACAACTCCTTAGTTCTCCACATTTTCAACATTTATTTATAACCACCACATTATTTTTTTTTGCTAGCCCTGCTCACACAGCAATAAATCTAGAGCAGAAAACACTGTTGATCAGTTATAGTTGTAACTATTCATATTTGTTCAAATTTTGCTCCAAACATCATTTTTCTGAAATAACTCCCAAGTTTTCCATCAAAATTCAATCATTCTTTAATGCATTCCAAGAAAAATGCTTTATAACTGACAAGGCTCCTATGCTATTTGAGTTATAGGAAGAAACAAAGATTAGATGCCTATGAATTAACAACCCAGTAGCCAAAAGGTTTTATAATATTCTAATGTTAAGATACACTGGTCTTGATTACTTGGTATTTTTAATGCTATGCAATGCACACAGTTTAAGAAAGGAGGAATCAATCCCTTTGAAGCGAAATGCTTATTTTAATAATTTCATGATATAGTGAGAAATATATGCTTGTTAGTGGATGCTTCCAATTCAACATCTACAGTTAGATTTTAATTCCTATAAGTTAAAAATAGAACACATATCACTTGCAAATAGATATTTCAAATGGAGTTTAAACATAAGTTTAAGCTGTTCATTTTGAATAGCTAAAAATGTCACAATCTTTGAATATCCTCACATTTTTCTTTTTTAGCTGAAAGGAAAAATGTTTAAATTTGTGGTGTGTAGGGATATATATATATATATATATATATATGTATGTATGTGTGTGTGTGTGTGTGTGTGTGTGTGTGTGTGTGTGTGTGTCTTAGTCTCTTCATATGCTGGTAGTCTTGCTTTCTTCAATAGCCTATCTAAACTAAACTGGTCTAGTACTGACAAAGCCACTCATAAAAATGAGAAATCTGTCTATAATTTGGAACCCTACACTCATTGTTCTAGAACAAATGATTGGTTTGGGAATAAGGTGCCCTCAATTCCCAAAGACCCATTAGATACTCAAAGGTTGCAAGACTCACAGCATCAGAGATCATGTGAGGCTCAATTTACTCTTGAATATCTCCAAGTTCCCCTCTTACCCATTCACTTTATATTAGTCTCCAGAAAATATAATTAATATGATTCAAAAGTATAAAATGACATAATGCAAACAAAGAACTGTCATGTAGATGAAAAAAATATAATTTTCTCCCTGGAAAGCTTAGTTGAAAATAAGTCAGTTCATCAACAAGCATTTATTAAACATTTACCATATACAAGGCATCCAGCTAAAAGCTGAGGATACGAATGTAAAACTATAGTCACTGTCCTCAAGGAGGTCACAATCTAACAGGGGAGACTACATGCAGACAAAAGAAATATATTGTTACACATCAAATTGTAATTTGGGAAGGCATTTCACAGAAACAATGTTGAGTATAGGAAGGAAAAGGATTTCTTTCTTTGTACTACAAACTCCAAATAGCTTAAGTACAGAATTCATAATCAACAGAAAGGTTCATATTTTTTTTTTATATAAGGATACTACTTAGGGAGAAATCAATTACAAAGAGTTTAGAGAAAGACAGTATGTCTAATCTAAAATTCCATATGGGAAATTAACCAAAGAGGGACCAGAAATTCTTGAGAATAAAAATTTGACAACATGAGCACCCACAAGTTTATAAAAGAAAAGGGAGAGGTATCTAATAAAGTTGATGGCATTATACAGTGAATTAATCAACCTCTTTGATTTTTAAAAGACATATACAGACTATGTGTGGGAGATGCAAAAGTTAAGTTTCCACAATGGGTTACTGTTAACTGATCAAGTCCTTGAGAGTAAGTTAGATAATAAGAAGGCCAGCAGACTAACAATCAAAAGACAGACAGTGGCCTTCAGAAAACTACAAAATTTTTGATAAAGGAACCAATTCTACAGCTAGCTGGAATTAGTCAAGAAGAATGACCTAGAGTTACCTAGAGAAGGCTTTTCTTCACTGGGCTTGCTTAATGTAATTCATGCATATAAGCAGGCACACTTCATATAAAATTATCCCTGCATTTTCTGTTCATGGGTCCTATGTCAGAACATGTTTGGGATGGGAGATATCATTAAGGGGGGGTTACATAATGGTCATGTAGAGAAAATGGTGACCTACCTAACAGAGGATGGACCAATCCATTTCCTGGTGGGAGGATCTGTCTTGAACTAACAGTATATATATCATCTCACTTCTGTACTCATTGCTCCCTCCTCCTGAAAAGAGAGTGGGGGCTCACTTTGGCCAAAGTGTTCAATTCCTCTGAACTCTGCTATGATAAATTTTCCTTGATACTTTATTAGTGTCAAAAGTGTATCTAACAATATGGAAGCAGGGAAATGTAACTGAGTATCAATACATGGCAGTGGAACCAGTTTATATAAATGATGTCAGAAGAGCTTTAAGCTCAGAATGAACTGATGCTGGTGCTTTATTCCAACATGAAAATGGGTATTTAAAAAAAAAAAAAAAACTATTTTAGGAGCAAGAGTAAGGCAAACAATGACTAAGACTATCACTTGGAAAGAATGGGACAGTGATCACAGATGACTGAGAAAAGGCAGAAATGTAATGCAGGCGAAGTATATTGGATTGAAAATTAGAGTGTCTATGTTTGAATCTGGACTTTGCGACTTATCACCTGTATGATCTTGGGCAAGCCCCATAATCAAGTCTCAGTTTTCTCTTCTGTAAAATGGGAGCTGTATGGCTGGACAATTTCTAAGTTGTTTTTTTTTTTTTCCCTAACTTTAAATCTCTGATCTTCCTATTCAGTTCATATCTTGTTTCATCTTTCTATACCAAAGAAGACTTGAAAAGAGAGGACAAAAACAAATAAACAAACAGGTAACAGGGACATAAACCTGGTGGTAAGATGGAAACATAAACTCCTTGAGGACAGTGACTACATATCACTTCTGCATTTGAATAAATTTGCTTTCTTAACTAAAGAATCTCTCCGCATTGACTGAGAGAATTAAGTCATTAAAGAATAAATAAATCTATAACTAAGCATGATGTGAGCAATTCTCTAAGAGGAAAAACTCATGGAATTCCCTTTTTATAAACAGGTTATATTTTCCAAGTTCCATTGTAAGTCATAGGATCATAGATTCAGAGTTGGAAGGGATGACAGAGGTCATCAAGTCTATTGCCTTCATTTTACAGATGAAGAAACCGAGGAACAGAAAAGTTAAATGAGCTGCTCTATTACACAGCTAGTTAATATGGTAGCCAGTATTTAAACTTTATTATTTGTGTCACCAAATCTAGTACTGGAAAAGTGAGAAAGTGATCTACGAGTTCAGAGAAAAATGTAAACTACCTTGAAAGAAGCACCAATTATCCCATGGGAAAACATGCACACAACCCTGGGTCATTCCTGGCACTGCTTTTTTTTGTTTCTGTATAATACCTGACCTGATCCAGGGTTGGTGTAGGGATTCACGATGTTACTTTGCCCTGTAGCTACTCAGAAAAACTGTTCTCTTGTGAGTAAACTCCCTTAAATAACCCAATCAGCCTAATTAATCCCAATAAAACCTGTTACTAACAAAGCTGGTATGAACACCTCTTTCTCTGGTATCTCAGTATTCTCTTGGAGTTCATGCCACTCTGCAGTTGGTATAATTTGGGCATTATTCATTTAGCATAGTCAGCAGAATAGTCTGTCCTCTGCACTCCACCTCCTCTACCCCTCTTCAAATCTTGTGTCCTTACAAGTACTAAAGAATGAGTTAAATGGACATTTGTGGAATAATATTGATCCTAACCATTATGAACAACAATGTCTCTATGGGAAAATGAACTTCTTATTTCAAGTCAGCTTCCAATGTACACTTCATTTCATGCATGAATTGAGCAAAATGACCACAGAGGTCCCTTCCAACTTTAAATTGTGATCCTTTGTCCAATATTTAAGTTAGCCACTGACCAGTGGTACAAAAGTGAATCCTATTAGCTGTGGTGAGAGAAAAGGACTTCTGTGAATAGTAGAGAATGTTCCATATTGCAGAAGGGAAAGTATCTCGCATCTCTGTGCCTCTGATTAGCAGTCTCTTATTCATGGAATGTCATTCCTCCTTATTTTACAACCTAGAATTCCTGGGTTTACTTCAAGATAGCTCAAAAGTCTATCTAGAAGCACTCCCTTTGGAATCTATGCTCTATTTATCTTGTCTACATTACATATATTCCTCTATATGTTCAAACTGTCTCCCTTAGTAGAATGCAAACTCTTTAGGGCAGGACAGAAAGTGGTCTTCATTGTTTAGTCCTGTGCCTATTAGATAGTAAGGACTTAATAAATCCTAAATTGAGTAAATGATCAAAACACTGGAAATTGCACGTTTATATAATCAAGACAACCTGTGCATGTACATGAATTCTATGTAAGAAACCAGAAAAAAAACTTAATCTCCTTTAGTCAGCTTTCCTTAACATTCACTTTTGCTCTAAATTGTAGAGGAAGGAGTCTACAGAGTCAGTGCTTGATCTTTTTGTTCACCCAGGGCTCAAAACTCTTTATTGGGGACAACACAAAGGAGAAGTTAAAAATAAAACAGAAGAAAGCAAAAAAAAAGTTCTTTTGTATATGATTCAGAAAATTCAAGCGGCAGTCATAATTCTACTAGGTAGTTTAACTATGTAGTATATGTGGTACTGGGCAAATCACTCAACCTCATAAAATGGCCTCCATTTCTTCCTCTGGAAGTAATCTTCAAAGTTCTTTCTGGTTTATTATTCCTTTCTCTAACACTCTTGTTCCTAAACTACATAGTGGGTCAAAAATAGAAAATAAAAGAAATTTAGTACAGAATAGTAGAAATTTTGGAACTTATGCCTGATGAATACTAAGGCAGTTAGAATGAAAGCCTATTACAATTATCAACCAAAATGAAAGGTGATAGATATTATTGAGAAAGCAATTGATTTCAGAAACAATGCTACCAACTCAAAAGCTTAAAAAACAAAAAAGGGGGTGGGTGGAAAATGATGGGAGAAATTTAAATTTAATTTTTCTGCATTTTAAAAATGTAGAAAAAATTTAAGTGTAGAATATTATATAATTTCATAGCATCAAGTAATAATAGATCATTTCAATATATTTGAAGAGCCATTACCCATATTTTTTTACGGAAGTTCTCTTGAGTAAACAGCATTACAAATGACACATACTAAATACATAATTGGGCAGAGGTGTTTCTAAAATTAATATTGCATGAGGTTTTGCTTTGCATATGCATGAACGAGGTACTAGAAAATTAGTATTAATGTAGCTGTGATTAATCTCAAAATAAGACACGGCTTTTCAGGAAGAATACTCAATTTTCTAATTGGTCAAAAAGAAGAAACCAAGTTTATAAAGAGCCTAAAAGCAAATTCATTAATAACCACTGCTGTCTTTTAAGCAAAAGAACCATGATTTCTCCCATATTTGGTGTTAGCAGGATACTATACCTAAGTATATATTAGGTATGTTTATATCTTAAAGCTGAAAGAGAACATAACTACATACCTACCAGGATTTAGGCTCCAAGACTATGTGTAACAAAATACCTGGAATCCTGATGACCTTCAGTTGGTTGCATACAGGGTCACTTAGGGGGCTTTTGTTATTCTATGGATGATTTTCAGTTGTTTAATACAAAATACCTTCCCCTGTGAGGCTACTTTGTACAGCACTCCCTCTGAGCCACAATTCAAAATTTTATTCAGACTCAAGGGTGAGTCCCCCCAAAGGGATGACTGCTACTTGGATGTTCAAAGCTGCAGTTTGTGGGGTCATCCTGTAGGATGAGCTCATATAAACAGTGTGAAAAATGATTTTTCTTAGTAATCATTACCTTGGAAACTCAGAGTTCTCCCATCCCCTTTTCTTTCAAAGTTCAGTCCTTCTTCAGAAGGACTTTAAGATGTAATCTAAATGGATCTATTCCTGCTCATTTGATTGCTCAGACCTTCTGAGCAAAATGTTGGTTCCTCCCTATTGTTAAGACAGGTGATACAGAGATTGATATCTCTTTGATTAGGATTAAGTGATATAAATTAAGTACTCAAGACCTCATTTTAATAAAACCTGTTTCCCAGCATGTTGACCAATCCAAGTTGATTGGCATCCCCTGGTAACACCTACTCTTCAAAGGGCATATAACCAATCTCTACTCTCAAATCCCAAATCAAGCCAGTTCCGAACTGCCCCCCCCAAGAGGACCCAGTTTTGCTCTGTAACTCCCATGCAATACATGTCAAGCGAGCTGGAGAGAAATTAAACCATGGACACACTCCTAATTTCATTTGTCTCTTTCTTAGAATGGACTCTGTTCCAAATTGGGGTTTCTAGGGCTCTTGTGGTTCACAGCAGAAAATCGATACAATTAGCTCCTAATAAAGTCATTTGGAGAGACAGAATAGCAAAATCGGTAGCTTCAAACATTTTATGAACCCAGAGTGCACTTTCCTACAAACATATCCATCATTAGAGTCCTCACAAAACTGTCCCCTAGATATGGTATTTCTGCTTGACAAGTCACTCAGCTGCTAGGCTAGATCTGCTCCTCCCTTGAATCCATAGTTGTTCCTCTTCTTTGTTGCCAGAGGTCATCCTCCGTGGGAATATTTCATCCCTTTCTGGGGCAAAAGTTTCTGCTCTGTGCTGGAGGTGATATCGTCTAAAGATTAAGTAGCTTTCCTTCACAACTACATGGCTGGTGAGAGGGGGAGGAGAGAACTTTCTTAATATCCCCTGCAGGGGTCTCCTCCACTAGTAGCTCTTGCCTTGTAAACTCTCTTACTCTCTGAAGTTAAAGCCCCAAGAGGCTTGGGTAATTTGGATAGCTAATTTGCAGTAATCTTCTTGACTCAATAAGAGAGTCTTTTTGACCTCATAGAGAAATCTTTGGGGTGGGCTCCAAGAATTAAAGTTCAGAGAACTCTGACTGAGTTATTACTCCTTCAAAAGTACCTTAGGAAGAAGAGTTAAAGGAAAATATGATACAGCTACTTGAAGACATATTTCCATAGTATAGTTACATCTATATAGTTAAACATTAACATTTTGTGATTATATTCTGGAACTTCTGTGACTATAGGAGCTTAGGCAATGGAGGACTCTGTTCTTCTTATCTACTTTATTTTTATATTTTAGAGAATTTCACCACTACTTTGGGTTCCTCTTTTCAAGTGTCAAAAATTGAAACCACAAGGCAATATGTAAAGAGCTAAGAAAATCCATTAAGAATATATAGATTACAATATTGAAACTATATTATTGTGCTGTACTGTACAAAGCTGTATTATGCATATTGATTAAATACCACATTTTGGTACGTTGTACCAAATATATATGCATCTGTTATATCATATATTTATATATATACCAAATATATATACACACATAAACATAAATACATATATACACACATATGTATATATTTTTTGTTGATCTTCATTCTTGAAGAGGACCAAAATGACATCACTATGATAAAGTCAAGTTTCAATGTGTGACTGTGGCTGATCAGACCAATACAAGCTCTGAATGCTCTACCACGGATTGGGCACAAATAGTCCATATGAACATTTGGGGTGGCTACTCTAAATTTGTGTGTCCTGTGTTTCCTTTGGGCTGTTTCAATTCTGCTTTGCTCATAGAGCACAGCACCCTTTCTGATGTGGGCATGTCATGCTAAGCAGTCCTGTGCCAGTGTCTCCCATGTCACACAATCAATTCCAAAGTTCTTGAGAGAGACCTTGAGAGTGTCCTTCTATCGCTTCTTCTGATCAGTATGTGATCACCCGCATATGTATATATATGTATATATATATATATGTTTAGTTATACCTGTATAGGGTATTACGATTATATTGCATGTATATTGAATATATATATATATATAATATTGCATATTACAGTTATTGTATTGTATATTACAATTATAGGGTTTTTCAAGCATATGCATCACTATTGTTACATCATTTGATTCTCATAGCATTGTAAACTAAGAACAATGATTTTTCCATTTTAAAAATGTAGCAATAGAAATTTAGAAAATTCACGTGACTTGGTCAGTGTCTCACACCTTACAACTATAAGGTCAGACTTGGCATTTGAAGTAGTTATCTAACTCTAAGCCTCCTGTTTTTTTCTGGAATGGACTCAATGTGCTAACATTAAGAGAAGTCAGATGGAAGTGTCACTTGTTCAAAACACTTCGAGGCTAACAGCTAAAGAAAAAAATGACATGACTGCTTGAAGAGCTATATCCATAACATACAGCCAAAGAATTTCAGGTAATAGTCAGGGAAAAGGAAAAAATATGTATATGTATAAATGTACATATGTATTTTCCCCCTTCTTGGAGTTCTTAATCTATTTTGGGTCATAAATCTTTTCATCAGAATAGTGAAGCCTATAGATTCTTTCATAAGATAATGCTTTTAAAGGCACAAACTAAAATATATAGGATTTCAGAGAAAGTCAATTATATTGAAATTCACATTTAATTTTTTTTCTCCATCCCAACTCATTAATCCCAGAATTGCTGCTCTAGAGCTTAGCCCAGCGCATTGTTCATAGTCAGTACTTAACATATTTGTTAAATGAGTGAGTTAATAGGAAGAAATATAAACAAGTAATACTTGTGGATGAGGTGTTTTTTGAGTCTTGCCTTGAGGGATGGAGAAAATTTCAGTACGTGGGGCTTTGAGAGACAGCGAGAGGAAAAGAGTAGAATATTATATATTTTGTGATTTCTTTTTCAATGATTTTGTTTAGAAGCAGTTAGGCAGTGCCATGGATAAAGTACTAGACTTAGAGTACTAGAGTATGGAAGATCTGAGTTCAAATTCTGCCTCAGAAAATTACTGTGCAGTCTTAGGAAATTCACATAACTTCTTTTAGTCTCAGTTTCCTCATCTGAAAATGGGATGATAATAACATTAATTTCACAAGGCAGTTGTGATGATCAAATAACCTACGTAAA
Source organism: Notamacropus eugenii (assembly GCF_028372415.1). Classification (NCBI taxonomy): domain Eukaryota; kingdom Metazoa; phylum Chordata; class Mammalia; order Diprotodontia; family Macropodidae; genus Notamacropus; species Notamacropus eugenii. The sequence goes on along the minus strand of NC_092875.1, from coordinate 135,115,207 downwards.
GAGCTTTGAGAACCTCGAAGTACTATATAAATGATAGCTATTCCTATTATAAATAAAGTACATGAATTCCAGATTAGAATTTTTGTACTTTATCAAGTGGGCTGTTGGAACCTCGTTACTATTTTTAAGAATGGAGTAATAGGATCAAAAGCTGTCTTGAAAATTTAGCTGGAGCTGGGTTGTAGTGTGGGTTGGAATGAAAAGAGAAAAAATGGAAGCAATTAGGAATCTATTGCAATGATCCACTCATGCTAGAATTGCTTATAATATTATCATCTAAACCAAGAGGGAGGACAGATCTATGGTATAAAGCAAGTTATTTGCCAGGATTCATCTTCCAAACTAGAAAACAGGTGATTCAGTGACAGAATGGTGTATCTATCAATACTAACTGGGCCATTCACAATTACAAAAAATTCTTTCTAAAGGAACTCAGAGAGAAATCACAATCACAGGAATGAGTCTTGTACCTAAATGTCCATCTCTCAGGACACATGACTATCTTTTATGCTATCTATAAAGTTTTAATATAAAGATCTTCCTACATTAGAATGGAAATCAGCTCAGAGGAGAATAATGTAAACTATTCATATTTGAAACTTTCTAAAACTGCATAGGATAGTAATGGCATGGTATCTGCTGGTGCGGATGATTTTGAGGTTATTTCCCTAATATCTCCCCTGCTTGCTTCTGAATATAATAATTCACTTAGATCTTAGAAATGTTAGGATTAAAGGATCATAGATGTAGAACTTGAGAATTTGAAGGCAACTCAGAGATCATATAGTATGCCTCCCTCATTTTGCAAGTGAGAAAACTCAAGTCAAAAAATTCCTTTTCCAAGGTCACACATGACTTGCAGTAGAGCAAGAACTCGAATGACATTCCTTTGACTAAAAATCTCAAAGTTCAAGGTGTAATTTATTATTACATCTTTAATTTCTTTGCTGGTTTCTCATACTATTCCTTCTTGCTAACTATAGTTTTCCATCATTAATGACTCCCTTAGGTCCTGTTCTCTTCTATACTTTCTCTTTTGACAGCATTTATACTCTGATCAACAAAATGATAAATCACACAGCTAAAAGCAGAAACTATTCTTGCAGGGTTGACAGTGTGCTCAGCCTGGTGTCTGAAAAACCTGAGTACAAGTCTAAGTGTAGACACTTATTAACTGTGTAACACTAGAGAAGTCACTTCAGTTCTGTTTGTTTAAATTTCCTCAAGTTTTAAATGGGGATAATAATAATATCTACCTCACAGGGTTGTTGTAAAGATCAAATTAAATAATATTTGTAAGAGTTTAACACTGGGTCTGGCACATAGTAGGCATTACATAAATGGTTATTCCCTTCCCCCTTCCCCTAAAAACATGGTGTTGAAACATTCTACTCATCTGTCAGAAGTGATGAATTTAAAATGCAACAAGACATATACTATACATATATATATATAATGTATACATACACATATATATGTAGATACATAGATATTTTTCAAACATGGCTGATGTGAGTATTTGTTTTTCTAGACTGCATCTATATATTGATGGCTTTATTTTTCATTTTTTTCTTTAATTTTCTTAGGCTAGTAGTCAAAAGAATAGGCTAATTTTTTGAAATGTTACCCTGTCCTATGGCTTTAACTGTTTTTTAAGAAAGTCTTCTGATGCTACTATTAGTACTACCTTTACTATGCTTCTCTGAGTCTCTCCATTTATAAAATCAAACTAGCAGGGGTAGCTAGGTGGCTCAATGGATAGAATACTGGGCCTGGAGTCAGGAAGATTCATCTCAAATCCAGCTTCAGACACTTACTAGCTATGTAGAAAGTCACTTAACCCTGTTTTCCTCAATTTTCTCATGTGTGAAATGAGCTGGAGAAGAAAATGGCAAACTCCTTCAGTATCTTTGCCCAAAAAAACCCCACATGGGGCTATGAAAGTTTAGACATGACTGAGAAACAAGAAAAATACCTTGTCAGGTCAAGATGAAAATCAATACCACATGTAAAAACACTTTGCAAGCCTTCAAGTGTTAAATAAATGAAAACTATTATTGCTGTAGATTATTATTATAACAGAGATGGTATGGTATAATGGTTAAAAAGTTGGCCTCAAAATTAGAAAGATTTTGAGTTCAGGTCCCACTTTTGTCTGTGTGACTCTGGGTAAGTAAATTGGCCTCTCGGATCTAGATCACAGGTGTCAAATATTGGCCACTAGCAACACTCCCCAGTTCCATGAAACTAGATTAAATGTAAATGAGAAATAGTTAACAAAATTAATGAAAAACAATAAGACAAAATAACATTACATTTTAAATTTTGGTCAATATCTTCATTGTTGGATATATGTGGATTTTTGTTGTTGTGATCTTTCAGTTGTGTTTTACTCTTTGTGACCTCATTAGGGTTTCTCTTGGGAAAGATACTGGATTGCTTTGCCATTTCCTTTTTTGTCTCATTTCACAAATGAGGAAACTGAGCCAAACAGAATCGAGTGACTTGCCCAAGATCACACAGCTAATAAGCATCTGAAGATAGATTTGGACTCATGTCTTCCTGTCACTGTCACTTTATCCACTTCACCACCTCCCTGCCCTATATGTGGATTAGTGACTAATTTCCATTTGAGTTTGACATCATTGATCTAGGCAATTCTTCAAGACTATAATTTGAAAAGAAGATGCCAAATAGTATTGATGAAAGGCGTTCCTTCATCTAAAAATTCTCTGTAACTGAAACCACTGGTCCTGTCCCTATCCTCCTAGTAGTCTTCTTATAACTAGGTATCATTGGTGAAAAATGAATGCTTCTTGTATGGTAATGTCATAACTGTTTCTATACTGTTTCAATTCTGTTAATTTAAAGTTTGACAAAAAGATGCCTTTTCCACAGAAAGAGCAACTTATTTGTGCAAAAATAATTAAATTCACTCAACTTATGTAGACGGTAGTGTATTCTCCAGAGTTTCTGAGAAGAATGTAGTCATTGAGGCAAAGTTTAAGAAGTCAGTTTTTCTGATTGTACTCACAATTTTCCAAACCACTGCTATTAGATGGAATATTTGATTCATCCCACATATATTAGCAGGAACAATCATAATTATACTGCCCATTTTGTTATTAGAAAAGCAGCAAACAATCTTATGGTGGCTTGTTTTATTATTTTTCCGTTAAGGTCTAGAGTAGAGCTTGCTATGAATCTAAATTAAACATCTTGTAGATGCTTACTAGTTTAAATTTTCTGGTTAAATCTTCTCACTCACTGCAGATACTTGGAGAGAGTAATAAAGATGTAAAACATTGATGCCTGTCTTGACTAATATTAGGTTTGGAGTCATGAAAAATATTTATGACAATAATGTTCTTATTAATTCAATTTTGAAAGAGGTAGCCTTGGCATTCATATAATGAAAATCAATGAAACTTTGTATGAACCCTCACAATAAAAAAACAAAAGCTTTTCCTTTTTTCTCCTGTCTCTTTTCAATGTAGCAGAGTTGAAATCAGGAAGATCTTGGTTCAAATCTAACCTCAGATATTATCTACATAGCCTTGGGGCAGTCACTTGAACTCAACCTCAGTTTTGTTGTCTTAAAACAGAGCTAATAATAACATTTAATCTTAAGTGAGGATCACATTAGATAATGTACGTAAAGGACTTTACATACCTTAAAATCATATATAAATACAATAATTTCTCTGGCACTTTCCCACTTTCATCATATATACTACATATTCATATATATTCCTTTAAAAAAACAAACAACCTTTACCTTTTCCAACCTTTCTCTTGCTCTGTGTAAGGTTTGGTGGTAACACCACTGGCTTCACATAGTTTCAAAAGTAGAATGAGTAAGCCAGGGACTCTGCTAAGCCATAAAATTTTACATATCCCTAAATTTAATTTGCATTTACAAGGCACATTTAATCGAATACAAGAATTGGATGATGTATTTGAAACTATTCCTCTAGCCTCTATTTAAACCCTCTAAAGATTCTGTTCTTGTCAATCTACACTGAGAAAAAAAAATAATTCCTCTATAGATTGAAGTGTTTCAGTATTTAAGTATGCCTAACAAAATACATTTTTCACCATAATCTAATTTTGACATTACCTCAGCAACTTATTTGGTGCCATTTGCATTAAATTTAAGAGAAAATTCACACTTTTCCCAGCAGATGCTTTGGTAACTTAAGTGGAGCCCATCTATTCAAAGATTTCAAATATTGTTGAAGTAAATAATTGAATACCATTCTACACACACTGCAACTAAGTGGGTTTTAAGAAATACAGCTATTCTACGTTTGAAGAGCATCGATTATGTTCTGACCAACTTGCCTTTGTGTTTTATATCACAATCAATGAGATTCTTCCACTACAAAACGACACTGAGGAAGAATTTCCTTGGACCAAAAGTAATTTCACAAATGTGTATTTCACACAATTGTGAAATCAATGATAACAAATGTGAGTTGTCTGGAGAGTTGAAGGACCTATTGGATGCAATTTTGTTCACATTGAGTCATTATTTTCTAGCTGGAAGTGACATTTCAAATCCTTCAGTGAAGCTTCTTCCCTACACTGATAAGGAAACTGAAGCTCACAGAGGTTGTGACTTGTCCAAGGGTTCACAGAAAGTGAGAAATAGGATAAACCTTCATTTCCTGATTCTTCATCCAATTTTTGTTTTGTTTTATTTTCTACGACAATCTATTGATCTATTGTGCTCATGACTCATGGGACCTTACTTCCTAAATTCCTTATTCTAGATGTACTTATTTTAGATGACAGTTATTTCTCTGGTAATAAGTTCTCTATAAAGGACTAATTGTTCTTTAAGTAGACAAATGAAAACAATTTGTGATCACAGGCCCAATAGATAATAATAATAATAATAATAGTTAACATGTACATAGTTCCTTAAGCCTTGCAAAGAATTTTATACTTTTGATCCTTAAGAAAAGGAGTTTGGCATATTGGGTAAAGATCCAGCATTGAAGCCAAAAGACCAGTGCTTGAGCTCTGCTAAGGATTTTTGATGTCTTTGTGACTGTGGACAAACCATTTAGCTTCTCATGTTTCTAGGCTACTCTCTAAGATTCTAAGTTGTAGAGAAGGTGCCACTCTATAGTAGAGAGGATATTTCTCCACTGGAGAATTCCCTACAATAGTAATGTCAAACTTGAATAGAAATGAGTGCCACTAAACCAATTATAAGGAACCCTGTCATCTATATGATGGCTTAAAAAACATACTAATATTATCTGTGCTTTATTGTATTTTTAATTGTTAAATATTTCAATTATACTTTAATCTGGTTTAGGCCACACTTGAGAATGTTTTGGGAAAAATGTCCTGTGGATAATGTGTTTGACACCTCTGTCCTATACCATTAAAACAGGTTCATTTCTTTTCCTATCTCTGCTTTAGCCTAATGACACCACAGTGAGATTCATCTACATGCTATTTTAATGTGAATTGGCTTACACAGTTATTTTGTTGTTACTGTTTTTATTGTTGTAAGACTGGATTTGGGTGAGTCACATGCCTTATGCTATGTGACCCCATGCAGCATTTTGAGAACAATGAAGTGGTTGGACACAGGAGCACAGTAACAGAGTCAAATACTTTCTTTTCAATGGATGGTTAAGTCAACGAAGGAGTGGGCCACCCAGGGTAACAAAAATACAACTAAAGTTGTTCTTCCTTCTGAAAGTAAATCTCAAAATCTCATGCTAGGAAAAACATGGGAATAAACAGAATCTTTGAAAATGCAACAGAGGCTTAGTCTCATAATTTGGAGGTCAAAATAAGTAATGTCAATATAGAGCAGAAGCTGGAAGATGAAACAAAATCATTGCTACAATCTGACTAGAGGACTTTTGCTTTAACAAAGTCAACCACTAAGAACGAAGACAAGGTAAAGGTCACATTCAGTGTAGTTATAGGTTCAAATACAAAGCAAGGGTGGATCTGAACCTTTTATGTCATACGTCCCTTTGGGAATCTGGTGAAGTCTATGAACCTCTTCACAGGATAACATTTTTAAAGGCATAAAATAAAATTGTGCTAAAATTGTATATTGTTCTGGTCTCTCTGATCTCTGCTACTTTATAGTTAGCATATTATAAGTAGTGAGTATAAAGTAATAATAGCAGAAAGTAAAATTGCAAAGAACAACCTAGAGGTTACTAAAATACTGCCCCTGAGATCAAATAAGCATAGCAATTACTTCCAGCTTATATCATATCTTGGCTTAAAAATCACACCCTGAGATGTTGTGCTAAATTAGAGAAAGCCAGCTAGGCCTTGCTGTCAGAACCTTTTTGTCCTGTTATCTCAGTGAGACCAGCAGAACACCAAATATTCCTAATAACTTCGAGATGATAGGGATATGTTAATGAATGAACCCTAAAGTACTATGGATAACTTTGAGATGTTGTGGATGTGTCAATGAATTAATGACACGTATAACAGTTAGTCTGCCCCCCACCAAAACCCTATTAAAAATGAGATCCCAAACTCCTGCTTCCCAAGCACTTGTGTTCATACCATTCATTCATACTATTGAATGCACCCCAGTTCTAAATCATGATTATATGAATGAATCTCCTTGCCTCCTTCCCTCCCCATTCTCTTCCCCATGCTGCCTGCCTCCCTCTTTCCACCACTTCATCCCCATACCCATATCATTTGCCTCTGTACTACCTCTCTACCGTGTGCTAATTGTCTTTGTACTTTCTGTGCCATTTGCTTCTGTACCCTCTGTGCCTTAGTAAAGTATAGTTGAAGCATGACTCCCTGCTGCCATTTTGGGCTTTCTCAGGGAGTTCCCCAAGAAGTTGACATGCTTGCCCCACTTAATAATTTCATAAATTAATTAACAATTCAAAAATGCATAGGATTACAAAGAAAGCAATTATATTGAAATAGTTATGTATATGTATAATATGTATATGGCTATATGTAAATATAGATATATGTGTGGATATATACATATATGTAGATATGTACACCTATGTGTGTGGGGATACACACACATACATACATACACAATTACATTTGGAGTCAAAGTACCTAAGTTCAAATCTTGCTTTTTATTTATTACACGTGCAACTTTGAAAAAAAATATCTTCAATATCTCTGAGCTTCAGTTTCCTAATTTGGAAAATGAAAGGAGTAGACAAGATTTCCTCTTTTGTGCCTTCTAGCCCTAGATTTTTGTTTCTTTGATTTCCACAAGGAGAATAAAGAAGGCAGAGACTTAAAGTTTAAGGTAGAAAATAATTTAGAAATCCAAAGTAGGAAACAGATTCTGCTTAGGAATCAAGGAGGGAAATAGGGGTAGGAGGAGTGTGGGTTGGAGTATAAATGTTAGGTTAAGCATGAGGGAGGATCTGACTAGTCATGTGGAGAGCTTGCACCATGGAGTCGTTCAGTTAGTAAACAAATATATCTTTAGGATCTACCACTGGATAGGGTCTGTGATAAGTGGTAAGGATACAAAGATTAAATATGAAAAGAAGGTAGTATGGAAAAGGCAGATCTCAGAGAGGGGAAGTGATAAAGTTCAAAGCCCAGCAAGCAGTTATAAAATGTATAAAAGGAACAGCCAAAATGGAAGAGTAAAAACAGGGATTTGATGAAGCTGTCCCCCAAACTCCTCCAAATACATGTAAAAAAATGACTCAAAACAAATTCTAGAGCTGCAGAACCCACAAAATGATGGAAAGAAACAAATCTTCAGTCTGACAGCCTGGAAGGTCGAGGAGTAGGGTCTATTGCATAGGTCTGGGAGTGGTGCACAGTCCAGCTTGTGCCACACTGGCCTAGAGGGGACTGGAACAGGCCTCAGAGAACTGAGTCACTGGCAGCTGCGGCAGTTTCCAAACTTTTCAGCCCATAAAAGCAAAGGACATCATAGAAGGTCAGTGGAAAAGCTCTGTGGGATATGAGTGGGGTAGTGGAGGTGACTGCTTCTGGAGCTCCTGGCACACAGATGGTGTGGGGATCAAACAGATGATCAGAGGGCAATTGCAGGAATCTCTTTACTGACACTGAGGCAGGATTTTCTTGCTTTGCCTGTACTTAGATCTGGGTCACTGTTCTGTGTGGTGGTCCTGGGGTGAGGAGGAACATTGGTGTGACAGAGCTTGTGGCTGCAGTGTAGAGGAAAACCTCCTCACAGTTCCAAGGCAGAAAATAGTGTTTGTGGTCACTCACAGACCAGAGCACAGGCAAGGAAAGGAGTAAACACCTCTCCTTTGATCATACCACCTTGAAAAACTAAAAATTTACAAGCATCTAGAAGTAGCTCTGAAAACAGCAGCACAAAACCCTGGAAGTTTGAGGTATACCACCTGTCCCCCACAGGAAGCAGAATTCCACCTTTACAAAGAGTTAGAAAGCCAAGTATTTGGCTGGGAAAATAAGCAGGCAGAGTAAAAAAAATAAATAAAGCTTAGAGTATAGAGTCTTACTTTGGTGACAAAGAAGATCAAAACACACAACAAAAGAAAATAACAAACTCAAAGTTTCTACATCAAAAGTCCCCAAGGAAAAAATATGAATTCATCTCAGGCCATGGAAGAGACCAAAAGGATTTTGAAAATCAAGTAAGAGAAGTAGAGCAAACATTGGAAAGAGAAATGAAAGTGATGCAAGAAAATCATGAAAAATGAGTCAATAGTTTGCTAAAGGAGACCCAAAAAATTACTGAAGAAAATTACACCTTAAAAAATAGAGTAACCCAAAGGGCAAAAGAGGTCCAAAAAACCAATGAGGAGAAGAATGCCTTAAAAAGCAGAGTTGGGCAAATGAAAAAGGAGGTCCAGTATCTTCATGAAGAAAATAATTCCTTCAAAATCACAATGGAGCAAATAGAAACTAATGACTTTATGAGAAATCAAGAAAGTTTAAAACACAACCAAAAGAATGAAAAAAAAATAGAGGACAACAGGAAATATATCATTGGAAAAACCACTGACATGGCAAATAGAACTAGGAGAGATAATATAAAATTATTGGACTATCTGAAAGCCATGATCCAAAGAAGAGCATAGACATCACCTTTCAAGAAATTATCAAGGAAAACCACCCTAATATTCTAAAACTAGAGGGTAGATATTGAAAGAATTCACTGATCACCTCTTAAAAGAGATTCTGAAAGGAAAACTAGGAATATTATAGCCAAATTCTAGAGTTCCCAGGTCAAGGTGAAAATATTACAAGGACCCAGAAAAGAACAATTCGATTATTGTGGAAACACAATCAGGATAATACAAGCTCTAGCAGCTTCTATATTAAGGGGTCAGAGAATATGATATTCCAGAGGTCAAAGGAGGAAGAATTAAAACCAAGAATCACCTATCCAGCAAAACTGAGTATAATACTCTGGGGGAAAAAATAGATATTCAATGATATAGAGGACTTTCAAGCATTCTTGATGAAAAGACCAGAGGTGAATAGACAATTTGACTTTCAAATAGAAGAATCATGAAAAGATAAACATGAAAGTAAAGTCATAAGGGACTTATTAAAGTTGAACTGTTTACATTCCTACTTGGAAAGATGATATTTATAACATGAGACCTTTCTAAGTATTAGGGTAATTGGAGGGAATTTAGATAGAGATAGATAGATAGATAGATAGATAGATAGATAGATAGATAGATAGACAGACAGACAGACAGACAGACAGACAGACAGACAGACAGACAGACAGACAGACAGATAGATAGATAGATAGATAGATAGATAGATAGATAGATAGATAGATAGATAGATAGATAGATGGCACAAGGTGAGTTGAATATACAGGGATGATATCTAAAAAATAAAATTAAGGGGTGAGAGAGGAATATATTGGGAGAAGGAGAAAGGGAGATATAGAATGGGGTAAATTATCTCACATAAAAGAGGCAAGAGAAAGTTTTTGCAATGGAAGAGGATGTGTGAGGAGAGAAGGAATGAGTGAACCTTACTCTCACCAGATTTGACTTAACGAGGGAATGACATACACACTCAGTTGGGCATCTTACCCTACAGGAAAGTAGGGGGAAGGGATAAGGGATAGGGGACTGAAGAAGGGAGGACAGATTGGGGGAGGGGAAGCAAAGACTTTTGAAAAGAAACAGGGTCAAAAGAGAGAATAGAATAAATGGGAGGGCAGGATGGAGGAAAATATACTTAGTCTTTCACAACATGACCATTATGGAAGTGTTTTGCACAATTGCATATGTATAACCTGTGCTGAATTGCTTCTCAATGACGATGGGTGGGGAGGGAATAAGGGAGGGAATTTGGAACCCAAAGTTTTAAAAATAAATGTTAAAATTTGCTTTTACATGTAACTGGGAAATAAGATGCACATGCAATGGGGTATAGAAATCTGTCTTGCCCTACAAGAAAGCAAGGGGGAGGGGAATAGGAGGTAGAATGGGGTGATGGAATGGAGGACAGACTGGGGGAAAGGGTAATCAGAATGCAACCAATCTTGGAATGGCAGGAAGGGGAGAGATGAGGAGAAAATTTGGAGCACAAAATCTTGTGGAAATGAATGTTGACTAAAATAATTAAATTTAAAATAAAAAAAATAATAATAAAATGTATACTGGGCTGGCCTGGGGAATCTCTTTACATGGATGATTTCCGCACTCTGTCCAGGACAGTCAAAAAAATGGCATTCTCTGAGATAGCATCCTTCCAGTAATATTCAGTTGTTTTTTTTAATAATATCAGAATTACAAAGTCTTCCTTATAGTCAAATTCAAAAAAGGTTTTGCTTTTTTTTTTTTTTTTTTTTTTTTTTTAATTCGCAACCACCAAGCCTGGAATCAAGAAGAACTGAGTTCAAATAGAACCTTACACACTAACTGTATGAGCCTGGACAAGGCACTTAACCCTGTTAGGCTCAGTTTCCTCATGTGTAAAATGAGTTGGAGAAGAAAACAGCAAAGAACTCCAGTATCTTTACCAAGAAAATCCTAATGGGGTCACTGAGAATGTGATATGCTTGCATTGACTGAACAACAAAAACAAGAGCACGTGATTTTATTCAATAATTTTGCTATCTGAGAATTTCAGATCCACACAGGAGATCATTTTAGGAGGGAAATCCTAAAAATTAGAGTTGAAGTTGGTTGCTTTAGGAGATGGTAGATTTCCCTTTTGGGAATCAAGCAGAGGCTGAATGACCACTTGTTATTTATGCGTAATGGAGATGTTTATTTATTTGTGTGTGTGTGTGTGTGTGTGTGTGTGTGTGTGTGTGTGTGCGCGTGCATGCATGGTTACACTAGGTGGTCACTGAGGTCCTTTCCAATTCGCAAATTCTGTGATTCTGTGAAATTTGGAAGTGAAATAACTATTACTGCTATTTATGTTCTGTGAGAGAAAAAACCTGAATCTACTCTTCTTAGAGGAAGATTTTTTTCATATTATACTTACTTATGCGTGCTTAGATCTCTGATAATAGATTACTTCCTTCATTTGTGGAAATTACAACCCATGCTGCATTCTCATCCTGAGCAATTCTAATCTTCAACTTCCTATAAATCTATAAGTTTTGTATCAATCATAGCTATTATTCATTCCGTAATTAGAATGTACCTTCATTTTCCTTCTTTGATGGTTAAAAATTTGGAATACTTTTAAATTTAAACTGCAGAATACAGTAGGTTTACATGGATTATACTTTGTCCTCAATCATTTTGTTTCTTTTGCAATGAATCATCACTTTCACACTTAAAAATTATGTTGTCATATTAGAAAGAGTATTTTTGGCATATGAACAAGATTTACAAGTGATTTTAAAATGTTTTCCAAATTTATTGTAGAGCTAAATTCCAGGATTGAGAATCTGAAACTTCTTAGTCACTTCCTTCTTTTGAGCCTCCAATTTTACATCTATAAATGGAAGCCTACATAATACATGAGAGCAAAGGGCTCTTTCTTTCAGCTCAGTCGTTCTTTTTTGGTTGTGGCATTATGAAGGACCATTTGAAAGTTATACATAGGTGTTTTCAATATAGGAACTGGGAAGGAAGCATTAGGCAATGGCACCAGCAATATGGAATGAAGTTCTCATTAATGCTTCCTGTAGGTGTTCACCAATCTCCACAACTGGGAAAAAAGGGAGACTACTCTTCCCAAATTCTCTTGCTCATTCCAATGGCTCTGAAAAGTTATAACTTCCTTGTTACCAGTGCCATACATACATATATCTACATATCTGTGCATATATACATGTATAAATATACATACATGTATATACACATACGTATGTATAAATTTGTGCATGTTTCTATACACATACTTTAGGGGAAATCCTATTTTATCTTGAATATGTTGCATTAAATCTAAAATCTAAAAAAATATTGTTTCCTTACATTTCTAGACTTAACACACTTTTTTTCCCTAGACATATGCCAAATTTCAGTCAAATCGGACTTTCTGTCATCCTTTATCATAATAATAGCTGACATTTTAATAAGACTTTAATGTTTGCAAATCTCTTTATATATCTGATTTAATTAAGCCTTACAAAAATCCTGTGAGATAAGTATTATATGTATTATAATCATACCCATTTTAGAAATAAGAAACTGATTCCCAGAGCAATTCATGGTCACCCAGTCAGTGTGATAATCAAGACTTAAATCCAGATACTCGACAGAAATTTTTCCACACATCACACTGACTTTTCTGTGGCTTGAACACTTTCCTACCATTGTCCCTTTGCTCACATCTACTTCCCCTACCTAAGGGCTCTTCAGGGCCCTCGTAGCTTTAGAGTGATTATCAATAGTGACTGTTGCTCTTTTTCTCCCAGCCTGATGTCTTTCTTTTTCTTGGCCTCATTAAAGGGGCCCTGCCCTGACTATTTCTTAAACAGTTCTATTCAATAAACGGATATTACCTCACCCTAAGTGAGCACCTACAAAGACCTTGACCTAAAGGGCCCAAAGTTTCCCAGTGCATCCTGGGTCATCTCCAGTCATCCTGATGAATATATAGTCTCTGGATTCAGATGGCTTTGGAGGAGAAGTGAGGCTGGTGACCTGTACCAGCCCTCCCTCACTCAAAACAAAGTCAAGTGCAAGTCATGTCATCATTTCTCTGATGGCGTGGTCTTCTTCGGCAACGAAGGACAAACACAAAATATCTACTTTCCAAACTAGGGAAGTCTTCCCCTGATCTTTGCTTTCTGAGATCCTGCCAATTTTACAAACTTCATCTCAAAAGCTACTTACTCAAGGAAGATTTTACTGATTCTCCCAATCAGAAATTATCTTTTCTTCATCTGACTTCTTATCATACTATGTTTCTTTCAATGTATTAGATATATTTTAAATGTTTTGTATTAGCCATATTACTTTTGTACTAAAAACTGCTCTATAATATTACATAGTCTTATAGTGTCATGTTCCCTTCTAGTTTATAAACTGAAAAAAGGATATTATTTTTAAAAATTTGCAACTCAATATTTAAAACAATCAACTCATTCTCAAATGGCACTATAATGTCAAAGCATAAGCCAATCAATTGAAAACAATAGAAATACAATAATTTTTATACTTTAAAACCGAAGAGCAGACCATAATCCTAAAGTATTCTAATCCTAATCTTATCTAATCCTAATCTAATCCTAAACTTAAATGGTATTTCAAGTATTTTGAAAGTGATGCTCAATTGGTTGTGCTAATATGAATCATTAATGTAACAAAGACTTTTAAGATTTTAAAACACAAGAACATTATTTTACCTGTGTATTCCAGATGAAATCCAGCAGCTGATACGCTGATATCTGACTGAAAGTTTAGGTACAAATTGTTAGATGTGCTGTTCAGAAGGTGTGGGATCGTAGTTCCTGAAATTAAATGGCAGATGAGATTATCATACAATGGTTAGATCTACACACTCCATAACAAAGTACAGTTGGGGCAAATTTCAATTATTCAGAAGATAAGTATTGAGATTTTTAGATTATCTATGTCTTCTTCCCTTTTTTTAATTTTTACCCTGTCATTTTGTTGTGTCTCAACATCTCTACTGGAGAATAGAGCTAATCTCTTAGATCATTTCAGGTTATTACCTACAGAATAAGTAAAAGCAGAGAGACAACATGGGAGAGAAAGGCAGAGCTAAAGGTAAGAAATGAGATTTCAAAATTACCTGGGGATTTTGAAGATGTCTTCTATATTTCACATTATTTTGAATGACTGAGAACCAAATTTGGACGAAAATCAGCTTAAAGAATGATAAAAACTTTTGGAAGATCACTTATCAGTTTAAAGTAAAGAGTGACAGTAAGGACACTAAAACTCTGTAACTTCCTTAAACATTAAAATAAGTAACTATAAAATTAAATTCAAGACACCATGTGTTGATTAGTTTATGTGCAACAAACTCTGAGGTAAGATCAAAATAAAATTTCACTATTTTATTTTTTATAGCAGCTGTTTATTTTACAGGTAGAAATGAAAAGAGAAAAGATACCAGGGATTAAGAGAGGGATAAGTAGATGAAGAGGGAAGGGGAGGGGGTTAGCCCTACCAAGATATTCAGATTTACATGCTTTGCATATATATTGTGTCGATTTAATTTACCTGAATAACTTCCAAGTCTTGGAGCATTGTTGTCACCACCATCATAAAAATCCAGAGAATCCCAGTTATGTTCTGTAGCAAAACTAACAACTTGCACCTGAGAAACGACAGAGAGATATGCATCAGTATTTGTCTTCACTTAATCATATCTGTCATCAGTTAGTATGCCTGTATATAAATATATATGTATACATATATGTGTATATCTATGTTTGTATATATATATATATATATATATATATATATATATATATATATATATATATATATATATATATATATATGTATGTATATACCCAATCAGAAAATCACCATGTAGAAAGATGCTAACGTTAAGAAGACTCTCTGTATGCATGTTAGCTGTCCTGGGTGTGTAATCATTTCACTTCTTACCCATTAGGTTTCAGAAAAATAGCTGTGTGTGATTTTCTATCCCAATTGGTGTGACACAAGACCTTAACAGTTGTCCATATCATCATCCCCTTTTCTACCAATTAACATAGTTCCTGTAGCCTTGAATTCAGATTGTTTACATTTGTTTGTATTTGTCCACAAGTCTTCCGTAAATGTAAACACTATCACTGTTCATTGAATAAATATGATACTTGCATTCACTTAGCATTTTTCAGTTCTAAAGTACTTCACAATTATTGATTCTCCCACATAAATGCAGGTGCCTGTTTGCCAGTGGTGAATGCCACATGGTAACAGATGCCCCTTCTGCGGAACTGGCAGAAGTCCCAGTGGCCATTTTCCAGGGAGGAGGAAGAGCTAAATCTATGTGTTCCCAACATAGCCATCAGATACTAAAACAATTTGCTCCTTCCTCCTCATATCATTCTTTGCTATTCATTTGCCCTCCTCCTCTTCTTCATTACTTGCTGGCATCTCTTGGGTGCCAGGTAATAAGAAAAAAAATGACATCCATCTGGTTTCTTTCAATAGCAGTTATTCATTCAATAAATAGTTGTATATATGCAAAACACTGCTGTGTATGGGGAATAGCAAGTAGGCCAATTTGACTGGAATCCAGAGTGAATAAGAGAAAGTAATATGAAATAAGTCTGAAATGATAGGTTGGAGACATATTGTGATGGGCTTCAAAGATCTCTTCTGTTTAGAAAAGTTTGCATTTTATTCTAGATATTATGAGGAGCCACTGAGTCTCTTAGTGGGGGAGAGTTACAGTCAGACTTGTGCCTTAAAAATATCAGTTTGGTTACTTTGAGGATGACAGATTTAAGAAGCCAGGGACTGGGGACAAGGAGGCCAGTTAGGAGACAAGTACAACTTTCTAAGAAGCAGGTGACAAGGACCTAAAATGGGGTAATAACTTGTGAGTAGAGAGAAGGGACAGATGTCAGCTATGTGGAGAAAATCCAAAAGACTTGCAATTGATCTGACATGTGGTATGAGTGAGAGTGAAGAGTCAAAAATGATCCTGCTATTGCAAACAAAAAAGAATGAGGTCCTTAAATGCTAGAGTGAAACAAGGAAGAAAGGTAGGTGAAGAAGGGGGTAAGATAATGACTTCTGTTTTGGACATAATGAGTTTTAAATCTATCTGTCCAGCAGGCAGTTGGTAATATTGGATGGGAACTCAGAAAAAAAAAAAAGATGAAATCTGGATATGAAAATTTGAGAGTCATTTGCAAATGGCTATTGACTGAAACAATGTGAATTAGTGAGATTCTTAAGTAAATCAATATAGAGAGAAAAGGGAAGAAATACAAGGACAGAGCCCTCAGTTAAACCCATTCAGGGGAGGAGTTGTAGATGATGATCTAGATTAAAAATAAAACAATTAAAAATGAGTGTCAAGGAGATAAGAGGAAAATCAGGAGAGAATCACATTACAAAAATGCATGGAAGAGAGAGTTTACAGGAGAAGGGGTTGTTAAAAATATCGAATGTTGCAGAGAAGCCAAAAGAGATGAAAATAACAAAAGTTTAGTGGATTTGGAAATTAGGAGATAGTTGGTAAACTTGGAGACAGTTTCTAGAAATACCTTAAAGACCTGAGAGGGTATGAGGTTTCAGTTTTTTTCTTTATTATATTTTTAAATTATGGGGAAGATCCAGGCATCTGTGTAACCAACAGGGAAAAAATATGAAAAAATATGAAGATAAGAGGAATATATGATGATTGAAATGGGAAGCAATAACTCATGAGCACAAGGAGAGGCATTGGCTTTGTCAAGGAGAAAGGCTATATCTTCCTAGGGAACTAAAGCAAAGGGAATAATGTAGAAGAAATAAAGATTTGGGAAGGAACATGCTTCTCAAAATTCTGAAATAGTATTCCTTTTATTATGCTATTCCAACAATTTTTTAAAAATATGCATTATACCAACTGAGCAACCACAGATACGTTATGGGCGGAGCCAAACAACACTGGTTTTGTAATCAGAAGGCCTGGAATTTTACTTCTAACTCTACTACTTATTAGTTCTGTTACTTTGGGTGAATCAATCTACCATATATGTGCTAAATAAGAGGTAGCTTGAAGATTAGTGTATAAAGTACTGGGTTTTGAATCAGAAAGGCTTTAGATAAAATTCAGCCTTAGACATTTATAAACAACATGGTCCTAGGCAAGTCACTTACTTGCTTCAGTTTTCTCAACAATAAAATGGGGAGAATAATGGCAGCTGTCTCATTGGACTATAGTGCAAATCTCATGAAGCAACATTTGTACAAAACAAAGTGCTTCTTACATTGTTAGGCATACATTAAGGACTATTTCAATGCTTCTTCTCTTCCCCCTTAGAGTAATAAGAAATTCTCTTTATATGGTATGAATGAAGTTGGTTTTGTTTTGTTTTTGTAAAAAGATCTAAAAATTGAATGGCTTGTTCGTGGTAAATTCATAATTAGTATTACGATTGATTCACTATTTGAACTCTGGCCTGTTTATTCCAAAGTTCTTCTCTCCATTATTATGATGTCAATTAATCCATCAGTTTGGACATCTGGTTTATGGAATAGTCCTGTACTATTGAGCCCAACTTGTCAAAGTAGGAGAAGGTAGTTTCTGCCTGGGGGGAGGGGGGAGGGAATGGAAAGATTTAATTCAAGAATTTGTACTGACTTTTGTTTTTTCCCTTATTTGATCCTCAAATCAAATTACTCAAGTTTTCTAGGGATAAACAGCATTTTCTGTATAAAGACCGCTGATACACGATGATCTTTATAAGACCTCAGAAAAGAGGAAAAGTGCCATAGGACTAGCCAGTGTAGTCCAAATTTTCAAAGAAAGCACGGATTCAGTAAACTATAGACAGGTCAGTTTGACTTTTTCCTGGGAAAATTTTAGAACCTATTATTACTGAGAATAGTATGTGAATAATTTGAGAGTAGTTTTTGGAAGAGAAAAAGTGATTGATAAAAACTAGTATGGATGACTGTGGCAGATCAGGGGCATGTTAAAGAAATGATATGTTGGATTTCAGCAAAGTACATGACAATATTTCTATTCTTGTGGATAAGAGAGGGGAAGAGAAGAATAAGGATCATTTTTTTTTTTGCTAGATTATACTAGAATTATGTGCATTTAAAATTGGTTGAATGACTGTATCTAAAGTTGGTTAATGTTAATTTTTAGGAAGTTCTCTAATGAAGTGCTCCAGAGATGTGTACTAGATTCTGGGAATTTTGTTGTAGCCAAATGATACTAAAGGTGTGTTTTCTTATTGGGAATGGCTAAAAAATATGACATATGAATAAAATGGAATATTACTGTAATAAGAAATAACAAACTAATAGTTTCAGAGGAAACTGAAAGACCTCTGAACTGTTGTAGAGTGGAGTGAGAATAACAGGACCATTTACATAACATTGTTGAGAAAAAACAACTTTGAAAGAATTCAGAACTCTTATCAATGCAATGGTAAACCATGAGTCTCGAAGACTGAAGGTGAAACATTCTACTCACTTCCTGCCATAGAGGTCATTAACCAAAAATGCAGAAAGAGAGAGAGAGATGCACATTTTTGAGCACGAGAAATATGGTAATTTGTTTTGCTGGACTATGCATTTTTAAGATGAGTGTTTTTTTCTTTATTATTGCTGCTGAATTGGTGATGACAATGGGTGAAACAGATTATAAATACATAAATTAATCTTTTTAAAGTATAGAATACAATACTGGTTCTAATTAATATAAAATTTGGCAGGGAAAACACATTTTTATCAATGATTTGGGATAATTTAGAAATGACATGCTTGTCAATAAGCAAATTTTAAAAGTCCAAATATGAAAATATCTCAAAATGCTAGAACAATAGTCTGAAATCAAAGATTTTGTTGGTGGCAATTTCAATTCTACTTCTTTCTTAGATTCATTAAATTAAAAAAATGTCAAATACCAATGTTGCAGGATTCATGATTGGTATGTTCAGTCACCTATCAGAAAAGAGAAAATTTGAATTGCAAAAATCATGCTTAAATTATTTCCTTCAAATGCACTGAACTTGTTAGCATTTACAACCTGAGAACACCAAAAAAAACCTGATTCTCTTAAAAATTACATGGAAATAAAATCATACATTTTAAAATATCAACTGTATAGATTTGAAAATAAATTTAACTTTAAAGGTATTTCAGTAGTTTCAAAAATCAGGAAATCTTATTACTAGCTTACAAATGTATTGTGTTTTCAAAGGAAGACTGATCATTCCTGATCCGCCTTTCATCTAAAAATAGTTTCGCAATACACATTTACCAAGAGATATAATAACATCTATTCCATCCTTTGAGATTATATGGGCTATGTGTATGTATATTTGTGCATATGTTTTTTTTTAAATTCAATCATATCTGTAAAAATTTATAGATGATGGCAACTTAGGCAAATGTTTGCAGTATAATTCCTTTCCCTCCCTCCATCCCAGACATAACAGCTGGTCTTAGCAAAACAGTGATAGTCCGATCGGGGCCAAAGTGGAAATTTAACTGAGCAGAAGTAAGTTTGGGGCCTGAGAAACACAAGGAACATAAGAAGTAGAACTGAAAGGTATCTTAGCATTCATGTCAGCCATAACCTTCTAACTTTACACATAAGAAAATGGAGGCACGTATCAATAATAAAGTCAAGGAGAAAAGTATAAAGAAGTAAAAGAATGGCAATACCTACTATCTATAAGAGACCCAGAGGAAATTTTTATTGGCAGAAGATGCTGCTAGCTTGCTTAGCCCTCAAGGCCAAAGTTTTTGTGGAAACTTTCATGCTTTACATCTCACATGCCTTAGTTTCTCTTTCCGTTTCTTCCAGGATAAGTAATAAGACCAAAAAGAGAAACAGGAAGCAGTACTTGTATGCCCATGCCAATTGTCTGTGATGTTGGCAAAGACCCTAGACCACAGTTTGTGGCAACAGAGTGCTACCATGCCAGACAAAGCCCTGGTTTATCCCATTGTCTATGGTTATGGATACCAGGCAACTAGCACACATGTTAATCTGCCTACAATGAAGTATAGTTGATAAACAATATGGTTAAAACTGTAAAGAAAAAAGAATGAGGATAGCACAGAGTGGTGAACTAATAGAACAGGAAGGGGTGGAAGGACTAGTCTCACCACAGACTAAAAATGATATTAGGAGAAAGAAAAGAGGGAGTGATGGAAGGATAGGTTATCATCAGAAAGAAGAATCCCACAGATCAATATCATTTAGGTATTACTTATTCATGATGAAGAAACCTAAAAAATGATGAAATCTGTAGATAGCTGAGATGGAGTGAAGATACTGGTCATAGCATTTGAGGAGGTCAATAAACAAGAAAGTCAGTGTGCTTGAGGAGACATTAATGCATATGTTTTAAGTCCTTAAATTTGTTGTTCAGTCATTTCTCAATTGTGTCTGATTATTCATGATTGCATCTGGGATTTTCTTGGCAAAGACATTAGAATTGTTTACCATTTCCTTCTCCAGCTCATTTCACAAATAAGGAAACTGAGGTAAACAGAATTAAGTGGTCCTACATCCCAGGCTCATGCATCTACTAAGTGTCTAAGGTTAGATTTGAATTCAGGAAAATGAGTCCTCCTGACTCCAGGTCCTTTACTACATTAATTGCACTACCTAGCTGTCATTAAGAGGGTTAGAAAAATTATGAGCCAGGTATTGTATTCCTTGACGAAGAACAAAGAATGACCTGTAGTCCTTGAATACATGATGATTGTTGCTATCAATAACTGAAATAAAAATCTTTAGAATTTTCCCTTTTGCTAAATTTGTTGTAAATATAAAAGTAAACATCTTTATTTTTTTCACTTTTCCCCACTGTTTACTGTCATCTTCTCCAAAGTAATGAATTTAATTTTAATGAAAAGTAGAGATAAGAATAACTTAGAAAACTTTATTTTTCTTATTTAAAAATTATATTTTTAATTTTATTCTTTCTAGCATTGTTTTTAGTTTCTTGACTATCCCTTACTAAATCCCTTACTTGACTTCCCTTACTTAAATTTCTAAGTAAAATTTTATGATTTAAATGGGAAAATATTATTTTTATGAAAGATAAAGTTATATTTTGTGAGTCACAAATATAATTCAAGTAGCCAATGTTGAATCAATGGTAAGAATGCAATCACTCTATTTGTTTTGAAATGATCTACTTGTGTATTTGAATTTCTATTCAATTTTACTTTAGCAAAATGGACAACATGTAAGACTTCTGGTCCCTCTGGTTAAAAATAGTTTTCTAATAAATCTTGGTATGACAGGTGTTAATGGCTTGCTAAAACTTTTATGAATAATCTATCTGTTCATGCTGTCATCTCTGAAAATATCAATTTCATGCATATACAAAAACAAAAATAAAACACATATATTCTTACTTGTATTCCAGCTCCCTCTGGTACTGTGATCTTCCACACACAATTCAGGTTGTTGTCATAAGGCTCTGGGTAACCAGGAGATAAAATGGTCCCTTTGCGCTTAGTTAAAATTCCACCACAGGGCACTGAAAGTAAATACAGCCAAAAAGAAAGAGACAGATTATACAGACTTGGAGAGATGGGAGAGAAAGAAAGGAATATAGGAAGGATGAGAAAGAACGAATGAGCAGAAAGGAAAGAAAAAGAGATTCTTGATGTTTCTAGAATTGAAGAAGTCAAAATTATCATTTCAATTTAATATTATTACTGCTAGTTTGAAATTATTCAAAATCACAAATTGTATAATTATGCTGTCCTATATTTTTTAAAATTAGCATATAATATAATTTGATGGAAATAAGGCCATGCATGCAAATAATTACAACAATGTAACATTTTATGATTAATGTTATTGTTTGAATATGATGAAATACAATAAATACAAGTCAATCATAGATTATTAATTAAAGAAAAGTTACAACATATTTTCTTTTCTCTTTTGTGAGGTTACATAAACTCTTAATACAACCAGGAAATGAAAGAGATTGCATTTGCTGAAGGAAAAGAAAGGCCCAAAAAGTAGCAAAGTCTACTTTTTCCCAATAAGTTAATTTAATAGAAATAAGGAACTCAACCTGAAATACTAAATATTATCTTTTTATAATTTAGGTGAAGAATTGCTGTAGATATGTTCTTATTAATTTGCCCTCAGGCATAGCCTGGATCACAATCCCTTTGAAATCTGTGTAGTTTAGTGTCACGTAGAAAGTAACTATTACACTTGCCAGATATTTCACTGTATTTTGTGGAGGGTGGGCAAAGAGGAGTGATGAAATTTTGACTTGGTCAGCATTTTGGAGTCCATCTACTGCAACCACTTCTTTCAAAAATGGTATGGCTCAGAGACAGTCACTTGGATATCAGCTAACACAGATAGAAACAATTCTGGGATTCAGAAACTCGGATGTCTTTTCATGCACCAGATCAATAGTCTGGTTATTTGGACAAATGGATATATAGTGCACAAAACAATCAAGTAAGCAACAAGTAAATATTGAGATTCCACTTTATATGACAGGTACTGTGATAAATACTGAGGTCACATAAAAAAAGAAATAAATAAGGAAAGAAGAAAGGAAGGAAGGAAGGAAGGAAGGAAGGAAGGAAGGAAGGAAGGAAGGAAGGAAGGAAGGAAGGAAGGAAGGAAGCAGGAAGGAAGGAAGGAAGGAAGAAGGAAGGAAGGAAGGAAGGAAGGAAGGAAGGAAGGAAGGAAGGAAGGAAGGAAAGAAGGAAAGGAGGAAGGAAGGAAGGAAGGGAGGAAGGAAAGAAGGAAGGAAGGAAGGAAGGAAGGAAGGAAGGAAGGAAGGAAGGAAGGAAGGAAGGAAGGGAGGAAGGAAGGAAGGAAGGGAGGAAGGAAGGAAGGAAGGAAGGAAGGAAGGAAGGAAGGAAGGAAGGAAGGAAGGAAGGAAGGAAGGAAGGAAGCAGGAAGGAAGGAAGGAAGGAAACAATGCCTTCAGAGCTAACATTCGATGAGGAAGATGGCATATACACAATATAAATAATATGGGCTTTAAGGTTTGCGAAGTGTTTGATAAATATTATATTATTATCACAACAATCCTAGGTGTTCTCATTATCTACATTTTATAGATGGGAAAAATGAGACTGAAATAGATTATGTGACTTTCCTAAGCTCTCAAAGCTAGTAAGTGTCTGAGGTTGGAGTTGATCTCTGGTATTCCTGATGACATGTCTAACACTCTTTCTATGGGTCCAGTTTTGGGAGGAAGACACTGGCAGCTAGCCTGATCATGAAAAACTTCCTTTAGATGATGGTAATTAAGTTGAGTGTTAAAAAAAAAACCAGCCATCAGATCTATAGTTATGTATGGGACATTTATGTTGATCTTTTACTTAGAAATAGGGTATAATATAAATTTACTTTTTGTTAACTTGGCTTACCCAGGTCAAGAAATGTTATTGTCATCCTTGTGGAATTTTAAAGTGTTTCACAGTGAGTGAAATACTTAGACATTTTGTAAGGTCCAAGGCATGAAACTTTGTTTTGTGGTAAGGGAAAAAAGTAGTACAGTTTTAACAGTGTTTTTTGGAATTATTGATCTATTGTCTTAGAAAATGGTATAAAATCTGCTGATTTGGAAATACTGGCTTAAAGACGAGTGTTCTTTCCTTTCTTTAAACAGTTATACTGGTACAGCATGAAATTTTCTTCCACTTCCAGCCAGGAACAGCTGTGGATAGAAATCAAACAATATAATCCTATATTCTAAGGTAAGATTGTATTTCACTGAGTCAAATTTGACCCTTTTGTTTGCTAAATTCTTCAGCTTCAGCAATACTGTTTATGACTATGTTGTTCTAGAGTAAAAGTTTTCCATTTCTTCAATTTTAACCGTGTAGTATGTGCCTGGTCCTAACTTTGGTAGGAATAGTTATTTGAAACAGTTATTGTAGGATCTAATTAACACTATGCCACGCTTGTCAGATTTTTATAAGAAAATCCTGAGGCACTGAAAAATAATGACCTTTGCATTACATTTCAGATAGCTTTATTTTGTCATTCTTCTGATTTTTGTTTGTATAAAAGCTCATCATAACTAAAATTTAATAGAATGTGGAGTTTGATATTGATTTTTTTCTTCCATAAAGTACACTCAAACCAGGTTTTGAAGATTTCCACAGTGCCCTCTTTCTCCCCCCAATTCACTTTTGACCTGTAGCAGCAGTTATGTGAACTTCAATCTATTTTGAACTAAAATTGGTTAGCACTTTGAGGAAATTTGTAGCAAATTGCTATGCCTATGATGATTAATCACAGGCTGTACATATTTTCCTGCATTTTCCTTTGAGGAGCTTCTGGAGTTGTTTATATAACATTTTCCCTCTCTGTTGTTTTCTCTATTTGAGTTTCTTTGCCAACGACTCTTGCAAATCTGGAAAAGGGCTTAACAGAAGGGCAGCTATGGTAAGGATATACAATTTAAATTTAGGGTAGAAGGGTTTTTCTTTTGTATTTTTTTACCCTGCTAGGGAATAAGGGTAGCTGCCATCTCTAGTTGGGGCAGTGGTTACACTGGAGCTCTACTGTATTTGTAATTCCTAATTAAGAACATCTTATAAATTAGAATGTGATGATTAAGCTTTTTCTTGTTTTCTTGGAAATATTTATGAATTTTTCAGAAAATGCATGATGTATATTTTCAACAAAAATCTATTGTCTTATATGCCTTTTATTTTCCCAGAAATTTTAATTTACTTTGCACAAATCTGATGTGCACTCCTCATTCCTGATTCCTTTTGGTATTAAGATTGCATCTTTAATAATTTTGGTATAAATACAATAAAATGTAATAGCATTTATTAGCAAATGTTCTGGGCCAAAAAGTTCCCAAGATTTTGAAGAAAATTATTTTTAGAAAATAAAAATATAGTGACCATTAATTTTTTGGAATTGGAATTTGGAATTGGAATCTTTAGATTTTGTATAACTTTCTACTAATTACTGAGTTGCTCCCTTACACTCCTTGAAATGATTACTGTGCCTACTGCTTGAATGTTTTGTCAGGATCACAGTGGCTGTCCCACAATTTGTGTTAAGTTGTTATCAGTATATGACTGGAGTGTTGCCTACTAAAAAAAACCCAATACTATCTTAAACAAAGTGTAGTGTAGTGTATATGTAAGTGTGTAATATTAATGCAGTGTATAATATTAATATTATGTAGTATATAATATTTTCTAATAAATTCTTTTGACTACACAAAACCAAAAAAACAAATACAGACACAAGAGTTGCATGCAGTGGATTCCAGACACAGGAGACACAAACTTATGGAAGGTGGAGTTTTGCAAATGAGGAACAGCAAGGAATTCATTAGGGCTAGAGATCATAGAGAACATAGAGGGAAACAATGGGTAATAAGACCAGAAAATGTTTGATTCATTGATTCTACATGGAACAATTAATTCTTATGATAGATTCAAAGGGCAACCTTTCGATATGACCATGCAGTTTTCTAAAGAAGAACTGTATGCTATCAATAGCCATAAAAACAAGCAAACAAACAAAAAGTTCTTAATCAGTAGATAGTTTAAGCAATTAGCAGGTTCACTGGGTAGAGTATTGGGCCAAGATCTGAGTTCAAATCCGGCCTCACTAGCTCATCATTACCATATTGCTGTTACTGTGTACAGTATTCCCCTAGTTCTGTTCTCTTCACTTTGCATCAGTTCATATGTCTTCCAAGGTTTTTATGACATGATCCTACTTGTCATTTCTTATAGCACAATAGTATTCCATTAAAATCATAGACCACAACTTAGTTAGCTGTTTGCCAATTCATAGGCATTGCCTCAATTTCCAATTCTTTGCTAACGCAAAATGATGCATGCATGTGTGTAATCACAAGTACACATACATATACACATATATACATACATATATGTTATACACATACATACAGATGCATGACTATATCTATCTATTGTACCACCTAGCTGCCTGCAATTCTATGATGAAAGATGCTATCTACCTATGAAAAGAAAAGTGATGTACTCAGGTTGAAAAAGGGGACTTTATTTTTACTTGCCAAAGGAGAATTTGTTTTTTGGTTTGACTATACTTTTTTTGTTTAGGATTTTTGTTTTGTTTATAACTGAGGGAAGAAGGGGGAGAGAAAATGTACTGTTTTTTGGTTATTGAAATAAAAATCCTAGAATCCTCAAAGAAGGTCAAAATAAAAGACAAAAAACAAAATTAAAGGATATCTTTCTGGGCTACTTCATCAAATGAGTCTCCAAAAAGGCAGAAGTGAAAAACTCACCTCACTTCCTTCACATTCTGTTTTCTATTCTATCCAGTTTAACATTTATTCAGTTCCTACTATGTGCAAGGCATTTTATTAGATTCTGGAAAGTAGATTTTTACAATTTTAGCACAATAAATTTGAGGAGAAAATTGTACTACTGTACTTGAATGTACTTTATATCAATTAAACTTAAAATTGTTGAAAAGTTTACCTCCATTAAGGATACAAAAAAGCTATTTTGGTCAGTAAGAGAACCCAGGATGAGCTTATGCTATAAATAGTGAGCTGGAGGTTTTGTTTTGTTTTTAAACAGCTTGTACAATATCAATATCACATGGAAATTAGAGATTAAATTAGTATAACTTTGAATTGACTGATAAATTTTGCTACTTTTTAGGGGAAGATGGGCTAGGACTTAAGTGGAATAAGATCTTATGTTTTGTTGTTTTTTTTTTTTCCCTCCTTTCTGTTCAGGCTAAAGAAGGTAAGGTCAAGTACAGGGGCTATCAGGGAGACACACCAAAAATAAGGGAGCCTTCCTTAGGCCTGCCTATAAATAGACGTTAGGCCAGGATGAGGGTTTTAGCCCAGGTATTTATCTGAAAACTGAACTAATGCTTAGAGGGAACAGATAGGAAAGTAGGGGCTTTTCAGCAGATATCATCAGGGCCAGAAATACAGAAGTGCCGATCCTTCAAAGCCTCTAAGATCCCAAACAGCTTGAGGACTTCTGTTGTTAAAGCTGCTAGTAGGCACCAGGGAAAACTGAACCCCAAAACATCATGTTGGTTTCTGGCTGCAAGTATAACAAATATTGGGAGTATACCAAATATTAAGATCATGAATCTTTGGGGTTTTGTTTGCATACATAATTCTAAAATGGGTTTGTACTATAAATTAATTATAATTTTTAGTTATATAAAAGTAACTTGACAGTATTAAGAGTTTTATTGGCTCAGTTTTAAAGAATAGTCCCATATTAAATGTAAAATCTGTACAAGAGATACCTAAGTTATATAGTGAATAGAATGTGGATTTGGAGTCAGGAAGAATTGAGTTCAAATCCTGTATCATTTACTAGCTCTGTGACCCTGGGTAGATAACGTAACCTCTGTTTCCTCAGTTCCCTTTAACTGTATAAAGAGGACAATAAAAACATCCATTTCTCAAAGCTGTTGTGAGCATCAAATGACATGGCATATGTAGAATGCTTCGAAAATCTTTATATACTATATGAATATTGCTATTGTTATTATTATTTGATATTATCAGACATATCATGTCATGTATTGGGTTAAGAGTTTTGTGTTAGGAAAAAGAAACATAAAATTTTTAACAGTGACATACTCAAAATGAGCACACTTTGCCTTTGAGATCAAAGATATCCAAAAGAGATGCGTTTTATTTGTCAAAAAACTTATGATCTGATAGAAAAACATCATCACAGATTTAATATTTTAACAGTTTAGAGGATCTGTGATCTCATGAATGTGAGTACTCTTTCCACAGGTACAAACTGCAATCTACCTGTATGTTCTAATCTTGTGCCAATTTTGACCACATCCTTCCATACCTCAGGCCTCCATGGGGAGATCCAAATACGAAATAATATTATCTGTTACTTCCTAAACATTGATTCAAGTGACAACCTTTATGTAAGTAATGACTATTTTTAAAATATAAGGGAAAAAATATTGTGTCATTCATTCTATTCTCCCTCAGAAAGGCAGTGTGTGGTTATCACAGAGAAGGCTACCTTCACTTTAAGGTAGCTCTGGATTTAAGTACTGTCTCTGATACAGACTGGCTATGTGACTGAACAAATCATTGAACCTCCCTGTAAAATGAGAGGGCTAGCATAAATGGCCTCAGATATTCTTTCTGACTCTATGTTTAGGATCCTATGATTCTAAGTCATTCAGCCTTTCTGATAACTTTCTAAAAAGCTAAATTGTAGTTCACTTGCATATCTCAGTTGTTAGAGGGTATTATCTCATTCAAAAGTCCCTTATATCGGTGATACAGTAAATTTGAACTAAGGGGCAAAAAAACCTGAACTAGAATGGTCATGAGTCTAAAGGTTTTCATAAACTTTTAAAGGTATCAAAGTTAATAGGCAGCAAGAAGAAGGCAAAGAGAGGATGTGAGGGAACTTGAAGTTATTTCTGCAGGATTTCTTGAACAGATAATCAAGGAAACTAGTTTTACCTCATTTGGGTGTGGGCAGGAGAATTGCTCCCAATTGTTCATAAGTAAAAGAGCAAGTGATCAGGAGAAGCAGAGGAGGAAAAAGTCTTTGGTTGCCTTCTGAACTATGAACAGTAAAGTTCAGTACGAGAAAGATCTGGCTGTAGGAAGTTATCGGTAGGAATAAGCTATTGCAGGAAACAAATAACGGATGATCTAAACTTTAGTTATGTTGGGAGAAAGTAAAAGAGTAATTTGGAATTACATTGTTACAGTTAATTTCTTGAAATAAAACAATAAAAGCATATTGTTCGAAGCAAGAGGTGTAGTCCTCTGTTCTGACAGGGATATTGAGTTCAATTCATTTGCCATATTTTAGGAAGTATGTGGATTCCAATCTTATTTTCATGAAAACCATTCTTTCCAGTTACTCTCAGCTGCCAAATCCAATGACCTTTTCTTAATACTCATTGTCTTTGACCTCTCTGTAGTCTTAGCACTGTTGATCACTCTCTCCTCCTTGATATTCTCTTCTCTCATTTGAGACTACATTTTTTCCTGGTTTTCCTCTTATCTAACTCCCCCTTCTCTGTCTCCTCTGTCTCCTCCTTCAGATCACACAGTCTAATCAGAAGTGTCCCTCAGGATTCAATGCTGAGTTCTATTCTCCTTCTGTACTACTTCACTTGGTGATCTCATCAGTTCCTATGGATTTATTTACCACCTCCGTGCTGATGATTCTCAAATCTACTTTTCTTGTCTCCATCTCTTTGCTGACCTCCAGCTCATATCTCTAAGTGCCTTTCAGATTTCTCAAACTGGATGTCCAGTACACATCTTAAAATCAATATGTCCCAAACAGAACTCATTAAATTTCCCCCCTACACCTTTCCCAAACACCTTCCATCCTCCCCATCTCTCAGGCTCACAACCTAGAACTCATTCTGGATTCTTCACTATTTCTCACCTGTCACCTATCTCCAAGTTATTGCCAAGGTTTGATAATTGCATCTTTGCAACATCTTCTGAATACGCCTTCTCTCCTTTGATAAGGCCCCTATTCTAGTGCAGGCTCTCATCACTTCACACCCTGATTACTGCAATAATTTCCTGGTTGGGGCTTCTTGCCTCAAGTCTCTCCTCACTCTTATCCATTTCCCATTTAGCCACTAAAATGATTTACCTAAAACGCAAGTCTGATCATGTCACTTCTCTCTTCAGCAAATTCCACTTATTTCCTATTGTGTCCAGGAACAATTACAAAATACTCTGGCATTCAAAGCCCTTCATAACCAGGTTCTTTCTACCTTTCGGGCATTCTCACACCTTGTTCCCCAACATACACTCTTCCATCTAGTGACTCCTGGCTATTCTTTGAACAAAACATTCCATCTCTTCACTTTGGGCATTTTCTCTAGCTTTTCCTATGACTGGAATGCTCTCTCTTCTTTGCTTCAACTATTGAGATCCATAATTTCCTTCATATCCCAAATACAATCCCACCTTCTACAGGAAACTTTACCCAGCCCCTCTGTATCACTAAGCACCCCAATATACACAGGAGCCTGCTATTATAGGTTCATTGATCTGCTTTTCTGAAAGGAAAGGCAACTTTTGAGGGGGTTAACTATCTCCTTTAATCAAGCATATATCATTCACCTAGTTCAGGGAGAAAAGTCAGCACTCTGAACTTCAGAGAAAACACAGAGAAATCAAAGGTCAATAGACATGGTTTCCAACTGTCTGATCATAATGAATACATATATAACAAATCAACAAGCAGGTTCAACTGTCTAACCATATTTACCAGAGAGGGAAGTACCAGCATCTGCATTTTCCAAGTCAGAGGGCTCCTTAGTGGTTTCCCAGAGTCATATCTGGCCAAACAAATGCTTCCAGTCAGTAAGCCCCAAAGTAAAACCTTACCTCAGAGTATTTATACCTTTTTTAGAGTCAGAGGGCATCACAACCATTGAGAACCAGTGCCTCATTAACAAAAAGTGTGGATCTTCCTATAAATCTTTCCAGGTCCACTAATGGGCAAGATTATATACATACCTATGTATATGTATGTGTGTATAAATATGTATAAATATATATGTGTGTGTGTGTATATATATATATATATATATATGTATGTACTGTTTCTAGTTAAAGAAACTCTTGTTTCTGTACCTTACTCCTAATAAAGACTCTTGGTTGATAAAGGCAAGATTCAGTCAGAGGCTCTTGATTATTATAATACAAAAACAGCAAAAGATCCCACTTTGCTTCCCATCACACTCCACCTTTCCAGGATCCTTGGCCTTACATTCTAAATGGCCATGGATCCTGGGAAAAAAGAGGCATTATAATTGTTCATTATATTAAAACAAAACCAGCAAAATATCTGACTTTACTTGCCCTTACACCCTCATAATTCCAGTTCTTTTCCTCTTTTATTTTCTATTTATCTTCTATGTAGCTTGCTTTGTATACATCTGTTTGCAAATTAGATTGTAAGTTCTTGAGTGCAGGGACCATCTTTCGCCTCTTTTTATTTCCCTAGTGCCCAGCACATAGCAGTCACTTAATAAATGTTTCCTGAATGAATAAATGAATGAATTGGATTATGTACAAAGAATGATCACCCAAGTAGTGGGTACACTAGAAATCTTACCATATTTTTTGACTTATCCTGTTTGATCCCAGAGGGTTGTAAGTTTCAAAGCAGAAAATTTAGGCTAATATAGGGAAAGCTTTCTTAAACCTATAATACCAGAGGTATCCAAAAATAGGGAATACCTTGGTAGTTAATGTATTATTATTCATTGGATGTCTTTAAGCAAAACCTAGAGGACAATTTATTGATTGTGCTGTTGTTGGAATTTTTTAAAGTTAATGATTTTATTATATGGCTAACAAAGTACCTCCCAATTGTGAAATTCTGTGATATTGAGTCTCAACAGATACCTAAAAATATCCAGGAAAAAAGTCATGAAAGGAATCATCAATAAATCCACAAATTCAGATATTTTTACACAAATATGGGTGCTAAATAAGTGAAAATACAGATCTATCTGCAAGGAAACTTGAACCCATAGGTGTCACTGAGACTTGGTAGGATGAGACTTACGACTACAATGTTGCTCTGCAAGTATATTCATAATGATGAAGTTTAGTAAATGGATGAAGAAGGGTTAATAGCAATGTACATGGAGATGTCCTCATCAGAAAATCTAGGAAGCAGAAAGGGAAAGCATAATAATTATTGCTGCCAGACATCCTTAAGAATAATGTTAAGTGGGCCTTAGGAAGCAATGCTAACAATGTCTAGTGGAAGTGATGGAATTCCAGCTGAGCTATCAAAATCCTAAAAGACGATGCTATTAAAGTATCATATTCAATGTGACTGCAAATTTGGAATACTCAACAGTAGCAACTTATTGGAAAAAAAATCAGTTTACATCCCAACCCTAAAGAAGGGCAATGCCAGAGAATGTTCAAATTGCATTCATTTCACACACCAGAAAGGTTATACTTCAGATTCTGTAAGCTAGGTTTTAGCAATATGTGAACCCAGAATCACCAGAAGAGCAGGCTGGTTTTCAAAAAAGGAAGAGGAACTAGAGACTAAATTGTCAACATTCACTGGATTATGGAGAAAGCAAGTGTATCTACTTCTGATTGAACTAAAGTCTTTGACTGTTTGTCTTTTGACTTGTCTCCTGAGGAACCTGTATAATGATCAAGAAGAAATAGAATTAGAACTAACCATGGATCAACTGACTGGCTCAAGATTGGGAAAAGCATACAACAAGGCTGCATAGTGTCACCTTATTTCTTTTACTTATATGAAGAGTACATCTTGAGAAATGCCAAGCTAGATTAATCAAATTAAAGTGCCTGGGAGAAATATCAATAATCTCAGATATTCAGACAATAACACTCTGAAGGCAGAAAGTGAAGAAAAATTAAGAAGTCTGTTGATGAGTGTGAAAGAGTAGAGTGTAAAAGCTGATTTGAAATTTAACATTAAAAAACAACAACAAAAATGAAACTTAACATCACGGCAACTGGTCCCATCATTTCCTGGCAGAGGGAGAAGAAATGGAAGCTGTGTCAGATTGTATGTTCTTGGGCTCAAAGATCAGTTCAGACAGTGACTTCATCCATGAAGTTAAAAGACACTTCCTCAATGGAAGGAAAGCTATGGCAAGTCTGGATAACATAAAAAGTTTGCCAACAAAGGTCCATACAATCAAAGCTATGTTTTGTTTTGTTTTGTTTTTCCAGTAACAAATGTATTGCTCTGTGAGTTGGACTAGTAGCAAAGTTGAGTGCCACAGAATTAATGCTTCAGCTAGGGAGCAAGAGGAGACTTTTGAGAGTCCCTTGGACAACAAGGAGAGGAAATCAATTAATACTTACTGAAATCAAATTAGACTGCTCATTGGAAGGATAAATGCTGAAGCTAACACTTAAATAGTCTGGCTACATAATAAGAAGACAGGACACATTGGAAAAGACCCTGATGTTGGGAAATGTTGGAGGCAAAAGGAGAAGGAGAAATCAGAGGATAGACAAATAGTGTCATGAAAGAAACAAACATGAACATGACAGACTCAGAGGTAGTGGAGAACAGAAGGCACTGAAATGCTATAGTCCAAGGTATAATAAAGAGTCAAACATGTCTCTGCGAATGAACAACAAAAATGACATTTAGATTTATAAAATCATCCTTACTACATGTTATGAGGAACAGTGCTAGATAACAGAAGACTTCTAGTTGGATTGGTCTTACAGTCATTGAAGCCAGAATTCAAATCCTACCTGAGACGCTGAAAAAGCTACTGATGACACTTTGGTTGGAACACTGAACCTGAAGTCAGGACGACCTCAGCTCCAATATGACCTTAGATACTTACTAGCTCTGTGCCCTGGGAAAGTCACTTAACATCTATTTACTACAATATTCTCAGCTGTAAGATGGAGATGATAATAGCACTTACCTTACAGGGCAGCAAGGTAGTGAAGTGAACTTTCTGGAGTCAGGAAGAACTAAGTTCAAATTCAGCCTCAGACACTTACTAGCTATATTATCCTGGAAAATCACTTAACCCTTTTTGTCTTAGTTTCATCATCTGTAAAATGAGCTGGAGAAGCTGGAGAAGGAAATACTCCAGTATCTTTGCCAAGAAAATCCCACATGAGTCATGAAGAGTCAGATACAACTGAAAGACTAAACAACAACCTTTCAGAGGTGTTGTAACAATTCAATGAAATAATATTTATAAAGAAGAACTTAGCACAGTGTCTGTTCCATAGTAGGTGCTATATAAATGCTTATTCCCTTTCCCAGTGATCAGATGTGTATTCCTGGTCTAGTCACTTAATTTATCTCAACCTCAGTTTCCCCATTTGTAAAATGGGAACACTATTTGCATCTACTTCATAGTATTGTGATTATCAAAGATAAAATATATCTAAAATCCTCAGTAAAACTTAAAAACATATAGTGTTTTATCATAACATTGCTCTAGCAATGAGTCTGAAACAATGTCTTGGGGTTTTAGTGGATTCTAAGCTTAATATGAATTAATATTAAGATGTAACAAGCCACCAAAAGGTAAACGATCTGAGGCTGTATCAAGAGATGATCTGGATACAAATACAAGATGAAACAATGCCTGTATTCAAAGAGGTTATGATCTGCATATTCATAGGTAAAGTAAATACAGACAGTATACAAAACAAACAGAAAGGGAATTCTGAGTGGTAGCTAACAATTGAGAAATCAAGAGGTTTTTTCAAGGAGTTAGAACATAATCTAGGCCTTAAAGAAAATTTAGGTTTGTAAGAGGAAGAGGTGAGAATGGAGAGCGTTCAAGACATAAGGAAAACTACAAAGATGGAGGCTAGAAAGAAAATGTCACATACAGGGAATACCAATTAGGCCAGTTTTATTAGAGATAATAAAACATATAAAAGAGTTAATATACAAAAGCTTAAATTATTATTGTTATTATTTTTACAAAAATATTTTTTATAACCAACTTGCTGTTAAACATACTTCGGAGAGATTTTATAATATTCCCAGAGAGCAAACTCCAGCATTTAATCATTTCTATTGTCAAGAAAGTCATATTTTTTAATCTCCTTAAACTCAAATTTTTTTTTAGTATTAAATGCAATTTTAAGTCTTGCATTTTTTGGGGGAGACAAGATGCAGAATAATATAAAATAATAAAGCAATATAGCAAGTGAAAATTAATTATTATAGTCTTTTACAATCTGTACAGATATATCTATATTTTGGATAAGGCATTTGAATGTGTGTCAGTGGAGTCAAAATCCTTATACTATCAGTAGAGAGCCCTGACAGCAGACATCATACCCATGTAACTTGGTAGACTATTCTCAGTTTAATATTTCTTTAATGATGACATACATCAATACACAGCTAATTTCAATTTTGATTGCATATATAACACATGGGAAGATGTGAAATGCTTACTCTTTTAGGAGTAATTCACAAATTAAAATATAAGTATTTTAGTATTTAACATGAATGTGACTACTGAATACCCTGAAAATGAGAAAAATGAGAGACAGAAAGAAAGAGAGAGAGAGAGAGAGAGAGAGAGAGATTTTGCCTTGAAAATAGCTTTCAATATAAGATTGATGAAATGTTTTGTTCCCACAGTGTTGGACACTACTTTCCTGCCTCTTAGCCTATTTTATCACAAATATAAAGCAGTCAGTTAAATGGAAGGGAAATGCAATTGGAATGAATAGAGCCACTCTATTTTATACTTATGTAACTGATCGAATCTGTCATCATCTACATGAAGAAACTAAAGGTCAGTTTCATGTAAAGTACCTAAATAATTACTGGCAAAAGCAGGAGAAAGCAGAATGATTGATACCTAATCTCTTCAAGAGAGTATTTAAACATTCACTATGAAGTTGATGCAATTTAGTACAGCAATATCTATGTCTACCACTTCAATTATTAAACTGATTTGATCCAATGCAATTTCCAATTCATCTATATTTCACGACTTTTATTGGCACAGGAATAAAAGTACACACATGGAGTAATTAATTCTCTGTAACTCCCTTCTTAGTATAAGAATCTTTTGACTTTTGGATGGCCCAATTTAATACAGAGGTTAAGGGATTTAGTGGAAAGGTGCTTGTTATGGAATTATGAAGCCTAAGATTGAATTTAAGACCTCATACTAACTATCTACGACCTTGGGCAAGTGGTTTATCTCTGTGTAAAACTGAGAGTATGGTGATACTTAAAGAAAGGCAATATGGTATAGTGGATAGAGAGCTGTACTCAGAACCGGTAAGACCTGGGTTCAAGTCTTGCCTCTGAAACTTAAAGAGGTATTTTTATGACTCTCAGTATGTCCCTTAACAACTCAGTGTTCTAGACAACTCTCTTAAATGTCTAAATTTCAGAGAAGATCCCAACCCATAACATTACAGGGGAATTTCTTCACCTGTTAACTCTTTACAAATGTAATAAGTTTAGTCTCTCTCTCTCTCTCAACATCTCAATCTGAAAGCACTGTATTATTGTGAATTCTAACTAGTCATCTATGGTAGCCACAAATATGGCAAATTTTATAACTCTTCAGAAGTTGAAACATCTTCACTTTATATTAGATATAAATTTAAGGAATACATTTAAAGCATGTTTTTGTCTATAATGATGAAGGGGAGAGATATGCTTTGGGATTCTCAATTTACCTACACTTGCTTTAGATACAAGCCTGGTATATGAATGGCCAACCTGTTGCATCCTCTTCTGAAGACCTCCCCTCCTGGCCATAAGAACTGTTTTACCCTATCTCAAATTTCTGTTCCTTTCTTCATTAGCTTGGGGTTCCTAAAAAGTTACCCTATCCCCAACCCTACTTCCCTCCTGGCCCAAAGCATCTTCCTTCTCATTTTGTCTTATTTGCAGCCCAGGGCTAATTCTATTAAACCCAAGAAACATTTATTAAGCACAAAAGATGATGTACTATGGACTAGGAATATAATGACAGAGTTATTGTCTTCATGTAGCTTGCATTCTTAGTGTGGGAGGCAGAAGGAGGATGGGCAGTTAACAATGTATATACAGACAAGCAAATCTGAACTACACAAAGAAGATCTAATTTAGGTGAGAGGTGGTGATGGCTTTAATTACTGTGGAACTTTATTGAGAGGAAAAAGGGAACAGTGGAGAGAATTAATATTACAATACAATGCAGAATGGGGAGAAAAAGGGGAGGATAAGAAAACAGGGTGCTCTCCCCTACCACCTACTACTACTTACTGCCATCCAAACTCAGTTCTGAGGCTCATTTGCCTTCTGCATTTCCTCATCTGCCTTTTGTTATTCTTGCCATGACTTCTCAAGGAATTTCAGTATTAGGAAGAAACCAGTTTACAAAGAATTGACATTATATGTAGCCTAAAGGGCAATGGCAAAGAGAGTAATAAACATGCATCAGATGTAATATAGAGCATCTAGGTGGCACAGTGCATACTGTGTTGGGCCTGGAGTCAAGAAGACTCATCTTCCTGAGTTCAAACCCAACCTCAGACATTTACCAGCAGTATAACCCTGGGCAAATCAGTTAAACCCGTTTGCCTCGTTCTTTTCATCTGTAAAATGAGCTGGAGAAGGAAACAGCAAAACACTGCAATATCTTTGTGAAGTAAACCCCAAATGGGGTCATAAAGAGTTTGACAGTACCTAAAATAACTCAATAGCAAGGATGTGGCATATTACCAACAAAAACTGAAACACGTGATGATTAACATAAAAGACAGTCATAAAAATATATGACTGAAAAAGAGGTCTGATGATCACCTAATATGGTGATCAGGAATAAGGAAAGCAGGTAGTCAACTTCAATACTATAGTGATCAGGGGTGTTAGAAGGGAAAGCTTTTCTACAGAAGATTCAGGTGAGACCATGCAAAAGAATGTTTTAGGATAGGAAGGATTACAGTTTGCTTTAATGAAAGGAGTACCACAATGGTAAGATTGGAAATCTATCAAAGTCTTAATTTTGGTGACTACATGTTGTTCTAAGGTAACTATGTGGATCTGGTATTCTGCAGATGCTGGTGTGACTTCAGAGTCTAGATATAGCCACACCAAAGTGGGAGACAACTGAATAATGGTAATACTGTACTCTAGAATCAGCCAACAGTTCCCTATCTGATTGTTAAAGATAATCTCCCTACTCTACCTTCCCAATCTAAGCAGAGGATCTTTGTACTGAATCCTGAGATATGACAATCAGAGGTAGACCAGTACAATCCTGTGTCTTAGAGTCCAGTTCATGTTCATGAGATAAAGCCACCTGTTTCCATGTAGTGACACCATACCCTGACTGTTGGGAGAAAAATGCCTTAATAGAAAATATCAACATCTTGAGCACTACACTGAAGCAATAATATGAAACCAAACATCACAGATATACTCAAAGAATTCTTAAAAGCATAATTAATATTGTGTTGAGTTTAACTTGTAACTATGTTCATTTAACTTATTCCAAGGTTAACACTTTCAAGCTTACTCTACCTATTCTATTAGGAAGTTCTCAGGAAAAAGAAATCATAACTTAATTATTAAATTAATAGATTTGAATTAATTAATATTATTTAAATTAATTTAATTTATTTTCAATTTAAATTGATTAAATTAATGAAGTTGAATCAATTAAATTAATAAAAGTGAACTGTTGACATTTCTACATGGAAAGATAATATTTGTAATTCCTGAGAGTTTTCTCAGTATTAGGGTAGTTGGAGAGATTATGTATATATATATATATATATATATATATATATATATATAGAGAGAGAGAGAGAGAGAGAGAGAGAGAGAGACAGAGACAGAGACAGAGACAGAGACAGAGAGAGAAAGAGAGACAGAGAGAGAGAGAGAGAGAGACAGAGACAGAGAGACAGACACAGACACAGAGACAGACACAGAGACAGAGACAGAGGGCACAGGGTGAGTTGAATACGATGGGATGATATATAAAAAATGAAATTAAGGGGGGAGAGAGGAATATATTGGGAGGACAAAGGGAGAAATAGAATGAGGTAAATTATCTCTCATGTAAAAGAGTCAAGAGGAAGCTTTTTCAATGGAGGGGAAGACAGGACACGAGAAGGAAAGAGTGAATCTTACTCTCATAGAGTCTGGCTTAAGAAGGGAATAACATGCACAGTCAATTTGGCATGAAAATCTATCTCACCCCACAGGAAAGTAGGGAGGAAGTGGGGAGGGGGGATTCTAAGGGGGAATGATAGAAGGGAGGGCAAATGGGAGGAGGAGGCAATTAGAAGTCAATACTTCTGAGGAGGGACAGGGTCAAAAAAGAAAACAGCATAAATGGGGACAGGATAGGATGGAGGGAAATAAAATTAGTCTTTAAAAACATGACTGTTATGGAAATATTTTGCATGACTACACATCTATAATCTATATAAATTTGTATGCCTTCTCAATGGGGGTGCATGGGGAGGGAGGAAGGGAGAGGAGGAACTCAAAGCTTTAAAAATGAATGTTAAAACTTGTTTTTAGATACAAGTGGGAAATAAGACATACAGGTTATGGGGTATAGAAATCTATTTTGCCCTACAAGAAAACAGAGGGGAAGGGGATAAGAGAAGGGAGGGGTGTGATAGAAAGGAGGGCAAATTGGGGGAAGGGGTAATCAGAATGTACACTGCCTTGGGGTGGGCTGAGGGGAGAGATGGGGAGAAAATTTGGAACTCAAAATCTCATGGAACTGAATGCTGAAAACTAAAAATTAATTAATTAATATTTTGAAAAAGGAATATCCCAATAAGCAATATCCAAAGACTACAAAGTCCCAAGCAACTGGCATCCAGCAGGGTTAGAGAGCCAATGAACCAAAGGTCATTTTCTTCCTTACTAAACAAAAACTAAAATTTCTGTAATCTTTAACTTAGGTAAAATCAGAGTTTTTATTATAAGTAATAAGAAATTATTTTTAGTCTTAGTTGGGGCAGAGGGGAAATGCGGTTATCTCTTAACTGAAATTTTTCTGTCCAAAGTTAATAACTGTGTCTTAATTGGCAAATTATCATAGGACACTTTCTCAATCCTCATCCTTCTTGATCTCTGCAGTATCTGATACTGCTGATCATATATTTAAATGTGTACAAACTTTCTTCTTTTTTTGAATGTAAATTCCTTGAGGACAGACGTAACTGAATTTTGTTTAGCATCTCTAAGACCTAGACCAGTATCTTCCACATAGCCAACTTCTACTACTACTACATTTAATAAATGTTTATTGAGCAAATGAAACTGAAATTAAGGGTTTAATCCTCCTCAGTGATCTGATAATTAGATAATACTCTTTGAGTCATTTACTCTATGGCCTTCAGTTGTCTTACCTAGAAAAAGAATTTATTGACAAATTTCATCTCCACGATCATGATCACTTTCTATTAATTTGTGAATCTACTAGAGAGTATGACCAGAGGATATTTAGGATACTTCCCAGCACTAACACTTTTTGTTATCATTTAGTCATTTTTAGTCATGTCTGACACTTTGTGACTTGAGTTTTTTAGCAAAGATGCTGGAGTAGTTTTCCATTTACTTCTCCAGCTCATTTGATGAGATGATGAAGAAACTGAAGCAAATGGGGTTAAGCTATTTGTCCAGGATCACACAGCTGTAAGTGTCTGAGGCTGAGTTTTAACTCAGAAAGAAGAATCTTCCTGACTCTAGGCCCATTGCCACTTTGCTTCCCATCAGCACTAACATAGCACAGTTAATACTAGCTGCTGAATCAATATCTCATTCTTCTGCTAAAGTGTAAGCTCACTAAAGGCAGGCGCAGTGCCATTTAAGTGTGTGTGTACACATAAATAAATATGTAATCCATATATAG
Organism: Notamacropus eugenii; assembly: GCF_028372415.1. Classification (NCBI taxonomy): domain Eukaryota; kingdom Metazoa; phylum Chordata; class Mammalia; order Diprotodontia; family Macropodidae; genus Notamacropus; species Notamacropus eugenii. Next base: position 135,074,767 of record NC_092875.1, on the reverse strand, counting down.
AAATATATATATATATTACAATAATTGTTTATATTGATATATAGCCACAGAACCTTGCACATAACAAACACTTAATGCTGAACTGCGTTATTTGAATTTGGATTTCCTTTTTTTTCTTCCATCTGAACACATCTGCCATATTTAGGTTGAATGTATTTTTGTTAGAATAGGGGGAATAAGTTAAATGAATTAACTGCGAGCATAGAAATTCCCACACTTATACATGATATAGATTTTGGGATAAAGGACATAAATAGAGGCCTTTGCTTACATATAACTTATCAATATACATTTTTTGGTGAAAGGGGTTCAGACAATTCCAATTGCATTGTTTCTGTAGAGGAAGAGTGCACAGCCTCCAAAATAGAAATTTAGATTTAAAATGCTTTAATTACATCATGATCTCCTTGAGATCAAGGACTGCTTCCACTGTTCTTTACATCATTAGTGTTTAGCACAGTGCATGGAACATAGTAGGCACTTAATGAAAGCTTAGTGACTTGATGATTAGTGATACTTCAAATAATGAAAACTTAATAAAATATGATAAATGAGAGTTAAAATTTTATTATCATGGGAGATTTATTCACATATTTGGCAAGATAAATTATTTTAAAAGACCATCCAATATTCATGTGAACAGATACAGAAAATAAATCATCTTAAAATTAAATTTTGCTTTATTTTCTCTTTGATTTTGTTGAACCATATGACCACGAAGATCTCAACTAATTAGAACTAAACACTCAATTAATCTCAATTTATTTTCTGTACTTTTAGGAACACAGCAGAAAAGAAGATAATGAATTTACAACAACAATTCATTTTTTAAAAACTATTTCTGGATATATTCTAAGGCCAGTAACAGAAATAATTATATTCAGAATAGTATATTTACTGGAACAAGAAAGCATATTAATTCATTTTAGAAAGATTCAAAACTAAAGGTTAAAAATGTTTAGCTCCAAAATTTATCCAAAAACTCAATTATAATAAGCTTTCCCAATTATTTAAGTTTTTACTGCTTACTGCTTTCAACAGGTTGAATAAAAGCCTTTCAGAAGAGTGAGCTTTTGAAATGTTTCATAAAAGTATATAACCAAATTATCATAGTGAAAACAAAAACTATCTTTAGGGTCTTTATATGCGAATTAGGGAGGGTTTTTTTGTTTTACTCAAATCAATGAAATTTATCCAGAAATATAAAAATTTGCAAAAAACAGGGCTACTAAAAATGTTGTTGTGAAAATGCCACTATAACTGAATATAAGGCATTATACAATTAACAAATACTTATTTCAATCCTTTTGGATTAAAGAAACATTACAATGGATTAAAGCTCCATTATGTTCTAAATCTGCGGTAACCATTTTAAAGTGCATTATGCCTTCAACATATATCAAAAATCCATTGACACATAATTTTTCAGGTGTGCATAAATACTCATATGTGTAAATGAGCATGCAGTGAAACAGGGAAAACTTAGACAATTATTCTGATAATTCCAATTACACACTTTTTTTTTTGCTTGAATTATCAAGTAATTGTCTCAATTTTCCACTTCATTTTACATGTTTAAGTACAATAACCAAAGAGAAAAATAAATTTTGAGTGAAGTATTGAGTTTTCAAATCAAAGAAGAAAAATTTCAGTTGATCCATCCCTTTAAAATGCACATAATCAGAAAATATACATCTTTACATACTCACCAACACATGTAGGTAAGGAATCATTCCATTGTGCCAAAGAATTGGGCACTGTATCACATCTAATTGCTATGGATCCATAGAGAATGTATCCTGGATTACATTCAAAAAGAACCAATGAACCAACTGCAAATTCATTGCCAATCCTTCTTCCAAATCTTGGTTCAGGAACAGAACTGCATTGTGTTGCACTTGTTCTCGGAACAGCTGCATGCATACAAACAATTGTTGATTTCAGTTTTACATTTGATAGTGAAATACAGATTTTTAAATGCTATTATGTACAGATACTTCAAAGACTATTCATTTATTTCTGAACTAAAAAATTTAGATAATTCCTAAAAGTTTCTCATATTTCACAAATACTATTCAAATGCGATCGTATAAATATTTTATCATTTTCAATAAAATAAAATTCATACTTAGAATCTTTTAACCAAAGAAAGTGTTTTTTAATGAACTATATTATACTAATATTCTTCAGAATTAAAATACAATCTTAGGTAGATATCTGGATTTATGGGATAAAGGCTGAAAGATGAATTTTACTTAGTAGTAAAGAAATACTCAATTTACGAAAATATAATTATATAGTGAGAGTTGACATCTCATTATTTCATTGTTTGATACTTCAAAACATTATGGAAACCTTGTAAAGTATCTTAGTAATTCAGTAGCAAGACCACAGAATTAGCTACTTCAAAGAGGTGTACTGTTTTTGTTTTTTTTTCAACTTCAAAGGAAAAAATACACTCAGGCTAAACAGAACATGTCAGACAGATTAACAACAATAGAAAAATTTGATTAAATGGGATAACAAATTTGAGGTCTTCTCAGAATTAATTGATGTATACTTCAATTAGGATATATCATACTGCTTGAAATAAATTCCAATGATAACAGGATGGTTTTTTTTAACACATACACACATGTATATAAATAGTAATGAAATAGATCAGCAAGAGCCAAATGAGATCTGATAAACTTTCCAAGTAAGCCTACTCTCATATACCACTTCATCAAACATAACGGAATTTTTATAGTTCCTTTTCTATCACTAATACCTTCAAAACATTTACAGAACAAATTATTATCTGCTCAATAGCACAAAATTCAAGCCAAACCAAAAGTAGGATAAGTGGATTTTTAAAAGAACATCAAATTATGGAGTTTAAAAAAAGATTCTACAATGAGAACTAAAGATAAGTTAACTCAGATAAGAAAGACAAGACTATCATATATGATTCCAAGAAAACTATCTAAAATAAAAGTTCCTGAAAAATTGGGAAAATGGAAATGATCATAGGAAAAAAATGAAGAAAAAAAATTTACAGAGTACTGACAATTGCCCAGAAAGCTATAATAATAATGTGAAAAGCTTAAAAATCAGATTCTATAAGAATAGTATAATATGTATCATATAGTCATAAAATTCTTTGCATTTATAAGTGGACCAGAACTGAGTTATAGTAGCAAGTCCTGGGATATAAATATTAAAGTGTTTATATTCACAGAAAGAAGAGATGGAAATTCACAACATTTGTGTAGTGCCATGTCATGAATTAGCAATATTGATAGCTGAAATTGTAAGCACATTAATGACTGAGCAATGAAAGAGAGAGAGAGAGAGAGAGAGAGAGAGAGAGAGAGAGAGAGAGAGAGAGAGAGAGAGAGAGAGAGAGAGAGATTTTAAATCATGATGAGGTTAAAAAGGGGAGGTAAATGTGAATTCTAAATTGAGGGTGAAGAAAGAAGCAATTAAGGTTTTAAGAGATGTTTTAAATGTAAAAGATAAAATCCATCTTAAGATATTTATGGATATGTGCTTTTAAGGAATAATGTGGAAGAGAATGTTATATCTGAATTTATCATTCCTTAGTGTTTTTCTAGGCTATTGTGTCACTTACCTTGATAAACAAAGTGAAATCCCTTAGCTGTTATTGGTCCAACTGAAGTAAATCGAATTGTGATCTGATTACCTGAACTCAGTGGAAGTGATTCTCCTACTCAACAAAACAAATACTAAGATGTCATAAATAATTTTCATTAAGTAAACCTCAAAAAAATCTGCTAAAATGTTCTTCCATTTGAAAACTGAAAACTGTGATCTATCAAAATTAATTGATAATAGTCTCCAATGGTTGAGTTCAAAAGTACTTTATAACTACAATCTTTAAGTAGAAATTTGATACTTTTCTTAAAAGTATTCAAATATTTTATAATACAATAAGCATATTATATACATAAAGCAATAGCACATAATATTTGCATAGTGTTTCACAGTGGATTTTTTCCCCTAAATCACCTTTACATATACTGTCTCAAAATGAATAAATTCAAAATTGAATCAGTCATACTAGGACACATTCTTGTATTACTTCAATTGACTTTTGAGTAACTTCTAATTGAGTTTCTATTTTAAAATATGATTACATTTTCAACTTAATTTGTTTCTGAGAAAGGATGACATAAAACTCAACTTTCACTACAGCACCCATCACAATCAGTACTAAGTCAATAACTGAGGCATGTCAGTTCTATTAAAGGATACCTGAATGGGATCCTGAGAGGGAAGATAACAGAGCAGATTGCTGAGTTGGCCCATCATACACCTCAACCACATCGTGGAGTGATGTCTGGAAAAATACAAACTGGCCAAACACCACTGATCAACAGGAACCAGGAGAAGCAACATAAAATCACCAACCATCCAAAAACAAAACAAAACAAAAAAATAGAAAGAGGAGGAGAGAGAGAACAAAGTATTACAATATGGTAGTAATTTTTCCCTGCATTTCAAAGAGGAGAGTTGCCAATTGGTTGTTTTCCCTGAAAAAAAAAAATTTCAAGTAATAGAAATAATGACATAATTTCAACAGAATCATGAAAAACCTGATTCTGAGGAAACTGTTCACACATTTCATTTCAGATAATTAATAGTAAAATTGATAGTTTATATATTATAATCTCTCATTTTTATTTGGAGTATAATCCATAGCTTGTTTCTGGTAACTTTGTGACTCTCTTCTCTTTCTAGTTTTCCCTCCATTTATAAGATTTAGTAAAATGAAGTTTATAAACTTTGGGGACCTTATTTTTTTTGGTAAATCATTTGAAGTTCTATCTTATTACTGTACTTTCGCTTCTGCTAATAATTTCATTTTTTGAAAGCAATCATTGGCATGATGCCTCTTTTGGGTACTATATATTGTTTTATTCATAAATTGATGTTAAAATGATCTCCAAATAATCATTCATGAAATGCCTGAGGAATTAGATTTTATTGTGATTCTTCATGCAACTGAGATTCTTGAATAACAGGATTTACCAAATTTATATATCTATATCTATATATATGTGTGTGTGTATGTGTATGTATATATATATAGATATAGATTTTTTTTCCATTGTAGAAACAATTTTGAAATACTTACCAGTAGAATTTTTTAAAGATTTCCCTGGGATTTCATTCAGTCTGCACCTTGTACACACATGCTAAAATTTATTTGCAAAAACTGATCCAATTGCAAAGGGTCCATAAAGTCTAGAACTTGATATATAAGGCTTGCCCCCAATGAAAGAGGAACCTTGTTTTCTGGACTTCTAATCAAGTTAATAATAGATACCTCAAAAACCCCTATGGTTTTTCATTTAGTTAAAAACAGTTCATTCAAAAATAATGAAAATAAAATACACTTTCAATAACTTCAAAATATGGTTTAAAAAACTATATTTCAAAGACTTTGAACTGCTTTTCACCTTTTTTTTAACAACTAAAAAACAATACTAGAGTTTTATTTTTCTTTGAATTTATTCCCCATGACTACTGTTCAGATGAACATATCTCTATGAAAGCCTGCTGGTTTCTTCATATGGATATTGAGATAAACTTTACCCATTAATTTGTATGGAAACAATCATACATAACAAACTACTTATATTCTGTGGCCCATTAAAATTAGCTGGTAATCTCAGTCCAATTCTTTGTAAAGGAAAGGAATATGTAAAATACAACAGGTAGTCTGCTGTGAAGTTAAAAAGAACAATTTAATAGCGATCATATTATTTTTAGTGTCTAGGAATCTGGATTTGAATCCTTCCTGAAAACAAAATTAGCAAAATTCTATTAATAATTCTTCCCCATTATATTGTAGTTCTTTCTTAGGATTCAAGAACACAGATTCATTACTCAGACTTACTTCATAAGCAATAAAGAGAGGACAGCTCTTAAGTGGATTCCTGTTTGTTGCCAATAATTTATTGGAAATAATGTAAAGCAAAATTTTAAAGATCACAAAAATTCAGAATATTATCTTCTTAGAACATCTCCCAAAACATGTATTCATGATTTCTAGGGCTTTAAATTTTATTTAAAAATACTTGGGCATCAAAACATGTAGTAATTTCCTCCTTATGTTCAGAGTTGCTTAGACTAGTAATGATATTTCTCTGTGTTTTGCAAATATTGGCAACGTGAGAAGTTATGTCAGAAAATTCCATTATAAACTGAAGGGTTTCTATTTTCTGATAGTGGTCCATAATGACACAAGCTAACTTAACTACAATAAATTTGTAAAAATGATCCTCAGCTTGTTTTTCATGTATCAGTAAGTTTAGGATTGAATAAATGGGTGAGAAAGAGATGTGAACTCCTCAAAACTCTTTTGTCCTGCAATCAGAGTACTTAATTTTCAATATACCAAATTTCCCTAGATGTAAAGCATTCAACCATCTCAGCCACACAAGAAAAATTTTTAAATACTTAAAAAAATATAAATCCCTCTGTATATGTCTGTTATTTTTCCTTTTTTTCTTTGCTCATCCAAAATTTGATATTCCTTTTCTTAGCTAGAGATCTAAAAAGTCTTATTAAGTCTAATATTCCTGTTTAAGTAAGACAAAGAGCAAAAGCTTATGCTTTCATTTTGTTAACTTCTTACCACCTGACTAAGAAGTAATGTCTTAATCAACTATTTACTGGAGTGTGCAGATTCTCTTCTAATGATATCTGAATGACCAGTTGCACTAAATTACAACTATGACCCAAAGGATTTCAGGAAAACAACTGAAATTTTTATCTTGGATAAGCTTTATTGACTGAGAAGCTGGTACCTTACATGGTCACCATGTGCTGCTTCTGTTCTTCCAATGACCTGATATTTTCTTAACTTCCAATTTTATTTCAAATTGCAAATTACCATGATTCCAAATTGCTACAAATTCTGTGAACTGTGCTTTAGCCACACAGAAATATTGGTCATTCTGTGTATATATCAGACATTATCCAATTTCTGTACCTTTGCTCTTGTAATTGACCATGCCTAGAATGCCTTCCCTCATCCTCAACTGTTAATGACCTATCCATTATCAAATGCAGAAATCAAATACCACTTGATCTTCACATCAAATTTTCTGCCATACTTCCTCTGCCCTCTGCTCCGCCCCCACCAGTCAGGAATAACTTTCCTTTCATGAACTTCGTATGGTGACATGTATTCTTATTAGATATATCTTTGACATAAGTATTGCATAGTTACTCTATAACTAGTTTTTATTAAAATAATAATTGAATATTTATGTATTGTCCTAAATCTGTTATAGATTATAAAGTCCACGAGAGTCACAGCAATATATTTTGTACAAAGTAGGTGATAAATAAATGTTTTTTTCAAAAAATGAGTGAAAGCTTATCACAAGAGACAACGCTGCATAGCAGAAAAAGGACTAGACAGAGTCAGAAGAATGTAAGCTCCCTGAGGACGGGAAATAATTCAGGGACAATGGAGAAACCAAGACAGAGGATACCATGGGGTTGTTGTAGGCTGCCTGGAGACCCTTGTTTTCCGAGGCTTTGGTAGGTATCTCTTCTGCTCTGATCCTAGTCTTTTCCTACAGCCTAGTTCTTAGCACAGTGACTTCAAAGTAGTGGATACTTAATAAATATTTGTTGATTTTAACTATGCCTCTAAAACTATTTGACCCTAGATAGATAAGTTACTCAAGGTCTCTTAACCTCCATTTCCTCACCTGTATAATGGGTTAATGGTGCCTATAATATTTTATCTAATACCATTGATAGGGTTGTGATGAGAATAAAATATCATGTCTTACATAAATGTTTTTAATACTTATGAATTCTTTGAAACAAGTTCACTAAACATTACTGGGTAAATACATAGTGTAGGCTGGATTTTAGTGAGTTAGTGCTCCATAATTATAAAACCATAATTCTACACCTAAGCCCAGTTTTATATGCAGTACTTTATGGTTTCCAAGGTGCTTTTCTCAAAACAAACTTTTGAAGTAGGTAGTTTAAAATCTTTATCTCCATTACTTAGAGAATGAAACTGAATCTTTCAAAAAGGTTGTGTGTACATAGCTACCAAGTGTGATCAATACATTTTGTTTACTTGGACCATCTTGTGTTTGAATTATGTCACACACACACACACACATACCTCCATTTTTTTCATTAATTATTATTATGATCGTTTGGAAAATAATTTATTTTTATCCTTTATTAATACTGTTCAAATCTAGCATTTTGTGCCTAGAAAATTGTCTAATGCAAAAGCTTACTGCACTGGTCAAGCTGATTTCAGAGATGCTCCAGCCAATGTTTTCTAAGGAATGCTTAGATCTCACCCAGTGCTTGTTTTGGGTTTGCTCAGGTCTCATTTTGGGCCCTCTCAAAACATGTATTTTGGATTCTTCAAATTAGATGGACTCATATGTTGATTTATATCACACAATACCATTCTGAAGACTACTTATGTGTTCGTCTTTCGTTGCCAAAGAAGATCATGCCATTAGAAAAATAATGACATAACTTGCACTTGACTTTGTTTTGAGTGAGAGAGGGCTATGCAGGTCACCTGCCTAGCTTCTCCTCCAGAACCATCTGAATCCAGTGACAAGATATTCATCAGGATGACTGGAGATGACCCAGGATGAGGCAATTGGGGTTAAGTGACTTGCCCAAGGTCGCACAGGTAGTGAGTGTCAAGTGTCTGAGGTGAGATTTGAACTCATGTCCTCCTGACTCCTGCACTGGTACTCTATCTACTGCACCACCTAGCTGCCCCTGAAGACTACTTATTGCCTACCTGAAGCCAATCAGGCAAATGCCCTTATGCCCTTGTCTGAATTATGTACAATGTAATCCCACAAAGATTCATGGAGGGAATACTTCTTCCAACTTTCCTCCTCTATCATATGATCAAATAAATTTCTTTTTTAAACCACTGCAAATTTTGGGGTTTGTTTGGGTGATTAGCAATACCTACTAGCACAGTTGAATAGTGTCTGCTACAGCATTTAACAACTGTCCCACTAAAAGCACCATGGAAAAACAAACACAGGGCACCACTGGATTGGGTGTGGAGGGTGCTATGATGCATTGAAACTGAGGTATCTTGCTGAGTGGTACATTCAGGTACGTATGGAAGCTAACTGTACAATGGATAGAGTGCTAGGCCTGGAGTTAGGAAAATTAGAGTTCAAATCCAGCCTTAAATAATGACTAATGATACTGGAAAAATCACTCAACTTCTGTTTGCCTCAGGTTCCTCAACTATAAAATGAGGATAATAATTGCACCTCCTTCAGAGGGTTGCTGTGAAGATCACATCAGGTACAGTGCCATGGCACATAGGAAGCACTTATTACGAAAGTGCTCCCTTTCTTTCTCTTCTCTTTCCTGTGTTCTTTCCTTTTCTTCCCTTCCTTCTTTTTTCCCTTCTTTTTCTTTCCTTCTTCCCTCCCTTCCTTTTTTCCTATGAATAAGGAAGTGAAAATAAATATGTATAAGCAATTCATGTACACTGTACTCTTCTCTGATACATTCCAGGAATCTCTGACAGATACATTAACTCTTCAGGGCTATGGTACAGTATAAAAATAATACTGAAATCTGCATTTAGTCAGTCTTATATAGCACTTTCAGAATTGCAAAGCACTTTCTAACCCACCAGCTCTGAGAGCATTAATTTATTATAAGTGAATAAATGCTAAATATTAGTAACTGAAAACAAAAATAACTTAGAATATTCCTTAAATCACATTTAGGTTTTGGTCATTAGATAAAATAATATAAATTGCATCCTGATAAAGTTCTTTGTTTTATGCATTTCATATCCTGAAGTAACAAAAAATATACTTAGGTACTCCTCAGTGCTCAACTCCATCCTAGCTGGCATATTTGTCAATCAAATTCACATTTTTACACACCTAGTACTCTAGTCATCATGATGTTGGTTTAGTAAATACCAACTTGACCTGATTATATTTGGAAATATGCTTTTTAAATTAAATCTGAAAAACTTATTGCATGAGAACTCTGTATTGTGCCCAGAAACATGTCAGGGCTTTTTATTCTACAATCTAGCTCATTATGGATCAGTTGAAAGAACTGGGGGATGGCAGTATTTAGCCCAGAGGTTTTAAAAAAAAAACATTTAGATAGGTGTATGATAGCTGTCTATTTTTATTTGAAAAGCTGTCATGACAAAGAGGGATGAATCTTGTTCTATTTGGCTCTGGAGAAAAGAACCAGGATGATAGTTACAGGGAGGGAAATTTCAGTTAAAAGAAAGGAACTTTATGAACAATTAGAGTTGTCAAAAAAAAAATGAAGGGGCTGCCTTGGGTAGAATCAGGTTCTTTGTCATTAGAAATCTGCAAGTAGAGGCTGCAAGATTATGTAGTCCTCACTCAATGCCCAGGCTGAAAGTATATTTTCTAGCACACTTTATCAGGGATCTCTCCTTTGCTCCCATCCACTTTCCTTACATTAAACATATCCATATAAATGTCACATAAACAGTAATAAAATGTGAATACTTTAAGGACAGAGACTATTTCATTAAAAAAAAAAAGCAAAACTGTACGGCCATAGTGTCTTACACAGAAGGGATTTAATAAAGGTTTATTTAGTTGGGAAGAGGTTGTGGTAGATTACGTATAAGGTCTTTTCCAACTCCCAAATTCTTTAATTTTAAGACACAGACATGCCAATAATTAAAAATTTTCCATAAATTTCATGTTCATATTAAGAAGGCTATTGATAAGCAGGAGAACATTCAGGGAGGATCACTGATTCGACAGGAGAATCTCTTAAAGAAACTGGAGATATTTATTTTGGAGAACAGAAGACTTCAGAAACATAATAGTTACCTCAAATATGTTAAGGGTTATTTTTGTAGAAAGTGAACTGGTCCCAAAAGACAGAATTTGTAACAATGATTGGAAATAAAATTGGAGAGGCAAAATCAGGATTAAAGTTTAAAAAAAAAGTTTTGGGTTTTTTTCCCCAGAATTAGAACAACAAGAAGTAGAATGGGCTAGAATGGGCTGCCTCTTCTCTCTTTACTTCTCTGACTCATTATTTCTCTGTCTCACTCCACTTTTTTCTCTCTGTCTTTCCCCATCTCTTTCTCTATCTGTTTCTCTGTCTCTTTTTTTTTTATGTTTCTGTCTCTCTGTTTTCGTTTCTGGATCTGTCTCCTTTCCTCCCTCTGTTTGTCTCTGTCTTTGTCTCTGTAAGTTTCTGTCTCTCTCTATATCTGTCTATCTCTCTCCCCACTTTCCCTGCTCTTGGAGATAGAAGATGGAACAAGGCAAGAGGGCAAAGAAAAAGAATGAAAATAAAAACATATCCAATTAAATCTACATATAGTAGGACCCAAAATTCCAATAAGAAGACACATATTCTTGTGGGTTGAGACAAGGAATAAAACATATAGAAAATCCCTGTAGGTCTCTGCTTAATTATCATTTAAATGACTGCTACTTTTCCAAGATCTATATTTTTTCTCTGATGTACTAAGAATATGAACTAGTTCTCATTTTTATGGCTACATTGACTGGTGCATCATTTTATGATAAACACAGAAAGACATAGTCTCTGATATTTTTTTCTGCTTACATTTTTTTCACTAACATGATAAAAATAGAAATAAATATAACCCACCAAAAGCATGCATACATTACAGGGACATACATACAATTAAAAAGAAATCAAATCTAAACTATGGTTTCTTTTCTGGTTTTGATGAAAAAAAGCATTCTTTTTTTAAATTAAATTACTTTATTTATTTTCAGTGTTCGACAATCACTTCCATGTATCTTAGATATTTTCCCCCTCCTTCGCCTCCCCCTTCCTGAGACAGCATGCAGTCTTATATAGGTTCTACATGTTTATTCCTATTAAATACATGTTGCATAGAAGAATTAAAATGAATGGGAGAAACCATAAAACAAAACAAAGCGAAACATAATGCAAAAGAAAATGGCCTACTTCTATCTATGACCCAATTACCTAGTTCTTTCTCTGGATGTGAAAAGTGTTTTGCCTTGAGTTCCTTGGAAATTTTTTTGAGTCCTTGCATTGAAATGAAGTACTAAGTCTACCAGAAAAATTATTCTCACACTGTGGTTGTTGCTGTGTACAAAGTTCTCTTGGTTAGGTTCCTTTCCCTCAGCATCAGTTCATACAAATCTTTCATATAAATCTTTCTGAAGTCTTCCTGTTCCTCATTTCCCATAATACAATAGTATTTCATTATATGCATATACCATCATTTATTCAGCCATTTCTCCATTGATAAGCATTCCCTTGATTTCCAGTTTTTGGCCACCACAAAGAGAGCTGATATAAATATTTTTGTACATGTGGGAGCCTTTCCCATTTCTATCTCTTGCTGATGGGCTTTGGTAGTAATATATAGAAATCCAGATGATTTATCTGGGTTTATTTTGTAACCTGCAATTTTGACAAAGTTGTTTATTATTTCAAGTACTTTTTTTACTTGATTTTCTGGGATTCTCTAAGTATATCATCATATCATCTGCAAAGAGTGATAACTTAGTTTCTTCTTTGCCTATTCCAATTCCTTTAATTTCTTTTTCTTCTTTTACTGCTACACCTACCATTTCTAATACCATACTGAATAACAGTGGTGATAATGGACATCCTTGTTTCACCTCCAATCTTAGTGGAAATGCATCTAGCTTATCCCTATTGCATATAATGCTTGCTGATGGTTTTAGGTGGATACTGTTTATTATTTTATGGAAAGATCCATTTATTCCTATGCTTTTCAGTGTTTTCAATAGGAATGGGTGTTGCATTTTGTCCAAAGCATTTTCTGCATCTATTGAGATAATCTTGTGGTTTCTGTTACTTTTGTTGTTGGTATGACCCATAATGCTAATAGTTTTCCTAATATTGAACGAGCCATGCATTCCTGGTATAAATCTTACCTCATCATAATGTATTATTCTCATGAAAAGTTGCTGTACTCTTTTTAATAAAATGTTTTTTTTAAATTTTTTCATCCATATTCATTAGGGAAATTGGTCTATAATGTGTTCTCTCTGTTTTGGCTCTTCCTGGTTTAGGGATCAGAACCATACTTGAATCATAAAAAGAGTTTGTTAGGACTCCTTCTTTGGTAATTTTCCCAAATAGTCTATATAATATTGGAATTAACTGTTCTTTCAATGTTTGAAAGAATCCACTTGTAAATTCATCTGCCCTTGGAGATATTTTCCTGCAGAATTTATTGATGACTTGTTCAGTTTCTTTTACTGAGATGGGTTTATTTAAATATTCAACTTCCTCTTCTGTTAATCTGGGCAGTTTATATATTTTTAAATAATCATCCATGTCTTTTAGACTGTCAGATTTATAGGCATACAGTTGGGCAAAGTAATTTCTGATTATTGTTGTAATTTCCTCCTCACTGGAGGTGAGTTCACCCTTTTCATTTTTGATATTGGTATTTTTTTTTAATCAAATTGGCCAAAAATTTAACAATTTTATTGCTTTTTTTTCATAAAACCAACTCTTAGTTTTATTTATTAGTTCAATAGTTTTTTTTTAATTCAATTTTATTAATCTCTTTTTTTAATTTTCAGTATTTCTAATTTGGCATGCATTTGGGGATTTTCAATTTGTTCTTTTGCTAGTACATCCACTCACATTCATCAATTCACTGATCCCATCTTTCTCTCTTTTATTCATTCAAATATATAAAACTTCCCCTAAACACTGGTTTTGCAGTATCTCAAAAGATTTGGTAGGCTGTCTCATTATTGTCATTCTCTTCAACGAAGTTGTTGATTGCTTCTAAAATTTGCTGTCTAATCCACTTCTTCTTTAGGATTAGATTATTTTGTTTCCAATTAATTTTTAGTCTATCTTTCCATTGCCTTTGATTACACATAATTTTTATTGCATTATGATCTGAGATGGATACATTGACTATCTCTGCCTTTCTACACTGGATTATGAGGTTTTTATGGCCTAGTACATAGTCAATTTCTGTATATATGTCATGTACCGTTAAGAAAAAAGTATATTCCTTTCTATCCCCATTTAATTTTCTCCAGAGATCTATCATTTCTATCTGATTCAGAGTTTTATTCACCTGCTTAACTTCTTTCTTGTTTATTTTGAGGTTAGATTTATCAAGTTCAGAGAAGGGGAGGTTGAGGTCCCCCACTAGCATAGTTTTGCTGTCTGTTTCCTCCTGTACCTCTCTTAAATTCTCCTCGAAGAATTTCGATGCTATACCACTTGGAGAATATATGTTTAGTAATGAAATTGTTTTGTTGTCTATGGTGCATTTTAGTAGGATATAGTATCCTTTCTTACCCCTTTTGATTAGATCTATTTTTGCTTTTTCTTTCTCTGAGATTAGGATTGCTACTTCTGCTTTTTTTTACATCAGCTGAAGCACAATATATATTTCTCCAGCCTTTTACTTTTACCTTGCGTGTACGCTCCTGTTTCAAATGTGTTTCTTGTAAACAACATATTGTTAGATTATAGTTTTTAATTCATTTGGCTATCTGTCTCCATTTGATGGGAGAATAAATTCTACTCACATGCACAGTTATGATTACTATCTGTGTCTTTCCCTCCATCCCCTTTCTCCCCATTTATGCTTTCAGTTCTCCCTTCTCCCTTCCCCTCCACAATAGAGTTTTAATTTTTGACCACCACCTCCTTCAGTCTTTCCTCCCTTCTTTCATCCCCCTCCTTTTATCCCCTTTTCCCTTACTACTTTTTCCCTCCCTATTAGCCTTTCTTCCCTTTTCTTTCCCCTTTCCCCTCCTACTGCCTATAGAGCTAGTTGTATTTCTATACTTAATTGAGTTTGTTGCTCCCTCCTTGAACCCAATCAGATGAAAGTAAGTCTCAAACAATGCTCATCTCCCTCTCCTCTTTCCTTCTACTCCAATATACTTTTGTGCTTCTTCCTGTGATGTAATTTACCTTTTTCTGACTCCTCCTTTTCACATCTCCCATTACAATCCCTTTGTACTCTTAAATCACATTTTTACCATGACATCATTTACTTTATCACTCTCTCTATCTATCTATCTATCTATCTATCTATCTATCTATCTATCTATCTATATATATATATATATATATATATATATATCCCTTTTCTATATCAAAATAAATATACAATTCTCAAGATTAACAAGAATCATCTTCCCTTATAGGGATATAAACAGTTTGCTAATATTGAATAACAAGTTTTTCTTCCCCTGTTTACCTTTTTATGCCTCTCTTGAGACCTGTATTTGAAGATCAGATTTTTTTATTGAGCACTGACCTTTCCATCAGGAAGATCTGGAAATCCCTTATTTTATTGAATGCCCATCTCCTTGCCTGAAATACTATGTTCAAGTAGTTCCAGCTCCTTTGTCTTTTAGGATATTGTATTCCAATTCCTTCAATCTTTTAATGCAGAAGCTACAAGGTACTGTGTGATCCTGACTGTAGCTCCTTGATATTTGAATTGTTTCTTTCTGGCTTCCTGCAGTGTTCTCTCCTTTACTTGATAGTTCTGTAATTTGGCAATGATATTCCTTGGTATTTTTAGTTTGGTTTCCCTTTCAGGAGGTGAATGGTGGATTCTTCTAAAGACTATTTTGCCCTCTAGATCTAGGACTTCTGGACAACTTTTCTTGATGATTTCTTGGAAGATATTGTCCAGGCTCTTTTTTTCATCATGGCTTTCTGGTAGACCAATAATTCTTTGATTTTTCTCTCCTGGATCTATGTTCTAGGTCAGTTGCTTTTCCAATTAGACATTTTACATTTTCTTCTATTATCTCATTCTTTAGATTCTGTGTGACTGATTCTTCATGTCTCATAGAATCATTAGCTTCTATTTGCCTGATTCTAATTTTAATCAAATTGTTTTCTTCAGTTAACTTTAGAATCTCCTTTTCCATCTGTCCAATTGTTCCTTTTAAGGAGTTATTTTCTCCAGTTATGTTTTGTACTTCCTTTTTGATTTATCCAATTTTTCTTTCAAATACTTCTGTGATTTCTTTCTTCATCTTTTTAAAATCATTTGTCAGTTTTTCTTCTATTTCTCTAATTTGGCTTTTAAAATCCTTCTTGAACTCTTCCAAGAATGTTCTTTTGCTTTAGGCCAGTTCATATTCCTTTCTGAAGTTTCAGATGGGAATACAGTCTCAGTGCTGACCTCTTTGGTACTTGTGTTTTGGTCCTTGTCCCCATAGAAGATTCTGTGGTCTTTCCTTTTCTGCTTTGCTTCTTACTCATGATGTTCACACTTTTCTTGGCTTTTAAAGTAGATCTCTATATCTGGGGCACAGGGTGTTCTGTTCCACAGTTCTTGTGACTAAAATTTGAGGCTTTGTGTGTTGTGGCCTCTGGTTCTTTCAGCTAGAAGCTAAAATGTTGCAGCTTACCTGGTACTGAGCTGGCTGGTGTTGGAAAGCAGACCAGGTGAAGTCTTTTTGGGTTTCCCCACAGTTACCCTGGAGCTAGCTTGTTAAGTGTGGAGGAGTGCTGGTCTGGCCACAGGAGGTCTCCTCTGCTGAGCTAGAGCATAGGCAAGCTCAGTGGTTGCTGATCCCATCTGCGCTAACATCTTACCCTTTTCCCCTGGGTTGCTGAGGCATGCTGTGCTGGTGCAGCACTAGGGTTGGTGGTTGTGGGCTTCACCCCCCCTGGGCTCAGAATCTTCTCCTGGTTTGCTGAGGTGGGGCTGTCTGGGACAGCTCTAGTCCTGTGCTGGTCCCCTTCAGCCACAGTAAGAGGGACCCTCTTAAGCAATTTTCCTAGTCTCATGGGCTAAGAGATGATTTACCTCTTCTGCTACTCCCACTGTTCCAGGATTTTTCCTGGAGTGATATTCTCTGAGCTCTTCAAGGTCAACAAGGAAAGGGAGATGGCAATTACCAATCACTCTGACATCTTGGTTCCCAGAAGTCCCCTAAGACTTTCAAAATAAGCATTCTTTAAAGCTCACTGCATACCTATTTCTGTGACTTCTGATAGAAGTCACTTTGAGGTTTTTATTTGACTAATGTGAATCTTGAAAGGAAATGTAAGTTTCATCATGCTTAACATATATGCTTTTTGGTGTGTAAAAATGGGACTATTCTTTAAAAAAAACCCAGAGAATTGATTGTTTTTGTTTTATTCTTGAAGAGTGAAATAGTTGGAGTTTTATGGGATTCAAGATAAAAACTTCTACTGTATCTGTAAAATGCTTTGTGGTCTTGAAGAATTTCTCATCTAAAAACACTTTCACAGAGCACAGATAGTGACCATAATTCTGGAATAAAAGCAGGAGGAAAATCTGCTCAAAAGTTTTTTCCACAGAGAGCATGGGCTGTGGACATTTAAAAATAAGTCCCAAATCAAAGATTATTATAAAATATCTTAAGGTCTGATTCCCATTGGAAAAAGTAGCTTGAATAGAATCATTATCTACTGATTTAGTAAGTACAGAATTAAAAAAAAAAAGAACTTAAGTAGCATTGCTGCCAGTACTATCATGGTAAACATCTAATTGCCTAGCATCCCAGCAATGAATTAATCACATAATATAAACTGTCATATTAAGATGAAAATTTCATTGTGTTTTTATATTGTAATCATGCAATTATTATCAGATCCTTAGAAAGGGCAATGACCAACTTGACTCCCTGGCCCTATATTGATTTAACCTTCAAAGTCTGAGCCACTAATCTTCATTTAGAATAGGTCACACCTACCATCTCAAGTAAGTAAAATTTAAAGATTTGTAGGTCTACAACTCATTGTACATGGTATCTGTCTTCATCTGTGTCCCACTTTCATTTGCTACTCCAGTTTCCCCATAACTCTGTTTCCCTATAAGTCTACTGAGTTCGAATCCTTGCTTGATTCCCTAAAATGAACTAAATTGGCTGTCCTTCAATTTATATATTACTATTACTGGACTCCAAATATCTATCACTGAATATTGCTAACCAAAGAAAACAACAACAAAATAGAAGCCTGCCACTTCAACCACCACTGTACATATAATTTAACCCACTAAGGTTTAATGTCATATTCCTCCTTGTCACTCTTATGATATTTCATAGTCTTTTAAATAGTTTGTGAAGTTGCTCCATGGTTTCATGGAACTTTAGAGATGAAAGGGAACTTAGAGCCTACTTATATCAATTCTCTGATTTTAGAAAAGAAAAAAGATTAAGTGATTCAATGTATTGAAAAAGTTAGTGTAAGAAGACAAAACCAGAATCTATATCTCCTGATTTCCCAGCCTAATACTTATCCTATTACACTGCCTTTCACCCTTGATACAAACACATATTAAAAATTACAACGCAGTTAAATCTGGTAATTATGCTAAACACAACAACATGTTCTTTGCTCAGTGCTGCTATAGCCTTTTCTGCTTTTTCTTGCTCCACTTAAAGAACTAATGGGAAAAAGAAAAACCTAAGATTATTTAAAATATATATGCTTAATTGGTACTGATTTTTAATGAAAAGTCATTACAATGTCCCTGGATAGTAAGAATGAGACATAAATGCACAATAAAAACCATTGAAGAAATAGATTTATATACAGAAGTTATTTAATCAAGAACTTATTTCTAATTAGTGACAACTCCTCTCTAGGAACTCCAGTTTTGAATATAACATATTACAATATTACCCTACAACATTTCCTGTTCATATTTAGAGCTTTACATCAGCCATAAATTCAGAAAGTGCTACTTTCTCTAGTCTCTAGTATAGAAGTTGGATAATTTCACCTCATTATTATATAAGTACAATATAGGCTAATGATAGTTTACTATTAATTATAATTACCTGAACAAAATTTTTTTTGTATTAATATAAAGACCAGCTGAAAGAGATACATGATAAATAAATAAGGGAAAGAACACATCTGTGATTACTGATGATAACTGACCATCAAGAATGGGAAAAGACAGATCAGACTGAACAGCAATACCATATGTGTACTTATGTAGCATTTGCCATTTCTCAATGCAAGTAAAATATTAAAGCTTATTACTTAGAGCCAGAATCAGCTGGCATCTTATAGAACTGAGCTTGAAGGTATAAGACAGGAGTAATGCAAAAAGTAGTTAAACTTTGAGGGGGAGAATCATGTATGCATCAGTATTAAAGCCCCCGCCCCCCCCCCCCCACACACACAGGGGTAGTTTTTTAAAAGCAAATCTATGTTTATGACAACAAAGAAATGAATAATATAGGAAAAGGGGGCAGATAAAAGAAATTGGAAAAAACAGAGAAAGAAGACAGCAAGGAAATAGAATTGGGAAGGAGTCTAACAGAAGCAAAAGATAAAGACAATAGAAGAAAGCATAAAGGGGAGACTGAAGAAATAAAGAATATCTACCAGTAAATATTATGTAGCTGGTACATGTTTTAGGCTCTTGAGGCAGTCATTTCAGGCTTAAAACAGTCTAGTTTGGAAGACTATACACACACACATGTTTCTGTATAAACACATATGTACATGATAGCCACAATAAAAATAACTAATACATTTGAAGGGAATGATACATAATCAGTGCTATATGGTCATATTTAATTCTCTCTCTCTCTCTCTCTCTCTCTCTCTCTCTCTCTCTCTCTCTCTCTCTCTCTCTCTCTTTCTCTCTCTCTCTCTTTCCTCTATCTGTCTATGTTTCTGTACTCAAAAAATCTAGCACCATTCCTTTAATTAGTAGATAACAAATAGTTGTTGAAGAGATAGATACGATATTGACTCCACAAACATGTATTACACATTTTCTTTATCAAATGCAGTTAGTCACTACAATGGATATCAGAAAGAAGAAATGGCTTCTGATCTCAGAGTCTTTTTCTTTGAAGTTTTTGCTTGTAGATGCTTTGAAGTCATTCTCGTCTTTTTTTCATGGTAAACCTCTTCCTAGCTGTTGTTTATGCTGACTTTCCTAACCTCCTTCCTGCCTTGAGATTTTATGTTAGAGGTAGTCTTAGTGCAATTCTGGAAGGAAGACTTGAACTGGTTCTGCTGCTACTTTCTTGGGGGGTACTGATAGTTGTATTACTCTAGCTTCTCTGAGACAGTTCAGACTGGTACTTGTTAGCTTTCCATGATCCCAAAGTGATCTGATCCAAAGAAGACAGTTTCCTTTCCCACTGGTGTTAGTTCTACATGTTTTGGGTTTGTTTAAGCCACGAGTCTATGGGCTTGTACCATTTTGAGTTTCAGTAATATTGATGCTAGACTCAGAACCCAGATAGAAAACTCTGCTTGTTCAGATTGACAAGTTCAGAGTGACTTCCTCTTCATCGGATATTTATGCCCTTGTTATTCCTCTAATGGCTTAAGACTGGATTAGAAGTTGGAACTGAGACCCTGCTATAATATTGGGCTCCAAGCTACACAGGTATGGCTTATTTTTTATCTTGTTCCTTATTTGGTACACATACTATGTCCTACGACAGCTCTCTACCATGGATGTCCATACTTACTCTGGGTGCCATCCCCAGACCACCCAGGACCTTTGATGAGGAACTAGGTAGTAAGCTACAGATCTACCAGCTGGGACCTGTTCCTTTACTCTACACAAGCTTAGGCATCTCTAATCCATATCTGGGATCTCTTCTTGACTTCCTGAGCTGGCATGCCCTATTCTGACCAAACCTTGTCACCAAAGCCTACAGACCTCTCTGTTTACCTATAGAGATAGGCTAGAAGGACAACTTACAGTGATTTTTTACTTGAATTTTCTGAAAAGAATTCTGTCTACTTCTAGATTTTCTAGATAAGTGAGGAGGAACTGGTACACTTATTCCTGAATGGCATTTTATTTCTTAATTCAAAAACATTACTCCAATTTAACAATTATAATAGCTACTATTTACATAATATTCGAAGGTTTGCTAAGTACCTGACAAATATTATCCCATTTTATCCCTACAACAACCCTAGGAAATTTTTGTTGTTGTTCTTTCATTGTTTGAGTAGCGTGTGGCTCTTTGGGACTACATTTGGTGTTTTCTTGGCAAAGATACTGGACTGCTTTTCCTTCTCTAGCTCATTTTACAGATGAATAAACTAAGGCAAACAGAGTAAAGTGACTTGCCCAGGGTCAGACAGCTAGTAAGCCTCTGAGGCCAAATTTTAACTCAGGAACATGTCTTCTTGGCTCCAGGCTTCACACTCTGTCCACTGTGTTACCTAGCTACCCAACACTAGGAAGAAGGTACTATTATTATCCCCATTTTATAGATGAGGAAACTGAGGGAAACAAATTTAGCGAGCTTCTCAATTTCACTCAACCTAGTAAACAGCAGGAAGGATTTGAGCTCAGGCCTTTACTGATAAAATCTGGGGTAGTCATTTCACTTCTTTTCATTACAGACAGAAGCATAATTGGATGAGAAGATGCTAAGATGGATTATCTAAATCTGGGGATCATGGGTTGAACCATAGTGGATAGAGCTTTTAAGTCTTCCAAACAAGTTTTGACATTGCAAATCAAATATTGAAAGTTTAGTGTACTGACACAGAGTCAGGGGCAAAGCTACAGTGCATAAACTGGATTTAAGAGTGGTAGAGCAGTGTGAAGTCATCAGCTTCACTGTCTACCAGTCATAGAAGTCTAGTACCAAGACAAAAGACAATCAGCAATTGCCTGGCATGCAGTGAATGACCTTAGTGTCTATGATGTTCACCAAGTTCTAAGTATTCCACAGAGCCTGCTTTAGTTGCCTTCATGGTTGCTGGAACAAATTGTTCTTATCCATTTATTCTGAAGGGGGGAATGTCTTCACATGCTTGAAGAGGATATCCACTAACTCACAAACAGGTTTGAGGCCTGAGGCCCTCAACCTGGTTTAGCCCATCTGCCAAGACAGTTTTACCAAGGTGCAGTTACTGGACATACCCCAGCTTTTAGGAGCTACAGGTGAGACTTGAGTGACAGATGGGCACCAAAGGTGGATAAACGGCCCTGAAAAGGACTCAGCAAGCTCTCACACCAGAGGGGCTAGTCTTTTCTGAACACCCCATACACCTCCATAATACAGGAAGCAAATATAACTAAAAAAGAAGTCTTGGGCACTGTTGGTAGACATACACAATATTAAGTGATCTTGAGAAAGGACACCAAAGTTAGGTTGATTTCTTGTAAAGGTTTTCTGAAGGACATGGACAAGACTCTTAGGGCAAATTTCTGGTACATAGTGTTTAATAAATGCTTGTTAATTGACTTCTGACCAGTAGGATGAGAAAAAGTAGTGAACTGTTATCCAATGCACTGGAGGAAATAAACACATAGCTGTGATTAGAAAATTACAGAATTATTGAGCTTAAGTATTCAAAGGTCACATTCAGATTGAAAACTTTGTGTAGGGAAACAGCAGTAAACCTGGATAATTTATATCCTGACTAGAAAGGACACTGGAAAACCACTCAAGTAATCAGATTCCCCGTAGTTGCCAGGCTCTGTCACATAGAAGGCATTTTGAATTCTATCAAAATCCCTCCTATCAGCACACTCAGTTTTACAGTCCTGACTGAGACCTCATCATAGAGACTTCTGGGCTCCGATAATTTATATGTGCTGACTATATAATCTCAGTCCCAGTGAATGTTATTGGAAATAGTTGATGTCTTTCTACTTCTGGAGTTCAACTCTCAGTATTTCTATTCTCAGAGTCCTGTCTTCTTATCTTGATGACAAACGTGTTCTTTGACATTAGTGGAAACCCACAGATCTGCTACTCTCACAACAAAAATGGTTATGGGATAAGCTGATGCTATTGTATAACCAGATATAATATTTAAAGAAAATAAAACAAGTAAAAGCTGATGAAATAGTGTCAATACTTTTCAATACAATGGAGTCAAGTTCTATAGTTCATTAGTTTTTCTCCCATTTTCCTTGTTTTATCTTAAACAAAAAAATATTATTTAAGCAATTATTGATTATACTTGACAGGACTTCCTTAAAGGTAAATTATATTGCCAAAACTTTCTCAAAGTGAATCATAATATTGTGGACATTATAATTTAAATTTCATGGTCTTCAGTCATTAGAGATGCAATACAGGGTGCTATAATAATGAGTTGAAGTGACACAAGTTGAATGTGGGAGGAAGTGTTTTGCTTCTTTTTTCTTTTGTTGTTAAATTTTATAATGCAATAATCATTTTAGTATAAGCAATAATAGTTCTTCATGAAGATTATTTTGCATAAGCATTCTCAAAGGCTTTAAAAAGTCTGCTGGAAGCAACCTTTTTATTTTTAAGTCATTTCTTTTTATTTTGTTGTTATGTCCTGCATAATGGAGAACATTCTGAGTGCAAATGCAGATTCAGATACTTCCTTGTAGGCTCTGGTTGGTGTAACGGCAAGCAAAGTTGGAATTTTGCTGTTTTTTTGGACTGAGTTTTAGCCAATCAAGTAACTGTGATTGAGTCTTGCCTTTGAATCAGTCAAGAATCTTTAATTTATCAAAGATTCTTGACTGATTCAAAGGCAAATACAATATATATACATATATATATATATATGTATATATATATAGTATTGTTTGGAAAGAGAAGCTGAGCTGAGAGAGCAGTCAGAAGCAGAACTAAGAGAGAGAAGGGAGCCTGAGAAGGCTAGGGGAACTTGCTTGTGGGGAGGTCTAATGGAAAGAATGTTTATGATGTCAAAAGCCCTGTCAGTTGGTGTTAATTTCTCAGACAGAAGCCCTGTCTGTTAGTCTTTATAAGTGAATTGAGATGATAGCATTGGTAATGTATATAAATATTGTTATAGCCCTGTTAAGCTTTGTTTTCCTAGAAACAGAAGCTGAGGATAGGAGCCCCTGAAATCTTCTGTCAGGCAGAAACAAGAAGAGTTTGGAATGGCACAGTCCCCATGAGCTGAGACAAGGATCAGTAGCAGAAAGCTGCCTATGTGTGAACCATGCAAGAGTTGGGAGTGGTCCACCCATGGAAGAGGAACCTTGGGGTTTGGGAGTCAGTCTCACGTCAAGATGAGAGAGGACTTTACTTGGACACTGTGTATTGATTAAGGAGATTATTCTTACAGTGACCTAGGGGTGGATGGTGTGGTATTTTCTGCTACCCCTTAAGGGTGCATCATGCTAGAGAAAACACTAGCCTAGGACCCTCTGACTTGGGGAATGCAATGATATATGCTATATACCATATGATATTTTGAGTGTTATGAGATACATATATGTATTAGATGATATGTTTTGCTTAAGGATGTTTTATGAATGTCATTCTTTACTTTATTGAACAATGTTCAGTTTATTGTTGAATAAATAGAGGGCTCATTATACGATGTGATTAGATCCTGAAAATCATTCACACCAGCAGTCCTCAGGTGTGCTGCCTTGATTGAGTCATTACAGTTGACAAGTTACTTAATTCTCAGTCTCTATTTCAGATTCTCTCCAATGAGAATTATACTTTTAACATTTAACTCACAGGAATATAGTGTAAGCCCTAAATCAGCACACATAGAAGAAAGGGAATCAGCTGAGTACATCAGTGAAATCACACAATCTCCATAAAGGTATTTTCCAGATTATAAAACCTGATACTTTATCCAGGTAAGAATATTTCTGTATTGAATTAATCAAACACAGACTTTAGACTAAGTATAAAAAAAAAGACTTTTAATAGGATGTGTGTTCAAGCTATTTAAAAAATAGTTATAGCCAGAGGGTCATCTAAAAGACACAAAGCCAGTTCAGGTCCAAGAAATCCAAGTGAGTGAGAGCCAGGAAAGAGAATGATCCTGGCCAAAATCCATGAAGAGTAAATTGGGAGGTGAAGGATAAGAGTGCTTTAGTCTCAGCTTTAGAACCTACCTACTTCCTCCCCCATTCCCCTCCCACAATTGAAACTCAAAAATCTGGAAGACTACATTATATCCCATATACCTACCAGCATCCTAGTAGCATTCTGGAATAGCTGATGGCAGTATTTGCATTGAAGTCCAGGAGGGAACAGATGAGATGAAGAAAGTTTAGTCAAAGAGTCCCCCAAGCTCCTCAAAGCAGTAAACTGTATGTAAAGGAAATGTCTTGAAGATTAGCAAAAGTACTTCCAGGACCTGAGTTAGCCTTATAGCATATGTGTTCTCTAAACTTGAGACTATTTTACCCTGTAGGCTATGTCTACTTTTAGAAGAATCTGTCACAGTCTTTTTGGGGAAATTCTTTTGAACCTATTGTTTTATTATACTGCATAAGCAAATATTCCTTTCTAAAAGTCAATTAAAGTTGGATGACTAATGGATACCAACTGCTAATCAGGGTGAAAAGCATATCGTTGGGGGTTCATGAGTTACAGTACTAGAAAGATATCTCCAAGGTCTTAGGATTGACTATAGACCCTACGAAAATATAGCAGCCATGATCTCTGTACACATCACTCATCAGTTTGAGTGGAGTTCAGATAAGTCACTGAAGAACGTATGTTACACGTAAATGAAGGTTTATATTATTTTTATTTTCTGAGTCCTCTTCCTAAATATAAGCAATAAGAAGAGACCTATTACTTTTGAGTCACTTTGGAAAGTCTATATTTAATGGAATCATAGCTCTTGAGATTCGTAAAGCTGATGAGTCATTTATACTATCCTATACACTGCCGCACAAAAATTTAAAAATAAATCCTTTATACATTATCTTTTACCTGATAATCTTTATTGGGTAGAACTGAATCACTTCAGGAAGTGATCCTATTCATTGATAGATCAACTATTATAGAAAGTGTTTTGCTTTTTTTCTATCTTTGAAATTTCTACCCATTATTCCTAGTTCTGCCCTACAGAGTCAAGCAAAACAAGTCTAATCTTTCTCCCATGTGACAGTCCTTCAAATGCTTGATGGCAGCTATCCTTAACCCCTTCATCTCCCTCCTTCTTCTCCTACTCTTCTCTTCCTCAGAGTTAGCATCCTCAGTTACTTTAATAGTTCCTAACATGGAATGAACTAGAGGCCTCTCACCATGCTATTGCCCTCGAATGGACATTATTCAGTTTATCAGTACCCAAATGAATTTGTGATCTTATCAATTCAGAACAGGTCATAAACCATCTATGCCTGACCCTTTT
The DNA here is from genome assembly GCF_028372415.1 of Notamacropus eugenii. NCBI lineage: Eukaryota > Metazoa > Chordata > Mammalia > Diprotodontia > Macropodidae > Notamacropus > Notamacropus eugenii. Next base: position 135,048,637 of record NC_092875.1, on the reverse strand, counting down.
GTGTCTTTCTTGCCCTGGTCTCTCAAGAAATTAAGCACAAGTCAACAATCTTATAGTCTTTGCTTATGTTCTGTTGAATGCATGAGAATGCCACTGGAACACTTAGGTTATCTATTTGTCAAGAATTCCTGTTTCTGGGAGTTCTTCTTTGGTTACATGTTGCAGTCTGCTCATAAACATCAAGTACTTTTCTGTTGCCCTCAGTGTGATAATCATCTTGATTATTCAGAGGTAGTGGTATTCCAGGTCTCACTGCCACAAAACAATACTGGAAAAACATTTGTATTGAAATGATGGACCTTTTCTGTTAGATAAGAGTATGGTGAAGACAGATCTGTCTGGCTCATTAGTTTACTATTACATTTTCATTATAAGTATTCATACCTTGAGAATTGGCACACTCTACAAATAAGGGTTTGATTTGTTCTTTTGTTGATTGTCTAGATTTGAGAAAGTGATGAAGAAAATATTAACAACGTTTATTAGACTCCAAAGTGTGTTGTGTATACCTCCCTCCAGCCCCCAAGAAAGATTATTATTAAACATTTACTAGCATATCAGTGCAGTAATGGGAAACTTGAGGTCACTATAATACTTTTCAAGCTCCAGAAAGCAATTCAATCCATATTGTATTTGACTATCATCTCACACTGTTAACTCACTGAGCTTTAAGTTTACTAAAACACTTCATATTTTAATTTATAATATCTTTTTAATGAGGGATGACCAAGGAAGGCACAGTCATTGAGGCTTGGGCAGATATTTGTTAACCTGGTTTCAGTTTTTAAAGTATACCCAGATATTATGTCTGTTCTAATCCAAATGTATGGAAAATTTCTTGAGTCTATTTCTGGTCATGAGTAATTGAGTATTTGGTATTTGATAAAATTTCTTCTAAATTCATGGCTAGCAACAAGAACTAATGATTCAGTAGGTAGTGAACAAGAACTGAATGTGCATATGAAAAGGATGACCTGCCCATCTTTCATTCCCTTTCCTTAGTAGCATTGAGTATGGTGGGCTACTTTAAACTGGTGTGTGTGTGTGTGTGTGTGTGTGTGTGTGTGTGTGTGTGTGTGTATGTGTGTGTGTGTGTGTGTATGTGCATATGTGCAGTGGTACAGTTGCTTAAATTTTCCCTCTCAAGTACTGTGTGACTATGAGCACATCCACTTCTTTTGTGTTTATTCTTTTCTGATCTTATGTGAATGCATATTTCTAGAGATGAAAGCCTACGAAACCAAAGAATTTTGGGAGATCCAAAGGGCCCATAAAAGGTGCCAATAGCAGAGCATATAAGTATAGTGGCCAACAACAGAGGAAGTACATGTAGACATATATGGAAAGACAGTCACCTGAGAGTGTGTATCAGTAAGCACCCCGACATACACAGGGGGACCTGCTATCACGGTTTCTTAGATCTGTATTCATAAAAGGAAAGGCAACTTTTGAGGGGTTAAGCATCACTTTAGCCAAGCACATATATCATTCACCTAGTTCAGGAAAGTCAATACCCTGAACCTCAAAGAAAATACAGAGAAATTAAAAGTCAAGAGACATGGCTTCCCCTACCTGACCATGATTCAACAGACAGGTACAGCTATCTGACCATAATTACCAGAGAGAAAAGCACAACATCTGAGTTCTCAAAGTCAGGGGGCTCCTTAGCATCTTTCAAAGTGCTCATCTGGTACTCAAACCTTCTTACCAAAACTAAGCCCCAAAGTAAAACCTCACTCTCAGAGTTTTTATACATTTTTTAGAGCCAGGTGGTATCACATCCCTTGAGAACAAGTGCCTCATTAACAAAAGGCATGAACCTCCTTACAAATCTTCCCAGGCCTGACAATGGGTGGGAAAGTTCCTCCTCAGTCACATTCAAATACAGGCATTATACTTCTTGATTAGACTAAAATAAAAACATCAAAAGATCCTACTTTACTTGCCTTTACAGAGCAGTGTTAGATTCAGGGATCATGACCCCTTGTAATAGAGGGAAGTCCTAGTTTTGAATTCCAAAGAGCCACTAATTTTCTAAACCTAACAGGGATGTATACATAAGGTGAACTTCAAATTTCTGTGAAGGGAGGTTTATTTCCAGTGCCCCACATCTGAGTTTGCCACTTTGAACACTTAAGTATACTCTATATGTAAGTCTACTTTGGGTTTCCTGAACAAATACCTGTGCTGTCTTATGTTAGAATATTTATTCACCTAAAATTCCAGGAGATAGTTTTATCCTTTTATATTTCCTGCCTAGCCTTAAATTCATGAACATTAATCCTTAATAGAACTGAATATGACTTTTATATCAAAGAGGAAACCATATGAAAACATTGCGATAATCACATGATGTGCAAGAACACCAAACAGTTCCATAGAAAAGTACATGAAAAATTACTTCCCATGGAAAATTTTTCCAACAATACCAAAATGTCATCTTGACTTGGTAAGTGAAAAAATTTTAATGTGGATTAAGGAACAATAGAGGTTGAAAGTTTTGAATTTGAATCCAGGAATCACATTGAGCCAATGGATGAATACGATATGAACAAATGCCTTTCTCTTGAGGTAAAATGGTTTGAACATAAGGCTATCAAAGAGAAAGCTCAGCATATGACCATAAAAATAACAATCGTTGCTGTGAAATCAATGCTCAAGAATACATTTAGAGCTAATAATATTTAAATAATTTCAGCACTAAACATATACTTTTGATATGCTAAGGAAACAGGGCATATTTCTTCTATCAATCTATAGAAAGATTAGAACTTTCATAAAAAGGGAAGAAGAGAATTTATAGATATTCTCAGCACATGTTAGATTGGTTACAATTTTGCCAAAATATTTGGAAAAAAATAGATATCACTTTACAAAGCAATAGTAAAAGCCTATAAGACCTATATGCCAATAGATTGGCTGAAAGTAACTCATGGTCGTTTATTTTGAAACATAACATATGGTAGAGCTAACACTAAAGAGAAAAATCAAAAGGCATTTCTTGAGTGACATCTACTTGAATTCAATTAACACTATACAGACAAATTATCAATGACAAGAATGCTGTCATGAATATATATGTATATACTGTACATGGTAATATAAATGAGTGGTTTATAATTATGATTCAGTATCAGATCACTGTCCTGAGAAATTATAGGAACATCATCCTTAAGAAATCTTGGCTTTCTGATCAATACATATCATACAAAAATGTGGTAGAAAGTATGCAACATATAAGTACAGTTTCTAAAAATATATCAATTATTAAATACCAGAAAGACAGGAATTGTACACCAAAACCTTGCTGTCTTACAAATGAACACATGCTAAATAACCATACCACTTACAAAAACTTCAAAATATTCTTAAGAATTTGGGAAATAAATTGTGCCAGAACTGGAACACCATTAGAGACAGGAAAGTTACCAATACTGTCATAACACTGATCCATAACAATTTAAGAACAAAGGTGTTCACAGATATCACCACAGTATATACAAAATCCAAACTACATGGAATGAAGAACTTTCAAAAGAAAGAGATCTCGGGGGAGGGCAAAGAAACTAAAATTATATGGGAAGAAAACAATGCACACATCACTCCATGTCTAACACTAGAGTGGTATTTAAGATGTTTTCAATGAATCTACTGAGGATGAACAAATAAATCATTTATTAATTGCCTACTATGTTCAAAGTACTGAGTGAGGTCTGAGGATACAAATAGAAAACTAAGACATTCCCTGTCTACAAGGTACTCACACTGTACTAAGGAAGATAATACATATGGATATCTCCAGCTGCAAGTAAGATGGAAAGGTCCTAGGGTCCTTAGGGTGCAGAAGCAAAGCAGATGGCAATGCATCTTTAATGTCATTTCCATTAATAAAATCATGGTGACAAGAATATTATCTTCTAAGTTTTCATTAAAATGTGACTGTAGCATCTATAAGTGCAGTTGGAAGGCTGTATCTCCACAGGGGCTACACTTGAGATATAAAATCACATACACACACACACACACACACACACACACAATAAATTGAGACAGTAGGACATGGTTATAAGTAGACAGAAAGAACTTAAGTTATATACTGACTTTGATTCATACCAGATGTTTGATTTCAGGCAAATAAATTAAAGTCTCAGTGCTCCAGGTAACTCTCTAAGACTTTAAGCTATAAGTAAGTTTTCAGTTCACACCACTGAAGAGAATTGCAATGTGGGAGTTCCCTATATCTATTAAATCATATATCTGGACACCTGCTCTCCCCCATAACAAAATTTTAAAAATTCCCCCAAAGCTCTTAGAAAATGAACAACAGATGTCTTAATATAATAGAAAGATCAACACTGTATATTTCCATAATAGTTAAATATAGTACACTTTAAATTCATGACCATTCAAAATGCCTTGAAAACAAAAAGAAAAATGAATAGTGGTACAGCAAAGCATTTTACTACTCGTTAATTTCTTTAGAGACATAGCATCTAAAAAACTGAAGAATGATGGATGAATGCTGCAGACTGTAGTACTCAATAAATATATGAAGGCCACCTTGAGCTGTGAAATCTGTCTCTACAAAGTAAAATATTTCAGACCTGACCCATACTTGTCACCCTTAATGTAACCACTTGCTGTGCTTTATGGACTTTTTTTTCTTTTCAGAGGCTCACTGTTATGTGACTGACATCAAGTAAGTATTCTACCCTAAGCCAGATTCTTCAGAAAAACATGAGGAATAAAATAAAGGACATTAGGAGGTCAATTACAATACAGACCAGTATAAGTGAGTAGTTTTTCTCATACTGTTTGACCTGGGCTAAGTTTGACACTTGTTCTCTTTTCCTTGTATTACCTCAAACTGTCAGATCAGTTCCATCACTTCAAATAATGCTTTTAATGCTTTTAAGATTTGATGATTTTCAGACCTATTTTAAAGATGTCTTGTACCTATCAAACAGACTCCTTATCATTAGCATCCCCTTCTACAACAGTGCTCAAAGTGACAAAGAATCCTTTGTCAATATGAATTTGGCACTCTGAAAGGAACCATCCCTATTGGGACTATATTTTGTGAGTCCTTGGTGCAACCAGTTTTAATGGAGGGAGTTAGGGGAGAAAGCATTCCAAACATACTTAATCCAGGCACTACCACTGGATCAGAGTTATAATCTGGTATGAGACCTGAGAAAGCATACAGCCAGAAATAATATGGCTATTATAAGAGCAAAATATATAATGATATCTCTAAAACAGTACTTTTCTGAGGAATGATTTTCAGTGTAGCTAAAACTTTTGTCTCCGAATATTTTTCTGGAAATAGTGGAATAATTTTATAATTCTATGGTTATCTACATGGAACCATCTTCAATTCCTAATACTTAAAACTTTTTCATTTTTCAATATAAAATCATCTGGTTCAAATCATCTTCTTATCTGTAAAATGGAAAGGAAAATATCAAAGGATATGGAAAAGGACTTCATAAACCATAAAAAATGTTGTATGAATGTGAACTAAGAAACAACACTAAAAGTACTCTATTCTTCCCTCTCTGAATAGCATCCTATTCTGCTCAGACTCATATTTTTATTACAGCCTTAGCTACACCTCACATAAGACCTATATCAATATGAACATGGATGAGTAAGTTTTACTCAGTAGCAGTATTATACATGGGAATGAGGACAGTAACAGACCTCCCCAACTCTCCCCTGCTAGAAAACAAAAACAAACAGTATCATGTTGTAGATATAAATCATCATGAAGAGTAATGTGAGTTTTCTCCTTAACCCAAAGATTGGAGAATCAATACTCTTGTGTTTTCTTGCCTTTATTTTCTTACCTGCTTTAGATGATAATTTAATTTTAATACTTAACTTTCAAGTGACAAGTAAAATATACAGTTATTTTATTCCTCAGTTCTTGTTATCCAATCCAACACAAACATTAAAGTGGTCCAATTCCTAAAATAATTTCACCACAACCTTCTGTGAAAGCTGTGAATTGTGGTGCTTCCTCACTGCTGCAAAAACAGTATGAAGAAGGAAAATAAATAAGCCACAGTTCTCTTACCCATTGAAGGGCTCAAAAAATCTTATGAAAATCACGTGCAGGATAGGTAGTAAAACTACTGTGATTTCTGTATTACTGATGAAGATATTGAGGCTCTGGGGTCAAGTTATCTCATGATGGTCAGAAAGTTAAGTGGTAAGGCTACAATTACAACCCAGGTCCTCCAATATCATACCGAGCATTGTCATACCATGCTGTTCTTTTATAATCTGAAAGGACACAGACGATTACCTCAACCAAAATTAAGGGGAAGAGTTGTTCTGTCATAGCATATATGAGTATACTCACAAATCAGTTAATATACCACAAAGATAACAATACGGTCATCACTATAAATAATCAGATCCTAAAATGGTACTTAATTGTAATCAGTGTTTAAAAAGGTTTGAGGAGAGAGTAGATGGTCAGCATTCATCTGGAACTATCTAAATTCTGAATAGCATCATGGCATATAGGAAAGAACATTAGTCTAGGAATCACAAATCTTGTAGTCTAGTTCTGATTCTAGAACTAATTAGATTCATAAGTCACTTCATCTCCTTGAGGTTCCTTCTTGTCATCTGTACAATAACACTAGAGTTTCTAATTTCCCTTACAATTACAAAAAGATTCACAACAATCAATGATGGTAGATAAATATTAAAAACTGATCAAGCCTTGAGCAATATTTTGCAACACATTTTGTAGCCAGACACAGAAGACATATCACCTGGCCATGTATATACAATGACTAAGGTATGGAGAAAGGAAACATGAATTCAGGGAGACTATGTAATGACTGCATGAATTAGGGAAGAAGGATATGGTTTAATCAACATTAGGAGCTTTTTGAAAAGGAAAAGTCAGAGTATGTATATATAACGTGTACTAAACAAGTAATGAGTTTCTAGAGGTCATGAAATCCAGGACTACAAATGAATGGAAAATGAGCATCATTTCTAAATACGATGGAAATGTACATAACTGTGTGTTCACAATTGGTCAACTGACTGGACCCAAAGAGTGCTGCAGGGTGATTATTTTCAATTTAGATTATAATCTCTAATAGAGATTATAATCTAGTAGGGAACCATAGTACTCTGTTGGGATCCCTGTTCTCTTACGTGGAAGAGAGTTTCGACTAGTTGCTTAGCCTTGGAAAGCAGAAATCAGGTCAATGATTAGAATTATGAGGAGGCAGATTTTTGACACTCTGTGTAGGAAAATCATCCCAAAAATTAAAGCTGTTTTATAATGGAATGAGCTGCCTATGAAGACAGTGGGCTCTTTGACACTGGAACTCTGAAAGAAGACCTGGATGACCTAACCACTTGGTGACAATGAGATTCATGAATGGGTCAATGATATACTAGATAATCTCAGGGGGTTCCCTTTAAGTTCTGCACTTCTGATTGTCTGTTCATATATTTAAATGGTTTAATTGTCCTATGAATGTTCATAATGTCGAGAGAGCTTTTGTTTCAAATAAAAATAAACTTTTGACAGCTATTTCAATTTAATCAAATTAAAGAAATATTCACCACGCTCCCCTTTTGGGCAAAGTGTGTTTGTCCTTCGTTGCCAAAGAAGACCACGTCATCAGAGAAATAATAACATGACTTGCACTTGACTTTGTTTTAAATGAGGGAGGGTTGTGCAGGTCACCAGCCTCACTTCTCCTCCAGAGTCATCTGAATCCAGTGACCAGATGATCCAGGAAGACGTAACTGGGGTTAAGTGACTTACCCAAGCTCACACAGCTAGTGAGTGTCAAGTGTTCTGAGGTGAGATTTGAACTCAGGTCCTCCTGACTCCTGCACTGGTGCTGTATCCACTTGCACCACCTAGCTGTCCCCTTTTGGGCAAAGTATTACCATCTGGTAGGAAAAGTAAGATATATTCAAGAACTTTAATACACATTTTATATTAATAAATAAAATAAAATTAAAAATAAATTATATTTAGTGAAACAGAGAAAGCCTTATGGAGGAAATAGCATTTTGGCTATTATTTAAAAGTTGGGTAGAATTTTTTCAGACCTAAATTAGGAGGAAGGGTAGAGAATTAGAGGATGGGCAATTGAATAGGAACGTTTATGATGTATTCAGTAATTGGGAATATTCCAGTTTAGTGGAAGTGTCAATGTAAGCAGTGATGTTCTAAGTTAATGTTGGAAAGGAAGGCTAGAAAGAGATTATGGATAGCTTTGAAGGCCAGGTAATTCAAGGACACAGTTGTCTAGGATACAATAACCCTAGCAAACCCCAAAGTTGGTTTGCTGTACGTTAAATATATTTTCTGTTAGATAATCATTTTTCACAACAGTTAGTAGAATGCTTACTAAGGCAATAAAATAGATGGACCACATTTTTTAACTTGCATGTTTACTGGCTAGGTAAAATGATTTATTGCTCATGTCTCAGAATTGCTCCTGATATACTGTGCACTAAACAAGTTGTGCATTTGTCTTGCTCCTTCTCTCTCATTTACTTATGTATTTATTTGTTTATATACAATGAAAAGTCGTAACTGCTTATTAGTAGACCTACTAAAAAGAATCTCTCCTTAGCCTTCCAAGTGCATTTTTAACCATGCAGGTATATATGCATAAACATAATACATATATATATTTCTTTATGAAAAAAAGGAAACATCAGCTATAGAACAGTGTGAACTCATACTGTCATACCAATTTTCTTCATAAATGTCCCATTTATTTTTCGTAATTTAGCCCTTTTGATATTTGCTCAGCTTTCAATATATTCTAGATGCCAATCAGTGAGCAATAGCTAGGTTAGGCTTTTCCTAACTAAAATATAACCTAAATCTGTTTAATTATATATACACTTCAAAACTTCCATCTTCATGCATTCCTTTTGTCTCCCACATGAGAGGAAGGAATGGACCTACTTTTTACTGAGACTAACTTTTCTAACGGTGCTTTAGATTGCATCTCCTCCTCACCCCTCAGAGATTCTGATTGCTAATCACCCCCTTTCTTTCATCCCCTAATGAATCCCCTACTTCAACTAGTAAACATGGTCCAGTTGCCCCTATTTTCAAGAACCTTCTTTTCAGAGATTCTTCTATTTCTTGAAATTTTTGTTCTTTGTCTTTTTCTTTCAAGTGACTGTCAGACTTCTACAATGAATGGTCTACACTAAATATGTCTACTTTCTCACCAGGCACTCACTTCAACTCACTTAAAGAAATTCCACATTCATCACTCTACCAGAAATGCTCTCAGTTGCCAGCAAACAAATGGATGAATGAAATGATTTTTTTTTCTAGCCCTCATGCTCTCTAATAAGTCTGAGTTGGGGTGAAATAGTGAAAAGAAGTGATGAATTCCATTCTTGGTTCTGCCATTTACCCACTGCATGACCTTTTCTGAGCCTCACATTCGTCATTTGTAAAGTTTCAATAATAAGAGTTGAACTAGTTACCTCCCAGGACTGTACAAATGAAAATGGTTATTATTATTGATCAACGCATCCTTCCTGATTCTGTCTTCTTGAAACACTGGTCTGGACCTTCTCCTAATTTTATGCTTGCTACTTTATTTTTTTTCACTGGGTCTTTTTCCCTACTAAGGAAGAACAATCTAATTTTTATCAGTTCTAAGTGCTAGGAAGTTTACTCTTAAGTTGAATTGAAACCTATGTTTTGTAACTTTCATTCACAAAACTACTTCTTTTACTAGCTCATCATTCTGCTTGCTCTCTCTGGATGCTCTTCACCTAACTTATTACTGTCCCTAACTTATTGATTAGATCAAGGAAAGTGTTTATTAAAACAAAACAAAAACTATCAACGATTCCCCAGGACCAATTAAATAAATTCATATTCCTTACTCTGGTAATTAGGGTACTCAGTAACTCTGCTTAATGTACACTAAATACTCTAGATAAAAGAGGACTGCATGACATTTTTCAAAAGAGATACTAGGATTTTTCCATCTTTATGTCTTTGCCCTCACTGTTTCCTATGCCCAGAATTCTTTATCCTGCTTTCTTCCCCTTTCTCTCCCTCCCTACTTCCTAAGACATTGCACCAAGTCTCTTCTTCCACTCCCTCTACTTCCAGTCAGAAGTGACTTTTCCATGATCTAAATCTTATATATTTTCATTTATACTTCTCCGATGAACTTATATATAATATAGCTTTTGCTGTATATGCATTTTCTCTTTTGCCAGAATTTTAAGCTTCTTATCATCAGAGATCATGTCTTCCTCATCTTCATCTTTTTCTCAGCAGGAAACACAGTGTATTATATATAGCTGGTGTTCAATAAATGTTTATTAAATCAATAAATAAATGAAATTAATATAACAACACACAGAGTATCTTTTACAAATGTAACAATAAAATAAAATTTTAATTTTATGTGATCTCAATAATGAAACACTAATAAACAAAAGGTTATAAAATATAATTGAGAAAGATTGTATGTCTTTTTGAAGACTCAAAAATCCTACAATTAGGATACAGATAAAACTAAATAAAAAGGAATAGTAGTTCAAGTTACTATGACAATCTATTATTTGAGCATGACTAAAGAATGTAGTGTTCGATCAACTACAGTTATGTACGTAGTGTTGTACTTATGGTTGCTATTAATTCATTTTCTCATTTTATTCATTCAAAAATATTTATTGAGCACCATTCCACATAAGAGTAACTTCTCAGCAGTGTGATGGATATAAAGATAAAAAAAACATAATTTTTACCCTGAAGGAATTTACAATTTTCAAAAATTAGCATTGGAGAGGAAGTACAGAGTGGAAGCAGGGCAGCCTGGGAAGTGTGGAGCCGCAGCCTGATGTGGCAGGGACAGGACCCTGAAAAGACTTCAGGGAGCCACAGGTAGCACCAATTCCCAGATTGCTCAACCCACAAACAGGTTCAAAGTGGGAAGGCCCCTTCATTCAAAGAGGAGACCTTGGTCTGGACCCCCAGTAGCAGCAGCTTCCCATTTTTGGAGCCCTGTGCCTAGAGCCCCTGGGGGAATTGAGCAGCTGATGTGAATCTCAGCCCTGAGTGGCAGCCCTGGGAGACCTCTGCCTAAAGCTCCTGGGGGAATGGAGTCACTGATCTGAATCTCAGCCCTGAGCTTAACCCTGACAAAGACCTCAAAAGTCAGGTAATTGGCTGGGAAAACAAACAAAAAAGGGAAAAAGAATGAGACAATAGAAGGTTACTTTCCTGGTGAACAGGTATTTCCTTCCATCCTTTCAGATGAGGAACAATTTAGGTCTTCAGAGGAAGACCTAAAAGTCAAGGCTTCTGCAGGCAAAACATCCAAAATAAATATGTAATAGACTCAGGCCATGGAAGAGCTCAAAAAGGATTTTGAAAATCAAGTAAGAGAGGTGGAGAAAAAATTGGGAAAAGAAATAAAAGCAATGCAAAAAAATCATGAAAATCAAGTCAACAGCTTGCTAAAGGAGACTCAAAAAAAAAATGCTGAAGAAATTAGTACCTTAAAAAATAGACTAACTCAAATGGCAAAAGAGACCCAAAAAGCCAATGAAGAGAAGAAAGTTTTAAAAAGCAGAATTAGCCAAATGGAAAAGGAGGTTCAAAAGCTCACTGAAGAAAATAGTTCTTTAAAAATTAGAATGGAACAGATGGAAGCTAATGACTTTATGAGAAACCAAGAAATTACAAAATAAAACCAAAAGAAAGAAAAAAGAAAAGATAATGTGAAATATCTCATTGAAAAACAACTGACCTGGAAAATAGATCCAGGAGAGATAACTTAAAAATTATGGGACTACCTGAAAGCTGTGATGAAAAAAAAGAGCCTAGACATCATCTTTCATGAAATTATCAAGGAAAACTGCCCTGATATTTTGGAAACAAATGGTAAAATAAATTTTGTAAGAATCCACCAATCACCTCTTGAAAGAAATCCCAAAAGAAAAACTCTTAGGAATATTGTAGCCAAATTCCAGAGTTCCCAGGTCAAAGAGAAAATATTCCAAGCAGCTAGAAAGAAACAATTTGAGTATTGTGGAAATAAAGTCAAGATAATGCGGATCTGGAAGTTTCTACATTAAGGAATTGAAGGACTTGGAATATGATATTCCAGAAGTCAAAGGAACTAGAATTAAAACCAAGAATAACCTACCCAAGAAAACTGAATATAATACTTCAGGGGAAAATATGGTCATTCAGTGATATAGAGGACTTTCAAGCATTCTTAATGAAAAAAACGAGACCCGAAAAGAAAATGTGACTTTCCAACACAAGAATCAAGAGAAACATGAAAAGGTAAACAGCAAAGAGAAGTCATAAGGGACTTTCTAAAGTTGAACTATTTACATTCCTATATGGAAAGACAATATTTATAACTCTTGAGACTTTTCTCAGTATTTGGGTAGTTGGAGGGATTATACACACACACACACACACACACACACACACACTCACACACACACGTATGGATGATATCTAAAATAAATAAAATTAAGAGGGGGAGAGAGGAATATATTGGGAGGAGAAAGGGAGAAATGGAATGGGGGAAATTATTTCTCATAAAAGAGCAAGAATAAGCTTATTCAATGGAGGAGAAAAGGAAGGAGGTGACAGGGAAAAAGTGAAGTTACTCTCTTCACATATGGCTTAAGGAGGGAATAATATACTCACTCAATTTGGTATGAAAATCCATATTATACTATGGGAATGTAGTGGAGAAGGGGACAAGTGGGGTGAGGCCAATTATAGAAGAGAGGGCAAATGGCAGAAGAGAGTAATTAGTAGTACACACTTATGAGGAAGGACAAGGTCAAAAGAGAAAATAGAATGAATGAGGGGCAGGATAGGATGCAGGGAAATATAGTTAGTCTTATACAACATGACTATTATGGAAGTCTTTTGCAAAACTACACATATACAGCCTATATTGAATTGCTTTCCTTCTCAGTGGAGATGGGTGGGAAGGGAAGGTGAAGAAATTGGAGTTAAAAGTACTAGGAATGGATGCTGAGAAATGTTTTTGCATAAAACTGGGAAATAAGAAATACAGGTAATGGGGTGTAGAAATCTATATTATTCTACAAGAAAAAAGAGAAGATGGGGATAAGGGAAAGGAGGAAAGTTATAGAAGGGAGGGCATATTGAGGGAAGGGGTAATCAGAATGCAAGATGTTATGGGTTGGGGAAGGGGAGAGATGGGGAGAAAATTTGGAACTCAAAATTTTGTGGAAATGAATGTTGAAAACTAAAAATTAATAAACAAACATTTAAAATTTAAAAATAAATTGATTAATTAACATTAGAATGAAGAAACTAGTATCTCTAGACAGATATTTCTTTGTAGACAAGAAAGACCAGTAAGGAAGATATGGCAATATCCACAGAATTACAGAATCGCACAGAATCTCAGAATTGCAAAATATCTCAAGGGTCTAATATATACCTGAGTAGTTCAATTTCTGTACAGTATCTTCACTATGTGGTTAGCACTGCACTTCCACAATCTCTTTCCTAACACTTCAAGTTCTCTTCTTTTTCTATCCTCCCTTTTTACTCTGCCCTCTGGAAACTTTGATCAATTATTAAAATTTTTTTATCCTAGTTGAAGAGTCAGTGATTAATGGAGTGACTAAAGGCTATGTTGAAGATGAAATAAGTTTCAGAGGACTAAAGTAAAGGGAAAAAAGGAAGTATAGGAGTTTATAATAAGAAAGAGTGGTTTCTGATTCCAAGACATGGAGATGGCATAGTTGAGGGTGATTGTGAGATCAGACTGTTAGCATACCTTTAGACAGCTGAAGTGGAGTAAAAATCTAGCTAATGCAAGTTAAGAAGGTTGATAGTATCCATGGGGAAATTAACATATAAATTAATGTCTAGAGTTTATGGACACTGCTCTATGTCCAAAATACACTACATCCCTGGCTAACCTTACTGATTCAAGGCACTATTTCTCTCAATGGCATACCTGCCCATCCTAATATAGTGGTCTAGAAGAGTCAGCATACTTGATTCCCTAATACTACTCTCAGACCCTCCTTATAATCATAAATTTGGAGCTTGAAGGGAATTTAGAAATTTATGGAGTCAAACAGTCTTATTTTATAGATTGAAGAATTAAGTCCCAGAGAGTTTTGAGTCTTTCATTAGGTTGTGACTTCCTGGAGAACAGAGAGTATCTTTTCCTTTTTTTCTGTTCCCCCAGCACTTAGTACTGTGCCTGGTACAGAGTCGGGGATTAATAAATGTTTATTGAATTGAATTGCGTTAACTAAGGATACAGAACTAGTAAGCTAGGAAGTTTAATGTCACATTGAATTGAAGCCCAGATGTGAACCAACACAGTATCACTTCAGATCTAGTGACCTTTTTATATGTCCATGTATTCTCTGCTACTATCCCTCTACAAACTCTTCTCCTTTGACCATTTGGTATATATTACTAAATTCAGATTTTTCTTTCTATAAATTGCCAGATAATTCTCACTTTGTTAAGATGTCTGGTACCTGGCTCAGTTTTCCTTGCCTATCTTACTCAACTTCTTATTCTTAGGGAATCCAACTTATATTTTAATAGCACCTAGAAAAACCTCAATCTTCTTAACTCCCATCACCAATATTTATCACTCTATTTCAGTCAACCACAGATTGTTCAGAACTTAGACTTTACCTATAACTATTCATCTCCATGATCTTAAACTCTGAAATTTCTCTGATCATAAATAACTTCCATTTTTCCCTGTACCTCACTCCTTCTTAATTTATTCTTGATCCTAACAAACCTTCAGTTCCTCTATTTCTTCTTTTCTTTCAATCCATTACGCTGCTTTGACCTCATTATCCCCCCTTTTTTAAAGTCTTGATCAAGACAACTACACTGTACTCCATCCCTGGATCAGTCAATTGATAATCATCATTAAGTGTCTATTGTGTACAGGCCTTGTACTAGATTCTGAGGATGCGAATAAAAAAATAAACAAGAAAAAAAAGTCTCTTACTTCAATGAGTTTACTTTTTAATAGAAAGTTAAAAATTCACATAAACATCTACATGCAAAATAGGTACAAGATGCTTTTTGAGTGCATGACCAGGAAAGGCTTCATTGTGAAGGTAGCACTTGATCTGTATGTTGAAGGAAACTAGAGTTCTAAAAAGTAGATGTGAATAGAAAGTACATTTCAAATACAGGGGAAGAGCCAGGACAAGGACGATGCAGTATCTTATATGAGCACAGCTAATAAAAATATAAAACTGGTTGAATCAAATGATGTGAGGATAGAAGGTGAAGTTTGGATCAGTTTATGAAGTCTGCCTTTGCAAAATCCCTCTCATATATCCCCATCTTTCCACTTACACAACCACAATCCTAGTTCAGGCCCTCATCATCTCTTACTTTTATTATTACTATAGCCTTTTAATAGATCTTGCTACTCAAGTTTATTCCCACTTCCCTCCATCCTGCATTCACCTGTCTTAGTGATTTTTCTAAAGAGGCAGTTTGGCCATGTCATATCCCCTCTCCATCTACAATGAGCTCCATTATTTTCTTATTATATCTAAGATCAAATTTAAACTCCTTTGTTTGGCATTTAACGCTCCTCATAACCTGTTCCCTTCCTACTTTTCCAGTCTTCTTACACTTTACACTTTTACATACACTCACAATTCCAATAGTATTGGCCTAATTGTAAGCCACTCCACTGCCTGTTTTTGTACTTCTGTACTACTTATCCCTCATGCCTAGAATACATGTCACATTTTAATTTACTTGACTTCCTTCCAGACTCAACTCAAATTCCTCTTACTCCAGTCTACATGTGTGTGTGTGTTTATATCCCTAGCTGCTAAGGCCTCCCCCTCTCAAGATGCCTCTTTCTCTATCTAGCCTCCCTCTAGTTTAGTTACATGTTGCCTCCTCTAGTAGAATGTTAGCTCCTGGAAGGCAGCTAACATTGTGCCTCTCTTTCTAATCTGCATGTTTAGCAAAATACTTGACATATAGTATGCATTTAATAAATACCTGTTAGTTTGACCTGACTCGTAAGAATGTATGCCGAATGAAGGAGTTTCTGGAAGTAATCTCCATAGAGGCAATAACTGGACACACATGACCTAATAATTCCTAAATATTCCTAATAATTCCTCCATAAAATGAGGGACTATATAGAGAAAACCTAAAGGTTTTCAGGACAGAATCTTGGAGACCATTTACAACTAGGAGGTGAGATATGGATGTTGAGCCAGAAAAGGAGGTTGAGGAGTAGTCAGACAGGAAGGAGAAGAGGAGAGAACAATGTCATGGAAATAACCAAGGAGAGTCAGTTCAACAATGTCACATAATACAGACTCATCAAAAAGAATGAGAATTTAGAGGAGTTGATAACATCCAGAAATTAAGAGAGTATTTTTTAAAAAGTTTCAGTTGATTGATGAAGTTGAAAGCTCTGTTGCAAAACAGTTGAGAAGTGAGTGAATATGGAAGTGTAGAGCAATGTATGCCGGTAGCTCTTTCTAAGATTTTCACTTGGTAAAGAAGAAAAGATATAGGAGAGTGGCTTGAGGAGATAGCAGTATCTAGTGAGGATTATTTTTTTCAGGATGGAGATGACTCAGATATTTCTTAAGGGAGAGAGATTGAAGGTGAAAGAGAAGGGGGATGATAGTTGGGGGCAATCTTCTGGCAAAAACAAAAGGGAATGGAATCAAGGGTATGTATAAAGAGTTACTCTTGGGGGTAAGAAAAATCACATTCTCCTCAGTCAATGGAGTAGGTAAGAAGGATGGAGGATAATGGCAAGGAGTTGTAATGTAGATAAGGGGAGAAGTAGGAGCTCACAGTGAGCAACTTTTAATTTCACTGGAAGTTATGAGGTGAAGTCATCAGCTAAGTAGGTAGGGGATAGAAGTAGATTGAGCATATAAGGGAAGAGAGCATACCATCATTTCCAGTCAGCAGATTCTTCATTCTGAGTCAGCCTCACCATCTGCCTTCTCAAATCCTACTCCAGTGCTATGAAATACCACTGGAGGATGGAGGATGTCACAAAAACATGCTAAGTAGGTCCACTATAAATCAATGTTATCTAATATCAATTATGTCTTCATTACTTCATCACCATACTTTCATTTTCCCTAAATGATTCTCTATAATATTTTGGACTTGTCTAGGGTCACACAGATAGTGTCAGAGAGGAGATTTAATTCAGTTTTTCCTCTCTTTTTAGTATTTTCTTCCTTTTATAGTATCCATGTTCTAACTTTTTACATCTCCTACTTTTGCCCCTACAGTTGAAGAGGATAAATCCAATTCCTTTTCCATCTGACAACACTTCAAATTCATGAACACAGCTATGATTCCCATTCCCTGCTGCATCTTTTTTTTTTACCCTCGTTTAAACTCCCTAAATTGCTTCATCCAATCATGAACTGACATGGCTTCCAGTTCCCTCAGCATCTTATTGCCCTCATCTGGATGCACTCCATATTGTCAATATTCTTCCTAAAATGAGGCAACCATCATTGAAAGTGCACATTTTCTCTGAAGAGTTGAAGGATGAAAGAATGGGTGAATATACAGAATGTAATCAAATGTTTATAGAATAAATTAAATAGACTGTCTCTTTGAATATATTTTATCTCAGTTTCCTGTACAAATTTATCATCTGTTAGGGGCTTCAAGAGAGAACACGATAAACAGTAAATAAGAGATTCTGAAGAATTTAATTCAGAGTGCTTTTTCTGCCCCTCCTGAACTCAATGCACTGACAGTATTTTGTGAAAGTAGATGTCAAATAATGGGATATTACACCAACTTGTTTAGTTATTCAGTCATGTCTTACTCTTTATGATCTCAAGAACCATACTGTCTGTGAGGTTTTCTTGGCAAGGATAGTGAGAGTGGTGTGCCATTTCCTTTTCCAGTGGACTAAGGCAAACACTAAGTACCACTAAAAAAAAACAAAACAATAAAAACTTGTTTTCCCTTCCCAAAACTAATACAAATTGAATATTTGAAAAAAAAATCTAGAATTAAAAAACTACTTTTTTATTCTTTATTTTTAAAAATGTTCTTTTTATATAGCACATTAGGTTGCTTACATGTGCCTGATCCATCTAATAACAGAATTCCCTCTGTCACCAAGGAATGCTGTCATCTTGTGCTCCTCTATTTTTTGTTTAGAAACCAGCTTTAGCCCTATATGTGATCACCACCCTCACTGTGACATTCTGAAAGGAAAGTACCTTCTGCTTTCACCGTTTCCCTATCAGGATTTATGATAAAACCCTCATCTTTGTTTTCTACCCAAGTGAAAGTAATCACAGTATTGTGTTGGGTCTCACATTGATGCCAAGAATAAGGTATTTCCAGGTAAATAGCAGCTTTAATATTATTTCAGCCCAAGTTACATTTTAGATGTGCTTATACTAACATGATTTTGATCTTCTCTATACTGTTATATGGAAATAATTGTTTTTCCCTAGGTTTAATTTGAGACCTTTGTGCAATTGTAGTTTAAAACTTCATCAGCTTTATGACATCTTCCAGGTATTATTGGACACTAATATTAGCAAATTAAAATACAATGGTAGTCTGGAAAAGACATATAGCAATTAAACAAAAGAGAATAATATAGATAATCAGTTGTGGACAGGGACCAGACTTTTGATTTCAGTCAGTCAATACTTATTGAGTACCTGCTCTGTGCTAATCATTTTGCCTGTAGAGGATACTCTAGATAAGGAAACTCCTTTCAATTAAGGTTGGCTGCTTATCTGAAACTTATAGTCTTAAAGACCTTTCTAAAATACTGCAGCATTAAGTAAACAGCCCAAGGTCATCTAACCACTAGGTATTTAGGTAGGGTTTAAACCTGGTTTTCCTGGCTTTCAGTTCAGATTTACATCCATCATGCCAAAATGCCTCTCTAA
Source organism: Notamacropus eugenii (assembly GCF_028372415.1). NCBI lineage: Eukaryota > Metazoa > Chordata > Mammalia > Diprotodontia > Macropodidae > Notamacropus > Notamacropus eugenii. The sequence continues at coordinate 135,029,671 of NC_092875.1, read as the reverse complement.
GTATGGATGCTCACTGATATTATTTTATAAAACTAGATGTCAAATAATCAGATATGGCACTAACTTGTTTTTGCTGTTCAGCTGTTCATTTGTGTCTTACTCTTCATGACCCAGTGAATCACGCACGTCTGTGTTTTTACTTGTTTGCTTGTTTGTTTTTGGCAAGAATAGTGGAGCAGCTTGCCATTTCATTGAGAAATCCTGATAGTACCGTATGTAACTCTTTTTCCACTATTATGGACTCTATATTTGGCTGACAGACAGGCTCCTATGAAAGCTCAGCTAGAGACTGATTAGGTCAGATTCTGCCTGTTCTATAATGAAATTCATTGGATATTTATGAGATTTAATGCATACATCTAAAGGAAAGATGTGAAGAGTAATATCAAAATTTCTGGTGAGTTGGAAATAATCTCTTTGGGAACAAAGTCAACTGTGCAACTCAGAAGAAATATTGATTTTATTTTTGCTGCATATACTTATATTTCTTTTAATTAGTTAATCCATTCACTCAGTAAAATCAATTTCAATACATTCAGTTCTATTTTTATGATCAAAAGAGAAGGAAAATTAAAGAAGTTTTAAAAATACTACCTGATTTAAGGAGATAATTTATTAATATTTTGAAATCCATTTTCTTTTTTAGAGATTGCATTTTCTATGAGATTGCATTTTCATTTCATTAGAGTCTCTTTCATGTAGTTTACATGTAATTAGAATAAAATATGACACCAAAAGCAAAGCTCATTATGTCTGGACACAGTGTTTTGAGACAAACATGTTAAAATAATTTGTAGGACAAAACAAATTGCAAGATCAAAACCGAAACATATCAAAGGGAAAAAACTAACTGGTATAGAAATATTTATAGAAAGTTTCTATGATAAGGGCATCATTTCTAAGATATGTAAGCAAATGATTTATATTTAAAACAATGAGGACATTTCCTAATTGATTATCGAACGATGTAATCAGACATTTTCAGGGTCACCTTGGAAGTCATTTATCAACTGATACAAGTGAAGTGAACAAAACTAAGTGAATAATTTATGCAATAAGTACAACATTCTTAAGCCAAACAATTTAGAAAGACTTAAGAAATGTAATCATTGCAGTAAGCAATCACAACTGCAGAAGACCAATGATGAAATATGCTACCCACCTCATTTTTGGACATGGTACAAATTTGTTTTGCTTCACTATGCCTATTTGTTACAAGGATTTGACTTTTTTTTCCCAGTGGGTGGAGATGGAAGAGAGATAAAACAAAGATTTGTTCATTGAAAAGGATGAAATAAAAAACCTAAAGTCAGAAGTATTAATTTATTGTTTCTAAAATATGTACTACTTTTATATGCATGATACTATTTTATATATGCATAATCACAGAATTTCAGATTTAGAAGAAACTACAGTGAGCTCTATTGAATCAAAAAGAATTTCCCACTGTACCACATCTGACAAGTCATCATCCATCCTTCTCTTGAAGATCTTCATAAGAAGGAGAAACTCCCTAATAGCTAGTCTAAGATAAAGCACCCTGAGATTATAAACAAGAAATATTACTTTACCTATGCTATCTCATTCAATTTTCAAATTAGGAGGTTGGTGCTAATGATTATCCCTATTTCACAGTTGAGGAAACTAAGGCAAACAGGGTTAAGTGGCTTGTCCAGGATCAAACAGTTAATAAGTGTCTTAGGCAGAAGTTTAACTCAAGTCTTGAACTCTGAACTCTTCTGTCTATACCACTTAATTTCCCAAGAAACTTACATTACCTTCCAGATGGCCTATTCCATTTTTGGATAATAACTTATTTTTAAGAAATGTTTCCTCAACTCAAGTCTAAATTTCACTCTTTGCAACTTCTACCCAATGCTTCAAGTCTTAACCTCTAATATAAATAGGATATGTCTAATCCCTCTTCCTTAATGACAACCACTCAAACACTTGGAGACAGTTCTCATATTCCTAATGATTCTTCTCTTTCTTACATTCTGCCTATATATATAAATAGGTTTTTATGGCTCATGGTTACTTCAGTCTAAAATAGTTTAGAAATCAGATGTGGTAATTTGTCAGAAATCCACATCTTAACATCACATACATACCTGATATCCTGCCCTATTTTGTTGTCCTCTATGGAAGCCCCAGGAAAGATGTGGGTAAGAATCATATAGTTTTAAAATGAATATAGGGTATCCAATTTGTATCAGGGTAGGTTGACATGAGTCTGTTGATGAAATTACTGGTTCATCATAGTATCTGGCATCCCATCTCTATTACCCAGAATTTCCTTCATTTCATTAGTACAATAAGGACAGATATTGATAATAATAGCCATAGGGACCCTAAAAACTATGAAATATCTTCTGAATTACAAAAGAGGTAAAGTTATGTTCAGGTTAGGTTTTCTGCTAAGGATACTTCATTAACTTTTGTTATTTAATTATTTGCAATTCATGTTTGGTATACAGGAAAGCAATATTTAAGTACTCATATGGATCTATGTATGATCTCATGGATGTGGTTATTTCCTCCAATAGAACAGATCACAACTTCTTCAGAGGAGTAAGACAAGAGACCTAAAGCTGAAAAGGTCCTCAGAAGATACTGAGTATAATCTTTTCATGTAACAAATGAAAAAACTGAAGCACAGGGATATTAAATGACTTCCTAATATCATAAAATAGTGAGCATGAAAAGTAAGGTTTTAAAAAAAAAAAAGGTTTTCTGACTCCAAAGGCTGTTTTCTTTCAAATTACCAAATTGTCATCCATACTTGCCAACTATGTGTAGATTTTATTCACGCCTTCCTATTAATCTCTCATAGGGGATACACTTAAAATTCTTGGTGCCTTATCCTTTTTTTTCATACCACAAGGAATATCGTAGTATACATGAGCTATCCAATGTATTATTCCTTGCTCTTGCCATATGATCAACCCACCTCCTAGAAGTCATGTGTCATAACTGGCAGAGTGCTAGACTTAGAATCAAAAAGACATGACATTACGTTTAGCTTCAGGCACACTCACTACTGATGTGGTCTTGGGCAAGTCATTTAACTCTTCGTTTCTTTAACTCTAAAGTGAAGACATCAGACTTGAAAGACTTTCAGGTCCCTTTCAACTCTATGATTCCATCACTTTCTATCATAAATCATACATTTGTTTATTCATATTCATTTAGGCTGATTTTCCTCCCAATCTCTTTGTTTGAAGTGTGTCTTCTCACTCTCAGTATTGTGTGATAAAAATTTTTAGTTCTTCAGAGGTTGTAGCATTCCTTGACTCAGTCACACAACAACAAATAATAAATCTATTAAGCAAAATATAGGTCCATTTGATGTTTTTCTCTATCTAGGTGAACTCCTTAAATGAGGTCACTAATACTAATTTTGAAATTGTTAAACTGCTGTCACTGTGTTTTGGATGTATAAAAATTATTACTTCCCTCTCCAGGCTCCATTCTTGACTCTTGAGACTTTTGTACCTTGCCACAGAACCCTCCTTGCCCTGGAAGTTCACTCCACTCCTGGGCTTCTCACACTGGACGTACTAATACTTATTCCTCTGTTACAAAGGGCCAGAAAGCCCTTTCCTTCCTAATAATGTCCTCACAATACTTTTCTTTGGACATAGGGCCTTTTAGGTGGGTTTCTCCGCTGAGTTTCTAAAGGTTGTTTCTCTTTCCAGCTTGACTTTTGATTTACAGGAATCTCTCTGTCTATGTCTTTCTGTCTCTCCCTTTCTCTCTCTTGCCCCCCCCCCCCCCTCCATAGGAGGCTCTTTTCTTTGCTGCCTGAAATTGACTGAGTATCTGTATCTCTGTCTGTGTATACTGTATGTCTGTTCCTAAATCATTCCTTGAAATCTCCTAACTCTACTAGCTGACTGAGGGGTTGTAATGGCAAGTAAAATAAGATCTTTAGCTGTTTTTGTTTTGGCATAATTAAGAAGCATAATGACTCTATTTGAATGTGTCTGGGAGTATCTTTCCCACCCATTGTTGGGCCTGGGAAGATTTGTAAGAAGGTCCCCCTGCCTTTTGTTAATGAGGCATTGGTTCTAAAGGGATGTGAAACCCTCTGGCTCTAAATAGTGTATAAAAACTCTGACAGGGAGGTTTTATTTTGAGGTTTAGTTTTTGGAAAAAGATTTGAGTGCCAGATGACAGTCTGGGAAGCTGGTAAGCACCCCTCTGGCTTTGAAAACCAATACTGGTGCTTTCCTCTCTGGTAAAGATGTATGTATGTATGTTTATAGTCACACATTTTAGAAGCATGTCTGTTGACTTTTAATTTCTCTGTATTTTCTTTGAAGTTTGGGGTGCTGACTCCCCTGAAGTAGATGAATGATACATGTACTTGATTAAAGTGATCACTAACCCCTCAAAAGTTGCCTTTCCTTTATGAATGAAGATCTAAAAACCTGTGATAGCAGGCCCCCCTGTGTATGTTAGGGTGCTTATTGTTACAGGCATCTCCTTCAGGCTGCTTCCCTTGAATGACACAACATTTCACTCTCCTTTTAAAGCATTTGGAACTCTTGCCATGTTTTTTCTCATCTCATCCTGTCTTCTCTGTTCTGGTTAGTATGAAGTTTCGAATCAGCTAGTTTTGCTCTAAGACATTGTCTACTCTAAGACGATAGCTGGATTTCTGTTGCCACAGGTTGCCTTTCTGTAGCTATGTCTCCTTCTCTGGCAAGACTAGGTGGCCTCATGACTATTTTATGAAATCATATTTCAAAACCAAACTCAAATTACATAATGTGTATGGAACTTATTTCTCTTTTCTTTTCTTTTTTTGGAATTGAAGAACAAGTATAACCATATTTCTAAAAAGTGAAACTCAATTAAGAAAAATGTAGTGTATAGAAAATACACTATTTTTATTGCTTCAATACTGGTTATTATTTTACAGCAGATAGTGGGCTATCAAAAATAAAGATTTTTATAAAGAAAGTCCAGAAGGGAAATATATATATGTTTGCTTCCAGAGAGATAGTATATTGCCTACAAGCTTTATTTTCTGAATTCCCCCCAATATTTTTGAGAAACTATCTAATTATTGATATTCAGAAATATGATCCAAGGCTAAAATCTATGAACAAAACTTAGAGGACATTACTAATAGCATTTTGGTTTTGCTCTTATCTGAAGCCTTATTGTGATAGGAAAAAACTCTCAGTTCCGAAGGCTAAAAATCCTAGGAGGTCCTCCACCCAAGTGGAATAACAATGGGCTTTGAATGAGTTATTCAAGAACCAACCTACCTAAATTCAGAGAGGCTTATTCCAGGTCAGTAGTCAGATGATAATTTTACTTTCTGGATGATGATTTTCTTTTTTCCTGTGACAGCTCATGAAGAATATCTCTCAAGGCATGGAGTGGGTGGTGATTTGTTTTAGTAGAAGCAGAGCTTATTCTGACAAAATCACAGATCCTCAAAATATTAAAGTATTGACTTCTGTAATTTTTTTAAAAAAAGAACTAATTTCATGGGGTAGATATTCCACAATGTTAATATGGGCAGATATTGTGTCATTTTTAATATTGTCTTACTATGACACTATTTAGGGTTTTCTTGGCCAAGATACTGGTGTGGTTTGTCATTTCCTTCTCCAGCTTGTTTTCTAGATGAGACAAGTAAAGCAAACAGAGTTAACTGACTTGCCCATGGTAACACAGCTATTAACTTTCTGAGGCCAGATTTGAACTCAGAAAGGAGTCTTCCCTCTCTTTTAAATTTCTTTAGAATCTATACTTTAGCATCCCCACAACTCAGCAATATCCTGGATGGATATGCTCTGTGTCTACTTGGTTTCCTAAAAAAAAAAAAAAAAAAAAAAAAAAAAAAAAAAAAAAAAATGTAGCACATTATCAAGCCAAAATGAGAGAAAGAAGTGACAGAAAAGTTATCATTCAGCTGATATATGAATGAAAATGGAAATGAACTAAACATAAAGAAAGATCCAGGAGAAACAATTGGACTTGGATTGGGGGAAATGGTACCCTGGCAATATTAAGAAATTAGAAGTGTGTCAAAATTGGGTGGATTCCTTGCAGAGTATTTATGCAACAGCATAGTTAAGGGTTGTGGAGGACGAGAAGGTAAAAATAGTTTATGATTTACTCTGTGGGAGAGAATATTCACATGGATAAGATCATAGTAGCAGCAGTGGGAAAAAGGTATAATAATGTGTCAACTTTCACCAAATAGACTCAAGGTCTGACAACCATAAAACTGTGTAAGAAAATCAGCATGTCCTTATTCATTATGTCTTTTCTGTCTTTATCAATTCCTTCCACACAAACTACATCCATAATTGTTTTTTATTGTTTGTTACACCATCAAAACTAGTTCTTCCAAGAATAATAACAAATCTAAAATAAGATTGTGCAAACTGACATCCTTTTATAATAAATTAGATACTTTTCCCCAGGGTGATCCCTACAGGGTGTGGAGACCAGGATAAATTATACTGTGAATTACCTTCTCTTCTTTTCCCTCAACTTCTGACCCCAGTCTAACAAAGAGCTTTTATACAGCTGAGACCTAAATAAGATTATCACTAGGCTCAATCCATTCAATCAAGGACATAAAAATCAGAACCAATGAATAGTAAAGATGGGTCACAACAAAATTAAAAGATGTAACAGAGATTAAGTAGGGAAAGGAGAAGAGCTGTCATCAAGATACAAAGCTTTTACATAAAATGCCATCAAATGTACTCCAACTTTTTTTTCAGTTACTCCTTTAACTTCAGTAGAACTCTAGATTTAGAAAACATTTCATAAAAAAGTTAGGGACATAATTTTATACTGAAAAGATACAATAAAGTTGAATAGCCTTTATTTTGTGTAATTTCTATATTTTATAATTCCACTATCAGAAATTACAGAAAATGCAGTAAAATACAAGCTCACTTGAAAAGGAACTGTGAATCAAATAGGCTAAGGACAGTGAGAGCTGCTTTGAAATGGATTTTTTGGTAATCAGAGTAATTGCCAACTATTTGAGGTAAATAGGTTGGTAAAAGGTTTTCCAAAATTTAGGTAGAATTCTACATTAAGAAAATTGCAAAATAAATTTAATGGTCTCTTTTTTGTTTCTGTTATTTTGATTTTGAATGAAGTGCTTAGTTTTCAACTATTGTAAACTGCAGGATTTCAATTTGTCAAATAGTTGAGAAACTTGCATCTTTTAAACAAAAATTTATAAGATACCGCTATTATACGATAAACGCATAGCAAATAGTGGATTGACATAAAAATGCATTTACTTGAACTTGTCCTATGAAATCATAAATAAAAAGTAAAGAATTAAAATTACAGAGAAATTGGATCTACTGAATGCTGCTTTATACACTGATACCATTAGAAATAAAAATCAGAATATTTTCACTCAAAAAAGACATTTTTTTTTCCTGTGGCAGTTGGGAGAGATATTTATAGCTACTATCTATCTATCTATCTATCATCTATCTATCTATCTATCTATCTATCTATCTATCATCTATCTATCTATCTATCTATCTCTATATCTACAGATATATACAAAGAAGATGATTATGATGTTTAACACATTTAAAAAACACTGAAACACTTAGTTGAAAGATGCAGTTGGTCAAATCAAATATTTAATGTAAGGCCAGTTTTGAGTCCGGTCAAGTTAGCAATTTGTTTTTATTGACTGCCTCCCAGGTACACAGTGGGATGGGGATGGGGGGGAAGAAATATGACAAATTCTTTGACTTCAAGGACATTAGAGAACTCATGAGTTTAAGAATGGGATTGATTAATTTCCTCCATTGAGTCACCATACCCCACTTACAATGAGTTATAAGATTCCTTGGTACCTTAACCAGGTGAAAACAATCAATCAACCTCAATCATACATTCTAGTTTCAATCCAGTCAGTCATAGGCTTTGGACTAAGTGGGAAAAGTCCTTGAAACTTAAGTGATATTGCCCTGAAGAAACTTAAGTGATATTGCCCTGAAATAATGTTCAGATAGAACAAATCAGTGATACTCTAGGAATCATCTATAAATGATCAAGCTGGTTTAGAAATCAGAATGATTAGAGTAGTTGGAGACAATGGAGCACCCCAATTATACTTCTGGGAAGGAAATACCTTAGGATTGGGGTGGTAGGAGGGGGAAGGAGGAGGAGAAGCTTCACCTTAATCCTTTGCCTAGATATTCTCCTCCCCTTCTCAACCCCTCCCACTTTGTGAGAAGGAAGATTTGGCAAGTTTCACAAGGTCCAAAGGATGGTAGAAGTCTTATCTTCCCAATGTCCTAGAGGCGTCCTCACATATAAGCCAAAAGCTATCTACATTAGGAGTCAAAGAACCCAATACACAGATTCATTATGCTAAAAATGTGTCAAGCAAAGAGATTATATTATGCTTAAGAGGAGCTTCGTGAGTAACTCACAAATGAAAGAAAGTGCCTTCTAGCCGCTGAGAGCTAGGAGTTATCCCAACATGTGCTAAGCTTGAGCCCACTTTCCCTTGGACTATACATGTACTTTTGGAAGACAGTCTACTGCTCTTACTGTATCATCTTGGTAAATACCCCTTTCTAAATGTTCCTTAATGTGGGTTGCCTAAATGAGTTCTAATTGATAATTCTATAGGAGGCTTGAGCCAAAAGTATTGGCACAATTCCTCTTCTACTACTACTACTACTACTACTACTACTACTACTACTACTACTACTACTACTCCTCTTCAGGGGTATTCCTAGAAAACTTATGGGAAAATGTAGCTTTATTCAAGTATGTGAGGTTTGTCTATGAGTGTCAGAGTTGAGGTAAGGATTATGAGAGCATATCTGGGTTACACAAATACCTTTTTAGGATTGGGACACAGAAAATAGTAGGTTGCATGTAATTTAGCATCTTATTGTGCTCTATTCTTCCACTTGGGATAGAAAGCAGGGGAACATCACTGTAAACCATTACCACTACAGTAACTTGCATGTAACATGATTTCTTGCATGCCAATATACAATGTCCTTCTCATAAATATGTGGAAAAAAGAAAATGAGTCTACCAGGGAGAACAAGCCTTTGCCCAGGGACTCTTACCCAGAATGCAGGTAGCATGGTACAATGGAAAGACTATAGACGTTGAGATAAGGAGAGAGTAGGGTTCAGACCTTGTCTCTAACATTACTAATTATGTGACCATGGGCAAGCCACAAGCTCTCTGAGAGTAGCTTGTTTATTTTATTTGTAAATAAGCATAATAAAATGCTTTGTACGTACTACACAGTAGTATTGTAAGGATCAGTAAAGCATTTTGCTGAACGTAAAGGGGTAGGTAAATATCAGCTATTATTTTTATAGTGGTTATACTATATTGTTATAGTTGTGTGTGTTCATCCTTTGTTGCCAAAGAAGACCATGTCATCAGAGAAATAATGACATGACTTGCACTTGACTTTGTTTTGAGTGAAGGGGTTGTGCAGGTCACCAGCCTCACTTCTCCTCCAGAGCCATCTGAATCCAGTGACCAGATATTCATCAGGATGACTGGTGATGACTCAGGATGAGGCAATTGGGGTTAAATGACTTGCCCAAAGTCACACAGCTAGTGAGTGTCAAATGTCTGAGGTGAGGTTTGAACTCAGGTCCTCCTGATTCCTGCACTGGTGCTCTATCCACTTGCACAACCTAGTTGCCCCATTGTTATAGACAGAAGTCATAGGGATGGTGACATGTAGGTAAGCTCCTTATATATTTGTTCTTTAAATTTCAGCAAGTTATAATGAGAACAAAGATTCAATTCAACAAATATTCATCAAAAACCTACTATATATCAGGTACCTTACCAGGTACTGGGAATATGAAGACAGAAATAAGATAGTCCCTGATAAATGCAAAATTATTTCAATAGAGAGCACTACAAACACAATAGTTGTAAGGGGGAGAGGATCCTATCAAATTTTGCAAGAGGGAATGGAATTTAAGTTTAGCTTCAAAGGGTTCTAAAAGGTAGAGACTGGGCAAGAGAGCACCTGCAGCATGGGGATCATGTCTTTGCAAAGCTGGTGAAAATCTTCCCTTGGAAAAAGTTTACTTGTAAATCTTAAACTGTTGCTTCAATCCTTCAAAGATCTATGATTTCCTAAGGGTGGCTGCTCCTCTGACCCATTACAATTTAGTACCCAGTGTTGGCAAATTGCTGTTAGAATCTCAAAAGTATAACATTTTAGGCAATCTCAGCAACCATCTAGACCAATCAACACAATGAAGGAGCCCCAGACTCTGTTTGAAGTTCTCCAAGGAGGGGAAAATCACCATTTTTTTGGGCAGACCATTCCACTTTTCCATGGTTCTAATTGTTAGGAAGAGTTTCTCGTCATCAAGTGTAAATTGGCCTCTGAATCTTCTAGGCATTACTCCTGGTTCTGCCTTTTGGGGCCAAATAGCTAGTCCCCCCCTAAACATGACAACCCTTCAGATACTAAAAGACAGTTATCATGTCCTTGAGAATACTTCTGCTTAATGAAATCAACTGAGTGATGAGCCTCTCTAAACTTAGTTGCTCTGGTCATTGTACGCACATCTGTTACTAGGCTGTTCTTTGTGGTCTTTCCAGATGGGTAGGATCTGTCAGAATTTATGATCCTCTTGGATTAAGTAGGCTAAGAGCTACATCCTGGCCATGATAAAGAGTTCAAGAATTCCAAGCACAGGAAAAAAGTCCTTTCTACAAATGAGTCATAATTATTGCTTTTTCTCTAGGGATATTTCTGATGAAGTAGGAATAGTGCTTAAAAGAAGAGCTACATTTCATCTCCTGAGCCCAGTTCTCATCAGTGGTGATTTCCCCTAGTAATTTGCCTAGCGTAGTGTGAATATCACTTGTTCTTCCGCTCTACCATTTCAAATGGTGGGTTTGAAGTAGCATAGAAAGTTTCTAAGATGCCCCCTTTCCAGTCATACTCTTAAAATTTATAAGCTCACTTCTCCCGACTTCCCTAAGGCCCGCTCCACAGCAAGGTTTCAGCTGGACCACAATAGCGCCTCAGTACTAAAAAGTTAGGGAATTCCTGGCCTAAACTACTGTACTGCTAGAGATAAAATAATAATAATAACACTTCTTTTTTTTATCTAAAACTAAGATTTGCTCTTTTATAATTTTTTACATAGTCCCTGAGGATCTATGTGAGTAAAAGGGATAAAGATGCTGAAGTTCATCCCTAATAAGGGTCAGTTGAAAGAGTATTGTTATTCAGTTGTTTTTCAGTCATGTGCTGACTCTTTATGACCCTACTGGAAATTTCTTGGCAAAGATACTGCAATTGTTTGCCATTTTCATTTAAAGAAACTGAGGCAAACAAGAGTTAAGTGACTTACTCAGTGTCATACACCTAATAAGTGTCTGAGGCCAGATTTTAACTCAGACCTTCCTGATGCCAGGTCCAAAGCTCTCCCTACTATGCCACTTAGCTGCTAGTTGAAAGAGGAGGGGATATTTAACCTAGAGAGGAGGTTTGACAGCAGTGATGTGGGAGAAGGATTAGACTTTTTCTTTGTGGTCCCAGAGGGTAGAACTAGCATTCATTGCAAAGAAAACATCCTGCCAACTAATTCTGTATGAAAATGAAATGAGTTACTTCAACAGGGTCTAGAGGTCTTTGATCTGGCTTGAAGCATTTGGCAGGAATGTCATAAAGTAGATCCTCTCCGATACCTGTAGGATTAGGTGATAGCTGAGGTACCTTGGAAGTCTGAGAATCTGTGATACAGGACTGTAAGGTCCATGTGGACAGATACCTAAAATTTGACAAATTACCCTCAAAATCCTCCTTTCCTCATATGCCTTATGAACTGCTTGACTGGCTGACTCAGAGACCAATCAATAATGCAGCAATGTCAACTTTGTAGAAAGTCTTCAACGGAATATTTGAAGGATCTGTGATTGTTCTGGTTCTATTGTACTTTTTCATCAATGGCTGAGATTGCACACTTATCAAGCTTGCAGGTAACATGAAGCTGGGGGAATAGCTAAGGCACTGAATAACAAGAGTCAGGATTCAGTAAGATCTTGACAGGCTAGAACATTTGGCTGAATCTAATTTGATGGATTTTCATAATGATGAAAATGAAATATTGCATGGAAACATAATAAAATGTTACAGATTGCTTTCAAAGAACTCGTTTCACAAATAGAAGGTGGAGATCATGTTGCAATGGCAGCCTATCTGGAAAAAGTAACAACAAACCAAAAGTGAGACTTCGTTTGGACCTCAGGCTCAACATGAATCAAAAATGTGATTTTGCAACCAAAGCTAAAGAAGTGATCAGTCCACTATAGTCATGTTCAGACCATGCACAAAATATTGTGTTCAGTGCTCAAAGTCACAACTAAAGCAGTAAATTGATAAATTGAAAGATCCAGAAGAAGGCAAAGAGAATTGTGAAGGGCTTTAAGTTAACATAATATGAAGATCAACTGGAGAACTGAGTATGTTTATCCTAGAAGAGAGAAGATAGGGTGGATAAAAAGTTTTCTATAAATATGAGAAGTTAAACTTAAGAAGTTAAAGAAGAAATAGATATATTCCATTTGACCTAAAGGGAAGAATTAGGTGCAAGAGGTAAAAGCTATCAGAGGCAGATTTAGATATAAGATAAAACTTCCTAACAATTAGGACTATTGAAAACAAGAATGAGCTATCTCAGAAGTCAAACAAAAGCTAAAAGACAACTTGCTAAATAGGCTAAAAAGGGGATTCTTTTTTTTTTTCCTGGTGTGAGAAAGACTAGATAATTACTAAGGTCCCTTACAGCTCTGTAACTTGCAGCTCCGTGTTTCTCTAACCCTATAATCCCCATGCCCTTCAATATTTGTTCCAGCATGAGGGAAATTACAACGAAGAATTCTCTGCTACTACCCTTGGCTATGACCTCAGCTATTTGTTGAAGTTGATAAAGGTTAACTACATATACTTAAAGGCCATTTTTCCGGACATAATTCTTGGGACTGAAAGATTTCTCAAGAGGACAGTTACATGGAATTTATAGGTATATTCCAGGGAATTAGTGCAAGACTGCATTTTCTGCTTCACCTATTTCAGTTTTACTCCCAAGAGGAAACTCCACTGGCACAGGATACACAAAGGGGTGATGCTTAAACTTTGTTTTTTACCTGATCACCTGAGAATTCCTCCAACACTCTGCAGTGGGCATTGTGCCCAGTAGAGTAATAGCACCATAGAGTTTCACAGCTGAGAGGGATTGTAGAGATTATGTAGTCAAATGCCCTTCCCTTACAGCTGAAAAAATTGAGGTTGGAGAGATCACACAGCCAGTTAATATTATATCTGGAAGTAAAATCTATGGCTTCTAGTTGCTAGTCCAGTTCGTGTGTGTGTGTGTGTGTGTGTGTGTGTGTGTGTGTGTGTGTGTGTGTGTGTGGCGGGGGTGGGGGTGGGGGGGTTCCAAGGTAAACACTATTTAAACTTGCCCACTGACCAAGAATCATCGAATCAGAGAATCCCATACTTGGAAGTGATGGGATTATGGGACCTGGACCCCTAAAAGGAAAAGACCATGTCTCTAGAAACAACCTAATTCCTGAATTTTCCCAAAATATTTTCTCAAATATTTCAGCAACCCAGATCACTGGTGCCTAAGGCAACTGGCCCACCCCAGCCCACTTAGATTCCCCTAATTAATTTATTTGACATTCCTTTCATTGTCCCCCTAAGCCCACCTCAGACTACTTGCCTATACTGACCACTCCTTAATCCTGTTTAGCTCAACTAATTAGCCTACTTAATTTTCCTTTCACTGTTTCACCTGACCTACCCAGACTATTTACCACGCCTTTCACTGTCCTTTTTGTACATAAGCATCAGTCTCACCACCATTAAATTTCAGGTTCCCTAGTAATCTCCTCTGCTTAACTGGCCATATAATAAACCTTGTCTTTTGACTGAAAGGTGAATTCATTCCAGACAGATGACGCCCTGCGCCCTGAGATTTTGGGGTACCCAGAAACCCAAACTGTGTCCGAAGGGGTCTCAGAAGCAATCTAATCTGTCCAGAGGTCAGTCAACAAACATTTATTAAGCATCTACCTATACCAGGCACTGTGGTGAGTGATGGGAATAGGAAGAAAGATAAACAAACAAAAATCAATCCCTGCTCTCAAAGAGCTCACAGTTTAATGGGGGAGATGACAAGTAAACACTCATGTATAAACAAGCTATACACAGAATGAAATATTTGGAGATAATCAACAGAAGGCAAAGACCAGAACTGAGTGGGATCAGGAAAGGCTTCCTATAGAAGGTGGGATTTTTGCTGAAACTTGAAGGAAGCCATACCAGGGCAAGAAGTATAAGTTATTCGTACACACACACACACACACACACACACACACACACACACACACACACACACAAACTCAATATTCATACAGCTTTTGCTTGAATACCAGCAATGAGAAGGAACTCACTATGTTACAAAACAATCCATTGTGCTTTGGTATAGCTCCACTACTGAGAAAATGTTTTCTCATATCAATCCTAAAATTGCTTCTGGTCACAGTTGACTAATATTTCCTACTTCTGCCCTCCGGGTACATAACAAACCAAGAAGAATCCACATGAACCCTTTCAATTGTTCACAAACAGCAATAGGTAAGTTTTTCTTCTTTAGACTAAACATTCCTAGTTCTTTAAAACCAAATCTCATATTGAATAATCAGATCTTATGCCATCCTGACTGTCCTTCTTTAGACACTCTCCATCTTGTCACTATCATTCCTAAAATGTGGCATCTGATATCCGAAGGGTGGTTTTTCCATTAGAATGCAACTGCTTCAAGGAGTACCTTACGCCAAGTTCTTGTACCAACAGAATAAAGGCACTATATAGAATTTTGTTTCTTCACCACATTAACGGTAAGAGAAGTAACATTTAAGGTAACAAGGTAACAATAACAAGTTATTCAGTCCCACCTCCCATATCAGAAGTTCTTAAACTTTTTTTTTTTTTGGTATCCTGGACCCTACTGGCAATCTGGGATACCCTATGGACTCCTCAAAAATAATGTTTGTAATATATAAAATATATAGAATTTCAAAGAAAAGCAATATTATTGAAATAAAGATTTATTTCCCCCCAATGAAGGTCATGGAAATTTATTCACAGACATGTTGATTACTCATGGACCTTACCATTATCCTACAGTGAGGCTTTTCTGGTGAAGCAGTCTGTTGAGACTAGGTCCCTTCTCCTAGACATATGATTGAGGGAATACATATAGAAATAATTAAAGTGACAAACCAACAAGTCAACTAAGTGCAGCTGCTCATAGACAAAGTGATTTTTACCGATTTCTGTGTTTATCCTAATTTATCTCACTTTTGAAGGGCATATTTAAAGGTCCTTTGAGAATTTTTTCTCCTTGGCTGGTAAGTTTGAAAAGGACACCAGTTCTCTTTGCATGCCTGAGTATATGTCAGTATGAAAATTATGGATATATTTAAATCTGTCCAAAGTTCTGACAGAGATGACCAAATCAAAATTAGACTAATATATACTGTGTCAAGTCTCAGATTGAGGGGTGGGGAGATTCTCTGGGAGGGTCTAATAGATTGACACATATATTCATAGTATATTATTTTAACATTTTAAAATTCTATCTACATACTCCCATTGAACTCAAGCTTTATTGTTTTTTCTATCAAATATCCCATCCTACCTGATCCAACCAACTCTCACTGATCTTTTCCACTTCTGAATTTATAAATCTCATATTGCCAATAGTATTTATATGCTTCCTTACATATTCTTAGGTGTTTTTTCATAGTCAATTCAATTAAATATTGTGTGAAGCTCTGAGGACACAAATATTCAGTCCTTGCCCTGAAAGACTTTATACTTGAGCAGGGGAGATCTGTCTTACCTCCCATTAGGACTATATTTATACTTCTCTCATTTCAATTCTCCACGTTGTCTGGTAGAATTGATTATACAACAAAGTGACTGACCAAATACAAAGTTTTTCAAGAGAAAAATAGCTAGTAGATAATAGTAACAACTTGGAATATGTGATATTAAATTATTCCTTGAGGGTTAACTCACCTTAATTTTTTTTTGTCAATAATTGTTAAGAAATCTTAATTAAACTATCACTTATACTGAGGGATGTATACCAAAATAGAGGAGTAAGAATTCTAAAGAAAGACAAAAATGATTTATTATGAAATAGTAAATTTCATTTTTCTTGGGTTAGCCAGCTCATTTCCAAAGATACTTCCTAGCATTACTCCCACAAAGAGAGGGACACTGGCATCTTCTTTGCAGGTTCTTTGGCAAACACAGCCTGTTGCCCAGCTGTTAGGTTAGAGTCATATTGCCTAAAATACTCCTTTATTTTGTCAACAAGATTTTGACAACCAGCTGGGAATACTGAAGTGCTTTGGGAAGGGACAAATGATGATTTCTGAAGGTCTCTCTCTTTCTAGCTTTTTATTATAAATGTTCTTGTAGACACTGTGTCCTTCATCTTTTTTTTTCCCTAAAGAGACCTACTGATGGTGAATATTGGTGTCAAAATGTGACCGTATATCATTTCCAAATTGTGTATACTTGTAATGAGTCCTGTGAGAAATGCCTGCAGTCTTTATTTTCTTTTTTTTTTCCTTTTTTTCTTTTTTCTTTTTTCTTTTTTGAAAGAGAAGGGAAGGCTCTTTATGTGATTTATTTTTCAGTTTTGTTTTTAGATGACAGAGTTTCAGTTCTAGTCATTTTCATTTGGGAGTCATTTTCTTAGAAAGTAAACCTTGTATTCTTTCTTTTTTTTTTTTCAGTTTTCTCATTTTTATTAATTTTTAACATTTATTTTCACTCAATTTTGGGTTACAAATTTTCTCCCCTTTTATCCCCTCCCCCCGCCCAAACCCGAGCTTTCTAATTGCCCCTGTGACCTATCTGCTCTCTCCTCTATCCTCCCTCCCTGCCCTTGTCTCCGTCTTCTCTTTTGTCCTGTAGGACCAGATAGCTTTCCTGACCCCTTAACCTGTATTTCTTGTTACCCAGTGGTAAGAACATTACATTTGGTCCTAACACTTTGAGTTCTAACCTCCTTAGCTCCCTCCCTCTCCACCCCTTCCCCTTGAAAGACAGGCAATTCAATATAGGCCATATCTGTTTAGTTTTGCAAATGATTTCCATACTAGTTCTGTTGTATAGGACTAACTATATTTCCCTCCATCCTATCCTGTCCCCCTTTACTTCTATTTTCTTATGGTCCTTTCCCTCCCCATGAGTGTTGACCTCGTATTGCATTCTCCTCCCCATGCCCTCCCCTCCATCCTCCCCCCCACCCTGCTTGTGCCCCTGTCCCCCACTCTCCTGTATTATGAAATAGGTTTTCCTATCAAAATGAGTGTGCATTATATTCTCTCCTTTAGTGGAATGTGATGAGAGTAGACCTCATGTTTTTCTCTTGCCTCCCCTCTTTATCCCACCACTAATAAGTCTTTTGCTTTCCTCTTTTATGAGAGATAATTTGCCCCATATAACTTCTCCCTTTCTCCTCCCAATATTTCTCTCTCACTGCTTGATTTCATTTTTTTTTAAATATATGATCCCATCCTCTTCAAATCACTCTGTGCACTCTGTCTCTATGTATGTGTGCGTGTGTGCATGTATGTGTATGTACACCCACCCAGTACCCAGATACTGAAATGTTTCAAGAGTTACAAATATTGTCTTTCCATGTAGGAATGTAAACAGTTCAACTTTTGTAAGTCCCTTATGACTTCTCTTTGCTGTTCACCTTTTCATGGTTCTCTTCATTCTTGTGTTAGAAAGTCAAATTTTCTTTTCAGCTCTGGTCTTTTCATCAAGAAAATTTGAAAATCCTCTATTTCATTGAAAGACCATTTTTTCTCCTGAAGTATTATACTCAGTTTTGCTGGGTAGGTGATTGATTCTTGGTTTTAGTCCTAGTTCCTTTGACTTCTGGAATATCCTATTCCATTCCCTTCGATCCCTTAATGTAGAGGCTGCTAGATCTTGCGTTATCCTGATTGTATTTCCACAATACTTGAATTGTTTCTTTCTAGCTGCTTGCAATATTTTCTCTTTCACCTGGGAATTCTGGAATTTGGCCACAATGCTCCTTGGAGTTTCTCTTTTTGGATCTCTTTCATGCGGTGTTCTGCGGATTCCTTGAATATTTATTTTGCCTTCTGGTTCTAGAATCTCAGGGCAGTTTTCCTTGATAATTTCATGGAAGATGATGTCTAGGCTCTTCTTTTGATCATGGTTTTCAGGTAGTCCCAGAATTTTTACATTGTCTCTCCTGATTCTATTTTCCAGGTCAGTTGTTTTTCCAATAAGATATTTCACCTTATCTTCCATTTTTCGAATCTGCGCGGTATGTTCTGAGATATCTGTCTTTCTCATAAAGTCCTTAGTGTCCATCCGTACCATTCCAGTTTTGAAAGATCTATTTTCTTCAGTGAGCTTTTGAATCTCCTTTTCCATTTGGTTAATTCTGCTTTTGAAAGCATTCTTCTCCTCATTGGCCCCTTGCACCTCCCTTGCCAGCTGAGTTAGGCTAGTTCTCAAGGTGCCAATTTCTTCAAGATTTTTTTGGTTCTCCTTTAGCAGGGAGCTGATCTGCTTTTCATGCTTCTCCCTCATCCCTCTCATTTCCCTTCCCAGTCTTTCCTCCACCTCTCTAACTTGATTTTCAAAATTCCTCTTGAGCTCTTCCATGGCCCGAGCCCATTGGGTGGGCTGGGACACAGAATCCTCGATTTCTGTGTCTTTGCCTGATGGCAAGCATTGTTCCTCCCCATCAGAAAGGAAGGGAGGAAGTGTCTTTTCTCCAATAAAGTACCCTTCAATAGTTTTATTTCTTTTCCCTTTTCTTGGCATTTTCTCCAACCAGTGGCCTGACCTCTGAATGTTCTCCTCATACCCACCTCGCCTCCTGGTCCTCCCAGCCAGCGTTTGGGGACTGAGATTCAAATGCTGCTTCCCGCCTTAGGATTTTTGGCGGGGGCAAGGCTGCTATTCAGTGTGAGAATTAAGTTCAGGTGGTCAGGGGCAGGGCCACCTCTCAGGCATAGTTCCCTCTGGGGGTTTATGCACAGACCTTCCACAATGGATCCAGGCTCCTGCCCGTTTGGGGAGCCCCCGTCCGCAGCCTCCTCTCAGCCCCCACCTCCCGGGGGGGCCCGAGCCTTGGGGGCACCCCACTCCCCTCTCAACCCGCCAAAGAGACTCTCTCACCCACCCCCGTCAGTCACCTGTTGGTGGGGGGGGCCCGTGCCGCTGCTGAAGATCCCGCCTCCGGAGCCCTCTCAGATCTGTGCCTCTCGGAGCCGTGGCCGCCGCTGCAGCTGCCGCCGCAGCAGGTCCGGGCTGGGCTCCGCGTCTGCAGCGCGATGGACCTTTTGTGAGAGGTTTGCAGGTCTCTCTGTGGGTGGGGGGACCTGCGTGGCCGCTGGAGATCCCGTCCCCGTAGCCGTCTCGGATCTCCTCCCCTCAGTGTCGGGGCCGCGGCAGGGCCGCACTCTGCTCCCCGTCCCGGCGCCCAGTCCGCTGCGCGAAGGACCCCTCGCGAGAGGTCCGCAGGTCTCTCTGGAGCAGGAATCTCCCTCGCTCCAATACTCCGTGGTCTCTGGGTGCAGAATTCGCCCTGGCTTGGTCCCCTCTAGCCGTTCTGTGGTTTGTGTGTTCGGAGCTATGTGTATGTGCATCTTTCTACTTCGCCATCATGGCTCCGCCTCCTGCAGTTTTTATTTCCAAGGCTTGCAGCAACTTGGATTCCCAGTAGCTTTCAAAGAACAAGACTTCCTCAGAGATATCAGGTCAGATGATGTAGTTCGCCAACGATTTTGGCCTGGCCATCATGCTTGAGACTGTGATTTAGTGAACTATTGATGAATTTCATTGGTCCCTTCTACTTATCAAAGCAAATTTTACATGGCTACTTGAGTATCTTGCTCTCATTCATTTTATACACTAGTAGCTCACCTCGCACTGTGATAAGGGTGACTGAGGCATGGTAAGATTGCATGTGTTCCAAGATAAATTTTGTCATGCCACTTGAGGTTTATTGAAAATATTAAGGAAAATACTCAGGAAGTCACTAGGGTTAGATTTCAGAGTTGTACAACAGGAACTCAGAGAGCATCCCTAAATTTAACCTGAAGTTTTATGTCATATGCGATATGCTAATGTTCTTGCTTTTTCCTAAATAACTTACTTAAGCCTTAAAATATTTCCTAGTGTGCCTCTTCATTTACTCTTTCATGGTACCAAGTGTTAAAAATAAGTAAAATCCAGATAGACCGCATCTAACAATGTATGCCATATTCAACGCCAGTCATGTCCCATAGCTCCGTAGACAAGATGGAAATACGTTTTTTCTCACTTTTCCTTTGAGACCAATGTAAGTAATTGTAATTAATCTTATTTAGACATTTACATTTTACTATATTATCATCTTCCCATGATGAGCTACTTGATTCAGCTCTTTATTTTTATTACCAGCTAATTTAACAATGTGGAATCAAATGGCAAAAATCAGAGATTTTTTTAAAATGCTCTTTTATAGGACCTCCATAACCTTCACTCCCTCTGTAAAATAATCAAAATCAGTGGTTTCCCTCTTAGAGCACTCCTGCAAAGGTAAAAGCACAATAATCCTCACACAGTCTTACTGGAAGACTATCTCTTTGCCTTGCAGTCCTCTGTAGACAGTTACAGTAGAACAACTTTCCACTATTTCCTGAGAATATTCAAACATCACCTGCTAGGACTCTGTTGCATCTTCAATACTGATATACAGAAAAAAAACGATGAATGAGACTTTTACATAACACCACTGTTCTGGTTATGAGGATTTAGTCAGATAAAGTCATGCCAATCACTAATGCAAATAACCTCAACACTGTGGAGTCTTTTTCAATTATTGATGACTTGGCATAGCTCTAAAACAATCCAATAATGTTGAAAATGATTTTTTTATGGTTAGACAAAAATAAGATGAGAACCCAAGCACACACATATATATGTATATGTACAGCTGAAAAATCACTGTGCTAGAAACCTGCAGATCTGGGTTCAAGTCTTGGTCCTGCCACAAACTTAATCTTTGATCCTGGATAAGGCATTCTAATCCTCTAGGGCTAGGTTTACTTATTTGTACAATGAGAAATTGAACTAGATGATGTCATATGGCCTTTCTGCAACCAACAAAGAATGAAAGTCTGTTTATCTAACATTAATTTTCTAAGCACCTTATTTAATTTCTTCTCTATCTCACCTTGGGGTTCTAAAAGGAGTAAGAGTCAAATTAAAAAGAAGATGTAAAGAAAATAATTGAGAAGAAATGTTAATTTTAAAATTACATCTATTCAGAAACCATAAATATAGTTTTAATAGTGTCATCAAACACCTAAATATCAAAAGATTAAATATATTTAGCTCCTAAAAGCACAAAAAGACACACACACACACACATATATATATCTCAATTAACCAATCAATCAATCAGCATCTATTAGGAGACTATTATATTCTAGGAACTATGCTAAGTACTACATATATATTTGTGTGTATAAATAAATACGCACACACATGTACACATAAATGCATGTGTGTGTGTATATATATATATACACAGAGAGATGATAGGCAAATGTTTAGACAGCTATTAAGGACATTTTGTAAATAAATAATGATTTCCTATGTGAAGATTATTTAACAGTGAAGAAATTGTAGTCTCATCTTCCTTAGTGGTTTAAGAAATCTTCCTGTTTGGCTTAGGAGCAATTATTCAAGGAGTAAAGGAGTAGGGGCCTCTGATTCTTAAGTCTTATTCAAATTCTTCATACATATCTGAATAGCTTAATTAAAAAGTCCATAGTTTTATATATATATATATATATGTATATATACGTAAATATACATATATACAGATATTTGTGTGTTTGTGTATACATATATATTTTCCCATATAGTTTTATATGTATATATACACGTGTAAGTACAATCAAAACTGTGTGTAAATATGCATATATATACACACACACAACATTCACATATACTAATATTTGCATATTGCATATAAATGTGTGTATGTGCTTATATGTATATATGTGTGTATACATATTCATGTGTTCTTGTGTGTTTGTATTTTTCCAAAAGTCTTAGTGTAGTTTTAAATTTAATTTAAATATAGTTAGCTGTCATACTAGATAGAACATTGGGCCTGGAGTAAGAAAGACTTCAGTTCAAATTTGGCATAAGACATGTTAGTTGTGTGACCTTGAGTAAGTTATTTTACCTTTTTCTGCTTCAATCACCTTAACTATAAAATGAAAATAATAATAATAATAATATATAAATACATTTTGTAATAATATATATAAATAATAATATATTTTGTAATTATATATATAAATATATTTTGTAATAATTAAATTACATAAAAATGACATTTGTAAAGTACTTAGGATAGTGTCTGGCCCAGAATAAGTTTTAAATAAGTGGTTAACAGCTTTAAACTTCTCTAAGAGTTTTGTAGCATCCTGTATATGATATAACTATTAAAGGTGATTATAATTAATAGAAATATCCATAGTTGTGCAGAAAGTATTGGCCAGTTGTGCTTGGGTATTTTAGCTTGGTCTATATACTTGGTCTATGCTCTATACATGCCTATGGCAATATTCATGTATAGAATCATAAAACTATGAGTTCTGAAAGTCTTATAACTATAGGATAGTTTAATAAATAAGAATTCAACCTACACTAATTTCTTCTTTGGTATTTTCTCATTTGGTCTACATTTTAACTATTGAACAATGACTTAATTAAGATTTACTAATATACAGTAAGTCATACGTCACTGCTATATAGCTACAAGATTCATAGAAAAGAAGAAAAGATGGGTTACAGTTTGATTCTTATTTCTACATATAACACAATTTTCATTTTATCACAGGTATACATTTGAAACTGAATTTAAGAGTCACAGTGGTCATATTATTCATGTCTGCAATCTTTTGGGACCTAAACTTAATGTAAAATTACATTTATTACAAAATGCTACCTCAAACTTCTTAAATGTATCTATAGGCAGTGAAATATTACAATATATAATTATGGCAAATCTACATATTATGTTTTCCCCACTTAGTATGCTTGATTCTCTCGTGTATTAAAAAGATTCTATTGACAATGCTTGTTTTAACATCACATTTGTTTTCAAATATACAGTTCTGTTATTTTGTAATAAGGATATAGACTTTTGAAAAAAATCAGAAGATCTGATACATTGATTGTATCTGACTGCATATGCAAAACAATATACCTATAGTCCTTCTACCTCTTTAATAAAAGAAGGAAATACATTTTCTCATCCCTTCCCTGGGATCTACCTCATATTTACACTATGGAGAGTTTTGTTGTATTTTTTTTCCATTTCCATTAGTGAAGCCAATTTTCTACTCTCTACTAAGGGATATGCAGAGTTTAAATATTCAAAAGGAAGAAATCTCATCCACTTATTGGTCAACTGCATTCTCTCCCATAACAAATGACCTATGCATGTCTGATGATATTCTTCATTGCTCTGAGCCTGAGGACTGAAAAATGCAGTAGCAGATGCTTAGAAGTTTTTACAGTGTTCCCAGGAATCCCACTGGAAAAATATGTAAGCACTTAATCCTATAGAGCAAATCAATTGTCATCTTGCTCTTTTTGTCCAAAACTTCTTTAGTCTTTCTCACTGTACTGCATAAATGAAGTCAAATCAACAAGCATTAATAACCATCTACTATGTGTCTAGCACTGTACTTAGCACTGGGATAGTAAAAAATGGGGAAAAAGTACTACCTGATCTTAAGGAGCTCCTAAATGAAGGAGATGACAAGCAAATAACTACAAAAATAGATACCTGTAGGGTAAATTGAAGATATTTAACAGTGAGAAGACTCAAAAATTTTAAAAGGATTAGGAAAGGCTTATTATAAAAAATGTGATTCTAGCTGTTATGGTAAAGGATACAGAGAAGAATGAGATGGAGATGAAGAGGAAGCAAATTCCAGTATGTGGGACAGACGGTGAAAATGCATGGAGTTAAGAGTACAGAATGTTAGAGGAAAAATACCAGGGAGGTCAGGGAACTGGATTGCAGAGTATGTGGAGGAGAAAGAGGGGTAAGAGAATTATGGTAGGAGAGAATGCAAGGTAGGAAGAGGCCAGGTAATAATGGGTTTTAATCTCCAGAGGATTTATATTTGGGAGCACTGGACTTGATTGGTTGTTGGGGGGAAGGTGCAAGTAGTATACAATTGATCATGCATGAGAAGATCAATTCGGTAGCTGAGTGGAGGATGAACTGGAATGGGGAGAGACTTGGAGAAGAGAGAGCAATCAGAAGGCTACTGCAATACTCTAGGTGTGAAGTGATAAGGGCCTACAGGAATGAAGTAGCAATGCCATGGGAATGAAGGGGGCATATTTGGGAGATATTGCAAAGGCAGAATAGACAACATTTGGCAACTGAATAGATATGGTGGGGAGGGTGATGAGTGAGGAATCGAGGATGACATTTAGGTTGCGAAGTTGGGTGACTGGGAAGATGACGGTGCCCTTGATAGTAATATAAGTTAGGAAAAAGACAGTATAACATCTCAGTAAGCTTTCTTATATAGATTTGTATGAAACTTGCCACTAATGCACTGGGTAGGAAATTTGGCAAGCTGTGTGTGTTGTTTGGGTATGTTATATATTGGTACAGTGAACATAAATCCTAATATTTGAAAATTATTCCAGATTGGTTCTTTGCCATTACTGAAATGTAATGTAATGTCCATTTGTGAATAGACATTGAGCTATATAATACAAGAGAAAAATATATTTATTGCATAATACTTCCATGCAGAAATATATATGTGGTATCTGAGAGCACCATCTGAACACACACAGATGTGGGGCTCAAGCTGTGGAAGCCAACAGCTAACCTCTACTCAAAATCACACCTCAGAAGGGCCTTCCTATCTGTTTACTTCTGAAAGTCAGAGGACACAATTCATCCAATGGCATTCAATGAAAAAGTATAGTGAGGATAGTCACAAATGAATATTCTTCCACTAAAATATGGGTTGCACTCCTCTAGGCACAATCACAGAGAAGAGTAGATATGCATAGCAATAACATGTGGGGGAACATACATAATTAAGCAACACATATGAACAGGGCACACATGAAAGGGCAACTCATATCTCTGATGCAGCTGATTTGCCAGTGGCTTGTGGTGATGTTATGTGGGCTCTTTCTGGGCCTGTCCTTTACTAGAAGTTGCATTTATTGAGAGTCTCTTATATATTGGGCACTTACAAAGAACTTAATTAAAGGATAAAAATAAATTAATGAGATACATTTTCTAAGAGGAAAAAAATTCCATATCGATTTTCAAATTACCTTTTATCATCTTCCCCTTGGACTGTTTTATATACAGCATTAACAAATGTTGGCCATCCCTTGACTCGCTTCTTAAAGAGGCCTGTTCACTGAATGAACATTACTTCACTCAGAGTGAGAACCTGAAAAGGCCTTAGCCTAAAACGGCCAAGGTCTCCTATTGCATCCTGGGTCATCTCCAGTTTTCCTGATGAATATCAGGCTACTGGATCCAGATGACTCAGGAAGAGAAAGTGAGGTTGGTGACCTTGCACAGCCCTCCCTCACTCAAATCCAAGTCAACTGCAAATTGCTTCGTCATTCCCTGATGTCACGGTCCTCTTTGAAAACAAAGGAAAAGCACATCACAGAACAGAACAACCTGAGTATTGTATTGTATTGTATTGTGGCTCTGCAGCTATTGTGCTCTTCTCCCTCACTGGGTGTCACATCTCTGCTAGCCCCTGGTTTTTGTTTCTTGCCCAGAGCTTTTCCACTTTCCCCTGAGAACTTGGACTAATATTCCAGTCACTGCTTGGAGTTGTTCACTGCTGCCAATCAGTCAGTATCTATCAAGTATGTACTATGTGTTAGGCACTGATACTTTTTGAGTTTGTCTCTTTCTTTTCTTTTTTCCTCCCTTTCTTTCTCCATCCTTCCTTCCTTTCCCCTCCCTCCTTCTTTCTTCTTTTTTCTTTCTCCCTTCCCTTCCCTTCTTTCTCTCTCTTTCTCTCTCTTTTTCTCCCTCTCTCTCCTCTTTTCCTCCTCCCATTTGTCCAAGAGGCAGAGTTTAGTTGATAGTAATTGGAATATAACATACCTCATCTGGGGGACAATGTGAACAAAGTAAGGAGACACAGGAAAAGAAGTTTAACAGCAATGATACAGGGGGCATGTGAAGGGTAGCCCAGATTATAAAGAACTTAAAAGCCAAGATCAGGAATTTATCATTTATTTGGTCACTAATTGGGAACCATTAAAGGCTTTTCAATAGAGAAGTTATATGACTAAAGTGGAGTGATCTAAAGAACTTTTGGTTGCTGGTACCAGAAATATAGCATTGAGGTGAGAAGACCAAATAGAAAGCTATTCAAATGATCTGCAAGATCACCAAGTTCCAGGTATCTGTAACTAATGTGGCAGCCCTATAAGTGAATGAAGAGAAAGGGATGACTTTCAGTAGTAATATCTGAGACATCAGCACAACAATGGCTGAGATGAAGACTAATCTAGTAGGGAATACCACCTTTGGATATGAACTCGATGGTACCCATGCTGGTTGTTGTCCTTCATCTTTGAAGAGGACCAAAATGATATCACCATGATAAAGTGAAATTTCAGTGTCCAACTGTGGCTGATCAGACCAATATGAGCTCAGAATCTCTACCACAGGTTGGGCACAGATAGTCTATGTGAATATTTGGGGTGGATATCCCAAATTTGTGCGTTCTACATTTACTTTGTATTGTCTCAATTCTACTTTGCTCAAAGAGCACAGTACCCTTTCTGATGTGGGCATGCCATACTGAGTGGTCCTGTGTCAGTGTCTCCCATGTTGCATAGTCAAATACAAAGTTCTCGAGAGAGACCTTGAGAGTGTCCTTCTATTACTTCTTCTGACCACCATGTGATCCCATGCCGCATGTAAGTTCTCCATAAAATAGTCTTTTTGGCAAGTGTAAATTTTGCGTTCAAACAACATAGCCAGACCATCCAAGCTGTCGCTCTCTGAAGCATAGTTTGAATACTTGCATTTCAGCTCAAGGGAGGACTATAGCATCTGGTACCTTATCCTGACAGGTAATCCCCAGAATCTTCCTAAGACAGTTCAAATGAAAGTGATTCAATTTCCTGACAGGGCACTGGTAGACTGTCCATGTTTCACAAGCATACAACAATGAGGTCAGCACAATAGCTCTGCAGACCTTCAGATTGGTAGTCAGTCTAATACCTCTTCTCTCCCAAACTTTTCTTCAGAGCCTCCCAAACACTGAGCTAGCTCTGGCAATTTGTGCATCAACTTCATTGTCAATATGTACATCCCTAGAAAGTACACTACCAAGGTAAGTGAACTTATCCACAGCATTTAAAACTTCTCCATTTGTCGTACCTGATGGTTCCACATATGGATGGTGTGGTGGTGACCAATGGAACACCTGTGTTTTCTTGGTGTTAATTATTAGGCCAAAATTAGCACAGGCAGCAGAGAATTGATCCATACTTTGTTGCATCTCAGCTTCAGAGGCTGCATTGAGTGCACAATCATCTGCAAACAGAAAATCATGCACCAGCACTCCCTCCACTTTGGTCTTGGCCTTACCATCAATATGGTGCTTGACCCTGATACCATGTTCATCCTCATTGAAAGCATTTGATAACATGGCTGAAAACATCATGCTAAAAGGCATTCAAGCAAGCATACAGCCTTTTCTCACTCCATTGGTGACTGGTAAAGCACGAGAGCATTGTCCATTATCCAGAAACCAGGCAAACATGCCATCAAGAAATTGACATGCAATATTGATGAACTTCTCTAGGCAACCAAATTTTCACATAATTTTCCATAAGCCCTTATGACTAACAGTGTCAAAGGCCTTGGTCAGATCTGTAAATGTTGTGTACAGACCTCTGTTCTACTCCTGGCATTTCTCCTGGAGTTGTCAGGCAGCAAACACCATATCAACTGACCCATGTTACTTAGGGAGTAAACTAAGCTTTGAGCCAAAGTACTCCCAGGAGTGAGGTGGGGGGAGTATGAACCAGAGGTACTTTGCTTCTTGTTTTATCTTTAAAGTATATTGTGTTGTTCTGTCAATTTTCAGTTGTATTTGACTCTTTGTGACTCCTTTTGAGGTTTTCTTGACAAAAGTACTGAAGTATTTTTCCATTTCCATCTCCAGCTCATTTTACAGATGAGGAAACTGAAGCAAACAGGGTTAAACAACTTGCCAAGGATCACACAGCCACTAAGTGTTTGAGGCCAGATTTGAACTCAGGAAGATGAATCTTTCTGAGTTCAGGCTTGGTGCTCTATCTACTGTGCCACCTAGCTATCCTTAAACTAAATATTCTTTTGTTAAAGTTACTCAGCATTAAGTGGTTTAATGAAACTGAAGTGTAAGTTATCAGTGTTCCACCAAGGAGAAATACAGCCATTGAAGGATCAAACTGATCACAATAGAGAGATAACCTCCAGAATTCAGAATACTCTAGAATTCCATGGGGCAGATGTATAGCATTCTGGTTCTGGATGAGTGAATCAGAGTATGCTTGTTACAATAGGAAAGCTTTCTGCATTTATCTTTGCCTACCCCAGGTTTAAGGGAGTTAATAAGATCATAGATTCAAAGCTGGAAGGAATCTTAGTAGCCATCTAGTCCAATCCCCTCATTTTACATATGAGGAAACTTTTGATCAGGAGAAGTTAAGTGACTACTTCACCTGGATTATAATCAACTCCAAGCTCTGTGGTCTCTTTCTGGTTAAAAATAAACAAAAAAACAAGCAAAAAACCTATTTTGTGGATATATGTTCTATGAATACCAGGAGTGGGATGCTAATTTTTTATTCTGTTTTCAAAAGCTTTGCATCAGAAAATGAGAGACTGGTGAAGGACAACATTCTAAATGATGACAAGGATTTTGCTCTAGGATAACAGAATATTAAAGCTAGAGAGAAAGAGGCTTAGAAATAATTGTAGTTAATTAAACTTAGCCATTTTACAGATGAGATGATGGAGGTCCAAATTCACTTAGTGGACACAATAACAGACTCTTGGACCCAATCCATATCCTAAAATGAATTTGCTATTGAGCAACAATGCTCTAGTAAACAACTACTTAATTATTTCTCTAATGAACAAAGCAAATGAAAAATTAAAGTAACAGAAGTCTTACATTTTTATTTTTTTTACAGAAACTTAAAAAGAAGAAAGTTGGAAATGAGATTTAATTTTAAATATAAGAAATAGAAGACAATAACATAAAATGAAATGAAGTTTCTTTCTGGTGAAATACAGCAGAAGTAAGAGAAAATGATGATTGGTGGAAAGAAGATTATGTGTTCAATTTCCTTTTAAATTTGGAAGAACTTGAAATAGAGAGTTTAGTCATATGTTGTTGTAACAACAAAACAAGTATAAAAGGTTGGAAAAAAATTAGAATAGAGTCCGGCAGTATGTGTGTGTGTGGGAAAGAGGGAAGAGGATGGAGGGTGGGAGGAAAGAAGATGAGAGAGAGACAGAGACACACAGAGACAGAGACACACAGAGAAAGAAGAAAGGAAGCAGGGAGAGGGAAAGAGAAACAGAGCACAGCTACAGATACAATGGGAGAGGGAGGGAAAGAGAAAGAAGAAGGGAGAAGGAAGAGAGGAAAAATGAGGAAGGAAGGGAGAAGAAAGGGAAAAAGAGAGAGAAAGAGAGAGAGAGAGAGAAAGAGAGAGAAGGAGAGAGAGAGATCTTGTGATTAAAGTTTTTTTTTTGTTTTTGTTTTTTGAGAATTTTGTAAGTAGGTTTCAAAGATAAAGTGTATTATAGAGAAATGGAAAATCTGTAATTCCTGGAAAGAAAGCTTCATTTTCTAAGGATGATTGGGATAGTATACATGCTTTCTAAGTGCAGCAAGCCCTCATTATTGATAAATGTTTGTGTGAAATTTATACTAGGTATTAAATATAGATGGACTACTCTTAAAATGTCAAACAAAGACCAATGTACTATTATCTGAAAGTAGTAAGTTGAAGAAAGTGTTTGCTCAGCACTAAGCATATATACAACAAGAACAGCAACTCTAACTATCCAAAATACTGAAAATATATTGCAAATATGATACTCTTTAGAAATTATACAAAAGAAAGCAAAAATATTGAACAGGAATAGATTACTATGTATAAGGCACTGTGTTAAGATATGGTCCCATCCTCATAACCTAATTATTTGGTTGGTAGATGAAGTACATAATAACATAAAAATAAGAGAATAAATATTATTAATTCATAAATATCATCCCACTTGAAGACAAGAAGAATCACAACATAGATTGCTTAGAAAATGCTTTGTGATGGAACTAAGATATAAGGTAGACCTTAAAGAATGTGTAGATTTCAAGCAGACAAAAAGGAGAGGATAATGCTATGAAGAATGATGATGAAAAAGTAAAGTGAGAGATATGTTTGAAGAACAATAAAGAGACCCATTTGGCAGCTTATGCAGGTTCATGCACAGGAATAATGCAAAATGAAGTTGACTGTTAAAGTCAGCCTGTGACATCCCCAATGCTACAAAATAGATGGGTTGCTGAAAAGTTTTATGTGAAACAGTGTTTCTCATATCACATCTTATATTCCCATTGACATGTTATGGAAATGCATTTCTATGCAAAACATCCCTCAATAGATTCAAAAACTGGCTTTAAAGTTAGGTTTTAAGTCTTGCAAGAAAACTGGATTCAGTACTTTTACTGTTGTACCTCTTTTGAGGAAAAAGCAGTATTAGCAACTGATTGCTCATATCATTCACCAGAATGGGTTCCAAATTACTTTTTACTATTTCCAAAGCAATCAAAATGCAGAGTCAAGTTTGAAAATAGCTTGCCATTACATAAGATATTCAAAAGAATACAAGTTAAAGGCTCTGAAAGCAATTCTTAAAGAATTTCCAAAATATTTTCCTTAATGGTAGTATGTGGGAAAATACGTTTTGCTTTAGTAGGTGGCCATTTTGAAGGGGGCAGATTTTCATTGGATGCATAAGACCTGATATATTTTAAAAGGAAATATCTTATAATTACTGATTTATGCCATATGCTTCCCATGAAGCATAATTTCTAATGTTTTTGAAACTTAAGAAATGTCTAGTTAATATTGAAAGTGAAATAAATTTTAAGCCGTCTGATTTTTTTTTTTGCTCTAGTCATCCTGAGAACTACTAATACATGGTTGACTTCCCAATGTCTTATTTTTGTCATCTTTAAAAGAGAGACTAACTTGACTGTACCTTTTCTAACATACAATGTTGCTTAAAAGCACCTAGTAATTTCTAATGATTTTTGATTCAGTATTTCTTTTTTTTTTAATTATCAGGGATTAAGCCCAGAAAAATGGGAGTATTCTTAAGTTATATCTGGGTAAAAACTGTTTTGCCACAGAAACTTTCTTTGGTGGCATTGCATAAATAAATATTCATATACCTCCTTAGTTAGGAATGGTAATCATAAAGGAAAAAGATCTGTCCTTACTTACTCAGACTATCCCTAGTATTCTGGTGGTAGCTAAGCTTGCCAATGTTTAACTATAGTTTGGGTTATGAATCTTGCAAATCAATAGATCAATCAACAATCATTTATTAAGTGCTTAATATATGCCAGGCACAGATGATTATGTAAAAGGATTTTGATATACTAATATATGAATTAAACCAGTTATTTCATGTGCAACTTTAAATTTAATTCAATTCCATAAACATTTTAAGTATCTAAACACACAATCTTCATGCTTTACTAATTGAAAATAAACTGAGTAAAGTTTAGAAGAGTAGAAGAAAAGAACTCTGTTGCAGGCTAGATTATAATCTCTCTCCAAAATCTCTTGAAAATCATATGAATCACCATTTTGCCAGAGCCTATTTCTGACCAATAACTTTAAAGCAGTAGCTAGATACCCATTCTACATATACTTTTATATACTTTTTCATAGACCACAACCATAAGCAAGACAAGTCAACCTAAAATTTGAATAGAATTCTAATATTTGGAGGGTTCATTTCCTACCTTTAGCAGTATTTCTGCTCATTGCCTAATGGTCCTCTACCCACACTTACTGCTACAGGGCAGGACCAGCACCAATTTGTCCTTCTCCATGTTACATACTACACATGTCTTCTCTTTGGACCTACTTTTTAAGAAGTAGCAGATTCTCTGAGAAAAAGAAGATGCACCTGTTCCAAGGGCAATTACACCTTCTGGTGGCACTGTCCTCTCTGGATAGAATCTGACCCAGGAGCAATAACTTATAGTTATGGCTCTGTCACAGAAACTAATTTTATAAAGCAATATAAAAATTCCAATCCAAAACACTACTTCCAGTAGGAATGATTATTTAACTAAATATTTGGTTAATTGGGAAACATATAATGAATTACTCTTTCCTTTCTTATTTCATATCTATTGATCATGAGATATATACATAACAATAAGCTCAGTTCTAAGAGGGAAGATAAAAGGTATAGAACATAGCTGCTTCTCTCAAAAAGCTTGCAATGTACTTGGATGGTGGAAGCACATTTTATTGCCTTTTGGAGGGAAACAAAATATAAGAAAAGAAAAGAAAACCTGGAAAGAAGCTTATAACTGGGAAATGAAATTTCAGTTTTGAAAGACTTCATAAAGAATTTGATTCTATATGTGTACATATGTATGTGTGTGTGTGTGTGTGTTTTCACTAGCTTTCCTCACTGCTGAGATATATTAAACATTGTGGACATACATTTACTGGTGTCTTATACCAGTAGGGTGACAGACAAAACAATATGAATATCTTGTAGGTGCTGTAGATTGCAACAGATGCTTTGTGATGTGGAAAACTTTCTAATTATACATTTGCTTTGTAGGTTTATTTTTCCTGGAAAAAGTGTCCAGGCTGAAATATTTCAACTTTATACAATCACAGCACACTAATTATAATCTCTTTTAGCATAGGAAATAGCATTAACACTTTTCTTGGATAATATGTAATTTGGTATTTTTTAAGAAAGTAAACACAATTTATTTGCTTAGACCATTATATATATATATAAATGAATTTGAAAATGCAAATTCAACTGTTTTATT
The DNA here is from genome assembly GCF_028372415.1 of Notamacropus eugenii. NCBI lineage: Eukaryota > Metazoa > Chordata > Mammalia > Diprotodontia > Macropodidae > Notamacropus > Notamacropus eugenii. Next base: position 134,996,374 of record NC_092875.1, on the reverse strand, counting down.
AGGTGTGAAACATAAATTAAATCATGAGTCAAGAAAACAAAAATAAACACCTGTATTTTAATTGTAATCTGTGCTGGATTGCAATGCTAAACAATTAGAAATCATTACACCATCCTGAAATATCAGTGGGAGAGTGTCAGAAGTGATGAGTCTTCCATGTTTACAAAAGACTCTGCCTGCGGCATGCCTGGTGCTTTTGTGAATCATTTATCTTCTAGCTTAAACTTGTCATGCTATGAAATATTGCAAGTGTGATTCTGCATGACAGAATAATAAAGCATGAAAAACAACTACACACAATGACTTTTCTATACAAAAAAGTTTCTAGGAAAAGTAACATATAGAATTTTTGTATTTCCCCCCTTCAAAACTTTTCCTGTGAATATCTTTAAAAAGGTCTGCTGCCCATAGGATCATATGCTTAACTAAGAAAACATTTTAAAGGATCATCCAGTTCAACTGAGCCTAGAGTAATGAAGTGACTAGTCCAAGGTCACACTGAGAGTCACCAAGTTAAGATTCAAACACAGCTCCTCTGACTCCACACCCAGCATGGAAAGACTTGAGGATGAACCCAGTAATGAACAATATATGTATTTCTTATCTGAAGGTCAGCCTATCTAAGTTGGTTAAGTTTGGTTAGGAGATGATTCTCTCTCTCTCTCTCTCTCTCTCTCTCTCTCTCTCTCTCTCTCTCTCTCTCTCTCTCTCTCTCTCTCTCTCTCTCCTACATTAGTTTGTGAAATTATCTACTATAGCATACCAGGATTACAAGCTACATGGGTTGAGGGAGAACTCAAATCTATTGAAATAACTGAACTTGTGAAGTACTGAAGGATTTAGACATAGATGGCACACAGTATGAGGTATTCACCTTTTCCTATTTCATGAGAATTTGTTATTGTTCCCTTCCTTTAAGGTCCAATGTGGATGCCACCTCATCTATGATGGCTTCCTAACCTCCTCTATATTAAGTCATTCAGTTAATAAGAATTTATTAAGTGTGCATTGTTCTTCAGAAACTGTGCCAAACCATGAGGATTCAAAGAAAGGCAAAAAAGGTGTTCCCTGCTGTCAAGGAACTTCTATCATAATGGAGAAGAAAACTTGCAAGTCAACATATATAAGATATATACAGTATAAAGATATTGGAGGAGGGAGAAATCAGAAAAGGCTTATTGCAGATGGTGAGATTTGAGCTGTATCTTGAAGGAAGGAAGCCAGGGAAGCTAAGTATTGATGAGGAAAGAGAATATCCTAGTCAGAAGACTGAGTGTGAGGTGTAAGGAACATCTAGGAGAGTGCTGAACCAGAATGAAGAGTGCATGAAAGGGAATAAAGTGTAAGATGACAGGAAAGATAGATAGGAAAGGGTTGTTACAAAGAGCTGCAAATACCAAACAGATCAGTTTATATCTGGTTCTGGTAGTAATAGGGATCCACTGGAGTTTCTTGAGTAAGTGGTGGGGGTTTAAGGATGGGGGAAGGAGAAAGTGATGTGTTCAGAAGAACCATGCTTGCTTCAGGAAAATCAGTTTGTTAGCTGCCTGGAGGTTGGATTGAAGTGGTAATACTCTAATCAGGGAGATCAATTAAAAGGATATTGTGATAGTTGAGCCCCTGCACTAGGGAGTTGGCTGTGTGAATGCAGAGAAAAGGTTGCATATGAAATATGTTGTGGAGGTACAAATGACCAAACTTGACAACAGACTAGATCTATGGAATGGATTTCTGACACATGTAAGTGGTGAGGATCCAAAGAAATTTTGGATATGTGTGATAATTCAAGATTCAAGGATAACACTAAGGTTGCTGATCTTGACTGGGAGGATGATGTTGCCCTAAACTGTAAGAGGAAAGTTAAGACAAGGAGGATCTGGAAAAAACAAAACCAGAAACATAATGAGTCACTGTACTCAGAACACCACCCCAACTTTACCCCAAAGGAAAGTAATCTCCTTTTATATTTTCTTGTAACACTTTCCCCCAGAATTGTTCCTTTGCTCTTCTTTGATTCTTAATGCATTAATAAGTACATTTTTCAACAGAAAAGCTGCTTGATTTGGAGATTTCAAGAGCCAACATTCAGTCCTTGGTTCTTCTACTCCTTTCTATGTCATCTTAGTAAAGTCATTTCATGTATCTAAGTGTCATTTCCCATAACCACAAAATGAGAAAATTGGACTAAATTGCTTTCAGTGTGCTTTCCCAATCCAGATCTATTTTCCTATGGTTCCATCTTTCCTTCTTCCTTTTACAATGTGTTGTTGTCCATCTTTTGTATTCCACAAGGATCCAAATGAAATTGCTATGTGGGGAGGCAATGCACAGCATGTTCAGCTGTCACTGATCAGTCCAATATAAGCTCTGAAGGCTCTAGCACAGGTCAGATACAAATAGTCAGATGGAATATTTGAGGAGATATTTCTAGATTTGAACATCTCACACTTCCTTTGTGCTACTGTAATTCTGCTTTGCTCAAAGAACACAGTGCCTTCTTTGATGTGGGTATACCATACTGGGTCTCCCATGTCTCACAATTTATGTTCTTCAGAAACACCTTGAGGTTGTCCTTGTACTACTTCTTTTGGCTTCCACATAAGCACTTGTCTAGTGCTAGTTTTACATAAAATGGTCTTTTAGGTAAACCTATGTTTGACATTTGAACTACACTTGGCTAGCCCACTGAAGTTGTATTCTCTGCAACAGTGATTAGATGCTTGGCAATGCAGCTCAAGAGAGGACCTCAGTGTCAGGTGCCTTATCTTGCCAGGCAATCTTCAAAATCTTTCCAAGACAATTCAAATGGAAGGGGTTTCATTTTCTGTCATGGTGCTAGCATACTGTTCAGGTTTCAGAGACATCCAACAATGAAGTCAATACAATAGCTCTGTTTACCTTCAGTGTGTAATACCTCTTCTCTCCCACACTTTCTTTCAGAGCCTCCCAAATGCTGAGCTAGCTTTACCTAAGCACCTCAGAGTAAGATGATTTTATATATATACATATATATATATTATTCGTGTGTATATATGTATATGTATAAATGATGTGTGGATATTATAGTGCCTTTAACAGAATTTATAGCTAGTAATTTATAGCAAGTAAATATTTCTTAACTCTTGCCTCATCATTAAAACCCATATTTTCTACTTTTGAGTATTTCCTCAAATTGAAGAACTAATAACTGAGAATCAGCAACATATGGCATAAATATTCAATCAATTATTTTTACTAGTCTGACCACATAAAGCTTCTACAAAATCCAAAGACCTTCCTCTGACTCAATAACCTTGTTCTGACTACACGTCCCCATTTTTAGTTTATGTCTATGGACAGTGGGCCCAAGAGAAGCAGAAAATGATGAAATCTTAAGGATTTGCAAAGGACTTTAGCGCTGCTCACATCCCAGCCATTTTCCAAATCTGCCAAGTCTTCTTCCACTTCCTTGAGATCAGGGACTGTCTTGCTTGTTTATGTGACAAGCACATAGTAAGGGTTTAATACATGCTTTTCCTGCTGTCCACATCTGGAAAAAGAACAATGGAGCCTGAATGCAAATTGAAGCATATTATTTGCTCTTTTATTTTCTTTTTTGTTTGTTTCTTCTTTCTCATGGTTTCTCTCATTGGTTCTAATTCTTCCTTACATGACTAATGCAAAAATAGGTTCAATAGGAATGTATATGTAGAGTCTGTATCAAATTACATGTCATCTTGGGGTGAGGGGAGGGTAGAGAAGAAAATTTGGAACTCAAGCTTGTGGAACTGAATGTTGAAAACAAAAAATAAATAATTTTTTAGATGCATGCTTTTTCATCTTTTTTTTCATTTACTCTAAGATTCTCTAATCCTTCATATCCACCTCCCCTCAAATTTCTAAAAAACTAGGAAAGAACATTCCCATGCCCTTTCCTAACACCTGATATGTCAAGAATGAAATTCTCTATCACCTCCCAACTTTTAAAAACTATGTGCAAACAGGGCAAAGTCAAATCCCAGCCTTGGTGAGAGTCTTGACCTCTTCGTGATACTGAATAAGAAACAATGATATATGACCTGGGGCTTCAAAGACAGCTTTTAACATGAGTATAAGTCAGTGGATAGGTATGTCCTCCCTTGTCTTCTAAGGCCCAACTTCTACTAGGAATACTCTCTTCAGCTGGAAGTGAAAGGAGATCAGGAAAGAGATGTTTTGCATGGAAGCATTATATAGCAGTAATAGGAGAAAATTAATTTGTCCAGCTATCTCTTGAAGATTTCTCTCTTCTATGAGCAGAGTAGTTAATCATTTCCTGATCTTCCTTAACAATAATAAGGTGAAGAAGGTATGGGGGAAATATCTTTTATTTTTTTCATTAAAAATATCTCTTTTGTTGAAGACATTAAACAAAAAAGCATTGATTTCAAGGGGGGGATAGAATTTGTCAAGTTTGATCGTTGACTTATGAAGTAGGAAAACAACCAGGCAACATCTCTTTTAGGGATGAGAGGATAAAAGAAGGAATAAGATCATGTTGCTTGATGTAGACAGGAAACATGGTGGTGACATGAAAGAAGCAGAACTTCTCATTTTGTTTTATCTCCATATTTCATGTTGAGGAAAATAATCTTTAGATTGCAATGGACAGAACTTGTTTGCTCAACAGGTAGTTAATACTGGATAGGTATAAAGCTATTAAAAGAGTTCAAGTTGCTAAGCCCAGAGGACTACTAAGTACAGTCAATGAACTGGAAATGATTCCTAAGTCACTGTTAGCAATAGGCACAGACAGTGGGGATCAGATAAGACATCTCAGTATAAGAGGCGGGTGAAAAGGGAATAGTCAAAAGGGCAAACAATGCCATCTTCTTGTTTGAATCACATGATATCAACTGAGTTCACAATTATGTTTTAAATATTTCTGTTTTTTTCAACATGAAATCAAACTTTTATCATATATATTAAGCACACTTTTCACAAATAGTCCATCTTTTCTAAATCTAGCCTTAATTTAGTAGATTTTCAGATGAGTTCTCAGATTAATGAAGCATGTTTATCTCTATCTCTTGGATGAAGTTCCTAGCCTTTCCTGGCATGTGGCACAGTGAAAAGCCATATAGTAGTCTTCTAACTTCCAGTGAGAATTCCTGTAATTCAAAAACATATTCTGCTTCTCAATTTATCAATATCAGTGTCAGAGTTCATCATTTCTTCCAGAGTTATGGAATTTCCAGGTCAACTGGAAATGAAAAAAAAATATTTCCAAAACACTTCGAAGGGAGCCATTGGGAGATAGAGATTGCTGATATTTTACTTTCTGGTGAAGAGATATACACATATTCACTTGTACTTCTGACAATGATGTTGGTCAAATCTTGAAAGAAAAAAAAGAACTTCATTCATAAAATTAACATTTTCCATCACTGTTATTTTTAAGTTGTTTCAGTCATGTCTGTCTCTTTCTGACCTTTTCTGGATTTTCTTATCAAGGATACTGGAGTGGTTTACCATTTCCTTCTCTAGCTCATTTGACAGATGAGGAAACTGAAGTAAATAGAGTTAAATGACTTGTCCCAAGATCACACACAAGTGCATAATGTTGCATTTGAACTCAGGAAGAAAAGTCTTTCTGACAACAAAAGAAAGGAGTGAAACATTTATATAGAGAATGAAATTTACATTCACCTGATGGAGCTGATTAAAATAGGGGAAACCAGTTCAACCCAGTTTAACCAGTTCAACCCAGTTTAATCTGGTTATGGTGAATTCTTTGTAGTCAATCTACTGTCAGTAGAAGAATGCCACATAACAACTAATAACACAAAAGGAAACCCATCAAAAATCTTGCTTGTCCTAAAGAATTTGCCAACTACCTTAGGGGACAAAAGTGATATTTATAGAGCATTATCTTGGTCTCATCAAAAACAGGTCAAGTCAGACTACTAGTATGTATGTATTACTACTAGTAATCTGTAGAAATGTAGATGCAGAGATGTGGGCTAAACAATAGGTTAGCCAGGTGGACTCAAGACTGCCTGAATTTCAGGAGTCAAAAAGTAAGCTTTAATGGTTTTGAAGTCAACATGGGACATGGCCTTTTTTTGGAGTGCCCCCAAGGATATTTGCTTGCCCTTTCATAGGGTTTAACATTTTTAAAAAATCAATTATATGAATACAGATGTAGCTAGCATAATTAGCAACTTTGCAGGTTATATAAAATTGGAAAGTACAGCTTTAAAAAAATGGATGACAAGGTCAGGGTCTAAGAAGAAATCAACATACTAGAAAACTTCAAAGATGAAATTGAGTAGAGAGAAACGTTTAAAAATATAACATTATCGTTTAAAAATATAACATTATAAATACGATTAAGGAAATATGATCATACAAATTATCTGAAAATAAATAGTAAATTTTTATTGGACTTCAGCGTGATAAGGGACTTCAAAGACTTCATGAGATTTTTTAGTGTAGTATCCACGATTAGATAAACTATAATCTCACTTATTCACTGCCCCAGTTAGAGATTATCTAGATTAATATGTTAAATTCTGAGTGAAACATGTCAAAAAGCATACTAATAATTTAGAGGGTATCCAGATCAGAGTTGTTTGGATTGCCATAGGCCTCAGTGATCATGACATATGAAAATTAGTTGGAGAAACTCCTTAGAGGAGAGAAGACTCATTCAAGGATTGGGGAAATTAGTGTGAGGAAAGAAGCATGATAGCTGCCTTCATGTGTTGAAGTATCACTGTGTGAATGAGGGATTAGATTTATTTTACTTGGCTCTATAAGGAAGACTAGTGGTATACAAAAGTTGTATGAGCTACCCAGGAGGGTAGAGGTATTTAAGCAAAGGCCAGATGAGTACTGGTCAGGCAAACTAAAAGGGGAATTCTTGTCTAGGTACAAATTGGATTAGATGACCTCTCTGAACCCCTTTCCAATGCTTAGAATCCATGGTTCTGTGAAATGAGTTTCTCCACTATTTGTTTCATTAGTCCTTAATAAAGCTTTCATCAGTGAACTCCTCTTTGAGGACTACCTCTTCCCAAAGCCCCTCTGGTAGTTGTAAAGTCTCCCATTTGCCACTGTAGTATGCAGACCATGACTGCTTTCCTCTGAAAATACTGACATCCAACTTATTCAAATATGTGCTGGCTAAGACTTAACTGATTTCCCCTTAGAACATAAATGCATAAGGTAAAATGTACTTTGCAAACTTCAGGTTAGTACATAAATATTAGCTATTATCTTTAATATTATCCTTGCAAGTAACATGTATTTCTCAAAGTCTAAGCCAAAAATGTTTAAGGTACACCAAATATGTGTAATTAAATACATATATCTGTTATTTGACCAAATGGATAAAACAAACAAAAAAAGTAATTGTCTTAATTTTCCCTTCAATTCATTTTCCAAAATAATTCCTGCAAAAAACCCCTTTTTAATGTAGTTTAATTATAATTTATGTAAAAGCTACTACATTTAATGATAGGTTACAGAAACATTTGTACGTATAACAAAATACATGGAAAAATACATTCAGCATGCATTAATATACATACACTGGATAGTTATTTTGAAAATTTAGCCACCTTACTCCCAGGGCAAGTGATAATTATTTTTGGAGAAATTGGGAGATAATCATTTCATATATCACAAAAAGAGATTAAATGAAATCTAGGAAAGCAACTTTTCCATCTTTTCATTTCAAAAACCATGTCAATATCTCAACTTCAAATTCTAATTACATAATATAGAGTCCACTTTATCAAAACTTTAATTTTATATCTACATGATTATCAGACTTCACTGTATTCAGTAACCTAGTCAGCAATGGCAACGTATTTCTCTTTATGCTTCAAAAAATAAAGAAGCAATTTCGGCTGCTTGCTACAAGAATTAGCATTTGCAAGGAGATAATTTGTCTTTTTTAAATTTTCAAATGGTGCTAAATCATTTGAGTAATTTATATAAATATGGTATCTAAATAGATAAAAACTTTACATACCAGTGCCAGGCATGTATATTCAGCAGAGAGAAAATAATATTGATTTTATTTCTAAGAATGTATCATTTAAAATAAATGGTCATAAGTTATAGTCACAAAAAATTCAGTCATTAAATTATTGACTCAAGGCTTCATTCATTACCAAAAATTATACATCAAGAACAATAGAATGTGGGGCAGGTAGAGTTTCACAATGGTTAGAGTAACCGACTCTGGAGTCAGGAGGACCTGAGTTCAGATCCAGCCTCATACATTTACTAGTTTTATGCCTTGCATAAGTCACTTAACCCTGATTGCTTCTAACAATAAAAGAATAGTAGAATGTCAATAACATGATTTACTAATCAAGTGAGAATAGAAAGAGAATTTCAAGAAGTTTTTTTTTTTTTTCACCACCATGTTGTAGCAAAAGTTGTGGAATAACTTACTGAGAATTAAGTGTATGGATAGGTAGTCATAAATAAAAATTGTTTGAATAAGACACTAAGTTAAATATGTCAAATTAATAGGAATCAAACATGAGCGATAGTATGGTGCCAAAAATAAATTTTACTCAGTTCCAAAAGAAAGCATATGAAGGATACAGAAACTAATAAATCATCAGTAATAATTTTACTACACTTCTACATACAGAAAAAAAATAGCCACACCTTTGTCTATGAATGAGAATTACATATCAGGGTTTGATTAAAAAATATCTGGATATGCAAAATGGAGTAAATTTACATATACCAGAATGCATGTATATGTTATGATTAAATTTTTCAATATTAATGAACAGTTTTGTTTTTCTTTCCCTTGTGCTCACACAGAAATTTCTAATTTAATATGCAAAAGGAATTTTAATTGGCCATGTTAATTCCCATTTAATGACATCAGATTAACTAGGAAAATTTCAAGATGAATTAGTTATTTTTAATTTTAGTGTTTTGAAAATGTGTGAATAGATAACTTTTGTTTTCTCATCAGCTTCATTTAAAAATATATCTGCTCTTCCTATGCAACCATCTCTAATAACAAAGAGTAAAGAGAGAAAAAAAATAACAAAACTATCATATCAACCATTTCTGACAGTATAGAAAATATTCTGCATCCACGTTTTTCCACTTCTACAAAGAAAAGACAATGTGCATTTGAGGAGCATATTTAAAGGAAATATTCCTCCTCAAGTATTCTATGACTCACAAGTTGTCATCAGTTGAACAGATTATTCTATACACCATTAATATAAGATGAATTAAGATATAGCAGTTGGCTAATTATCAATATAAAATTATAAATATTTTAAAAGAAAAAAATAGCTAGGATCTCATTTTTTCTCTCATAATAACTTCTGAAAAATATCCTCATTACAAAGTATTAGCAATTTAGTTTGTGTTATGTCTAAGTGCTTCTTCCAAAAAATTCCATTTTTCTTGGAATTCCAAGAAATTCCATTTTAATGAACTATCTATTCAAACCTTCCTTAAGACACCTATGTACCCTTACCAGATCTGGTTAATAACAATCAATCAGTAAATATCTGTTAAATGATTACTATGTGCTAGTGTTTAATGTTGTGTCTGGCTTGTAGTAGGACTTTAATAAATGCTTCGTGACTGACTGATTGAATATATGTAATTGACTGAATTACTGATTTTCAAGTACACTAAAGTGTAGGACTGTTTCCTTAGATTATAGTAAATTAGAGTACAATGAAACATTTGAATGTTTTTCTTGTGGACAAGGAGTTGACCTATTATGTGTCAGCACAGGAAGAATCTGAAGAAACAGGTATGACTTCGAAGATAAGATTTTTTCAGTTCAATTTAGTTCCTTGCAAAAGGAAAACAATGAATCTGAAAGCTTTTAAGTAGATGCTATGTACCTGCCTCGCAAAGATGTTACAGAGAAAATTCCTGTCAGTAGTAAGATAATGAATGAGAAGACTTTTAAGGTACCTTCTAACTCCAAAATTTTACTATTCAAAGCACAAACAAAGTTATTTGAAAAGTTTAAAGTAATATTGAAAAAAAATGTAATAATTTATAGAAAGGAACTATTACACAGAGGACACAGAGTCAACTTTAGCATTAGACCCGACTTGAAAACCTTCAATACATATTAGTCATATGAGCTTGAGAAACTAACACAGGCAATTCACTAAGATTACATTATAGACAAGTTGCTGATCTATCTATATGAATGGAATGTCCAATCCTAGAAGTTTAGATGTACAAAGCAAAGTAAATTAATAAATAATTTATTGGAAATTAATAGTAATAAATCCATATAAATTGCCTTCTTGTTTAGTATATTTTGCCCCCAAAATATGACTAATGGCAATATCTTTCTTTAAAAATAAAATCATGTTCCACATGGGTATAACTATAATCCTTCTGACTGCTTAGGCTCACTCTAATAAGATCTGCTCTATCATTTTGGTACTGAAAACTGTGGCAATGGTTAACGCATTTCTGGTAGGTTTTATTTTTCTTTGGTGGGGAGGGAGGAATATGGGGGGGAGGGACTCACTAATACACATTAAGAAATATTAAAGAATACCCTCAATATGGAACATTATTTGGGGACTAATTTAGTCCTGAGAATATGTTCAGGGGTTCCATGTAGACATTGGATGACTGTTCTTGGCATGCATAAGTAAGTGTCCTACACTCCATATCATACCTGAGCTTGTAATCTTTGCCATACAATAAGTGACAATATCACTTTTTGTTGGTTGCTGAGCCAGAATTGGGTGTACATATAAAAGGCACCATTTAAGCCAATCAATCTCAGTCTTAGTCTTTCTTGTGTCTGTCTCTTATCATTAATTATTGAGACAATAAGTACTTTAAGAAAGATAGTAACTGTAACTAGCTAATGATATTGGAGAAAACACAGGGAATGAAGATTCAACTTAATAGTATTAGAAAAATTCTACTAACCTTCAAGGGTACCCCTAGAATCCTGAGGAGGGGGGTATTTAGTTATATGAATCAGAGATAAGAAAAGGACCCCTAGAGTTTATATAGATTACAACACAATAAAAATAAACAAGCAAGTTACTAGAATAGTTCTAAAAACCAAGTATCCTAAAGATCAGGTAAACTGTTTAATGTTTCTTAAAACCCTTCACCAGAGAAACATAGTAAATTTCCATAGCTGGAACCCAATTAATGCAGTAACTGGCATTTTTTCTAACAGGAAAAGGTAACAGACAGAAAGGAGGAAAAGCTAGCTTTGATAAAAAATATTATAGTGCCCAAAGTTCCAACTAAATTTGCTGAAGTTTGGGTATTATGAAATCCATTTGGAATGTTTTAGGAAATAATATGGACTACTCTTCTCCCTTTTAACGAGTTTCAGAATGGCCTACTATGGGGATATGAGTAATTGAATGTCCTTTAGAGAAATAAATTTGAAAGAGGATTTTATGAACACATCATTATACAGTAAAAAGTTTGTGGGATCTGTAGTCAGAAGGCCAGGGTTCAAATCCTGGCTCCATCACTTATTAGCTATGATTATACTTAAACAAATATCTTTATAGGCCTCTGTTTCCTCATCTGTAAAATAACAAACTTTGACTAGATGATCTCTAAGGTCCCTTCCAACCCTAAATCTGTTATCCTATGATTTGCCTTGAAGCAGATTCTTCAAAATCAAATATGGTTTTAAATGAAAAGACTTCATAAATGATCTCCATTATCACTAAAGCACTGGTTGAAAAAAGATACAAAAAACAGCTAAGCCTTTTATAATACATCAGTGACTACAGGCACTGATTACTCATATGAACTAAGTATGCCATACCAATTCCCTAATTCAGTAAAAAAATAATACTCAATAATTCCCTGAAGATACAGCAAAATTTTGCTGAAAGTAACGTTTAAAATTCGTATTTTAGGAGATATGTCATATTTATATATCTCCCATGGAGTCGACTTGCAAGCAGTGATAACCTCAGCTTGCTGTAAGCTCCAGAGTCTGATGGAAAAGAAAACAAAGAAAGCCTTTTTTTCTTCTGATCTAGACCTATGATTTCTTTTGGAATAATAAACCCCAGTTGAACAGACCTTTTTGCCAGTACAGGTTGACAGCTGAATTGTAGTTTACACTAATAATAATAAAATTACTAAGAATAGTTACCACTTATATAGCACTTAGAATTTTAACAGGCACTGCGTTAAGTGCTTTGTAATTGTTATTTCATTTGATCCTAGCAACAATCCCAGGATGTACATGCTATTATTATCCCCATTTTACAGGATGAGGAAATTAAATACAACAGAGGTTAAGTGACTTGCCCAGGATCACACTGCTACCAAGAGTGTGAGGCCAGATTTGAACTCAAGTTTCCTGATTGGCACTCTATCCACTGTGCTACTTAGTATTTGGGCATTATCTGGACACTAAAGGGTTAAGTGACTTGTCAAGGTTCATTGAGCAGTAGGTATCAGAGGACATATATATATAAATAGAGGTCCTATTACATATCCACTTCACCATTCTGTCTTCAAAATTATTTATTCTGAAAGGAGAGGGAAACTGACAGACTTCCAGGAAGTTGACCTAAATCTTTTCAACTGAGTAGGAGGCAAATACATGATCTATTTGCTTGTTAGTGAGGTTACAGATTTGAGGAAGAAAGAAAGTTTATAAGAGGTGTTGTGCCTAACTTGGGTCTAGTATATAAAAGGAATATTTTACTAAATACCATGCCAAGAAGCTGATATAATTCCCTCCAGGTTTTTAGTACTGTTATATAGATTACACAGTGAGATTTTGTTCTTCAGTAGCTTATGATTGATTGCATTACAAACTCTCCTCAGGATGGATAGCAGTGTTATAAATTGTATATGTGGGTCATCAGGTCAATAAGCATTTATTAAGTACCTACTATGTGGCAGGCTCTGTGTTAAACACTGGAGATACAAAAAAAAAAAGGCAAAATATAATGCCTGCTTTCAAGGATCCCACAGTCTAGTGAGGAAGCCAATATGCAAATAAATTTGTATAAGCAAAACATTCAGAATAAATTAGAGAAAATCAAAAGAGAAAAGGTAAGGGATGGATAGGAACTGTTTCCTGCTGAAAGTGGAATTTTAATTGAGACATGAAGAAAAGTAGGGAGGACAATAGTCACAGGTTAGGAAGGAAACCATTCCAGGCACGGGGTTAGCCAATGAAAATGCCCTGAGTCTGGAGATGGGAGTATCTTGGGTGAGGAACAATGAGGAACACAGTGTCAATGGAATGTAGATTAGAGTAAGGTGTAAGAAGATTGGAAAGGTATAAGGGTAGCAGAACGTGAAGGGCTTTGAATATTGAGGATTTTTCATTTGATCCTAGGGTGCCACAGGAGTTTAATGAGTATGAGAGTGACATGGTCCTTTCAAAGCTTTAGGAATATGAATTGGACAGCTGAGTGGAAGATGGACTAGAGTGGGGGGAGTCTTGAGGCAAAGATGCCACCCAACAGGCTATTTCAATAGTCCAGTTATGAGGTAATAGGAACATTTATCAGCGTAGAAGCAATGTCAGAAAAGAGAAGGGGATATATAAAAGCGATGTGAAGGCAGAATTGATAGAACATATTCACTGACTGAATATGGGGGGAAGAAAATAAGCCTATATTAAGCATTACTATGTACCAGTATTGTACTAAGTGCTTTACAAATATCACATTATATGATCCTCACAAAAATCCTGACAAATATAGTGCTCGTTATTATCCCCATTTTACAATTGTAGAAAATGAGGCAGACCTTAAGTGAGTTGAGCAAGGTCACATAGTTTGTAAATGTCTGAGGCCAGAACTGAATTCACATCTTTTTGGCTCCAAGCCCAATGTGCTACCTAGTTGCTTATGATGATGACTGAGAAATTGAAGATGAGATCTAGTTTTTGAGCCCCAGTGATTGGGACCGTGGCAATTCCCTCAATTATTAATAAGGAAATTGGGAAGAGGAGAGAGTATGGGGGAATACATAAAAAAATCCATATGTATATGTGTATATTATGTATATATTTGTTTGTTTGTTTTTAGTTTTCACCATTCACTTCCATAAGATTTTTGAGTTCCTTTTTTCTCCCCATCTCGTCCCTCCCCCCACCCCAAGATGGCATGATGAATTTAATGTTCGATATATGGTTTGAAATGTTAAGTAGGCAATTGGTGATGAGAGACTGGAAGTCAGAGCTGGATCAATAGATTGGAGAATAATTTCAGATCATGTGCAAGTAGATATGTGTACAATTTGTATCTATTTATATACCTGTACATGTTGGTAGAAAGAAGGATACACTTTGGTATTTACTCATATCCTGAATATGGCCTAATTGTATATTGAAATTAAAGGAATAAGTCCTAAAGAGAAATGAGAAGCCATGTATCTCTATAGTCCTCACTTAGAGTAGAGCATCATGCATTTCCAGTAAGGCATTTCTAGTTCCCTGACAGGAGACATATTGTATATTCCTTGAGAGTTTCTTTTTCATTTTCATCTTCACTTAAATTGAGAATACTGAGAGGCAGCCTGCCACAGTAAGAGAGAATGACCTTCACGAAGTCCTATGTTAATGTCTTACTTCAAATAAAAACTAAGTGTGTGACACCGGGCTAGTGACATCATTCAACTTCTTAATAGTCAATGCTGTTGTAAAAGACATTTGCAGAGAAGATGCTCATGTTTGGAAAGATAATTTCCTTCTTGGAAGCACTTCACACTGATAAAATCACAAGTTCTGGCCCCCACCTCTACTCTGTTTCTGAATATCTGGCATAATCTGGACACCCAACCAATATTCAATGGTTCAATACATAATTTAAAGTAGTTTAATCATTTCAGTTGTGTATGACATTTTGTGAACCCATTTGGAGTCTTCTTAGCAAAAATGCTGGAATAGTTTGCCATTTCCCTCTCCAGTTCATTTTACAGATGAGAAAACTGAGGCAAAGAGGTTCAAGTGACTTGCCCAGTGTCACATAGCTAGTAACTATCTGAAGCTAAGTTTGAACTCTGGAAGATGAATCTTCTTGACTCCAGGCCCAGCACACATTATCATTCAAATACTGACAGTGTGGCTAGGGTCCTGTATGCAGAAAAAAAAAAATCAAGTTTTTGTTGTTGTTTTCTTCTCAATTATCATTCTATTTACTAACAAAGTACTACTGAATATTGATTTAATGTATTAGCATAAATAAATCTTATGACACAAGACACAGAAAGCAACAACAAAATAAAATAAAAAAGATTATGCCAACAGGAGTGTGACACCTGTGACATCCCCCCCCCCTTTCATAGTTTGTACAGAAAATGCGATTGGCAAGAGATTAATCTTTGACTTCTAAAAAGGCCATTTTCAGACAAAATTTGGACTCTCTGGGCTCAAATAGAGTAGAAAAAAACTGTAGAGAATATCATTCACTTGTGTGGAATTGGACTGGAAGCATCAGCATATTTTATATTTGCCACAAAATTATGTTTCTTTGAGATATAAGCTAGCAATCCAGTTGTGCCAAAGCCCTTATGCTAAGATGTCCAGTCATCCAGATCTAGATATTCAGAATAAATGCTTATCTTCCCATTCTTTCTAATATCACCTTATAGCCTAATGCTGAATCATTCTTCCAATACCATGAGTTTTTATGTTTTCTCTCCTAATGCACTGTTCACTAAAACTCATTCTCCTTTCCACAAAGAATCAGAATCTAATAAAAGTGTTCTGCATCTAACTGGACCTCAGATTCAAAAGCTTTGGAAAGTCAAAGAAGTGACATCAGAATTCCAATCAAGGGGATTCAGCAAAGGATTTTGTCTTGATAAGGCCAAGGCTGAACAGTCAGCGGCAAGTACAGAAATGTCCTTTCCTGTCTTTCTGAACTTCTCAGCAACACTGGAAACTGGATGTTTTAAATGAATGTCACTAAATTTGGGGCATCTTTAAAAGAATTTGGGTCACGTACAGAGTTCAAATATTCTGTATCTTATTTTGCAACTGTTAACCATATCGCTATCTTCAACCATATGCATAATCTACCATTTTGCTGATCTTATTTTCTTTATATTTCAGAAAATGTTCATGTGCAAACCCATGTTTAAGACATTTGAAAGATAATATAATAGAAATGTAATTTTAAAATTAAAAACAATCCTGTTTTCATTTTTTGTATTGTTGTTCACCTGTGTACTTGTCTGTAAATTCAAATGAATCGATGACCTCAAAATCTTACTATTGAAAATCTAGCTAAAAATTAGGAAGTATTTTATCAATCATAAACATTTTTTTATAATAAAAATGTACACATACTTCCAAATAGCACATAGTGAAGTAAAGTATACCCAGAAAAAGATACCATTTAAGAAGTTTAATCTTACTTACCAAACTCCTTGGGAACTGCTATCGCATAAACACAATTGTGTCCCACACTGTAGTTTTTGGGATAGTTTGGGGATAAAACAGTGCCTTCAGAACCTGTTGAACGACTTCCACAGGGAGCTAAAAAGTAAAAACAACAAACAAAAAATAATATATGATATAATGTAATATGATATGTGTATGTATGTAGGTCTCTGTGTGTATCATAACTAAATAAAATTCCAAACTCAAATTATATGGCTTTTTGAAGAATCAAGGACTGAAAAACAGAAAATTTTATTACTACTGGATTTCAATATGAGTCATTTATTTTAACCTTTAAATAGGAGATTTATTGTTAATTTTTTGAAAATTCAATTCATGCATCCATATAAAAACTTTTCTATACAAAATACTTTCTTACTGTACAATACAATAAAATAAAATCAGGACTGATCTGTTTGCAAAAGCAAAGTGTTGTCTGACAGAAAAGAAATCACTAATACTTGACTGCTTCTGTTAATTATGACAGAATAAAGCCAATTCATTCTCCAGCGTGGGGCAGAGGAAGGAAGGGACATCTTTGGCACCCAATTATTGCCTTATGCAAAGTGGAGGAATGTCTTCTCCACTCTTTTGTTCAGGCACAATGCTTGAGAGCAAGCCTGGCCAAACAGTCCCAAACAAAAGCCTGCCCTGGGACAGGCAACCATGGATCCAAACCAACAGTTTTTTTCACTACAATCCTTTTTTTTTTCTTTCTATTGTCATTGAGAAATTAAAAGAAACAAAGAGGCAGATTCTATTCTCCATGGTAGAATTTTGGCAGAAAGAGTTTGGGGGCACACGGGAACAAAATAATAAATGCCTAAATGAATCCTAGAACCCAAAATTAAGATATATAAGCTATATTATGTCAAGCAGTTTGACTAATTAATGTTCTGAACGCATTATTTTTTCAGTTATGTAAATATGTAATAAATAGTTTAAAATGAAATATACAAAGATTAGAATTCCTGAAAAACAACAGCAACTTAATGCTGATGATGATAATGACTATGGATTCATCATTCTCATCACTGAATATTGTTTGAGATTGGACAAGGTAGATACAGTCTCAACAGTGATATTTTATTCATCTAATAAAACTGCTGATGAAAGAATGATTCAGGAATTAACAAGGTATACTGCTTCACATAAATTACATTTTTTAACGGCTCCAGAGTTTAAAATCCCAAACTTTTGAATGTGCATCGCAAAGTCTTAGAGAGTTATCTAGGCCATTGACTCATGAAGTAACTTACTCATGATCATACAGCTAGATGAGAGGCAGAGCATGAAAATGGGTCTTCATTACTCTCAAATAGGGTGCCTATTGATTATATCATGCTACCTTAACATTAAATATAGTACAATTTTACAAATTGCAAAAATAATGACTTTCAATCGCTAAAGCTGTAAGATACCCATCTAGCGTGAGATAGCTATAATTATAAAAATCATATAAAGATCTTGAAAGAAAGTATGGTGTAATAGTCAATAGTAAGAAGGTTAGGGCATCTAGGTAGCACAGTGGATAAAAGTGTCAGGCCTACAGTCAGGAAGACATCTTCATGAGTTCAAATCTGGCTTCAGACCTTACATGACCTTTGCAGTCACTTAACCTTCTTTGCCTCAATTTTCTCATCTGTAAAATGAGCTGGAAAAGGAAATGGCAAACCACTCCAGTATCTTTGCCAAGAAAACCCCAAATGGGGTAATGAAGAGTTTGACATGACAGAAAAACAACTCAGCAACAAGAAACAACAGAGTCAGGAAGCCTTGAATTCAAGTCTCTTCTCAGATATATAATATCAGTATGACCCTGAATACATAACTTAACTTCTTAATTCCCTGAACAACTCTCTGAGGAATGTAAGTTGCTGAGATTTGGACCTACAATGGTAGAGAGAATTACTGTTTGTGAATTTGGGATGTACTTACACCAATGAAACCACAAATCCATTTCCTATCCAAATAATTACTCAACTTGAAGAAAAAAAACAAATGTTTGCTTGATCTGTGCTTAGAATATGTACACTCCTTCAAATGATTCATAAACAAACAAAAGGAAAACCTCTTAACAATCCACTAAAATTAAATGGAGATTATTGTAAAGTCTCCCCCTCAAAAACATCTTAGCAGGCCTTCTTTTCTTTTAAGTGACTCTTAGAAAGTCATAATTATTCATGTGGAAACCCATGAAGCACAGCTTTTTAAAGAAATTGCAAAAACTGTTTCACTTCATGGATGGCCAGGACCTAAAAGACAGAAGTGACCTCAAAAATGATCTCATCCAACTCATGCCTGAAAAACCTACATGTCCATTTGATTCAATCCTAAAAACAATACATTAATCACATGCTACATGAAAGGCTTCCATGTATATGGAAGCATATTCCATTTATATGTAGCATGTTAGTCAAATGCTATATGTGAACTAAGGATACAACATAAAAGTCTCTACCTTCAAAAAGTTTACATCATATTACAACATCATATTATCATGATGTAGTAGATAGATTATGATTAAGAAGATTGGGCTCAAATCCAGGTCTAACTACTTAACAACAAAATGGTCTCGGGCAAATTACTTAATCAATCAATCAATTAACAAGCATTTATTAAGCAATTATTCTATGCTCAGGATTGTGGATCTAATGAAAAAAAATAAAAGTCATTACCCTTAAGTAGTATAACTTCTCTGAGTTCAGTTTTATTACATAAAATAGAGATAAGGACACCTACTTGAAAGAGTGATTATCATGAGCTAATGAAATATCATATGCATTTTTAAGGCATTTTGTGAACCTTAAAATGTTATATAAATAAGAGAAATTACTATATGATAATTAGCAATGAAGAATATATCTTATACTTGATATTGACATAAATATTATGATTACTTAGTAACAAATGGTATAATATGTAAATAAATTGCAAAGATAATTAGTAGCTCCAGTGGATGTTTGCAGTTGGTCTATGTCAAGTACAATATGCATTTTGGTATTTCAAAAAACCCTATGATTGTGATGAAAGACCTTTAAAAAAAAGTTTGAAGAGGGATGGAGACAAGATGGCAGAGAAAAAGTAGGGGCTTGCTTGAGCTCTCCCAAGTTGTCATCCAAACAGTTTTAAATAACATTTCAAAAGGAATTCTGGAGTAGCAGAACCCACAAAAGTATGGGATGAAACAATTTTTCAGGCAAATGCAACTTTAAAGTTCAGTGGGAAAGGTCTGTTCCATCAGAGTGAGAGTGGAGTACAATTCAGCACAGACTAGTCACATGCAGACCAGAAGTAAACCCTGTGAGTGACTGAGTCAGCTGTGACAGCAGTAACTTCTAGAGCTCTTATCCTACAACTGGTAAGGAGGTTGGACAACTAGTGAGAAAGCTGTTAAAGGGGTCTCTTTGCGGACACTGGGGGCAGGAGTCTGTCGCATTGCATATATACAGATCCCAGTCACAGTCTGGGTTTACAATCCCAGAGTGAGGAGGAACACTAGCACACCTGAGCTTATGGCAACAGGGAAAAAGGGACCCTGGTCACAGTTCCAGGAGTTCTTCACAGATCAAAGGCCATGAGGGCAGTGACCACACTTTTTCTTAGGTCATACTATCTTGGAAGAATTGAAAATTTAAAGATCCCCAGAACTAGCTCTGAGAGCAACAGTAAGAAAGGCCTGATATTTTAGACAGTTCTCCCTCCACAATGGAATCAAGAGCCCCACTTTATATGTAGTTAGCACTCAAGAAGTAGACTAGAAAAATGAGCAAAGAACAAAAAAATAACCTGACCACAGAAAGTTATTATATTAACAGGGAAGGCCAAAACACAAACTCAAAAGACAACAGTGAAAACTACTATATCTAAAGCCTCAGTGAAAAATGTGAGTTGATCTCAGTTCTCTGACCCCACCGCCCAAAAAAAGAATTCCTGGAAGAGCTCAAAAAAGATTTTAAAGGAAACGAAAATGATGCAAGAAAATGATGGAAAAAAGAATCAATACCATGCTAAAAGAGGAACAAAAATACTGAAGAACAAAATACCTTAAATAGGCAAAATGGAAAAAAAAAGTTATATAAAAATTCATTGCAGAGAAGAACTCCTTAAAAAAGTAGAGCTGGCTAAGTGGAAAAAGAGGTACAAGAACTCACTGCATAAAATCGTTACTTAAAAATTAAATTGGGTATGTGGGAGCTAATAACTACATGAAATAACATTAGAAACAATAAAACCAAAGACTGAAAAAAACAGAAGAAAAACTGAAATGTCTTAGAAAAATAACTGATCTGGAAAATAGATCCAGGAGAGATAATTAAAAACTATTACATTAGGTGAGAGGGTGTTGAGAAGATAGTGTAATGGGTCAGAAAATTCCAAGATCTCAAGATTTTTCACCACAAAAGAGATGAAATAGTGGCCCAGAACAAATATAGAGTGCTAACAATAAATAAGATTAGAGTTAGAATAGGGATCCTCCTGGGATAAATGGAGAAGACCTGAAGAAAAATCTCAGAATGAGATTTGAGTCCTTATGAAGAGTAAATACCTCCAGGCTAGGTCCTACATCCACTTAAAAAACAAATGACAAACCCTGGTAGCAAAATTGGGCGGCTGTCTCAGCCGCAGCCACAGGAACTTTTACTCCTGGGACAGTGAGGGGAGTTGGGAATCTGAGACGTAGAAGATTGAGGGAACCTCTCCTTACTAGGAATGCCAGACCCAGCTGTGCTGTGGAGACATGAGATGGGGTGAGAAGGAACCAGCACATGCTCAGTGAGTGCAGAAGCTGTGGCGCATGGACACTGCTGGCTGTGAGCACTTACAGGAAGCTGAAGGTCTCAGTTTACGTTCCAGGAGAGAGAGGAGAACTGAAGGAGGATCTGAGGCCAGAGGCACATCTTCTCCATACCCCAGAAGTAGAGGTGATTACAAAGACTAAGGTATTATAAATTTAAAACAAAAGAAAAATTACAAGGAAGCGAAGATGGACAGCTCTCAACACAATGCATGGTATTTATTATATAGGGTTTCATAAAGTAGAAATTTATTGCTATATATTTTGAATCTTCCCTTACATTTGCTGTACACATGACTGTACACATGCTGTACACATGCTTTTTCTTTTCTTATTTTGTATTTAAGTTTCAGTATTTGTGTGTGATTTTTTTTCTTATTGTGTACTTAAATTTTAGTAACAAAAAAGAAAAATAATTTTTAAAAATTATTGGACTTCCTGAAAGGCATGATTAAAAAGAGCCTAGACATCATATTTAAGGTAATTATCAAGGAAAACTGCCCTGATATTTTAGATTCAGAGAATAAAATAGAAATTGATGGCTGCCTGATAGAGATCTCAAAATTAAAACAGTTGGGGATATTATGTCCAAGTTTCAGGGCTCCCAGGTCAAGGAGAAAATACTGGAAGCAGCCAGAAAGAAACAATTCAAACCTCAGGAAGTCACAGTCAGAATTATACAAGATCTATCAGTTTCAACTTTAAAGGATTGGATGTCTTGGAATATGATACTCCAGGGGATAAAGGAACTAGCAAAACTGAGTATAATCTTGCGGGGGAAAAGTGGACATTATATTGAAATTGAGGATTGTCAAGTATTCCTGATGAAAACACCAGAGCTGAACAGAAAATGTGACTTTCAAATACAAGAATCAAGAGAAGCATAAAAAGATAAACAGGAAAGAGAAATCATACGGTATTCAATAAGTTTAAAGTATTTACATTTCTATATGGTAAGATGATAATTTTAACTCCTAAGAACTTTATCACTATTAGAGCAGTTAAGAAAATAAACTGAAGGGTGAGAAAGAAAGGGGAAGGGGGAAAAAAAGAATGAGAATGGGGTAAATTATATCACATAAAAGAGGCAAAAATACCTGCAGTTTAGGAGATGGAGGAAGTGGGGAGGGTGGAAGCACTTGAACATTAATCTCATCAGAATTAGCTCAGTGAGAAATGGGAGAATAGCATACACACACAGTCATGCTTAAAAATCTATATTACCATACAGGAATATAGGAAGGGAAGGAGGAAAGAGAAGGAGAAGGTGTGTTTATAGCAGGGAGGGTAGACTGGGAGAGTCAGTAGTCAGAAGCAAAATATTTTTGAGGATGGACAGGGTGAAGGGAGACCTTAGGTAAACAGGTGGAACACAAAAGTATTCATAATTGTGAAAAGAATTTGCAATTTACTCTGATAATGTATTCATTTCTTAAATACACAGAGAATTGAGTCAAATTTATAAAAAAAATTAAAAAGAACCATTCTCCCACCTGATAAATGATCATAGGATATGAACAGGTAATTTTCAGATGAAATAATCAAAGCAAATTAGTGATATGAAAAATCTGTAAATCATTATTGATTAGAGAAATGCTAATTTAAACAACTTCGAGACAACTATCAGATTGGTTTATATGACAGAAAAGGAAAATGAAAAGTATTGTAGGGGATATGGGAAAATGAGACATTAAGGTGTAGCTGGTTGATTTGTAAAGTGATTCAACCATTCTGGGCAAAGGGCTATAAAACCATGCATACCCTTTAATACCACTACTAGGTCTATATCTCAAAGAGGTAAAACACAAAAAGAAAAAGACCTATATGTACACAAATATTTATAAGAGTTCTTTTAGTTGAGGGAGATTTAGTTGAGAGTTGAGGGATTCCCTTACTATTATTGACTGTAAGAAATGATGAGCAGGATTCTCTCAGAAAAAACTGGGAGGTCTTACATAAAAAGAAGCAAAGCAAAATGAGAAGAACCAGGAGAACAATGCACACAGTTAATAGGTGTAACGAAGAATTGTGAATGACTTTATTATTCTATGTAATACAACGATCCAAGACAATTCCAAAGGACTTATGATGAAAAGCGCTATCCATCTCCATAGAAAGAATAATAGGGTTGGAGTGCAGATTGAAGCATACCTTTTTAAAACTTTTCTGATTTGTGTGTGTGTGTGTGTGCTCTGTGTTTTCTTTCAAAATATGACCAATATGGAAATTTTTTGCATGACTGCACATGTGAAACCTATGTCAGACTGTTTGCCTACTCAATGAATGGGGAAAGGATGGAAAGGAGAGAATTTTTACCATATTTTTACCAAATTTTAAAACATGAATATTAAAAATTGTTTCTACATGTAGTTGGGGAAAATGAAATAAATTAAAAATGATAAAAATGTTAGATTAATAATCTTTGCCACTTTTTTCACTAAAACATCAAATTTATAATTTGTCCCTTTCTTTAACATGTGTTATTGATCACCTAATATGGTTCACCCTTAATTATTCACAAAATGTCTCACTAATAAGGCTTATTATCATATTTTATAGCATTATAGGAACTCATTCTAATTATGAAGAAAACATATCTTATAGTTATGTGACAATGAAAGCACTTATTATGACAATAGTAAATCAGAGAAAAATACTGAGAATAAAATATTTTCTTAGTAACAAGCTGTCATTCACATTCATGGAAACAGAATTTGTAAGTAAAAACAATAAAACAACTGTTTTATACTGTTTCATCCATATATTTAGTTATATCCTATATTTAGTGGCATCAAAATGCTAACCAGCTTAATTTAACAAACAATGATCAGAATGATTTTTATATGCACTTAGGAAATAATAAAATCTTGGAATGAAACTAATATCTAAATATTTCACAAATTTTAAAAAGCATCAGGCACATTTAAAAAGAGGATTTTTAGCCCAAGGCTGACTATTCAAATTTCATGGAAGTATGAGAACCAGTCCTCTTAATACAGGTAGCTAATGTGATTTAATTAAAAGTAGGTCATGGGAGAATATTAATGAGAAATAACTCAAAAGCTGTTGTGTTTGTGAAATGAGCAAGGTTCTTTTTTATTTTTAAATATTCATTTCTTAAGAAAGAGCTATGAATCTTCTTCAGAGGAAATCACTTTGAGGAATTGTCATGAGGAAGAGGAATTAAACTTGTTCTGCCTCACCTCCAAAAGGTAAAACTTGGAAGAGTAGATGGAAGTTGCAAAGATCATAATTTAGGATTGAAGTAAGGAAAAACTTCCTGGCAATTAGAGGTGGAATGGAAAGGCCTGCCTTGGCAGGCAGACCTAAGAAGAAGTCTTCAAAGGTAACTACTTGTCAGGTATATTTTAGGAAGGGCAGCTAGGTGATGCAATGCATAGAACGTCAGGCTTGAAGTCAGGGACACTCATCTTTTTGAGTTCAAATCTGCCTTCAGACACTTATTAACAGTGTGACCCTGGGCCCAACTTTAACACAGAACTAAAAATCAAGAAGCAGGCTAGAAAATGAGCAAACAATAACAAAAAAAACCTGACCATAGAAAGTTACTATGGTGACAAGGAAGATCAAGACATGAACTTAGAAAATGAATACCTAAAACATCTCAATGCAATGTTTCAAAAAAAAATGTGAATTGGTCACTACCAAAAAAATAATACCTAGAAAATCTCAAAAAGGATTTTCAAAATCAAATAAGAGAAGTCAAGGAAAAATTATGAAAAGAAATGAGAGTAAAGCAAGAAAGTTCTGGAAATAGAGTCATCAGCTTGATAACAGAAGTACAAAAATACTGAAGAAAATAATTGGCAAAATGGTAAAAGAGGCACAAAAATCCACTGAAGAGAAGAATGCCTTTAAAAGCAGGATCAACCAAATACAAAAAAAAAAGGTACAATAGCTCACAGAAAAAAAGAATTCCTTTAAACTTAGAATCAGGAAAGTAGAAGCTAACAACTCTATGAAACACCAAGAAATAATAAAACAAAATCAAAAGAATGAAAAAAAATAGAGAGAATGTGAAATATCTCACTGAAAAAACAATTGATCTGGAAAACAGATTGAGTAGAGATAATTTAAGAATTATTTCGCTATCTGAAAGTCATGATTAAAAAAAAAAGAACCTAGATATTTCATTTCAAGAAATTATCAAGGAAAACTACCCTAATATCCTAGAACCAGAATCTAATAATTGCTTCCTGAAAGAGATTCCAAAATGAAAACTCCCTGCAATATTATAGTCAAGTTCCAGAGCTCCACAGTCAAGGGGAAAATACTGCAAGCAGTCAGAAACAATTCAAATGCTGTAGAGCCTAAGCCAGCATCACACAAGATTTATCAGCTTCCATATCATACGATCAGAGACTTGGAATATGATGTTCTCAGAGAAGCAAGAATTACAACCAAGAATAAGCTACCACACAAAATTGAAAATAATTCTTCAGGGAGAAATATATATATTTAATTACATAGAGATCTTCCAACCATTCCTGATGAAAAGATCAGAATTGAATAGACAAATCTGACTTTCAAATACAAGAATCAAAAGAAGTATAGTAAGTTAGACATGAAAGAGAAATAATAAGAAATTCAAAAAGGTTAAATATTTACATTCTTATATGGGCATATGATAATTATAATTCCTAAAAACTTTACCATTAGTAAAGCAGTTAGAAGGAACTGTTGTTTGTCTTTTGTTTTTGAAAAGGACCAATGGCATCATGGTTTATATCTTAACTTGTGTGTGTGAATCAGATATAAGTAAATCAGAGTTGCACAAAGTTATCAGACTCTCTCTTCCTTAGTCACCCAAGTCCTGTGGCAAGACAAAACTCAGGAGAACTGGCAATGGGCCAGGATTCAGTGGGTAATCCTTATTGCAGCCCTATGATACATACATAATATACATACAAATTGTTCTGTTCTTGTTGCTTCCTATCATGTCCTTAACTTGGGAGTTTGAAATTTGGCTATCATGTTCCTGTAAATTTTCCTCCTGAGATTTCTTTCAGGTGGTAATCACTGGATTTTTTCTATTCCTACTTTGTCTTCTTGTTCTAGAACTTCAGGGCAACTTCCCTTGATAATTTCTTGTAATATTGCTTCATGACTTTTGTAAAAATCGCATTTCAGGTTGTCTGATTATTCTTAATTTATTTCTCCTTATTCTGTTCTCCAGATAGGTTGTATTTCTGATGAGATCTTTCACTTTCTCTTCTACTTTTTCATCCTTTTGATTTTGTCTTGTGATTTCTTGGAGTCTTACAACATTATTTGCTTCCCCTTCCCCAATTCAAGTTTTTAAGGAATTATTTTCTTCCTTAAGTTTTTGATTCTCTATTTCCAATTGGTTGACTTTTGTTTCATAATTTTCTTGATTTTCTTGGATTGCTCTTATTTTTTTTTCTAATTTTCCCTCAATTTATTTTTCATTTTTAGAGGCCTTTTACAGTTCTTCCAAGAATTCTTTTTCTCCTGGAAATCATTTGATGTTTCTCATTGAAAAAGGAGTGGCTTTTATAGCTCCATTATCTTCATCTGAATATGAATCCAGATCTTCTCTATACCCAAGTAACTATCTATGATTGGGTTCTTTCCCCTTTGCATACTCGCATTTATTTATTTATTTATTTATTTAGTTTGTTTTGTTGTTAGCAGCTATTAGAGTAATCAAGTTGTGGTCCTGAGTTATATGGAATGATACCCCAAGACTTAAGTCCTTCTTACTGCTATTTTCTGAGTTGTGTCTTGGGACCCAACCTTGGACTCTTCTCTCCACTCCTAAGTCAGAGTTAGGGCCCCCAGCCACAGTACATTGCAAAGGATCTTGCTACCTACAGTCCTTCTCCAGTGATTACAAACTAAGACTGTCCTTTCTGCTCAGAAACTAAAAGCATGGACTCTGCTCTCCTGCAAGTGCCCAGAGACAACAGCACCCTGGCCCATCACTACTGGTCAGCACCGTTTTGCTTGACTTCCCCTGACAGTAAAAGGTCCTTCAACATTCTCTTATTCAGCTGTTAGATCCCCATACCGTAGGTGAGATGAATGATTTGTTTCCAAGATTGAGTCTGCCTCTTAACCCAGCTTTCCCCAGAGCTAGTTGTTTGTTGATTCTGTAGAGTCAGCCTAGAGTGTTCTCACTTCACTCAGGCCAAAGCTCAGCCCTTGGAGTTGGGTCTTTGCTAGGGTCTTCTCAGATTGTCTTGGGAGGACAACTGCTTTATCCAGTGTTTATTTTTCCTTCTCTGAGGTGATGTTCTGTCTTTTTTTGTGGGGGAAATTTTCATGCAAATTCTTTTTTTTTAAATTAAATTATTTTATTTGTTGTCAATATTCTACAATCACTTCCATAGATCTTAGATTTTTTTCCCGTCCTTCCCCCTCCTTCCCCCCTCCCTTCCCACTCTCTGTCTGAGACACCATATAATTTTATATAGGTTTTATAAGTACATTCCTATTAAGTACCTTTTCACCATAGCCATGTTGCATAGAAGAATTAAAACGAATGGGAGAAATCATAAAACAAAACATAATGCAAAAGAAAATGGCCTGCTTCATTCTGTGATCAAATTCCATAATTCTTTCTCTGGATGTGGAAGACATTTTACCTCGAGTCCATTGGGAATTTTTTAAGTCCTTGTATTGCAATGAAGTACTAAGTCTACCAGAAAAGTTCCTTGCACACTGTGGTTGTTGCTGTGTAAAAAGTTATACTGGTTCTGCTCTTTTTGCTCAACATCAGTTCATATAAGTCTTTCTAGGCCTCTCTGAAGTCTTCCTATTCATCATTTCTCATAGCACAAAAGTGTTCTATTACATTCATAAACCACAACTTGTTCAGCCATTCCCCAATTCATGGGCATCCCCTTGATTTCCAGTTTTTGGCCACCACAAAGAGACCTGCTATGAATATTTTTGAACATGTGGGACCCTTTCTCATTTCCATGATCTCTTTGGAGTAGAGTTCCAGAAGTGGTATTGCTGGGTCAAAGGGTAAGCACATTTTTGTAGTCCTTTGAGTATAGTTCCAAATTGCTCTTCAGAATAGGTGGATCAGCTCACAGCTCTACCAACAATGAATTAGTGTTCCAACTCACCCACATCTTCCCCAACATTTTTGATCTTCCTGTTTTGTCATGTTAGCCAATCTGATAGGTGTGATGTGGTACCTCAGAGTTGTTTTGATTTGCATCTCTCTAATCAATAGTGATTTAGAGCATTTTTTCATATGATTATACTTTTAACTTCTTCCTCTGAAAACTCCCTGTTCATATCCTTTCACCATTTATCAATTAGGGAATGATTTGTATTCTTGTAAATTTAACTCAGTACTCCAAATATTTTAGAAATGAGGCCTTTATCACAGACACTAGCTGCAAAAGTTCTTTCCCAGTTTTCTGCTTCCCTCTTAAGTCTGGTTGCATTGGCTTTGTTTGTGCAAAACCTTTTCAATTTAATGTAATCAAAATTGTCCATTTTGCACTTTATAACGCTTTCTCTCTCTTGTTTAGTCAAAAATTTCTCCATTTTCCATAGATCTGATAAATACACTATTCCTTGCTCCACTAGTTTGTTTATAGTATCAATCTTTATACCTTGATCATGTACCCATTTGGACATTATTCTTCCGTACAGTGTCAGGTATTGGTCTATGTCCAGTTTCTGCCACACTGTTATCCAGTTTTCCCAGCAATTTCTGTTGACCAGTGAGTTCTTATCCCAGAAGCTGGAGTCCTTGGGTTTATCAAACAGTAGATTGCTATATTCATTGACTACTGTGCCTTGTAAAAAAGATCCACTGATCTACCCCTCTGTTTCTTAGCCAGTACCAACTTGTTTCGAAAATTTGCATGCAAATTCTTAAAGGAAAATTTAAATGACTTACAGTAGGAAATAGACAATAAAACTATACAGGTTGGGGACCTCAACTTTTCCTTCTTAGAACTAGATAAATCTAACCATCCAATAGACAAGAGAGTTCAGAGGATGAATAGAATTTCAGAAAAGTTAGATATGAAGAAGAGAAAAATTGGAGAAAATTGAAAGGGTAATGAAGAGAATATACCTTTTTCTCAAGATATGTGGTACCAAAGCAAAACTCCACCACATATTCAGAAATAAATACCTCAAAGCCAAATGAAGAAAAGTGGAATTATTAAATTCATCCTCTTCAGATCATAATGCAACCAAAATTATATTCAGTAAAGGTCGATAGATACATAGATTAAAATTCAATCAGAAATTAAATAATCTAATCCTAAAGGATGAGTGGGTCAAAGAAAAATTCATAGAAAAAAATCATTATTTTATCAAAGGGAATGACAACAATGACACAACATGTCAAAATACATGGGATGCACCCAAAGCAGTACTGAAGGGAGAGTTTAAATCTTTAAATGCTTAGATAAATGAAATAAAAAAAAAAAGACATTTCAAGAAATTGAGCATCCAACAAAAAAATGCTAGAAAAAGAAGATTTAAAGCATCAAATTGGAAAAGCTGAAAAGCAAAGGAGAAATGAATAAAATTGAAAATAAAAAAACAATTGAACTGACAAATAAAACCGGAAGCTGATTTTATGAAAATGCCAATAAAATGGATGAAGTTTGGGTTAATTTAACAAAAAAATAGAAAGGAGAAAACCAAATAACCAGCATCAAAAATAAAAAATGTGATACCACCAAAGAGGATGAAATCAAAGCAATTATCAGGAACTATTTTCCCTAATAAGATGCCAATAAAACTGACAATCTAAGTGAAATGGATGAATATTTGCCAAAATATTAACTGTCCAAACTAACAGAAGAGTAAAAAGAATAAAATACTTGAAGTCTACTTGATAAGACAAACCCAAGAATTAACAACTAAACGATTGGGGAAATATTAATTGCTCATAGGTAGGTTGAGGCAAATTAATATATATGGCATTTATACCTAAATTTATTTACTTATTCAGTGCCATATGAATCAATTTACCACCCCCCCCTCCAAAAAAAAATATAGTGCTAAGAAAATAATAAAAAAATATATCTGGATGAACAAAATTTCAAGAATATCAAGGTAATCAATAAAAATAAAATGAAGGGAATCACTTATCAGTACCAGATTTAAGCGATATTACAAAATGGCAATCATCAGAACAATCTGGTCTTCGTGAAATAGATTAAATACACAATGCACAGTAGTAAATGACCATCGTAATCTAATATTTGGCAGACCTAAATCCCCAATATTTTGGGACAAGAGAACACTACTTGACAAAAATTGAAAGGCAGTTTGGCAGAAGCTAGGTGTGGACCAACACTTCAAACTGTATCTCCTATGTATCTCATACTGAGATAAAGTCAAAATTGGTACATGATTTAGACACAAAGTGTGATATGACAAACAAATTAGGGTATCATGAAATATTATTCCTATCAGATTTATGCATAAGGGAAAAATTTATTACCAAACAAGTGACATAGAGCATCTTGGGTTACAAACAAATTTTTAAAAAGTTGCAAATTTTGTTTCAGCTTATCATTGTGATTCCATGCAAATCTTTACATCATAAATGTGCTCCTATGTGAAAAGTTGAGGGGTTTTGTTTTCCTGAATGAATGAACATTTCAGTATTGCAACATATATAGGGGAAATATGAATCTTACTCTTCATTTACATGAACAGTTTTTTTTTTCAATATACTCTTACCTTATTTTTCTTTGTTGTTTATCCTCAACCATTATTCTCAATCATGTTATCATTCTTAGGATCAGTTAACTTTTATATTGGTGTCTCTTCATTAAATGTAAAACTTCTTACCCTCCTAATCTATTAGTTATGTTTTCATTGCCTTGTTGCAGGCATAAGTTTTATCCCATCAAGGCATTTATGAGATAATTACCATATCATGTTAAAATTTCAAGTTCACTTTGAAATTATAAATATAATTATATATATATATTATAATTGAAATTATAAAATTTCAAGTTCACTTTGTCTACGTTTTCTCTTCTTTGTTCCATTATTTAAACGTCTATGGCCCTACCGTTTCTGACTTATTTCCCTATTAATTTCAATTGAGAATTACTGAGTACTTCAGCTGTTCTTGATTTTTAATATATAATACGTACAGATAAAGTATTAAAAGCGTTGTCATTTAACACTGATTGTTTTTATGAAGTTCATTATTCATTTTTTCCTGAAATCAATAGAAAACTGAGAACAATATGTTGTTCAAAACTCTACTTCTTACCATGACAGCTTGGTAATACTCTATTCCATCCAGGTCTTCCATCATCTCCCATGATGCAAGTGAGTGTTGAATATCCTTGAAGAACATAACCGGCATCACAATAATATGTGACTGTTGAGCCTAGTTTATAATCCATTCCTAGTCTGGTACCATTCATTATATTTCCTGGGTCAAAGCAGGATTCACGTAGTTTTGCTGTAAAATAATGTACATATAATTGGAATAATTCATAGTATATAAAATAGGTATAAAAGGACAACATGTGATGTAAGCAAAGGAGAGATTCAGGCAAAATGCTATGAGAAAAATACAAGTAGTCACCAATTATTGGGTCCACTTCTGTCCACTTAAGTCATGTCTATTCTGGGACTCTGTTGAATATAATACAGCTTCTACCTATATCTCACATTTATGAAACTTATGGAAATAAAAACTTAAAAGCAATACCAAACCAGAGTCTATATAGAAATACATTCTATTTCAAAAGTGAGCAAATCAGAAATGGTCAAATTTTTAAAAAATGCAATTATCTGTTTATACATATAGACACAGACATACACAAACACACACACACACACGGACACACATGCACACACACGCACACATCTCCTCCTAAAAAAAGATCCATAGTCATTCAAAACATTTCAACCTACAAACCCACAGAAGGAAAACCAAGTGGATGAAAAATGTTTTTGGCTTTTAAACAATTATTTGGAGTTTAGAGAGACATGTAGTTTGCAGCTGTATAATATCACTGGCAGAGATAGCTATCTATTGAGTTAACAAACAAAAAGTAGAACAACCCATCCTTTGCATCTTTCGGTTGATTATGTGATCTTTTATAAAATATAATCAATAATTTGTGAAATCTTACCTATTTTCTTTTCTTACTTTTATTAAAAATGTCCTAATTACACATGCTGACTATTCTCATAAAATTTTTTTAGAGATGCAAAAGTAGGCACATGGTTTAGTAGTCACTGATTAGTTGATTTTCTCCTACTTAGTAGTATCAATAATCTATTCTTCACTCCACCTCTCCATACATACACGGTAAACATTTGATGCTCTCCTCATTCAGATATCTTTTGAACCTCAATGCTTTCAAAAATTGTGTCATTTTAGTCATGATTCAGTTCGGTTTACATCTGGTCTAATCTAGTGACTTTTCCAACTTTATTCTCTTTGTTGTTATTCATTTCCTCCTAGAACATACTGGTGATTGTTATTGGTTAAGTGTTATTGACAGATAAAAAAGCTTGTCATCTTTATTGCCAGAACAGAAGTCTTCAACAAAGAACTGAGCATCATTTTATATTTTTACTTTATGGATTGCCATGTATAAGTAATTCATTGCTTTTTTTGTCATTTCTGTAATTACCTAGATTGCTTCTTCAAACAGCAAACACAGTCTGTCAACCAGTTCTCTTTTGAAAGTTTTTTTTTCATATTAGAGATCATAGGAACCTTAAAGGACGTGTAATCTAATGCCTTCACTTCACTAATAAGGAAACCCAGAGAGATTAAATCTCTTGCCCAAGGTCACACAAGCAAAATGTGGCAAACCTGGGATTCAAACTCTGCCAGGTCCCATAATTCCAATTCAATTACTCTTTCTACTGTAATGTAATACTTCCCCCTTCCATAATGAAATGCAGCAACTGTACCTACAATATACTACCTTCACATGTTCACCCTATAGCTGTTACTTGACATGTTACCATATTCATTTTCTTAATCATTTAAGCCTTGGCACCCATGCCAGTTTATTAAATACTATTTTTGTAACAAGGTAGAAGGATATTTTCCTCATAAACAATTATTCACATCTCTATATAGTACAAGCTCTATAACTGACAAGAATTAAATATTATTAATAATAATCATTAACATTTATATACCACTTTTAGTTTTGCAAAATGTTCTCCTAAATTATCTCATTTAGTCCTTACAACAATTCTAAGGGACATGTGCTATTAAATACCCATTTTGAAGATCAAGACATAGACCAAGAGAGGTGAAGCTACTTGGCTAAAGTCACAGACATGATAAATATTTGAGACATGATTTAAATTCAAGTCTTTCTGAGCCAAAGTCCAGCACTCCATCCACTATACCACCTAGTGGGTAAAAATACTAACGCTGTGGTAAAATTATAATGCAAATACATAGTTAATTATAATATTTAAACGCAGTTTCCTCAAATTATGAATGTGACTCCACATGACTTTTCACTTCAGTTCTGAGAACATAATAACAACAGTTCCAAAGAGAGAATTTTTTCTTACATTATTTTCTCTTTCTTTTTCAATTTCTCTCAAACTTCCTTATTAAATCTCTCCTAAATCTTTCAAAACTACTATCCTAATGGCCAATTCCTCAATGATCATTCCATTTGACTTTTAAAACTACAGTAATAATATTATTAGTCTCTTGAAGGAACTGCTAGAATCAGTGTGTTTGAGGAATATTACTAAAGAAATTCTGTAGAGGCTTATGGAGGAAAAATTTGAGTTATTACCAATTAGATTCATTAGATCAAGATAAAGATGTTTTCTCCTCTAGTGTGAGTACTCCATTTACTTTAACCATCACTCAAATGATATGTGTTCCAATCTTCTCACCCTGTTTTGGGTCTATTTTATTTTGTCTTTCTAAAATGTCACACTCTGAACAGAAAATAGTGGTCCAGATGTGTGTAGTACAGAGTACATCAGAATTAATTCCTTTCACATTCCTGCCTCACTTTTCAATACATCTAAAGATTACAGTATTCTTCTAGGATACATTGTGAATGTCTAGTGCAATTTTCTAAACACTTCCTCACTCCAATCTTTCCCACAGGAACTATTTTTAACCAAACTTCTTCCAACCTGGATTTATGAATGATTTTTTAGTCAAAGCATAAAATTTTGTATTCATGTTTATTAAATTTCATTCCATTTAATTTGTCCAATCATGTCAGCCTGTCAGTTTGCAGATTTTTATGAGTTTCACTGAAAAGCATTTTCAATGTTCTCTTTGAACTCAGTACAGAAGTTCTCCATGACATTGGCAAAAGGGTTACCTAACCATATGTCTTCCTATTTTGTAACTCCCTCAATGTCAAATTCAAGAAATTATCAATCAAAGTTATCTTTATGATCTTATCTGTCAGAGGCTCATTTTATCACGTGATCAAATACATCCTGAGTCAAGCCTTTAAGGCAATATTTTGTTTTGACTAATTAAATAAAAAAACATGAACATTAAAAAACAAACAGTAGGATGTCTTACTCCACTTCTGGTAGTTGTACGACTATACATGTATAGTAGGTATAAATATGTAAAATATGTATGAAAAGCTTTTTGTTGACATTTTGTGTTTTCATCAAAGATACTCTCAATGGGTGGATTGACATCTATCTCATGAAGATTTTTCTAGTAATGAAAGGCTGGTAACTTTGTTGACATCTTGGTCATTTTTTTTTTTCCTGGGCAAAACTATTCATGAGTTCAAGCACTCTCTCCATTACACGCACTGTCCCCTTCATTATGAAAGCACTTCCTTGCACACCTCTTTTATATGAAAACCTTTCCCATATTACCCTTCCCCTTCCCTTCCTCCCAATACATCTCTTTTTTCACTCCTACATTTTTAAAAATTTTTTGGAATCATGCCATCATAGCCATCGTGCATTATGCCCTTTAGTCTATGTATATATACTGCTTCTAACTGCCCTAATAATGATAAAGTTCTTAGGAGTTACTGGTATCACCTCTTATAGAAATGTAAACTGTTTTTAACTTTCTTAATTTTTCTTGAGGTTTTCTGTCTTTTTTTCTTTTTAAATACATAACAAGCAAAAGAAACATTGTAAACTTAAACATAAAATAAGAAAAGAAAAAATATGGCATATGCACAGCAGATCATAGGAGACGATTCAAAAATATATAGCAATAACTTATCATTTCAAGAAAGCCTATATATTAAATACTGGATATTAAGTTGAAAACTGTCCATCTTTGCTTCTTACAGGTTTTCTTTTGTTCTCTGCTGTACACTTTTTACTTTGTTCTTTTTCTCCCCTTTCCTCTCCCTTACCGACCACCCCAAGGCTACAGTTGAGCATGGATAAATTTATATATAGGTATTGATACATACATACACACATATATATATACATATATGCACATATATATACACACATATATATACACATGTACATACATATATAAATATATGCTTTCCCTAAGAAAGTCTGCTCCCAATCTTGTTTTCATGTTTGTGCCTATTTATTTTTTCCTATTTCTCCTAACTCCTCTACTTTACTTCTATTTGTTACTTTGCCCTCTTACTACTTAACCTACACCCACTCTAGCAACCCCCCTTCCCCTCGCATTCCCCTAAATCTAAATGCCCTTCTATACCCCATTTCATTCTATTCCCTCACTCTCCCCTCTAAAGATCTCTCGATTATACTCTCCTCCTTCCCTATTCCATTAGAATATTTTATTTCTTTTTTTTTTTAATTTAGAAGACTTTTATACTCTTCTAGATGTGTATGTATTTTTAGGTTTCCAGAGCTAACAGCTCCCCTCCTCTGTCTAATTCCTCTATATTGGTTCTTCCTCTTATACCACATTTGGATAGGAAAATTACTCTTTTAGCTGTTTTTGAATTATTTTACTTTTTAAAGTCATATAATACTCAGGTCTGCCCCAATCTTTATTAAAAGCTAGCTAATTGCTTGTAACAATCATAGGCACAGGTTTTACATTTTCCATACATAAAAGATAAACTTTTTATCTTTATTGAGTCCCTTGTAATTGGTCAGAGGTATATACCTTACATTTCTATTGACTCTAATATGTCAAATCTTCTATTTAGTTCAGGGTTTTTTGTTTTGTTTTGTTTTTAACTGAGTCCTGAAAGTCTGATAATTGATCAAATGTCCATTTTTTTCCATTCAAAATTATGGTGAGCTTTTCTGGGAATAACACTTGCAGCTGGAGGCCCAGTTCTTTTGCTCTTTTGCTCTCTGGCATATCATATTCTAAGCACTCTGGTCCTTTAATGTAAGAGCTGCTAAATCTTGTGTTATTCATGATACTTGAATTGTCTCTTTCTGCCAGCTTGCAATATTTTCTCTCTGACTGGGAGTTCTGGAATTTGGCTATAATATTCCTGGGAATTTTCATTCTGAGATCTCTTTCAGGAGGTAATTGATGGATTCTTTCACTTTCTATTTTACCATTTGCTTATAGAATATTAGGACAGTTTTCCTTGATAATTCCTGAAAAGATGATGTCTAGGCTTTTTTTTTTTTTATCATGGCTTTCAGATAGTTCAATAATTTTGCAATTATCTCTCCTGGATCTGTTTTTCAGGTCAGTTGTTTTTCCAGTGAGGTATTTCACACTGTCTTCTATTTTTTTCATTCCTTTCAATGTGTTTTATTGTTATTGATTTTTCATAAAGTCATTAGCTTCCATTGGCTCAGTTCTAATTTTTTAAGGAATTACATTCTTCAGTAAGGTTTTATACCTCCCTTTCCATTTGGCCAATTCTACCTTTTAAAGTGATTTTTTCTTCAGGGAATTTTTATGTTTCTTTTACTATTTGGCTAACTCTGTTTTTTAAAGCATTCTTCTTCTCATTGGGTTTTTGTACATCTCTTACCATTTGGTCTAGTCTGGTTTTTAAGGTATTATTTCCTTCAGTATTTTTTTGTTTCTCCTTTACCAAGCATTAGATTAGTTTTTCATTATTTTCTTGTGTTACTCTCATTTCTCTTCCCAATTTTCCCTCTACCTCCCTTACTTGGTTTTTAAAACACTTTTTGAGCTCCTCCATGACCTGAGACTAATTCACATTTTCTTGAAGGCTTTGGATGTAAAAGTTTTGACTGTGTTATCTTCTTCTGAGTGTGTGTTTTGATCTTCCTTGTTACCATAGTAACTTTCTATGGTCAAATTTTTTTCTGTTGTTTGCTCATTTTCGCAGCTTATTAACATTTAACTCTTAGTTACAGTAGGATTTTGCTTCCACGGTAGAGGATGCATTGTCCCAAGCTTCTGGGGTTTTATGGAGCTGTTTTCAGAGGTACTTCTAGGTACCTGTAAGTTTTCAGTTTTTGTAAGGTGGCATGATCTAAGGAGCATTGTGTTTACTCCTCTCCTCACCTGTTCTCTGGTCAATGAGTGACCACAAGCATGCTTTTATGTCCTGGAACTGTGAGGATGGTCCCCAATTCACTGTGGCTGCAAGCTATGCTGTGCAAGTGGTCCTCCTTGCTCTGGGACAGTTACCCAGTACTGTGATCTAGATATGAGTGTGGGCAAAGCAACAAAGTCCTATCTTGGTGCTAGCAAAGAGACCCTTGTATATTCCTTCTGACCATTTTTTTTTTTTTTTACCTCCTTACTGTCTATGGCCTGAAAGCTCTGGAAACAGCTGCAACCACTGCTGATTCATTGGTTCCCAAGGCCTATTACCAGTTTGTTGGGCCCAGGGGAATGTGCTGGAATATGCTCCACTCTCACCCAAGTGAGACAGACTTCTTCTGTTGACTTTGTCAACAGTTGTCTTTGTCATCTCTGGGCTGAGAGGTGTGTACAATGCCACAGGTACCACTGATTCAGTTACCCTCAGGCCTGCTTTTGGTTTGCTGGAGCCCAGTCTATGCTAGACTGAGTTTTTCTCTCAGCTTGGTGCAACAGACATTACCTTCTGATCCTCCAGGTTGTCTTTGGCTTGAAACTTGTTTCATTCTGTCTTTTTGTGGGTTCTACTACTCTAGAATTTATTTAGAGCCATTATTTAAAGGCATTTGGAGGAGTTTGGGGGGAAAGCCCTTGTAAGTCCTTACTATTACTCAGCCATCTTGTCTCCCATTCAGTTGTGCTTTCCAAGGAGTCTTCTCATTAGTGAATTTTTTTAACCTCTTATTCCATTTGGGCTATTCTACTTTTAAAGGAGTTCTCTATTCAGAGAACTTTCATATCCCTGTTACTGTTAGGCCGATTCTGTTTTTAAAGTTTTGTTATTTTCTTCAGTATTTTTGTGACTCTTTTACAAGGCCATTAATTATTGTTTCATAATGTTCTTGCATCACTCTCATTACTTTTCCCAATTTTTCCTCTACCATTCTTTTCTCTCTCTTTTGTAACTCTTCCAGGAATTCCTGCATTTTTCTTTGAGGCTTTGCTTGTAGCTATTTTCACGCTGTTGTCTTCTAAGTTTATGTCTTCATGTTCTCTGCCACAGCTGCAGCTTTTCATGATTAAATTACTTTTGTGGTTTTTATTTGCTCATTTTCTCAGGCTATTTCTACACCTTAAACTTTATGTTAAAGTTGGACTCTGCTCAGCTAAGGGTGGGGAAGCACTATATCAACCTTCAGGCTTTTTTATGCTTCTGTTTTCAGAGTTTGTTCTTGGGTCTGCAAGTACCAAAAGGTGCTTCCAAGGTAGTGTTATTATCCTGGCAATGGTATGATCACTGCTCTCCTGGCTCTGGTCTTTACGCAGGAAGAGCCCTTGCTACCCTGCAGCCAAAAGTTCTAGCATTCTTACTGTCCGTGAAACTGTGACCAGGGTCCCTGCTTCCTTGTGACCAATCACAAGAGCTCCTCTCCACCTTGTAATAGTGACCCAGAACTGCTTATAGGCAATAGAGCTACCATTTAGCATCAGTTTCACTCAAGGTTCCTCGTAATCTTTCTCTGACCAGTTTTCTGATGCTCTTATTATATCTGGGACAAAAGTTCCAAAAACTCCTGATACTGTTCCTATAGTACCTGCTTTCAAAGCTCACAGCTATTGTTCCTGCCTTGCTCCAGGACTGTACTCATCCCAGTTTTTCAGTCTTCTCCTGAGGACCTACTTAGTTGACTTAGGCTGGGGAAAAATGTAACTCTGATCTTTTGTAGGCTCTGGCTCTCCAAAATTTTATCTGAGGTGCTATTTTAAAGTTTTTTGGAAGGGAATATGGGGAGAGTACAGTTGTATCTCACTCTTACTTTGCCACCTTGGCTCCAGCAAATATATATTTTAGAATATACAAATTAAAAACTATTTGTGAAAGCATGAAATGTTCACACTTACCTTTGTATTCTAGATGAAAGCCAGTGTAACTGACAGATCCATCACTTCGAAAAGCCAGATGCATAGTGTTAGATCCACTTTCTATTCTTTCTGGTAATTTGCTGTCTTGAAAACTTCCAATTAGTGGACTATTACTATCTGGCCCATCATATATATACAAGAAGTCATAGTTTGGTTCAATGCTGAAACTTTTCAAATATAAAAAAAACCCACATTAGATTTATAACACATCATTTTCTAAATAGATTCTTAATAATGTTAATATAAAGGGACACAATCATACAATAATGCTTAAGGTTTAGCACAGAGTTATGCACAAATCATCAGCTAGGAATAATTTCTGATGGTAGATCCACTTGTTACACTAACATATTAAGGGTGAACAGCTAATAAATAGTAATAGAATTACAAAATAAATGCAATACTGATCACACATCCTAAATTAAAATGAAAAGTTCAGGCACATTGTCAATGTTTTCAAATGTCAGGATGTCTGACAGAGTTTTAAAGTTTATTTTTTAAAAGTTTTTCATTGGAATGACTTGAAATCATGAAGACAAAACCTATACTATGGCTAATCATCAATACTATTGTTCACAAAGGAATCTTAGGAATTGAAAGCATTTCTGCATTCACTATAAGTTTAAAATAGACATAAAATTACATCTAAACCAAAAGTTGGCATGCAAACCTGGCATTTAAATGAGTAAAGAATTGTGTACTATAAAGTACTTTTTCTTTTCTTGAAAAAAAGTATTCATTCTTTTACTAAGCTTAATTAAAAATGAAAATAAAATATTTTACATACTGCAATACTTTGTAAATTAAAAGTATTTTAGCATTTGAAATTACTACAGTCAATATACACACATATTTTAGATCACTCAATTTAGGTGAACTTTGTACTTTCTAAAAAGTTAACTAATAAACTTTCTAATATATACTTTATTTTAATACCCTTAAAATACAAATTCCTGGGAGGCAGTTTCTGTATAACTACTTTCTATAGCACCTAGTATACACTATTATGTAAAGAAGATGAATAAAAAGGAAGAAGAAATCATAGAACAGTCTATAGAATGGTTTTATACTTTCTTTAAAATTTGTTCTATATATGATCTTAACATTTTCAGGAAACGTCTCTAAATTTGACTTCTTCGACTTAATGTTACTGCATAACTTTTACCTGAGGTGACACTTATGGCATAAAGAAGAGTACAACTT
This sequence comes from Notamacropus eugenii, assembly GCF_028372415.1. Taxonomy (NCBI): domain Eukaryota; kingdom Metazoa; phylum Chordata; class Mammalia; order Diprotodontia; family Macropodidae; genus Notamacropus; species Notamacropus eugenii. Next base: position 134,955,619 of record NC_092875.1, on the reverse strand, counting down.
TGCCTAGGTATCATTCTAGGAACACCAGCAGACTGGTGCTAATGAGGGAACTGTTCTGTTTATGGTGACCTGAAATTTAGTGCTCTTCCTATTAATTTTTTCCTCTAATAAACTAGAGGTTTACCTGTATAGTACCAAATATCAGTCCTCAGAATTTATATCCTGTTAAAAACACATTGTCTCCTGACTATAAATTGGGAGGGAAATACTAGCTGTGAAGCATTTATATTTTCAAACTATATCCATAGTTAATTTCATAATCTGTATTACTAGTAAACAAAATTCAAATTTTGTGTCACATTTCTAAAACTCTTTGATTCTGACATATAAAATATATCTTATAAGGTTTGTGCTTATATATATATGTATGTGTGCATATATATGTATATCAGTGATCTGTAAAACTATGATATGGCTCATAGTTTATTTTTTACAACTTGGTCTAATATGACCATTTGAAATGGAACAGATGATTCACATTTATTAGCAAAAATCCTTTCAAGAATACATCATATACGTATATCTATATACATATGTATACATAAATACATCCAAACATATATATGTGTATGTATACATATCCTGTAATGAAGACCATTCAGTGGAGCATCTTCAGAGTTAGTCTTACAATTTTCAGTGACCACAATGACGTTTCATATTGTTAAGTTGTGATAAGTGTTCACTTAGCATACATTAATTGAGGAAATCAACTTAAAACCTTAGGGGTCAGAAATTACTGAACTATGGAAGAATGGTGGAAGAAGAATACATTGATTAGAGAATCATTGCTTCACTAATCCATGTAGAAATACTTTAAAATTTTTCAGTTTTAGGCTGGAAACATCGTTTTGTTTCTTATTCATCTCTTACTCACACCAACCCCTCAGGAGACTTTTATAATGAATATTAATCAACCCATGTATGGGAGAAAGCAGGAGAAGATAGGCAGATAAATTCACATTATTCCAAAAGCTTTTTTGAAAAATAAATACAAGCTTGGAGTCCCTTACCTGATAAATGCTAAAGATATAACATAATCCGAATTGACTGTGATAGTCCAGTCACAGTCTCTACTGTGAGGGTATGGATGAGGAAAGTTTGGTGAAAGAATAAAGCCTGAAGAACCTGTTAAGTTGCCTCCACAGGGTGCTTTAAGAAAGACAAAACATATACACAAAGTACATGATTACTACCAGTTTGCTTATTAGTAGGTCTCCTGAAGACATTCTTAGAATTAAGCAATACATTTAGCAAAGAAGCAATCAAGATATTTCTGAATAATAGTCTCTTAGTATCACAACTGTATGTCAAGGAATATAACGTTAGCTTGGGCAAACAATTTAACATTTCAGTTTCAGAAACATCTGTAAATTAGGGAAAAAATACTTGAACTACCCTCAGAGGCCTTATATTTAAAGTGTTTTATAAAAATCAAAATACCATAAATTTTTGATAATTCTTGTTTTGTGCTGATATGAAATAGAAAATAGATATACTTATCAGCATAAATCCAGATAATACAAACTGCTGAATTTTAGAACTTCTTTCCATTACTTTTTTGTTTCATTTTCATGAAAAACTAAAATACTTATAGGAAGTAACAGAAGGATGTTTTCTGCTGTTTCCCTTTGAGTCTTAGATATTCCTGAAGTATTAACAATAGTTCATACAACATACACATGATATGACATAATACAGTATATAATAGCATATATATTATATGTGATAATATAACACAAATGTAATGCAACATAATATAACAATATAAGTAAAATTCATGTTTGAGTCATATATATATATGATATAAGCACACATATACATAATGTATTTATACCTGTGTGTATATAAACTCCGGTCTGATGCTTTTGACCTAACACCTAATCTTTCCATTCTCCATTAACATAATCATGAGTAAAAAAGTATTAAGCAATAGTGAATTCAATGATGTCATACAATTAATCTTAGAGCATTCTGAAATTAATGCTTTGTTAAATCAAGAAATACAATATTTGCAAGTCATATATCTTTGCCTCCATGATAAATCAAGTTGTTTCTGTAGTTATTATGGTGAGGTTTCTATTATTAAAATGCCTTAATGGAGAAAATGAGATAGAATCATAACCTAATTTTTATTGTAGGAATTTTATTAAAGGCAAGAATTTTCAGGGTCACACGGAAACAGTTTGATTTTCAGAAAATATGTTAGGACCTACCAGAACTAAGGGAAAAAAAAGCCTTAGGAAATGATGGTATGGAAGCTTCTAAGGGAAAATAAAGGTGAACAGATATCTGTGACATCTTTGAGACACAATCAGGTTAGTGTCCATAATACACTTTATATTTCTGATCCTTAGGGAATAAAGAATATTCAGGTAAATTTAATCAGTTTCTTACTGCAGTAATTAGTCACAAAACTCATTGGAAATTATAGGGACTGTACTTCTCTTTTCATTGCTGTAGGGAAGTAATGGAAGAGGAAACCCCCAACTAGCAATGCAGATTTGTCTGCAGCTTTTCCATAATTTGGTGTCTTAGACATTGTCTTGAGCACTATGAGATTAAGTGACATGTTCCAGGTCACGTAGCCAATATTGTGACAGAAGTGGGACTTGAATCCAGGTCTTCCTACTACTGAGGCCAGCTCTCTATGCACTAAACTACATTATCCCTTATTGGAGAAGACAATTCTGGATAATACCCTACATTTTGTTCTCTCTCTGTTCCAATAGTACTGTCTTGGTCAGATCTATAATTGCAAAATCATCAGTGTAGTTTAATTATTTCAGTTATTTAAAGAGAGATTCAGATTGTTCAACCCTCTATATGAAAGGATAGCAGTATTCATTGTCTTCTTGATTGGCTCCTGAGGTCTCATAACCAAAAGATTATGTGGATATCGTAGGGTAGTTCTAAGGTCATTTGTGCTATGGACTTTATTATATGAAATGTACTTGTTTATTTACATCTCAAGTAAAAAGGCAAACAGTTACAGATATCCCTTCTACATCATGATTTTCCCTGCTGAGGTTTCTATATATCGCAGGTCAGCATTAAAAATTAAATAGAAAATTTGGGGGAGTTTTTCAGAAGTCGCAGATGACATACAAAGACCAGCAGATGACACAGAACCTAAAATCAACTACTTAATCCACATTTACTAATAAGGTACTAGAAACACCCCATAAAAGGAAAAAAAAAATAAATTCAGATTTATTTTCCAATATGGAAAAATTTTACATGAATTTTTCAGATTGTGGAGGTGCTGTACCCCTAGCCCCTCTGATATGGAAGGGATAACTGTATATATAGTTAAAATATTCCCAAAATTTTTTATCGGAATTTGCATCAGGATGGAATGAATTGGTTAGAACTCTAAGTTTATCATCATCATTCACCTCCTCATACAATTCAACAAAAAATTTACTCAGTACCAATTGTATGCAAAGAATTATGTTCAGATTTTTCCATTACATAACTGAAGAACATCAGAGAGAAAAGAAAGGAGAAAATCTCATTAATAATAATATATATCTAATTCTGCAAGGGATTTTATCTTTATTCTGAATGTCTTAAAAATAATGATTAACAATTCATTAATAAATAAACGAGGTTCCTTAATGCCATGGCTATTGCTAGGGTTTTACACAAGGAACTTCATTTATTTATATAGCTATTAATTTTCCAAAAGAGAATTTTCTTTAAACACTCTAGATATATAAATTAGTTTTGAGTTAAGAATTGATGAAACTCTGGCACATTGTCTGTTCTGTTTGTGATTTTCCTGGCAACTATTCTAGGTGTCAATTACTAACAATTACCTCAGCTTTTTTTTTTTCTTTTTGGACCAAATCACTTTTATTTGCTTCTACCATTTTTTCCAGAAAGCCACCCACACAACTGTCTAAGTTACCTACCTTCACGCTGAATACTGCTACATTACCCTCTGGCAATGTCAAAGGAATCTTCACACTGTCAGTTTTGGTGGGGTGAATTCTATTGACTCTCTTAAAGATGATCCCATTCTGTTTAGTACTTGCTATGAGGATGACTAGTTCTACATGCTAGCAAAATGCCTTATTCTCTGGGGTCTAAGACATAGACTTATAGTGTTCCTAAAATGTACACAATTTAATACTGAACATTGTATTTTCAATCATGGGATTCCTTCTTATCAGTTTCAGAGGTCAAGTTTTCTGCAGCTTTAGCAGTTTTTCAGCCTTTTTTAAAACAGGTTATTTTCTGCCACTGAAGAGTTCTAATATATATCCTCTCTTTAAGTTTTCCTCTATGCAGCTTCCATTCCCCCAATTCTCTTGAGCCTCAAGGGGAAAAAAGCATGATTCATATAAAAGCTTGCTCTCTCTAACTTCTTCAGTTTAAGTAGATATTTAGTCTCAGTTTTTTTCTGAATTGAGAATTGTGGACAAAGTTATCTACTTATCAATTACTATGCATTTTCAAACACTAGTCCATGGCCCACGGAATGATTTATTCTTTTATTTTTTTAATTCATTTCATAAGTGACTAAAGCCTCACTCTGAGGAGTTCATGTTGTATCTTTCTAAAAGAAATAAAGAAATAATAACAAAGTGACAAAACATAGAACATTATGGTTAGAATTTACCACAGAGGCTACCTAATTCAGCTCAGAATCATGAATGCTCCCTATAATATCATTTACAAGTAGTCCTCTTGCCTTTGCTTACAGATTTCCAATGACTAATAACTCACTGCTTGAGGAGGGACATCCCATTTTTCCCAGCCCTAATTGGTAGGAAGCTTTTCTCAACCTAGAGTCCCTATTGCCCCATTATATAAGGTACATTCACTAGTCTTTACTCTGCCCTCTGAGGGCAAGCAGAAAACTTCCTGCTTTTTTTCCATACAGAATCTCCATTAAGGTTATCAACCATTTCCATTCAACTGTACTCTTCTGTACCATAAAGAGTTTCACCATTTCAAATGGAGGCTCATAAAATGTAGTTCCAATTCCCTTATCATCCTCATTCCTTTCTTCTGAGTAGGTTCTATATTGTCAATATCATTCCTGAAATGTGACATGAATAACCAGAAAGAAAAAAGAAAACAACCATTCTACAGCTATTCTGAACACAAAAGCAAGACAAATATATTTTTTGCTCTATAATTTGCTTTCCTTAATTTGGTCAAAGATTTTGGCTTTCATGTCATTTTGTTGATTGATATTTAGTTTGCAATCTACCAGTTCAGTACTCTACACTCTCAATTAGTGGTTCATCAAATGATATCAGTCTAATTGCAAATATTTTGCACCAACAATGGAACATATAATACAATTTCCACTCAAAACAGAGATACCTTAGATATCCCTCCACCTTAAAAACTGAGAACAGAGCTATGGATTGCTAGAATGGAAAGAAACTTAGAGATAATCTTATTTAGTGCTTTCATTTTACAAATGAGAAATTTATATTTCAAAAGGCCAAGTTATTTGCTTCACAATATAATGTTATTTGATGGCAGAGCTGGGACTTAAATTCTTATGCACTGGTTCCTAATCTAGCATCCTTTGTACTATACCATATTTTACATGTATTGTAGGACATTAAAGAGGAAAAAAACTCAATGTTTCCCTTTTGTGTTCAGGATTTCCAAATTATCTGGCACAAAATATGGTATGTGACACTTTCAAAATACGCCTTTCCTGCTCAACTCCTGAGTTGTAACCATGACTGAGAAGCTATGAAAGCAGAAATTCCAGGAAAAGAAAAGGCTTGGTGAATCAGTCAGGCTTCTCTCATCACCCATAGGAAGGGAAAGGTTAAGGGTTCTGCCAGCCTTAGATTTTGCCTGAAGAATTTCTGCAGAAGCTAATCAAGCTGAGATAATCATGGTTCCCTCTCCTTCTTCCTCATTCCCCAGGCTACTCTGCTTTTGCTATTAGCATCTTGTCATCAGCTGCACTAAAAGTTCCAGACCAGTTCCACATCCAGGTTCAGATCCCACCTGTTTTCTTAGGGGAAAATAATTGCTTTAGGACAATTCTTTTATTTTCCCCATACTTGCACAAATTTCCTAGGCTAGCTGATGCTCCTGGCATTGGTAGCTCATTAGGCATTCATCCTGTTCTTGCTTCCATCTTCTAATAATACCTACAAATATATACATGTACACAAACACTCACTTGTGTATTTGTATATATCTAACACATACATACATAAACATAATATATATACATATATTCATATCATATAAATATATGTATTATCAAAATGTAGTCATACATGTTTGTGTGTATGTATATCTACAAGGTTAATGGTGGATGAAGGGAAGAGTTAAAAGTCTTCTCTGCCCATTAATAGGCATCAATACCTGTTGTTAATTTCTATTGAGGCACTGGGTCAGAGGATCATGTCCTCTGACTCTGAAAAGTGTATAAATACTCTGAGGTGAGGTTTTACTTTGGGGCTTACTCATTAGAAGTGTTTGTTTGACCAGACAAGACTCTGGGCAACAGCTAAGGAGTACCCCAGTTTTGAAAACCCAGATATTGGTGCTTCTCTCTCTGGTAACTATGTAAATATTGCTTATGTCAGACAGTTGGAAGCCCTGTCTGTAGATTTTTATTTCTCTGTATTTCTGTATTTTCTCTGATGTTCAGGGTGCTTTCTCCCCTGAGCTTAGTGAATGATATATGTGTTTGATTAAAATAGATTTTTGACCTCCTCAAAAGTTGCTTTCCTTTTAGAAAAGCAGATTTAAGAACCTGTACAGCAGACCCTCCTGTGTATGTCATGGTCCTTGCTGTTACAGTATATAATTTAACAGAGACTAGAACTCAGATTTTCTGACTCCAAGTCTGGTTATCTTCCTACTGCATACCATTTCAGTATAGAGGGTAGCCTGTTTTCAATAAATTTCAATAAAATTCAAGAAATAACACTTAAAACAATACACAATGTCTCTGATGTTGTCAATTTACTTCAACAGAGTTCAAACAAACAAACATACATGTGTGTTGAATACATACCTATACAGACTGGTGGGCTTGGCTGCCAGAAGTAACGGTTTTCCACCTGAATGCAAGTTATTCTTTCCTCTCCTTGCAGCTCATAACCTGGATCACACTGAAAAACAACTGTGTCCCCAGGTTCTCTCCCATCCCCATTTCGAGTTCCATTCATGGGAACGCCTGGATCACGACAAGCAGTAGCTACAGAACCTACCAAGAGAAAAATAGAAAAAAATTTTATTTTGATATCCCCTTAAACATTCTGAAGAAAATTCCCTAAAGCAAGTACAGAATCCTTTACACCTCTCTTCTCTTTTGTGAAAATAAGTTAAAAATCTGCAGGTCACTTAAAATGTTTAACACCATCATTATTTTTATTTGCCATCTGCTTTAATTACTCACTTTGCTAAAGTGGTTATAGCACATGCATAATATTTTACTAGCTACAGTAATAGGAAAATTCGAGATAATTTGGAAGAAGAAAATAATATGAAAAAACAGGAGATGTTTTTAATTTTCCATAAAAATCAGCAACTCTCAATTATTCAGGTTAATGATAGAAAGCATTTGTTTGGATTATCAGAATAGATCTACATTATGTCTTGCAATTAGATGTCAAACTGTTATTAAATTAAGAAAACATTTTAAGGCCCAGTGAGTGAACTCAGAAATAGCTGGTGGAGATCCGAATTGACATTCACAATTCATAAAGTTTAATCTCTTTTCCTTTCAGCTAATTTTCAATTATTTATTTCTGACAGAGAAAACAACCCTTCAAGGAAACATCAATGGACAGTAAAGAGGACAGAAAGAAAAAGTCAGGTTCCTGTTTTAAAGAATGCTATTTAGAAAGCACAAGTAATATCTTCAAGAATATAAGAGGATAATGTTATATTTTAACATGGTGAATATACTGCTTAATTAGTTGCTTATACTGGACACTTTCTCTTGGGCTATCTTTTATTTTCTGAAATAAGAGTATAGTTAGGTAACAGAAAGTGGACTCTGCTATTCTGCTACACGGGTTTAGTCATTAAAATTTCTTATTGATGAATAACATTTCCCAAACGTGAAGCATACTTACTAGTCAATATAAGTAGAAATTAAGTATGAGATAAAAAACTAAAACATTTTTGCCTTAAGCTAATGATAGATGTTTTTCAAATGTAAGTCAACATCAAATATCTATAATACATTATTACTTGGAGTCACTTTAAACTGAAACAGATTACAGTTGTAGCTGTGTAGAATAGGATGAAGAATGGTTTTCCTTTAGTCTATCTCTTTGATTTGTGTTACCTAAAAAAGGTAGAAGGAGTTCAGTGTCCACCCATCACCCTCTCCAGGGTGCAGAGAGTCAAAACTAGTTTCAGAGCTGATGAAGATGCAAGCCAATGAAGAGGAAGATGAGTTTCTGGAGTCGATGAGATCTCAGATTAACTAAAATGTACATTTGACTACAGAAATTCAAGAAAAGAAGGAAACAATCTCTCCAAATAATCAGTCAACCCAGAATTAAGAAGTGCAATAATAAAGAATGGCAGAACCTAGTAAAATTAAAGATTTTGGGTTATTTTGTCCCTTGGAATTGGTAGAATTCAAAAAGCATAGTCAATCAAGAAAAGTGTCAAACAAGCACTGTGCCAAGCTTTGGAGATATAAAGAAAGGCAAAACAAAACAAAGTCAAAAACATGATCCAAATTCTCAAGGGGTTCCCATTCTAATGAAAAAGTCAGCATGTATACAATTATGCACATATAAAATATATTCAGAGTATGTGAAAATTAATTTCAGAGGGAAGACACTGTGGTGGGTGAGAGGGATGGGAAGAGAGACTGGGAAAGGATTCTGAGGAAGGTGAAATTTTAGCTGACTCATGAAGAAAGCCAGGGAAGCACGTATACATAAATAAAGAGGGAGAATATTCCAGGCACTGTGGATAGCTAGTGAAAAGACATGGACTTAGAAGATGGGGAAATAACAAAAAGAAAGAAGGCTGGAGTTATTGAATGACAGAGTCCATGTCAGAGAAAAAAATATAAGACTGGAAAGATAGGAAGAGGTGAGATTATGGAAGGGTTTTAAATGCCAAACCAAAAGAAAATATTTTTAATACTGGAGATAATCAGAAGCAACTGGTATTTATGGAATTGGTAGTGAGTAGTGGTGAACTGATCAAAAGATTACTACACTTTACAAAAATGAAAGGATTGAAGTAGGGACAGATCTGAAGCACAAAGACCAACTAACCAGAAGGTCATTTTAATAGTTTAGGAATATGATAATGAGAGTCTGCACCAAAATGGCAGCTGTGAGATTGGAGGGAAGTCAAGATGGATAGAGATTAGATAGAGTTATATAGACAGGCATATAAAACATATATACAAGTATATGCATACATGTATACAGATTTGCATTTATATAGGCACTACAAATGTGTGTATAGATCTGCTGTGTGTGAATTTGTATGTTCTAAAAATAGAAACAAGACTTGCAAATACATATGTGTGGAGTCAGTACATAAGATTTGAGGAGGTGTTTTATTTTTTTTTTAATTAAAAGGAAGAGTTCAAAACATGTGCAAAGGAAGGAAGGAAAAAAAAAAAAGGATTTATTAAAGACTTTGCCAGGCACTTTACAAACATTATCTAACTTGATCTTCACAATAACCCTGGAAGGTGATGTTATTATTATCCTTCTTTTATAGTCGAATAAATTGAGGTAGAGAGAGATTAAATGGCTTGCCCCAAGTCACCCGGATAGTGTCTGAGACATGATTGGAAATCATTCTTCCTGAATCCAGGTCCAGGTCTCTAACCACTGTACCCACTAACTGCCTTTTATTTTTGTTTTTGTCACAAGCGATAAATAAAACTTTATTGAAATAAATATTAGATTACTGTACATAGACCCAAGAAAGGGAAATATAGTTCAGTTATCTGTCGTCATACTAAGAAGGCACTGCAAGGTCCAAACAGCAGTTCCACAAGCCAGACCAGCAGCTGTCTGTACTCCTGCTGAACATCTGGTGGCAGGGCTGGCATCTCACAGTTTGGTTCCAAAATAGACCTAGGGCTCTCTTAGCAGCTGAACGGTGTCAGTCACCCTTGAATAGTAAGACACTGGTATCACTCAGAGACAGTGGCACAGTGCCCATTTTCTCTGATGTCTCAGCCAAATAGCAGCAGCACAGTCAATGGCTGGACCTAAGAGGAATCTACATAAAGACATCCCCAATGGAGGCTACAAAGCTGAGTAGCCTCCTGGTTAATGGCTGACTTGTATAGAAAAATATTGCCAGATATGGACTGGAAGGTAACATCACTGGACTTCAATTTCCTCTGTCCTGATTAGGGTTAGCATGACACTGAGGTTGCAAATCTGGGTGATTGAGATGATGGTAGTACCCTCAACAATGATAAGAAAGTTAGAAGAAAGGGAGATTTTTTGAGAAGGTGGTAGGGGTGGGGAATGAGTTTTGGACATGTAGGGTTGGAGATACCTTTGGGACATCTGGTTTGAGATGTGTAAAAGACAGTTGGTGACATGGTGATAGAACTCAGGAAAAAGACTAGGACTGGGCATATAGATCTGAAAGTCATTTGGAGATGATAATTGACCCTATGGGAACTGATGCTCAAGATAAAGCCTGGGTACACCCATGATCAGTGGGTATGATTCTTTAACAAAGGAGACTGAAAAGTTGTCAGTCAGAAAGAAGGAAAAGCAAGAAAGAACAATATCACAAAAATGTAAAAATGAAAGAGTACTGAGAAGAAGAGAGAGTGCTATGGGAGGTTTGAAGAAAGAAAAAGAAGTCTGATAAGTGGAACAATGAAACAGTTATGGAGGCTAAAATGACTGGTAACGTTAATTACATTTATGTTAATGAAAGAACTTCCCCACCCATTAATAGGCCTCAGGTGGAACCCATTGAGGGAATCTTCTTTTTGTAGGAAGCCCCATACCTTTTGTTAATTGTTAATGAAGCACTGGGTCATGAGGGTCATTATGCCCTCCAAGTTTGAAAAGTGTATATGTACTCTGAAGTGAGGTTTTGCGTTAGAGGTCTTCTTTGGAAGAAGGTTTGTGTGTCAGATAAGACTGTGGGTAGTTGTTAAGAAGCCCCTTAGCTTTGAAAATCCAGATGTTGGTGCTTATCTTTCTGGTAACTATGTATGTATGCAATGGTCAGACAGATTTATCTGTTGATCTCTGATGTATTGCTTATGGTCAGACAAAAGCCCTGTCTTTTGGTCTTTATTTCTCTGTATTTTCTCTGTTAGTGTATGTGAATAAAGAAGATTGTTGACCCCACAAAAGCTGTTTAGAAAAGCAGATATAAGAACCTGTACAGGAGGCCCTCCTGTGTATGCCAGGGTGCTTGCTGCTACACTTGTCTGGCTGCATTGAGGACCTAAATGTGACTAATAAAACAAAGTGTAGTTGACCCAGTTAGTAATTTTGTTATATTAGCTAACATATATTTAGTACATTCAGATTCTCAAAACATCTTACATAAGGCATTTCATCTGATCCTCCCAACAACCTCATGAATAGATGATGTTGCCAGCACCATCTTTGGGATGATGAAACAGAAGCTGAGATGTTAAGTAGAATCATGGAGTTAGAACTGGAAGGTACTTCAGAGGATATCACATCCAACCCTTCCTTTCAGAGATGGTAGAACTAGGGTTCAGTTAGGTTGTGTGATGTGTCCAAAGTCACACTTGTATCCAGCATCAATGCTGGTATTTCAAAATAGGTATTTTGACTCCAGAACCAACACTTTTTCCATGTGCCATTTGTCCAAAGTAACACATGTGGTAGATGTTTTAGGAAGGATTCAAACTCAGATCATTTTAATACTAAGTCCAGAACTCAATCTGCTATATCAGAAGAGTTTCTGGGAAAAAAAGAAACAAGGAAAGTCAGCTAATTAAGTCCACTATAAATTTATTTTCTAAGTTCATTCTAAGCCAAAACCTAAGCATGACTCTTGTTTTCATTTCTAATAGATTCCCTATCACACTTCCCACAGTAACTCTCAAAACTACTCTTTTTTTAAGCCCTGATGTCCATACTCTTCTTTCTCAACAGTTGACCTGGAATGCTAGCTTTATTAAAAACTTTGCTACTGTTTATTAAAAATAAATACCCATATTTGTAAAACACTTTTAAGGTTCAGAAAATGCTTTCATCACAAGAAAGTTTTGGGGCAAACAATTTAAGTGTTATCATTCACATTTTGTAGGTAAATCCAAAGCCAAATAAGTTAACTGACTTGTATAATTTCCTAGAGCTATTAAAAGTCAGAAGTAATATTCAAAACTAAGTTTTCTGACACTAAATATAGAGTTCTTTTCGCTGTGTCCATTGAGAGTTCCTTAACCTTTACTCTTCCATACCCCAAAGCCTATGAAATAAGACATTTTCTGACTTGATGCTCCAGTCTCAGATAATGAAGCGTACTGAGCTTTCTATGCACCAATGTTAACAATTCTATCTGTACTCTTGATCTCATTCTAACCTGTCTTTTAGAGTTCATTTATTATTCTTTTATTCTCACATTCCTCTAACCACTGAATCCTTTTACTCTTTCTAAAAACATACTCAGTCCTCCCCAGCTCCCCATCCAAAAACCACAGCTAGTGCAGAAAAAAAAAAAAAAACAACTTTCTTTGCTACCCTCTTAAGTTATCATTTCATGTTGCAATTCTTTTTCACTGCTAAGTTTCTAGAAATATATATATATATGTATATGTATATGTATATGTGTATATATATATATGTATATATATATGTATATGCATATGTATATGTATATGTATATATATATATGTATTTTTTCCTGGATTACCTCGACTTTCCTCTCCACCCACCTAAGGTTTAACTCCTTGCAACACAGATTTCCTCAGTATCACTTTACTGAAAATATTTTTCTCATGCCAGTAACTACTTTGGAAAAATTCACATATCATTTTGCAGGACTCCTCTTCTTTGACCTTGCAGCATTTGATCACAGAGGCAATCATTGCATTTCTGCATGAGCTGGGAATGACAGCCTCATGGAATTCATTACATTATTTTGAATGGTAAGTTAGTAATTCTTATTCTAGTAGAGATTGTATGAACTAATACTCTCTCCACTTTTTATTTTCTAATTCTTCAACATGTGCATCATAATTTGTTTCTTATTTTTCTATTCATCTAAATTAAACTTTGAGTTTGAAGTCATTGTCCAGATAAAGTTTCCCTTTGTGCACTTTTGTACATTCATATGATTTCTCCATTTTTCTATGTGCTTTCTTCATCTCTTTTGTTCAAAGAATCTTGAAGCTGCCTATATATGACACCAGACAAAATAGATTCCTTTTATTTGGTTGTTTCATTTGTTCACTCACCTTCTCATTATTCCATATAAAATAATGTATGGCATAAATACAAATTCATATAAAGATAAAATCCATTGTAACCTTGCTGTCACATCTTCAATGCAGTCATAGAAACTGAAATTCTAGGGGGCGAAGCCCAGATGGCAGAGTAGAAGGATGCACCTCTAGAATGCTCTCCCCTCAAAGCCCATAAAATACCTGTACAAATGACTAAACAAATTCCAGAGCAGCAGAATCCACAAAATGACAGAGTGAAAGAGATTTCTAGTCCAAGGTATCCCGGAAGGCCAACAAGAAAGATCTATCACACCAGGCTTAGAGCAGAGTGCAGCCTGGCATTAGCCATGCTGCAGCAAGGACAGGACTGGAGCAAGCTTCAAGACACCACCAGCAGCAGCCACAAGTCCCAGATTCTTCAACTCACAAACACTAAAGACAGTCTCAAAGGTCAGAAATAAAGCTCTTTCACCTGAGTGAGAAGGGAATGCAGCTATCTAACCCCAGCCCCAGGAAGGGCCAGCTTCCATTGTTGGAACCCTGGCCTAAAGACCCTGGGGGAATTGAGCACCTGATCTGGATCACAGCACTGAGCGGTGGCCCTGGGGTGAGGAGGAGTCCTGGCTGACCTAGTGGAGCTGGTGGAGGATCTGGAAAGGGAATTCTGCTCACAGATCAGAGCACATGCCAGGAGAGGAGTAAACTCCTCTCCTTTGAGGGTGCCACTTTGAAGGGACTAAGAACTTACAGGTCCCCAGAGTATACCCTCCTCTTGACAAAGAACTCAAAAGTCAAGTAACTGGCTGGGAAAATGTCTGTAAAAGGAAAAAGAATAACACAATAGAAGGTTACTTTTTTGGTGAGCAGGTATTTTCTTCCATCCTTTCAGATGAGGAAGAACAATTTAGGTCTTCAGAGGAAGACCTAAAAGTCAAGGATTCTACATCCAAAATCTCAAAAATAAATATGCAGTGGGCTCAGGCCATGGAAGAGCTCAAAAGGATTTTGAAAATCAAGTAAGAGAGACTGAAGAAAAATTGGGAAGACAAATAAGAGCAATGCAAGAAAATTATGAAAAGCAAGTCAACAGTTTGTTAAAGGAGAAACAGTAAATGATGAAGAAATTAACACCTTTAAAAATAGACTAGCTCAAATGACGAAAGAGGCTCAAAAAGCCACTGAGGAGAAGAATGCTTTAAAAAGAAGAATTAGCCAAATGGAAAAGGAGGTTCAAAAGCTCACTGAAGAAAATAGGTCTTTAAAAATTAGAATGGAGCAGATGGAAGCTAATGACTTTATGAAAAACCAGGAAATTACAAAACAAAACCAAAAGATTGAAAAAAATAGAAGACAATGTGAAATATTTTGTTGGAAAAACAATTGACCTGGAAAATACATGCAGGAGACAGAATTTAAAAATTATGGGACTACCTGAAACCTATGATCAAAAAAAGAGCCTAAACGTCATCTTTCATGATATTATCAAGGAAAAATGCCCTGATATTCTAGAATCAGAGGGTAAAATAAATATTAAAGGAATTCATCAATAACCTTCTGAAAGAGATCTGAAAAGAAAAACTTCTAGGAATATTGTAGCCAAATTCCAGAGTTCCCATGTCAAGGAGAAATTATTTCAAACATCCAGAAAGAAACAATTTGAGTATTGAAATACAATCAGGATAACACAGGATCTGGCAGCTTCTACACTGAGGGATCGAAGGACTTGGAATGTGGTATTCCAGAAGTCAAAAGAACTAGGATTAAAACCAAGAATCACCTACCCAGCAAAACTGAGTATAATATTTCAAGGGAAAAATGATCATTCAATGCAATAGAGGACTTTCAAGCATTCTTGATGAAAAGACCAGAACTGAATAGAAAATTTGACTTTCAAACAAAAGAATCAAGAGAAGCATGAAAAGGGAAACAGGAAAGAAAAATCATAAGAGACTTACTAAAGCTACATGGAAAGATGATATTTGTAACTCTTTCACAGTATTTGGGTAGTTGAAGGGATTACATACACACATACACAAACATACATATAGACAGAGGGCACATAGTGAGTTGAATAGGAAGGAATGATATGTAAAAATAAAATAAAATTAAGGGGTGAGAAGGGATTGTATTGGGAGTATAAAGGGAGAAATGGAATGGGGCAAATTATTTCTCATAAAGAGCACAAGAAAAATCTTTCTCAATGGAAGGGGAAATGGGGAGGTGAGAGGGAAAAAGTGAAGCTTGCTCTCATCATATTTGACTTAAGAAGGGAATAACATGCACACTCAATTTGGTATGAAAATCTACCTTAAACTACAGGAAAGTAGGGGAGAAGGGGAGAAGTAGGGTGTGGGGGAATTATAGAAGGGAGGGAAAATGAGAGGGGGGATAATTAGAAGTTAACACTTTGGGGGAGGGATAACATTAAATGAGGGGCAGGATAGGATGGAGGGAAATTTAGTTAGTCTTTCACAACATTACTATTATGGAAGCCTTTAGCAAAACTATATATATATATATATATATATATATATATATATATATATATATATATATATATATATAGCCTATATTGAATTGCTTGCCTTCTTAATGGGGATGGGTGGAGATGGAGAAAGGGAGAGAAGTTAGAACTGAAAGTTTTAGGAATGAATGTTGAGAATTGTTTTTGCACGTAACTGAGAAATAAGAAATACAGGTAATAGGGCTTAGAAATCTATCTCTCCCTACAAGAAAAGAGAGAAGATGGGGATAAGGGAAGGGAGGGGTGTGATAGAAAGCAGGGTAGATTGGGGGAAAGGGTAATCAGAATGTATGGTGCTTTGGGGTGGGTGGAAGGGACAGATGGGGAGAAAATTTGAAACTCAAAATCTTGTGGAAATGAATGTTGAAAACTAAAAATAGATAAGTAAATTAGAAAAAAAAAGAAAGTGAAATTCTAAAAGGTATGAGGAGCTTGTACCACACTCATGTGTGCATTGCCATTAACTCATAAAGGTCTTTAAGAGATTGTGGAAAAGACATTTCAATGTGGTTGTCATTATGTGATTGAGCTGTAAAAATTAGCATTCAGTTTGTCTAGAGAAACGTTACTAGTCCCAGCTCCAAAATGAGTAATTTTTTGATATCTCAAGCTCTATTCATTCACAAACATTTTTAATGGTCTTTTCACAGTGCCATTATTGAACCAAAAAAGATGACACATAATTTTGATAGCAGTGAAATAAATTTCCCAAATGCAAGGCTTCAAATTGTTTCCACAGATTTAAATGTGTACAACGTAGAAACCAAAATGTTAATGAAATCTATGTCTAAATTTACACTTTATATTAGACGATGCATGCAGAGTATTCCCATCAATTTTTTTCTATTCATTCTACCATTTTTATTGATCCTTTAAAATTCCAGCGTCTAAAGGAAATCATATATAAATTTTTCACAATATTTAAGTAACCATGAAATGTTTCATGAAGGAGGTAAAATGTGAGTTGAGCCTTTAAGAAACAGAAAGATTTTCATAGGCAATGATGAAGAAGTTGTGTGTGTATGTGTGTGTGTGTGTGTGTGTGTGTGTTTTACACATGAGAGATGAATGACCTGTGGTTATGCACAGTAACAGGATAATGTAGGACCAGAAGGGAAAAGACTAGTCAATAATCTAGCTTGGCTGAAATGGAAAAAGAATTAAGGAGAATAAAGTGAAATTAGCCCAAGAGATGAAACACAGAGAGATATTTCCATTCACTAACCATCTATTTATAAATATCAAGAAAGAAATCAAGCAGGATGAAAAAATCATGGTATTGTAATCAGGATTATCCTGTGCAAAGACCAAGTAGAAGAGTGATTTCCTATAGGAGAGGGGAATCTCTATGTTCAAGATGATCTTGTTTACAGAGCATATTTTGCTGATTTCACAGAAACTTTGGTTGCTCCAGGAACTCCATAAAAATATCCCTTACTTCTCAAAAGAGATTCATTTGTTATTTTAGTTTCTACAGAGTAGGAATTATTTCTGTGAGAAACACAGCTGTGGGGAATCACAGGACTTCCCAGGCAGGGTCAGGGAATTAGCCTGGACTAGTTTTCACTATCCACTACTTCCTTGGTAGCCTGCCTTTAGGAAGATCCACCTGATATGCCCCTTAACATGGCTGTTGGCATCACACATTCCCAGGTAAGGTAAAGGAGTTAGCCTGGGATATGCTGCCACTGCCCATTGCTTCCTTTCCCAGAGTGCCCTCTGGAAGAACCATGTTGATAGACCCATTCTCATTGAAATAATTCAGAGAAAGAGTACGCAGAGGAAAACTTTATTATGCTTCTCCAGAGGAAGCAGATGTGGTGCACACTAAGAACACCCACACTGATACAGAAGCAGGAGTGAGATTACATAGTTCTATTCTTCTTCCAAGAGTTAAGATTAGTCAAATTCCTCAGTTTTATTTCCCTATATTCCCCCTTTATGCAGATTATATAGATGTGGTAGTGAGGATACTTATGATTTGTGTATTACCCCTCAGGTTTGAACTGGTTTTTCCAATCTAAACTTTCTAGTCCCTCTGGCCCAGGATGGCCATTGTCTTAGTAAAATAAACAGAAGTGAGCTTTGCCACTGCTCTTGATTATCTCCCAATAACTTTTGTGGGAGCAAAGCAAGATACATTAATATCCCTTCTTACATTTCCCTTTTGTTTTTGTATCACCCAAGGCCAGAACACAAATGTAGACAAAAGTAGTTAATTACACATATGTACATTTTTAAAACTGCAAATAATAATAAAAATTACCACTGTCAATAAATTCAGCAAGAAAGGAGTGAGAATGTTGTTGACCTAAGACATCTTAGATGTGCCAAGTATGTATTTGTGTTTTTCATGTAGAAGGCACCTTTTGAGTTGTGTCTTGAAGGAGTGTAGGGATTCTAGTAGACAGACATGAGGAGAACCTTCATTTCAAGCATGGTGAACTACCAGTGTAAAGACACAGAGATGGCAGATGTATACATGTAATAGCAAGCAATAATACAGGGTTATGGTTTATTGAGTATGAGGTAACATGGTCAGAGATGTTTTTTAGGAATATTAGCCTGGTAGTTTTGTGGAAGATTAGCTTGAAAAAACGAAAAGAATTGCAGATATTCAAATGAGGTACCAGAGAATGAAGAGACTTAAATTAGGGAGACCTAACTAAAAAGTCTAATTAGTAGACTTTTGCAAAGTTCATTTAACATCAGATAAAAAGAAATGGGGACAACAAAACCCAGCACAAAGATCCTTGTACATAGTGACTTAGTTTATATACTATCCTCTGTGTTTTATTTTATTCTTTTATTTTGTTGAGTATTCTCCAAATTCATTTTAATCTGACTTGGGCAGTATTTATCAATGAGCCTAGGGCCCACTAGTTTGACTTCTCTAGTCTAGGCAATAAGTGATAAGACCCAGAATATGTAAAATGATTCAGCAAAAGAGATTAAGAAATAGTTGAGGAAAAAGAGCCTAGACAGGGAAGTAGCTGAATGAACAGATATTTAGATAAATATTTAGTTAGATAGATAGATAGATAGATAGATAGATAGATAGATAGATAGATAGATAGGTAGATAGATAGATAGATAGACAGATAGACAGATAGATAGACAGACAGATAGATGATCTGAGAGAAGGGTGTATCCACGAAAAAAGAGTTGTCAAAAGTATTAAATGCTGCAAAGAGGTCAAAGAGGATTAAGACTGAGAAAGACCACTACATTTGGCAATGCAGAAATCATTGAGATCACTGGAGAGTGTTTTTCCACTTCAAGGATAAGGTCAGAAACCACATTAAAAAGGATTGAAATGTGTATGAAAAAACGAGGAAACTGAGGCAATGAGAGCAAAAAGCGTTTCTAGGACTTCAGATTTTAAAATGGCAGATATATATGTATATGTACCTATTTATAGAGTTTGAGGTAGATTAGATATATTTATTTTTCTTACAAATACATACCTAACTCCACACATATTCCCACACATACATACAATAAATGGAATAGAAAACTGTCGTCATAAATCTGGAAGACCAGGGTTCAAACCTCTGTCTCAGAAGCATACTAGCTTTGTGATCCTGGGCCAGTTATGCAACTTCTAAGGAATACAAACAACTTTCTAAATTTAAAATTGCACAATAGTTGTTAGTCTACATTGAGAGAGAGACTTTCTATGTAGCAACTTACCTACACCAAAATTTAGGTATGCACACACACACACACACACACACACACACACACACTTCCATTAAAGTACTTTTATGCCTGAACTTGTTGGATAGAGTTGACTTTGTGTTCTCAAAGGCAATATGAGTGAAGAGTAGGGTTCGATGGCTGGTACCAGTCTGGGAAAGACTTCAAATATAAGTCTGTAGTATAAAATCAGTCTAAATTTAGACAAGCTCTTCACCAGAAGGTTGGACGTGAGGTAATAGGAATTCACAAAGATAATCTTAAAGCATAAAGAAATTGCAATTTGTGTTGGTGACAGGAGTACCGTAACTGATAAAATCCATTTTTAAAGCACATAAATAAACAAATATGATACAATATATGCATATATTTAAATATATGCCTAACTTCCAATAAGAAAAGTCTCCAGAAAATTGTTTTCTATAATACATGAAAAAAATAAGACTAGGCTACAATTAGCTTTTTAGATTTAAAAAGTTTTATATTTGTCCCTTCTATATTTGTACTTTTACATTGAATATTGTATGAGAAATGTCACTGAATTATAGGAATTGCAATAAATTTGCACGTAAAGGGAAACCAGCCTGAATAACAGCAATATTCTACTTAGAAAGAAAATTCAATTCATAGTCAAATAATTCAGCAGAAGACAAGTATATTTCACTTTGGAAGATTTTGCCCTTGATAAAATCCTTGCTGTGTAGCATATACATCAATCTTTTCAAAAATGTTCAACATCATTAGTAGGCCTGAACTCTGGCAGCTACTCAGAAACACTGGCTATGTATAGAAGTTCATTATGATTCCACAGATACTACATAATGATATGGTGAGTTAGGCTAAAGTAAATGACAGCATGTCAGAGACACTACTCATCATCAGAGGAGTGAAACAAGGCTGCTTAATAAGTACAGATTTATCCATCTACCTTACCTAGTTCTGTCCATGAGATGAATGAGAAACCAATAAGCTGATATTAGAATATATGTCCTAAAACTATGAAAAAATTTCCAGCTTAAGAAGTCCTTGAGATAAACATGAAACAATTTAAATTCCATTATCTATACACACATACACACACAAATATACACACATATACACATCTAATTGGAGACATGACATATCATAAACTTCCTGCAGTTAACACAATGCTATTTATGCATTGAAAAGCAAGCTGAAAAAAATCAAGATTTAGATCTAGGAGGAATCACAAGATAAACCAATGCTTTCCCCTCATTTTCTAGATGAGGAAACCAGTTGAAAAGTTAAGTAACTTGCCCAGCATCACACAGGCAGGAAGTGTCAAGAGACAGGAATCATAAGGTTATAGATTTAAAGCAGAAAGGAACCTTAGAGGTTGAATCCAACACTCTCATTTTTTATATAAAGAAACTGAGGGAGAGAGTCCCTCAGGGGGACAGGGTCACAGAGCTAATAAGTATCTGAAACAGAATTTTAACTCAGTTCCTTCTAAGTTCAATTACAATGTCCTATCTCATATGCCACACAGGTTCTTTATGTCCTATGAATCCAAATCTAACACTCTTTTGTCCTCATTCAATTGACTCCCATTAGTTGAATTTTATAACAGAAAATTAATATATGTTAAACACCATGAGCTTACTGACAAAGTAGTTGACTGTGTCTCTGGTTCACCCTTTCATAAAGCTTCCAGCGTTGGCCATGCCTTCAAAGTTCACAGTATAAAAAGTAATAATTTGTGAATGAGAGGAATCAGTCTGGGGTTAGAATTAACCTAAGATATGGGCAGTTTACAGTTGAAAGATGAGAGGGAAGAAAGGTAGGCAAGAGAGGAGCCTCTCTACATGTTAAGGTCTTCCTGTGAGTCTACTCTACTGCTCCATCAGCAATATACAGGAAAAAGGGAATTTTTAAGGCTCTCAATGAGCCATCCATATTGGAATGCAATTAGAGAACAGGATCAGAGGAATTCACCAGTTATGCCGTATTGAGCAAGGAGAAGAGAATGTAGGAAGATTCAGCATCCTGGCTTTAGTTCTCCTCAACAGGCACTAGGAGGCCATTTGTGGAATAAAATGAGACACACAATAGTGACAATGGGGACTGCTAATGGATGGAAGTCGTAATGCCTAAACTCTATTACCAGAATTTCTGGGTCTGTAGTGCATCTACAGAGCAGTTAAGAGCCACCTAGCTCTTGAAGAAGCCATGAGCATAAAGTCTATGTGATAGTGGTATTTCTCTAGTTGACCTTCTTCTTTTTGCCTTCTTTCTTCTGAGGAAAACTCTATATGCTGTTAATCTATCCTTATGTCCCATTATACTGTGATAATTAGACTTCACGCTTATAATAATAATGCTATAAGAAGGAAAAAGGGCACAGTTTTCTGGGATCAATCCAAAAGAATTATTAAAATTATTATTAATAATAATTATTAAAATTATTAATTTAATTATTAAATAATTAAATTAAAATTATTAATTGTTATTATTATTCACACTTTAATTAAATCAGTCTATTCACACATCATTATTAGGCCAACAAAATGATCACTGAGGCATAAAAAATGGTAGAAGTAGGGGACAGAAGTAGCCAGATTTCCATTTTTACATTTCCTCCAAGAGTATATAACCAGCTAGGGTTGAGTATGGGATGGGCAGTGTCTGTTTCCTATTATTTGACAGGGTCATTCAAATAGCTATCAGCACATCCCTTCTGTGTTTAAAACAAGTGAGATCTCTCAACTTGCAAGAATAAGAAACTTTGAAACTTCAAAGAAATACTAAATGCAAAAGAAAGTATAAGAGAAAGAGAGACATAGAGGGAAGATAGATGAGCTACACAATTATGGCACCATGGTACTTGGAAAAAAGCAATGGATTAGGAGTTAGAAGACCTATGATTAATTTCTATATGTGTAATCTTAGGCAAATCAATTTAAACATATTTTTTCCTCAGTTATCTAATGTATAAAAATGAGAGAGTTGTTCTCATTTTTATCTTCACAATAACTTTGGGAGGTGCTATTGTAATTGCCATTTTGTAGATGAGGAAACCAAGGCAGGTAGAAAATAAGTAATGTGATGGAAGTCAGACTTTTAGTAAGTATCTGAGGCTGAATTTGAACTCTGAACTTCCTAACTGTAGATTATTTTATATATTTTATATCTATTATATAATCTATTATATAATTTAGCTATCTATTATATAATTTAGCTATCTATTATATAATTTATCTATTATATAATTTAGCTAAAAATGGCTACATAAACAAAGATCACAAAATTAAACAATATTCCCCTATAGAATCTATTCATGAGCTTTTTATATTGATATATGAGTGACATCTCATTCCTGGAAAATTTCAATCCACAGTGTGCTATCTACCCCTTCTCTGAATACATTGAAATGTGCTCTTAGATATGATGTTAATTTTATCTTATTTAGTTCTTGTGATATGGGTTTTATGACTGTAATATTGCTCTCAAAGAATATACATTTTCCAAAGGAAGAGAATACAAAAAAGAGAACAGGAATATAGTTGTGTATATTAAGAAGATAAACTCATGAGGGAATGTCCAAGAATCCAAGGCTGCAACTGTGATGGAAACCAATTCTGCTGAGATCAAAAGAAATTTTATTATCAGCCTAATAATACAGACAGAAAGAGGAAACAGATGAATTACTGTTATAGCTTACAATTCTGAAATGACGTTGATATAATAATGATGGAGAACTTTAATAATCCAGATATGTAAACAGCTACAGGAACATCCTTTCTCCCTAAAAGCAGCACAGCTAATAATTTTTTACTTGCTTCAAGAATAATTTCATCTTTCAAAAGGTGAATGAACCAATGAGTGTGATGGTTGTTCCAGCCCTGATTCTGACAAAGAAGAATGGGTTGCTGAAGTAGAAATGATAGGAAAAATTGGGGGGATGTCAACTTCATCATAATATTGCTGATAGAAAAGAAGAAAGTTGGAGATATTCTAACAAACTCTACATGTGTAGAGGACAAATTTAAAAGGTTGACATAAAATTCTACATGGGAAGTTTTAAGAGATAAGTAAATTCTCAAAAATAAAGTTCTCCAGACATAGAAACAATTCTAATAAAGGAAAGCTTCCTAAAGAGAGTAACGAAGCTACAGAGGAAATTTACTGAATGAACCATACGATAAGCATCTACTAAAATACTGTACTGTGTCAGGTATAGTGCTGGATACTAGGAATAAAAAGACAAAACAATTACTGTCCTTGTTTTCAAGGAACATAGATTTTATTAGAAAAGGAGGGAATGTATATACATAAACAAATGACCTATAACCACCATTTGTGAAGAAAGGTCATTTAACTGTCATTCTGGAGAGAAAACTGTAATGCCTGAAGACAAACTGAGTATAGAGATTACAAAGGACAAGGAGAACTTCAGACAGAATGAATCATCTCTTATGTTACAAAAGAAGCATTATGAATAGAATTCTTGAGAAGAGAGTTTGCCATCTTGAGAGAACTGAATTACTGAACTGTGGAAAAGTTGTGTTTGACAGAGGTGACTTTGGCAGTGCAATTTCTCATTAAGGCATATTGTTGAAATATTTGATTGTCTTTGCATTATTTGTTATAATATGATATAATTATAAATTCAGTCGTTGATGCTTGTTTATACCCACAAGATTAGGAGGTTGGGATATCTCTATATTGCTAGTTAGCTAGCAAGCTACGTAATTTACTATCAAGCTACCAAAGTAATTTTGGCAGGCCATTAGCAGCTGGGGAAATTAGGAAAGCAAATCAGAGGGTGGTACTTGAGCGGAGTTTGGAAAGAAGCTAGGGAATGTGAGAGGCAGAAATGAGAAAGAAACAAAATTGTAATCATAGGACTTAAACAAAAAGATACAAAATGATTTGTTCTGTCCTGGGAATAACAAGTAGGACAGTTTGTCTGAAATGTTGAATGTGTAAAGAAATGTAACATATAATTAGTCTAGTTAAAATTAATAACATCACAAATATAAGAGAGAGAGAGATGGTGTGAGAGAGATGGTGAGAGAGAGAGAGAGAGAGAGAGAGAGAGAGAGAGAGAGAGAGAGAGAGAGAGAGACAGAGAGACAGAGAGACAGAGAGAGACAGAGAGAGAGACAGAGACAGAGAGACAGGGAGACAGAGACAGAGAGACAGAGAGAGACAGAGAGACAGAGACAGAAACAGAGAGAGAGACAGAGAGAGAGAGACAGAGAGACAGAGACAGAGAGAGAAAAAGAGCCAGAGAGAGACAGAGAGAGAGAGAGACAGAGAGAGAGAGAGACAGAGAGAGAGAGAGACAGAGAGAGAGAGAGAGATAGTCAGATAGCAGTTTGTATGAAAGAAAATTTGAAAATTCTAGTAAGTTTTAAGCTTTCAATAGTGTGATATGGTTGCTTAACACTAAAACAAAACAACCAAAAGGCCTTGAATGCAATCTTTGACTATGTTAAGAGAAGTATAGATTCCTGGAATTGGAAGTAATCATTCTTTACTCTGCACAGGTGAAACAAAATCTGAAATTGTGTTATTTTGTAGAAAACATAGCTTAACAAATGTTGGCAACTTGAATGATAAAAAACCTTGAGTCCATTCTACACAAAGACTAAATGAAGTAACTAGTGTTGATCATCCTGGAAAAGCAAACATCTAGGGGAAAACTGTATAACTTTCTTCAGGCAACAGCAATTGAAGAAGGATTATAATATGCCTGCTTGGCCCCATTGCTCACAATTGCTAATAAAAGGTTCATTGGTAAGAGCGTATTTTCTCATCCTAGAGTTCCCTATACCAATGAAAGCACAGGTCAGTTTATATTCCCATCTCTATCTCCAACCATGTCTGGCATGTTTGACATCATAATATATACTACTTTAAATTAGAATACATGTGGCAGGACTTTTAAATCATTATTCTCTCATCTTCCTAACTCAAAGGCATGTTCGAATTCTTTTAAGCAATGATTTTGTATGAAGAAAAAATATCTTAATGAAAACTTTATTTCCAAGACAAAGTAGTTTCTAATACTTAATAAAATAATAAATAATTATCAATTAAGTAACATGATAGCAAGAAAAGCAAATTATTGGTAATAAATGTCTTTCCTTTGCTATAAAAAATCTTTAAGTAGATTTCAAATGTTTTATCAAATATTATGTGAAGATATATAAATAACAAAAAGTTGAATAAAATACAATTATCAAAATTTGGGGTTTATGGGAAGGATTTATTTTTTTCTCCTATGCACAATACAACATACATTTTAATATCCACAAATATCCAATATGTCTGTTTCTATTTTTGGCTACATTTTAATTACTCCCACTTATTATCTTTCCTCAATTAGTTTTTTTCAAAGCACATTGGTTTGGTAATAAAAGAAAAAGTACATGCATCTCATTTAAATTTACTTGCTACATTACATCCACCTTATCTATAAAAGAATGAGAAGTGGTTAATTTTCATTGAAAAGTTAATTTGCAATAAATTGAAACCTATTGTTGAAATGATATCCATGTTACTGTTGAAATAAGCATATAATTTTAACATTATGTCAGTCATGAAGACATTATTTCTAGATTTTAAAAATGCCAGACAATTAAAAGGGCAAATTCAAACAAATTAGGGACAGATATAGGACTTGGCACAAAATACAAAAGAAATATGAAACTTACTTGAAAATTGAATGGCAAATCCAGATTTGCTGATGTAAAAGTCCGTGTCAAATTGGATTGTTACTATGTTTAGTGTGCTATGGATACCTTCTGGAATGAGGGATCCACTAATTTCCTTTAGTAGCATCTCATTTTCAGGTGGACCATCCCAAACTCGTAAGATATCATGTGATGCCTCAGTATCAAAAGCAAGAAACTGTAAACTGTGAGATAAACATATAGAGATAGATATTTTAGTATTTTAAAATTATCTTAAATTTTAAACTAGAGACATAAAAATACAATTTACATTTTCAGGATGTTCCACGCAAAGTATAAATATGTATATCTATCTATCAATCATCTCTCTATACACATATCAAAACTGTAAATGATTATGTTCTTTATCTGTGTATTCCTTATCTGTAGTAGTTTATAATTAATACCACTATAACTAAATAATTTGTGACTTTTATCAGTAAGTTGCTATCTATATTTGTACAGATCACAATCCTTCCGTAGTTTACAAGATAACATTCATGAGTTCCTTTGGCAGGGAAATTCATTCTTCTCCAGTTAACCCAATGATGAGTTTCTCCACACTTAGCTAGGACAGTCTTCAATCTCAAAGAGTTCTACTAAAAATCAATCTACTTCATTCAAAAATATAACAGAACATACTAAATGCATTTGAATGACACTGAAAATATTAGGGCACAGGTTTTCACATATTACAAAGGAGAGGTTAATGATTTCTTTCTTGTACTTTATATACATAAACTTTTTTTAAAAACATACTCAACATACACATGACATCAAAACATGAACTATGCAATTTTTTTTGTTTTTTTTTACCCAACATATTTCAGAAAATGAATTATCTGAATATGTTTCTGACTGGGGCAAAGTAGATGAATTTTGATGCTTTTTATTTTGAATATCTGGGTGGCTGAACACTGCTTAATTATGTAACGACTCGGCATCAAAGTATTTATTCCTCAATTTCTTTGATTAAAACTTAAAACATCACATATCCTATTTGAATGAGTAAATTATTAGAATAAAAAGTTGATATAGATAAAAACTACTTTAGAATAGTAACTGGATATAAACTGTTATTGTTACATATAAAAAAGTCTTTTTAAAAATAAAACTACTAAAAATTTAATTGCAGTTTCCTACGAATAATTTTAAAAAGTAGTTTCTTTTTCAATTATTTTTGTTAGAAGGGAAGAAAGATATTTATATGGAGATATGGAAACAATTGCTACTCAAATGATTATTTTAGAGGAGTAACTTGTTAGATATTAGATTATCAGCTAGACTTACAAAAATTGACTATCATTATTAATGGAGGCACTGAGGCAATATGATATAATGTACAAGACATTGAACTTGTAGTCAGGAAAATATTGGGTTCAAATCCCACTTCAGACACTTATTAGCTGTGTGACCACAAGCAAGTCACTTAATCTTTCTGTATTCATTTTTTTCCATTTGTAACATGAAGCAGTTAAGATTAATGGCCTTTTACCTCTAAACTAACAAACCTATGCCCTAAGGGAATGAGATATTGAATGAGTAATCTTCAGTAAGGCAAAGGCATTTGGTAGAATGTTATGGTTTAAAGTGCTAGAGGCTTAGGCAGCATATAGACATCTGGTTTTGAACTTAATAAATGAAAAGCTCTTAACTCTTAGTCCATTGTCTTGTATACTCTAGTAATCAACCTGATTTCTCAAGCCTCTACTTGACCTGAATAAGGATAATCTCATTCCAGGACATGTCATCACTGTAATGATTAACAGATTTAGCTACTCCCCCTTCTCAAATCCCTTGGCTGACTCTATCCCCTTCCTGGAGGGCTAGAAGAGTCATTTCCTTCCAGAGGCTTCTTTTATAGAGGGCTGGGACCTGAATTTTACAGATAATTCTTCTCTTTCACTTTCCATCAGTAGTTCTGCATCCCGCCTGGTGGCCCTTTTTTTGTGTTGTCTTCCTTCATTAGATGGTAAGTTCCTTGCAGCAGTAACTACCCTCCTTTTTGTGAGACACAGTGCCTCACAATTAGCAGGCACTTAGAATGGAAATAAAAACTTGAGGATTCTATTTCTATCAGTACTCCATTTGATTTGTTCATTGAACTTACATATATTCACCAGACAAAAACTGATGAATACAAATGTTTACATTAGAAAATATATATACATTCTCAGAATATAGATTTTTGAAGTCATGTAATTCAATTCCTTTGCTAGTCAGTACTGTAGGAGATCAAAATGAAAGGAAATAAGTTCTCCATCATTCTTCTTCCTTTTCCAGCTTGTCATACTTGCATAGGCTTTTTTTTTTTATTAGTACACAGGGTATGTCAATACTTTTAAACATATTTTTGTCATGAAGGAACTTGCAGATTTATTCATCTTTAAAACTTTCTTCTTCTTTTACTTTTTCAGTTGACAAAAATCATTTTCATTCCTCCTACCTACTTTGTGGAGAGGGTGTGGGGATAAAAACAAAACCTTTGTCATGAATATGCATATTCGTATACAGCAAATCTACTGTCTATGTCCACTAAATAAATGTGTTATTCTACATCTACCCATTTAAAATGTACACGAGTTTCTTAGTCTGAAAGAATCAATTTGTAACAAAAACTATGTCTAAACTTGTGAAATCAGGCACTTGAGTGGACTATGGGACACTGGAATAGGACCTGAATTCCACTTCCAGCTATATCACTAACTAATCTAAATCAGAGATCTTAAAACATCCTAGGAATGTCAGATACTAAGAGTTCATACAACTCAGTTTTTCATATGTTCAGTTAGGCTAGATAGTGGCAGACTCCACTTAGCTTTGATGTTTTAATGGTCTGTGTTACTTTTTAAAACACAAAATCTAACTACCTCATCCAGAAAATTCAGTTATCTAAATTCTCAGCAATAAAAACAATGAGTTTAGAATTTAAAAAGAGTACCTAACAATGTTTCCTGGATCCACCTCAATCATCCACATGCACCTTAGATTATTGTCATAAGGGAAAGGGTAGCCAGGAGATAAGATTCTTCCTGATGATTCTCCTTTAAAACGGCCTCCACATTCAGCTAATAAAAAACAGAATTTAAATCAAATTATAATTTATTGTTGATTTTGGCACCGTCAAATCATAATATCTTAAAGTTCTCTAATACTGGAAATCTAGATATAAATGTTGATAAAAAATAGTCATATAATGATCATCACATAAAGTCTAAGAGTTAATGCTTTATAAAACGGCATATAAAGATTTAATGTGTTACTTCTATTGTACTTTATTATTACCTACACTAATATTGACTAAAACATTAAAAGAAAGTGGTAAGACACTTATAAAGAATATATAAGTAATAATAAAGTGAAATTCATGAGAAAATATTAAAATGACATTGAAAATCAATTTAGATATCGAAGTACCCTATAGGGAAAAGGGGGAAAAAAGTATGAGGAGACTATATGAGAAGAAGAGGGAAATGAGGAAGAGAGAAGGGAATGAACATATTGAAATAGTGTTATTTTGTGGAATGAACCAAAATAGTATGATTGTAAATTTTAATGACAGGATTATACATTTCATATTTAGGTTAACATTAGTATATCTACTGTTGGTAATAAGTATTTTTTCCTTTTATAATGATATCAGAAATACATATTTAGAAATGTTTCCATTTTTAAATTATCAAAATTTTGAATTACTTTCCACATTGAAAGGGAGAGAAATGAAAATATTTTGGTAGAATTGTTGATCAGAGAACAAATGCAAGCAGTAAAAGTTTGATTCAAGTAATTAAATGATTTCTGAATTTTTACTTCCTCCCCTTTTTCACCCCCCAGACTGAGTATTTTCCAGACCCCTCTTATTGTGTGAAGGTATAAAATCAAGAGCAAGAGGAAAAGATCTTAG
The DNA here is from genome assembly GCF_028372415.1 of Notamacropus eugenii. Classification (NCBI taxonomy): domain Eukaryota; kingdom Metazoa; phylum Chordata; class Mammalia; order Diprotodontia; family Macropodidae; genus Notamacropus; species Notamacropus eugenii. The sequence continues at coordinate 134,925,407 of NC_092875.1, read as the reverse complement.
ATGACAACAGAATTTGGGGTTGTGGTTTTGAGCTCTGGATTTCCTCTATAAAGGCTTTTCAGGCTCATATATAACTCTACAGCTTGGCTAATTTATTTTTCCTCACATGTTTTAGTATTTATATTTGCAAATACAATGAGAATTAATGTAAAATTTAACATAAATTGTTGCAGTCAAATTAGAATTTCTTAACATTCCCTAGTAGTGAAAACCTTGATATAAAATTTGATTAAAAAAAAATCATTAAATGATTTTCTTATCTCAAAAATGTCTAACACTTTATAAAATGGCACATAATGATTTAATGAGTCCTTTTGTCCATAATCATCTAAACAATTATCTAGGATTAATTACTAGAGGTTTCAAAGATTTAAAAAAATGAAACCCAAAACAAATTAAACCAAAATTTATTTACTATCTTGTACCTTAGATTCAACTAATAATAATTTCTTGTTCTATTTCTTGCTCATTACTTTTCTCCACTTTTTTGCCCTCAATACCCTAATAATGCACACTAATATATCAATGATTTATTTAAACTGAGTTTTCCCTTGAAGGTAAAAATGTGGTATTTATTAACTCATTTGTAATTTTAAATTCACACATAAACATTTATTATTTTTTATTTAAAAGGCTTTCAAATAATTATTTCAAAATATGACAAATAGATTAAAAGAACCTAAAAGAATTATGACAGGGTAGGAAAAAAAAGAGTAGACTGAATGAGAACTGAAAATTATTAGTTAAGGACAGCAGCTGCCAAAAGTATTATGGTGCAGTGTTGTTGACAGTAGAAAACACTATCTAAAATTGCATATAATCTTCCATTATCACAAACAGCATCACCATCACTCTGCATCTTGCCACCAGCTTATAACTATATTTCCTTGTCCTCCAGCATAACAATTTTTAGCCTATTTTTCACAGAAAATTTTTAAGAGAAACCCATCCATTTATTTTGGAGTTATCAGAAAATGAAAATAAAATACATTTTATCACTTCAAATGTAATTCCAAATCTGCCCCCTATCAAATATGTGATTTAAAGACAGCTGAACTTTCAAAATGGTTTCTTTCCATATGTATAATCCTTAGAGGAGAAAAAAAAATCAGAGATGTCTGAGCTTACAAGGTCATGCTTTAGTAGTAAACAAATGAAAAAATGTTCATATCTTGAGCTTTTACTGCATTTATAAATGTTGTTGTGATAGACATTTTCAGCAAATCATTTTAAATCTTTTTTAGTTCTAGTTCTCTAAATTGAAACTACTGTAATACGCAATAGTTTTTTTTCTTGAAAATGTGTTGTTTACCTAAAAAAAAAAAATGAAACAAGTTAATCAAAATTTTCTTTTTTGTTTTTGCTTTTGTTTTTTAGCGTAAGCAATGCCAGTGGATCAGTCATTGCTTTTATGCAGGATCTCATTGTAATAGCATTGCTTTGAAATTTAATTCTGAGTCTGATTGTAGATGCCATTACATCAATCATTACAAAATTCAGCTATCATAAAAAAAAAAAAAAGGATATTGAAGTCACATAGCATGTGGTGGCTACATATTTATTTCAGGTATTAATATTCAAATAGCTTTATAGAAGTCTGTCACTTAACAAAGATTCCACTCGCAAGTTGATGCAAAGTCTCACTGTAGCTCACAGTAGGTAATAAAGCTATAAAATTCATTTTAAGATAAGTATTAAGATTTGAAATAAGTATTGAATGATAAGAGGGTTGATTTCTAAGACTGGGAATCAACAAACCTGGTTTTGAATCCTAACTCAGAAATTTACTAACTGTGAACAAAGCATTTGACTTTTCAAAGTCTTTATTCTCTAAGTGTAAAATGCAATAAGAATGGGTACTATGATACAACAATAACAATTACAAGTGATGATGATGATGATATACCTGACAAAAAGTGCTTTCACTGTTATGGAGAACTACATAATGAACAAGCTCCCTCTATGAATGTTGGCTGGTGCCTTTTCAGTAACTTATACAGATATCTGCTTGGAGAAAGCTCCATTTAGGTCAGAGGTGGGACTTGAACCAAAGTTGTCCAGGTACCAAGATCGGCTTTTCTAGTTACTATTTTATTTTGCCTTTAATAGAGAATAATATAAAGTGGGAATAATAATAACACTAATAATATTTTCCTCAAACGTTTTTGCTTTTTGGAGAAAAATACTTTTCTATATGATTGTGTTTTACAGTTATTACTGTTTTCAAATTTGTATTCAATGGAGATCCTTCCATTGTATACTTCACTTTATTGAAGCTGAGGAATTCCCTTTTTTCCATTGGTCTGAAGCATAGCTTTACATTCAGAATCAGCAATTTGGTTTAAATATCCACCAGAAATCTATTTATGAAGAGCAGAAAATCGGCTTATTTGGTGTAGGCCATGGAGATTGTGAAGATAATATTGCTCTTAGAGGTAGAACAATAATTCCTTTTGGTGCACTTAGAGTTCCGATTGTGAAATTTAATATTTGTAAATGATTTCTAGGGCATTTGTCATCCAGCCTACCATCCTGTTAAACAATTTTTAAAAAGATATTTTCTACTGAGATTAAAAGAAGTTAACTATGTTACCTCTTTTCAGTACTTGAAATGGGGAGGAGAAATCTGTAGAGGTTTCCATTAGCACTATTTGTCAGTTATAGTTATCATAATCATCATTAATTGTTACTGGTAGTAGTAGTAGCAGTATTAGTAGTAGAAGTAGTCATAGTAGTAGGAGAAGTATGACATTTTAAGGGGTTTTTTTTTAAGTTTCTTGATTTTATATCATTTGGCCCTTACAACCACAGTGTGAATTAGATGCTGTTATTTACCCCACTTTATAGGTGGAAAAGCTGATTTCACAGAGATTACATGTCTTGCCCAAGCTCACAAAGATAGTAAATGTTTGAGCTTAAATCCAATTCTTCCTGTTTCAAACATCACATTCTATTTCCTATTTGCAAAATGTTACATTAAAAATATTATTACATTAAAAATATTATTTTACCAATACATGATGGTAGAGGGTAATCCCATGCTCTTCTTTCCCCTGTCATGCACTTTAAAAGGCTACTTCCATGAAGGGTATAACCTGGATTACATCCATAAATGATGGTGCTACCAGCAAAGTGGCCTTGATCACTGATCTTGTATCCAAATTGTGGCACACCAGGATCTTCACAATGTGAAAGTTCAAAACCTAGGAAAATAGATAATAATTAAAGGCAATCTTGATCATGAAGATTTTAAACATGACAATTATTTTTTTCCTTTTGATCATCTTTAAAAAATTGAAACAAATTAAATACCATGTTTATACATTTTACAATTTCCTATTTTTTTCTGTACATATTGGAAGATGTCCTTTATTTTTTTATAGAGAAGTAGGATTTTGTGTACTACAAGGAATTTACATGTTGAAAAACTGGTTTGGTCTATGAGTCAATATCCACAAACATAGTCATTCTAATAATAGTTTATTTACCCAGTCTAAGTTACAATTAAAGTTCTTTCCATTTTACATCATTTATAACTATTCTTAAAGTCTTAAGAATCATTTTGGGCAAACGGTGATTATTTTTTTTTTTATATTAGCAGGGAAAAATTATAGAAAGTGAGGATCACTGATCTCAGGCTGGAAGAGACAACATAGACCAGCAAGCCTAACCTCATTATTTTAAAGAAGAGGGAACTAAGACCCAATCAATTACATTGCAAAGATCACACATATAGGAAGTTGTCATATTTTAAACTTATTTTCTATAGTCTTTATTAAGATTAGTTAATTATTTTGAAAAAGATTGAAGTTATAGAGGAAAAAAAAACTTAGAAAAACAACAGTGCAGCAGATAAAAACCCCAATATGTGTCATGAAACAAATTTATCCCTCAATTTTAATCTAAGACAAAACATTGTTAAATTACATACAAACTGAATAATTTATTTTTAAAAATAATTTACTTATTTATTTTTAATTTTCAGAACTCATTTTTGTAAAATTTTGAGTTTTAATTTTTCTCCCTCTCCTTCCCTTCCCCACTCTCCAAGATGGCATGCAATCTGACATAGGGCACACATGTACAATCATATTAAACATATTTCCAGAATAGTCATTTGTAAAGAAGAATTAGAACCAATGGGAAAAGATGCAAGAAAGAAAGAAAAAATGCTTCAATATGCATTCAGATTCCAAAGTTCTTTCTCTGGATGTGGATAGCATTTTCCATCCTGAATCTTTTGGAACTGTCTTAGATCATCGCATAGCTGAGAAGAGCTAGGTCTGTCAAAGTTAGTAATCACATGATGTTGCTGTTACTGTGTACTGTATTTTCATGGTTCTGCTCACTTCACTCAGCATCAGTTCATGCAACTCTTTCCAAGTTTTTCTGAAGTTCACCTGCTCATTATTTCTTATATAACAACAGTATTCCATTACATTCACATACCACAGATTGTTCAGCCATTCCTCAATTGATGGGCATCCCTTCAATTTCCAATTCTTGTCCACCTCAAAAAGAGTTGTTATCAATATTTTTATAGATGTGGGTCCTTTCCCCCTTTTTATGATCTGTTTCTGATACAGACCTAAAAGTGTTATTATTTGATCAAAGGGTATGCATAGTTTGATAGACTTTTGGGAATAGTTCCAAATAGTTCTACAAAATGGTTGGATCAATTCACAATTCCAACAATGCAGTAGTGTACCAATTTTCCCACATCTTCTCCAACATTTATCATTTTCCTATTTTGTCATGTTAACCAATCTGATAGGTTTAAGGTGGTAGCTCAGAGCTATTTCAATTTCCATTTCTCCAATTAATAGTGATTTAGAGCATTTTTTCATGACTATAAAGAGTTTTCATTTCTTCATCTGAAAAGTGCCTATTCATATCCTTTGACCACTTATCAACTGGGCACTGACTTGCATCCTTATAAATATGACTCACCTCTATATATTTTGGAAATGAGGCCTTTATCAGAGATATTGTCTTTAAAAACTGTTTCCCAATTTTCTATTTCCTTTTTAATCTTAGTTTGCATTGGCTTTGTTTATGCAAAATCTTTTTAATTTAATATAATCAAAGTTAACTACTTTGCATTTAATAATGTTCTTTATCTCTTGTTTGGTCATAGATTCTTCTGCTCTGCATAGGTCTGACAGGTGAATTATTCCTTGCTCTCCTAATTTTTCTATAATATCACCCCTTATGTCTAAATCTTATATCTATTTTTACTTTATCTTGGTATAGGGTGTAAAATTTTGGTCTATGCCTAGTCTCTTCCATACAACTTTCCAGTTTTCCCAGCAATTGTTGGCAAATAATAAATTCTTATCCCAACAGCTGGAATCTTTGAGTTTATCAAAAGGTTCATTATTATAGGCGTTGACTACTGTGTCTTGTGTACCTAATCTATTTCACTGATCCACCACTCTATTTCTTAGCCAATACCAATTAATTTTGAAAATTGTTGCTTTATAATATAATTTTAAAACTGATGTAGCTAGGCCACCTTTCCTTGAATTTCTTTTCATTAATTCCACTGATATTCTGGACCTTTTGTTCTTCCAGATGAATTTTGTGATTTATTTATTGGTAGTTTGATTGGTATGGCACTGAATAAGTAAATTAATTTAGGTAGAATTATCATTTTTATTATATTAATTCTGCCTATCAATGAACAATTGATATTTTTCCAGTTATTTAGATCTAACTTTATTTCTGTGAAAAGTGTTTGTAATTTTGTTCATATAGTTCCTGGATCTGTCTTGGCAGGTAGACTCCCAAATATTTTATACTATCTACAGTTACTTTAAATGGAATTTCTCTTTCTAACTCTTGCTATTGGACTCTGCTAGTAATATATAGGAAGATGATGATTTATGTTGGCTTATTTTATATCCCATGACTCATCTAAAATTTTTAATTATTTCAAGTAGATTTTTTTAGTTGGTTCTCTAGGAATCTCTATCTGATATGCAAAGAATGATAGCTTTGTTTCATCATTGTCTATTAATATTCCTTCAATTTCTGTTTCTTACTATTCATGCTAACATTTCTAGAACAATACTGAATAGCACTGGTGATAAAGGACATCATTGTTTCACTCTGTATCTTATTGGAAATGCATTTAGCTTATCCGTATTACATATAAAACTTGATGATGGCTTTAGATAGAGACTACTTATCATTTTCAGGAAAACTCCATTAATTTCTATTCTCACTAGTGTTTTTAATAGAAATGGGTGCTGTATTGTATCAAAAGCTTTTTATTCATCTCTTGAGATAATCAAATGATTTCTTTTAATTTAGTTATTGATATGATCAATTATACTGGAAATTTTTCTAATACTGAACCAGACCTGCATGCCTGGTGTATATCCCACCTGGTCATAGTGTATTACCTTCATGATAAGTTGTTGTAATCTCTTCACTAATATTTTATTTAGAATTTTGGCATCTATATTCATTCAGGAGATTGGTCTATAATTTTCTTTCTCTGTCTTGACTTTTCTTGGTTTAAGTATCAGCACCATATTTGTATCATAAAAAGTATTCCATAGGACTCCTTCTTTGCCACTTTTACCAAACAGTCTATAGGGCAATGTAATTAATTGTTCTTTAAATTTTTGATAGGATTTGCTTGTAACTCCATCTGGCTTTGGAGATTTTTTTCTTAGGGAGTTCATTCATGGTTTGTTAATTTCTTTTTGTGAAATACTTAAGTATTTTATTTCCTCTTCTCTTAATCAGACAAATTTATATATTTTTAAATATTCATCCATTTCACTTACTCTCATATTTATTGGCATATAGTTAGAAAAAAATTTCTAATTATTATTTTAATTTCCTCTTCATTGGTGATGAATTCACCCTTTTCATTTCTGATGCTGGTAATTGGTTTCCTTCTCTTTTTTTAAAATCAAATTAGCCAAAGATTTATCTATTTTATTGGGATTATTTCATAAAGCTAGCTTATTTTCTTTATTCAATAGTCTTCTTAATTTCAATTTTACTAATCTGTTCTTTGATTTTCAGAATTTCTAAGTAGGTATTTAATTAGGGTTTTTTTATTTGTTCTTTTTCTAGATTATTTTAGTTGCATGCCTAATTCGTTGATCTCTTCTTTCTCAACTTTATTTATATAAGCACTTAGAAAAATAAAAATAAAATATCTTCCAAGAACTTCTTTTTTTTTCATAAGTTTTGATATGTTGTTTCATTATTTTCGTTCTTTTGGATGAAGTTATTGATTGTTTGCATGATTTGTTATTTGACCCACTCATTCTTTAGGATTACATTGTTTAACTTCCAATTAATTTTTAGTCTGTCTTTCCATGGGCCTTTATTACATGTAATTTTTATTGCATCATGATTTGAAAAGGTTGTATTTAATATTTCTGCCTTTCTGCACTGGACTGTGAGGTTTTTATGCCCTACTACGTGCTCAAGTTGTGTGTAGGTGCCATGTATCACTGTGAAAAAGGCATATTCCTTTCTATCCCCATTCCTTATTCTCCAGGGATCTACCATATCTAACTTTGCTAACATTTTTTTTTTTACCTCCTTAACTTCTTTCTTGTTCATTTTGTTGTTAGATTTATCTAGTTCAGAGAGGTTCCCCCACTAGCATAGTTTTCCCATCTATTTCTTCCTTTAACCCACTCAACTTCTCCTCTAAGAATATGAATGCTATACCACATGGTGCATACATATTTAGTGTTGATATTGTTTCATTGTCTATGGCACCTTTTAGAAGAACGTAGTTTAATTCCTTATCTCTTTTAATTAGATCTATGTTTAGTTTTGTTTTGTCTGAGATCGGGATTGCCACCCATGACTTTCTTTTTTACTTCAGCTGAAGCACAATATATTCTACTCCAGCCATCTACTTTTACTCTGTGTGTATATCTCTGCTTCAAATGTGTTTCTTGTAAACAATATATGGTAGGATTATGGTTTTTAAGCCACTCTTCTATTCAATTCCACTTTATGTGAGAGTTCGTCCCATTCACAGTTATGATTTCTAACTGTGTCTTTTCTCTTCATCCTACTTTGTACTCATTTGTGCTTTTCTCTCTCTTTTCTCCCTTTTACTCCTCACTAGTGTTTTGCTTCTTACCACTGCTTCCCTTAATCTTCCCACCCTTTTATCAGCCCCTCTTCCTTTTCTTTCTGCTTTCCCCAACTACTTCTTTCTTCCCTTCTGCCCTCACTTCTATCCACCCCTCACTTTCTTCCCTCTTACCCCTCTTACTTCCTATAGGGTAAGATATATTTCTATACCCAAGTGAGTGTGTATGCTATTCCATATTTGAGCTAAATCCAATGTGAGTAAGATTCAAACAATGCTCACCTTCCTCGCTTCTTTCCCTCTATGGTATTTGCACCATTTCATGTGATGCAATTGGTCTTTTTCTGTCTCCTCCACTCCTCCTCTCCCAGGACAATCCTTTTTGTCACTCCTTAATTATTTTTTAGTCATCACATCAAAATCAACTCATACCCACACCCTTCCTGTATACCCCTTCTAAATGTCATAATAATGATACACTTCTCAAGAGCTACAAGTATCATCTTCCCATATGGTGATAGCAGCAGTATACCCTCATTGAATAATTTGTGTGTTTGGTTTCTTTTCTTTTCTGTTTACTTTTTTATGCTTGTCGTGAGTCTTGTATTTGAAGATCAAATTTTCTGTTGAGCTCTGGTCTTTTCATTAGAGACGTTTGAAAGTCCCCTATTTCACTGAATGTCCATACCTCCCCTGAAAGATTATACTAATTCTGCTGGGTAGTTGATCCTTGGTTATAATCCAAGCTCTTTTGCTTTCTGAAATATCTGAACTCTCAGATCCTCTAGTGTTGAAGCTGTGAGGTCCTGTATAATCCTGACTATGGTTCCATGATATTTAAATTGTTTCTTTCAGGTTGCTTGAGTCTTTTCTTCTTAGATAATTCTGAAAATTTCCTACAATATTGCTTGACATTTTCATTCATTGGAGATCTCAGGAAGTGATTGGTGGATTTTTTTGATGATTATTTTACCCTCTAGTTCAGGGAAGTTTTTATTGATGATTTCTTGAAAGATGTTGTTCAGGCTCTTTTTTTGAACATGGCTTTTAGATAGTCCAATAATTCTTAAATTATCTTCCTTCAGTCTATTGTCCAGGTCAGTTTTTTTTTCCCAATGAGGTATTTTACATTTCCTTCTTTTTTTCATTCTTTTGATTATGTTTGATTGATTCCTGATGTCTCATAGAGTCATTAGCTTCCTCTTGGCCAATTCTAATTTTGAACAAACTGTTTTCTTCAGTTACCTTTTCCTTATGATCAAGTCTACTTTTAAAATCCTTCTTGAACTATTCCAAACCTTTTTTTGGGATTGTGAGCAATTCATATTTCCCTATGAAGTTCAGATGTAGGTATACTGACAATATTGTTCTGAGTTTGTGCTTTGCTCTTCCCTGTCACCCTAATAATTCTCTATGGTCAATGTTCTTTTCTGATTTTTGCTCATGATGTCTGCCTATTTCCTTACTTTTTAAAGTTGAGCTCTTCTGCTGGAGCACAGAGGGCACCATCACAAGCTTCTTGTGCCAGGGGCTATGGGCTGAGTCACTGGCTTTCTGGGCTAGGGTCTCAGGTGTTGGCAGCCAAAGGATGTAGGCAGCATACATGGTGTTAATTTAGGGTCCTACTCACAGTATCTAGTGTGTATTGAGGCTAAATGAGATTTTTATGCATTTCCCCAGGGCTACACAGAAGTATAGGGAGGTCTGGCTCCTGGAAGATGCCCACCCAGGTCTGGCTAATGCACAAGAATGTCTGGAGCGTACCTGCCTGCCCAGGGCTATGCTTTCCAGGAGATTCTACACATTTTCCAGGTTAAAGGATTATTTCTCCCTGTTTTTCTGCTGTCTCAGTTGTTCTAGGATTTTTCTTGGGGTGCTATTTTTTAAGTGATTTAAAGAGAGAGTGATAGCAACTTACTACTTACTCTGCATCTTGGCTCATGGAACCAGGCTTTAGACTGACGAATTTATGACATATATTAATAAGAATCATGCTTTAAGGTCTGCAAAGAACTTTATATAATCTCACTTGATACTCACAATAACCTTGTGGGACAAGTACTATTATTATCACCATTTTTGATGTGAGAAACTCAGGCTGAGAGTAGTCAAGTGACTACTTGTTACCTGGATATTAAGTGTCTGAGGCAAGATATAATCCCAAAAATACTTGACTGTAAGTTCACCATTCCATCTACTAGTGTCTTGAACTTAGGAACTGACAATATAAATCTCAGTACCTTGATACTCTGTGATTCTAAGCAAACACTTCATTTCTCTAAACCTTAATTTCCTCAGAAGTAAAATGACAATAATAGCCCTCAACCAACTTGACTCACAAGGTTGTTGTCAGGAAAACACTATACTCATATTAATAGAGAAGAAAACTTTAGTGACAGCCAAAGAAATCAAGAAAATTGGTGGCAAAATTAGGAATATTATTTGCAGTCTTCAAGTATAAAAATTCAAAGGCAGTCTAGAGAAGCTGAGAGTTTATTGGACATTGAGTCAGGAAGCTGGGGATTTAATGACAGCTGTAATAGTAATATCCTTGTGGCAGCAGTCAAGACTCTTAAGTTTTCTGAGTTCTAGTTCCCTTCTCTATAAATGGAACTAATTATACTTGTACAATCTCTCTTACTCAACAATTCCATGAAATTCAATAAATGTTACAAAGTTCCCATTATGTGCAAGGCACCATAATAAACACTGAGAATAAAAAGAAATAAAATAATCATTGTCTTCAAGGAGCTTACATTACAGGGATAATACAATATAAACTCAGATAAGGGGGAATGTAAAGTGATTTGAGGAGGCTGATATAACTTTAGGAATCAGAAAAATCTTCAAAAAAAAGAAAAGCAAAATAAGGATTCTGATAAAAAATAAAAAGGGAATGTATTTCAGAAACAGAATGGACTGTGTGGAGGTAATGAGGAAAGAGACAGGAAAGTACTGAATATTTCTGAGCAGGGGAAAAGACATGACCAGACCTAAACTTTAGGTAGATGATGTTGGCAGCTGTATAGAGAGTGGATTACAGAGAGGCAAATGTGGGAGCAATTGCAAAAGCAAAAAGTAATTCACTTCAATCCAAGAAACATCCATTGAATGGTTACTATATGCCAGACACTGTATTAGGTACAGGAGATACAAAGACAAAACTGAAGCTGCCTCTACGTGAAGAAAGTATTCCATTCTGCAATCAGAAAACAACACCTAGGCAGAAAAATATGTGACAAGTTATCTAGAGAATAATTGAAAATACAAACTGTAAATGAAATATCAGGAAAGGCCTCTTTTTGGAGGCAAGAACTAGGGGCTTCAAGGGGCAGAAGTGATTGCAGAGGACATTCTAGTAATGAAGGAAAGCATCCACAAAATACGAAGATGGAAGATGGAATGATCTGTATCAGGAAAAGTAAATAGAAAATATCAGCTGGTACATAAGAGAATGTGAAGTTAAGTAATGTTTAATCAGCATGGATAAAGTCTGACATCAAATGTTAAACCAAGGAATATTCACTTGATCTTAGAAGCAAATAGAGTCATTGAACCTTCTTGAGCAGGTGTGATATAAACAGAATGACACTGAAGGGAGCCATAGCCCCTCACGGATTTTGAGGATTTACTGCAAGAGTCCATGAAATGGTTTGAACAGGTATAGATTGACCCTGGGATCTGGTAGGGGTTAAATATGCATTCTTAACCTCAAATTGGAAGTTGACTGAAGGCAGGGACTTCAAGTGCCAGCAAATAGGAAGGAAGGAGGAGTCAAAAGAACAGAGGGTCCCTTTTGGTTTTGACTGACTTCCTAGACAGTGGCAAAGAGTAGTGGATGATCTGAAGAGGATGAATAGCTGAAGACCAGCAGATCAGCATGGGCTTTGTAGCATCAGAAGTTTGAATGTGAGTTGTAATACCCAAATATATGTGTTCTTCCTGGCCACACAAGATCCTGCTTCTATACCTGGTTCCCACATATTCCTTTGGAATATATCTCTCCAGACATGGTCCCATGTTACATAAATTCATGGTTCATAAATTTAGAGGTGGAAGGAACAGGGACTTTCAGGTTTGAGCTGTACCCAAATCCATTCCTCTACCACCTAACTTTCAAACCTCACTTCATTTTACAAATGAGAAATGTGGGACGTAAGAAGGTTAAATGATTTATCCAGGGTCACAAAGCCAGTCAATGTCTGACATAGGATTCATACCTATATCTTCCTGTCTCCAAGTCCAGAACTCTATGCCAAACTGACTTTCAGCTCCCTATATGTATGTCCCACTGTGTCAGTCTCAGAGGATGTGTTCAAATGTGTTCAGAAACACATATATTTGCTATATGTGTATATGCCTCCAAAGGTGGTATGGTGACCTATAAGCAAAAATGGCTCCAGTTTGAATAAGAGAGTTTTTCTTGATGTGAAATTTACAGTGCTGTTTCATTAAAGGTCTTTTGCTTTGAACAAATATGGCAATAGAATATTCAAGAGCAAATATTCAATAGAATCCACAGTATTTAAGAGAAAGAACTTCAAAAAATCTTTATATTCCCAGTGCCTAATCTAACAAAGTGTTTCATACACCATAGTCACCTAATAGATGCTTGTTGGTTCATTCTTATTTAGTAAAAGTAAAACCATTATTAGGGGTTCATTAACTATGGTTTTGGATTACTGTTGACTCATAGCTTACCTCAATAATGAGACTTCTGTCAGTTGGGGGTTTACATTTTTTCCTAAAAGCTTCTCCTCAGTCAAAGAACATTGTACCTAGCAATTACTCATGAGTGGGCCACAGCAGAATACTTGTCTCTATAGCTGGTACAGAGTACTTATCTCTCTTGCTGGTATAGTAACAAGAGGGACCTGTAAAAAATTTCTCTGAAGGTGGAACCAAGATGGCAGAGTGAAAGCAGGGACTCACCTGAGTTCTTCCACAAATTCCTTCAGATACCTCTAGCAAGTGAATCTGAATGAGTTTAAGAGTGGCAAATCCACTGGGAGACATAGCGTGGCAGATTTCCAGCCCAGGACAGTCCAAAAGGTCAATGGGAAGTATCTGTTGTACTGGACTGGGGGAAAGCAGAGGGCATGGGTTGCAACAGCACAGATTTGGTGATAGTGCAGATGGAACTGCACCAGGCAGACTGAATCACCGGTGCTAGTGCCAATTCCCTAACCTCTCATCACTGTAGGAGAGTCTGGTGGAGGTGGGTGAGAGAGAAGCACAGGACCCACAGCAGCTACTCTTACTGGCTATTAGCCCACAGAATGAATGTTTGAAACTCACTGACTTAAACTTCTAGGAGCCTAGATGGTGGAGAAAACTGTAAGTGTTCTCACCCTCCCTTTGCTGATCTTGAAAAATCCAGAGAATATTGCTCCCTGAAAAATCATGGAATAATGGGGCTAGTAGAAGTGGTAAAGCAGTCTTTTAGTTCAAGAGTCTAGGGAGATCTACAGGAAGTGTCCCTCTTGCTATGGCTGAAGGGGACCAAAGGTGTAGGACCAAAGGTGTCCCAATGAGCCTCACCTCAGAAGACCAGCAGGAGATCTTGAACCCCAGTGGGGTGGTCAGTAAGTGCCAATACCAGAAACTCAGGCGTGGCTTAGCACAGCCAAGAGAACTGGGCAGACACCACCACAGATGGGGTCTACTAGCTGCTGAGCCTGCCCATGCTGTAGTGTAGCCCTAGGGGAGGAGGAGACCTCCAGCAGCCAGCCCACCTCTCCCCAAGAGCTTCACTCCAATAGCTTCAGTATAACCCCAGGGAATCTCAGAAAGACTTCACTTGGTCTCAGCCTTGGTATACACCAACCAGCTCAGCACCAGGTTAGCTACAGTATTATATAGCTTCTAGATGAAAGAACCAGAGGCCACAGAATACAAAGCCAGTAATGAGACCCTTAGCTTTCAACATGAAAAACATGGGACAGAGCCCCTTGTTTGCCAGAAGTAAAGATCCACTTTAAAAGCCAGGAAAAAGTCAATCACGATGAGCAAGAAGCAAATTAGAAAACGAAAGGCCATAGAATCTTATTACAGGGACAGGGCAGATCAAAATATGAATTCAGAAGAGGATAGCACTGACATTCTATCCACATCTGAAACATCAAAACGAACTATAAACTGATCTCAAGTCCAAAAAACATTCTTGGAAGAGCTCAAGAAGGATTTTAAAAGTCAAATTACAGAGGTAGAAGAAAAATTGACCAATAATTTTGTAAATACAATTGGCAAGATGAAAAAAGAATTTGCTGAAGAGAAAAGCTAATTAAAAAGTAAAATTGACCAAATGGATAAGGAGGTATACAACCTGACAGCAGAAAATTACCCCTTAAAATGGAAAATTGGACAAATGGAAAAGAAGGTATAAAAACAAACTGAAGAAAACAATTCATCAAAAATTAAGTGTGGGCAAGTACAAGCTAATGAGTCTATGACACATATAATTCTTCTTCTCTGTTGTATAACCTCTGCAGACCCTTATTTTTTAATGAATTACTGAGGCATTAGTTGACCTGACTCAAGGGGAACATGTCAAGCCATCATGATCAAATAATTATTTATTTAATTGGAAAAAGAATCAGTCAAACAAAATCCAAAGAATAAAAAAATAGAAGAAAATGCAAAATATCTCATTTCAAAAACAACTGACCTGAAAAATAGATCCAGGACAGAAAATCTAAAGATTATTGGTCCACTGGAAAGCCATGATGAAAAAAAAGAGCCTACATGGTATCTTCCTAGAAATCATCAAGAAAAATTGTCCTGAGGTCCTAGAAACAGGGCAAAATACTCACCAAAAGAATCCACCAATCATCTCCTGAAAGAGATTTCAAATTGAAAACACCAAGGAATATTGTAGCCAAATTCAAGAATTATCAGGTCAAGTAGAAAATACTGTAAGCAGCCAAAAAGAAACAATTCAAATATAGAGGAACTACAGTCAGGATCACATAGGACCTTGCATTAAAAGATCAGAGGGATTAGAATATGATATTCTGTAAAGCAAAAGATCTTGCTCTGCAACGCAGGATCAACTACCCAGCAAAACTGAACATAATCTTTCAGATAACGAGATGGACATTTAAAAAAATAAGGGATTTCCAGACATTCTTCATGAAAAGACCAGAGTTCAATGGAAAATGTGATCTTCAAATATAAGATTCAAGAGAGGGAAAGAAAGGAAAAGAGGGGAAAATTTGAAAAAAAAAAAAAAACCTTGTTATTCAATATGGGTGAACAGTTTACATCCCTATATGGGAGAATGATATTTCTTAATCTTGAGAATTGTATATTCATTATGACATTTAAAAGGGATATACATAGATAGAGGGTTTGGGTATAAATTAAGAGTGGTGATGATAAAAAAACTTAATTAAAGAGTACAAAAGTATGGTAATGGGAGAAGAGGAAAGGAGGCAGAAAAAGGAAAACTACATCAGATGAAGAGGCATAAAAACATATTATACCAGAGGGAAAGAAGAGAGGAAGATGAGCATTGTTTGAGCTTTACACTCATCAGATTTGGTTCAAGGAAGGAATATCATACTCAATTAAGTATAGAAATCTAAGTTACCCTACAGGTAGTAGGAGGGGAAAGAGAAAAGAAAAGGGAGAGAGTAGTTAGAAGAGAGGGAAGAAGTAGTAAGAGAAAAGAGAGAGGGGCTGATAGAGAAAGGGAAGACTGAAAGAAGAGATGATCAAAAGTAAAACTTTTGAGGAGGGGAAGGGAAAATGGAGAAATAAAAGCATAAATTTTGGTATGATGGGGGAAAATAGGACCGACAACAAGAAAGGTAGTAATCATAACTGTGAATGTGAATGTAGAGAACAGAATGGATTAAAAACATAATCCTACAATATGTTGTGCACAAGAAACATATCTGAAACAGGGAGATACACGTAAGCGTAAAGGTTAAAGGTTGTAGTACAATATATCATGCTTCAGCTGAAGCAAAAAAAAAAAAAAAAAAGCAGCGGTAGCATTCCTAATCTCAGATGAAGAAAAAGCAAAAGTATATCCAATCAAAAGAGATAAGGAAGGAAACTGTATCCTGCTAAAGGATACCAGAGATAATGAATTAATATCAGTTCTAAAGATATATTCAGCAAGTGGTATAGCATCCAAATTCTTAGAGAAGAAATTAAGGGAGTTACAAGAAGAAATAGACAGCAAAACTAAACTAGCAGGGACATTCAACTTCCTCCTCTCTTGACCTGATAACCTCAAAATAAATAAAAAAGAGGGTAAGGAGGTGAATAGAATTCTGGAAAAGGTAGATATGATAAACCTCTGGAGAAAATTGAATGGGGATAGAAAGGAATATACCTTTTTCTCAGTGTATACAGCACATATGCAAAAAGTGAGCATCTACGAGGGCACACAAACCACACAATCCACTGAAGAAAGGCAGAAATAGTCAATGCATCCTTTTCAGATCATGATGCAATAAAAATTGTATGTAATAAAGGGCCATGGAAAGAGACACCAAAAATTAATTGTAAACTAAATAATCTAATCCTAAAGAATGAGTGTGTCAAACAGCAAATCAAGCAATCAATAATTTCATTCATGAGAATGACAATAATGAGACAACCTACCAAAACTTATGTGATGCAGCCAAAGCAGTTCTTATGGAAAGTTTTATATCTCTGAATGCTAACTTGAATAAAATAGAGAAAGAGGAGGTCAATTGGACATGCAACTAAGAAAGCCAGAAAAAGAACGACCTGAAAATCACCAATTAAATACAAAGTTGGAAATACTGAAAACCACAGGAGAGATTAATAAAATTGAAATTAAGAAAACTATTGAGCTAATAAATAAAACTAAGAGCTGGTTTTATAAAGAAACCAATAAAATTGATAAATCTTTGGAAATTTTGAGTTAAAAAAAGAAGAAAACTAAATTTCCAGCATCAAAAATGAAAAGGGTGATTTCACCTTCAATGAAGAGGAAATTAAAACAATAATTAGAAATTATTTTGTCCAATTGTATGCCAATAAATTTGAAAATCTTAGTGAAATTTATGAGTATTTATGAAAATATAAATTGCCCAGATTAACAGAAGAGGAAGTAAAACATTTCTACAACCCCATCTCAGAAAAAGAAATTGAACAAGCCATCAACGAACTCCCTAGGAAAACATCTCCAGGGCCATATGGATTTACAAGTGAATTCTATCAAACATTTAAAGAACACTTAATTTCAATACTATATAGACTATTTGGGAAAACTGGTGAAAAAGGAGTCCTGTCAAATTCTTTTTATGATACCAATATAGTGCTGATATCTAAACCACGAAAAGCCAATAGAGAAAGAATATTATAGACTAGTTTCCCTAATGAATATAGATGCAAAAGTTTTGAATATGGTATTAGCAGAATATTACAGCAACTTATCATGAGAATAATACACTTTTATCAGTCAGGATATATACTAGGAATGCAGGGATGATTCAATATTAGGAAAACTATCAGCATAATTGATCATATCAACCACAAAACTAAAAAAAACCATGATTATCTTGATAGAGGCGGAAAAAGCTTTTCACAAAATACAATACCCATTTCTATTGACAACACTGGAGAGCATAGGAATAAGTGGATCCTTCCTTAAAATGATGAGTAACATTTACCTAAAAACATCCACAAGCATTATATGTAATGCGAATAAGCTAGATGAATAAGATATGGGGTGATACAAGGATGTCCATTATCACCACTATTATTCAATATGGTACTAGAAATATTAGTTTTAGCAAGAAGGGTAGAAAAAGAAATTGAAGGAATGACAAAAGGTAAAGAAGAAATTAAGCTACCACTCTTTGCAGATGATATGATGATATACTTAAAGAATCCTGGAGAATCAAATAAAAAAATCTACTTGAAATAATAAACAACTTTGGCAGAGTTTCAGGACATAAAATCAACCCACATAAATCATTTGCATTTCTATATATTACTAACAAAACCCAACACCAAGATATAGAAAGAAAAATCTCATTTAAAGTTACTGTAGACACTAAAATATCTGGAATTCTGCCTGCTAAACAAACCCAGTGACTTATATGAACACAATTACAAAACATTTTTTTGCAGAAATAAAGTCAGATCTAAATAAGGACAAACATCAGGTGCTTGTGTATAGGCTGAGCTAATATTTTTTTTTTTAATGTTTAATGATCACTGCCATACAATTGAGATTTTATCCCCACCCACCTACCCCCCACTACCCCCCTCCCTCCCCATGACTGAATACAATTCTGTATAGGTTCTACATATACTTTCCTATTGAGTATATTTTCACTATAGTCATGCTATGTAGTCAGACTAAAATAAATGAAAGAAATCATATAACAAATCAAAACATGATACCCAAAAACATACACATACACAAACATGATCTGCTACATTTTGCGAATGACTTCCATATTTCTTTCTCTGAGTGTGGAAGGCATTTTGCCTTGAGAACCACCATTGGGATTTTTTTTTTTTTAAGAAGTTCTTGCATTATTACAAAATTCCAAGTCTACGATAAAAAACTCTCGCACACTGTGGTCGTTGCTGTGCACAGAGTTCTCCTGGTTCTGCTCCTTTCAGTCAGCATCAGGTCATAGAAGTCCTTCCAGGCCTCTGAAGTCTTCTTGTTCATCATTTCTTATGGCACAGTAGTACTCCATTACATTCGTATACCATAATTTATTCAGCCATTCCCCAATTGATGGACATCCCCTTGACTTCCAGTTTTTGGCAACTACATAGAGTGCTGCTATAAACATTTTTGTACATGTGGGACCCTTTCCCATTTTTATGATCTCTTGGGGATACAGTCCTAGTAGCAATATTGCTGGGTCAAAGGGTATGCACATTTTTGTAGCCCTTTGGGCATAGTTCCAAATTGCTCTCCAGAATGGTTGGATGCGCTCGCAGCTCCACCAACAATGAATTAGTGTTCCAACTTTCCCACATCCTCACCAGCATTTATCATTTTCTTGTTCTGTCATGTTTGCCAATCTTATAGGTGTGATGTGGTACCTCAGAGTTGTTTTGATTTGCATCTCTCTAATCAATAGTGATTTAGAGCATTTTTTCATATGATTATAGATATCTTTAATTTCTTCTTCCAAAAATTGCCTGTTCATATCCTTTGACCATTTATCAATTGGGGAATAACTTGTACGATTATACATTTGAGTCAGTTCTCTATATATTCTAGAAAGGAGGCCTTTATCCCCGAGCTTAGCTGTAAAAATTCTTTCCCAATTTAATACATCCCACCGGATTTTGGTTGCATTGGGTTTGGTTGTGCAAAAACTTCTCAGTTTAATATAATCAAAGTTATCCATTTTGCATTTCATAATGCTTTCTATCTCTCCTTTAGTAAAAAATTCTTCCCTTCTCCATAGATCTGATAAATACACTATTCCTTGTTTCTCCAGTTTATTCAAGGTATCAATCTTTATACCTAAATCATGTACCCATTTGGACTTTATTCTTGTGTACAGTGTCAGGTATGGGTCTATGCCTAATTTCCGCCACACTGTTATTCAGTTTTCCCAGCAATTTTTGTCAAACAGTGAGTTCTTATCCTAGAAGCTGGGGTCCTTGGGTTTATCAAACAGAAGGTTGTTATATTCCTTGCCTACTGTGTCTTGAGTGCCAAGTCTATTCCACTTGTCTACCTCTCTGTTTCTTAGCCAATACCAAGTGGTTTTGATAATTGCTGCTTTATAGTAGAGTTTTAGGTCTGGTAGCGCTAGGTCACCTTCCCAAGCATTTCTTTTCATTAGTCCCTTTGATATTCTGGACCTTTTGTTTTTCCAAATGAATTTTGATATTATTTTATCCAGCTCTAGAAAATAATTGTCTGATAGTTTAATTGGTATGGCACTAAATAAGTAAATTAATTTAGGTAGAATTGTCATTTTTATTATATTAGCACGGCCTACCCATGAGCAACTAATGCTTTTCCACTTACTTAAATCTGACTTTATTTGTGCAAAAAGTGTCTTGTAATTGTGTTCATATAATCCCTGGGTTTGTTTTGGCAGGTAAACTCCTAAGTATTTTATACTGTCTACCCTAGCTTTAAATGGGATTTCTCTTTCCATCTCTTGCTGTTGGACTTTGTTGCTAATATATAGGAATGCAGAAGACTTGTGTGGGTTTATTTTGTAACCTGCAACTTTGCCAAAGTTGTTTATTATTTCAAGTAATTTTTTACTTGAATCTCTGGGATTCTCTAAGTAGATCATCATATCATCTGCAAAGAGTGATAACTTAGTTTCTTCTTTGGCTATTCTTATTCCTTCAATATCTTTATCTTGTCTAATTGCTACAGCTAACATTTCTAGTACCATATTGAATAATAGTGGTGATAATGGACATCCTTGTTTCACCCCTGATCTTATTGGGAATGCATCTAGCTTATCCCCATTGCATATAATGCTTGCTCAAGGTTTTAGATAGATACTGCTTATTATTTTATGGAAAGTTCCCTTTATTCCTATGTTCTCCAGTGTTTTTAGTAGGAATGGGTGTTGTATTTTGTCAAAAGCTTTTTCTGCATCTATTGAGATAACCATGTGGTTTTTGTTAGCTTTGTTGTTGATGTGATCGATAATGTTAATAGTTTTCCTAATATTGAACCAGCCCTGTAGTCCTGGTATGAGTCCTACCTGATCATAACGTATTAATCTCGTGATAAGATGCTGTATTCGTTTTGCTAAAATCTTATTTAAAATTTTTGCATCTATATTCATTAGGGAAATTGGTCTATAATTTTCTTTCTCTGTTTTGTCTCTTCCTGGTTTGGGTATCAAAACCATATTTGCATCATAGAAAGAATTTGGGAGGTCTCCTTCTTCCCCAATTTTCAAAAATAATCTATATAGTATTGGAATTAACTGTTCTTTAAATGTTTGATAGAATTCACTTGTGAATCCATCTGGCCCTGGAGATTTTTTCTTAGGGAGTTCACTGATGGCTTGCTCAATTTCTTTTTCTGAGATGGGGTTGTTGAAGTATTCAACTTCCTCTTCTGTTAATCTGGGCAATTTGTATTTTTTAAAATATTCATCCATCTCGTTTAGATTATCGAATTTGTGGGCATAAAGTTGGGCAAAGTAGTTTCTAATTATTGTTTTAATTTCCTCCTCATTGGAGGTGAGTTCACCCCTTTCATTTTTAATATTAGTAATTTGATTTTCTTCTTTCTTTTTTTTAATCAGATTGACCAAAGGTTTATCAATTTTATTAGTTTTTTCATAAAATCAACTATTGGTTTTATTTATTAATTCAATAGTTTTCTTAATTTCAATTTTATTAATCTCTCCTTTGGTTTTCAGTATTTCTAATTTGGTATTTACTTGGGGATTTTCAATTTGTTCTTTTTCTAGCTTTTTCAACTGCAAGCCCAAGTCATTGATCTCCTCCTTCTCTATTTTGTTTATGTAAGCATTCAAAGATATAAAACTTCCCCTAATAACTACTTTTGCAGTATCCCATAAGATTTGGTATGTTGTCTCACTATTGTCATTCTCTTGAATGAAACTGTTGATTGTTTCTATGATTTCTTCTTTAACCCAACCCTTCTTTAGAATTAGATTATTTAGTTTCCAATTGATTTTTGGTTTATCTTTCCATGGCCTTTTATTACATGTAATTTTTAATACATTATGATCTGAGAAGGATGCATTGATTATCTCTACCTTTCTGCACTGGATTGTGAGATTTTTATGTCCTAGTACATGGTCAATTTTTGTAAATGTTCCATGTACCGCTGAGAAAAAGGTATATTCCTTTCTATTCCCATTTAATTTTCTCCAAAGATCTATCATATCTACCTTATCCAGAGTTTTATTTACCTCCTTAACCTCTTTCTTGTTTATTTTGAGGTTAGATTTATCGAGTTCAGAGAGGGGGAGGTTGAGGTCCCCCACTAGTATAGTTTTGCTGTCAATTTCTTCCTTCAACTCCCCCAACCTCTCCTCTAAGAATTTGGATGCTATACCACTTGGAGCATACATGTTTAGTAATGATATTGCTTCATTGTCTATGGTGCCTTTTAGCAGGATATAGTTTCCATCCTTATCCCTTTTGATTAGATCTATTTCTGCTTTTGCTTTGTCTGAGATTAGGATTGCTACTCCTGCCTTTCTTACATGAGCTGAAGCACAATATATTCTGCTCCATCCTTTGACCTTTATCCTATGTGTATCCCCCCATTTCAAATGTGTTTCTTGTAATCAGCATATTGTTGGATTATGGCTTTTAATTCATTCTGCTATCCATCTCCGTTTTATGGGAGAGTTCATTCCATTCACATTCACAGTTATGATTACAATCTGTGTATTTCCTTCCATCCTCTTTCCCACCATTTGTGCTTTTAGCTCTCCCGTCTCCCTTCCCCTCCTCAATAGTATTCACTTTTCTCACCCTCCTCCTGCAGCCTTCCCCTCCTTCTTTTAGCCCCTCCTCCCTTTTACTCCCCTTTACTCTTATTGCTTCTTCCCTCCCTTTTAGCCTCCCTCCCCTTTCTTCCCCCTTCCCCTCCTACTACCTTATAGAGCTAGTTAGGATTATCTACTTAAGATTATTGTTCCCTCCTTTAAACAAATCAGTTGTGAGTACCTCTCAAACAATGCTCATCTCCCTCCCCTCCTTCCCTCTACTATAGTTTTGTACTTCTTCCTGTGATGTAATTTGTCATTTTCTGCTTCCTCCTTTTCACACCTCCTATTACAATCCCTTCTCATACTTAAATCATATTTTTGACATGACATCATTTACTTTATACCCGTTCCCTCTATGTATATCCCTTTTATCATGATAGCTGCACAGTTCTCAAGATTAACAGGTATCATCTTCCCTTATAGGGAGGTAAACAGTTTGCCCTAATTGAGTAGCAAGTTTTTGTTTTTATTTTTTCCCCCCTGTTTACCTTTTTATGATTCTCTGGAGACCTGCATTTGAAGATCAAATTGTCTATTGAGTTCTGGTGTTTTGGTCAGGAAGCTCTGGAAATCCCTTATTTTGTTGAATGACTTTCTCCTTGCCTGAAATGTTATGCTGAACTTTGCTGGGTAGTTGATCCTTGGTTGAAGTCCCAACTCCTTTGCCTTACGGAATATTGGGTTCCAATTCTTTCGATCTTTTAATGTAGAAGCTGCAAGGTCCTGTGTGATCCTGACTGTATGTCCTTGATATTTGAATTGTTTCTTTCTGGCTGCTTGTAGTATTTTCTCCTTCACTTGATAGCTCTGGAATTTGGCAACGATATTTCTTGGGGTTTTGAGTTTGGGATCCATTTCGAGAGGGGAACGGTGGATTCTTTCGATCACTATTTTGCCCTCTGAGTCTAGTACTTCTGGGCAGTTTTCCTTGATGATTTCCTGGAAGATATTGTCCAGACTCTTTTCTTCATCATGGGTTTCTGGCAGGCCAATAATTCTTAAATTTTCTCTCCTGGATCTATTTTCCAGGTCAGTTGTTTTTCCAATTAAATATTTTACATTTTCTTCTATCTTTTCATTCTTTAAATTTTGTTTGACTGATTCTTGTTGCCTCATTGAGTCATTAGTTTCTACTTGCCCAATTCTAATCTTAATCGTATTGTTTTCTTCAGTTAACTTTTGCATCTCCTTTTCCATCTGACCAATTTTTCCCTTTAAGGAGCTATTTTCTCCATTTAATTTTTGTACTTCTTTTTCCATTCGACCAATTTTCCCAGTTAGGTTTTGGGTTTCCTTTTCCATTTGATCAATTTTCCCAATTAGGTTTTGGGTTTCCTTTTCTGTTTGATTAACTCTTCCTTTTAGGGAATTATTTTCTCCAGTTAATTTTTGAACTTCCTTTTCCATTTGTTCAATTTTCCTTTTCAAAGTGATGTTCTCATCAGTGAATTCTTTTTTTATAATTTTAAAATCATTGGCCAGTTTTTCTTCTATATCCTTCTTCAGCCGTTCCAGGTAAGCTAGTTGTGCTTGTGAGAAATTCATAGTCCCTTCTGAAGTTTCAGATGGAAGTACAGTCTCAGCTCTGACCTCTTTGGTGTTTGTGTTTTGGTCCTTATCCCCGTAGAAAGATTTTATGTTTTTTTCACTTTTTGTCTGCTTTTTCCTATTCATGATGTTGACTGAGTGTTGTAGCTTCTGGTTCTTTCAGTCAGAAGGTACAGAACTTTGTGTTGAGCTGATGTGTGAAGAAGCTAAAAGCAGGTTTTTGTTTTTTGTTTCCCAGATCAACCCTGGGGTTAGCTTGTTAGGTGTGTGGGAGGAGTGGTCTGGTCACAGGAGATCTCCTCAGCTGACCTGAGACAAAGGCAAGGTCAGGGGATGGTGATCCCAGCTTCCCTATTGTCTTCCCTTTTCCCCTGGAGGGCTGAGGCACGCCTAGATGCTAATGTGTGTTCCCACCCCTCCTGGTGCTCGTCTCCTGGCGCTGTGGCTTGCCGGGGTCTCAGTGCGAATTTTCTCTGCCCTGGGTCCTCTGTCCTTCCGGATTGCCTCCACCACTGAGCTAATATTTTTTAAAAAATGACAATTTGACCTGAATTAATTTACTTATTCAGTGTCATACAAAATATTGAGGGAATTAATGAAAAGACATGCTAGGGAAGGTAGTCTAGCTATCTCAGACTGTAAATTTTATTATAAGGCAACAGTCATCAAAACCACTTGGTAGTGGCTAAGAAATAGAAGGGTAGATCAGTGGAATATGATAGGTACACAAGACACAGTACTCAATAATGATAGCAGTGTATTGTTTGATAAACCCAAGGACTTCAACTCCTGAGATTAGAATTCACTGTCTGACAAAAACTTCTGGGAAAACTGGAAAACAGTGTGGTCAAAACTGAGTATAGACCAACACCTGACACTGCATACCTGGATAAAGTCCAAATGGGCACACAATCTAAGTATAAAGGCTGATACTATAAACAAATTAAGGGAGAAAGTAATAGTTTATTTGTCATATTTAGAGATAATGGAAGAATTTATGACCAAACAAGAAATACAGAACATTATGAAATGCAAAATGGATAATTTTGATTACATGAAATTGAAAAGATTTTGCACAAACAACACCAATGTAACCAATATTAGGAGGGAAGCAGAAAACTGGGAAAGAAATTTTATGAATAGCATCTGTGATAATGGCTTCATTTCTAAAACACAGAGAGAACTGAGTCAAATTTACAAGAAGTCATTCCCCAATTGATAAATGGTCAAAGCATATGAACAGGCAGTTTTCAGAGGTAGAAATTAAAGCTATCTATAGTCATTTGAAATAAATGCTCTATCACTATTGATTAGAGAGATGCAAATCAAAATAACTCTGAGGTACCACATCACACCTTTCAGATTGGCTAACATGACAAAACAGGAAGATGATAAATGTTGGAGAAGATGTGGGAGAGTTGGAACACTAATTCATTGTTGGTGGAGCTGTGAGCTGATCCAACCATTCTGGAGAGCAGTTCAGAACTATGCCTAAATGGCTATAAAAATGTGCTTTCATCCAGCAATATTGCTTCTAGAGTTGTATGCCCTGGAGATTATAAAAATGGGAAAAGGATCCACATGTATAGAAATACTTATAGCAGCTCTTTTTGTGGTGACCAAGAAGTGGAAATAGAGGGAATGCCCATTAATTGGGGAATGACTGAAGAATTTGTAGTATATGAATGGAATAGAATACTGTTGTGTTATAAGAAATCATGAACAGATAGACTTCAGGAATACCTGTAAAGACTTATTTGAACTGATGCTGAGTAAAGTAAGCAAAACCAGGAGAGCATTATACATAGTAAAGCCACAGAATATGAGGACTGATATCTATAGACTTATCCCTTCTCAGTAATGTAAGGACCTAAAGCTTTTCTAAAAAACTCATGATACAAAATGCCATCTACACCCAGAGAAAGAATTATGGCGTCAGAATGGCAAATGAAGCAGACTACTTCTCTTTTGTTCTGTTTTGGGTTTGTTTTTTTTCTTATGGTTTCTCCCATTCACTATAATTCTATGCACCATGACTAATGTGAAAACACATTTAATAGGAAAGTATTTGTTGAGCCCATATAAGACTGCATGGTCTCTTGGGGAGGGAAGGGGGAGAAAAATTTAAAATTTATGTAAGTGCATAATGAAAACTGGAAAAAAAAATAATAAAATTTAGAAAAAAAGAATTCCACTGGATTATCTATACCAACTCCCTGCCCCCTTACATTCTGGACTCATTATGTATACCTTAGGATTTAGATATATGTATACTCCCTACATCTATCTTTTCGAACCAGACATTGATGGGTGGCAGACTAGGCATTCCTGAGTCAGCCTTGACTTCTAAGTGACTTAGACATCTTAGACATTGCAGGTCTAACAACCACACTTCCCTGTGCCACGCCCCCCCCCAACCCTTTGGGCCTTTCCCCATGAGCTGTGGGTAAAATGCCTGCACAGTAGACATAAAAAGTACATGTCCTTTTAAGAACTGACCACTCATTAACGACTCCCTATTCCCATCCCACATCACTTAGCATATTTGGCACATGTTTTATTATAATTTATTCTATATAAACTTTAACTGTAACTCTTTAAGGTTGCAGGTTCATTAAGAACTCTTGCCCACTGAAAATCTTAACTATAAATCTTTGATGCTTTGACTTAAAGAATGCTTGAGTCCATGAATTTATTCCAGATGACCCTGTCCAATACTCTGGTGCTTGAGGGTTCCCTGAACCTCTCTTAAACTGCATCATATCCACTGTGTCATCTAGCTGCCACCAAAAATGAAGGAACGAAGAAGGAGAAATTCTTTCTCTGTTTTGGCCACCACAAATTGGAAAGGATACTGACAAATGAGTGAATCTTGAGGAATATGATTGTGATGGTTGAGACTGAAGAATGCAGATAACTTGAAGGAATAATGTTTAGAATGGAGAAAAGACAAGGAAGAGGGAAAATAACTTTCTTTGAGTTCCTGAAAGATTGATAACTGGAAGATTAATTAGATATCTTTTCCATGGTATCAGAAGGCAGAACTCGGAACAATGACTCCAACTTCCAGAGACACAGACTTATGCTTTATAACACAATTCCTTAACAATTGAAACTGCCCAAAAATGAAAACAGGTTCTTTCTGACAGAGTGAGCTCTCTCAGAAGGTAAGTAAGGCAAAGGGGCGGAGGGGTAAGCATTTATTAATTGCCTATTATGTGCCAGGAAATGTGCTAAGCACTTTAAAAATCCTTTAAAAATTTTTTGATCCTTAAAAAATCTCTGGGAGGTAGGTGCTATTATCATCTTCAGCTGAGGAATATAGAGTTTAGGAAACTAAGCTACACAATGGTTGAGGGACTTGCTTAGTTCAAACAGCTAGTAAGTTATCTAAGACCAGATTGAAACTCAGATCTTCCTGGATCTAGACTAAGTGCTCTATCCATTTTGCCACATTCCTAGTCAGGATGACCACAGCATTGTAGAAGAAATTCTTGGTCATGTACAAGTTGGACTAGATAGTTTCAAGGTTCCTCCTAAAGCCTCAGATTTTGTATTTCTGTGGTCTATCTGTCATGTGTTAATAAGACAAACTGCACGTGGCATTAGATTTGAGAGCTGTCACAGAACATTCAAAGTACCACTTCTAAAATCATAAATCCTAAAAGTTGACTATAATTTGTCCTATTTTATACAGGATAGACTGAGGGGGCCATTAATAAATAATGGAATTAATTCCAGTAGAATGAGGTAACTACAGCTAATTTTAATATTGAAGGAATGTATTCAAGCATCAGTTGTTCAAAATTTAATAATGCAGCAAAAGAAGATTAAGGTATTCTCCTATATAGTTGAGGGCCAAATTATCTTTAAATTTATTACACAAACTTGTTACTCACATGTAGTACTTTTTTCTCAAAAATCACATTTGCACTGACTTTACTATATTTTCCAAGACTTAATAGTCAGTTTAGTATTATTTGGAAGGAAAATCTTTGAAGCTTTAAAACTCATATATGCATATGTGTGTATTTATATGTTTGTGAATGTATGTATGTATGTATACACACATATACAGAAAAAAGAAATATAGTTCTCTTTCAAGGTTTATTGCCAGATTCCTCCTTTCTTTTGCATATCTTAAGAATTTTGTTGGTAATTGCTTTTGATGAAGTAGAAAATAGACAGTTGTAAATTAAGAAAATATAGAATACTTTCAACTATGGATGAAACTGCACATATACAATGGATTAAGCAGCAAAAGTATAACAAAATTTAAATCATTTTGATGAAATTATTGTTGATTTTCCATAAGAACTCAGGGATTGTCTCATTTCTATGTACAATTTCAGCACATAATCTTTTTAGTGAAACTTCAAACACATAAAACTGGCAATCAAATAAAGGTCTTTATGAAAATCAAATGCACAACAAATATTCACCATCCAATGTATAGTTTGATGCTGCGATGATGTGAATGTCTAGACTAATGAACCATCAAATTATGAAGTGCTTTCATGTATTATCAAAAAAATGTTAGCTTATTATATTCTGTTTTTCACATACCAACATAAATCAGATATATAAACTGTAATTTCTTTCCTTCATTTACATAGTATTTTTTCTTTAATGAGTTTTAAATTCAAAATGTATGGCATATCTGGGGTTGTGGCATTATGATAATAATGGAAGAAAAACAAAATTGTACACCAACCAACTTTTCTAATTAGTGAATTTTACTTGTAAGAAAATATTTTTCTTTCCTCTTAACATCAGTATCAAACAATTATACTCAAAGAATGTCACGCTTAAGTAAATGATAAATAATTGATCAATCAATAAACATTTATTATATGTCTGTAGTACTTTGGTACCCAGGAACTGTACTATGCACCAAGGATTAAACAAACAAAAGCAAGGCAGTCCCTGTCCTCAAAAAGTTTACATTTCAGAAAATATAAAATACATATACAACTATATAGAAAATAGGTAATCATACTAACTAGCAATGATCTAGCTCTTTAATGTTCACCAGATTCTTTGCCTATATTAACTCATTTGGTCTTTACAACAATCCTGTGATGTATGAAGAAATAGGCTAAAAAAGGTTAAGAGCACAAGGATACACAGCTAGTAAATCTGTGTAAAAATTCAACCTCAGGTCTTCCTGACTTCAAGTCCTTCATTATAACCACTGTACTATCTAGTTTCTGTCTTAATAGCTACCATTATAGTGCTCCTTAACATTTGCAAAGACCAAAGCAAAAATGTTTGCAAAGACCGAAGCACAGTGTAGATGTATACATATGGATATATATTTATATCTATATGTAAAGATACATCTAGATGTATATCTGTATCTATCTATCTACCAAAGCACACCTTCAAACCATTGCTCATAGCATGAACTGGTCTTTCCCCTCTGATTGCCCCCTCTCATTTTTACTACATTACTTCTCACTCTCAACCACATGTCAATTCACTCGGAGAGTCACAGAATCAGAGAATCTTGGAGTTAGAAGATACCTTAGTGATGTAGAGCAAAACCTCAGTATAATATCACAAATAAGTTAACATCCATTCAATGTCTACTTGGGAATCTTTAAGGAGAGAAATCCCATTAACTCTGGACCTCAGTTTCTAATTTTATTTTTTTTGTAAATAATATTTAATTTTTTCAAATTACATGTAAATATGATTTTCAACATTCATTTTTATGAGATTTCAAGTTCCAAATTTCTCCGTCCCCTAGCCCTAACCATGACAAGCAAACAATTTGATATAGGTTATATACATGTGTAATCATGTTAAACATACATCCACATTAGTCATGTGAAAGAATGAGAACAAAAGAAAACAGCATAAAAGGTGTTTTGATCTCCATTCAGACTCTATAGTTTTCTTTTTTAAAAATTTTTAAAAATTATTTATTTTTAATTTTCAGTATTCATTTCCCCAAGAGAGTTCCATTTTTTCTCCATTTTTCCTCTCCTCTCCCTACCCTAAGATGACATATACTCTGATTATTTCTTCCTCCAGTCTCCCTTTTCTTTTATCATCCCTTTTTATCCTCTTCCCCTTTATTTTCTTGAAGGGCAAGATAGATTTCTATACTCCATTGCCTGTGTATCTTATTTCCCAGTTGCATGTAGAAACATTTTTTTTAATATTTGTTTTTAAAACTTTGAGTTCCAAATACTCTCCCTTCTTCCCTCCCCACCCATCCCCATTGAGAAGGCAAGTAATTCAATATGGGTTATACATGTGTCCTTATGCAAAGCACCTCCATAGTAGTCATGTTGTGAAAGACTATTTTTGCCACCATCCTATCACCCCACCCACTATTCTATTTTGTTCTTTGACCCTTTCCTTTACTAAAATGTTTGCTTCTCACTACCCACTCCCCCAATCCCTTCTGTGATCCTCCCTTTATCACCTTTCCTCATACTTTACTGTAGTATAAGACATACAATTGAGTATGTATGTTATTCCCTCCTCAAGCCAAATATGATGAGAATAAGATTTACTGATTCCTTCTCACCTCCCCGCTTCTTCTCCTCTGTGAAACTTTTTGTTGCCTCTTTTATGTGACATACTTTACTCCATTCAATCTCTCCCTTTCTCCTTCTCCCAATATATTCATATGTCACCCCTTAATTTTGTTAAGTGAGTTTGTCAACTCACCCTGTGCCATCTATCTATCTATCTATCTATCTATCTATCTATCTATCTATCTATCTATCTATCTATCTATCTATCTCTCTCTCTCTCTCTCTCTATCATCTATCTATCTATCTATCTATCTATCTATCTATCTATCTATCTATCTATCTATCTATCTATCTATCATCTCCTCCAACTATCCTATAGTTGAGAAAGGTCTCATGAGCTACAAATACCATCTTTCAATGTAGGAATGTAAACAATTCAACTTTGATAAGTTACTAATGATGTCTCTTTCCTGTTTACCTTTTCAAGCTTTTCTTGATTCTTGCGTTTGAAAGACTTATTTTCTATTGATCTCCTGTCCTTTCATCAAGAATGCTTGAAAGTCCTCTATTTATTTCCCCAAAGGATTATACTCAATTTTGCTGGGTAGGTGATTCTTGGTTTTATCCTATCTCCTTTTACCTCATGAATATCATATTCCAAGTCCTTTGATTCCTTAATGTAGAAGTTGTTAGATCTTGTGTTATCCTGATTGTATTTCTAAAATACTTGAATTGTTTCTTTCTGACTGCTTGGAATATTTTCTTCTTGACCCAGGAACTCTGGAATTAGGCTACAACATTCCTACTTTTCCTTTTGAGATCTCTTTCAGGAAGTGATCAGAGGATTCTTTCCATTTCTATTTTACCCTCTGGTTCTAGAATATCAGGGCAGTTATCCTTGATAATTTCTTGAAGGATGACATCTAAACCTTTTTTTTTTTTTTTTTTTTTTTTTTTATCATGGCCTTTAGGTAGTTCAGTAATTTTTAAATTATCTCTCCTGGATATACTTTCTAAATCAGTGGTTTTTCCAATGAGATATTTCACATTGCCTTCTATTTTTTTGATTCTTTTGATTCTGATTTATAATTTATTGATTTCTCATGAAGTTATTAGCTTCCATTTGCTCCATTCTAATTTTTTTAAATTTTTAATAGAAAAATTATTTATTTACTTTCAGTTTTCAACATTCACTTCCACAGAATTTTAATTTCACATTTTCTCTACATTTTCCCCTTCCCCACCCCAGAACAGCTTGTATTCTGATTACCCTTTCCTCCAATTTGCCTTCTCATCTATCATCACCCCCTTGTTATCCCCTTCCATCCCATTTTCCAGTAGGGCAAGATAGATTTCTATACCCCTTTGTCTATATATTTTATTTCCTAGTTGCATGTAAAGACAATTTTTAACATTCATTTTTAAAACTTTGAGTTCCACATTCTCTCCTTTTCCCACTCTCCAACCACTCTCACTGAGAGAGCAAACAATTCAATAAAGGTTATAAATGTGTAATCATGCAAAACACTTCCATAACCGTCATGTTGCAAAACACTAACTATATTTCCTTCCATCCTATCCTGCGCCCATTTATTCTATTCTCTCCTTTGACTTTTCCCTCTACCAAAGTGTTTACTTTCAATTACCCCTTTCCCCAATCTGTTATTCCTTCTATTATCACACCTCTCTTAACTCCTTCCTCCTTGCTTTCCTTTAGGGTAATATAAACTTCCATACCCAACTGAGTGTGTATGTTATTCCCTCCTGAAGCCAAATCTGATGAAAGGAAGACTCACTTATTCCTTCTTATCTTCCCCTTCTTCCCCTCCATTGTAAAAGTTCTTTCTTGTCTCTTTCATGTGAGATTATTTACTACATTCTACCTCTCCCTTTCTCTTTTTCCAAGTACATTCCTCTCAACATCTAATTTTCTTTTTTTCAATATCTTCCCTTTATATTCAGTTCATCCTGCACTTACACTTTCTCCATATACCCACATAAACACATAAATATATATATATACATATACACATACATACATACACATAGATGTATATATGTACATGTGTATATATATGTATGTATATATATACATACACATACTCACACACATATATACACATGTATGTGAGTGTGTGTGTGTGTGTATGTGTGTGTGTCCTCCAGCTATCCTAATACTGAGAAAGGTCTCATGAGTTACAAATATCATCCTTCTATGAAGGAATGTAAACAGTTCAACTTCAATAAGTCCCTTATGGTTTCTCTTTCCTGTTAACCTTTTCATGTTTCTCTTGATTCCTGTATTTGAAAGTCAAATTTTCTATTCAGCTCTGGTCTTTTCAAAATGAATGCTTGGAAGTCCTCTATTTCATTGAAGTTCTGTTTTTCCCCCTGAAGTATTATGTTCAGTTTTACTAGGTAGGTGACTCTTGGATGTAAATCCTATCTCCTTTGATCTCAGGAACATCATATTCCAAGCCTTTCAATTCCTTAATGTAGAAGCTGCTAAATCTTATGTTATCCTGATTGTGTTTCCACAATACTTGAATTATTTCTTTCTGGCTGTTTATAATATTTTCTCCTTGATCTGTAACTCTGGAATTTGCCTACAATATTCCTAGGAGTTTTCCTTTTGGGATCTTTTTCAGGAAGTGATCAGTGGATTCTTCCCATTTCTACTTTACCTTCTGGTTCTAGAATATCAGGACAGTTTTCCTTGATAATTTCTTAAAAGATGATGTCTAGGCTTTTTTTTATCACAGTTTTCAGGTAGTCCAATAATTCTTAAAATTATCTCTCTTGGATTCAGTTTCCAGTTCTGTTGTTTTCAAATGAGATACTTCACCTTGTCTTCTTTTTCCATTTTTTCTGTTTTATTTTATTATTTCTTGATTTCCCATAAAATCATTAACTTTCATTTGCTCTATTCTAATTTTGAAGGAATTATTTTCTTCAGTGAGCTTTTGGACCTCCTTTCCAATTTGTCCAATTCTGCTTTTGAAGGTATTCTTCTCCTCATTGGCTTTTTGGACTTTTGCCATTTTGTTCAGTCTACATTTAAGGTGTTATTTTTTCAGTATTTTTTTTCTTGGTCTCCTTTAGCAAGCAGTTGACTCATTTTTCATGATTTTCTTACATCATTCTCATTTCTCTTCCCAATTTTTCCTCTAATTCTCTTACTTGATTTTCAAAATCCTTTTTGAGCTCCTCCGTGCTCAAATAATTCATATTCCTCTTGGAGGGTTTTGATGTAGGAATTTTGATTCTGCTATCCTCCTCTGGTTGTATTCCCTGATCTTCCTTCTCACCAAAGAAAGATTCTATAGTCTGAGTTCTTTTACAATGCTTACTCATCTTCCCAGCCAAACATCTGACTTTCTAACTCTTTGTCAAGGTAGGACTCTGCTTCCAGTGGGGGTAGAGCTGGGTGTGGGTGTACTGTCCCAGGCTTCAGGGATTTTGTATTACTTTCTTGATCTCCCAATGTCTGTGCCCAGAGCTCCAGAAGTAGCCTCTCTTGCTGCTGCCACCAGTCACCACTGCCACTCACACCCTATAATCAACCCTGCAGCTGGGGCCTAACCCTCCTCTTTCATCCAGGTCCCACTGGATTTTCCCACTGACCTTTTTGGTGTTTGTGGGTAGAGAAGTCTGGCATAGCTGCCAATGATTTAATCTGGAGTCTTGCTTAGTTCAAGCATTGGTGCAGCTCACGCCAGACTGCACTCTCTCTGCTCCCTGCCCAGTGAGAAAGATCCTTCCTGCTGACTTTCCAGGCTTCACTCTGTCATTTTGTTGATTGTGGAACTGTAGAATTTGTTTAGTCATTTTTTGCAGGTATTTGGAGGGCTTTGGGAGAGGGCTCAGGGGAATCCCTGTTTTTACTCTGCTATGTTGTCTCTGCCCCCTCTTCTATTGTTCTTTCTCTGGATGTAGATGGCATTTTTCATCATGCATCTTTTGGAATTGTCTTGGATCAATGTATTGCTGAGAAGAGCTAAGACTATCATAACTGATCACCACACAATGTTGCTGTTACTGTGTACAATGTTCTTCTGGTTCTGCTCACTTCACTCAGCATCAGTTCATGTAAATCTTTCCAGATTTTTCTGAAATCTGCCTGTTCATCATTTCTCATAGCACAATAGTATTCCTTTACATTCATATGTCACATCTTATTCAACCATTCTCCAACTGGTAGGCATTCTCTCAATTTCTAATTCTTTGCCACTGCAAAAAGAGCTGCTATAAATATCTTTTGTACATGTGGGTTTTTTTCCCTTTTTTAAGGATCTTTTTAGGATGTAGACCTGTATTAGTATTGCTGGATCAAAGGATATACACAGTTTGATTGTCCTTTGAGCATAGTTCCAAATTGCTTTCCAGAATGTTTGGATCCATTCACAACTCCACCAAAAAATGCATTAGTGTCTCAATTTCCCCAAATTTCTCCAACATTTATCATCTTTCCATTTTTGTCATATTAGTTAATCTGTTAGGTGTGAGGTGGTAACTCAGAGTTGTTTTAATTTGCATTCATCTAATCAATAGCATTTTTAAAGCATTTTTTAATATGACTTTAGATTTAATTTCTTCATCTGAAAACTTCTTGTTCATATCCTTTGACCATTTATAATTAATTTCCTAATTTTAAAAAGGGGATTTCTGATTATGTCATTTGAGAATAACTCTAAGGATTAAATATTTTATTGTAGTTGTTATATCATGTTACAATCTGCCTGTTGATAATTATCACCCATTTTTCTGGTTCTATCTGCTGTGGTGAAACAGAACAAGTGTTCTGAACAAGTGTGATGATATACTTTCAAATAATAGGTATCATGATTCCCCTTCATTTTGTCTTGTCTAAGTTAAATGATGTCACTTCCTTTTAATTCGATTTTCTACATATGTTTTCAGAAGTGCTATTGCAACCCCCTGTCACTTACCTCTCACTGTTCTTTTCCATAATAGTGCCAATGTTGTACACATATCTGAGGAATCTTTGTTTTATAAAAGAGAACGTTCTTTCTGGTCTTTCTTCTGCTTCCATGCACTTTAATGCCTTATTCTATCTGAATACTGATAGTAATTTCCAAACATAAATTCTTCTAATCGTAAAATTATTGACTTAATATTGAGATCATCTAATCCATTCCTTCATTCACTGGATAGGAAACTTAAGCCATGAAACTTTAAGGGAATTGCCTAAGATTCCTCACAAAGCAAGTGGAAAAGATCAGATTCAAACCCAGGTCCTACAACTCTAAATCAAACACTGGCATTACTTGTCACACTCCCTCCATATGTGTTACTTTTGGATCTCTGAATACTTTTAAATGATGAAATATAATGATTGTAAACATCTGAATGCAATTCAAGAAGAATTCGACTACACCATGTGGACATTGGTCATTTTTTCTATTTGAATGTATAGAAAACTATATTTTTTACTATTTTTAGAAAGCAGTAATAGACTACTGCCCTTGAAAAATCAGCTTAATGAAGTGGCATCTATATCAGTAAGCACCCCAATACACACAGGAGGGCCTGCTATCACAGGTTCTTTGATCTGCTTTTCTAAAAGAAAAGGCAATTTTTAAAGGGTTAACCATTTTCTGTGATCAAGCACATATATCATTCACTTAGTTCAGGAAATCAACAGACAGAGCTTCTAAACTGTCTGATATAAGCAATACATATATCACAAATTAAGAGACAGGTCTAACTACAGGTGCCAGAGAGAGAATCAACAACATCTGAGTTTTCAAAGCTGTGGGCTCCTTAGCAGCTTTCTGCAGTTTCATTTGGCACACAAAGCATCTTCCAAAAACTAATCCCCAAAGTAAAACCTCACTCTCAGAGTATTTATACCTTTTTTTAGAGCCAAAGGGAATCCCAACCCTTGAGAGTCAGTGCCTCATTAACAAAAGGTCTGGGCCTTCCTATAAATCTTCTGTAATCAAACTGCCTTTAACGGGCAGGCCCATTAATGGGTGGGGAAGATCTTTAATTGTATTGACAATACAAATATACATACTGTTTCTAGTTAAAGAAACTCTTGTTTCTGTACTTTACTCCTAGTAAAAACTCTTGGTTGATAAAGGCAAGATTCAATAAGAGTCATTTGATTATACTAAAACAAAAACAGCCAAAGACCCTACTTTGCTTGCCCTTACAATCCACCTCTCCAGTATCCTTGGCCTTATAATCTAAATGGCCATGGATCCTAGAACAAATAGAGGCATTATACTTCTTGATTACACTAAAGCAAAAACAGCAAAAGATCCTATTTTGCTTGCCCTTACAGCATCAAAGACATTTGAACAAACCTCCATTGCCTGACACTAATGCCAACCTTGATAGAACTTATGTTTTTAAGTTCAAGATGGTAAATAAGCATATTTCAGATTTCACTGGGGTTGGGGTTGGAGGTAGAGACTCAGACATTATCTCATTCAACCATCATCCCAAATATAAATCCTTTCCACTATATCTCCAATAAGCTGTTATCTTATTAAGTTTTCCCATTGTTCCATTGACAACTCTCTCACTTTCCTATCAAATAGTTAATTCTATTTAGGAATAACTAATTGGGAAGATTTTTTTCCTCTATTAATTGGGTTGAAAAGTTCTCCCCTTAACATTTTACAAGTAGTCCTAACAAATCCTTCTAAAGTCAAATAAAACATATTTAATTCCTCCTTATAAATGAAAATTTATATTAAATTATTAATTATAAATAAAGTATTTATTAAGCACCTACTATGTGTTAGGAAACAATATTAGGCACTAGAAATACAAGAAGTTTTCTGTCTTCAAAGAGCTTACATTATAATATGGAAATACAACATATAAATGAGAGGAAAAATGGGTGGTGTTGGAAAGGGCACTTACAGGTTATAGTTTGAAAAGGGCCAGAGAGTGAGGTGCAGGCCTAGACCTAGGAAAGATAGTGAAAACTGAGAAAGAAGTCAAGGACATGAACAGAATTTGGAAAAGTTAGATATGATAGATCTTTGGAGTAAAATTAATGGGAGGAAAGAATATATCTTTTTGTCAGCTGTACAAAGCACCTTCAGAAAAATTGACCACATCTCTAAACTTGTGTAAGAACCTCACAAACCAATGCAGAGAAGCAGAAATATTAAATGCACACTTTTCAAATATAAACTGTTTGATAAAATACATGTAAAGAAGGAATCCTATCAAATTTCTTTTATGACACAAATATAATTTTGATTCCTAAACCAGGGAGAGCAAAAATGAGGGGAAAAAAACTATAGGCCCCTTTCTCTAATAAATACTGATGCAAAAATTTTAAATAAAATACCAGCAAGGAGATTACAGCAATATATCACAAAAATCATATATTATGACCAGGTGGGATTTATACCAGGAGGGCAGAACTAGTTCAATGTTAGGAAAACTATCAGCATAAATTAGCATACGTATAACAAAAATAAGAATAATAGCCACAATAGGCGAAGAAAAAGCTTTTGGCAATATACAACAACTTTTCCTGTGAAAAACACTAGAAAGCATAGGAATCAATGGAGTCTTTCTTAAAATTATAAGTTGGATCCATTTAAAACCATCAGCAATCATTATCTGCAATAGGCGTAAACTTGAAGTTTCCTCAGTAAGATCATAAGTAAGACAAGTATGTCCATTATCACCACCATTATTCAATACTCTATTAGAAATGGTAGCTACAGCAATAAGACAATAAAAGGAAATTACAGGAATAAACCTAAGCAACGAGGAAACAAAACTATCAATTTTTGCAGATGATATGATAACGTACTTCAAAAACCCTAGAAAAGCAACTAGAAAACAGGTTAAAACAACAACTTTAGCAAAAATTCAGGAGAAAAAATAGACCCACGTAAATCATCAGCATTTCTATATACTACTAACAAAACCCAGCAGGAAGAGAAAGAAAGAGAAATTTCATTCAAAATAATGGCAGACAGTGTAAAATCCTAGGAATTCTACTTGCCACAACAAATCTAGGAACTATGTGAACACAATTACAAAACGCCTTGCACATAAATGAAGACAGATCTAAACAACCAAAGAAATTTTAATTGCTCACAGGTAGACTGAGCCAATATAATAAAAATGGCAATTCTACCTAAATTAATTTTATATTCAATATCATAACAATTAAACTACCAAAGGATCATTTTATGGAACTAGACATAATCATAACAAAATTCATCTAGAATGACCAAAGGTCAAGAATATCATGGAAACCAGTGAAAAAAAATGTGATGGAAGGTGGCCTACCACATTACAAAGTAGTAATCATTGAAACAATCTAGTACTGGTTAATAAGTAGATTTGTGGATCAGTACAGATGTGGATCAAAACACAGTAAGAGAGGACAATAATAATCTAGAATCTGATAAACTTATAAACCCAAGATAAAAGCTTTTAGAGTAAGAACTTTGACAAAAATTTCCTGGAAAACTAGAAAGCAGTTTGGCAGAAACTAGGCATAGACTAATATCTTATATAGTACACTAAAATAAGGCCAAAATGTGTACATAAA
Organism: Notamacropus eugenii; assembly: GCF_028372415.1. Classification (NCBI taxonomy): domain Eukaryota; kingdom Metazoa; phylum Chordata; class Mammalia; order Diprotodontia; family Macropodidae; genus Notamacropus; species Notamacropus eugenii. The sequence goes on along the minus strand of NC_092875.1, from coordinate 134,886,263 downwards.
GGGTGACATCACAACAAACTAGGGGAGCATGGGAAAACTTATCTGTCAGATCTATGAATAAGGGAAGAGTTTATGACCAAACAAGAGATAGAAAGGATCACCGGGAAATAAAATGGATAATTTTTGTTACATGGAATTAAAAAGTTAATTAAAAATGAAAGACCAAAACCAATGCAGTAAAAATTAAAAAGAAAGCAGAAAACTAGGGAAAATTTTAAAGTAAGTTTCTCTGAAAGAAGTCGCATTTCTCAGATACACAGGGAACTGACCCAAACTTATGAAAATATGGATAATTTCTCAATTGCTAAATGGTTAAAGCATATAAACAGGCAATTTTCATAAGAAGAAATCAATGCTATTATAGTAGTATAAAAAAATACTCTAAATCACTATTGATTAGAGAAATTCAAATTAAACAACTCTGAGGTATAACCTCATAACTGTCAGACTGACTAACATGACAGAAAAGGAAAATGACAAATGCTGGAGGCAATTTAGAAAAACTAGGACACCAAGGCACTTTTGGTGTAGTTGTGAACTAGTCGATCATACTGGAGAGCAATTTGAAACTATACCAAAAGGGTGATAACACTTGATACTACATCTGCATCTCAAAGAGAGAAAAAAAAAGGGAAAAGACAAGTATGCATAAAACTATCCATAGCCATTCTTTTTGCAATAACAAAGAATCAGAAATTGAAGAGATACATGTTAATCGGGGAATGATGAAAAAAGTTATATGATTGTGATGGAATACTATTGTGCCGTAAGAAATGAGTAGGGAAGTGGTTTCAGAAAAACCTGGGAAGACTTCTATGAACTGATGCAGAGTGAAGTGAACAGAACAAGGCAAACACTATACACAGTAACAGCAATAGTGTAAGGGTGATCAGCAATGTAATGATTCAAGATAATTCCATAGCATCCATGATGAAAACCACTCTGTTCTTCCAGAGAGAGAACTGATGAACTTAGTGCAGATTGGAACATTCTTTTCTTCATTTTATGTATTCTTACTTTCATTTTTTGCACAGTAGCTAATATGGAAATGTTTTTCATGACTTCTCATGTATAATTATGATTGATATAATAATTTTCATGACATCACACATATTGCTTGTCTTCTCACTGTGCGAGGGAGGAGCATATAGGAAGAAGAGTATTTGGAACTCAAAATCTAGAGCTTAGATATAAAATCAATTTAAGGTTACAGTGTGACATAGAAGTCAAAAAGGCTAATGTAAACTTATGATGCATTTAGACAAAACGTATATAAGGATATGGTACATAATACTCTAGCTGTCTTCTGCTCTGGTGATATTTTAATGAGTACTGTATCCACTTTGGGGTATAACATTTTAGGTTGAATTTGACAAGTATCAAATTCTGAATAATTTCAAAATTCAGAATTTTGAAGAGCTCAAAGACCAATCCATATTAGGAATGGCTGAAGAAACAAAGAACATTTATTCTGGAAAACAAAAAAAACTTGGGGAACATGACAACAATCTTTAAATTTATGAAAGACTGTGAGGGAGATATGTAAAATATGATAGGGGTCTGATATTTGAACCACTGCTCCTAGTTAGAGAGAAGTTTAATAAAAGGAAAAATTTTCTAAAACTTAGAACTAGTGGAAGATGCTAAAATGCCAAGTAATACCTTTCCTCTCACTGGATTTTCAAGTAAGAAATTGTTCTAAATTTTAGTAGTCCATTTTCATTTTTCCAAAACAAATGACAGTATGCTATTTCAGAATCCATTTATACTTTCCAGGACTTTTTAACACATGACATAATTTTAGGAAGTCACATTTTTAAAATATTAATACTTTCTGTTATATTTTATGACTTCTGTGAGTGTATAAAAATTATCTAAACAACTTATATTGCTTTAAAAAAAAGTATGATATAGTGGAAAGATTACTGGGCTTAAGAGTGGAAAAACTAGGTTCAAATTCCATCTCTCATAAGTCACTTTCCTCTGGCCCTTAGTTTCTTCATCTATAAAAGCAGGTTACTAAGATTTATACTACACTTGCTATGAAGAAATGAATTTGAATCCCCTCCAAATAATAATAAATAAATTATTATTTTTATCAGTGAGCCAAAGCTTCAGAATATCTTAAAGGTGGTAGGGTTTTTGTTTTTGTTATAAATCTTTAGACTGTGAATACAAGTGGCCTATAGATCACATTACCTTCCCAGCATGCTAATAAGGACCAAAACAAGCTGCTCTTCCAAAAATCAAGGAATCCCAGTGCTATGTAATAAAAACAAACAAACAAAAATACACTATTCTCCTTTTAAATACTGAAATACCAACAAAATAGAAGTTTGATTAACAATAAACACAGGAATACTTCCATGGGAAGTGTTGAGTGATATATAATAAGGGTATGTGAAGGATACAATCCAGACAGCTTGAAAGAGGTGTTCAGAATTCATTTTTTAAAAATGTATATGAATACAGTATTGATAATATTATATTAATATGACAATACTGGCACATATCTATACTTTGTCAACTTGAAAATCGCTTTAAAATAAATGGCAAAAAAGAGTAATTTCTAAATATTATGAACAGCACTGTCTTAAAAATAATGAGCTCCCCTGCTTTATCACTGGGAAACCATGTTTTAACAAAATATAATTTAAATCAAATTCCCTATAAAGAATATTAAATAATCCCAGAAACACATAATCATCTTTTCAATTAATCATAATTCATTTCAGCAAGGCACTGTGCTAAACACTAGACTATCAGGATAGAAAATGACAGTCTTCCTTCAAGGAACTTAGAGCCTAGTGGGAAGAAATAACCATATACAAAGCTAACTACAATCAATCAATCAAGAAGCGTTAATTAAACACTCTATGTGTCAGCTGCTGGGGATAACAAAGAAAAAACAAGCATAGTCTTTAGATTCCTTACCTACACACTCTACTCTCATCTAAAGTCTCACCTTCAAGAGACCTTTCTCAGTCCTTATTAATCTTAGTACCCATCCCTCTGAAACTACCCCAATTTAACCTGTATAAATCTCGTCTTACATACAGTGGTTTTTATATGGTCTTCCTATTGTACTGTGAGCTCCTTGAGATGAGGGACTGTCTTTTGTTAGTTTGTTTATTTGGCCTTTCTTTGTATCCCCAGCACATAACAATTTTTTTAGAACTTACAAGGAACTTAATAAATGCTAATTGACTAACTGACCCTCAGGGAACTTACATTCTAATAGGAAACAAAACATGTACAAAGCAACCTTATAGAGGAAGTAGTAGCTGGGAAGACTAGGAAAGGCCTTTTAAAGATGGCATTGAAGGGACTTTTGAAAGAAGCCAGGAATTCTGTTAGGGCTTCCTTAATAAAAGTTTGAATGTGACAAGTTCCCAAAGCAAGTCAAACAGAGTCCTGGACATTTGAGACAGGTCACTTTCAGGAAGGAGTATGAGGACAGCATCTGAACTGGAAATCAAAGAATCAGTAACAGTAGGAGTAGTAGTAATAGCTAACATGTATATTGTAGAGCATGTACTTTATATAATGTAGTATAAATGTATCTATGTGTGTCTATGTGTATATATATATATATCTGTATGTGCATATGTACATATATATGCACATATATATTATGTCACAAATATGTGAGTCACTTCACATTTATTCATTTATCCATCATATACATGTGTATGTATACACACATTTATATCTATATATCCCCATTTTATAGATGAAGAAACTGAGAATGAGAAAAATAAAATAATGTTTATAGACAGCTACAAATGAAATGCATTCTAAATATGAAGAGTAGTACTGCAGAAGGCAATCTGGTTTCCATTTAATTTCAGTCAATTAATAATTATTTATTAAATTCCTACTACGTGTCAGGCATTGTGCTAAGTTCTGATGACACAAAGAAAGCTGACAGACATTTCCTGCTCTCAGGAAGCTCAACATATTATATGAAAATTACTCTTTACAAACAACACATATGTACAGGAAAAAATGGAGATAATCCACAGGGAAGACATTAACATTAAAGGGGGATGAGGAGAGGATTCTCATAGAAGGAACAATTTTAGGTAGAATTTGAAGGAAGCCAAAGAAGCCTAGTCTCACGATTTCTATTTGAATCATACTAAACTGCTAACTGTTTCCTATGTGTGTCATTCTATGTCCTATGTCCAATATTTTCCCATCTGCTCCCCGTATAGGAAATGTACTTCCTGTTCAGATTTGTCTCATTGAATCCCTAAATTCTTTTTCAACACATCTCAGGTGCTATCTTCAAGAGTAGACCTTTTCTCATCTCTTCATTTGCTAAAAGTCTCTCTCTCCAAATTGCTTAGTGTATGCTTACTTGTTTATGGGTAAAATGTAACTATGTCCACATCAATTCCTTACTTAATAAATTCCAGTGGCTCCCTATTACCCCCAAGTTAAATATAAAATGACATTTAAATTCTTACAACTTTGCTCCAATCCAACTTTTCAGACATTTCAAATTATGGGGAAAAAATTCCCAGACAACACAACTGGCTCTTCAGTTATAGAGAAAATAGAGACTGTTTTATTTCTCCTTTCTGTGTCCCCAAAATCTAGCATGATGTCTAGCATCTTATAGGTGTTTACCAAACATTTAGATGAGGAAAAAATTAGCCTTAGGTTTAAAACATATCACATAATCCACACAGGGGTCACTAACAATAAGTCAACTAGCTGGTGAAAAAGACAGAATTTAGCGTCAAATTGTAATTGTAGCCGATCTGTAGCAATACCTTTCCTCCAGTCCCATAGTTTGGATGAATTATTTGGGTGAATAGAACAAGGCTGACTACATACTTTTCTCTTATCTCTTTTTAGAGTCAAAAGCTTAGTCTCTTTTACCTGTTTTTTTCTACTTGCCAGATGTAGAATTAGTAATGTGAGTTTGTCTGGATTGGAAATGTGCATAAGTGAAAGGTTAGGGAAGGACCTTTCTTTTGGAAATTTTAATTTGTTGACCCCAAATTCCTTACTTCATTGCCTTGGATGATTCTGTGTGTGTGTACGTGTGTGTGCATGTGTGTGTGTGTGTGAGTGTGTATGTGTGTGTGTATAATTCTTCAGGTATGTGGTCTTTCTGAAGGGAAAGAGAATAGGAAGCCAAAGCTTTGGGTGAGTAATCATTTGTAACTAATGTTTAAAATATATATAATTGTTGATTTATCAATTCAAATTCATTTTTTCTTTTTTTATTGTTTTCCAAAATACTTACTGGTATAAACAAGTTGAAAGCCTTCATCAGTACCTTCTGAATCAGAATTAAACTCTAGCCATAGTTGATTTGACGTACTACTGAGTGTCAGTCCTCTCATCGAAGCGCCAGTGAAAGCACCCAAGAGGTGGGTTGTTTTATCTTTTCCATCATATATCTGTAAAATACATACATATATGCTGACAATTAAACTCAGAAATAAACACAAAACACATTCTGTATTTCCATTAAGAAGGTAGTATCATCAAAATATTATGTTTTCCCTAAAGCAAGCTACTTTGCAGCATCATTTCTTCTAAACTGCAGCTCAAATATATTCTGGCTTTTGGGTGTTTTTTTTTTTTTGAATGTCAGAAAATTCATTATTCTGTGGGTATATATTTCTTAGGGCTCATTTTAAAATTGCAAGTTTAGACTTGACAGTAATTTTTAAAAGCCTAATTCAACCCACTAACAGTATTTATTTTTATTAGGTTTGTTCTCTCCAGAGTTATTTCCTGACAGTAATTTGGAAAAGCACAACATCACTTTATGGCCACTAAGTTGGCAGGGAATGCAATAATGCACTAATTCCTAACACTGAAAGAGAGTAGCTTGGATATGAAAGAACCTGAAATAATGAGAAAAAAATGAATGAATGAATCAAAGAGTTTTTATCAAGCACTTAATATATGACAAGTACAGATAAATTTCTATTTTTTAAATCAGTTATTGTCATTATTCTTAAAATAAACTATTAAATATGGGCAGTGTGGTTTCATGGTTCAGGCATCTCCCATACTCCAAGACCAACTTTTTTATCTAATTCAACCTTAATTCAGAAAGATGAGCTGCTTTTGAGAAAATACCACTTTAGTATCTATGACTATAAAATGCACAAGATATTCATGTCTGCAGTGAATATAAATGTGCATGATTCATAATAATGCATACACAATTTATATGAACTGATACACTAAAAGGAAAACTACCTTAACAAAAATTCATTGGATTCAATTCATGACGAAGTCTGCTATAGGATTAGTAAAGATGGATAAATTTCTGCATTCTGTTATTTTTTCAGTGGTATGGAGTCATTGACAAGAAATTAGGTTTACTCTGGTTAAATGGGTTCTGGTATCATAAGTTTAGGCCTGTGTATGACCTGCAATAATGATCTTCAGCAGACTCCAAATAAGGAAAGAAAATTTTAAATTAAGCCAAAGAAATTATGCATGTTCTATAATCTCAGGGAAAGTGATGAGAGTATTTCCAATCCTCCACAAAAATTGTTTCTGCTATGCTTGTGAAGTTTCATAACAAAGAGTAATGGAAAGAACCCTGTATTTGTGGTTAGAAAATATGGATTGTAAGTCAGGGTATTCAACCCCGTACTTATGTTCTCTTGTGTTCTACACAAGACTTATAGAATTTTGGAGTTAAAAAGGAGCTCAGTGGATATCTCCAGGAAGTTAATTTCCCTCTCTTTCTCTGGGATTCACATTCTTAATCTGTAAAACGAGGTATGGATTGGATTATTTTTAAAGTGTCTTTCAATTCTAACAACCTATTAATCTATATATATTTTAACAAATTATCAATGGCAAGGGTAATCAAATTTTAATGATAGGTAACAAAAACCCCATGCATTTTATTAAAACTGAAACAGATATTAGGTATACCTCATTTTAGCAATTATCAGAAAATATATATAAATCTCAATTGGCATTTATATTCCATGTATTTTGCTCATTCATTTGCTTACATAATCTCAATATTTGCTTTTTTAACTTATGTAATGGCTGCATAGTTTCACAATTTTGGTTATTCCCCCTAATTATAATAAATACACTCAGTTCAAAATTATTTATTAAGCACTCCCACCTCCACAGTTGACCGAAAATTTTCTGAAAAATGCTAAGATTCTAAGAATTTGTTGACAAAAAAATTCACCATCCTGTGGACAATATGGTGATTATGCTCTAAAAATTCTATGCTCTACCTCAGACAAAACTTTAAGGGGTTCAAATAATTTTACATACTTTCTTTTTAATGCAAGTGAGCTTCAAAACAGTTCTGTCATCAACATAAAACACATGTGGCAACTCATTGGAAGAGGTACAGTACTTGTGAAAGCAAACAAAAGAACTACTCAGTTTCCACTCTGGAAGTCCCTACCCATGCCTTTAGGTTCATCTAGGTTTTTCCACATAAAGCTTAAGTTTCCCCAGGCTCAAATGTTTTTGGCCTGAAATTCTATCTCAACCCTCTCTGTCTAAAAGGAACCGGTAAATGCATGGAATACTCCAAGACAATGCCTGTTGCTGTGTATGGTGGCCCTGGTCCGTAATCTTGCTATCATGCAAGTTTTAGTTTTCGTGTGGGAAGTGAATGATTTTCTTCAACTTACGTTCATTCTTAGCTTCAGAAGTCCTGAAATACTACACATCATACCATGCCATATATTCTCTGCTACCTTCATTTCTTTCCATCTTGTTTTTTTTAAATATCTAAATTGTTTATAGAGTTTCCAGTGAATTCACATCATCCTCTTTAAACTTTACACCTTTATACCTCCTTTTCATCATCATTGGACTTTTTTTTCTTTATGACTTCAGAATTTCATTCTTTAGAATTTCCTATCCCACTTGGTCAGAATCCCACTGCAGAATTTTAGTCCATGGAATAATACTTATCCTATACTGCAAAATAACATAATTTGATAAGTATGTATTAAGCATTAAAAAGGACAAAAAAAAATAGCCCCTTCCTTTGAGAAGCTTACATTCTGCTGTTCTTCCATAATCTAAGGTATATATCAGAAAATCCCCAGCTTTCCTTTCCTTTAATTATAACTTATGAGAGAATAGTCATCTTCTCAGTCTCCATTATTTCCCATTACACTATCAATTTATTTTCTTTTGTTGAAATTCAGATCTAGAATTAAACTGCAGTCAAACAAGTGAAGAAATTATTAGCTGCATTGCTTTTATCAGAAAGACAGCTCCGGTAGATACCAAATTATTGGACTCAACCTTTACTACTGTATCATAAGCTAGTCTTATGAATCTATTTCCCAAACACCTCATTTGTTTTCTCTTTGGTTTGCAGTGTATTACAGTGACACAATCATCTCTGTTTCTGTCTTTGTTGATCTTTACTCAGATTTTTTTCCCTCTTTTGGTTTCTGAATTTCCTTACATGATATATTCATAATATGCAATTCCACTACACATTCGGTCTTATGTATTTTATTTCTTTTGAATGTCACATTCAACAAAGTCTCATTGAGATGAGAGGTCAGCTTTGCCTTTTCATCTGGACTACTGAAATCAGGTCTGACCAGAGCAGAAGAGAATATAAATTTAGCTAATATAATTCTAAACTGTAATAAGAGAGGTATAGTATACAAGATCAAGGAAGGGATACCCCACTGAACCCTATTTTTGTCAGATAAACTCTGAAGTACGTTGTTCAGTTCTTGGTTTCAAATTTTAGGAAGGACAATTATAATAAATCAAAGGTGACAAATTCAGATGAGGTTGGATACAAAAATTATCCCAAATGAGAATCAACTGAAACAAGTAAAGATCTTTATTCTGGAGAAGAGAAACTTTAGCTGGTGACACTTCTATAAGTATATTAAAGGTGGCACGTGGAAGTGGAGTTAGACTTGTTTTGTTACTGAGAACAAAACTAGAAATTCTTGGTGGAAGATGCAAAAATACAAATTTAAGTTTGATTCCAGGGCAAGAAGTAGCAGCAGCAGCAACTACCACTTCCTGACAATTAGAACTTTCTTAAAGAAGTCTGAGTTACCCTCCAGGAGATAGTTGATTCCTTATAACCTATCATCTTTGTTCAGGTAAAGATTGAAAATAAATGGTCTCTGAAGTTCCTTTTAATTTTTAGATTTTGTGTTATCATACTTCAGTGCTAACTTTTTATCACGTATGTTCAACCACATTTACGTTTATCTTTTCAAAGACACAGGTAAAGGCAATCTTTACAATATGTCATAAATTTTTGTTTTAATTGTCTGCAAAATGCTGAAGACTATAAGACTCCTCTATCATAATAGCTAGTAAATTACTTATTTATCCCATTATTAATAATAAGGACATACAATGAACAAGAGTTAATTTGCCTTAATCAACACAGAGATTAAATTATTCACCAAGTAAACAAATGCAAACAAATGATGTATTGTCAAATAAACATTCTGAGTACCTAATTCATTATTGCAAAATAGACAAGCTATAAAAATCCTTATCTTTCCCTTCAAAGAAATTGCCAGATATCACCCACCCTTTTCTTTGACACTGTCAACATTATTTGCCTCCATATAGAATCCATCATCTATTCTATTGCATAAATGAGTATTGTATTAAATCTTTGTCATATTCGTTTGTCAGCAAATCATAAATGGTCAGTGATCAGAATAAGGGAAGAAGGAAAACAAAGGAATTTTCATTAGTGATGATTTCTCCTATGATTCATAATCAGTCAATAAATATGCGTTAAGCACCTGTTATGTCCTAGACATTGTGCTAAGCACTAGGGACATAAAAGGATAAAGCAGATTCCACTGATATCTATAACGTGTATGATGAAGGAGCTTTTTCTGTTCCCTGAGGGAAAAGAATAAAATATCTTGATTTACTAAACACTTTTTCATTCAAACCCAGAAACATATGAAAGATGTAGTAAGGTATTTAAAGCTATGCCTATAAATCTAAACAAGGAGAGAAGAGTCAAAGAAGAAAAGGTTAAGGGGAACAAGAAGAGGTGTGGAAAGGGGAAAGGAGGAAGGGAAATGAGGAAGAGAGCACAGTTGAATTCAATCATTAAAAGTATCTGAAATGCAATAAATGGTCTTTGTTCATCCCCTGGGCAGCTAGGTGGTGCAGTAGATAGATCAGTGGCCCTGGAGTCAGCAGGATCTGAGTTCAGAATCTGACCTCAGACACTTGCTAGTCATGTAACCCTGAGCACGTCTGTTACCCCTGTTTGTTTCAGTTCATCATCTATAAAATGAACTGGGGAAGGAAATGGCAAACCACTCTAGTCTCTCTGACAAGAAAACCCCAAATGGTATTAATAAGAATCAGACACAACTGAAAATTAGTAAATAAAAACAAAATCCTTCCATTAAAAAAAGAATTTAAGCTTTCCAAAGGCCAGCACATCAACTTTCAACTCATATATCTGAGATCCAGAAATTTCTAACTATTTTGGTTTTGTGGGTTTAAGCCTTTCCAATTAGGAAGAAACAAGAAAACTGATCAAGAAAAAAATGAAAATCGAGTAGATTATGTTTTTAATATCTCATTCACTAGAGACAAATGAACATGATATGAAACTGCTCATACCTCTTCTAGTACCTTTCCCTGGCCTCCCAATGATCTAAAATTTTCCTCCTGGAATACATATATATGGTCTGCCTGCTTTCAAAATGCCCAGAGTTCCAAAATTATTTCTCCCATCTAACCTATTCTCAGTGAGCATATTTGCATGAGGTATTAGGAGTAGAAAAGTAAGACGATTAAGTGAATCTGGTTGCTTGGTTGGTTGTCCTTAGTTCTCAAAAAGGACCAAAATGACATCACTATGTTGAAGTAAAGTTACAGAGCATCCAACTGTGGCTGATCAAATTAACATGTGCTCGGGATGTTCTACCACAGTTCGGGCACAGAAGGTCCATGGGAGTATTTAGGGTGGATTCACTGGCAGGCTCACCATGTTGTTCAAATGCAAAATGTATGCTTGCCAAAAAAACTGTTTTATGGAGAATTCTCACAGGGCAAGCATTGACATGGTGGTCAGAAGGATCAATACAATGACGCTCTCAAGGTCTCTCTTACAAACTTTGGAATTCATTGTGTTACATGGGAGAAACTGGAACAGGACCCTCACCAGCAAAAGTGCTATAATCTATGGATAAAGCAGAATTGAAGCAGTTCAAAAGAAAGGCGAGATTTTCAAGTGAATCCTAAGTTTTGATATTCTACCTCAACTCTCTTAAAGATATTTGAATTTGAAAAGATGTTTGAATGAATAATTTATCAAATAAATCCTTAAGTGTTGAAATTTAGATATAGTACTACAAAATGAAAAAAAAATAAAGGTACTGTGGGCAAAATCTTCCAGCAATTTTGGCCCTATCAACACATATATATATATATATATATATATATATATATATATATATATATATATATATATATATATATATATATATATATATATATATATATATATATATATACACACACAAACTAACATATATATATATACATATATATATAATGCGTGTATATACATATATATGTGTGTATGCATATACATATATACATACATGTATTTACTCATAGTGTTGATATTATGTTGTTCTTACCCTTTATGTTGTTACTGCTACTACTGTTATGATGTTCAGTGACAACAAATAGTTTAATTTCCTGGTTCCTTTTTCACTACAATTTCATTTATTGTGACTTGACCATAATCTTACTTTCAAATCTTTGGATAAAGGAAGAATTTATGACCAAACCAGAGATAGACAGCATTATGAGATGTAAAACAGTAATTTTGATTATATTAAATTATATAGATTTTGCAGAAACAAAACCACTACAACCAATATTAGAAGGAAAGCAGAAAACTGGGGAATTTTTTTTTAACAGGAACTGACAAAGGCCTTGTTTCTCAAATATATGGAGAATATATAATAATACAATTCATTCCCCAACTGATAGTCAAAGCTTATGGATAGGCAATTTTCAGATGAAATCAAAACTATAGTCATATAAAAATGCTTTAAATCACTATGCATTAGAGCAATGGAAATTAAAACAATGCTTGAGGTAACACCTGGCTAACAGACTGGCTAACATGAAAGAAAAGGAAAATGATAAATGTTGGAGAAGATGTGGGAAAATTGAAACACTGAAAGGACTGTTGGTAGAATTGAGAACTCATTCAACCATTCTGAAGAGCAATTTGGAACTATGACAAAGGGCTATAGAACTGTACACACCCTTTAATTCAGCAAGGCTACCCACTACTAGATCTATATCCCAAAAAGATTAACAAAAAGGAAAAATTCTTTTTTAATAAAAATATTTATAAAAGCATTTTTTTCTGGTGGAAAAAATGGAAATTGTGATGTGTATTAATTGGGGAATGAATGAAAAAGTCATCACATGTGATTGCAGTGTCATACTACTGTGCTGTCACAAATAATGGATGAGTAGGACTATTTCCAAAAAACCTAGAAAGACTTACAGGAACTGATGCAAAGTGAAGTGAGCAGAAACAGGAGAACATTGCACATAGCAATATTGTAATGATAATCAACTGTGAAAGACAGCTAGTCTGATCAAGAAAATAATTCCAAATTCAAAAGGACTCCTGAAGAAAAATACTAACCACTTCCAGAGAAATAATAGATGGATCATGAATGCAGATTGATGCGTTCTATTTTTCATTTTATCTTTGGTGGCCTTTTTTATCTATGTTTTCTTTGACAAAATGCCTAATAGGAAAATATGCTTTGTATGATTGCATATGTATAATCTATCAAATTACTTACTATCTCAGTAGGTGGACTAGGAAGGGAAGGAGAAATTTTGGAACACTGAATTAAAACAACTTAAAATTGTTTTCAAATGTAATTGGGTAAAAATTAAAAGTCAAAAATATCTTTGAAGAAAAAAGTCCCAAAACTGAGTTAACTGAAGGTAGAAAGAATTTATAAATATTTGCATTGTTTGTGGAATGCAAATGAAGAAAGTTATAAAATAAATATCTCTTCCATGTTAGGGTTAAATTAAGTATAAAAGAAGAAGGGTGCCTATGTTAATCACTGAGGAATGAATCCAGGCAGAACATAAGTTGATAGAGAAAAGTACATCTCTGTAGGCATGAGCAATGCATGTCTGATTAATCCTGAATTGACAAAGAGCTGAAATCTTAGTAGGTATTTAAATTAAATGACCCTACTCTCAAGTGCTTTTTTGTTTTTCACTGTAGATCATGTCAGGTCTATTTTGAGCCTCTTCCCATTAGAGGTATGGGAAGGTAATCTTACCCTATCATGTACCACCAACATCTCTACCAGCTGGACCTAACCATGTACAGGTTCCCTCACCTCCTCACTTGCTGCTGACCACTCAGGCATGGACAGCATAAACTCCATCTTTAAGGAACACCTGCTTTCTCCTTGCAGTATTCCCTGACCATACTTCTATTTGTTTCCACCTGATAAGAAGAGGACCTCCTCAAACAACACAACTACATTTGGCAGGAGGTTCAGACTTTAAGGATGAACTTAACACTGTCTGAATCATTTATTTTCCTCGATGTACTTTTCTCCATCCACTTATATTCTGCCTGGATTCATTCTTCAATGATTAATATATACCCCTTTCTTCTTACCATTATTAGTGCTTCCTTTTTCACTTCTTCCTTCTTTTAGCCTTTCTAGAGACCTGGCTCTCTCCTAACAGTGCCACTTCTCTCACATCCTTTTCCAGTACTGACTACACTTTTATGCAAATTCTTGACTGATTGCTAATAGGAGATTGGGAATATGCCTTGCCTACCTTTCATTTCCAGACTCCCACTGCCACCACTTCTCTTCTTTTGAGATTCACACTCTTTAAATTTATCACCCAATCAAGTCTCTGGTAGTGATCCCTAGAAAATAATTCTTTCTGTTTCAATGAATACAATGTCTAGTTTTCAGTCCCTCCTCCCCAAGTCTTGCACTCAAGTATACTCAATTTCCAGGAAGTATTTCTTCCTAATACCTTAGCTACACACAGAGGTATTCATACCCTGGATCTTACCATCATCCAAAAGTATTTCACTTTCTTGCTTGTGAACTTATAAGACAGTAATCTTTTATCATTGTATGTTTCCATTTGCCTTATGATTGCTAATCTTGTTCCTTGCTATTACAATAAGTCCATTCTCTCCACTCCTTAGTTTTCTCCTGGACCATCAATCCTGCACTGGGAACACTTTTTCCAATGTCCACCACTTAGTCAACCAGCTAAATTCTACAGTAAACTCTACTCTATAATTCAGAATGCATTGTAGTATTGACCATCAAATCTCACCACATCCTAAATTTAGATTATTTCTACCATCCCTCTCTGTTATTCATATGGTGCTGAATAGAGTTGGAAAAATCACAAAATGATGCCAATGGTGCCAGGATATCCATTACAAATTTATGCTACAAATTTCAACTGGACTCTACTGCAACACAGTAATCTTTCTCCAACTCCTTAACTAATTCTCTGTCTCATTCTTCAGGAAAACAAAACTACTTTTGTTATAAACTTCCTCTCTCTTTGGGCCTCTCATTGCAGTGCCATTTCTTTCTCTCAGCTAAGGACATAGCCTAGTATTTTATCAAAAACTGAAAGTGTTTGGAGGAAATTTCCTCTTCTCTTCTCTTCATGTCCCATCCCTATAACATATCTCCCACATTTTTAATACATATACTGAAGAGTAGGTAATCATTCTACTTGCCTAGGTCAAGTGCATCCTTGAGTTTATTATATTTCATTCCATTCTACTCTATCCTATTCTATTTGTCTATTCTATTCTCTCTCTCTCTCTCTCTCTCTCTCTCTCTCTCTCTCTCTCTCTCTCTCTCTCTCTCTCTCTCTCTCTCTCCCCATCTTTGTCTCTCTCTGTGTGTCTCTCATTCTCTCTGTCTCTCTCTGTTGCTCTTTTTCTCTGTCTAGCATGATACACACAAGTTTAGACTGGCTAGTATCCTCCTAGCTATTTCAATGGTCGTATTCATTCTATCATTGTGAAGTAAAAAACTCTTGATGCATTTGTTATATATTTTTATTATTTGCCTTTAAAATTCAAGTTTTATAGGGCAATTATGCCCTCACAGCATAATGCAAGTCCTTTGGGATCTAAGGCGACATTGAAACATTGCCAGTCTTGCTATCTTCTGAGAGCAGTGACTAAAGTCCCATCAATCTCTCCCTTGGTTTTCAGAGGGCAGCCAAAGTAGAGAGACTTACAACAGTATAATATATAGTACAATGCCCTCACACCATGATCTGACATAGTAGGAAACAAGATTTGTTAAAAAGTGTTTTAGTTTTAAGAATTTTATTTCCTGTACAGTATTTATAGAACTAACGATTTCTTGTGTTATAAAAGTGAGTACTGTCTGAAATCAATGTTATATTTTTTTATTGAGATATTTTCACAAAAGGCCATAGAATTCTAGGGAATTCCTAGTGAGAAAAAAGGTTCTGTATGTTAACCAATTTTATTTTGTTTACTGCATTTCATGAGTTATTTCATGGGTACTGCATTAGGAAAAGTATAAATTATCAGAATATATGCTTTATTATAAAGGACTATATGTATAAAAAGTATTTCTATAATCTCTAGATAAAGATTGCAATTTTTTTGGTCACAGAAATCTAACCCCTAGTTTCCCATAGATTCAATACATCAAGATTCACATTTTTTACTTTGTGCCATTTTCCTAGGAATATTACCCCCATGGGGGCAGCTAGATGGTGCAGTGGATAGAGTACCAGTGCCACAGTCAGAAGGACCTGAGTTCAAATCTCACCTGTGTCACATGTCACTCATTAGCTGTGTGACCTTGGGCAAGTCACTTAAACCCAAATGCCTCATCCTAGGTTATCTCCAGTCATCCTGATGAATAACTGGTCCCTGGATTCAGATGACTCTGGAGAAGAAGTGAGGTTGGTGACCTGCACAGCTTCCCTCACTCAAAACAAAGTTAAGTGCAAGTTATGTCATTATTTCTTTGATGATACAGTCTTCTTCAGCAATGAAGACAGACAGACACACACACACACACACACACACACACACAAATCCATTAAAGATGAAGACTGACTGTATGGGGATACAGAGAAAGGAATAAGAAATCCTGGCCCTCAAATACCTCATAATCTAACAGTAGAGACAACACATAAAAGAAGCTAAAAATTCAGTTGGGCTATTCTAGAGATCAATTTGGAACTTTTTTCAAAGGGCTATAAAACTGCGCATACCCTTTGATCTAGCAATACTACTTCTAGGTCTATATCCGAAGAGATCATAAAAAAGGGGAAAGGATCTACATGTATAAAAATAATTATAGCAGCTCTTTTTGTGGTAACAAAGAATTGGAAATTAAGGGGATGCCCATCAATCAGGTAATGGCTGAACAAGTTGTATTATATGTATGTAATGGAATACTACTGTGCTATAAGAAATGATGAGCCGGCAGATTTCATAAAGACCTGGAAAGACCTACATGAACTGATGAGTGAAGTGAGCAGAACCAGGAGAATATCTCACACAGTAACAGCAACACTGTCCAATAAGGAACTGTGATAGACTTAGTTTTTCTCAGCAATACAATGATCTAGGACAATTCCAAAAGACTCATGATGCTATCCACATCCAGAGAAAGAAAGACAGAGTCTGAACAGATGAAAGCATACTGATTTCTCTCTTTTTTTTCTTTCTTGTGGTTTTTTCCCTTTTGTTCTGATTCTTCTTTCACAACATGACCAATGTGGAAATATGTTTAATATTATTGTACATACATAGCCTATATCATACTGCTTTCCTTCTTGGGGAGCCAGGAGGAGAAGAAGGGAGAAAAAATTTGGAACTCAAAAACTTATAAATCTTTGGCATTTGAGAGTGTCATTCACCCATTTTATTAATAATGTGCTAGCAGGGACAGAGCTAAGATGGTGGAGTAATAGCATTCGCTTTCTAGAGCATCGTCCCCAAGTCCAGCCAAATACCTGTAAAAAATCATTCTAAACAATTTCCGGAACTGCAGAACCCACAGAATAATGGAGTGGAGCAAATCTCCAGCCCAAGACAACCTGGAAGTTTGCTGGGAAGTATCGATTGCCCCAGAGGGGCAGGGTGCAGTCCAACATGGGCCATGCCAGCACATACAAGATGTGAGTAGGCATTGGGGAGACTGAATCTCAAGCACCTGTGGCAGTTTCCAGACTTCAGGACCCCAAAACACCAAGCACAAACTGTAAAGTCAGCAGAAAACCCTGTGGGACCAGTGAGGGAGAGTGAAGTAGTCTGGTACCAGTCCCAGGGCAGCAGAAGGGGAAGGGGGCAGAGAAACCTGCAGCAGCCACTACAGCAGCAAAAGCAGAGACAGCTACTATTTCTGGAGCTCTAGGCCCACAGATTGTGGGGGAATCAAGCAGCTGACCATACACCCTCAATTTCCACTGGAAGCAGAGACCTACCTTGACAAATAGCTCAAAAGCCAAGTAAAGGACTGGGGAAATGAGCAAAAACCAAAAAAAAGAATCAGAGTATACAATCTGACTGTGGTGACAAGGAAAACCAGAACATGTAAAAGGAAGACAACAAAGTCAAAGCTCCTTGATCCAAAGCCTCCAAGAAAAAACATTTGTCTCAGG
This sequence comes from Notamacropus eugenii, assembly GCF_028372415.1. Lineage (NCBI taxonomy): Eukaryota > Metazoa > Chordata > Mammalia > Diprotodontia > Macropodidae > Notamacropus > Notamacropus eugenii. Next base: position 134,868,560 of record NC_092875.1, on the reverse strand, counting down.
CCATGGAAGAGCTCAAAAAAGGATACTGAAAATCAAATAATAAAAGTAGAGCAAAAATTGGGAAAAGAAATGAGAGTGATGCAAGAAAATTATGAAAAACAAGTCAACTGCTTGCTAAAGGAGACAAATAAGTGCTGAAGAAAATAACACTATAAAAAATAGACTAACCCAAATGACAGAAGAGATCCAAAAAGCCAATGAAGAGAAGAATGCCCTAAAAAGCAGAATTGGCCAGATGGAGAAGAAGGTCCAAAAACTCACTGAAGAAAATAATTCCTTAAAGATTAGAAAGGAGCAGATGAAAGCAAATGACTTTATGAAAAATCAAGAAATTATAAAACAAAACCAAAGAAATGAAAAGATAGATGACAAAGTGAAATATCTCATTGGAAAATCAACTGATCTAGAAAATAGATCTAGGAGAGACAATTTAAAAATTATAGGACTACCTGAAAGCTATGATCAACAAAAGAGCCTAGATATCATCTTTCAAGAAATTATCAAGGAAAACTGCCTTGATATTTTAGAATCAGAGGGTAAAATAAATACTGAAAGAATCCCCCAATCATCTCCTGAAGCAGGAGGAAACTCCTAGGAAAATTGTAGCTAAATTCCAGAGCTCTCAGGTCAAGGAGAAAACATTGCAAACAGCCAGAAAGAAACAATTCTAATATTGTGGAAATACAATCAGGATAACACAAGATCTAGCAGCTTCTACATTAAGGGATTGCAGGGCTTGGAATATGATATTCCAGAAGTCAAACAAACTAGGATTAATACCAAGAATCACCCAGCAAAATTGAGTATATACTACCTTAGGGGAGAAATGGCCATTCAACAAAATAGAGTACTTTCAAGCACTCTTGATGAAAAGAATAGAATAGAAAATATGATTTTCAGACACAAGAATCAAGAGAAGCATGTGAAGGTAAACAGGAAAGAGAAATCATAAGCAACTTACTAAAATTGAACTGTTTACATTCCTACATGGAAAGATAATATTTATAATTCTTGAGACTTTTCTCAGTCCTAGGGTAGTTGAAGGGATTTTAAATAGATAGATAGAGAGATAGAGAGATAGAGAGATAGAGAGATAGAGAGATAGATAGATAGATAGATAGATAGATAGATAGATAGATAGATAGATAGATAGATAGATAGATAGATAGAGGGCACAGGGTGAGTTGAATAGGAAGGGATGATATCTTAAAAAATTAGGACGTGAGAGAGGAATATATTGAGAGGAGAAAGGGAGAAATAGAAAGGGACAAATTATCTCTCACATAAAAGAGGGAAGGAAAAGTTTTTTCAATGAAGGGGAAGAGAGGAGAGGTGAGAGGGAAAAAGTGAACCTTACTCGCATCACACTTGACTTAAGGAGGGAATAACATGCATACTCAATTTGCTATGAAACTCTATCTTACACTACAGGAAAGTAGGGGAGAAGGGGATAAGTGGGGGGTTGGAGAGAAGATAGAAGGGAGGGCAATGAGAGGAAGGTATATTTAGAAGTAAATACTTTTGAGGAGGGATAGGGTCAAAAGAGAGAACAGAATAAATGGAGGACAGGAAAGGATGGAGGGAAGTATAGTTAATTTTCTACAACATGACTTTCATGGAAGTCTTTTGCATAACTATACATGTATAACATATATCAAATTGCTTGCCTTCTCAGTGGGAATGAGTGGGGAAGGAAGAAGGGAGAGAAGTTGGAACTCAAAGTTTTAAAAATGAATGTTAAAAAATGTTTATATATGCAATTAGGAAATAAAATATATAGGCAATGGGGTATAGAAATCTATCTTGTCCTCCAAGAGAATAGAGGGGATGATGATAAGAGAATGGAGGGGTGTGACAGAAGGATGCGAAGACTGGGGGAAGGAGTAATCAAAATGTACGCTGTCTTAGGGTGGGTGGAGGGGAGAGATGGGGAGAAAATTTGGAACTCAAAATCTTGTGGAAATGAATGTCGTAAACCAAAAATAAATAAATAAATTAGAATTTAAAAAACATAAAAGCAAATGTTGAAAACTAAAAAAATAATAAAATGGGAAGAAAACTGGGTTGAGGTTGGGAAGAAAGGTTATTCTGGGGCATGATGAAATCATGGAGCTGAAGTAGGAAATACGTCTCAGAATTGATTTCATTTTACAGAATGATGACTTTCTGGACATCATGAAGTCCAAGAAAGAAATTAGATGGAAAATGAGAATTTCCTGACTGTCCCCTTAAATAGTAGCAGGGCATGGGAGAGCTCCAGATATCACTGTTTATCCTCTCCAGTCAGAGGGAAAGATGGGTTCTAGGGACAGGGAACAATGAAGAGGTGTATTTCACAGGTGTTAGAAAAGAATGATTGTCAATCATTCTCTGTCTCTTGACTCTCCAACTAAGTTCCTCTATAAAGCCTCCTATACTCAGTGTCTCCACATCCTCTCCTCTCACTTTTTTCTAAACCCTTGAAATCTGACTTTCAGGCTCATCATTCAACTAAAACTACTCTCTTTAAAATTAGCCAAAGAGGTCTTAATTGCCAAATAGAGACTTTTTTTCTGAGTCCCCTTCTTTTTGACCTCTCATCAGCATTTGATACCCTCTCTTCTCTAGGTTTTTATGACATTGCTCTCTCTTCCTTTTCTTCCAACATGTCAACATTTATCCCTAATTGAAAGTCCAGTTTTGTCAAGCTAAATATGAGTGCTGCCCCCAAAGTTCTATCCTTGGCCCTTTTCTTTTTCAGCTCTATACTATTTCACCTGGTGATCTCATCAGTTTTCACGGGTTCAATTATTATTTCTATAGAAGTGATTCTCAGATCTCTATGTAGTCAGTTTCCTGAACTCTAGTTTCACATTACTTAACTGCTTTTTGGATATCTAGAATTAGCTATTTTGCAAACAACTCAAACTTAGAACAGAACAAGCCAGAACTTTTTATGTTTACCCCTAAAACCTCTTTTCTTCCAAATTTCCCTTTTACTTTTAAGGACACCACCATTCTCCATGTCACTCAATTTCACAATCTAAGTGTCATCCTTTCCTCTTTAGTTGCATTTTCCCCATACATCATATCCATTGACAAAACCTGTTTCTTCAACCTTCATATCTTCTCTTTGATATGTCCCTTTCTCTCAGTCAGTTATTTAGGTATCTTATTTTAACACCCACTAAAATATGCTCAGCATCCTCACACAGTCATAATCCTAGGACAGAACCAACCCACCTTGATTATTGTGATCCTCTTAATTTTTCTCCTTGGCTTAAATCTCTTCCCACTCCAATCTATCCTCTGAGATATATCAAAGTGATTTCCTTAAAGCATGGAACTGACCATGTTACTCTCAATAAACTCCATAGACTCACTATTACCTCGAGAATGAAATATAAAGCTGTAGTGGTAAAGGAATTTGTAGATCTTCCTTGCCCCTTAATGGGCCCATGTGACCTGTTTGAGCTTTGGCTGAACCCACAGCCTGAATCATATGAAGACAATGGTAGGAGGAGCTTGCCAAATGGGTGGAGTAGAAAGGGCAGGGCTGAGAGAGAGTGAAGCAGAGCCAAGAGAGAGCAGGAAGAGCAGAGCAGCTAGCATAAGTGAGAAAAGGAGTGATTTTGCCTAAGGGAACTTGTTTGTGGGGAGACCTGATAGAAGGAAGGCTTGGCAAAGTCTGTGCTCCCTGCATGATAATATCCATAGACTTTTTGTTACTTTGATGGTTCTGGCTTTCTGGTGTTTGAATGAATCTTGGTTTCACTTTGAGGAAGAGAGTTCATATTTTATGAATTTACCCTGGAAATATGTATACATATCCATAGAGCCTGCTGTGGGTATCACACTGGTGCTACAAAAGTCCTCTGTTCGGCATTTAAAACTATTCCCAACCTGACTTCATCCTACTTTTTAGGGTTCTTTTACTTTTCCTCTCTCCATATACTCTGGAATTCAGATTTGCTGGTCTATTTGTTGTTCTTCACATATGTCATTTCATCTACCATCTCTGTGATTTTGCACTGGTTCTTCCTCACACATAACTTTCTCTCCATCCTTACCTCAGCCTCTTAGAATACCTGTTCTTTTTTCTCAGCTGAAAATGTGACATGTGGTCCCCTATTTTTTGTCTTTGACTTGAGGCATATTTAGCAAAGAAAATCTCTGGCCCAAAGGGTATGGGTATTTTAGTCATTTTCTTTCCCAACTCCCCTAATAGCTCCTCTATCACTCTATTATTGTAACCTAAATAAACACGTCTTTACATAACAATTATTCACGTATAACAATTACTCACATACAAGAAATATTCACATATGAACACATGCGCATATCAAAGTATGAATACATGTATGTATTTATCTAAAAATCAATTCCTCAAAACTGACCTCTAAATCAAAGTGTTTGTTATAAGAGTTTCTACTCACTCCACCCCCCCAGCCACAGTATATGGGATTATTTTTTTCTGTTTAAGTCCTCTTCTGTTGGTTTATCTTAAGGTAGATGTGATCATGGGTATTCAAAACTTATGACAGCAGAGTCTGCATTTCATTCCAAGAAGCTGGAAAGGCTTATCTACCTTTTTTATGAGAACCACAGTAGCTAAATTTGGAAAGACTTATAAAGAGGTTGCTTATTTTTTTTTTGCAAGGAAGGGGGCATAACAACTCACCAAAATAAAGATATAGAAGGAATGGGATCTCTGTCTATGTAGGGATTACCAATGCCATGACAATATTGTCCTGACAATCATAGAGAGGTCTCTCTTACTTTTTTTTTTAAATTTTATTTATTTTCTTCTGAATTTAAGAAATGACAAGCATTTTTATAACACAGTAGAACAGAAAAAAGATGACCGTACATGACTGCAACTTTATTATGTACTACTTGCTGTTCCTTTTAAATACATAATAAAGTTATCATGTAACTTTATTTTATTTTCTTCATTCCCCTTCACCCTATGGTTATGATTAGATACAAGTATAGACAGAGAGAGAGAGAGAGAGAGAGAGAAAGAGGGAAAAAGAGAGAGAGAGAGAGAGAGAGGGATAGGACAAATAGGCAAAATTCTATACATAGTGAAAATATCGATTATATTAATTACTTTGATTTATTTTTAACTTCATTAAAGTATTAAACTCCTTTCTTTAGGAAAAGCTAATCCTAACAGTGTAGGCAGATTAACAGTGAGTCTCTTAAACCTAAATTACCTATAGATTTAATGAACAGGTAAGTGAGAAGACTTTATCATTTAGTAGGAAATAATTTCGAATAAGATATAATAACATATTAATAGTATTACTCTTTTCAAAGGTTAAATTCCTCTTTCTAATTTCTAGTACAAAGGGGAGGTTGACCAAAGCTGGGTTACCTTATGGAGAAAGGTTAGTCAGAGGTTAAATTCTTTTTTTCAATCTTAGTGGAAAAACATTTTCTTTTTTTGAACTATAGTCTGTGTTGAGTAATGGAATTGTCTAAGGAAGATGAAGGGTGACTGCTAATTACTGATCACAAGTTTCCCTTTTCCAGTTAGCTTTATCATTACAAAATATACTTGGCTGCAAGGCAAGAACTTCTCTGTAGGATTAAGAAAAGACAGCCTGGGAGAAGATAACTAGTCAGGTAACCCACCTTGTCCAACTGAATTATCTTAAAACAAATTTCTGTATCTTTTTATTCCTCTTTTCTGTTGTAAAAATCAGGTCTGTAAATCGCTCCTGTTCTCTGACCTCTGAGGAGTCAGGTGACCTGAATTGATACGCAAATGCTAGCTTTGCAAATGGCTCTGTAACTTTGTCCTCAGTTTCATTTTTATTTTATATAATTTATTTTATATAATATATTTTATATAATCTATTTATCAGTTCTTTCTTTGGATGCAGATAACATCTTCCTTCATAGATCTTTGGTACTTAATTTGGATATTTATAATGATCAAAATTACTTAGTCACTCAAAGTTGTCCTTAAAGCAATATTGTTGTTATTGTATGGAACATTCTCTTCATTCTGCTTATTTCACCCTTCATTATTTTGTGCAAGTTTATCCATGTTTTTCCAAGATCATAGAGCTCATCATTTCTTACAGCACAGTAGTATTCCATCATGATCATATACTATCACTAGTTCAGCCATTTTCAAACTGATGTTTTTTGCTATGAGAAAACTGCTATGAATATTTTAAAACATCTACGTTCTTTTCCTTTCTCGATAATCATCTTAGGAAACAAATCTCATATTAGTATTGCTGGGTCAAGGCGTACAGGCAGTTTAATAACTCTTTAGGTTTAATTCCAGATTACTCTCCAAAATGGTTGGATCAATTCAGATTTCCACCAGGAGCAAATTCGTGTCTCATTTTTTTCATGTCCTCTCCAATATTTGTCACTTTCTTCTTCAATCATTTTAGCCAATCTGATAGATAGAAGATTGTTTTTGTTTGCATTTCTCTAATGAATAATAATTTAGAGCATTTTGATGACTATAAATAGCTTTGATTTTGTTATCCAAAAACCTCCTGTTCATATCCTTTGCCCATTTATAAACTGGAAACGAGTCATAGTCTTATGTCTTATATATTTGACAAAGTTCTTTATATATCTGAGAAATTTTCTATAAATTTTCCCCCAATTTTCCCCCAATTTTCTTCTTTTCTTGTAATCTTGGCTACATTTTTTAATTTGCACAAAAAATATTTTCAAAAAATATTTTTCAAATTTAATGTAATCAAAATTATCCATTTTACACTCCACACTGCTCTGTATCTTTTGTTTATTTATAAACTGTATGACCGTCTACAAGTCTGATAGGCAGTGTACTCCATGTTCTTCAAATTTTCTTGTCATCTCTTTATATGTAGGTCATGGATCCATTTTGACCTGATCTTGGTAAATGTTACAGAAAATTGGTTTAAGTCCAATGTCTGCCAGAGTGCTTTCCAATTTTCCCAACATTTTGTTTTTACCAAATAATGAATTCTTATTCCCAAAACTTAATTCTTTACACTTACCTAATACAAGATTACTACAGTCATTTGCTGCTCAAAATTGTATGTCTACTCTGTTCCATTGATCTACCTTTCTATTTCTTAGCCAATACCAGAACATTTTGATTATAACTATTTTATAATACAGTTTAAGATCTGGTAATACTAAGCCTCCTTCATTTACATTTTTTTCATTAGTTCCTTTGATGTTCTTGATCTTTTACTTTTCTTTAATGAATTTTATTATTATTTTTTCTAACTCAGTAATTTCTTTTTTGTTTAATTCAGATGGCATTGAATATACAAGCTACTTTAGGATAAACTGTCATTTTTGTTTTATTGCCCTGCTTATTTCTGCTCAGAAATGCGAGATGCACAAATTTAGAGAATATACTCCAAATATTCACATAAACTATTTGTGCCTGACCTGTGGTAGAACGTTCCAAGCTTGCATTAGTCTGATCAGCCATAGTCAGACACATTGTAACTGGACCCTAACATAATGATGTCACTTTGGTTCTCTTTGAGAACAACCAAGAACCAACTAATGTCAGTTTCACAACAGCATACTTAAATGGGTTCTTGATACTGGATGATGCTCTTGAGGTTCCCCAGTCACCAATGGAGTGATAAAAGCTCTACTTGTCGCCATGCTTTTCAGCATAATGTGTTCAGCAATGTTGTCAAAATGCCATCCATGAGGATAAAAGTGGCATGAAGGTTAGCTACCACAATGATGGTCAATTATTTAATTGAAAAGGCAACAAGCCAAGACTAAAGTAGAGGAAGAGTTGGTCCATGGTTTTTGTTTGCAGATTATTATGCACTCAGTGCAGCCTCTGAGGTTGAGATGCAATAGTGTATGAATCAATTCTCTTCTGCTTGTGCTAATTTTGACCTAACAATTAACACCAAGAAAACAAAGGTTCTCCATGGACCAGTATCCATATGTGGAATCACTGGTTACAGCAAATGAAGAAATGTTGAATGCTGAAGATAAGATCATTTATTTTGGTAGCAAACCTTCTAGGGATGTACACATGAATGGTAAGTTTGGTAAGCTTGACACACACATGGCCAGAACTAGCTTAGTTTTTGGGAGGCTCTGAAGGAAAGTATAGGAAAGAAAGGGTATTGGACTACCTACCAAAATGAAGGTCTAAGGAGCTGTTGTGCTGACCTCATTGTTATATACCCATGAAACCTAGACAATATACCACGACCACACCAGGAAACTGAATTGCTTCCATTGGAATTGTCTTAAGAAGATTCTGAAGATCATTTAACAAAATAAGGTACTGGACACTGAGATCATTTCTTCAACTAAACTGCCAAGCATTCAAACTCTGTTTCAGAGAGTGCAATTATGATAGGCTGGCCACATTGTTTGACCAAACATAGTTTGTCCACAGGACAATTTTACAAAGAGCTCACACAAGGGAAATATTCACATAGAGATCAAAAGAAGTAGTACAAGAACATTATCAAGATCTTCTGAAGAACTTTGGAATATATTATATGACATGGGAGACAATGGCAAAGGATCACCCCACAGCATGGCATGCCCACAACAAAGAAGGTGCTATGCTTTATAAGCAAAGCAGAATTACAGTAGCTCGAAAGAAACATGAGTTGAATAAATGTATAGATATCTGTATTCCAAATGTTCATACAGACCTTTTGTGCCAAACCTGGAGTAGTCTTCCAAGCTTGTACTGATCTGATCAGACACAGTCAGACACACTTAACCTGACTCCAACATAGTGATGTCATTTTGGTCTTCTTTGAGGAAGGATGACAACCAACCATCAACCTATACCATGGAAATCATGGTTCACTGAAGTGCTAAAGCATAGATTACATAATGTTATCTATACTTATAGTTCCCTCAATACAACTACATGGGCACTAGCTCCTCTATTTGCTACTAATTAATCAAATAGGACCCCTCCAAAAAGGCATATATTTCATTTTTAAGAAATTGGAATATAATTTGAGATACTTAGAGAAAATTCTATTTAGAAAACCATTTACTAAGAATTTACTTGTATAAGACCCTGTGCTAAGAATTAGAAATTTAGAGAAGAAAATAAAATTATTTTTAGAGTCCATGATTCTAAAATAAAAAGATTAAACAGCAGACCAAATTAAGTGATATCAACTAAATAATAAACTTTCTTCAAACAGATAATTTATAGCCTTTAGTTCACTGGTTTCCATGCTTCCTCAAAGTAAATTAATTTATAATCTTTAAACAAGCATTTATTTTTTACTTTAAGCTATAAATATTTACTTTCTAACAATACACATACAAACATTTCATAATTTCAATAGATTTATAGCACTCGTGTACACTCTTTCCTCCTTCCATAGAGATCATAATTCATACATGTCTTCTCATTCTTTGTGATTCTTATCCACAAATACACTTTTAGAAAACAAAGATTCTGTATCTACACAACAGTTTAGCAAACAAATAAAACAAAATATATAAATAATAAAGATAAAATGTCCATGGGAATTCAGTTAGAAATCAATAGAAATAAATTCATTTATATTTCAAAAGAAAAAAAATTATGCCAGAACAAGGGTGCATATAAAACATATTTTATAAAATAGTTTTTGACTTAAGATAGTATTATCAAAACATTCAAATTTATGACTTATGAGAGAATGGAAATAATAATTAAGATAATATTTATTTTTTCTTAGCAAAAATTCACCTGATTAGGAAAATATTTTATTAACATAAAAATCATCATTGCCAAAATGTGCAATTTGACTATATAACATAACAGAGATTTAAATAATATAGTTTAACATGGCAAACTAACATGTATTAAAACATAGAATATAGATGCTTGGTAATTCACCTACCTTAAGAACATCTCCTTGTGCTAAGTGAAATGTTCTGGCAGAAATATTGATTCCTTTCCCTGCTTGTACCTGAATGCTATAAATGCACTCATGGTTGTTTTCGTAGTTGAGAGGATAATTGGGAGACAGCAATATTCCTTCATTATTTGTTGCAGATGCACCACATTCCGCTGCAAGTAAAACAGAATATTGAGGTATAGCTTAATAGAGAATATTAACATTTTTGAATAATGTAATGTATGGAAGTATAAATGCCTTTCAGTACATCATTAGTATTTCATGACACCTAGAGCCTAAATGGAAAAAAAAATAAAAGTGCAAAATGTATATGTGATATGTTTCCTTCGAAAGCACAAGTGTGTTCTTTTTGAAATATTAGAACTAAGGATAAAGGGAGAGGGAGGAAAGAGGAATAGGGCAGGGGAGAGGCAGGGAAGAACAGATTTTCATCCTTTATTGATTATGGAATTAAGTTAACCATAAATTAATGAATTATTTCTCTTCCATATTTGAGCCCTATTTTACATAATAAGATATAATTCATTGCAAACAAAATTAATGATGGTTTATCATAATTTATTGAGTTTAATTTTTTGCTTCATTTATATACCATCCCCTTTCTCCCTTAGGAGAAATTCTAACCTTCTAAAAATGATTTGTAACACCTCTGGAAATTTCTGATTATTTTCAAATAAGCATCAAAAAGAAACCTTCCATTTTCTGTCATATTTTTCATGTGATTTTAAGGGAATGATAATATTATTATATAACATTAATATGATGATACATAATATGTTATTATTAGTAATAATGAAGTCAATCCCTATATTTAGGAATATAGTGTTGCCTAGAGTGCTCACTGAATTCTGTACTCTGGGGTAGATCTGAAATATTTTTATTAGTAGACATCTGTGGTTTCCAAGGAAGGAAAAGATCATTAAAAGGCTATTTTCAGTATATTAGTGGAGATGTAGGGCATGCTCACATGGACATCAGAAATTACTTGAATGAACTATTTATTAGACAATGGCCTTATCAATAGTCTATATGGTTTACTACTGTTGCTATGGAAGAATAATGCAAAGAAAAGCCTGTATTTTTATTACCAGATGTTGAACGAGAGAAGTTTGTGGATCAGAAGAGCATGTTAATAGCTATGTTGCCCTGAATTGTCTTCTTGGCAGTCAGTGGTTAAGTTTGCTATAATTATGTCATCACAGTCTTAGGACAGAAGAAGAAGAAAAAGTAGTCTTCCTCTAGCCCTTTATGATTCTGAAAATTTTGAACTACTCAGAGGTATTGGTTTACTTTGATGTTTTCTGGGAAGACACTATTAGAACTAGAAGAAAGATGACTAACAGTATTAGATCAACAGGAGCTGATGTTCTAAATATATTAACTGAAATATAGAGTTCTGTTAAGTCTCCATCAAACAGGAAAGTAGAAGGTAAGGTACTTGAGGACATGAACTATTTTTGGTTTTGTATTCTCAGACCTTAGTACAATGTTTAGCGTCTGATCCTCTTAATGAACTTTTATTAATGAATTTAATGAACTCTTTGCAATTGGATTAAAATATATGAAGCACATAAATCACCTTGAAAAGATTATAACACTTAGTATCTTGCCAAATCTAAAGAATTCTCATGAATTCAAGATATTCCTGGGGTTTGATGGTCATTACTGAAGACTTATGAAGTACTATTCCATCACTGAAAAATTCCTCAGTTATCTCTCTTGGAAGAAACCAAAAGTAGAAGGCCAGAAGGGAATTTCTCAGACTAAATTCTTAGCATACAAAAGTCCTGGACAGGTTGTCTGCAGTCATTTAGACCTTTGTTCATTAGACTTTTAGGAATAATAATAAAAAAAATAACCAAACTTTTCAAGGATTTTGTCAGCTATCACTTAGACTGACTGGTTTTGACTTTGGTTAGTCCAAGCAAATCCTTTGTGCCATACATGATAATCACACTAGATGCCCAAGAATTACCTGTAAAACAAGGTAATTACACCTACTATGTTGAACCATTAGTTAATAACCAAAAAAGCAAGTGAACACCATTAAAGTCCCACACGATGCTGCTTATTTTTTTTTTAACAGGAATGATACTGAAAAGATTTATTACCATCTACTTTGCCAATGAACATGTTAAAGAACATCACGTCTTTTTTATTTGACTTGTAACTGAAATTTCCTAGATATGTTGTCTCCCTCAATTAAAATGTGAACCTTTGGGAACCAGGACAAGTCTTGCCATTTATATCAAGTATTTGAATAGAGAATGAGTTTAATAAGTGCTCTTTTACTCATACTACAAGTCTCATTTGTTTATCAACCAGAAACTGATTGTAAAATAAAAACGAAAATAATATCTGCTTTCAGATTTGGAGTTTTTGGTCTTGAAATTAGGTGTCTTTGAAAAGCAGAAAGTTTATAGATAAATACTTTGTATTCAGATATAGATAAAAATATCTTATTGAAATATATTATCACAAAGTCTAAGTTGGATGCCATCAATGAGAGTTGGATAGCTACCATGGTAAAAGAGTAGTAGAATAGTGATTATAAGTTAAGGAGAAGTAACAGGTATAGGAGTCATGCATCAGACACCATAGTGAAAAGAGTGAACATGATTTGTGGCAGGAGGGGAAAAGGGCTTCCAACATGGGAAATTCTGAAAATTCTTCTCAGAATATGTTATCAATGGAAGTACATTATAACACTTTGAACCCAGGTAAAAATGCAATCAATTAAATGGAGCAGTTTGTAGCACAGTGAATAGAATCTTGAAGATTAGAGTCTTCTCACAGACTTAGAGTTAGGAAGAATTGAGTTCCTTACTTCCTCAAATAATCACTAGCTTTGAAACTCTGGACAAGTCACTGAACCTCCTTCTGTCTCAGTTTCCTCAGCCATAAAAGGGGGAACGATAAAGCACTATATAATTTTAATTATATTTTGTTCTCCTTGTTATTGACAAAATGAACTGAAGAGAAAGGTTTATGAGTAACAATACAGACAAGAAAGGGGGAACTTTCTAAAGGAGTAGAATATGCAAGCCTTATAATGCAAACTATTATATAATAAAGAATGTTACTTAATATATTTATGATACAATAAAGTTACATAGTAATCAGTAAACATTTATTAAACACTAAATATGTGTCAGCCATTCTGCTAAGCATTGAGATACAAAAAAAGAAATTATAGCCCCTGATCAAGCAGAACTGTTAATACGATGGGAGAGACAAGAAATAGCAAGTATGGACACACAAATTATATAGAATTTTTTTTTTTAGAAAAAGGAAAACACTAGAATTAAGAGGGATGGAAAACAACTTCTTTTTTTTTACTTGATTCTCTAGAATTCTCTAAGTATACCATCATAACTTCTGAAACGAGAGATAACTTAGTTTCTTCTTTGCCTATTATAATTCCTTCAATTTCTTTTTCTTTTCTTATTGCTAAAGCTAACATTTCTAGTAACATACCAAATAACAGTGGTGATAATGGGCATCCTTGTTTCAACCTCCAATCTTAGTGGAAATACATCTAGCTTATCCCCTTTACATATAAAGATTTCTGATGGTTTTAGGTAGATGCTACTTATTATTTTAAGGAAGGTTCCATTTATTCCTAAGCTCTCCAGTGTTTTCAGTAAGAATGGGTGATGTATTTTCTCAAAGAATTTTTCTACATCTATTGAGATAATCATGATTTCTGTTAGTTTTATTGTTGAAATGACCAATTATGCTGATAGTTTTTCAGACCTTCATTCCTGGTACAATTCCTACCTGATCAAAGTGTACTATTCTCATGATAATTTGCTGTAATCTTTTTGCTAGTATCTTATTTAAGATTTTTCCATCTATATTCATTAGGGAAATTGGTGAATAATTTGCTTTGTCTCTTTTGGCTCTTCATGGTTTAGGTACCAGTACCATATTTGTATCATAAAAAGAATTTGCCAGGACTCCTTCTTCATTAATTTTCCCAACTACTCTATATCCTATTGGAATTAACTCTTCTGTAAGTCTTTGATACAATTTGCTTGTAAATCCATCCGGTCCTGGAGATGTTTTTCCTCTAGAGTTTGTTGACAGCTTGATCAATTTCTTTTTCTGAGATTTTTAAAAAAATATTTTACTTCCTCTTCTGTTATCCTGGGCAATTTATATTTTTGTAAATATTTCATCCATTTCACCAAGACTGTCAAATTTATGGGCATAAATTTGGCCAAAATAATTTTTAATTATTGTTTTAATTTCATCTTCATTGGAGGTGAATTCACCCTTTTTATTTTTGATACTGGTAATCTGGTTTTCTTCTTTTCCTTTTTTAATCAAATTGACCAAAGGTTTATCAATTTTATTGGATTTTTTTCATAAAAACCACCTCTTAGTTTTATTTATTAGTTCAATAGTTTTCTTTATTTCAATTCTGTTAATTTCTCCTATGGTTTTCAACGTGTCTAATTTGGTATTTAATTAGGGATTGTCAATTTGTTTTTTTTTTTTTTTAGCTTTTTCAGTTGCATGCCCAATTCATTGATCTTCTCTTTCTCTATTTTATTCATGTAAGCATTCAGAGATATAAAACTTCCCCTACCAACTGTTTTCACTGCATCCCATAAGTTTTGATAGGTTGTCTCATTATTGTCATTCTCTTGAATGAAGTTATTGATGGTTTCTATGATTTTCTGTTTGACCCACTCATTCTTTAGGATTATATTACTTAATTTCAAATTAATTTTTGGTTTCTCTTTCCATGCACCTTCATTATGCCCAATTTTTATTGCAACATGATCTGAAAAGGATGCATTAACTATTTCTGCCATTTGAAGTGGATTATGAGGTTTTTATGCCTTAGTACACACTGAATTTTCATGTATTTTCCATGTACCACTGAGAAAAAGGTGCATTTCTTTCTTTCCCATTGAGTTTTCTCCAGAGGACTATCATATCTACCTTTTCTAGATTTCTATTTTCCTCCTTAATTTCTTTCTTGTTTATTCTGAAGTTACATTTATCAAGTAAAGAGAGGGGAAAGTTGAGGTCCCCCTCTAGTATAGTTTTGCTATTTCTATTTGCTATTAATTCCTTTAATGTCTCCTCTAAGAATCTGGAGGCTATACCATTTGGTGTATATATGTTTAGTGATGATATTACTTCCTTGTCTATAGTAATTTTTAGCAGGATAGTTTCCTTCCTTATCTCTTTTGATTAGATCTATTTTTGCTTTTGTTTTGTCTGAGATTAAGATTCCCACTCCTCTTTTTGTTTATTTCAGCTGAAGCATGATGTATTCTATTCCAGCCTTTTACCTTTACCCTGTGTATATGCCCCTGTTTCAAATGTGCTTCTTGTAAACAACATATTGAAGGATTATGGTTTTTAATCCATTCAGCTATCTGCTTCTATTTTATGAGAAAACTCATCCCATTCACATTCACAGTCATGATTAATGTCTATGTCTTTCTCTCCATCCTATTTTGCCTTTGTTTTGCTCCTATTTCTCCCTTCCCCCTTCCCTTCTCCAAAGAGTTTTACTTTTGACTACCTCCTCCCTCAGACTTCCTTTCCTTCTATCAGCCCCCTTCCCTTCTCTTTCCCTTTTCCCTCACTATTACTTCCCTTCCTTCTGTTCACCCCTTCCCTTTCCTTTCCCCTACTGCCTGTAAGACGTTAGGTTTCTATACTTAACTGAGTATGTTATTCCCTCTTTAAACTAAATTCCATGAGAATAAAGCTCAAACATTGCTCTCTCCCTTCATGAGATAACACTGTTAAAGGGATTTGGAAACCCTTAAAATGGCTAATATTGTTATGGATACTGTTACAGTCATCTGGAAAGAACTGTCGAGTAATGTTGTCAGATCTAAGTGAAAACAATTCAAGGGATTCCAATATAACCCCCTCCAAAGTTGTTCAAAGTTGGAAAAGAGATTGATCAATGGGAAGCAGTGAGAAATGCCCATAGTAGCTATTGTGAATGGAATTCAGTAGTAGCAAAGCTATAAAAAATTTTAGTACAGTGGATAGAGTGCTGACCCTTGAGTCTGGAGGACCTGAGTTCAAATCTAAACACTTACTAGCTATGTGAACTTGGTCAAGTCACTTAACTCTTTTTACCGTAGTTCCTCATCTGTAAAATAAGCTGGAGAAGGAAATGGAGTATGATTCTGATATACATTCAATAAATTCTATTCTTTGCCCCCCAAAAACATAACCAAATGGAGTCACAAAGAGTCAGACATGACTGAAAAGGACTGAACAGAAAGAATGTAATGCAGAACTATGAGGTTGTATCAGTGAATCATAAGGATCAAACACTGACTTTCCCTGGCTTCAATCACCCTCCCATCATCCCCTAGTATAACTATTAGTCACAGAGTTTTGCATTGGTCTCTGGAGAGAAGGTGGCTTCTTTGTGTGTGACAGAGATATAATTGAACTCTCATATTTTGGATGGGAGTAATGTTTATAACCATTCCTTTATAAATAAATTAAGGAGAAAAATTTTTTTAAAGGACAGCAAAAATGAGAACAAAGAATATGACTAAAAGTAATCTCTATAATGTCATGTACAGACAGTGTGCTGTGAAGTGTTCTGTACTTCTAGTAAATAGTCGTGCATTTGACTCCAAGTTCTCCTGTTTACTAGTTCTGTAGTCATAGGCAATGACAAGAAGGAGGAAGAGGAGGAGGAGGAAATGGAGAAGAAGAGGAAGAAGAAAAAGGATAATAATAATAAATAACCTTTAGCATTTACATAATACTTTAAGGTTTGTAAATAACTATATGTGATATCATTTTATTTTCATGATGATACTAGAAGGTAGGTTTTATTTTAATTTCCATTTTATAGACTAGAAAACTGAAGCAGAGAGGTTAAGGGACTTGTCCAGGGTCATGTTGCTAGTAATGTCTCAGATATCTTTTGAACTCTGGTCTTCCTGATTTTAAATCCAGTGCTCTATGCACTGTGAAACATAGCTGCAAGTTATTTAATCCTTTGAGCCTCAGTTTACTTATCAGAAAAACATAATTATTATTATACCTACCTTACAGAGTTATTTTGGAGAGAACATTTTGAGGAACTAAAAACATTCTAAAAATAGATTCTATTATTAATATAAAAACAGCATTTTACCCATCATTGAGACAGAAATATCTGAAGGTTATTACTAATGATGACATTAGACAATTACATATACGTTCAATAAATTCTATTCCTGGTAATAGTGGGAGCTGAAAAAATAAATCACTTTTTGCCCACCCCCTTAAAGTAACTAAGACAATTATATGTCCTTATAACTTAGTCACATAAGCATACTTTTTTTGACTCAATCAACAACTTCAGTCTAGTTATGAAAACTAATTAAAAAGTCCTTATAAACAATGAATGAAATGAAGTGATGATGTACAAGAAGTATATTTGAAAAAGTTTAGAGACTATGTTGTGCTCCCTGGACATTGCATGTAATCAGCAAGATAGAAGGGAATTGAATATTCAAGCCTATGGGAGTAAAGAGAGAGAAAACAGCCACCCCAGCTATGATTCTGAGAAGGAATCATTTAAGGGAGGCAGGAGAAAGAAAAAAAAAAACATCACCTAGGTCTCAGTCTAAGTTTCCACATCTACTCCTTTGGTGGAACTTACTTTATGAACTTTTAAAGGGACAGACTTCCTAGAAGAGTCTCCAGGACAACAGTGTCTGACAGTAATGACAGTTTTTGAAAAGCCAAGGACAAATTAAACACATTTTTAAAGAAGGGCAGCTTCTTGACTCTTCCTGACTGATAGATATCCCAGTAGAATAGTTATCAATGGCAGCAGTTCTTCTCCAGGTCAATGAAGTAAATATAGTAGCACCTTAAAAGTTAAGAGGGTGGGCATACCTGGGAGTAGGTGAGGAAAAAGGTAAGACAATTGCAGGAAGGTTTAGTCAGACACAAAGGCGTCAAGTATTGCATTCACCAAAGATTATATATGTCCATTTCCCTAAAACCAATCAATTTTATTACTTAGTTTTTTTTATCAATAGGCTTACATAATCAGATATTTTCCTTGGCAATGGCAACACAAGAAACATTAAAAAAATACAAAACGTACTTTCTGTCTCAGTGGTGACAGTAACAATGTGGTGCAAAAGGCATTCAGGTGAATATTTTCCAAATAGCCTATAAACAGCAAAATAACTGTTCATATTATTTAATTATTTGTCCAGATGCTAAGTAATTGAATTACTAATGCAGGAACTGAATTATAACAATAAGATTTATTGCTATAAATTGAACTAGAAGACAAAAATCAAGATCACTAAGTGGAAAGATGGCTCATAGGTTTTACTTAGAAAAGCCAAAAAAGTAATAATACTGAAAAATTAATGAAATTATTTTCTTCTATCAAAATTCAAAAAGAAATACCACTGCATGTGTCATTTGGTCATCTTGTACCCTATTGCTCATTGCTAAAAATTAACACCTTGAAAATAATTGCCACTGAAGCACCAACATCTACTATAAAAATAGAGGTAGAGAAATTTTATTGAAACTTAAGAAAAAAATGTAAAATTAGTAAATATGTATTTAATATTTTGTGACTTAGATGATACAGAGGGAAAATTTTTAAAAAACAAACAAATGACTCAGAAAATACTTTGAGACTAAAAATTAAGAGAGGATAAAGTTTTTTAGACTACACAAAATTTTTGTTTGTAAATATTATGATGTTTTGTCAAGGAGCAGGTACTAGATACAGTAGGATCAAATTACATCAGAAAGCATACAGCTAGATATATTTTAAGATGCAAAATGATTGGTTGGTAATTTGAAAGTCAGAATCTTGACTTAGACTCAGACATAGTTATGCATTATGAATAAGTACAGAGTACTAAAGAAAAAAATGGAAAGAGTAGTTGAATAAAACCAAGGATATACAGATGAAGTCCATGCTGAGGGGTAACACAATTTTGAGAGCATTAAGAAGTTTTTCTCAAGATATATGAAAAAGGAAAACTATCTGAAAAAAATCTTAGACATTGTTTTTCTCCTTTTCTCACCAACTATCAGAAAATATCAACTCTTGACACACATTATGCTTTCCATTTCATAAAAACAATTGATATGCTCTTACATTCAGACAATGCTTTAATGTTTGTAAAGTATTTTACATAAAGTAACTTATTTTGTTTTCATAACAGCCATGTTTATTTTGTAATCTACTTTAGTAGGTGCTGTTATTATCCTCATTTTATGGGTGAGGAAACTGAGTCTGTGAAAAGTTAAGCAACATCCCATAGATCACCAAGTTAGTGAGTATATGAGGCAGTATTTGAATCTGATTTTTGCTTTTTCCAGACATAGCACTCTATCCACTACACCATCTACAAACATATTTTGCATTAAAATGCTCACTTGAGCAAATCTGAGAAAGGAGGAGACAGAATTTCACAAATAATATTCAATAGCAGACAATACCTTTACAGTCATATAAATGACTGAATGGTGTATAAAATACCACATCCCATTGTGCTTTTTGTTTCTGTTTTGTTTCCTTTTTTTTTGTTTCTTTGTTTGACATTACAAAACATTTGATTCAGGATAGCAAAATTCTACCCTAAAATCTCTTTTCCAAAATGATGTCCTGCTTGGATATGTCAAAATCTTTCAGAATCACTTGAAATATGTAGCAGAGATGGGTGACAGTTAACACTTTAATTCTGTGATTCTCCAATTTTTGAGTTACAGACCCTTTTGGCACTATGATGATGTCTAGGAGCCCCTGTTCAGAATGATGTTTTTAAATATTTAAAATATATAAATTTTTGTGGTTGATGTTATTGTTTTTCTTTCATTTCAAAGAGGACCAATGATATCAAATTATAATGTAATTTTTTTCAATTCTAAGTTTACTGACACCCTGAAATCTTCCACAAGTCCCTTGGAGTTCTATGGACCCCAGGTTAACAACTTGTTGACCAGTGAAAATCAGTTTAACTGGTACAACCTTAATCTCCCCAGTAAAATGTGTATATGACAAGGCTAATAAACCTACAGAACAGACATTACCCTTACCCTCACCTTTTTCTGCATTGGTACAAATGCAGTTAAGTTTCCAACTTCCTTGGCTCTTATACCTAGCTCCTTATTAGGCATTAAGAAAATACCTTTGTTCCGTTGATCTCAACTATATTGCTATCTTCCCTTATCACTGGCCATCTCCCATTGGTGCCAACTAACTCCTCATCTAAAATTATGCATTAGTTTGACCTGAAATGGAATCTGGCATTTGAAGCAGTGACAAAAGCTATTGCATGTTTTAGTTTCTAATGCCACCTCGCTGTATAATACCATTGGATGGGGGTAGATGTGCTAAAGAATACACTAAGACTGTTTTGTATTGGCATTTCTTCTCCTCTTGGGAGGACTACAGTTTTGTTAACTACTAACATTGTGACTCTATTGATCTTCATCTGAATTCTCTTACACCACAGAATCTATATCAAATGTGATGTGACAGAAATGGAAAGATAAGTACTTGCCAAAGGTGTTTGCCATCATCATAACTCAGCACTGAGGTATCTGAAGAAGGATTTCAAGAGATATATTCCAAATGCTCCTATTTCTAGCTATTGCATTAGCTATGTCAAGACCAGACTATTGTTGAACATCCTAAATAGAATCTATAATTATTCAAAATACTTCAGACTAATATTCACAAAGGTAAAAGCCAATGGATGAATAGTCACTGTCAGGAATGGATTGTAGGCAATTGGATAGAAAATCCATAGGTACTTGAATAGACTCTGGGAATGGTCAATTAATTGGGCCCAAAAATAGAACAAGAGGAGGAGTACAGGTTGTATTGCCCTTGTGAAATCATATAGAGCCTCTAAAGACCTTAAGCTTGTCCTTAAAACAAAGGTCCATCTTTTTAACCATTAATTTTTTTTCATGATAATTCTATATGATTGTGTATGATAACAGTGTCATAACACTGTCTCTGAAGACCTGAAGCAACAGGTCAACCAAATAGTGATGATGAGGCTCAATGTGTGGGAGAACTGTGTAGGAGAAAAGATATGTGACTGAAATGGAGGTGATATGTCACATAGAAAGAGGAAGTAAGACTGATGGACAGCCTGTTTGCTCCAGATGCATTCATATCATATGAAGAAATCTGGAGGAAGATCCTTACAATGTAGGAGTGGGTTACCTACATAAAGCATTGATAAGTCACAAATGATGGGTGGATGTGAAATTTTAGTGTCCAAATAAATAAGATCACATACACATAGAAATGTGGAAATAAGAAATAAGTATTCTTTTGACAACATTGCAACAAAAATTACAGACAGAGTTTAATATTTCTTATTGAATGTCCTCTACTAGATGGCTATACAATATTTATATATTGAGTTTACAAATGATTTTTAAAAGTTTTAATCAGATATTATTAGAAAGGATTGAAGATACACTTTCAACAAGGCAAAAATAATATTCTAAAGATTGTTAATTACTTATGCCCAAAAGGGCAATAAAAATGTGCATACTCCTTTTTAGAATTGTAATTATTTTTATTGGAAAACAAATATACAACTTGGGATGGATTTGAGGCAAATTGTGTCATAAGTAGATTTTTAAAAAAAATAAGTGGCTAAACAAAGTTTAAAAGGAAAGTAACAATAGAAGAAAATTTTTCTGGTACAGGACCAGCAGTACAAAATACTAGCATGTGAGCACCTGGATAATACAACCGTTTTGCAATAGTGCATCTTTAAGTACATGTTGTTGACTGTACATAGTCCACACAGCATTACAACTCTACACTTCAACAACATGCTAACAGCTCCTAAAGAAAACTACTTCTTTAAAAGAAAGAAAGGCATAACCCAGATGTTCCCTCATTTGACCAACTCCATGATTGCAGAAGGGCTTAGATATATCCAGAGTAAGCCACATGAAACATATGTTACTTGATCAATTTTCCAAAATAAAGTTTTAGGACAATGACAGTAGATAAGGGGAAGAAAAGCATGGAGGAATGAAGTCCTAATTACTACACATGCATATCCTTTTGACAGTGGGCAAGGAGGAAACCTTTTACAAATAAGTTACAAACAAAGAAAAGGCAAATAATTTTATACAAGAAACTTTAACACATTCTGTACAATATCTTCATTTTTCTGTCATCATTTGTACAAACTCTTCATAGTATACTTGATCATCACCATCAATATCTACTTTCCTGATCATTTCATCAACCTCTTCATCTGTTAACTTCTCTTCAACGTTTGTCATCACATAGCGAAGTTCAGCTTCAGTAATATAACCATTGCCGTCCTTGTCAAGCACACAGAATGCTTCCCTAATGTCTTCTTCACCATCTACATCTTTCATTTTTCTTGTCATCATAGTCAGAAATTCTGGGAAGTCAATTGAACTATTACCATCAGCGTCCACTTCATTAATCATATCCTGTAATTCGGCTTCTGTGGGATTCTGTTCAAGTGACCTCATTACAGTTCCCAATTCCTTTGTTGTTACAGTAACATCTCCATCCTTGTCAAATAGTGAAAAATCTTCTTTGAATTCTGAAATCTGCTCTTCTGTCAGCTGATCAGCCATGCTGTTAGCATTACTAGGTCTCAAGTCCCTATCAAACAACGTCCACACTCGATAGCTGCACTTGGAGCAATCTAATATGCATACTTCTTAAAGAGGCCTATTCACTGAATGGACATTACCTCCCTCTAAGTGAACACCTGAAAAGGTCTAGCCTAAAAAGGTCAAGATCTCCCAATGTATCCTGGGCCATCTCCAATCTTTCTGATGAATATCTGGTCACTGCCTCCAGATGACTCAGGAGGAGAAAGTAAGGCTGGTGACATTGCACAGCCCTCCCTCACTCAAAACAAAGTCATATGCAAGTCATGTCATCATTTCTCTGGTGTCACGGTCTTCTTCAAAAACAAAGGATGCACACAACAACCCTTTGACCTAGCATCACCACCTCTAGCACTGTTTCCCAAAGAGATCATACAAATGGGAAAAGGGCCCACATGTACAAAAATATTTGCAGCCTCTCTTTTTGTGGTGGCCAAGAATTGGAAACTGAGGGGATGCCCATCATTTGGGAAATGGATGAACAAGCTGTGGTACATGGATGCAATGGAATACTATTGTTCTATAAGAAATGATGAGCAGGAGGACTTCAGAAAAATCTGGAAAGACTAATATGAACTGATGCTGAGTGAGGGGAGCAGAACCAGTAGAACACTGTACACAGAGTTAAAACCAGATTATGTGATGACTAACTTTGATAGACTTATTTTTTCTCAGCAATGCAAGATTCTAAGACAACTCCACAATAGTCATGATGGAAAATGCTATCCACACCCAAAGAAAGAATTCTGGAGTCTGAATGAAGATCAAAGCATACTATTTGCTCTCTCTCTTTTTTGTTTAGTTTCTTCTTTCTTTCTCATGGTTCATTCCATTGATTATAACTGTTCTTTATGACATGACCAATGTGAAAATATGTTTAATATGAGTGAATATGTAGGGTCTATATCAGACTGCATGCCATCTTGCAGATGGGAGAGGGAAGGGAGAGGAAGAAAATTTAACACTCAAAATGTTGTAGAACTGAATACTGTAAACTAAAAATAAATACTTTTAAAAAAAGGTTAACTACTTAAGAGTAATTGTCAAATTATTTTTTTGAAAATGAATCATTTCTTCCTTCATTGATCTTTAACAAGTTTCTGAAAAACCAGGCCAGGCAGTAGGATACAAACTTTCTTCAATGAAGTGAAAATGTACAATGCCTATGTTGTGTATACAGAGGCAAAAATTTCAATGTGTTTGCACAGAAACCTAGTATTATACTTTCAGAAATAGAGATGTATGTTTGAAAAATGGGTCTCATCATCCAGTTTACAGAGATTTCAAAAAATTGTTTTCCTATTGAATCTTCTTGGTTAGACTGATGTGTCAATACCCCCAGGATACTGAAATAATGTGTTTTGATATAATTATTTTAACATATTTATTCAGATTATTAGAAAACTGCAAAAAGTTCTAAAATCTACCCATAAAAATCTTTCAACAAATGAGCTCTGCTTTAAAATGAAAAGACTTCTGAAATCTGTTTATTATTTTTTTTC
The DNA here is from genome assembly GCF_028372415.1 of Notamacropus eugenii. Taxonomy (NCBI): domain Eukaryota; kingdom Metazoa; phylum Chordata; class Mammalia; order Diprotodontia; family Macropodidae; genus Notamacropus; species Notamacropus eugenii. Next base: position 134,844,535 of record NC_092875.1, on the reverse strand, counting down.
AAAACCTTAGGGTGACTTTGGCTAAAACTAATAAATTAATATTAAAATTCTCTTTAAGTAAAGCAAGTAGTTATTTATCCAATTTTCCATTTTTGGCTTTCAATTTCTAAGTAATTTTACATGTCAAAGAGGGGATGGATCCTGGAATCATTATCTTACCTTTTATATGGAACTGATTTATCACTCTCCAAAAGCAGTACCTGACCACTAAGTTATTGATTCTACATGTTTCAAGTTTACTCTCTTTAATGGGGGTTAATTGAAGAAACACATAGTGTTATTGCACTGTATTGAATAAAAAAGCTATCTCTTTTATGCTTGTACTTCTCAGTGCTGGATGAGAGAAAAGCTTTTGTTGAACCTATCAGATTCATTCAATAAAACTCCTCAAAGATTTATTCTGTAAAAGTACATATTTTTCTTTGTATTTCATTTTTTTCCACTTTAGTCAAACATTGTATGGCCCATGAAATACATTTTTTAATTAAAATATATTTAATGTTATCATATATTTTCTTGACATTGGATTTTTGAAAGAGTTAATTTTTATTAAAACTTTAATAAATATTAAGTAATTTATTACTAAAATAGATTAATAAAAATAAATAACTAGATACCTTCAGTGAAAACATCAGAAAATTTATGATTTCATCAAAATGGGCATTACCTATCCAATGTACCCTCCTCTTGCTATTGTTGCTTATAATAAATAAAAGAATAATAATGGCTAACATTTGCTTTGTACTTGCTATGTGCCAAGCACTGTGCTAAGCACTTTACAAATATCATCACATTTAATCCTTACAACAACTCTGAGGGATTAGGTATCATTATTATCTCCACTTAACAAATGAAGAAACCAAGGTATAGTGATTTGTCCAGGTTCACACAGCTAGTGAATTTCAGAGGCCAAATTTGAAACTATGTCCTCCTGAATCCAGGCCTAGCACTCTATCTACTGCACTACCTCATAACTCATGATATCCCAAAGAGAATCTCCAAAAGGGAACTATGCAAAATATTAATTTTTCTCATATTTGTATAAAACTCCCTTTTCATTAAATACCACTTTCACAAATCTTCTCATTTTATCCTCAAAATAATTTCGCAAGTGAGTCAGTGTAGCAATTTATTTTACAGGTGGAAAAACTGAGATACAGAAATATTAACTGACTTCTCCAGAGACATGAAGCTAGTGAATAGCACAGCTTGAAGTGGGGGCTTAGCTTTCCAGTTCCTATTACAGAGTTCTTTCCTCTTGACTGCATAATACAATTTGAAAAAGAGTAACTAACTATTTGGGTTTTTTAGGAAAAAAATAAATTTGGGCTTCTCAAACATGTTTTCTGATAACAATTTAGTTTCTAATATAAAGGGTCCTTTATTTGAGAAAGCAATGTGGCAAGAGAGAGAGTCAGATGCCATGTAATATTACTCCTGTTCTCTGAGTGACCTTAGACAACTTACTTTTAAACACTCTGAATCTCAATTTACCGAAATGGAAAATTAAGGAGTTGATATATTTCATCTTTAAAGTCCTTCCCTATACTAATTCCAGTCAGCACCTTCTCTGCAATATATAGTGTTAGAGATTTGCATAGAGCATGGGTCTGCAAACATTTTCTGTAAAAGGACAGATTAGTAAATATGAAATTAAAAATATAATTTTTTTTGGTAAAACAGTTCTACTAATGAGAAGAATGGAAATCTTTTGAGGGAGTAGGATAATGTTTTAATTAACTGAGGTCCAGAATTCCTGTCCCCTATTAAAATCAATTGCAAATGTTTACCTGTAAATGCAGATCTGTAATATTTCATGTATTCAAGTTAGAAAACATCTTTTCAGATAGATATTAATTGTCAAATATTAGTATCAAGTCATTAGCACATGATCTTTAATTTAGTCAAAAGGCAAATAGTCAAAAGTTTATTTTCTTTGGATACATTTCTTCATCTACTACTATTAAACATGATTTAACTCATCATTAGTTCAATGAATTGCAAGTGACTTAGCTATTCTGATCAATGCAGTGATTCAAAGCAATTCCAAAGGGCTTTAGGATGAAAAATACTTTCCACTTCCAGAGAGAGAACTGATGGAGTCTGAGTACAGATTGAGGTACAATGTTTTCACTTTCATTATTTTTCTTGGGTTTTTTTGGCAACATGACTAATATTGAAATATGTTTTGCATGATTTCACATGTCTAACTGATATTATGTTTTTTTCCTTTCTCAATGAATGGGGAGGATGGAGAGTGAGCAAGAAAATTTGGAACTCAAACATTTTTTTAATGATTTAAAAAAATAGATAAATAATTGATTGGCTTAAGAAATAAAAATTAAATACTACAATTCACCATCAGTAAATGAATTTCCTTGCTTGGCTAACTTGTTTGCAATTTTATTTTTGTCAAAAAAAAATTACTGTGATGTGATATTCTGTTTTACATTTTCTCATTTTTCTGACTGTTGTTTTCATGTAAGTTGAGAATATTGTGAAAAGTGCTTAATCTGGTAACGTTGATGTGGACTGTACTTTTTTAGACTAGTTATAATGTCATTGAATAGTAAACACAATGCTTTGTCATCTAATTCTATAACAAAATAATCCATACTAAACAGTGCCTAAAAAGCACTTTACTTTTTCCTTTTGATATGCTGGATGTGCACTGGTAATAAAAAAAAAATGTTACTGCATGGTAATACACATGACATTTGAAATGCTCTTGAGTTGTAACTACATCACTGTGATCTGTAGTGCTCTCAACAACAGCAAAAAATGGTAGGAGAGCCATATCACAAATATCCCACACTGCTGGGAGCACAAAAGTAGCCACAGATAATACGTAAACAAGTGAACATGGCTGTGTTCCAATAAAACTAAACATGGACACTAAAATTTAAATTTCCTATAATTCTCATGCGTCATCAGGTATTATTTTTTTTGATTTTTTTCAACTGTTTAAAAATGTAAAAACCATTCTTAGCTCCCAAGCCATACTGGTCCTCCTGAGTCCTTAGTCTGCCATTTCCTGACCTAGAGTACAAAGAGATTAAAGGACTTATTGGGTCATACAAGTATATGTGCCGCAGGTGGGACTTACAGGACAAATAAAATGCAAAATCTGCTTTCTTTTCCATTGCATATCTCTGGGCCTCATTGTTCATTGGCTCCAATTCTCACTTGGCGTAAGGTTTCAAACAGATCCAGGAATTCTTCTGCTTGATCTAAGAACTATTTTGCTACCATTAACATTATATGCTACTCTCTAAGTGTAGTTGTTGTTCAGTTATTCAGCCATATCGGACTTATGGTGACCCCACAGATCATAGCTATTCATGGGTTTTTCTTAACAAGGATATTGGAATGTTTTGTCATTTCCTCCTCCAGTAGATATAATTGATTCTTTTGTCAGGCAATCAGAGGTTAAGTAACTTGCCCAAAATCACAGAGCTAAGTGTCTGAAGCTGAATTTGAACTCAGATCTTCCTGACTCCAGGACCACTGCTCCAATCACTGAGCCATAGCTCCCTTTCTATGTATATACCCTTTATTTCATTTCAGTTTCTCATCAGTAATTCTCTTCATTTTGCATGATCCAGTCTCATTTTGAAGTATATGCTCCAGGAGTACTTCATTGGGAAAGAACTGTCAGCTGGCCATTAAGTAAGAAAGTAGTTATGAGCAACTAGATGGCACACTAGATGCAACATGGGGCCTGGAATTAAGAAGACCTGAGTTCAAATCTAGCCTCAGACACTTATTAGTTGTGTGACCCTGGGCAAGTCACCTGTCCCTTTTGACCTCAGTTTCCTCATCTGTAAAATGAGCTGGAAAAGGAAATGCAGAACATTCTCATATCTTTTCAAATGGACTTACAAAGCTGGACAACATTAAACAACAGCAAAGCTATGAGTCATGAAACAATACAGTCTCTGAAAGATTATAGGAATCAACGTCTACAGTGTTATCCCATTAGACAATATGAGTTCATACCTTGACAAACAGTTAACCTCATTTAAGAATTGGGAGTTTCTCTTAAAGAAATTTCATTACTGCCAAGGTTACTAGTAGGTCAGTAGCAAGTACTTTTCTAACTTGCATAAGGTTTTTCATACCTAGACACACTCTGTCACCTTGTTTTGTAGCACATTTTTACATACATAATCTCATCTATTCATCACAACTCTATGAGATAGATACTATAAGAATGGAGTATCCCAAAAGTCTTAGCATAGTTTTAAGTCTTAATATAGCAAAACTTCTAAGACTTTTGAGGTAACCTACATTATTAACCCCATTTTACAAATGCACAAATGGAATCCCACAGATGTTAAATGACTTGCTTGTGGTCACTCAACTAGTAAATGTCAAGGGCAAGACCTTATCACAGATCTCTTCTGTCTTGCATCCTTTTTATATATATTATGTAAATACTTCTCTAGGAGTATATTGTCTCTCCTATTAGAATAAAAGTTCCTTGAAAGCAGGACATATTTCACTTTTGTTTCTGTATTGCCAGCACAACACAATGACTGACACTCAAACTGTCCTTAATTAACGTGTGTGGAGTGATTGAAGTCTAGTTTTCTTTCAGGTATATCACATTGCCTCTTGTAAAGAAAAAAGTAATAATGAAATATCACTTTGAATCTGCTGCCCTATCCAGTTTCAACTCCATAGAACAAGAGGCCCCTACCAGGATAAACTCTTCACTTTTAAATTCACTACCATGCTGCTAATCTGGAGCCTTGACTGACTTCATCTCCCTCAGTCTCCTCTCCTTTCAGACTGGAAAACTGGAGGGAGGAATACCAAAGTCTTCCCAATGCCTTCTTTTATAGAGAAGAGAAACTGGATTCATTTCACTACACTTTTCATGCGTTACTCTGTCTGGTTTCAATTCCAGAGAGTAAGATGGACCTAGACCAGGTACTCCCTACTAATTTCTGATGTTCCTTGGAAAAATTACACTTATACAAAAGATTCTGGATTTAATTCATCCATAGAAAATGTAACAAAGCCATGAGGATGACATAGAAATAGTAAGGAAAGCAAAGAAAGAAAGGAAACATTTTAACATACAAAGAAGGGGGGCAGAGCCAAAATGGTAGAGTAGAAAGACGCATATACTCTAACACTTCCCTCACAGCACACAAAATACCTGTATAAAATGACTCTCAACAAATTCTAGAGTAGCAGAAGCCATAGAACAACAGAGCAAAAGAGGTTTCCAGCCAAAGGTAACCTGGAAGGCTGATGGGAAAGGTCTATCTCATGGGATGCTGAGCAGAGCAGGGCCCAGCCCTGGCCATGCTGTACTAGGAGGAACAGGACCTGAACAGATCTCCAGGGCAGAATTCCCAGCAGGGAGGGTCCCAGATCCCTCAACCCACAAGCAACAAAGAAAGCTCCAAAGGTCAGTGTGGGAGGGCTTTCCCAGCCGGGTGAGAGGGGAGTGAGGTCCCTTCAGCACAGGCAGCAGTAGCAGCAAAAGCAGCAGTGGGTAGCGGGTGGCTATGGTGGCCATGGAAGCAGCCTGAGTCCATTGTCTAGGCAGGCCAGTTTAAAGCCTCTGAGAGATTTGAGCAGCTGATCTGAATCTCAGCCTTGAGCACCATACTGGGGGAAGGAGGAGCACTAGGACCCACTTCTTGACAAAGAATTAAGAAGTCAAGTAACTGGCTGGGAAAATGCCCAAAAAAGGGGGAAAAATAAGACTATAGAAGGTTAATTTCTTGGTGAACAGGTGTCTCCTTCCATCCTTTTGGATGAGGAAGAACAAGGCATACTGTCAGAGGAAGTCAAGGCTTCTGTCTCCAGTACCTCCAAAATGAATATGAAATGGGTTGAAGCCATAGAAGAGCTTGAAAAGCAAGTCAGCAGCTTGCTAAAAGAGAACCAAAAAAAATGCTCAGGAAAATAACACCTTTAAAACAAGGCTAACTCAATTGGAAAAAGAGTTCCAAAAAGCCAATGAGGAGAAGGAGGCTTTAAAAATCAGAATTAGCCAAATGCAAAAGAAGGTTCAAAAGCTCACTGAACAAAACAGTTCTTTAAAAGAGAGAATGGAGTTTAGGGAAGTTAATGACTTTGAGATAAACCAAGAGGTTTAAAAAACAAAACCAAAAAATTGAAAAATAGAAGATAATGTGAAACATCTCATTGGAAAAACAACTGACCTGAAAAATAGATCCAGGAGAGACAATTTAAAAATTATGGAACTAGCTGAAAGTCATGATCAAAAAAAGAACCTAGATATTATGTTTCACGAAATTATCAAGGAAAACTGCCCTGATGTTCTAGAAAAAGAGGGCAAAATAAATATTGAAAGAATCCACTGATCACCTCCTGAAAGAGACCCAAACAGAGAAATTCTTAGGAACATTATGGCCAAATTTCAGAGTTCCCAGGTCAAGGAGAAAATACTGCAAGAAGACAGAACGAGACAACTTGAGTATTGTGGAAATACAATCAGGATAACACAGGATCTGGCATTTTCTACATTAATGGATTTAAGGGCTTGGAATAGGATATTCCAGAAATCAAAGAAACTGGGATTAAAAATAAGAATCACCTACCCAGCAAAACTGAGGGAAAACTTCAAGGGAATAAATGGTCATTCAATGATATAGAGGATTTTCAAGCATTCATGATGAAAAGACCAGAACCGAATAGAAAATTTGACTTTCAAACATAAAAATCAAGAGAAGCATGAAAAGGTAAACAGGAAAGAGAAATCACAAAGGACTTTCTAAAGCTGAACTGTTTACATTCCTACATGGAAAGATAATATTTGTAACTCTTGAGACCTGTCTCAGTATTTGGGTAGGTAGAGGGATTACACACACACACACACACACACACACACACACACACACACACACACGCACGCACGCACGCACGCACATGCACACACACACACACACATATAGACAGAGAGTACAGGTTGAGTTGAATCAGAAGAGATGATATACATAAAAAATTAAATTAAATTAAGGGGTGAGAGAGGAAAATATTGGGAAGAGAAAGGGAGAAATGGAATGGGGCAAGTTATCACTCATAAAAGAGATAAGAAAAATCTTGTTCAACGGAGGAGAAAAGAGAGGAGATGAAAGGGGAAAAGTGAAGCTTATTCTCTTCACATATGGCTTAAGGAGGGAATAATATGCTCACTAAATTTGGTATGACAATCTATCTTACACTACAGGAAATTAGGGGAGAAGGGGACAAGTGGTGTAAGAGGGATAATAGAAGGGAGGGCTAATGGGAGAAGGGAGCAACTAAAAGTAAACACTTTTGGGAAAGGAGAAGATCAAATGAAAGAATGGAAAGGAAAAGGGGAAAAGACAGGGTAGGATGGAGGGGAATATAGTTAGTCTTACACAACATGACCATTATGGAAGTCTTTTGCATAATGACACATAGAAAGCCTGTACTGAATTGCTTGCCTTCTCAGTGGGGATGGGTAGGGAGGGAGGGAAAAAGAGAAGCTGGAATTTAAAGTATTAGAAACGAGTGTTGAGGATTATTATTGCATAGAACTTGGAAATCAGAAATATAGGTAATGGGGTATAGAAATTTATCTTGTCCTACAAGGAAAGAGAAGATGGGGATAAGGGAAGGGTGGGGTGTGATAGAAGGGAGGATATATTGAAAGAAAGGGTAATCAGAATGCAAGGCATTATGGGTTGGGAGGAGGGGAGAGATGGGGAAAAATTGGAACTCAAAATTTTGTGGAAATGAATGTTGGAATCTAAAAATAAATAAAAATGAAATACACAGAAGAGAGCAGAAAAGTTCGGAGTGAATTCAAACATGGGGCAGGGGATTCATGCTGAATTTAGCATGAAAGTTTTTTAAAAAGATAAATGTGCATAACTGAATTTCCAGTTTCATATATTTATTTTTATTCTTTATTCTTTGTTTACTGTAGTAATTATATATTGTTAAAGTAATTCAAAGAAGTACCTTTAAAATAGGCACTTTGGGGTCAAAAGAAAGGAGGAAAGTTTCCATTTCCCCAGATGTAGAAACCTCTGACTGACCAGTCACATATACTGGTGAAATTCACAGTATTTTTCCTCCTTATACCATAGATGTAAGATTTTTAATCTTTGTTCAGATGCAAAATTATCTGAGAGCTGAATATAAATTTGCATTTCTGAAAGTAAGACTGTTACCTTCAGGACATGATTTTCTTTTACCCTTAGAGAATGTTTCTAAGGTAGGAAGAACTGGATCCCCTTTTTTTCTGATGAGTGGTTTTTAAAAAGTGGAAAATTAATCCCAAAAATATGCTTGGATTTGGACTGTATTGCCTATAATAAAAACATATAATTGAAGTAGGTTCATGGGCAAAGAATCAGCAGCAGCATAAATGACTATGTAATGGTAATATAATGGGTAAAGGGATTTAAGCCTGTTAGATTCAGAACAGTATATGTTTTGGTCATAGTTCACTGAGACATCCTAAAGACGTTGCTGTTATTTGTGGTCATAGACTGTTTATTGACTTTTTCCTCACATCACTGAGTACAGGGTAGTGGAAAGAAGAATGGAGTTAGGGAATCTGGGGCAAATTTCTGTCTCTGCTATTTACTTTTTTGGGGAATGTTATTAAATCACTTCACCAATCTGTACTTCAGTTTCCTCAGTTATAAAATGGAGTTGGATACTTCAAATAGTAAAAATAACTAATATTTATTTATATAATTATGTTTTATAAATAAATACTTTACATGTATTACCTCATTTATTCCTCATAAGAACACTGCGAAGTAAATGCTATTATCAACCAAATTTTACAGATGTGGGAAAATGAAAAAAAAAACAAAATAATCAAGTAAGAGTTGAAGTGACTTGCCTGGTATCATTAGTAAGGGTCTAAGGTCAATTACAGCTCTAAATCCTATGTATTGCAAGATTCTGCTATAAATTCTATTAAAACCTGAAGGTATCCCCAGAATATCATGGAAAGGGGAAGGCTATTTTCTTTGTTACCCCTAGCATAGTGCTTTGCATAGAGAAGATTTTTAATAAATGCTTATTGAATTTGAGTTAAAATATAGCAAAGACAGAGAGTTCACAGGCAATTAATCATCAAATACTTAGTAAGGACTTATTATGTGTCAGGACAGGCATTATTTTTATTTCTGCTTCCTAAAACTGTGTTTTACAAATGCTAAATTGCTACTGCTATACCAGGAAATTTTGATCAAAATAATATGCACCTGATTATTATTATTATTTTGTAAAGGAAAATATTACATCTCTCTGTGTGTTTCTCTCTGTATTATTACAAAATTAATGCAGCAGAATTATGACCTAATATGCAAATATCAATTTTGTATGTTCTTTTGATTGAAACTCTTCTATTATCTTTTTTTATTTTGGCCCTACAGACCAAAGAGATGCATTGGCAAGCACTGTTGAGACTGTAAATATTTGTGTTCATACTTGAAAAGGATGCATAGCCTCTTTGAAGAACAATAGAGGGATTCATGATAAATATGTCAAGAAAATTACTTAAAAGGGGACTGGAAGAGAGAGGGAGAGGAAAAGGCATTTGGTTGAAGAGTAACATAGTTGAGAACTGTCTAAGAGCACAAGATGAATCTTCCTTACACCTGTACATGAATGGTGCTTTTTATTAAGAGGCATTCATAACAATTAAGTATTAAAGGTATTCCTCTCAACTTCCAGAAGATGAACTATTCATTGGGGGAATGGATGAAGAGCTTCACTATAAAAACAAGGAAGGCAAAGACTCCAAGGAGACAAATGAAATGTCCAGTACAATTCAAGCAGCATGTATTAAGTGTGTACTATGAAGGCCAGTACAGAAAAAATTAAAAACTTAAGAATATGGATGTTTTCTTCATTGAAGTCACTTTAAAGTAGGGTCTTTAAAAGTCAACAGGCAATATGAGAAGTTAGTAAATGGCTTATAAGATGTCATTAGAGAAGACGATTTAAATTTCTACACCATAGTTGAAGGTAAAAGAAATGATTGACCTTTGGCCCAACATGTTTTTTAATCTTATAGGTCCTGCAAACATATGCTTAATAGTATAGGGAGGGGGGAGGAGCCAAGATGGCGGAGTATAAAGACGCACATACACATAGCTCCGAACCCACAACCCATAGAATGGCTACAGGGAAGTAACTCATGGCGAATTCTGCACCCAGAGGCCACGGAACATTGGAGCAAGGGAGATTTCTGTTGCAGAGAGACCCGCAAACCTCTCGCGGGGGGATCCTTCACGCTGCGGACTGGGCGCCGGGACTGGGAGCTGAGTGCAGCCCTGCCGCGGCTGCGGCACCAAGAGGAAAAGATCCGAGCGGGCTTCAGGGATGGGATCTCCAGTGGCCACGCGGGTCCCTCCACCCAGAGAGGGACCTGCAAACCTCTCGCAAAAGGTCCGTCACGCTGCAGACATGGAGCCCAGCCCAGCCCAGACCTGCTGTGGTCGCGGCACCAAGAGAAACAGACCCGAGCAGGCATCAGGGAGGGGATCTCCAGCGGCCACACAAGTCCCTCCACCCACAGGTGAAGGGGGTCGGTGAGAGAGTCTCTTTGGCGGGTTGAGAGGGGTGTGGGGTGGCCCCATAACTCAGCCCCCCCACCCCGGGAGGTAGAAGCTGAGAGGCGGCTGCAGACCAGGGCTCCCCAAGGGGGCAGGAGCCTGGATCCATTGTGGAACGTCTGTGCATAAACCCCCTGACGGAACTGAGCCTGAGAGGCGGCCCTGCCCCGACCTGACCACCTGAACTTAATTCTCTCACTGAATAGCAGCCCTGCCCCTGCCAAAAGCCCTAAGGCTGGAAGCAGCATTTGAATCTCAGACCCCAAACGCTGGCGAGGTGGGTGTGAGGAGAATATTCAGAGGTCAAGTCACTGGCTGAGAAAATGCCCAGAAAAGGGAAAAGAAATAAGACTATAGAAGGCTACTTTCTTGGTGAACAGGCATTTCCTCCCTTCCTTTCTGATGAGGAAGAACAATGCTTACCATCAGGCAAAGACACAGAAATCAAGGCTTCTGTGTCCCAGCCCATGCAATGGGCTCAGGCCATGGAAGAGCTCAAAAAGAATTTTGAAAATCAAGTTAGAGAGGTAGAGGAAAAGCTGGAAAGAGAAATGAGAGACATGAAGTCAAAGCATGAACAGCAGATCAGCTCCCTGCTAAAGGAGACCCAAAAAAATTTTGAAGAAATTAACACCTTGAAAACTAGCCTAACTCAACTGGCAAAAGAGGTTCAAAAAGCCAATGAGGAGAAGAATGCTTTCAAAAGCAGAATTAGCCAAATGGAAAAGGAGATTCAAAAGCTCACTGAAGAAAATAGTTCTTTCAAAACTAGAATGGCACAGATGGATGCTAAGGACTTTATGGGAAAGACAGATATCACAGAACATAGCGAGAAGACTGGAAAAATGGAAGATAATGTGAAATACCTCATTGGAAAAACAACAGACCTGGAAAATAGATCCAGGAGAGACAATTTAAAAATGATGGACTACCTGAAAGCCATGATCAAAAGAAGAGCCTAGATATCATCTTTCATGAAATTATCAAGGAAAACTGCCCTGAGATTCTAGAAGCAGAGGGCAAAATAAATATTCAAGGAATCCACAGAACACTGCCAGAAAGAGATCCAAAAAGAGAAACTCCTAGGAACATCATGGCCAAATTCCAGAGTTCCCAGGTCAAGGAGAAAATATTGCAAGCAGGGAGAAAGAAACAATTCAAGTATTGTGGAAATACAATCAGGATAACACAAGATCTAGCACCCTCTAAATTAAGGGATCGAAGGGAATGGAATAGGATATTCCAGAAGTCAAAGGAACTAGGACTAAGACCAAGAATCACCTACCCAGCAAAACTGAGTATAATACTTCAGGGGAAAAATTGGTCTTTCAATGAAATAGAGGATTTTCAAGTATTCTTGATGAAAAGACCAGAGCTGAAAAGAAAATTTGACTTTCAAACACAAGAATGAAGAGAACCATGAAAAGGTGAACAGCAAAGAGAAGTCATAAGGGACTTACTAAAGCTGAACTGTTTACATTCCTACATGGAAAGACAATATTTGTAACTCTTGAAACATTTCAGTATCTGGGTACTGGGTGGGATTACACACACACACATGCACACATGCACACATACATAGAGACAGAGTGCACAGAGTGAATTGAAGAGGATGGGATCATATCTTAAAAAAAATGAAATCAAGCAGTGAGAGAGAAATATATTGGGAGGAGAAAGGGAGAAATTGAATGGGGCAAATTATCTCTCATAAAAGAGGCAAGCAAAAGACTTATTAGTGGAGGGATAAAGAGGGGGGGTGAGAGAAAAACATGAAGTCTACTCTCATCACATTCCACTAAAGGAAAGAATAAAATGCATACTCCTTTTGGTAGGAAAACCTATCTCACAATACAGGAAAGTGGGGGATAAGGGGACAAGCAGGGTGGGGGGGATGATAGAAGGGAGGGCATGGGGAGGAGAGTGCAATTTGAGGTCAACACTCATGGGGAGGGATAGGATCAAAAGAGATTAGAAATAATGGGGGACAGGATAGGATGGAGGGAAATATAGTTAGTCCTATACAACACAACTATTATGGAAGTCATTTGCAAAACTACACAGATTTGGCCTATATTGAATTGCTTGCCTTCCACAGGGAAGGGGTGGAGAGGGAGGGAGGTAAAGAAGTTGGAACTCAAAGTGTTAGGATCAACTGTCGAGTAATGTTCTTGCCACTAGGAAATAAGAAATACAGGTAAAGGGGTATAGAAGGCTATCTGGCCCTACAGGACAAAGGAGAAGACGGAGACAGGGGCAGGGAAGGATAATAGAAGAGAGAGCAGATTGGTCATAGGGGCAATTAGAATGCTTGGTGTTTGGGGGGGGGAGGGGATAAAAGAGGAGAAAATTTGTAACCCAAAATTTTCTGAAAATGAATGTTAAAAGTTAAATAAATAAATTTAATTAATTAAAAAAAAATAGTACAGGGAAATGATGACAGACTTCCTCAACAGGCTAAATGAGCTCCAGGATGATGGGAATTTGATACTTTAAAAGAGTTCTTTAAGGAGTTATGGGGGACATGGATATATATTGGTACTTTACTGAAAGAACTCAGGGCATCTTCTAGGGATTAACAGGAAATTCCATGATCAATTTGATAACATTACAGATTGTAAATCTTTGTTTGAGGCTTCATAGTCATGCCCATGCCTCTTGGTGCTTTCTGCATAATAGGTTTCAGTGATTATGAGTGAATTATTAGACTTAGAAAACTATGGGATATGGCACTGTGAAAAGAGTCAAGTTCTTTGTGTTGACCTATAATGAAGTCTTCAGTCACTGACTCAAGCTTTTCTACTTTTTTCTTTTTCTTTTTGCCCTTTTAGAAGGACAGTCCAGAGCACAAATAAATAAGACCTGGGTCCGAGAGAGTGGGAATGAGACCTCTTCCCATCCCACCACTTATGCCTCCCCTCTCTCCAAGAACCAGTAATGAATACCTTGTAGCAAAGGTACTTGAAGTTATGTTAGACATTTTACATTGAGGACTGTTCCAAGATCAGTGGGACTTTTTTAACCTTATCTGCGAAGGATCTGAGCTATAATCATGGCATATTTTGAGATTTCTCAGAGAAAATTCTAGATTGAAGCAACATAAAGCAAATTTGGTACATCATCTCCAAGAATGAATCCAGTTTATATAATCCTGAACCTGTGGTGCTAGCCCATGGGTAACACTCATTGTAATTGATTATACATACACATATGAAAAAAGACATATTGACTGGTAAATTAAACACTGAGAAATCTAGATAAATAGATTTTTTTCTCTACTCCCTTTACCTCTCTTTTTCTGTTTTTGGTCTTTTCCTCTTCACTCTTAAAGTCTATTAATTTCCCATCTTCTTTGTTCATTCTTTTCATCTATGACATGTCAGTCAGAGAATATTTATTGGGCTACTATCAGTTTAACAGCATATTCAAAGTACTTGAAAGATTCAATAAACATTAGTCATATTCTCTGTGTTTAAGGTCTTCATTACTGCATAATATTTAACCTCATTAAAATATTTCTGTGAAAAATATTAATAAGCAAACAAATGCAGCTATTATGAATGTTTACCCTCTTTTTAAATAAAAAAAAACTCAGGAAAGTTTCTGCAGGAGGTAGAGATAATAAGAAATTAAGGAAACATTAATGTAGGGCTTTTTGAGTTATCATTAGTTTTCATTAGCATTCTACTCTAACTAGTTGAGCCTACTGTTCCAGATAGGAGGCAAACACCTGAGTTTATTTTTGTTTTTTAAGTTATATTAATCAAAACACAAAATTATTGCATATTCTCATATAGTCTTTATAGACTTTGCAGAAATTCTGAACATTATTATATTTCTCTTTTTTTTCACAGATTCCCATATTAAATGCTTAATATAGACAATTTATTATGATCATTTTTCTTTTATGTAAGTTAAGACAAATCAGTGGAAGTACTATGTATCGGAGCCAGGAATACAGAACAAAAGTCTTCCAATCAATATGCTAGTGATGCTAGGCCTTTTGGATTTCTTACCTTCTTTCAAGACTCAATTCAGATGCCACTTCCTGAATATCCCCAAAGGGGGCAAAAAGAGAAAGATATAGAAAGAGAATCAAGGAACTACAAATATATAGCAATTCATCATGAAATGTTAATTATCCTAGGATGAAGAAAGGCTACTTTTTCAGATTTAAATTTAAGATAGAAAAGTAATTCATTTCTACAGTTTTCTTTCTCCTTTAGCTTTATTTTTAGATTTGGCATTCTGAAAATATAATCTATCACTTTAACCTCCAGTAGGTTTAAGTATCTTTACTTTATATCTGCTACTCCACCTGGTTTTAATTGCACTGAACAAAATGCTCCTCCCAGGAAAAGTTTATCACTTCTAAATTCACTACCATACAGCTAACTCAAACCTTGACTGACACCAACTCCTCTTCATCTTTTTCTCCTATCTGATTGGAAGGGAAAATAACAAACTCTTCCTAATGCCTTCCTTTATAGAGGAACTGAATTTGCATCTCATTCCACTTTGCATGTGCAACTCTGCCTAGTTTCAGCTCCACAGAACAAAATGCCCCCACAATTGGTATCCCCTGGTGTTCTCCCTCCCCCCACTCTTTGTTTCCTGGCTTCCTTTTATGTGTTGACACCAATTTTAGATTGTAAATTTCTTGAGGGCATGGATTGTCGTTTTATTAATTATATCCCCTGAACTTAGTAAGGTGATTGACATATTGTAGGTACTTAATACTTGTTTACTGGACTGAATAAATACAACTCCACTATTGCGCATGCTACAGGGCTACTTCGAAACTTACACTAATATTGGATTCCCCAAGAGTGACTACTTCAATTTTAAGGGTTCTAGGGATAAACCAGAGAGGTGATTATTATTATTTTTACCTAGTAGTATTGCTCATGAACCCCAACTCTTATAATTACTATTAATAGCAATTAGGCAACTAGTTATTTTGATTTTAGTTAGGGGTATTTACTAAGGTGATATAATAGGAAAAGTTGGTATAAAATATACTATAGCATAGCACATACTATACTAAAAGTCTGAGGGATATACTCTCACATAAGTACACACAGAGTTCAGGAGAAAATTGGCTTAGGCATGGGGAACATATGGTATGTAGCTCATATCTACATGCACTGTCATTTTCTCCATTATTGGTAAATCCATTAAGTTGCCCTGAGGTATGCGTAGTTCAGGTTATGCTGAAGCTACTATTATTCTCACTCTGCAGAGGTCACACACCCTGAAATAACTTTTCTTCAGAATTTTTAGTTTGTCTTTCCTCAGCTCCCAGTTTGATGCATTATTTTCATTAGCTCTCTGATGAAAAGATCAGGGGGGAAGTTACTTCTTTGGGGTTCTCACCCCAACCCATTCTGCTTTCTGAATACAAGTACAAGGCTCTGACTCCTGAAAGTACTTTGGAATCTTCACTCTCAAAATATTTGTTAAAATACTCCCTTTGTAATCTCTTTCTCTGTTATAAAAAGCAGAGTGATGTTTCTAATTCTTTCAAATAATCCCAATACATTTCATAATCTGATTTAAACCAATAATTTGAAGTAATATACAACTTGAACTTAGTTTAGAGTGTTGATTGATTAATTGGTTCAGTTGAGGTATCTGAGAATCATTCACACATAATTTGCACATCTCTTTGATTCTATAACTCAGTCAAAAAGGTGTTGTCATCTAATAAAAGTATTAGAATCTAGAGCTTCTTGTTAGTTAGAGTATTGGGATATGGAATACTGCTTTTAGAATAAAATCACATAGCTTTACCCATATGTATCTATTCAAACAAACATGAATGAGCACCTACTATATGCTAGTAGATTATGTGTAAAAAGCTTCCCAAAGGAGTAAAGAGATAAGAGAAAGAAAATAGTTTGTACTTTTTATGGTTACCTTTTCTTACTTCTCCTTTAATTTCTTTCAAGTCTTGATTCTTTTTTAACAACAAGTTTGAAAACAAATTTGGCAAGATTTATGTTTTTTTAAATCATATAGTGACTTCTGATTTGGATTGTCATCTAACATCCATTTAAGTGAATACTTTTCTTAGGAGTATGCACTATATAGCTTATAAAATTATGTATTTAAAAAAGATTTTTCCATATAATAAATTCCTATGCTACTTATAGCTATGTTAAGGAAATGGTCACTAAACAGAGGTTTAAAATAAATGGTCTTTGGATTAATAGGAAATAAAACATATATATTATGTAAATTCAACCATTGAAAACATTGTCAAACAGATTTCATTGCACTATCCTGTTTGATAAAACAATGCAATGCAGCTTAACTAAATTGAAGATATAAGAAAATCTCATAATTATCTATATTTGAATGTGTTAGACACATGTCATTTAAACACAATGTAATAGTGAAACATTTTTCAAGTATTGAATAATTTGATTTAAGAAATTACATAATATTCCAATGAGTCAAGAAATATCTAGTCAGTATTTACTATCAATCAATCAAAAAGCATTTGAGGGCCTACTATGTGCCAGGCACTGTGATAAGCACTGGGATATAAAAAGAGGCAAAATACAGTTTCTTTCCTCAAGGAGTTTGCAGTTCTAATAGGGAAGGCACTATACAGACAAATGTATACAAAGCAAGCTACATAAGGAATAAACAGGATACCAGAACATACTAGAATTAAGAGGGGTGATGAAGGCTTCCTGCAGATGGTAGGATATTATTTGAGAGTTCAAAGAAAGCTAGAGAGGTCAGAAGTCAGAGCAGAAGATAGAGAGTATTCTAGGAATGGGGAAAAGTCAGAGAAAATGCCCAGAACCAAGAGAAGAAGTGTCTCATTCATGAAATAGTCAGGAGACTAGTGTCACTGGATTGAAGAATATATGACCAGGAATAATAAGATTGGAATAGCAAGTGGGGCTAGGTTATCAAGAGCTTTGAATGACAAACATATCATTTGATATTTGCTCTTGATGGCAACAGGAAGCCACTACAGTTTACTGAGTAAGGGAGTGACAAGACTGGATCTCTGCTTTAGAAAAAAAGCACTTTATTGGATAAATGGTGCATGTAGAAGCATGGGAACGAAATTGAGATAGGCTGACCCACCATTGGGGCTATTGCAATAATACAGATATGAGGTGATAAGTACCTGTGGCAATGGCAGAGAAGAGGAGGAGTCATGTTGCAAAGGTGAAACTGATAGGCCTTGACAATAGTTTGAATATGAGAGACAGTGAAGAATCCAGAATGACTCCATGGTTGTAAGCCTGAGGGAACAGGAGGATAGTGATATCTTCAACAATAATGGAATTTAGGAGTTGGGGTGGGGGAAGAAGGCTTATGAGAAAAGATGAGCTCCATGGACACATTTAATTTGAGATATTTATGGGACATCTAGTTAGAGATGTTTGAAAGATGGTTGGAAATGAAAGACTGGAAGTCAGCAGAAAGATTGAGATAGGATAGGGAGATTTGAAAATCATCAACATAGAGATTGACATTAAATCCATGGGAGCTGATGAAATCACTAAGTGAAGTAGTATAGAAGGAGAAGAGAAGAGGGCTCTGGACAGAACTCAGAGGGATATCCAGCAAAGGAGAAAGAGAATGAGTGATTAGAAAGGCAGGAGGAAAACGAAGAGCGTGTTGTTGCTTGAAAACCTAGAAAGAAGAGAGGATCAAGAAGGATCAAGTATCAACCTTGTCAATAAGAAAGAGAAAAGTCCATTGCATTTGGCAACTAAGAGGTCATTAGTAATCTTGGAGAAAAGTAGTTATAGTGGAATGATTAGGTTGAAAGTTAGACTGTAAGGCATTAAGAAGAGAGTGAGAGGAGAGAAAATGAAGGCATCTATTGTAGATGGCCTTTTCAAAGATTTTAGCTAAAGATGAAACAGAAATAGGATGGAAGCAAGAATGGAAGAATCAAGTGAGGGATTTGCTTTTTGTTTTGTTTTATTTTTTTCCAGGATGGGGAGACATGAGCATGTTTGTGGGAAGTAGGAAATGAATTAGTCATCAGGGAGTGAATAAATCAGGATGAGATAATGGGGGTAACAGAGGGGGCAATCTGTTGGTGTGGGATGGAATGGGATTTGCTTGAACAAGAAGATGGGTTAGGTTTGGTAAGGGGAAAGGCCACTTTGTGATGTGAGACAAAGTAAAGGAGGAGAAAGGGTAGAAGGTAACTAATGAAAGGAGATAAGGAAGAGGAAAGAAGAGGAAATTCTTGGTAAATGGCCTGGTTTTTTTTTCTGTGAAATATGATGAAAGTTCTCAGTTAAATGAGTGGGGTAAAAGGGAGTCCTGAGAAGTTTGGGAGGAATGAAAAGTTTGAAAGAGTAGCTATAAAGAGGACAGTGAGTTGACAAGGAATGTGTGTGTGTGTGTGTGTGTGTGTGTGTGTGTGTGTGTGTGTGTGTGTGCATGTATTTAATAGGATTACCTAGCAGCAATGAAAACCAAGTCAAGATTATGTAACATAAATCTGTAGTGGACCCAATAAGAATGGTCTCTGCCTTCACTCACCAGCACAAGAGCAAAAGCAAGAGCAAAGACTTCGAATAGTGGGGATAATCCAAGGTTGAAACTTGGCTGATTGCAACTGGAAATGTGATATGGAGACTAGGGAGTCAAGAGAAGAAGACAATGTAGAGTTAAATTTGTTCACCAAGATGGGAAGAAGAGGAGTGGCTAGTTAAGGGGAGGTATTCTGGAAGAGAACAGAGCAGTCAAGGGATTGCAGGTCACAGAGTGGAGAAAAGAGTAGAGCTTTGCAAAGGAAGGCAGAGAAAGAGGTGAAAAGGCAGTAGACTATGGTTGGATAAAATAATTTCAGAATTATTGAACATAAAGTTTGTACCTTTAGTAAATCAAGTGTATTACCATCTTTTTGAGTGGCTGAGGTAATGTCGAGGAGTAGCTCATGGGAAGGTGATTAGGCTGAGGAACTGTGTGATTAGGGTATTTGAGAAAGAATCAAAATACAAGCTGAAGTGCCCTAGTATGAAGGCAGGAGTTGAGGAGGAGAGGAAAATTATAAGGGAGCTATCAAACTCATTGAGGAAGGAAAGAAAGTGAACTAGGGATCTATAGACAGCAGCTACCATGATTTTGATTGGTTGTTATATATGGATAGCATGAAACTCAAAGGTAGAGAGGTTACTGAGTGATAGAGGAAAGGGGAAAATCTGAAACTGGCATTGGGGAGCAAAGAATGTTCCAACTCTCCCACCTTGATCCGTGACATGAAGAGAAGAAGTGAAGGTAGAGATAGTACTGGAAAGGGTGGCCAGAAAGTCTGTGTCACCAAGGGGAAGCCAGGTTTCAGTAACAGCTAGTAAATGGAAGGAGTGGGAAAGAAAAAGATTTAAGATGAAAGGAAGTTTGCTGCCTGTGGAACAGGAATTCCAGAGGATGCAGTGGAAGGGCTGGAGGAAATGAGGATGAAAAACTTCAGAGTGGGAAGGATGAGGGAGATGAGAATGATGACTCAGGTGGTAGGGAGTATGGAGTGGGGTTTGGATGATGATCAACTGGAATCCAGAATCAGTGGAATGTGAAGGGTATGACCACATTTGAGAATGTTCATCATTGAGTAGAGGGTACAACCCTGCTATCTTTAAAGAACAGGCACAGTTAGAGAGGACTGCTCTTCTTTGCACTAGAATTCTCCACATCCCAATTCAGAAGATTAGGCTGGCAGCAGGAGATGTAAGCTGCCTTCTCCTGGCACAGATGGAAGTGATTGTTTTGGAACAGAGAGATTCCCAGCCTGGCCCCTAGCAGCTTTTCCTCAGGGAACATACTATACTTAGCAGGAGGTAACAGTTTCAAGGAACTATTAAATGCTCTGAGGTCTTCTCACTTAAGGAGGCTGGTTAATATGTGCAGTTCCTTTAGATAGCTGCTAAATTCCATATTTATACACAGTAAAATTTCACTCCTTTAAAAGCTTTGAAAACTGTCCAGAATAGGTGACGTTTCTATGTAACTCAGATTTCTCTTCCGGCAACAATACTTTTTAATTATTTAAAATGTTTAAAATATTTATTATACTTAACTGATTTATTTTAAAAATATACCAAATTGGAAACAAAAACATAGACATCAAACATTTTTTGTGCTTGTCCATGGTTTTCATCCAGAATAGGTCCCTCTTCATACGCAGTGCTCAATAAATGGGTGCTGGATAAATTATCATGGATATCAATTACTATACTACACTAAACGTTGTATAGTAATATACTAATAATGATATGATTCACTAAGACCACATGTAAGAGAATGGTTAAAATTTCTAATCTAGTCACTTGGAATGATTCTGATTGTACTCCTAACTTTTTATCTAATATAAACTCCCCACAGCAGAAAAACAAGGAGCCACATGGCCTGGAAAGTTCATTACATTGTTTATAATAAATTATTATAGTAGGATGTTAAAAATATAGCAATTTACCTGAGGCTACTGAGACATTTGAGTTCTTGTGCCTGCTTTTCATAGTTTTTCTCTTCGTTCTCTATTCTCTTTTCTCTCAGTGTCACTTATTCCTTCTTCCAGCTTTCCTATATTTAACATTCTATTCTTTCTGATTCTAAACCCTTAGTTCTAAGTTATTGTTAGAATTAGCCTGTGACACACATGCACACACACATGGAGACAGAGTGCACAGAGTGAATTGAAGAGGATGGGATCATATTTTAAAAAAATGAAATCAAGCAGTGAGAGAGAAATATATTGGGAGGAGAAAGGGAGAAATGGAATGGGGCAAATTATCTCTCATAAAAGAGGCAAGCAAAAGACTTATTAGTGGAGGGATAAAGAGGGGAGGTGAGAGAAAAACGTGAAGTCTACTCTCATCACATTCCACTAAAGGAAAGAATAAAATGCACACTCATTTTGATATGAAAACCTATCTTACAATACAGGAAAGTAGGGGATAAGGGGATAAGGAGGGTACGGGGGATGATAGAAGGGAGGGCATGGGGAGGAGAGTGCAATTTGAGGTTGACACTCATGGGGAGAGATAGGATCAAAAGAGAATAGAAGTAATGGGGGACAGGATAGGATGGAGGGAAATATAGTTAGTCCTATACAACACAACTATTATGGAAGTCATTTGCAAAACTACACAGATTTGGCCTATGCTGAATTGCTTGCCTTCCAAGGGGAAGGGGTGGAGAGGGAGGGAGGTAAAGAAGTTGGAACTCAAAGTGTTAGGATCAACTGTCGAGTAATGTTCTGCCACTAGGAAATAAGAAATACAGGTAAAGGGGTATAGAAAGCTATCTGGCCCTACAGGACAAAAGAGAAGACGGAGACAGGGGCAGAGAGGGATGATAGAAGAGAGAGCAGATTGGTCATAGGGGCAATTAGAATGCTTGGTGTTTGGGGGGGGGGAGGGGATAAAGGGGGAGAAAATTTGTAACCCAAAATTTTGTGAAAATGAATGTTAAAAGTTAAATAAAAAAAAAAAAGAATTAGCCTGTGAGAAGAATAAATAGTCTCTTATTGAGGACCACAGGGGATATGAATAAGCTCTCTAACCTTAAAGACAGGGTCTTTTTGACACCTATTTTGTTTTTCCAGAGTATATTTTTTTTGTTATGTTCAGGTTCTGAACTGTAGCTTCCATTTGTGAAGGGTAGTATTTTCAATCCATTTGCTATGGATTTTTCCATACACCTATGGTTTTATTCCTAGAAATATCAGTTTAAATTAGCATCACACGATCTTAAATTTAGAGATTGACAAGATCTGAGGCTCTCTAATCCAACCACCTCAAATGAAGACGTCCCACCACAAGGGTTAAGGAACTTACCAAATGTTACACAAGTAATAAATAGCAGGGAAAAGACTGAAACACAGGTCTACTGACTTCAAATATACTACTATTTCCACAGAGAATAAATAAATGCAAAAATTTATAATTTTTAAACCTACTGGACCACTTGAATTTCTTTAGCCCAACACTTCAAGTATAACTTTGCAGATTTTTTTGGTTTAGCATTTTATTTTTCACAATTACATGCAGAAACAATTTTAATATCAGTTTTTAAAACTTTGAGTTCCAAATTCTCTTCATTCACTCCTCCCTGCACCCCTCACTGAGAAGGCAAGTAATTTCATATAGCTTATACATGTGTAGTCATGGAACTGACTATGTGACATGGGAGACACTGGCATGCCCACATCAGAGAAGGTGCTATGCTCTATGAGCAAAGAGAAATGAAACAGCTCAAAAGAAACGTAGGAAGAGCAAATTTAGAGTATCCACCCTAAATGTTCACATGGACTATGTATATCCAATCTGTGATAGAGCATTCTGAGCTCATATTGGTCTGATCAGCCACAGTCATACTCATTGAAATTTGACTTTGTTATAATAATGCCATTTTGATCCTCTTCAAGAATGAAGGACAACATGTGGTCATGTTGTGAAAAAAAAAGACAAAAAAGTGAAGAAAAATACAATAAAAAAGTATACCTCAATCTATATTCAGAGACTATCAGTTCTTTCTCTGGGGATGAATAGCATTTTTCATTGTAAATCCTTCAGCATTTTCTTGAATCATTATATTGCTGAGAATAGCTAAGTCATTCGCCGTTAATCATCTTACAATATTGTTGTTACTTTTTACACACTACTTGTCACTTTGCATCAAGTTCTATAAGTCTTTCCAGGTTTTTCTGAGAATATCGTGTTCATCATTTCTTATAGCACAATAAGATTCCATCACAATCACATATCACAATTTGTTCAGTTATTCCGTAATTGATGAGCATGCCTTCAATTTCTAATTCTTTGCCTCCAGAAAAGAGCTACTATAAATACTTTTGTGCACATAAGTCCTTTGCCTTTTTGTTTTTACCTCTTTTAGAATATAGACCTAGTAGTGGTATTGCAACCTCAAAGGGCATGCATGGTTGCACAGTCCTTTAGGCATAGAAACAAATTGAAAATGGTAGAATCAGGTCAAACTCCCCCAATAATGCATTAATGTCTCATTTTCCCACATCTCCTCCAACATTTCTCATTTCCTTTTTTGTTCTATTAGCCAATCTAATAGTTATGAGGTAGTACCTCAAAATTGTTTAAAATTGTATTTCTCCAACCAATAGTGATTAGAAGCATTTTTTCATATGACTATAGAAAGCTTTGATTACTTCATCTGAAAACTGTTCATATCTTTTGATCATTAATCAATTGAGGAATGACTCATTTTTATAAATTTGACTGAGTTCTCTATATGTTTGAGAAACGAGTTCTTCAGAACAACTTTCTTCAATTTTTTTTCACAGATATGATTGCTAAATGTATGTCCCTCTGTCCTTTCCCCCCATTTTATTCTATTTTCTCTCTTTTTACCCTGTCTCTCCTCAAAAGTGTTTTGCTCCTGACTACCCCCTCCTCCAATCTGCCCTCCCTTCACTTACCTCCTTCTCTCCTACTTTCCTGTAGGGTAAAAGAAAGATTTCTATACCCAATTGAGTATATTTGTTATTCCCCTCTTTGAGGTAATTCTGATGAGAGGAAGTTTCAGTTACCCCCCTCCTCCACCTCTCTCATCTTTTTCTTCACTGTAAAAGCTTTTTCTTGCCTCTTTTATGTAAGATAAATTGCCCCACTTCTCCTTTTCATTTTCTTTTATCCCAGATCATTCCTTTCTCACTCCTTATTTTTATTTATATCATCCCTTTATTTTCAACTCAGACCTGTGCCCTCTGTTTATGTATACTCCTTCTAACTGCCCTAATAATGAGAAAGTTCTTATGCATTACAAGTATTAGCTTCCCTTGTAGAAATGTAAACAATTTAACTTGTATTAAGTCCCTTATGGTTTCTCTTTCCTGTTTACTTTTTTACACTTCTCTTGATTCTTGTATTTGAAAATCAGATTTTCTATTCAGCTTTGGCCTTTTCTCAAGAATGCTTGAAAGTCCTCTATTTCCCTCAATATCCATGAAGGATTATACTCAGTTTTTCTAGGTAGGTGATTCTTGATTGCAATCTTATCTCCTTTGCCTATTGAAATATAATATTTCAAGTCCTACAGAACTTTAACGTAGAAGCTGCTAGATCTTGTGTTATTCTAACTATGCCTCCACAATATTTGATTCATTTCTTTCTGCCTGCTTAAAATATTTTTTTCCTTGACCTAGGAACTCCGGAATTTGGCTATACTATTCCTAGGAGTTTTCACTTTGGGATTTCCCTTAGGAGGTTATTGGTGAATTCTTTCAATTTCTATATTCCCCTTTTCTTCTAGAATATCAGGGGGATTTTCCTTGATAAATTCTTGAAATATGATTTCTAGGCTTTTTTTGTTGATTTAATACCTTTAATTAGTCCAATAATTTTTAAAATTATCTTTCATGGATCTATTTTACAGGTCAGCTATTTTTCCAGTAAGATATTTCATATTATCTTCTGTTTTTTCATTCTTTTGATTTTGTTTTATTGTTTCTCATTTCTTACAAAGTCATTAGCTTCCATTTGATCAATTCTAATTTTTAAGGAATCACTTTCTTCAATGAGTTTTTTTTTATCTCTTTTTCTGCTTGGTGAATTCTAATTTTTAAGGAGTCTTTTTCTTCAATTCTTGAATTTTTTTTGGCTCCTTTTCCATTTTGGCCAATTCTGGTTTTCAAAGCATTCTTCTCCCCATTGTTTTTTTTTTCTTTTTTTTTGGTACCTCTTTCACCTTTTGTCCTAGTCTATTTCTAAAGTGTTATTTTCTTCACTGTTTTTTTGTGTGTCTCCTTTATCAAGCTATTGACCCTTTTTTCATGATTTTCTTGAATAACTCTTATCAAGATATTTGGAGATACCCTGTTTTTCAGAACTAAGGCCCAGCAAGCAGGCTGTGTCCTGAGCTTGGCATAACAACAATTCTTTGTGCTCTGCATGATCTTATTCTCTGTCAGAGTATATTGCTTTGACCAGCACTAAGTGTTCATTGAGGGATTTATGATTTTCATGTCAATCAGCAACTGTTTAGATTTGTTGGATCTTCCCCACTTCCAAGGGGAATAAGAGCCAACATACTGGAGCCTAAAGTCATCTATCACATCTCTTCACATGTTTACAATCCATATTTCTTGTAACAGAAAAGTAAACTGAATCAGGTACTGCACTCCTGTTCCTGCCACACTAACTCTGGTTCTATATCCCACTGAATAACATCAACAATCCTTAAGACTTAAGACAATCAATTTAAGAACTGCCCCACAGGACCCAGGAACAGTGGAACTGCCCCCGCATGAACCTGCCATGTCACCTACTAAGAATCATTGAGTCATAGTTCAGCCTACTTATGGTTTTCTATGAATAGAAGACCTGCCTTTGTCGAAGCATGTTAAGCTGTCCTTCTCAGGATGGGGAAGAGGGGAGAGGAGATGGAGGAAGTTTCCACTTGCAAGCATTTTCTTCACTCTGAAGTTAATTTATGTTTAATCCCTGACACACCTGCCTTCTCCCTGTTCTGTTCAGCTCTAGCCATTCCCAGGTTGGAGGCCAATTCCAGTCTGGCTGACACTCTCATTTTTCTTCTCATTTTTTTCTACTCCTCTTGTTTGATTTTCAAAATTCTTTTTACGCCTTTCCATGGACTGAGACCAGTTCATATATTTCTTGAGGACTTTGGATGTAGGAGCTTCGACTTTGTTATCATCTTCTGAGCGTGTTTTGATCTTCTTTGTCACCATAGTAATTTTTTATGGTCAGAATTGTTTTCTGTTGTCTGTTAATTTTTCCAATCTATTTCTTGACTTTTAACTCTTTAGAAAGTCAGACTCTGCTTTCAGGGTGGAGGGTGCACTGTCCCAAGGTTTTGTGCAGCTGTTTTCAAAGATAATCCTAGGGACCTGTATGTTTTCAGTTTTTCCAAGGTGGTACAACTTAAGGAAAGGTGTTTACTCCTCTTGTGACCTGTGGTCTGGTCTGTGAGTGACCACAAGCACTCTATTCTTCCCTGGAACCACTCCACTGTGGCCCTCAAATTCTGATGTACTTGTACTCTTCCTTGCCCTGGGACTACCACCCAGGACTGTGACCCAGATCTGAGTATGGGTAAAACAACAGAATCCTGGTCCCAGTGCTAGCAAAGAGACCCCTGTAATCTTATGATCAATTGTTTGACCCCCTTACTGTCTGTGAGTTGAGAGCTCCAGAAATAGCTGCTGCCACTGCCTGTTCAGTGGTTCCCAAAGCCTGCTTCTGGCTTGCTGGAGCTCAGTATGTATTGATGTAGCCTTCCCTGGACTGTGCTCCGCTCTCACACAAGTGTGACAGACTTTTCTTGCCAATCTTCTAAGTTTTCTTTGGCTGGAAAATTATTTCATCATCTCCTTTTGTGAATTCTGAGACTCCAGGAGTTGTTTTATATCATTATTTAAATGTGTTCAGAATGGTTTTAGGGAGATCTCAGGCTGATTGCTCCCTTTTTTCCTCCATCTTGACTCTGACTCCCACTAGATATTTCTAAACACTAAAATCAATAGTTAACAAAAGGTTGGCTTTTCTTTATGGTAGTAAAAAGAATAAGAATTCTTTATTTCCTAAACAACTCTTCAAGATGAAAATATTTGCAATTTTCCAATGCCCTGTATATACAAACAATTATGCCCTCTACACATAAACACTGAGTACTTCTGTTTAACCTTCATTATTATGCCATGTTTTGAATTTTTTAGGGGGAAGGGAAGGAAAAACACAAAACTTGGGATACTTTGGGCACTATTTAAGCTACAGTACAGATGAAAGTTCGAATTTGATCATATTTTTTAGCTTTCTTTTTTGGGAGAAGGGAGAATAGAATTAGCAATTAAAAGAAAAGAATTCAAGTTATGAACCAATTTACAAACAGTCTATGAATAGGTCAAATATTAAGGTCCAACCATAGTGGCATGATAAAGAATGTCATCTGACATAATACACTGAAATTTTACTTTTGCCTTATATTTAAAGATGGTGCATTTTAGAAAAGATAAATCTCTTAATGATTATACTTTATCTGGTAAATGCTTAGGTTCTCTGGTCCTAATATTAAAATAAATTAAAGAATGAAAATATAAAGAGATATTCTTGAAAGCATATTCTCTGCAACAAAAGTATGAAATAGATTTTAATTAAATTTCCCTGAAATAAGCATCTAATTGATAGGTGAACTATCCCTCTACTATATTTAATATTTTTCCTTCTCATGTATTTGTAAATAGTGCTAATCTGGGCATTCTCAGCTTGCCAACATGGAGATGCCTTTGAGGAGCCTTTAGAGTATGTCCAGATTGCTTAACATGGAGGTCTCCACATCCTCTAACATATGAGTCAGGTTAGTATCTTTAAAACTGGCATCTTTGATTGGCCTGTAAACCAGGTGCACTTTTTCTGGCTTCTTTTATCTATTGAATCCAGATGATGAAGATTAGAGTTAATTCATATCTTAAGCACCACAAACTGAACCTGTGAGAAGTGAAGGACTTCTTTCCCCTTTTCTCCATCTTTATCCCAATTCTGAGAAATAGGCCTGGGGGTGTCTGTTTCACTACTGTCTTATTCTTCCTCCCAAGTTTCAGGTGCTGAAGATGACCAGCACAGGATCCAAGAGTTTGAGTCATGACAATTTGGAAACAGGAATTGCATGTGACATGGTACAGACACCACCAAATATATAAATCTTACAAAGTCAAGGTGCCTGGGAGTTAAGTCTGGAGGGTGAACTTAGAACTGGTACTGTGCTCCATAGCAACTAAATTAAACTATGACTGTAATTTCCTTCCCTTTCCCACAAACAAAGAAAGGTAGGAGAGAAGATTATGCCTCCTACATGTTGGAGAAATATACTTGTCTATTTGTGATTACACTTTTTAAAATAAATATTTCTATGTAAAAGCTAATCTATTAGTGGCTACATGGCAGTGGGGCTCAGGGGATCATCCCCTAGATTTGGGGGAACATCAGTGGTGGGGTCTGGAGCCACTGGCAGAGACCCTAGACACTCCCAGTTTCCCTTAAGGGAAGTGGAGAACTCTGGGAAGGAGAGGGAGGAGGGTGAAATGTGACCTACCTGGTCTTCAGGAAGTAGTAATCAGGGTAGCTTTTGTTACACATTCCTTGCAAAACTGTAAACACTGTGGCTGTTAACATATCTACTGGCTATTTCACACTCCATCACAAGAAATAAGAGGGAAGTTGGATCATTTTATGAGTTTACTAATCTTCTACAAGGAGATAGGTACAGTAATTTTTGATGATTTATGTCTAGTAATACCATTATCTGTCTCTCGCATATTAACAAAAGTATAGTATATCAATGGAGAAAAGTATTGTTTCCATATGATTTAGAAGCTCATCTGCAGAATAAGATGAGAATGTTGTTACATTGTTAGTATTTCCAAAAAAAGAAAATTCTCACACTTATAGCTAATCTAATGATTCAGAAGCAAGATGGATTGGAGCTGCCAGTGCCAGCTGTATGTTGTGCTTCAGGACATGTTTCCTGATATCACAAGTGGCTTGTGATAGAGTTAGGCCATCAAAACAGGTTTTGAAATAATGATGTTAGTATAACTTCTGTTGCTAGCAACAACTAAAGCTGTTGAGACATTCTATGCTCCAGTGATTTACTCTGTCTACAAAGACAGCACTCTGGGAACTTGTGTGTATACTACAAGACTATCCAGAAAGACCATAAGCTGTCCCTAACATTCTTACAGCAGCATTAGTGGTTATAAGGTAGGTAAAATAGGATAAGAAGAAAAAATTATTCCTGGTAATAGCTTCATCAAGGAGACATATAATCTTAGGATTCTCTAAAAATGGGACCATGAACTTGCCATTACTTACTGTTCTCTAAATATTACGGGTTTTTGTTTTTTTTTAAGAATGTGTCTGTGTGAGTATGCCTATATTTTTGCCACTTTTGAGATGGATGAACTGACTTTTCTAACTTATTTGTAGAAACACAAAATCCTACATTTGGAAGGAATCTCTTAGGTCAGATTTTCTAACCTTTACTTGAAGCAACAATTCCCTCTTCAATTATTCTGCAAACTGATTCTCTATGCTCTACCCAAGGCCTGTCAAAGATAGAGCACTGCAGTTTGGGGGGCCATTTTGAATTGTATCATTCTCATTTTCCCTCCTCTATTTTTGCTATACCATACATATATGGTTCTTTTCTTTCAAAATCACAGATGCCTAAACATTTTCAGAGAAAAAGCACTACGTAAAGCAAAGTACAACTACTTTTTTTTAGGAATCTGCATTCTTGTGGAACCCACTTATAAATTCTCATTGATTAAAGTCTTCTGAGTTTCAATGAATGATATGCATGTGTTTGAAATTATTCAGAAATGCAACCCATTAAACTACCTATGAAAGTTCCTACAAATTGTTTCCTTAGTTTTAAAATGTTCCA
This sequence comes from Notamacropus eugenii, assembly GCF_028372415.1. NCBI lineage: Eukaryota > Metazoa > Chordata > Mammalia > Diprotodontia > Macropodidae > Notamacropus > Notamacropus eugenii. Next base: position 134,814,524 of record NC_092875.1, on the reverse strand, counting down.
TCTGACAAACATACAAAATGTATGTGTAGAAGTTGTAGTCAATCAATTTGGCTTCATTATGTTTACTATACCATATAATTTGTTATATGAAGGACTAGAATGAACTACTTTAGAAGATAAGCAATTCCCCACTATTAGAAATTTTTAAGAAGAGGCTAGGAAACCACTTTTGTGAAATGCGGCATAAGGGCTTTCTCCTCTGGATGGAAAGTGAACAAGGTGAAGAGGAAAATCATGTGCCAGGCACTGTACTAAATGCCTTGCCAATAGTATCTCATTTGACCATCACAACCATGGGAGGCAGGTGCTATTAGTATCTTCATTGTACAGAGGAGGAAACTGGAGAAAACAGGGGTTAAATGATTTGCTCAGAATGAGGCAGCTAGGAAGTATCTGAGGCTAGATTTTAACACAGATCTGAGCGCAATATCAATGCTCTATTGCATCACCTACTGCACCATCTCATTGCCATGGTTGGACTAGATGAACTCTGAAACTCCCCATATGGACTCAGAGATTCAATGAAAAGTCTAATACTTTAATATGTTGTACTGTACAAAACTAAACTGGATTCATTAAAATTTTATGAACTTATTATTTAAGGTACATAATAATTCCTGGGGAATGTAGTCTAGTGAAATTCAAGCTTCACTAAAGGATTGGACCAGATAATCTGCAAGATCCTTTTCACTTCTAAGACTCTATGATTCTACATTTACTACTACCTCCTCCAGAAAGCGTTCTCTGATTTTTTCAGTTTATACAAATCTCTCACCTTCCTGAACTTTCATATCTCTCTATACATCTTTGATTGTAATTTTCTTGAGGGTACTTTTCCCTCATACAGCACCTAATAGTGCTGAGATAGTAGCACATACACAGTAAGTACTTTTGAAATCTAATTACATATTTTGGAGAATGTGTCTTGACAAGAACAAAAATAGACATATTCCATGTTCTTATCATGGTAAACAATAGCTGGGATCAAACTAATTCACCCTTTTCATCGTCAGAAAATATATGAAAGGCTTCTTTCACTTTTTTAATAAGAGATGATCTTCAACATGAAGACTGTGGGTTTGTGATGATAATCATTAAAATTCAATGTTCAACAAGTGTTTGATTAAATATTTTAAAAGTTATAATATTATAATTACCTTATTCAGTCATGTAAATAAGCACTGCCATATAGGCTATATATGTAAAACAAATTAGACTGCATTAAAATAATAAAATGGAAATTAAAAATCAAATATAAACTTAAAATACACTCTACACCTAATATGTACTTCACTAGGGTACCACCAATTGTTTCTCACAGATGAATCATCTCAATGAAAATAAGTATGGAAAGAATTAGGGAAAGAAAGATATACAGTAAGATGATCTGTGGGTCTGAAGGCTTTAAAAACATATATGGGAAGCTATTTTGTCTCTATAATGTTTGAATTACACAAAGAACACTTAAAAATGAAAACAAAATGTAAAAATGAATAATACTGTATATATATACATATATGTATATATGTATATATATACACTAATTGTTACTTTCATCATTGGGAAATTGAAACTCATTATTTAAAGTGACACATTTAAAATCTTTCATAAGAACATGGCATGTCACTCAAGACCAAGCTCTTCTAGTGTATAAAATATTGGGTAATCAAAATATTTAGATATTTGATGCTCTAATGCTTCAAAGATTTCTGCTTTTATTGGTTTTACTTATTTTACACTTTATAAATAATTAAATACATTTTCACTATAGAGAAGAGGCGATGTGCCACTGTTCCAATTTTTAATATAATTATATAACAGCATTTTTTTCTAATAATAGCTAACATGCATATAGATCATTATGGTTTACAAAGCATTTTGCATGTATTACCTCACTCAATCAACATTTATTAAGACATTTTGCTAAGTACTAGGGAAACAAATACAAAAAGAAAGATAATCTCTGCCTTCAAGAAATTTACAGTCTAATAGGAGAAAACACATCATTTGATCCTCCCAACACACATATAAGGTAGATGACATTACTTTTCCCATTTCATAAATGAGAAACTGAGCTTCAGAGAAAACTAATCACTTGCCCTGGGCCATACATCTAGTGTCTAAGGCTAAATTCTAAACTAAGTCCTTCTACCTCCAAGTCTTGAACTATTTGCACTACAGCACATTTTGCAATGAGATCACAAAAATATAGAGAATTTAGTTAAGTATAACTCTTGGATAATTAATAATAATAATTATAAAGCATTTTAGTGGTTTAAGGCTTGCAAAATGCTTTAGAATATTATTTATTGCTGTCCTCACAATAACCCTGAGAGGTAGGTACTATCCTCATTTTACAGATAAAGAAACTGAGAAAGGCAGTATGCCAGAGCCACACAACTAATGTAAGGGTCTAAGGATGTTCTGCTTTGAGAAGTTTAAAAGTAGAATAACCATTTAGGCCTCCCATATTACAGAGGAAACTGAAGACTATATAATAAAACATAGTTTATGAACTTGAACTGACAGGACCTTTAGTGGATAAAATTAAATTAAAAGCTTTGGACCATAGCAGCTCTGCTTCTAAAAAAAGTTGAGCAAGGGTAAGCTCAGGTTTTCGACAAGGTAACCTGTCAATAAAACTTGAACACATTTCCTGAAACAACTTCATAAATGATCATAGGAGTAGCTGAAGAAGTTACTGAGCCTGAACTTTTTAATAAAAAGTCTGTTGATCTATACATTTTGTTGAGCAAGCAAAGTATTTGGTACCTAACAGAATACAGAAAATCTCCTTATCCTGTGGTAAAAAAAAATTACAAACAAGCACCATTTTAGTAGCATGACCTAGATAAGTGATGTTCTGATTGCAAAACCAATGATATTCTACCATGTTGTTTTTTAATTTTTATTTTTAATGTTCTACAATCACTACCATAAAACTTAGATTTTTTTCCCCCCTACCTACTCCCCACCATTCCCCTCCCTCCCCAAGACAGCATACAATTCTATATAGGATCTACACATGCTTTCCTATTGAATATGTTTTCACTATAGCCATGCTGTGTAGACAAACTAAAATAAATGGAAGAAATTATATAACAAATCAAAATATAATACACACACACACACACACACACACAAAATGACCTGCTACATTCTGGGAATGAATTGCATAGTTCTTTCTCTGAGTGTGGAAGGCATTTTGTCTCAGAAGACCATTGGGAATTTTTTTTTTTTAAGTTCTTGTGTTGTTATGAAGTTCCAAGTCTACCAGAAAAAACTCTCACACACTGTGGTCGTTGCGGTGCACAGACGTCTCCTGGTTCTGCTCCTTTCACTCAGCATCAGATAATATAAGTCCTTCCAGGCCTCTCTGAAGTCTTCTTGTTCATTATTTCTTATGGTTCAGTAGTACTCCATTACATTCATATACCGTAATTTGTTCAGCCATTCCCCAACTGATGATCATCCCCTTGATTTCCAGTTTTTGACCACCACAAAGAGAGCTGCTATAAATATTTTTGTACATGTGGGACACTTTCCCATTTTTATGATCTCTTGGGGATACATATTCTACCATGTTATTCTACCATAACTACTAGCATACCAGAACATGTGACCTTCAGAATCACTAATCACTATTCCACAGAATTCCTCCAAGTATAATCAACTAAGCCACAAATTCATATGAATTTAACATATATTGAAGAGAAATATATTAGTCGCTTTTTTTTTCTGGAGGTGACATACGAGTGAATCACCTCAACAGAATCATTGTAGTGATTATATATATCTATATTCTATATATATTCTACATATATAACATACATATTTTTATATTCTACAGATATATAGACACCTATATATCTGTAGAATATAAGGTATCTTCCTTTTGTCCTTCTCATACTGGCCATATAATCAGTAAACATTTATATATGCATTCTAATGCAACAAATGTATATTAAGTGCCAACTGTCTACAGAATACATTCTGGGTGATAAGAAAGTTACCATTTTAGATAAGACATAGTCATTGCCCTGATAAAAATTAGGTTCTAGTAGAATGATGTCATACTTAATATATTACAAAATTATTATAGGATAAACATATTAAAAAGATACAAACCAAGCTCTATATGAGATCCTGGAATGTAAAGGTCATTATTGACTAGGTAAAAGAGGGAAGATTGCATAGCACATGAATTTGTACTTCAATTAAAAAAAAAAAAAAAGACTTGAAGAGGTCCAGAGAAGAAGGAAATTTCAGACATAGGGAAAAACAAAAGCAAGGAGGTAGGATAGTACACAGCCTGTAGAGTACTGGCTTTGGAGTCATAAAGACCTGGGTTCAAATCCTATCTTTGACACTTACTATGTATTTACATATAGGAGGGGACATAATGTCATAATACAACTTTAAAAATCTGTGAATAGGAAAGATCTAAGAAATGTATGAGGGATTTTAGGAAAGGGAAACAGTTTTAATGAGGATAAAAAGAACTTCAAGAAGTAGCACCTGAGTCATACCTTAAAGAAAAGAAGGATTAAAAAAATTTCAGATGTGAAAGAAGTCCATAGCAGGTATGTGGGGATGTCTTGCAAAAAGTGGTGAAGAGTCATAATGATCGAACTACTAAAAGTTACTTTATAAATCTAGAAAAAATAATAACAAAAAGTCCAGAATTTGAAAGGAATTAATGAAAAGGATTGCTAAGGATGGTATCCCAGCCATATCAGATCTTAAATTGTATTATAAAACAGCAATCATCAAAACTACTTGGTATTGGTTAAGACATAGGGTGGGGGATCAGTGCAATAGGTTAGGAACACAAGACACAGTAGTCAATGATAATAATAATTTACTGTTTGATAAACCCAAAGACCTCAGCTTCAGGAATAAGAACTCACTATCTGACAAAAACTGGTAGGAAAACTGGAAAATAGAATGGCAGAAACAGGGCATAGACCAACATCTTATAGTATATACCAAAATAAAGTCCAAATGGGTACACAATTTAGATATAAAGGCTGATACTATAAGCAAATTAGGACAGTAAAGAATAGTTTAACTGTCAGATTTATGGAGAATGGAGAAATTTGTGACCAAATAAGAGTTAGAGAACATTATGAAATACAAAATGGATAATGTTGATTACATTAAATTGAAAAGTTTTTGCACAGCAAAGTCAATGCAACCAAGATAAGGAGGGAAGCAGAAAACTGGGAAAGAGCTTTTATATACAATATCTGTGATAGATAGAGGCCTCGTTTTAAAAATATATAGAGAACCGAGTCAAATTTATAAGAATATAAGCCATTCCCCAACTGATAAATGGACAAAGGATATAAACAGATAGAAAAGGAAAAAATTAAAGCTATCTGTAATCATATGAATAAATGCTCTAAATCAACATTGATTAGAGAAATGCAGATCAAAACAACTCTTAGTTACCAAATCACACCTATCAGATTGACTAACATGAAAAGACAGAACAATTATAAATGCTGGAGAAGATGGAATTGAACCAACCATTCTAGATAGTAATTTGGAACTAAATGTGCATACCCTTTGACCCAGCAAAATCACTTCTAGGGTTGTATTCCAAAGATATGATTAAAATTGGGAAAGGACCCACATGTACAAAAATATCTATAGCAGCTCTTTTTGTGGTGGCCAAGAACTGGAAATCAAGGGGATTCCTACTGAATGGAGAATGGCTGAACAAATTGTGGTACATGAATGTATTTGCTGAAGAAGACCATGCCCTCAGAGAAATGATGACATGACTTGCATTTGACTTTGTTTTGAGTGAGGAAGGGCTGTGCAGGTCAGTAGCCTCACTTCTCCTCCAGAGCCATCTGAATCCAGTGACCAGATATTCATCAGGATGACTGGAGATGACCCAGGATGAGGTAATTGGGGTTAAGTGACTTGCCCAAGGTCACACATCTAGTGAGTGTCAAGTGTCTGAGGTGAGATTTCAATTCAGGTCCTCCTGACTCCGACACTGGTGCTCTATCCACTGCTCTACCTAGCTGAATACTACTGTGCTAAAAGAAATGATGGGCAGCTAGACTTCAGAAAAACCTGTACAGACTTATGTGAACTAATCCTGAGTGAAATGAACAGAACCAGGAGAAAACTGTACATAGTAATAGCCACATTGTTCAATGAATGACTTTGTTAGACAGCTCTTCGCTGCAATGCAAAGATTAAAAACAGTTCTAAAAGACTCAGGATGGAAAATGGCATCCACATACAGAGAAAGAAATATGGAATCAGAATGCAGATCAAAGCATATTATTTGCTCCTTTTTATTTTATTTTTTTTATTTCTCCTGCTTCCTATTAGTTATAATTCTTCTATGCAATATGACTAATGTGCTGAATAAGAATGTATATAGAGTGCCTATATCTGATTGCATGCTGTCTTGGAGAGGGTGAAGAGGAGGGAGATGGGGAAAATTTAAAACTTATGGAAGTGAATATTGAAAACTAAAAATACTATTTTTTTAAAAAGTGGTGAAGACAAGAAAGGACATAATGAGCTTAGGGAACAATGAATGGCAAAGATTTGCTAACACATGGTCTATTAAGGGTATAGTATGGAAAACAATAAGGCTTAGATCTAGATTGAAGGACAGGCTAAGGAACACATATTTTGTTCTATAAGCAATGCAATGTAATTTAAGATTCCTGATTGGGAGAATGTAATATCACATGTATCAGGAGGTTTACTCTAGCAGCTGTGTAGATAGATCGTAGGGCACTGAAGGCAGAGAATCCAGTTGGGATGGTGTTGCAATAGTTCTTATTAGAGGTAATAAGGTCATGAACTAATTGATTGATTAATTTACTGATTTGGCTGATCAAAGGCTACAGCAGTTGAAATGGAAAGCAGAGGACACGAAAGAAACAATATATTGACATGCTATAAATATTATGTGTTTATGTAGAATGAGGAAGAATAAAAGAAATTTTAAGCCCAAATAACTAGGAGAATGATCAGTAGAAATATGGAAATTCATTGGAAACATAGGTTTTGGAAGGCAGATAGGTTTAATTTTGAACATACCTATTTTTAAGGTCTATTCATATTGTCTAGTTGAAGATGTTTCAATAGACAGTCGGAAATATGCCTACACCTCAGTAGAAAGGTTTGGGAGTTATCTATACAGAGATAATTGCTGAAGTCATGTGAGATGATATGATTGCCAAGGGAAGGAGAACAGAAGAAGAAAACGAGAGGGCAGAGGGCAGAGCAGCTACTCTAAAAATGTTTAATTTGGCATCTGTTGTGACTGTGCCCACTATTAAATGTGAATAAAGAGGCTGAAGAGAATGGTTTTAAAAGAACAAGAAATTCTTTAAGATTTTTGGTTGATTACATATAATATTCCCTGGTACAAAACAAAGTACACTAGCTAAAAATATGCATCATTCAATTAGCAAAACACATAGCAGATTCAAATCTATAATTATCTCACTGAGTGAATAGTCTGCCCCTTTGTGTTAATCAAAGAACACAGTATGTACTGATCCTTGAAGGTCAGTAAACTAGGAAATTTTCAGATTAGAAGTGGGAAAAAAATCCAGAGCCATGGGATATGAGTGAAACCATCTACTTGGGGGCCCTTATATGTCAAATCCTAGAGACATTAACAGAAGCACCCTAGCTTATTTCAACTGTTGTGACACACACCATCTGTACCTCTACAAACTGTGAATTAGATTTTCATTTAAGCTATCAAAAGCAGAAGTGGTACACTAAAGTGAAAGTGAATTATCTCATTTTGTGAGTGTGTGGATAAACTAGGATTAGAAGAAGGAGTCAAAAGACAAGCATTTGCGGCTTTGAGGCATTCCTGAAGAAGAGGAAGAAAAAAAAATGTAGAATATTTGACTTGCTAATACCCCAAACCACAAAAGCACATTAAATAAAATTTAGTACAGCTAGCAAAGAAAAAAACAATAAAAGGAAATAAAGTATCCTATATTGAAACTTTGCTTTTTTTGTAACAGTGAATGACCTGGGGATAAGGAGATAAAAAAAGGAAACAAGAAGATAAATATGTAAGAAGAAATTAAGATATAAGAGAAGTGAAGATGGAGGAATAGAACTGAAGCACCATGGACTAACTCCTATTACTTCACCTCCCCTGCCCCCCATGGCATCCTGATCAATTACAAGTGATTCATATTTTATGGGGCAGAATCACAGAGTGAGAGTGTTCATAAATGGGAAGAGGGGAGGGACAAAGAGTAATGGATAGCATGGGTTACCAAGTCAAAGGGTGAATAATAAGGAATGGTGGTTTTTTTAGCTCCTAGAAAGAAGTGTAAAGGAACTCTAAGAAGATGGGAGAGGTGACAGAAGGGAAGGATCAAATCTGGAAGAGGAGTGAGTCTTACCCAAGTAAGTGTGCACTTGTGATGAGATGGGAATCTCGTGAAAATTTTAATATCAGGGAATTGATGCACTGAAAAGCCTATGGATAGGTAGTATCTTAGCCCAGGAAGAGATATGAGTAAGCTCCCGGGGCAAATGGTACCTATGGTGGTTAATGACATATAGATCCAGAGATAAGATAGTATATATGGTCTCTGGAAAGAGAAGAAGGAAATGGGAAGAAGGTAGAACTAAGCAACACAATGCAAAGCCAAGTGATCCTTTTGCCAAACTTTGACACAGGAGGGGGAAAAGGGCAAAATCTGTAATCACTTAAGAGATTTTAGCCTAATCATCCAAACACAAAATGCCAAATAGATAGAGAATATTTGCTACCTAGGGTATGGAATGTAAGGGAGATGTGTTTATTAGTCTTTTACTATGTGAGAAACATTGTGCTAAGTTCTGGGGATACAGATAAAAAATCATGACAGTTTCTATTCTCAAGGAGCTAAAACTTTAATTGAAAATCATAACAAATAAAGGAGGTTCATGTCCATTCTCATTTCATGAATGATGGAAAGGTCAAGCACTAATTAGGTCTGGGAAGAGAAAATAGGAAGGTTGATAGTAAGATCCCAAAGACATTGAAGAGCAACTGCAAGACAGATTGTGCCTTTACAAAGTAGATAGTGGGTTCAAAGATTGCAGTGGAGTGTGGGTGATAGGCTATACCTCCAGCAGTGGCAAAGATACAAGGATCTGAGAGTTGAATAGGGAAATAGAAGCTCACTACTTTGGTGTCATTAAGTGGTCTTGGTCTGACTTCTGGCTGCTAGTTGACATACTGGAGGGAAGGAGAAAGTTTGTTACTCCCATCCTTGGGGCTGGTCATGGTAGCTGGTTCCAGTCATTTAGTCTCCCATTAACAACAATGACCAGCAGTAACAAAAAACCAACAGGAGACAGTGCTTGGCATAGGACATACAATATGCCTATGAATTTAGCACAAATTTTGTGTCCAACACACTGAATGCTACTCAAGATAAATGAGGAATAAGTCCAATGGGAATGGTATGATACTATCACCAGAAGAAAAGACATCAGTGCTTTTACTATATCAGATTACGATACCCAGTTGGATGACAACTAATAGAACTTATTCATCAGTGTGTGTGCGAGTGTGCACACGTGTGTGTGTGTGTGTGTGTGTGTGTGTAATAATAACAGATAGAGATAGTAGATATGGACAAGTAGAGCCCAGAATGAAACAAGAAGTGCAGAACTGGCTAAATTGTTTTTGGAGAAAGAAATCTCTTGCCTCTAAGATTTAAAAAAAATAAAATTCATTCCTTATAAAATTCAGACCCTTAGCTTAGGCCAGGTAAAGGCACAAACTGTAAGTAGAGAAGAATTTTACAACTTCATGGATACTAAAAAGTAGGCCTGTAAGTTTGGCAAAGAATATATGCCTGGAAGAGACTGGATATGACTCAAGCCCAGGCCTACCGGGAGATGCGTGATGGTATCACAAGAAGTTAACTGTGTTTCTGTAGCATCAAGGGCATATGTCAATCAAAAATTAAATGAATAGGCATCTATTCAACATCTATCGTAGGCTAGGCACTGTGATAAGTGCTAGGAATATAATGAGTAGTAAAAGTCATTCCCTGTGCTCAAAGAGCTCTCAATCTAATGGGAGAAATAACAAGAAACAAACATACACAAAGAAACTATATACAGGACAAGTAAGGATTAACTTAGAGTGATAATAATAGAATTAGGAGGGGTTTAGAAAATCTTCTTATAGAAATATGATTTTAGCTGAGATGTGAAGCAAGCCAGGAAATCCAGGAGGCAGAGATGAGGAGGGAAAGCATTCCAAGTGTGGGGAAAGTATCAGAGAAAATGTCCAGAGAAAACAGATGGAAGAGTCTTGTTTATTCATGGAGCAATAATGAGGCCAGTGTTACTGGATGCAAGAGTATGTTTGCAGGGAAATCAGGTTAAGGTGTAACCAAATTGGAAAGGTAGAGAAGGCTAGGTTATAAAGGACTTTGAATGATGAAACATATTTTATATTAAATCATGGAGGTGATGGGAGCCATTGGAGTTTATTAAGGGATTGACATGGACCCCCACTTTAGAAAAATTATATTTATGTTGAATGGAGGATTAACTGGAACAGGGAGAGATGTATGACAGGCAAACCTACCAGCAGGCTATTATAATAGTCCAGGCATGAGGTATGTTGGGGGGCAAGGTGTAAGGTGAGAGAAATTATTTTTAATAACCTATGATTTGAGGAAATTCAGAATTCCCTCTTTTTCTAAAGTCCTCCTTTCAAAACTCATTCTCTGAAGTCTGAATTGACTTCCTCCTCAGTCCTAGTCAGACCCCACCTAACCTTATAAGGAATATAATCTAAGTTAGGGAAGTTCATTGTACTCTACACAGGTTTGGGTGGGGATAAATTCTTCGACTACATAGCCCAAGGCTGGTAAATGATATAATAGGTAAATGATATAATGAATAATTCCTTCACTGTAATATTCATTCTTTCTCACTACTTATTAACCAATAAGAGTTGATTATCATCCTTAGGATCACCCCCTATTCCAAGGGCATATAAACTGTGAACCCATGGCCATGAGGGGTCTTTGGCATTCAAGAGTGTCACTGACTGGCTTTACTAATATAATGCTATCATTATTAATAAAAAGACTAATTATGCAGAAATTATGTCTCTCAAACTTTTTAAACATCACAAGGATATAAGAAAACTGGAAATTTAGAAGGAGGCTAGGTCATCAAGGATTTTGTAAGGACATGAACAAGGGAAGTAAGAGTACAGAGAAAGGAGGGTGACATATTCTAGAATTTTTACATATGTGAAATCAACAGGCCTTGACAACAAATTGGATTGGAGAGTTGGGTTGCACATAGTGTGGAGTCAAGGTGTCGAGTTATAAGTCTGATGGACTTGGTACTGAAAGAGAATGTATTAGCTATGTGTTGCCTATTACTTATGATTATTCCCATTAGTGAAAGGAGGTTTTATATTTGTGGAAGATTATGTCACAGGTTTATGAGGGAAATGATTCATTGCTACTATTCTTAATATGGTATTTCATTAAATGCTTTGAATTTGAATTAATCTTCTCCCTAGTAAAGGTAAGTACATTGTTTGGGGCTTCTGAGCTTTAGTTTTGCATGGAAATGAACTAGCGTAATAGCTTGAACCTGGGTAATATTATTTGGGGGAACCTACCTGTGTTGAGTAGTGGGGTACACTCAAATGCTTCAAACCTAAAAAAAAAACAAAGCTAAAATAATGGCATAAACTCCACAAAGAGAAAACATGGACAAAAATCTTCCATGGATGATAGAATTTCAGGAATTAGGAATAAATGATCTGTACTTATAGAATGACCACACATACTGTTAAAATCATCATGATGTACAGTAAGAAACAAATTTGGTTTGAATGTTTTAAAAGTAAAATGCATAGTCAGGAGCTCTCAGTATACAGATAGTGAGGGGATCAAACAACTTATAGAAGACTACAAGGAATTTCTTTGCTGGAAGAGGGGAATGGATGCTTTGCCCTTCCTTAGATCTGGGTCAAAGCTCTGGGTGGCAGTCCCAGGGCAAGAGGAAGCACTAATTCAACAGAGCTTACAGCCACAGTGGAATGGGAATTCTCCTGAGAGTTCCAGGGCAGAAAAGAATGCTTGTCATCACTCACAGACCAGACCACAGACCAGGAAAAGGGTCAACACCTCTCCTTAAATCATACCACCTAGGAAGAAGTGAAAACTTACAGGTCCCTAGAAGTATCTCTGAAAACAGCTGCACAAAAATCCTAAAGCTTGGGGTGGTGTACCCTCCATCCTGGAAGCAGACCACTTTAATAAAGAGTTAAAAGTCAAGAAATAGAGGAGGTAAATGAGCAGACAGAAAAAATTCTTTCCATAGACAGTTACTATGATGACAAGGAAGATAAAAACACACACTGAGAAAATAACAAAGTCAAAGCTCCTACATCGAATGCCTTCAAGAAAAATATGAATTGGTCTCAAGTTATGGAAGAGCTCTAAAAGGATTTTGAAAATCAAGTAAGAGAGGTAGAAGAAAATTGAGAAGAGAAATGAGAGTGATAGAAGAAAACGATGAAAAGAAAAGTCAGCAGCTTGGTAAAGGAGACATAAAACAACACTGAAAAAAATAAACACCTTATAAAACAGAATAGGCTAAATGGTAAAAGAGGTCCAAAAAGCCAATGAGGAGAAGAATGTCCTGAAAAGCAGAATTGCACAAACAGAAAAAGGCACAAAAATTCACTGAAGACAAAAATTCCTTAAAAATTATAATGGAGCAAATGGAAGCTAATGGCTTTATCAGAAATCAAGAAACAGCAAAACCAAAAGGAATGAAAAAATAGAAGACAATGTCAAATATTTCACTGGAAAAAACAACTCACCTGGAAAATAGATCCAGGAGAGAGAATTTTAAAAATAATGGATTATTTGAAAGCCATGATAAATAAAAGAACCCAGACTTCAGCTTCCAAGGAATTATCAAGTAAAACTGCCCTGTTATTCTAGATGCAGACATTAAAAGAGAAATTGAAAGAATTTACCATTTACATCCTGAAAGAGATTCCAAAATGAAAACTCCTAGGAATATTATAACCAAATTCTAGAACTCCCAGGTCAAAGAGAAAATATTGCAAGAAGCCAGAAAGAAACAAATTAAGTGTTGTGGAGTCATAGTTAGGCTAACACAACATCTAGCAGCTACTACATTAAAGGAAGAGAGGGCTTAGAATGTGATATTCCAGAGAACAAAGAAGGTAGCATTACAACCAAGAATTACTTACCCAGTAAAACTGAGTGTAATCCTTCAGGGTGAGAAAATGCGTGTCTAATGAAATACAAGACTTTCATGCATTCTTGATGAAAAGACCAGAGCTGAATAGAAAATATGACTTTCAAATATAAGACTCGAGAAGCATAAAAAGGTAAAAAGGAAGAGAAATCATAAGGGACTTATTAAGGTTAAATTATGTTTCTACAAAGGAAGGTGATACTTTTAATTCATAAGAGCTTTCTAATTATTAAGACAGTTAGAAGGAGTATATACAGACAGAGGGCATAGGTGTGAGTTGAATATAAAAGGACCCTATCTAAAAAATAAAATTAAACAGTGAGAAACAGGAATGCACTGGGGGAAAGGGAAGGGGAAAGGAAAAGGTAGAACTCTGTAAATTATCTCATAAAAGAGGCAAGAAAAAACTTGTGATGGGGGGGGAAGATGGGGGAAGTGGAGGGGAATAAGTGAACCTTACTCTCACCAGAGTTAGCTCAAAGAGGGAATAACATACACACTCAATTTGGTTTGGAAATCTATCTTACCCTACAGGAAAATAGGAAGGAAATGGGATAAGAAAAGGGGGAGTCAGTCATAGAAAAGTGGACAGATTGGAGGAAGGAGTAGTCAGGAACAAAGCACTTCTGAGGAGGGGTCAAGTAAAAAGAAACAGAGAATAGAATAAACAGGGTAAGATAAGGAGGGAAACACATTTAGCAATAATAACTGTGAAAAAAAAATTCAAGTGTTTCCCTAATAAAGACCTCATTTCTCAAGTGAGAACTAAGTCAAATTTATAATAACAGGGGCCATTCCCAGTTGATAAATTATCAAGAGACAGGAAGTTTCAGATGAAGTAATCAAAGTTATCTTCAGTCCTAAGAGAAAATGCAGTAAATCAATATTGATTGGAAAAATGTAAATCAAAACAATTCTGAGGTACTACCTCTTACATATTAGATTGATCAATAGAACAGATAAGGAAAATGAGAAATGTTAGAGGGGATGTGGGAAAAATGAGACATCAGTGCGTTGTTGGTGGAGTTTTGAACTGATTCAACCATTCTACAGGGCAATTTGGAACAATGCCCAAAGGACTATGAAATCATGCACACTCTTCCAGCTAGCAATACCACTGCTAGATCTGTAACCTAAAGAGATAAAAAACAAAAAAGGAAAAGGACCTATATGTATCAAAATATTTATAGCAGCTCTTTTCTGGAGGCAAAGAATTGGAAATTGAGGAGAATGTCCATCAACTGGGGAATGACTGAATAAATTGTGGTATGTGATTGTGATGGAATCTTATTTTGCTATAAGAAATGATGAGCAAGATGCTCTCAGAAAAACCTGGAAAGACTTACAGAAGCTGATGCAAAATGACATGCAGTGTATACAAAGTAACAGCAATATTGTAATATGATTAGCTGTGAATGACTTGGCTATGCTCAGCAATAGAATGACCCAAGAGAACTCTGAAAAACTTAGGATTAAAAAGTGCTATCCATTCCCAGAGAAAGAACTGATGGTGCCTGAATATAGATTGAAGCATATTTTTTACTTCATTTTTTTGAGATTTTAGTTTTGGCTTTTTGTTTGTGTTTTTATTCTTAGGTCTATGTTTTCTTTCATATAACTAATATGGTAATATGTTTTGCTTTACACACACACACAGACACACACACACACACGTATATATATATATATATATATATATATATATATATATATATATATATATATATATATATATATATATATATATATATATATATATATATATATATATATATATATATATATATATATTTGAGGAGGGATTCAAACTCAGGTCCTCCTGACACTTAATCCAACACTCTACTATACCACTTAGCTGCCTGTATATGCTTGTATTTTCCCTGAGACCTGCATACTCTCTCTAAATTAGGCAAGTAAGGGTATGGGGAGGAAGAAGGGTTACAGTTCTTCCATATCTGACTGAGGCCAAGAGAGGCTTAAGTTGCTTCCCCAAAGCTCTTTTACTGGTACTACGTAACAAAGTAATCGTCTGAGGTTCTTCACTCTTTCAGAAGACTCTTAACCTTATATTTAACTCTACATGTCCAATAGCCCTTGCTCCCTTTTCTCCATCAAATTCATCTGATCCCTTCTGTTTCTTTACACTAAATAGCCTGTAATTCTGAGATTTCAAATATGACTCTCTGTTATTCTGTAGGTTTAGTTAGCGAAGGGCCAAAGGGCATAAAATATGGCATTTTTAATGTACTTCAGTAACCTGCAATTTTGTCATAGTGAAATCTGATAAAGCATTTCACTACATAGGTCACATTCCATTTACAACAATATAGGTGCCTGAGGATCATAGTGGTTAAGTCACTTGCCTATGATCACTATCTAGTAGCTGTTAGAAGAAGTTCAGGACTCTTATCCTCCACAACACTAGACCTCCTAGTCTCAGATTTTAAAAATATATCGTACCTAAAGATGCAGTATGGAATCTTATAGAGGTAAATTGCCACATGATGCAACCATATTCATTTCATAAGGCAAAGTACATGTAAATTTTTAACAAACTGTCAACAAATGAAACAATGATAAGATATGATTTCCTTTCAGAAAAACAAAAGTAATAATAGTGGAGTTAAGTTAGACTTACTGAAAGTTCAGACCACCTATTAATAATAGTAATATTAAAATTATTAAATATTAAGTTTTTATTTCATTATTTAATTTAGTAAATATTAAAATTAGAACACATTGTGGAGAGAATTTATCCCAAGACAACTAACTCCAATACAGTCTCAATCAGTGTAAATTTAGAACACTATAATAAAATTCATAAAATAAAAGCTATCTATCACCTTTGAAATTGTGGGCTGATTAAAGCACATGAAGAGAAAAATGTTACCATACCTATAATTGAACTAAGATCCAATAGAGAGATATAAAGAGAGTCTTTAGATGGAAAAAATTAGGTTAAACCTAGAAATTTAAATTGTGGGAGTTCTAATACTCACCTAGTTCATTTTTTGAAAAAGCTACTCAACATAGAAGATTTAAATTCTACAAATAATTTCCTGAAAATTCAGGTTCCTACATTCTACATCAGTATTTCTACAGTAATTTACTTTGACATTTTTTTACAATTATCAGGGTTATTGTTTATTTAAATAAGCATTCTCTTTCTCTCACACAATCCATCTGTTCCTACTTGATCCTGTAGTTAATTTATGATACTTATTTATAACATTGTATTATTTCCATGGCAACCAACTTTTTGTAAAATACAGAATGTTGGCTTCAGCTTCTTTCTCCTGCAGGAAAGATCCTGATTTGAAGCTAGGTAAGCTTGAGCTGAAAGGCAAATAGGTGCCAAAACAGAGAAGATGTCTAGAAAAGGGAATATCTCTCATTACATGCAACAGTGACAATGGTACTTCCTAGACAAGTCCATCATAGTGTCCTCATTTTATACTCACTGTACCCCTCCTGCCTTCTATTCTTCCATACGTTAATACTCTGGGAGAACAGGCTAAGTTCTATAGTACAATGTAGAACCACTATGATAATATTCAAACCACTAGGTGCATTTGAATACTTAGCTGAAACCATTACCAGATGAGAAATAATCAAAGTTTACTGGACAGCAACATCCTTTGCAATAGGGGAATCATTATTTTCTATTATAATTTTTGACATTATAGGACTTACATTGAAAATTCACTTTTGCAAATGGATTGTTTAATGTGGAAGTTCCAAAAACATGGAATCTTAAAAATAATTTTGCCTGATGTGATTCTGGCCATTCCTCTCAGCTTTAGAAGACATTTAGCCATGGTGTCAATCTATCACAACTTAAATTAAACCTTTTCTTCTCTAGAGACTTAACATCAAATTCTAATTTAGTTACAAGTAGCAATAAAGTTTAATTATTTCCTCTAGTTATCTCAAGTGCCAAGTGATAGAATTTCCTGGGAGCCAGAGATATATCACTGTGACACTCAAAATTCAACTACTCAAAATTCAGGGAAGTCAGCGAAACATTTCTGGATCTAATACTTCTAAGCTTTATTCAGCTTATTTACATGTACAAAAAAAACAAAAAACAAAAAAAACCTATGCAGACTGACATGCTGAGTAAATCAAAAGAAATTCTTAACTTTTTACTCCACAAACTCCCAATAAGTACTGACTGTTTTAGTAGAACTTTGAGGTTATTAGAGGTGATTAAAAGTATTGCTACCATATTGCAGGTAGACAAACTGAGTTTCATAGAGACTAACTAATATATGCTAGAAGAAAGATTTTAATCCAATTCTTGCTTAACTCTAAGTCCTGCACTTCATTATTTCATGCTACTTGAGCACACGCACTTCCCATATGTCTTAAACATAAAGTGACTTTAACCAAGTAATTAGTTAAGTATTAAGACGAAGGCAAAATCAATTTACCTGTAACAGAGAGTTGATTGTAGGAACTCCTGAACAACTTAAAGGAGTCCTCAAATCAAGGATGTGATTGCTTTTGTTAAAAGGACACCTCCTATGAAGGCATGCACATACTTCAGCCCTTTGCTGAGAGCATATAGAGATTTCCTGTGCCATGTTTCCAGTGAGCAGAGCTTCCTCCAAATGCAGAGTGATTGAGAATAAGGGGAAAACAATTCTTTTTGGTACATCATCCTTTCACCATGGTTTATGAAGGAGCAATTTCAGACCTTGACTTTTTTTTTTCTTCATGCCTTCTCACCCTTGGATTTCTAGCCCAAATGAAAATGCAAGAAGTAAAGGTGTATGGGAGGGAAGGAGATTCCTCATTTTCACTTCTAAGAACAGAACATGTCAATTTACAGGTTGATGTTCAGAGTGAGAGTAGAATGCACTTACCCAGATGAGCTAAGAGGAAGTCCCCAAATCTCTCGTTTTGGGCTTCATTTGGTACTTTTTGTTTCTGAACTTTTGAACCAGCTTTTGAACCTGCCTCATTTGCCTAATGTAGTGTCTGCTGTATCCCTACCATATGGTACCAAGATACCAAAGGATATCCTCCTTTAAATGTCTGTCTGAATCATAAAAATGGGTAAGACTGAGCTGGTCACTCTTATTTATTTTTCTGAATGAAGGTTCTATTCCTGGGAATAGATTATAATCTTGGGTTATAATTTGTTGTGTATAGTGACATAATATTCAGTCCATTTTCATATAGAACTTAGTTTTTAAGGGGCAGAAAAAATACTTTTGCATAAAGGAAATAATGTTAACAAGTATACATTTTGATAGTTTTTAGTAGGAAAATAACTTTATTTTAATCAAATTGTTTAAATGTCTGTATGAAGCAACCCAACTTGCTAATGGGATTTGAACAATTTTAAATAGAAAATGTACTGTGACAAAAATATCACCTCAAACTACTTTGTGAAAGATGTAGTAATATCCCTTGTGTCTATGTGAAGATTTGAAGGTTTTAATGGGTAGAAAAGGAACTTTTATTTAAAACTGGAAAGTATAAGAATGAAGAAAAGAAATTTAAGTACACAAATCAGGATATTACACATGTAGAAGGCTTAAAAGCTACGGGATAATGAATAGTGCCTCAGCTTATTTGTTTATAACAATTTTATGAGTTAGAGTAAAGCTATAAAAAGTGAGAAATTTATGAATTAGAAGACTGGTGGTATCATAAAACATAACTGTAGAATTATTATCTATTAGGTGAAAAGTGAGTCACTGAGAACTGACAGCCTTTGATTTAAGTTATTGTAAAATGTGGGAAGGAAAAGAGATAGGACCCAGGAAGCTGAGGTTGAAGTTTACAGTATAGTAAGGTTAGAAACAAGTCTTTAAGGGTTGTTACAGGGAACTTTTTGAAGATAACGTCAACAACATGAGTAAGTTGGCTTTGACAGGTAGTTCATGATCTGCTGAATGAAGACTGAAGTTTCATCTATTTCTCTTTAGCAACACCAGCTTTAAAGAGATGAAGGTTTTCAGAAGTTCACATTGTCCTTCTTTGCTCCCTCTATTGGAGAAGGAGAACCAGAATGTGGGAAAGAGAGGAAGAGCTGGAAACATTGATTTGCTGTACCAACAGAGTCAATCTGAGATCTCTGCTAAAAGCTTGGTTCTGACTGGGCAAAGTTTTTTGTAAGGTAAAAGCTAACTGACATAATATAGTTAGATCACCAAGCTTTGGAGTTTTCTTCCTTGAAGTGAACTCATACTTAAAATAAGGGGCAACATTTTTAAATGCCCTTTTTAGGGTGATTATAAGTTGAAAGAGTTTACAAAATTCTATTTTTGATTATAGAAAGGAATGACTGCCAAGTTGGAGAAGGGTGAAGAACAATAGAAAAGCTGTTAGCAGAAAGGGTAATATGGGCAGCTAGATGTCTAAATAGATAGAGTGCGAGACCTGGAGTCAGGAAGATTTGAGTTCATAGCTATCCTCAGATACTTACAAGCTGTTTACTTCTTACTTACAAACAGGGTTACTATTTGCCTCAGTTTCCTCATCTGTACAATCAGCCAGAGAAGGAAAGAGCAAACCACTATGTATTTTTGCCAAAAAAAAAAAAAATCCAGAATGGAGTCATGAAGAGTTAAACATGACTGAAATGACTGAACAATAACAAAAGAGCAGAAAGGAATTATTATACATATTTCATATGTTTCTGAAAAGACCAATGATATCAAAGTCTGGTGTCCAGAATTGTGTTTTATCCCATATACATGGGTTTTCCATCTTCACATGCCTCCTTCTCAAGTCTCTATCAGTTTTTGCTCCTTCTTCCCCACCCTTACCCCTTGGAGATTTATTTATTTTATTAATGAGTTTATTAGTAGAAGAGTGTAAGTAAGTAGGTTTATATTTGGAATATGATGTACATGTTATTTGTGCAGTTACTTTCACATATGAATACCTGTGATATTATTTCATTCACAGTATTAAATTACATAAATTATTAAACATAAATTATTATGTTTAATAGCTGAAAGTATCATTATTGAACATACAAATAGAAACTTATTTCTAGGGGCTCAGAAGACAGAGTGTAGAGTGGATGGAATTGGTTAATGCTCAGCAGGGTTACCCATGTGTCCCTGAAAGAATCTGAGTGTGACTGTGTGGTGGTGGTTTTTAATATTTAAAAGAATGACAAATGTAAGAATATAATTAGAAATGTATTACTAGGAGCTCAAGATCTGGATTAGAGAGTAGAGGAGATATATTACCCCTCATTAGGGTTACCCCTAAGACATTGAAAGAATTTGACTGTGACTGTGTGGTGGCAGTTTATCTCTGAGATCCTTGACCTGCCAGTGTGAGAGCAGTGTAAGTATGCCAACCCAGAAAGTAAGTAGTCATCTACATGCCTGATATAAGGGGATCTGTTTTGGGGATAACCATATTTTCCCCACAGAATCATACTATGTTGCATTTATTTCAAAAGTTCCCCAGCTCTAGAATTTTAAAGAGAGTCCCTAAATTCAAAGTAAGAAATCAATCTCCTCAAAGAAGATTTTACTTATCAACATGCCTACTGAATAAGGAAGAGTATCTTCAACAAAGAAGCAACCAGCAACTTCAAGTCTAAAGTCATGCCATGGGTTGGGGAGGATAGGATGAAGGATATGAAATTACAGCTTCATCAACCTTACTATTATCATGAGACAATACAGGCCCAAGGAAGATTTGTGTAGCAGTTCCTTAAAGCATCTTTCCCTTTTCGGAAAAGTCTGATTGACTACTTCCTTTCATACTTCTATATTTGTTCATTTATTTCTAATAAAAATTGTCTCAAACCTGATATTACAGGGCATAGGATTTGGGGATCCTATTACTCAACTTTCAATTTTAACTGAAAGATAAATAATTTTAAAAATAGATGTGTAGAAAGTAATTCTCCATACTAATTCAGGAGTTGTTCATCTGATGTCTGTGAAATTGTTTTGTTTTTTTTAATTTTTTTTATAATTGTATTTCAACGTAATTGGTCTCCTTTGTAGCATTATGTATTTTATTTTATAGATTTAAAAAGATAATTCTCATAAGGCATCTACAGGCTTTATTAATGCCACATGGGTCCATGACACAAAACAATTAAGAACCCCTGCCATAACTGTATACTTGGTGACAGCAACATTTGTATCATCATTCTCTAGGTGAAATCCAAACATGAGATATATCTAAGTTTTATTCATATGTCTTTGAAATTTTACTCTGGGGGACAAGGTAAGATGGAGTGCATGACAACAGGAGAGTATACTGTTAATATTTTTTTTTTTTTGCTTAATTTGAAGATCTTTCTCATCCATTAATAGTTCCATGTGACCTGCTTAAATCACATGGAAGCCTAAGGCATATGTGGTGGGAGGAATGGCTAAATAGGGTGAAAAGGAAGGGGTGGAGCTGGAGCAGAACTGAAAGGAAGTTGGTCAGACTCATCAGGTCTGGGAAAGAGAGAGAAAAAGGCAATTGGCAATGAGAGAAGTGCTCTTTGCTTGATGGTGTTTGTTTGTGGGAAGACCAGATAATGTGTATAAACTTCTTGGTTACTATTATGTCTTTCTTTGTTACTCTGATGGATTTGGCTTTCTGGTGTTTGAATAAATGTTTTGGTTCTGTCTTCCATGTGAAGAGTCTGTTACATTTTGAGATTCAGAATTGTGCTGGCATATTCTTAGCCACCATATGCTGAGTGAATATTGCATTTGGCACTACAGAGAGTTATGGATTTTGAAGGTCAGATACTCTGGACCTGTACTGTGTATCTTAACAAAGCATGAAGAGGTCATGAATACAAAGACATAGCAGCTAAGATATTCTGGAAATTGCATTATTGCTTTTAATGTAAGGTCCTATATCTTCCTCTTGCTTCTGAGGATACTGGCCTAATGAATGCATATTAATAAATATACTGTCATTCTTCCTTCTCTTTGTGCCAGCATTGTCTGAAATCCTTTGGATCCCTTGAACAAATCTATATAAATTAGCGCCTCTCTTAGATATATGGCTAGGCAGCAGTATCTTGGTCAGGCCAAGGATATTATTTAGGTCATGAATATAAATCGGGCAAAGATATTTAAGGGAAATTAGGAATTTTGAAGCTTCAGCAAAGTCCTCAAAAGTGCTATCCAAAGGAGATAATCTCCAGTAAAACAGAGGCCAATTCTAGCTGCAGTCTTTCAGTGGATTAAATATGCTTCTGGATATGCCACAGGAAATTTTTGTATAACTTAATTTCTTCTATAGAAATATAACCTTAATTTAAAAAAAAATCCTACAGCTATTATTTTCATTAGATATTGTACACAATAATTTATACTTAGAATATCCTATTACTTAGACTAGGTCATTAGGTACTCTTCCAAGGAGAGTTTTTGTAAGGAATGATTGTTGTTTGTTTTTATTTCTCTCATTTATAAAGTAAATACTAAAGAATCCAACAAATGTTCATTGCATTGAATGACAAGTTGCTATCTCAAATGAATTAATTTTATTATTCTCATACGAAGTAATTTTGATAATTTAACTACTACTGTAGTGAATATTCTGTCTAGACTATTCACATGTTCACACCCAAAGGGCCTAGACAGCTGATCATATTTGATGTCCAATCACTTCACATCACGGTTGGTGATGATAACATTATACATATTAAATATTATATACATTATATTACATAACAAATGATATTATGCATTAGAAGGGGGAGTAAGAAAGCCAAGGCAAAGTTTAATTTTACCTGCTAATTTTGAAATTTCATCATCCTTTCATTTGTAATCACTTCTTTTTATCTGTATGGTGGCAACAAGTAAGATAAATAATATATAATAATAAACTCACAAAAAACATCTGCTTGAAAATTTACTTTTAAAAAAGACTAGTGCTATAGCTAATAGAGTATGTTGCTTTGGCTAAAGAGTCTTGATGATATGATGCTGAACAATATATTGGAAACTGCTAAGTATTCACTCATAAATGATGTTCATCCCATACACAAAGCACGTTGATTCCAAAGGCATATGATTAATCTATGTTGGCAAAATAGCGTTTTTTTTTTTCTGTTTAAGCTATGTGGTAAGGAAAATAGATAAAATAAGAATCCTTTCTATTTTCTTTATAGGCTATAGTCCTGGCAGCTTTCCTGATGCATAAGGGAAAAATTTGATTCTGGCATAATAGATCTGGATTGGTCATAAAATTGGAAGGTACATTAGAAGCTATCTCGTTCAACCCCATCATTTTAAAGATGAAACTGAGACTAAAAGAGGTTAATTAACTTGCCCAAGATCATAAACTGATCCCAGTCAGGTACTTACATTCATATTGTAGTATTCCAAAATGAAAAATTAATAAAATATGTTATATTTTCCATAATGAATGGTTCTAACAACTGTATGTATTGACCTCCTGTGAAGTAGTCTAAGTACAGAAAGGCATATCACAACAACTAGCTACATGGTGATGAATTCTTCATCCATGATAGCATAGCAAACAAAATAAAAATATAAAATGAATCTCAGACCTTCCACTGCTGCAATAGCTGTGACAGAGTGGAAGAAGCAGGGAGTATAAGATATTAATAATCAACATTTCTAGAACATCTACAAACATTAACTTAATTGATACTACTTTAAAGGTGAGATTCTTTCCCAGCAGTCAGAGAGTAGAAATACAAGAGGTACAGAATCATAACAATCTCATTTTTTATCAGTGTAAATGAAATCAGAAGACAAAAGCAAGTTGCTGCTAAGTAGAAAGGTGACTCATAGATATCCCATATAGAGGCAAAAAAAAGAAGTTGCTTCTTTCCTGCATCCAAGAACAACAAGAAGCATTATTTGCTATGGAATTTAGTTATATTGTATTGCTCATGAAAAACATGTGTAAGAAGTCACCATGAAAATAAATGAAAATTTTACGTCAATTATCAGTTTTGTAATAGGCTGCATCCCATTAAGATTTAAGCAATAAAAACATTGCAAAGGGGGGCATCAGAGAGATGTATTCCTAAAAAAAAGAAAGGTCATCCTGTCATATAATGAGAACAAGAAACAATCAATAGACACCACACATGTTCCACTGATATCCACGTGATGCCAAGGGAACTAGAAGAAGGTCTGCAACATGTTGACTTAGCTCTACTGTGGATGACTGAACTGAGTGAAAGATAAGAGACAAATGGAATTAGAGGACATAAAGGAGTGGCTTTGGAGGAAGCATCCACACCAATTAGACTGCAGATTCACTGAAGAATTTATGGATATTATGTTTTCTAGATCAATAAAATCAGTAGACCCTAACACTCATATCTGTATGTTATTTTTCACATTCTGCAAATATTTATTAAATATCTATGATGTGCAAAGAATGTTTCCATTTATCACATAATTTTATCTTGACAATGACACTATAACGAGTGTAGGGTAGATTTTTTTTTAAAATAGCATATTATAACTCCCCAAGATTTACACAATACTTTCTTCACAATTTTTGTGTTAAGTAAGTATCAGGGTAAGGAACAAGAGGTTCAAGGAGATTGTGATCAAACAGTTATGAAATAGAGACTAGAACTTGTGTATCTGACTTCAAATTCATTCTTTATTAGTGATGTTTTACATATGAAGAAGATGAAACAAAGAGTGATTCGATAACTTGCTTAAGGTCTATACAACTAATAACAAAACCAGGGCCCAAATTTTCATCTTCTTCAAAGGTCATTTTCTTACACTCATATTCTAGGATAATAAATTTACTGCTAGAAATGATTTTAGAGATATCTGATAGTATGAGTTAACCATATTCCACAAGAGTTTTAGTGATCAGATACTGGAGATATGGAAATGGGGATAAAACTGGGGCTGGTTGGGAAGTGAACAGTCATTACTAACTCATAGACTTTAGACAGGGATGGGGAATCTGTGGCCTCAAGACCACGTGGTCCTCTAGGTTTTTGGGTTCTGCCTTTCAACTGAGTCCAAGTTTTACAGAACAAATCATTTTATTAAGGAGATTTGTTCTGTGAAGTTTGGATTCAGTCAAAGGGCCGCAGGTTCACTATCTCTGCTTTAGAATTTCAAGGGACCTAGAGCTGAAATTATATCGTAGAGGACTAATATGACTTTACTATTAGCATTCACATCACTATCTTGCTGGGCTTAAATATTAAATCATCATCATAAATTAAAAGTCCATCCAAAAATAATAAGAAAAAAGAGGACTACATGTACAGTTGCAAAGTAGTGGTATCATCATTTCTTTTTTACTCATGAGTAAGGAGAGAGATGTTGTTGCTTGTCCAAGGTCAGACAGAAAATCAATGACACATGAAATTAGAAATAGAAGCAGATATGTTAAATGGGGATTACGAGGATGGATGTGTTAATGACTTTTAAATGCTTGGCCTCCTTACGTGAAAAGGTGCTGCATAACGACAAAACATTACCAATATTTAACTTACTAATCCATTTTCCAAAACAACATGTTCCTTCATTAGTTTCTTGTTTATTTCTAACATGACCTGCCTTGGTTCCTGGATAATTGGTAGGAATATTCAGATCATGCTATTTTTACTTTATCTAAAATAATGAGGAAAACCTTTAGATATTTTTAGGGCAAATTTCTTTTCTTTTTTTTTTTTAATGAATCACAAGTTTCTTGTCCAAAGAGGGAATTGAACTAACTGATTTCTAAGGTTTTGGCCATATTAAAAATGTCATTTATTTGACAAAGTATTTTATAATATTATATCTACAAAATATTTAGTCATTGTGTTATGTCAGGTGTTTTGAATTATTTTTCCTGTAAAAGTACTTCACAGTTGTCCTGTTTCCTAGAAATATATTGCCCTAGAATAAGCAATAAAGGCTAAAATATTTCTTTCACTGAAAGATCAGTCTTCAATTACTTTTGCTAATGCTCTTAGTACTTACTTCCCAGGACTGGTATGAGAAGAAAATGAGATAATATTTGTTAACCTTTGCAAACCTTACATACTATATATAAGAGTATATAAGAGTATGACAGATGAGAGAGACAGAAATAGGGAGAGACAGAGACAGAAATAGGGAGCTACAGAGGCAGAAAGAGAGAAACAAAGAGAGTTCTCTTCTTTTTCTTCCCTAGTTCTTGCCTTTTTGGTGTTGATGAGAATATTGATTCTCACTATAGACACACCTACCACCATTAGCAAAAATATTTTCTTATGTTATGTTCAAAGTAGTACTGAGAAGAAGAGAAGAATGACAGCTATTATTTAGGAAATGGTAAAAATCACTGGAAGCATATGCCAATTTAACCTCTGATTTTGACATGGCCAAGCTATGTACACTTTTAGTCTTCATTTGGTTTATATTACACTGGGAGGTAGGGGGCAGGAAGTCATTCCCTCTCAAATAGATTACTATAAAGGCAAAGGAGGTACTCCCACAACTTTTTAATAGTTCTTATCTCAGTTCTTTATTCTGTGTTTTGAAATTCTGTCTCTGTAACAGTGAATGAATGGCAGAATTCCCTCACTTCATAAAGTCAGGGAATTATGAAGGAAATGGCTAAAATTCAAATCAAATTTACTGACTGTGTATCTAACTTACCAGTATTAAAGACAGGAATATGGGTTAAGAGAAGCAAAAGTAAGAGAACAATATATATAAGGGAAGTAACAGGACATGCATTGAGCTGTTGCAATTGCAGCATTAATTTGATTAGTGTTTCCAAAGAAAGATAAAGAGGTGAAAAGCAGGGAAAATGAAGGCAGACATTCAATAGTAGGAATGCTGGCAATATGCCTATACTGGGTGAAACCTGGTTTCCTGTTCGATCTCTAGATGGGATATGGAACTCTATCTAAGGGTAGCTATATATAATGTGTGAGGTGAGTTTTGCTTACTCTTTGAACAAGATCCAACAAAGGGAACAGTAGTAAAAACCCATGGACTCAAATGTCTATACACAAATGCTCAAAAGTTTAGACAAGTATGATAAGCCTGAGGTCTTAGAAAAATTACTCAAATACAACCCTCTAAGAGTAACTAAGTCTTGGTGGGATAAGGATCATGTCTGCAAAGAGGCTATTGGGGAGTAGACTTATTAAAAAGAAACAGGTAAGATAATGAGGGGTGAAATATCATTATGTATTAATAAGGCATATTCAGTAAAACAAGGAACTAGAGTATGAAAGCACAGTGTAGAATGTTTTGGTGAGGGTCAATATCAGAGTATTTTTATCAGAATATTTTATACACCACCTATCCAGAAAGAGCAAACAGTTGAACTCAGAAAAAGCTCACAAGCTGGGTACAGAGATTTCCTTATCCAGATATCTGTTGGCATATTCTTTGACAAAAACAGAAAAACTAGTAACATCTTGACTTGAATAAAGGTTAATTTACTTCTTCACAAATTTTAAGAATCAATTTGAGGTGATTCTACTCAGGAATTGATGTTAACAATTAGGGAAGAATTAGTTGCTAGAGTTAGAAACAATATGAACTTGGGGGTAAATAACAACTTCCTCCTTGTGTGTATTAGAAGTTGAGATAAAAGCCAAACACCCTTAAGTGGTTCAAGATTTTGTTAGAGTAGATTTTAAAGACTTCAGAAGAAGGATATTTGTAAATATATAGGATATTTATAAATATATAGGAGAAGTCAGCCCAAGAAAGAAGAAAAAATCTTAAGAATTCTGAAAATACATCAACCAACTTAAATAATAAACTTAGTTATAGAAGAATAAAGGAAAGGCAGGTAACAGGATGAAGACAAAATTGTGATACAATTCTAAAAAATAATGAAAGTGTGAAAGATCAAAATGAACTGAGGCTGGTGAAGAAAGCTATGGGAATATATATGTGTAAACATATATATTTATATATGTTATAAAAGGATAAGGGTGGTAATATAAAAGGGGACTAGAGAACATGCTACATGAAGAAAAGCAGAAGAAACTAGGAATGTTCACTCTGTAGAAGCAAAATCCTGAGGGGGAAATGATAGTTGTCTTTAAGAACCTGAAAGCATGCAATATAAAAGTTGTTAGACTTTAGTAGTTTCAGTCACGTCCTGCTCTTCATGAATCCATTTGGAGTTTTCTTAGCAAAAATACTGAAGCAGTTTGCCATTTTCTTTCTAGTTCATTTTACAGATGAAGAAATTTAGGCAAAAAGGGTTAAGTAATTTGCCCAGGGTCATATACCTAAAAGTATCTGAAGCTAGATTTGAACTCTGTTCTCCCTGACTCCAGGACCAGTGCTCTATGGACTCCACCACCTACTTGCCACAGTTAGACTTATAGAAACACACATTTAGAGCTAGAAAAGACCATTTGTGGTTAAATCATCCTATAGATTAGAAAACAGTCTCAGAGAGGTAAAGTGGCTTTTCCAAAGTCACACAGCTGATAAGGAGCAAAGCTGGTTCTCTATCACAAGTGTTCTGATGCTGAACCCAGTGTTCTTTTCATTATACTATACACATTTTACTCTATTCCCCACAATTGTCTTGGTTTGTAGTCATGACCATAGCCATGATGGCTTGGCCCCAAAAGGTACAACTGGGAAAAATGAGAATAGATTCAAAAGAGACATTTTTAGGATCCATGAAAGAAAATTCTGCTAATGATTAGAGCTGTCCAGAAATGTGCTGCCTCTGGTGGAGAAGATACTGTAGAAAAGATTCCTCTCTAAGTTCATATTAGGCTAGACGACCTCTGAAGACCCTTCCAGCTGGGATTCTGTTGTGTATAAAAACCTCACTTTAAAGATGAGAAAAAAAAAAACAAAACTAAAGCTCAGAAAGGTAATTAAAGTCACAGACCCTAAGTAGCTGAGCTCATATTTTAATATCTTGCCAGCGTTCTTTCCAATAACTGTGTCTATTTTATTGTATTTGGCTTCATTTTGCAAAGTTGTGGTTGCTAAAGGCACCTCAAAACTTTTGTTCCTGGTTTAAAACCTTTAGACCAGGCAATCATTTCCATCACCCTCACCCAGCCCAAGAACTTTTAGTTACTATGTCATATGGAGGGCTACATCTTCAGGTCTCATTTGGGGCTTCACAGGGACTAATTTTTCATATTCTGATACATTTCACATACTGCTAGGTATAGGAGGTACAGATGGGAAGTATATTGTTGGAGCTGTGTTCCTCATTTAGAGAGGGGTCATGGATGGATTTTCAAGGAGCCACTAAACTTGAGTAGGGAAAAATTTCATTTTTGTTTTCACTAATATCTAACTGAAATTGAGCATTTTCTCATTTATGAAGGTAGACAACAGACCATAAGTAGTGTCTGTGACTTTGTTACCATTAGGAATCACTGTGTTCTCTTGCAATCTAAGGCAATTTGTTTTATGAATGTAAATACACTGTTCTTAGAAGGGGTTGAAAATACCAAACTGTCTGTTGTGTCCATAACAATAAAAAAATTAAGAACTTCACTGTAAAGGCACTTTTCTCGGGTCACAATCAAAAATTTGGCCTAGAGTCTGAGTTCTGAGAGTTATGTTTAGCTTTACAATATTTTATACTCTTCTACAAAGAGTAGTGGTATTACTTACCATTATTACTATTAAAGTTCATTCAATTTAAATTGTTTTGATATTTTTTGATAATTATATATTAGCACTGGAGATCCCTTCTAATGTCACAACAATGATTGTTGTATGGCTGAAAAATTTTAAACATCTGAAAGTATTAATGAATCATCCTAAATATTTGATTTGTAACAGGTCTTGGGAAACATGGTGTTCTGCTTTTTTTCTTCAAGAAAATAATCATATTTTTTCATGAGAACAGAAGGTGTTGCTTTTCACAAGATTAATGTCTGAGTTCTAAACTGTTCATTTAAACTATCTGTATCAGATATCAATTCTTTTCTTAATTTACCAAGTACCCAATACTGAAGAAACTGTAAATATCTAGTCAGTAAACATCCTGGTATCTTTTAAATGAAGGTCAGGTATGAAAGAAAAGTCACAGACATGCCAATTTAGGCAGGTGAGCTAATGATTCCGAACTTGAAAGGAATCATATTTTACGCATATCCTTAAAAAATTATAAAATATTGACAAAACCCCTAGAAAAACCAATTAACAATGTGATTTTATGTCATCTACATGATCTCAAAATTAATATTTTTATATCTGTTCAAGACTATAATCACCAGTAAAAATAATAATAAAAATTAAAAATAAAAACTTAAAAAAGCATGGTTGCTTAAATGCAGCAGTCTAGAAAGCAATTAGAAATTTATTTAGCTATACTAGATTTCTAGGTTTAAAAGAAATCTAAAAAAACAAAACTAAAAACAACTGATGAAAAAAATCCAACAGATTATAATAACTAAGGGTGTGTTACCATGCACATCCATGCTATACATCTGCAACTCCATGGACAGTGACAACACATACAAGCAAATGAAAGCAGCTGACCACGTACCCACACACCTTGGCAGAGGTGCACTCCACACACGCCGGCCACCACCAAGACAGATGATTTCAGAAGTCCCTTCCAGACGATATCCTGATGAGCACGAAAAGGTCAGTGTGTCTCCAACCCCAAAGTTCAGTCCTATTCGATTTCCATATTGGGGAATTCCAGGATCCTCACAAGGTTCAAGATTATATTCTACAAAATGGCAGAAGTGGGTTGGGAGGAAGAGGGTGAAATGACATGTGGAGTCAAGGATGAGAACAAAAAAGAAAAATGATCATGCCAAGTTAGAAGGGCACCATTTCCACCTGATTCTACTTATGCAAACCACTTGATTTTCAGCCTGAGTCTAACTTTTTTATCTGGCAATATGACTCACAAAGAAACATGTATCCATGGATAACTTTTGTACCACAGAGATATCATATGCCATTAATAGCTTCTTTTAAGAATGTAATGATTAAATGTAGGAAAAAGACAAGTTTGGGGTACCCTATTTTCAAAGGCACTGGAAAGTATCTAGAGAAGGGCAAATAACATGAATAAAGGTTTCATGATTATGCCTTATAAGGACTAGTTGAAGGAACTGAAACTATTTATCCTAGAAAACAGAATACTTTGGGGCGAGGAGATGTAACGGTTATCACCAAACATCTGAATGGCTGTTATTTGGATAAAGAAATATTATTATTATTAGAAACTTTTTGTTTGTTTGTTTCACCCCATTAGAAAGAAGGACGAGTAGAAATGTTATAGAAGAGAGGAGTAAAACACCTTATATCACATGTGGCCTTCAACACTTCCCAGGGCAGCGAAACCAAATCAAAATTCAATTAAGACAAATTGACAAAATAAATAAAATACAAAAGGGAACATGAAGCTTATGTGTGGTTTTCTAAGTGAATATGCAGCCCATGAGAATCCTTATGTACCATTTTTATTTGAGTTCCTCATCTATACAATGGGATAATAATAGCATCTATGTTATAGGATAGGATCCAATGAGATACTGAGTGCTTTGTAAACTTTAATATTCTCTAAAAGAGCTATTGCTCTATTGACCACATATATTATTGATACATCATTTATTAAATAATAATAATGATAACAATAAGTATCACAGAAGCAACAGTGAAAAAGAAAGAGGACTTGTCTAGTTTATTCTATAAATCCTTAATCTCATGTCATTGACTCTTTGAGTTGCCAATCAGTATTAGGAGAGTCAGAAAAAGTTGAAATTATGTCTATCTTTGATTAGATGACTGACCTGATGCTAACTGAAAGTGTTTTCAGTCCATACTGAAAGTATGGTAGTATAAAGGAAAGGGAATGGGTTCTTCACTATATTATGGTAAATTCCATATGGTTATGTACCTCATGACTATTTCTGGCATCCCTTTAGTATAAAACTGTAAACAATTCTGTAAAATACCATTTCACAATATATTCTTTCATTATCACATAATAAATTTAAATTGAGAGGCAGTATCATTTGCTACATAGAGGACCAGTCTTGGAGTCAGGAAGACCTGGATTCAAGTTCTGTCTTTGGGAGATACTAACTACATGTCTCTAAATATCTTGAGGAGTGCTCTGAGACTATAAAAATCAGGAGTTCTCAAAATTTGTGTGTGTCATGGACACCTCTGGCACTGTGGTGAAATTAATTCTTTTCTCAGAACAATGTTTTAAAGTTAATAAAATAGAACACATGAAATTCCAAATGAAATCAGTCACAATAGAATTCAGTTATCAAAATACTGGATAAAAAAGGTCCACAGAAGCTAAGAAGCCTTGCTATAGACTGAATATGGCTTGATCTTCATCAAAGGGAAAAAGTGAAGCATTTCTATATTTACATACAGTTTCCCTTCTATGAAGTCGCAGATCTAGACCAAAAAAAAAAAAAAATTAGTTTAACAAACAAAAAAAATTGCCATTTATGTTTTCTTACCAGAGAACGTAATGTTAAATCCTTCATACGATATTGAAAAATCTGAAATAAAGCGCAATTGAGCCCTGAAATTTCCATAGAGACCAGCGTTGATTGTTGAAGGAAGTTCTGAGCCAGTGAGGCGTGCCAAGGGCTGGGTAAAACTGCCATTCTCTGTGATTAGTAAATAGTCATGATGATCTTCCAAATGAAAAGTGTGAAAGGTGAATTGTACTCCTGTTGGAGGTTGGGAGGAAAAGGGAAGAAGATTAGAATCAAACCACATCATTAACTCAAATGCTAGTATATAATTGATTGAAAATAGGAATTTCATGATAAGTGATCTCTGTAAATGAAGTTTTATGTTTTAAAAGGCTTAAAGTATACAGATAATGCATTCAAGATAAAGTTATTTTATTTCTGTTTTTTTTACTAAAAAATAAAATGCTATAACGCAAATAAAATTTGTAGTTAAAAGGGAATAAAATGATATTTTCTGATAATTTCAACAAAATGTAAAAAACAAGGATATTTTGATTTTAAGAGAAGTACAACTTTTAATATTTCAAAATACGTTCTCCTCTAGTTATAAATGTGACTTCAGGATTCTTTCATTGCCACAAAACATAAGAACTGATGATTTCAAAGTAGCTTGTTCTGAAACACTAAAATCATTTTCAAATGTAAAATTTATAATTTTATAATCCTATAATATATAATTATATATAGCATATGTAATCTTATATATTTAAATATATATTAATATATGATTTTATAATCCTATTTTTTCTAATTGTGTCAATTTGCAATAAACATATTATGTAACATGCTCCTTTAGTACGTCTGTCTCCACTGATACAATGGCCAATTTATTTGTAACAAACAAGGCTCAGCAGGTCATGAAAGATTAAGTGACTTGCACAAGTCACTACTAACATACAGATGTTTTAGAGGCAAGACCTTAACTTAGATGATACAGAACTAGCCCTTAGTCACAATGCCATGTTTTCTTTCCTTATCTATATGATAATTTCATTTCTTTGAGTTTCAGTAATAAAGTTTAGGGTTTCCTTCTCATCAGTTTTTATGTGAGCACTGGATCAGATGCTAACCTGTAATAACAGTAACATATGGGAGAATGCCACCAATTTTAATGAAAGCTTTGTAAAGTAGTCCCTATAAAACTGGGTAAAGATTTTTTAAATCGCTAAAGCAAAGGGTTATTTTAAAGCTGGCAGTGATCAATATGAAGAAAAGACAAGAAAAGGCATACAAAAGATAAATTGGAAAAGGAGAGATTTAGATGAGTTAACAGCAAAGAAAGGACATGCTGGAGCCACAAAGGGAACTCTTTTAGTTATATTAGTTAAGCACATTTTGTTAGCTTTCTTAGCTACCAGCAGAGGGCTTTAGTTATGCAGCCTTGAAACTAAATGTTAGCCACAATGCTGTTAGTGATGTTAACGAGATTTTTGTATTAATAGGGAAGAGTGGTAAGGCAAGGGAACAATGATTTCTTTCTTCCCTGTGTCTAAGAGAGTAATAGTTCAGTCTTACACAATGTTTTATAGTGTATGAAGCATAAGAAGACAAACTCTCATCCCCAGAGGAATTAAGGGAATGTTTACATTTATGGCTTCTAAATTCCAAAAAATTCTCCACCTCTTAACAGTAAACTCTATAAACTATGTCCACAAATAATTAATGAATGAGAAAATAAATTAATAAACAGATAAATGCATAAATATGAATTGACCAACTTTATACTAAAATATTCTTTCATTGTTAGGCAGAGGTAGGGGTACACACATATATGTAACAGAGATATCCTAAGCTCCCTGGCAGGATGCTGAAGTTCTCATGTATCTTCATTCATCCTTTGGCTTCCTGGCCTGACAGAAAGCAGATAAGAGTCTGATGATGTCAGATGCTGGTCTGGTAATGGGCATTGAAGCTGAAATGAACTGGGACTGGAAAGATAAGCAGTGACCAAAGCAGAACTGCCAGTTCTGCTGCTGACAGTGCCCAATTTGTGGTAGTTAGGCAAGGTCATGTTTCTGTTACCCTCTGGGAAAATTTGTGAAACTTACATTTCCCTTTTATGCTAAGGGTTACAGAGACAGAGGTGCTGAATAGTGTCAGATCGCAGTATAAAAATTGTGAATCGTGGTGAAGCAGAGATCCTGAAAATCTGGGGAGCAAACCTGTGTTCTTATATTTCTATATATGCTGGGTTTCCTTACATGTCTTTAGGAGCAAGAGAAAAGTACTGAGGCTAAATAAGGAGCAACAAATTGTGAATGTTTTACATAGGGGTTTAGAATTGTAAAGAATGCCAGAGATAGAATTTGAGGAGAAATTTGAGAATGGTTGAAGAAAACTGAAAGGAGAATTATCACATTTAGATTCAACTTAATGTTTCCATAAGAAAAGTTTGAAGAACAAATTCTAGGATAAATGCAGACTAAGCCTCCTGAAATTTATCAAAACAAATGACATTAAAGGGAGAATCACCATCTTGCCTGAGAGGATGAAACATTAGTAATAAGAGCAGAGGATTGATGACTACGAACAACTGATGGGGGTTACAATCTAGTCTGATGGCAGAAAACTAAAAGCTGAAAGAACTAATTAAGTGGAAGCAATGTAGTATAATTTATATGAACGAGCATCATTCTTTTATTCCTCCTTTTTCTTAAAAAAAATAAGCCAGGTGCATGATTAATGTGGAAATGTGCTTAATATGATTGTACATGTATAACCTATATTGGGAACACATGCCATTTTGGGGAGAAAGGAGGGGAGAGAGAGAGAAAAATGTGAGCTTCAAAAATCTTACAAAAATGAATGCTGAAAACTAAAAATAAATTAATAAATAAAAATACATCAGTTGCTACAACTATGTGCTGGCTAATATGGAAGCATATAAGACATTCTTATAAATTTAAGAAAGTGTTAAAAAAAAGAAGTATGCAATTCTTCGATTTCAAGAGAATTACAATTTCTGGACAATCTCCTCCCCTCTCTACTACTATTAATATTACTACTACCGCTGTTGCAGTTTCTAATGCTTCCAATAGTATCACTAGTTATTATTATTATTTATAAGGCATTTGGCTTTACACATATTATTTCATCTGATTCTCACAACAAACCTAGAAATTAGTTGCTACTGTTTCCCATATTTAATAGATGAGAGAAATAAGGCCCAGATGCTGGGTTACTCTCAACTGATTAATTCATTCTACATGTTCTTTCCCATATTTCTTTCATTCCAGAATGAGCAAGTTACCTGGCCATCACTCATTTGCTACCTCTTTCCTTGTCACCCTCTTTGCTGTTAGGCAAAATCTAGAGGCATTTGGGGAGTTTGGGTTTTCTTTACTGTTTATTTTTATCTCTATGCCATTTTAACTGTTATAAAGGTTTGATGGTTCCCTGCTCTCTCAAAATGAATAGTTATCATTAACTCCTGATGACTTCCTTGGTCACAGACAATACTAGAAAAAGGAGCCTGGAAAATATTTTCAAAATTTATGAAATCTTGGGCAAGAAACCGAACACCACAAGGTTACACAGGTTATGTTTTCTACACTATTTCCATTCTACATGGATTCAGGAGAGAAAAAGTTATTTGGAAAGTGAAATACTGACTATGAAGGTTGTGTTTAAAAACTGCATGTGGATCCCTAGACCATTAATAAACAAGAATTACAGGCTTCTGGCAAGGGATGTGATGCACTTAACTAAGGCTAATAGAGAATATATCAGTGCTGACTTGCAAATCTAATCAAAAGGACTTTAAAATATAAATGATTGACTAGTTTGACAACTGCCTGTATAACCATGAAGGGTAACTGCAACAAATAAAGAACACCAGTTGGAACACCTGTGCATACATGTGTCTTAAAGATTTAGGCTTCAAAACAAGAGGAACTAGAGGGCATGATGAAAGGAGACATATAGAGTTCATAGATTTCAATGGGACAAAATCCATCACTAGACTGTGGTTCTGGATATGTATGCCTTATTCCAAAGGAGTAACATAGATAAGAAGAGGTAGTAGTGAATATAAGAAGATATACTCATTTGAAGATATCCAGAAATCAGAGGGTATGAGCACAATGAAAAGTATTTGGGTGAGGACTGGTAGAGAAACAGAAGGGAATTTCTCATCAAAGTCTACTATAGACTAAGTGGACAGAAAGAAAAATTGTGTGAGAAAGTCAAGAAACAACACAGAACTGCCACAAAGCATGACAGGGCAGTGATGGGAGTCTACATTTATCCACATATCTGCTCTCCTTCTTTGTCTGCCAAAAACAGAATAGCTAATGATTTCTTAATATAACCAATAGTAATAAATAGCTACCATTGATATAAAACTTTAAGGTTTGTCAATTGTCTTACAACTATTATCATATTTTATCCCCATTACAACAATAGGAATAAGGTGATATTGTTATCCCCATTTTACAAATAAGGACAGAAGTTAAATGACTTGCCCAGGATCACACCATTTGTACTTGTTCATTTGTTTCAGCTGTGTCCAACTCTTCGTGACCAAATTTGGGATTTTCTTGGCAAAGATCTTGGAGTGGTTTACCACTTCCTTCTCTAACTCATTTTATATTTATAAATGAGAAAGCTGAGGCAGACAGGGTTAAGGGACTTGACCAGGGTCACATTGCTAGGAAATGTCTGAGGCCACATTTGAACTCATAAAGATGAGTCTTCCTGACTCCAAGCATGACTCTCTGTCCTCTGTGCCACCTTGTTGCCCTTTTTAAGGATTTCATCTTTGAAAAAGCAAAAAAAAATCAAAAAGAAATTCTATCCCGGGTCCTAGTCTAATGAACAGGGTCAGAAACTGGTTCCTGGAGTTGAAATGTAAGGAACTATAGGGTAAAATGACCATTCTCTCCAAGAATTTTGGGTAGAGAGATAAGAAAGCTAGGCATAGCAAAAAGTACATCCTATAGTAAGGGAAAGCAAACTTCAAAGTGTTCAGAGGAAGGTAAGGTACTATGGGACATTATTCATGTGAACTCAGTTTAGTAGGCACAGGGAACTCTCAAGAAAGAAATACTCCCCCACCAAAAAAAAAAAATCCACAAAAGGAAATGAATCATTCCAATGAGGGGAAAATGGGTGTTGCATGTTCATAAGGAACTCACCAAACAAATTAAAATACATATGGGTATATATATATATATATATATATATATATACACACATACACATATACATATGTACATATACATACAAATTCTCATACATATATCCATTACATACACACACACACACACACACACACACACACACAAAAGACGGTTACAAAGGCAGATAACAGAAGGTGAACATAAGAATGTGGCACAGTCCAGTTTAAAAAAAAAATTTTAGCAAGGATACTAGAAATCAGAATGTTCTGAGACTACCAAGGACAATGTAAAACAAAAAAAGTTATTTGTTATTTTAGGATATATTGGGAGAAAATGTAGGATCAAACAAGGTAGAGGCCTGCTGGCTGGAGGGAATATAATGATGATAACTGACAACAGAGAGACCGTGATTATTTCTCAATTATTATTTTACATTTTTCTTCTTCCAAGGACAATGAACTTTGTACTGGAAATGAGAGAAGAAAAAAGGCTATCAGGGAGCTGAAATCAATCAGATGATATTTTCTTTCAAGAAAATGTAAAAACAATGTTACCCTTAATTTTAAGACAAGGGACTTTTACTCTCACCTAATATATCCAATTAGTTGCTAAGTTCTGCCATTTCTTTTCTCATATCTCTTACATTCCTTTTCTTCTCTAGTCACATAGCTGTTAATGTAGGTCAGGTTTTCATTATCTCTTGACTAATTCCTAGCTATAGTCTCCTAACTGTTCTCCCTGCCTCAAGTTTCTCCACGTTCTCATCCTCCTCAAAGTTATAAAAGTCATTATCCTAAAGGACAGGTTTAAAAGGGATGCCTCAATAAACTCCAGTGACTCCCTATTATTCCTAGGTCAAATATAAACTGCTCTTTTTGCCATTTAAAGCTCTTCAACACATAGGTTCATTCTACATTTTTGTCCTTATTACACATTATTCCCTTCCAGTCACTATATGGTTTGGTCATAATTACTTTCAAGTTATTTTCCACACATATCCCCTCTCCATGCCTTGCACTAGTTGTCCCCCAGTACTAAAAGGGAGTCATGTTTTTCACGTCCACATGTTGAAATCCCTGGTTTCCTTTAAGATTAAGCTCAAGTTCCACCTTCTGCATTAGGTCTTTCCTGGTCCTCCTAGCTTCTAGTGCCTCACTACCCTCCTACACACCCTAACGTTTTCTTATATATGTTTTACTTGTGGTTTGTATACCTATGCATGCATATGTTCTCTCCCCTATTAGAACATCTGAAAATATTAATGAATCATTATATACCATTATATAAAGCTGCCCAAGTGTAGTAGAGATGTTTTGAACCATAACTGTAGGAACGCATATCTAGTACCTGGGAACAGGAAATTATTATGGCTATGGATCTTAGGAAACTGAACTCTGAGAAATGATAACAAAAATTCACTTTACACACACTAAAATCCACTTTACACTAACATTCACCTTACATACAAACATGATGTCTTGATTTGTGCTTGAATCAGATTTAAGTAAGGCAGTGTTATACAGTCATCAGCCTCACTGTTTCTTTTTGTCATCAAAGTTTAATGACAGGACAAAAGTCAAGATTACTGACAATAGCCCCAGATGAATAGATGATCTGGGCATTTTCATTTCCTTACCAAGCTCTTACGACTCCGCAGCACCTGTTTCAGTTGCTCTCAATGGCCATTGGAACAAATTGTTCTCATCTACTCATTCAGCTAGGGTAAGTCTTCACATACTTGGCTTAGACATCCCTCTATTTCACTGAAAGTTTTAAAACCTATCAGTTACCCTCATCCTGGTTTAGCCCATCTCCCAAGATGGTTTACTGGGATGTGGCTGCTCTGTGTGCTACACCTTCTTGGAGTCACAAATTTGAGTTGGGTGAAGGTAAACATCAAAGATGAATTAGCAGCCCTGAAAAGGGCACAAAAAGTCCTCGCTTCAGAAATTTTAGTCCCCAAACCTCCTATACACTCTCTAGCTGTAACCTCAAACTAAAATTTAGTATTTTATTAGTTATAAAGGAAATAAGACAGCAAACTGTGTTGAGAAAAGTTCTATAGGTATTAGCAGACCCAAAAAGGGTCTCCCCAAAACCTGATCTCCCCAAAATACAATATAAATCCTGTCTGCTGAATTACTAAGAAGTACAAAAGCCAAAGGTTGGTTATTGTAGGGATTTCTGTCTTGGGTAGGAAATTGGTCAAGATGAGTAAAGTCTTTTCCTAGAATAAGATTCTATGATTCTATAACTTTCTATACTTTTGAGTAGTTGTATTCCAACTAAAATTTCCTTGGATTCTTACAAAAGATATCTAAGGCTTCGTTTCTTTTTTGTGTAAATACCGATTTAATTAACACTTACACAACCTATGAAAATGCAAAACCTTAAGTGTTAATTAAACCTGTATTTACACAGCAAGTAGTGTGGAGCGCTACATGTTCTTGTCTAAGGAAGTTTATTTTAAACTCCATTAATCCATTGTTCCCTGAAATAATAGGCACTCTTTGGTATGCTTCCAGACAAAAAATCTCACATCTAAGAGAGTCATAATAAAAAACAACAACAACCCTTTGCTAACTGCTGTTTTATCCTGTTAAATATCAAAATGGCCATGTTTTAAGGAGATTGTTTTTTTCTTTGAAACAATATATAGTAACTATACGCTACAACTATGATTCATTATGTTATTTTCTTCCAGTAAAATCATACAAACTTTATCTTATGGTTGTCCTAATGTCTGGAGATAATGAGTTGAGGTTTCTAATGATCTTAGTGCAGAATTATGAATTGTTAGCTGAATGCTAAAGACTTTAAAGTCCCAAGTAATGTTTTCATCACTATTATTGACTGAATGAAGTTTTTTTTTTAAGAGAAGGTACCTTTAAAGACAATAGTGTCACAGAGTAAGATTTAGATTTTTGTATCACTCTATAGTATATGAAATAAACTGTTCTTAGCAAGGGACATAGTGCACCTATCAAGAAAAGGATGAATATTTGCTTTTGTCTGGTAACTTTTAAATATCAACATGAGAGTTTTTAAGGGAAGATGAAGGGACAAGGAGAAAATTGCCCATATATCTGCCGAGCCAGATACCTCAAAGAATAGCATAGAAAGATAGATATTAGTAAAGATGCTCTGCAATTCACAGTAGATACTATCCAGAAGGACAATAATGATTTTTGTAAGCTCAGTTGTTCATACAGAAACATATAAAAATAAGGACTAGCAATGTTGAGGTAAATTTTGGTTCAAATCACTGAGATGTGCATGGCAATGAAAAAGTATACATTAATCAAAAGAAACAGATTAGATAAAATGGGCCATGAAATAGTGATATGTATAAAGGTATCCCTCTCTTAGGAAACTGATAAAGGAGAACGGGAGAGTAGTGAAAAACATTTAGGCAAAGACTAAAGGAGGAAGAAACAGAAAGAATATTTTAATAGGAAAAGAACATAGGTCACTAGCTGGAAGGAAGAAATGGATGATGACTTCCAGAAGTAGATCATTGTACTAACAAGGCACAAAGGACTTATTTTAACCGTCCTGGCATCTGCTAGATGTATCTATCTCTTTGTTAATAGCAAAATATATGATAAAATCTTGGCTTATATGCTGATGATTTAATTTTTCAAAAGGCATAAAAATGACAAGGCAAAATGCTATTTCAGATCTTATTCTAGCAAATCAAGAATGAGTGGTTCAGGAAGTACAAATAATCAGAATCATGGGAAAAATGATTATGCAATCTTAGAATTTATGAAACCTAAGAATACAACTATAACCCATCATATGATATATAACCTATATTTGAGCAGAAAAGATTTCAAAGAGTTCGGACATCTGATCAAATGTGTGGGAACGTACCCCCCATATCAGTGATGTCCAAAAATGAACTTCTCATTTTACGTATTAGTCCAATACTTCTCTGCCATGATTTAGGTAATGCTCTTCTTCATCAGTCTTCTGGAATCATTGTTGATCATTTAGGTGAATAGAGTTCTTAAGTTTTTAAATTTTTTTTATAATTTTAATAGTATTTTGTTTTTCCCCAATTACGTCAAGATAATCTTCCACATTCATTTCTACAAGATTTTGAATTCCAAATTTTTCTCTCTCCCTGTCTCCTCTCCCCTCTTCCTTAAAATGGTAGGCAATTTTATATAGGTTATACATGTGCTATCATGCAAAATGCATTTCTACATTAGTTACAGTTGTGAAAGACGAAACTGAAAAAGGGGGAGAGGAACCACAAAAAAAGGGTAAAGTAAGTGAAAAAAATATTATTTGATTTTCATTCAGATTCAGATTTGTATTGTGCTTTATCTGGCCATGGATAGCATTTTCCTTAATGAGTTTTTTGTACTTGTGTTGCTGAGAAGAGCTGAGTCACTCATAGTTCATCATCATACAATGATGCTGATACTTATCTGTACAATGTTTTCTTGATTCTGATCATTTCACTTTCCATCAGTCCACACAAGTCTTTCCAGGTTTTTCTGAAATCTACCTGCTCATTTCTTATTACACTATTGTACAATGTATTCCATTACATTCATATACCACAGCTTCTTCAGTCATTATCCAATTGATGGACATCTCCTCAATTTCCAATATTTTGCCACAACAAAAAGGGTGCTATAAATATTTTTGCATATGTAGTTTGTTTTCCATTTGATGATTTCTCTGGGATACAGACCTAGTAGTGGTGTGGCTGGATCAAAGGGTACGCACAGTTTGGTTTCCCTTTGGACATAGCTCCAAGATGCTCTCCAGAATGGTTGGATCAGTTTACATCTCCACCAACAGTGCATCAGTGTCCCAATTTCCTCTCCAATATTTATCATATTCTTCTTTTTGTCATATGTTAACCAATCTGATATGTGTCAAGAGGTACCTCAGAGGTGTTTTAATTAGCATGTCTCTAATCAAAAGTGATTTAGAGCACTTCTTCATATGTATATAGATAGTTTTGATTTCTTCATCTGAAAATTGCCTATTCATATTCTTTTACCATTTATCAGTTGGAGACTGACTTGTGTCCTTAGAAAATTTTCTACTCTCTTTCTGATCTTCATTGCATTGGTTTTGTTTGTGCAAAAGCTTTTTAATTTAATATAATTGAAATTATATATTTTGTAATGCTATCTGTCTCTTGTTTGGTCATGAACTCTTCCTTTATCCGTAGATCTGCCAGGTAGATTACTCCATACTCTTCTGCTTTGCTTATGATCTCATTCTCTATATCTAAATCATATACCTATTTTGACCTTATCATTGGTATAACAGATGAATTTTGAACCAGATTTCACAAGATGGAATTTAATAGGGATAAGATAAAATCTGAAACTTCATTTTAAAAAAATCACCCTCCCAAGTTCAAGATGGTTCAGGCATGGTTAGCTAATAGTCCCACTGATAAAGATCTAGGAATGCTAGTGGGTTACAAACTTAATATGGTTAATATGCCAACCAAAAATGTTAACGGGTTCTTTCATTTCAATAGTTCAGGCATAGCTTCCACGAAGAGGGAAGTCATAGTTCCATTCTTACTATACCTGAAGTTATTTCATTCAATTGTGGGTGCCACAGTTTGGGAAGAACATTAATAAGCCGAAATATCTGGATGAGAGCAACCAGTATGGTAATGGACTTTGAGTCCATGTTATATGGAATTTTGCTCAAAGGGGGAAAAAGGATATTTAGCCTAAAGAAAAAGAAGACTCAGGTAGGATATTATTGTAATTGTGTGTATTTGAGGACTTGTCTTGTAGAGGAGGGATTATACCTGTTCTGTTTGGCTACTGGGGGCAGAGCTAAAAGGAATAAGCAGAAGCTTGAAAGAGGAAAATTTAGGCTTGATTTAAGAAAAAAAAACTTCCTAACAATCCCAGACTATGGAAAGTGAAGTGAACTGCTTTGAGAGGTAGACAGTTGGCCCTTGATCGGAGATCTTCAAACAGAAGTCAAGTATGTTATAATGGGACTCCATTTTAAATGCAACTTGGATTTGGTGATTCTGATACCCCTTCCAACCACATAATACCACTGTTCTGTGACTATCTAGGGCATTTAATGCACTGCATGGTCAACAGTGTGGTATGGCAGCCATCAAAATGAATATTGTCTGAGAAGCAGCTTGGAGGCACAATGGACAGAATTCTAGGCCTGGAGTTAGGAATATCAGAATTCAAACACAGACTCAGAAACCTGCTAGCTATGTAGCTATGTGGCCTCAAGTAAACTACTTAACATCTGTTGAAGTATCATTTTCTCTAAAGCAGGTATAATAATAGCACCTACCTCCCAGGATTGTGGTTGGCATCAAATGACAAGACATTTATAAAGTATTTTAAAATCTTTAAGTGTATGGTATAAATGCTAGTTGTTGATGATGGTGATGACAATGATGGTGTTGTTATTGTTCTACAACTGTTTTTAATGAGACAGTGACCAGGATGAGGAAGGCTGTAGTCTCACTTTTCTCTGTTTTTGTTAGATCACACCTGGAGCATTTGATTTTCAGTTATAAGCGTCACATTTTAGAGAAGACATTAATAAACTGAAAAGATTCCAGAGGACAACAAGAAGGATAGTAAAAACCCAAAGAATATACCAAATAAGGACTGATTAAATGAACTGAGGAAGAGAAAACTTAGGGTGAGCTTGATAGTTGTCCACAAGTATCTCGAGATATCATACAGATGAGTATTTTATTTGTCCTGCCGGTCCTAGAGGGCACAACTAGCACCAGTGGGATGAAGGATAACATGGTTTAGAGGAAAGAGTGCCAGATGTGGAGTCAGAGGACCTGGCTTTGAGTCAATGTTCTGTTTAATTACTACAGTATTACCTTGGACAGGTCACTTTGCTTCTCTAAACTTCTGTTTCTTCATGTGCAAAATGAGAGGGCTAGACTAGATGCCTTCTAAGGCAGTTACTGTGCCAAATCTCTGATCTTATGATCTATGAATCTACAA
This sequence comes from Notamacropus eugenii, assembly GCF_028372415.1. Classification (NCBI taxonomy): domain Eukaryota; kingdom Metazoa; phylum Chordata; class Mammalia; order Diprotodontia; family Macropodidae; genus Notamacropus; species Notamacropus eugenii. The sequence continues at coordinate 134,769,744 of NC_092875.1, read as the reverse complement.
AGATCTTCATACCTAAACAACCTGCAAGATCCCTTACAAATCACATTCTGTGATTCTTCCTCTAAGCAAAGCAGAAACCATCATTCTATTATAACCAAGAGAAACACCTTCCCTTTGTTATAGCTCTCTTTTTGGATTCTTTGATCTCAAAATCAGTAAGTACTCCATGCAAAGGTTACAACATATAAATTAAATGTGATACCTATTATTACAAGCTAAATAAAAGCTATTGTTACTTTATAAAGAACTACTTCCTATGACATTAGCATTCATACTTCTCTTCCATTTAAGAAACTATTCTTTCTTCTTGGAGTTAATTTATGGTTTGTACCACTGATACTTTATTATAAATATATAATTCATAATCAATAATTACATTTTTCATGCTGTGGAATTTTCTCTCTACACATTTGTAAAACATTTTTTCTAGGTTTAAAAAATAACCATTAGGCTGTTATAAAAAAATCACATTGACTGGTCTTGCTGCTGATTTTTTGAGCTTGAATGGAGAGACGGAAGGTTTAGTTATTTTCATTTTATGTAGACACAACGTAAGGAAAATTCTTTCACTTATTCTGTATGTATGTATTTGGATTTCATCATGCACAGCAATAAGGAAGAAGTTAGTAGGAGTGGGTAAGATGGTGGAGGTTGAGGAAAGAGATGCAAAAGAAATAGAAGACTTCTATTTCAATAGCTTTACAATTTAACTGAGGAAACAAAGTATAAAAATGTTAAATAGCTAAAGATAATTTTTTAAAAAATAAATAATGTAGGAAAATTATCAGAGCGAAGTAAATGAAAACCATCCTTTGAGTGAAGAAGACTTGGTTCAACTTCACCATTAATATACACTGCCTATGTGAACACTGGAAGTCTGAACTACTAAGTGTTCAAGGCAACTGTCTAAAACTATAAGTTGTAGAAAAACGTCCATTTGTGTTGGTGGATGAAGTTTCTGCAAAGAGAGTTCCCAATAAGTATGCAACTATACTTCAGTTATAATTTCCCACATCCCCAAAAGAAAACATATTAGCAGTGGTTCAAAACAAAATATTAATTATGTGCAGTTGGTGTGGATATATGTATGTGTGTATGCATAAGTGTATGTGTGCACTGTCCACTAAAGTCATACTCTGATGCCTTGTGCTGTTTGAAATGATTTTAGGGTCTAAAAGTCTCTGAAAATGAAGGGAACACACAATAAAATGAATAAGCAGAATACACTGAGGTTATTCACAATAATCATAATTGAGGATACTGATGGGTGACCCATGTCTATAGTTCTAGGATATGGGTAGTGATTCAATTCACAACATTTTATGACTATTATCTAAAGAGAGAACTATCAGCTGTTTAATTGACTCTCCACTGAAGAAGCTCTTTCGGCTTTTGATAGGAAATTTCCTTATATGAATTTTCTGAAAGAGAAGTTCAGTTGACTTGTGTTCTAACTAAATTCAATCAACCCTCAAAAGAATTTATTGAGCACTTCCAGGTGATGGGCACCCATATTGGTCCCTCAGAACACACATTCAATAGTTGAAAAAAAATTCCTATCCTCAAGGAATGTATGCTCTAGAAATTTTACTTTAAAGAGGAGGAAATCACATCTGATTTCCTCTTAAGCTGACTTTAGGAGGAGGGAATGGAGAAATCTCCTCTTTGGGAAGAAATGGAGGTAAAACCAAGTCTAATCAGGGTTTCTTAACGGTGTGGAGATGGAAAGATATGCCCCCTCCCCACCCTACTGGCAGAGTTTGAGGGTAGAGTTTGTGAAGTCAAAATGTATTCATTTCCAAGTGTTTCATATGTATCTTTGAGAGGAACTGCACAGATCTGGAAGCAAGTCTTGGGAGAGCCAGATTATGGCCGTCTACTTTTTTCAAACTAGTCTCAGAACTTTCAGAAAGGGCAGGAAGCTTGTGGGCAGACAGCAATGATGAAATCAAAATACATTAAAGTATCAAAAGATAGAATTATGTCTATTTTCTGATAGAAAGCAAGTAAACTTCTGACTGAGAACCCTTCCATCCCATAAATTCAATTCTGTGCACAAATTTCAGTGTTAACTTTTTTTTTTTACTCATGAGGAATGACATCATACTTGATGTAATGAAACAAAAGCTGATACCATAAAATAATTACACAAGATAACCCAACCATTATGACATGAAAAATATTACCTTTTCCATGGGTTACATCTACAGTCCATGTACAATTCAAGGAATTTGGATAGAATTCAGGGTATCCAGGGGATAAGATTGTTCCACTAGGCCCTCGAACATCACCTCCACATAATGCTGAGAATAAAACAAACACAGACATATGATCAGTCTTGTTATAGTAAGAGAAGATGTAAAGACTGAGAAAATCTCTTATGTCTATTAAAATATAATAAGTCAGATTCTCATGGCTAAGTTACTTCATGTAGATCCTTGAGATATGCACAAGCTCTTACCATCCAAGAAAATTATTCAGTCTACTGTAGTAGTAATGCATGAAATGGTAAATTTTTGCCTGGAAGGGTTAAATGAAAGCCTGAGAGAGTAAGGCTCAACATTTTGTATGAAAATTTTAATTATTTGCTTAGCTCATATGTTTTTAATTATAAGCTACACTTGCATAAATTTCTGTAAATTAAACATGATTAATTAATTGTTGAGAAGCCCTTGTTATTAGGTATTAAGAAAATGAATTGTTAATTATACCACATTGTTCATTATAGAGTCCTAAAGGAATACGTCATTTTTTTGTGAATTTTCATTTAGAACACTAAATTGTTACAATATCTATTTCTGTATTTCTTTTAAAAAGTGATCACCATAAGATCTAGGTCTTCTACCAGGCATATAAAAATCTAGTTTTAAAATATTAAAAAAATTAAAATATAATTTCAAATACTCATTTATTGATAGAAATTAAATAAGAGGCACTTATGTGTGCAATACTGTGTTGGCTAAAAAGCCGGTGGTTCTGGATTGGAAGAGCCACAGTTCAGTGACCACAAAGGGAAAAGGAAGCATTCCAAGTAAATATCACAATCATTATTAAGTTATGCAAACAAAAAGAAAGAACACAAGTGGTAGTGATATGAGGGCAGCTTATATATGAAACTTGTGATATAGTCATTAAAATTCTCTTCTCTCTTCTCTCTTTCTTTCTTTTTCCTTCCCTTACCATCTATGGAGGCAGAAGGAATTGTCTCCTGGGTGTTGGTTGTCTTCTGAAAGAGGTTGCTTTATCAAAATCCCCAAATTACATAGCTAATGTTTTCTTCTGAAACAAATTTCTATTAGTAGCTCCCATATAACCTAGATTTATATAGAGCATATATAAATAGCTGCACTCATGTATGTGCCCGAATATGCATCCCTTCCATTAATATACTCCTCTGCCACTGAGGCAACGGAATAACAGACAGACAGACAGATAGACAGATAACAATATAACATAACGTTTACGTAGTATTTACTTTGGGTCAGGTACTAGTCTAAGCATTTAACAATTAATATCACAATCGATCCTCACAACAACCTTGGGAGGTAGGTATTATTATTACCACCAGCTGAGGAAACTAAGGTAAATAAAGGTTAACTGACTTGCCCATTGTCATACATAGTTCTCAATGTCTATGCCAGGGGGTGGGAGAAAAGGGGAAGAAACAAGTTCTCCCAGGCTCTGTTAAGAAAGAAAATCTTTCAAGTGTAGGACCAGAGATGATACTTAGCATTTAGCTAAAGTCTATCATCTGTAAAAAGGGTGCAAAAGAATTTCACACCCACCTAACTCTGGTTAGGCCAGAGAAGGCATTTTCTTCCCATGGCAACTCATGAAGGCCATTTTTTAATGACACAGAGAAGTTGTGAGCTATACAGATAGAGGAATTATTCACACCAATGAAATGATAAATTTAAGAAATACTTATTTGATGTATACAATGTGATATAATAGTATAATATATAATTTTAAGGACAGTTGGCAGTATAGTGGATAGGGTGTTAGGCCTAATGTCAGGAAGTCCAGAGTTCACATACAGCCTCAGACCCTTACTAGCTGTGTGATCTTGGGCAAGTCACATAATTTCTGATTGCTTCAGTTTGCTTCACTCTAAAACAGAGATAATAATAGTATCTCTTTGGAGGATTGTTTTGAAGCACAGAGGAGATATTTTTGAAAGTGCTTAGTGCAGTGCCTAGTATATAGTAATCAATACATAAATGTTAATTTTCTTTCCCCTTCCCTTCCTTTCATCAAATAGATTGTTGAAAAAAGTAGTTTTTAAGATGATTAGAAAATTTCTTATGAAGGTGAAAAAATATGACATGATCACCAAGAATTAGGTCATTTCAGAAGAGGGCTTTTCTCACTCCTAAGGAAAGGCAACAATTTGAGTAGGATGCAAGTGCTGAAAAGCGATTACATGGTCATCTTTTTTTATTTTATGATTGACATTCTTTATTAATAACCTTTAATCAATCTAGGAAACAGTAAGGATTTTGGTTCCTGATGTTAGTAAATAAATAAGCTATGATATACTGGGACCCTGAGAAAAAGACTTTTCTAACATTACATTTTGCACTTTTTGTGATGGTAAATCCTTAGTTGAAAAAAAAAAGCAGCTAGAGCCATGATACAAGCTAAGACTGGGCACGAAAGATTAAAAAGGCAATTTGCCAAAGACTCTCTTATCCACAGGACTCTAACATGTGGCAATTTTTTTTTAATTGTGAAAGGAAAAACAATCTGTTATTCAAACTAGATTTTTTTTCAAAGCTTCCCATATTCATCTATGCTCTGATAATGCATGTAGAAACTTAGCTAATGACAGTAAATAAACAACTCATAACAAAAGCTGTGTTATTCAACAGCTTACTAATCAGCAAGAGGTTTGTATATTCTCTGACACAAATTTTCAGCATTAAGTTTTAAAGAGAAAGCACAACAATTGGTCTCAATGTCAAAGCAAAAGAATGCCAACCTAAATAATTTCTTTATACAGATATGATCCCTGCCTTAACAAATTTTTATGGTGTTAGAAATATGAAAACTCACCCAAAGGATCCAGCTGCCTGATATAAAAATTAGGTCTTGCAAAATCCTGCTTCATTTGGAGTAGTATCAGTCTGCTTGCCTTTATATGGCTTTGTTAAAAAGGTTCTTGTAGAGCAAGGAAGATGATAAACAGCCCACTAACACATCCCTCATGTCATGTAGGCATGTCTGACTACTCTATGTCTTGAAATACTTGAGAAAACTTTCATTATTTCTTGGTGCAACAACTCCATTCTGTACCTCTTCAGTTTTGGGGTTATTTTAAATACTGAATACTGACCCACGTCTATATTCGTTGCTTCTATCTCTGTTTCTGCTTTTCTAGCCAAGTTAGACCATTAAACAATGACTCCCTAGAAATGTACCTCTTATGTTCTATCATCCTATAAGAAAATCGATACTGGTGATGAAGAGTGAAAAAGAACACTGGACTAGAAATCATGAGATCTGTGTTCTAATCTCAGCTGTGCCACTAACAGGGCAGGGCCTGTCTATTGGCTCCATCTCCATTGCCCACAGATATGCCCATGGCTCCTCCAGTCTCAGATATCTCTCACTGGATCCTCCCACCTCTATTAACTCTCATCCTATAATTCCTCTATACTTTTTGATCAAATTCCTTAAAAAGACCATTTACAATAGGTGCCTTCCCTTTCTTTCTTCTTATTTACTTTTTGACCCCTTCAAATCTGACTTCTGACTTTGTCATTCCCCTGAAACTACTCTCACCAGTTACCAAGCATCTCTTAACTGGCAAATCAAATGGCCTTTTCTCAATCCTCATTTTCTTCAACCTTTGCAGCCTCTGAAACTGCTGATCACCCTCTAATACTTGATACTTTCATTTTTCTAGGTTTTTGGAACCCCACTCTGTGCTAGTTCTCCTATCTTGTATCTCATCTAGGTCACAACATCTAAGTTAAGTTGGGCCTTTTTCTCTTCTCCCCCCACTTCTCTTAGTGATCTCTTCAGCTCCCATGGATTTAATCACCATCTCTATGCTGAGGATTCTCAAATCTACATATTCAACCTTAACCTTTCCCCTGACCTCTCCAATCTCACATTTATTACTGCTTTCAAACTTCTCTCATTGGAGGTTCAGTTGACATCTTAATCTCAATATATAAAAAACTAATCTTTCCCCCAACACCATCCCCCTTAACTTTCCTTTTACTGTAAAGACTTGCAACTTAGGTGTCATTCTGGCCTCCTCACTATCACTAGCTTTGTATATCTTATATATTATCAAGGCTCACCAATTTTACCTTTCCAATATCTCTCAAAAACATTCCTTTCTCTCCTCTGATCTGGCCACCACTCTGGTACAGGCCCAAATCAGCTCATGCTTAGACTTGGATTTATTGGCAAAAGCAGGGTGGTGGGTCTGTCTGCCCCAGGTCTCTCCTTCGTTCATCTGCCAAAGTGATTTTCCTAAAGCACAGATTCAACCATGTCAGCTCCTTTCCCATCCCCACCCACTAAAACTCCAGCGGCTCTCTTTCACCTTTAGGATCAAATATATCTTCTTACATCTTACTCCCTACCACATACTTTTAGATACAATGACATTGGCCTTCTGGCTACTCCTCAAACAAGACATTTCATCTCTCGGTATCAGGCATTATCTCTGATTTTCCCCCTTGCCTGGCATGATTTCTCTCCTCCTCCCTACTTACTGGGTTTCCTGACTTTCTTCAATGCATAATTATAATCTTATCTTCTATAGGAAGCCTTTCTCAATCCTCCTTAATTCTAGTGCCTTCCCTCTTTTATTTTCTATTTTTCCTATATAGTTTATAAATATTTTTCTTTTTGTTTCCCTCATTAGCTTTTGAGCTCCTTGAGGTCAGGGACTATCTTTTGCATCTTTTTGTATCTCCAGCACTTAGCACAATGTGTGGCACACAGTAGGAACTTTAATATTTGTTGACTGACATCACTTAACTTTCCTGAGCACGTTTCTTTATTGGGAATAAGAGGCAATAAACCATCATTTGTAGAGAACTGTACTAGTACAGGAGGGGAAGCATAATCGGGGCAAGATGTAATCCTTATCTTCAAGGAACTTAATATTTAGACAAGGATACCACATGCAATACATGATATCCATATCTGAGGGCAGAAAAACAAAATCCATAAAAGGACTAAGGGGACAGTTCAGAACCAACCAGGAATATCAGGAAAAACTTTGTGGGAGAGTTGGTGAAATCAAGAGATTTGAACTATTAAAGATCAACAAGATACTCTTTTCAACAGCTGTAAAATATGATTTTTTTGACTACCATCCTGCTTTTACACATTTGGCCTATATTCTGCCTTTGTGTTCTTCCTCTTGCACATTTGAACATAGACCTTCAGATCATGTCCGTAATAGAAAGCACTGTGACTGTGTAATCTTTTAATATAAGAACTTCATAAACGCTTTGCCTGGATCTCTAGTATATGTGCTTTTTGGTCACTCCAAAGGACAAACTAGTTCTACTCTTGGTTCCTCCTTGTCAGTTCTAGCCTGACCTGTCCCATAGCTATCTAAAGCATTAATAGGGAGATACAGAGCTACTTAAATACAAAATTCAATGAATAACAATAGGTTTGTCAAATTTATGGACTTTTTATAAAATATATATTTTAGATCTTAGCTCTTTAAGAACTATTTTATTTAAGGCTTTTATTTTTATCTTATTTATTTTTTTTCAAGGCTTTTATTTTATTTTTAAGAGTTTTTTTTAAAAGTACATTTATAAAAGTTGTCCTCCATACCTTTAATATTCTCTATCATCGTCTCTGCTTTTCTGAATTTTTTGTCTACTTTGAAGACTGAATTCATACACCACCTCCTCTGTGAAGCCTTCCCTGAGTCCTAGGCAGCTTTTATGAGGCTACCAACCAACATAATTAACCAAATTTATTGAACAACTGACATTCCAAATTTCCCAGTATATTAGATTATTTGGAATTTCTTATAATGATTCAGAAAAATTGGAGAGGTAGCTTGATGTAATGAACCTGATCTCCTATCAAGTAAGACTAGTGCTCAAGACCCTCCTCCTGTCATAAACTGCCTAGGTGACTCTGGGCAAATCAACTTCTCAGTGCCACAGACAAATCTCTGAGCCTGAAAGTTATAGAGAAACACACTACCTGGATAGATCAAAGACGTTTCTTCACCAGGGAGTTCCCTAAAATATTTAAATCATAGTAAAACAAAATATCTAACTTTATCATAAAAATGACATCCAAGGAAAAACCCTCCTCTCAGTTTTAAAACAGCACTTTCTCCAAAAAGACTTTCATTATCCTTCCAGTTGAAAGTAATTTCTCTCTTCTTTTCATAAAGACAGCACTTTGTTTCTCTTTTATAGCACTTTATAACCTGTACTGTAGTTTTATATCTATCTATCATCTATCTATCTATCTATCTATCTATCTATCTATCTATCTATCATCTATCTATCTACCATCTATCTGTGTATCTATGTATATGTGTATGTATGTATGTATGTATCTATCTATCTATGTAGGCTTTATCTCCCTACTAAACTAAATCAGAGCACATTCTCTCAGGTAAAGAGTCAAAAGTCATTTCCAGGACAGCTGTAATTCTGAGAAGGGGAATATTTAGAATACCATGATTACTAATGAATAAAATTTTTTTTCAAGATCACAGAATCAAGAGAGGCAATGTGATGTAATAGACATGACTCTGGACTTAAAGTTAAGAAGATATGGGTTCAAGGTCATCCTTAGGCAGCAGAAAGTAAGTAAGCCTCTCTGTGTCTCAGTTTCCTCCTCTGTAAAAGAGGGGTTTGGGGCTTAATGACCTGCAATTTCCCTTCCCCTCTAGGTCTATGATATGAAAAGAGCAAGTGAAAATAAACTTTTTTGTTAGTCTTAGACCTATATTTTTCTATCATTTATGTCATATGTCACAAAGCAGCCAAAAAACATTTAAATTATTACATGTACATTTTTGGTACATAAATATGTGGCATAGTAGAAAATGTCAAGGTTATTTTTTGTGTGCTGACATTTTGAAGAATTTATACTTTTCTGTGGATGCATGTGTGTATATTTCTAAATGGGAAGAAAGTGACCACCAAAGCCCTTTAAACATTATTTGAAGAGACCTGACTTGATTTCATTGTCACAGTTGGTAAAGAGCATTGGTTCTTAATATGGAGTCCATGGATTTCAGAAGAACTGTAAACTTATATGGGAAAAAATGCATTTTTATTTTTCTAATTTCTATCTGAAAGCTAAAATTTCCTTCAATTATTAAAAGTTAGGATTATGAGAAAGGGTTCATTTACTTCTCCATACTACAAATTGAGTCTATGACACAACAAAGCCTAAAATCTTTTGGTATAGAGGAATATTCACAGCACTTGGACAGAGGTGATTCTTAAGCTCTCTTAGTCCTGATTTTTTTTAAGCTTTCAAATGCTGCCTAAAGCAGAGCTATAAAAAATTCAATTTTTCAAATCATAAAAGTTACGAGCTATTTCTGTTTAATTTTTTTGGGGGGGGAGATAACATAAAATAAACAACTCTCAACCATGGGAACATTACACCACTTGGACTACCTATATTAGCTTGATCTGTTTGGGGCCTTTGGAGACCCACAACCACATTCTATGATCTGAGGCTCAGAAAGTGCATTTATAATGCATATTTTGATTATTAATGTAATTTTGCCTCTTAATGGAAAGATCTTTCCCATCCATCAAGTCACATGGAAGGCTGAGTCACATGAGTCAAGTCACATGGAACAGGAAGGGGTGAAGCAGGAAGGGTGAGACAGGAAAAGGAAGAGCTAGAAGAAGTTGATCAGAGGGCAGTCAGAGCTGAGAAGGATGAAGGCATGCAGGCAGCTGTCTGTGAGTGTAAGAAGGCCATTTTGTTTAAGGGATCCTATTTGTGCTCTCTTTAAGGGAGCTGGTTTGTGGGAAACCTAACAGAGGGAAGGCTTGAAGATGATAGTGCCCTCTGCATTGTTACTCTGTATAGATTTCTTTGCTGCTATGATAGATTTGGCTTTCTGGAGTCAAGATTTGGTTTTGTGTTTGAATAAATGTTTTGGTTCTGTCTATTTCATGGTGCAGAATTGAAGTGGAATATTCATGGCTGCCATAGGTGCTGTGAATATTGCATTGGTGCTACAAATGGTGACAAGGATGGGATCGTGAAATATCAGACCTCTATTTAGAAACAAAAAGACTTTAGAGGAACAAAAGGATATCCCAGGGTGGGAGGATTTACCTTATTCCTCCTGAGCAAGAGAATGGGCTAAAAAGACAAGACTCTGTGAAAACTGCGAACCGAGGCTACAGAAGGGAAGACCCAGAGATTTAGAAAAATATTTGCTAGGAATACCAAGAGAACCGGGGAAAGAACTGGAATAAGTATGTAGCAGAGACTGGGCCCTGCTAACAATCTATTGCCTTATGTGTAAAAACAGAGACAAGTTGCTCAAAGAGAAAGCTCAGATGGAAAGGGAGTTGGCTGGTTTGCATGAGAAGCTTTCTATGGTGCAGCATTCAAACTCTTCTTTAGAAGAGCAAGCTAGAAAGGCTCAGGTGGTAGAAGAAAGAGATGTTGGTAGTTTAGCTCACAGAAAGTAGTAGAAAAGGAACAAGAGGCCTGATTAGGGCCTAAATATTTGCCAGTAAGATGTGTGGGAGGCTTCTTAAGCAGAACACACCCAACACTAAGGTCAAAGCAGGAGAATCGGGGAGGCCACACAGTTTTGGGGAAGGTAATTGAGGATTTTACTCAGCAGGAGGTCACAGATATTTTGAGTTGGTTGACCCGAAGGATGGGAGAATTTTTGGTATCTTGAATGGTGAGAATCATGGAAAAAGTTAAATTTCCTTGAGAGAAGAATACATAGTCAGTGGATTCAAAGTCAGAACAGATTGACAAAAGAATTTCTTAGTGCTCTAATGAGAGCAGGAGTAGTAGATTTTGGAAGCATAGATGGCATTCCAACTAATGAACTACATACAAAATGTATCGAGAAAAGGGACTTGATATTAGAGCGATCAGGGAAATAAGAACTCACCCTCTAGATCCTCCTGAAAGATTCCATCCAAGTGCGGCACACCCCAGAGAGAATAGGAAATTAGGCCCCAGATCAGATTAAAGAAAGTATACCTCCAGTGAGAATAATGACCCCAAAACTGTACATTAGAAAACAGCAAACAACATGAATAAGGCTATGGGTTCATGAACTCCAGAAGCACAGCTAATCCTATATCTACCCTCCTTCGGGTTTCTCTCCTTGTTTCTTTTTGGCTTTTTGTTTGTTAAACTTATCTGCTAGATTTGTTTCCTTCAGGCTTAGCATCCTCCATCTGCTGATGCCTGATCACTTCAGCCAGAAGTCACCCCCTGTTCACCACTGTAATGTGTCACCCCTGGATCTGGTGTTGACCAAGCTCCAGATGCCAGCTAAAGAATGTAGTTCTAGAATGTGACTTCTTGGGTCAGGGGCAGTTCTACATCCAATTTCAGCAGGAAGTAACTTTAGAAGAAGAGACTTTCACCCCTTACCCCAAGATTTTGGACCCCATTTGTTGAAGGGGGAATGAAAGGGTACTTGTGCTCAAGCCTTACCCTAAGATATTGTTTTATGCATTTATTTTATGTGACCCCTATTAAATTGTTGTAAAGTTCTGTTGATACTAGTTGTCCAGGATTTTATTTTATATCTTATTTTCTGTTATCCCTGTTACAGTTCTGTTGATAGCAGTTGCCCCATTGACCTATGTAATGAATACAAAAAATCTTGGGGCTGAAAGTAATGGTAATTTAAATCTTTCCCATTCATTAATAGGCCCATATGACCTGCTTAAATCACATGGAAGCCCAAGTCACATATGGGGGGCCAGAGTTTGCTGAATGGATGGAGCAGGAAGGGGTGGAGCAGGAAGTGAGTCAACGGAGTCAGAGCTGGGAAGGACACAGAAAGCAAGTAGTTGGCTGTGGATGAGAGAAGGGCATTTTGCCTGAGGGTGTTCATTTGTGGGAAGGTCTGATAGTGTTTATAGACTTCTTGGTTACTATGATAGATTGCCTTGTTAGTATGATGAATTTGGCTTTTTGGTGTCTGAATAAAGGTTTTTTTTTTTTTCTGCCTTCTATATGGAAAGTTTGTTATGCTTTGTGATTCAAAACTATGTTGGTATATTCATAGTTGCCATTAGTGCTGTGAATATTGCCTTGGTGATACAGAAAGTTAAGGGCCTTGACAATAAGTAAGAATCAAATGGGGATTAAAAACTAGCCCTTTCTTGACTCCAAGTACTAGACTCGTGTTATATCTATCATACTGACTTAAAGTCAACATTGAAAGGTAGCTTGATAGAATGTGGGACATGGATATAAGAAGACCTATATTCAAACCTTGCCTCAATATTTATTAGCTGCTGTGTGATATTGGTGGGCCTTAGTTTCTTCATTCATATAAAGATAAGGTTGAACTCCCTGACTCAACACCTGATCAAAATCTATCATAATTTGGGGGGAATTTCCTAGTGGAGTAGAATAGAGATCCATCATTGGCACTGTAGGAGTCATCATTGTTTATCAATTGACTTGAACAAAGGCATAGGTGGATGTTTGTCAAAAATATAGGTGACATAAAACTTAGTAGGGAGAGAGTCCTCACTGGCACACTGGACTATAGTGTCAGGACCTAAAAAGTTCAGTTAGGACAGAATACTGGATAGCATTAGATAAAACAAACAAGAACATACACTGAACGTCTAATACATAGGTCACCCAGAATCAATTTCAAAAGTAAGAGATAAAAGAGTTGTGGCTACACAATTTGTCTGAAACAGAGATGGGAGTTATAGTGGACTGCAAATTTGATATGAGCAGTGCAACATTTATTTATTTATTAAAAGAAACAAACTAAGGATATCTTTGACTTCACTAAGAGAAATCTAGTATCCAAAAGAAAAGAGGTTATAGACCCACTTTTTCTTCTATTTTCAAGCATAGGGATTTTTTTTTCAGTTCTAGGTGCTATATTTCATAAAGTAGAACATATACAAATGTCCACATTCATAATGCTGAAAGGTCAGGAGATGATGTCATATGAAGTTTAATTGAAGAAAATGGAATTTTTGCCCTAGAAAAGGGATGACAGCTATCCTCAAGTATTTAAAGGGTCATCCCATAGAAGAAGGATTAAAATTACACTGCTTGACCAGAGAGGGCAGTAGGATGAAAAAAATCTGAAATAGCAAATGATGAAATAACTAATAGCTAACACTTACAAAGCTTTACATTTTTCAAAGTGTTTTAAGAATATTATCTCGTTTTATTATCACAACACCATAATGATGTCAGCAAAATTATGCCCATTTTACAGTTGACAGAACTGGAATGACAAAGGTTAAATGTCTTGCTCAGGGTCACACACCAAGTAAGCAAATGGCTTAAGCCAGAATTGAACTCAAGTCCCCTGCAGATTCCTCTAACCCTTATGCAACCTAAATACATGTGGTGAAAATGGTAAGAAGCAAACAAAGGCATCATGTAATACAGAGCTTCCTAAAAACAAGAACTGTTCCAAATTGGAATTGGCTACCTTAGAAAATATGGAGGTCCCCAGGACTGAATTATTTAAGTGAGTGCTGGGTAACCACTTGTTAGGGGTACTACAATACAATGGCATCAAACTCAAATATAAATGTGTATAAGGATCCCTGATCTAAATAAGTTAAAAAAAAACATATTACATTATCTATGTCCTATTGTATGTTTATTTATTTTATTAAATATTTCCCTAGTACATTTTAATCTGTTTCAGGCCATACTCTGGAGTGTTGGGGACCACTGTCACCCACCAGTTATGTTTTTTATGCCTCTCCTGCAAGAGAATTCCTGTTAAAGTGTGGGTTGGACTGAAAAGTAATGTGCTACAGTGGAGAGAATACTAATCTGTATTTAGATGACCCCAGTTTGAATGCCACCTAATCCTTGTGTGACCTTGGAAAAATCATGCGGCTTCAGTTATCTTATCATTTAAATGAAGAAATTGAAATGTTTCATTTCTGTTATCTTTCTAACTGTAAAATTATGCCTCTATGGTCAGATGATCTCAGGAGTCTCTTCCAGTGCTCATATTTTATGACAAAAAGATTAGTATAATGTCATGAACTTAGTATCTATGAATTTCAACTGAGTGACTGACAATTTTTGTGCGTACTACTTTTGTGTAGAGCATGGAAAAATGTGGATTGCTGGGTTCATGATGGGTTAACTGATTTAGATCCAAAAATGTTTATTAATGTATTAATGCCTTCCTGAAGGAAAACTTCTGATATATTGTTTTTGGACTCTGCCCATGGTCCTGCTCTGTCTGAAATTTTTATCAATGACTTAAAGAAGGCAAAGATAACATTCTTTTTAAGTTTTCAGAGAAATACAGCTAAAATACTACACAGTAGAATAAGATCCAAAAAACCTTGACAGTTCACAAAGAATCAGCACACATGGATGGGTTGTCGTCTGCATCATACATCTCATTATATTATATCTCACCCACCCAACCTACCTCTGTTTTAAATCTCTCTTATTAGTTCTTAAGGCACCATGATCCTTCAACCATATTGATGTCATCTTTGTGTACTTAATCTCCTTCACTCTACATTTCCAATCAATTAGTAAATTCTGCAATTCCATCTTCATTTTCCACATGTGTGTCTTTCTATCTGCTCAAGTATATACCATTCTATTTCAGACATCTATCATTTCTTCCCTAGATTATTGTAAAGGCTTTTTAATTGGTCTGTCTGAATTAGGTCTCTGTTCTTTCTAATATAACCACCACAAATATGTCAAAATATATTTCCTAAAAGGTAAATCTAACCATGTTATTAATACCTTACTCAAGACATTCTAAGAGCTCTATATTGACTTTAAAAACAAATATTATTTCTTTTTACCTTGTTTTTAAAAATATCTCCTTTTTGCAGTTTTTCTCATATACATATTTATCAATACGATATGAGGTGGTCTAAAATCTTAGTACATAATTAAGCAATTAAAGCTTAAAACCACACTAAGACTTTCAAAAACCTCTTTATATGAGTATATTTGTAATTGATATAATAATCTTTTCTGGAATGCAATATCAAAAATGTTTAGAAATCAGTGCTAGAAGCCATACAGAATCCTTGTGAGCAAGGGATGGTATAATCAAGTACGTACATTAGGAATATTACTTTAATACTAATGCAAAAGATGGACTGAATATGGAGATGCTGGAAACTGAAAAAGAACTTAGTTTCATTCACCATTAAAAAAGAAATAAAATACATATGGGACTTTTTAGAATAACTATATTAGCAGGTTACTTAGTAGTAAGCATGGTCTGGCCACTTCCAGAAAGGAAACACACTTGAACTTCTCGCAGTTTAGATCTGGGTTAAAATTACTGGTCAGAGATAGCATTTTTGTCTTTTCATTATTCTCCTTCCAGAAGGTTTCCATCCTGAATGATTTATTTGTTCATTTGTTTTGACCACAACAACTCCTGAAGATTGACCAGTAAGGCTCAGAAGGGAGGGAGGGGGAAAAAGGGCATCTGAGTAGTTGAGAAAATACTCACGGTAATGATACCATACAATATTGAAGAAATAAAGAAGCATTACTTCAGCATTAACATTTATAACAATTTAGAGTGTTGCTGTTGTCCAGTCATTTCCAACTCTTCATGACCTGATTTTCTTATGAAAGATACTGGAGTAGTTTGCATTTCCTTCTCTGACTCATTTTACAAATGAGGAACTGAGGTAAACAAGGTTAAGTGACTTGCCCAGGGTTACACAGTAAGTATCTGAGCCTAGATTTGAACTCAGGACGATGAGTCTTCCTGACTTCAGGCCTGACACTCTATATACTGTGCCACTTAGCTGTGCCTTTTATAGACCATTTTAAACTACACTAAACTTCACTTTTTAATCATGTTTTTATATAAACTAGGGCATTTAAGTGAAATGAAACATTAATTTCCCCATGACAAGTCAAAAGCATTTATTAGGTGACCAATGTATACAAAACATTAAAGTGCTTAAATACTATAAAATTCAGAAAGAAAATAGTGCTTGATCTTTTGTATGTATGTATGTATGTAGCTATCTATGTGTGTACATACATATATACAAATACATACACATAAATACACACATGAGTAATATGTATGTAATACAAAATAATTTAATGTGATTTTTTTTTTTAGGGGGAGATGCTACAAGCTAAAAGGATTAGACAAAATTTTATGTGAGAGGTGATGCTTGAACTGAGTATTCCAAACCCATTTAACAAATATTAACTATATGTCTGCTATGGATCCTACAATGCACATTCACAAAGGTATTATGAGTTCATTCATTTTTACCATCACAAGTTGGGAGTGGATGACTCCACCAATGGTTTTTTTCACAAAGAAGAGGTTCTTCATGGCTTAATCTATATCCTGGATCACAACTAAATGACACAGTGGAACCTATGGAGAAATCATGACCATAACGCCGTCCATGTACTGGTATGCCAGGATCCAAACAAGAATATGTGTTAACTGTAACACCTAGAAAACAAAGAAACAAAATACGTATATGTATATGTATTTTCATATCAATGCATAACCAAGAAAGGTGCTATGATTTGCTCACTTGTCATTGCTAAGGATGCCTTTCACATTAGTTCCCACTGCATTCAACTAGATCAGTGTACTTACTGACTGTGTTTTACTCATATTAAATAGGAAGACCAGAAAAATCCAAAAGCAAAGGCATGATTTTGAGAATAATTCATTTCTACCAATGTTTACTAAGTGCCTACTACATGCAAGGCACCGTGTTGAGCACTGAGGAAACAAAAAGAAAAAAAAAAAGAAAACTAATCCCTACTGGTTATCAAGCAGCTTACTTTCTACTTTGGGGATGCATATAAATAGGTTAAGTAAATGCATTAAAATTTGAGGATGGAGAGAGCACTAAGAATGAGAAAACCTCCAAATTTCCTCTTGTGGCAATGTTTTCCCTCTGCATGTTATTCTATCTCTTCAGTTTCTAAAGATTCACTGTTTGAACTTCAACTTTTGATTATTCTTTTGTCCAATCTCTTATTATAGAGCAGGATTTTTTTTTGGTCATGTACCCTTTGTGAAGTCTGTTGAAGCATATTAATGCCTTCTCAGAAAAAAAATGAATAAAATAAAATACACTGAGCCATAACACAAACCAATTATATTGAAATAATATTATTAAAAGATATACATATATATATATATGTATATATATATGTTCATATACACAAAGGTTAAGAATTCCTGTTATACAGCCTTTCTGTCTCTGACTTCCTGCAGTTTCTTGGTCAAATCCCTAAATAACCCATGTCCTAATCTAGTCATGATAACTTCACTTGTTCTGGTAGCAATTTTTATACATCTACTAACCCTCAGCATCCAGGTATTATGGACTTATGCACACTAATGAACCATAACTGCCTTCACCCTAGAGGTGAAAATTGTCTTCTCACATTCATACTCGACTTTAATTACTGACACTGACAAGAGATTTCAGAAGACTTTTCCATGTTCTTTCTACATGACAGATTTGTAAGGATAAATAGCCATATTTCATATTGTTAAAAAGAGTAGAATAAATATTTAAACACTCCAAGTTCACTGAAGCAAAAATATAAATCTTTATTTTCATTAAGAACCTATTGAAAAAGCGAAAGGGGAACTTGAAAAATCAAAGTTTTATGTAAGCATTCAAACTACATATTTTAGCTCTATTTTTCAATAGGGCAATTTAACATAATCATGTTTTTATTGAAAAATGAAAATATAAAACGGAAAATCTTCATTTCCTTAGGTAAGCAATAATTAATCATTTTCACAGAAAATGGTTAAAGCTAAATTGCCATAAATTACACAGAGAGTGTATATTTATTACATTCTATGTAACTTGTGGGGGGGAAACTGTAATGATAAAATGGATATACTTCATTACCTAAAGAATCCAAGAAGAAATATATGAAATCATATACCAGTACATAACCGCTTTAAGCAGTGAATAAGGGATATTTTCACAGCAGAAAACTTGATACATTGGAAAAAGTGATGATGTAGAAATACATAATAATAATAACAAATACTTATATAGCACTTACTATACTGAGTGCTTTATATTTATTATCTCACTTGATCATCACAATAATCCTTGGATGTGGGTGCTATTATCTTCCTCATTTTACAGATGAGGAAACTGAAGCAAACAGAAGTTAAGTGACTTGCCCATGGTCACAAGTATCTGAGGCAGGATTTGAACTCAGATTTTCCTGACTCTAATCCCAGCACTCTATTCAACTACAAGAGACCTAGGATTAAGTCCAGATTCTGCTATTTAATAGCCATATGCTTTTTAATAAGGCACTTGATCTCCTAGATGCTTACTTTCTTCATCCATATAATGGGATTCACAATACTTTTGCCACCTTTTTTATAAAGCTATAGTAAGTAAAGTGCTTTGTAAACCATAAAGGACTATTTAACTAGGAATTGTTATTACTGATAATGATAATCTTTTAAAAGATAAGAATTGATGAGAGCCATTGTCCCATTCAACCTCAGTGTATTGATCAGTTAATTATTATCAAGATATATTCATTATCCCTATGGCCTCAATGATGAACTCTCTTTAGTTTGATAACACATACACAAATCTTTATATATCATTTTCTAAAACTAGAGGTAAAAATATTACATTTATATATGTGTGTATGCATGCATGTATGTATACATGTATATATATACACATATATATATGTATATGTATTAGGGAAAATGCATTTAGTTCCTGTTTTTTCTCCTTTTATATTTTTGATCACAGATATTGACCAGTCAAAATTGAAATCATGTTTCAAGTAGCACTTGACCAATGAAATATAACTTCAAAACATACACAAACATCACATACACGTATTTATACCTTGTAAATCTATATATTAAGTGCTTATTCTAGGCAAGGCTGTGAGGATACAAAGACAAAAAAGAAAAAAAAAGAAACTAGTCCCTACTTTCAGGCAGCTTACTTTCTACTCTGAGAATACATATGAACAGATAAGTAAATGCAATAAAATTTGAAAACTGAGAAAATATATACACATATGTGTATAAATATATGTTGTGTATATATGTATGTATAGTTGTATACATACATATACAAACTTAAATATGTGCGTATATATACATACATATACATGCATACATGCATATATATATAGACATATACATATATATCATATGTGTGTATAATAGTCTTTTGCTTGGGAAATTTTGTGAGAAAATGGAAAAATGGAAAATATTTCTAATAAGTAGGTAGACTAATCTAACTTTTTCATTAACATAAGAAAAAGAGAATCTTCTGTGAAGGTTAGAAGATTGGGATATTGAAGGGCTAGCACTGGGTCATTCACTGCAAAGTGGACTTTCCCTCCAAAGCTGTTGGCATCACAAGAAGGGATGCTTGATGAAGTGTGTGGCTGATCACTCTGAAAATCCTGCAGTTATTCTCATGAGAGTCACTAAAAATGATATCTGGTGTAACGGATTTTAAACTTAACCAATATTTCTAGAATAGAGTAGGTGAGCAAAGAGTCCATTACTGGACACAAAAGGATTATATACCAAAGCTTGAGGTAGGTTGAGGCTCAGAAACAGCACAAGATACTACCTAGACCTACACCAACACTCCTAAATGCCTCTCAGACACCATAATGCAGAATAGAGAGAGGCAGCAGCAGGACTATGCTGTGGAACCAGCTCCTACTAGAGCCAGTTGGTAAATTTTTCACTTTACCATTTACCTCTCTGAAATCTGCAAACTCTACAACTCAGTGTCTGAGGTGCTCTTTATTTTCTAAGTTTTGTTTGTTGTCTGGATTGTCTGGACTAAAGAAAGTGATGGAAATATGTTGATAATATGCAGTTTAAATTTTAAAATGTGTCATGTACATTTAGTGCATGTTTGTGTAAGCCGCTTATTAGACATATACCAGCTTGCAATTTAGTAGCAGAGGAAGACTGTGTGTATGTTAGAATGAAGGAAGGGAGAAGAAAGGCAGCTATGTATAGAGACAGAGGTGGGAGAGCTAGATATTTCTTTCCTATTAAGAAGATTAATTTTTTTCCTTCTCTCTGATATTCTTCCTGTCATTATTTTCTACATTTTAACAAATGAACAATTTAATTTTTAAACAAATATAATATTAATTGCTGAGATAGTATTCTCATTAAAACTCATTAGAATTAGCAGAGACTGATCTGTTAGCTTTTAGCTTTTTCTTTGTATTACTGGTGCATAGCAATGCCTGGAAAATAATGAAGTTTTATTAAATGCTTGTTAAAAATATTGTTATTGACATATCAATTAGGTGACATATTTATGTTCATATAGCGATGCTAGAGTAAATGTATGTGTGTAAGTGTGTATATACATACAAACGTATGTATATAAAATAACATCAGAATCTTTTCTCAGTACAATGGCATAATCACAGACTTTAGAGATCCATTTGTCAGATATGCTATGGCTGAGATTCCTTTTATGTATGGGTTGAATCAGAGAGATGCTGGAATCTCTTCCAGCTTTCAGAATTATTGCTTCAGTTAAATCATCTAGAACAACCTCATATAGATCTATTTCTGATAAAAAAATGTACTGTAAATCAAAATTTAATTTACTAGGGAATTTAATCATTTTAAGGAATATCATAGAAAATAAACCCTATATAATCTTTCACAAAGTAAATAATTACCTCTTTGTGTTACCACAACCTTATTATGCCTGGTGGCACTATCTGTGTATTTGTGATTAATAAATGTGTAACACAAGGCATATTTAGACTGTAAAGCTGTATTACAGAGCATTAAAGAACTCTGCCGTGACAGCTCTTTTGAGTTCACTAAGGGCAACTAAGTCAACAGTCTGAGAAGCCAGAAAAGGAGAATAACCTCACAACTAAGCTGAAATGGTGTGATATATTTGTTGGTTCTTCATTATACATTTTACCCCAACTCTCTCAGTGGAATGTTAGAAGAAAGTATTTTGTTTTCATTTTAGAAATCCAAAATGGGCATTGAATTATGAGAATTAAATAAGACAAAATTTTCAGACAGCTGGGGATACTTGCAACAGCTACTCAGGAAAAGAAACCTCAGTACAAGGGATTATGATAGTTGGGGCTAAAGATGTTTTACCATTTGGTGGCCAAAGATGGCAGCACCAAAGCACCAGTATAGTACAATAGATAAAGAAATCAAACTTCATCTAAAGGGCAAATTCCTTAGGAATTTCTGGAAAACGTTGAATCAACGATGTCTTCTTCTAGGGGATGGTGCAATCAAGATAATCTACAAGAATATTCTGAAAGCCAAAGGATGAAGTTCTTAATGACAGATTGGGAAGGTCTTTTTCTTATCTAGTGAGGGGGGAGAGAGATCAGTTATTTAAAGATAGTGCCACATGAGGGTTATTTAAATAAAGTGAGATTATTTTGCCTGGAAAAGAAAAGATTGAAGGAGGTATCACAACTACTCTCTGGGGAGTTGAAAGTCTGGTAGAATAAGGCTTTAGACTTGATTTTCTTGTCCTTAGTGGGCTAAATGGGAAGCAACAGATGAAAGTTGCGAAGTGCCAAGTGTCATATGCATAGATAGATGATAGATAGATAGATAGATAGAGAGATAGATAGATAGATGATAGATAGATAGATATAGATATATACACACACATATATATACATACATATATATTTTATATATATTACATATATATTCATATATAAATAAATATATAATATATGTATTATATATATTTTATAAATATATATTATTTATATATTTTATATGATATTTATATTATAAATATTTATATTATAATGTTTATATTATATAAAATATATTTTATAAATAAATATATGTTATATATTTTGTATATATAAACAAAATATATATGAAACATTACTTCTCAGTGTTATGCCAGACTGCAGTGGACCACCTCAGGAGTTAGTAATATACATTTCACTGGAGGTTTTCTAGTCAAAGCTAGATGACCACATATCTAGTTTGTTGTAGAGCAGATTCTTTTTCATTACTCATTGTACTAGGCAGGCATTCTTCCCAGCTCATACACATGGGAAATATGAATTATGAATGATAGGTCAGTGTTTATGTGTTTACAATTCATATTAAGCCAAAGATGTCATCACATCTCTCAGAAACATACTGACATAAACATGGCATAATAAACATCTATATACATATATTCATACCTGCATAGAAATAAGATATGGTTTTAAGGAAAAATATTTTTTTTTTAATTTTTGATCAACACAGTCCTGTAACCTTTGATGCTGAATTTCCTTCATTTTAGGTATTCCCCTCTATGAGTTACTTGTTCAGGTAGGTTTATGCTATGACAGGTTATTAATGTATTTAGATCTTTTTTAATATTAGTTATTTTCCATCATTTCTAGAGAATACAATGCTGCCTATTATAATAGAAATATTACTTCTTCATTTGAATGAAAATTAAAACATAAAAGGATATTTCATAAGGATGACTGACTGAAAAAGCAGATAAAAAGTGTAAGACATTGTTCATAACTTCACTGCTTTGTTTGAAGTTGCCTTCTAGTTCTCTATTATCTGATCTTTTGAACTACGCAGAATGCAAAAGTATGTAAATTTTTAAAATTACATTTTGATACTCTGTCATTTCTTGTTATTTTCTACCATTTGTAATAAACATTAGATACAACCTGGAAGGAAATTTGAGTACGTAGGAGACTTCAATAGAGGAAATCTTGTGAAGCAACACCAGATAATCTGAATGCACTGAAGTGTTTGTAAATAAAATTCCATTAAATCTACAATGACAGAACAGCAATACTGATTGCAAAGAGAAATGAACAGGCAAAAGGAAGCCAGCATTTTGGGGAGTACTTACTTTCATAATGAATCTTGAATCCATTATTAGAACGACTATTGTCTGTTGTAAATAGAAGGTAGATGAAATTGCTGCTACTAAACAGAAACTGTGGGACTTGAGTACCGTTGTAAGATCCAAGCAGAGGTGACAGAAGGTTTGGCCCATCATGGACTTCCAGAACATCGTAATTGAGTTCAGTCTGAAATCTAAGATATAAGAGACTTACATATAAATATATGTTTAATGGAAAAAGAACACATAAGATGTTAACTTCTATGTTTTTATCTAACTTAAAATTCTAATAGTATGTTATTTTATTTTTTACAGATTCATCTTATTTATTTTGAAGTTCATGCCAACAATGTCAAAACTGTGTATATGTTTGTTCTTCATGATTAATATTTCTGTTACTAGCTCCAACGCCACCTCCTGCAGAAGACGTTCAATGCACCCAAATCCCATGGTTTTACTCCTCATTCCCCAGTTTTCTCCTCTAAGGTTCATTTACTCTAGATTCTTCCTGTTAGTATTTCTTTATATTCTACTTTTTCATTAGAATGTAAGTTCCTGGATGGCAAGGTCTGTTTTTGCCTTTATTCGCACACCTAGAGCTTTAAACAGTGCTCAGTATTTAATAAAGAATTCTTAACTATTGCTGTTAAACTATTACTAATTATTCCTAAAGTTTACATAGATATTTCTCATTCACTGAACAGTTTTCTAAAATCATCATTTTGCCTTTTTAAAAAAATCAATCTTTTATCATGAGATCTGGAAATTATGTTTATTTTCTGATTAGGAAATCCCAGAACAACTAAATGTGTATAAGAACTGTATGAGAAGATAATTATTTTAAGATTGTATCCCACATTTTCAAATGTTTTAAATATTAGAAATGAGAATTTCTTTTCCTTCATGGGTTCCTTTATTGAATTATTATCACTAGATATGTTATTTCTTCCTTAATGTATACACTCTAAAAGAATACCACATTCTGAATCTGGTTCACAGATTTTTAATATGGAAAACAATCCAAGTTGAATCATTTTTGCCTATTTTCATAAATAAAATAAGTTTTAAAGTATCATTTTTCAAATGTATTGTACATATCGGGCTGGAATTAAGGAGAGGATTAGAGTAGAATATATTGTAAAGGTTAAACTTCTGTATTAAATTGTAGTCAATTATTGGTTTTAAAAGAAATTTCAGTCTCAAATTTTTGAGTCTTCATTGACAACAACCTATCTTTACTAAGTCTATATGTACCTCCGAAATATCTCATCACTTTATTGTAATAATTTTTAATAAGTGTATTATAAACATGCAATTATCATTCATATGTAAGTGGTTTTCAAGAAGTACAGTCATTTTTACCTGTCATTTTCAAATAAAAACAGTAGGCTATTTTATTCCCTTAAAAATAATTTTTAAAAATGATTTTGAGACTTTAGCTAAATTACAATTAATGGGAAGCAATTATTAATGTAGCACATGAGAGTTCACAATTAAACCTATAATTTAAAATCATTTAAAATAAGTAATTATGCAATGGTTGGAGAGCAGTGGGGGTTGATGGAGATGGTTCAAGCATGACATGAGGTTCCTTGTCTACCATCACATTTTGGAAGGAATTCTAATTCTCTAGATAATCAGACTTTTCTTCAAAACAAGTAAATTTCAGGAATGATCTGACTTCACAGTAAACAAAAAAGAATTAATTGAAGAGCAGCAGCCAAAACCTCTTGTGTCTCCTATTTCCAAAGATCATCCTGCTCTTAACTACAACATTGTTTCAGGTCCTGCAGTCCAGAAAACTGTGATGAATGGAAAGGAATGTATAAATTTTGCATCATTTAATTTTCTTGGACATTTGGATAATTCTAGGGTAAAGGAGGCAGGCTTAGCATCTCAAAAAATTATGTATTAGGACTTGTGGACCTAGAGAATTTTATGGCACATCTGGATTTTATTTATAATTAAAAGAACATCTAGCAAAGTTTATGAAGACTGAGGAAGCTATTATTTACTCATATGGATTTGCCACAATTGCCAGTTCTATTCCAGCTTATTCAAAAA
The DNA here is from genome assembly GCF_028372415.1 of Notamacropus eugenii. NCBI lineage: Eukaryota > Metazoa > Chordata > Mammalia > Diprotodontia > Macropodidae > Notamacropus > Notamacropus eugenii. The sequence continues at coordinate 134,744,599 of NC_092875.1, read as the reverse complement.
TGGGGAAAGATATTGTATTTGTAGATAGAGTTGCCTGCTTTGCTCCTCACAAGCATCTCTCCTAGTGACATTAAGGTATTCAAGCATAATGACATGCTTTACCTGGAGTGCCTGCTAAAAGAACAAGAGATTGAAGCCAAAAGAATCCTTATAAGGCACACATAACTTGAAGGTTTATTGTAGTAGAAGGACTATATATGAATACCAGATCTATTTGTCCACTTTCAGAATTAGTCAAGTTAAAAATATAAGAACAAAGCAAGAACAGTTTTAGAGAAAAGCCTTTCATTTGGAGTTCTAGGAGAATATGGCCAAGGAGTCACTGAACATTTTGATACAGATATTGATGATACCAATCTTATCAAGTGCTAACACGGAGAATTTCCTAGTTGCTATTGGAGGATTTTGCTGTGGCAGATCTTTGGTAATTGATCATCTGCAACTTTCAGGTTAAGGATATTGCTTTTCAGTCTCTCCATCTCTCTTATTTAAGCTGCAGCTGCTATTGAGGCCCTCAACATCATGGAAGAGACTCCAGAAATTTTCAGGTATTGAGAAAGAAGTGCAAACAAATTCATAGAGGCTTACAAGGCACTTATGGATTAACAGTAGTAGGCAAATCATTTTCACTAGCATTTCATCTACAACTAGAAGAGAACCCAGGATCTCAAGAGAATGATATCACTTCAGAGAATAGCAGATAAATACATGAACAGAAATATTGTATTAACTCAGACATACTTCTTGGAAAAAGAAGAGAAAAAATTTTTCCTTCTAGTATTAGAATTGTTGTGACAGTAGAACTGAAAAAGAACTAGAGAAAACTGCATTTACAATGAAAGAAGCTTCACAGTCCATCATGATTTAGTCATCATCAATGAACTTAATATGTTCCAAGAAGATGTTACCTTTTTGTGTATTAGTCTATGGTATGCGGATGCCTCAAAGAATTCAAATTCTTTGTGGGATATTCTTTGATAAAGAGTTTGCAGTTGTGTACATGAATAATTTCATAAAAGTACAGACAAAAAGTGTGAATGTAAGAGGAGTGGTTTAACACATACATAATATACACACACACACACACACACACACACCATTCTCTCCAGTGAGTACCAATAGCAATTCTGTAAGAAAAAATCTAAATGTATCTGAGTATGTATCTAAATGTATCTAAACTGTATTGTTTAGTACTATTTAAGTGAGGATTTTCATTATACCAGTATTTTAATATTTATTTTCCACATCTTTAACTTTCCCAAATATATATTTTTCCTTCTAAAATGATAAAATTTTAAGCACTCTTTAGTCCTTAAGTTTCCACATAAAATTATTCAATAAAACTTTGAGGAATAATAATGCATAAGTGAAACTCATCAATGATTATTTAATATATAGTTCAATGTCACTTTTTCACAGTTCTCCTTAATCAAATCATGCTAAATGAAAGATAATGTCTTAAGGAAACTATATATTTTCATGCTATTACTATGATCTTTTCATTTTAATATGCTTTGCTCTGAAATTTTTTGTTTCACATTAAATATATATTGGTATTTAAGCATCTCTAACAAAGAAAATGCTATTCCTTGGTCTACATTGTTCATGCTTGCTTGCTAAGGTAGAAAGTTTTAATTCAATTTGTTTAATGTATTTATCTTTACATATATTATATGTTGACTTCTGATCTATTTGGGGTAGGAGGTTATTGTGATTATTCAAAAATTTAAACTATGGCCTCTATATGTTTTAGGAAGTTTTAAATATATGGGGTTTTTTTGGATCATGGGTTTATATACGGAGATATCAGTTGTAGGTGTTCTCTGAATTAATGGAAAACAAAATGGTCTTCTTTACTGCTTCTGTGATACACAAAATCCACACAGATAAAACAAAAGTTCAAAGATAAAATTTTTAAGTTGTATTTTAATTGTTTTCCCTTTAACAATCAAAAGTATTCTATCATTGTTTTCAGTAAATGCAAATAATGTGCATCCATTAAAAAATAATAATTGTAATATTAGCTTATATGTGTATGTGAGTATTCTAGCACAGGTCTATGTGGCTGCCCACTTTTTTTAAAAAAGACAATTTCGTAAATTTAGTTTATTCCTATCTGTTCAGACAAGCTTTTTCCTAAATGAAATTCTGAGTTGAGGAAAATACAATAGGACCACAGGGACATCCACAGGAAGACACTTAATCCTTGAAATAAATGTATTATTGGTTTCCATGAATTATGGATTTCTGTTATTCCAGCTACTTGGTTTGCCAGTCTATTTGTGGTATTAAAAATTAAGTAGCATCCTATCTCAAATAATCAACTAGCTAAAATCTGACTAATTTTGAATGTATGTAAGAGGAGCCAGGGATTAATTTGATTGAAATATGGAGAGACATTGTATTGAATAATGGAAGGACTTTAATTAGTAATAGAGAGAAAGTTTTTGTTTGTTTGTTTTGTGAGAGCACATCATTAAAGAAAATAACTATGGAAAGGAACTAAAATCATAGAGAATAACAAGGAAACTTAGGGAAGGTCACAAAAGTTGATTACAGAGCTGTGATAAGAAGTGGTGTAGAAAGAGAACGAATACAAGATGCCTCATGATAACCTTTACACATTTCTCCTTCAAAGCTACGGTGTAGAGATCATTACATTACATTGCTGTTTTCTGAAAAAAAATACCATATCATTTAGTAATAAAATTATTTTATAAAACATTCTCCATTGTGTTCTCAAATGTCTCTTTAAAAATCATGAGAAAAGAAAGGTTCTTGATTTAATAACAAGATATATTCATATTAAGCTTATCATGGCATCCAAGTGGAAGTAACCAGTTGGAAGATAAAAAGAAATAACAGTAAATTCTCCTAAGTAACTAACATCATGCTGTGGGGGAGAGATTAGGGGATTTTGAGACAGGAAAAGCACAATAAATTTTGGGACAATTTCTTTATGGTTTCTGAAAAAAGAAGAAAAGAAAATTTAAAAACAAAACAAAACAGGCCACTCAAAAGAGAGGATTGGACTTCAAGGGAAAAGTGGATAAGAAAGAATATGAATTCCATTTTGACTAGTTGAAGAAGCATCAGAGAAATGAGTTCCTCTCATTCTCAAATTTGACAAAGTAATGGGCTCTGAGAGACAACACCTTCCAGGAGTAGGAACTGAATGGAGAAGAGTGAATCTAAGCATACCACTCTACAAGTTTGAAAATGAACCTATATTGTAAAAGGACTATATTAAGAATCATATATAGACAAAGATTTGAGAGGTTTGAGTGGTTTTTTTCTTTTTCTTTTGTATTAGCTATAATAGTACTTAAAGAAATTTTCATTATCCTACAGAAGAGATAAAATCTATTCTTCAAAATGTATTAAACTTTTACCTTCCATTCAAGTTTTATTCAGACATTGTATGTCATAAAGTAGAGTTGACTCAGGGTGCTCAAAAGCTAGAACAGCTGAATGTGAGCTCTTAATATGGAAATATTGAACATAATGGAAAATATACTGGAAATCCTTCTTAAGTCTAGTGCCTTTCCATGTTGATTATTTCCTATTTATTCTTTATATTACTTGTTGTACACAGTTTGTATCCTGTCTCCCCTTTATATTGTGAACTTTTGCTAGGACAGGGACAGTCTTTTGCCTTTCTTAGTATCACCATTGCTCAAAACACAGTTCTCAGCACATAGTAGATGCTTGATAAATGTTTATTAATGGACAGACAGACTTAAAGAAGGGGCTGGCTCTGAACTGAATCATGTAACTGTCACATGAAGACAAATGTAAGGGCTTAGCCAAAGAATTATACAAGTATAGAAGGGCTCTTCACTGGAAGGCTAGTTTGATCAAATGATCTATTATTGTTTGGCCAGAACAATTCATTAAGATGTTATTATCTGCCTCAACTTTAGAATATCTTGTACGATCTTATAGAATGAAAATTAGTTTAATTTTTCCCAAATATATTTATGGCTTCCCTCTTGGTCTTTCATGGTGCAATATGCAAGGATAGAATATAAAAAGGCATAGAATTATAGGTTGACCTCTGACTATAAGACTACAGACAAGACAATTTTTCAGAGCTTAATTTGCTTCATCTATGAATGGTCACAAAAATATTAGCCTTCCATAACTCAAAAGACTGTTGGGAAGGAAGCACTTTGCACACCTTAACCTTCATATAAATATGCAACATTATTTTTGTTCATATTAATATTATCATATAGTACCTAAAAACCCAAATAGTGGCTGTCACTTGTTAGAAGCAAATTAATTTCTCCAGTGCCAAACTGGTATGGAATAGATAACTTTAGAACTATAATTTTATCATTTTTCTTTAAAATAAACAATAATCAATGGTTATTCATGGTGATATCCAAAGCCCTATACAACAACATACTATGTTCCTAATTATCCTCTCAGGTAGTTTCCTAAACTTTCCAAACAAAATATGAGTTTTCAAGTGGCAGAGGGCAAATGAAATGCTTTGTTGTTGGGTTTGTTTGTTTGTTTTTTTTTTTTTTAGTTAAGTACAATTTATTATCTGGTTCCCAATCCTGTCACAACATGTCAAGTATAAGTGTTATTAAGATATAATGGGTGGAGTATTTCATGACTGTGGTGTGCATGTTGTGACCTTTTCCTGAAGATTATGATGATTTCATACATTGTCTTAAGGATAGCTTAACATAACTAGGACTAATGAATATGGGGCCTTTTTAAAAAGTTTAATGTTCATTATTAATACATTTAAAACTAGACAAATAAAAGATGTATATTTGTTTTAGAGAGACTACAATTGTATTGTGATAAGATAGAAGCATAGAATAAAGGAGAAATAGATATGGTGGAACATTTGGTCTGAACTTGGGAACTCCAGCTTAGAAATATGAGTGGAGGAAGTAAGCACAGTCAGAGAGAATAATGTCAGCCAGTCAGTCAACAAACATTTATTAAGCTTGTGCTAGCCATTGTGCAAAGAACTAAGGATATAAAGAAAAACAAAAGATAGTTTCTGCCCTCAAGGAGCTCACAATTTCATGGGGACAGAACTTGCAAATAACTGTGTACAAACAAGCTATGTATAGGAAAAATAGGAAAACAGTCAACAGAAGACAAGCACTAAAATTAAGAGAGATTGGGAGAATGACAAAAGAGGAGAACTGGGGGTTAACAAAAACAGTTCCAGAGAGAAAGAACTGTGGTTATAAGTGGTGAGGAAGAGAGAGAAAAAAATAAGTTTTAATGATTATGGAATATATCCCCGATTATGGAAAGTGGTCCTAATGTACTTTAGAATGGTCAGACCAGATAATGAATACTGTATTCATTTCTGGGTGTTTTATATCAAAATTGGAGCAAGTCAAGAGAAGAGGTGGCCATCATGGTAAGAGCTCAAAATCAGGTCATATGGTAAAAAATTGAAGGAAATGGAGATGCTCAATGTGCAGAAAAGGAGAGAGAATTATTTTAAAGCTTTAGGAAAGTTTTCATATGAGAGTGAAAAATAAATGTTATTTTTTCTTCTATATATGGACCTTGGATAAAACATAGAATGTTTTATCATTTTCAATAGCAAATCAATGGAAAATTGTGGTTTACAGCTTATGTTTATAGAGCAGTTTAGAATTTGGAAAACACTTTCTTCAAAACAATCCTGAAGGAATAGTATGAGTATTATTCCAATTTCACAAGTGAGGAAACTGAAGTTCAGGAATATACAATCAAAGGGTGGAAAAAAATTCTTAGTAAAATGTTGGTCAAAGTTCAAGGCATAAGGAAGGGTAGGGGGCCCTCAATAAAATAAATTATTCCGGCAGTTTCACGGTAAGAATGTGCTATTGCAAACCTTTGGAAGGCACCTAGGAAGGATAAAATGCTGGACCTGGAGTCAGGAAGACCTGAATTCAAATACAGATTCAGACACTTAGTAGCAGTGTTACCCTGAGTAAGTCACTTAATTTCCTTTTGCCTTAATCCACTGGAGAAGGAAATGGCAAACTACTCAAACTTTTTGCCAAGAAAACCCCATGGACAGTATTGGCATGATATGCTTCTTGAGGTCATGAAGAGTGGGACAGGACAGAACAACAATAATTTTAAATGTGCCTGTTTAAGAATGGAGGGAACAAATGGCAGAGGAAAAGAGAGAATTCTTTTATTAGAAACAATACAGCTGTACAAAATTCATGCAAAAAAAGTTAAAATAATATTTGTAATGTTCTTACCACTATGTATGATGTACAGGCTTAATTTATACTTATTCCCTCCTATTTCTGTCCCTAATGGAGAAAGACCCCTAAGAAAAACTCCAAGGATGAAATATCAATGAGATCCAAGGTAAAAGAGCCTGAAATTATACTCAAAATAAACTGAGAATGCATCCAGATATGTATCCTGGATCAGTAGTAGAACTTAGCTTTAACCTGAGCATGTGCAAAACTCAGCATCATAGAATTAAGAGGAACCAAGGCAGAATATGTTGGCATTTAGGGAAGGGAAAGTTTAAAAACATCTATCATGATACAGGAGAATGATAAGTGGCTTAATTGATATGAACTACTCCATCTGCAATTAGATCTGAAATGAAGTTAATTCAGGTGAAGTCCACCCTATTATAACTTTAATGATGACTATATAAATTCAGTAAAGTATTCAGAAAAAGTCACATTCAAAAAAATTATCTCTGGCTCCAGAGGATCATCAGTTATGACTAGAAGTAACAATAATAGATGATATTTATATGAGTTATTTGAATTAGATTACTATTATTGGCATTGCACTGTTACTGTTGCACTAAGAAGAAAACTTAGTTTTAAGATCAAAATGCAATACAGAACTTTCATGATAAAGAGACCATGTATTACAAGTGTCCAGGAAGCCAGAATAGGAATAACTTTCCACCTCCCCAACTGCTTTCTTTAATCACTTATGAAGTAGTTTATCTTCTAAGTACTTTTTTTGAGAATCACTGTCCATGTTGATTTTAGCTCCTAGTCTTACTTAAAGATTTTATTTGTGACCACATTGAGCAGAGATGAAGAAACTAGCAAAGCATAAAGGGGCAAAGTAAGTATATTATGAATGTATATGACAAAACACATATGTATATGTGTCTATAGGCATATATATGTGTATACACATATGTGTAAGTCTTAAGTAAAACAAAATGTAAATTACTTTTCATTTGTGATACTTGCAAATGGTGTATTAAGTTGAAAACTGAACATTTTATCAAACAAGAAAATTTCAAATGTGGATTTTAATTAAGATTGATTGTACAGTTCTAGTTTCTGATATTTCAAATTTAATAAAAACCACCTAATCTCTCCCCTATTGTATGGGATCATAGGTTCATAGACTGGGGACTAGAAAGGACCTTGGAGTAAATCAGGTCAAAATCCCTCATTTTAGAGATAAGGAAATAGACACAGATGTTGTAGGTAATGTGCCACAACTTACACAGATAGTAAGTATCTGACACGAGATTTGAACCTGTGTTTCTGACTAAGCCCAATGCCCTATCCACCATACCAGTAGATTAAAAATATCATGAATATAATCAGAAGCACTTCCCTATTACATCTGGGACTTTTATACAAAATATTCTCATTGTAGAGAAATTGGATGTGAAGTTTACCCACTGCTTTGTACAATGCAAAAATATGACAATGAATAAAGAAAAGTACTTTTCTAAAAACAATGTAAACAATTGTAAAAATATGCCATTTCAATTTCAGTACAATAATAATCATGTCCATGACCCATAGGCATAAATATTAACACCTTACTATGTAAAGTCAAAACAAAATATTTCACAAGATTTCCTTCTGATTTGTTTGTCTATATGGAAGGATTCTGGGTAATATCTGATTTCTACGTCAGTTAAAATAGGCTACTAATTTGTACGAACTTCCCCATCATACCAGATGGATGACCTGGCTGGAGGATAAAGAAGATATGTCAAGCTGAAAACAAGACAGAGGATATAATCTAGAACACTTTTCCTGATCTAAGGAGGGCTGAACTCCTATGCTATTTCCCATAATCACAGTATGTGATTCATCCATGCTTTTTTGAAGGGCAGATAATTTTAAGTATGTAGGGCAGAATATATGTGTCTGAAACTAAAGCACAGTGTTGATTTGAATGCATTTACAACACCTTTGCCTCATGGAAGTCAGCAAAGCAAAATTCACATGCTTTTCAAAATATGGGACAACTAAACTCATTAAGCAAAAGGTCACAGATACTTTACTCAATAGTGTACATTTCTATAAAGTATAAAGGTCATACGTGCATATCTCAGTTGTGTTGCTACAACATTTAACACAGAAAATTAACTTAAGAATATGCTAAAAGCTTAGATAGAAAAATGAAAGCTAAACAATTATAAATTTCAATCATAACTTACAATTTGACATTATTTGAAAATATCAAATATTTTTATAGAAGCAACTTTTTTTAAAAAAAAGAAGAAAAGTATTTTTCAAGACCTTTCAAATGTAATTTTGATAGAGTGTCCAGGTTCAGCTTCAATCACCCACTCACAATTCAAGGAGTCTTTGTAATACCCTGGCCATCCTGGGGAAAGAATCACTCCACTGGGAGAGGAAAAATGTCCACCACATGGAGCTGCAAATCAAATAATTGAGAAAAATAAGAATGAAACTTTTTAAAAAGGATAATAAAAGTAACTTTCAACATTATTATACACATGGGTTTTTGAAAGACCTTCTTTGGAGTAAACCAATGTTAATAATTGCTTCTAAAAATGTGGTGAATTATTTCTGATATTAAATTAACTTATGCCCTATAAGTAATCACTTCTTAAAATATTACTTAGACTCTTTAGGTCAAATAAGGTTATCACTATTCTCAAGTCTTAAAATAACAATTTTACCAATCTCCCCTCCACAAATAGCTAGTATTATCATTTCTTCAGTCTGGAAAGAGTCACTGCATTAGATAGGGGAAAAACCCTAGAGATCACCTTTGTTAATTCTCTCATATTAACTTGAGATAAGTAACTTGAGCAAGGTCACACAGATATCCTAGAACAACAGAAAAGCACTGGAGTTGGAGTCAAAAGATTTATTTTCAAATATAGACTATGGCATATATTGTTTGTGTAACTAGAATTTTTTAAAAGTACTCTGTTCTTCCTTATTTTGTTTGTTTCTTTTGGAAATGAGGCAGCTGGACTAAGATGCTCTGTAAGGTTCCTTTGTAGCAGAAAGATATTTCAAACCCAGGTCATCTGACTTAAAATCCAATGTTTTTTCATCACACCAAAATTTCAATTTAACAGACATTAAATACCTACTCTTTATTGAACTCCATGGCAATTGTTCAACCACATATAAAATTTAGATAAGACAGTGCTTTCCTTCAAGAAAATTGTAGTCTAATAGAGTAATACGACATGTTTGGACACATAACCTTAGTGATACTTTATTTTTCTATTTTGCCTTGATTAAATAGAAAAAATGTTAAGTGCCTGCTATGGATCTACTGCATTCAACCACCAACTTCTGAGAATCTTTTTCTTCATTGTCTTTCTTGGATTGTTCACTTCCTGTTTCCAGAATTACTATAATAGTCTTTATTAGCTAGGGAACCTTGAGGAAGTCACTTAACCTATGGACAACTGAATCAACCTAATCTTTCTAACATTATTTAATGTCTCAATTCAGTTGCCATAATAATTTATTAACATAATTTTTACCATGTCATTTCTATGCTTCAGAACCTGAACCAATTCTCTATTCATTTTATTATTTCCATTCCCTTTCATTTCCAATTTAAACTCCTCAGCTTATCATTTAAAAGCCTCTGCCAATTTATAGCTATATTTGCTTTCACAGAATCATAGACTAAAAGGTACACTTAAAGCAGAAGTTCTTAACCTTTTTTTTTAATATGTACCCATCTGAAATCTAGTAAAGCCTATGGAGCCTTCCCATGACAGTGCTCTTAAATACACAAAATAAAACACACAGGATGACAAAGGAAAACAATTGCCTTGGGGGAATAATATGTTTTTCCATTCAAATTCATGTATTTCCTGAGATCTATCCATACAACCCTTGGGGCTCCCTAGACCTCAAGTGGAGAGCCCCTAATTCAAAGACATTTAATTTCATTCATTAATTAATTAAATACACCCTCATTTTGTAAGTGAGGAAATGGAATCTCATAAAGGTTAATTAAATGATTTACTCAGTTAATTAGTGCCAGTCAGGATGAGAACCAACAATCTTTCATACCCAGGCTAGTACTCTTTCTACCACTCCATGTTGTATTCTCTCTAACTTAATCTTTCATATGTCCACAATCAAGGAAGTCAATAAGCAATTATTTCTTTATATTATTTTATATTAGTACCACCATGTGCCAAGTACTCTGCTAAGTTCTAGAGATACAAAGGCAAAAACAAAAAACACCAAGAATCCCTTTGATCTGTTTGCTGCATCATATCTGCTCATAGTCAATACTAGCTTGTTAAAAAGTTTATCTACACCTACAAACATTTGTAATTCTCTGATCTTGAAATGTGGGTCTTTGCGGGGCAGAGCCAAGATGACTGAGTAGAAGGATGGATCTGTAGAAGCTCTCCTCCCACAGTCCATAAAATACCTGTAAAAAATGACTCTAAAACAAATTCTAGAGCAACAGAAGCCACAAAACTAAAGAGTGAGAGATTTCCAGCCTAAGACAACCTGAAAGGCCGACAGGAAAGGCCCATTGCACCATCTCAGAGAAGAACACAGCCCAGCGTTGGCCCCATTGCATGGCTCAGACAGGACTGGAGCAGGCTTCAGGATATGGAATACCAGGCAGCAACTGCAGTTTCCAGATTCCTCAACCAACAAATGCCAGACGACTTCAGAGGTCAGTGAGAAAGGTCTTTCATCTAGGTGAGAAGGAAATGTGGTCTGGCCCACAGCTCCAGGGCAGCAGCAGCCACTGCTGCACAGTGTCCATTTTGGGGGCCCTTAGGCTAAAGGCCCTGGGGGAATTGAACTGTTAATCTGGATCTCAGCCCTGAGTGTCAGTCCTGAAGTGAGGAGGAGAGCTGGCATGGTGGAGCTGGTGGAGGCTCTGGAGAGGGAATTCTACTCACAAATCATGGGCAGAAAAGCTTGTGGTTGCTCCCAAACCAGAGCACAGGCCAGGAGAGGAGTTCTCTCCCTTGATTGTGCCACCTTAGGGGAACCGAGAACTTACAGTTTCCTAGATCACACCTTCCACTTGACAAAGGACTCAAATGTCAAGTAACTGGATGGGAAAATGCCCAAAAAGGGGAAAAAATATCAGACTATAGAAGGTTACTTTCTTGGTGAACAGGTATTTTCTTCTATCCTTTCAGATGAGGAAGAACAATGCATACCATCAGAGGAAGACATAAAAGTCAAAGCTTCTGCATGCTAAACCTCCAAAATAACTATGCAGTGGTCTCAGGCCATGAAAGAGCTCACAAAGGATTTTGAAAATCAAGTAAGTGGAGGAAAAATTGAAAAGAGAAATGAGAGTGATGCAAGAAAATCATGAAAAGTGAGTCAACAGCTTGCTAAAGGACAAGCCAAAAAATGCTGAAGAAATTTGGATCCTTTTTTGCAAGTTGTTTTATTGCATTTTTCAAGTATCATCTCAACAATCTCTTTGTCTTGACAGCTTTTCCACTGGGATTAACCTCACACCAATATCAATAACCTTTATTCACAATCCTTTAGATACTTAGTTATTGGTTTGGATATGTTATAACGCTTTGTAAACTTTCGTAGGTTGCTTCATGTATCTTTTATGTTGTTGCCACAGTGAGAGTATAAGGTTCTTGATGAAGTCTGTTCTTACTTATTTCACACAGTATGGGTACACTGGGAATTATAATGAACTTGGAATCAGGAAGACCTTCCTTGGAATATGGATTCTGATTACTGGCTATGTGACCATGGGCATACAAAGTCTTAACCTCTTTGATCCTCAATGTCTTCACTTAAAACATGAGGGTAATCACATATGTAGATCCTACATTACAGGTTTGTTGAAAAGGTTGTATGAGATAAGGGAGCAAAATAATCTCGAAACCTTAAAGCTCTGTGTTAATGACATTTATTATTATTAACTCAATCATTCTTTTACAGTTCTTTGCACTCAGTAGCTTCTCAGTAAAATTGTTTTTTTTTTAGAATATATATGTATAAAATGTAATGGTGCTTCATTTATAAAAAAATGTTTTCACAATGAATATTTTATAAGATCATAGACCTAATCTGTAAAGGACTTCAAAAGCCATCTAGTGTTCATTTTATAGATTTGAAAGTTGAGACCAAAAAGGTTAAATGACTTGCCCGAGGTCATAGAGCTAATAATCCTCAAAGGTAGAATTTGAAATCAGGTTCTCTGATTATAAAGCCAGTGCTCTTTCCACTGACCTACTCCAAATTTACTTTAATGACCATAACTACCCTGAAGTATAAGAGAGACAGAAATTACCCTTAAAATTTTACAGACAAGAAAATGAAGGACTGAAAAACGTAGGACTAGAGAGATTAGACTTTTCTGACTGGTATAGAATAGCAGAATTAGGAACAATGAACGAAAATTTCAGGGAGGTAAATTTGGATTTATTGTAATAAACTTTTTCCTACCAATACAATCTATCTAAAAGTGAAAAGTATAGCTTCAGTAAGTAGTATGCTCCTCTTCAGTGGAGATTTTCAATCAAAGTATTGGGGACCACTTATTGGGAGTTGTAGCAGAGATTCTGTTTCAAATATGGCCTCTGAGCTTCCTTTGAAATCCACACTCATTTTTATTTTCCATATGTATAATGGTGGTCACTGCATCACTGAATTACCAATAGGATAAATACCTTGCATAGTCTCACATAGATAGTGCCAGTAAGAGCCAAATTAAAAGGTCCAACCAGATAGAGGGCAGGTCTTCTATTTCTTTAGTTGCTTCTCCCACAAAATCATAGGATTACAAATTTAGAGGGATAAGTTAACTCAGACAATTTATAGAAGTTCTTAACCTAGACACCACTGAACCACAAGAGGTGTGTAAATATGTTTCAGGAAATACAACTTTATTTTCACTAACCTCTAACTGAAATTAAGTACTTCCTTCAATGATGAATGTAAGTAATAGGCATCATTTTAAGAAAGGTCCATGGACTTCACTCAACTATGCAAGGGGTTCATAGCATTAAAGATTAAGAACTTATCTAGTCCAACACCCTCATTTCACAGATAAGAAAACTAAGGCCGATAGATATTAAATAATTTGCCCAAGGTAACCAAGGTACTAGGCAGAATCAGATTTTGAACACAGAGCCTTAGCCTCTAATGCCAGTTTTCATTTTATAGTACTAACCCTCCCTTTCAGATCATCCTATGCTTTTACAGGCTATAAAATAGAACCGCATTCCATATAGCATACACGATGGCTAGATGATGGAAATAGGGGTTGTATTCTCCTTAAGACCCTGAACCTCTGAGCTGGTGATATTATCTAGTAAGGCCTTTCCCCAACCCTTGCTGCTAGGAAACAAGAGGCACTGAGGGAGTATCCTGAAGCACTCTTAGATTGGTATCCACCACTTTAGGTAGCTCAGTATAAATGCAGTCCATGAACTAGATTCATATACAGAATAAGAGAAGGCTTTTAATATTTGTTTCTGATCAGTGGAATCTTAAAATGAGCACAAATCATTTGAAAATACAGGAAGATTTATACTAGTGATCATAAATTACAAATCATTTCAAAGCTAATACATTAGTAAGAATTTTTTGAAGGATGTATGTATGTGCGTGTGTGGATGGGGAAAGAGTGTGTGGCTACTACCACAAAACAGAATTCAGCTTTGAAGCCTGAAAAAGTTCAAGAAGTTTCCAGAGGTACTTAATTTATAAAGAGTAAGTAGTAGTAAAATCATGAGGAGAATTTGGTTCCAAAAGAACATAAGGGAAAACTATGAGTATTCTTCATGTGAAAACCAAAATAAAATATGTATGAAAATGAATTAAGCTGAGAATGTCACATTTTTAGAAAAGAACTTTGATTTTGTTTTAAAAAATCAATTGTGGGAAAAACTAAAAAATGAAAATAATATTGTATTTTTCTAAATATATTCCTATATTTAATTATACTAGATAGGAGAAACAAATATGACATTATATTTAGAGACATCAAGAACCTGGGATATAAATTTAACATATAAGGCAGAGGGCACAAAGCATTTAAATATATTTGTGTGTATACATACATACATGTATACATGTATGTATATAAACATATATGCACACATAAAGATGTAAATATAATTTTACAAGGTCATATAGAAATTTTGAGGAAACCTGAACTACATCTTTCAAATCCTGGTCTCAAGCTACTACTAGATTACGTAAGTACTTGAAACTGATTTTGTTTTGACCAAAGGACATGTGATTTTCTTGATATCCAACAATAACAACAACAGCTAAGTGGGGGAGTCTCTTTTGTGATTTTTCTTATGTAGGATTGGATAAGAAAACTGTATTATGGATCATCAAAATGTTTAAAATATCAAGTCTGTTGAATTGTTTTAAGAATATAAAGACGCAAACAATGAAAATATCTGATATTGCTAGTTTCCTTAAATACAGTAAAATTTTCCCAGCTTAAAAAAGTTTATAGAATATTAATGTAAACAAAATGCTAATAGAATCTTGTCACTGTGTGAATGAAGCAGTTTTCTGACTTTATCAATACCTAATTCCCTCTGAATTTTTTAGATTTTTAGGCTCCAAAGAGAGGCAGAAATAGGGAGAGAAGAATAAGTTCAGGAGGACCACCACAAAACTGTGGTAGCATACTGCCAGGAATTTTAAAAAGATCATAAAGTCCTTTGTTGGATAATTTTCTTGCTTATGATGCAAGATTTCTCCTTACCAGGAAGAGATACAGAAACTATGTGGCAGAGACATGAATGAGGGAAACTGTGGTCTTTAATTTAAGGCCAATCTATATACCAAGCAAAACTACCATGTTCACTTGGAAAGTAGTTATTGTTGAGTCATTTCAGTTAGTCATGTCTGACTCTTCATGACACCATTTGAGGATGTCTCAGCAAACATACTAGAGTGGTTTATCATTTCCCTCTCCAGCTCACTTTACAGATGAAGAAGTTGAGGCAAACAGGGTTAAGTGACTTGCCTAGAGTCACATAACTAGAAAGGAACTGAGTCTAGATTTGAACTCAAGAAGCTTCATTTTCCTGACTCCAAACCCAACGCTCTATTCACTGTGACACTTAGACAATGACAGAAGATAGTCAGAGCTGACTGTGGTGAGGTTTCCAACCCTGTCTCCCCTGCTTTGATCTTGACACTGAAAACACCTCTACCTTAAAGGCATTTATGTGAATCTGCCCACTTGCTAGGACAGGGACAATGTACAAAAGAGCCACAAATGAGCATGGAGAACTAGAAATTCAGACTACCAGAAGTGGTGAAAAAATTGCTTTAGATCTTAACATTTTATTTTCACTTAAAGTTTAGTGAACACTGTTAACCTACATGCTGAGTGACTAAATTTTTCAAAGCTTCACTATACAAATGAGTGGGAATAATATATGTTAAAGAGGAGGTTTTTTTCCCTTCTAGGAAATGATCCATACCTTTTGGTGTAAATTCTATTTGTAGAAACTAAGAATATACAGAGTTTGGGAGATGCTGGAAGGTGTGAACTATACATGCTCAGTTTATATGAACTGGTATAATTCAAGTTTTAATCACTCTGTGGTAGGTTGGCACAGCTATATTGCCTACCTACAAGTCATAATCCTAGAAAGAAAAACACTGTCCATAAGTGCCACCTACATGCATGTTGAGGGGCTAGGAAGAATAAATGTTTCAAAAATATTTATGATTACACATAAATGAACTAGTCAAAACTGCCACATAGCTAAACGATTCATTCTTTCATTCATTGATTCAAAATGAATTTATTAAGAGTTCAACTGATCCAAATTATTGGCCAAAATTCCTTTGCTGTTCACTACATATCTGTCTACCTTCTTCCTGCTTTCCTACTCATGTGGTGGTGGGTAAGGTCACTTTGAACTGATTCTTACATAAGCAACAAAACGGCTAATATGTGTAGTATAGGAAACACAGTGGAATATAAAATTGGTAATAGTGGATGAAGTGGCTTTGCCTGAATAACTAAAGCATTTGTAACAGGTCAACTGTCCTCCTTTGTTGTTATTTAAAGAAAGAGCAAAAAGTCAAACTCCATAACTTGTTCCATGAGTGGAAAAGCTAAAGAATTATCTGTAAAACAACAGTGAAGAACGTGATTTCCTTCTTGACCTTTTCTTTATAAAGCCCTTAATAAAAGGGAGACTAATGTTCCCATAGTTTCCCTTCCCTCTCCTCTCCCCCACCGTATAGATAAAAAGAAAAGGTGTCTTCTGAAAGAGCCTGATATTATTTATGTAATACAGCCAAATAAGTTACTTGACATTTTGTTATTGGCAAACTTTTTGTAATCATCCTAAAATGTTCCCTAAATAAGCAACACATGTTGGTCACTCTCTCCTCACCAATACAAACCTTTCTACACATGCACCCACATGATTATAGTTTATTTTCTGTCATTAGGTCCTGTATGGGATCCTTTAAGTTTTCACTGAAGAACTAAAAAGAGTGAACATCTCCAAGTTAGTTAATTATGACTATCGCACATCTCAATCTTCAAGAAAAGTTACAAAGAAACTTAACATCATTTAAAACAAGGATTCTTAACCTGGAGTCTATGAATCCCTAAGGCACTCAGGGATAACATTGCAAGGGGGTTCCTGAACTTGAATGGAGGAAAAACTACATGTTTATTTTGATTCTAAATGAACTTAGCAATGAACTTGTAAAAGCAAGTAAAGTGGGATCTTTGCTGTTTTTCTGGATTGAGTTTTAACCAATCAGATATGTGCATATTGGCTCTAGCCAATCAGATACTGAGTAGAAGAACTGTATATAAAGAGAGAAACGGTGTTGAGAAAGCAGACAGCATTGAAGACAGAGAACATTGAAGGGGTGAGCCAGAGTTGAGAAGAGAGCTAGGAGACCTCTGAGCCATAAGGAAACCTCAGGCAGAGAGAGGAGACCTCTGATGGCAGAGACTTGCTGAACTTTGAAAGTGAATAGAGATGTAGGGCAGAAACAGGTCTAAGAGGTGTAGCCCCTTTGACAGCTGTTAAAGTGAATTGAGCTATTAACACAGAACCTCTGGACTTTGGAGGTGAATTGAGATGACAGTGCTGGTGGTGTGTGTCTATCGTTGTTCTGTTGAGCTTTGTTTTCCCAAAGACAGAAGCTGAGGAGTGGAGAAGTCCCCCTTAGCTGAGACATGGAATAGAAGCCAATAGCTGCCTACAGGTGAATCCAGGGGAGAGTTAGGAGTGGTCAGCCCACAGAGAAAGAGCCATGGGGCTTGGAAGTCAACCTCGAGTTAAGATGAAAGAGGACTTTATTTGGACATTTGGTATTAATTAAGAAGACTGTTCTTACTGTGACCTAGGAGTGGATGGTGTGGACTTGGTATTGATTAAGGATGTTGTTATGAATGTTATGCTTTACTTTATTAAACAATGTTTAGTTTATTGTTAAGTAAATAGAGAGTTCATTATACTATGTAATTAGACCCTTGAAATTATTTACAGCAGCAGTCCTCAGGTATGCTGCCAGGAGTGGAATTACACACCATTATTCTGACAAAAGGTCCATAGGTTTCCCAGATTGCCACAGACTTCCACAGAACCAAAGGGGTCTGTGATACAAATAAAAGGGGGGGGGCTTAAAATTGATCTGAAAAAAATGAAGCACACATGAATAGCACAGAATAATAAGAAAGCTGTTTAGTGTGTCATCACAATTCCCCCAAAATGTCCAAGACCACTTTATTACTTGAGTGACTCTACATGGAAGGAGTTAGAGTGGGAGATATACCATCATTAGATTGGCTAGGTTAGAGGGAAAATTAGGGAAAATCGAAAGAGCATTGCTTAAATTTTCATCCTTCCCTGGATTTAGTGGAAGATATCAATACTTCAAGAACCATACCATCACCTAGGATTGAGGTATAGACCAGTGACAGAGCTATGGACTCTGTAAATTGATATTCAAATTCAAATATAACACTTCCCTCCATTATTATCTGAATTAAAGGATTAACTGTACAATAATTGTGACTACTATATTATCTCTTTTGATATTTTCTTTGTGATTCCTAATGGATTGATATTTCTGCACGCAGCTAGAAATTCAGTACCATGGAGTTTATTTCTGAGGTCCCTGGCTTCTCTCAATCTTTTGTTGCCCCTCAATATCCCTTCTCCTCTGCTCCCTCCCATCATTTAGCATGCTTTATAACTTGACACTCTCACTACCCTCTTCCTGTCAAAATCTGTCCTCAGACACTTTAACACCACTGAGAAACAAAAGACAAATAATAAATTAGTATGTTAAGCCTCTCATAAGCATCTGCATTTCAAAAGAGATTGTGTGTTTGTCCTTCGTTGCCAAAGAAGACCATGCCATCAGAGAAATGATGACATGACTTGCACTTGACTTTTGTTTTTTGAGAAAGGGCCATGCAGGTCACCAGTCCCACTTCTCCTCCAGAGCCATCTGAATTCAGTAACCAGATAATCATCAGGATGACTGGAAATGATCCAGGATGAGGAAATTGGGGTTAGGTGACTTGCCCAAGGTCACACAGTTACTGAGTGTCAAAGGTGAAATTTGAACTCAGGTCCCCTTGACTCCTGCACTGGTGCTTTATCCACTGCACCATCTAGCTGTCCCTAACGGAGATTCAAAACTTAAGCTAAAAGGATTCATCTCTAAGGGGAAACTTCCTATAATCAATAGATAAGGGAAATTTGGCTGGGTTCAGAGAAATTCATATCTTCTTGTTCTTTAAAATCATACTATTGGGGGAAGCCCAGCTGACTGTTTGTGCCCTAGCATTCTTTATATGGCAAGTCCTTTCCAGAGAAAGAAAGAAGCAAACACTCAAGCTATGATCAGAGTCAGGATTTCCCAGGAACCCAAAGGGCCAGCCCCTCTCCAACTTTCCTGTGTGACAGGTCAGAACCCTGAGACTGCTATGAGTCAGAGGTTTCCCAGGTAATCCAGGGATAAATCCAAGGAATAATTGGAGCAGCAATCACTAGTGCCTTCTTAGTTCCAGAACACATTACTTCTACACAATTCAATGCTACCCCTCCACCTCCCTATAAGGAGCTGAGACTTTCTTGTGAGGATATACCCCCTGTTTAGGAGGAGACATGGGGGTTACTCACTCCTACTAAACCAAAATTGAACTGTGATACCAAAAATAAAAACTAAAATCTCTTAAAATTCAGATGAAACGAAATGGTAAAGAGATAGGGAGGGGGCAGAGGACAAGCGAGGGATCTCTAGAGGGAAGGGTGAAGGAATAGGTTATGGGGGGGTTAAGGGGGGTTTAGGGGGTTTAGATTTATGGGAATGGGAGGATAGTGGAAGGATCCTTGAAAGGGGGGGTAGACTAAGTGATAGGAGGGTGCAGTAGCTGGTAGAAGTAAAGGAATCAGGAGGGATAGGATAGGAAACAAGAGATATGCATAAACATAAAAACAAAGATCAAATCGTTAGAGAAAGTACATGTCTATATATGTGTGTGCAGATATTAAGTGCAGAGATACATATACACACATATATCTCTGCACTTAATTTTAACTTTTTTTGGGGGGGGAGGAAGAGAGAAAAAAACAAAATAAAAAATGCACAGCAGAGAACAAAAGAAAACTTACAAAGAAACAAAGAAAAGAAGGATAGTTCTCAACACATGTAATATTTATCATACAGGCTTTCTTGAAATGAAAATTTATCATCACATATTTTGAATCCTCTCTTATGTTCCTCTATGCATATGATGTGTTTTTTTCCCTTTTCTTACTTTGTATTTAAGTTCCAATATTTAAATTTATGATGGTTTTTTTTTTGCCTTTTCTGTGCCTTGTACTTGTGTTCTGCTGTTTGAGTCTAAAATTAAATTAAAAAGAAAAAAGGGGGAAAAAACACACTGTGCATATATCTGCCTACTTCACTAGTGTATATGGCCAGCTCTAGTAGCAATGTAGCAATGTTGAAAGATGAGTTTCTGTCCTTTCTCCTTTCCTTCTCAGATTTCTGAACCACAAACCTCTCTCTAGCCCCAGTGTCCTTTCTCTTCACATACTACACCTCATATGACTTTTACACATCCTATCATCCATTAAAAAATAATGAGGATTTATTAAATACTGACTTTCATAAATCAAAAATATATATAATGAGCTTTTTTTAATCTTAAGGAAGTATACAAATAATCATTATAGTTATATTTAATCAGTATTATCATTACCATTATAACTCAGAAGCCTAACCAAGATTCTTCATGATTTTGTCAAAGAACCATAAACTCTAGTAAGTCTTAACAAGCTTGGGTAGCTTTAAGTAAGGGGCCAACCACTGGCTGCATATTTATTGAGGAAGGATCAACGTAAGCAAAAATGTATCACTATGTTGACTGCAGGATAGTAATTTTCCATTCACAATTGTCAAAGACCATCTACTAAAGGGTTGAAAGAGTGGTATACAGATAAGTGCAGGGAATATTTCTCTTGTTGCTTCAAGTATTGAAGAGATGTTCTTTTCCCCTAAAATGATATGATTTAGGGACCTTAAAGATGACTGATTCCCATCTATTCATTTTATAGATAAGGACACCAAGGCTCAATAATGTTAAATGACTTTCTCAAGGTCATGATACTCCACATCTATATAAGCCTTTAAGATTTGCAAAACACAGAGGGAGGAGCCAAGATGGCAGAGTAGAAAGATAAACATATGCTAGCTCCTAAACCACAGCCAATAAAATACCTGTAAAGAAGAGCTCTCAACAAATTCTGGAGCAGCAGAAGCCATAGAACAATGGAGCAGAGGAGATTTCTGTTCCAGAGAGCCCTGAAAAGCCTACATGAAAGGTCCATCATGCCCCAGACCTGGAGCAGAGCCCAGCCCTGCCTCGGCCATGCAGCATGGAGAAGAGCAGATCCAAGCAGGCTTCAGGGACAGAATCTCCAGTGTCCCAGCAGGTCCCTCCACCCACAGGAGCCAAAGGTCAGTGAGAGGGTCTTTTTGGCTCACCGAGAGGGGAGCAGGGTGTCCCCATAACTCAGGCCCCCTCAGGAGGCAGCAGTGGAGGCAGCAGCAGACAAGGGCTCCCAAAGCAGGCAGGAGCTCAGATCCATTGTTGAAGGTCTCTGCATAAACCCCCTGAAGGAAATGAGCCCCATGTGGTGGCCCTGCCCCCACCTGAGCGCCTGAACTTAATCTCACACTGAATATCAGTCCCGCCCCCACTAAAAGCCCTGAAGCTGGGAATAAGCATTTGAATCTCAGATCCCAAGCACTAGCTGGGCACATCTGGAGGTGTGGTGGCTGTGGAGAGGACACTCAGAAGTCAAGTAACTGGCTGGGAAAATGCCCAGAAAAGAGAAAAAAAATCAGATCATGGATGGTTACTATCTTGGTGAACAGTTATCTGCTCATTCCTTTCAGATGAGAAAAAACAATGCTTACCATCAGGGAAAGACATAGAAATCAAGGTTTCTGTATCCCAAACATCCAAAATAAATATTCAATGGGCTCAGGCCATGGAAGAGCTCAAAAAGAATTTTGAAAATCAAGTTAGAGAGGTGGAGGAAAAACTGGGAAGACTAATGAGAGAGATGAAAGAAAAGCATGAAAAGCAGGTCAACACCTTGCTAAAGGAGACCCAAAAAAATGCTGAAGAAAATAACACCTTGAAAAACAGGCTACCTCAATTGGCAAAAGAGGTTCAAAAAGCCAATGAGGAGAAGAATGCTTTCAAAAGCAGAATTAGCCAAATGGAAAAGGAGGTTGAAAAGCTCACTGAAGAAAATAGTTCTTTCAAAATTAGAATGGAACAGATGGAGGCTAATGACTTGATGAGAAACCAAGAAATCACAAAACAAAACCAAAAGAATGAAAAAATGGAAGATAATGTGAAATATCTCATTGGATAAACAACTGACCTGGAAAATAGATCCAGGAGAGACAATTTAAAAATTATGGGACTACCTGAAAGCCATGATTAAAAAAATAACCTAGACATCATCTTTCATGAAATTATCAAGGAAAACTGCCCTGAGATTCTAGAACCAGAAGGCAAAATAAGTATTCAAGGAATCCACAGATCACCGCCTGAAAGAGATCCAAAAAGAGAAACTCCTAGGAACATTGTGGCCAAATTCCAGAGTTCCCAGGTCAAGGAGAAAATATTGCAGTCAGCTAGAAAGAAATGATTCAAGTATTGTGGAAATACAATCAGGATAACACAAGATCTAGCAACTTCTACATTAAGGGACAGAAGGGTGTGGAATAGGATATTCCAGAAGTCAAAGGAACTAGGACTAAAACCAAGAATCACCTACCCAGCAAAGCTGAGTATAATACTTCAGGGGAAAAAATGGTCTTTCAATGAAATTGGGGACTTTCAAGCATTCTTGATGAAAAGACCAGAGCTGAAAAGAAAATTTGACTTTCAAACACAAGAATGAAGAGAAGCATGAAAAGGAAAACAGCAAAGAGAAGTCATAAGGGACTTTACTAAAGTTGAACTGTTTACATTCCTACAGGGAAAGACAATATTTGTAACTCTTGAAACTTTTCAGTATCTGTGTAGTGGGTGGGATTACATACACATACACACACACACACACACACACACAGACAGAGAGCACAGAGTGAATAGAATCGGATGGGATCATATCTTAAAAAAGTGAAATTAAGGGGTGAGAGAGAAATATATTGGGAGTAGAAATGGAGAAATGGAATGGGGCAAATTATCTCTCACAAAAGAGACAGGCAAAAGACTTTTTAATGGACAGAAAAAGAGGGGAGGTGAGACAAAAACATGAAGCTTACTCTCATCACATTCCACTAAAGGAAGGAATAAAATGCACACTCATTTTGGTAATAAAACCTATCTTACAATACAGGAAAGTGGGGGAGAAGGGGATAAGCAGGGTGGGGGGATGATGGAAGGGAGGGCAATGGGATGAGGGAGCAATTTGAAGTCAACACTCTTGGGTAGAGACAGGATCAAGAGAGAATAGAAGCAATGGGGGCAGGATAGGAACGAGGGAAATATAGTTAGTCTTACACAACACGACTATTATGGAAGTCATTTGCAAAACTACACAGATATGGCCTATATTGAATTGCTTGCCTTCCAAAGGAAAGGCTGGGGAGGGAGGGATGAAGAGAAGTTGGAACTCAAGGTTTTAGGAACAACTGTTGAGTACTGTTCTTGCTAGTAGGAAATTAGAAATACAGGTAATGGGGTATACAAAGTTATCTGGCCCTACAGGACAAAAGAGAAGATGGGGACAAGGGAAGGGAGGGATGATAGAAGAGAGGGCAGATTGGTGATAGGGGCAATCAGAATGCTCAGTGTTTTGGGGTGGGGGGAGGGGACAAATGGGGAGAAAATTTGGACCCCAAAATTTTGTGAAAATGAATGTGAAAAGTTAAATAAATAAATTTTAAAAAAGATTTGCAAAGCACTTTGAATAAATTATCACATTTGACCTTCAAAATAACTTTTTGAGGAAAATACTATTACTATCTTTATTTTATAGACAAGGAAGGTAAGAAACAGAGAAGGTTATAGGGCCTACTTGGTATCACAAGGTTAGAAAGCATCAAGGTATGATTTGAACCCTAGTCTTTCTAATTCCAAGTCCAGTGCTCTGTCAACTCTGAAGACCATGTCCCTAAATAGCAGGCTGCCATGAAAACTCTTGTCTTTTGACTCCAAACCACATATTTTTTTCAAATATACCTTACTTTCTTCCTATTCTATTTAATTCCTACTACTCAAATACCTTATTTTTGTGAGCTCTGCTTTTGTATACTCTTCTTCATACATGTCAGGTAACACAGAGCCTCTCAGCTTCCTTAGGAATTGTGATTTTGCATAAAATATCTACTTGAGGGAAACTTTTCCCTATAACATGTATCATAGAACACAAAGGTTCACATGAGACAGAACTTTCATATAATATATTTTCCCTTAAGAGAGAATGTTATTCTAAAGGCATGAAATAAGTTTCATGAGGATTTTTTTTAACTATGCCTACTTATGCTCATTCATTATCAGACTTCAACAAAGGTTATTATCTATTTCAAAATAATGTTGAGTACATAATATTCATCCAAATTGCCTTCTCTTAAGAGGCATTTTCAAGTTTTTCAACTAGAGATGGGAAGAGAAACATAGAAAGTTTGAACTCAGATCTCTGCTACCTCCAGGTCTAATTCATGTTCCCTTTCATCATGGTGCCTCTTAAAAGGTAGAGGATGAAATTTCATAGGGACAAATGAAATGCAAAAAAAAAATACACAGAAGATAAAACAATAATAACTGTAGAAGTATTGGCAAAGGGAGGTTCTGCTTCATAACAGTTAACAATGAAAACGATTAGGAGTTTCAGTTTCAGAAAGCTCAATAAGAATAAACAACGAGAAGGACCAACTAGAAAACCCTAGTATGACATCCAGCTACATTAAGAGAGTTACTACCCAGAATGAGGATGAGTTAATATCACACTATGCTATGTCCTAATCAGATCACATCTGGAACACTGTGTTCAGATCTAGATTCTGCACTTTAGAAAGGATGTTGACAAGCTGTTTCATACCTGCAGAGTGGTGACCAGGATAAAGAGGGGACATAAAATCATACCATTGGCCTATAGGGTAAAGGGAATGGGCATGTTTATCTTGGAAAAGAGAGGGCTTACAAACCTGGTGAAAATCTTCCAGTATTTGAAGGGATTTCAGGTAGAAGAGGGATTATATTACATTACATTATCATATACTCAGACACAAAATTGTAAATGATCTGTAGATATCTCAGAGAAGCAGATTTTGATTTGATATAATCTTCATAAATTTCAGATGGATTCCAACATAGAATTAGCTGCCTCAAGAGGTAATAACTCACACACACATCTGCAAGTAGAAGCCAGGTGACTATTTTCTAGAGATCTCACAGAGAAGAATCCAACACTGAAAGGGTTTAAAGTGGTGATCATTAAGCTGCATTCTGATCCTGATGATTTAAGAGGCTCTATGATTTCAGTAACTTCATTAATAAAGTAGACAAATATTCAAATATCAAAAAATGAGAAAACCATCTCTCCAGGTTTTCCTTATCAGTGACATTCTGAAAGGAAGACCAGGTAGACTATACCCAGATTATATTAAGAAGCATCAATGCAGGCATTCAGGCATTCATTTGCATTCATTTCAAAACATTGCATATCATGTAATAAACAAATTCAAATGTCCACTCAAAGCTAATAGAAATGGGTAGCAATATCATGAAGATAAATTTAGACTGTATGTGAGGAAGAATTTCCTAACCACTGAAACTATTCAGAAGTTAAATGAGATGGCTAATGAAGTATGGATTTCTACTTGTCCCGCTACCCACAAGAATTCTTCACTCAAGATGACTTCACTTGTCAATATTTTGCAGAGTGAATTCTACTTATCAAACAATCAATAAACATTTGTTAGGCACTTACTATAATACAAAGTGCTATGCTAGGCACTGGGGATACAAAAAGAGTCAGAAGACAGTCTGCCCTCAAGGACCTTCAGATATTGGTTGGACTAGAAGGCTACTGTTGTTCCTTCAAACTATGAAATTCAGTGATTGTGTCTTATTCACCTATTATCTGCCTTAGCATTACAGGGTCTTCTATTAAATTTCAATTGAATTTATTAAAAAAGTAGTAGAGGGGCTATAAGACTTTCATTTTATAGTTCAATACAAAGAGCCACTCTGAACCTTAAGACAAAGAATTAAACTTATTAGATGGATTGTTAAATCTTGTCATTAATAGCATAAGAAAAATATATTCTAACTATCAAATGTAGGAGTATTGAACTAATATCTATATTTTCCAATTTAATTCAATAAGACATAATTAAAAGAATCAGAATATTTCCATCAAGTCATATTTTTATAAGAATTATTGATATGTTTTGCTTATATTTCAAACATTTACAGAATACTCCCATTATGTAAGATATATCTCGAAGCAAAATGATTAAGTAAAAATAATGATAGAGTCCATATTCCATGCAATATTTCATATCTATATCAATATCACCTCTGTATTTGAAAAATTACAAAAATCTATTTTCTGTCTTTTACAAAAAAATTCTCAATGAGTGTACCCAAAAATATATGTTTAACTCTGGATTCTAAATCCATCATCTCTCTGTAATGAATACTGCATTTCATCACTAGTTCTCTGAAATCATAAATGATCATTGCATTCACTACTTTTCTTATAGCTTTCAAACCTGTTTCTTTTTACAGTATTGCTGTTGCCTTATAAATTATTCTTCTGATTCTGTTCATTGCCTTCTTCTTAAGTTTATAAAAGCTTTCAAAATTGTCCATTTTGTTCACATTACTGATCTTATGGTATATGATGTCAAGTTCAAATAGAAATAGATACCTATAGGCCACATATTGACTTAGAAAATCACAAATTAACATTATCTTATGTTGTACTTTCATTTTGTTAAATATTTTCAAATTACATTTTAGTAATATTTTATTTTCCCCAATTACATGTGAAAACAATTTTTTTTGAGTTTCAAAATCTATCTTGCAGGTTCCAAACCTCTAGAGGTTATATATGTACAATCATGTAAAACATTTCCATATTAGTCATTTTGTACATGAAAATAGAAAAACAAAAGTAAAGGAGGAAGGATGGAAGGAAAAAAGGGAGGAAGGAAGGAAGGAAGGAAGGAAGGAAGGAAGGAAGGAAGGAAGGAAGGAAGGAAGGAAGGAAGGAAGGGAAAAGTAGTGTGTTTTAATCTACATTCACACAACATAAGTTCTTTTTCTGGAGATGTAAAGCATGTTTCATCATGAACACTTTGGGATTGTCTTGGATTATTGTGTTGATAAGAATAGTTAAATCATTCACAGTTCTTCATCTTACTTTCAATTTTACTAATCTCTCATTTCTCAGGATTTACAATTTGGCATTTAATCAGAGATTTTTAGTTTACTCTTTTTCTACTTTTTGTAGTTGCATATCCAATTCATTGATCTCTCTCTCTCTCTCTCTCTCTCTCTCTCTCTCTCTCTCTCTCTCTCTCTCTATATATATATATATATATATATATATATATATATATATGTATATATATATATATATATATATATATATATATTATTGATGCAAGAAACAAGAGATATACATTTTCTCTTAGGCACCACTTTAGCTTCCTCCCATAAATTTTGGTATGTTGTCTCATTGTTGGCATTTTCTACTCTGGAGGTTTGGAACCTGTAGTCATGAGTTGGACATCTCTAGTATAAATTGAATTTTTAGTATTGTTCACTTCAATCTGCATTAGTTCATATAACTCTTGGCATGTCTTTTGGGGATCATTCAGTATATTTTCTCATTTCTGAGAGCACATGTCCAGTTAGATTACAATGCTGAAAACTGTGATATTCCTTGAAAGCAAGGACTGTCTTTTGATTTTCTTTTGTATGTTAACATTTAGCACAGTGCCTAGAACACAGTAAGTTCTTTAATAAATGCTTATTGACTTGATTTACTGAAGAAGACTTAGAGTTCTTTAGAAGTAATTCTATGACTTCTCAAAGAGGAATTTTGGCGTTCCTAAGGTGGCTCTGATATTTTCCAGCAGAGTTGTTTTGGCATTCACTGATAGAGTTGTAAGCTACATATTTAAACACCCAGGCATATGACCTTTGTGTGGAATAGGAGTATAGAATCTAGAATCTTTCTCAGGGAATTATTAGGCAAAGGTAAACTTTATTTTAACTTCATTGTTCTAACAGTCTTGAAGAAAATAAAGTCTTCATAAAGTTATCATATACTCATTTAGAGGTCAGAGAAAATTCGGGATATACAGGTCAGGTAATATCCAGGTAAACAAAAGGAGAAAGAAACTCAAGAAGCCAGCTCTGTGTGCAGACAAAGTTGGATTTAAGCAGCAGCACCCTTTCAGTTAGTTGCCAAATAGGCATATCCTTATTGGAAAATTCCTTCGGAAACCTAAAATATTATAAGACTGATTGAGGCAAGTAACAGGTTAATCCATTTTCTAAAGGATAAATACATACAACTGCACAGAGAGTGTGTGTGTGTGTATGTGTATGTATATATATGTGTGTGTGTGTGTGTATGTGTGTGTCTGTGAGCATATATATACATGTATATATGCACACACAAACACAACACACATACACACTCTTTCTCCTAGAGTAGTAAATAAATTCTGGCATTCTCATCTGATTGCTTCTCAACACATTAGTAAAAAGAATGCTCTCCAAAGATCATTTAATTTTTGTGAATTATAATGGCTTCCCATTCTTCCAGTCTAATTAGGATTCAAGAGAAAACTCCTTATCTTCAGGGGAAACGTTCATCAGGCATTCAGCAACAGCCCTGCTTCCAAAGATGGTTCATTAGGGATTTCGCATTATATGCCCTGCTCTGGTTTTCCGTGAAGAAGCAAGATAGCAAATAAATCATCATTTAGCAAGGGTAACCTGGCCTAGATGGCAAAGAGGTTCTGGGGAGACTTATTTATACCATCCACTGGCTTTTATTTTCATTCCCAGTAAAAGATAAGATTTAGCAAACAGGGGCAAAAGCATGGTCTATATTACATTATTGTGAATCTTCAAAATAAGGAACATAGTAAAATTGTATTCACCAACATAGCCTCTTACTTGGCTTAACAAACACCTTTTAAAGCCAAAAATTTCCCTCTGACCTAGAATCAGGAGAACAGGCATCAAATGCCAATTTTGACATTTACTAGCTGTGCAGTCATGAGTGAGCAATTTTATCTCTCTGAGTATCTGTTTTCTCACTTATAAAATTGTAATTATAATACTTGTACTACTTACCTCATGGGGTGAGAATTGTGCTTTGTAATTTCATTGAATATCCTATAGGTGACTCACATTCAACATGTTCAAAACAGAAATGATTTCCCAAACCTTCCCTCTTCTCAACTTTCCCATTTTGGTCAAGGGAACTACCCTTCCAGTTATCTGAGCTTGAAAAATCAGTACTGTCCTTGATTTCTCCCACCCACTCACTCCACATATCTCAGCAATATATTGTCATTACTACTTCACATTTCTCATATTGGTGTCATATCCTTCACTCACAAAGTCACCACCTTAGTTCAGACCCATATTATATGTTACTTGGACTATTATGAGAGCTTTCTAATTGGTCTCTTTCATTTAAGTCTCTCTGGACTTCAGGCCATTCTTTTCTCAGTTGCTTAAGTTATTTTCTTAGAGTGCCAGATTGACTATGCCATCTTCCTACCCTCCCACTCTTGACTAATTAAATTTCAGGATCAAATGTAAAAATATCTGTGTGACCTTTAATGCTATTCAAAATCTGATCTCTTCCTATTTTCCAGTCTTCCCATGTATTACTCTCCTCTACCCACTCTATGGGCAGCTAAGTAGTGCAGTGGATAGTGACAAGACTGGAATCAAGAAGTTCAAATCTGGCCTTAGACAATTTGTAGCTATGTGAGCCTTGGAAAGTCACTTAACCCTGTTTGCATTAGTTTCCTCGTCTGTAAAATGAGCTGGAGAAGGAAATGGCAAGCCACTACGTATCTTTGCAAAGAAAAGCCCAAATGGGGGCAGAAAGAGTGAGACATGACTGAAAGGAGTGAGCAACAATATCCATTGCTATACTGACTTATTTGATTTTCTTAACAGGAATGTCACTCCTCCTAACTTTAAACAGCACTAGAATGTTCTTCCTCCTCTCCTCTAGCTACTAGCTTTCTTTGCTTCTTTCAAGACAGCTCAAGTTCTATCGTGCACAGAAGGGCTTTCTCTATCTCTCACCCTTCTACCTCCAGCAAAGGACATTACTCAGAATATTTTCCACTTACATCCCATAATTATTAATACATTTTCTCTAACTCAAATTTGAGCTCCTTAAATATGGGGACCCTCTTTTTGTCTATCATCAGCACTTAGCATAGCACTTGAAACATAGTAAGCACTTAATAAATGCCTGTTGAATGACATCAAAATGTTGAGAAGTTAGAGCAATCATATTGGAACACCAGTCCCGCTTTATTTGAACTCTTATTCATCCTATTGATTTAATGAAGGAAAAGAATATAGTAGAATATATGTGAATATTGCTCATGTGTAGGATTGTGTATGTGAAAAAGCTAATTATCATCAATTATGAGCAAATTGCTTGACTGTATCTGTCAATGTGCCGATAACTCCAATGAGGACAAGAGCCATTATATAAATGAAAAAAATATTAATTTGAAATGAGTGGTCAATACAGGCAGAATTACTAATTTTTCAATTGTTGCAAAAAACAATCTCTCAGCCACTGCAATTTTAAAAATTATTTCTTTTTTAAACATTTAAAATTAGAGGTTGCCAACTTGTTTGGTATTAGCCCTCACCAAAAGGGTAAGTGAAGAAGTGAAAATTGTGAGTAAGATGTATTTTGAGTAGAAAATAAAAACATTTCTGAGTAAGGTTATTTTGTGCTTATCACAATTCCTATGCTATGGCATAAGAATGGAGATAGAAATTATAAAATATCATCTGGAAATTCTCTCCATACTTGAATGAAGTTATATGAGGGATGATGCATAGACAGAGTATTCCACTCATATCTTCATAATACTATGAGAAAAGAGTAAGACCTTCAACATGTTGGGTGGATCCCCTGTATTAAACTTGTGGGAGAATATGGACAAGTCATAGAGGACTGGGGAAACTCTAGAATCGTTGATATCACAGTTCTACTTGAGTACTTGAATATATGCATGTATGTAGACACACACCTTTATATATAAAGAGAGCTGTGTGTCTACATACATGCATATATTCAAGTAATTCAAGTAACCCACATAATCTATAACACATATATGAGATATAATACCTAACTTAAGTAACCTCTCATATTAGCTATGTGCGAGTACATAGTCATACTTTGCAAATACATGCAGCTTTGGTTAAAATTAACAAAAAAGAAATTTTAAAATTTAGGTTCATGTGTTCTATAAAAAACCATACATATCTATAATAGATAGTATTGTGATTCCTTCTGAAATATAGTTTTCTGGATAAATATTTGTACAGAGTGGTAACAAACTGATAAAAAAGACTATTCACTTGAATACATTTCAGAGAAAGAACCTATTGCATACTTTCTATTTGATTTTAAAATATGTTAGACAAATTCTCATTTTACTATTCACAACTAACATTTTAACCTTATTTTGAAATTAATAAGTTAATATTTTAAGAAGATATATTACCAATATAAATGAAAATTGAACGAGAAATTGCTCAAGTATTTGTGCTGTCATCCATATTTTAACTTCTTAATATACTCTTTATGACTACTGCCCTTTCAAAATTTGCTAAAAGTTTGCATTTTTACATAAAATATGAAATGTTACTGAGCTTCAATATATTATATATTTTAAAATGGTATATGAAACAGCATTCTACATACTCATTCCACATAACATGCATATTTAAGAATAAGTTTACATAATCTATCTAGTTTTATAAAAAGAGCTACATATGTATACATGTGTGCATATATACATATATAACTCTGTGTATGTATGTATAGTTAGTTAGTTAATAGGTTTTTATCTGGTTGATAATGACAGCACATTCCCAACCTCACATCAGACTGCTTTGCTATTCTTGAATACACTTATCACACAGTATTTTTTATTATCGTTCCATGTATAGCTGTTTCCTCTCCCTCCTAAAATAAAAGTTCCTTAAGTTCACAGCCTTCATCTTATCTTAAACATCCTATTTCTTCTCTCTCTAAAAATATCTTTGGTGAAGTTTCCAAACTTTTGTGAATTTTCATGCATTTTTTTATATTCTTAATAATGGCATTTATTTGTGATTATGAAAGAGATACACAAAATATATGTATATGTATATGTACATACTTGTACATATATACAAACACACACACTTAGGGCTTACCTCCACATCTGGGAATTGGCCCACTCCACATTACTTTGCCATCCA
Source organism: Notamacropus eugenii (assembly GCF_028372415.1). Lineage (NCBI taxonomy): Eukaryota > Metazoa > Chordata > Mammalia > Diprotodontia > Macropodidae > Notamacropus > Notamacropus eugenii. The sequence goes on along the minus strand of NC_092875.1, from coordinate 134,712,340 downwards.
TTAGAATGCAAGTAATTGTTTCTGTTCCTTGTGTTTTAATAAATCCTTCTTCACAAATAACTGATATTGAACTTCCTAATTGAAAGTTGTCTCCAAACCTGCGTGCATTTATTGGTATTCCAGGATCAGGACATTCATTGTGTCCAAATGCTTCAGCACAAAAAAGAAGGAAAAAAATGTCACAACACACATGAGAGACATGTAGATAATGATCTGGGCTTTTCTGGAGAAAAATGTTGAGTACACCATAGGTTCTGTAAGTTTTTAGTCTAACTGATTTCTACTTTTCTTGAATTTCTATCTTAGGCTTCTAATTTAATTCTTGTCAGGTAATTCATATGTGGGAGAAAAAAAAAACAATTATTTGTAACTAAAATGTCAGAGAGGTTCTTGAAGACACTGGTATTTAAACCAAAGTGCATTGAGTTCATTTTTTGGTCATGTACAAGTTTCACCCTAAAGAAATTCTGTAGATTGTGACAGTAGGTGAACAGTCTTATGTTAAGGTGACGTTTCTCTGTACCATCACAATCTGTTCCCATGGCCCTTGAGAGCTTCGGGTATGAGTGGGAAAGGAGGGAGGGAAGCAAGCTGGTAGTTGCTTTTTGCTTCCTAAGTGGTGTGACACTCGTTGGTATGTTTCTAAGGCCTCCCTCAGAGGCAGTCAATGACCTTCAGTTGTCTGGGAACATGCATGCTATTTGGGGCCCATAATTAAGTCACTGAATAGATCTTATCATAAATTGAATGCTGCCTTTTTCCTAAAGAACTTACTGTTTTAAAGACGATTTTCAAGTAACTGTTACTGCATATGGGGAATCTAATTCCAGTTTCTTAATTGCATCTTACTAGAGATGTTTAAAGTTCACTTCTTTTCATAATGACTCAAATCTTTGTTCTTAATGACAATAATTTCTTTTGAGGACTCTGTATTGCATGCATGCATGCATGTATGTGTGTATATGTATGTGGATATACATGTGTATATGCATAAATATGTATGTGTATTATATATAAATGCACATACATATACATTACACATGTATGTATTTTTGTTTGACATTATAAATAGCTGATAGTTAAAGAAGTGAGGTTGGTTTTGTTTTGGTTTGTGGTTGGATATTTTCTTGCTTTTGTTTTTTGGATTGGCAGTTTTTCTTTGTACATTCCCTTCAGAATTCAACACAACTGACAGCAACATACCAATTTTGTGAATTTTAATGTATAGATTTTCATTTTCTATGGAAAAAAAAGATTAAACAAATATAAAAATTTAATTTAAAATTTAAATTAAAAAAAGGCAATTTCACTAAAGTATTATCAAATAGTGAATTTCTAAGTAATTATACATTTCAGAATTTCATTACTCTGTGTCGAGAGATCACATTTTCATTGGTACCCTTTATGGGAAGGGTTCTTCAACCTTTTTTATCATGGATCTCTTAGCAGTCTGAAGCCAGGACTCCTCAGAGTAATATTTTCAAATCCATAGAAAAAGAGAAAGGATTATAACAGAAACTGATAATCTTGAAATAAAGATATCAAATGATTAAAATAAAAATTCTTGAACTCCAACTTACAAATCTCTGCTCTCTAGAGCAACAATGGGCAGCGTATGGCTCACAACACTCCCAAATGAGGTCAGAACCAGATTAAAATGCAATTGAAAAATATTTAACAAAATAAATGATAATACAATAAAACATGGGTAATGTTACATTTATAAACTAAATCAATTTGTGATCTATAGGAATACCAGTGCTCTAAAGTAGTCAGAAATTCCACTGCAAATGAGAGTGAACACAAGGCCACTGCTAGGGCCTTCCTTTTGACATTGCTTCCCCTTTATTTTCTCTATATTTTGTATATAGAAAGTTATTTACATCTTTTCTCCTCCATTAGACTGTGAGCTCTTTGAGGACAAGGGCAGCTTTTACTTTTCTTTTTAACTCAAAGGTTTAGCACTGTGCGTGGGAAGAGTGTGTGTGTATGTGTGTATGTGTATGTGCGTGCATGTGTGTAACACACACAATTACATATGGTGATGTATATCAAAGCTACCATATTCTCTTAATGTGTCTAATAAAAATGATAAATATGAATTAAAAATTAGTGTAGCAACAAGGATAGACTACTTGAGATCACAGACTGTAGAAAATGCATGTTGCTCAGTTCAGTTTTACTGTGTGTCATATGAATCTATATTTTACAGTAAATGGAGGAGTACCCTGCTTATCAATCTTTTATTTCGAAGGAATGGTTTAATCTAAGTTTAAATTTCATTAAATAAGTGAATGTAACATTTGACTGACACTATACATAGACATCCTCAAAGTATGCAGTGTAGGTGCTTGTACTTGATAATTATATATACTTTTCATCAAAGTATGACATGAAAAATGTAAATAAAGTTATATGACAATCCTAAAGGCACAATAAATTTTAAAATTAAAAATGAAGTAGTTTTATTAAAAATTATATAGACTTGCTGAAATATAAATGAGTATAGAAGTTTAAAAGGTATCCAAATCCCTCAAGGCAAGGCAAAAGATTTATATAGTATACTGCCATGGCACAATTCACAATTGATTTCACTTTAATGAAGTGCAATTACATTTGAACAACTTCTTACTGACAGTATTCATCACTAGTGCCACATTGAAAAGACTACAGACACATACTGCTACTAACTGTCTAAGCTGGGCATTGGGAGAAAAAAAAACATTCTTACTTTCAAAGTGCCATTATAACAAGACTTTTAATTCTGTTGTCATATGACAATATATTATTAAATCATCTACCTGGCTGATAACTAACAAAATTAAGTAGTTTCAAGGAAAAAAATGAAAATTTCCTTCATATTCCACATTTCAAGACTTTTAGTAGAACCACTGCACATAGAAGCATCAATATATAAATATATGTATTAATCCATTCATGGATTCTTTCCATTTCACATATAATGTTCTCTTGCCCCAATATTTTCCTGAGATGTATCTGAGACACAGAAAGAATATGATCTCCCCTTAAAAATGTCAAACCTACAAAAGGATAATAAACTGAATTATTGAATATAGAAATAATCCTATTTACTTGGTTGATATATTCTATACAATAAGGTATTCTTGCCATCTAAGTCAAATTTTTGAAAAATAGTAAAATTTTAAATAGGCATTACTCTTGAAAGAGAGGCAAGATCGGGTAGTGGATAAAATCTTGGGGTTAGGAAGATCTGGATTCACAAGGGATAACAATTGAATCAATTGACAAGACATTTTTTTCATAATTTTAAAAATTCCTTAGGTAAAATCAAATCTACAATGAGAATGTAAAGCAAGAATTCTCAGTAGTTGAAAGGACACTTGGTTAGGTTGTAGCAAATAGTACTTTGATCTAGGGAATTCAAATTTAAAGGATGTTTACATACATGAAAACAAATCAAGTTAGCATCTAGTTAACAAGACCAGAAGTCCTTTCCTTTGAAGCCCCCCACCCAAGCATCCCCCTTTTTGGACCCTGCCCTGCATCCTCCTCAACCCAAGTCTTTAGAGTGTTCTGCCATTATATGTTTTTCTTCAACACAGTAGCATCTGAGATTTCTTCTCTATGGAGGCTTGTCCTGTCCCCTAACTGAATTTCTTTTTGCCACAGATATTTTGTGGTACTTGCCTTGGACACAAGAATAACTCTGATAGAGCACTAGGCTAAGTGCCAAGAGAATAGATTTCTAATCTGATCTATGTTACTTCTATCATCTTAGGCAAGTCTTTAGGCCTTAGGGTCCTCAATCTATTTAATGTGGGGTGGACTTGATTATTTGTAGGATCTTTTCCTGTTTTAATAGTCTATAATGCCATTTAATTCTGAAAATTACTTACTATTGTATGTTATGTTAAAGCCCCGACCCGACATTGAGTGATCTGCTTGAAATTCCAGGCGCAGAATATGACTATTGCTAGTGAGATGAGAAGGAACCTCAGCACCAGTAAATGTTCCAAGGATTGGAGAGTCTGGAGAATCGCCGTCCTTAACAGCAAGGAAGTCAAACTGAGATTCCAAGTCAAAGTCATTAAATGAAAGATGTATCCGGCTCCCAGGGTCTGAGATGATTGTCCAGATACAATTTAAATTATTTCCATATCCTTCTGGGTAATCAGGAGAAAGAACTGTCCCCATCGGTGCAGTAAAGTTAGAAAGGCAAGGAACTGTCAAAAAAATATAGATATATACATATATTAGAGTAATATACATTTTCAAAGGCTTTGCCTGCTACTTTTTTCAACCTGTCCCCAAGATTATTCTAAAATTTCCTATTATCCAATAGCTCTAGTAACTATGGTAACATATGTCTAGGATAAGAAAATAGAAACCACTGACAGTCTTCTGACACTTTGGGAACTGTAAGAGTCTTATGATCTCTCTCTTTGATTGGTCACTAAAATGGGTTTAATGTAGTTGACTGGATTGATTGATATTGTACATTTAAATTGTTGGGCCTCTGGACATGTAATAAAGTACATTAACAATACTAAATTAATATACATTTCCTCAGTCAATTAACATCTAACATTCAAAGAAGCCATTATTTCAAAAGGATAGTGTGCCCAAATTATACATTAAAGTATCTAGCTTTTTCAATCAAATAATTATATTGATCAAAAAGCTAAATAACAGAAGTATAACTGGAATATATAAAGAACTACAAAATATGTCATTCCTCATAGAGAGAATTGATTATATTATTTTTGGGAAGCAGCTGAGCAGAGTTAATAGGAGTCCAACTATGGATTCAGGATTGCCTAGATTCATCTCTTGCCTCAAATACAATCTGTGTGACCATGGACAAGTCATTTCAACTCTTAGTGTCCCAGGCAACTCCCTGAGATTATGAGTTGAGAATCTCAATCAGTACAGGAATTTCCCCCATGGGAAGCTCAACACATCGCAAGTACAAATCAAAACTAGTAATTAAAATATACTTCTTAGATTTTTGTACACAGTTTTAGGTCCTACACTTTTTAAATATGAAGAATATTATAGAAGAACCTAAAAAGAGTAGGAAAAAATGAATACGAGTTTGAAAAATAGGCACTATTGGAAAAGGTTTAGAAAATCGGGAATTCCTTAGTCTTGTGGAGGGAAAACAATAAACAAGCAAACAAATGGTCTTGTAAGCTTGATTTTTACTGAGGTTGTGATTACACACTTGTAGTGAAAAAGAAAATCTTTATTGAGATGCAATACCATTGTAACAGTGATCACTGGTGGCTATGTGGATAAAAGCAGATGTGTGGAAGTGTTGGCCTCAAGCTTCCTTTTTTGTTTCTAAGAGTCTTATGCCAATTTATGAAGTTGCACTGTAACAGAACTAAGTCTACCTCACTTTTTCCCCTTCATCAAAACTAATTTTCTATAAGACAACCTTGTTCGTGGTGTGTAATCAACACTTAAATAGAAGGCCTAATTTAAGTAAATAAGGCTGTAAATAGACTTCTCTACGGTTAAGGAAGAAGTGGTAAAAGTGGGGATGGAGAGTCGAAAGGAAAATATTATTTGTGTATAATTTGAGAAAAATACTACTATCAATAGATTTCTAAAATTTCCTATTATCCAATAGCTCTAGTAACTATGGTAACATATGTCTAGGATAAGAAAATAGAAGCCACTGACAGTCTTCTGACACTTTGGGAACTGTAAGAGTCTTATGATCTCTCTCTTTGATTGGTCACTAAAATGGGTTTAATGTAGTTGACTAGATTGATTGATATTGTACATTAAAATTGTTGGGCCTCTAGGCATGTAATTAAGTACATTAACAATACTAAATTAATATACATTTTTTAATTTAAAAATATCTTTAGACCAGAAAAAGGTACAACAAAATTTTCTCATCCAAATAAAGTGTCCTGGAAGTGATCTATGTGATTTTGGAAATTGGATGTAGACATACAAAAGTACAGGTAAAGGTTTATGATACATGTCTACCCATACTACTCTACTGGCTCTATCTTTTCTAGCTCATGTGTTATCATTTTATGAATTCAACTGCATACATATATAATAATACTTGTCTTTATGCTTAATATCGCAGCCATAGTCTCTCATTTATTGTTTGGTTAATTAAGATAGAATTTTATCGAACATGAGAACAAATCAATAGATAATGGGGATTAAATTTTTAGGTAGTTACACCATAATGTTTTAGTATATGCGTTTGGAGAAATATACTTTTAACTCATGAACATTGTATATTAGGGCCTTGGCACAGTTCATTATGCACAACATAACTAAGAGGCAGCTAAATGAAATATATACCACTGTGTGTGAGTAAGCATTTAAGAGTAAAAATAGATTAATGCATTATACATAGGAAAAGATCTTTAAATAATTTAAATACTCTTGATTGCAAGTTAGCATCTACTAACCTGATGAAATAAATCACCTTCTACAAATTAGCATATAAACGTATATGTTATATTTAAAAACCTAGACATTTGTAAAATATAATTTGTATATAATGGATGTAATATTCACTTTAATAATTTAATCATATTAGATTATCATTTTAAGAATTAGAAGGGAAAGATAAAAAAACTATTTGAAGTGGCAATTAAATGTACTTTGTGATAGAATGATAGTGTCGTAAGAGTACTAGTTCACTTCTCCAAATTTGATCACAATTCTTGTAAATGTATTTCACCATGAAGAACTCAAGCAAGCATAACGTTAACACACATTGTACTCACAGATACAAATTGGTATGTTTGCAGACCACTGGTTATTTTCTTGACAAATAATTGATTTCTCTCCAATAAGCTCAAATCCAAACTGACATTCAAATCTTAAAACATCTCTATTGGAAAATCCATCTCCTTCTCGAATTCCATACAGTGGTGTTCCAGGATCTCCACAGCTCTCTTTTTCAATTTCTATGGGAATAAAAGTGACACATTACTTTACTAAAGATGAAGTACGTTATATACATATTCTTAGTTTGTTAATACAAGTTTCCAGGTTTGCCCTTTGCTCCAGAGATGGTAAAATAGAAAATGGATTCATGTTTTAGCTAATCTTTAATTCTCTGCATGCTGATTTAAACCACAGAGTCATAGAACAGGATTCAAAGAACACCAGAGAAAAATATTCCTTTTATAGATAAGAAAACTAAGGCGTAGATATGGTAGAGATAGGATCAGAAGTTAGAATTCTTCTTCTTCCTTTTTCTCCTCATTATTTTCCTCCTCCTCCTCTCCTGGTTTACCAAAGAGAACTTTGACCTTAGTATCAGGAAGACCTGAGTTCAAACCCTGCCTACAATGTTGAAAAGCTTTGAGTTATGAGTGAATTATTTAATTTTTTTATCTTTCATGGGCCTGTTTCCTCATCTGTAAAATGGGGATAAGAATATTTATAGTACTCATACCTCACAGGATTCTCTTGAGGATCAAAAGGGATAAAGTATGCAAAGGGCTTTAAAAATTGCAAAGTTTTACATTAATAGTTAATATCACTGCTATTTTATTATAAAATTTTCTGTGTTTATGTAATTAATGAATGGTATTTTAAGCACTTAGTTTGGCAATGGGACTAAAACATGATGGATTATTAAAAGATTGTTAATATATTAGGAAAAAAAGGCATTTTTCCCCTTAAAAGCCTATTAAATTATTTCATTAGTCTTCTAGTGTGCCCAAGATGTCTTAGGAAATAATATAAGACTCAGAAATGATCTATACTTTCCTAAGGATTTCAATTTTGAAGTTGTGAATTGTCATCCTGATTCAAAACCTGAATTATTGTTTCTTAAGGAAATAGTTTTTCTTTATAACTAACAATAATTTTTGAAATAATGATATACCTTTTAATCAAAATATGATGCTTTCACTCAAAGATAATATAGTTTGCACATTCTTTCAATTATTCAGGTAGTGTCTTATGTTGGATTTTTTTGCACACTGCTGTAGATGTATTCACAATGGGGATGTAGATAAAATATGTATATGGCTTCCCATTGTTCACATTTCTGTGCTCAGAACTGAGAGGAGATATGTTTCTTTCTTCTTGACAGAGTTAGATGATTGTCTCACCAGTGACTAAAGTAATTACCTGGTGAACCCTGCTGGGTTAGCTGTGCTTCTTGCACAGAAAGACAGTGGCAAAGACAAGATGGATGGATAGGCAAGTTCATTTGAAAAAATCTCTAATGATGAGCTACCCTTTCCTGAATAGGGAATATGTAAAGAATCTCAGGGACAATTTAACTAATGACATAACTGTTTCATGAATTGTCTAGTTAGTTTCCTTTAGGGTTTTCAGAAACTTGAAAACTAACACAGCAGGCTGGTGGGTAAATTTCAGAGGTGGCAACTTCTGGCTAAGAATAGGGCTGTAGGACTTCTCCAGTTAAAAGGAAGTTCTGCTGCAACAGAACCTGGAATCTTGTTTCTGACATCTGTGATTCTTTCAGCTCAATCACTGAATTGCAAATCTCTAGACTCTAAAGCTTGACCCACCAGTAGAATACATTCTTGGTTGCACCCCACCCCCTTTTCCAAATTGGGAAGGGTTCAGTCAGCATCATGGCCTCCATTTAGCCATAGCACTTGTCAGATCCTAAAATTATGGCACCTCCTTTTATTGTAGATTTTAAATCTACAACAGATGTAAAGGATTCTTAATACAGCAGAGGAAACACAAACAGTTTAGTCATTCCGAAAGATTGCTTCTATGCAGAGTTTTTCATCTTGTTGTTCAGGATGATTGGCATAGCCAATTGATGATCTTGTTTCAGATTTCATTTCCTCAAATTCATCTAAAATTGTGAAAATAAGCAACTTATGAGTCTTGAGTCAACCTATACACAAGTAGATAAGGTGACAGACCAGCTGGGTTTAGGAGCAGGGGGTCAGGATTCTGCTGGGCTTGGGGCTTTTCATGGACAAAGGACAAGAAAACAAGACAAGCCAGATACTTATTAGTGTGGGGACTGCTTGCTTTAGGTAGGTTCAGCTGTTTGCTTGTTTGTTAATAGAATCCTTTTCCCTTTGAGCATGAATAGGTTCAATGACAAAGAGCTATGAAAAAAGTATGAGAATAAGGAGGAAATAGCCCCAGTAATATCAAGATTGAGGCATGACCCAGAAGAATACTAGCAACTTCAAATGATCACCTAGACTTTCAGAGCCCAGTCTAGCTGAGATACCCTCTGAATGAATGGTGTCTTCTCCTCCCAGCAGGAGAGGGAGGGAAAAACCAAAATCTGAGCATCAAAATTGCACATATTTGAGTTGCTGTGTTTTAGCTAAAGCAAGGGAATGAAAGTGGTTATTTTTTCTGGGGAGGAAGCATGAATGCCCAGTCTACCCTGAATGCTTTGATATAGTAGGTTTTAATCTTTTTCCTGCTGTTAAAATTGAAGATCTAAACTCCATTGAAAGCCATCAGGTACAAAAAGCAGGGAGGTGTTTTCTAGTAGGATAAGATATGAGACATAACAAATTTGAGTAGCTAAAAACTAAAGCTTAATACTAGCGACAAAAATATCATCATTTGCAAAGAGGACTGCAAAAGAATAAAAGGTAACCAGTTCTCTGTTAGCCAAGGAGAGTTTGATATTACCTTCAGAGTGCCCTATGGTATTGGGCAAAGCTCATTACTCACATGAGTAATGTGCAATGTGTAATTGATAGTAAGTATCTGGTCCTTATTACTACAAACAATGTAGCAATTGGTCAGAAGCACCTCCTATTAGTTAAAGATACATCTGTATTTAGTGACACAAAAGTGATTAACTCCATATTAATTAGTTTGCTAGACAAAAAATAGGAAAATTCAATTATGTTTTCATATTTTCCATTGTGTTTTTGGAAGGCACAAATTAAGTATACTTGAAATTCCAACGGTCTCTACTATTCTATATAGATCTTGTTAGCAGTGTCATATTTTTCAAACTGTTTTGCTTATTAATTTTCCTGCTTTGTGTGTCTGTGTGTGGCAGGCAGGAAGGCGTGGGAGCAAAGTTAATTTTTACTGCTTTCTTTTCTCCTGAATAAAAATAAACTGCAGGCAATATAATCATTTTACTGTGACAACAATGACAATGGCCACAGGAAAAACACTTTTCAAAGTGCAGGGAGCCTGATAGTAATGCATATCTAATCAGGAAGAGTTACTACTGTTTACTATTCTTAAAAACTAAAATAGCATCAGAGCAAAAGACAAAGAAGAATATTCAATCCCCAAAAAGGTTTGAAAAATACTAATATGTTCGTATATCTCATAGCATGAACTCACTCAGCTGAAATATTCTGCACTCTGGTGTTTTTCCTAGCAAGTCTTATTCGAGAGAGAAATTCTCATTGAATTTTATCTTTTGAATAAATTTTTGAACAAGTTTAGTTTAGGCTCCGGTCTCAAATTCTTTACATATTCCATCGCTACCTTAGTGTAAGCTGAGCATATGAAACAGAGTTCTACCTTTTGTAAGCTGACTACTAAACTCCAGTTAATATCAAATTAACTGTCAGGAAGAAGCTGGATTGCAGTTAGTGCCTAAGTTTCTCATAATACATCAAACTTGCAGGATGTTGGAGAATGACACTCCACCTCATTCTGCTTCCTCCTTTCTCCCTTGAATATGTGGCAACAGCATGAAACAAACATGAGACAAGTGCAATAACAGGAAGGATACAGCATTTTAAGACCGGAATTATTAATATTTAAAGCAGCTCTTTTCTGGGGGTTAAGAATTAGAAATTGAGAGGATTCCGATTAATTGTGGAATGGCTGAAAAAGTTGTAGTATGTGATTATGATGGAATACTAATGAAGTATAAAAAATGATGATCAGGATGCTCTCAGAAAAACATGGAAAGACTTGCATGGGCTGATGCAAAGTGAAATTTATTGTGTACAATGTAACAGCAATAGAGTGAGATGATCAGCTGTGAATGACTTAGCTGTTCTCAGCAACACAACAACCCAAGACAACTCCGAAGGATTTAAAATGAAAAATGCGATCCATTCCCAGAGAAAGAATTGATGGTATCTGACTACAGATTGAAGTATAATTTTTAACTTTATTTTTCTTGAGGTTTTTTTTTTTGTCTATGTTTCCTTTTACAACATAACTATTATGGATATGTTTTGCATGACTACACATGTATAAACTACATCAAATCACTTGCCTTCTCAGTGTTGGGGAGGGAGGTGTTAGAAGGAAGAAGGGAAAGCATATGAAACTCAGAGTTTTACAAACAAAAGTTAAACTGTTTTTTCATGTAATTGGGGAATGTAAAGTATCAATTTAAAAAAAGGAAAAGAATTAAGAACAGCATTGTTGCTTAAAATGTCTGGGAGAGAGTAAGTTTGCAATAAGGGAATGAGATGATGGGAAGCAAATGAAAAGATGTATTTTACCTACCTTAGTATTATTTTTTTGCATATCTGAAATAGCATGGGCATGACAGCACCTGAATACTTAAAGTATATGTGGCACTTACTGTACAAACCACATGACATGATGCTTAGCATAAAACATAACTCTCTCTCTCTCTCTCTCTCTCTCTCTCTCTATATATATATATATATATATATATATATATATGTATGTATATATAGTGACATGGTATACTATATATGGATATGTGTATATGTAGTATATGTATACATAATAGTATATATGGTATATGTATATATATATATATATACATGTAATTGGATATATAATAAAATGTAAATTCCAAAAGGATTTACTGAACTCCTACAGGTACCTCAGATTCTTTTAAATGAAAGCTGTATATAGTAGGGAGTTTAAAATGTTTCTTGATTGATATAGGTGGTGTATTTGACATGATACCTCCAAGAGTTTAGTCTTCAAGGTAAATGAAAATTTGCCAAATGAAACGGATAAGAAGAAAATAGCTAAAAAAAATTAAAAGACCAGACTTTAAGTTATGGAATGGAGTGAATATGAACTACATGACAAAATACATGGTACAGTCAGTAAGTGTAGTGGGAAGCCAGAAAATATAAGTATTGACAGGATTTTTCTATCAAGTTTCATGGAAGAGGTTGGACTTACACTACAGAATTTTAGACCTACACTACAGAATTTTACACTACACAGGAGAAGGATATATAGCATTTTAAGAGAGGAATTGTTAACATTTAAAGCAGCTCTTAGTATTATTTGTTTGCAGATCTGAAGAAGCTCAAATATCATGGGCATGGCAGCACCTGAATACTTAAAGTATATGAGTCACTCACTGTACAAACCACATGACATGATGCTTAGCATAAAATATTACTATATATGTATATAGGAACATAGTATACTATGTATATATGTAGTATATGTATATATACCATATATTACTATAGAATTTTAGACCCAGAAAGAATACCAGTGATTGAGTCGAATCCTTTTTTCCATAGATGAGGAAACCCAAGCCAATAGAGTTTGCATGGCTTTCCCAAAGTGACTTAGTTATTACGGAAACTCGAGATGAGAATACAGGTCTCCTGACTCCCGGTCAAGTATTACACAAATAGTAATCGATTATATTTCTATAATCCTATGCCATATATAAATGCAATACATAATGAATACAATATTTTACATTTTTATCTTCATAACTTTTTTGTTGTGATAGGATCATATATTTAGAGAGAAAATAACTTAAGATGTTGCATTTTCCAAGTTGATAATTTTATACATGAGTTAAATGGGTGACACAGTCATAAGTCTAACTCCGGACTTCCAATTCCAAATCCAGTGTTCTTTCCATTACAACATTAGTCCTCTCATAAAGCTAAAGTTTCATTTTACTGATTCATCAGTCAAGAAAACAGAGTTCTGGAATTCCAAGTTGAAGTTATTTCTTCTGATTTTGTTTAGTTTTCTTTCTTTACACAGTCCAATTTAATTCAATTCCCATAAGTATGACACTATGCTAGGCAATAGTGATACAAAGGGAAAATGAAAAAAAAAAAAGTTAGTTCCCCTTGATACAGTTCTTGTATGACTGTGGAAATGTAGAGGGAGAGAAAGGTTATTCCAGACAGGGGATACAGTGGAAGTAAGAAACTTGTTTGGAAGTTGTAGGGAGTTAGATAAGGAATAAAGGATCAAATTAGAAAGGACATATATAATTACATAAATTATTTCTTCTAGCTTTATTTCTTTTTTATTTTACTAATTTTTATATTTGGTTCATTTGACTATAAATATTTTAGGGAACATCAGATATCTGGGGGTGCAAAGAGAGAAGCATTTCCATGGAAAATGACTTTTATAGGAAAAAAACTTGCAAAAGGAGTCAAATACGAACAAAGAACTCTTGGGAAAGAAGCAAGTGATGGAAGGTTGGGGAGGTTCCAGGTTATTAAAGTAATGCAACTGAAATAACAGAGACTCAAATAGAATATGAAGGTAATGAGAGCAGGTGTATTGTAACAGAATAGGAGCTGATAACTTGTGGTCCATGGATAGATTTGAAGGGATCTCTGAACTTGGCTGGGCAAAAATCAATCTTTATTTTCACCAACCTCTAACAGAAGCTTAATATTTTCTTCAATTATGAATATGTGCAACGAATATTATCTTGAGAAATGGTCAACAGGTTTCACCGGACTACTAAACAGATCCACACATATGTGTATATATGAATTATATATATATGTATATATGTATATACACACACATAAAGAATTACTCTACTAGAATATCAAAAGGAAAGAAATAAGCATTTATTAAGTGACTACCATGTTCTAGGCACTGTGTTAAACATTTAATAAATATTATATCTCATTTGATCTTTACAAAAACCCTGGGAGATAGATGCTTTTATGTTCTATATTTAACAGTTGAAGAAACTGAGGCTGTTGTGTTCATCCTTCATTGCCAAAGACCATACCACAAGAGAAATGATGACATGACTTGCACTTGACTTTGTTTTGAGTCAGTGAGGGTTGTGCAAGTTCACCAACCTCACTTCTCTTCCACAGCCATCTGAACTCAGTGACCAGATATTCATCAGGATGACCGGACATGACCCAGAATGCAATGGGAGACCTTGGCCCCTTTAGACCAAGGTCTACTCTGGAACTCACTTAGGATGAGATTACGCCCATTCAGTGAACAGACCTCTTTAAGAAGTAACCAGGGGATGGCCCCTTGAATGAGGCACAGGAAAAAAAAATGACATCAGGCTGGGAGGGAAACAGCAACAGCTACTATTGATAATTACTCTTAAACCAGGAAGGCTCAGAAGAGCCTTTAGGCAGGGACCTAGTGTCCTCCAATGCATGAGCTTCAGAGTGCAGTAGGTTTAAAGTTTTGGGAAGGGAAGGAAAGGAAAGGGAAGGGAAGGGAAGGGAAGGGAAGGGAAGGGAAGGGAAGGGAAGGGAAGGGAAGGGAAGGGAAGGGATCTAGCCAGTAAAACACAAGTTAACTGGGCATCTTCTAGTTGAAGAAACTGAGGCAGACAGTAGTTAAATGTCTTGCCCAGAACTACAGTTAGTAAGTGTCTGAAGCTAGACTTCTAACTCAAAGATGAGCCAACCAGCTGCTTCATGGAGATTTAGGCAGACAATATCAGACAGGAGAATAGAGAAGAAAATACAGAGAAGATAGAAGTCATTCAGTAAGAATTCTTTTAACTCCTTTATTTCTTTTTCACATTTCCCAAAATTGTTACCCATTTTCTCCCTCTCTCTAGTATTAGAGGAAGATTTATCTTCATCCTTTACCCAGATGGTGCTTTTCTGTTACCTCTCCACCCACTCTTCTGTCTCTTTAAACATGAAATCTTTTGCCACCATTCTGCTAAAATTGCTTTCTCAAAGGTCACCTGAGGACTTTATCTCAGTATTCATCTCCTTGAACCAGGTTACACTGCTGACTCAGGACTTTCTCTACCATGCCTTCATCCAGGGAATCTTTGCCCTCTACCCTTTCTCTGCTTCCCCATTAGAATATAACATTTTGCAGGGCAGGGGCTGTCTTTTCAGGTTTGTGTTCTCAAAACTGAGCATAGTTCCTGGAACATAGTAAACATTTAGAAAATTCTAGTTGACTGAGTAGGAGGAAAGGGGAAGGGAAAGTAATAAGAATTTACTTTATGCCTGCTATGTCCCAGGCACAGTGCTAAGCCCTTTACAAGTATCTCGATAACTTGACGAACTGAAAGAAGCCTGTTCTCTCATTCAGCCCTAGGATGTGATTTTTTAAGTCACACACAACTCTTCTAAACCTTTCCTAGGATTTACTTTCCCATAAGGTTGAAGTAGTTGCCACATCCTCTGAAGGAAACTTAATGATCAGGGAAAGGGAACAAGGGTTAAGGTCACAAAACGACTGCTGCCACCCCTGTCTTTGGCAATGTTCTCATGCTCACGCAAAGTGCTCCCTCTTTTCCAAGGCTGACTTTCATTCTGTATAGTACCTGATAAATGGCAAGTGTTTAATAAATACTTGTTAATTGAGTGCCTCATTCTCTCATACTCCTGACACACAGGGCCAAGAAGAGGAATTGTCATTCCCTTCACTTTTAATTGCCACTATCAGTCCCTTCCTCTTCTTACAATTAGTGGCCATCTCTCCTCTACTTCATTCCATCCAAATCTTTGCTCCTTCACTTATGAACCACCGGGTTACTTTTCATTCTTCCCATTAAGTTCACTACTAGCTCATAACCTTTAAACTAGCCCTTCCTACAACCTAGTCTCCAAGTTCTTCAATCTTTCCATCTACCTCAACCACGGACAGAAAATATCGTATCTTAAGCCATGGACTCAAATATTTTTTGAGTCATGAATCTTTGGAAACTTGGTGAATCAATATACTTTTTTCAGAATAATGTTTTTAAATGATTAAAATAAAATAATAGGATTGCAAAGGAAAATAAACATATTGAAGTGTAGATGTCAAGATATTTTTAAAAGACAATACAGATTCTCAGGAGTCCCTGTTTAGATTTTTCTCCTGAGATTACATCCCACTTACACTTATCTTGTATGTATATACATGTTTATACATTGTCTCTCCCATTTAAACGTAGGCTCCCCAAGGGCCCCTTGTCTTTTTTTGACCCTCACTTCTCTCGTCCATCCCCACAAACTTCATTCTATATCTGTCCTTCTTTTCATGTTTAACTCAAGAAGTCTGTCTGCAATTGATACCTCCATCTCCTTTTCTCTAACTCTCTTAATTCTCTTTAGATTTGTCTTTAACTTCATAATTAAACCGAAATTGCTTTGTCCAAAGCTACCAATGATTCCTTAATTGCCAAATCCAATGTATTTTTCTTAATCTTCATCCTTCTTGACCTCTCTGCAGTCTTTGAAACTATCAATCACCCTCTTCTTCTTAATACTCTCTTCTCTCTAGATCTTTGTAATATTGCTCTTAAGTTCTCTTGCCACCTGCCTGATTAGTCTTTCTCAATATTCTTTTTTGGAACCTCATTCAAGTTGTGATCTCTAACCATGAATGCCCAAAAAGGTTTTATCCTATACCCTCTTCTCTATTTTCTCTAGGCTTCTTTTTCTTTATGAGAAATGAAACTCCCAAAATTCAATTATCATATCTAAGCAAACGATGGACGGGGGGTATGATGTGCCAGGCCAGAAGTCAAGAAAGCTCATCTTCCTGAGTTCATATCTGGTCTTAGACACTAACTAGCTATGTGATCCTGTGCAAGTCACTTAACCCAGTTTGCCTTGCTTTCCTCACTTGTAAAATGAACTGGAGAAGGAAGTGGCAAACCACTCAAATATCTTTGCCAGAAAAGCTCCAAATGGGACCACAGAGAGTCAGGCATGACTAAAATCAATGAACAACAGTGCATATGATTCTGGGATCCATTTGTCAAACCCAAACTCTCTCCTGACCTATAATCTTATCTCTTCAATTGCCTACTGGATATCTACTAGATACTCAATATGTACAAAACTAAATTTATCATATCTCCCCCTAAACCCTACTCTCTTTTCCTAACTTACCTATTACTGTCAAAGACACCAATATCCTCCTAGTAACCCAGACTCACAGCTCTCTCATCATCTTCAATTCCTCTCCCTAAGCCCCCATATATATCCTCTTCCCTGTTCCTCTCAATTCTAACCTTACAAGCTCTCTTGTGTATGCTTCCTTTTTTCTTCTGATGCAGCCACCATGGTAAGGCAGGCTCATATCACTTCATGCATAGACTATCATAATAGCTTCCTGTTAGACCTCTGAAATACAAGTCTCCATCCCACTCCAATCTATTCTTTGATTATTAATTTTGATCAGTTGAGATCAATTAAAGTGATATTCCCAAAGAATAAATGTGACTATACTATTTTCCTATTCCACAACCTCCAGCGTCCCTATCACCTCCCAAATCAAAATAAATTCTTTGATTTTTAAAGCCCATTATAACTGGTTCTTTCCAACTTTTTCAATTTTTTTAATACCTTACTCCCAACCACAGGCTGCCTAATACAGTAACACTGTCCTCCCTGCTGGTCCTCACACAAGACACTCCATTTCCTGGGTCCATGCATTTTCAGTGGCTGTCATTCATTCCTAAAATAATGTCTTTCCTCATCTCATCTTCTGGTTCCCATAGATTCTTACAAGTATTGAATAAAACCCACCTTTTGTAATAAGGCTTTTTTTTGTTTAGTTTAATGCCTTCACTCTGAGATTATCTTCTTCCTGTCATCGAGATAGCTAGATATAGAGAGATAGATGTAGATATAGATTGTATGTGTATAGTTTTGCTTTGTTTTCATGTTACTTTGCTTTCATGTTGGATTTTTAGCTCCTTGAGGACAGACACTGTTATTGGCCCTCTTTATATTCATAGCAATTGGTATAGTACCTAACACATAGAAAATAATTTATAAAAGCTTATTGACTTAATGTTAACTGATAATACTGATTTGATTTTTCCCTAAGTACCAGGATTTCAAATATGAATCTACTATGCAACATCTGACACTATTGAACATTGTACCTTTTTGATATATTTTTTTCCTATTCCTACTCCGAACAACTTTGCACAGGCACTCATTACCACTTGCCTGGGCAGTAATAAACCACTCCCTGCTTCCAAGTTATTCATTTTTAAATTGTCAAACATTTTCCTTGTATGTAAATGTAGTCATATCACTCCTCTTCCCGAAATGTTTCAATAGCTTACTCTTGTTTTACTTGATAATAGAGGCCAGTTCCCAATCAGGGCTTCTTAAAGGGAAGTCAGCCCAAGAATGACAAGCAACTTCCCAAAAGGAGCTTCTCACTATGGAATTGCCAGTGATTTCAATAAGAAAAAGAAAAAAGGAGAGAGGCATCTAAAGAGACATCATAGAAAGCTTCCAAGTTATGTCCTATTTAGCAAGGACACATAGAAGAGAAGGATGAAAAGAAATACAGCCCAAAACAACAATATGAGTGCCACACATCTGGTAGTTCAATCAGGAAGGTTAAGATCCAGAATGACATGAAAAATGCAAAAAAAAAAAATACCAAAACCAGGATTTTTAATCTATGAGAAATGCAAGAACAAGAGTGGGATAGATCCATTAAGCAGGACTAAAACCTCAATGGATCCATGGATCAATAACTCCCAACAATAATACAGCTTATAACTCATCAAGGTACTTTCATCCTCTGTGACTATTATCTGTGCCTACCTATAAATAAACCATTCAGTGTGTTAGTCCCCTTTGTTATGCATACCAATGAATCACATGCAGGAGAGAGAAAGAGAATAAGCAATTATTAAGAGCCTACTATGTTCTAGGAACAGTGCCAAGCATTTCACAAATATTATCACATTTGGGCATAGGTTTTCTAATTAAACCCTTTTTACTTCTTATGAGAGCATCCTTCCTCTTTTCTGTCTTGTAATATATTTCATTAATGAAATTATTCACACTATTTACCCTAAGTAATTCTTCATTTTCAGTATATTGCAGCCTGCTCATACCCACCTCACCATGTTCTTTATTGCCCTTTATATGACCTTATACTTTAACTATTTTGTTGTATCCCATATCTATTTTAGTCATAAGACATCAATCAAAGAAGATTAGTGATGTTTAAAAGATGAGTCTATTTTCAGGGACAAAATGAATCAGTAAAATAATTCTTCAGTTCTCAAAAGGTAACACAACCTACTGTTCTCTTTATTTCTTAGACCTATGCATTGAACGCTTGCAGTGTCTGTTCAATATATTTATGGATGTATTTGTGAATGAACTCTATGGGTTGAGTATCCAAAAGTAGATTAGTCCTTCAATGAATAAATATTTATTAAGAATCTCCTATATGACAGGTATTATGTCAAGCTCTCAAATACATTAAAAAAAAAGAAGAAGAAGCAGTAAAAGATAGATCCTGCCCTTGAGGAACTCACAATCTGGGGGAGAAAACAAGCAAACAAATATGAGTCAGAAATAAAGGAGAGAATGTACTAGAATTAAAAGGAGTTAGGAAAAGATTCCTGTAGAAGATGGAATTTTAGTTAGGACTTAAAGAAAGCCAGCAAAATCCAAGGGCAGAAATAAGGAGAAAGGACATTCTAGAATTGGAAGACAGACAGAGAAAATGCACAGAGCTGAAAGGACTATCTTATTCATGTGACCAGGAGGCCAATAACAATGGATGGAAGAGTATGGGGTAGGGAATGAGGTGTAAAAAGACTGGAAAGGTAGGACGGGACTGGGTTATAAGGGAGTTTGATGGCAAATACTGGAATTTGTTTTACTCTGAAGGTCATAGGGAGCCACTGGTATTTATTGAGTAGGGGAGGGAGTGACATTGTTGGAACTGAACTTTATGAAAATCACTTTCTTGATTAAAAGGAAGATGATTTAGAGTGAGGCAAGATTTAAGGCAGGAGACCCATGAGCAGACTATATCAATAGTCTAATTGTGAGGTGTTGAGGACCCATGCTACTGGAGTGGCAGTATCTGAAAAAGGAGAATATCCAAGAGATATTGCAAAAGTAAAATTGATAGGTCTTTGCAACTGATTGCATATGGGAGATGAGAGATAGAGAGGAGTCCAGAAAGCCTGGGTGAATAGGAGGATAGTATTGGCCTAAATAATAATAGGCCAATTACAGAAGTTTAAAGAAGGAAGGATTGTGGGTGGGGGGAATAATGAATTCCACTGTTGAAATGTGGAATTTAAGGGTATAAGATGTTAGAAAGACATTTAGAGAAGTGAAACTGAGGGTCAACAACAGAGAGGTTTTGGCAGGCTAGATGGATTTCAGGATAGAGATAATAATTAAATTCAGAAGCACTGATGAGATCACCAAGTGAAATAGTATAGTAGAAGGAAATGAGAAGAGGACCCAGGACAGAGACCTGAATAACAACTATGGTTATAGGATATCACCTGCATGAAAATCCAGCAAAGCAGACAGGGAAAGAATAGTCTTATTGTTAAGAGGACAACTAGGTAAGACTGGTATTGTCAAACCCAGAGAGAAGAAAATTATCAAGAAGAAAAGATTAATGAACAGTATAATAAAGTTGTTAAGAGATCAAGAAGAATGAGGATTGAGGGAAAAGCTGCTGGATTTGGTAAGCAGATCTTCGATAATTCTGGAAAGGTTTTTTTCTTCTATTTTGGTGGAATGATGAGAATGGAAGTTAAAACATAAGGGGTTAAGAAGAAAATGAGAAGAAAATGGTGGCAATTATTGTAGATGGTGTTCTCAAGGAATTTAACCATAAAGTGCTGAAGAGATATAAGATGATAGCTAACTGCGATGAAGGATCAAGTGAGGAATGTTTAAGGCTGAAGGATCAAATTATGGAAAATAGAGATTCTTCAACTACTCAGTTTTCTTTGTGTGAATAGATAGACTAACATCTCTTGATACATTATTGATCTCATTCAAAACATTCAGTGTTCCAGAGCTTGTTTAAAGCAGTATAATGCCATTTGCAAAGTATCTGGTTGATGTCACTAATCTATATAGAATACTTCACTTATTTGATATAGTTCACATTTAAATAGATTTCTGAAATAAAATACATCTACTTAAATATTATTTTGCCTTTCAAAAGGATTTTTAAACAGAATTTATATTAACTGATGCCTTTGGTTTTCATATTACCTATATTTTCTCATAATCATATTATAAATGTTAGCAAAACAATGACAAGAAAAAATTAATGGAATAAACACAAGCAAATAGAAAACAAGAGTATTACTTTTGTACGTGATATAATAGAGCATTTAGATAACCCTAAAGAGTCATTTTAAAATTTAATTGATAATAACTTCATCAAAGTTGCAGGACATAAGATAAATCCACACAAATTATCAACAGTCCTATATACAATTAAATGTAGCAAAAAAAAAAAAAATCAAAAAGAGAAATTCCATTCCAAACAACTACAGAAGCGATAAAATAACTGGGAGTGTGCCCCTGAAGATTCAACCAGGGACTGTATGAAACTAATTATTAAACATTATTAGCAGATATAAAAACAGAGGATCAAATTGTGAAGAACAGAGATAAATAATTGGAGAAAGATTAATTGTTCATGGGTAGATCAAGTTAATAAAATAGTCAATAGTATTTAAATTTCTTTACTTGCTAATTGCTCTACCAATCAAAGAACATTTTGTTAATTAGAAAAAATAATAACAATATTCATACTAAGGAATGAAGTCAAGAGTCTTAAAGGTAGTGATAAAGAAAAATAGTGGGAAATAGTACGAGACCTCAAATTTTACTACAAAAGAGTAATTTAAAACTATGTAGTATCATTGTTTTAGAAAGATATAGGTTGGTCAGCAGAACAGATTAGGTTTATAATATATTGAAGAATACAGTGTAACATAGTTTTTGATAAACCCAAATAATATAGCTACTAGAAGGATGCATTTACTGTTTGTGAAAGTTTACTGGGAAAACTAGACAGCAATATGACAATAATCAACATTGTACATAATTTGTCAAAATAACATTTAATGGATATGTGACTGAGATGTAAAAAGTCACATAACCAACAAATTAGAAGAACAAAGAAGAAATTACTGGTAGGATTTATACCTAGGGAAAGAGTTGATGACTAAAGAAGTGACAGAGAGAATCAAACAGTAATAAAAGTGGACAATTTTGATTATATAAAATTAATTTTTTCTAACACAAAAATGTAAAGGCAATAAGTGAAGAAATAGCTTTGTAACAAGTTTCTTTGAT
Organism: Notamacropus eugenii; assembly: GCF_028372415.1. Classification (NCBI taxonomy): domain Eukaryota; kingdom Metazoa; phylum Chordata; class Mammalia; order Diprotodontia; family Macropodidae; genus Notamacropus; species Notamacropus eugenii. The sequence goes on along the minus strand of NC_092875.1, from coordinate 134,690,120 downwards.
AAAAGTCTCATAGCCTTAAATATATATATATGTGTGTGTGTGTGTGTGTGTGTGTGTGTGTGCTTCTGTGTGTATAAAACTGATTCACATTTGTAAGACTAAAAGTCATTCTCCAATAAATAAATAACCCAAAAAATATAAGTAGGCAGTTTTCAAAGGAAGAATTCTAAGCTACCAATATTTAAATAAGAATACCTTAAATAGCTAATAGAGAAATGAAAATTAAGGCAACTTTTGTGTTTTTTTCTTATATTGAACTGGAAAATGATGACAAAAGAGGAAAATGACAAAAGTTGGAGGAGCTATGGGTAAAAAATTGTACACTAATGCACTACTTGTGGATCCATTAATTAGTCTACTCATTCTGGAAAGCAATTTGAAATTGTATTAAAAAAATTAAACTGAACATGCTTTGACAGAATTACGTCAGAACTAAGTCTATTCCTGAATGAAATCAAATAGGTGGCACAATTGATAAAGAAAACTCTATCAATTGAGTTCAAATCTGACCTCAGGCACTTAACTAGCTGTGTGACCCTGGATAAGTCACTTAATCCTGTTCATTTCCACATTTTTTAAGTACCAGAAAAAGAGCACATATATCCATATGTATCATATATGCATATGTATCATGTTTGAACATATACATATGTATATACATACATACATATGCATGTGCACATTTCTGGTAGTTAAAAAATGTGGAAACTAATGGAGTGTCCTCCTATTGGGGAATGGCTAAACAAATTGTGGTATATGAATGCATATATACATGCATATACATACTTGCACATATGTATATATACATATGAAGTCAAAGAATCATGAGGAAACAAAAAGTGAACACCTCAGAATTTGAAACTGATTCAAATCTCTTGCTCTTAATTATATTTTAAGACACTGAAATAAAAGTAAGCATAAATAAGTAAATATGCACAAACATACATACATCTACAAACATGTGTATATATATATATATGAATGTGTGTACATGTGCACACACACACATTTCTACTGGTCGAAAACATAAAAACTGAGGGAGGGTCCTCCTATTGAGAAATGACTAAATAAATTGTGATACATGAATGTAATGGAATATTATTATTCCATAAGTAATGACTAAATGGACAATTTCAGAAATAATTGAGAACTTTAACAATTGATATAGAATGAAGAGGGCAGAATTAGAAGAGCAACTTATATAATAATAATGACATTACAGAGAAAAACAACTTTGAAAGACTTTAAAACTCTGATCGACAAAATGATAAACCTGAAATTAAAAAAAAAGAAGATATGCCACTCACCCCTTAAGAGAAAAAATGATGATTTTAAATCATTTTTAAAAAATGATTTTAAATGCTTAGATGTAAATTTTCATACATTACTAAAGTAGAAATTTGTTTTGTAGTACCATACTGTCATGCATTAAGGATTTATTTTTAATCTTCGCATTCCTGGGTAGTGGGTGAGACAAGTTATTAAAGTAAATACTTATAAATGTTTAAAAAGTACCAAAATGAAAAAGGTGAAAAATTACTTCCTTTTCATATATATATATTCACATATGTGAATATATGTATGGATACATGTATATATACATGTGTACATATGTACATGTATATATACACATATATACATGTATATGCATGTATATGTGTGAATATATATATATGTATTGCCTTCTCCCCTCCAAGGGTCATTATCCATCATAACTAATAATACAACTAATAAAAATTATTTTTTTTCAAAAGGACCTATGATTTCATAGATATATGAACTGTGTGGTAAGAGAATTCCTCTACCAGTGAAGATTGACCTTTTGGCCTGGAAAGCTGCCTAAATCACTGAAATGTTAAACAATTTGCCTCAGAGTCGTATTAGCCAGTATATGTCATAAGTGAAAGAACCTGAATCAAAGGTTGTTTCTCTATTAATTACATCATTCTGTTTCTCATGTCTGTCATAGATAATGACCTTTAAACGTATGAGAGTAAAACATTTTTATGAGGGAAGTGGAGTCAAGGACTGGTGAGGAGACAAAAAGAGAATACCAACCTCAAAATCTGAAATGATTTCATGTTTCTGACTCTTAACTATGTTTTAGGAAACCAAAAGAAAAATAACTGATATTTATAAAGTGCTTGAAGGCTTGAAAAGCACTTTACATTATCTTTCTAGGTTTTACAATCCCATGAGTTAAATTGAAGGTTTGGGAATAACCTTGAGTGATATTTTTCAGAACTCCTAACTGATTCTTATGCCCACCTCAGCAGTCAGTTTGTGCTTATTTATTTGTATTTCACATTTATTTGTCTGAGTAGCTTTTTTCTACTCAGAAAATTCCTTAAAGAAAGGGATTTTTCTTTCTTTTGTCTTTATTTTTCAATTCCCAGAGCCTAAAACAGGGATCTGGCACACAGTAGATGCTTAACAAATACATGATGAATTGACTAGATTTTTGAACTCAGATTCCCATTCACAAAATAGATTTTGACTGGAAATAACACAGAAACTACTCAATGACCAACCTCTGCTTTGATAATAGTTGATATTCTAATTAAAGTCTTCATGGAAAAATTGTTAGTATAAAAAAGAATCATCTATAAAGGATGTAAATTTGCTAATACTAGCTTTCAGATTTGACTTGGAAAAAAGCATTACTTTAAGTATGAGTTTCAAAACATGTGAAATATTGAAGAATGGGATTAAAAAACCATTGAGAGTAAATCTGCATACTATGCTTTAGCAGGGAAAAGTATGACCTTCCCCTCAAATAAGTTCCTTTACAAGCAAAGACCTTCTAAGAAGTAAACTACACAACTTTCCTTTGCAAAATTCACATTACAAAACAGGCTGTGTCTACAGTAATGAAAACTGTAACATGTTTTGAAATCATGATGAAAATATTGTTACTTAAAACCCACTTAAATTATGCATAAAGACTCAATTGAAAACATACAAAATTTAGAATGCTGATAAGTATAGATGCTATGATAAAGAGGCATTTTATTTGCTAAGTAAGGCATAGCCCACAAAATTTACAATTTTGAGAACAGCTGCTGGTGAAAAAACATCTGGAACTAGTAGTTAAATCATAGACTATTTTGAGATTCAGCAAATGATGTACTCTGAAAGAAATGTCAATTCTTAATCATATCCTTTCATAAAATCAACATCAATCACTTCAATATCCTCAAAAGTGTTAGAAATAATAACCTCCATGGGTTAATAAGTTTGCCTTTCCTGTACAAAGATGATAGTCTTCAAATACCTTCAGTAAAGTATTTCCTCCATTTCTTATTCTGCTAGCAATGGTAATATATTTCAATTTACTTCCATGAAACATATATTTATTAAGAGTTATTTATCAAAATCATAACTAGGAATTTCAAATCTCAGGGTAAGCATTAAAAAAAAAGATGCCATGGGATAAGCAGAATTAAAGGTGCCTTTAAATAAAATTTAAAACATCAATACAAATTCAGTTGGGGGCAAAGGACAGCCATTAGTCTTTGGAATGTAAGATCATATTGTATTGGAAGCAAGATCCTTACACACCATGATCATGTCACTCCTGAGGAGCACACTGAGAGAAGAGACAAGATATGACTGAATCAGAGAGGGGTTTAACTGGGATATAGATAGTTGGTTTCTAGGAGTAGGAAACAGGCCATCTTGTAGTTTCCTATTTTCTTTAGCATACTGCTTTTACTATCTAGGTATTAAGCATAAATACTGAAATAGTTTTAGTACTTGCAGGACCCTTGACATATCCTTACATAAAGCTCTGGTCACCATGTCCTATTATAGTTCTGCTTCCTAAATTCAAAGTTCTTTGTTAGGAGCTATTTGAAACAGAGAGTTTAGACAAGACATATTCCCTGTTCTCATGGAGCCAAGATTCTGAAGGCACTATGAGACATATCCAGATAACTTACATGAGACACTATAAAAATATCTCAAGTCTGTGAGTGTTCTTCCCACCTAAGCTAAGCACCAATAGCCAGCTCTCTGTAGAATGAGGTAGGTACACAAGCGTTCATGAGCTAAGAATGATTGGGTCAATAAAAAAGAAATGACCTAGTCCACCAGAGTTCCCGTGCTAACAACAACAATAACAACATTGAAATAAAATACTTTGGTAATAGAAGGAGCAAGAAGATATCTTTGAGTTTATTGGTTGTCAACCTGTCCATTTTTAAAATTTTCTTTAAAGTACAGTGACTAACAGATCAAACTAAAATATAGATTTATATCCAAAGGCTTGTAGCTGCCTATTTAAAAAAATAAAAAGTTAGCTAACAAGAATGGCTCAATATTTTCGGAGCTATAACAGCAATCAAAGCAAATGGATTTTCCATGGTGGGAAAATCATAAATGCTAGCAGTTTAACAGCTCCCATTTAAAATGCCTAAATGTCTCTCCTTTATCTATATTTATAAGGAAGTTAGTAGAAACGAAAATATTCACTGGTATAACTGTGTATCTGTAGCTGAATTAAGACTCATATCGTCTTCATTTAATACAAAGAACAGGAGTCAATACAGAGAAAATGAAAAGGGACTAGTTTAAAGACTTAGGGACTATTACTAATATGAATTCAATGAAAATTTTAGAGGTATGTGTGGGTATTTCTGTGATATATATTCAAACACACTGGTACTTGTTGTTGTTGATGGTGGTGGTGCCCAACTCTTCATGACTCTGTGGACCATACTCTACATGAGGTTTTCTCAGCAAAGATACTGGAATGATTTGCTATTTTCTTCTCCAGTGGATTTAGGAAAACAAAAGTTAAGTGACTTGCCTAGGGTCACTCAGCTAAGAAAGTGTCTGAGGCTAAATTTGAACTCAGATCTTCCTGACTCTAAGCCCAGCATTCTATCCATTGGGCTTTCTAGTTGCCCACTCACACATATATACATCTATAACATGTGTATGCATTTATGTTTGCATATACACATTTAATCATGTGTGTGAATTTACACATATATACATGAGTTCTATTTGTATGTCTATACACACACATATAGATAGATACAATACAAAGAGGGGCAGGGAGAGAAGAGAATGAAACAGGGAGAACAGAGAATGTTGTTATTTATACCTGCTTTAGTGAAAAATGAACACTACAAAAGGAAAAAGAAGAGGAAATCAAAATGCAAGTGATTTTTTGATAAAGGATGTTTAATAAATCATCCACTGAATATTTTAAGAAGAAAGAAAATGTAATTTTAGAATCATAAAATTTTAGATATAGAAGACATTAGAGTTCTTGAAGTGGGGGGGGGACACATTTATTAAGTGCTTACTATGTGCCAAGTACTTTATAAATATTAATCTCATTAGATTCTCATAACAACCCTGTGAGGAAGATACTATTATTATCCACATATCACAACTGAGGCAGAGTTTGAGTGGCTTGTTCAGAGACACATATCTAGTAAGTATCTGAGGCCATTTTTCAACTCAGATCTGCTTGAATCCAGGTCCAACACTATCCACTGTGCCATGTAGCTTCCAATACAACTCTTTATTACAGATTAAGGAGACTACAATTCAGACGGCTAGTGTAAGGATAAGGTCAACTGAGGAAATCAATAAAATTACCCACCTGAAGTACATGATAAAACACAATACTCTGTTGGCTTATCCAGGTGGGACTTGGCTCAATTGAATCACATCAATCAAAGATATTCAAACTAATTAATTAATCAAACTTAATTAATTTAGATGTCTTTTATAGGGAATTGGATGACTTGGAATGCAGAGGAGGAGCATTTAGATCAGCTGAGGAAATCTGGTCACACCTCATGAATGTTCTAGAAAAGAACAGATCAGTATAGAATCAAATAATTCAGAATCCAATAAGTAGCAAATGAGGAAGGAGCATTCCAGCTAAGTCATGTGAGAAAGACTCATGTGATGAGGACAATAGCACTTCAGCTTTTATCCTGGTCTCCTCTTTCTCCACCTCCTTGGTCAGAGGAGGACCCTTCAAATTTGAAAGGATGTGGAAAATATTGGACTCCCCATGTGCCTTTCTTAGCATCTTCACCCAGGATAGCAGAAGCTGGTGGAAGTTTTTGTGTTAGGAACCAAGGAAATTGGTTGTAGAATCCTATTTCCCCTTGGAGACCAGAAAAGAAGCTATACTGTGACTAATGGGAACTTTTTGAACATCCCACAAAGAGTAGAAAAAGACTTCCACCAACCACAAACCCCTTTGCCACATGTCTTGGCTCATCTTTCCCTGAACTCTGCATGTGGAAAAGAGGTTTGGAGTGATATTTTATATCAACTTTTACTGCTGGACCTAGACATATTAGTGAATAATCTTATCTAAAAACTATTTGAATCTCAGTAACTAAATGATATGGATTGACAATTGACATTAAAAATGTCAACAATATGACATTAAAAAGACAACCTCCCCCTACCCAAAAAAAGACCAAGCCTTCAGACCTACACTGGGTCCCAGATATGGACAGAAGCCATGTTCTTTGGATTCAACTCATGAGTGGGAAGGAAGAAAGGGAAGGGAGAAGGAAGAAAAGAAGGAAGGGAAAAGGGAGGAAGGAAAAGAGGAAGGAAGGGAAGAGGGAAGGAGAGATTTCTTAAGTGGTTACTCTATAACAATCACTTTGCACAGTTGCAGTAGATGCCCAAAGCAAATGCTACACTAACCTAAGATCAGAGACAGATAATAAGAAGGCAGAAATAGAACCCAAACAACCTAATACCTAGTTAAATGTACCTTCCACTTCACTTAAATATCAGATACTTTGTTAAATATTGATTTCCTCTCAAACACCCTAACCATTCAGTTACTCAACCTATTCTCCTCTCATGAATTACTGTTCTATCCCAACTCAGCTACAAAGATGGCCATGCCTAATCTTACCATCCTTCACAAATATACTACCTCCATGATAAAGAATTATAAAATCCCCTTATCTGACCATAAGCCATGGCTTTTCATTTCTCCCTCTACCTTCCATTACGTAACCCTACTCTTCAGCCTCACCATAACCTCCAATCCCTTAACTCCTGAATTCTCTCCCAAGCCATTCCCCCTCCATTAACCACTCTCTCCTCTTTTCTCCATTTCAGTTCCTTGGTAAACCAATTTGACTCTACAATGTAAATCAATTTGATTCTATATCATTCTCCTCTCTTGGATCCCTTGCCCCCGTACTTTATTGCTGATTGTATCCAAACATGCTCCAGCCCTGGATCACTGACTATAAATTTAGATTATATAACCTCAACTGGGCCCTCACTGCTGTTAGGCAATTTTACTATACCTCCCCAATTAAGTCACTATTTCACTCTTCAGAGCTGTTCTTCCAAGCCTTTTCTTTTTTATTTTTTTTTTGGAGGGGGAAGGCAAGGCAATTGAGGTTAAGTGACTTGTTCAAGGTCACACAGCTAGTATGTGTCGAGTTTCAGAGGTCAGATTTAAACTCTGGTCCTTCTGATTCCAGGGCTGATGCTATGATCACTGAGCCACCTAGATGTCCCTTCCAAGCCTTTGCAATCCTCAAATCTCCCACGGCTCCCCTTCTCATTCTCTCAGCTGGGAACCTTGCCTCATATTTTACAAAAAATATTGTGGTAATTCACCATGAGCTCCCCCTTTTCACCTCTCCTATCACTCCAGTATCTTCTTCCACTTTCTCCTTCTTCACCCTTATTTCTCATGATAAAGTACACTTACCCCTTACCAAGGAGTTCTACCTGTTCAAGTGATCCCATTCCATTTTGCCTCCTCTAACAGATTGCCTACCTTGTCAGTCCCACTCTTTAATCTATTTTTAATTCTTTCTTCTCTACTGGCTCCTTTCCTACTGCCTAAAAACAAGACCTATCGTTAAAAAAATCTTCACTTGATCTTCCCATCCCTACTAACTTTTGCCCTATGTCTCTTCTGTAGTTTGTAACTAAACCCCTCAAAAAGATCATTGACAATAGATGCCTTCATTTTCTCTCCTCTCACTCTCTTCTTAACTCCTTGTAATCTGGGTTCTGACCTCATCATTCCACGGAAACTATGCTCTCCAAAGTTACTAATGATGTCTTAGTTGTCAAATCCAATGACCTTTTCTCAATCTTTATACTCCTTGACCTCTCTGCAGAAACTGTTGATTGCTCCTCCTTGCTACCTTCTACTCTCTAAAGTTTTAGGATAAAACTCTCTCCTGGTCCTCCTCCTACTTTTGTGTTTACTTCTCTTTCCTTTGCTGAATCCTTCTCCAGAGCATGATCTCTAACCATAGGTGTCCTGCAGGGACCTGTCCTGGATCCTCTTCTCTTATCCCTCTATACTAGGTCACTTAGTGATCCCATCAGTTGCCATGCATCTAATTACCATTTTTATGCTGATTCACAAATCTCCCTTTCCTGTCCCAATCTCTCTCCTAAAATCAAACCTTACATTTCCAACTGCTTTTCAGACATCATGATCTGGATGTCCAGTAGACATCTTAAACTCAATATATCCAAAATAGATCTCATTATCTATCCCTCTAAACCCTCCCCATTTCCTACCTTCCCTATTAGAGTAGAAAGTAACAACATTTTCCCAGTCCTTCAGGCTTAAAACCTAGGAGTCATCCTGAATTTCTTGTTGATTTCACCTTTGCAACATCTCTTGAATACATCTCCTCTTTCCCATGACAATGCCACAAAGAGAGGGCAGGCTCTTATCACATCACATCCGGATTACACCAATAGCCTACTGATGGGTCGCCCTGACTCAAGTCTCTCCCCACTCCAATCCAGTCTCATTTCAGCTGCTAAAATGATGTTCCTAAATTGGAGGTCTAATCATGTCATCCCCTACTCAATAAACTCCAGTGACTTCAATGGAAAATACAAAACACTCTGTTTAACATTCAAAGCCCTTCATGACCTGGCCCTGGCCTACCTTTGCCAATCTTCTTACAACGTTACTCCCTCTTCAATCCAGTAACAGTGGACTACTGGTTTTTCACATGAACAGAACACTCCATCTCTTACCTCCAAGCATTGCATTTACTCTGACTGTCCCCCATCCCTGGAATGCTCTCCCTCCCTGACCTCCCTGACTTCCTTTAAGTCCCCAGATCAAATCCAATCATCTACAGGAAACTTTCTCACACCCCTCTTAATTTCAGTGCTTTCCCTCTTTTAATTATTTCCTATTTAGCCTTTATATAGCTTGCTTTATGAATATTTGTTTTCATATTGTCTCCCCCATCAGATTTTTGGTTTCTGGAGGGCAGGGACGGTCTTTTGCCTCTAATTGTACCCTCAGCAGCTAACATGGTGCCTGACACAGTATGCACCTAATAAATGTTCTTCAAATACTCAAAAATAGTCATTGTAATCTGCCTAAATCATTTCTCTTTTCTTCAAGTGAAACAATATAGAATTCTTCAAAAATTCACCTTATACTATAAACTTGAGGAATTTCAATCAGTGCATTGATCAATAAACATTTATCAATTGCCTATTATGTTCCAAGCATACAAAAAAAAAAGGTCAAAAGACAGTCTCTGCCCTTAAAGAGATCACATGAGGGAGACAATATGCAAACAGATAAATACAAATCGAATCAAAAGGAGAAAGGCACTAGAATTAAGAAGGGTTAGTAAGATTTCCTATAGAAGATTGAATTTTAGTTGAAACTTAAAGGAAGCCAGGGAGGTCAGTAGTCAGAACAGAGGACAGAGAGTGTTCCAATCATGGGAGATAGCAGTGTCGTTGAAATGAAAAGTGTTGTAGAGTAGGACGTAAGAAGACTGGAAAAGTAAGAGGCAGCTAAGTTATGAAGGCAAGTAAGGATTGATAAAAGCTCATTGGATAAAACAACTAAGAGATCATTTGTAACTTTGGAAAGCAGTTATGGTTGTGATTCTGGAAGTTAGTTTTTAAGTGATTAAGAAGAGACTGATAGAAATTAAAGGTACCTATTGTAACTGGCCTTTTTAAGGAGTTTAGCTACAAATGGCAGAAGAGACATAAGCCTATAATTAGCAAGGATGGAAAATTCAAGTGAGGGTTGTTTTTTGTCTTTGTGCTCAAGATAGGGGAGACAAAGGCAAGTGGGAATAATCTGGTAGACAAAAAGGTATGAGAGTAAGTGTTCGGAGGTGACAGAGAAGACAATCTTTTGGAGGAATCAGTGGGATTGAATGGAATCACTTGAACAAGTAAAAGGTTTAGGCTTGGTAAGGAGTAAGTCAATTTTATCGTGTGAGGCATGGGTGAAATAGAAGATAGTGATGAAGGCATCTGAGTGACAGGAATGAGGAAAAGTGGTGAAAAAGGAGCTTATGTTAAATTGCCTCAATTATTTTCTGTAAAAAAACTCATCTGAGAGGTTGGGGGAAGGAGAGTCATGGGAGGTTTAAAGAGGGAAGAAAAGGTTTAGAAAAGCCACTAAGGAGAATAGAATTGTGAGTTGATAAGAGAGTTATAAAAGAATTGCCTGACAGCAGTAAGAGTCCAGTTGAGTTTGTACAATATAAATTTGTAGAAGAACCAATCAGAAAGGCTGCATGATTTTCTCAAACTTCATTTAATAACAAATGTGTAGGAGCAAAGGTGGGAAATAGAGGCAGTGATCCAAGATTGAGGTTGGCAGGGTGTAATCAACAATGTTATAAAGTGCGTAGAGACTCAAGAGAGCACCGTATAGAGTTTAATTGGTCTAACAAGGGTTCAAGATGAGGAAAAGTGGAGATAGTAGCTATCCATTACTATAGTGGAGATGACCTGGGAGAGATATGAGGATTAAAGAAATTACAGGCCATTATTCAGAAGGATACTGGAGTTTTATAATAAAAACATATCGAGGGGTGAAAAGCCAGTAGGGTAATCAGACCGGATTTCAGAAATCTTGAACATGGAAGTGGTACATTTGTGGGTGATCAAGACTGTGATTTTCTCTTCACATGGCTGAGATGGGGGGAGAAGTCGCTCATGGTAGGTGAGTCAGCTGAGGAACTGAGTGATTAAGGAGTTTGAGGGACAGTCAATATATATGTTGAAGTCTCCTAGTATGAGTGCAATATGAGGTTAAGTGACTTACCCAGGGTTATTCAGTCAGTATGACAGAGGCAGGACTCAAATTCAGGTTTTCCTGACTTTCCAGGCTAGTTTTTTATTCAATATGACATATACATAGACAAAATCAATCAATTAATAAGCTTTTACAAGTGCTTACTCTGTGCTAAGCAATTATTAGACATTGGTTACAAAATATTTATATACATACATATATCCATGTGTGTACATGTATGCATATTCCAGAATAAATACCAAATAAAGAATAGTTAAACATAAAGTAGTATTGTCACTAGCAGGTAAGGAGATTGGGGAAGGCTTCATGCACATCATAGCAAGTGTTGCTTCTTGAAAGATGTAAGGAAATCTTTGAGGTCATGGTAAGGAAAAAATATATTCCAGGCATGGGTAATACTCAGGGCAAACATGGGAAGTTTTATATGAGGAACAGAAAGGTCAGTTTAGCTGGACTGCAGAGTACAGGAGAGAATAAAAGAAAGAGCCTGGAAAAATAAGTTTAAGCCAGGCTTAAATCTACAAAGGTGAATTTATTTTAGAGGCAGCAAAGAGCCACTGAGGTTTATGGGGTATGGAAATGACATAGCTCCATCAGCACTCAAGGAAAATAACTTCAATAACTGTACAGGAAATGAATTGAAATGGAGAAAGAATTGAGGCAGGGAGATGAAATAAAAGACCACTGCAATAACCTAGATGAGAGGTGACAAAGACCAGAACTAGGGCAGTGGCAATATGAAATGAGAGAAGGGTTTGAAAGCAAGAGATATTGTGAAAGGGGAAATGGCAAGATTTGGCTGCTGATAGGACATGTAGGGCAAGAGAGTAAGGAATTGAGGATAACACTGATGTAAAGGGGCAGGTACAGTGGATAGAGTGTTGACCTGGAGTCAGGAAGATCTAAAATTAAATTGGGTCTCAGACAATGACAAAGCAAGTCACTTAACTTCTGTTTGCCTTGGTTTCTTCATCTGTAAAATGGGGTAAAAATAGCATCTACCTCCCAGGGTTGTTATCAGGATCAAGCATGATAATCATTATAAAGGGTTTGGTATAATGCTGGAACATAGTACATACTATATAACTGATAACTATTACTACTGTTATATTTATGAGTATGGCAGGCTGGAGTTTTGAAAGAAGGAAGAGGTTCTTTTTTGGTAGGGAAATATAATAAACTCTCTTTTGAACATGCTGAATTTGAGATATCTCTTGACCATCTAGATTCTAATGAATAGGTAATTGATTGGTGATATGACTTCAAAGCTAAAGGGAGAGATTAAATCAAATATAAGGGTCTATGAATCATCTACACAGAAATGATAGATAAACTCGTGGAAGCTGACGAGGTTACTGAGAGAAAAAGAATTGAAGAGGGAGCAGTGAGAGGCCAGGAATGAACTTTAGGAAATAGCCAGGTAGGCAGAAAAACATATCAAAATACTTACTGTATCTGAAAAGGTAATGTCTCATAAAGGCAGCTTATAGTACAGTGGACAGACCACCAGGAATTGAATTCAAAAACAAACAAAAAGCATCCTACAATAAGTGCCTCCACTTTCTCTCCTCCCACTTTCTTCTTAACCCCTTAACCCTCACTTCTAATCTTATAATTCCACCAAAATTCCTCCCTAAATTTACAAAAGATTTCTTAGCTACCAAATCCAGTGGTCTTTCCTCAGACCTCATTGACTTCCCTTCAGCCTTTGATAGCATAGATCTCTTTTTTTTTTAATACACTACCTCTCTAGGTTTTCAAGACACTATTCTCTCCAGATTTTTCTTCCACATATCTGACCACTCCTCTCCTCCAGAACATGTCTTCTAACTATAAATATCCCTCAGGGCTCCTTGAGCTCTCTTTTCCTTCTATATTATTTTACCTAGTTATTCCTCAGTTCCCATGGATTTAATTACCATCTCTATGCTTATGATTCTCCAATCTCCCTAACCTATATCAATCTCTCCCATGACCTCCGATATCTTATCTCCAAATACTTCTCAGCTATCTCAAACTGGATGTCTAAGAGACATCTTAAACTCAATATGTCCAAACAGAATTTATTATCATTCCTCTTAAACCCTCCTTACCTCCTATCTTCCCTATTGCAGCAAGGGGTAACACCATCCCCCCAGTGCCTCAGATTTGCAAGCAAGGAGTCATCCTGGATTCCTCAGTATCTCTCACCTTTTCCTTTCTCTCATTTCTAATCTGTTGCTAAGGTCTGTCAATTTTCCCTTTTGCAACACCTTTTGAATATGTCCCCTTTCTCTCCTCTGACACTGCCACTACTCTGGGGCCAGCCCTCATTACTTCCTATCTGCATTATTGCAATAGCCTATTGGTGGATATAAAAGCAAGGACCCCAACATACACAAGAAGACCTGCTATACAGGGTCTTAGATCTACTTTTCTAAAAGGAAAGCAACTTTTGAGGGGTCAACAATCACTTTAATCAAGCACAAATTTCATTCACTTAGTTCAGGGGAAAAAGTCAGCACCCTGAACTTCAGAGAAAATACAGGGAAACAAAGATCAACCTGTAGACAGGGCTTCCAATTGTCTGACTGTAAGCATTGCATATATCACAGATCAACAAACAAATAACTGTCTGACCATACATATATAGTTACCAGAGAGACAAGCACCAACATCTGGGTTTTCAAAGCCAGGGGACTTCTTAGCAGCTGCCCAGAGCAGCCAAACAAATACTTTCAATGAGTATACCCCAAAGTAAAACCTCACCTCAGAGTATTTATACACTTTTCAGAGCCAGAGGGCATCACAACCCTGGAGAACCAGTGACTCATTAGAAAATTAACAAAAGGTATGAGCCTCCCCCAATCAAGCTTCCCTTAATGGGCAGGCTCATTAATGGGTGGGGAAGATCTTTAACTCTCTGATTAACACTGCAGTGGGTGGGCCTTCCTAAAGTCTGTCCCAATCCATCCTCCACTCAGTGATCAAAGTGATTTTTCTAAAGCAAGGTATGATCATGTCACATCACTCAATATATGCCAGTGTCTCCCTATCACCTCCACAATCAAAAACAAAATTATTTTTTGTTGCATTCATAGATGTTCCTGAACATAGTTCCCTTTCACTTTTCCAATCTTCCTACACCTTACTCCGCAACTTATGCTTTCAGTTCAGTGACACTGGCTTCCTGGCTATTCCAAGAACAAGATATTCCATCTCTTCTTTCTGCCCATTTTCCCTGGTTATTACCCATGCCTAAAAGGCTCTCTTTCCTTCTTTACAACTATTGACCTCCTTGGTTTCCTTTAAATCCCTACTAAAATATCAGCTTCTACAGGAAGCTTTCCCCCTATCATCTTAATTCTAGTCCCTTCCCTCCATTAATTATTTTTTATTCATCTTGCATATAGCTTGCTTTGCTTTAATTTGTACTTATTTTCTCTCCCATTAGTTCTTCGAAGGCAGGAACCATCTTATGTTTTTGTTTTTGCTTTGGGTTGGTTTTTTGGTTTATTTGTTTTTCATCCTCAATGCTTAGCACAGTGCCTGGCTCATAGCACGCACTTAATAAATTTGTACTGACTTACTGAAGACTTGAGTTTCAAATCCATCCTCAGATACTTAGTGGTTGCATAACCATGGTCAAGCCTCTGTTTGACTTAGTTTCCTCAAATGAAGAAAAGGTAAAGTAAAAGCATCTATCTCATGGGGATGTTGTGAAAGTCAAATGAGACAATATTTGTAAAACATTCAGTACGATGTCTGGCACATAGTAGGTAATATATTAATACTTATTCCTTCCCCATTCCATTATTATGTACCTTTGGACTATCATCTGTCTTCTAAGAGGCAGGGCTTCTTTCTATTCTTATCATTTATTTAATCAATAAGCCTTTGATACTTGCCTTCCCCCTTTACTATACCATTGAACTATTTCATCATCCAATTAGTCAACCTAATGGTCTGTACTAAAATATCATACTCCTTAAATTTTGTAGTATTTGACAATCCTCACTTTTAATTGTGCTATATTTTTAGTGACTGTACTAATGTTTTAACCTTATCTTAGCTAATTAATTATGAATTCCAAATCCTATCTTTATTTAGCCTGCAGGAGTTACATATTGTTCTTGAGGTAGAGTATAAAATTACCAGTAGGATTCTCTCTATTTATTTAAAATCTTGAGCATTTAGTTATACTTAGTAAACTTAATTAACCTTATATTATTTCTGTTGATTGGATTGATAGGATCAGGGAGCAGAATAGAAAGGGATGTATCATCTGATTAGTTCTCAATATTCTATTCTTTAGGGGAACTATATAATACCTTCAACAAATGCTATATTTCGACATAAAATGCTTTCAATTCTACTAAGAATTATTGAACTTTAAATCCATTTTGTATAGTGTTCCAATTGCAGCCTTATAATTAATCCAGTTAGCTTAATTAATCTAATGATGCTTTGATCAGTTTCATTGACTATTTTCATGTCAGTTTCATTCAAATTTTTAATGATTCATCTATTTTAAATAGCTTTCTGATGTGCTGTGATGGGAAGATTACAATACTTTTCCAGATAAGTGTAAAAATCAATAAGCTGTTATTTAACTTATAAATTGGCTGCCCCACAAATTCAACCCAATAAAGTTATATCACTTTATATAACAAAGAATTCAAAAATCTATGTATGTATATATATATATACATATAATATGAATCAGATCTTTGAAAATTTTGCATCCTATTATAGGAACATGCCTTGATTAGGTACACTAATGATTCAGCATAGCACATGTCTGTACCTTTATGACAGGACATCTCAGAAAAACCCTCTTAGGAAGTTCATCACTCTCTCTCTCATTTATTGAATCTTACCAGTTTTTTTTTTTTTTTGAAGTCTAGCACTGGTAGCTGTTTCTCTGTAAAACTTTCTTAACTTCTACAATGATTTCTTCCTTCTTTTGACATATTTTAGGAATTTTTTTGTCTGCATCATTCAAGTGATGTGTTATTTTGTGTTACCTTACTTAGACTGACAAGCTCTTAAAAGCTAGAAGGGATCTAAGATGCTATTTCAAATCCTTGTTGCTGTTGTTGTTCAGTAACATGCAACTCTTCCTTTTCCCCATGTACCCTGGAACACCACATACTTCTATCCTTCATACTCTCCCAAAGCTTGCTCAAGCCCATGTTCATTGTTTCCATGACACAATCTATCAATTTCATGGTCTTCTGTATCTTTCTCCCTTTGCCTTCAATCTTTCCCAATGAGTCCTGCCTTCTCATTATGTGGCAAAGTAGCAAACTTCAGTTTCAGTATTTGATCTTTCAGTGAATAATACAAATTATTTTCTTTAAGTTGACTGACTTGATCTCCTTGCTTTCCAGGGGATTGTCAAAAGTCTTCTCTAGGACCACAATTCAAAAGTATCAATTCTGTGGTACTCAGGTTTCCTTAAAGTCCAGCTATCATAGCCACATATTGCTACTAAATAAACACAGCTTTGACTATACAGACCTTTGTCAGCAAGGTAAAGTCTCTGCTTTTTAGTATGCTGTCCAGGTTTGCCATAGCTTTCCTTCCAAGGATCAAGTTGTAGTTGCTATCTGCAGTAAGTCCAAGAATATAAAATCTGACACTGCTTCATATCTTCTCCCTCTATTTGCCAAGAAGTGATGGGATCAGTAGCCATAATCTTGTTTTTGTTTTTTTCTTTAATGTTAAGCTTCAAACCAGCTCTTACACTCACCTCTTTCACTCTCATCAATTCTTCTTCACTTTCTACCACCAGAATCATATCATTTATCTGAGATTTTTGATATTTCTCCCAGCAACCTTAATTCTGGCTTTTGATTCATACAGCCTGGAATTTTACACAATGTATTATGCATATAAATTAAACAAATAAGGTGAAAATATACAGCCATGTTGCACTCCTTTTCCAACCTTAAACTCATCAGTTCTTCTATGTTTGATTCTGTTACTTGCCACTTTTTATTGTGATTCACACAAAATTTTAGTGTACTCAATGAAGTAGAAGTTTCTCTGAAACTCCCTTTATTTCTCTATAATTTAGCAAATGTTGGCATTTTGGTTTCTAGTTCCTCTCCCTCTTTAAAAATTAGAGTGCTCTTACTAGAGAGCTCCTGCTCTTCTGGTAATTCTTAGTTCGTACTCTTAAGAAGTCTCATTTGCAGAACTTTAAGAATAACTTCGCTAATGTGTGAAATGAATACAATCATTTGATAATCTGAACATTCTTTGGCATTGCCCTTCTTTAGGACTGGGACATTAACTGATCTTTCCTAATCCAATGGCCACCACTGAGTTTTTCAAATTTGCATTTATACTGAGTACAGCAATTTACATCACTTTAATAGCACTTAGGATTTTAAAGAGTTCAGCTGTTATTCTATCACTTCTGCTGACCTTAATGTTAACAAAGCTTCCTCCAGAATGTCTGACTCTAGATCAGCAACCATGCCATCATGGTTATCAGTGATGTTAAGATTTTTTGGT
Source organism: Notamacropus eugenii (assembly GCF_028372415.1). Classification (NCBI taxonomy): domain Eukaryota; kingdom Metazoa; phylum Chordata; class Mammalia; order Diprotodontia; family Macropodidae; genus Notamacropus; species Notamacropus eugenii. The sequence continues at coordinate 134,672,545 of NC_092875.1, read as the reverse complement.
ATAGTTCTTCTGCATATTTCCACTTCTTCTGAATGTTTAACTTGTGTTTAGTTCTTAACATTTTCCAAATCCTACCAAAATTATAAATCATGTATAAAACACACTTGACAAATTGTCATTCAAGCTTTGCTGAGCTTTCCAGTGATAGGCAATTCATTGCCTCCTGGTGCTACTAGTTCTGGTTATCTTGAATGAATGAGCAAGCAGTTTTTTTGATGATGAACCAAACTCTCCCTCTAAATTCTACCTACCCATTACTCCTAATTCTACCCTCTGGGGGTAAAGGATCACAAGTTTCAGCTCTATCTTACATAACAACCTTTAAAATATTAGAAAATTGTTGTCAGGTTCCCCATGATTTTTTCTTTGCCCAGCTAAACACTACACCCCTTTCTTTGAAGTAATTATATCATGATTTCCAGTCACCTACCCATTCTGGCTGCCTTAACCTGTTAGGTACATTTGTTATATTAATGCCAATTCTGAAATTTGGAACTCAATGCTAAATATATTACAGATGTGGTCTAATCAGGATGAGATACAATCTAACTGTTAACTCTCAGATATTAATAGATAGAATATAGATATTAATGTATATTCATACAGACTCATATATACATATGTATGCATATTGTGCTTTATTTATATACCCAATATGACCCAGTGATTTTATCCTTGCTTCTCAGGGTTCACTATATGCACCTTTAATAGAACTGGTTGAATTTTATTTTAAGTTTGTTATACAAAATTGAAACTAAGCATATAATCCCTACTGCCTGAAATATCTACCATCCCATTTTTTTAAATAAAGAAGATACCCACCTATATCTAGTATCCTAGTATGTCTTGATGAATAGTTATTTTATGCAACAGAAAGTCTCTTCATCTTAATCAGAGGTTCCCAAATTTATCAGTTATCACCCCATTTTGAAAAAAAAAATTATTCAGCACCCATCTGAAAATCTCCTTTCTTTACCCCTTCAACAATTTTTTTTTAAATTTGCATCATTTCTATATATGTTATATATATATGTATATATATACATTTTTAAATTATATATCTTAAATTTAATAATTTCTTGTAGATTTGTGGGCTTTTTCTTGTATTAAAAGTTTTTTTTAATATTTATTTAGTTTTAGTTTTCAAAATTCACATTTTCCATTTTAAATTTTCTTCTCCTCCATCCCCAAGAAGGCATGCAATTTGATATAGGTCATGTATGTACAATCATATTAAACATATTTCCATATTAGTCATGTTGTAAAGAAGAATTAGAACCAAAAGGAAAACCACAAGAAAGAAAAGAAAAAGTAAAAACAATATGCTTTAATATGCATTCAGACTCTATAGTTCTTTCTCTGGATATAGATAGCATTTTTTTCATTTCAGTCTTTTGGAATTGTCTTGGATCACTGCATTGCTGAGAAGAGCTAAGTCTATCAAAGTTGGTTATTGCACAATGTTGCTCTTACTGTGTACAATGTTATCCTGGTTCTGCTCACTTCAGTCAACATCAGTTCATACACATCTTCTCAGGTTTGTCTGAAGTCTGTCTGTTCATCATTTCTTATGTAACAATAGTATTCCATTACATTCATATACCACAACTTGTTCAGTCATTCCCCAGTTTATGGGTATCTCAATTTCCAATTCTTTGCCACTACAAAAAGAGCTGCCATATTTTTGTACATGTAGGTCCTTTTCCCATTTTTGTGATCTCTTTAGGATACAAACCTAAAAGGGCTTTGATGGGTCTAAGGGTACACACAATTTTATAGCCTTATAGGCATAGTTCTAAATTGTGTTTCAGAGTGGTTCGATCAATTCACAACTCCACTAACAATGCATTAGTGTTCTAATTTTCCCACATTTTCTCCAACATTTATCATTTTCCTGTTTTGTCATGTTAACCAATCTGATAGGTAAAAGGTGGTACCTCAGAGTTGTTCTAATTTGCATATCTCTAATCAAAAGTGATTTAGAGTATTTTTCATATGACTATAGATAGCTTTCATTTCTTTATCTGAAAACTGCCTGTTCATATCCTTTGAACATTTATCAACTGGGAAATGATTTGTATTCTTATAAATTTGACTCACTTCTCTATGTATTTTGGAAATGAGGCTTGATTGTAAAAATTATTTCCCAGTTTTCTTCTTCCCTTCTACTCTTGGTCCTGCATTGAAATTTTGATGATGCAATATTGCATCATGTAACCCATACAGTATTGTATTGTAAACAAATCATCATATGCACATATTCTTGCTGACACATGCTGGACTTGTCAACAATGCACAAAATGCTTACCTGCCAATACTTCTTTGTTAAGACCTGTTGGTAGACTTGTTCATTGATTTATAACTTGAATTTTACGTGTTTGTTTGGAAAACAGTGTAATCACTATAACTTTAAGTCTTTTACACAACAGATGCAACATGTATGAAGTTTTTCAAAATTTTCTTCTTTCTTTATGTTTTTGTGTATGGTTAATGTATTTTTAATGGAATGGGAAGATCTTTCCCATCCATTAATAGGCCTGTGTGACCTGCTTAAGTCACATGGAAACCTGAGTCACATGAGTTTGAGTGATATGAAGCTTGTGATGGAAGGAGTTTGCTGAAAGAGTAGAACAGGAAGGGATGGAGCAGGAAGGGTTGAACAAGAAGAGGTAGAGCTGAGAGAAAGTTGGTCAGACTAGGCAGAACTGGGAAGGACAGAGGAAACAGGCAGTTAGGATTGTGAGTGTTTGTTCATGGGAAAGCCTCACAATGTGCATAGACTTCTTGCTTCTTATGATGGATTCCCTTGTTGCTATGATGAATTTGACTTTCTGGTGTTTAACTAAATGTCTTGGTTTTGTCCTCCATAGGACATAGGTCTGTTGTATTTTGTGATAAAGAATTATGCATGCATATTCATGGCCTCAGTGGGCACTGTGAATATTATATTGGTGCTACATTCCACCAGCCCCCTTATTTTTGTTCAATGCCTCCAACTGAACCCAAGGCTACTACCATCCCCCCCGGGATCTTTCCAGTACCCCCCCCTCGAGGGGGCAGTACCACTCACTGTGGGAACCTATTAATCAATTATAAATGACTATAGTCAAGAGATCAAATGATTTGAACTTCTTTGCAGGGCAGAGGAATTAGCACAACACCTTATACATAGGAATTGTACAATATATCAGTGAAACTTAGGATCTTTGTTGACTGATGCCTTGACTGATTTTTCCCTCCTGGTGTAGCCCTGGGACTTTGAAAATAAGAGCACCAAAGGTCTCACAATATGCAGAGCAGATAATAGCTCTCACTTAAAAAAAAAAAAAAACCAAGAAGAACAAAAAACACCCTCTTTTTGGTATTTCAAGTCCTTTTGAAATCTGATCCCAGTCTTTTTCAAGTTTGGGTTTTTGTTTGTGTTATATAATACTTCCCTTCACACACTGAACAGTTCAGTTAAACTGTCCTATTTGCATTCCCCATATATAGTAGTCAGTATGGGCTCAATGGAACCCATCTCCAAAGTTGGATGCGTTCTCTGCCTCTTAGAATCCCCAGCTCTCTTAAAGGTTCACCTTAAAGACCAACTCTTACAATAGGTCTTTTTTGATCTTTCCCAGATAAGCCCCTTCTGCTACTTTAAATGTGCATAGTACACATTTTTCACTAATGTGCACATTTAGTTCTCCTTCCAATAGAATACAATTTCCTCAAAAGCAGAGGCTATTTGACTTGTCTTTTTGTATCTTCAATGCTTAGTTCACTTTCTGATATCCTGATGACACTATCATCATTATTAAAAACAACAACATGAATTTCTTAAGTCTTTATTATGTGTCAAACATTGTGCTAAATTCTAAGAATACCAAGAAAGACAAAAAACACGGTCCTTGCCCTGAAAGAGCTCAGATTCTAAAGAAAGAATGTAGAAGAGGGATCCAGGAAAGGTCTTTTGTAGAAGATGAGATGTGAGCTAAATCTTTATGGAAACCCACAGAATTACAGTGGAAAATGAATGAATGAATTTATAAAGTGCTTTTCAACTTACAAAGAACATTCTTCATAGAAATCTTACGTGATAAATAGAACAATTTATATCATCATTTAACTGATGAGAAATTAGAGGCTCAGAAAGCTTAAATGGATTACCCTCCATTACATAACTCACAAGGAAGAGAACAATATTCAAACCTAGTTTATTGTACTATAAATCTAGTTCTCTTCCCACTATTTTGTGCTTATTTTATAACTCATAACCAAGTTTAAGTATTCTGCATGCTTTCCACATATTGAAATGTCATACATGTGGCTGAGAAGACCCTCCAAAGATGGGTATAACTGGAGAGAGAGTGGATGCAAGAAGAAGGGGAATAGATATTGGTGAATCATTCTTTCTTCAAAGGCTACCTGTCTTACGAATTGCTATATGTCCCTACATTCTTACTATAGCAGTACTCTTGCATTCTTTCATTAGAATTCCAACTTTTGGCATTCTAGAAAAGGAAAAAGATGGTCTTGATGCTAACCTTCTCCCTAATCACCTGAGTTCCTGTATTACCAATACTTGAGTCTTACAGAGTTCTAGGAGAACTTTGCCTGTGTGTGTGTGTGTGTGTGTGTGTGTGTGTGTGTGTGTGTGTGTGTGTGTGTGTGCTGGACAGGATGAGCAAAAGGAAAAAAATCTTTTGTATAAGAATGAAAATCACATAAATAAGAATTATGCATATACCAGTCCACTCTCCACCTGAATGTTTCAAGATCTTAAAAATACCCAGGCTGTGGTCTCATTTTAAGAAAAGTACACAGGCTAACTATGATCATTCTTTCTTCCTCTCATCTTTGCTATTGACTGGACATCTTTTTTTTGTCATATCTTAGCAGCCTTATCACTCTGGAAGATCACTCCATCCCAGCATTTTTCTCTTTCCTTTAAAATCACTCTCTTCCAACAGTTCCTTCATCACTTGACCATGTCTTCCTACAACCTTAGTTTTATGAAAAGTGAACAGTCATGATCACTCCTTAATCCCTTCTGAGTTTCATTCTTGACTTCATTTTCCCACTCATAAATGTTTGTGTTCACTCTCTCTCCTCCATTTTTTAGCTTCTTTAATTAGAATGTAAGTTCCTTGAGGTGGTAGACAGTCATTCCTTTTTCTTGAATCTGTTTTTCCAGTCCTTGATGCAGTACCATTCCATACATGTGTGTATGTGTATATATGTGTGTATATGTACATGTGTGTGGGTGTGTACATACACATCCACACATTTGGATCCAATGTAAAAGACGTTATAACTGTAGAAGTTTGGAAAATAATCACAGTGATTCTCATTTTAATATGAGCATTATGGGGTGGAAAGAGCATTCACAGTGGCAAAGAATTGACAGATTAGAAACAAGTGAATAGCAGACTATTGTGGATATGGAACAGATCGGATTAAACAATGGCTGATGATGGGTAAGCATTTCAAATATCCATATTAATTAAGTATCCTAGACTTGCTGATGTATTCATAAAATTCAGAGTTAATTAATAGATATCTAAATGTATTATCAGAAAATGACAAGTTGGAGGTACGTTAAGTATGTACTCCTATACATTCAGAACTACATGCACAATTTGTAAGAAAAAAATTAAAGTCTATAAAAGAAAGGAAAGGACAGACAGAAAATAAAGAGTTTTTAATTTTGAACAGTTAATAACCATTTTCTCATGGACTTTTCTCCCAAGTCATCCAAGAAATGGAGATGTCAACTATTCTGTCATTTTGCCAACCGTGTTCAAAATAGTTCAGTAAATTTCCCACAAGGATTTCAATCTCTGTTTGCCAGTTCAAGTGGTGAGAATATTGAACTTGACATGTCACATCTCATACTCCTGAAGGCAGCAAATAGTTTAGTTGATATATTTCATTAAAGGATAAGATAAATTCCAAGCATCAAATGTCAATAATGATGAGTTTTCACTTTTGTCAAGGAATAGCACCATTATTCTCCAGAAGTCATCAGTTTGTAACCTCATGCTGAAGATTTTCAGAACTTTCTTATATATTAGGGGTTTGGGATATAGCAATGAACTGCATGAAGCTAATTGCAATGGAAACCATAGGAATGAACAATTACTTGAATTTGGAATTCATTGTCATAAGTTATCTCACATTCAGAGCTACAAAAGCCAAATGGATTCCAAACTCCATTTTGTCTCATAAAATTTGTCAACACTGATATCTCTAATAACTAATATGTCATTAGGATTTTACAAAGTTTCATTTTGTTAGTACTGAAGAAAGGCTGGGCAGTAAATTCCCTTTATCTGTGATTGGAACATGGCAATATCCAGCCCATTAAAAACTGCCATTTAATTAGAACAGAAAATGATACATTTCATTCCCCTTAAGGTTGTCTTTAAAACACTAATTGGGATGTTGAGTGAATTAGGATTTCTGTCCATCTAGCATGTATTTTATTCAAATCTCATCAGCAAAAATGAGATTGAGGAGGGGAGAGGGGATAAAGGTGAATGATTGCAATAATGTGGAGTTTTATTCATACTGCTGTTGCCGTTTCATACTACTAAGATAATGGTGATGATAATTAGTCCATCTTTATATCACAGCAGATGATGCCAGTAAATTTATTGGCATGTAATCTTTACTACATATTTATCTTGGAATACAGTCAAAATGACAGAAGAGTTAGTGTCAAAAAAAAAATAGATCCAATCTACTGCTTGGTTTAGAGGTTGAGAGATGTAATCAGGTACATTCAAGAAGACACACAGGAAAATCTAGAACCTAAGGGTAGCAGCCCAGTGCTGTATATCTGAGAAGGGCACAAAGACAGAAAGGACTTAAGTGATATTATTATGGGAGTGTACTACAAACCTCTCCATCTCCTTTCTAAAGAATGTTTAGTGTATGCTTTCTTACTATAGTAAAAAAAAAATCTCAAAGAGGTAAAATATAATGATAGGATAGAGAGAGGAGGAGAAAAATAGCAGCCATCCAGGCCTTTGCTGGAAGTCTCATTATGCTAAATGCAAACATTATGCTGACTTCAAAGACAGGTTCTTTCCTTGTCTTTTTAACAAAGCAATCATGGTGGCAAAGAAACTTGGGTGACTTTATTAACACACTGAATAGCAGAATCCACTCCCTGGAATTATAGGACAGACTGAATGAGATAATCAACACATACATACATATGTATGTGTATGATATACATATATATCCATTGTGTTCATCCTTTGTTGCTGAAGAAGACCATGATGACATCAGAGAAATAATGACATGGCTAACACTTGACTTTGTTTTGAGTGAGGGAGGGCTGTGCAAGGTCACCAGCCTCACTTTTTCCTCATGAGCCATCTGGATCCAGCGACCAGATATTCATCTAAATGACTGGAGGTGGCCCAGAACGTAATGGGAGATCTGGGCCCCATAAGCCAAGACCAATTCAGGTATTCACTTAGGGTGAGGTAACACCCACTCAGTGAATAGTGTTTAAGAAGTATTCAGGGGATGGCCCCTTTAATGAGTCAAGGAAAAAATCACCAAATCAAGTTGGGAGGGAAACAGCAGCAGTTACTGTTGATAATCACTCTTAAGCCAGGAGGTGCTGAAAACAACCCTTAGATGGAGCTTGAGAAGGGGCCTAGTGTTGTCCATTCTGTGGGCTTCAGGGTATAGTAGGTTTAAGGATGACTTTATTAACACTGTATGGCAGAATCATCTCCAGAGAGATTTCAACTCACTAGAATGATGGAACAGAATGAGTAAGAGGATCAACACATATATTAATATGTACATATATGTGTGTGTGTGTGTATGATATCCATATATAGCCATATATATGGATATACATATAATATATATATACATATAATATATATATATATCATAAATGACTGTAAAGTACTACATTTCTGCACTTTATTTCAAATACTCAATTTCACAAGCATAAAATGGTAGAAACACAGCTAGGTAATGGTCTGTATGAAAATATATGTTTTTATTTTTGTTTTTGTTCTGCAGGTTCTGTATGGGTCACCAATGAAGCATGGTAACCAAAGAAACTAGCCCAGTTAATCCTGAGAGGTGCATTAATAGATTCCATAACAAGCAAAGTGATGGTCCTACTAGATTCTGATCTGGCCAGACTAAATCTGGAGTCCTGTGTTATACCGTGGGCACTACATTTAAGAAGTAAGGTATTTTGACAAGTACAAGGACTTGTTTGTTTTTCTTATCCAGTTGTTTCTGACTTAATGACTCTACTTGAGGCAAAGATACTGGGGTGGTTTGCCATTTCCTTCTCTAGCTCATTTTACAGATAAGGAACTGAGGCAAACAGGTTTAAATGATATACCCAGGGTCACATATCCAATAAGTGTCTAAGGTTGGATTTGAATTTAGGTCATCCTGATTCAGGGCCTAGCACTCTATCCACTGAGCTAGATGCTTATTGAGTGCTTCTAGAGGAAGGCAATCATTTCCAATTGTACTGAGAACTATACTGTTATAAGAATCATTTGAAGGAACTGGGAATTTTTAGCCTAGAGAATTGAAGACTTGGAAGTTACTGTGTGTGGGTACTGGCTCCAAGGACCTTGGGAGGGCTAGATTATTAAATTTTCTTTATAATCATTTACACTTTGGAAATCAGTAAATGATACAGATTAGGACTTGATTTATCTATTGTTGTTAATGCTAATTGTCTAGATAATTCTCTAATCTCAGTCTGTTATCTGAAAATGAATCTGATATTTCTTGCCCCAATCCATTCCACTCCACACACACACACACACACACTTATCTCAATAATGCCCCACTTTTTACTTTGCCATGAATTTCCAGTTTGATCCTTTAACATCACTTCCTATCACTGGTTATTTCCACCTTTGGGGAATGTCCACCTAATCCTATACATTGTCTTATTGCCAATTTCTATCCACACAAGATCTTTCTTGCTTCAATTCCTAAAGTAGGACAAAACTCACAGAATCACCCCTTTCAGAAATCCTTGGCAGATTCCAGTCTGAGGTCTGCCCTGGGTTCAAACCAAGTAAGTAAGTCAGTCAAAACACTACATCTGAGAGTACTGAAATAAATACTGTCTGTAACATCTGTAGAATCATGGAGAAAACATGAGGTATTAAATGTCTACAAACTGAGCAAAAATGTTTTCCTCATTTTGTAAAAGTGGAGAAAAGGTAAAATATAAAAACTATGTACTTTAAATCTTGATTCTGTCCCCCTAAAAATTCTACAAGATACTTGATGAATTGTCAGTACTTATTAAAGAAAATCATTTTTTGCTCAGAGCCAAAACCAGGTTCCTAAATACATGACATGTTAGACTAACTTCATTTTCTTCTGCTACACTGGTAATCCAAAAAAAAAAAAAAAATATATATATATATATATATATATATATATATATATATATATATATAGAATATATATACTAAATATATCTACAAATTTAGAAGGCCATAACTCAGTCTCTTTTTATATTCTTTAGCATATGAATCCACATAATGTCTATTGGATGTTAAAACAATTAGATACATTTATAGCTGGCTTACGGAATATACACTGCATGATGGATAAACATCAAATGAGATCTCCTTCTTTACCAGTATGTCGGTGGGCTTTTCCTTCTCATTCAACATTTCAATCAATGACTTGGATGCAGACACAGAAGGTATACTAATGAAAATCTGAGATGACATGAAGCTAGGAGAGATAGCAAATAATTTGAATGACAAAATTGGACTCCAGAAAATCTTGGCAATCTGGACAATGGGGTGAAATAAAATGTAACCAAAGGAAATGTAAATATTTTACTTTAAATAGTTTAAAACATCAATACAAGATAGGGGAGATATGGTTTAGTAGACATTAACCTTGAGAAAAATTGGGTGCTTTTATTTATAGTAAACTAAGTATGAGTCAATAATTTGAAGTAGATGTCAAAATAAATAATGAAATCTTTGACTGCATTAACATTATTATATAGTTTATAAAATAGGGGCAGAGAGATCTCATTGTGCTCTTTGATGGTCAGATCAAACCAAGTATATTATATTCAGTCCTAGAAATCACATTTTAAGAGAATCACTGAAAAACTTAGAGTGTCCCCAGAGAATAACTAGAATAGTTTTCTAGGTTCAGAAATAAGAGAGCAATCAATCTTACATGTACTGTTTTAAATAGAATGATATGTTCTCTGCTAATTCCTATAACAATCTCTCAGGTGTGTATTTGTATATTTTATTGAAATGTATAGAAGTTGGAATGAGGAAGACACAGACTGCAAAATCATCTTACACTTAAAAAGGTATGTGACTAGCTAGTTACTTAATTTCTCTGATTCTCAGTTTTCACATCTGTAAAACAATTATAGTACCTAGAGTATCTACCTCAGAAAGTAACAGAAACTGAAGCGGTTTAATATAAGAGCTTTACAAATCTTAATGCATGTGAATGTCATTCATTATACACCTCCCCTCTCTCCCCTACACACACACACACACACACACACACACACACACACACACACACACACACACACGACACATACACGACACATACACGACACACACGACGTATAAATGAATGATTCTCCTAGGAGCAGCTGTGCTAGGGCAAAGGGAGGAGTGTGTTCAGAATCTGAACCTCTAATACTGCACATTATGTAATTAATTGATTGTAATGATAAAGAGATGAGGTTCGGAGCAGAACAACACAAATATGAAGGATCTTCTTTATTAGGTAATCACAGTCTTTGGATTTTTCCCCAATCTGCTTAGAATGCGAACTAGATATTTTCTGGTGAATGAAACTAACGAAGGAGAGGTTGAACATTTAACAATAAATTCCATTCTTGGATGCTACACCATGACGCCTCAAGATTCTTAATGACTTCAATAGGAATGGCATAATTTGCTCTGAGTTTCAAAATAAGCCTCATTCAAAATGCTTAGTAACAGTCGAAGCACATCCTGAGAAAGGATAGAATTCAAACTTAATTGCTTCACTTTTTCAAGCATATCACTACAAAATAGCCATATTACAACATACAATGACCAATTAGAATTGTGATAGATTGCATATTAGAACTCTATATTTGTAGTAATGTTCACATTATTTCATTCCCTTCCATATTTACTTTTATATTATAAAGCTATGAAATAGGCTTTATAAATATGCTTTCTGAATTACATTATCACCTTGAAATGTGAATTCACTAGAGAGAAAGTAATTTTATTTACCCCTAAAAAAAAGACAGAGTGGTTCTGAAAAGGCAGATAATTAAATCCTAGTACTGAAAATTTGACTTATCATATTTTCCAGACAGTAAACCCCTGTGATGTGTTGGCATTGATTTGAAATTATCCAGTGTAGTGCTAATTTCCTCTTCTGACAGGCATTTTCTTGTTGTTTATCATAAAAAAAAGGCATTAACACCATGGCTAATTGGGGGTAGTCATATGATATGAAATGTGGCTCATTTGGAAGCTTTAATACTCTGTCAACTGGAGACCTAATTCTTTTTCATTAAAATTATATAAAGTATGCCTCAAACTATAAACTGTGGATGACAATCTAAGGATATAAGTGATTTTGTCAGATGGATAGGTTCTCAAGTCAAATCATAAAAACAGAGGTAATACAAAACTTAAAAATCACTGGACAAAGAAAATGAAATATAATCCAATTGACTATTAAGACATCGCTAAATTCAAAAAATAAATAAAACATGGCTTGAAAATAGTTTGCCGATCATTATGGAATGTGTTCAAGTAGATAGATTGTTGCCATCCCTACAAGGGTTGGCCTCAAGTTAACCTCTCAGGGGTTAAGGCATTTTAAGCAATGGGAACAATTAGGGAGCTGAGGTAATGGTGTTACTCTCCTTTCCAGGCAGACAGAACAGGTAGATTAGCAGAATCATCAGTGTAGAGATAGAAATTAAACTAATTGGAATGGATGAGGTAATCAAGTGAAAAAAGCATAGAGAGGTAAGAGAAAGGACAGCTTTATGATACACATAAACTTATGAGATTTGATATGTATGATGATAGAGTGCAAGAAACCAGCAAGGAGTAGCTAGACAGATAGAAGACCTAATCAAGAGTTGTATCATTAAAATAAAAACAAAAATCTCCACCAATATTTAGAGGGATATTCACAAATCATAAATCATTCTGAGACAGGCCTCTATTGCAAGTAATTCATCAAACTGGAAAAGGCTGAATTTTGTTGAAATTACGAAGAAGAATGTTACTTATTTTTCGTTCAAATCTCACTTGACTTGGTAGGCACTATGTTCAATGGAGGCAACTGGTTACTGGCAGTTGGGCAATAAGTAATGGACATGTCTGCACTACCTCAACCATAGCATCAACAAATCCAACAAATCCAGTAAATCATATTTTCAAAGGCATTAACTATGAACTAGTTTTATAATGAAACAAACAAAAATATTTGAATATATTCAATCTTTAGTTTAAGAAAATGGGACTGAAGAGGACAGGAAGACTTCAGAGGTCTTGGATCACTGTTTACAAATATTTAAAATGTTGCTATGTAGACTAAAGATTAGACTTTTGCAGCTTGGCCAAAGAGCTCAGAACTAGGGCAAAAGCTTTCAAATTAGAGTGAGGCAGATTTCAGCGCAGTATGGGGACAATTCTTTTAGTAAGAGCTGTCAAAAAATGGAATAGTTTCCCTAATAAGGTTAACGAGTCACCTGCCTTCATTGGTATCCAGCAGACATGAGGGATGCCCATTTGTCAGAAATGTTTTGGAGGCAAGTTAGACTTTAGGTGAGAAATTACAATAATGAAGAGAATGGTCCATTTGAATATCCAGAATGAATATAATCAAATATATTTTAAAAGCCCAAGCATGAATAATTTAGTTGAAATTTCCTCATGAAAATTAGCTAAAGTCTCAGAATTCTAGAAATTCATAAAAATTTGTCATTTAAAAAGGAACTGATATAGAATTCATTCAGGAATGTTAGAAAATGTAAACAAAAGCAAATCATAAGTCCCCTTTCTTTGAGAGTATCAGAATATTGGACCATGTTAGGTCTATTTTTAAAAAGGAAGTGAAGGCTACAAAAGTAGGAATATAGAACCAATAAAAAAAAAAACTTTCATATTACTCTTTCTTTGACCCTAGGAACATGTTACCATGTGTGACATATTCAAATATGTAAAACACAGAAAACAACCCTGCCTTCATGAGGGCTCCGTGAGAAAATTCATTTCTGCAAAATGTTTTAAATGTTTGGAACTCTATCATTTGCTGGGATTTTCAGCACTTTCAGTACTACCATCCCTCTAAGATATATCTTCTCAGTGTTGCCTGGGGAGGCTGAATGGAAGACTGCCAAGTTATTGAACTCCCAGATGAGCTGGAAATATCTCCATTTACTCTTCTGCCAAACAGAGTGAAAGCAAGGTTTGGAACAAGTGAACTCAAAATCAAACTAAGAGACATGCCCTAGGTAAGCAGAAAACTAAACCATCTGAGGGTAAAAAACAGGTTAATTGATCGAGTATTTTAACTCAGAGGTTAAAAAAGGGAGGGAGGGGGCAAAAGCTATATAAAAAAGTGATGTTCTGAGAAAGAAACAGATAAAAAGGAAAGAGATAAAAAAACCTTAGGTGAGGGAAAATATGTATGTTTCTCACACACATACACACACACACACACACACATACACATGGCTTGAGAATTAAGGTCAGACAAAAAAAAAAACCCTACCCCATAACAGTAACCCTAAACCAAGTAGTAGTAGAGTAAGGGAATATCAATAAACTATGAAAACTGAAGTATTTATTCTTTGAATGGGCAGTTTATAAACCACAAGCCTTTGCTAAAACAAGAAAACTAGCAAAAAGAAAGAAAAGAAAAAGAGACCAGATTCACATACTTCTGAAGCCAAGATAGCATAATTGGCAAGACTGATATTTAAATAATATATGTGGTATTAACTTTTTCCAAATATAATTTGTTGATTAACTAGCTCTTTTGGAGAAAAAAATAATGACTTCTCTCCACGTAACTTTCACAAACAGTAGGACTGAAAATGAGGCAGAATTGGACCATGAGACTAAATTGATGAGAATACCTTTCGTTTTACCAGAGCAGGGTCTTCTCTATTTAAAACTGATTTTTAGAAAGACAATAGCCAGTCACAAGTAAGTCTTGAAATGCAAATGATAAAATTTTCCTTTCATCCCTTGGAGAGAACTAAGGAGTAGGATAAAGATGTTCTAACAAGAAGGAAGACAATTACATGAATCCCTTTAGGTCAGTTCACAGTGGAAAGATAATTGGCTGTAAGACACTCAGAAATTCCTGTCTCCAGAGCTTTATTCTTTTCTGGTGGGAAATCGTAGCATTCTTGGTTGCTGTGGTCTGGTTGTCCTCTGCCAGGCCATGTATTAGATCATATTACATCATATCATTTCTTATCATACATCACATCAAATCACATCATATCATATAACAGCTAATCTTTTTTTAATTTGTTCTTATTTTTATTTTTCCCTGAAAGGTAAGGTCTCAGCTTTCTCTGACTTCCATAATCTTTCTCTAAGCAGGTGGTGAAAAATATCTCCATTACCCTTTATTTTTCTCCTCCTCATTCCTCTCTATTTTTCTCCTTCCTACTCATCTCTTTATTCTTTTGTCTGGTAGGGGTGGGAAGCTGATACAACAGGAACCTAGAAGTGGTGGTATTTCTAAGATCTATGCAAGAATGTCCATTAGTCAACCCTGAAGAACTATATATTCTTATAAAACTACCAATTAAATATAAAAAAATTATTTAATGAGTTGGTGTATAGAACACGATACAGTACAAAAAGTATTTGAAAAGCTCTGAATAATAGTGGAATAATTTCATTAAATGTAAATGAAATGACTAGAAAAGAGATTTCAGGTGAAACTTGATCAATGACCTTTCTAAACAATTTCTTTCTATAATATTAAAATTGAGACCTATTAAACCATACTAAAATTTTGGATTTTATTCGGAACTGTAATTTTATTGGTATCAGCTTCTGATGAAGAAACTCTTTCTCCCAGTGCATATCTGCACCTCATATACATTTTAGACACCTTGGGCACTGAAAGGTAAATGACTTGTACAGATTCACATACCCAGCATAGAAGAGGTAGGACTTGAATTCAGGTATTCCTGACCTCAAGACCAGCTCTCAATCCATTACCTAACCCTACCTTGCTAACTTGCTATCATGATAATGTAAGAATAAATATAGAGGTGGCTATAACACACCGTCTTCTGCTATTACATTTAAAAGTGGCAACTTGAAGTCTGTCATTAATAAGCAGGGATTTCTGTCTTGGAATTTAGCATGCAAATGCTCTCCTAGTTTCTTTCTATGCAAAACAAAAAAACAATAGTTTTAAAAATACATTCCTTCACAGAAACTAAGATTCCTCCATGACTGTCTTTCCCTAGGTTCAGTTTAATCTCAGAAGTCTTCTTTTTGTTTCATATAAAAAAAAAAAAAAATTACCCTCTATGATTTTTCACTCAGCTGAAAATATCTCAGAATGAAATGTTAAGATTTCATTAATGCTATGCTATTCTCCTTCCCATATTACTAATAAAAGGTTTAATAAAAACTCCCACCTACTTGGACACATTTGCATTCATTATAATTTTGCTTTTTATCTCCAAGTTCATAGCCTATCTATTATAAACTAAGTTTGCAAATGTCTTCCCCAGGAGCAATACTGCCATTACCCAAGTGAGAAATGTACCTTTCCAAAGAGTCCCTGAGTATGCTTATAAACTTTGTCACAAAATTATGAACCTATTAAAAATTTTCCAAGCATTACTCATTAAAGAGCCAAGTATATAAGCGATACTGTGGCCTCCTCTGAGGAGATCCAAACTTAATAAGCTAAGCAAAATATATTCCAGGATTATGAGTTTGTTGTCAAATCTTTCCAACCTTAAAGATACTCAGAACTTGGTCATTTTTATTACTCAAACGATAATAGTCATTATACAATATTAAACATTCTAGAATATAATCCAGTCACAGAGATCTGTCTACATGAAATTTGTCAGTCCCTCATCCAAGGGGGTTAAGAAATTAAAAACAGACAAATAAAAAAAAAAAAAACCTTATCCTAAAATACCTTATCTAGAATTCACTCTCATGGTACATTTCCTGAAGATCTGTCTGTACCACAACTACATTATCAAATTTTGTGGTAGTGTTGTCATTTTATAAAATGAAAACTAGAAGTCACCCTATATGAAAACTTCTTGAACAGAATTGTATGGTCAAACCTATAGTTAACAATATCAATTTGGCAGTTGAGTGGAAGATGAATTGGAGAAGAGAGAAATGGAAAGAAGGGAAAGAAATTAGGAAGCTATTGTAATCCATAAAGTGAGAGGAGATAAGAATCTAAATTAGGGGAGTGGAAATGTGACTGGAGAGATATTTGTGGAGTCAGAACTGATACGACTGGACAATTGATTGGAAAGGATAAGTGAGCTGAGTGAAAGGACAGAGCTGAGAATAACTGGATCTGTTAATCTTGATAGTGGAGCTCTAACCAGAAAGTCTTCAGGCCAAGATTTGTTATCAAGAGTTTCTTTGAAAATTCATCAGGGATTGCCATTTCTACATAGTTAGTTTGATCTTAAATGGTCCCTTTTGACTCTTAATCTTAGAACAGTAGATGCTTTGTGGTAAACTGCTTGAGGGCAGGAATGAATTCACTGCTACCTTTTCCCTGTACATAGGAGGATCCTACTACACGGCTACTGAATGAAAGAAAAATCAGTTTGCTAACCCTGGCTATCAACCTGTTTGAAATCCTACGGCATTAATTAGATCATTCCATTGTCAGGCGTTCTACTCCATGATCTCTCTACTTATGTCTCTACCATACTCTGGTCCCTTGTTGAACATTTCTTATTAATCTATACTCTATCCTTTTTCCAATGCCTTCCTAGCACCTGCTTCTATCATAATACATGGTCTACTGACCCTACAACCCTGCCTGCTAGTCAAACACTGTCTAACTGATTATTCTGCCTGTCTGAGTCAGTATATTTGCCTGTGAACATCTAATATACAAAGAAATATGGTATCTTCTTTTTTTAATCTTAGAATAAGAGAAAAATATAACTTTAGAACTGAGATCTAAAATCCTGATTTTTATAGATAAGAACATTGAGGCTCAGAAAAATTAATCTTCCCAGTCCTTGTGCTTCAGTTAAAGTTGACTATAAAACAAATGTTTTCTTATTCACAAAATATGGGATTTGTACTAGATGGACTTTGCATGTTCCCTTAAAGTTATAAATATATTATCTTCTTAATCCTTAATTATGTATTCAACCTGGGCAGCTAGGTCACACAGTAGAGTGATCACTCAGGCAGGAGGCAGGAAGACACAAGTTAAAATTTAGCCTCCAACTTTTACTAGCTGTGCGACCCTGGACAAGACACTTAACCTGATTTATCAAAGTTTCTTCATCTATAAAATGAGCTGGAGATGGAAATGGGAAACTACTCAGGTATCTCTGCCAAAAAAATCTCAAAGAGGGTCACAAAGAATCAGACACAACTGAAAATGTATTCAACCATTATTCCAGTCCCAATGTCTATCCAGAACTTCATGTATATCTTTGATTTATGCTACTTCTCAAGATCACGTTGATGTAGTGTGGCGCTTTGGAAAGTATCAGGAATACCTGAGAATATTACCATGGACAAATGACTTAACCTCTAGTATCTATAAAATGGCAATATTTGCAAAGCATTCATGTGAAAAAAGTAAAACCATGAAGTGCTGTAGAAATGACTTCATATTCTTTCCCAAAGAGGTTCATCTCAAGTAAATGCTCTGATTCTTATTTCAAGATATTGGTGATTTATGTGAAAGGAACGTAGCATAATAATCAAAAGAATAACTAGTTTTTAAATAATGCTTTAAAGTTTGCCATGCAACTTATAAATATTATCTTCTTTGATCCTGACAACATCCTGGGAGTTAGTGCTGTTACCATAAGGAAACATATGATATATGATGGAAGTAAAAACAAAACAAAACAAAATAAAAAAAGAATTCGCAACTGAGGGAAGATGAAGTGATTAAGATGACACTGAGTCTGAGTGACAGGAAAGATTCTGATGTCCTTAACAATAATAGGGTAGTTGTTAAGGGTAAGTTTCAGGAAAGATAATGAATTGATTTCAGTGATACAGAGTATAACCCAGCTATGGTTTCTGATCCTGTCTAACTCACTTTATCTCTCTCAAAATTAAAATGTGGGTGGGTTGTTAACAAACCACTGCCTCTGGGTGCAGAACTTTCCCTCTGAAGGGTATGTATCATAGCCATAAGCTAATCTGTGGAAGAAGAACATCTGCCCCATTACTGCTATAGGTGCCTAGGTAGAAATTAGTTTGCAACTGCTCAAGGAACAAGCTGAGAAGAGGATCAAATATAAAATCCTCTTTTAGGTATTCGAAGCCTTTTATAACTTGTCCCCTCCTACCTTGACAGTCTTTTAAACCTTACTGCTTCCCCCTACATACACATATATACTCTGCCATCCACTGATGAGGACCTCTGGCTGTTCCTTACATAAGACAATCCATAACCCAACTGTGTATTTTCATGCCTAAAATTCTCACTCTCCTACATCTATGCTTCATGGCTTCCATGGTTTTCTTTAAATCTCAGCTAAAATAACATCTTGTAAAGGAAGCCTTTCTTGACACCCTTTAATACTTAGTCCCTTTCTTCTGTTGATTATGTCCAATTAATGCTGCATGTATCTTGTTTATATGTAGTTGTTTTCACATAGTCTCCCCTCTGAATGCACTGTGAGTGTCTTGAGTGCAGGATCAGATAAGATATTTCATATGGTCCATTGCAAGCAAAAAAGTCTATCATCCCATTATTGACATATGACATTTAAAGTTTTGGAGAGTACCTTCCTAACAACCCTTTGAGGTTGGAAATCCATTCATCCTCATGGCCATTTTAGAGATGAGGGAATCCTCCATTCATCCACCAAAGTGATTTTCCTAAAATACAGGTCTATCCATGTCACTCATACTAAAAAAACTCTAATGGCCCCCAGGATCAAATACAAGATCCTGTATGGTATGAAAGACCTTTCATAAACTGCCCTACCTTTCCATTCTTGTTACATCTTAACTCCTGCCACATACCTTTTGTATGTGGACACTAGCCTCCTTCCTATTCCATGAACAAGATAGACCATCTCTTGCTCGTGATACTTTCTGTAGCTGTCCTCCACATCTAGTATGTTCTCCCTTCTCAACTCCAACTACTGAGATCCCTGACTTCCTTCCAGTCCCATCTAAAATCCCACCTTCTACAGGAAGAATCCCTCTTAATTCTAGTGTCTTTCCTTTCTTAAGGATTTCTATGTATCCTACATATAGCCTGTTTGTTTGTTGGAACTACAAGGATACTTTATATTTTCCACACTTCAAGGCTTGGTAAACAGAACAACTAATTTGAGTCCATAGCTAGCCAACACTCACTCCTAAGTGTAATGAATTAATTTTATACCTACAGACTGATATTTTAATGTTTTCTTCTAAGGATATATTTTTGGCATCTTATGCCTATAATATATCATACTGTAAGAACTGTAAAGGTAGGAAGTGTCTCAAGTTGCAAGAAATGCTGAAATGTTAAAATCATCAACTCGGTTGAAAAGAATCAAAATGCCACTGAAAAAATTACAAACTGTTAATATAAAGCAACTGTCATCACAGCTAGCACCATTTCACACAGCAAAATCAAGCCACATGGTTGAGTAAGAAATGCATCTTAAGAGAGAGACAGAAGGCAGCATTTGCAAGTTAAACCACCAGGTATAACAGTCCAGGACCTCAAAACTTAGGGCCTTAAGAATTGTAATGCCCTTCACATCATTTGCTTGTTCTACTTCTAGAAAGCCTTTGAGGGATGAAGGCCCACCTTCCTTGCCACCACAAATACCAAATGCCAAACAAAGATGACTGATGAGAAGGTAAGCCTAAGAGCCCTGGGAGCACCCAGAGTCCATACTGATCCTTTAGGACAGAGGCTGAATAGGGACTTGAAGCAAAAAATTCTGACCTTTATTCAGGAAGCAACTAATAACTGGTGCCACTAACAATTTTTAAGTAGTGCACTTGTTCTCTTGTGACCAAGTTTGTTTTGTGAATGATGGGAGTTGGGAAATAAGTGTTGGGGGCAAGGGGCACCTAGAATGACATAAGAAGACCTATTAACTGCAATAATTCATTCCATATCACTTTACTTAAGGCCTGTCTTGTTCTGATAAGACTAAACCTCAAAGCTTACAGGAAACAGAAGCTGCACTATGCATCCATGAAGAAAAGGCCTATGATAGGACAGAGATGGAGAAAAGTCTGTGATAAAAATGAAAATGCTTTCTGGATCTCATAATTAATCACTTTATGAAGTGTCACCCAACCTTGGCTTGCATTACTAACCATGAAAATCTCTATTTTAAAGTAAAACACAGTTTAAGATGGATACTTTATTGATGTAAATCAATGTCTGAACTCAATTTCAGAGCTATGGTTAAATTCTGATGATGGTTTGATTGATAGCTAGCTAAAAAGTAGTCTTGATTTAGTAATGAAGACGTGAGCTTACAGTAATATGATGACCTTATTTTAAAAATTTTATTTCCATCATAAACTATTCTTGTACATTGAGAAATTTAACCCTGATTTCTGTGAAACACATTCATTTGACTGTTGGTAGACTCTGCTAAAGTTGGAATTCAATAAATATTTGAAACTTATTGCCTTCCACCTTATAAACAGAAATATTGTTCTCTTTACAGATTAATTAAATTACCCATAGTAACACAAATACTTAAATGGTGGAGTTAGGATTATATCCAAGATTTTTTCTGCTAAATCTAGTTCTCTTTTCACTAAACCACTTTGCCCTAGCCTCAAGTTTGTTTTTGTTATGCTCACATCAGAGAGAAAAGATATATAAATTTCAGAGATTAAAAAAAATCAAATCAACTGGCAAAAAAGTACATTCATCATAATAACCTTCAAAGAAAGTATGGTACAGCATAGAGAGAAGTATGCTTGTGGAGTCAAATGACTTCTATTCAATTTGCTGCTGAGCCACTTACTATTATGTGGGTCTTGGGCAGGTCATTTAACTTATCTGGCCTTCACTTTCTTACTCTATATAATGATGGCATTATACAGACACAAGATTGCCTCTTCTAGTAGCTAATATATTATTGAAATTCATACAAAATGATCAGATTGGACAAGGAAATCTTTATGGAGTGAGCTAGGAGAGTAATGAATTGAACCTAAAAGGTAACATTTTTATTTGGATTAGAGAAAAGTATGATGAAATTTAACACACAGATATATCGACACATATTAAATTATCGTTTGAAAATACATCACAGTTGACAAAGGGTGACTGCAATAAATTGATATTTCATATTTTTATTCTTTCTCTGAGTATACTGTTCTGAAATTTGTATTTTTTAAACAATTCTGTTGAAGCTCAATGAATAATTATTCAGTCTTTAATAATTTAACATTTCAGTGAATCTCTGACCTAATCAGCAAGTATAGTACAGATTACAACCCATCTCCGCCATCATCTCTTGTGATTCTTATCCATGAGTTTTTCTAAACCCTCCAAGGTAATGAGGGAAGTTTCACCCAATATGATGAGAGCCTTTTTCTAGATATCTTGGCTTTACTGATAAAGCACATGGATACCATGGAGCTCCATATCAATAGAGTGCATGTTTTTAGGAGCATGTTGGTTAAATCTTGTTCTCCAGATATGATCTGTAACAATTCCAGACCAGAATCATTGTGGGGTGGAGGTGAAAAGGAATATTGTAGATTGCAAGATATGACTCACTCAACAAAGTTGGAAAGGCTTCAAGGATGGTCCTAGAAAAAAACTATTTACTTATAGAGGGCCAGCTTAGCTAAGTATGGAGTGCTGCTCCCTGATAGGTGCATTGATAATGCATTTTTGGTTATTGTTAATATAATTTTGCTTCTTTATGGGAAGATATTTCCCATCCATTAATAGGCCCAAGTGACCTGCTTAAGTCACAGCCTGAGTCACAGGAGTCTAAGTCACGTGGAACAGGTGGAGCAGGCAGAGGTAGAGGCAAAGATGAGAAAAAAAATGGTCAGAGTCTAGTCAGAGCTAGCAAGGCTGCAAGGCACCAGGCAGCTTGTGAGTGAAAGAGCTTGTTTATGATTTTGTTAAAGGGAGCCTGCTTGTGATTTATTTAAGGGAACTGGTTTGTGGGAAGCCCTGTCATGGGGAAGGCTTGGGGCTGGTGCTGTTCTCTTCATTGTTATTGTGTATACATTTTTGTTACTATGATGGATTTGGCTTTCTGGTATCTGAAGACATGTTCTGGTTCTGTCTTCCATGTGGAGAGTCATTGTTTTTCACAATTCAGAATTGCCCTGGCATATATATGGCAGCAGGAGGTATCTAGGTGAATTGGTGCTATGGTAGGCCAGGTACTTAGTAATGAATTCTTTACTATGCTAACTCATGAAACACTATGTTTTAATCAAGAAATTTGTTTTGAGTCCTTACAATATATAAAATATGTTATTAATAGATAATGCAAATTATGATCCCTACCTGCAAACAAGTAGGGGACACAATTATAATATAAATGAAATCATTATATAATAAAATTTTAAAATAACATGTACAGAACATGTTAGGTATTCCATTAATTCATGTGCATCAAGGGAATAATAGTATCTAATGATCAAATGAGACAATGTATATAAAGTGATTTGCAAATCCTTATATACCCTATTCAGTTTTTATAATAAGACCTGAGCCATGTCCTGCTCTAAAATACACTAAAAATGTAGAAAAACAAGGTTATACATCTATCTGCTAGTGGGAGAAGACAAGAAGAAAGAATATCATTTGATGAATTAGAAAGAGTCAGAAAAAGACAGTAGATTTTCAGAACAATGGAAATTTATGTATTTAAATGAGCAAAGCAAATTTGCTGATCAAGATAAGTGAAAAAAATCACAATTTCTATAAGGATGACTGGAACAGGCTTTTTAGAGAGGTTTTTTTCACTCACAGAATATTTGAAACAGTTAAAATTTCAGAAGTAAGAAGTAAGATCTTTTTAAACATGTGAGAATCAATCTGAATATAGGGGTCTTTCAAGCACTGTCATATTTTGGATTTAATCATATGAAAAGGAATGAAATGAAGAAACAGTGTGTTTCAAAGAGTGATTTGGTGCAAGACAACCTGGATTTGAATGCTAAATTCCTCCCACCATTATCTCTGGAACTTTGAGTAGGTCATATAATCTTTCTAGGTCTCAGTTTCCTCACTTGTAAAATGAGGGTGTTGTACTACATGACCTCTAAAGTCCCTTCTAACTGTAAATCTCTTATTCCATGATGCTGAAATACCAAGTTTCCCCAAATTTTCCTGAAATTGTCATAATCATCATTATAATTATTTTAGTTAGAGGAAGTATCATATATTGGACAGAAACCCTGAACTTAAAGGCTGCAAAAGTTAGGTTCAAATTTCACCTCTGACACTATTAATACTGACAGGAATAAAAACAAGTCATTTCACATCTTTGAATCTCTATTTCTTTTATAAAAAAAAACACTAATAAGTTGTGTTACTCACCTCAAAGAGGTGTTATGAGGTCTAAATAGGACAATAGCTCTAAATATTTTGTAAATTTCAAATCCCCACATATTGGTTGTTAACTTTTTCAAAAATATTGAACAAGAAGTGATCATGAAGTTCCAGATATAGATAGTATGATCTTTTATTATTAGTGTGCACAGCTGAAAAATGCTTAAGAGACAACTATCTTGATATGCCAATATGGATGCCATCATCCTCATGAACAAATGATTAGCACAATTTAATATCTTTTCTGCATACAATTTGAATTCTGGAAAACCCCATCTGCCTAGTGTGTGATGCCATATGAGAATACTCATTAACAACATTAACATAATATTAAATATTTGGCAATGTTCCTTTGGGATGGCACCTGCTCATAATATGTCTAAAATATCTGAATGACAGATAATTGTTATAAACCCTTGGGTCAGGAAGTCATTAAGCCATTAAAAGAATGTGACAAGAGAGACGGAATTATTATTGGTAGGAAGCAGAAGGGCATAGGACTAGGAAATGACCTGAGTGTCTAACACACTGAATACATGGGGGCAACTAAGTGGCATGAAGTGTTCAAACAGAGTAACTCCCTTATTAAACTCCTGTACTTAAGCAGTGAACTATCAAGACTAAGAATTAATAAAGGCTGAAAGTGAATGGCATTTAGCAACAGTGTTAATAACCAAGAATGAGACATGTCATGAAAATAAAGCCAAGCAGAGATGAAGCAATGAGTTGTTCAAATTCTAGAAGTGAAAAATATTAAATCTTAACTTCAGTTCAAAAATAGCATGGCAGAATTCAACATGGGTAAACATGGAATTGACATCAACTACTGAATTAGGATAAAGATTGAAGTCACATCACACTATAGATAAGTCAGAGAAAAAGTTTCACTGAAATTGACTCTTTGTAAGTTTTCCCATTTTGAATAAAACAGGGGAATTACTACTTAAGAAAACCTTATGTTGCTTCTTCCTGTTCCCCTTTTTAAACGAAGTCATCTAGTCCAATTCAGTGGGCAGGTAGGTGGTGCAGTGGATCAAGCGCTAAGCTTGGAATAAGAAAGACATCTTCCTGAATTCAAATCTGACCTCAGACCCTTACTAGCTGTGTGCCCAGGACAAGTAACTTAACTGTTTGACTCAGGCTCAACCACACCCCCTCCCTCTGAGCAGCCCCCAACCCTGTCCAAAGGGAGGCAGAACTCTGGGGACAGAGAGCCGGGGGTGAAGAGGGCAGGCAGAAACCGAGACTGGGGGAGGGGAGAGAGATCAAGACGTGATGGAGCGAAGAGATGGAGATCTTCTGGGAGAGAGACCCTGGGGCAAGAGAGGCTGAGTGGGAGAGAGAGAGAGAGACCTTGGAGCCAAGAGACAGGGGTTTGCCTGAAGGAAAGAAAAAAAAAATCTGAAGGGAAATCTCCCTCAGACGTAGACCAGTGCAGAAGAGAGCCTTCCCCCAGTTAGAGAGGACCAGGAGAGAACTCTAAAAATGAAAGTAGAAGACCAAGCATGGGGGAAGAAGAGATCCAAACTTCAAGATACCTTCCTGCACATCAGAGACATCTTCAGGCAGTGGTTCAGACAGTTCTGCTACCTAGAGACTAGCAACTTTGCCATCAATGGCTTAGGCCCGAGTTCCACACCAAGGAGCACATCTTGGAACTGCTAGTCCTGGAGCAGTTTCTGGCTATCTTGCCTGAGGAGCTCCAGACCTAGTTAAGACAGCATCATCCACAGAATGGAGAGGAAGCCGTGACTGTGCTGGAGGATTTGGAAAGAGAACTTGAACCCAGACAGCAGGTGGGAAGAAGGGATGATTTTTTAACAAATGTTTTATCACCACCCTTTCTAAAAAAATTACATCACTGTCACTTTCCAATGTTTTCCCCTTACCTCCTTCCTGTCCCAGAGAATTCTCTCTTGTAAAAAAGCACAGTAATGCAAATAAATCAACATATTGGCCAATGTTTGACAATGTGACCTCATTCCATTCCTATATTCAATCATCTCTTTTTTAAAAACAAATTTTATCAGTATATTTTCTTTTTGCATAAACTACAAAAAAACAAACAAACAACTGTTTGCTTCAGTTCCTCATCTGTAAAATGAGCTGGAGAAGGAAATGGCAAACTACCCCAATGTCTTTGCCAAGAAAACCACGAAATGGGGTTACAAAGAGTCAGACATGACTGAGTAACAACAATAGTCTAAGTCACTCATTATACAAATAAAGAATAAAGGTCTAGAAAAATAGTCTAAGAAGGTCACAAAGTTATCAAAGTCTAGAAAACAAACATGGTCTCTTGACTCCTGTGTCTGGTACCCTACCTACAAATAAGCAAATGTATAAAACAGATAAATGACAAAAAGATTCATCACATTAAAAAGGGGAGGGTAGGGGAGAGTAATTTTATGATTTACCAATTAATTTATCTGTTTGAACAATTTGATTTTTGTCAATAGAATAATGGACATAAGAGACAGCAGACTTGGATTTTCATAGCAGTAGGCCCTGCTAACTTTATGACTTTCACACACTACTATTCTAGGCCTTTAATTCCTCATTTGTTCAATAAGTGAGTTGTACTAGATGACCTATTTGCTTCTACGTCTCAGACTCATAGGATCATAGATATCGAGTTAGAAGTAGCCTTAGAGGAAAATGAATTCCATATCATAATTTCACAAATTAAGGCTCAGAGAGATTGAGTGAGTGACCTGCTCAGGATCATGCAACTAGTAAGTGTCTAAGGAAGGATTCGAACTCAGGTCTTCCTGATTCTAATTCCAATGCTGTAGCCATTGAACCAGCTATCTGTCTCTGCTCTATACTGAATCATCATCAGTCAAGGCACATTTATAATCATGTTATCCCAGAATTAAACTACAGTAAAAATCATATGGACAACCAGTGTTGCTGATTCTAGTGTTATTTAGACTGTTTATCTTGAGCCATTGGATGTGTGATTTTGACTGAGTTAATTTAACAATGTACCAAATAATAGAGGATTCTGTTTTAAACTAACATCTGATCAGTTTCGGGTTACTTGAAAATTAATATAATTTCAGCAACTGAAAAAGGGTCAGTCAAATGATAATGGAAACCAAACAGAAGTTGAATGGAGTAATATGTAATCTACCACCATGATTCTATTCCAAATGCAAATCAAATCTTATTCTAAATACACTAGAGATATTTACTACTTAGCATTATAACATAGGCTCAAAAGAGGCAAGAAAAATATGAGTTAGCTCTAAGATTAAGGGTGACAGCAAGGAATAACTGAAAAGCATTGGGTATAGGGGGTGAGGGTCAAAGAATCTAAATTATCATAGGAAAATTGGGAGAATTAAGAAAAAAATCAGGAGAATCAAATATCAAATTGAAAGAGAATATAACGCAGGCCTGGGAATTGTTCTTTAGTTGTATTATGTATTTTTGTCTCCTGAATTTAGAAAAGATGACATTTTATAAATTTAATGACTTTGTACTCAAAACAACAATAACAACAACTCCATTTTAAATTTAAGTTAAAATATGGTGGACTTTGATAGAATACTTTAAAAAAGTGAAAGTTTTTTAAGTTGTCTCTTCTTTAAAATTATATAACCCAATGTACATACTTCTATATGTCAAAATATGCATGATATTTGCTAGAAATATGCTTGACACTAATAAGATATCAAGGAAAATTTGTCAAAGCAGAGTTCAGAGGAATTGAACACTTTGCCCCCCACACTCCCTCTATTTTCAGAAGCAAGATGAGCTATACATTGTTGGCTCAAGGCAGATCCTCCCACCAAGAGATGGACTAGTCCACTATTCCTTAGGTCACCATCTTCTCTACATGCTCATTACGTAACACCCCTTAGTGCGATTCTGCCTCCCAAATGTGCTTTAACATAGGATCATGATCAGAAAATGGAGGGATAATTTTATGAGGGGTGTGTTTACTTATATGCAGGAAGTTCATTAAGCAAGTGCAGTGAAGCAAAACCTTCTCCAGGTAACTCTAGGTCATTTTTCTTGGCTAGTTCCAGCTAGCTGTAGATTTGGTTCCTGTATCAAAAGACCACTGTCTGTCTTTTGATTGGTTGAATCCACCTATAGTCTGCTGGCCTTCATATTATCTAACTTATTCTCAATGACTTCATCAATTAACAATAACTTACTATGGAAACTTAACCTTTGCTGCCTCTCACATCATTGATGTAGGTAATTCTTTCTGATAAACAGCCTATCCAAACTTGCCATATTTATCATAATTAAAAAGTATGTTTTAATTCCATTTCAGCATATTTCAAATAAACTACTTTTCCTTGGTGTTTTGCTAGTTTATAGACAGAAGGACTAATCAAACACCCTCAGTTTAGAGATGAGAAAACTGAGGCTCAGAGAGGTATATAACTTGACTAAAGTTGCAAGATAATTGTCATCATCATCACAGTGACAATATTAATAAACAACATTTATACAACTCTTTAGATATTGCAAAACACTTTACACATGCTCTCTCATATGAGCCTAACAAATAATCTTGTAAGGTAGGTGCTATTACCCCCATTTTACAGAAAAATAAACAGACAGAATTTCAATGACTTGTATAATGTTAAACACCTAGTAAATATCTGAGAGAGGGTTCCAACTCTAGTCTTCTAAGTATAGCATTCTATCACACAAACTAGCTGTCCCAGAAGCAGGATATCAATACGAGTCTATTTCCAAAGTTAGTGCTTTCTACTGTACCTAATCACAGATGATTAGGCCACGGAGGATAAATGAAAACACATACACACACACACACACACACACACACACACACACATAAATTGAATACAAAAATGATTTCCTGAAAAAAATAATCCATCTCAGAAATGGCCTATTAGGAAATAAACCACATAAACACTAAACTTAATCTTTAAAAAATAGGTTTTCATCTCAAAGAAAAAATACAAGAGAGCACAACTGAGCCAGAACTTCTCAAGGGTCACAAAACTTCTCCACAATTTCCAGACTCTACACAGGGCCTGATCTCCTTTATGCTGTAGTTAATATTTAAATATTAAATAAGATAAATTAAAATAAGATAATTACTAGCAAACAAGTAAATGCTGACTCCAGGAACTCTGAAACTGGGAGGGAGTTTTTATATGTCACCAGATCTTGAAGAAGATAAATTGCACTCAAAACATAATTTTCATGACATTTCTATATGTGATAAATTAATTTTTTTGGTATAGTTACAGCTGAACTTTGATTTTTTTTCAATATTTTTACATTATTATTTTGCTGAGGAGCACTGGAACAAATTAATGTTATTAAGGAAATATAATAATACCCTTTTAATAGATTAATTTACTTGTCTTTAATTATCTTATTTTTGTGTTTTAGCCTGAATGACATATTATATGGAAAGCTACACTTTGAGTCAGGAAGACCTGGGTTCAAACATTGCCTCTAATGCTTTCTATTTCAAGTAACTCTTTTCACTTTGTTTAGCCCCTCAGTGTTTCTTTGTGGAAGGTCTGGGTCTCTGTTCTCTTGGTGTAGGGTTAAGAGGGAAAGTAAATTATTTTTTCTTCACTTTTAGGTAGGAAAGTTTTGTATGATTTTCCTCTTATTTAAGTACCTACAGTGCTAGCTAGGGTTTTCTAACTCTTTTCTCTTGCAAATGACTTCTTTTCCTGCTTTTTTTGACAAATGATCTTCCTTAGGAGATGTTGTGTGTATAGTGATCCTGGGTTGGGGTCAGAACTGGGGTACAAATCTATCTCTACTTAATTACTACCAAATTGCCCTACACATAGCATATGCTCCAAAAATACTTTTGTTATAATCCCTTTCTGAGTTCTATTATTTCTTTTATAAATTTTTAGTATTGATTAGAACTAAATACTTAGAAATACAAATTTGTAGTTCAAATTATTTAAAGAGACATACAAGGGTATCTCATATCATTGGGGTCCCTCAACAAGGACATGGCATAGGACCTCAGTCAATTAATTATTAATGAACATAACCATGTGTCCTCATTCTGCATATATATCCCTGAGATGTGAAGGTCATGCCACTGGAAAACAAGCTGTTATTAAGACTTACAAACTAGAAAACTTATAAGGAAGCAAAGAAAAGAAGGACAGCTCTGAGGACAACATACAGGCTTTCTTGAAATGAAAATTTATTGTTGCATATTTTGAATCCTTTCTTCTGTTCTACTATGCATGACATGCCTTTTTTTCTTTTCTTACTTTGTATTTAAGTTGCAATAAATAAGTATGATACTTTTTTTTTCTCTATTCTGTATTCATATTCTGATGTTTGAGTCTAAAATAAAATTAAAAAAAAATGAAATAATAAAGGACACCAAAAAAAGGAAAAGGAAACAAAAAAAATAGAATATGTGCTTCTTGTAAGTAGGAGCTGTCTTACTTTTATATTTTTTCCAAAACTTACTGTAGTATATTGCCCATCATAATCATTTAACTCATGCTTTTTCATTCATTCAATGAATGATTCATTCAAGTCTCACCTCTGGGACATATTGATTATGTGACCTGGGCAAGTCACCTAATTTATCAAGGTCCCAGCAACTCTCTAAAGTTATAAACTGCAGAAAAGTTGTCAATATGCATTGGAAGAGTTTCTTCCTCAGATAGTGCTTTACCATCAATGAAATCACAGGTACAGACCAATCCTAATTATATCACAGCATCAATAACTGGAACTATTTATTTTTAAATGGAAGGACTTATGTTCTCACCTAGAATGCATATAGGAAACTATTTTGTATTGTTTCATTTTTATTAGATTGTTACTGGAGGATGTCTAGACAGAATCAAAGGTAATGTAATTTCAGATGTATTATATTAGGATATGTAGAATTTATATTCCATAATCTTGCACAACAACTCAATTTAAACAAAATTCAATTTAAATCAACTGATGATTATTTCTCAATAAAGGAAGAAAAATGTTAAGAATGCTAATTTATAGAAAATGTGAAATTTACAAAGAGTGACAGATATGGTATAGTTTATCCATCAGAATACATTTATAATTGTAGGCTCAGTGTTCTTTGCCTGGGATTGATAATTTTAATTTTACAGTCCCTACATTATACTTTTAAATTTTACTGGTTTAACTGAAGGAAGGCATATGAGATTATTTTAGTTCTTATAGTTCTTTTAAAGATAAAGATTTATAACTTAGGTAAAGAAAGAAATGCCATGACTTCCTAAATATGTGGATTGAATGAAGCTGGGAGAAAAAACTAATGTATTCGATGAAAATTCAAAAACAGTATTTCAAAAATCTCCATTACTGGAATAGCATGTTTGACAAATTCAAGCAAAAAAAAAAATTAAACTGTACTATGCAATAACACAATTAGAGAAGTACAGTGGCCAAAAAAAGGTCATAAAATCTCATTTGAAAAAAGTCCTGGGGGCAGAGCCAAGATGGCGGAGTAGAAAGACACACATAACGCTAGCTCCGAATCCACAGCCCATAAAATATCTATAAAAAAGAGCTCCCAACAAATTCTGGAGCAGCAGAAGCCACAAAACAACAGAACAGACGAGATTTCTGTTTCAGAGAGCCTGAAAACCTCTCGCAAAAGGTCCTTTGCACTGCAGACCCTGAGCTGAGCCCAGCCCTGCCTTGACCACACGGCACCAAAAGGAGAAGATCCGAGCAGGCTTCAGGGACAGAATCTCCAGCAGCTGCGTGGGTCCCTCTACCCACAGGCCCCAAAGGTTGGTGAGAGGGTCTT
The DNA here is from genome assembly GCF_028372415.1 of Notamacropus eugenii. Taxonomy (NCBI): domain Eukaryota; kingdom Metazoa; phylum Chordata; class Mammalia; order Diprotodontia; family Macropodidae; genus Notamacropus; species Notamacropus eugenii. The sequence continues at coordinate 134,640,987 of NC_092875.1, read as the reverse complement.
CTCGGCTTGCCAAGAGGGGAGTGGGGTGCAACCATAACTCAGTCCCCCTCGGGAGGCAGTGGCGGAGGTGGGAGCAGACCTGGGCTCCCCCAGCAGGCAGGAGCCTGGATCCATTGTTGAAGGTCTCTGCATAAATGCCCTGAGGGAACTCAGCCCTGAGAGGCAGCCCTGCCCCCACCTGAGCAGCCGAACTTAATCTCACACTGAATAGCAGCCCTGCCCCCACCCAAAGCCCTGAGGCTGGGAAGTAGCATTTGAATCTCAGACCCCAAGCACTGGCTGGGCAGATCTGGAGGCCAAGTGGGTGTGAAGAGGATATTCAGAAGTCAAGTCATTGGCTGGGAAAATGCCCAGAAAAGGGAAAAAAAAAAAATAAGACTATAGAAGGTTACTTTCTTGGTGAACAGGTATTGCCTCCCTTCCTTTCTGATGAGGAAGAACAATGCTTACCATCAGGGAAAGACACAGAAGTCAAGGCTTCTGTATCCCAGCCCACCCAATGGGCTCAGGCCATGGAGGAGATCAAAAAGGATTTTGAAAATCAAGTTAGAGAGGCAGAGGAAAAACTGGGAAGAGAAATGAGTGACATGCAAGCAAAGCATGAAAAACAAGTAAACACCCTGCTAAAGGAGACCCAAAAAAATGCTGAAGAAAATAACACCTTGAAAAATAGGCTAACTCAATTGGCAAAAGAGGTTCAAAAAGCCAATGAGGAGAAGAATGCTTTCAAAAGCAGAATTAGCCAAATGGAAAAGGAGATTCAAAAGCTCACTGAAGAAAATAGTTCTTTCAACATTAGAATGGAACAGATGGAGGCTAATGACTTGATGAGAAACAAAGAAATCACAAAACAAAACCAAAAGAATGAAAAAAATGGAAGATAATGTGAAATATCTCATAGGAAAAACAACTGACCTGGAAAATAGAACCAGGAGAGACAATTTAAAAATTATGGGCCTACCTGAAAGCCATGATCAAAAAAAGAGCCTAGACATCATCTTTCATGAAATGATCAAGGAAAACTGCCCTGAGATTCTAGAACCAGAGGGCAAAATAAGTATTCAAGGAATCCACTGATCACCGCCTGAAAGAGATCCAAAAAGAGAAACTCCTAGGAACATTGTGGCCAAATTAGAGAGTTCCTAGGTCAAGGAGAAAATATTACAAGCAGCTAGAAAGAAACAATTCAAGTATTGTGGAAATACAATCAGGATAACACAAGATCTAGCAGCTTCTACATTAAGGGATCGAAGGGCGTGGAACAAGATATTCCAGAAGTCAAAGGAACTAGGACTAAACACAAGAATGAAGAGAACCATGAAAAGGTAAACAGCAAAGAGAAGTCATAAGGGACTCACAAAAGTTGAACTGTTTACATTCCTACATGGAAAGACAATATGTGTAACTCTTGAAACTATTCAGTATCTGGGTACTGGGTGGGATTACACACACACACATGTACACGCACACACACACACACGTAGAGACAGAGTGCACAGAGTGAATTGAAGAGGATGGGATCATATCTAAAAAAAAATGAAATCAAGCAGTGAGAGAGAAATATATTGGGAGGAGAAAGGGAGAAATGGAATGGGGCAAATTATCTCTCATAAAAGAGGCAAGCAAAAGACTTCTTAGTGGAGGGATAAAGAGGGGAAGTGAGAGAAAAACATGAAGTTTACTCTCATCACATTCCACTAAAGAAAGCAATAAAATGCATACTCATTTTGGTATGAAAACCTATCTTACAATACAGGAAAGTGGAGGAGAAGGGGATAAGCAGGGTGGGGGGGGATAATGGAAGGGAGGGCATGGGAAGGACAGAGCAATTTGAGGTCAACACTCATGGGGAGGGACAGGATCAAAAGAGAGAATAGAAGTAATGAGGGAAAGGATAGGATGGAGGGAAATATAGTTAGTCTTATACAACATGACTATTACGGAAGTCATTTGCAAAACTACACAGATTTGGCCTATATTGAATTGCTTGCCTTCCAAAGGGAAGGGGTGGGGAGGGAGGGAGGTAAAGAAGTTGGAACTCAACATGTTAAGAACAACTGTGGAGTACTGTTCTTGCCACTAGGAAATAAGAAATACAGGTAAAGGGGTATAGAAAGTTATTTGGCCCTACAGGACAAAAGAGAAGATGGAGACAAGGGCAGAGAGGGATAATAGAAGAGAGAGCAGATTGGTGATAGGGGCAAGTAGAATGCTCAGTGTTTTGGGGTGGGGGGAGGGGACAAAAGGGGAGAAAATGTGGAACCCAAAATTTTATGAAAATGAATGTTAAAAGTTAAAAAAATAAATGAATGAATGAATGAATGAATGAATGAATAAATAAAAAGAAAAGAAAAGAAAAAAGTCCTAGGGGGTTTAATGGCCTGCAAAGTCTTGTTCTCCACAGCTACTTCTAGGCTCCCTCCATGTATCTCTTAGGAACCTCTCCTCCTTTGTGGTTCATACTATCCAATTTTATCAGATATCCAGAGGCTGGCAGCTGTTACTTATGAACCTACAGGATACTCTCCTTCCTTCTTCAATAAGTGCCCCCTTATCCTATCATTTATCATACTTTCTCAAACCCAAACTTTGTACTATTTCCATAATATGCCTGACTACGCTGTCCACTACAAATTTATGTTATCTCATCTGAAACTTCATGCAGGATGGGAATCCTTTTATATTCTCACTAATCAAGTCACTACCCCACTTACAATAATAGCTTTTTTCAAATTTTTAATCCTTGCTTAAGCCTCTCATAGCATACCCTCCTCTTACTTTCCTAGCTAGCTAGGGATCAAATCTCATTTGTTGCCTTTCCCACTGAGTACTCTCTCTTCTCCTTTCCTCTCAGATGACTCAGAAATCTTCCTCCATTATCTCCTCCTTCACTCTTGTGTCTCTAGAACAAGTGGCCTTTTTCTCAAGGCAACTTCTTACATATTCATCCTTGATTCCATCCCCTCCAGTCTTCTCTAACACATTGTTCCAATTATTATCTTGACTTGTTCTTGAATTTTGGATCTTTTCCTATCTGGTGGTTCCTTCCAGGATGCCTATAAACGTGCCTATGTTTCTTCATTGTTAAAAAACAAAACAAAACAAAAAACTCACTTGATCCAACCATCCCTAGTAGTTTTGATACTAAACTCTTACTCCCTTCTATGGCTAACTTTCTTGAAAAACTGTCTAAACAATGTGTCTCCAATTACTTTCCATGCACTTTCTTCTAAACTCTCAAGCTCTCTGTATCCTGGATTCTAGACTCATGGTTCAACTGAATCTGATCTCTCCAAAGTCATTAGTGTTATACTTCTCAGTTCTCATTGTTATTTACCTCTCTGACACTACCAATTACGCTCTCTTCCTGGATATTTCTACCCTCTAGGTTTTCATGACATGGCTTTTATTTTTCCTGGTTCTCCTACTTGTCTGAGCATTCATTTTCAGCCCCATTTGCTGAATTCTTATCCCCATCATGTTCCCTAACTCTGGGTGTCCCAAGGATCAGTCCTGATCCCTTTTCTCTTCTCCCAGCCTCACTGGTTATCTCATTGGCTCCCATGAGTTTAATTAGCATTTTTATATAATCTGTAACCTATCTCTTGAACTCTAGTTGCACATCACCAACTATATCCTAGACATCTCAAACTTAATGTCCCATAAGTATTTCAATGACATGTCCAAAATGAAACTCATGTTATCTTTTCCCCAAACTCTCCCTTCTTCGAAGCATTCCTATTATTGTAGAAGGGCACTTTCATCTTTTTCATCATCCATGCTCACAACTTCAGTGTCAATCATGACTCCTCACTAACTGTTAATACACACAAATCAAATCTACTATCAAATCTTGTCATCTCTACATTCACACTATTTCTTTTATATTTCATTTTCTCTCCATTTACACAGCCATCACAATAATAGGGGCACTCATTACCCCTCACCTGAACTACTACAAGACACTTTTAATTATTTTCTTTTTCTTCCTCAAGCCTCTTCTCACTCCAATTCATTCTCCATTTTTAGGCCAAATTGATTTTTAGAAAGTCTAGAGCTGATTCTGTCAGTCCACCCCACCCCCCACACACACATACAATAAACTATAGTGACACCCTATTCCCCTGTAATGGAATATAAATTCCTTTGTTTGGTATTGATAGGTCTCTTTATAACATAGCTCCTCTCTCCTTTTCTATTCTTCTTACATTTTCCTCACCTGTTTACACTCTATACCAGCCATGGGGGTTTTCACTAGCTTTTTCCCTTGCCTGCAATGCTCTCTTTCTTCACCTCTTCCTCCATCAAGACACAGTTTTAAGTCCTACTATCTCTTCTGCAGGAGGATTTACAAGCACAGCCCACATCTCTAGTGCCTTTCTTTTGGGCTTACCTTCCATCTACAGTACATAACTCTTCTCTGTGCATAGTACCTGTTTCTCTTGTACCCAGGAACCCTGAGGGTCCTCCCCTTCTAGTTTGATTTGTTTTAAAGGGCCAATCCCTTGAGTAAATAAAGAGGCCTATCCATGGAATAGATTTATCTCACTCAAAGTGAGAATGTGATAAAATGGCAAAGGTCTCACATTGCATCTTGGGCCATCTCTAGTCTTCCTGATGAATATCAGGCCACTGGACCCAGATGGCTCTGGAGAAGAAAGTGAGGCTGGTGACCTTGCACAGCCTTCCTTCACTCAAATCAAAGTCAAATGCAAGTCATGTCATCATTTTGATGTCATGGTCCTCTTTGAGAACAAAGGCCAAACACCAGAACGATAACAATAAGACAAGAAAAAGAAATTGAAGGAATTAGAATAGACAATGAGGAAAGAAAACTATCACTCTTTGCAGATGATATGATATTATACTTGGAGAATCAACTAAAAACTACCTGAAATAATTAATAATTTTAACAAAAGTTGCATGATACAAAATAAACCCACATAAATCATCAGCATTTTTATATATTACTAACAAAGACTAGCAACAAGAGATAGAAAGATAAATTTCATCTAAAATAACCTCAGACAATATAAAATACTTAGGAGTCTGCCTGCCAAAACAAGCCCAGAAACTATGAGAACACAATTACAAAACACTTTTCACACAAACACAGTCAGACCTAAACAACTGGGGAAAAGGTAATTGTTTAGGGGTAAGCTGAGCCAATGTAATAAGAATGACAATTGTACCTAAATTAATCTATTTATTCAGTGTTATATCACTCAAACTACCAAAAATTTTGTAGAGCAAGAAAAATATAATAAAATTCATCTGGAAGAACAAAAGGTCAAGGATATCAAGAGAATTGATGAAAAAAATATGAAGGAAAGTAATCTAGCTGAAGCAGATCTCAAACTGTACTATAAAGCTTTAATTACTGAAATAATCTGGTACTGGCTAAGAAATAGAGGGGTGGATCAGTGGAATAGATTAGGTACACAATGCATTAGGTACACATTACATAGTAATCTTGTATGGAATTAAGTCAAAGATCCAAGCTTTTGAAACAAAAACTCATTGAAAAAATAACTGCTGGGAGAAAACTGGAAAAGACAGAAACTAGGTATAGATCATTTCACATTGTTTACTAAAATAAGGTCAAAATGGGTACATGATTTACACATAAAGGGTGAAATAAGCTAATTAGGAAACCATGGAATAGTTTATTTGTCGGAATGATTGATAATGGAAGAATTTAGGACTAAAGTAAATGTAAAACACATTACAAAATATAAAATAGATAATTTTGATTATATAAAATTTAAAGGTTTTTGCACAAACAAAACCAATGCAACCAAAATTTTTAAAAAAGCAGGAAAATGGAGAAAAGCAATTTGCAACAAGTATCTCTGATAAAGGCCTCATTCCTGAAATACATTGAGAACTGAGTCAATTTTATAAAAATATAAGTCATTCCCCAATTGATAAATGGTCAAAAGATAAATAAGTACCTTTCAGATAAAGAAATCGAAGCTATCTACAGTCATGTGAAAAAATGCTCTAAACCACTATTGATTAGAGAAATGTCAATTAAAACAACTCTGAGGTACCACCTCACACCTATAAGATTGACTGATAAAAAAGGAAAATGATGCATGTTGGAGGGAATGCAGGAAAACTGGGACACTAATGAACTGTTGGTGGAGTTGTGAAATGATCCAACTGTTCTGGAGAACACTTTGGAACTATGCCCAAAGGGCTATAAAACTATGCATACCCTTTGATCCAGCAATAAACTGCTAGATCAATATCTGGAAAAATCAACAACACAAAAAGGTAAAAGGACCTATTTTTACAAAAATATTTAAAGCAGCTTTTTGTGTGTGGTGGCTAAAAATTGGAAATTGCAGGGATGCCCATTAATTGGGGAATGACTAGACAAGCTATGGTATATGATTGTGAGGGAATATTATTGTGCAATAAGAAATGGCAAACAGGATGATTTCAGAAAAAGCTTGAAAGATGTACCTGAAGTGATGCAAAGTGAAGTGAACAGAACCAGAAGAACATTGTACACAGTAACAGTAACACTGCATACTGAAAAATTGTGAATGACTTAGTTATTTTCAGCAATACAGTAATCCAATATAGTCCCAAAGGACTAATGATAAAGCATACTATCAACCCTCAGAGAAAGAAATGATATTGATTGAACACATACTGCAGCATACTATTTTCACTTTCTTTATCTCTTACTTGAGTCTTCTTATGCAAAATGATTAATAAAGAAATGTTTTATATGTTTGCACATGTAATAACCTATATCTCAGGGAGAAGGAAGATGGGGAGGGAGGACAGAATAGAATTTGGAACTTTTTTAAAATGACAAAAATTGCTTTAACAAGTAACTGGGGTGAAATAAAATATCATATATCAAATTCTTTCAAAAAATTGTCAAGGAAAGCACAATACAAAGAGTAGTCTGCATCTCTGAGATCACCTTTAGTCCAAGGCATACTCTTTACCAGTTTAGCTTTTCATAGTTTCATTATTTGATCAGTGTCAGTTATTCTACATGCAGCTTTTACAGTGCCCCATTAGAACTAGTCTTTGCATGATAATTTGGGGATACGTAATGTGGATAACTCTAATAAAAAAGCTGTGGGAATCTCTGCAAAATAGTTGTCACTGTAACATTGATTTAGTAATAAAGTCAAAATATTTGAATACTTTCCAAATTTAAAGTAGATTTCTATTACCATGTAAACCACTTCCTTCTTTTCTCTCTTTAGTGAGAATAACAGAATGGCTTCTTATTCCTTCAAATATAAAAATTTTATTGCCTTTGATATGTTCTCTCAAGGCTAAGGAATTTTCCTTTAGAAATTACTATACTCTTCCAATTTTTAATTATTTTGTTGCTCTTCTCAAGAGATTTCCAAAGGACAATTAAGATTAATATTCCCAAATAGTTTTTAATTGTAGAATTAAGTAGTTAATTCATTTCTAGATTATGATTCATTTTAACTGCCCATCCCCTTAAGCCCACCCCCATATACACAATCCTATGTTGAAAGGGGAAAAGGGGACACAAGGGTCACCAGCCAATACAAATAATGTATTGGTAGATGCTATTTTCCCACAAAGGAAGGAAAAACACTTATTTTTTACTAGTCAAGTCTGTTCTTATTTACAAACTTTTAAAATGTATCACAAAAAAACTTGAGATATTTTTTTTTTCTGTAGTGCTAAACACCTTGGGAAATTTGAGGTCCTCAATGGAGCAACTGACATGTAATGTTAAATAGTACTAAGCACTTCCAGAACTCCATTTCAGTAAACCTCCTAAGGTAGATGCTAAAAATAACCTTGAAAGTATAAATAATTTGATAGTAGCTCTTACAGAAATGTGTTAATTGCACTCTAGGGAGGTGTAGCAAATAGAATTCTTGGAGGACCTTACCTAGTGGTCAGTCAATTTCATAGAAGCTATTGTTTCCCAGGTTCATGAAATATTATCTAGGACCAATAGATATAGCTGTACATTTCATATCTTAATGACAGATAAAGTGATGCTAACATCACCTCCACCCTTTTCCTTACTCCAACAGCAGCTCTTTTGAATCTTGAAATTAGGGGAAGGTTATCAGATTCCTACAAGTAGAAAATAATGGTTTTATCCATTTCAGAACAAAACAATTCCAATTATTTACCACTTCAAGGCAAATAATTAAATATTCAATAAACAAGGCAAAATTTAGTGAAAGAATGAAAATTCAATCTCAATCTAAATTCTAAGTGTGCTTAGAGGTGCTATGAACATTTCAGAGAACAAAATTTAATAACCTTAGGAATATTAATGTCCTTTTTATAATTCAAGAAACACACACACACAGTAACAAAGACACTCCAACTCAAGTTAACATTCTCAAGTCATAATAACAAGGAATTAAACAGAAGGTCAATTTTTAGATTGCAGTTACTCTTTGGCCCTGCATCAGCTAGCTCCCTGCTAGAGGGGTTCACGAAGCCCCTCACCTCCACTCCTAGCCCACCCATTATGGGGAGCAACCTAGAGGCCCTCCAGAGGAGTAACATCAAAGCCCAAGCTTGAGTCATCTGACAGATGGTAAGAGGGATGCCTGTACTTACTGGACTGAGCTACTAAACAGACTGCCCCTGCCTCTGGCCAACCTCATGCAGCTGGAGGTGCTGGAAATCCTTACAAAGAGCCTCCATGGTTACAGCATAGGGATCCAGAAAGACCATAAACTGACCCAGCAGCTCCAGCAGCATGTGGACAGCTGTGTAAGAATCTGAAGGGTCACCACTTCACCTGAGCACCTCCTGGCCTCCATGAGAATCACTTCCTGCCAGTTTGCCCTACCCACTGACCTCACTATCTCCCAAAGGACTCTGCCCCAGCCTGCCCCTCCATAAATAAAGGCTGTCTGCTACCTGCTCTGCCAATAATAATAATAATAATAATAATAAAGATAAGTGTTCTTCTTAGTGTTTATAATTATTAGTTGTATTATTTTATTTTAGAAGACTGTAACAAAATATATTTTCAAGATAAATAAGTCTTAGTATCCAGATTTGAACTGTAATAGTGATTTTGTAGTTAGTGAAATGCCCAGAATTGCATCATGATTTAAAGTTTTGCAAATAGGCACTTAATAAAACATGAGTAGTGGAAATATGATTAATATATGGAAACCAAGTTCATTTATATTGGTATTCAAACTTTATATTATCTGAATTCAGAATTCTGCAAAGTTGCTCATCTTTATTCCTTAGGTCCATGACTGGATTTAATTTTGATTAGTAAAAGAACTAGTTAGACTCATGGTAATTTTCCCAATTTTCACTAAAGTCTGAAAATTATTTTTAATGATTGTACACTGGATCTTAATAACTTTATGATTGAGATGTCAGTTCAGAAAATGCAAAATTGACTGAGTGAATGCTTTAGTTCCAACCTAGCCTAGAGAAATATAGAACTCTCAAAACATGCAACTATCTTACTTAGGTTTGAAAGACAAAAATTTGACAAGAAGTAAATTATTGACTAGGTGTGCTGTATCCTAGGCTGCTTACAAAAGTTCAAAATAAAATATTTATTGTAGCTTAAGTACAAGTTTATTGTAGTTTAAGACCTGGAATTAGAGGAAGGCTGTTAGATTCATAAAATTACAGAATAAACAACAAAAATTAAATTCAGCTTCAAATTTTCATTTCCAAAATGAAAACTGGACTAAAAGTTTTAATGTTAGTTCCTTGAGATACCTAAAGTCTAATAAATATGGAAATGGGAAGTATGTACAGGGTGTAGGTGGTGAGAGGATTACTGCATTGCATAATCATATTCAATTAAATTATTTAGAATCTATGCCATGGATTAAGAGGTATATATCAGACAAATAATATCGATCAGATTGATCTAATACAAATTAAGGCAGGACAATGATATTTAATGAATTATATCCTTCCTCTGTTGTATAGAGCAACAGTACAAGACAATGTCAATTTTTTTTTTTAATTTAACTTTTAACATTTATTTTCACAAAATTTTGGGTTACAAATTTTCTCCCCTTTTATCCCCTCCCCCCCCCAAACCCAAGCATTCTAGTTGCCCCTGTGACCAATCTGCTCTCTCTTCTATCCTCCCTCCCTGCCCTTGTCTCCGTCTTCTCTTTTGTCCTGTAGGGCCAGATAGCTTTCTTAACCCCTTAACCTGTATTTCTTATTTCCCAGTGGTAAGAACATTACATTTGATCCTAACACTTTGAGTTCCAACTTCTTTAGCTCCCTCCCTCTCCATCCCTTCCCCTTGGAAGACAAGCAATTCAATATAGGCCAAATCTGTGTAGTTTTGCAAATGATTTCCATACTAGTTGTGTTGTATAGGACTAACTATATTTCCCTCCATCCTATCCTGTCCCCCATTACTTCTATTCTCTTATGATCCTTTCCCTCCCCATGAGTGTCGACCTCGGATTACATTCTCCTCCCCATGCCCTCCCCTCCAACCTCCCCCCCACCCTGCTTGTGCCCTTGTCCCCCACTCTCCTGCATTATGAGATAGGTTTTCCTATCAAAATGAGTGTGCATTTTATTCTTTCCTTTAGTGGAATGTGATGAGAGTAGACCTTATGTTGTTCTCTTGCCTCCCCTCTTTATCCCTCCACTAATAAGTCTATTGCTTGCCTCTTTTATGAGAGATAATTTGCCCCATTCAACTTCTCCCTTTCTCCTCCCAATATTTCTCTCTCACTGCTTGATTTCATTTTTTTTTTAAGATATGATCCCATCCTCTTCAATTTACTCTGTGCATTCTGTCTCTATGTATGTGTACGTGTGTGCATGTGTGTGTATGTACTCCCACCCAGTACCCAGATACTGAAATGTTTCAAGAGTTACAAATATTGTCTTTCCATGTAGGAATGTAAACAGTTCAACTTTAGTAAGTCCCTTATGACTTCTCTTTGCTGTCCACCTTTTCATGGTTCTCTTCATTCTTGTGTTAGAAAGTCAAATTTTCTTTTCAGCTCTGGTCTTTTCATCAAGAAAATTTGAAAATCCTCTATTTCATTGAAAGACCATTTTTTCTCCTGAAGTATTATAGTCAGTTTTGCTGGGTAGGTGATTCTTGGTTTTAGTCCTAGTTCCTTTGACTTCTGGAATATCCTATTCCATTCCCTTCGATCCCTTAATGTAGAGGGTGCTAGATCTTGTGTTATCCTGATTGTATTTCCACAATACTTGAATTGTTTCTTTCTAGCTGCTTGCAATATTTTCTCTTTCACCTGGGAGTTCTGGAATTTGGCCACAATGTTCCTAGGAGTTTCTCTTTTTGGATCTCTTTCATGCGGTGTTCTGCGGATTCCTTGAATATTTATTTTGCCCTCTGGTTCTAGAATCTCAGGGCAGTTTTCCTTGATAATTTCATGGAAGATGATGTCTAGGCTCTTCTTTTGATCATGATTTTCAGGTAGTCCCAGAATTTTTACATTGTTTCTCCTGATTCTATTTTCCAGGGCAGTTGTTTTTCCAATAAGATATTTCACATTATCTTCCATTTTTTGAATCTTCTCGCTATGTTCTGTGATATCTGTCTTTCTCATAAAGTCCTTAGCGTCCATCTGTGCCATTCCAGTTTTGAAAGATCTATTTTCTTCAGTGAGCTTTCGAATCTCCTTTTCCATTTGGCTAATTCTGCTTTTGAAAGCATTCTTCTCCTCGTTGGCCTTTTGAACCTCTTTTGCCAATTGAGTTAGGCTAGTTTTCAAGGTGTTAATTTCTTCAACATTTTTTTGGTTCTCCTTTAGCAGGGAGCTGATCTGTTTTTCATGCTTCTCTTTCATCCCTCTCATTTCTCTTCCCAGTTTTTCCTCCACCTCTCTAACTTGATTTTCAAAATTCTTTTTGAGCTCTTCCATCGCCTGAGCCCATTGGGTGGGCTGGGGCACAGAATCCTTGATTTCTGTGTCTTTGCCTGATGGTAAGCATTGTTCTTCCTCATCAGAAAGGAAGGGAGAAAGTGTCTTTTCTCCGAGAAAGTACCCTTCAGTAGTTTTATCCCTTTTCTGGGCATTCTCCCCAGCCAGTGGCTTGACCTCTGAATATTCTCCTCACACCCACCTCACCTCCTGATTCCTCCCAGCCAGCGTTTGGGGACTGAGATTCAAATGCTGCTTCCCACCTTAGGGCTTTTGGTGGGGGCAGGGCTGCTATTCAGTGTGAGAATTAAGTTCAGATGGTCAGGTCGGGGCAGGGCCGCCTCTCAGGCACAGTTCCCTCAGGGGGTTTATGCACAGACCTTCCACAATGGATCCAGGCTCCCGCCCGCTTGGGGAGCCCCTGTCTGCAACCGCCTCTCACCTTCTATCTCCCGGGGGGGCCCGAGCCATGGGGGCACCCCACTCCCCTCTCGACCCGCCAATGAGACTCTCTCACCGACCCTCGTCACCTGTGGGTGGGGGGGCTTGTGCCACTGCTGGAGATCCCGTCTCCGTAGCCCGCTCGGATCTTTTCCTCACTGTGTCAAGGCCACTGCAGGGCTGCACTCAGCTCCCAGTCCCGGCGCCCAGTCTGCATCGCGAAGGACCCCCCGCGAGAGGTTTGCAGGTCTCTCCGGAACAGAAATCTCCCTCGCTCCAATATTCCGTGGCCTCTGGGTGCAGAATTCGCCGTGAGTTGGTCCCCTCTAGCCGTTCTGTGGGTTGTGGGTTCGGAGCTACGTGTATGTGCGTCTTTCTACTCCTCCATCTTGGCTCCGCCCCCGACAATGTCAATTTTTTAACAAATTGTTATTTGTATAATACTAGGGAGATTATTTTTCAGGTATAGTTTTGACAAATGACCACTAAGTCCCCTTTCTAGCTCTGAGTTTCTGTGTTTCTGCGAAAGTACTTTTCACATATACTAATGTCAGTTCTCCAACTCTCTGTTGAGTTAGCTAAAGCCAAATATCTGTGACAAGTAAAACACCAATTTTCCCCAAGTTCTGTTTTATACTGGATTCCATATTCCTAAACTAGAAGTTAGCTGAAATGATGATGATGATGGTGATGGTGGTGGTGGTGGTGATGATGATGATGATGACAGCTAACCTTTATATAGTGCTTACTATGAGCTAGGTACTTTGCTAAACACTTTATAATTACTATGTCATTTGATCTCAACAACCTTGGGAAATAGATCCTATTACAACCATCATTTTAGCCATAAGAAAACTGAAGATAAATGATTTGCCCAGGGTCACAAAGCCGGTACGTGTTGGAGGCAAGATTGGAACTCAGGTCTCCCTAACTACAAATCCAATACTCTATCCCTTGTACCATGTATCCTGACTTGAAATTTCTGCACCTACAACCAATGTCTGACTTTTCCTAAGGAAAGCATGTTTTCAAAGAACTGAGGAAACAATAGTGTTAATTACTGTTTGTTTGCTCAAGGAAGACTCAAGTGGTATATTACCTGGAACTTCTGAGTCTAAATTGATCTTATGGACGTGGGAACTTTTGATATCTAGTGGTGTAGCAAACGTAATGCTACTCCATACCTATTTATTGCTTGTTATACAATTTATTCTCCATATATAATGTAGTTCATTTACTTATATTGATAGAAAAAAAATGATTTTCTTAGTATTCTAGCATTTGTGCTTGTTTCAATGAGGAAACAACTCCATTAGGTCACATCTTTGTGTCATTATTTGAATACAGAATCTTCAAAATACAGTGGATTAGGTAATCAATTGGTGGGTTTAGAGGTAAATTCTGATTGAGTAAATCCACACACATCCCATAGACAAAGAGTGAAGCTACCTCATTTTGAGAGATAGAACTCAAGGAAATAAGGTCTTAGATTCTTAGATAGTCATAGAAATCGTAGAAATTCAGTTTTGTCCAGGTGAGACCAGTATAGCAAAACTCCCAGGTTAGAGTAACAGAATTCTCCCAGGGAGGCTTTTAATGTCATTTTGTGACTAAGTGAAAGAAAGAGTTCTATTGAGGGATGAGACAGCAGTTTCATGTATTAATAATGGCATATTTGTAGATATTTTATGTAAATTTTTTAACAAAACTACATATAAATTGGCATAAAAACCCAGCCAATTATGATTAATTTTTCTACTAATTCTTTTTCACTGCAAACAATTAGATTTGCCAAGAACTTTAACTATAATCTAGTTCAATTATCTAATTTTGCAGATATGAAAACTGAGTATCACTGTGGCTGTGACTTATACCAGTTAGAAGCAGCAGAGTCAGAATTCAACTCATGTCTTTTTACTCCAATTCTGGAATGCTATCTAGCCTCTTATCATAATTCAAATGAGATGTATATAAAAAAACAAAATACTTTGAAAACCTTGAAGATCTATATACATGCAAGATAGTTATTATTATTATTATTATTATTATTATTATTTACTATGTGATAGCTATGCATAATATTCCCTTGCTTTTAAGGTACATTTAAAATAATGTACCTTCTACACTGTCCTAGGATTTTGCCTTAAACTTTGTGTTGTTCAACTATATTTAGTTAAATTTTTAAGAATACTTGTCAATTAAAGCTACAGGGACATAGAAGCTGCAGGAAATGATCTCCAAACAGAGATGTTATGTGGAACTGTACTTCCCAGGGGAAGAACAAAAGAGGAAGTTAGAGAACATCTCCAAATAGACTTTTCTGACAGAAAGTTCAGATGTGTTTGGGAAGGTAGAGTCTTCTAACAGGCAGAATCAACCCCAGGTCCTACCAAAGTTTCTCCTGCTTGGACAGAAATTAGTAATGGCACCCAGAGGGACTTCCCAAAAGCCAGATTGTCCCCAAGTGAGTGAGCTAGAAGGGCTTCAGAGAATCCAGATGAGAAAGACTGAAACTGCAAGGGTATATTTAAGAGAATACATTCAGTGTAACCTTTCTTACAATTTGAGCTGTAAGAATCCAATTCCTTAATTTCCATGTGGGGAAAGAGTTCACTTAAGGGTAATGATGAAACTAGAAAGAAGCTACCTATATCTTCACTCCCAGAAAGGTAGACACATCCTAATTAAAAGGAAAGCATCAGGTGAAGAATGAGAAGTTGGCAGTAAGAAATAGATTCTCTAAGGAATTGTTCTCAAAGGCTGACTTGATTTTTTAAATGGCCTTTTATCTCAGAGTACATCAGATCATTATTGTAGCACATCTCTAAAGTGCTTAGACATGAATCTTATTACAAAGTTATTGTTGAAAATGACTCCGCTAGAACTTTTGTTCTTTAATTATAACAATAACATTCAAATATTTTGCATATCTGCAAGAGAGACAAAGACAATATAATCTCGTGGAAAGGTAAGAAAGACACAGGTTCAAGTCTTGACTTTAACACACACTGGTTGTACGACTCTTGGTTAGTCACTTAATCTTTAAGTGCCCCAGATACTTATTTAAGAAAATAAATTACAAAATAATTGCTTATCTGTTCTAGTACAAAGAGTTGTTCTTCACCAGATGATTCCTGCACACTTTGAAACACAGGGCTGTTCCCAAAAGGTAGTAGTAATAATGTGTTTCTACAAATTTAACTTTCATTTTGTTGCTGCTAACATAGTATTTATTTGTATGATTATATTCAGTATATATGGTTTTCAATGATGCATTTTCCATACTTTTTCACAGCTAATCCTTGATAACCTAGGAGATAAGGACCAAGTCCAGACAATGGCAAAAATTATGAAACCAGTTTAATTTATTTTCACTGAATTCTGGACACATTTTCCTCTTTTTCCATCACTTTCCTCACCTCTGGACATACATTGTTAACCTGTTTTCCCAGTTCTGTAAAAATTAATTGACTAAACCCATTCTGTCTCTACCAGAAAATGTGGGCCCCACCTCAGACAAAAACTATCCATAGGATTCTAGACCAGAGGACTCCTTAGTACATGGATCATGTAGTAATATGGTGACACTAGCTAACATCTCAATAGTGTTACAAGGTTTCCAAAGTGCTTTGCACACATTAACATGTCTGATCCTCAAAAAACCCTGTGGGGTAAGCTATTGTTATCTCCATTTTATAGGTGAGGAATCTGAACTCAAAGAGTTCAGGTGACTTGCCCAGGTTTATAGAATTAGTAAGTGTCTAAGTCAAGATTTGAATTCATGTTCTTGGCCCCCAAGTCCAGCCTTATATCCAGAGGTATATAATATATATAGCACTGTACCCAAAGTACTAGATTTGAGACTGATTTATATGTGTTTTTAATATTCTGGTTTATGAGGGGATGGGAACATTGTCTAGAATGATTTTATTTCCTTGTTTTCCCTTGGTTAAATGGCAAGGGAAGTTAGTTAGAAAACAATGACATAAGAATGTGGGCCAAAAGCACCAAAGGCTGACATATTTCCAGAAAATTTCCTAACTGGTTGAGAGTGAACCAGGTATTATAGAGTGGATCAATGAAGTCAATCCAGTATACTCAGATGAGCAAATCCAAATAACTTCCTCAGGAGTCTTCTGGGATAGAAGAGATCAAAATAATGGCTTATGGGAAAGAAGCTTGACTGCAGTGATGTCACTGGGTGCAATGGTACTTGAAAGTGAATGAATGCACATCCCTTTGCCCTTTGTTCACTCAAGAGAATCCTAATTGGTCTCCTAGTTTTCAGTCTCTTCCTTTTAATCAGTCCTTCATAGGCATACAAATAATCTTCTTAAAAGCACAAGTCTAACTATATCACTCTCTACTCAAGAAAATGCTATAACTCCGTAACTGTTCTAATATAAAATACAAAGTTCTAATATAGAAATACAACTGTTCTAATATACAATACAGTTTGGTATTTAAAACTTTTCAAAATCTGACTCCATCCTACCTTTCCAGAATTACTGCACATTAATGTGCTTCATTTAGTCCTTCAACCAAACTATAGGGGCATCTAGGTGGACCCTGGAGTCAGGAAGACCCAAATTCAAAAATGACCTCAGGTACTTATTGGGCAGCTAAGTGGTGCAGTGGATAGAGCACCAGTGCAGGAGACAGGAGGACCTTAGTACAAATCTCACCTCAGACACTTGACACTCACTACCTATGTGACCTTGGGCAAGTCGCTTAACTCCAAATACCTCATCCTGGGTCATCTCCTGTCATCCTGATGAATATGTGGTCACTGGATACAGATGGCCCTGGAGGAGAGGTGAGGCTGATGACCTGCACAGACCTCCCTCACTCAAAACAAAGTCAAGTGCAAGTCATGTCATCATTTGTCTAATGGCATGGTCTTCTTTGGGAACGAAGGATGAACACATACACAACCAAACTATGCTACTTGTTGCCCTCCAAATTCAGCATTCTATGTACTTTGTACCTTGACACAGGCTACCCAATGTCTAGAATGTACTCCTTTCTCACCTCTTCCTTTTAAATTCTCTGCCTTCTTTCAAAGCTCAGCTTATTTCCCATTAGTTGTTACTGCTTTCTTATTTGCTCCACAAATTATTATGTATCTACTTATTGAAATGCATATACATACATATATAAGTATATATGTATTTACATATACACATACATATACATTTTTGTGTGTGTTTAAATGTCTCCAGTTGAATATACCTTCCTTGAGGACAAGGAAAAAAAATCTAAGACTCTTAATTGAACATTACAAATGTTTACCAAATGTTTGTTAGATTGGACTAGTTCTTTAGAACTAGTCCTGTTAGACTCTAAGTTCATTGAAGGCAAGGATAAGAACTATGTTGCTTTTTATCTTTTTCATTTTCCTTCTTCCCTGTTCCTCAACATTTCTGATATATATTAGCAATTAGCTAATGATTTTTGAATTATATTAAACCATCAAAATTACCATTTCCTCAGGGTGGCTGATTATCATCAATACTTTGTATTATAGTGACAAATTATATTAATAAACAATAAAGCGTGAATGACTGACAGAAG
This sequence comes from Notamacropus eugenii, assembly GCF_028372415.1. Classification (NCBI taxonomy): domain Eukaryota; kingdom Metazoa; phylum Chordata; class Mammalia; order Diprotodontia; family Macropodidae; genus Notamacropus; species Notamacropus eugenii. The sequence goes on along the minus strand of NC_092875.1, from coordinate 134,623,087 downwards.
AAAGAGTTGTCCAATGTAGGGATTTCTGCTGAGATTTGGGGTTAGGGTGATCTTTCCTATAGTCTTAAAATCAAATCTATGCCTTGGCTGAACCTGTCAATGACTGTAATTTTCCTTAATATAAGAATGCTTTCCAGAAATAGAGAACCTAAGAAAATTTCCAGAGAAGACAATTTAGTTCTCCATCTGTTTTCTTAGAAGAGTCAATTAATAACTTAATTGACTTGGCACCTGGTACAATGTCATACATATGCTGCATTAGATCCATTAGATCACACAATTCAGTTTGTCCAGAATTGTGGAAAGGGTACTTTGAAGCACTATGATTACTTTTATTTGCTAATATTTTCATTTTGGAAGCATTTTATATTTTTGACCAAAAAACATGCCCAGGGGCTATTCTATTCTGTTTTAATCAGTCAACATTATTTTTAGCATAGTATTTCAATGGGTAATAGTATGGCATACTGATATACTAAATGCCTTTCAATATACTCTCAGTAGCACCTTGTTTTGTGAAAGTCCAAGAAAAATTGCCTAATTTTAGTGGTATGTTTCAAAAGAGGATATGCTGATAACTAAAAATTTATTGGCTATTATTTCATCAAAATATTATGCTAACATTTAAGTCATTCAATTCCCAATATACTTTCATTTTATATATGGTACAAGTATTCTTTTTTCCATTTTGCTTTAAAAAAATAACAATATCAACTTTTTTTGAAAAAAAAAAACAAAACAAAACCATGAACTGATTTAACTTGGTTAACCTTCTTGTGTATTTTGACCATTGATTCCATTGTTAGAGATAATTTCCATTAACGCTGGTTAACAAGTTGTCTATAATGTTTAGTTTTAGGAAAAGAGTTATCTGGGACACTGAATGAAGAAGTAACTTGTTCATGAACTCATTGCTAGTTTGTGAGAGAGGCAGAACACCAATCAGGTCTTCCTGATTTCAAGACTAGTCATAGACCCTCACAGCGGTTCTCAATCTTTGTGGATACAGCTGTCTAAATCAATAGTTACTGACCTTTTCTGTACAGGAGGTTTCTAATTTTCCTAAGCTTTGTCAGAAAAGCATGTAATATCCCTAATATAAAATCAATTTAAATACATTATAACTCAGAAGTTAAACAAATATCTCCAGTGAGTGGTCCCAAACATTTATTAATTTTTGTTATGTTCTATCTCTCATTGGATTATAAACTCCGAGAGAGCAGAGACTTTTTCCTCTCTTTTTTTTTTTTTTTTTGCTTCAGCATATGGTACAATGTCTGGCACATAGTAGTTGCTTAATAAAAGGATGCTAATTTGATTAACCAAGTTGGAAAGAAAATTCCTGGCTCCAGTCCTGCAGAAGAGGCTTTACATTTAAAAGTCTGGAAAGGGTTTATTCTTTAAATTGAATCCTGAGTTGATCTGGGTGCCTAGAAGTGGCGAACCATCTAAATTTAAGCAGGTATGACTTTTTGAGTGATGGTTAAGCTACAGAAGTTATTCAAAACACTTACAAGAATATTAAAGTCATCCCACCTCCCATTTTCATTAAGTACTTCATGCTATAGACTTCCTCAGGCACTTTTAGTAATAGCAAAATATAATTTTGATTGATTTTTATAAACATATTTATCATTAAACAACATGATTTTGGAGGCTAAATATGTTTTTTGAGAGAGCTCTTGTATTTACAAAGTATAAACTGTTACACTCCAATACTCCAGTGAATCAGCCTTCTTATTGGTCTTTGGTTTTTTTCAATGATTCTGATTGCAGCCCATCCCCCCACTCTATATCCTTCCACAAAGGCATCAAGGTAGTTCACAGTGTTCTGCTCTGATTCCACACTAAGCATTTATTGCTGTATGTTAACAGATCACAAGTTCTGGAAGGTTCTACCATGGTAGAATGGCTTGAAATATAGCCCTAGTATCCAAATATATCTGCTTCCTAAGAACCAGGATAACTAAATATTGTTAAATATTAAAGATTATTTTCAATATTAGGCTGACCATTTTGTGATTAAATAGTTGGCAATGACAATCCAAGAAACTAAGAAAGTCTGTTGTTTATTATTATGGCCACAAAATGAAAAAATGTCTCATGTTGTAAATCCAAAAGAATTAGATGTCTATAGTCTAAATGCTGGTCAGATTAGAATTGTATGGCATGCTAATCTGAAGAAGAATTTAATTTTAACTTGGAAAAGTAGCATTAATTTTTGAGAAACATTCGTCTTGCCTCTGGGCAGTCTCTCTGCCTATACCTCATATCTGGAATGCTCTCACTCCATTACTCTTATTATTGACCACCCTGGCTACCCTTAAGTCCCAACTAAAATCTCACCTTCTGCAGGATGCCTTTCCCAACCCTTCTTATTTCCAGTACCTTCTTTATCTTAATTATTTCTTATGTATTCTGTATATAGATAGTTTCGTATATATATGATCCTAGAGAATAGGGACTTTTTTGCCTCTCTTTGTATTCTCAGCACTTAGTGTAGTACCTGGTACATAACAGTTACTTAATAAATGTTTACTGAATCAAATTGATAGTCAACAATATTTTACAAACATTATGTCATTTGAGCCTAATAATAAACCTCTGAGGTGTTAAATGACTTGGAATAGTCATATTGCTAATAACAGCCAGAGGTGAAATGTGAAACCAAGTATTCTGATGCCAAGTTCAACAATTTTTTCACTATACTACATGGTCTCTATAAAGATAATAAGATATCATTCATTCTTTATCCATAATCAACCCAGATCCTCTCAAGGATAATTTTGTTCTGAAGTTTTCCTATTGCTTACCAGCTTTGACACCATTGTTAAGAAATATGGATTTAATACTGCCAAGTTTATGCCAACTCCTGCCTTGCTGAATTATTTGTTTAGGGTGAGGGAGGAGAGAACAAAACAATGCAATATACTGTTATATAAAGTGGAGAAGCATTCTTAATAAATTCAAGCATAATTCAATGGCATAATCTTATTTTAGGTGTGGAAATTAACTTCCACTCTTTTTTTTTCCATTTTAGAAGTAGATGGTCAATATTTGAACAGCATTGTAAAGGATGAATAGGATTTCACCACATTGTGATAAGAGACAGGCTATTACAGCCATAAGAAAGGGAGTAAACCAACGAATAGAGGTGGAAAAGGAAAGGTTGCATAAAGAGGGAAGTGATCATTATTGGCAAAATGTCTAGTGGAATGAATGTTGTATTTGTAGTTCAAGGACCTATATTCAAATGTTCATTGACTTTTACTACTTGTATGGACTTGGATTAAGTATTTTATTTCTCTGGCCCACAGTTTCCTTATCTGTAAATTAGAAGGTAGGAGCAGATGATCATTAAGTTCCCATCTAGGTTAAAATCAGTTACCCTGCTCTAGTACAGAGTTACTTCAATTTAGTATGGAATTTGTTATGGGACCACTCAAGTAGCATCAGCCCTCATCTCTTTGACTTGGAAAGAAAGATCTAATAGCAGATTACCAAACAGCAGATTGGTAGTGATAATTCATGGCCTGTGAATGACAAATGGCATATATTTTTAGCTGGGCAAGCACTGGGGGAGCTATCTTTCCAGCTATTCCCTTCAATTATAAGATTAGGTAATTATAAGTAAAGTGGACCCTGATACATTTCTGAGCTCTCCTGAATAATTATTAGTAGACCATTATTGACACCTCACTGATTCCCTTGACATCCCCTGAGAAAAATAAAAACAAAATATATTTGGTTTTGTCCATATAATTTGAAGAAAGAGAGAATCTAGATACAAAGCATATGAAAAATATAATTCTTTTTCTCCAAATATTTACAATCTAGTAGGCAAGAAAAAATATACACAGAAATATATTTATGCAAAATTAATATGGTAAGTGGCCAGGAGAATATAAATCCCTAAAGTGTGAGTTAAGATTTATTTTTACTTTGTACCCTTAGTGCTTCTAAGCCATGTGTAATAAAAAATTCTTAAATTAAACTATGCAATAAAGGTACAAAAATCATGTGCAATCTAAAGAAGACTATCCAATAAAGGTAGGCTATATGTTAGAGGGACTACTTGAACAACATTTTGAAGGATAGGTAGGATCTCAACAGGTTGACATGAAAGACAGACCATCCTAGTCATAGGAAATGGTGTGAACCAAGGAACAGACGGGGGAGAAGTATAATATAAAGAGGGAAATGCTACATTTGGGCTCCAGCAGGCTTTCCCTCCACAAGATAAGATTCAGTGGAATGATAAAGTAGCATCAGCTACAGAAAAGATTTGAATACCTGAGCTAGGAAATTTTGTAATGACAACAGGATCTGACATTGATCTCTGTCAATAACTAATGTCAATTATGTGCCAAGCACTGTATTAGATACAGTCTTCTCAAATGTGAAAAATCAGGATTTCAAAGGTGGTAGAAAAAATGAAACTAATAACATGTTAAGAATAAGAATATTATTAAAAAAAGAGAAGAAAAAGAAAGAACAAAAAATGAAAGGAGGGAAATATAGAAAGAAAGAAAAATAAAGGAGGAAAAAAGAAAGGGAGAAACAGAAAGATGAGGGAGGGAAGAAGGAAGGAAAGAGAAAAAATAAAATTAAGGAATAATTAGAAATAACAAATAATGACAAGGAAAAGAGAAAAGATGGACTGAACATGACCAGAAAAAAGGAGTAAAGTAAGAAGGGGGAAGAGGATGATGGGAAAAAGGGGGAAAGGAAGACAGACAGCATGTTATAGCGGAAAGTGTCATGAATTAGGAGTATGAGAATATTAAGGACTGTTAAGATGTCCCCTGAACTAGTCATTTTTAGTTACCATATTTTCCAGAAATACTGAAACCATAGGCTGCAGGAGACCCTAAATGTGTCAAGAATGAAGGTCCCCCACCCTAGCTAACATAACTTGTTGTTTGCACCCCAAGCTAGGTTCCATGTGTGTCCTTGGAAGAGAAGACAGGCATCCATCAGTCTGTGGCAGTTGTGGTCCTTCGCAAATAAGTGACCCTCCTATTTTTGTTCTAGCAGTTCGCAAGGGAAAAGAATGAAGCTTTTGCCATCAGTGAGTTACTGTACCTTTCCATTTCCATGCCGTGCCCTTTCTTATTTTCTTCTCTTTTTTGCTATACTGTCATAAATATGCAATCTTCTATAAGAACTGTGAACTCTTTGGATTCCACATGCATGTTCATTTCTCTGATTTTCAAGTAAAATCATGTGACATTTGAGTTCCTGTTGACAAGGATCTGAGTTTGAAATGGTTCTACCTATGTGAATCTAGCCAAATCCCAATGTCTCTGAGCTTAATTTTCTAATCTGTAAAATTAGGGGTTTGGCTAGATAACTGGTAATATCCTTGCCACTTGTTTTAATGTTTGTTGTTCAGTTGTTCAATCACATCCTACTCTTTATGACGTGATGGGCCATCGTATGCCAGACCTTTCTATCCTCTCGTGTCTCCAAAAGTCTGTCCAAGTTCATGCGTGTTTTACACCATGATACCATCTATCCTTCTCATTCTCTGTTATCTCTTTTTCATTTTGCCTTCAATCTCTCCCAACATCGGGGTCTTTTCCAACTCTTGATTTATGATCCAATAGTTCTATGAGAAAGAAGACTGTGGACTTCTGTTTGTTTGTTTTTGGTAAGTTAGTAAGTCAAAAATCATTTATTAAGTGCCTAATATGTGCTTGGGGGCAGCTAAGTAGAGTAGTAGATGGAGTGCAGGAAAACTTATCTTCCTGAGTTCAAATGTGGCCACAGATACTATCTGTGTGACCATAGGCAAGTCACTTAAACTATTTGCCTTAATGTTCTCTTCTGTAAAATGAGTTGGAGAAGGAAATGGTAAACTACTTCATTATCTTTGCCAAGAAAGGTCCAAATGGTGTCATGAAGACTCACAACCGAACAGCAATTAGAGTGTTGGAACTGGAACCAGGTAGACTTATTTTCCTGAGTTCAAATCTCCCCTTCAATATCTTTGCCAAGAAAACCCCAAATTAGGTCAGGAAGAGTTGGCTACAACCAAAATAACTGAACAGCAACAGCATATGTGCTAGAAATCTGCAAAGTACAGGGGATAAAAGGGAAGGAAAATGAATGATGATAGTAATCTTAATAGCAATAATCAAAGAGAAGTAAGATAAAAAGTCTAAAATAATATGATAAATTATTAATGGGAGAAGGAAAAAGGAGGAAAAAAGAAAGAGAAGGGAAAAAAGAATAGGGAAATCAAATATACAGTGTTTAAAAGTGTTTTTAAAGACCATATTTGCATCATCATTCTGTATCAGAATATCAATAGATATATGCTAACAAATTAATTTTCTCATTGGAATCCAGTCTTACAAATGGCTATCATAGTTCATTTTCTTTATTTTCACAAGTATAATCAAAGGAATTAGTTAAAGTTTTCCTAAAAAACAGTCCTTACTGATGGCTACTTTTTACAATGAATAACTGAATGAGCCTCAATGACTACCAAAGATTGTGTTTGGATTAATGAAATACAATATATACCTTTGCATGACTACTGTGACTTAGAATAGGGTATTTAAACTACTGTATTTCTTTTATCCTTTAAAGTAATTTTATACAGTACTTTGTTTTTTTTTTTTGTTTTTTTCTCTTCTTTTTTTTTTTATTTTGTAATGTTTAACAATCACTGCCATACAATTGTGATTTTATCACCCCCACCTACCCCCAACTCCCCCCCTCCCTCCCCACGACTTCATACAATTCTGTATAGATTCTACATATACTTTCCTATTGAGTATATTTTCACTATAGTCATGCTATGTAGTCAGACTAAGATAAATGAAAGAAATCGTATAACAAATCAGAACATGATACACAAACACATACACATACACAAACATGATCTGCTACAATATGTGAGTGATTTCCATATTTCTCTCTCTGAGTGTGGCAGGCATTTTGCCTTGAGATCCTCCATTGGGTTTTTTTTTTTTTTTTTTTTGGTAAGAAGTTCTTGTGTTATTACAAAAATCTAAGTCTACCAGAAAAAACTCTCACACACTGTGGTTGTTGCTGTGCATAAAGTTCTCCTGGTTCTGCTCCTTTCACTCAGCATCAGGTCATATAAGTCCTTCCAGGCCTCTCTGAAGTCTTCTTGTTCATCATTTCTTATGGCACAATACTACTCCATTACATTCATATACCATAATTTATTCAGCCATTCCCCAATTGATGGACATCCCCTTGACTTCCAGTTTTCGGCAACTACATAGAGTGCTGCTATAAATATTTTTGTACATGTGGGACCCTTTCCCATTTTTATGATCTCTTGGGGATGTAGTCCTAGTAGCGATATTGCTGGGTCAAAGGGTATGCACATTTTTGTAGCCCTTTGGGCATAGTTCCAAATTGCTCTCCAGAATGGTTGGATGCGCTCGCAGCTCCACCAACAATGAATTAGTGTTCCAACTTTCCCACATCCTCTGCAGCATTTATCATTTTCTTATTCTGTCATGTTTGCCAATCTTATAGGTGTGATGTGGTACCTCAGAGTTGTTTTGATTTGCATCTCTCTAACCAATAGTGATTTAGAGCATTTTTTCATATGATTATAGATAGCCTTAACCTCTTCCTCTGAAAATTGCCTGTTCATATCCTTTGACCATTTATCAATTGGGGAATGACTTGTATGATTATACATTTGGATCAGTTCTCTATATATTCTAGAAATGAGGCCTTTATCCCCGAGCTTAGCTGTAAAAATTCTTTCCCAATTTACTACATCCCTCCGGATTTTGGTTGCATTGGGTTTGGTTGTGCAAAAACTTCTCAGTTTAATGTAATCAAAGTTATCCATTTTGCATTTCATAATGCATTCTATCTCTCCTTTAGTAAAGAATTCTTCCCTTCTCCATAGATCTGATAAATACACTATTCCTTGCTTCTCCAGTTTATTCATGGTATCAATCTTTATACCTAAATCATGTACCCATTTGGACTTTATTCTTGTGTACGGTGTCAGGTATGGGTCTATGACTAATTTCCGCCACACTGTTATCCAGTTTTCCCAGCAATTTTTGTCAAACAATGAGTTCTTATCCCAGAAGCTGGGGTCCTTGGGTTTATCAAACAGAAGGTTGCTATATTCCTTGCCTACTGCATCTTGAGTGCCAAGTCTATTCCACTTGTCTACCTCTCTGTTTCTTAGCCAATACCAAGTGGTTTTGATAATTGCTGCTTTATAGTAGAGTTTGAGGTCTGGTAGCGCTAGGCCACCTTCCCAAGCATTTCTTTTCATTAGTCCCTTTGATATTCTGGACCTTTTGTTTTTCCAAATGAATTTTGATATTATTTTGTCCAGCTCTAGAAAGTAATTGTCTGATAGTTTAATTGGTATGGCACTAAATAAGTATATTAATTTGGGTAGAATTGTCATTTTTATTATATTAACCCGGCCTACCCATGAGCAACTAATGTTTTTCCACTTACTTAAATCTGACTTTATTTGTGCAAAAAGTGTCTTGTAATTGTGTTCATATAATCCCTGGGTTTGTTTTGGCAGGTAGACTCCTAAGTATTTTATACTGTCTACCCTAACTTTAAATGGGATTTCTCTTTCTATCTCTTGCTGTTGGACTTTGTTGCTAATATATAGGAATGCAGAAGATTTGTGTGGGTTTATTTTGTACCCTGCAACTTTACCAAAGTTGTTTATTAATTCTAGTAATTTTTTACTTGAATCTCTGGGATTCTCTAGGTAAATCATCATATCATCTGCAAAGAGTGATAACTTAGTTTCTTCTTTGGCTATTTTAATTCCTTGGATATCTTTATCTTGTCTAATTGCTACAGCTAACATTTCTAGTACCATATTAAATAATAGTGGTGATAATGGACAACCTTGTTTCACCCCTGATCTTATTGGGAATGCATCTAGCTTATCCCCATTGCATATAATGCTTGCTGAAGGTTTTAGATAGATACTGCTTATTATTTTATGGAAAGTTCCCTTTATTCCTACATTCTCCAATGTTTTTAGTAGGAATGGATGTTGTATTTTGTCAAAAGCTTTTTCTGCATCTATTGAGATAATCATGTGGTTTTTGTTAGCTTTGTTGTTGATGTGATTGATAATGCTAACAGTTTTCCTAATATTGAACCAGCCCTGTAGTCCTGGTATGAATCCTACCTGATCATAATGTATTAATCTCGTGATAAGATGCTGTATTCGTTTTGCTAGAATCTTATTTAAAATTTTTGCATCTATATTCATTAGGGAAATTGGTCTATAATTTTCTTTCTCTGTTTTGTCTCTTCCTGGTTTGGGTATCAAAACCATATTTGTATCATAGAAAGAATTTGGGACTACTCCTTCTTCCCCAATTTTCAAGAATAGTGTATGTAGTATTGGAATTAACTGTTGTTTAAATGTTTGATAGAATTCACTTGTGAATCCATCTGGCCCTGGAGATTTTTTCCTAGGGAGTTCATTGATGGCTTGTTCAATTTCTTTTTCTGAGATGGGGTTGTTTAAGTATTCAACTTCCTCTTCTGTTAATCTGGGCAATTTGTATTTTTTAAAATATTCATCCATCTCGTTTAGATTATCGAATTTGTGGGCATAAAGTTGGGCAAAGTAGTTTCTAATTATTGTTTTAATTTCCTCCTCATTGAAGGTGAGTTCACCCCTTTCATTTTTAATATTAGTAATTTGGTTTTCTTCTTTCTTTTTTTTAATCAGATTGACCAAAGGTTTATCAATTTTATTAGTTTTTTTCATAAAACCAACTATTGGTTTTATTTATTAATTCAATAGTTTTCTTAATTTCAATTTTATTAATCTCTCCTTTGGTTTTCAGTATTTCTAATTTGGTATTTACTTGGGGATTTTCAATTTGTTCTTTTTCTAGCTTTTTCAACTGCAAGCCTAAGTCATTGATCTCCTCTTTCTCTATTTTATTTATGTAAGCATTCAGAGATATAAAACTTCCCCTAATAACTGCTTTTGCAGTATCCCATAAGTTTTGGTATGTTGTCTCACTATTGTCATTCTCTCGAATGAAATTGTTGATTGTTTCTATGATTTCTTCTTTAACCCAACCCTTCTTTAGAATTAGATTATTTAGTTTCCAATTGATTTTTGGTTTCTCTTTCCATGGCCTTTTATTACATGTAATTTTTAATGCATTATGATCTGAAAAGGATGCATTGATTATCTCTACCTTTCTGCACTGGATTGTGAGATTTTTATGTCCTAGTACATGGTCAATTTTTGTAAATGTTCCATGTACCGCTGAGAAAAAAGTATATTCCTTTCTATTCCCATTTAATTTTCTCCAAAGATCTATCATATCTACCTTATCCAGAGTTTTATTTACCTCCTTAACCTCTTTCTTGTTTATTTTGAGGTTGGATTTATCGAGTTCAGAGAGGGGGAGGTTGAGGTCCCCCACTAGTATAGTTTTGCTGTCAATTTCTTCCTTCAACTCCCCCAACCTCTCCTCTAAGAATCTGGATGCTATACCACTTGGAGCATACATGTTTAGTAATGATATTGCTTCATTGTCTATGGTGCCTTTTAGCAGGATATAGTTTCCATCCCTATCCCTTTTGATTAGATCTATTTCTGCTTTTGCTTTGTCTGAGATTAGGATTGCTACTCCTGCCTTTCTTACATGAGCTGAAGCACAATATATTCTGCTCCATCCTTTGACCTTTATCCTATGTGTATCCCCCCGTTTCAAATGTGTTTCTTGTAAGCAGCATATTGTTGGATTATGGCTTTTAATCCATTCTGCTATCCGTCTCCATTTTATGGGAGAGTTCATTCCATTCACATTCACAGTTATGATTACAATCTGTGTATTTCCCTCCAACCTCTTTCCCACCATTTGTGCTTTTAGCTCTCCCATCTCCCTTCCCCTCCTCAATAGTATTCACTTTTCTCCCCCTCCTCCTGCAGCCTTCCCCTCCTTCTTTTGACCCCCCTCCCTTTTAGTCCCCTTTACTCTTATTGCTTCTTTCCTCCCTTTTAGCCACCCTCCCCTTTCTTCCTCCTTCCCCTCCTACTACCTATAGAGCTAGTTAGGCTTATCTACTTAAGATTATTGTTCCCTCCTTTGAACAAATCAGATGAGAGTACCTCTCAAACAATGCTCATCTCCCTCCCCTCCTTCCTTCTACTATAGTTTTGTACTTCTTCCTGTGATATAATTTGCCATTTTCTGCTTCCCCCTTTCCACACCTCCTATTACATTCCCTTCTCATACTTAAATCATATTTTTGACATGACATCATTTACTTTATGCCCGTTCCCTCTACATATATCCCTTTTATCATAATAGCTGCACAGTTCTCAAGATCAACAGGTATCATCTTCCCTTATAGGGAGGTAAACAGTTTGCCCTAATTGAGTAGCAAGTTTTTGTTTTTGTTTTTTCCCCTCTTTACCTTTTTATGATTCTCTGGAGACCTGCATTTGAAGATCAAATTGTCTATTGAGTTCTGGTGTTTTGGTCAGGAAGCTCTGGAAATCCCTTATTTCGTTGAATGACTTTCTCCTTGCCTGAAATGTTATGCTGAACTTTGCTGGGTAGTTGATCCTTGGTTGAAGTCCCAACTCCTTTGCCTTACGGAATATTGGGTTCCAATTCTTTCGATCTTTTAATGTAGAAGCTGCAAGGTCCTGTGTGATCCTGACTGTGTGTCCTTGATATTTGAATTGTTTCTTTCTGCCTGCTTGTAGTATTTTCTCCTTCACTTGATAGCTCTGGAATTTGGCAACTATATTTCTTGGGGTTTTGAGTTTGGGATCCCTTTCGGGAGGGGAACGGTGGATTCTTTCGATGACTATTTTGCCCTCTGAGTCTAGTACTTCTGGACAGTTTTCCTTGATGATTTCCTGGAAGATATTGTCCAGACTCTTTTCTTCATCATGGGTTTCTGGCAGGCCAATAATTCTTAGATTTTCTCTCCTGGATCTATTTTCCAGGTCAGTTGTTTTTCCAATTAAATATTTTCCATTTTCTTCTATCTTTTCATTCTTTAGATTTTGTTTGACTGATTCTTGTTGCCTCATTGAGTCATTAGTTTCTACTTGCCCAATTCTAATCTTCATTGTAGTGTTTTCTTCAGTTAGCTTTTCCATCTCCTTTTCCATCTGACCAATTTTTCCCTTTAAGGAGCTATTTTCTCCATTTAATTTTTGTACTTCTTTTTCCATTCGACCAATTTTCCCAGTTAGGTTTTGGGTTTCCTTTTGCATCTGAACAATTTTCCCAATTAGGTTTTGGGTTTCCTTTTCCATTTGATTAGCTCTTCCTTTTAGGGAATTATTCTCTCCAGTTAATTTTTGAACTTCCTTTTCCATTTCTTCAATTTTCTTTTTCAGGGTGATGTTCTCATCAGTGAATTCTTTTTTTATAGTTTTAAAACCATTGGCCAGTTTTTCTTTTATATCCTTCTTCAGACGTTCCAGGTAATCTAGTTGTGTTTGCGAGAAATTCATAGTCCCATCTGAGGTTTCAGATGGAAGTACAGTCTCAGCTCTAACCTCTTTGGTGTTTGTGTTTTGGTCCTTATCCCCATAGAAAGATTCTATGTTTTTTTCACTTTTCGTCTGCTTTTTCTGATTCATGATGTTGGCTGAGTGTTGTAGCTTTTGGTTCTTTCAGTCAGAAGGTACAGATCTTTTAGTTGAGCTGATGTGTGAAGAAGCTAAAAGCAGGTTTTTGTTTTTTGTTTCCCAGATCAACCCTGGGGTTAGCTTGTTAGGTATGTGGGAGGGGTGGTCTGTCCTCAGGATATCTCCTCAGCTGACTTGAGGCAAAGGCAAGGTCAGGGGGTGATCCCAGCTTCCCTATTGTCTTCCCTTTTCCCCTGGGGGGCTGGGGCACGCCTAGAAGCTAACGCGTGTTCCCGCCCCTCCTTGGGCTCGTCTCCCGGCTCTGAGGCTTGCCTGGGTCTCAGTGCGAATTTTCTCTGCCCTGGGTCGTCTGTCCCTCCAGATCGCCTCCGCCACAGTAGGAAGAATCCCCCCTTGCCACTTTTCCATCCTCTGGTGTTATGAGACCACCTGCCCCCTTCTGCTGTTCCCGCTGATCCAGGATTAATCTGGGGAAGAATTTTATGGTTCCCTCATGGTCATCAGGGGGGAGGAGAGAGCACTTACTGATCACTCTGCCATCCCAGTTCCTGGAAGTTCAAGTAGTGACCCACCGAAGTCAGTCTTCAGGCTGAAGATTTCAAGGGCTGCTGCGCTGATGTCTGGCACTCAGCGGCTCTTACCGGCTCGGCCTGGCTTATCTCCTGCTCCGCTGGTCTCGCCCACCACTCTCGGGCTCCTCTGGTCCCCTCCGCCCTGCCACGCCGACCGCACTGCACTGTGCCCCGGGGTCTTACCCCCGCGGAACAGATCCCTCCCGTGGACCCTCCGGTCCAGCCTGGGCTCCGAATCTGTCAAAGTCCGTCACCCACTGGATTCTACACCTCCAAAGTCTGGTCAGACTCTCCCCCCGGAGATATCCAGAGGAGTTTTTCCAGGAGCTTAGGTGAGTCGTTGCTTTCACTCCGCCATCTTCAGTACTTTGTTTAATGGTATCAATTAAATGATTCCTTTTGTAACTCTAATATTGCTCTTTTTCTTTTGAACAACTATTGTTAGAGTTATTGATAATGAAGAAAGAGATTTTGCAGAAGAGTTAGATGAATTAATTTTTAATGCAATAAACCTTTAATTTGGCTTATTGAAGAGAATGCCTCAAAGGTATATTGACAAGGTTTAACTGAAAATACTCAAAGGGGATGGAGATAGGGACAACAAGGTAAGGTGCCCCACAATGAACATCTGAGAGTAGGGCTAGAATTGATGTCTCCTAACTAGAGTAGTCCTCTGACTACTCTCACTCTAGGGCTAGAGCTCAAAAACCAGGAAAGGTATACTGAAGAAGTTTGATGCATGAACACCTTGAGGGTGAGAAAGAAGAGGGATTCCACATTAGCTTATGAAGCCTAGGACCAACTCAGGTATCAGTGGTATTCTAGACATTAGGTAGATGGGCAAAGTATATCTATTTGATTTTCTATCACTGAATTCATAGACAAGGGGCTTTTGACATGTTGAGAAACTGGGGTATTCCTAATTAGAAAAGTATGCAAAAGGAAAAAATGAGGGTAGAGATAAATAGGGGCAAGGCAGAAGCAAAAGTATATTCGATGGGAGGAAGGGTATGAATAAGTAATAGACAACCTATTGAACTGAAAAATACTATTTCAGAGAAAGTGAGATTTTTCCAAATAACAATCCAGAGGTCAACTATCTAATTATGCTCACACCTAAGCTACGAGACATCTAGGGACAACCATATAGTAATGAAAGCACAGGGCATTTCTGGAAATGTGGAGAGTCCTCCACCATTGAGCAAATGCTGTTTCTCCAATAATGGGATAACCACTTCCCTTAACTAGTTTAGAAAACACAGGAAATAGATGAAGATAGATAGATGTATAGTTAGATAGATAGATAGATAGATAGATAGATAGATAGATAGATAGATAGATAGATAGATAGACAGACAGACAGACAGACAGACAGACAGATAGACAGATAGATAGATAGATATAGATGGTTGGATGGATGGATGGATGGATGGATGGATGGATGATAGATAGGTAGGTAGATAGATAGGTGGATAGATGGTACATAGATACATTGATCATGAATATCTTATTGGAGAAACAATCTATTCTGTTCATATATTCCTGAGTCCACAACTGATTATAAAAACAAACTAACAATAACCTATTTTTATGTTCATGAACTTAATCTCCATTCATAATTTCAAGTAATAAGAATTTATTTTCCCTCCTCAACTCCCCATGTAGAAAGAAGAGAGGAAGTATGAAACAGATTCAGAGTCAAATAGAACTAATTTTCACATCGTCTCTATGTCCATGAATGCATGTCTTATTCTATATCTGCAGTCCAACATTTCTCTCTCAGACTGGGAATGATATAACTTATCAGTTCTTTGTAATGATGATTGATTATTGCATTAATGATCTTTCAGAGATTTTTTCTTTACAATATTGCTTTTCTTATTTAAAAAAAATTCATTCATTTCTCTGATCACTTCCTTTTTCATCAGTTCATACAAATCTTCCCAGGCTTTTCGGAAGCCATTCTTTTCAACATTTCTTTAAAAATAGTAGTTCTTGAGTCCTTTTCTTTCTTTAATCTCTTTGAAGTCTGAGTCTAGGATATTTATCACTAGATCAAAGAATATGTACAGTTAAGCACATTTGAACATAGTTCCAAATTGTTTTCCAAAATGGATTAGACTAATTCAATTCTAGGAGAAATAAATTTGTGTCTGCACCCCTTCCAACATTTGTCATTTTCCATTTTTTTAAAATCTTTGCCAATCTGATGGGTGTGAGGTGAATCCTCAGAGCTTCTGCAATTTGCATATCTCTAATTATTAATGATTGGGAATACTTTTTTCTTCTGGTGGTTGATAAAAGGAACATCTTCCTTAGAGAATTTTGTCTTTCTATTCTTCATTTATTACTAATAAGGAATAGCTGTAATTCTTATGAATTTAAGACAGTTTCTTATATACTTTGGAAATAAGATTTTGTTTTTGTTTCTAATTTCAGTTCTAGTTTTAAGTGAAACTGCTTTTTTTGTGTAAAAACTTTACAATTCTATCTAATTCTTTCCAATCAACATATCCATTTTATCTTCTATAACCCTCTAGAATCTCACGAAGTCTTCCTCTAACCATTTTTCCCTTGTGTCTCTAATGAGGAGGGATGGAGAACCTACAGCCTTGAGGCTACATGTGGTCTTCTAGGTCATTCCATATGGCCTTTTGACTGGGTCCAACTTTTATCAAACAAATCCTTTTATTAAGGGTATTTGTTCTGTGAAGTTTAGATTCAGTCAACGTGCCTCATTTCTGGATCTAGAGGGCCACATGTAGCCTCAAGGCCACAAGTTCCCCACTCCTACTTTAATTTATGTATGATTTTAACTTTGACATATAAGTACATTTGAAACTAATCTTACGACGTGTGAGGTGTTGGTCTAAACCTGTTGTCCTCAAGATTGCCTTTCAGTTTTCACAGCAGCAGTAGTTGAAGTGTTCTTATCTCTAAGTTTCTGTATGTTGGATGCTATGTATCTGATTTGTTCTACTTATTCACCTCTACATTTTTTAATCAGTCCCAAATCAATCTGATTATTACTCCTTTGTACTATATTTTGAAATCTGGTACTGAGTAGCTCTCTTCTATTTCTACTTCTCCCTTTTTGTCTGGGGAATCAACATTTTATTCCTTCAGATTAATTCCTTCTTTTTTTTTTCCTGGCTCTAGTAATTCTTTGGTAGTTTTGATTACTATGATATTGAATAAGCAAGACAATTTTGGCAGCATGGTCATTTGTGTCATATTAGCTCAGATGACCAATAAGTAATTAATATTTCCCTTATTATGTAAGTCTTTATTTTGGTACAGAAAGTTATGTAGATGTATACACATAAAACCTAAGTGTGTTAACTGGTAGACTTCTAAATGTATTTTTTATTCTGTAATTATTTTGAATAGAATTTCTCTTTCTGTATCTTTTACTGGCACTTATTAATTCATATTAATTCTGATAACTTATGTGACTTCATTTTATATCACACCACTTTGTTAAAAATACAGTTTCAATTAATTTTCTTTGATTCTTTAGTTTTTTTATTTTATTTTTATTTTTTTATTTTGACTATTTTTTATATTTTATTTTTATTTTATTTGACTCATCTAAGTAAACTATGGTTAAAAAGTTTTAAAAAGCAATAATTTCCCACTCTTTTACTATGATAATCTTCTCAGTTTATTTTTCTTGTCTTTTTACTATAGCTATCATTTCAAACACTTTATCAAATAGTAGAGGTAAAAACATGCTTGTTTTATTCCACATCCTACAGGGAAAGTTTATAGTTTATCCCTATTATATCTAATAGTGGCTCTTGGTTTTAGAAAGCTACTTGTTCCCCCATATTAAGGAAAGGTTTACTTGTTTCTTTGTTTTCTGATGTTCTTAACAAAAATGTCTGTAGTATTTTGTCAAAAGTTTTTTCTGCTTCCATTTATATGATCATGTGATTCTTATTATTTTTGCTATTCATGTGGCCTCTTAAGTTAAAATTTGCCTAATAATGATCTAATGCTGCTTCATGGCATAACTGCAAACTTCCAAACTATCCAAAGATGACAATGTTTTTGACACGTTTTTATAACCCCTTTGCTAATGTTTATTCAAAATATTCACACTAATATTCATTAGCAATATTAATTCTGTAGTTTTCTTTCACTGTTTTGATTTTCTCTGGCTTAAGAAACAAGATCAAAAATATCAAAAAGAAATTTATTATGATTCTTTTGTTAGTAATACTTGATTTAATTTTTTAAAATATTTGATATAATTTTCTTATAAATTCATTTAATCTTGGAGTTTTTACCCTTTGGAAGTTTATTTGTTCAATTTATTTTTCTGAGTTTATCATTTAAATTCTCCATTTCTTGTTCTGTCAACATGGGTATTTATATTTTTATAAATATTAATCTATTTTACTTTCTGTTTAATTGGGAAATGCTAAACAAAATATTTTCTAATAATTCACTTTATTTTCTATTTTCATTTTTAGATATTCATCCTCTGGTTTTACTCTTTAGCAAAATTTTTATACAAGGTATTGTTTCTTTTCAAAATAAAACATCCTAGCTTGTTTCTTTATAGGTTAATTAATTTTCTTTTGCATCAGTTTTGTAAATATCTCCTTTGCTTTTCAGAATTTATATTTTAGCATTTAGTTTTAAAGATTTAAATTTATTTATTTATTTTTAGTTTTCAACATTCATTTCCACAAAGTTTTGAGTTTCAGATTTTCTCCTCATCTTTCCCTTCCCTCCACCCCGAGATGACATGCATTCTGATTACCCCTTCCTCCAGTCTGCCCTCCTTTTTATCACCCCCCTCCATCCCTTTCCCCTTTACTTTCTGGAAGGGCAAGATAGATTTCTTTACCCATTGCCTGTATATCTTATTTCCCAGTTGCAAATAAAAACAATTTTTTAACATTTGTTTTTAAAACTTTAAAACTTAAAATTTCTCTCCCTTCTTTCCTTCCCACCACCCTTGTTGAGAAGGCAAGCAATTCAATATAGGTTATACATGTGTAGTTACGCAAAACACCTCCGTAACAGTCATGCTGTGAAAGACTAACTATATTTCCCTCCATCCTATCCTGCTCCTCCAATTATTCTATTTTCTCCTTTGATCCTGTCCCTGTTCTAAATTGTTTGCTTCTGACTACCCTCTCCCCCAATCTGCCCTACCTTCTATTATTGCCCCCACCACCACTCCCCCCACACACACACTTTCCTGTAGAGTAAGATACTCAATTGAATGCGTATGTCATTCCCTCCTTAAGCCAAATCCAATGACAGTAATGTTCACTCATCCCTTCTCACCTCCCCCCTCTTCCCCTCCATTGTGAAATCTTTTCTTCCCTCTTTTATGTGAGATAATTTACTCCATTCTGTCTTTCCCTTTCTCTTTCTCCCAATATATTCCTTACTCAACCCATAATTATATCATCCTTTCATATTCAACTAACCCTATGCCATGTATCTATCATCTATCTATCTATCTATCTATCTATCTATCTATCTATCTATCTATCTATCTATCTATCTATCTATCTACCTACCTACCTATCTATCTACCTATCTATCTATCTATCTATCTATCTATCTATCTATCTATCTATCTATCTATCTATCTATCATCTATCTATTTGTCTGTCTGTCAATCTGTCTATCTATTTCCTCTAACTACCCTAATATTGAGAAAGGTCTCATGAGTTACAAATATCATCTTTCCATGTAGGAATGTACACAGTTCAACTTTAATAAGTCTCTTATGATTTCTATTTCCCATTTACCTTTTCATGCTTCTCTTGATTTTTTTTATCTGAAAATTAAATTTTCTATTCAGCTCTGGTCTTTTCATCAAGAGTGCTTGAAAGTACTCTATTTCGTAGAATGTCCATTGTTTCCCCTGGAGGATTATACTCAGTTTTTCTGGGTAGGTGATTCTTGGTTTTAATCCTAGCTTCTCTGACCTTCACAATATCATATTCCAAGCCCTTCAGTTCCTTAATGTAGAAGCTGCTAGATCTTGTGTTATCCTGATTGTATATCCACAATACTCGAATTGTTTCTTTCTGGTGCTCGCAATATTTTCTCCTTGACCTAGAAATTCTGGAATTTGGCTACAATATTCCTAGGAGTTTTCCTTTTTGGATCTCTTTCAGGAAGACAAAATTCAGAGGCAATCAGTGAAATCTCTCAATTTCTATTTTATCCTAGGATTCTAGAATATCAGGCGAGTTTTCCTTGATAACTTCTTGAAAAAATGATATCTAGGCTCTTTTTTTGATCACAGCTTTCAGCTATTCCAATAATTTTTAAATTATCTCTCCTGGATCTATTTTCCAGGTCAGTATTTTTTTTTTTTTTGGATGAGATATTTCACAGGTTTTTTTTTTTTCATTATTTTGATTCTGTTTTACAATTTCTTGATTTCTCATAAAGTCATTAGCTTCCATTTGCTCCATTCTAATTTTGAAGGAATTATTTCTTTTAGTCAGCTTTTGGACCTCATTTTCTGCTGTTTAAGGCATTCTCCTCTTTGGATTTTTGGACTTCTTTTGCCATTTGGGTTAGTCTATTTTTAAGGTGTTATTTTCTTCAGCACATTTTGTGTCTCCTTTAGCAAGCTATTGACTCAATTTTCATAATTTTCTTGCATCACTCTCATTTCTCATCCCAATTTTCCCTCTACCTCTCTTACTTGATTTTCAAAATCTTTTTTGAACTTTTCCATAGCCTAAGACCAATTCATATTTCTTTTGGAGGCTTTTGATTTTGGAACTTTGACTGTGTTGTCCTCCTCTGCTTATATGCTCTCATCTTCCTTGTCACCAAAGTAAGATTCTTACAGTCTGAGCTCTTTTATGATGTTTACTCATCTTCCCAACCAAACACTTGACTTTGTAACTCTTTGTCAATGTATGACTCTGCTTCCGGTGGGGATATGGATGGGTGTGGATGTACTGTTCTAGTTTTAGGAATTTTGTATCAGTCATAGGCCCAGTGCTCCTGAAACAGCTACTTGTTCTTCTTCTGCTACAATTGCTGCTGCTGCCACCCCCACCCCCACCACCCTGGGGCTGGGACCAGATGCAGCCAGACCATGAGCTCAACTTTCATGCAGGTCCCACAGAGTTTTCCCAGGGACCTTTTCAGTGTCTGTGGGTTGAGAAGTCTGCAAACTGCCACAGCTGCCAATGATTCAGTTCCCTGAGGCCTGTTTCAGACCATCTGTGATGGTGCTGCCCTTGATGGACCGTGCTCTGCTCCCTGCCCAGTATAAAATACCCTTTCTGTCTACTTTCCAGGTTGTCTTGGGCTTGGGATTTGTTTCACTCTGTCATTTTGTAGGTTCTGTAGATCTAGAACTTGTTTAGAGTATTTTTTATAGGTATTTGGAGGGCTTTGATAGAGAGGTCAGGGAAATCCCTACTTTTATTCTGCCATCTTGACTCTGCCCCCAGGAAACTCCAGTATTTTGTCATTTATACATTTGTACATTGTTTTGGTTTTTAAAAATTTGCATGTTCAGTTCATTGATCTTTTTATTGTTTTTGTTGTTGAGGTGGTGACTGATGAGGCATGTCTATGTTTAGAAATATAAATTGCCTGCTAAGGAATTTCTTTCTACTGCATCCCAAAATTTTTGCATATTGTCTCACTTTGTTTCATGATCTTTAACAAAATTATCTATTGTACTATGATTTCTTCCTTGACCCACCAATTCTTAAGGGTTTATACTCACTCTCTAATTAAGCTTAACTCTTTCTTACATAACCCTTCTTTGAATATAATTTTTATTTCATTGCAGTCAATAAAAGATACTTTGAATATTTTGGCTTTTTTTAATTCATTTATTAAAGTTTTATTCCCTAAGGTTTGATCAATTTTTGTGAAGGTTTCACAAAATATATCATATATGTCTATGCATTAATCAATTTCCATCCAGCTGAGCTGCTGGATTTTATCATTGTGTCCAATAATTCATCTTCATACAAGTTTTTACTAACTTTGAAATTCATATCTCCTCAGTATCCTCTAGCACTGCAACCCCTATTTCCTTCTGATTAGAGAGGGAAGAGGATGGAAATTGGGCAGCTCCTTTCAGATTTTCCCCACCATTTAAGGAGGAAGCCTAGGACAAGAATTTCATCATGGTCTACCATTGCTGCAGGATTTCATCATGTTTCTTGAGCTGGGTATATTCTTCCCACTCCCAATTTTCAGATTTGTTTTATTTGCTGTCCTTTTCCATTAGATTCTGGGCTTTTTCAGCTCAAAGAATGTTTTTTGTCTTTCTTTCAATTTTCGGAACTCAGCACAGTGTCTGGCACATAAATATTTTTGACTATTTGTTTTTCTTCCCATTCAGTGATTGCCAGAGATCTATCAGATCCAACTTTCCTAAAACATTATTCAGGGCCTTAATTTTTTCTTATTTATTTATTGTTGTTAAATTTGTCCAGCTCAAGAATAAGTACATTGAAGTCACGCACTGTTATAATTTTTCTATTTCTCCTTGTAACTCACTTAGTTTTTTCCTTTAATTATTTGGATGCCATAAAATTCAGTACACATGTTAAGTCTTTTTATTAATTTATTGTCTGTACTGTCTTTTAGCATATTGTTTCCCTGTTGTTTTCTTCTCTGAAGTCATAATTGCCCTTCCTCTGCTTTTTTGAGTTAAGTTAAAGCATATTATATTTAGCTCTAGGCCCTCATCTTAACTGTGTGAAACTTTATGTTTCAAATGTAACATAATTTCTTATTAACTATATATTTTTGGGTTCTGAATTCTAAAAGATTCTTCTTTCTCTTATGAGTGAGTCCACTCTGTTCATAAACACATTTATGATCATTAATTATGTATTTCCTTACATCCTATTCTCTTATAGTTTTTCCTGTTTGCTAACCCCATAAAGAGGGTGGTAAGAAAAGAGTGTACTTGACCCCAGAGTGTTTTATGTTTGATGTGCTCAGCTTCTACTTGCTTGTTCCTCTCCTCTTTTCCTCATCCAGACTCCAATTAGAAAAATTACTTTCTGTTTTAAGTTTTAAGTCCTCTTCAAAATCCACTATCTTAGCTTTGCTTTTTTTCTTAGTACTAATCCCTTGGTAAATAATGCTTGTACATATTCTCCTTCCTTTCCCCTCACCATTTTCTTCTGTTTCTTTGTGAAGTTAACTGTGTTTCTTTATCCAACTCTGTGCCGACCCCAGCCAGACCATGTGCTAGACCCAACTCTGATCAGAACATAGAAAATGACTTGGTGATCCTGCTCTGGGGTTGAATCCACAATGACCTGGTAACTTGCCTTTGTGCTGAATTAATCATCTTCAGTTGGAAAAAAAAAAAAAAGATGATCCACTATAGTTCTTATCTTTAGATTTCCCAACACTAATCAGGCTTAGATATTTGTTGGAGTACTTGTAGAGAGAACTGGATTATGTTCCTTTAATTTACTCCACCCTCTTTGCTGATACTTAGCCCAAACATACTTTCCTAATAGCCACTTCAAAATATTGTATCAAATGCCAGCTTGCAAAGGACCATCCAAAGCCCACATTACCCCCTTTAGTGGAGTTGCAAAGTAGAGATACAAGGATCCCTTATTTCATTTGTTTCTAGCTAGTCATGCATTCCTGTCCCCCCTCCTTTTGTATGTTTCTTATGACAACTCTTTTTGTTGCAGATGTGACCATACAAACAATTTCATCCTTAAGATTTTGCACTTTGCACACTGAGCTTGGCTGATATAAATGCATAAAAGAGATAAAGACTATTTCAACAGAACTAAATGCAATCCCTAATTAATTTAAATCAATTATGAGATACCTTTAAATTTCATAGTCAATTGTTTATTATTTACTGATAAGGAAGAGTCTCTCAAAATTTTTTTTATTGCTAAGATTATGTCCTAGACTAATTTATTTCTTATTAATCATGTTGCCAAAAAGAATTTAACCAATCACAAAAAATCCCTCTATGAATGTTTTTTTACAAAATTATACTTTGATTTGTAGTGCATTCCAAAAAAAAAATTACCATACTTATAAATGTGATTTTTAAAAGCTAGAAACATATATATATATGTATATTTCTTTTAAGTTCTTTTTTAAGCTAAGTATTTTCCTTCATTCTTTCTCCTACTCTTTTGCTCTCTGCTCTATGAATCCCACAACTAACAAATGTACTTTTCATAAATATTCACCAGTTTCATAGCAACCTACTGAAAAATGTGTTAAGAGATCAGAAGCTACTGGGACATTTTTTTCCCTTTGTGATTACCACCTCCTCCTAATCCCACCTAAACACAAAGTTTGATCTGTCAGTCATCAAATCCCAAACCCTCAGTTTTTTTTTATCTAAAAGACACTCAACTATGAGCTTCTTTGCTATGCTCAGAAAGATAAGCCTTTTTCTTTGTTCTGCTAAAGTTAATCACATAGTACTTAGGTACATATTGCTTGGTGGCAAGCATTCATCCAGAGGGAGAGCAAATGATAGTCCTAAATTCAACAAGTACCATTTGCATAGAGAGGTCTAGGGTGGGTCATTCTAGCTTCATTATCCTTTACTTTTGCCCCTCCAACTAGAATATGTATAGCTTTATCATGATCATTAACCAACAGACTTTCACAGACTTTGTGAATCATCAAAATGAAAGGATGTAAGGAAGGAAAGCTTAACCCCTAAAACTAAGAGCCTAACAGCTGCACTATTCCTCCAAGCCTCAAATGATTTCTCTAACTACTGCTTTTCACCATGTAATTATCATTAATACATGTAAACCAGTATGATTAATGAGAAACCACCCCTACTACCACTTCTGACTGGCTACCATCCATACTATAGCATAATTGCATAGAATTTTGATAAAAGGTGATACACACACAGACACATATTAATAGAATAGGAAGATCTTCCCCACCCATTTATAGGCCTAATACATAGAGCTTGTGATCACATGGAGCCTATGGTCACATGGAGCCTGGGTCACATGGAGCTCAGACTGGGAGAAACTTGCCAAAGAAAGAGAAAGATAGACAGAGAGCGAGAGAGAGAGAGAGAGCGAGAGAGAGAGAGCGAGAGAGAGAGAGAGAGAGAGAGAGAGAGAGAGAGAGAGAGAGCAGGAGCAGAGAGTGAGAGCAGGCAGAGCAGAGAGAGAGAGAAGCAAGCTGAGAGTGGGCAGGGGGAGGAATTTGTCAAGGGAACTTGCTTTTGTGGGGAGGCTTGAGAGAAAGAAGGTTTAAGATGTTGGCACTCCCTGGATTAATGATAAGTACCCTGTTAAACCTTACCTCCTGGTATTCTAATGACGTCCCAAATAAATATTTTGGTTTCGTCTTTGAGGAAGAGAGTTTATCATATTTTGTGAATTTACTCTTAAAATACGCATGCATATCCATAGTAGCAGGTATGGGTATTGCATTGATGTTACGCACACACATACACACACACACAAATACACACATATATATGTATGTACATATATAAAACCCTAACCATGTGTAGATAAGATATAAAACCTCTGTGTATATACATACTTAAGGTTCCAAACAAATGTCTGTACATTGTTTCATTTGACCTTTCCAAAAACCTGAAGATGAGAGGCAGCATTTTGTGGTGGGTAAAATACTGCAATCCTATTCAGGAGGATTGAGTTTAAATTCTGCCTCAGACATCACTAAACTTTTCTTTGCTATAGATTCCTTATCAGTAAAATGAATAATTTGGCTTAATCCCTTGGAGCTCTAAATTGATGACTACAATTATGTATTATAACTGCTAGAGGTATTATTACCCCCAGTTTACATATGAAAAAACTGAAGTGTTAAGGTGCTTGCCCAGGGTAATACTGCTTATAAGACTCAGAGGCAGGTATACTTTATTCCAGTTTCAATTGAAGATGCTATGATGTTGGATTGTACTTTTTTTTTTTTTTTTTGGTCACAAGAGAAAATTAAGTGGCAATAGGACATATTTTGAAATTGCCATGTACAAACAAAATACATCAATAAACTTAAAAATAAGAAACTTTCGTATAACTCTTTCAACTTCTCACTATGGTCTTGTACCCCTGAATACAAACCTTAGGAATTCTGTACCATCTAGCCCCATCAAAATGACATAGGGGCTCAGTGCAAACTGGAAAGATGGAGCACAGGTATCTTCCAAGATCTATTTTGACTGGAACACAAATGAAGTTAGAAATAAAAGGCTAGATGAAAGACAAATACCACACCTTTCCTTCATTATGCATAGCAGCCAGCCACAAACCCTCCAATTTACCTTTATTACTTCATTACAGCACAGTAATAAGTGAAATAGATGTCTACACACTTACATGGGTAAGTACTATATTTCAGTAGCAGAATGGTCCCTTGAGAACAGGGGTTGTTATTTTTTTTTCTATTTGTCTATACATCCTTATTATACAGGTCTTTTCTTATAGTAAGTTATTAACAAATCCTGGGGATAGTATACATTCATTTGAAAATATCAACATTAAATACACATTTATGTAATATATGTCTACATATAAATGCATGCATACATCTCATTTGTACATGTCCATGCAAGAGAACTATTTATTCATTATACAGAAAGTATGCTTGCATATTTATTAAACAAAATAATTTAATAAATGGTTTCCTTATAGTAACTAGAGACCCTGAAAGTTTGAGACCTAGAGGATAGGAAATATCTACAAATATTATAAAAGTTTGGCCTAGATCTGTGCTTTCATCAGTGTAGGAAATACTCAGTGATAAATTTAGGTCTGCAACTATTCTGCACCCTAAGTCTTAAAAAAATGTTTAGCACATTGAGAATTATTCAGGACCATACCCCAGTATATAAGAAATACGAGACTTGAAGCTTGGTTTTTATAACTCCAAGGCTACCTCTTTGTCTTTATCAGTGCTATCATACTGCTTGTTTAAAAGGTTAACTAAATCAAATCGTCAAATTACAAAACAAAATTGTCTTTGAGAGTCTGATTAAATCACTTCTCTCTAGGGCCTGGATTTTTCCTCTGTAATTGTGAATGTTTTTGACTAGATGATCTTTAAGGTCCCTTCTTTTTCTACTTATAATTTCCTATAAAAGTCCTCTTTGAAAGAAGAAAAAGTAAAAAAGAAAACTTTAAATTTAGGCTCAACTCCTGTTTTCAATAACATTGTACTCTACTATTGTTGTGATGTTGGAGCAAAATTTTGCTCTTTCTCTTTCTCTAATAACTCTTTTCTATTAAAAAAATCAACCTGAGGCTATTCCTTCCACCCAGAGAACAAGGCCTCCATTTGCTATTTACGACTAAATGTGAAGAATAAAAAAGAGGAGAGTTTTCCTTGCTTCCTTGTTTACTAGGTTTTTACTGTCTTCAGGAAATTAAAACTTCTGTAGTTCTATTCATTTATTCCAACTCCTATATCCTTATCTGAATCAAGGAGGATCAAATAATTTAAAACATCTACATCTTAATGTAGGCTACAGTCTTAAGTACTAAATAAGTAGTTATACCAGACTTTTCATGTACTAAAATTGTTAGAATTTTTAAAAAATCTTCTTTATCAGCAGTAACAACAGCATCGTTATCATTATCAACACAACCAAATGAGATAATATTGTAACTTACTTAAAAGAGTGTCTGGCATACAGTAGGCACTTAATAAATGCTTATTCTTATCTCCTCCCCTCAAAAGATAATCTCTGATCTCTTGAACCATTTCAGTGAAATTAGCATCTTTGGTCGATACCTCTTTGTAAGCACCTACTATATTCCAGATCTCAAAGACCTTATATTCTATATATAATATATTATATCTTATATATTATATATTATATTATATATATATGTTATATATATATATATATAATATTATTATATATTATACCAGGGGAGGGGACAACATAAACATTAGTAAATAAATATAAACATATATCAAGTTAAATGAAGTGAAGTATTTTCCACTGGGGTATCAGGAGAGACTTCATGTAAAACATGACATCTTGAGATATCTTGGTTTTGAAGGAAGCTAGAGTTTCTGAGGTAGTAAGTGTAAAACCAATGTGGGTGACAGCCTATGCAAAGACATGGGGAAATGCAATTGAACATCACCTACAGGGAATGGTAAATCATCAAACTTGGCTTGGGCATAGAGAACAGGAAAAATAAGCCTGGAAAGGAAGACTGGAGTCAGATTGTGAAGGGCTTTCATTGTCAAAGAGAGGAATTTGCATTTTATCCTAATGGCTATTGGTGAGCTTTGTGAGTTGTAGAGTAATAAATCAGGTCTTTGCTTTAAGAATATGCTTTTGATAGCTATGCCAAAGAACTGAGATGGAAAGAGGCCAGGAGTAAGGAGAAAATTAGAGAATTGCTACAATAGTCAAGGAGATAGGGAATGAAGATTTATACTAGGGTAGTAGCTGAGTGAGTAAAACTAAGAGTAATTACGGAAACAGAAATGACATGGTTTGGCAATTGACTGCATCTGCAAAGTGAGAATAAGGATACAAAGGTAATTCCAAAGTATAGAACCAGAGAGACTAGAAGGTAGTGCTGCTCTCCACAAAATTAGAGAATTTTGATTTGGAGAATGAGGTAGGAGATAATGAGTTCTCATTATACTAACTTCAAGATGTGAGTGTTTTACATCCAATTGGAAATGTCCAGTAGGAAGTTAGTGAGAAGAAACTAGAACTCAGGAGAGAGACTAAGGCTAGAGTTTAGATCTGTAACTCATCTGATAATAGGAATAGAATACAGTGAGAAGATGACTCACACTAGAGCCTTAAGGAATAGGGGTGAGTGGGTCATGGATTATGAGCCACTAAAAAAAGTGAGAAGGATCATTAAGAAATTCAAGGATGAGACTAAAGGACAAACAGGTAATCAATAGTCAAAGAGGATGAGGACTAAGAAAAAGCCCTTAAATTTGTCATTCAGAGCATTAATGATAAGTTGGGAGAGAATAGTTTCAGTTATAAAATGAGAAAACTCAAACTGAATCACAAAATTTGAGGTCTGTGAAAGACTTTAGTAGCTCTCCAGCTTAATCCACAAATAAAGGAATCCCAGTCATGAAGTGGTTATGCAGCCTCTCTAAGGAAAGTAAACCCAGTACTTCCTTAGGCAAGCCATTTCGCTTTTGAGTAGTTCTAACTGTTGTGAAGTTCTTCCTGACATCAAGCCTGAATTTGTCTATTTGCAACTAATCCCTAAATCTTAGTTCTACTTTTTGTGTTAAACACAACAACTCTAATCTCTTCACTACAGACAGCTATTGTAAATACTCCCTTCCCACAGGTCTTCTCTTCTCCAAGGCAAACATGCCCAATTTCTTTGCCCAGTCCTCATAGGTCATGAACTCATCATCTGGGTTGACTTCCATTCTCCAGCTTATCATTGTACCTAAACTGTGATGCCCAGAACTGACTACAAACTCCAGATGAATACACAAAAGGATAGAATAGAGTGCAATTATCACTTCCCATTCTTGGAATTTAAGCCCCTTTTAGTTCAACATCACATTATCTTTTTTGGCTGCCACATCACATTGTGATGTTAGAGAGGGCTTGTAAGTCATTAAAATGCCCAGCTCCTTTTCAGAAATGTTTATCTATGCCTCCTCTATCTTATATTTTTGAAGCTGATCTTTTTTAATATCCAAATGAAAAACTTTGTATTGATCTCTGTTGATTTCACATTATTAGATTCAACACAATGCTATAGTCTGTCAAGATCCTTTTACCCTTTTAGATCTTGACTCTTATCATCAAAGGTGTTGGTTATTCCTCCAAACTTTTTGTCATCTGCAAGTTTTATGAGAGTATCATTTAATCCTTTATCTAAGTGATATTTTTTTTTTAAATGTCAAACAGCACAAGTACAGACTCAAGGGCCACTCCACTAAAGTCCTTCTACTGTAATTATAACTGAACATTAACAATTAATGGCTCTTTGACTCTGGCCATCTGACAACTTCTGAATCCATCTACATTATTGTATGAAACATCTCTCTTCATCTTTTCCACAAAAGAGTATAAAATATTTTATCAAAAGATTTGCTAAAATCTACACAAACTATATCCACAGAATTTCCCCTCTTCTACTAGCTTACCTATGAAAAATAAAAATGAGAAAATTCAGGCAAGACTTATTCTTTATGAAACCATGTTGGATCTTTGCAAAACACAAAAACAACTTCCTAGATATTCACTGAAAATCTTTAATGATTCATTCTAGAATTTTCATAGGAATCATATTCAAGCTCTCTGCTCTATGGTTTGTAGCCATCATTCTCTTCCAGTTAAAAATAAAGTAATAACAAACAAACAAACCCCAAAGAAACGATTTACTTGTTCTCCAGTCTGATGCTTCCTCTCCTCTTTTTGGTGACATACAAATATAAGTAACATTGGCTCAGGAATCATGTATATTTAGGATCCAAATAATAAGTTCTTCTGTACCAGGTGATATCAACCCATCTAGGGAAACTAATTGTGCTCTTATATCTCTTTACATATCTTGATTATCAACTCCCTGTTAGGCATTTTGTTTCTTTAATCTCTAGTACATAAATGAATACTTCCAACACAATGAGTATAGAAAAAAGAAGAAATTTTGGGGTGGAGAGTCCAGATAACCCACTGGCCTGAACTGCCTTTTAGAGTACAAAGAACACAACTATACATCTAGGTTCTGGTGAGTAGGAACCTTTCTCCTCCTTGAAGGAATTCCTAACAACTACCAGAAAGATGAGGGTGCTTTTATGGCAGGACTACATTTCCCCTCCTTCCCATTTCTTACCATCCCTATCAAGTTTTTCTGTCCAAAGTAAAAGCCATCTCTAGCAATGTCTTTAAAACAAAAATAAAAATCTACCATAATTTAAAGCTAGAAGATAGACTATAAAATCTTTGAAAATTTTATCAGATTGGAAATCAATGAGAATTTTTAGCCTTGAATCTAACAGTCATTTTTGGTGTTGAATCTAATGTTTAGGCAAGAGTCATCTGAAGGACGACAAATTTTCTTCTTTATTTACGTGGATGGTCTTTGCAAAAAACACATTTGAAAGACATATCAGAAAAGCAGAAAATATGTGCGTGTTTGTGCTTCATGCCAGTTATTTGTCTGACATATTCATCTTTTGTAATAAATTTGAGTCCAAATGTTGCAATGCAAAATATGTTTATATTGTTGAATAGAGATAGGGATAGGAATTAGATGTGTGATTTCATTTATTTATAGAACTTCCAAATTAGGAAACTCCCACTACCAAAGAAAGTTGGCACCTTCTCTGTAATTTATAATCTTAGAGATTTACTTAGAGTACTCACTTAGAGATTCAGTTATTTCCCAGTGTCACATAACCAGCAAAGGTCAGATGTGTGACTTGAACTACATATTCTTGTCTGCAAGACTGTCTCTCCATTTACCACTGACATTCATATGGTAGAATATTATTTCATAACAGGGGCTTTCCAAATGGGAAAAAAGGAAAGCAGAATACTTAAAATACTTTTTTCTTCCTCAACATGGAGTAGAGTAGAAACACAGCACCTAATATTTGATATCATATTACTGCATTATAGTACCTATTGGTGGCACTTAGAAAAGTAGTAAAGATTGATTTTCTCTCTCCTCTTTTTTCTAGTCCTCAGAAATCATCTACAATTTCCTTTCCTTTGAAAAAGGTTTCCCTGATATCAGGAATTTGTTCCCCACTTAGAGTCTTTAGTTTCTTTTATGACTTAGCTTAAGAAGTGCCTTCTAAGTTTTTCCTAATCCCACACCCCCACTCCATAAGTCACTACTTCCTTCCTCTCCCTAAAATTACTCGAAATTATACATTTTGTATAAATACACTGTTCACCACCAACAGAATAAAGTTCTTTGAGGGTAGGAACTGTTCCAATTTTATCTTTGTCTGATTAGAATCCAACACAGAAACTGGCATATAATAACCACTTAATAAACGTTTATTAACTGAAGGATTGCTTTGGATCTCTAATGAAACCTCCTTTATCAAGGGAGTTGAAGCCCTGCTCTGCAACTTTTTATCTTGAAAAGTTGGTTTGGACAAGGAAAGAAAAATTAGCTTCCCCAAAGTCACTAATCCAATATATGTTGGAGCTGAGACTTAAAATCTAGGTCTTCCAGATTGTGAGGTCAACACTCTATGTAAAATAAATAGTCAAATAAATGTAACTAAGCAAAATCAATCAACCAACAAACATTTATTAGGTTCCTACTATGTGTTAGACACTGTGTTATGTTCTGGGGTGATAAGTAGAAAGAATGAAAAAATCTCTATTCACAAGGAACTTACATTCTAAAGAAGAGACACCCAGTTACTCATTCAAAACACATATATAGAAAATAAATATAAATAAATCAAAATAGTTACATACAATGTAATCTTTATTTACTACACTATATGACCTCTTTTGGAATATAACAGAAATGTATAGAAGTTAATAAAATGTAATTTCCTCAAAGTTTGTGAAATGTTCTTTTATTACACACATATAATGAAGGAATTCACTCTATTTGTGTTGCAAAGAATTGAAAGCACATACATTTGGAGTTTTATTTTCTCCCCACTTGATATTTCCTAACCTACTACAGATGGTGAACATCTGGCTAAAAAGGAGAGAGATAATTTGTGACACTGGCAGCCTGGAAACCTGGTATGTGATATTGTGAATCTAATCTCATCATAGTTTAATTGAGCAAGATCATTAATAGAAATTAAATTAGGTTGGTGCCCAAAGAATGGTCTAGGTTGCTGACAGGAAAAAAAATGCTGAAGGGAACCTGATTTACGAAAATAAATATTAATATGAAATCAATGTTCAAATCAGTTACAAATAGTGTTGGGTAAAAGCCATCCTAATTTTTAATTCATAATATTGCTTACGTGCATTTGAAATTTAGAAAAACAAATAGCATCTGTTCTTTTAAACAAGACATCTTTCAGGTTCATTGGGTGTTGCCTTGTTTTTCCATTATGGAGTGTGATAAAAATATGCATCTCATCAATTCTACAATATACTTCATTATTTTCTATAACTCAATTAAGTCCTTTATACCCTTCTTTCCAAGTAATTTAGCCAAAGCCAAATGTATTGTTTTGCTGCTGTTCTTAGAACCAGTGCCCTTGATTTAACTCCTGTCTTGGAAGTGCATAGCCATGTGTCATTGGAGAGTCACTGAGGTTCCTTATCTAGAATATGAGGATGCTGGACAAGAAATTCTCCAAAATGTATATTAGCTGTAACATATCATTACAATTAGTTACCTTTAATAGATTATTTATAATTTATCTGTTTTCTGAAGAGACATAAGAGCTTTTTTTTTTCCCTTAGAGTAACCTCTTCCATACAGCTTTACACTCACAGTCACAAGATAAGAGACTTGTTGCCTTTCGTTTGAGAAAGTTTGCATTGTCAGTCCCCCAGGAAATTTAGGCAGAGAAATAAAGTAAATACATTGGGAAAAAAGGAACAGAATGTAGAAAGGTAAAAAGAAAAGGAAACAGGAAAAAGGGAGTGGTATAAAGAAGCAATTAAATCTAGTATTTAGGGAATCCTGTCACATTCCTGAGATGTCATGAGATGGAAAAGCCAGCTATATATTCTTGTCAGAGGAAAAGATGAAAAGACCTGGAATACATACCATTGTATTTATAATATCTTTTAAAAGACAGAGAGCATGAGTTAAGCCAGGTAGTTTTAGAAAATATTATTAGACCTTGAGAGGTTAGCAAGTCTCCATGTTGGTCACTGACAGCACATAGCAAAGAGACAGCTGCAGTTTCCTCACCATACCTACCTATGCACTGAAAGATAGTATCCCTAACCTTTTTAGATTTTCCCTATTATAATTCAATCTTCTCTCTTAACTAGAGATTTGGAGGAGAGATCACCTATTTGTTCAATAGGTCACACATAGATGACTCTACTACTTGATTTCCTTTAATATTTATAATGCTTTTGTTTCTTAATTAAATGCTTTTGCTATTAAACTTATGACTCTTGAAATATATGGTAAAAACATATTGTAATAGATAAGGCTTTGTGTCATAATTTTCACATTTCCTAATTCAAAAGAAAAACATATTCTGAGAAAATAATATTTTCCCTAGAGTCAAGGGCACATGATTATTTTAAATTATTACATTTTCCAGGATTACGAAAGCTTTGTGACAGCTATACCAAGCAAAGATATTTTGTAACTCACAGACATCCTTGGATAATTTGTTATGGTTCTTGACTTGCATGATTATTATAGATTTCCTTATGAAGTTATAGGTTCCCCCTTGCTAGACATCTTTCAAAAAAGTGTTTAAGATTATTTTCCTGGTATATTGAAGAGATAGAGTTCTTGTCAAGCTTTTACATGAATTAAACAGCATCTAAGGTAACCTCTGAATTTCTGTACTTCTATAATACTTTCTTCTTTGAGCACCGATTCCTGTTCCATTATATAAAAGTGAAGAAAGTATTTGTCCCAAGGAAATGGAGCAAGGAGATTTAAATTTTCTTACTTAGATGATATAGCATTTAAGAAAAAAACAGGTCACCAAAAGCAGAAGTTAACTTTTCACATAAGACATTGGCTCATATCAGCCAACTGTTCAAGGGCAATAAATGAATATGGAATAATGGTTTGGTTTTGGGTTAGACACTTTATGTTTTTTACCAATATGATCTCTTTCTGAAAGCATTCTCATAACTACATTAGCTTGTTAGTTCATTGTGTGTCGTAATTGCCTACCAATTGCTCCTCAGTCATTCAAATTTAAGGTAAAACACTTTGTGTTCACCAACACATACCAAAACTGAACAACTCAAAAGAAAAGAATGCCAATGACAAACCATGCATCACAAATTCCCATTAAGGTACAAATCAACTTCCTTACAGTAACAAATATACTAGTAAATCTATTTGCAAAAGTGAAAATCAAAGTTTCAAATTTTCCACACACTATTAAAGCTGTGTTCTTTAGTGATGTCATTGCTCCCTCTAATATTGCTTATAACACCCCATCCATGCCTGCCTCTCCAACTCAGCACTTGTCCATGTCGTGCTATAAATCCACCATGTAGCAACAACCCCTTGTGCAGTAGAACCTTCACCTAGATTGCTTTACAGCATGTGGATACCAGTATAGATCATTAGTTTTCGACCAATTATCCTTCATTCTTGAGTCTCTGTGTCTTCTGTCACCAGTCTCTCCAGGGAAGTCATGAGAGATGAATGTTTTTTTAGCAAATGGTTAACTAAGCAAATTAAATTCTATTTGTTTTAGGTTATTGTTTTTTTGCTCACAAAAATTTTTGTGATTGTGAATATTTTTGTCCATGTGATTTCTTCATTAGGATTTTGATTTATACTCGTTCATACTCAATTTCAATGAGAAGGCTCAGTGATTAAGGGATACTATGGTAAACTATTACTTCTTCCTCAAAAGCTCCCATTTTAAATCCATATAATATTTTGAGAAATGGTCTCTTGGTTATGAACTTTGAAATTATACTTTAATGGAAGGATTGATGAGTTGAATGGGTTTTAACCTTTAACTTCCTCCAAATCTCTTCATACATTTTACATTGACCTGAAAACATACCCTCTAAGAGGCTTATAAATAGAAATACAGTTTAACTTTTAATAAATGGCCATTTATGTGATTGCAAAATTTATTTGAAGTAGCCTTAACTTCTCTTTTGTCTTTTATGCTTGTTTGTTTTTTTCTGAAATTTTGCTCAACCTCGAACTGGAGAGTTTTTCTGATTCCTCCCACCAATAGCTAATGCATTGTGCTTCCCTGCAATTAAGTTATATTTACTTTTATTTACTTATCTATGTACATGTTGATGACCCCACCCCCCCACTCCTGAAGAATGCAAACTTTTTGAGATCATGGACAATCTTTCCTTTCTTTATTCCTTCCTTTATTTTTTGTCTTTCTATCCCCAGTACATACAGGCTAAATAAACATAAATGAATGAACTACATTTTCAGAAGATTATTTATCATTTATGACAAACTAATGGAGTAATCCTAAAACACATAGGATATATCCTCATACAAAATCAGACTTGCATGTGTGTGAGTTCTCTAAGTTTTCAGAGATGCTGCCAAATGATGTAGCTCTTAAATGAATTTCACATGATAAAGTGGAAAGAAGAAGTATATGTCTCTTACCACATAACTTCACAGCAATCATATCATGAAAAAAGAAAAAGCCTCTATTTAATATAAATAGTTATTTATTGATATTGTTACCATTCTCATTCTCTGTGTTCCATTGTACAGGTGTTGATATGTTTCAGTATTTGTAAGAGTTCTCTACATTAAATTTTAAATGAAAGCTTATGCCTGTTTAATTTCACTATGTTTATTTGTGCTTGCATGTATGCATTTGTCATTTCTTTGGGGTAGGGAGCTTCTACCATGGAAATTCTTTACCAATTCAAAATGTCATTTTATGGGGGGAAGGGCAACATATATTCCTAGAATCTTACCCAGAGAAACAAAGAGGTTAAGGAATTTGCTGTGGCCCATCTCCAGTTGTCATGATCCATGTCTGGTCACTGGACCCAGACAGAGAAAGTGAGGTTGATGACTTTACACAGCCCTCCCTCACTTAAATTCAATTCACTTGTACGTCACGGCATCACCTCCCTGACATCATGATCCATCCCTTTCCAGAACGAAGGACAAACCACAGTAACAGCAGCAGCAAGGAACTTGCCCAGTGTCATGCAATTGGTGTGTGTGAGAGGGAGCATAACTCAAGTCCCTGAATTGGAGGCCAGTTTTCTCTCTCTACTACACCACTACAACCCCTACCTGAAGATTATTCGACAATATTTATGGTAAGATCTGCCTACCTCACAGAGTTGTTAAAAAGGTGAAATTAGATCATGTATATAAAATATGACTTTTGATGTCTAATTATGGAAAAATCCACCCTTACCAGGAAATAGATTAAGGAGATCTCAACCCATTAAGTCTGAATAAATAAGTTCTAAGGAGTTGCTCAAGGTATATGGAAACTGAAGGGTAGGATTTGAACCCTAATTTATACAACTTTAAAACAAACTCTCAATTCACTACTTTATACTTCTACTATCCTTCATGAAAAAAGTGCCTAGTAAACTCCTAAGTAATATAATCACTTAAAGCATAATAATATCAGTACTATGACTAAAATAAGTACTATTTTTATTAATATTTTTACTAATAGTTTTTTAAGAAACTTTATAATACCCATTCTGTGGCTGATTGCTTATAATCATAGGGCAGAAGCAAACATTTGCTGAGCACCTACTATGTGCCAGACACTGTACCAAATGCTTCAAAAATATTACCTCATTTGATCCTCACAACAGTCCTGTAAGTTAGGTATTGTTATCTCCATATTATAGTTGAGTAAACTGAAGAAGAGAGCAGTCAAATTATTCATCAAGCCCTTAAGTGTCTAAGGTCATATTTGAACATGCATTTTCCTGGCTGGAGGGTCAATGTTGTCCCCACTGTGCCACCTAGCTCTGATTATAGATCAATAAATTTGAAATATGGTCTGGTAGCATGGGTCCCCATAATTCTTTCCAATCAGAAGAAAAACAGATTATTTTCACCTATCTGGGGAATGTCATTAACACTGCCACAACTAGGTACCCTCTATATTTTATTTCCCAATTGAATTTAAAAGGTGAGGGAATCAACACTACAGAATTTTTCCATCTGCAGGAAAGAATGTTTTAGCATAAAATGAAAATATTATTTGAGTAAGGTTTTTGCCAATCAGTTCAAGTCATTTTTTATTTTCCTCTCTGAGGGAAGCTTAGTGTGGTCTGAAATACTTATGGGGCATTAGAGCCAGAAGTGACATGGGCAACAATTCAATTTTCTACTCAGGGTAATTTGAATGCTCACTTCCAGAGAATTACCATGCTGTAGAGAACAGGAAAGTTGCTATGAAAACTGGCGAAAAGAAGCAGCCAGGAAAGCGTGTTAAACAGAAAGTATCACCACTCTTCCTATTATTGCAAAACAAAATCCTTATCAACATATCAGCCTCTTCTTTACTCCCTTGGCCACCCTGAATTTGCCTAGGAATGAAATGTTAATGATATGTCCAGAAAAAAGATCATGGCAGTATTTAAATAACCCATCTGTTTGACCAATAATCTGATTCATAATGTAGAATTAGATGTAGATGCAACATATTTTTCTTTTCCTTTGTTTCTTAAAGAGAATTATCATAGTGAATCATATTCTATTTAGCTATTTGTGCTGAAAGTATGGCAAGAGAACTTTTTTTTTTGCATCCCTTCATCTAGCAGAGAACTATAGGGTTGTTGCTATAGATGCTTCAACCTACTTGGGAAGCTATGCTTTGTTGGAATGTTTTCAGGGTTGATGTCAGGGACAATCACATGAAAAGAACAAGATCTAAATTTCATGAAATTGAATATAAACCATCAAAATATAACATCTGTAGGTAGAAAGACATTTCTTTCAAATACTTTTCTTGAGCAAGTATCCTTTCATACTTTAACTACTAGTGTTTATCACAGTACCTGGCAGAGCTGTGTTTTTTGCTGTTGTGTTCGTCCGTCATTCTTGAAAAGGATCATGACATTAAGATGATGACATGACTTGCACTTGACTTTGTTTTGAGTGAAGGAGGGCTGTGCAAGGTCACCAACCTCACTATCTTCCCCTGAGACAAATGGGTCCAGTGGCCTGATAGTCATTAGGACAACTGGAGATGACCCAAGATGCAATGGGAGACCCTGGCCTTTTCAAGTGTCTTATTACATTCTCACTTTGAGTGAGATACACCCATTCAGTGAATAGGCTTCTTTAAGTAGTTGATGGAGAGATGGCCCCTTTAATCAAAAAACAAAAATTAAATTGGAAAGGGAAGACCCTCAAGGTTCCTAGGTAAAAGAGAAACAATTACCATTTAGTGATTACATTTACTCTGTGCTAGGTGGGTATGGATTTGTTGTCCAGTCTATAAGTTCCAGAGTGAATTGAGTAGCAGCTCCTCTCCTAAGAAACTAGAGTAAGTGCTTAGTAAATACTTATTGTTTATTGATGAATTGGTTGTGAAAAATGTAATTACTTAAAAAAAAATAAAAGACAAAGCACATGTAACTTAAAAGCAAAAGCCCTTGAATCATTTTATCCTCTTTGTGTAATTTATCAAAAGTCTGGTCATTTCCTCATTGAAAACAACTCCTGAATTCTACTTTTCTTTCTTTTTATTTTACACTGTAGCAATTTTTCATCATATCACACATGAATTAAGGCAATTATGTTCTTACAGTTTTCTGAATTCCAATTATTATGGACCCCTTTGGCAATCTGTCACTTAATAAATATTTGTTAAGAGCTTTCTACGTGCTAGAAAGAAACAGCTAAATGGCTCAGTGGATAGAGAGCTGGGCCTGGAGTCAGGAAGACCTGAGTTCAAATTCAGCCTCAGACAGTAGCTTTCTGATCCTGGGCAAATCACTTAACTTCTCTTTGCCTTAATCTACTAGAAAAGGAAATGGCAAACTACTCCAGTATCTCTGTCAGGAAAATCCCATGGATAGTAGGGACAAGAAGACTGAAGGACTGAACCACAAATGTCCTGGAAACTGTGCTTTTGATACAAGAAAAGCAAAAATCTGCTCTAAAGGAATTTACAGTCCAGTGGACAAGCCTGTTGAAGTATATGGCCCTCCTGTCAGAATGATGCTTTTAAAATGCACAAAATGAAATACATAGCATCACAAAGGAAACCAACCATATCAAAATAAATTTATTTGTTTCCCAATCAAATTTCAAGAAACCCTAGAAATCTATCTTAATGGTAGGTTAAGAGTCTTTGTTATATAGGTGGCACAGTAGATAGACCACAAGCCCTGGAGTCAGTGGTTCAAATCAGACCTCAAACACTTAACACTTTTTAGCTATGTGATCCTGGGCAAGTCACTTAACCTTGATTGCCTCACCAAAAAACAAACAAACCAAAAAAAAGAATCCCTGCTATGATCCTTAATTAAAGATTAGTCTTTCTAAAGCACATTTTTTCATCATATTTGGCTTCTTTAATATTCATGCCATTTATAGCTGAGTCTTAATGATTTTAGCATGCTTGTTAATCTAGACTATACATAAAGATGGATTGATAACCCATTAGTTCACATGTCTTTGATGGATACTTTGAATGGACTTGGAACTGGGTCCAGCTTTGAAGATACTTCTCATTCCTGAGATGTTGAAGTTTACGTTTTACTGCCATTCACACTTAGAGACAGACATAGTTTGGGCTGTTCTGATGTAGTTCTTTTTGCAGACAAATCATGGACAGTAGTAGAATTGTCCCTCATTCAAGATTAAGACCAATCTTATTCAATAGCGAAAATAAAAAACGTAAAACTGCCAACACAAAAATGAAGGTAAAAATCAGAATAACTGAGACCTGAATAGGAAAGTTTCCATGAGTCAGGGTTAAAAGCTCCTGATTTTGAAAGGCAGATTGAAATGCTACCTCATCAAACCCACACAAAAACTATATGTAGCCTTGTCATCCTTCCCAGGCAACAGAAGCCTACTCCTACTGAATGCTGAATCTGAGAGAAGGAAAGGAAAACAGCATGAGGAGAAGAAAGGTCTCCAAGGACAGGGTGCTGGGAATGCATTAAAAGGATTCACCTGCTCACTGACTGACAGGCTGAAAAGATATGGGAGTGAAGCACTTGTTTTAAATCTGCAGCACCATGTGAAAGCCTCTTGCCTTTGTTTCCTTCCTGTTTCTGGGTCTCTCTAATTCCATTTCTAAGTCTGTTGAATGGATGACCTCTATGTTAATGCAAAGAAAGTGCTAAGTTTGGTCAATAGCTTCCTTCATAGAAATGATACAATGGAAAGAAGACCTGACTGGGAATCAGTAGACATTTGTTCAAGTCTCAGTTCTGCTACGAACAAACCGTGTGACCTTTATTACTGTGCAGGCTTTTAAAAAAATTATTTGTAAAATGAAAAGGGGTAGAGGAGATAACTGCAAAAATTCCATTAAATTTTGGTATTCTCTTAACTGTTGTCACAGAGATTATTTCTGGGACCTGAAACTATAATATCCTCTTGATCACAATCTTGTGTTGTTTTTAGAGTTCATCCACTCCCATATTTCTTACATAATTTCCATCTCAACCTCAACCCTCCCAGCTAGATGGAGAAGCAGTATACTGGCTAAAGTGCTGGATAGAGTTTGAACCCAACCGCAGTAAGTTACGAGCTGTGTACAAGTCAGTCAGCCTTACTCAGCCTCAGCTTCTTAACCTATTAAATTAGGATAAAAAGAGCATCTATCTCAGATGGTTTTGAGGAAACAAAAAAAAGTACTATATGAAAAGTGCTCTGCAAACGTGAACATACTATGTACGTATATGTTATTATTATCATTATAACCTCTAGTACTTTGATTCCTCTGGATTTCCCAGTCTTTTGAGCTTTTTTTAAAATAAGCTTTCTTCCTTATTCAGCTTTAATCCAAGGCAACCCACTTTTGCAAAATGACTATTCCAAAGTCACTATATTTTTTCCTCAAGGGAGGTAGGAAGCAAGTGTTTATTAAGTTTCCTATAAGTGCTTATATAAGTTCATATATATATATATATATATACACACACACACACGCACACACACACATACACACATATATGTATTAAGTGTCACAGGCACTATGCTAAGGACTTTTTAAATATGATTTCACTTGATCCTCACAACAACCCAGTGAGGTAGATGCCATTATTATCCCTATTTTACAGTTGGGAAACTAAAGCAGACATATATATTAAATGATTTGCCCATAGGTACTCAATGAGTAAGTGTCTGGGGCAAAACTTGAACTCAGTCTTCCTGACTAAAGGTCTAGCAAGACTTCCCACTGCGCCACCAAAGTGCCTCAAGTTTCCAACACCTCCTATCAGCAAACAATCTCAGCCAACTGTAGTACTACCTGTACTGAAAAAATTTAAGTCCTTGTCAATTATACTCTCTCATTCTTCTAATTCTCTTTATGTAATCACCCATCTTCTCCCTCCTTCTAGACTCAGAAGAAGAGGTGGACCACTAAAACACTGAAACTATTCTTTCCAAGATTACTAATGACTCTCTTTTCACTGTATCCAGTCATCTTGCTTGCCTCTTCTTTAGCATCTGGAACTAGAGATCATCCTCTTCATCTTCATAGCCACTCCCTACTTGGTTTCTATGCCCTAGGCTCCAATAGTTTCCCTCTTGTCACTCTTAAGACTATTTCTAAGTCTTTTTTATTACGATTTCTTTTCTTCTTCACACACTTTAAATGTGTGGGTTCCCCAAATTTCTCTTTTCAGTTCCCTGTCCTTTTCTCTTTCCAACACTGCCATATTGATCTCATGAATTCTCCTAAGCACTTATTACCTATATACATATCATTCTTAAAGCTCTCTCCCCAATAACTTTCTCTAGCCTTGCAGTTCAAACTAAAACTTTCAATTGTCTCTTGGATATTCCCTCCTAAACATCTCTGCTAGCACCTCAAGTTCAGCTGACTAAAACTGAACTCAACATCAATCCTCTCCTGTCTCCCTCTGCCCCACCCCCAATACTGTATATTTAAAAAAACTCCTGCTCTACTCCTATATTTCTCTATTTCTGTTAATGCAACCACCATCATCCCAGTACTCAAGGTTCACAATGGAATCATCTTTTATTCTTCCTTCTTTCATCATTGACAAGTTCCATTGATTTTTGGCTTCACTTGTTGTTGCTGAGTTGTTTTTCAGTTATATCTGACTTCATGACCCTGTTTGGGGTTTTCTTGTCAAAGATATTGAAGTGGATTGCAGTTTCCTTCTCTACCTCATTTTACAGTTGAGGAACTGAGGCAGACAGGGTTAAGTGACTTGCCCAGGGTCACACAGCTAGTAAGTGTCTGAGGCTAGATTTGAATTCTGGAAGATGAATCTTCCTGACTCTAGGATTGGCACTCTACTCACTGTACCACCTAGCTGCCTTTTGGCTTCATAATATCTCTCAAATTTCTCCTGTCTTCTCCTGTGTCAACCCCAGGTAATTTCTCTTTTTGTCTAGACAAATTTGCTATCCACCTAACTAGTCTTCCTGACTCTGTAGGCTTTAAGGAAACTATTTCTCCTCTTACTCTATATTCCCATCCTCTGACTGTGTGAGTACTCTGAAGCTTTCCCTTGGACTCTTCCTTTCCAGGCTAGGTGGGAGGTGAAGGAATATCTCTTTTCAAAATTCGCACCTATGGTGGCTGCTCACAAATGGAGCTCAACTGTGTGACTTTGAGTTTAGCTCAAAGGCTCTTGCTGCTTCTTTTGCTCTTTTCGCTTTTGTTTGGGTTTTTGCCCAAGCATTGATAATCTAATAGTGAGCCTGAGATGAATGGTTCCAAATTAAAGGCTACCTCATGAGTTTGTAGACTCAGAGCTTCCTTAGCAAGAGTTACCTGTCAAGAGAAGGTGTTTTCTACAACTATATGGGAATTGAAAGGGGGGAGGAGTAAGCATTTATATAGCAGCTACTACATGCCAGGCACTATGCTAAGCATTTTCCAAATATTCTC
Organism: Notamacropus eugenii; assembly: GCF_028372415.1. Taxonomy (NCBI): domain Eukaryota; kingdom Metazoa; phylum Chordata; class Mammalia; order Diprotodontia; family Macropodidae; genus Notamacropus; species Notamacropus eugenii. Next base: position 134,580,232 of record NC_092875.1, on the reverse strand, counting down.
TCATTTTTTCTCACAACAATGCTGATAGTGCTGTTATTATCCTCATTTTAGAGTTGAGGAAACTGAGGCATAAAGAGATTAAGTGGCTTGTCATAGAAAGTCAGGACAATTGCTCTTTTCAATTCTCTATCACATACAAGTAATGAATTAGTAAATTTAGGGGAAGGGGCAAAATAGAACACTACATAGAATACAGAATCAATGAGGTTAACTGTATGCATATCTTTTCTCAGGATATATTTAATCTATCCAAACAAGAATGGCACAATTTTCCAGAGTGAAGGAGCCTCATTATTTCTCTGTAACTAATAATAGGACATGGCTTTGTTAATAGTCCTGCTACTGTACTTTTGTTGCATATGACCCATCAAATAAGCATCCAATAAAAATTAAATTTTGTTATACTTAAATTAAGAGGAAGATAGTTTTGTGTCCAAGATCAAGAAAATTTGAGGTGGGGATGGGGCAATGACAAAACAGGGGTGCTGAGTAAAGACAGAGGGACTGACAGTTCTGAAGTAGAGTTCATTAGAGAGAACAATAAGGTTAAATTCAGATAGATTTTGCCATGATATATCTCAGAGTGCCAGCCTCCTCCCTTAATGAGAGCAATTTCCTCAAAATCATACTATCAAATCATACTATCTAGGTAGTCATCTAGTTTATCTCTGAGCAGAGCTAACTAGTCCTGATTTATGGAAATAAATGAAGTTTGCTTTTAAATGATGAATGTCATCAATAATATAGTAGGATTTGTTCAATTCAGTTTTTATTCAACAAGCAATTACTTATTAAGCAACTAGTATTTGCTTAACACTGCATTAGTATTGTTATCTTCCAATATTTGGTGCCTGGCTAGGTCATTCTTCCTCACCTTACTAGAGAAATGTTTATAACCCCACTTTATAGAGTCATGCTTTATGGTCTAATATATGAGTATGTATATATATATATATATATATATATATATATATAAATATAAATATGTGTGTGTGTGTATATATATACACATATATACATATATACACACATACATACGTACATACACACATATATATATATACACACATTCATGCATAAAAACATATGTAGTCAGATTTTAGAGGTGGTACCATGTGAACCATCTCCACTCAAAATAAAGATGCCCATTCTCTACAGAAAATGAGACTTCTAGCAGGCCTATCAGTATTGCAAGTCTACATGCTTCCCAAGTTCTTTATAAAGACCTTAAGAACTCTCATGTATCAATGGTCCAATTTTAGAGAATCATGAAGAAATAGAAGTTTTGAATTCTAGTCATATGACAGTGAAATCTACTTCAGCAAATCAAACACTGATTGGAACTGAACATGTAACAATAGCAAAGAAAGACAATTCACTACTTCCAATATAAAGCTAACATTTTCCAACATACAAGGAAGTTACATGATACTCTCCCATGCAAAAACTACATGAACTAAATGGCCATCTTTAGCTCAGATCTGGAAAAGGTTTTAGCAGGTGTTTCATTTAGAACCAACGTGCTCCTTAAGAGGAGTGAGCAGTAATTACTGAAATTATTTTTAGCAGACTGAGTTGCTAAAGCTATCTTCACATCAAAACTTGAAGCATCTCAAAGTGAACCTTGCTTCAACTTTGTACTCAGGTTTCACAGTGTGAGAGTTCTAAACAGAGACTCTCAGGAAAAAGAAAAAAAAAACTTCAACATGAACCTACTGACTTACCAATTACCTTACTTTTTATTATACCCACTCAATTAGTCAATTATCTGGTCATTTAGAGCAGTTACCAAAAACGTTTCCTTGGCAATTCACTTAACTTCTCTGAACCTCAGTCTTTTCCTCTGTAAAATGAGGAGACTAAATCCCCTGAATGATAAAATTTATTTCAAATTTAAATTTTATGTGTGATGTTTTGAAGTCCTACTTCAGTGCTTCTTTATGGACAGAAGACGAGTCTTAATTCTTGAAAGATTTGCTAGTGTAACTAGAACTTTGACAGATTCAGAACATGGCAAAATATTTCTTAATGTCTATTTCTGTGGATCAGTCCTACTAAGTACAGAGAGACTCATCATTTACCATTGATTCATTCTTCATTCATTCCTTGATCCTCATTCCTCAAGAGTAATGAGGAATTCTTTATCCATGGAAATCCCACATTTTATGTTACTATATGTTAATGGTCTTTATTCATTTATAAGAATAGAACTTATTTTTAGAATAAAAATGTTTAATAAACAACTGAAACCCAAAGCAGAAGAAAGGAGATGGTATGAGATTATCTAACTTTCCTCAATGGGTTTAAACCAACAGGCGAGGAGAAATTGTACCCCAGAATACCAAAAGAACTAGCTCTGAATACTGAATGGCTATTAGGTATCTTTGAAAAATCATGGAAAAGGGATTTGCTATGACAGGATTGAATAAATGGAATATTTTGAAATATTTGAGTTTCAAAAGAAACTAGAGTCTATAAATGATAGTTTAATGAATTTAACTTATTCCTTGAAAATTTCTAGAAATTATTATCAAAGATAAAGTTTTGAGCATTTGGATACTGAAATAGCGATGACTAAGGACCAGCAAGACTTCATCAAGGAAAATGTGAGGTGAAGCTGATGTCATTTCCTAAACTGGTAGATTTGAAGAATAGTACTAGATCTAGTAACCTGGATTTTAGTGGAACATTTTACAAAGTCAATTATGCTCTCTTTACGTGCATGTAGGAGTGATATAGGATAGATGTACTGTTAGGAGGGTTTGAAGTTGGTTGATCCTTCATTGAATGATTATTGTGCTAAGCTAAAAACAGAGCTGCTAATTTATAGAGTGGGACTATTCCTGTGTTTCTTAAGCTTACCTGTACACAGGTGGTTGGCAAGGAAGTTGGCAGGGATGGTAGGCTCTAGATCTGCACAGATTACTCTTAGATTATGAATTTAAGAATTGTCTAGATGTAGGGATGGTGGTCAAGAAGCACTAGCTCAATGACTAGTACAATGTTTTTTTGTTTTTTTGCCATATAAAGCCATTCATTTTAAATTCCAAAGAGGACAGCCCTATCTTCTGGGCTAATCAGTGGAATATCAAAATCTTTGCTCATATGCAATGGGCCTTCATGACTTCTTGAAGCTTTCAAAAAAGTAAAACATGCTACCTCAAGGAGTGGTAGGTTCCTTTCTCCTTTGAGGTCTTCAAATGGAAGCTAGACAACCATTATATTGGGTATGTTAGTGAGGAATCCTTTTTGTAAAATAATGTTGAAGTAGATGGGTATTGAGATCCCTTCCTTCTCTCAAAATTTTGTGGTTTTTTGATTCTTTCCTAAAGTATTTTAATAACATCCTGATTGCTTCTTCCCACTTCCATGTGCATTCTTCTCCAATTCATCCTATACATGTGTTAGATTAAACTTCCTGAGGAATAGATCTCTTCTCTACTAAAAGGCCCCCAGTAGTTCTTAGTGGATAAAATAAAACCCATCATCTTAGGGTCTGTCTCTCCCGAGTCTGGTTCTTAGCTTTACAACATTATCTTACATTACTCAGATTCATGAACTTTAGTTCTAACCAAAATGAATTTCGTAGCATGATAGATAAAGTGCTGGGCCCGGAGTCAAGAAGACCTGAGTTCAAATCTATCCTCAGTTACTTATTAGCTATATAATCCTGGGCAAGTCATTTAATCTCTGCTTGCCTCAGTTTCCTCAATTATAAAATAGGGATAATAACATCACTTAAGTTCCAAGGTCATTTTAAGTCTCAAATGAGGCAATATTGGTAAAGTACTTAGCATAGTTCATTGCATAGTAGGTGCTATATAAATGCATATTTTCTCTCTCCTCCTCTTCCTTCTTCCCTTCTTTTTTTCCAAATGTGATGTCATCATCTGTTTCTATGCATTCTCACAGGCTATTCCTTAAGCCTAGATATGTATCCCTTTTATTTCCATTCTTCATTATCCTTGTCTTCCTTCAAGCCCCAATTCAGGTGCCACCTGCTGTGTGAAGCTTTCTCTGATTTCCTCATTAATTTCTGTTCCTCCTCAAGTTTTATTTACTTTTTTTGCTTAGATGGTACATCCTGCCTGTATAATGTAAGTTCTATGAGGGTCAGGGCTTATTCATTTTTGTTTCAGTATCCTCAACTCCTAACATACAGTAGTCACTTATTTCATCCCTCTTGAATTGAATTGAATTAATTACTTCAAATAACTTCCAAAAGCAATATAATAATAGGATTATTTTTTGAAAGAACATACCAGAAAACAGCATAAAAGCAAATATGGATTTATTCAGTGGATCTGCTGCACAGTTAGATTTTAACATCCTGGGAAAGTATGCCTCTGAATCTATCAGCTTTTATTTTTTAAGAGCTCTCTTTGAAATTCAATGAATCTTAGCAAAGATTGTTGTGGTAAGATCAGGATACAAAGAATTATAATTAAAGTAATGAACTCAAAGTGATAAATGGTGATGAGGGAGTAAAACACCTTTTGTTGATTGAAATAGCTGTAATAGAAAATTTTACTGTAAATATACTCATTGTGTGTGTGTATAAATTATTTTAGGGGACTTTGTTATATGAGTGAATTAGAAAATCATCCATATACCAAAACCAGCCCCATCAGAGGTATCCACTTAGTATAACCATTTTTTACTCATTAAAAATGAATTATTTATTAATCAAATAGATCATTAAAATACTGAATTTATTCTCCATAAAAAAGGTTATAATAAATACCACTGTAAAGCAGGGATCAAAATGCAACAAAGACTTAAACATTTTCATTGGTACTTAACTAATTTCTACTATTACTACTTTTTTTTATTAATTTTCATCTTGAATGAATAATCTACTAACTCTCCCTTTCTCAGTTATAACCTAAGCATTGAAAAAAAAAGAATTTCAAAATGACTTTTATCTATTAGTTTTATTTTCCTTTCCTTTTTATAGTTAATTGAAAAAAATCTCTTTGGATATTAAAGTCTTTCAAGGCAAGTTAACAAACATTTATTTAGCACCTACTCTGTGCCAGGAACTGTGCTAAATACTGGGGAAACAAAGAAAGCCAAAAATAACCCCTGATCTCAAGGAGCTCATGGTGTAATGGGAGAGAACATACACCCTTCTCAAATTGCTGTCCTTCAATTTCTCTCAAATGATTACTATTCCTTCAAAAGGTACAAGCAAGACTATTCCATTGGTCTAATTCATGCTATAAAATAAACTCTGCTATCTAATTCAATTCAGTTCCCTTCACCAAATCTTTCTCAGTGGATGAGATAATTGCTGTACTTCTAAACCATATGTCTCTGACCTTTCTCCTTTATCTATAATGCATTTAAATATAATTTTATTCATATGATTTGTCTTTCATCACCTAATTTCCCCTCTATATCACTCTTCTCCCCATGTCATGAATTTTTTCATATCATATTTAGAACTTAATCTAAATAAATTATCACCTCTCCAGCTTTTAGTAATATTTGCTCACAGGCAAAATATGTTTCTGCTAAAAGAAACTTTTGCTTAAAGGGTGAAAGCCTCTTTTGAAACCTTTTAAACTCGACCTGGATATTATATGTTTTGAAAATTCTGAGACTATAAGAAAAATTTTAGAAAAAATACATTGCCAAACATTACCTGCCCTTTCTTTTGTCAAAAACAAAACAGCAACAGAAGTAGCAGGAGCAAAAGGAAAAAAAACAAAACTAAAAAAAGCAGTGAGTGTTTCTATGTGGGTGTAAGGTAGAGATCGGATCAAGAATATTAAAGAATTTAAGCTTTATAAATAAGGTAGAATATATCAAGCACTTGTTTGTATAAACTTCAAAAATTGCATGTAAAATGATTTTAGCCAGTTAGGGACACAAATTTTAAGACTGTATATCTTTTTAGAAAATCCCCAATTATGGAACTCATTTAAAATCTGATTAACTTTCTGTAAAAAAGCTGAGTATCATCCTGAAGCAAAATAATTGAAAAAAACAAAAACAAAACCTTTCCCTATAGTAAGGGTACTGCATTTTGTAGAATTTTTATAGATTAAAAACACCCTTCCATGAGAATATATAACTTCGTGATATTATTATTTCATATTTTTCCTCTGTTACTTTACTTTTGGAACATTACTATTAAATCATACTCATCATGGTGCATTTTCACGTCTATAGGAATAAATGATTAAACTTCATTTAATCAGAAAATTCCACTTGTTAAAATATTCAACCAACATGCACAATGTAGGAGCTTTTAGGCATCTTTTACCCCTAGGTATAGCTTTATTTTAGTTCCCAAGAGAAAAAAATCTCTGTCATATATAAAATTGATAGTTTTGTCATTAACACTTGTTTGTTCTATTCAACATAGTTTTATGCTTCCTATAGTTTAAAAATCTTTTGCATAGACTTGTTTAATTTTTCTTTCATAAAAACACACATAGAGAGACCACTGTTTAATTCTTTATTTTGTCTGGAAGGGGGATAATCTCTCATAGATATACATTTCTCCTTTTATTGAGGAACAAGGTGAACAAGCTTTAACCAAATAGTATTTGAAAAATAGAATTGAATGATATTTGAGAAATAATTGAGAAGGAACTGAAATAAGAAACTTTATTACTGTATCTCCAGTGATAACTTTCCCATTGCCTTGATATTTTTCTCACAGTGATATCTCACGTTTTTTTTTTTCTTTTCCCTTTAAGGTTTGAACCTACAATTAGTACAAGCATTTTGCTATCTCTCATTGTCTTTGTATCCTTAATGCTCAGGACATAATAAACACTTGATATATAGACAGAAAGGCAGAAACATAGAGGAGAGATGATAGATAGATAGATAGATAGATAGATAGATAGATAGATAGATAGATAGATAGATAGATAGAAAGAACAAAAGTAAAAAAGGAAGAAAGAATTAGTGTTTACTATGTAGCAGGCCCTGTGCTGAAAGCTGATAAATGTTTATTGATGGACAGATGTATTATAAAGCATAATCTGATTTAGTGCTGCCTAGAGGTACTACATAGAGTTTGTACCCATTCATTTTCGGATGAAAAGATTTTATCTCTAATGTAGATTCCTTATTGTGGCAATTTGTTCCATCAACATAGATGGCAACACATATATGACTTACTACACAAGTCTTAGAGGGTATCCTGAAGAAGTGAAATCTCTTGTTCAGGTTAGGATATTAAATATCAAAGGTAGTATTTGAACCCCATCTTCTTGATTCTGTCTAGTCCTCAATTTATCATGCTGTTTTTGTATGACAGATTATTGTAATTAGAACAAAGTAGCTACGATCAGCAATGATAAAAACAAATTCTGCCTTCCTTGTTGTTATCAAATATATCTTTGAATAGTTATATCTTTTACATATTTGTCAAGAGAAAAGCCCAGTATTAGAAAAAACAAAATAATACTACCCTCCAAATAAAAACCTGGAAATCAAGAGAGGGAAAATAACAGTTAATGTTATGATGGAATTTTCCATTTCCCACCGGACTCTAATGATGAGGATCTTTGTTAATGCTATGTTAACTCTGCTCACATGCCAACCAGTTCACATGCTTGGCAGCTTTAACAATTTCATTCTTTGTTGAAATACTGTCATTGATGATTAATATAGTTTCTAAAGTTTGAGCAGGTAGAGATTTTTTGACAGGTAACCTTCAAAAGATGAAAAGAATAATAAAGCCAAGAGGAATATAATGATGTCAAGCTCATTCAGTCATTTAGAGCAGGAAAAAAAAAAAACAAGCAAAAATCTGGAACACCCAAAAAAAGTTCTTTAGATTTTCTTAGCTTGTTTTCTCAGCCAATCTTTTATTTGCCAGGTAATAGACTAAATAAAAAAAATGAAGATGGAACTATAACCTAGGCTAACCATTTTTTCTATTGTCAATTACCGAAATTTCTACTTGCTGCACTAAAGAATTCATTCCTCTGAGAGATTAATATAGTATCCAATCTTTGGAACAAGTGACAAACACAAGACGTGGGTGTTCCATCACTTTGACAGAATCATGCATTTACTTCCTCTGTCTTCAGACCTAAAGACTATAAACATGTAAAGAGCTAGTATTTGGGTGACTGGAAGAGGAACCTTTCATTATGCACATCTAAATGGATTAATGTGAATGAGAGAAGTCAGCACAGCTTCATTACTTAGTTGTTGATAAAAAGAATTATATTCATTGGCACAGTAGCTGAAATACATGAGACAATATTAATTTCAGATGTTCTTTCACATTTCCATTTTTAAAGCATGAGTTTATTTTACTGAATTTATTAACATTTACTTATTTTATTAGAAATGTTCTTGTTTTCATTTCTGATAGATTCCTTATGCATACAAACTCCCAACATCCCAATTTCCCTATATGACTGTAGTGAAAGTTGTACACTTGTATAAGACACGCGGTATACAGAAAGAAGACAAGGGTTGCTATCAGCTGGTTTCAATTCAAACTAGGTCAATAGATCTGGGCAAGACTAGATGTTCAATCTAAATAGCAACAAACTGGGAAGACAGTCTTACTTTGTTTTTATTAATATTTGATTTTTAACTGAAAAAATTATAGAAGATAAGAATGAATTTGAAGAAATAGTTATATGGAGAGCTTTGACTAATATGAGACAAATAGAGTTCAGACTAAAAATATACATAAGATGGGAGCACACTTTCTTTCTTCACTAATAATTGTCTATCACACAACAGAATTTCTTCCAGGCACAGTTACAAATATTTATGTCTCTAGTTTCATGGACTGTGATTTACTCAGAGGTTAATGGTTAGAACCTATGAATGAACTTATTTCTACAGATAGATTCACTAGTTGGTGACAGCCTATGCTGTTATATCATCTCTCCTTTAGGTAGTTTATGATGAAGTTGTCATGGAAAGAGGAATGGATTAGAAGTCAAGAAACTTGAGTTCTGTTCCTAATTCTGATAGTAATTAGCTGTGTGACCTTAGACAAATCATTTAACTTCTCTGGTTTTTACTTTACCCACCCACAAAAAGAAAGTTGTTGTTAGATGGTCTCTAGGTACTCTTTTAGCAATAACAGAATTGAAATGTGTGACTAAGCTTCTTAGATTTATTAACAACACAGAAAAAATGAGTGGCCATTGAGCTTAGGTTCAAGCCTTTGAGAAAATTTTGAAAAGTGACATTATTTCACTAGGTATTAATTAACTCTCAAGAATTACTTCTTAATGTTTTAAACTGGAACTTTGTGTTTGAAGAAATGCACTCGAATGGAATTATAACTAGGTATTTTTGTCATTTTCCTAAATTGAAAGATCTTAAATTATCTTCAAAAAGAAATCTCTTCAGTATCCTTGACTTCTTTCAAATTACTAAAACAAGACACTTTATTGCAAAGTTAGCAAATGCAAAATCAGTCTCTCGGTATCTTGTAATAAGCCCTGCACTAAGAAACATTTTTTTTCTGAATATTCTTAGGTCCAGGGAAGAAGGAATTACAAAAGCAGAGCATCTGCAGTGACTTCTGAAGTGTTATCAGCATTGTAAATCTACGGAGGTAAGAAGAAATGAAATAGAGTCAAAGATCTTTGGTCCATCGAAGTCCTACTCCAGTGCTTCATTATGGCTTGGTGATGATCCTTCCTTCTCAAAGGTTGTATGAATAGAACACAAGTACTGAAAAACTAGATATGATTTAAGAAAGGGCAAGTTGGTGTTTCTGGAGTTTGAAGATAAGACTGGCTATGGTTCAGAGAAGTTAATCACTAGGTTGTCTAGAGAATCATGAATTTTTCAACTCCAACATCTCTCAGTGATAGTCTACAATACAGAGGGGTTGCAATGTGCCTAAGTGGAATGAATACTTCAAAATGCAATGTCAGATCCTTAAAATAGCATAGAATATAACTATCTATGCTACTCATGAGGCATTTATCAAGCATTTCTTGGTATTATAGTTGTCTAGTTATCGAGACTCCATGAGTAGTTCTTTACTCTTTGAGTACAGACATCATGTTTTTACATATGTCATTCCCTTATATTGCATGTCACTGGTACATGTGGTCAATGATTTATTCTAAAAACCTCTAAATGCTATAAGGCTGTAGGGAATTATACTCAACACTCAGTGTTCAAGACTTGGGACTTCATATCTCTCGCCTTGTTGTGTGAAAGGCACTATAAGTCTGGATTTTATTCACTCCTCCAACTTGTTCTCACACTCAAAGCTCTAATTTCTGAGAGATAAACCCTAATCACTTTGGTTACACTAAAGTTCTCTCAATGTTCTATGGTTAATCCAGTTAAGGGAAAAAATATACTTTACCTTCTCACCCATTCTCACTCGAGTCCCCAACCAACATGATTTATAGCTACAAAATCAGTAATTTGAAATAATGATACTTTTAAATGTATATGAATATAAAATTATTTAACAATAAAGCAAAAGAAATATTGCTATAGATACAAACATTAAATATATATGTAATAAAATACTTATGTATATACTTATACATATTCACATCTATATTTATGTGTGTATATGTATAACTGGACAGCTAGGTGATGCAATGGATAGAATGCCAGTCATCTTCCTGAATTCAGATCAGGCTCAGGCACTTAATAGTTGTGTGACCCTGGGCAAGTCACTTTAACTCTCTTTGTCTCAGTTTCCTCATCTGTAAAATGAGTAGTAGAAGGAAATGGCAAATTACTTCAGTATCTTCGACAAGAAAACCCAAATGAGGTCATGAATCAGATATAAGTGAAAAAAGACTGAACAACCTACGTACATCTCTGTGAGTCTCTGTGTACGTATATGTGTATGTGTATGTGTATGTGTGTGTGTGTATGTATGTGTGTATCTGTGTATGTGCATAATTATCAACCTAAATCACACTCTCCCAAAATGGCTATGGTAAAGAATAGGCATATAAATAATGGAACCTGGTATGGAAACACTTGAGGTAGAAAAACTCAGGTTCTTACAACTCTTAATGCTACATTCAGGCCTCTGTGTTATTAATTCAGAAACATCAGTCCTATATGGAATAGCTTCTCTATTTACTGCTTAAGTGTTGATCCTGTTCCATTCTCTGGCTGAGGAAATCCTTTTTTACTTGAACTGACTCTTCAAGCACTTTAATTAACCATCTCCCTTAACAGGGTGTTTAGAAAGTGTACTTAATACAAATAGCAGTTCTCTTTAAGCCAAGCAACTGCCAAGTTTATGCAACTGGCTGTCCCTTAGCTACACAGGTCTCCTATTCAGACCCACTGCTTTCCAATCAGAATAGACCTCACAGGAACACAACTTCTCCAACGAGGATATGAATTTTTTTCTCTTGAGTTGTTTCAGTTGTGTCTAATCTTTGTGACCTCAAATGGGATTTTCTTATGAAAGATATTGAAGCAGTTTGTCATTTTCTTCTCCAATTCATTTTATAGATGAGGAACTGAGGCAAGCAAGTTAAGTAACTTGCCCAGGGTCACTAGTAAGTATCTGAGACCTGACTGGAATTCAGGTTTTCCTGATTTTAGGGTCCTACTCTACCCACCAGGTCACCCAACTGCTTTAAAATAGCCACAAAGCTCTTCTGCATTTTCTCCTCAAGTCAGAGCTGGCAGGAAAGAGCAACAAGCCTTTTTGTAGAGCTTCATCTAGCTGTGGCTCTCTGTGGAGTTGAAGGGCAATAGATGTCCCTGGAGCTTTCTCAATGTATCAGATATCATGGAATTAAATTAAAATGGAGCTTCCTAACTATCAGTGACTCAGGTGTTATTAAAAAAACACAATTTCCCACTTTTCCCTATGAAATAGTCCTTTTTCAATCATGCTTGTCTCTAAATATCTATTAAGTTTCTCACTATTTTTGTTTTATCCTCTTTAGCTGATGTATGGTCAGGTTTTTCAATTCTGCAGTTCTCAACATGGTAGTTGCTCTTTTTGGTGCACTTGATACAATGTTTCTTAATACTCATATTTCTAGTGATTAATAAGCAAAATATCACTCTGCCTTTTTATAACCTTAAATCATTCCCACACAAGTCACTTAATATTGATAACAAAGAGATTCAAGTTTGTGTACCACAAATCATTTCCTCTCCAAAATTTGCAGAATCCCTTCTGAAAATTGCATCTCTTCACACAAAATTTAACATTTTATGTTAAGGCAAAGTTCTTGTTATCATTCATGAGTTTATGTTAAAACAAAGCCCTCACTGCTATGAGGCAATTCTACTATACCTTCCTCATCAACTTACTATCTCACTCTCTGCAATAGCTATTCCAAATCTTTTCATCCCCCTCAAATCTCCTATGGCTCTCTCTCTTCCTCTTCTCTCAGTAGAAATCTTTGCCTCATATTTTGTAGAAAAAAAATGAAGCCATTTGCAAGGAACTCCCTTTTCTCTACTCTACCTCATCTGTCATCACTCAGATATCTTCTGCCACTATCTTCTTCTTCATTTCTGTCTCCATAATAAAGTGGCCTGACCTCTTACTTATCCTAACTCTTCTACCTGTTCAAGCCAATCCCACTTCCTCCAACAGATTTTTCCCCTCTGCATTCCCATTCTATCACTGATTTTCAGTCTTTCTTCGTCTACTACTTCATTTCCTACTTACTACAAACATTCTTATACTTCCCTTATTCTCAAGAAATGCTCAATCGATTCTTTCAGGCTTACTGTTTTCCTATATCCTTTCTACCCATTGTAGATGATTCCTTGGAAAGTCCTTCTACAATAGGTGCCTCCACTGTCTTTCCTCTCAGTCTCTTCTTAACTCATTAAAATTCAGTTTCAGACCTCATCATTCCACCAGACCTTCAGTTTCCAAAGTTACCAGTGACCTCTTAAGTGCCAAATCCAATGACCTTTTGTCAAACTCTATCCTCCTCAACCTCTCTGAAGCTTCTGACCCAGTTGATTTCCTTCTCTTATTTGATACTCTCTTCTCCCTAGGTTCCCAGGACACCACTCTTTCCTGGCTCTCTTCCTATCTTTATGACCACTCCTTCTCAGTCTCCTTTTCCAGATCTTCATTTAGATCATACCTTCTAACTGTAGATTTCCCACAGGTTCTTTCCTGGACTTTCTTCTCTTCTCCCTCTATACTACTTCACTTGGTGATCTCATTAGCTCCCATGGGTTTCAATACCATCTCTGTGCTGATAGTACTCAGATCTACCTATCCTGCCATAACCTCTCTGCCGACCTCCAGTCTATCATCTCCAATTGCCTTTCAGACATCTCGAAATGTATATACAGTAAGACATCTCATAAACACCATGTCCAAAACAGAACTCATATCTTCTACTCTGAAACCTTAACCTTGTGCCGTCCTTATTACTATAAAAGGAAACACCATCCTCACAGTCCTTCAGGATTGAAACCTTGGTGCCATCTTTGATTTTTACTTATCTCTCTTCTCCTATGAACAATCCGTTGCTAAGGCCTGTCAATTTCATCTCTGTAATATCTTACAAATGTCCTTCTTTCTCCCTTTTTGATATTGCTACCATTCTAATCAAGGCTCTTATCACCTCATGCTTGTAATAATATGCTGGTAGCTATTCCTTCGTTCTTTCCCCCAGTCCTATCCATCCTTCATTCAGCCATCAAAGAGGTTTTTTCTAAATTGCAAGTCTGAAAATGATACTCTTCTACTTAATATTTAACTCCAGAGGCTCATAATTACCTTCAGAATCAAATACAAAATCCTCTGTTTAATATTCAAAGGTCTTTATAACCTGATCCTCTCCCGTTTACAGTATTATTACACCATACTCCTCACTATATACTCTTTGATTCAGTGATACTTAATTTTTTATTATTATGTACACAAGAAAATCTTATCTCTAGGGTCTCTACATTTTCTGTAGCTGGTCCCCCACACCTGAAATGCTTTCCTAACTCAACTTCCTTACTAGCATCCCTGTCTTCCCATAATTCCCAAAGTAAAATATTATTTTCTACAGGAAGCCTTTCCCAGCTTCTCTTAATTCCAGTGCCTCCCCTTTCTTATGTATTTCCTATTTATCATGTATATAACTTGTTTGTATAAATTTCTTTTTTTGTGTCTCCCCTATTAGATTATGAGCCCGTTGAAGGCAAAGGCTGTTTTTTGCCTCTTTTTGTGTCTCCAACCCTTGTTTGTCCTGATGCTTGGCATATGGTAAGAGCTTAATAAATTTTTACTGATTAATTAACTGATGCATTTAAAATCATAATAGATATCAAAATGTTCATTCGAAATATGGGCAATACTGCATATCTTTTCACAGTGTATCTTGTCTCCTCCTTTGTAGAAAATCACTCATTATGCCCTTTCCATCACTAAATACTCCTTTTGAAAAAGACCTTAAAGAGACAGTGCAGTTTACCCTTTCAATGCTTAACCAGCACATTTTCTTTCCAATCACTGTCTGGCAATAAATATCTTTGAATAAATGAATGGCTTTTGAAGTCAAAGTAGAATACAGGATATAACGGAAAAGTAAGTTTGTTAAAGAAAAAATGTAATAAATGTAGTTAAATAAAGGAAAAATATTATATATATATATATATATATATATACTTGCTTTTGAATGAAGTCTAAAAGAAATGTAGCAAATCAATTAAAATTTCATTTTAAATCATTTTCACAGGTTATGTGGCAGCAGTGTTTTGGTCATTGGCACTCTGTTATTATTACCTTTGTAGTTCACCTTGAATCCAACTGATCCAACGCTTTCATCTGTCTGAAGGTGCAGCCACATCTGACTACTCATACTTACTATTAAATCTGGCACAAAGCTTCCTGTTAGCCTAGAAGAAAGAAACAGAGAATGATAGAGTCAGATTGTCAGAAAAATTCTCTGTGTTTAAATTGCTATGGAGATAGGTTTTCCATCCATTTTATTTTTTAAAATGGAAGTTATCACATTTTGTAACTGCACTAACATTAATGGGGAAATCACTGAAAAATGAGAAAATTGAAAAGTAATAATACACCAGCAATTATTATCACACCCATATTTATGTATATCAAGTACAAATTTCTGTACAAACTGCAAATTCTATCCCTTTACGATCATTTTTGCAATTTTAGGTTCACAGGAGGAGAAAATGAGCTTAAATAATCTAGAGGTTAGAGAATATAAAGATCATGAAATCACGATTTCATTGGTATAGGGAAATCCCAGAAGAGGAAACTCCTTTTACCAATGCCTATTAATAGCTTTTAGACCATTTACATTCACAGATGTCTAGATCATGGTGAGGTTAATGGCCTTACCCAAGGACTCATAGCCAATATGGGTCAGAGATTAGACTTGAATCCATGTCTTTATTGCTTCTATCCTCCATGACAGATTCCATTATTTTTATAAAAATAAAACATCTCAATTTATAATGGAACCCCTTTAAGACCCTGTTATCAGGAACAGGACTAATATCCATGTTAGAAGTGACCTATGAGGTTAGAAGTTGACTGTGATCTATAATACTTACATTGAGGTAGTCATAATGGGAAGATGATTTGTTATTATAACTGAATTTTCTAGTGAGTCATAAAGGACAGAAAAACTTGATATTTTCTCATTTTCAATACTGTTATTGTCTCACATGTTATATGTAAAATTCCTTGAAAACTTTGAAGCACTATATAAAATAAATGTCTATCCTCTTCCTCCTCCTCTTCCTCATCATCATGATCAATAACATCATGGTAAACATTTCTTTGTCCCTCTAACGTTAACCTTGGGAGGACTTCTAAAAATATTCAAGACACAAATGGACAGTAAAAGGGACTTAACTGCTATTTATAAAGAAGGCATAAAGGACACAGTTAGGAAAAGAGCTATTATAGAAATTCATAATAGATAAGACAACTAAGGTCAATAAAGCAAGGGTAAGCTCAATGTCAACAGAATGAATTTTGGAGGGAAAATGTCTAAAGGATAGAACAATTCTCTGTCTTGGAGTGGAAAAGTATGGTGAACATCACCATGAGTCCATTACAAAACTACTGACAAAATCATGCTGTGGATTATTTGATCTTTACTCTCTGGGTATATCAGATAAGAGTAGTTGAAAAGAGAGCAGAGAATACAAAGCAAATAACTCAGTCTCATCAGTTTTAAAGTTGTATGAAGCCAATCAAGGGAGGTTAGCCCCAATCATGTGTTAGAAGATGCAGGGCACACCATGTTGTGCAAACTTTTCATGATCAAAAGGCTTTTCAAAGGTACCTCCTTCATAAGAGAAGTAGGAATTACCAGAGAAGTCAGAGTTTCACACACACACACACACACACATGCACACACACACACACACACACACACGGAAGGACTTAACAATATGATTCGAAATAATATTTAATAAGATTCATAGATGATGACCCTTAAGAAACCTAGACTCATTACAAAACAAAACCAAAAGAATGAAAAATCAGAAGACAATGTGAAATATCTCTTTGGAAAAACAAGTGACCTGTAAAATAGATCCAGGAAAGGCAATTTAAAATTATGGGACTACCTGAAAACCATGATCATAAAAAGAGCCTAGACATCATCTTTCATGAAATTATCAAGGAAAACTGCCCTGATATTCTGGAACCAGAGGGTAAAATAAATATTGAATGAATTTACCAATCACCTCCTGAAAGAGATTCGAAAAGAAAAACTCCTAAGAATATTGTAGCCAAATTTCAGAGTTCCCAAGGCAAGGAGAAAATATTGCAAGCATCCAGAAAGAAACAAGTCAAGTATCATGGAAATACAATCAGGATAACACAGGATATGGCAGCTTCTACATTAAGGGATCAAGGGGCTTGGAATATGACATTCCATAAGTCAAAGGAACTAGGATTAAAACCAAGAATCACCTACTCAGAAAAACTGAGTGTAATACTTTAAGGGAAAAAATGATAATTCGATGATATAGAGGACTTTCAAGCATTCTTGATGAAAAGACCAGAGCTGAATAGAAAATTTGACTTTCAAACAAAAGAATCAAGAGAATCATGAAAAGGTAAACAGGAAAGAGTAATCACAAGAGACTTACTAAAGTAGAACTATTTACATTCCTACAGGGAAAGATAATATTTGTAACCCTTTAAACTTTTCTCAATAGTTGGGTAGTTGGAAGGATTACACACACACACACACACACACACACACGTGTACACACACACACACGCACACACACATATAGAAAGACAGAGAGAGAGAGAGAGAGAGAGAGAGAGAGAGAGAGGGCACAGAGTGAGTTGAATAGGAAGGGATGATATCTAAAAAATTAAAATTAAGGGGTGATAGAGGAATTTAATGGGAGGATAAAGGGAGAAATGGAATGGGACAAATTATCTCTCATGAAAAAGGCAAGAAAAAGCTTTTTCAATGGAGGGGAAAAGGGGGAGGTGAGAGGGGAAAAGTGAAGCTTACTCTCATTACATTTGACTTAAGGAGGGAATAACATGCACACTCAATTTGGTATGAAAATCTATCTTACACTACAAGAAAGTAGAGGAGAAGGGAGTAAGTGGAGTGTGGGGGAATGATACAATGGAGGACAAATGAGAGGAGAGGAGCAATTAGAAATAAACAGTTTTGGAGAGGGATAAGGTCAAAAGAGAGAATAAAGAGGGGGGAGGATAGGATGGAGGGAAATATAGTCTTTCACAATATGATTATTATGGAAGTCTTTTGCAAAACTACACATATATAGCCTATATTGAATTGCTTGCCTTCTCAGTGGGGATGGGTGAGGAGGGAGGAAGGGAGAGAAGTTGGAACTCAGGTTTTAGGAACAAATGTTGAGAATTGTTTTTGCATGTAACTGGGAAATAAGAAATACAGGTAATAGGGTATGGAAATCTATCTTGTTCTACAAAAAAAGAGAGAAGATGGGGATAAGGGAAGGGGTGTGTGTGATAGAATGGAGGGTAGATTGGGGGAAGGGGTAATCAGAATGCAAGGTATTTTGGGGTGGGGGAGGGGGGAGATGGGTAGAAAATTTGCAACTCAAATCTTGTGGAAATGAATGCTGAAAACTAAAAATAAATAAACAAATTGAAAGATAAAGAAATCTAGACTTGTTAATTGATGAGAATCTGTATAGAAATAATAAGAAAAAAATCTATGCAACATGTCCCTATACGTTGTAAATATTTAACAGCTAACAAATATCTAGGAAGATACAAGTAGCAATAGCTATAGACCAGAAGCTTAATATGCTTCATAAACTAATAAAGACAAATCCTTATGTAACTCCCAGAAATATTCTTAAGAATTCATAAAGTAAACTGTACTTAAACCAGAACATCATCATAGACAAAATATTTACCCAGAATTACATATAACAATGACCAATAAAAATTTAAAGAACAAAAATCTTAATACTGTGACAATATAAAACATTAATCATCTCCAAACTACATGGAATGAAAAGCTCTCAAAATTTAGATACCTCAGGGAAGCAAAATCAAATGAAGTGAGAGAAGAGAATGAAGAATTTTTTTTTTTTATCTCTGTTGTCCTTTCCACTGGAGCGCTTTCAAAGATATTTTCAATGATCCTACAGAGGATGAGTTTAAATTCTAATACTTTACTCAACTATGAAGTTTATCTACCTGTATATAGATCATCAAACATATAAATATATAAAAGAATTATATAAATATATTTATATACAAAAGAATTATATAATATGATATTACATATAAATTTAAAAATACATAAAATATATTTTATATCCCTTAAACTTATTATGATTTATATTTAAATATAATACATAAATATACTCTATTTATAGTAATAAATTAAATATATTATTATACATATTGATTAAATAAATATGTATATATTAATAGATATAAAAGAATTATAGAAAGATGATGATCCATCCCAGGTTTAATTTTATCTAAACTTTATGAAATATGAGAACAAGGATAAAAACAATAAACATCAATTGCAATATTAATAAAACATTTCAAATAAAGTTACACTACTATTTTTCATAAATGATCAGATGACAAGTCCTTCTACTAAAAATGCAGATCCCAAAACATCCTTCAGAATTCAACTATGTACTGAATATTTTCCACCATCAACTAGAGATAACATCCATCACTAAAATCTTGCAATTAGAATATTCATAAAATGTTGTCATGGAAATGATAATCTGTCAAGTATATGGAACAAAAAAACTTAAATACAGAGACCTGGTAAAATAATTAAAGTCATGTAGGAACAGGATGTAGTATATATTAATCTGGTAATACTGTTTGTTGAGGGAGTCATCCCAAAGATGCTTTCCATGAGTCTACAAAAGATAAGCTTATATCCTAATAGGTTTTTATTCAATTATGAAAAAAAGCTTTTTAAAAACCTACTTATGCAATAATATTCAAAGTATGAAATATTAAAGAATAACAGTAGGACAATCAGTTGTCTCAGGAAGACTCTATCTAAACTCTAATAAAAACAACCAAACAACCCCATAAGAAGAATGAAGCTAACAACAGCTTTGTATAGTACAAAGCACAGTAAATTTATTACCTTATTTTGATTCAACAATCACTTATTCAGTGCATACTAAGTTGTAAGTCACTGTGCAAGGAACAACAAGATGAAAAACTAACTTTTCCTATTATCTATAAAGACTGAAATATACTTGAATATGTATAATATGATACAGAAAATAGGAGGGTTAAAGTATAGATAGTTGCTTACAGGAATACTGAATGAATGACAAAACATTCCAAGAAAGTCTAAGGCATGAGAGAACACTTCTAGCTAACAAAAACAAGGAGGCGGTACCTATGCTAGACTTTGAAGAATTTCAGCAGCTGAATATGAATAGACAACGCATTCTAGGTATGAAGGACACAGTGGTGTAAGCAATATTCCCACTTTACAGATGAGGAAACTAAATCTGAAAATGAGGAGACTTTTAATGGCTAGTTCACAACACTCCCTGCCCCAACCCCACCATTTAGTGCTTTCCTCAATCAATTAACAATTAAACAATAACACAGCATCTACTGTGTGACTGGTGCTGTGATAAATTTTATTTCCTCACAATAATCTTAATTCCTGAAATTACTTGCTACTTTTTCATATGATGAGAAGAGGATAAACCTTTGTATGGAGGTTGCTATGTGTAGCACTGTGCTAAGCACTTTAAAAAAAATTATCTAATGTGATTCTTAAAACAACTCAGTGAGGGAGGTGCTATTGCTGTCCCTATTTTACAACTGGGAAAACTGAGGTAATTACACATTAAGTGACTTGCTCAGGGTCATATAGCTAGTAAGTGTCTGAGACTGTATTTGAACTAAGGTCTTTATGACTTCAGGACTAGTGCTCTTTCAACTGTGCAACACAGGCATAAACACAATTTTATACATATAGTAGTTATCCATCTTTTTTATTCAAAGATTTGTGTGCCAATTATTTTGATATCAAAATCCTAAATAAATATTAATGAACTCAGACAGTTGTCTGAGGTCCTAATATGTGATGATCTAAGTCTTCTGAATTTAAAGCCAAAGATGATTCTATTACACCATTGCTGTGTTTTGTTTCTTAAATCAGATTATATGGTAGAGACATTTTGTTACACTCTATAGGTGTAAGGAAAGGGAAACACAATTGTTTACCTAAGTAGTGCTTCTCCTCTGAAGGGCCCAGAATAGTGCCCAAATAACAAGAAGTAGGAAGCGAATCACTTGGAGATTGTTCTAGATGTACTCTGGTTGCTGGTTTGGAGTTTTCAAGATGCCTGTATAGTTTCCCAGGGACTCTGCCCTATATTCCATGAATCTAGGTCATCAGGGTAGTAAGGGAAGCAGAACAATACATTGTCTAGTAAAGAAGGCAGGAGTATCCAATGTAATATACATTTCTTTTAGAAACTTGACTGAAGATGATAGGTGGGGTAGTGAATAAAGAACAATCCACCTACTGCACTACATTTCTTTAAAATTTTATCTTGCAACTTTTTTTCTTTCAATCTGTCAACTATTTAAAACTCCACCAATGAGTTAGATATGATAATTGCATGTTATTACCGGATATAAATTTCCTAGAAAAATATAGTCTAATGCAATACAACATATCCAATTTTAATATGAGAATTAACTTGCCACAGGATATTTTATTGTACTATCAACTCATTAGTTTATTAATTTGCATGAAAATAGACTCAGTTGAAAGAAAAGATAGGTTTATAGGACTAGTAGGAGAATGAATACAATCAAAAGCATAGGGGAAAAATTAAACACTGTTTTAAAGGGATTAGCACAATATATTTTCTAAAATTAGAGCACTGAAATGAATGCGAGTAGGGGTGTGTGTATGTGTATAAAGAATGGCAAACATTTACATAGCACGTTGTAATTCACAAAGCAATTCTCAGAAGGTATCTATGATGTAAAAGATGCAATATTATGGTCTCAATTTTAGAGATGTGTGAGAAATGAATATTTCTCTCATATTTAATACCTAATTATTGTATAATACCAAGGTTTTCCCCTTTTTGCTTCATTCAGATACCAAACAGTGTGGGATAACTCAGAGATTTACCCAGGCCAAGACTTAAACAGATAGTTAGGTTAGGCTAATGGGTATATTCCTACTCATTGTGTTTACTCTGACAGATGCTGGGAAAATGTTGATTCTCCCTATTATCAAGATAGGTAAAATGGAAATTGATGTTTCTTTGACCAAAATTTGAGTGACCTGAGTCACACGCAGTGATAGCCTACCTCCCATTTGATTAACCAATCAGAGGTGATTAGGCATCCCTCAGTAATAATATCTCTTCTTTGAAGGGCATATAAACTGTGACCCCACTGCTTTTAGGAGTCTTTGGTCCAAAGGAGACAGCCAAATGGACCTTCCTTTTATTAATAACCTGCTGGTCTTATTAATAAAATGATTAAATTGCCCAGAAACTGTCACAGACAATGAAATGAAGGCACATGAAAGGTAAGTGATTTTACAAGGTCACATCAGTGGTGAATGAAATTAACATCCAGAATTCTGAGTGCAAGTCTAAAAGTAATCTCTATAATGACAAGAGTCACATCTCCCCCGTGTCCAGCTTAGTGTTCTACATCTAGTAGATACTTTATAAATGTTTGGTGAATTAAATTGCATTATGTTAAGCTAGGTCTTGGCTTCCAGTTATTCCTTCTTGTTCTACCATTTTTCTCTATACTACAATTGATTGGTTTTCTCCAGTCATAAGTAGGTGCCCAAGGTGTGATGATTTCTGATAAGCAGAGGGTATTCTATAAGTACTATTCCAGGATATCAAGAAGTGCTATAGCCTGGGAAATAGTCTGTAAGAGATATCATGTCTACAAATATTTGATTCATATTGTGAAATATGTTTGGGTTCCATCACAAAAATGTGGAAACAGATCCATAGGTCCTTCTTTAGCCATGGCACTAAGGGATGAATCATGGAATATATGCAATTCCAACAGTCCAACAAAATATTTGTTGACTGCCTTATTAATATATCTAGGCCATTACAATGATGCGTGAAACAACTTGAGTGCAGTCTTCTACTTCACCACTCTAAAAGATATTGTTTGGTCCACTGGAAAGAGAATATTGGGTTTGGTGTCAGAAGACTTTGGCTCTGCGATTTATTAGCTACATGATGAAGGTCAAGAAACTACTGTGCCATTCAGTTTCTTTGTATCAAAAGTGCTGGTTCAGATGATCACTAATGTCATTTTCAGTTCTAAATCTATGTTCCTATGAATTGTCCATACTTCCTTTTAATAACTTAATATACATCAATCATCCATGGATTTTTCTAAAACCCTTCTTTTAACATATGTATATTTTTAGCTCGATTAACCTCCCAGGTTTCGTATTCCCTTGTACTCCTCCTGGCTAGGCCTACATCTCTATGTCAAAGAAGAACAGAAACTTTCAGAAAACATAATCAGAATCCTTCCTCATATATAAATCCTTGTGGCAGACAGAATGGATTGAAGATGGGGAGGGCAAAGTTTGTGAGGAGGGAAAAAGTTGCCAAAAGAAGGACAACAACATCTATTAAATTTCTATTAGGCCCAATGCTTGATTTTCTTTATTTTTACACTGATTTATATTCAGCCCTAGGCATATGGACAGCTCTACTAGACAGAACAACTACAGCCAATTATTCCACTCTGTTAATTATTTCTGTTATGAAAATATGTGGCCTTTTGCATTATCCTGGAATACATTCAGTATTATTCTTTTCTTAAAAATGATTTATACATGCCATTCTATGGTGTATACACAATTAACTAAGGATGCTGCTAGGAAGAAATTAGAAACAATTAAAATAAACAAAACACTAACATATAATATATGTGACATTTCAGTAAACAAACCAAAACATTGTAAGAATAAAACAGTTTTTAAAATAAAATTGTATATAGACTGGAAAGGGCTGCATAAATGAATAGTTCAATTAGTTAATAAAATATTCAGTAATGTTGGCTTGTAATTTCACTATTGGATTCAAGAGTCTAGCTTAATTAGCTAATCAGGCTCTGTGTTATGTGTATATTTATTTCTACTTATCTCTGCAGAAAAAAAAAACAACCTTTATATACTTGTATTCACTGGGGACAGAGGGTCTTTTGAGGGTAAAGACATTCATATTTTCTATTTCTTTGTACTCCTATTAGTGTCATATAATAGTTCATGGGAAGAAGTCAGTATGTATATCTATTAAGTCAGTGTCTTATTTAAGCTTTCTTCCAGTTCTCTAACCCCAGTACCTTCTTCCATAGCGTTTAATACCTTAGGGAAGTGTCTATCATAGTGATGTGATTCGGGAACCCCATTTGAAAATACCATTAACCATAAGAGCTATATGATTAGCATATTCTTCAGGGAATCTAACACAATTATAATTAGGAATCTTGAAGAGCTGAAAGTTGCCATTACTGAGAATACCATGCTCTAATATTCTAATGTATCTCCTGGAATCCTCTAGATTCTGAGCCCTTGTGTTTGGAAGGCATTGCTTCCATAGGTAGATACACCCATAGCCTCTTGACCAACAATTCTTCCTGTGATATTGGTATTGTTTGTCATAATTTACGCAAATTTTATGCTTTATCATCTTGGTGAAGTTCTCCAGGTAACTGATTCTATTGTGTACATGGCAGGACTTCAACAGATTGATGACCTTATCAAATGATCTCATTCATGCTTTCTTATTCTTTACAATTTTTATCTATATCTTACCATAAATTCTCTACATGAGAGTTTGTCCAACTCAGAGACCTTCTTCTAGGTCTCGTGCCATCAAGTGAGTACAGCAGTTTGAGAACTATTTATTTACTTATCTTTCTTGCTACATGATTAGCCAATACTCTTTTTCTCTTTTATTTCTTAATTGCATTTTATACTGTTGCACAGATCATTGCAGCTAATATCCTATAGCCGTCTGAGAGTCACCATCATTCCTTTCTCTTTTGAGCCAAGGTGGCATCCAATTCTGACATTTCAAAGATTGAAATGTTCTATTATTCCTAGGTATTTAATATTAGTAGAAATGTAAAATGACTTTAAAATAACTTTTTGTTTCATACAGAAGCTTGAAGTAATAAAAGAACTACACAATTTCCAAAATTAAATCTAGCTTACTCTCATCCTCCTATTCAGTTCTGGGTCTGCCTCATTGTCCATCTGTAGCTAATGTCTAACATCTGATTACTGACATATAAACTCAAGATGTTGTCTATCTACCATTAAATTCTCACCAAAAGTATCAAAGTGAGCCTAGTCCCTATAACCAGATAAAATATGAAAAATTCATGGAAATGACTTTTTCTGATTTGTAGACAATCAGGGTGGCCAGAAAGACATCACTCTCACTGCTTACCCCATTGCATTCTGAATTCAATGTTGTATTTTCTCCAAATTATACAAGTGCAAATCACTTTACAAGTGATATCGCTGTTGTTCCTTGAACTTTCCCAGTACCCAGGATGTTGCAAAGAAAGCATAAACATTATGGACCTGAGTCATGCTGGAGTACTAGAAGCACTCAGATCTGTGTTAGCTCATCAAAACTAACTCCAGTTGAGATTCTGCCAGGAACAAAGAACATTTAGATCTCATGATAATTATACCTGTCAGGTAAAGTGTCTTTTGTCCCTAAGGGAGTAAAATTGATACCCAATACTTTGAAATCCTTTAGAGCTCTACCCTTGGAAGAGCAGCACAGATTGATGTCTGAATGAGTGACCTTAGATTATCTCATTAGATATATCTTGGGATGTGTTTCCTCCAGGACTTTGAGCTACATGTTAACCTCTTTAAAATACAGGAGGGTGTACTTGACATTGATGTATATAAAATACACTACTTAATGTTTTAAAGACATTGAGAAAACTCTGATTGTTCTGCCTTTTGATCATTGGCCTGGCTGTGGGATGGAGTTCTCTTGTATCCCAACCCAGACTTTCTGGAATGTTTAGGAGAGACATCAGCTGATAAAATTAATGTATACATTTCTTTAAGATCAAACTAAGTCATTAAAAATCCTTTTCTATCATTTTGTGCTAAAATATAAAAAGCTCATACCTACTTATGCTTGTGTTCCCATCAAGTGTTAACAGATTGATTTATGTAAACTAGTTGAGAGAGACAAACTCTAAGGGACTTACACTCAAGTCAAATGTTCCATTGTCTTGGAATGCTTGTTTTGTTTTGTTTTTTGTCTTTTAAAAAGAGACTTTATAGAAATTATGGAAGTTTTGATTTTCTAAAAGATCACACAAGATGAAATTGTGTAACATACATTAATTTAAAGCCTAAAAGACCAGGGATTGGGTCTGCTTCCTTGGTAACTATACAGAGTAACCAGATATATCTTAGAGTACTTGGGACTTGACAAAATAAATTCCTTTTAATAAACATAGAAAGCAGTTGCTATTTCATTGATACCATGTCTAGACCTTTCTTCTTACAGTCTTAAGATTATATTAACCCCAGGTTTCAGGATCTAGTGGCAACTAAGGATAATAATAATTTGTATTTACATAGATTTTAACATAAATAATAACTGTTCCTCCTGGGGACTATAATGGCAGTATTGTGCAGTCATCTCTGTAAGACAACTTAAAATATACAAATCAAGTCATTAAATGTGGTTGTTTATGTGAAGGAAATGGACAAATCACAAAATTGGTTCTAGGGTCATAATATGGAAGCCTAATATCTACTTTCAGACTAAATTTCAAGTCTGTAGCATCCTAAGCTCTAGACAAACTATCTCATCAGGCTTACCACCTCCTATCTTCTTATTCTCTATCTCAAGAGAATGTTTACTCTTTCTTGAATATTTCCTAAGTTGTTGTAGTTATGTTGCCCTCCCTCACCAAACCTTCCCCTTAGTTTAACTTCCTAAAATGCTACATTCAAAGCTCAAATTAAAATTCTTCCAAATGGCAGGTAGGTGGCTGCAGAAAACTGCAGCTGGAATCAAGAAAACCTGAATTCAAATCTAGACTCAAATGCTTACTAGCTCTATGACCCTAGGCAAGTCACTTAATTTCCATCTGCCTCAGCTTCCCCATCTGTAAAATGGGATAATAATAATTGCACATACCTCTTAGAGTTGTTGTAAGGATAAAATGAAATAAATTTGTAAAACACTTTATGCCACTGTACTTCCCTTATACCACTGTAACATTCTACATTATACTATAATTTTCTATCTCTAAATTTTATGTGACTATTAGACTGTGAGCACCTTTAGGACATGAACCAGTTTGTTGATCTTTGTATCTCCTCTATCAAATGACCCAGTTTCTCTCACACCAGAGAATCAATCATAGGCACACAATTTAGATGTAGAAGAATTGTTAGTGAACAGATGAGAAACCTGAAGCTGAAAGAGATAGAATGATTTGTCCAAGATTAGCAGGTAGCAAGTTAGTAGAGTTGGAGTAAGCCCAGGTACCCTTAATCCAGTCTTCTTTCTACTTCACATAGCTTACTAAGTTTGCAGAATTGAATTCTACCTTGGCCAACTTTTCTGAGCAAATGATTTAAAACTACACAAATTT
This sequence comes from Notamacropus eugenii, assembly GCF_028372415.1. NCBI lineage: Eukaryota > Metazoa > Chordata > Mammalia > Diprotodontia > Macropodidae > Notamacropus > Notamacropus eugenii. Next base: position 134,553,153 of record NC_092875.1, on the reverse strand, counting down.
TTCGGAACAAATATAAATTTCAAATGTTGGAAGCATATTTGGGCATTTAAATCAGCATGTGTTACATTCTTGTAGAGGTGCATTCATACAGAAAGGCATCCTGAAAATCAACATGTTCTTATAAAACATACAACAGTATCTCTAATAATTACCGCATTAAAAGAACATAAGTTCTTTTTTCTCTTTTCCTCTGCTCTTTTGCAGCTTGTACAAGTCATTTTTTTACCTATTAAAGAATTTTGAAAATCAAATAAGAGAGGTAGAGGAACAATGGGGAAGAGAAATGACAGTGATTCAGATTCAGAGAAAAGAGCTTGGTAAAGGAGACACACAGAAAATGCTGAAGAAAATAACGCCTTAAAAATAGACTAACCCAAATGGCAAAAGAAGTCTAAAAAGAAAATGAGAAGGATGCTTTAAAAAGCAGAATTAGCCAAGTGGAAAAGGAGGTCCAAAAACTCACTGAAGAAAATAATTCTTCAAAATTAGAATGGAGCAAATGGAAGCTGTTGACTTTATGAGAAATCAAGAAACAATAAAACAAAACAAAAGGAATTGAAAAATAGAAGACAGTGTGAAATATCTCATTGGAAAAACAACTGACCTGGAAAATAGATCTAGTAGAGATAATTTTAAAATTATTGGACTACCTGAAAAATCATGATTAAAAAAGAGCCTAAACAACATCTTTCAAGAAATTATTCAGGAGAACTGCCCAGATATTCTAGAACCAAAGGGTAAAATAGAAATTGAAATAATCCACTGATCACCTCTTGAAACAGATCCCCAAATGAAAACTGTCAGGATATAGACAAATTCCAGAGTTCCAAGGTCATGGAGAAAATATTGCAAATAGCCAGAAAGAAACAATTCAAGAATCATGGAACCACAGTCAGGATAACACAAGATTTAGCAACTTCTACATTAAAGAATCTGAGGGCTTGAAATATGATATTTCAGAGGGTGAGGGGGCTAGATTTACAACCATGAATCACCTACCCAGCAAAATTGAGCATAATCCTTTAGGGGGAAAATAGATATTCAAGGAGATAGAAGTTTGTCAGGTATTCTTAATGAAAAGACCAGAGCTTAAAAGAAAATTTGCCTTTCAAATATAAAACTCAAGAGAAACATAAAAGGTAAACAGGAAAGGGAAACCATAAAGGACTTAATAAGATTAAATGGTTTGCATTTCTACATGGGAAGATTATATGTGTAACTCATAAGACCATTCTCATTATCAAGGTAGTTATAATGAGTATATATAGACAGCAGGTAAAGATGTGAGTTTAAAATGAAGGAATGATATCTAAAAAATATAATTAAGGGGTGAGAGAGAAGAATGTACTGGGAGAAAGAGGAAGGGAGAGGTAGAATGGGGGTTAGTTACCTCACATGAAAGAGATAAGAAAAATCTTTTACAGGAGAGGGGAAGAAGGGGAAAGTGAGAGGTAGTGAGTGACCCTTACTCTCATCAGAATTGGCTCAAATTAGGAATAACATACACAATCAGTTTGCTATAGAAATCTATCTTGCTTACCCTACAGGAAAGTAGAAGGGGAAGGGGTAGTGAGAGAAGAGAAGGTAGATTGGGAGAGAAGGTAGTCAGAAGCAAAATGTTTTTGAGGAAGAATAGGGTGAAAGGAGAAAGACAACATAATAAGAGTGGATAGGATGGAGGGAAATACAGTTAGTAAGAATAACTGTGAAAAAAAAAATGAAGTTTCTCTGATAAAGCCCTAATTTCTCAAACATATAGAGAACTGGGTCAAATTTATAAAAGTAAGAGCCATTCCCCATTTGATAAATGATCAAAAGATGTGATCAGTTTTCAGATGAAGTAATCAAAGCAATCTATAGCCAAATGAAAAAAAAATACCCTAGCTCATTATTCATTGGAGAAATGTAAATTAAAACAATTCTGTGGTAGTATCAAATGCCTATTAGACTGGTTAATAAGACAGATAAAGTAAATGACAAATGTTGGAGGGGATATGGGGGAAATGAAACTTTTATGCACTGTTGGTGAAGTTAATTCAACCATTTTGTAAAACAATTGGGAACTATACCCAGAGGGCTATAAAACCATGCATCTCCTTTGACTCAGCAATATCACTACTAGGTCTATATGCCAAAAGAGATTTTTTTAAAAAGGAAAAGAAAAAGTACCTTGTACTGTTAATGTATTTTTGCTTAATTTGAAGCTCTTTCTCACCCATTAACAGGCCTATGTGACCTTCTTAAATCACATGGAAGTCTAAGTCACATGTGGTGGGAGGAGGTTCCTGAACTAGTAGGGTGGAGCAGAACTGGGAGGAAGTTGGTGAGAGCAGTTAGGGAGGGTGAGAGAGAGGACACAGGCAGGCACAGCTAGTCTTGTGAGTACTTGTGGGGAGGACCCAGCAGGGGTGAACACTGGGGAGTATGTGAAGATTTGGAAATGGTTTTGTCTCCTTCAGTACTAACATGTATTGACTTCTTGGTTACTATGATGGATTTGGTTATCTGGTGTCTCAATAAATGTTTTTCTTCTGCTTTTTATATGGAGACCATGTTATATTTTGCAATTTAGAATTACACAGGCATATTCATAGCTTTCCTCAGTGCTATGAATATTGCCATGGTGATATATTTGGTATCATGAACAGGATCACAGGGTATAAAAATCTCTATTTGGAGGCAGAAAGGATTTAGAGGAAGAAACTGATATCCCAGGATAGGAGGGTTTACTGTATTCCTCCTGGCAAAGGAATGGGCTAAAAGCACTGAACTCTTTGAAAACTGGGAACCAAGGTTTCAGGAGAGGGAACCTACAGATTGGAAAGGTGTTTGCAAGGAATATCAATAAGACCAGGGAAAGAACTGGAAGGAGTATGTAGGAGAGGCTGGATTTTATTAACAGGTTACAGTATTATATGTAAAAAGCAGAGAGAAGTTGCTGAAGGAAAAAATTCAAATGGAAAAAAATAGTTAGCTAATTCATATGGGAATTCTCAGCATTCAGGCTCTCCTTTAAAAGAGCAAGCTCAGGGGTCTCAGGTAGAAGAAAGGGCTGTTCATTTACTAAGAAAAAGCAGAAGGCTGGCAAAAGAAGTGTGGATACAACCTTTGTACAGACCCACCCTAGTTGCCATGACAATGACTGCCAGGAGGGTGAGAGGGTGGAAAATATAGCAAAGTCAGAATTGGAAAATGAAACAGTGTTACAGGGGGAGATTTCTCAGGCTGAAGCTCACCCCACACTAAGGCAAACACAGGAGAACCAAACAGGGAACACAGTGTTTAGGGAGATAATTGAGGATTTTACTCAGTAGAAGGTCTTAGGTATTTTGAGTCAGTTCACCCAAAGGATGGGAGAATCTTTAATATCTTGGATGGTGAGAATTAGTGATGAAGGGGCTGGAGGAGTATCTATAGATGATGTGGATTGTTTGAAATTTATAGGTATAAGTAGAATCCTTTTGTACAGCAAGCCTTTATAGATTACAAGATGCAAGGAGGTAATCTGTTAGCTTTAGCTGCAGAAGAATGCAGTAAGCAGGATACTACTGATTCTGTGTGTCCAGTGGAGATAGACCCTGGTATTCACTTAGAGACGGTATAAAAAAGTTAAAGGAAGAGGCAATGAAGACTGTCATAATGATCAGAAATGCAGATGCATACTAAGATACCCCCTTAGCAGTTTGTCATAGGAATATAATAGTGAAGATGGCTCCTCCTGCTTACAAGCACCTAGTTTTAACTCTAATAGCTGGGGAAATAGAGCACCCTCTTTCAGAGCTACTGGATAAGATTTCACAGTTAAATGACTTAGGGGACTGGGGAAAAGATGAATTTCCAAGAGAGAGAAGAGTAAATAGCCAGCTGATTCAAAGTCAGAATAGATTGACAAGGAAAGAATTGTTCATTGCTCTATTGAGAGCAGTTAGATTTTGGAAGCATAGATGGTATTCCAACTAATGAACTATACAAAATGTACCAGGAATAGGGGCTTGATACTATGTGAAATAGAGAAGTAAGAACTGTCCCCTATAGACCTTTCTGAACCCTTGTTTTGAAGCTTGTCACACCTTCAGTGAGAATAGGAAATTGGGCAAGCTGCAGCTCAGATTAAAGAAATACATGGATAGGATTACAGACCCCATATCAATTTGATCATATATTGGAAAAAATGGATAAATACTGTAACTAGGGCATTAAGAGATACTGGGGTGGAGGCCTCCCCTATATATGGAAACCTTATTAAGTTTAAACAAGGAGCTCCTATCACCATCACAGGACTGTGAGCGACTGAAATATCAGCCAGACAAGTCAACCTAATGATGAAAATTGGACAATCACCAAAGAAAGAATATATCATGGAATTGTACCCATTTCTGAATACATTGTTGGAATAGATATATTGAGAGGTACGACAAGATTTACTTGTGGGGAGGTACCAATTTGCAGTATGGAAGATAGAAATTAATACAGTTTTATTGGTAAAATAAAAATGGACCCAATTCCCTTTACCTGAACCTTCTGAAATAATTACTTTAAAGTAGAATCATGTGCCAGGGAGGCAAGATGAAATTGCTAATACTATAAAGGAATATGTAGAGGCAGGAGTGATAGTCTCTACAACCACTGGATGGAATAATCCTGTCTGGCCACTACAGTCAGATGGGACATGGAGCATGAAAGTGGATTGTAGACAATTGAATAAGGCTACTCCTCCCTTGTATGCTGCTATTCCAGACACCATTACCTTAATAAAAAGGGTGCAGAAATATGATGGGACTTGGTATGCAGTTATTTCTTTAACCAATGCTTTCTTTACTCTCCCAACAGAGTCTAAACAATGGGACCAATTTGCTTTTACTTGGCAAGGCTGACAATATACATTTATACGCTTGCCACAAAGATGTCTGCATAGCCCCATTATTTGTCATAGGATTGTGACTGAATATTTAGATGAATTAGGGCTACCTGGTGGATAGTTAACCCAATATAGGTGATATTATGATACAAGGAAAAACATAAAAGAAGTGGTGAAGAGTTTCTGCTTTTAATTGAGCATGTGAAAAGCAAAGGGGTAGAGAATTAACCCTGCAAAGATTCAAGGGCCAACTCAAACTGTAAAAGTTTTCATTATACAATGGAATAAGGGGCTGTGAGAGATTCTTGCACAAGCCTGACAAAAGATTCAAGAGTTTCCTATTCCCACCAATAAGAAAAAGGTCCAAAAGTTTATAGGATTATTTGGATATTGGAGAAATCACATACTGCATCTAGGACAAATTTTGTAATCCTTATGTAAAATAACTTGAAAAAAAGATGAATTTGATTGGGAATTTGAGCATAGTAAAGCTTTGGAAGAATCCAAGGCTGCTCTACAATTGGCCCTATATTTATGGTTTATGCAAAGTGACCTAGTGGAATTACAAATGACTGTGCAGAATAAATATGCAAACTGGAGTTTATGACCAAAACAACAAAGCTGAAATATACCCTCAGGATTTTGGGTTAGGAAACTCCTTTCAACTGGAATTAAATATAACCCTTTTGAAAAGCAGTTGTTTAGTTGCATACTAGGCTTTGGTAGTGACTGAGCCACTTACTTTGGACTTTGAGGTAATATTAAGGCCTGGAATCCCGATTATGACCTGGGTAATGGACTACTCCAGCTTCTTACAGAATTGGACATGTACAAGTAACTGGCATAATTAAATGGAAATGGTGTATTCAAAATAGATCTAAAGCAGGCAAAAGTGAAGTTTCTCCTTTACATGAACCTATACAAATATAGATCCTGAAGGAAATGATACACCCCCTGAACCAAAGCAACAGTTGTTACAGTCCTTGGTAAAATGGAATGAGGGATATGATGGATTAATTGAAAAACAAAAGAGATATGGATGCTTTAGTGATGGAACAGCAAAATATTTGAGCCATAAAAGTCATCAGAAAGTGGTACCCTATAACTCATTTACTAGGCAGATTTTGGAAAGTATTGGGATAGGTGGAAGTAGTCAGCATGCTGAACTTATGGCAGTACATCAAGCTATCAAAACAGAACAAGGAGGACAGTGTCATTTATTCACTGATTCATGGGCAGTAGCTAATGTTTAGCTCCATGAATGCTCATATGGAAAAATAAAAAATGGGAAATTCATGGCAAACAAGTCGGGGCAAAAAATTATGGTAAAATGTATGGGACATGTTTTGGATTACTAATTTGTCAATTTTTCATATAGATGTTGACATGGCCCTCACCATGTCAGAACGTGAGTACAATGCATATGCTGATAAATTAGCAAAGACTGCTACTCACATATTGTCCCTATTCTGACCCTAACTGATGATCTGGTACTAGCAAAATGGGTCCATGAAATGATTGACCATTTAGGAGTCTAGGTCACACACCAGTGAGCACAACACTGATATATTAGTATCTCTCATTGTTAAAACAAGTAGCAAAGAAATTTTTCATGTGTCTATTGGGGAAAAAAATGAACTGTTCCTCAGGAAGTAACCGGAGATATCAAGGGAAAAAGTACCAGTCCAAATTTGGCAAATAGATTATATTGGACCCCTACCTCAAGATAAAGAAAGTAAATTTATACGTACTTGTGTTGACACCTCTTCAGGTGCACTAGTTGTTTGTCCCTATAAGAATGCAGTTCAGAAAATCTTTAGATTTTCTGTAAAACTTTAGACATCATAAAGCTATATTATGGAACCACAATGTTGATTCAAAGTGACAATGGGTAACATCTCAAAGGTAATGAAATGAAGAGATATTGTGTATTAAGCAACATACAATGAACATATCACGGTCCATATTATCCACAAGCATCTGGGTTAATTGAAAGAATGAATAGACTATTGAAAGAAAGATAATTTGTTTACTGCTTTGTGTAACTTGTATAATAGACCATTGGAGGAAGAACACCTGTAGCCATAATAATTACCCCAAATCTGCAAATTAGAAACCAACAAACACATAAGATTCCAAATATTGAATGTTGGACTGTGAGGCCAGATGCCCCAGCACCGTATCCAGGGACATCTGGTTTGTCAGGATATGATTTACATTGTTTACAGGACTTTTGGTTGAATAGAAAAGAAATTTTAAAAATCTCCACTGGAATATGTATGAGAATTCCTAAAAATCATTTTGGATGGATATTACCTCAATCAGGATTAGCACCTTGAGGAATACAAGTATTTGTTGGAGTGATAGATTCTAATTAACAAGTGGAAATTATTGTAACATTCCAAAATTTAGGTGAAGAACTCATAGAGTTTTGCAAAAATGATAGAATAGTCCAAGTGATTATTATTTCTTATGAAATAATATCCCTTGCAGAAACTGACCCTCCTTCCCACATAACTAGCAGAGGAACTGAAGGATTGGGTTCTACTGATGGAATAAAATTGGGAGCTAAAGCATGAGCAAAATGGAAACCATACGATGTTTGAAAGGTTATGGAAATTATAGCACATGGGAAAGATAATACCGTAACTGTTGTTTACTCAGGAGGAGATGACTACCAAATTGTACCCTTAACTAATGTATTCAACATGAGTGAGGCTATGATAGTAGGTTCATGGACTGCAGAAGCACAGCAGATGCCACATCTGCCCTGCTTGTTATTGTCTCCTTGTTTCTCTTTGACTTTTTGTCTATTACACTTGTTTGCTAGATTTGTTTCCTGCATGCTTAGTATCCTCTACCTGCAGATGTCTGATTGCTTAAGCCAGAGCTCACTCCCTGTCCATGACTGTGATGTGTCAGCCCTGGACCTGTCATTGACCAAGCTCTGAATGCCAACTAAAAAGTGACCTCTCAAATGACACCTTTTGGGGCAGGGTCAGGTCTATGTTCAATTTCAGCAGGAAGTAGATATAGAAGAAGAGACTGTCACCCTTCACCTCAAGATTTTGGGTCTTATTAGTTCAAGGGGGAAATGATTGTGTGCTTGTGGTCAAATCCCACCCTAAGATGTTGTTTTATGTGATTGTTTTGTTTGATCCCTGTTATATTGTTGTAAAATTCTCATGACACCAGTTGTCCCATTGACCTGTGTAATGGATGAGAAAGCTCTTGGGGCTGAATGTATTGTTAATGTATTTTTGCTTCATTTGAAGATCTTTCCTGCCCATTAATAGTCCCATGTGACCTGCTTAAATCACATGGAAGCCTGTCATATGTGGTGGGAGGAGCTTGAATAGGAAGGGTGGAGCAGAGCTGGGAGGAAGTTAGTGAGAGTAGTTAGGTTGGAGTAGTTAGGGTGGAGGAGAGAGAGGACACAGGCAGGTCCAGATAGTCTTGTGAGTGTTTAAACTTGGGAAGGCCCCAGAAGGTCAGGGGGAGGTTTGGGAATGGCATTGTCTTCTGCAGTGATAATGTGTTTTGACTTCTTAGTTACTATGAGGGATTTGGCTTTCTGGTGTTGGGATTTGGCTTTCTGGTGCCTAAATAGATGTTTTTCTTATGCCTTCTATATGAAGAGTCTGTCATACTTTGAAATTCAGAGCTACACTGGCATATTCATAGCTGCCATCAGTGCTGTGAATACTGCTTTGTAGATAAATATTTGAAGCAGCTCTTTTCTGGTGGTAAAAAATTAGAAATTGAGGGGATTCCCATCAAATGTGGAATGACTGAACAAGTTGTGGTATGTGATTATGATGGAATGCTATTGTACTGTAAGAAATGATGAGCAGGATACTCTCAGAAATATCTGGAAAGAGTTGCATGGGCTGATGTAAAGTGAAATGTATCATGTACAAATTAACAGCACTGTTGTGAGATGATCAGCTGTGAATGACTTAGCTATTCTCAGCAATACAAAGACATAACACCATTCTGAAGAAATTATAAGGAAAAAATGCTATCCATTTCCAGAGAAAGAACTAATGGTGTCTGAACACAGACTGAAGCATACTTTTTTGTTTTACTGTATTTTTCTTGAGTTTTTTCCTTGCTTATGTTTTCTTTCACAACATGACTATTATGGATATGTTTTCCATGCCTAGCATGTATAACCTAGATGGAATTGCTTGCCTTCTCAATGGGCAGAGTGGGGAGGGGGGAAGGGAGAGAATTTATATGTCAAAGTTTTAAAAATGAATGTTAAAAATTATTTTTACATGTAACTGGGGGAAAATTAAATTCTAAATAAAGACTAAAAGTAAATAAACAAATAAATAAATAAATAAATTTTATGGCTTCATGTGCCAAGCAGGGAAAAAAATATATTGGGGAACACTTTGATTCGCATTCAGAGATCTGTAGAAATTTTCTAAAAAGACAGAATTTTCTGGGGTCATGTATATCAGACTAAATTAATAAAAATAATGGACTTAGTCTAATCCTGGAACATTTTGTTGGATTTTTGGTTCTGCGGATGGGTTGCTGGTTTATACAGCTTTCATCTATGTGCTTAAAAAAAGATATCAGTCTTCCCTTGTCAGGAGATGCTTGGTAATCTCTGCATCTCAGATAGTAAGTTCTATGGCATTATATAAAGAGTACTGGATTTGGTCCCAGAAGATGTAGATTTGAATCCTAGCTTTGTCATTTAGTGTTTGAATGACCTTGGAAATGTTTGGTTTCTTTTTTAGCCTCTTTGAATCTCAGTTTCTTATCTGTAATACAAGGGGTAGGGTAGATTCATATCCTGTCTAGCTCCAAATCTAAGATCTTATGGTTATATGGGGGCATATAGGAACAGATGGTTCTGAAATGCTGAAGCCTAGCAGATGGTAACTCTGAGTGAGTAGAAGACCAGTAGAGACAAAATAAGAGATAGAAGAATAATGCCACGTAGAAGAAAGCAAAAATTATGATATCACTAAAAGTTATGGTTTTCCTTAACAGTATTTTATTTTTCCCTAACTAGATGTAAAGGAAGTTTTCAATATTCATTTCTGTAAAATTTTGAGTTTCAGATTTTTTGCTTTCCCTCTCTCCCCTCCTACTTCTCCAAGATGGCAAGCAATCTGATATAGGTTATAAATGTATAATCATGTTAAACATATTTCCACATTAGTCATTTTGTGAAAGAATAATCAGAACAAAAGAGAAAAATCACAAGAAAGAAAAAAAACCCAAACAAGTGAAAAAAGTACCCTTCAATCTGCATTAAACCTCCATCTCTCTCTCTCTCTCTCTCTCTCTCCCTCTCTCTCTCTCTCTCTCTCTCTCTCTCTCTCTCTCTCTCTCTCTCTCTCTCTCTCTGTCTCTCTCTCTCTCCCTCCCTTCCTCCCTCTCTCGATAGGGTTAACATTTTTTTCATCACAAATCTTTTCAAATTGTCTTGGATCATTGTATTGCTGAGAACAGCTAAGTCTATCAAAGTTGTTCATCACACAATGCTGCTTTTACTTTATACAATGTTCTTTTGATTATGCTCATTTCACTTAGCATCAGTTCATGCAAGTCTTTCCAGGTTTTTCTGAAATCTACCTGTTTATCATTTGTCACACCACAATAGTATTCCATTACATTCATATACCACAAGTTTTTCAGTCATTCCCCAGTTAATGTGCATCTCCTCAATTACCAATGCTTTGCCATTGTGAAAAGAGATACTATAAATATTTTTGTACAAGTGGGTCCTTCTCCATTTTTTAATGATCTATTTGAGATCTAGAAGTGCTATTGCTGGAACAAAGAGTATGCCCAGTTTGGTTGCCCTTTGGGCATAGTTCCAAATTACTCTCCAAAACAGATGGATCAATTCAGAACTTCACCAACAGTGCATCAGTGTTCCCAATTTTCCCACAGCTTCTCCAACATTTATTATTTTTCTTTTCTGTAATATTAACCAATCTGATAGGTTGTGAGGTGGTACCCCAGAATTTTTTTTATTTGCATTTTTCTAATCAATAGTGATTTAAAGCATTTTTTTCATGTGACTATATATAGCTTTAGGCTAAGGCAAGTGAAAACTACCCTTTCATGTCATTTGACCATTTATCAACTGGGAAATGACTTGTGTTCTTAAAAATTTGGCTCAGTTTCCTATATATTTCGGGAATGAGGCCTTTATCAGAAACACTGGTTGTAAAAGTTGTCTTCTACCTTTCTGCTTTCCTTCTAATCTTGGTTGCACTGGTTTTGTTTGTGCAAAATCTTTTTAATTTAATGTAATCAAAATCATCCATTTTGGATTTTATAATTTTCTCTCTCTTCTGTTTGGCCATAAATTCTTCCCTTTTCCATAGATCTGACACATAAATTATCCCTTCCCCTGCTAATTTCCTTATGGCATCATCTCTTATGTTTAAATCCTGTACTTATTTTGATCTTACCTTGGTATAGGGTATGAGATGTTGATCTATACCTACTTTCTGCCATATTGTTTTCCACTTTTCCCATTAGTTTTTGTGAAATAGTGACTTCTTGTCCCAGGAGTTGGAATCTTTGCATCTATCAAATAGTGGATTACTATAGTCATTTACTGCTGTATCTTGGGGATTCCACTGATCCACCTATTCCACTGATCCACTGATCCACCTCTCTATTTCTTAGCCAGTATGAAAGAGTTTTGATGATTGCTGCTTTATAATATAGTTTTAGATCTGGCATGGACAGGCCACATTCCTTTGCATTTCTTTTTCAATAATTCCCATGATATTCTTGATCTTTTGTTCTTCCAGATGAATTCTGTTATTATTTTTTTCTGGTTCCATAAAATAATTTTTGTAGTTTGATTGTTATTGGACTGAATAGTAAATTAATTTAGGTAGAATTGTCATTTTCATTCTATTAGCTCAGTCTACCCATGAGCATTTGACAATTTTCCAGTTGTTTAAATCTGATTTTACTTGTGTGAAAAGTGTGTTCATATAGTTCCTGGGTTTGTTTTGGTGAGTAGACTCCCAAATATTTAATACTATCTACAGTAATATGTAGAAATACTGGTGATTTATGTGGGTTTGTTTTATATCCTGCAACTTTTTAAAAAGTTATCAATTGTTTCAAGTGTATTTTTTTCACTTGATTTTTTAGAATTCTCTAAGTATATCATCATATCAACTGCAAAGAGGAACAGTTTAGTTTCCTCATTGTCTATCCTAATTCTTTCAATTTCTTTTTCTTCTCTTGGTGCTAACACTAACATTGTGATCTTATCTTGGTATAGAGCATGAGATGTTGGTCTGTGCCCAGTTTCTGCTGTTCTAATACAATATTGAATAATAGTGGTGATAAAGGACATTCTTGTTTCACCCTTAATCTTAACGGGAAATGCTTTTAGCTTATCTCCATTACAGATGCTGATTGCTTCTGGCTGTAGATGGATGCTACTTATCATTTTAAGGAAGACTCCATATATTCTTAAGCTCTCTAGTGCTTTTTAATAGGTATTGATTTTTGTCAAAAGCTTTTTCTCCATCTATTGAGATAATCGTATGATTTCTGTTAGTTTTGTTATTAATGTGGTCGATTACACTGATAGTTCTCCTAACACTGAACCAGCCCTGAAATCCTGGTATAAATTCTACCTGGTCATAGTGTATTATCCTCATGATAAATTGCTATGATATCTTTGCTAATATTTTACTTAAATTTTTTCATCAATATTCATTAGTGAAATTGCACTATAATTTTCTTTTTCTATTTTGGCTCTTCTCAGTTTAGTTATCAGAACCATATTTGTATTATAAAAAGAATTTGTCAGGACTCCTTATTTTCCCAAATATTTTATATAGTATTGGAATTAATTGTTCTTCAAATATTTGGTAGAATTCACTTGTAAATCTGTCTGGCCCTGGAGACTTTTTTAAAGGAATTTCATTGATGGCTTGCTCAACTATTTTTTTTTTAAAAAAATGGAGCAATTTAAATATTTTATTTCCACTTCTGCTAATCTCAACAATTTATATTTTTATAAAATATTCATCCATTTCACTCAGGTTGTCAGATGTTTTGGTGTACAGTTGGCTAAAATAGCCCCTAATTATTGCTATAATTATTCTTCATTGGTGATTTCACCCTTTTAAATTTTGATACTGGTAATTTGATTTTCTCCTTTTTTGTAAATCAAATTAACCAATGGTTTATCTATTTTGTTGTTCTTTTTCATAAATCCAGCTGTTTGCTTCCTTATTAGTTCAATAGTTTTCTTTTTTTTAATACACAAGAAAATGGTCTGTTTCTATCTGCAATCCAATTCCATAGTTCTTCCTCTGGAGGTGGAAGGCATTTTGCCTCAAGAGTCCATTGGAAATTTTTAAGTCCATGGATTTCAATAAAGTACTAAGTCTACCAGGACAATTCCTTTCACACTGTGGTTGTTGCTGTGTACAAAGTTCTCCTGGTTCTGCATCAGTTCATATAAGTTTTTCCATGCTTCTCTGGAGTCTTCCTGTTCATTGTTTCTCATAGCACAATAGTATTCCATTACATTCACATACCACAACTTGTTCAGCCACTCTCCAATTGATGGGCATCCCCTTGATTTTCAGTTGTGGGCCACCAAAAAGAGAGCTGCTATAAATATTTTTTGCACATATGAGAACCTTTTCCATTTCTATGATCTCTTTGGGATAAAATTCCAGAAGAGATATTGCTGGGTCCAAGGGTATACATATTTTTGTAGCCCTTTGGGCATAGTTCCAAATTGCTCTCCAGAATGGTTGGATCAGCTCACAGTTCCATCAACAATGAATTAGTGTTCCAACTCTTCCATATCTTCTCCTACATTTATCATCTTCCTGTTTTGTCATGTTAGCCAATCTGAAAGGTGTGATGTGGTACCTCAGAGTTGTTTTGATTTGCATCTCTCTAATCAATAGTGATTTAGAGTATTTTTTCATATGATTACAGAGAGCTTTAATTTCTTCCTCTGAAAATTCCCTGTTCATATCCTTTGACCATTTATCAACTGAGGATTCAATAAATTTTCTTAGTTTCAGTTTTATTAATTTCTACTTTGGTTTTTCAAAAGTTCTAAATTGGTATTTAATTGGGGATTTTTAATTTATTATTTTTCTATCTTTTTTAGTTGCATGTCAAATTCATTGATCTCTTTTTTCTCTATTTTATTCATTTAGATTTAAGCATTTAGATATATAAAACTTCCCCTAAAACCCACTGTTACTGCATCCCATAAGTTTTGGTATATTGTCTCATTATTGTCCTTCTCTTGGATGAAGTTATTGATTGTTTCTATGATTTGTTGTTTGACCCATTCATTCTTTAGGATTAGATTATTTTGTTTCCAATAAATTTTTAGTCTATCATTCCATGGCCCTTTATTGCATGTAATTTTTATTGCACCATGATCTGAAAAGAATATATTTAATATTTCTGCCTTTCTGCATTGGATTGTGCGAATTTTTATGCCTGAATATATGGTTGATTTTTGTGTAGCTACCTTGTTACACTGAGGAAAAAGTATTTCTTTCTATCCTCATCCAGTTTTCTCCAGAAGTCTACCATATCAAGCTTATCTAAAATTCTATTTAGCTCCTTATTTTCCTTCTTGTTCATTTTGTGGTTAGATTTATCTGTTCTGTGAGGGATAGGTTGAGGTCTCCCATTGGTATAGTTTTCTTGTCTATTTCTTTCTGTAACTCCTTTAACTTCTCTTCTAAGAATTTGGATGCTATATCACTTGGTACATATATGTTTTGTATTGATATTATTTCTTTGTCTATGATATCTTTTAGCAAGATGTAGTTTCCTTTTTTATCTCTTTTAATTAGAACTATTTTTGTTTTTGCTTTGCCTGAGATGAGTTTTGCTACCCCTTCTTTTAGTTTACTTCTGCTGAAGCATAATATATTCTATTCTAGTATTGTAAATTTTCTGTGTATCAATTTGCTTCAAATGTGTTTCTTGTAAACAACATATTGTAGAATTCTGTTTTTTAATTCACTCTGTTATCTACTTCCATTTTATTGGAGAATTCATCCCATTAATATTTACAGTTATGATTACTATGTATTTCACTTCATCTTATTCTTCCTCTAGTGTATACTTTTCTCTCTTCTTTTACCTGTCCCTCCTCACTAAAGCTTTGCTTTTGTCCATCACCTTCTTTAATCTGCCCTTCCTTCTATCAGTCCCTCCCCTTTTCTTCCCCTTTCCCCTCTTACTTCAGCCTTTCCTTCTGTCTTCTCTTCTATCAGCCCTCCCCCCTTTCAGTTTTCTTACCCTTTCCCCTTCTACTTCCTTATAGTGTAAGATAAATTTCTATATGTAACTGAGTGGGTATGCTATTTGCTCTTTGAATGAAATCCAATGAAAGTAAGTTTTGAACAGTGCTTACCCATTCCTCTCTTTCCTCCACTATAATATATTGTTTTATACCTCTTCATGTGTTTTAATTTACCCTCTTCTGCCTCTCCCTTTCCTCTTTTCCCAGTAAAATCCTTTTTTTCCAACCCTTAATTTTTTTTTAATTCGTGATATCAAAGTCAACTTATACCCATGTCCTCTGTCTATTTGTATTCATCCTTCGTTACTGAAGAAGACCATGCCATCAGAGAAATGATGACATGACTTGCACTTGACTTTCTTTTGCGTGAGTGAGGGCTGTGCAGCTCACTAGCCTTACTTCTCCTCCAGTGCCATCTGAATCCAGTGACCAGATATTCATCAGGGTAACTGGAGATGCCCCACGAAGAGGCAATTGGGGTTAAATGACTTGCCCAAGGTCACACAGCTAGTGAGTGTCAACTGTCTGAGGTGAGATTTGAACTCAGGTCCTCCTGACTCTTGTGCTGGTGCTCTATCCACTGCACCACCTAGCTGCTCTTCCTTTGTCTATATATATATATATATATATATATATATATATATATATATATATATATATATATATATATATATATATATATATATATATATATATATGCCTTTGAACCATCCTAATAGAGATATAGACCTCAAGAGTTATTAAGTAACATCTTCCTGTGTAGGGAAAATAGTTTAAATCTTGCTGAATAATATTTTCCCCTTTCCTGATTACCTTTTTATGCTTCTTTTGAGTCTTGTTTTTGAAGATCAAATTTTCTGTTTAGCTCTGGTCTTTTCATCAAGGAAGTGTGAAAGTCCCCTATTTAATTGAATATCCATTTTCCCCCTGAAGGATTATATTCAGTTTTGTTGGTAGGTATTTTTGGTTGTAGTCTAAGCTCCTTTGCCTTCAAGAATATCATATTCTAAGCCCTCTGATCCTTTAATGTAGAAGCTACTAAGTCCCATGTAGTCCTAATTGTGGCTTCTTAATATCTGAATTATTTCTTTCTGGGTGCTTGCAGTATTTTCCTCTAGATCTTATTATTCTGGAATTTGGCTACAATATTCTTTGAAGCTTTCGTTTTGGAATTTCTTTCAGAGGGTGATGGGCAGATCTTTCAATGATGATTTTACTCTCTGTTTCTAGGATATCAAGGAGGTTTTTCTTAATTTCTTGAAAGATGCTATTTAGACTCTGGCCTTCAGGTAGTCCAATAATTCTTAAATGATCTTTCCTAGATTTATTTTCCAGATCAGTCATTTTTCCAATGAGGTATTTTACATTTTATTCTATTTTTTTCCCTTTTTTTATTTCTTTGGACTGATTCTTGATATCTCATACAATCGTTAGCTTACACTTGTCTCCCACTAGCTTGCCTGGACATTATCTCTGCTGGGCTGCACTCTCCTTTTACCTAAGTGAGAAAGATCATTCCTTCAGTCCTTCCAAGTTATCTTAAGGTGGAAAATTGCATCATTCTATCTTTTTGTGAGTTCTGTTGCTCCATAATCCATTGAGAGTTTTGATTTAACATTGTTTCTGAGCAAAACTGGGGAAAACTCAGACAGCTTTCTGACTTCTCTCTGTCATCTTCTATAGCTCATCACTAAAAGTTATTAGCAGCACTTTGGAATGAGAAGTATGAGTTTTCCCAGCCACATTTGTCCCTGGACCCATTTCTCTAGATGTATGCCCGCATTGTGTATGCCCTAGCTTCATGAGTTCTAGATTAGTGCCCTTTCATATATGTTCCATAGTCACATGTTGCCAATATGTGTAATCTATATGTATTTCCTGGTCAAACACTTGTTTTCTTCATGCATGCTTTCCCCAGTGGTGACATGATAATGTTTTATAGAGGATACCTATTTGCATGGTTTTCCCCTGGTACTTTATTTGTTATGATACTTGAATAACTACCTTTAGTTTTAAAATAATGTGGCATCCATGATGCAGCAAGGGGGCATAGTGGAAAGAGAGCAGGGCATGAAGTTAAGAAAGACATATATCTGGGTTGAAATCTGGTCTCACACACTTAACTAGCTATGTGATCTTGAGCAAGTCACTGAACCTTGTTTGCCTTACTTTCATCATCTGTATAATGAGATGGAGAACAAAATGGCAAACCACTCCACTATTTTTTGCCAAGAAAACCCCAAAATAGGGTCATAAAGAGTCAGACATGACCGAACAATGAAACAACAACAGTGAGTCATCTGCCTGGTTGGTAAAAGTAATATATCTATGGGGACTTATGCTTCATGGTTTTTGAAGTGAGTACTAACCCACAGAGTGCCTTAAATATGGGAAAGCTTTTCTAGGGTCCCATATATGAGAAAGAGTGCACCAGCTGCTACATTGTTGGCATCATTTTTATTATGTGAGATTTGCTTTTTATCTTACAAGTTCCAATGATAAATTCAGTGGTAATAAGGAGTGTAGGGGAAAGGAATATAGAAAAATAACTAGATAAGATATCATATGCTAGAATGAAATTTTGACACCACCCCCACATGAAATGAGATATTCTTAACAGCTTATTTTCCCTTCATATACAAAAGATATAGGAGGAGAAAAGGTACTGGGATTTATAAAGTGAAAAGATGATACCTCTATTACAACCACTTACACAGTTCTCAGAATAAACATGCCCACCTGAATAAACACATATGAAAATGAGATGAAAATCCATCTAAGAGGAGAAGAGGGGAAATTCAGGTATTTTGATAGCTTCAATTCAGTGTCAATACATGAATATAAGATCAAATCACCAGATAATTGTTGAATTTCCATTCTGTTCTGCTCCACTGTCATTATTCCTCCTCACCCCAGTGGAATTGCTGAGATTGAGAAGTGTTTTTTGCAGGACTGGAATTTTGCCTTCCAAGGAACTGCATGTGTTTGTGCATAACCTGAGAGTAGTACTGAAGGACACGAGTAGGACCTTGGATTGTAAACATGTAAATAATATAATGAAAGCTGCATGGAGCAACCTGGCATTTTCAGAATGGTGACCTTAAATGAACAATTTTAACGTGGAATTACTTTCACTCTTTACATTGATTATGGCACTTACGGGAAGTAAACTCTCCCTACTATGGCAAGATATGATGTGTTTCTATGACCACACACTTTGAGTTCTTCATAATTCTGCCAAAAGGATTTCTTTGGGATTGAACATTTTTCATGCTTGGTCCTTAGCTTCAAAGTAGCTTATATAACACCACTTTGGTGGGGTTTTAAGTTAGAAAAATATAAAGGAGCATATCTTCCTCCAATTCTAGGTACAACCCCTTCAAACTTTTGGTGTGCTTTCATGATTCAAAAATGAGCTGATGCAAGTAATTTCATTCCTATCAGGCTTGTGCTACCTACTGAATAAGTTATGAAATTTTGAATTAAGAACTGAAGTTTGATTTATAGCATGGAATGTCACATTTTCTTGTTTTTCCTGAGACTTCCAAAGTTCAACTGAATTGAATGTAAATACTATGTTTGTCTAATATTTATAGAATAAATTTAAGGGTGTATTCAACAAGTCTTTGGTGTCCAATATTAATTCAGTCTTATTACTTGACCGGAACATGCTAGAATGTTCCCCTAACTGGTTACTGATTTTTATATAGTATATCAAGTAGTATGGCATAGGAGACAGAAGGCTATTCTCAGAGCCATGAAAATTTGGCTTCAGCTTATAGTACCTCTGACATATATAGGCTATATGAACCTCATTACTTTTGGCGCTTTATGTACTGTATGCACATAATTCCCAGACAAGGTGCCAACCTATACTTGCAGAGTGGTTTTCTTCTCCCAGGAGTTCCCTATACCAATAAAATCATAAGTCTAGTCTCTATGTCTGTCCTTTATATCTATTACTGATTATCCTAGCAAAAATATGTAAAGTGAAAAAATTCATTTATGTTAATATTAGCATAGCCAACTTTGCAATACTAGTAATTTTAGATAACTTTCCAATGACTTAAAACATTTTGGTGAATTTTTGTTTTTTTAAACCGTATTTCTTCTTTTATACACATACACACACACATACACACATACATATTTAGTGTTGAAATTCTTTGTAGTACTCAAATAGTGACAAGATATATAAGTATGGGATACACAACAAGTTAAATACAAAAGAAAAACACACACACAACAGAAGATTTTTAAACAAATTCATGAACAAGAGAAATATCTAACTAGTTCTTAGATGATAAGAGAATAGATATTAAAGATTTCCCTTCCACTAGGTTTTGACAACAATTTACCAATAAGCTGTCAATACTAGATGAGAAAGTGAATTGCAAACTGTTTTTCAAATATATTGGATAGACTTTAGATAGGCTCCAAATGAAACTCAAGAGCTGATGACATATTAAAAAGATTATATAAATACTAGAATCTCAAAACTTCTGAGCTAGATGACCTCAAAAGTTATCAAGTACATCATATATTAGAAAGAAATTCTCCACTATGATCATAAAAGTAGATCTGGAAAGGACCTCAGAAATAAACAATAGTCAAAGGCAAAAAACCTTAAGTGTCTTGCTCAAGGTCTCACAGGTAGTGTCAGAAGTGAGATTAAAACCCAAGTCTGTTGACTCAGAGGGCAGTATTCTTTCCATGATATCTTTCTGCTACCAGAATATACCTGACAAGTGGACCTAAAACTTCCATTTTTTTCCCTTCAGCAATTCATTTTAGTTTAGATACCTCTAGCTGTTTTTGTTTGTTCAATTTTTGTCAGACATCAAATTCAACTTTAACTCTGCAACTTTCACCCACTGCTTCTCATTCTGCCCAAGGGCCAAGAAGAAACAGTATAATTCCTATTTCACATGACAATTCTTAAAATATTTAAAGATAACTCAAGATGGGGGTTGGGGAGGTGGGAAGGATGAGTGGATGTGGGGGAGAGGAGGAGACCCACTACTCACTATTTAAACTGTAAATAATTTAAAAGTTTATTCTATTCAATGTGCCATGTCCTAGCAGGGATATGCATTGGTCAGCCCAGAGAGAAAGGAAGCCTTCATGGGACCAGCAGGCTTCTGAATATGAGCCATATCCCACATGTATTTATAGACTAAAGAAAGTGTATAGTCATGCGGAGATCACAAACAGTGACTGAACTGGAAGGTGAAGAGTGTTTGTCGTGTTCTTCGTAAAAGAAGAAAAGAAAACATCCTAGTCACTAGTCTGTCATTGCCCTCAAGATATGAAACAAGGCTGCCTCTGCTTTCTGGATGGCCTTCCAGAAGAACTAGGGTAAAAGAGAACAAAAATATCAATGTGAGGGTGGTTATGAATGTCCATTTGTTCTAAAATAGAGTTATTAACTTCAAAATAGGCAAAATAGAGCAACCTATATTCTCTGCTACCATACAAGCAGCTTTTATCTTGTTATCTTTTCTCCCGGCTAAGCTGTAGTGATGTTCATCTTGTCATTCTCAATTCAAGGAAAGAAGATTATAATTTGAGAAAAGTGGGAGCCTTTGCTTCTGAGGAAAAGAAGCAGTTTAGATAAACATATTTCCTAGCAATGAATAGGAGAATCATGAACGATGGTAACAATAACCACAAAAAAAGAATTGGGAACATTTTTGAGGGGGCTTTTCTGTTTTTTAAATAATATTTCTCCAAGGGTAAGAATGAATAATTCCAACAATAATCACAGGCTGTTATGCAGACTGAGTATAATATGACAATGACAAAGTCAGAAAGGAAAATAAAATACTCATCTTCCTGTTTTCTCCCAAGAACAGCTGATGGTGACCTTGATTTTGTTCTAATACAATAGTGTTCAAGGATTATTACTCATATTTTAGCTAGTTGTTGATGTACATTTAGCGCTAGGGCCATATTCTTCTACAAAAGACCAACTTCAAGACTGGTTCTAACCCTTTAGTGACCTACAGCTAACTGTAACTATCAATGACCTTGATAGTCCCTACCTAAGATATCATCTAGGAGTTATTCACATTTAAAAATCCCTACCAAGGCTCAGATTCAATCCAGCTCAGACGGTCTAGCTGAGGTTCTATCTGGCTCGCTGGTGAATATTAAGCATTACAAATGCTTAGGCTCCTTAAGAGTCAACCCCATATGGCGAATCTTTAATAAACTTGTTTTCTTTGGCTAGAGTAGAATTCATTCAAGCAGGACCTGGAGTGTCACAGACTCTTGGAATAAGAACAGGGAAGACTCATCTGTGGCATTTTTGAAGAGCATGGGAGTTATCCCAGACTACAATCAGGCTAAAATTTTCTGGGGTTGGGAGTGGAGATCAGCTTCAGGGACATGAACCTTAGAGAAAACAAAACAACTCCAAGGAGATGGATTTCTTATAAAGCCAACTCGGTGACCTTTGGACTCCCTCAGAGGTTTAGCTCACAGTGTGCTCATTGCTGATACTGCTCCAGAGAGGTGCTTCTACCTAGGTACAGTCACATCAGTCAACTTTGCCTCCAGGTCCAAAGAAGTGACCAACCAGTCGTTCACCCATAAGACTTTTCAGGCTCCTGTGAAGTTAGCACAAAAGGAACTGATGGATCCTCCAGCAGCAAAGAGGGCCAGAAGCCAGGAGGTAATTGGAGGATGGGACAGGTAACCCAAGGCCCCCAACTAGCTGTCCCAAGCACAGCCCCCTAAAGCAGCTGAACACTCTTGAATTGACTGTTCAAGAGCTCCTGCTAAACCTGGATCAAATTCTAGACTCCCAGGGGTGCCAAGGGACTTCAGTCTTAAGCACATCACGAAGGGAGTGAACAGCCCTAGAAAAGACTTTGAAAGAGATGTACTCAGAGTTTCAGAGGCTGCATGAAAAGTATAAAGAGGCCAATAGACTGAGTCAGAGGCCCAAGGAATTGGAGGAAGAGGAGAACGGCTTCTTGAACACACCTTGCCCCTTTCCCTCCCAAAGAGTCCCCATGACCAAACCCTTGAAGGGTTGTACCCCTTCAGCTAAATGTCCTTCAGAAAGAAAGCCAGAAGAGGAAGCTGCAGCAGGAGGAGCAAGTTGAGGGGCTCCATACCACCTTGGCACTGTTGCAAGTGCCCCCAGAGCTCCTGGCAGAGAACTGAAGGAGGATCTTGGACCTGCTGAACACAAGTTCGGCGGAGGAGCTCCGGAGGCTGCAGCGCTTGGGAGAGAAGAAAGTCTAACTTGTCGTGAATTGGCGGGAGCTGCACGGCCCCTTTGCAGAGGTGGAGAACCTCGGGCAGGCAGATAGAAGGGACCTCAGAGAAACAGTTGGCCACCTTTCTGAAGGCCAACATCCTGAGCTTCGTTGCCTGGTGCTTCAGTGCCTGGCCTGGGAAGAAAACCTTAGCACCACAGTCACAGGCAGCTTCCTGGAAGAGGAGCTTTCTTGACTCCAGGCCTTGACTTGATCCATTACTCCACCTAAATAACCCAGTCCAGGATTACCTTAGGTCAAAGAATCCTTTATTTATGGTATCTTTGATCTGATTACGAAAATCCAAACACAAAACTTACTCAGCAAAACAGGTCTTACTACTTAAAAAAAGAAAACATTTACAAACATTCAAAAAAAAATCACTACCAATATCCTCCAATACCGTTGTTTTTCTTTTTTTTTAACTGTATCATAGGGATATCTCCCTACAGTTGATACTGAGATTCAGGCTTGTAGCATAGTAGAAGAAGTCCCTGAAGCCTTGATTTATAAGCTCAAAGAATTTAGAACTAAAAGAAAGCTGAAAGACCCTCCAGTACAAATACTTCCTCTTACGAATAAGAAAGCTAAGGCTCATGTCACAGAATTAATAAAGAGCACAGTTTGAATCCAAACCTCAGTACTCTAAAACTAAAGCCAGTGTTCTCTCCTTTGTATGATAAGAATAATCTTTAAAAGCACAGAAAGAAAAAAGAAAAAAAATTTCATGGAGTAGATGAAACCAGTAAGAAAGCAGTAAGGAAAAGTATCTCTATGTCTAACCATATCAAACATTTTGACCACATTAAAAAAAACACTAAAAAGAATATTACTACATTCAAATCTAATGAACCCATACCAAATTCTAAAATCAGAGGTTCTCAAATGTATTTGGCCTTTAAAAAAATTTCCTCGGCATCCTCCTGACGATCTGCTTTTTAAAAAAACCCTTAACATTTTTTTTTATTTGTGTCAATTCAAAAATTATAAAATAGATTTTTAAAATGACATTTAAAATTTCATAATTTATTATAAATTTGTCAGTTTTTCCTGCATTGAAATTTTGATGATGTAGTATTGTGTGATGCAACTGTATATTATCATATTGTAAAAAAGTTATTAATGCACATATTCCTACTGATGCATGCTGGACTGATGTAACTGTATATTATCATATTGTAAAAAAGCTATTAATGCATATATTCCTACTGATGCATGCTGGACTTCTCAGAAATGCACAACTTGCAAAACAATGCACAACAACGCTTCCCTGTCAACACTTGCTTGTTAAGACCTGTAAGTGAACTTGATCAAGGTTATAACTTGTATTTTGTATTTTTATTTGGAAAATAATGTGAACAGTACAACTTTAACTCTGTTACACAACAGATGAAACATGTATGAAAGATTTTTCAACATTTTCTTCTCTTTTTTTCTTTACTTATGTTTCCATGACTCCCTTATTTTTTATTCAACACCAGAGGATACTACCAAACCTCTGAATCATTCCAGCATCCCCAGCGAATGGTATCACCTACTTTGGGAACCTCTGTTTAAATGTCTTTAAAATTTCTTTACTATAAGTACTACATTTCTCTTTAGTATTATTTCAAACAGTATAAAATCATAAGCTTTCTATCAGTTTTAGCTACAAATTACATTTCTATAATATTGTGGGCCTTTGATTCAGGTAGAAACTTTGGGCCTTTAAAAGCACTACACATTTTCCCAAAAGCAATGCAGCCTAAACTTTTCCCTTTGTTCAAATCTAGGACAAAGTCATTCAGCTACAGCATCTGTCCAAGATACATGTAGTGATGGAGGCAATGTGGTCAATGGAACTTGTATTGATTTTGGAATCAGAGAAAGTGGAGTCAAATTCTGACTTTGACACTTACCACCTGTTTGTTCTTGGATAAACATAAACTTTTCTGACTTAAGTTTCTTCCATAAAAAGAGGAAATCATTTTCAATGACTTCTTAAATTTCTTATAACTCCTACCATCATTATCATCAACATCATCAAAATATCCTTGTATTTATGACCTTAACTATCAATACTCATAAATCAGTTGAACATTCTAAAGAATGATAATGTCTAAATCAACTTCTTATTTAATTTCTTGTAATAGAAAAATTACTCAATTATATAGAAGGTAAAGCTTTGATTTTAACATTGGGTATTGTGTTTAAGTATAGTATCGATGACATTAATATAATTATTACAAAAAGTTGCAATAAACATGTCTCTTAGGAAGGGAAAATTTGAAAAATGGTTAGAATTTATACCCATTTTTGCCCACCTAAAATCAACTAAGATTTCTAGTTATCTAAATACTATTTGGATCTCTGCAATGTCACAGGAGGCCTATAACTTCCATGAAGAATAAAACATTTCAGTATTAATATGGCTGAATTGAAATTATCATGTCTTCCAATTATACTTACCCTTTACTATAATAATACTTCTGAGAACTATTTTTGTTATCTATGTGTGATATTATCATAATAGTAATTCGCTTTCAAGTAGTTATATTGGGGATAGCAAGTAGAGGTAGTACTCAGGTATTTGAGGTCTGCTATATTGGGTTTTTTTTTTTTTGTATTTTGTGGAAAATGTCTAGTTGATTGATCAATGTAAAGCAAGCAATCTTTTTTTATTTTGCATTTTACCTTTCTCCAACTTTCCCCTCATGTCTCTCCCTTCCCATTGATTTTTTTTTCTCTTAATATGACTGAGAACCTGAAAACATGTATGGTGTCATAAACTAAAACAGGGGTGAGGAGCCTCTGGCCTTTAGGCCACATGTGACCTTCTGGGTCCTTGGATGTAATCTTTTGACTGAGTCCAAGTTTTATAGAACAAATTGTTGTATTAAGGATATGCTACCTGACAAAGTCCTCCTGAATAAAAACTCTGTGAAACACTTGCTATTATCACAAATTTAAGAAAACAGTCCTTAAGCTATGGAATTGTCATTGGCCAAGTCTATTCTTCCATTTGGTAGAGGATCATCTTATAAGTATGTAGGAGAAGAAGCAGAACAAAGGTAAATTTGAGTTTCAGTATGAGCAACTCTAAAGTAGTTTAAGATAGAAAATACAATAATTTACAGTACAGAAAAGAAATCTGTGAGTATTTATAGATAATTTTCTAAAACCAATAACCTCTTTGTGGTCAGAGAGCCAAAAATATAGGCCACCTCTATGAAGAATCTCAGTTATCTCATTTTGAAAAAGGAAATGTTTGATCTGTTGACTAAGTTCCATTTCAGCACTAACTCATCTATGACAATAAGTTACAAAGTGACAGATTTAAGCTAAAAATGTAAAGAAGTTTCTTAATTACTGCTATGCAAAAGTGGAAGTAGTTGCCTAATATCTGTCTCCTCTAGAGAATCTGTAACAGATCCAGCTATTTTGGAAGGCAATATGAAACTATGGCATGGAAGTCACCAATGTGTACATACCCTACCCAGTTAAACCACTATTAGGCTTACGTTGCTAAGAAGTCAAAGAAAGAGGAAAAGGAATAGTATGTGTAAAAATATTAATAGAAGCTCTTTTCATGGAAACCCAAAATTGAAAACTAAGAGATTTTCCTGCTATTGAAGAAAGATTAATGAAATTGTAGCACACAAATGGAATGGATTATTATTGTGAAATGGAAAATTTCAGAAGAAACTGGAAGTCTTTTAAGAAGTGACATAGAGCAAAGTGAAGACTAGGAGAATAATGTCGATAATGATAACATTAAAGAAAAAAATCAGCTATGAAAGATTTTAGAACTCTGATAAACACTAAAATCTATGAGTCTAAAAAGAATGAAACTGAAATGTGCTGCTATTTTCCTAGCAGAAAGATAATGAACTTAAAATGCAGAAAGATACACATTTTTGAACCTGCCTAATGTAAGAATTTGTTACTGGACTACAGAATGATGTGTTGAGTTCTTTGGGGTGTGTGTGTGAAATTGCTTAAAGTAGGATCAATAGGAACAATAGATTAATTTAAAATGTTTGTTAATAGAGAGACATAAAAATAATAAAATATATGTCCTCTTCTCTCTATTCACATAGCTACCAGTTGAGTTCAGGACCTTATCACCTTTCTCATAGATAAATGAATCGATCTTCTAACTGTTCCATCAACCTCAAGCATCTCCACTGTCTGATCCATGATCAGCACAGTTGTACTAAATAAAAAAAATCTGATATTTGGCCATATCACTTCCTTGCTTAAGAAGCTTAAGTGGTTTCCTAGTGTTGCTAGCATAGACTGGAAATTCCTTTGTTAGACATTTAAAGCCCCTCATAATGTAACTTCAACCCACATTTCTAGCCTTATCACGTTTCCCTTTTATACAGTATATGTTCCAACCAAACTGGTTAACTCACTGTTCTGATACAGGGTAAGTCAGAAACTCTACTCACTTCACTGAAGGATGACCTGACATTGAATTCATAATAGTCGTGACTATTCTCTTTGGATTGTGTTGGAAAGTCCCAGGACTGGCTAATGTGACTTATTGGAATTTGTAACTTTATACTTTTTTATGGAGAAAAAAACACAATCACTAAAATAAATTTAAAATCATATCCTTAAATACTATCACGTTTCAGGGTAATAAAAAAACACTTGAAACTTACACTTGCAGCACTGTTCTGGGATCTCCAACTTCCCCTCCATCACCAATTGTCAATGTATCATAGCCAATTTCTAGATCAAATTCTTCAAAATTTATCTGAATAACCTAGGAGCAAAAATAAACAAAAGCTTCAATTACAAATGTATTCTGTCATACAAAAGAATTGCAACTGATGACACCTTAGCATTGGAACAAATTATTTCATATGATATAATGGCTATATATGCATATATTCACAAAATGCACATATGTATACACAATTCTTCCCATAAACTATAATGTGTAGCGTGAAAATTATATAATTAATGATATTGTCATATATTTTGTGACAAATATGATCTAATATTAAACAAAACTTAATGAAGAATCAGAGCAAAGATGAAATGAGATGAATACCATTAATACACACCAACTGAAGTAGTTCCTAAGTTAATAAAATATGATTTTCAATCATTATATAAAAAGACAAATGATGCTCCACATGAAGTGCTCAGTAAATGTTTATTGATATTGACCAACTGACACTGATTGCTGTGTAAGAACACATAGTTTTACTGATTTTTTCATGGAGTTCTTGAATCATTAGATTCCGTGAACCCTTTTTTAATATAGACTCTATGTACAGAAAGAAAACAAATTAAAATTGGACTTGGTAAAAAACAGTCAATTAATTAAACATAAAATATTCCTTTCCTTTGTTCATTTGAATAAATTTTAACATGTGACATTGTAGAATTTCATTACTCTAAGTACTTCTTTCACATAGATCCTATGTGAGCCACAGGTTCCTGAAACAAAGGTGACACTGCTGACAGCATTGCTTGTTCCTTTTGAGGCTATACTCTGGACTTTCTCTACCATGCCCTAGAATCCTCTACATCCTGAAAGCTCTCAACAGCCTTGTAATTAGCACTTTGGAAGTACCTTGTGCCCTTAGCATCTTTGCCTCTGATTGGATGGCTCCTCTAGGAATCTCTATTTAAGGAGATCACCCAGGCCAGAGTCATGACTTCATTCATCTCCAGGTGTCACTCCAGACATCTTTTACCATATCCCTTTCCTTTTCAACTTTATTTTCTTGGCCATTTGAATACTCCCTACAGGGCAGGGACATCTTTCTTCCTACTTATATTTTATTCCAAGTGCTAAAAACAATGTCTGTCACATAGTAATTGTTTAATAAATCGTTTTTAAGTTGCTGATTTGATTTTGTGAATAGAGAATTGAGGCTGCTGACTTGCACAGCCCTCCCTCACTCAAAACAAAGTCAAGTGCAAGTCATGTCATCATTTCTCTGATGGCATGGTCTTCTCTGGCAACGAAAGATGAACACACAAAAACAACAGTGTCCTAGATAAAGCTCTAAGTGATAGCAGAAATTGTAAGATTCTGTCAGTTGCATGGATTTTCATAAACATTGTTCTGAATGCTATGTCTCTCAATTCAGTCTATCATTGCACTGGTTTTCTTGGCAGCCATGTTACACTGTTGACTTATGTTAATCTTATAGTCCATTAAAAATCCTAGGTTTTTCATAAGCATCTTGTCTAGCAACACATTTCACAGCTTGTACTTGTGGAGCTGATTTTTAAAAATGATTGAACTTTGCATTTATATCTGTCAAAGGATTGAGAATGGTCAATTTGTTCTAAATTTATTCCAAATTAATAATGAATAAGTATTTAGTGAAAATCTACTATGTGTCCTTAGAACTGTGTCCAGACCACAAGAGTTGCATAAATTATTTTTACTGTTAAGGAACATACAACGAAATGGAAGAAATAGAGCCCATTTTTGCTACGTTTCTATGCAAAAAGCATGTCATTCAATAGTAAATGTATAGAAGAAACTATAAATAAGAATTCAGAAAAGCAGAAAAATAAGCACTAGTTTATTTGAGGGAAACTTTATGAAGGGCTCAGGAACTGAATTTTAAGCAGACTTCAAAGATTATTTGGGGTATTTACAAACAGAGAAGGAAGGAAGATATTCTTGGCAATGAGATTAATACTTGTGAAGGAACAGAGGTAAGAATAAGCATATCAGTTGTACGAGACAAGTGGGAACAATTTGACCATGAACCGGGGATCATACTGGGGAATAATGGAAATATGGATCAGTAAGATAGAGTCAAATTGTGGAAGATCTTAAAAGGCACTGGAATTTAGACTAAAATAGAAAGAATCATAGAGTCATGGAAATTTTTTGTTTCTTTCATTTTGATTTTCAGTGAAGTAAAAGAAAAAATGTCATTTAACAAAGATACTATGGCAAGGTATCCTGGGTAGATTAGATGGGGAGAACACTATACTCACAGAAAGTCAAGGAGGAAGCTTGTAATTATCTAGTATTTTTTTTTAATTATAGTAGACTGGACTCCAATTTTTGTTGCTGTTTTTTTTAAGGGTGACAATTATGTGAGTAGAGGGGAAGAAACAGTTCTATAGAATGACCTTTCTAGTGTATCATTGATGTGGTTTGGAGATGGTGGTGACTACAGTAAAAATATAAAGGCATTATTTGATTAAAGTACAAAATGTAAATATGAATGCTGAAGGGACTAACGATGATGTTCATGAGTAAGGAAGTGAGGAAAAAATAAATATAGTACTGAAATAATTCAGGAAGAGGAAAAAGGTAAATGTGTACAGACTAAATCAAATTGAAGATGTGAGAGAAAAGGGATTTGAAATATATGTTAGTACAGGATGAGATCAAGCCCACACATGCAAACTGGAGAACATCTAAAAGTTATATTTGTTTATGATTTCAATGAATTAATATTGAAAATTTGTTCCCTTTATATTGGAAGGCATTAAGAGATGGAGGTAAACAAGGAGAGGTAAGACAATGAGTGGTTTGAACACCAGGAATATTATTTAAAAA
Source organism: Notamacropus eugenii (assembly GCF_028372415.1). Classification (NCBI taxonomy): domain Eukaryota; kingdom Metazoa; phylum Chordata; class Mammalia; order Diprotodontia; family Macropodidae; genus Notamacropus; species Notamacropus eugenii. The sequence goes on along the minus strand of NC_092875.1, from coordinate 134,523,193 downwards.
ATGATTCATGAACATTTTTTAAAAGAAGAGATAATTACTTAATGTCAATACGACTTCATCAAAAATAAATCATGCCCAGGTAAAAACACTTCTTTTATATTTCCTCAAAATATTTACTAGATTGTTAAGTCAAGCAAACACAGTAAACATACTGGTAGTTTCATCACATAAAAGTATTTGTCAAGACTCAGTATTTACGGACAATATGAAAAGAATGTCTGCTAAATAATAGTGCACTTGAATTGATTCCTAACTGATTGAATGTATCCAAAAAAAGAGTCAATAATAAGCCAACTTAGAGAAAAGTCTCCAAAGTAGTACCCTGACTATGGGTCCATGACCTTATACTAGTTAACAATTTAAAGAATGACTTGAACCAAGATAAAGAAGATAGGAGGGATCTATATTAAGGTAAAGAGGAAACTGCTGACTATACCATAGGTAGGACAGCTGGAGAAACCACAGATACATATCCTAGTAAAGAGAAGAATGAAGGATGATGGAACACAGTCATGAAAACCACCTTAAGTATCCGAAGGGATTCATGTGGAGAGGCATTTAGGGTTAGTGCACATTTAGGGTTGAAAAATATCAGTCTTAGAGGACTACAGTTTTAATTAGTATGATGTGAGTGACCTAAACAAGTAGCTAAATGAAAGAATGAATGAATAAACAAACATGCCGCATAAGTTAATGAGATCTTGAACTGCCTAAAGAGAGGAATTGTTGCTGTTTGGTCATTCAATTGTATCTGACTCTTTGTGACCCTACGGATCAAACACACTAATACTGTCCGTAGGGTTTTCTTGACAAAGATTATGAAATGGTTTGCCATTTCCTTTTCCAGTATATTAAGGCAAACAGAAGTTAAATGACTTGCCCAGGATTACATGGCTCATAAATATCTGAAGTTGAATTTCAACTCATGTCATCCTGAGTCCAGATCCAGCACTGTATTCATTGAGCCATCCAGCTGCCTTCTAAAAGAGGAATAGCTTCCCGGAATAAAAGAGAGATAGTTCATTTGTCTTCTGCCTTAGTCAGATCATTTCTGGTACACTATGTCTGAAGTTCTTGGCAACAATCATTCAGTGCTTATTAAGTATTTACTAAGTACCTGTCACTGTGCTAAACATGGCACATCTATTCTAATGGGGGAGACAACAAACAAACAACTATGTGCATAAATACATAGTTTAAATGATAGGTAATCTCAGAGAAAAGGAGTGATGTGGGTGGTGTCTGAATTTAGAATGAGTAATAGTAAGAAGACCAGTATGACTCAATCATAAAATATAAAGAGAGGAGGAAAGTATAAGAAAATTGAACACTGAAAAGGAGAGTCTTTAGAATGATGCAACTGAGACAAGATGGTGAAAAGTCTTGAGGCCATGAATGAACTGGAAAATAGACAATATAGCTATATAGTTAAAGAATTGTTATGTGGAAGAAAGGTTATACTTATATTATCATATATCATAGGTTTATAGCTAGAAAACCCCATAGTGGCTAAGTAATCCAAAACTGTTATTTTACAGATGAAAAAACAAAGCTCAAAGAGGTTGAATGACTTGTCTATAGTTCCATCCCTAATGTCTCAAAATGATGTATGCCTTCTTCCAAGCTTAGCACTCTAGCTACTACCCAATGTTGACTTATTCTTTTTGTTTCAAGAGGGCAGAACCAAGAGAGATGGTTGGATATTATAAAGGGTTAAATATGGGCTTGATGTAAGGAAAAACTAAACATCTGCAGATGTCTAAAAGCAGAAGCTAGGTGGTGCACTGGATAGAGCATCAAATCTAGAGTCAGGAAGATCTAAGTACAAATCTGACCTCCAGCACTTATTAGCTGTGTAATCCTGGCAAAGTCACTTCATCCTGTTTGCCTCAATTTCCTTATGTGTAAAATGAGCTGGAGATTGAAATGCAAACCACTCCGGTATCTTTGCCAAGAAAATCTCCAATGGAGTTATGAAGAGACAGACATGACTGAAACAATTGAACAAGAAAAAAGTAGAATAAGCTGGTTCAGAGAGTAGGGGGTTGTCACATATCTGGAGGTTTTCCAGCAAAGAACAGATATTGTTGGTACTCAGTCGTGTCCACCTTTTCATAATCCCATTTGTGGTTTTCTTGGCAAAGATACTGCAGTGGTTTGTCATTTCCTTTTCCAGGTCATTTTACAGATGAGGAAACTAAGGCAAAGTATGAAGTGACTTGACAAGGGTCATATAGCTAGTAAGTATCTGAGGCCAGATCTGAACTCAGGAAGATGAGTCTTTCTTGACTCCAGGCCCAGCACTCTTTCCACTCTACTGACTAGATGCCCCTAAAGACTAGCTGATCATTTTCAAACATATTAAGATAGAAGCTCCCAAAAGGCAGGGGTTTTTTATCTTTGTATTCTCAATGTATAGCACAGTGCCTTGAATACAGGAAACAATAAAGATTGTTAAACAAATGAACTATTCAAAGACATTTGAAAGGGAATCCTTGCCCCATCTGGAAACTCCCACAACTGATAGGAAGCAACATCTGGTTGGTTGGTTGGCTGTTGTTCTTCTTTCCTGAAGAGGACCAAAATGACATCACTATGATAAAGTCAAGTTTCAATGTGTCCAACTGTGGCTAATCAGACCAATAAGAGCTAGGAATCCTCTACCCCAGATTGGGCACAGATAGTCCATGTGAACATTTGGGGTGGATATGCGAAATTTGTGCATCCTATATTTCCTTTGAGCTCAATTCTTCTTTGTTCATAGAGCACAGCACCTTCTCTGATGTGGGCACACCATGTTGAGCAGTCCTGTGCCAATATCTCCCATGTCACACAATCAATTCTAGAGTTCTTGAGAGTGTTCTTGTATTGCCTCTTCTGACCACTATGAGATCACCTGCCCCGTGCCAGTTCTCCAGCAAAATAGTCCTTTTGGCAAATCTACATTTTGCATTCAAACAACCTGGCCAACCCATCTACTGTGTAACTTAAAGGCAGAGGGAGTCATGTGATATAGTTGCTAGTGCTAGACTTGGAGTCAGGAAGGCCAGAGTTCAATTCTGACCTCAGGTAAATTATTTGTCCTATTTGATTCAATTTTCTCAAATGTAAAATGGGTATAATAGTACCACCCTTAAACAATTGTGAAGATCAAATGAAATAATACTTCTAAAGCATTTAACACAGTGCCTGGCACATAATAGGTACTATACAGGTGCTTATTCTCTTCCCTCTTTTCTCTCATAGCATTAGAGAATTTCCTTGGACCCTAAGAAGTTATTACTTGTCCATAGTCACTAGGTTGGTCTGCATTAAAGAAAGGACTTGAATCCAAACGTATAACTCTAAGGCTAGCCCTTCATCCACTAAACTATGTTTACAAAGGAATGAAGAGTGGAAGGAGAGAAGGTAGGAACAGAGAAGACAGAGGAAGGAGGAAGAGGGATATAAGAGGGAAGAAGGATAAAGAGAACAAAACGGAAAGAGAAGAAAGAAAGAGGAGAAGAGCAAAAGGACAGGATGGAAGTAAAAGAGGGAGGGGAGAGAAAAGGAAAATGAAGGATGGAAAGATTTCACTCATAAAGTGTTTCTGAAACAATAAAAAAGAACACACGCATACATACACACACACACACACACACACACACACACACACACACACACACACACACACACACACACCAAATCATGGTCCCTGACATTATGTTTCCTGACAAAAAGGTCAGAAAATATTTGGCAAGTTGTTAAGTATGCACAACAAGGTATTTGAATTCCAAGAAGTTTGTTGTAATTACTATCTCGCTTAATAAATGAAAGAAAAGGATGGGAGGAAAATGTTCAACCTCTAATAGCAAAAGGAAACACTCATAATAATACTAATGATGACATTAACAAGATTAATACTTAACATTCTTCTGTTGTTTGTCTCATCAATAATTTTGTTTTTCTTTAACCATAGAATTTAGTACATAGTCCTTATTCAATGTTTTGTGAATAAATGGATCAACTTTAGAATTTGGAGTTTAAAGGCAAATTAGAGAACATTCATTTCAGGTGAAAGAAACTATACATTCCACCAACATACTAATATAGCAGAAACTGTACTAAGCACTATGGGAGATATCAAGATGAATTAAATGCATTCCCCATCCTTATCTACTATATTGTCTGATTTTTATGATTTTGTCATAAGAAATCATTTTAGCTTATTTGGAATTTCAAGATTTCAAATGTAAAGTTTTCAGACATTTTGAGCAACACATGGGGACATGTAGGGTAAACAGAGAGTTAAAAAGGATTTTTCCTCTTCCCAGACGGTAGATAATATTCTCTGCAAAACAGTGAGAGAGGAGATGGAGGAACTGAGAAGAGCACTTTCTCTCACTTTGTATTAAATCTCCAGTAAAGGAACTTATAAAATTCATTATAAATGTTCAGAGTCCTGAACACTTGTTGGAGACACTATGAAACAAACAGCAATGTTCATGATAAAATTTGGACATTGGAGGCATTTGACAAATCTTTGTTTAATGGGTAAACTAATCTGACTCAGAAACTAATTATGCTATTTTCTTTTTGACAGTTTGCAGCAAAATATTTTTCTTCTGCTTTAAAGTATAACAAAAAAAGCCATTGGAACACCATGCTATTTTAATGCTTGTGAACATAAGTGTATATTTTATTATGCATAAAAGATGATAAGATCATTGGAAGTATTATAACAGTAAACAAATTCCCTTCAAAGATATTAGTAATGTAATAGTTCTAGTTTGGGTGGGCGTGGGATTTCATCCTTGCTGAATTGAAGTATGTATGGGTAGCTAGGGCCTTCTAATGTGGTTGATAGCTTTCTCCGTGGCACTATTTCACAAGGTTGAAGAAAAAATTTATTCAGCAACCATGTTATGTTCTTATTGCTCTTTCTCTACATTAGTATCTTAACCCAGTTGTCTTGGAATCTGATAGAAATTTACATTTCCCATCCCCAGGAGGAGAGAAAGGTTGGCAAAGAAGAGAATGAAACAACTCTTCTTCTAGAATTGTCTAGGGAAAGTAACCACACCAATTCACCAGGTGCTCTGAGCTTATTTTGGCTCTAACATAACAAAAGGTACGTCAAAGTCCTACCCCATTATAGCATCCCCTTAGAAGCCTGCTCCTATGCGATAGGCTCTAGGTTGTGTTATTGACAACATTTGCCGACAGTTGTTCGATTTGCTGATTATGGTCTTCAAATACTATTTTCCTTTAGTATTCTACTCCTTTGACCATGTTCTTCACCCACATGGAATAGCTTCTCTCCTCTCCTTCACTTAGTTAAACTCTATTTCTTTTAAGATCTACTTTAAGGACAAACTATTCCTTATAGTCACATTTGAAAACATTCTCTTGAGGACTATCTCATTTTTCTCAACTATTATTTGGCAGTACTTATTTAATTTCTGGTTAATAGGTATTTATGAATCATCCACTGTTTACTAGAGAAGAGGAAACTTCTAGAAGACGGGTGGATAGAGAGTTTGGAAGATTGGGGTTCTTCAAATCTACGCAGGTTGTTTGACTATGAACAAGTTATTTAATCTCTTGGTGCCTCAGGCAGCTTGCAGAGCAAGCCTCACTCATATGCACTGAAATAGGGAGCAAGAGGATCTAGTGAGTTTTGGACCTGGAGTTAGGAAGACTTGAGTTCAAATTCTGCTTATTTACTTAGTTATATGACCATGGGCAACCCACTTAAATTCTCTTATTTTCCTCATCTGTAAAATGGCCTCACAGGGTTATAGAATTTTGAAAACATGATAGCTATATAAATATCAGCTACTAGAAGCAGTTGCCTCACTAGGAATTCCATACCAATTAAATCATATGCCCAGTCTAAAGAAGATAAAAATGCAGGACTCTGTCCTGAGTTCTTCAGGAAACACAAAGATAAGTAAAACAGAGCCCATTCTCATATGGATCTTGAAGTGTATGAGAAGCAAAACAGATATGCAAATATCTATAATATGAAATAGAATTTAGAATAGAGGAGTAAAATAGAAAAGAGGAGTAAAATGTAAAAGAGAGTTGTGAAGATGTAACTACCATGTCTAAGTGTTAGAGTTAGGGAAAACTTCACAGAACCTGGGCTAGGCATGAAAGAATGAAAATATTTCAGTAGGCAAAAATGTATTTATGGAGCAACAAGGGTATATTGGGAAGAGGTTCAGGAAGAAGGGTTGAGAGTGCAATCTGGAATTAAGGGGGAAGAGTGAATCTAGACATAAGAAAGAACAGAATTTTTTCCAGAAATTGCAGTTTAGCTAGAGAATATTGTGTGTCAATCAACTATATTGTGACCCATAACTAATAGCATGCAGACCAGTTGTGGAAAGGAAGAAGGTTCATGGCTATGGTTATCCTGGTTTGGCAGTAAGTCAAGCAGACTTCAGAGAGGGAAACTATGAACCGGGGGAAGATGAGAATGTGAGAATGGTCTATAACACATATTGTGACAAGAATGAGGACAGTGTGATAACATAATGAAATTAGCCTGTGCTTTGGAAGGTGAAGCATATTAGGTAAGCCTAGAAAGGTAGTTTGAACTCTCCTCAGTCTTGCACAATGATCCTAGAAACAATGAGAATGTTCCTCGTGTATAATGTTACTCATAGATCTTCCCAAGGCTAAGTATTCTTGGTTAATTCAAATTATACTCATAATTAAAGGTTTTGAATTCCTTCACAATCTTAGTAGTTAAAACATTTCAGATTCTTTCCATTCTCATCTATCCCTTATGGCTTCCTTCATATTCCAGCTAAAAGTTCACCTCCTACAAGAAGCTTTTCCAATCCCCTTTAGTGCTAGTGTCTCCAACTTGGTTGATTATCCAATTTATCCTGTTTCCACATAGTCATTTATGTGTTGTATTCCCCATTAGATTGTGAGCACTCTGACAAAAGGAACTCCTTTACCTCTATGTTTAATCATCATTTAGCACAGTGGCCAGCAAATAGTAGTTGCTTTATAAATGCTTGTTTTGCTTAACATGCAATATGTTAGATCAGAATACAGTAGAGCTGTTTTCCTAATGGGATATATAAATTTTGTCACATTTTTCCTACTGAATTAAGTTTATCAAGTCCCAATTTGCTGTATAATTTTCTATAAAAATTTTGTACAAGACAACTAGGCTGAAAGATATAACAAAAGCATTTTTAGATTAAATTAGAAAGAAAATAATAAGCACAAAAGCTTAACCAGAATTTTTATAATTATCTTTTACTTGTATTTAAAGATCAATTTCTGAGTTCCTGATCATGAAGACAGAATTACAGGTAATTACTATACCAAGCTATTACTATTTTCACATGGGGCCAAAGTATAATGAAATTGGAGGTCACTGGAGTCTAGATGGTTGATGAAGCCAGAATGTCCCATACAGAATATAATGACTTGAAACTGAATAGGTAACTGACAAAGAATTAGATTACATAATCAAAATGGACCAAGTGAATCTCAAAGGAAGAGAAGCTGAGAAATTTTAGCAAAGGCATAATCTGGTAGTGCAAGCAAGAAGTATACTGTTGTTTATTAGTGTTTAAGTGGATATATGTATGTGTATAATATTTGAAAGTTACAGCATACAGAAAATTAATTTGGTCTGAGGATTGAGAAAAGAAGGAGAAACAGAATAGACAAGATAGATTTTAGGAAATTGTCTCACACTTTCACTCATCCCAAGTTGCTCCCTGACGCAAAAATTCATCTTTTTAACACCATTATTGTCTCAGTGATGCTAAATAGAACACCCTAATCTCTAAAGAAAATTTTAGCTGGATAAGGGATAGTAGAGAGATCAGTAGGCTACAATGATGATATGACCATAGAATGGCATAACAGGTATCATGTAGTAAATATAGGAGGCTAGTGACAGAGAAAATTAACAATAGCAGTAGGATATATGACAGGCTTCACTTACACACATAAAAACTTCAAGATGTGGAGGAAGGTCTCTAGCATTCCAGGTAGAGGAATGTTCTTGACTTTTCTTCTACCATGGACCCTTTTGACAGTCTGATGAGACTCTCTCCCTCTGCAAACAAACCCCCCTCCTCTCCCCACTCCCCACATACAGATTGTCTTCAGCTCACTTTTACATGTTATTTTCTTTTATTAGAACTCTTGAGAGCAGGGACTATATTTTTGCTTGTTTTTGTAGGAAGCCAAATGGTGCTGTCGATAGAACACTGGACTTGGAGTCATAGAGTCCAACTGGGTGTGTGACCTTAGTTACATCACTGGTATGAATAATCCCAAGTACTTGATTAATGAGGTACTCAGATTAGCAAGATCAAAGAATTATTGAATTTACTTATCATATTTTAGTCTTAAGATATTCAAAATATATTTGATGATAGAGACAAGGCCAACTTGTGGTTTCATTGATATAGGGAACTCCTAGAAGAAGAAATTACCTTTAACAATTGGCACTTGCTCTCCAGCTTAAAGTTTTAGAAAGTCACCTTGAACACTAAGAGGCTGCATATGGCATACTTAAGACCAGTAGATTCCTGAATTTACAGTTGAAATTAATCTATAAGATTATGTTACTCCTTTTTCTTTTCTCATAAGTAAAATGATTTAAAAATCAAAGAATTGAAAAAGGCAAGAGTAATGTTGCTCAGTAAGCTTACTAATGTCTGTCAGGAATCTCTAACAAGACATAATTTAGCTCCTCAAGGTAAAAATGAATGTGCCAATAACTGGCTTTATGGCTTTCCAATAAAGTGTGAAAATCTCTGATATTATATGAGCAAAGCTTCAAGCATTGTGAAGGATACTTTAATAGCTATTTGTATCCAAAATTCATGGGGAGTAGAGAGAATCATCTCTCACTCATCCAATTGATGTAGATGAGAAAAGACAGAAATGGTTGATACTATAAGTGTAAAGCCACTAAGTTGTCCATAATCTTTCATGTAATGAGCCTGCAACTGGGTATTTAGCTCAAAGAAGTCAAAGACAGAAGAGTGTCATGAATATCCAAATACTCATAGCAATATGTTCTATGGTAGCAAAACAACTGGAAGCAAAGTCAATGCCCCTTAATTGGAAAAGTCAAGGTAACTGTGGTTTATTGAGTATAATGGCATATTAATGTGATGAAAATGAGCAATTCAGAGAAATATGGAAAAAGTCATGTGACTTAATCTATAAGTAAAATTAATAATATTTTTACACAATAATATCATGTTAGTGATGATCTAACTCCTTGTCTATATCTCCAAATCAGCATTCATTGATTGCAGATTAAGTCCTGAGGGGGCAACCACTACCCCAGCTACCATTTACACTGTGGGTCTATGATATAAAAACTCTAGATTATAAGCTTCCAGCAGTATTTTAGCCCTGTAAGATAAATTTAAATTTATCTCTAAATTTTTAGCAGTAGATAAAAAATGTTTCATATCAGTCATTTACTTAAATGACAGTAAGAAAAATGGCTACAAAACATTTTTAACTATATACATATGTAGATTTACTCTCCATGTAAACATGATGTTAGTGGGAGAATAAGCTTGTAGATTTTGCTGGTTGTTGTTTCTATCATTGTTCAGCTATTCAGTTGTGTCTGACTCCTCATGACTCTCTGCATCATACTATCCATGGGTTTTTTCTTGGCAAAAATACTGGAGTGGTTTGCCATTTCCTGCTAGGGTTGGAAGCTCAATTCCATGTGGACAGTCTCGGGCGGGTAAAGGTGGGAACTTCTAAATCTTAGAGTTCTCACGAGACCCCCCCAGGAAACGGCTGGGAATCGAGGTGAACCGAGCTATCTCGTGTATTTCCGCCTCTTCCCGTGAGAAATGTGATGGGAGAGAGCTCTCCCCGCCCTCAAGATTGTCCCGGATTGGAGCACACCTAGTTACCTAACAGGCACGGTATTCAGATACAAACTATGCCGCTGCAGAGCTTAAGTAGGATCAGGAAAGCCTGAAAGCTCTCTTGGCGGGAGGGGCGCAAAGCGGACAGGACAACAAGGCTCCACTTTTCCTCTCTCTTCTCTCCCCTCCCCCTCTCTCCCCGCTTATACTTCTACTTCCAATCTCTTATTGTAAGATCTTTGCCTCCTTGGGAGATTCTTCGCTCCCTCCTAAGGAAGAATTCCCCTGCACTTGTAACTAGACCCTGAAATAAAGCTCAACCCTTGTTCGACTCTGGAACGTCCTTTCTCTCATACGAGCATCCGGTTTGGCCAACCGAAGACCTTGGGATAGAGGTAAGAAGACTCGGGTAGCCCTCAGGCCTCTAGGCCTGGCAATTTCCTTTTTTAGTGGATTAAGGAAAACCTGAATGAGAACCCAGATAGCTAGGTAACTCAGCTCCTTCCACTCCTGTCTGTCTCCCTCTCCCCTTCCTCCTTCTGTCCAAAGGGAGGTAAATTTGGATGGCCAGAGGATGCTCAGTTAACTTGGGGTTTACTGGTTAGATCTTTTTCCTTTCCCTTCCCTTCCCTTCCCTTCTCTTCCCTTCCCTTCCCTTCCCTTCCCTTCCCTTCCCTTCCCTTCCCTTCCCTTCCCTTCCCTTCCCTTCCCTTCCCTTCCCTTTCCTTTCCTTCCCTTCCTTTCCTTTCTTTCTCTTTCCTTTCCCAAAACCTTAAATCTACTGCACTCTGAAGTCCATAGATTGTACCATACTTGACTCCTGTTCAAGCTCCACTTAAGGGCTGTTTTCCGGACCCTCCTGGCTTAAGAGTGATTATCAGTAGTAACTGTTGCTCTTTCCCTCCCAACCTGATTTAGTTTAGTTTTTTTGTTTGTTTTTTTTTTGCCTCATTAAAGGGGCCATCCCCTGATTACTTCTTAAACAGGCCTATTCACCCTGAGTACCTTAATAGGTCTTGGTCTAAAGGGGCCAAAGTCTCCCACTGCATCCTGGGTCATCTCCAGTCATCCTGATGAATATCTGGTCACTGGATCCAGATGGCTCTGGAGGAGAGGTGAGGTTGATGACCTTGCACAGCCCTCCCTCACTCAATACCAAGTCTTTTCAAGTCATGTCATCATTTCTCTGATAGCATGGTCTTCTTTGACAACGAAGGACATATATAATACAAGGAAAACACAAGGTCAAGTGACTTGCTCAGGGACACACAGCTCAGCTAGTAAGCGTCCGAAATTTGATCTGAACTCAGGTCTTCTGAACTTCAAACCAAGAGCTCTCTCAACTGAGCCACCTACCTGCCTCTTAGATTTTACTGACAGTGATATATAAATGTAAGAAACATTTGGGGCTAACACAACTCATATTTCTGTCACTGTAAGGCTTAACATACTTCCTCTTTTGTAATACTTTCATGCCATTCCCCCTGACAAATCATTTGTTCTGATCATTTTGTTAGTGGGTTTCCCCTTAGACTGTTTCTCATTCTAGATTAACTCCTGACTGTCAGAGCTAATTGTCTTATAATAAACCTAGGTCTCTTATTTGTTGCCAGGGATCACATTTCTTAGAACTATTTTAATTGAATATCTGTTTCTTGATGAGTGTAGTGTTTCTTACTCTGAATGTAAGCTCATTATGAAGAGATTATATCATCCTTTGTACTTATATGCCCATTACCTAGCACAGGGACATTGTATGTAGTAGGCACTTAATAAATACTTGTGGATTATTTGGGTGAACAGCTCACTGTAAGATATCATGGCATAGAAAAGGGTGGAGATGAGAAAGAAATCCTCTTCCCTTCAACTGGTCTTCCCTCAAGGAAGAAAGCAAAGAGTTATTGGAAAATAGTGGAGATGAACGAATGAAGTGAGCTTTTTTAAGAACAGAAGATTTACTTGCTTGTAGACAGTAGGGTGAAAGCTAGTAGACAGGGAGAGCTTGAAAATAACTGAGAACAAGGATGGTAGAGTCTCTTGGAGAAGACAGCATGGAATGAGAGTATTGTGCATATAGAGGGGTTAGCCTTGGCAAAGGGAAGGGCTACTTGTTCATGAAATGGGTGAGGAGGGTGTTGTGGCAGAGGTGTCTAAGTGATGTCAGATGAGGAGGAGTGAGAAAAGAGGGAGATCTCAGTAAATGGCAAAATATGAAGCAAAGTTTTCAGCTGTGAGGGAATAGAGATGTGGAGTCATATGAGGTTTTAGAAGAAGTGAAAAAAGGTTTTGAAGAGCCACTGTGATAAGTGGGGTAGTCAGTTAATTAGAGATATACAAAAGATTGCCTTAGAGTAGTAAGGGTTCCACTGAGGTCATGTATCATAAATTTGTAGCACATCCAGTCAACATGATGATTTATTCGGTTTTGTTCAGCAGCACATACATAGGAACAAAGGTAATACATGATGGGAATAATCCAAGACCAAGGCTTGGTAGGACAAGATTAGGGATATGATGAAGAGTCAAAGGACTTAAGAGGATATTTTAGTGTTGAAATGATTCACAAAAGTGTCAATGTGAGGAAAGGAGGGAACTATAGCAAGAACAGAGGTGATGCACAAGAGAGAACTGAGGGATTGAAGCATTAGTGGTCACAGTCCTGATGAAGAACAGTGTTTGGTTTTGGGATGCAGAGGGAGAGATGGAAGGCCAATAGCTTTTGATTAGGCAAAGAATTTTAGAATTCATGAAAACTGAAGTGCTATATTTCCAGGTGATTATAAGATCAAGGTTATGGACATTTTTTGTGTGTGGCTGAAACAGGGTAAAGGAGTGGATCATGGGAAACAAGTAAGTGGAGGAAGTGGGAAGTTAGAGTGCTAGGGGGAATGTTAGCTAAAATTTTACCTTCTGCAGGAAGCTATTCCCAATCAATGCCTTTCTTAATTCTAGTTCCTTCTCTCTGCTGATTATATCTTCTATGCTCTCCTCTATAATTTATATGTCGCCCATATACTTTGATAAAAAAAGAAAAAAACAGGACTCACTACATTTGTATTCTCCACAAACATTAGCAGGGTACTAACCATATAACAGGTCTTAATAAAGACCATGGATGCATTGATCATTAGCTCCATGCCTATGTTTTATTATCTGTTATTATGGATGAAAAAAGCTGGATGATCTGGGCTGTTGTTTATTGGCATATTTTATTTTGCTTGACTGGTGATTAAGATTCATATAGTTAAAATTTCAAAATGGACAAGAGTCTCTTTCATTTCAAATTAAGTAATGAACTAATTACTGACTAATCCATAGACTTTCAGATAAGCTCTCAACTACTGAGCTGGCACTGAAATTGGAAAAATTCATAATACTTGAGCAGCTTCAGTCGCCTGGCAGTAGGGAGTGCTTGATTGAATGTGTATCTCAGTTCAGTCTCACATCCAGTTTAATTTTACTCACATAATTCTAGGAGTTATATCATTCCTGGGTGGGGGGGAGGAATCTCACACTGAAAAAAAAAAAACACTGCAAACTTTATTTGAAGTTGGAGTAGTGAATACAAATATAGCCCTATAGTCATGTCAAGAAAATACCCAGTTATAGCAAATGGGATGGGGATCAGTGGAAGTTCAACATAAACTGAATTGAATTTGGGAGAAATTAAGTCAATGACTAGAATGCCATACTTGAAGTCCAGAATCCTCAGCATAATTTTCTCATTTATCAATGTCTCTCTAATTAGTTATAATAGATACCATTACATAGCACTTTGAGATTTTCAAATAGCTTTACAAACATGATCTCATTTGATCCTAATAACAACACTGTAATGTATATACTATCATTCTCACTTTATAAAGAGGAAACTAAAGCTGAGCAGTGTTGTGATTTCCACAGATTCACACAGTTCCTAAGTGTTTGGGTGCAGAATTCAAACTCAGGTATTCCTGACAGCAAGTCCAGTGCATTATTCCTAATGCCCTCTAGGTGTCTCACTAACTCTAGTGAGATAGTCATTGTTGTAACCTATCTATTCATCAAAAAAGTGGAAACTGAAAATGGTACCCAAAGGCAAATAAGTTGTCAATGAAAAATAATGATGTTTTTGCCTTAGCTTACATGCCAGAATTTGACATGCAATAAAAATGTGCCAGGGAAAAGGGGGTCAGACATATCAGTATGCAGGATCAGAAAGTCAACAAGAATTTATTATCTACTATGTCCCAGGCACTGTGCTGAGCTCTGGGGATACAAAAAACAAAGTCACAAAAGGATCCCTGCTATCAAGAAGTTCATAGATTAATGGGGGCAATAGTATGCAAACTGCTTTGTACAAATAAAACATACTGGACAAAATGTGAATAGTCTCATAGGGAAAACACTAACATTAAAGAGAATTGGGAAAGACTGCCTGCAGGAGTTGGGACATTAGCTGTCATCTGAATCAAGCTAGAGAAAACAGGAGGCAAAGCTGAAGGAGAGAGACAGGCATGGGAAATAGCAGTGAAAATTCTGTGTGAAGGAAAATGAAGTGTTGTATGTGAGGAACAGCGAAGGGGTCATGGTTGTGGGATGGCAGAGTATGTAAAGAGGAGTAAGGAGTAATATGACTAAAAATGTAGGAGAAGGCTAGGTTATAAAGGGCTTTAAGAGGCAGAACATGTTTTGTATTTCCTCCAAGTGACAGTAACAGGGAGTCATTGTTTATTGAAGGGACAGGGAAGGGTGGAGGGAGTCATTCCTGCCCTGCCAACATGGAAGATCATTGTGACAGTTAAGGATAGACTGTACAAGTGACAAATTTGAGGCAAGGAGAATAACTAGTAGGCTACAGCAATAATATTAAAGAAGAACCCTCTTTATATTTTATCTGAACCAGGTTTGAAGCCATATTCGTTTATTTCCTGTTACCCATGAATGTACAACTAGAATTAAGAAATTATCATCTGAACTGTAAGCATTTGGGGAATGATTATTCTGGTCATCTTCTATAACCTGGGTTAGTGGTACCCTCTTGAACTCTGAAAGGCAGTGATTGAGCCTGATTCCACAGTGACAAGACAATTAACTTTGGGGAATAAATCATCATTTTTAATGACTGTACTGTCCACTTGGGAAATAATTCTTTTTTATATTATTAATATCTTCTCTAGAAGCACAATTATCTGGAGGAGAATGTGCTAATGAGTTGCATATGTATGTCTTTTGTGAGGGGGAGGGGCTGGGATTTATTCTGAATTTAACACTAAATAAAATAAGGATTTCCATATGCAAAACTAAATAGGAGGAAAAGGACGATATAGAAAGCCATAGATCTCTATTATGGATAGTATACTTCTCTATTTTTATGTTATAGAGAACAGGCCACTGAGCCCAGTCCTTGTAAAAACTCAAGAATCCCAAAAGATCCTGCTTATGGGAGTCAGGAACATATATAGACATTCTATAACTGGGTCCAGTAGCTAACTGTAGGTTGAATAGCAGCATTTTTGATTGAATGAGGCTGCGCAGCTGTAACTAGTGAGTGTTCAAAGGACACTAGCTGAGAAGAGTTTTGACATCTTTCTCTCCCTTTGACCTCTTCTCTTCATGTGGCTTTTTCCCCCTGGCTGTTGGTGTCTGTTGAAACACAATGCTGTAAAGAGAGAAGGCTTTCTCTGAGGTTGACATGTGGCCCCGTAAATATGTGCCTCAGTTCTTTGTCTCAGTATTTGTACTTTAATTTTAGATGAAAGAGAATGGAGGCTAGAGACTCATGAGTTTTGAAAGACTGGGAGAGTGAGCTACCTGAGAAAAAGAAGCCCAGGCTTGATGTTCCACAGAGAAACTGAGGCCACTCTACCATGCACTGAATTGATACAGTGCAAATTGTACCTGCAAGGCAGTGGGGGGAAATGTTTATATTTGTCTTCTTGCTGAATCCTTGAAGTTATTCTAAAAATTAATTAATATTAGTTGGCAAAATGCAACTGGAGCTCTAGTTATTAGCAGCTAACAATGAAGGAGAACATAACTGGAATGGGAACTTGACTCAATAACAGTAAAGAGACATCTTCACCCGTCAGATATACAGGAGACAATGTAGCTTACCTTGTGACAGAGTAAAGCTAGGGTTCTCATTGCACATGGAGATTTATTTGTATTTTCAAAACCCCTGGAAAGATTCCCCATCCAGGACTTAGGTTATTGGATACTCTAATTTAGGAGTCCCTAGAAAAATTGGAAAATTTCTCTTCTCTTTCACTGACTTCTTGAGTGTCAGAGTTTCAGAGGGAAAGGAGGAAAACCAAAAGCAGACGCACTCAAACTGGAAGGACTGGGCTAGATGATGTCCTTTCAACTACAATCCTATTTCTGATTCTGTATCCAATAACAAAAGAGGTTCCTCCTTTCCTCAAGGTTGGCAGAGCAGATCCAGTTACAGAATCTCTATATGTGCTCCATAATATCTCCAGGATATTTTCATTCCATAGCATAAAGGGTCCCCCAAAGCAGGTTCTTTTATCCCTTCCATGTGGGGAATTGCATGAATGGCACTCTGTGTATGCTCATAATAACTGGTTTCAGTGGTAATCCCTTGACACAAATATAAAAAATTCAACATACTGTCTTAAAAGCTGTACTGTCCTTCCTACTTAGATCTTCATTTGACTCTCTACTATTCATTTTTAAATGCTCAAATGATCATCTGGCTTTTTTGTTTGCCTTTATAACTCCATCTTCATTTCCCTCCCAAGTTCCATATTGAAAGAAAACTAAAACCCCTGTATTAGCGTTGCATGATCAAGCAAAATATATCTGTGCCCAACATTGTCCGTGTCCAAAATTAGGATGTATGTTTCTCAAAAGGCATGGTTTCCATCTTTCACCATTGACTAGATATGCCCCATCTTGTTGGAATATGACTATTCAAAAGATCTGCAACTAAACAAAATACTCCAGATGAGGGGAAGGGGTGACCTGTGCAAAAGTCTCTTACCTTCTCTTCACTTATCTTAGGTTTCAATTCCTTGCTAACTACTCTGTTCATATCAGTTCCAGTATAAAGATTTTTTTTTGAGAGTGGTGAGCAGAGGAATTAAAAGCAAATAGAGGTAAATAGTTCTATGTTCACTCTGTTATCCATTAGAATGACCCCCAACCACCCTGATCAGTAGGCACACTTTAGATTTGATTATCTAGGCTGGAACATGCAGTCCATCTAGTTTAACTTCCTCATTTTACAGAAAGCATTAAAAAAAGGCACAATAATTGCTTATGAGTAACCAGTGGCAATGCCTTCTAACCATTCCTTTTCATACCCATTTAAGAACTCTGACTGGTCTATACAGGGTCAGGACAGACAAACTCAAAACTTTATAGTAATGTTTTTTTCTGGTTGGAGAATGGAAGGCAGGAGAATATGAGAAAAAAAAATAATTGTAGGATCAATCCTTTCCTGGGAAGCTGTCGGCAATGAATCAATCTAATTTAAAGCCAGCTTAACATTTATAATTATACCAGACATCTCTCTCTGCTCCTAATCTCCCCAGAGGAGAAATGCTTTGTTTTACTTTGGGGAGTTACCTCTACCAGAAGTCAACATGCTACTGAGGAGCTTCCTGCATAACTATTTTATTTTTAAAGTATAAATTACACCAAGAAGAGAAACAAATGCTGGTAGTGACAAAATAGATCAGGTTGGGAGCAAGGTGCTAGAAGGCCAATACAATGATCTGTAAATAATAAATAAACATTTATTAAGTACTTGCTGAAAGACAGGCAATGTGCTAAGCTATCAGTATTCAAAGTTCTTATTCTCAAGGAATTCCTATTCTCAAGTATTTAAACACTTCCTATTTTCAAAGAGCTTACATATTAATAAGAGACAATATGTGCACATATAAGGATTTTCAAGATCCATATTATATAGTTAGAAATTAACCTTTGAGGGGAAAGAAATGGTAACGGAGGGGAAGGACCTGGAAAGGTCTCCTGTGGAAGGCAGCCTGTCAACTGAATTAAGCTAGGGTTTTTAAGAGGTCTTGAGTGAGGAAGGAGAACATTCCAGCCTTGGGGAAACACAGCGTAAAGGCACAGACACAAAAAAATCAAGACAAAGGGAATAGTTGTAACAGTGAGTCCACGAACGAGTGAACAAAGGGCAACATGCCAGAGACTTGAGTCAGGAAAGGAAGCACTAGATGCCAGAGAGAAAGTCAGGTGCTGATTTGGGGAACAGATGAACAAGTTGAGTGAGTAGGATCTCTGGGAAATGTTCCATGAAGCCTGCTGAGCATAAATGAGGATATATCCTGTTTCCTATTGTGTTTAGGAGACTGAAGGGTCAGGTAAATTGGAAGTGAAACTATTTCTTCCCCTGGGAGATACATGTGGGAGAACAGAGAGAACTATTTGGAAATACATGACAGAGTTGTTTCTTTTCTTATATCTAATTTAATTACATATTATTGCCTGATACTCTTTCATTAAATGTTTTGCCTTTGAATTTTAAAACATCATTTTTGACTTAGTAAAATAAATGTTGATAAGGGCTTGTTAGTCATGGGGATTAAACATATGACTACCTCAACAGTTTTCGGGTTATGTGAAAGAACTGAGAGAGGGTCCTGGAAAGTTACATATCAAAATCTCTTTTATAGACATATAGACATCTTATAAATATAAATCCATTTTTCCTTGCTTTATTCTTGTTATTGTTGCTATTGCTTTTCTACTCTTGATTTATTTTAGATTCATGATTTTCTAGAAACCAAAGCTCTGTTGGTGTCAGAACAATGAAACCCACCACAAACTAAAGCTAGATATATCAACTACGACAATAAAACAACTCAAAACAAAAAAAAGCAGATAACTTCCTGGAATAGTTGAGTTTATTAACATTGACAAAAGAAAGCTTCAAAAAGTGCCATTAGATTTTTGAATACTTAATTAAGGGAAATGTTTTTATTGTTTTCTTATTTCAACAACAGAATTGATTTGTGAACTAAGGAAACCCATCTCAAAAATATATGTTCTCCCTTTTCTGTGCCATCTTTTCTGCCTTGAATCTTCATTCAGATATATAGAATTCTAACTCTTTCCCATCCCTTGGAAAATAATCATTGCTTTCTCCATATTTATTTTATGATTCCCTCCTGTCAAGCTTATGATTTGTTCCCTAAACTCCTCATTAATTTGATCTTTTTGTCCATGTGATCAATAATCCAGTGACAATATCAGTTTATTTCATCTCTCCATTGACTTTCACCCAAATACTCTCTAACATGCTTTCCAACTCTCTGATTCCTGGATTAAATCATTTCACTATAAATTCTTAATATGCAGTGCTACTCTCTACTAAAAATTATACCTATCTTCTTTTTTTTGAATAAATTAAACCCATCTAGAACCACAGTTAAAAAATGGGTTTGATCTCATTAAATCTTAGTAATATCCATAGGTCTCATTTGCCTCCTTTCATTAGGACCTCTAATTGCTCTTTTTCGTTGAATGCATTTTAGGCATTTGCGTACAGACATTTGAAGCCATGGTTTTTTGTTTGTGCTGGAGACAAGAAGAAACAAGAGACATCAGAGTATCCTTCAAGTATCTGAAGGACTGCCACATGTAGGAGGGATTAGACTTGTTCTGTTTGAACAGAGAAGTTGCCAAGAAACCCAGTTAGGCTCTGCTGGAGGAAAAAAAAATCTTAATAATTAGAGCCATCCAAAATTGGAATGAGTTGCTTTAATAAGTGGTGAATTCCTCCTCCATGGAGTTCTTCAAGTGAGAACATGAACAACTACTTGTCAGACATGATATTAGTTTATGAATTAGACTAGATGGTCCTTGACTTCTTTTCCAGCTCTTAAATTCTACAATTATACTACTTCAAATAAAGCAGTAAAACAAAAATGTGGACAGTAGGTTATAAGCATGATACTCCAATGCAACTAAAGAAAGCAAAATGCATTTTGGAAACAGCCATGTGATGTGGTCATGGTTGTCATAATTTTATTGATGACATTGTCATTTTAACAGCTAGGCAGACTCAGTACCTTGGAGACATTGCTGACATTTCACTTTTGGGAGAGGCAGAATGATTTAGTAGATAGTGTTGGATTTAGAGTCAGGAAATCCTGGATTCAAATCTCAGCTTTGACATTTCCTAGCTGTGTAATTATGTGGAAACCACTTAAGACTCAATTTCCTCATCTGTTAAGTGAAAGGTTGGGTTAGATGACCTCTAAGATGCTTTCAGATTCTAAATTTATGATTCTATGATTCCAGATCTTTTTAGCTAATCTCCCTATCTAGCTAGTTGTCAAATATTATCAATTCTATTGCTATAGTATTCCTCACACCTATCCCTTTCTTTCCCCTAACAGGGACACTGCATTAGTGCAAAGACTCATTCATTCTCTCCTACATTTGTTTTTTGTCCTATGATTCATCAGTACAGGAAAATCCTGAAGAAATTTCCTTTGTTGAAGCAAATCTATATCTGTTCATAATTCACAATCTCAGAAAATTTCCTGGAGTAATGGATAACTTATTCTTAGTCAGAGAACCAGAATGTGTCAGAGACAGGGCATAAACCCAGGGTTTCCTTGCCACCAAGACCTACTATATCTACTATACCATACTATCTTTTCTCCACTGAATTATTGTAATGTGGATAATTTTAACTGGATATACTGCTTCTGATCTCCTGGCTCTTCAGCTGACAATTCATATCAATAGTTCAAGTATCTGTCATTTTATCAATGTAAGTATTCCATCAACTGATGTAACTGCAATTCTGGTATAACTTAGCAGATGTTTGGAAAATTTCCCAAGAAGAGTAAATTTCCCAATAAAACCTTTGAGCTAGAAAAGTCCATTTAACATGCATGTACATCCACCCCTATGATTTCTGAAAATCAAAGAATCTCAGTGTTAGAAGTGACCAGAATTCATCTGGTTCAAGCCCTGAGCATGGATCTTAATGTTCCTAGAAAGTACCTTTGAAACTTCTCATTGAATATCTCTATTAATACAATCTAAAGACTATTCTATTCCTGGAGCAGTATAGGTATTAGAAATTTTTTTTCTTAACTCCTTCCCCCCAAAAATATTCTTATCTAAATCTTCTACCTATTGCTCCTAATTTTATCCTTTGGGGCCAATCAATATAAATTTAAAACATCTAAGTGATAATTTTCACACACTTATAGAAAGCTATCATATCACCCCTACATCTCCTTCTCTCCAAGGCGATGCCCTCTTATTTCCTTTAACTGAGCTTTATATTGTCCATTAACATGACTGCTCTCTGTGCACTCATTCACATCCTTCCAAAAATGTGGCACATAATGCTTTTATGGTCTAACCAGGGAAGAGAAGAATAAGACTCTAACCTTTCTCATTCTAGCCATAATTCTTCCTTCAGTTCAACCTAAGTTCTAAGTTTAGAGTATTTTATATCTCATTATTGACATATATTGAACTCTCTGTGCACTCAAACCCCCAATATTTTTTCATTTGAATAGTTGTTTAGCTAGCACTTCAGTAAGAGACAAAATTAGCTCAAAGCAATGGTTTTTACTGAGACATCATAGTAAGAAAAATATCTGTTTATAAAACACCCTCCTCATAAACTTAATACCCAAATAAACACAAAATCAACAGGAAAGAGTGGGCATTAGAAGAAAACCAGAAGTCGACAAGGCAACTTCCACATCCAGTAATACTATACTGCCCTCATAATCCTTTTCTTTTCATGGATTCCCTGTGCTAATATCCCCTGAGAGCAGTGCCCCTGGGGTCATGGCTCCCATCTACTCCCCTTGGCTTGCTCTTCTTGTCATCTCAGATCTCAACTGCCAGGTCTAAATCTCCCTTGAATCCACTGACTTATCTCTTCTCTGTTCCTAAAAATTACTCTTTGAAACTTTCTAGTACCGATTTTCTGTTACTGGGTTTTTTTGGTTTTGCTTTGTTTTTTGGATGCAATGTGTTCTCCTCAGTGAACAGTTCCACAATAAGACACCATGACAAATGGAGGTGGAGGGGAAAGACAATTCCTGCCTACAGTGCTTCCTAGTAGCAATGTGTGAGTCACAATCCAAAAAGCTTTCCTATTTGAGCTCTGATTGTTCACTAATCTCTATGTCTGGCAGGTTTAGCTTTTTAAAGGTCCTACAAAATAAATGGCTAATCTTTTACTACTCAATGCCAAGCTACCCTTCCAATTCAATCAGTGAAACTTTTTCACACTTTGTAAGAGAATAAAGGGATATAGATACTTGGCACTTTGTTATAATAATGCTGTTCATCTTTCATTTTAAAGAGGATCAATGACATTACAGGGCGATGACTTGAGTGTGAATTGGATTTCAATGAGGCAAAGTTGCATAAAGTCATCAGCCTCACTCTTCTAGTCATTGAAGTCCTGTGTCAAGACAAAAATCAAGATGATTGGCAGCGACCCGGGATGTAGTGAATGATTTTGACATATTTGTGGCTGTAGGAACAAGTTGTTCTCATTTATCCTTTCTACCAGAAAGTCTTCACGTGCTTGGAGTAGACATTCCCCAAGTCACCAATAGGTTTGCCACTTAGAGAAATATTTTTCTTTTGAAAATATTCCTTTAAATTCATGTGCTACTATCATTCCATAAATAAATGGTTATAGTGGATTTTGGTAGCACTCCTTATTTCTAAGACCTCTACTAGCTAGTGAGACATACAATCTAAACTGCAGGTGATCTCAAGTGCCTCCCTTTATTCCTCTCTGGATTCTTGCTATTCTCCTTTCAATTTATTTAGTCTTTCAACACCACCACCCCTATGGATTAGCTGCTTAGCTGTGAAACTCTTTAGTACTAGAGATACCTGTGTTGTTCTTATGACTATCAATATTGAAAAAAATGCATTTAATTTGTAGTGTCAGCAAATGAAGAAGTACACAGTGCATTTCTGAATTCCTTCTTCACTAATCTCCTGCTAAGCAACTCGACTTATTTTTTTTTCAATATCCACCAGTTTTTAAGTTTATGTTTACAGGAACAGATCTTCAGGAGATATTATTTATGATTGAAATTAGGAGAAGCTGTCATCAGGATAAGAGGATCAATGATTTGGAATTGGAAGGAATATCAGAGGACATCTGGTTCAACCACCTTATTTGATAAGGAAACTGAAACTCCAGAGTGTTCAGTGACTTGTGGAAGATTGGAACCATGATGAGGAAACAGATGTGGAGGGAGGTCATATGAATTACCCAAGATTATACATGGCATCAATAGCAGAGCCACGGTTCAACATCAGGTCCTTGGACCTGAATTCACTTCACCAGGTTACCTCTCTCCTGGTAGAATGAAAGATTTAAAGAAAGTAACATCTTGCCACTACCTCTGGATTTTCTATTTTCACTTATTTAACTTAGAAAATAATTCTTCTGGAAAATGTCACAATGCAGCTCAAGCTGTTTTCTTGAAGTTTTATTTGCAACCTCTTTCTGGTAAGGGCAGGAAAGGATTTAGTTTGCTTTCCCCAAAACCCCTTAATTACCTTTTCGAGTCTACATCTTTCCATCCATGCAGTGGAAAAAGAACAAAAGGACCTTAACAGTCACATAAGGTGTAACAGCAGTATTATATGATTCCCCCATGACTTCCTCATCCTTGCCAGGGTTGGCAAGGAATTAAAGGGAGTGGATGGTGCTCCCTACTGAATGAATTGTGGTCAAGAGAGGAGGCCAACACTTACTCTTTCACTTTGTTTCAGCTGACTGACACATTATTATCTCCTTATCATTCTCTCTCTTCTGCCTCACTAGGCTAGGAGCTGTAGAGTTGCCTTCTAATGTATTTCCAACCCAGTAAAGAGACATAGGGGAACTCACACACTGTTCCTAGGCAGCAGTAGTTAACTTACCCTTCTTCATTTGGTCTAAAAGTGCTTAATCCCCAAATTCAGAATTTGAAAGGAAATGAAAGCCAAAATGTAAACGCTACCTTTCAATCCCTTGTCAACATGTGTGCACACTAAGAGGAGGCTGGGCAGTTGGACAAAACACAGGATAAGCATTACCACTGACCCTTTCCTTAAAAACATGTCCAGAGCCCAATCTTTGGGACCCTAGACTTGTAAAGCATCACTTTCTATAGTCAGTTCTCTGGATTTAGCATAAAAATATCCAGGGACTTGAAGCAAATATTTAAAACAATCTAGTTGTTCAATTTAATGAAAGTTTTCTAGAATGTGAGGTAATAGTGAAAAGAGAAAGAAATATTTGCAGCTTGGGTCCACTTTGCTGCTGATTGCTTTGTAACTGGTTAATTGTTCTTCTGTAATTGGGGAGGAGAAGATACTAATCTTAAATTTATCAAAGTCTGAATTGTAGTAGCACTTAAGTGTTTATAAAGCCAAATTTCTCCCTAAATCCAACTAGTTTAAGTGATGATTTCCTGGGAAAAGGGTGAGGGAAGAGGGAGGGAAAGGATCTAAATTACAAACACACACATATTACATATTTTCTTTCTAATGGGTTTTGCTTTTTATCAACTTTTCACCAAAAAGAACACATAGAAGTATAATTTAATTTATCACCCATTTTCAGAGCAATCGACCAGATAAATCATTTGGCAATAGATTCTAGTGAAGGTATAACAATCTGAGTGTTCCAATGCCTGAAATAATCATATGCAGGCATTTTAGTAATTAAGATGACCAAATTGGATTTGTCATTAGTGTTTAGATTATTTACTGTTTAATGGTGATGATACCTCCAATCGTCTCCATCTGTAAAAAGACCTCCACATCAAGATTTATAAATATGAACTATGGTGATGTACTAAGTTCTATATGTTTCTATTTTTGGACTAACCATATAAAACAGAGAATTAAGTAACACTAGTTTCAATGTAACACATGACAACTGACATCAAATAACAAATAAGCATTATTTCATAACATATTAGACATTATCATGAGTTTTCATGATGACTAGCCGATGGGTTTTTGTTTGCATGTCAATATAAATGGCAGGACAATCCACCTTTCATTAAACTATCAGATTGGACTGATTTACTACCTAGAACATACTAAACACTTAAAAAAATATTAGCTGACCTAATAGAGACTGAATTATTCAAGAGTTAGTATTAAGATACCAAATTCCCTAAAAAAGCTAAATAAAAATTTGTATTTTGGAATAATATTCAACATTTTAAATATTTACTTATAGAACGTTAAATGGTGGGGAACAAAATAAAAGCAATTTAAATTTTTTTGTTAATGACACCAGTTTACTTCTACCACATTCACTTGTTGCTGTTGGGACTCCACTGGTACAGGGAATTCTTGGTATAGAAACTCCCTCCACTATTTAAGATAGACAACTCAGATTTAGTTTGTATTCAGAAAGTTAGCTGGAATGCAGAGAGGACAAGAAAGTTGTTTATAAGCCTAGAACTAGCATTTGTGAGTAGGAAGACTTGAACTCAGGTCTTCCACACTCCAAGGTCACTCTCCTATTCCCTACACTATACTACCACTCATTAATTTATTTTATGTTATGAAAAGAACAACACAGATGTAAAATATAATTTTGGTAACAGCAGTATGCATTCACTGTGGAGAAGCTACAACTGAGTCTCAGTCTCCTCAGAAAATGGATGGGAGAGTAATTACTATCAACAATTTATACTGTTCTCAAATTGTAAAACTGAACCATTACTTCTAGCGTGTCTAACCAAAAACTGATCAGAAACAATGACCATAGTTAATCACCCTAAGGTTTTAGAAGACCACAATATATCAGAGGATTTATAAATGATCCAACAATAAATTCAGACATGAAAAAAACAGAGATTCATTATGCCTTCTTGTATCCATGTCAGTAAAAAGTATTAAGTTATGTCTAACATCGATGCAACATGAACAAAAGACTATAATTTAAACTCTAGGGTCTAATGAATAAAAGCAGAATGGAGAACATATTATTTGCTGTGCTTGAGGATTTTTTTTACCATAATTTAAAAGGCTAGCTAATGGAACCAAGCTGCAGTTGGTGGGAAATAGGAATTCCCTTTGCCCTAGCCTGCCACAGGATGATTCAGACTTCTCTGCAGCTATTGGAGGATCTAAATTAGAGCCAGCAATAAGTGAGACTATTCTCTCTCTTTCTTGCACCAAGCAACCATAGATCCCTCCTCACCAATCTTCTTGACAACAACCTCTTCCTTTTATACTACTTGGCCACCTTAGCCTGAAGCAATTCCAACTCCATAATGGAAATTTGGCCCACTCTCCCTTTCCTAATGGAGTAGACACCAAAATGTCTTTCAATTATTTCTAGACCTTTCTGTTTACACTGAAACTAAAGCCTCCCATATGTGTTATCTTCCCCAATTAGACCATGGAAGGAAGAGTAGGAGGAATGAGTGAAGAGTGGGAGGAATGAAGACAGGGTGGGAGGAGGAAGAAAGTGTAAGAGAAAGGAAGAAAAGGAAGGAAGGAAAGAGGAAGGAAGGAAAGATGGGAAGAGGAAAGTAATTGTTAAGTTCCTACTATATACCAGGCACTGAATTATCTAATTTCCTTCTGACAATAACCGTGTTAGATTGGTGCTATTGGTATCACTATTTTATAGATAAGGGGAAGCTAGGTATAATGGTATTTTAAAGGGCAAGATCTTTCTCATTCATTAACAGACCTATGTGACCTGCTTGGATCACATGGAAGTCTGAGACACATGGAACCAGTGGTGGGGGGAGCTTGCTGAAAGGGTAGAACAGGAAGAGGCAAAGCTACAGCAAAGCTGAATGGAAATTAGTGAGAGAGCACTCAGAACTGAAGGATGCAGAGAAGCCCACAGCTGGCCGTGAGAGAAGGGTATTTCATTTAAGGGAGCCTGTTTGTGATTTAAGGGAGACTATTTGTGATTGGTTTTGTTTAAGGAAGCTGTTTTATGGGAAGCCTAATAGAGGAAAGGCTTGGGGATGGGACTGTCCCGTGTATGGCTATTGTGTATAGATTTTTGTTACTAAGATGGATTTGGTTTTCTGATGTCTGAATAAATGTTTTGGTTCTGTCTTCCAGGTGGAAAATGTATTATATTTTGTGATTCAGAATTTTGCTGGGATATTCATGGCCACCATAGGCACTACAAATATTGCACTGGCACTACAAATGGCAATGAAGATGGCATCACAGAATATCAGACTTCTATTTGGAGTAGGAAAGGATTTGGAGGAAGAAATGGATGTCCCAGGATTTGCCTTATTCCTCCCTAGCAAGAGA
This sequence comes from Notamacropus eugenii, assembly GCF_028372415.1. Lineage (NCBI taxonomy): Eukaryota > Metazoa > Chordata > Mammalia > Diprotodontia > Macropodidae > Notamacropus > Notamacropus eugenii. The sequence continues at coordinate 134,496,050 of NC_092875.1, read as the reverse complement.
ATGGGCTAAAAGCACAGGGCTGTGTGAGAACTGGGAACCAAGGCTACATAAGGGAGAACTCAGAGACTTCAAAAGATGTTTTCAGGGAATACCAATAGAATAAGGGAAAGAAATTACAAGGGTGTGTAGGAGAGACTGGGCCTTGCTGACAAGCTATCAAATTATATGTAAAAGCAGAGACAAGCTGCTGGAAGAGAAAGTTCAGGTGAAAAGGGAGTTAACTGATTTGCAAGAGATGCTTTCTATGCTGACCTCTCCTTTAGAAGAGCAAGCTAAAAAGTATCAGGTGATGGAAGAAAAAGGTGGCTCTTAGGAGGAGGTAAAAAGTTAACAATAGAAAAGGGAATGCAGCCTTTGCATAGGCTGAACTTGATTGGGGCCCAAACACTTGCCAGCATGCAGGATGCATGGGAGGAGAATGTAACAAAGGTAAATGATGAGGCTGAAGTTCATCCAATATGAAGGAAGCAGGAAAATCAGGGGGTGGGCATTCAGTGTTTGGGGAGGTGATTAAGGATTTTACTCAGGAGGAGGTCACAGATATTTTGAGTCAGTTCATCCAAAGGATGGGAAATTGTGATATCTTGGATAGAGAGAATCAGTACAAAAGATAAATTTCCAGTATTTTTTTTTATTTTTTTCACTAGGATTCTCTAAGTATATCATCATATCATTTGCATAGAGTGATAACAGCTTCTTCTTTGCCTATTCAAATTTCTTCAATTTCTTTTTCTTCTCTTATTGCTAAAGCTAACATTTCTAGTACCATATTCAATAACAGTGGTGATAATGGACATCCTTGTTTCACCTCTGATCTTGCTGGAAATGCATCTAGCTTATCCCCATTGCATATAATGCTTGCTGATAGTTTTAGGTAGATACTGCTTATTATTTTAAGGAAGACTTCATTTATTCCTATGCTCTCCAGAGTTTTTAATAGGAATGGGTATTGTATTTTGTCAAAAGCTTTTTCTGCATCTATTGAGATAACCATACGGTTTCTGTTAGTTTTGTTTTTGATATGACCAATAATGCTGATAGTTTTCCTAATATTGAACCAGCCCTGCATTACTGGTGTAAATCTGACCTAATTATAATGTATTATTCTCATGATAAGTTGCTGTATTCTTTTTGTAATATTTAAAATTTTTACATCGATATTAATTAGAGAAATTCGTCTATAATTTCATCATGAAGTACAAAATGGATAATTTTGATTACATTAAATTGAATAGTTTTTGCACCAACAAATCCAATTCAACCAAGATTAAGAGGAAAGCTGAAAACTGGGAAAGATTTTTTTCAACCAATGTCTGTGATAAAGACCTCATTTCTAATACATATAAAACTGGGTCAAATTTACAAGAATACAAGTCATTTCCAAATTGATAAATGCTTAAATGATATGAACAGACAGTTTTCAGAGGAACAAATTAAAACTAGCTGTACTCATATGAAAAAAAATGTTCTAAATCACTATGGATTAGAGGAATGCAAATCAAAACAACTCTGAGGTACCACATCAGCACCTATCAGATTGGTTAACATTACAAAACAGGAAAATGATAAATGTTGGAGAAAATGTGGGAGAGTTGGAACACGAATTCATTGTTGGTGGAATTGTGAGCTGATACAACCATTCTGGAGAGCAATTTGGAGCTATGCCCAAAAGGCTACAAAAATGTTCATAGTCTTTGACACAGTACTATTGCTTCTAGGACTGTATTCCAAAGAGATCATAAAAGTGGGAAAAAGTGCCACATGTACAAAAACATTTATAGCAGCTCTTTTTGTGGTGGCCAAGACCTGGAAACTGAGGGGATGCCCATCAATTAGGGAATGGCTGAACAAGTTGTGGTATATGAATGTAATAGAATACTTCTGTGCTATAAAAAATAATGAACATAAGGACTTCAGAGAGGCCTGGAAGGACTTATATGAACCAGTATTGAGTGAAATAAGCAGAACCAAGAGAGCATTGTAAACAATAATAGCCACAGTGTGCAAAGACTGTTTCTGATAGATTTAGCCCTTCACAGTAATGCAAGGACCTAAAACATTCCCAAAGGACTCTTGAGGCAAAATGCCATCCACATCCAAAGAAAGAACTATGGAATATGAATGTAGAATGAAGCAGAATATTTTCTCTTGTGTTATATTTTGTTTTGGCTTGGTTTTCTCATGGTTTCTCCCATTCATTTTAATTCTTCTATGCAACATGACTAATATGAAAATGTGTTTAATAAGAATGCATGTGTAGCACCCATATAAGATCGCATGCTGTCTCAGGGAGGGAGGGGGAAAGGAAGGAGAGAAAATCTAAGACATAAGATTGCAGAAAACTGAAAACAAATAAATTAATTTTTAAAAAAGATAAATTTCCTTGAGAGAGAAGAATAAATAGCCAGTGGATTCAAAGTCATAATACATTGACAAGAAAAGGATTGTTTAGTGCCCTATTGATAGCAAGGGTAGATTTTGAAAGAATAGATAGCATTCCAACTAATGAACTATATAAAATGTATTTGAGGAAAGAGGCTTGATTTTAGACTGAGCAGGGAAATGAGAACTGCCCCTGCAGATCCTCCTGAAATATTATATCCAATATTTCATCACACCTGCAGGAAGAATGGGAAGTTGGCCAGGCTTCAGCTCAGATTAAAGAAAGTATGACTCTAGCCTGAATGATGACCCAAAAACTGCAAATTAGAAAACAGTAAACAACAGTGAATGAGGCCATGATAATGGGTTCATGGACTCCAGAAGCATGACTGACCCTATATCTACCTTGCTTCTGATTACTGTCTCCTTGTTTCTTTTTGGCTTTTTGTTTTTTCACCTTGCTTGTCAGATTTGTTTTCTTCAGGCTTACTACCTTCCACCTGCAGATGCCTGATCACTTAAGCCAGATGTCACCCCCTGTCCATGACTATGATGTATTATCCCTGGACCTGGTATTGACCAAGCTCTAAATGCCAGCTGAGGAACTGACCCCTCAAAAGGGATCTCTTGGGACAGGGACGGCTGTCCAGTCTTAGCAGGAAGTAGCTATGGAAGAAGAGACCTTCACTCCTTACCCCAAGATTTTGGGCCCCATTCGTTTGAGGGGGATATGATGGGGTGTTTGTGCTCAAGCCCCACCCTAAGATAATCTTTTCTGTGTTTATTTTATGTGATCTCTGCTATATTGTTGTAAAGTTTTGTTGACACCATTTCCCTAAGATATTGTTTTATATGCTTACTTTCTGTTATCCCTGTTAAAGTTCTGTTGATACCAGTTGCCCCACAGACCTATGTAATGAATAAGAAAGATCTTGGGGTCGCATGTAATGGTAATTTAAGTGGTAAGATCTTTCCCATTCATCAATAGACCCATGTGACCTGCCTGGGTCACATGGAACTCTGAATCACATGGAGCCTCTGGTGAGAGGAGTCTGCTGAATGGGTGGAACAGGAAGAGGCAGAACTGCAGCTGAGCTGAGGGGAATTTAGTGAGAAAGCAGTCAGAACTAAAGGACAAAGACAAGCCTGCAGCTGGCTGTGAGTGAAAGAAAAGTATTTTGTTTAGGGGAGTCTGTGATTTGTTTAAGAGAGCCTGTTTGTGATTTGTTTTGTTTAAGGGAGATAGGGAAGCCTAACCAAGGGAAGGTTCTGTCCTCTGCATTGTTATTGTGTATAGATTTTTGTTACTATGATGAATTTGGCTTTCTGGTATCTGAATAAATGTTTTGCTTCTGTTTTCTATGTGGAGAGTCTGTTGTATTTTGGGAATCAGTATCACACTGGGATATTCATGGCCACTGTAGGCATATCACATTGGTGCTATAGTAGGTGGCACAGTGGATAGAGTGCTGGGCCCAGAATCAGAAAGATTTATCTTCTTTAATTCATATCTGGCCTCAAATACTAGCAGTGTGACCCTGGGCAGTTCAGATAATCCTGTTTACCTTAGTTCCTTATCTCTCAAATAAACTGGAATAAACTTTGGTATCTTTGACAAGAAAACTTCAAATGGAGTCATAAAGAGTCAAACATAACTGAAGTGACTAAACAACAACAACAACAAAATTTTACAATGGAGGAAACTGAAGTAGAAGGGAAATGATTTGCTCAGTCACATTCCTTGTGTCTGAGTTCAAATTTTCATCCAAGTCTTCTTGACTCCAACTCCAGCACTCTATCTACTGTGCCCACTAACTGCCTCCTATAGAGCAGAGACTGATTTCTTTCCTATTTTTATCCTCAGTGCTTTGAAGATAGTAAGTGTTTAATAAATACCTTTTCATTTATTTAAGAAAAACTTGGCCAATAATAGCTGCATAAGATCATGGACAATTGAAGATGACTATAAGAATACAGTTTTTGTGTGATTAAAGTTTATACTCCTAGATTACTAGGTATTGCTGAGATGACACAACAATAGAAAATGCAAAGAAGTAGGTACTAATATATCCTCATTCTCATATATATTTCTGCTTATATATTTTTGCTTAGCTATTTTATTATGGAGAAGAAATGGGGTGTATCAAAAGTTCTGAATTTGGAACTACTTGATCAACTTTCTACCTGTGCAACCTTGCGCTAGTTACTTAACTTTTCTAAACCTCATTCTAATTATCTCTAAAATGAGAGTGCCACACCATATGAATGAATTGAACATTTATTAACACCTACAATATGCAAAGAACAGTGCTGAATGATAGGAGTGCAAATTGAAAAGACGGTATCTGCCCTCAAGGGACTGACATTCTACTTATCATATAGGTTTTTACACATGTAAAATTTCAAATGCACCGCAGATAGGAAGGATAGCCAGTCAGTCAACAAAATTTATTAAGCACTTATTAGGTACCAAGATGATGATTCTCAGCTTGGGACCATGGTACAAAAAGTCCAAGAGAGAGTCTGTAGTCCTTTCTGAAGAGGAATGAAGATATCAGTGACCTGTGATCCTTCCTTAAAATGATATTCTGTGAGAAACCATTCAAACAGAGGAGGAGAGTAGGATGGAGGGGAAGAAGGTACTTCTAATATGTGAATTATAGGAGTCAAGTGAGCTTCATAGTATTTAGATCTTCAGGGTGCAGTGACAATGCAGATGGTAATGCCTCTTCTTTAATACCATTCTCAGAGATATTATTATACCAGTTTCTGATTTCAACATTTTGACATTGGGCTAGAAGTGTTACTTTTACCAGAGTTCTTTGGCTCAGGGTTCTGCACTGTCTCCATAAGGGAAGATGGTGATCAGGGTGGTGGGAGTGGTAGTTTGACTTGCCTGGCACATACTGCCTCCCATCTCTTCCTGAGGGTTCCCTGCCACTTCAGTTGGGCTGGTTTGCCTTCCCTAAGACTAGCAGTTCACTGACACTTGTTGAGGACAAATGACCCTTTGTCCACAGAAACTGCCTCCAGGCCCAGCAGCTGGGTCAATGGTCTTGGGAGTAGGGTGCTGTCATTCTCAGAGCTTCTGCATTTATCCTGCCATTAGTAGTAGTTCACCAGCAGCTGATATTTTTGATGAGGAGGAAGGTGGACCCCTTCTCCACAATGATTTCTTCCTTCATTGATGACTGTGGGGTGGGGCTAGAAGCCAGTCCTGAGGCCTGGAAGAAATTTTTATTTTCAATTGGGTTCAGGGCCCTTGGATGTCTCCATCAGAGTCTGAAGGAAGTCAGTGGCCAAGATGGTAGTAGTGGTTTGATTTGCCTGGGATGTACTTCCTCTCATCCCTTTGTTAGAGTGCCTTCCCTTGAGAAGAGATCTTGGAGAGTCTACCACAGCTTCCCAAAGCGGATGATACTGTCCCTTAGGGGGTGTTGGAAGATCAAAGAGGGGCCAGTAGTAGTTTGAAAAGACATAAATTTTAAAAATGTTAAATGGTTAAAGAAAGATTGAAGATGGCAGTGATGAGTGTTTTTTTGAAAGTAGAGGTAGGACAAACAAATTTGGGAAACTTCAATGCCCTGATTTTCCATATGAGACATCTGAATCCCAAAGATGGTTAATTATATAACAGCTAGGGTCACTGCCAGCTCTAAGTCTATTCCCCAATATTTCTATTAAATGAGACAATTATGTCAAATTATATGAATTTAATAGTAATTTTAATAGTTTAACAGTCAATTTCCTCAAACGTAAGTTGAGAGTAATAACACTGGTCCTCTCCTTTTTGGGATGTTGTCAGGCAAAACTTTCTAAATCTTAAATAAATCAACTAAACAAGTGACATCCTTTCCTTCCATTCATATAAGGAATATGAGAGAGGAATTTGAGAAATGTAATGACTTTAGGTAGGCATTGTGTGAAAAAAGAAACCTTATGCTGTGGTAGAGAATTCATATTAAAATGAATCTGCTAAATAATATGCAAAACCTTAAGTAAAATGTCATGTCTTACCCTATTGTGTATATGTCTAAATTAAAATCAGCCTGTGATTTAGAAAAAGAAAGTATAAAATGTGCACTTGAAATTTATATAGTTAATTCTTATGAAATATTATCTTATATCCTGACTATAGCCAGAAAATTGACCATAACTGGCCACCAGAAACATTCAAATTCTTTTAATTCAACTTTATTTAGCATTTATTAAGCATATATTATGTCCCAAGCACTGTACCATGTGTCATCTATAAATATGACAAAAAAAATTTAAACAGTTCTTGCCCCTAGCAGTTACATAATCTTTCATGTGTTGGTGACAATTCTAGATACTTGACATATATCACCAAAAGATTTATTAGAGAATCATAGCTTTAGAACTCAAAGATACCTTAGAGGTAAAAAACTTCAACCTGCTCATTTTAGTGACAAATAAACTAAAGCCCAGAAGTGTTTAGCAGCTTGCCCAAGGTCACACAGATGGAAAACTTCTAAGGATTTCAACCTAGAGAATTCTGATTCTAAATTTAGTGCTCAATGCCTTGCACCTTATTGCCTTTCAATAACATATTATAATAATATACTTAGCCAGTGCTATACAATACATTCATACAAATGAATCTGCTTATTTAGTAGTGCTATTAATATTTTGTATAATTTGAAATTTCCTTTCTCATAGTACTTTAAAGTACACTATTTCCTTAAATATTGGTGGAATAGTAAAGATTTAAAAATGCTGAAACTGAGGACTGTGGAAGTTAAGTGATTTGTCTGAGGTCATATAACTAGCTAAAATGGTCAAGTCTTTGACCTGGGTCTCCTAATTCCCTGAGGAAGATTCTTTGACTCATGAATTGGGGGATCAGCCAGCTCATACTCAAGGATAACCAATGGTTATCTGATCCTCACTGACAAGCTCCTTCTCCTGAAGAGACCTATCCCAAAATAGTCTCAAATGATAAATTCTGTTATCCTCACCTAGTTCCCTGTCCTCTACCTACTTGTAGTCCTTCAGAGCTCCATGCCCAATCCTGATCCCATATTGACATTTTCATTTCAAGAAAGCAAAAGTCAATCTTCACTTGAAAATGAATAGGGACTTCTTTCCTAGGTCAAATTCCTTTCCATAAAGCTAATTGTGGGGCTTGCCTACTAGGAGAATGACTAATTTCCTCTGATTTTTTTTACCTTAGTCTGAAAAGCAAACTCTTTTTCTTCAGCATGCAATTAAGAGCAAAATAGGATAGCGACGACACAGGATAGAAAGGAAAAGTTGCACCCTGACCCCTTGGGTCTTTAAGGAAATACAATGACAGTATATTCAGCTACAAAGAGAAAGCAACTTCAATATGGAAACAAATTATAGGGATTCCCCAACATTTTGCATTGGCTGTGTATCATGACTCAGTTCCTTTAAGTTGTAAGTTGACAAGGCATCATGTAGAGTCTAAAAACTGGTGAATGTTTCTGTCCTTCCAGTCACTCAGGTTTGCAAACTCAACTACTCAATTTTAAAAAAGTGTATATGTACGTGTCTTGATTCTCTCAGTGGAATATAACCTTGAGGCAGAAATTTTTGCACATGTGTCTGTATATGCAAGGTCTAAATGGTTGATGTACAGTATGTGACAAAAGTGACTGATCAGTGTGTGACTGATGGATTATTCTCACTAATTCTAGTAAATATTAAAAATCTATTGATGAAATTCAGGTATGTAAAATATGACAAATCTGTAAACTATGTTAAATATATTTGCTCTAAAATAAAATTAGAAAAAATAGCAATTCATGCCATCTTTTCAAAACAAGTCCATATAATTGCAGCTCATAATAATATTTTCTAGAAATTACATTCTCTGTTTTGCTGGATTTCTATTTCTCTAGCTCTCTGTCTTTCTCTCTACCAGCCTCTGCCCCTTCCCCATTGCTTTCTCTGTCTCTGTCTTTTCTCCTATAGATACACATATATACATACATTTATGTAAATATATACACACATGAAACAGATCTAGTATAATGATTTTCTCCACAAACACACAAATTCATAAATATAAAATATTTCTAGCATACACGTATATAGGTACTAAAGAAATGTTTATTGAAAAAATATTTTGTCCTCATTTATACTATATTTCACATTTTTCAGATTTATCACACAAAATTGAACTCATAATCATTCTGAAGGTAGAAACTTGAATTTATAATCTTATTTGTTATACATATCATCATGAATGAAAGGATACACACATATACTTGCATATGTGTATGAGAAATATATTGGTACCTACTCTAGAATTTATACAGAGTTGCCTAGCGCACAGAAACGTGAAATGATTAGACCACTTTCACAGAGTCAGTATATGTCCAAAGTGGTACTCAAAACCAGCTCTCTCTCCACTGTACCATGGTGCCTTTTACATGTATTTGTGTGCGCATATTTATGCAAGAAATCAAAGTTGTGAAAATCCTTGTTTTATATTTTTGTATGACAATGTATAACTTTTTTTTAGAAAAAATAATTTTTCGCTTACCTTATTTGTATTCACTGCTGTGATAACCCACACACACTGTGCATTGCTATCATATTGGAATGGAAAGTTGGGAGATGTGAAGGTACCACTTGGTCCTTGAAGATTAGAACCACATGTCTTCACTGCAAAAAAAAATCGTATCTTCAATAACATTTATATTCAATCCATGTATCAACATGCTAATACAATGTATTTACAAAATTAATTTGGATACAAAATTGCACCATCACAACCCCACTGAATGATATTATAATTTCCCTTGTAATATTCTAATGCATAACATCAGAATTAAAATGTTGAAGGTTTATTTTTTTTCTGAGTTCACGGACTCAATCTTTTCTAAACAAATTGAAACCTGGTCATGAATAATACATGTGAAACGTGATAAACTGTCTATTGATTCTAAATAGGTTAGTTTAATTTTTAAAAGGTACACTGGTCTAACAGTTTATTAACAGAACTCTACAAAATGAAAGAAAAGACTTGGATTGAAGAAGCTGTTTGGTAAAAACTGTCACTGACTCAATTTCTTGAGCACCAGAACTTGCGCTAAGTGTTTTATTGATATTATCTATATAAGTTAACACTAATAATAATAATAATATCTTACATTTACATAGCACTTGCTATGTGCCAGGAGTTGTACTAAGCACTTTATAATTACCTCATTTGATCCTCACAACAACCCTGGGAAGTAGGTGCTATTGTTATCCCCATTTTACAGCTGAGGAAATGGGAAAACAGAAATGACTTGCCTAGAAATATACATCTAGGAAGTACCTGAGGCTGGGTTTGAACTCAGGTATTCCTGTCTTCGACCCAGTGTTTTATCCACTGTGCCATCTAACTGCCAGGATGGAAGGGGAAAGGAAGGGAAGAGTAAGCACTGTGCTAAGTACTTTACAAATAGTATCTCATTTGATCCACTCAATAACCCTGAGAAGTTGATGCTCTCATTACCATCATTATACAGCTAAGGAAACTGAGGTAGACTGAGGCTAAATAATTTGTCCAGGATCACACAGTTAATAAAGCTTGAGGTCATATTTGATCACAGTTCTTCCTAACTCTAGGTCCAACGTTCTATCCACTCTACCACCTAGCTGCGTCTATTAGCCTATTAGAATTGCATTACCAAGTACTTGAAAGTATTCACAATTCTAGTTTAAGTAAATTTGCATTATAGCAATTCAACTTTAAGGACTGAATTCTGAAAGAAATCAACTTTCAAAAAGCCACCCAAAACCAACCAAACAAAAAACTCTATGTTAACATTACAATTCACTACTGTGCCCTCTCCACTTCTGACCCTCCTCCCTTCTGCAGTCTCCCACCCTCACCCCTACCACCAAAAATAAAAATAATAAAATAAAACCTCCAAATTAAAGCAAGATTGATGCATGGCGAGACCATCACTTGCAGGGCAGGGATCAGGGGCCTGGCTTGGGAACTCCAGTGTTGAGAGAGGAGACCTTTGACTGGCCTAGTTGTCCAGCCCCCTCGTGTCTGTCAGCCCTGCGTGTCTACAGTGCCTCAACATGGGTAACAAGTGTCTGTCCCTGGTTTCTGCGTGTCATCTGTCCTCTCTTGTCTGCATCTATGTTCTTCCCCTGTCTGTCCACTAAATGTTCCTCTTCTTGGTTATGATCTGACCAGGTGTGGTCCTCCTGCTCTCACATCTGTGTCTCTGGCCCTCACTACTCCTTGAACCTAGCGCTAGCCCCCTCCTTGCTCACTTATCTCTCTTCCCCATGTCCTGTTACAAATTCACATTAGTAAAATTTCTTTAAGTAGAGATCTACAGAATGGTCCAATTAGATATAAAGAAAGACCTGTTTGTATAGGCAAATGCTAATGAATGGATTTGATTACAAATACTGCCACTTAGACTGTCCCTGATACTTTTTTAGTATGAGACTGGAGAAAATGTTTAAAACTAATAATGCAGAACTCCACCAAATCACTAGAGAGCTATCCAGGTTTGGGGATTATGAACACTGGTAAACATACTCCAGTAAATTTGATGAGAATAGCAAATATTAAATTGGGGTCAGAGTATACATGTGGAGATGACTTGAGTCAATCAGTCACCCTACCTAAATTAATGATTGTAAACATGTAAGAACACTTCCAATAAATCAATCACAGGCACCAAATAAGTGGCCAATATGAAAACTGAGCCCAGAACCTATGCTACACATAGATTATCCTGAGTCTCATAATAAGTAACCCTGTTAGGTAGGTACTGCAGGTATTATTATTTTGTCCACTTTACACATGAGAAAACAGAGGCTCTGAATAACTTGCTCACTCAAGATAGTGTCAGAGCCAAGATTCATATCCAGGTCTTTCTGACTTGAAATTTAACAATCTGAGAAGACAGGCAATATTCAAATTACCCTCTTCTGTCTTACTGAGGAATGTTTTCCAGATCAAATTGTTCATTAAGATGTGATCATTAATATATAATCAATATATGAGACAACCAGTAAAGTTCAGTTCTCTAGAAAACTTATAACAATCAGAAAGTAAAGATACATAAATGATGAGAAGCCAAAAGAACACTAGAATTCAAAAATAGTTTCTCAAACCATTGAGAATTTTTTTCCCTCAAATCTCTACAAAATGTCTTCATTCTAATATGTCTTTTTAAACCCAGATTAATCAGTTCAAGGACCATGATAGCTTCAAAAACTTTCCAAGTAAAGTCAATGATATCCCAGTCTAAATACCACCAGTAGTGGTGATTAGAAAATCTACATTAGGAAGTAGAATTAAAGGGTTATTTTTTCAAAAAGCCAATGATACTGATGCAGCTACATTCACTTCCATTGAGTTTCATGTTAATAATTGATAGGAAATATGAAACAAAAATAATCATTTGAGCTCAATAGCCCAATATTCTCAAATATCATAATGTCATAAGGAGAAAGGATGATTTTGAGCATCCTTTCATGATTCTGCATGAATTACTATAATATCTTGAAAATACAAGTCATTTCTCACTTTCCATTCTGCAAAAGCTAATTCTCTTTTTACTTTTGAGGGGAAGGAAATCGGTCCATATATTTGGTTCTCAAATTAGGAAAACAAGCTCTTTTGGACAGTTTCAAAAGAAGTCAGCATAGATTAGAAATGTTTTTTTTTCTTGAGAAAATGACTATGTGAAGACTTAAATCCTTAAACCAACTTTGTATTTTATAATTTAAAATGTTTTTTAAAGTTTGTTTATCCATAACCTCCTAAAATATACAAAATAGAGATAACAGTTCCTACTCTACTGAAAAGTTTCTGGGGGTTTAAAATGAATCCATAGAAGTGAAATCATTGCAAATGTCAAAGGAGTTACAAAAATGCAGAATATCTTTATTAAACCAAATTCTCCCTCTTCTGGAAAATGCTACTTCCTTATATAAGTGGCTATAAAACCCGCAAAATATCCTGTGTTCCTCCTCCACATAGTTTCTACATTCAGAGGCTTAACTACAACAGGGTAGTTAAGGAATTATTATAGGCCCTGAATTCTGGAATAAGCTATGCTTCTCCCCTCAGTTCTCCACCAGCCTTTAGCTTTGTAGGTTTGGGCAGGGAGATAATCTGGGAGAAAATTAAAAGGTCAAGTCACTTAAGGTTATGGTAAGGATGAAATATAGGATACTGTAAGGGAAGTCAGAAGGAGATGTGAAAAACCAATGAATTATGATTACACAGAAGGACTTCATAATTCTTGAACATAGAGGTGGGCATATTTGTGAATTTTGCAAGATCAAGGGTATGACCACCTTTGTGTAGGACTGAACTTGAGTGGAAGAATAAGTCATGGGAGACAAGTAGTTTGAGGAGCTGAGTGGTTAGGGTGTTTGAGGGAGAAACAATATGTATGTCGAAGTCCTCTAGTATTAGGGAAGGAATTGAGGAGTACAGAAAAACTGTGAAAAGAGTGCAGAACTGATTGAGGAAAGAAATGAAGTGACTGGGAGGTCTGTAAACAATAGCGACCAAGATTTTGATTGGGTGGTATATATGAATAGCATAAACCTCAAAGGAAGAGAGGTTACTGAGTAATGGAGGAAGCAGAAGAATCTGGAACTACCAATGAGGAAGAAAGGTATTCAAAGTCTCCTACCTTGACTAGTAAATTGAGAGGAATAAGTAAAAGTGCAGTCAGTGCTGGAAAGGGTGGCCAGGGAGGCTATGTCAGTGATGGAAGTTTGTCTTCAAGGAGTAGAATTATGAGTAATAGACTGAAATTGATGAGAGGCAAGTTTTAAATGTAAACAAAAAATTTTAATAATTAAAGTGAAGCAAATGTGTAATTGGATACTCTAGCTTTCTCTCTCTCCATTTTCTCTCATTTTTAAAAATCTCTCTACATTCTCTCATTTTTCTCATCATTCTTTCTCTCCCTCCCTCCTCTCTCCATTCTGTCTCCGTCTCTGTGTCTCTACTTCTCCATTTGTCTGATTCTCTCTCTCTCTCTCTCTCTCTCTCTCTCTCTCTCTCTCTCTCTCTCTCTCTCTCTCCCTTTCTCTCTTTCTCTCTGTCTTTCTACATACCACTTCTTGTTAAAGTGATGATTTCAGTATATATAGTAGATTCATATTCAAGTCATATTCAAGTCTACCCTTGTAACGGTAATTCAAATGCAGAGATCCTTCACATTCATTAACAGGCCCATGTGACCTTCCTGGCTCACATGGAAGTCTGAGTAGCTTATGGTAAGAGGAGTTTACTGAATGGATGGAACAGGAAGAGGTAGAGCTGGAGCAGAGCTGAGAGGAAGTTAGTCTTGAGAGCAGTCAAAACTAGGAAGGATGCAGTCAGCTGGCTAGCGTGCGTGAAAGAGATTGCTTATGATTTTGTTTAAGGGAGCCTGCTTGTAATTTGTTTAATGGAGCTGGTTTGTGGGAAGCCTAGCTGGGGGGAAGGCTTGAGGTGTTGCTCTCTGCACTGTTATTGTGTATAGATTTTTGATACTATGATTTGTCTTTCTGGTGTCTGAATAAATGTTTTGGTTCTTCCTTCAATGCGGAGAGTCTGGTATTTCATGATTCAGAATTGCGCCAGGATATTCACGGTGGCCATAGGTGCTGTCAATATTGCATTGGTGCTACAACCCTCCACCAACTGGCCTCGAAGAGACCTTTAAATGCTAAGATTCGTTGATTCTTTAGGTAGAAGAGAAGAGCAACAACCTAATCCCCTGTCCTCCGTTGTCCAATTCTCTAAAAACTCTAACATCTTAGCCAAATGAGCTACTTTTTGAAAAGAAACAGGCAGTTGAAGTTGCAGACTCTTTTGGTTGTGCAATAAGTAGATCATTAGTTTAACTCACCAAATGTTCATTGATAAGGAAGCAATCTAGTGTACTGGAATGGGCATTTGGCAGAGCATAAGGGTGCTTTCAATGCCAGTCTGAGTTCTGTCACCACTAATAAGTTGTGAAACTTGGACAAAACTCTTCTTTTCTGAGCCTCAGTGTTAATATTTGTAAAACAGAGGCAGTGTGATTGATGATCTCAAAAAGTTCTTTACAGATCTGAGATGATATGATCTCTCTCACTCATAATTCCTCCTAGTGATTGTAATGAGATAAGCAAAGAGTTACCATATTATAAAGCTTTAAATAACTCTGATTTTTCATGTGACAGAGTGGGTCTGTTTGTGATTATTAAAATGCTTAACTAGATGTGTATGGAGATGGCATTGGAAAAGCTAATTTGGGTAAATATGTATTTATATGTTAGTTTTTACGGTTGGATGGCCTTTTCATGATAGCTGGATAAAATCTACCTGTGACTCTTTCCTCATGATGGCAAATGGTAACTATAATTTTGCTTGGAGTATAATCTATTAATCACTTGGAATTCCTGCAGAACTGGTGAAGCAAATAGCTAACCTAGTTATTTTTTCTCTATCACCTCTCTCTGGTACCATAAAAAGTTACCTGACCTGATTAGTTGGTTAGTCCCAACTGTCACTTTCAACCATGCTCATGGCCATCACAGCTGTACTAAGAAGATAGACATACCTAAGGCTCTCTACAGGTAATATAATGGCTGACTGTAAAAAGTAATCAGAAGGAAAAAACCAGCATCCTCTGTAATATGAAATAAATAAACTTGAATTTTTCCATCTCTCATATTTCAGTGTGAACAAATTTACAAGTAATAAAAATACATGTTTGGTCTGGGATAGAGCTGATATATCCCTCTCCCCTGGCTAGGGGCAGGTATAGGAATGGATATATTTGAATAGAAAATGATTCTTTTCTAATAAATTATACAAGCATGCATCTCCCAGCTACTAATAATTTCTATCTAGCATATCAATATTTCAATATACAATTATTCATATTTATCACTAAATTAATTTCATAGTATCTATAAATCATCATCTAGAATCTTTCACTTGTGTATCTGAAAAGTAGACATTCATTGAATAGTGAGATTCATCTACATGCTTTTACTTCTTGTAATGGTAATTTGAATGGGAAGATCTTTCCCATTCATTAATAGGCCCATGTGACCTGCCTGGGTCATATGGAAGCCTGAGTCACATGAGTCTAAGTCACATAGAACAGGAGAGGTGGAGCTAGAGCAGAGATGAGAAGAAATTAGCCTTTAGAGCAGTCAGAACTGAAGGATACAGGCAAGCCCACAGCTGGCTGTAAGCATTAAAAGGGCATTTTGTTTAAGGGAAGACTGTGTGTGATTTGTTAAGGGAAATCTGCTTGAGATTTGTTTAAGGGAGCTGATTTGTAGGAAGCCTTGGGGAGGCTTGGGGACAATGTTGTTCTCTGTATTGTTATTATATATAAATTTTTGTTACCATCATGGATTTGACTTTCTGTTGTCTGAATAGATGTTTTGGCTCTGTCTTCCATGCGGAGAGTCTGTTGTATTTCATGATTCAGAATTGCAGTGCATGGCTTATTTGAATATTACAGGCACTTTGAATATTACATTAGTACTACACCTCCCATTTCAGAAATTATCTAACTCAGATATTCTTAAGCTGGGGTCTAGGGCCCTGAAGGAGACCATGGATAGATTTCAGGTAGTCCATGAACTTAGATGAGAGAAAAATTGTTTTTATTTTCACTAAACTCTAATTGAAATATAACATTTCCTTCAATTATTTCAAAACATTATTCCAAGAATCTGTCCACAGGCCAAAGGTGTCCATCAAACACACACACATGCACACATACACACACAGAAAGAGAGAAAGAGAAAGAGAGAGAGAGAGAGAGAGAGAGAGAGAGAGAGAGAGAGAGAGAGAGAGAGAGAGAGAGAGTAAAGGACTGAAGGATTGTTGATTTAGCCTTTCTTATCAATTAACCTTATCTGGCTTCAGAGTCCTTAAATGTAAAATAAGGAAACTGGACTAGATAGCCTTGAAGATTCTTTTTAGTTCTCTACATCTTCAACCTATGACATAGCACAAGCCCCAGCTTTTGGGAAATTTCAGTTCTCTTTTCAGTTTTTTTGGGGGGATATGATTATAAATAAAAGCAGCTATGAATATTTTTGACTGTGTATAGGTATCTTTTTAATTTTTTAAAATAATATACTTAGGTATTCTAGCAGACAATTTAAAACACCGCTAGTTCTATTCACACAACAGAGCTTAACATAGGAAATGACAACCTATAGCATATGTGCTACAGATAGCAGTTGACATACGGTTGAGGCCGACCTTCAGTAAAAAATATAAAATGATATAGTACTTTAAGGATTGTATTTGCAAAGCTATATACATACATACATATATATATATATATATATATATAAAATCTCACTTTGTCTTCATAGCAACTCAGTGAAGTAGGTACTGAAATGTTAAAAGCCCCATTTGACAGATGAGGACACTCAGGATAAGAGGGATTAATTGACTTGCCCACAGTAGATACCCAATGTGCAAAGTATATACAAATAGGAAGTATTTTTTTTAAATTTAAACTTAAATACTGGAACTTAAATACACAATAAGAAATGAAAAAGAAATATTATAAATTTAAATACAAAATAAGAAAAAATAAAGCATTGCCATGTGCACAGCCGAACGTGAAAGAAGATTAAAATATACAATAATAAATTTCCATTTCAAGAAAGAAAATATAATAAATACTACATATTGTGTTCTAAACTGATCATCTTTTCTTTGCCTCCTTGTAAGTTTTCTTTTGTTCTGTGCTGTACATACAAGTAATTTTAAAGAAAAAGGTCTCACAACAGCTGACAACAGAAGAGGAGGCAGCAGCTGATCTGTATGCTGAAGGAAGCCAGAAATTCTATGAGGCAGAGAGGAGTATATTCCACTTCAGGTAAACCAACTGTTCCAAACCCAGGGTGTGAAAAACAGAATATCATGCATAGTTAGAAGACTAGTTTGACTAGGAAGGAAAGTCGGTAAAGAGGAGTCACATGAAATAACATGGGGAGAGTAGGTGAAGAGCTATATTATAGAGGCCTTTAAAAAAAAGGTCAAGAATTATTTTTAAAAACTTTTGCCACAGAAATGATAGCAAGGCATTAAAAATTAATACTATTAAAGTGATAACTAAAACTTTTTTGCTAATGGTCTAAAGAATGAATGATTCTTTTCAAGTAACTTGTTTAAAAAAAAGTTTACTGAAAACATGGAATCCAGCACACAATGTAAGTAAATTCTAATGATAGAATAGTAGACATTATGGTTGATATTTTGGGACAGAGGTTTATCTGTTCCACTTGCTCCTATGCCCAGTTCTGGGATTTTAGAAAGTTGAATATACAGGTATGTCAGGGACATGGGAATATTGAAATCTATAAGAAGAAATATGGATTTTGAATTCTACTCTTAGTTCTGTCACTTGCTATACCACTTTGTGCAAGTAAGGTAATATCTCCGAGACTCAATTTCCTCACCTGTAAAATGGTGGAGGTGATCTGAATGATCTGAGGTCCCTTCTAGCTCAAAGGATCTAATTAATTAATGTTTTTAAAGCACTTTGTATACCCTGAGTCTACTATGGAAATGTTAACAATTATTTTTATTAATATGCAGTTAATAATACTAGTCTATGGGTCTGTGAAAAACTTGTCCACTGTCTGACATCTTCTGTTAGCCTAGTTACCCTTTCAACTTGACTTACAGAAGACTAAGACAAAAAGTCTACTATTAAAAATTTTAATTGATATGCAGGGTATTAATTTGACTAAAGTCAGATGGCAAAAATACTGACCTGCCTGGCTTTAGGAGAAAGCAATCCTTTGAGATTTTAAATTCATAAGTATTTGAAATGTATGTAGTCAAAAGTGAAAAAAATAGAAAGAAAACATCGAAGATGGATAAAATCAAGCTGCTTAAGCTATTTGCTTTTAATTCATCCAAATCCTAGGAGATTCTGAAAATAACATATAGGCAACTCTAGGATTTTATTCATATTATAACTATGAGTGATACACAACAGATCTTTTTTTTTTTTTAACAAGAATGCATCTCGGGTGAAATGAAATTCATTTACATCATGTGAGCACTGACATGATGTAGTGAAAATAGGTGGAAATAGCACTTGGTGGGGAATGAAGAGACCTATATTATTTCCTGGTCTTGTCACTAGCTGGCTTTTTTATCTTTTGGCAAGTAGCAAATCTCTTTATTCTCTTATCCCTTCCTGTAAAAATGGTATGTCAATACCCTCCCAGCTCACTTTATAGAGATATAAAGATCAAATCATAGAACAAATAAGAAAACTCCTGGAAAAACATAAAAATAGCCAAGAAAATCACAATTGGAAATTGTTTAATTATAGTAATTAATTTAACCTCAAATAAGCAATATGAGAAAGCACTGCTCCATTTTCTGTTCATAATTGCATGACTATGGGGGAAGTGGGGGGTAGAACACTTTCATATAATGTTAAGTGTTAGTAAGTTTTGATTTATTCTTTTTTTATCTTTTTTTTATTCTTTGCCTATAAATTATGGTTCTCTGGCAGAGGGAAGAAGAAAGAATATAACGCAAGTATAGGTGATATAAAAACAAAAGGCTGTCAATAAAATGTTACAAAAATATTTAAAATACTATATTTACCATTAAATATTAGAGTTCTGTCCTTAAAGTCAAGAAGACCTGCATTTAAATCCAGGATCTGACACATACTGGATATTGTTTAACCTTGAGAAGACACCTACTTACATTATTAGGAGTTTTCTCACCCAGGAGTTTGCTATAGTCATGAAATCACAGATCCAGCACCTACTCAGATCCCTATCTTTATAAATCTTAGCTATTATTATTCATTGATCAACTACTCAACTTCATGTATTAAATTCCCACTA
Source organism: Notamacropus eugenii (assembly GCF_028372415.1). Lineage (NCBI taxonomy): Eukaryota > Metazoa > Chordata > Mammalia > Diprotodontia > Macropodidae > Notamacropus > Notamacropus eugenii. The sequence goes on along the minus strand of NC_092875.1, from coordinate 134,476,808 downwards.
AATGCAATGGATAAAATTGTACAATTGGGAAAATACAACAGTCTCTTATTCAACTGAAGGTAGGATAAGATATGAGCACAAAAACAATATATATATGTACATACATGCATATATGTACATATGTTTAGAATATCTGCATTTGTCTAGTCTGTCTAACATACTAGGTATGGAATCTGTCCACATCTCTGCCTTTTAAGAATTTTTATCTTCTCTCAAGACTCAGTTCATATGTCTCCTCATCCCTTAAGTCTCTTGAGTCACAATCTTTCCAATTGCCACTGTTCTCTACCTTCACAAATCACCTCAAATTTATGTATCTTTCTATATATAATACTTCCCCAGTTGAATATAAAGGGTAGGGACTATTTCTTCTTTTATCTTTGTGTCTTCTGAAACTCCACATGGAGACAAACTAAAAATATTTCTCAGGTAAAATAAACTGTTAATTATGTAAAATATGGTTATTACTTTGAGTTTAATGGAAATATTCAATGTGAATTCCAATAGCCTGGCCACTTCATGAGATTATTTGTACTAATCTGGATCTAACTATATCACGTTATGTAGGTATATCGTGTTACTAATCAAGATGTTTGACAACAGTGTAATTGATTGCAAAGAAAGAGATAATATATTTAATTGTATAATCATATTAGAACATAAAATCATAGATCTATAGCTTGAGGGGATGTCAGAGACATTTTAAAGTAATTCTCCCTTTTACAAATAAAGAAATCAAGGCTGAAGCAAATCAAGTAATTTTCCCAAAATTGGAAAGGTAGTAAGTGATAGGGGATGAATTTGAACCCACTTCCTCTGACTCCCAAAGCAATGTTTTCCCCCATGGTACCAGGATGACCCTATGTTCAAGAGGATGTCATCATGGAGGAGTGATAGTCTACTTAAAATCTAGGAAAAAGTCATCAAAATAAAAAAAATAAGTTTATAGGAGAGTCTATGGATTTTTCTAGTGGGGCTTATGTTCTTATTCTAATGCTGGCATTGGCTAAATAGACCAAAAATAATATTACCAGAGTGACCAATGGCATTTATCAGATTAAAAGATTTCTGAAAATATCCATTTAAAAGACCCAAGTTCCTTTGCTCTAAATCTGTTCTCCCTGTTCTCATCTTTTTAGCTAAAAGTTAGACTCCTGATTGGACTTACTCAAAGGAAGTTCTTTGTACAACAAACCATGTTGATTCTGGGTTGCTTCTCTGCAAAACGTATCACCCATGTGAATTTTGCCAAGTCACTTTAATTTTCTAGGTTTCGATGCCTTCCACTGTAAAATGGGAGAGTTGGGCTCAATGATCTGCAAAATCCTTCCAACTCAAATTTCCTATTTTTTTCGTGGTATCATTAGTTGTCCCGAGTCTGATTATAACTGTTTGGACCCATGAAGTCCAAACCCCTAAACGTTAGGACCAGAACCTTGACCTGTGCTGATGCTATCAGGATGCAGATACAATATTAGCAAGTATTTGGACCTCTTTCTCTCAGCTATCTTTTAGCTACAAAAATACTTAAGTAAAGATATAAGTTGTAGAAAAGAAATACGAAGTAAAGAGAGGCAGATTTCTAAGGATTTTCATTGCTTGCTGCACCAGTTGAATACTGTCAGTGGAATGATGGCTCATGATCAGACTTCATGCTTAAGCAGTAAGGACATTAGATATCTTTTAAGATCAGCAGACTTTTAAATTTTTTTTTTGCTTTTAAAATGGAGATGTGAAAAAGATTGTGACAAAAAATGAACATAGCCGCTATTTCAAAAATTAGATTTGTAAACAATTATTTTCTTTTGCCATTGTCAAAGCTTTGTTCCTCGTCTAAGAAAGGAAACATTCACAGGGAAATGATTCTGCAGAACAGGAAGATAAGGCTGTTTGACTAGCTACCAGACAGTCTGATGACATGGATACTCCTAATAGAGTATTCACTGGGATGAAAAATGTGATTTGTCTATTCAACAGAGATGTTCAAAGTTGCTGGATAGAATATTTTTGTTCTCTAATTCCATAGGAAATAAGCCTATTGTAAAAAGCTCTACTAATGGCCAGAGTTACAGAATTGGGGGCACCAGGTGAATTGGTATTTCTGTGGGCAAGGCAACTAAAAATAAGCTCAAAGCCTTTCAGAAAGAGTTTCTCGGGGGCAGAGCCAAAATGGCAGAGAGAAAGCAGGGACTCCCCTGAACTCTTCCAGAAATTCTTTCAGATAACTCTAAAAAGTGAATGAGCAAATTTTAGGGTGACAGAATCCAGTAAGAGACAGAGTGTGAAAGATTTCTGAGCTCAGAATAGATTGAAAGGTCAACAAGAAGAATCTGTTACACTGGGCTGATAGAGCACAAAGGGTGCAGGATGCACCAGCTTGGACTCGGCCATAGCACAATGGGAGCAACCCCAGGTGGTCTGAGTCATCAGCAGCAGTGTTGATTCCCAAATGTCTTAGTATAGGAGCAGAGTCAGGTGGAGATGGGGGAGAGAGAGGTGTGGGGTCTATGGCAGTAAGACTGCTCCTAGGACTATCAGCCCACAGACTGAATGTTTGAAAGTCACCTACTTGAACTTCCAGGATCCAAGGTGGTGAAGCAAACTGTAAATGCTGTCACCCTCACCTTCTCAACATGGAAAAACCCACAGAACTTTGCCCCAGGAAAAATCCAGGAAGAGTGGAGCCAGCAGAAGGGGTACCAGTCTTATAGCTCAGGAGGCTCTTTCTCTGGCTGAAGGGGACCAGTGTAGGACCAGAGGCATCCCAGCAAGCCTTATCTGAGCAGAGTGGAGCTGGTAAGTGCCAACACCAGGACCCCTGGCATGCTTTAGTACAGCTGGGGAACTGTGCAGCCACCAGTTCAGAAGGGTTTTGCCAACTACTGAGTATGCCTGTGCTCTAGTGCAGACCTAGAAGAGGAGGAGACCTCCAGAGGCCAGACCACCCATCCCCTACACCTCATACCACAAACTTCAGTGTAACTCTGGGGAAACTCATATAATCATCACCTGTCCTCAGCCTTGGCACACATCAGCCAGCTAAGCACCAGGTAAGCTATAGTATCATATAGCTTCTAGTTGAAAGAACTGGAGGACACAGCATACAAAGCCAGTAACCAAGCCCCTAGGTCCCAGCACAGAAAACATGGGACAGAGCCCTCTGTGCCCCAGAAGCAGAAATGCAATCACCATGAGAAAGAAACAAATTAGAAAAGCAAAGACCATAGAAGCTTACTATGGGGATGGGGAAGATCAAAATGTGAATCCACAAGAGGACAGAATTGACACTATATCCACATCTGAAATCTCAAAATGGAAAATGAACTGGTTTCAAGCTCAAAGAGCAATCTTAAAAGAGCTCAAGAAGGATTTTAAAAACCAAATTAGAGGGGTAAAAGAAAAAATGACCAATGACTTTAAAAATACAATCAACTCCCTAAAAAGTAAAATTGGTCAAATGGGTAAGGAAGTACAAAACTTAACTGAAGAAAATAACTCCTTAAAAATAAAAATCAGACAAATGGAAAAGGAGGTATAAAAGTTACCTGAAGAAAACAATTCATTAAAAATTTTATGAGGCATCAAGAATCAGTCAAACAAAATCTAAAGAATGAAAAAAAAACAAGAAAATGTATAATATCTCATTGGAAAACCAACTGACCTGGAAAATAGATCCAAGAGAAAAAAAATCTAAGACGTATTGGTGTACTGGAAAGCTCTGTTGGAGAAAGATCCTGGACAGTATTGTCCAAGAAATCATCAAGAAAAACTGTCCTAAAGTACTAGATCCAGAGGGCAAAATAGTCATAGAAAGAAATTACTGATAACCTTCTGAAAGAGATGTCAAGTTGAAAAGGCCAAGTAATATGGTTGCCAAATTCCAGAATTATCAAGTCAAGGAGAAAATACTGCAAGAAGCCAGAAAGAAACAATTCAAACATTGAGGAAGTATAATTGGTACCACACAGGACCTTGCAGCTTCTACATTAAAAGATCAGCAGGATTGAAATATGATATTCTGTAAGGCAAAGGAGCTCAGACTGTCACCAAGGATAAATTACCCACTAATTACCCAGAGGGGAAAGAAGAAGGAAAATGGAGGGGGTGGTTAGAAGGGAGGGAAGAAGTAGTAAGGGAAGAGAGAAAGAAAAGGGAGGGATGCTAAAATAGAAGGGTGGGAAGACTGAGGGGGGTGGTGCTCAAAAGTTAAATTCTTTTGAGAAAGGGAAGGTTGAAGTGAGAAATAAAAGCATAAATGGGGGAGGGATAAGATGGAGAGAAATACAAAGATAGTAATCATAACTGTGAATGTGAATGGGATGAACTCTTCATAAAACAGAGATGGAGAGCAGAATGGATTAAAAACTATAATGCTACAATATGTTGTTTACAAAAAAAACATTTGAAACAGGGGATACACAAAGGGTAAAGGTAAAAGGCTGGAGTGAAATATATTATGCTTCAGCTGAAGTAAAAAAGAAAAGCAGGAATAGCAATCCTACTCTCAGAGAAAGCAAAAGCAAAAATAGATCTAATCAAAAGAGATAAGGAAGGAAACTATATCCTGCTAAAAGGCAACATACAAAATAAAGTAATATCATTACTAAACATATATGCACCAAGTGTTATAGCATCCAATTTCTTAGAGGAGAAGTTAAGAGAGTTACAGGAAGAAACAGACAGCAAAACACTAGTGGGGGACCTCAACTTCCCTCTCTCAGGACTTGATAAATCTAACCTCACAAAAAATGAGAAGGAAGTTAAGGAGGTGAATAGGATTCTGGAAAAGATATATATGATAGACCTCTGGAGAAAATTGAATGAAAATAGAAAGGAATATACCTTTTTCTCAGTGGTACATGGCACATACACAAAAATTGAGCATGTACCAAGGCATAAAAACCTCAAAATCCAGTGCAGAAAGGCAGAAATAGTCAATGCATACTTTTCAGATCATGGTGCAATAAAAATTCTATGTAATAAAGGATCATGAAAAGGTAGACAAAAATAAATTGGAAACCAATCTAATCCTGAAGAATGAGTGGGTCCAATAACAACTCATAGAAACAATCAATAACTTCATTCAAGAGAATGACAATAATGAGACAACCTAAAAAAATGTATGGGATGCAGTGAAAGCAATTCTTAGGGGAAGTTTTGTATCTTAGAATGCTTACATGAATAAAAGAGAGAAAGAAGAGATGAATGAATTGAGCATGTGACTGAAAAAGCTAGAAAAAGAGCAAAATGAAATTCCTCAGTTAAACCCCAAATTAGAAATAATGGAAACCAAAGGAGAGATTAATAAAATTGAAATTAAGAAAACTATTGAACTAATAAATAAAACTAAGAGCTGGTTTTATGAAAAAACAACCAATAAAATTGATAAATCTTTGGTGAATTTGATTTAAAAAAAAGAAAGAAAGAAACCAAATTACCAGTATCAAAAATGCAAAGGGTGAATTCACCTCCAATGAAGAGGAAACTAAAATAATAATTAGAAATTAGTTTTTTCATCTCTATGCCCATAAATTTGACAATCTTAGTGAAAGAGATGACTATTTACAAAAATAGAAATTGCACAGATTAACAGAAGCGGAAGTAAAATACTTAAATAACCTCATCTCAGAGAAAGAAATTGAACAAGACATTAATGAATTCCATAGGAAAAAATCTCCAGGGCAAGATGTATTTGCAAGTGAATTCTATCAAACATTTAGAGAACAGTTAATTCCAATACTTTATGGACTATTTGGGAAAACTGGCAAAAAGGAGTCCTACCAAATTGATTTTATGATACAAATATGGTTTTGATACCTAAACCAGGAAGAGCCAAAACAGAGAAAGAAAATTACAGACCAATTTCCCTAACTGAATATAGATGCAAAAATTTTAAATAAGATATTAGCAAAAAGATTACAGCAATTTATCACAAGAACAATACACTTTGATCAGGTAAGATTTATACCAGGAATGCAGGGTTGGTTCAGTGTTGGGAAAACTGTCAGCATAATCAATCATATTAACAACAAAATTAACAGAAACCATATGATTATCTCAATAGATACAGAAAAAGCTTTTGACAAAATGCCACACTCATTCCTACTGAAAACACTGGAGAGCATAAAATTAACGGAGCCTTCCTTAAAATAATAAGTAGTATCTGCCTAAAACCATCAGCAAACATTATATGTAATGGGGATAAGCTAAATGTATTTCCAATAAAATGGGGAGGGGGGTAAAACAAGAATATCCATTATCACCACTGGTATTCAATATGATACTAAAAATGCTTGGGCAATAAAAAAAAGAAATAGAAGGAATTAAAATAGGCAAAGATGAAACTGTTATCACTCTACAGACTGTATCATGATACACTTAGAGAATCCTAGAGTATCAAGTAAAAAAAAAAAAAACATAACCTGAAATAATAAACAACTTTAGCAAAGTTGCAGGATATAAAATAAACCCACATAAATCATCTGCACTTCTATATATTACTAACAAAGCCCAACAGCAAGAGACAGAAAGAGAAATCCCATTTCAAGTCACTATAAACACTATGAAATATTTGGGAGTTACCTGCCAAAACAAACCCAGGAATTATATTAGCACAATTACAAAACACTTTTCACACAAATAAAGTCAGATCTAAATAACTGGAAAAACATCAGTTGCTCATGCGTAGGTCAAGCTAATATAATAAAAATCACAATTCTACCTAAATTAATTTATTAAGTGTCATACCAATAAAACTAGCACAAATAGTTTCTAAAGCTGAAAAAAATAATATCAAGATTCATCTGGAAGAACAAAAGATCCAAAATATCAAAGGAATTAACGAAAAGAAATGCTAGGGAAAGTGACTTAGCAATACCAGATCTTAAATTGTATTATAAAGAAGTAATCATAAAACCGCTTGGTACTAGGTAAGAAATAAATGGGTAGATGAGTGGAATAGGTTCCACAAGACACAGTAGTCAGTGACTATAGCAATCTACTGTTTGATAAACCCAAGGACCCCAGCTTCTGGGGTATAAACCCTGTGTTTGACAAAAACTGCTGGGAAAACTAGAAAATAGTGTGGCAGAAACTGGACCTAGACCAATGCCTGATACTGCATCCCAGGATAAAGTCCAAATGGGTACATAATCCAGTTATAAAAGCTGATGCTATAAACAAATTAGGGGAGCAAGTAATAGTTTATTTTTCAGATTTATGGAGAATGGAGGAATTTTTGATCAAACAAGTGATAATGTTATGAAATGTAAAATGGATAACTTTGATTACATTAAATTGAAAAGTTTTTGCACAAATAAAGCCAATGCAACCAAGAAGGAAGCAAAAAAAAAAAAAAAAAAAAAAAACTGGTGAAGAATTTTTACAACTCGTGTCTGTGATAATGGCTTCATTTCTAAAATATATAGATAACTGAGTCAAATTTATAAGAATACAAGCGATTTCCCAGTTGATTAATGGTCATAGGATAGGAACAGGCAGTTTTCAGAGGAAGAAATTAAAGTTATCTATAGGTATATGAAAAAATGCTCTAAATCACTATCGATTAGAGAAATGCAAATTAAAACAACCCTGAGATACCACATCAGACCTTTCAGATTGGTGAACATGACAAAACAGGAAAATGATTAATGTTGGAGAAGATGTGGGAGAGTTGGAACATTTATTCATTGTTGGTGGAGTTGTGAACTGATCCAACCATTCTGGAGACCAATTTGGAACTATGCCCAAAGGGTTGTAAAAATGGGCACACCCTTTTACCCAGCAATACCACTTGTAGGGCTGTATTTCCAAGAGATTGTCAAAAGGGCAAAGGAACCACCTGTACAAAAATAGTTATAGCGGCTCATTTTGTGTTGGCCAAGAACTAGAAATGGAGGGGATGCCCATCTATTGGGGAGTGGCTGAACAAGTTGTAGTATATTAATGTAATGGAATGTTATTATGCTGTAAGAAATGATAAGCAGGCAGACCAGAAAAACCTGGATAGTCTTGTATGAACTGATGCTAAGTCACATGAACAGAGCCAGCAAAACATTATAAACAGTAACAGCCACAATGTACAAGAAGTGTTTTTGATACACAGTCCTTCACAGTAATGTAAGGACCTAAAACATTTCCAAATAACTTATGATGCAAAAATGCCATCCACACCCAGAGAAAGAAGTATGGAGTCAGAATGCGGAATGAAGCAGGCTATTTTCTCCTTTGTTATGTTTCATTTTGTTTTTCTCATGATTTTTCCCATTCATTTTAGTTTTTCTATGCAACACGACTAATGTGAAAATGTGTTTAATATTAATGTATGTGTAGAACTCATAAAAGATTGCATGTCATCTTGGAGAGAGATGGAGAGAAGATTTGGAACTTATGGAAGTGATTGTTGAAAACTGAAAGCAAATAAATTAATACATTTTGAGAAAAAAAAGAATTTCTCTACAAGGTGCTATCCGGGGAAGCTGAAGTTTTCTTACATCTTTCTTATTTACTGTTCCAAATTTCCAGTTTTTGCATCTGAACTATAGCTTTGCTGTTACTGTTCTGTCATTTCAGTTGTGTCCAGTTCTTCATAACCCCATTTGGGGTTTTCTGAGCAAAGATACTGGAGTGGTTCAACATTTCCTTCATTTTTATAGATGAGGAAACTGAGGCAAACAGGTTCAAATGACTTTCCTAATATCACAGTGCTAGTTAAGTGTCTGAAGCCAGATTTGAACTCGCAAGGATGAGTCTTCCTGACTCCAGGCCTGGCACTGTCCTACTACATTAAACCTTAGCTGCTTGACTCCAGCTGTACAGGATACCAGCTACCCATTCCAAAATGTGGCCTACTATGTCCTCAGTATCTGCCAATTCTGATCTTTCTCAATAGCACTAACTTGGGTCTAGGTCCTCTTCGACTCCCATCTCTTTCCTACATCCTCTGGCCAAACTTCAAAAATCAAAAACAAATTGAGCAAAAAGTTATGTCTCTGGTATTATGAATTTTCTTTTTTTTGACTGTTCTGATTCTCATAGTCTTATGAACTCACCTATGACACTTAGAGTCATAATGACTTGTGCAAGTTCACATAGTAGGGCTCTTGACTAAAGCTGGCTCTCTAGCCACTTTATCATGCTGCTATTCAATAGTCATAGATACTTGGGAAAAAACAAAACAGCTCTTGTTTTTAAGGATATTACAATCTATCTGACATGGTATATACCCTCACCTGAGTGATCAATGTTTAAATCTTGGTGATAAAGCTATGTCCTGAATAAATAAAATATCATCAAGAAGGGAAAGAAGGAGGAGCAAAGTTCTAGAAAGGACTTTGTTCCCTCTCTCTGCTTTCTCCCACACCACACATGGTCATTCCTTTATCTTCTCTGATAGAATAAGAAAAATTAGACATTGGCTATGCTACTGGAAGCTTTTAAAAACAAAATTAAACCAAACTAAAGCTACTATGTACCAGAGATGGTAAAATAATTCAGTTTTAAGTTTTGAGATATTCTAGGGAGCATAAAGCTATGTGGAATGCGGCTCCTATGGGCTAGGGTGAGATTTTCTTTCCTTTTCATTAACCATAATACCTTACAGTACTCCTTGTCCCCATAGGAGACACCGGGAACACTTTTATTTGGTGATTTAGTTAGTTCTAGGCATAAAATAGAGATATATTTTCTAGTCAGACACAGAGAAAAAGACACTATTCAAGGCAGAAAGCAGTTTTAAGAAGATAGCTTACTGAAAGCAATCAACAGTAATTTATTAAGAACTAATTATATGTAGCATTGTGTTAAGGGCCTGGGGTGATAAATAAAGAAGGCCTGTGTGCTTCTTAAGTGCAAGCATTGCTTTTTGCCTTTCTCTAAGCCCTAGCACTTAGCACAGTATCTGGCATATAATAGACCCATAATATGTGCTAGTTTTTTTAATACACATATTAGCTATATACATTAAATACACACTTTAATTAGAATGGTGGCACAGAGTCTAGAATGCTGGGTCTGGAGTCAGGAAGACTTATCTTCTTGAATTCAGATCTGGCTCAGACACTTATTAGCTATGTAACCCTGGACAATTCACTTAACCCTCTTTGCCTCAGTTTCCTCATTTATAAAATGAGCTGGAGAAGGAAATGTCAAACTATTCCAGTATCTTTGCTAAGAAAACCCCAAATGGGGTCATCAAGAGGAAGAAACAACTGAAATATACAGAATGAATGAAAGGTAATCTCAGAGGAAAGGCACAGTGACCTGGGAAGACTATGAGAGACATACTTTAGAAGGTGGAATTTGAACTATGTACTCAAGGAAGCAATGGAGACTTAAGAAGTAGAATTAAGGAAGTAGAATATTACAGACATGAGGATAGCTAGCGTGAAAGCATGGAGATAAATGATGAAGTGCTATGTACATCAAGGCGGGTGGCAAACTACCCTAAAGGGTCAAAACCTGCCCTCAACCTGTTGTTGTCATATCTAAGAATGGCTTTCAAATTTTTAAATAGAATGTTTTAAAATGTATTTAAAAAAAATTCTTAACTCTGGCAGTACAAAAAACAGTCAATGGGCTAGATTTAGTACCCCAATTGTAACTTTTCAATCCTAGATGAAGAGAGAAAACTAATCTTTGCAAGAGAGAATTGAGCTGGGAGACAAGCTGAGAAATTTTCCTATAAGAGATATTTTGCCTAGTTTGGAACAGCATAAGGATTCCATGACAAGAATGAAGATAAAGGACATATGAAACTTACAGTATTGAAGAAGTGAGATTCTTGGTCACATGTGGTCCCTTATATATGTACCTTATTGTGTCTGTTACCCTCAAAATGGGAGAGTACTCCCCTGATTTATGAAGAGGGAGATGTTTTATATCTTCTGGCCTTATTATGCCATCTTGTTGAATTTCTTAGACTTGAGATAGTTTTGCTACTGGGCTTAAAGGTAAAAGTAAAGGCTTGTGAGTTATATTTGGACATCTGGACTCAGAGAACCAATTTTTTGAAACCTGTAGATAGCCTCCCTATGGAGGATCCAATGTATGAGTACAAGCGGGGAAATATCTATATACATTTATATGTATACACATATGCATGCTTTAAAAACTATTATTTTGTTTACAGCATATTTAAGGTTAGAGACTCTAAACTCCTTTGGTCAAATACTGTCTTTGCCTTACCAGAGTCTTTGGACACAGTGAATACTATAAAGTTGTTTCTTGAGTTTAGTAGTAACTGCTCTATAGACATATTAGAGGGGAAGGAATCCTTAAGATTGAAACTTTAGAAACATCAGTTACTTGAAGATTAATCAGAAATTTTGATAAACATAGAAGAAAAGATGATAAAAGTCAACGGGAAAATATGACTGACTATAATCAATCAGTAAGCATATACGGTTTGCAAAATTAGTTTACTCAAACAATTTCAAAGACTCTCCACAGTATATGAGAAAAGGATATAAATACTTTTATTAGTAAAATAAGCCTCTAAAACGCGCACACACACACACAGAGTTTTTGTTTGATATATCAAATTTAACAGTATCATAATTATCATCATAATTATTAGTTATGCATCCCCCCAAATTGTGGTTTCAGAATATTTTTATAATTACACCAAGCATTTGAGTACTTTCTTTTTCATACTTCATTATTCAAAACTTTATTTTAGAAGGCAGTACATTATTATTTATAATTTTTATTTTTTTATATTTTTATATATAAAATATACTTTATATTTAAAATATATTTTATACTTATATATATTTAACATATTATATATAATATATGTATATAGATCTATTTTATATTTTTTATGTTTTAGAAGGCAGTATATTATTTCAGAAGGTAGTACATTAAGTATTCTCTTACAATAACTTAACCAATAGCTTTGATACATTCATATGCATTCCATAAACCTATATGTAGTTCTATTTGATAAAATAACCCCTCATTAGGCAAGGGCATTTGATACTTCCTTTTCAGTTGTTCCTGCAGGGATAGAGCTGCTATTAGTTGCAATATGTTGCTAATAGTCGCAGATGTCAAAAAGAAAGAGCAGGTTACTGTCTCTCTGAACTATTTCCTAAACATTAAAATAGGTTAGAATAAATATCTCCAGAAAGACTACATTATTATCCAGTGACCACTGATGCATCTTTCCTCAAACATGGTAAGAGGTTTAAAAAAAACACACCCTTGTTCTAGCACAGGACACATCTGTCATAATCACTGTCACAACCAGGGAATGTCTAATTGCTGTTTGCCTTTCCAATTGCCTTTGATTTTAAGACCATTTCTTTCTTAATAGTACTAGAGTAATTTTCTATATGAGGAAAATGGCTTCTCATTAGTCATACTGCTGACCGGAAGCAGAAGCCTAACCACAAGTGGTGACAACCAAGACAGTTCCCAAGCTACAGAGGTGAAGAATTAGATCATTTATCCTCAGCGTTCTCAGTCATAAGTCTTTATTTGGACTTTCTAGTTACCTCCTATTATTCTGGTTTCTGCAGTCCATGCTACTGATGATCTTGAACTGTGTGCGTATCTTTACAGTGTGTACATACCTATGTACATATGTAATACATGTATATGTATACATAGTACTATATATATACACATACATATATATATATTATATATGAAACTGATCTGAAAAACTGATATAATTATTATATTAGTTCCTTCCATTTCCCCTCACATTCCTTCAATCATCAAAAGCCCAGTAGTAGACTAAGAAAGAGCAGCATTTGGTTTCCAATAGTTATGTTCTTGATGATCTAAGGGTGACTTGGGGGGAGGGGTAAATGGTTAGAAATATTGAGAGACATGATCAGTAAAGAGATGCTGAGAACACTTAGCTGTTCATAGTGAAGTCACCAGGCCTAGAAAGATTCCATCCTTTTAGCACACCTTGATACTAAGAGACATTGTGAATGAGATGCTAACTTTTATGGCGGAATTTAGAGATCATAAAATCCTGGTCCTCCACCAAGAGACCCTCAAACTGATTTGCATAACCTCATTTAGAGGGAAGATTGGGGCAGTTGGCAAGATGAATGAAAGTTTTAAAAAGCCAAAGCATAAGGTGTTGACAGGTTGGGGTGTGAGGCCCTAGAAGCAATGCATGAAGAATCATAATTCAGGAAGTTCTTTGCCAGGTTTTGAGGTGGAGACCTGTAGCTGGGTGAGAGCTAGGAAACTATCAGTCATTCAGTCTGTAGGGATTCATTATGTGTTAATCACTGTGCTAGGCTCTGGAGGAAAGAAGACCAAATGATATACAGAGTTCAGAATTTAGAAATTTCTATAAAGAGGAGTTGGGAAGAGAAAGGGATTCAGTTACCAGTTTGACTTCTTATCCAGTCTTAGTTCAAATATATTTATTAAACATCTACTATTCACAAGCATGGGACAATAAATAGAGGTTTAAAATCAGGAGTTGCAAAAAAAAAAAAAAATCAAATCCATTTCCCTCTCCAGATCTCCTGCCTCCTTCTCTCTATTCCCCCTGTACTACCAGCTTTGTGACCCAGTGTGTGTGATGGACTCTAAACAAATGCCTTCTTCATCCCCTTTTTCCCCATGAAAGAAATGTCATGAGAATTACTCAGATGAAAATTTGTGTATCTCAGACAACTCTCTCGCATCTAATTATTAAATCCTAGGGTTGGTTGCAAACCAAAGGAATCTGGAGGAGGGAGTTAGTCCCTTACTCCAATGAAGTCATAGATCCTTAGTGATCTATGTATTCATCTATTTAGCAGACTTTATGCTATATGTGAGAGATAGACAAAAAAGTTAAAATAGACCCTTTAGCCTCAAGAATTTTACATTCCACTGGAAGGATACAACACATAAACTTGTAAAAACAAGATTGCTAGAGTATTCAGGTACTGGCTGGGCTCCTTACTTGAGGGTCATTTTGAGGAAATCAAATGGTGATTTTATATTTGATTCCATGTTGTAATTGATTCTATTCCGTAACTTCCTGAGCTTTGTTTTTTGTCTCTGAGTTAAGTTTAGAAGTTCTGAGTCCAGAAGTTTAGCTTTCCTTTCTGAGTTAAGTTTAAAAGTTGTTTTCCCTATAAATCATTTTAATTGAAAGAAAACTGTTATCTCTGTACCACTAGCTACCCTTGTACAATTGGAAGAAATGTGTTATCTTTGAGGAATGCAGGTATATGCCAGGGAGTCTGGTCTGTTATCTTTGGAAAGGCGTCTGTACTTCAAGAAAGGCTGGTCTGTTATCAAAGTGACACTAACTAGCCATGCAGTAGACACCACCAATGAGCTTTCCATAACAACAACATACAACGAATGGTTGTTGCTAGCCCTGAATTCTAGACTTCCATCCAATTATATTGCTTTCAATCATCTATAGTACTTCAGATTTTTTAACCAATCATCTTATTTTCTATCCAAGATGCTTTCTGTCTTTTGTTCTCTGATACTTCCAAAAACTATATGAATGCTTGTAAGCCCTTCCTCAAGGTCTATTGACAGGCTGAGAGAACCATTTTATTGATAATTTCTAGCCTTACCAATAAATTGAATGTGCTCAGAACGTTGTGCCTCAGTTTACCTTAATTTGAGTCATGACAATTTTCTAGTGAGGATTTATCATGATAATGAACAAAGTTGCTGCCACTGCTTCTGTTGCTGTTTTAAAAATGGTCTATTATGACTCTGTGTTTCATTTGCACAGGAAAGATGGCTATTCTGCCAAACAGGAAATACTCATCCTAGACTTAAGGAGAGAAGAAAGGAAATGAAAAACAAAAAATTTAAAATTAAAAAAATTTAAAACAACCTTCCCCTCTTAAGTCTTATTCTAGTTTTAAATATGTTCTTATTTGTCTCTCAACTCTCCAAACAGACTCACCTAAGAAGAAGCATGCATTTGACATATTTCTTCACCCTTCTATCTTCCATTTAAAGATAATGAACACATAATAATCAAGAGTTTATGGTTTCCATTGCATAGGAGCATCTTTTAAACTCAGTTCCATCTTTGTTATGGGACTTAAATCTAACAAAGCAAAGGAGTTGATGGTTACGAATTTCTATTCATAAATATAGAAGATTCCTAACATGCATGAGCTGGGTTAGAAGAGATCATCTGTTTTAACTCCAGGAAAATTCATTTGCATAAGTTCTTTGGAACCCAAAAATCTATTTCCCATAGAAATAATCCTATACTAGTATTTAGCTTCCCAGGATCACAGCTGATTATGTAACACATTAGACTACCACAGGATGGAAGTAAAACACTAACAGAACAACATGAATTACAATGAACCACCATTTCAAACACTCTTTCCAGAAAGGAAATATATTCAGAGACCCTAGATACATATCCCCGCCCCTTTGCAGTGATGCTTTCCTTGATAGTGGTACTGATGAGCTAGGAAAGAAGATTTCATTTGTACCAGTAACTTTAATCCTATATCTGCATGAAGGAAGACATCTCAGGGTACCTTCATGAGAAAAGCCATCTTTTCAGGTTAATCATAGTTCAGTTATAAAATAAAAGACTGCCATGCCACCCTTATTGTGTGTATGATGCCAGCAGAGTAAGAAGAAAAAAATAGGACTTTTAGTGGTATTATTTATTTTTCTACTTCTTATGAGACTTATATTGTCACAACAAAAATAACTAAAAATATCAGATTACATTATGCATTACTTTTACAGACTATTTTTAAACTTTTATGTCCCCATTTTTGCTTGAAAAGATGACTTTCAAGCTAAAAGTTACCTTAAAAGTCATGAAGTCCAATTTCCTCTCTTTTCCATACATGAAGAAAATAAGGGTCAGGAAGGCCAAATGATAAGTTCAAGATCAGGATGGTAATATGAGGCAGAATTGATATCTGAATAAAGTTATCTAATTCTGCTCCTATGTTGTTGCTTTACACTGAAGGGGGCACTTGTTAAGAGTCAGAAGACTGGTTTCTCGTAGCCAAGGAGGTGAAATAAGAAATAAATAGCTCTCAACCTCAAAGATCAGAAAATATTGCCCCAGGAAAAACCCTGGAACACTTAAACAAACAGAAAAATGGGATGCAGCAGTCTCGTAGCCCAGGAAGCTTGGGGGATTAACAGGAAAGTCACCTCTCACTATGGGGGAAGGGGAGCAGCACAGGACAGGAGGTATCCCAGAAAGCCAGCAGCAAGCTCCACCTCAGCAAACCAGTTGAGTCCTAGGGTAGTGTAGCATGCAAGCACCAACACCAGGACCATCTTATTGCCCAGCACATGCAGGGGAACCAATAGACACCAGTTTGAAAAACCACCAAGTGTACCAGCTTTCTCCAGCAGCCAAATTTAAATCCCCTAGTGCTTCAGCACAACTCCAGGATGGCAGACATCTTCCAGCAGGCAAACATACAATTGCTTTAAAGAAGCTTGAGGGAGCATTTGTCCTCCAGTGATCAGGTTCCTCAACCTGAGAGGTCCAGTGTTACTGACCCCCTCCCCCTCAGAACTAGAAAAATCTAACCACAAAATAAGCAAGAAAAAAGTTAAGGAGATGAATGGAATTTTAGAAAAGTTAGCTATGGTTGACCTCTGGAGAAAACTTAATGGGGATAAAAAGAAATATACCTTTTTCTCAGTGGTACATGATATCTACACAAAAATTTACCATGTATTAGGAAATAAAAATCTCACAATCCAGTGAAGAAAGGCAGAAATAGTCAATGCATCCTTTTCAGATCATGATGCAATAAAAAATTACATGCAGTAAAGGGCCATGGAAAGACAGACTAAAAATTAATTGGAAGCTAAATAATCTAACACTAAAGAATGAGTGGGTCAAACAACAAATAATAGAAGCAATTAATAATTTCTTCCAAGAGAATGAAAACAATGAGACAACCTATCAAAACTTATGGGATACTGTGAAAGCAGTTCTTAGGGGAGGTTTTATATCACTAAATGCTTACATGAATAAAATAGGGAAAGAAGAGATCAATGAATTAGGCAGGCAACTAAAACAGCTAGGAAAAAAACAAATTAAAAATTTGCAATTAAATATCGAATTAGAAATTCTGAAAATCAAAGGAGATATTAATAAAATTGAAATTAAAAGACTATTGAACTAACAAATAAAAGTAAGAGCTGATTTCATTAAAAAAACAATGAAATACATTACTCATTAGTTAATTTGATTTAAAAAATTACCAGCATCAAAAATTACCAAATTACCAGCATCAGAATTGAAAAGGTGAATTCACCACCAATGAAGAGAAAATTAAAACAATAATTAGGAGCTATTTTGACCAACTGTATGCCAATAAATCTGAGAATCTTGGTGAAATAAATAACTATTTACAAAAATATAAATTGCTCAGTAACAGAAGAGAAATAAAATACTTAAATAACCCCACTCTAGAAAAAGAAATTGAATAGGCTATCATTGAACTCTCTAAGACAAAATCTCCAGGGCCAGATGGATTTACAAGGGAATTCTACCAAACATTTAAAAAAACAATTAATTCCAATATCATCTAAACTATTTGGGAAAATAGACAAAGAAGGAGCCCTACTAAATTCTTTTTATGATACAAACATGGTGCTGATACCTAAACCAAAAATAGCCAAAATTGGTCTATAACCAAAAAGTTATAGATGAATTTTCCTAATGAACATAGATGCAAAAAAAATTAATAAAATATTAGCAAATAGATTACAGCAACTTATCTCAAGGATAATATACTATGTAAGGTAGGCTTTATACTAGGAATGAAGGACTGGTTCAATATTAGGAAATCTATCAGTATAATTGATCATATCAACAACTGATAATCACATTATATCGGTTTTTAGATTGTAATAAGGGCCAGAGTCTGAATTAATCAAACAGTTTCTTTGTTCTCTGAGTAAACTCAGTGAATACCTCTTCCTACATCAACAAAGCCAGATGGGGCTCATCTAAGTGCATTTTCCCTCTGTTTAAGGATGTGACCCTTAACCCAAGACACTATCTTGAATAATGGGACTTTTTCCATATTTTAATATTTTGTGGACATATACTATGCTATGGCATGGTAATGGTAAAGAAAACACAGATATTCTGCATCATGATTTCATTTGACCCTTTGTCAACTCTCTTGTCTTATTGCATTTACCACCTATTCAGTTAAGAAAATTCCTTTCTCATGATGTGTGTTTGTCCTTTGCTGTTGAAGACCATGCCCTCAGAGAAATAATTACATGACTTGTACTTGACTTTGTTCTGAGTGAGGGAGGCTTGTGCAGGTCACCAGCCCCACTTTTCCTGCAGAGCCATCTGAATCCAGTGACCAGATATTCATCAGGATGACTGGAGATGACCCAGGATGAGGCAATTTGGGTTAAGTGATTTGCCCAAGGTCACACAGCTATTGAGTGTCAAGTGTCTGAGGTGAGATTTGAACTCAGATCCTTCTGACTCCTACACTGATGTTCTGTCCACTGCACCACCTACCTGCCCCTTCTCATGATATAGTTAAACACATGAAGAGACCATAAATCTGAGCCACACAAACATCCTGGGATTGTCCTAAAACATATTTAATCCTGGTCATTCTTGTATCAGACAGTCAGAACCGATGTTTTGGCTCCTTGTACAAATTTGCTAGCTTAGACTAGCTTAAAGGGAATAAACTATATGGACTAACATATTGCCTAGCCTGTTTGCCTCCTTTAACCAAACTTCCAGGTCAACACAACCAAACTACCAGAAACCATATAATTATCTCAATAGATTCAGATAAAGCTTTTGACAAAATAAAACACCCATGCCTATTAAAAACACTAGAGAACATATGAATATATGAAGTCTTCCTTAGAACAACAGGTTACATCTATTGAAAACCATCAATAAGTACTATATGTAATGGGGAAAAGCTAGAAGCATTTCCAATAAGATCGGGGTGAAATAAGGATGTCCATTATCAACACTATTATTCAATGTTATATTTTAGCCTTAGCAATAAGAGAAGAAAAAGAAATTGATGGAATTAGAATAGGCAAAGAAGAAAAAAAGTTATTAGCCTTTGTGAATGATATGATGGTATACTTAGAGAATCAAGTAAAAATTTACTTGAAATAACAAACAAATTTAGCAATGTTGTAGGATATAAAATAAACCCATACATATCATCTATATATTACTACCAAAGGCCAATAGCAAAAGATAGAAAGAGAAATTCCATTTGAAGTTACTGTAGACATTATTAAATATTTCAGTGTCTTCCCACCAAAACCATCCCAGGAAATATATGAACACAATTACAAAACATTTTTCACACAAATAAAATCAGATCTAAATAACTGGAAAATTTCAGTTGCTCATGGGTAGGCTGAGCTAATATAACAGAAATGACAATTCTAGTTTAATTAAATTACTTATTCAGTGCATACCAATCAAACTACCAAAAATTACTTTAAAGAGTTAGAAAAAATAATAAAATTCATCTGGAAGAGAAAAAGAACCAGAATATCAAGGGAATTAATGAAAATAAATGTATGCAAAGTGCCTTAGCTGTACCAGATCTTAATTGCATTATAAATCAGCAATCATCAAAATGGGAAGATGATAAATACTGGAGGAGATGTAGGAAAATGGAACACTGATGCATTGTTGGTAGAGTTGTGAACTGATCCAGACATTCTGGAGATCATTTTGGAACTATGCCCAAAGGGCTATATAGCTATGCATACCTTTTGACCAAGCAATAGCATTTCTAATTCTATATCCCAAAGAGATTATAAAAAGGAGAAAAGACCCACATGTACAAAAATATTCAGAGCAGCTCTTTTTGTGGTGGGCAAAAACTGGAAATTGAGGGGATGCCCATCATTTGGGGAATAGCTGAACAAGTTTTGGTATAAGAATGTAATGGAATACCACTGTTCTATAAAAAATGTTGAACAGGCAGACTTCAGAAAAACCTGGAAACACTTATGTGAAGTGATGTTGAGAGAAATGAGCAGTACCAGAAGAACACTGTACACAGTAGCATCTACATTGTGTGATGACTGACTTGTAGCTTTTCTCAGCAATGCAGGGATCTAGAACAACTCCAAAAGACTCATGATGGAAAATGCTATCCATATCCAGAGAGAGACCTTTGGAGTCTGAATGCTGATGGAAGCATATTACTTGCTCTCCTTTTCTTTTGTTGCTTTTTATTATTTCTTCTTTCTTGTGATTTCTCCCATTAATTCTAATTCTTCTTTACATCATGACAAATGTGAATATATGTTTAATATGAATATATAAGTAGAGCCTATATCAGATTGTACACCAGTTTCTGGAGAGGGGAGAAAAATTGGGGGAAAAAATTTAAAATTCAGGATCTTATGGAAGGGAACGTTGAAAACTAAAATTTAATTAATTATTTTTTTAAAAAAGAATCAGATGACTTGTGCCAGAGCATCATAGATTTTGACCTGGATGAACTTTTAGAATTTCTCAAGCACATTTGCCTCATTTAACATGTGAGGAAACTGAAGCCCAAAGACTTTAACTGACTTGATCAGGGCTATAAAGTTATTTAAGTGTCATACATGTGATATGATTCTGAATCTTCCCAACTCTAGTCCAGCATTCTATCCACTCTGCTAGGTTGGCTATTATTGTTGTGGCTCTTTCTACAAGCTAGCTGTATGATTTTAGGCAAATCACTTAACCTCTTTGGTTTTTAATTTTTCCACTTCTTAAATGAGAGAATGACTATAAGTTCTTTAAGGTCTCCCATAAGGGTGGTGATTTTAGACCTTTCCCAAATTAGGTAATCATGAAAGATATACACATCTGGTTTGAATCCATCAACAAATGGGAGTGAAATCATTGCAAACAAGTCTTTTAATTAATTTAGGTAACTGTGTGTTTTGATCAGTGATCACTGGATGAATGCAGATAATACCTCACAGAAATTATTTGTGATAAATTAAAGAAACTCAGTCATTTTCTATACATCTATATATTATAATAGGGCATTTTAGAAGTGAGTTCAAAAGTGAAGACATTAAGCATCAGGTGTTCTCACACTCAGGGGCACCATGCATGTGTGCTAGAGCATATGAGTGTGTGTGTGTGTGTGTGTGTGTGTGTGTGTGTGATTTTATTCTTCACCTATTCCCTTACTCTCTGCAGCTGATATTCTTGAAATTGGTATGGAGTACTTGCAGTTGCTCACCTGGCTTGACTCAGGTCAAAGGCATGGTATGTGTCAGGGGCAATGCTTATATTTAAGTCTTGATGGTTCTGAAGAGAGGTCCCTATCCATTTTTCCATGCTGCCCTTCTAATTCTGAGAATAGTAATTGAATTGAAACTACATTACTATTCCTGAAAAGGCATATTAATTTGTTGCCAAATTATTCCATTAACTATACCTTTTCATATTGAGCTACAACTCCATGGCTATGATTCCTCTAGGTATAATCTTGCCCTATTACAATATAAACTCTTTGAGGACAGTGACTGTCATGCTTTTTGTGTATGTTATGTTTTGGTGCATATTTATACCACCTAAGACTAACTCCCTATCTAAACATCATTAGAGATTTTTGCTGTATTCACTTATAAGGGTAAAAAATACTCTTTACTCATATGATATGATAAGGGAGATGGGGTGAGGTCAATCTCCTTCCCTTCCCTTACCACCTTAGGCAATGTGGCCTCAAGAAATGGAAGTGCGGCTTTGATATTTTTATTTGTTCTTTCATTCTAGGTGCTGGGAATGAAGTGTGACCCATGGGAATATGAAAATCTAGGAATCTGAACCACATGTCGCAGCCAGCCTATTAACAAGGACCTGAGGAGCAGGGGTCTGAGCATGGACTTCAACTTAGTAGAAATAATGCTATATAGAAACTGAGACAATCTCCAAGTCTAATCCATCTCCCCTGTCTAAAGGCTCAAGTGGTAAGTGTCTGAGTAAAGTATGCCCCAATGGAATTAGGTTGAAATGTTTATGTTGGTTCTAGCCTCATCTGTGAAACAAATATCCCAGAAAGACAGGCTGAAAACTTTCATTGTCCTGTGACAATCACAGGGGATTTTTTCTCTTAGTCATTGCTGTCAAGATTCTTGCTAGCATCCTCCTATTTAGGTTGATCCTTCACCTGGAAGATGGTCATCTACCTGGGAGTCAGTGTGGCTTCAGAAAGGGTGAAGGAACAATCAACATGGTGTTTGCTGCCTGACAACTCCAGGAGAAATGCCAGGAGCAGAATAGAGGTCTGCATGCAATGGTTGTAGATATGATAGTATCAATGCCTTTGATACTACTAGTCATGAGGGCTTATGGAAAATTATGTCAAAATTTGATTGCCCAGAGAAATTCATCAGTATTGTGCATCAATTTTACAATGGCCTGATTGATCTTTCTTCCTACAAAATCTCTTGACATCACTCTGCCTTGTTATCTTCTTGCTTATCTGACCAATACTTTTCTCTCTCTTTTGCTGGAACCTCCTCTAAATCACACCCTCTAAACATAAGTTTCTTTCAGTGTTCAATCTTGGGACCTCATCTCTTCTCCCTTTATCCTACTTCACTTGGTAATCTCATTAAGGTATATGGATTTAATTATAGTCTCTCTTCTGATGATTCTCAAATCTACTTTTCCTGCCCCATCTCTCTGCTGATCTCCAATCTCAAATTTCCAACTACCTTTTAGACATTTGAAATTGGATATCTAGTAGACATCTTAAACTCAATATGTCAGAGAAGTGTAACACTATCCTCTTAGTCTCCTAGGCTTCCAACCTAGAAGACATCCTAGATTCTTGTCTATATCTCACTCCCTTCTATATCCACACTGTTGCCAAGACTTATTAATTTTACCTTTCCAACATCTCTAACATATACTCCATTCTTTCCTCTGACTGCCCCCATTCTGACACAGGCCCTCTTCATCTCATGCCTGGAATATTGCAATCATCTGCTGGTAGTTCTGCCTGTTTCACATCTTTCTTTTTTCCAATCTATACTACATTCAACCTACACAGTGATTTTCTAAAAGCTAAGGTCAATTTTCCAAAATATAGGTCTAATCATGCGATTCCCAAAATCCTGTGATTCCTTAGTGCCTACAGTATCAAATACAAAATATTTTGCATTCAAAGCCCTTTATAACTTAGCCACTCCTACTTTTCTGTCCTCTTGTACCCTACTCCCCAACAGGTATTCTTCATTCCAGGCCTCTGGGCTGTTCCACTAACAAGACTCCTTCTCTTGGCTCTGATCATTCTCTCTGGTTGTCCCTCATGCCTAGAATACTCTCCCTCCTCCACTCTGTCCTGACCTTCCTGGCTTCCTTTTAAGTTCCAACTAAATTTCTCTTTTATATAGGAAGTTTTATCCAACCCCTCTTAATTCTAATGCCTTCCTCTTGTTAATTATTTCCTCTTTATTCTCTATATAGCTTATTTTGTATATGTGTTTATACTTTGTCTCTCCCATTAGACAGTAAGTTCCTTGAGGGCAGAGATTATCTTTTGCCTCTTTTTGCATGCACAGAGTTCAGCATAGTGCCTGGAAGGTAGTAGGCACGTAAATGTTTATTGATTGATGCTAAGTGGTTAAATAGAACTGGGTTAGTATCATTAGACCTTTAACATTGTGAAACATGACTGGTAAGGGTTTGGGGCAATGACAAAGAAGAGAAACTCTTCAAACCCCTCAGAGTATCTAGAGAAGGGGTGTGTGTGTGTGTGTGTGTGTGTGTGTGTGTGTGTGTGTGTGTGTGTGTGTGTGTGTGTGTGTGTGTAGAGGGAATAAAATATGACCATCCTGGTCCTTGCACAGTAAAGCAAGAGTTAATCGTGTTACACATATGCATCCCCAGTTCTTAGTAAAATTCCTGACATATAAGTTCTAAAGAAACGGGTTTCTTTTTCATTCATTTTTAAACATGTAAAGAAATCACTTAAAACATCCATGCACATGCACACACACACACGCACACACACATCCCCTTTTCAAGTAACATATAGGGTTCTATACTAATTTCAGGATTTCGAAAGTACATTTTTCTCCCCAAGAAAATCACTAGAATAATGGAATTGCCTCCTCTAGAGGCCTTAGCACAACATTACTGGGGTGATAAAAGAATCTACAGAAAGATTCAGTAATGTGTCATGTCATAAGAACATTCTGCTTTACCCAGACAGGAAGCTAAACTTTGACCTAACATTGTAGACTCCCTAATCATAATCTGAAGGGCAGTACTGCTCAAACTAAACTTCTTCACTTCTTCTTACTCCTTTCGGGCATGAAGCAAATAATTCTGGAAAGCAACATACGAGATTTGATATGGTAAAGCTAAATATTAGATTGGTATTAATTTTGTAGAACATAAACATGGCATAATATAGTAGTGTCAAACTCAAACAGAACCAGGATACTAAGCCCCATTTAAGGAAAACTAAGGGTTGCATATTGACTTAGAAAGCCACATATTAACATTAACTATGGTCTATTGTATTTTTATTTTCTTATTTTTCATAATTGAAAAATAATTAAAATATAATTATTTTAATCTGTTTTGATGGCATTCAAATGTTACATGGAATATTTGACACCTGATATAATGGATATTGTCTAATAATTAAAGTTTTAGTTCCAAATCTCACTAGCAAACTAGTTGTATGATCCTGAGTAAATCACTTAAACCTCCTTCAGGCCAAGCTTCCTCATATAATACTACCTATAGTAGCTACGTCAACAGGTTGTTGTAAGATCATATGAAACAAACGATATAAATTGCTTTGCAAACCTTAAAACTCCATAAAAATTCTAGTTATTATTTACTTTGTCATTTTTGTTATTGTATCACATAGTCAACAGAGGGTTTGTAGTTCAGTGAAGAATAGTTTTAAGTCTAGTCTCTTATAAAAGCTGTTTGACCCTGGTTAATATGGGTACTTAAAATCTTTATGTTATGATAAATTCATTAATACTTAACAATTAGGCCATGAAAGGTAGGGACATGGTTGGTGGATAGAGTTCCCACACCAAGAATGTATATGCTGTGTAATTGCTGGTGAACTGTTTCCAAATGAGTGGTAATCTCTATTCTATTAGCAAAGACTTGAAAAATAAAAAAAACTAGTGATGCTGACATGAAAAACCATTTGAAGTTTAAGAATTCTATTTGGATATTATTCTCTCTCATCAATCCACAAAACAGGTAGGTCAATATACAATATGAATGAACTGGAGAAATTACCCAGATGTTTACAGAAGTGCTAAGGTTTGTTTTTCAACTGTAAATAAACAAGACATTGAAACAAAATCAATTACACCAGGAGGACCTTTGATTGTTGGTCATGACTGAATATCAAAAACACTGAGGAAAATGATAAAAACCAATTTAAGCCAGTGTCTGGAACTATCAATTATTAATTCAGTTTTAGTAATATTTAATTGGACACCCATGTCTCTATTTCTTCACTAGAAGCTGATAAAATGTCAGAAGTAGAGGAACAATTAGGACTAATCTTCAAATACATCTGAGTGTCATCTGCATAAGAATGGAAATCTAATCCAAGTCTTCTCTGAAAGGAAGGATATAAATGCTGAATAATAATGAAGGAAACCCAAGGCATAAAACTGGAAAGCACAGAAGACATCTGAAAGGGGTAGAATTAAAATCACCAAGAGAAAGACTGCATAGGATCAGATAAATTTGATTAAAACCTAGCAAATGTGAGTTCTATTGAGGACCAGAAGTATAATATGCAAGATTTTCAAGGAAGAAACAACCATATTTTCATATTTTGACTAGATCTGGTCTGATAATAATTTAGGCATGAAGGAGGGTATGTTCACATTTCTAGTCTTTTTGTAGTCTTTGACTTTTAGGAATAAGTACAGAATTCACAATGTTATATACATAGTACAGAATAGATCAGGGATAGATGAAATGGTTTTTGTGAATAATCTCCTTTTTACAATGAATATATTAAAGAAAAAAAAATTATACACCAAACATAGTACTAGGGAATAAAAATGCAAAGTGACAAAGCCCCTACTCTAAAGTGTCTTATATTCTCCAGGAGGAAGACAACACATATAGGGTAGTTGGGTCTAGAGAATCATGGAGATGATGAGTGAGGTCCTTTCCTCCCTCTCCTAATTATCATTTACATAGTACTTCTTATGAGTCAGGCGCTGAAATAAGCAATTTACAGTTGTTATTCCATTTGAGACTCAGAACAACCCTAGGAAGCAGGTACCATTATTTTCTCCCCCTTTTTTAACAGATGAAGAAACTGAGGTAAACAAGGATTAAGTGACTTGCCCAGTATCACACAGCTGCTAAGATTGTTTTTGAACTCTTCTTCCTGACTCTAGGCCCAGTGCTCTATACACTGTTCCACCACTGCCCCTTCCCTCATAATAAAGTTGCAGTATCTAAGACATCATATTGAGAACCCTAAGACTGATACAACACCCCCTTGTCTCTCTCAAGGACAATATGAAGTCACTGATGCAAAACCACTCCTATCCTGGGTCTCCTTGATTCCTGGATAGTCTAGTCTGGTCAATATTTTTCTGAACTGCCATTACATTGTTAAGTTATTTGATAATGCTAATGCTGAGATATATCTAACTTTTCCAGGTTTATAGCCTTCTTTGGACTCAGGGATTTCTGCCTCTCATGAAGTAGGTGGCAGTGGTGGTGAGGGGTGGGGTTTGAGGGAAGGGAAATAAAAGAAGAAGCTTTCACTTGAAGTCAGCTTATCCAAGCAGTAAAATTTTGTTTTTCCCCCTTATCTATAATCAGTTCTTTTAAGCAGCAAAGCCTTTTCCCTCTCATTGGCTTTTCTAAGGAACAGATGTTGATACAGGCTGTGGGGTCTTGCTATTACCCACTTTTGAAAACTCTTTTTGGACTCAGCTCAGAGAAATCTTCTCATACCCAATCAGATGTATAGTCTTCTTGACCAAGTCTACTTTTTCAAAGCCTGGTCCCTTACATGAAATGACTTGGTCCTTTTTTATGGTGATAAATCGTATTAATAAAAAACTTGAAATTTTAGCCACCTATCCATTTGCCATCAGCTGCCCCACTTGGTTTGGACTCTAACATCTTTTCACCCCCATCCCCTCCCCTCAAGATAAGCTCATTACCAGTAAACACCATGGAGATCCTTTCAGCTCTGGTACTCACACATTATCAGGTGAGGGTACTCGGTTTGCTCTGCCCCTCTGACTAGAGGCCTGGATTGTGGAGCAAAAAAATTCTTTCTTAGATTTACTTTATCGAGGACTCTAAATCGCAGCCAGGTCTTTATTTGAGTAGACTAAGCTACTCTACTTAGTCTCGTCACCACCACTATCACCATCATCACCACCATCAACAAGTGCCAGAGTTGGATACCCTCTCGTGTCTCTTCCTACTTTTTTAGTATCTTTTTATGTATTGTCTTCCCTCATTACATTGTAAGTGCTTTTGAAGGCAATAACTGGCCTTCTGATTTTTATTTTGAACACAGCACAGTGTACGGCACATAGTAGGTGCTTAATAAATATTTATCATATCATACAATAATATGGCAATTGGTTCTAGCCCAATGGAAATATACAATGGAAAATTTTTTAAATAAGCTTTTTAAAAATATATTTGTCATGTACTATAACAACAAAGGATAAGAAAAATGTATTTCTAATTCATTTATAGTGAAGTAACAGAGTAGTTATAGAAATAAAAGTTGAAAAATTAAAAATCACTGAATATTATTCCTAAAAATAGTAATGATATGACAAAAAATGTCATTATTGACATTTAAATTATTTTAGCAGTATATATTTAACTGTCTTCTCTTTCTTTAAATCTTCCTTACATACACTGGTAGCTGCAGAGAACTTCATTCATATCTCATCAAATAGGCATGCTTCAATCAACTTTGGGATCAGCTTCCAAAATGTGTTGCTCTGCAACTTCCATAGCTTGAAAAATAACTTTAAAATTCTTTGAGGGTGAGCTCCTTCATTTGCACATTGTTGTGCATCATTGTTGGATCCTCAAACAATGGTTGATCTAATTGAAGATCATCATCAGTCAGCTCTAACTGAGTATGAATTAGGCAATTCCTGGACGTTGTCATTTTCTAGTTCATCAAAACCAAGCTTTCTTCTAATGTTTGTTTCTTCTAAAACACTCTGCTTTTGAGAGGAAATTATCTTCAAAATGATTATTGGCACAGTGCGGCAAAATGTGTTTCCAGATTACACTCATGCTGCTGGCAGTTACTTATTGCCAAATAAGGAGAATGCTTTTGATTGCAGCTTTATTGTTGTAATTTTTCTATGATCAGTTAAAGAAATTACACGGCTGTCTGTATATGGTTTTTCAATTGCCTGGTCAATTTTTTTTTCTTAAAATAGTAGACTTTAAATATTTTAATGGTTCTTTGGTCCACGGATGGCAATAAAGACATATTCTGCGGCAAAAATTATATTTACCTTTTCACACAATGATCCAAGTGCAGCTGTATGACTGGGGACATTATCTAAAGTCAGTAATGCCTTAAAAATAATATTGTCCTCACAAAATTTTTCAACACTTGGCCTAAAATAAGTTGAAAATGGATCTTCAGAAACCGTTTTAGTCTCCCCTACTTTCTTATTTGACCAGAAGAACTAGAAGCTATTAAAGTCTGTAGTTTCTCGGGGTGCAAGGATTTTGAAACTGATAAATAAGCAGTGGTTTTAACTTCAAAATCCCCTTCTGTATTACCTCCTAATCAAAAATTCAAAATCAAAAGTCTTAGGCAATACTTAAACATTTTAGATCTAAGTTGAGTTTTTTTCCCCTCTTTCTTAGAACTGTTTCTGGATGACATTGTTTTCTAGGATACTCCTGTTTTGTCCTTGAAATGTTTCCATTGAAAATGTTTCAATCAGTCTATCCTCTTTCTTCAATTATTTTCATCAAAACATCCAGATTATTCAGCTGCCATGTCCTCATTTACACTGGTGACATCTCTGATAATTTTAACATTAGGTGACTGAACTTGATTTTTTTAAAGCAAACTAACCAACCAAAACCTGCAGTAAAAGTTTCTTCACTCTCTGCTTCAGTTCCATTTTTTTCCACTGCCTTAAATAAACTTCAAGCTTTTGTCTGAATGACAGCTCTGCTAAGAGCAATGCATTTCCTTTAAAATTTCAATTTTCAATCCATACAACTAAAAGACTCTTTTCCATCATTGCAATACTTCTATTCTTTGTACATTTTACTTGTTAACTTTTGTTTTTTGTTTATTTGCAAACCACTAAAAGCCGATGTAATCTTACTCTTTCATTTTATTTCACTTGTGTGTTTTATAATATCAATTAACATAGATTGAGGCATTCAAATATCTCATCTTATTTTTATCTTTCTATGACCTCATCCATGCCATTCAATTTCATCACACTTTTATTCTAATATATAAACAAGCCTCTTCTTACTTGGACTGTCAGTATTTCCATCTGAAATAGTCTTAGCTGCCATAATGCTTTAGTTTGTTGTTGTTGTTTTTCTAAGGCACTTTTTTACCAGGCCTTTTTACTTCACTTGGTAAGGAGATGTTTTCACACAGGTTTCACTCACTCTCCAATTCAAATCATCAAATGTTTATTCTGCATGTGGTATGTGTATGTTTATACTGAGCTGATATATGACTCACTTTCATTCACAGAGAATCTTAGGCAATTTGCTAAAAAACCTTCCTTGGATGTGATATCATAATTCTTTGAGAAAGTCATTAATTTCTCCATTCCTCAATTTCTTATCCTGTGAAATTTAAAAACTGAATGAGATAATGACTTCACTTAAGCCCTCTTATGTCCCTCTCCCCATGCAACTCTTATTTTTCTGTATTGACATTTAATGACGGGGAAACCACCACAGAGCTTATTTCAGAAGTGGGATATCAATCCCTGGGAAGACTGGGTAGAAGCAGGCAGAATTCTAGTACCAAAGGAGCTAATGTTCCAAGCAGGGCACTAAGGCAAGGACAATAAGAGGGCCAATTTCTGGAACCAGGGCATAATTTCAGACTGAGAAGAATATTGAGGATGTTTGAATCAGAGTATCTATTCCTTAGGGACCAGAACTGTTCCAGTTCTTGGATCAGCACTAAGGCTATAAGTAAAAGTTAGGTGGCACTAATGTTTAGAAGCCTTAAAAACCTAGAGAAAACTTCCTAACATTTCTCCCTTCTTTTCTCCTTTTATTGCCACATCCCTAAGTGGAAGGGCCTGTCTTCTAAACTATTGAAATTGTCCCTTAAATGCTCTCCCAATATTTATTCTTCTTTCCATCCTATCCTTTACACAATTACCAAAACAATCACCTTAATGAACAAGGTTGATTGCAATATTAACCTGCTCTGGCACCTTCAAAATTCCACTATGCTTACAAGATAATGGAAAGAGTATTTTAGTCTGGTAGTCAAGGTACTCTAAAATTCATCTTCAAACTAACTTTCATCATTTTTTTTATGTTTTAAAAATTTCCTGGCTGTGGATTCTCAAATATATCAGCCTAGGACAGGAGTCCATTAATTAAATATCTGTAAGTCACCTACTTGAATTTCTAGGAGCCAAGATGGCAGAGTGATTGGTAATTACTATCTCTGTCCATTTGTTGACTTTGAAGAGCCCAAAGAATATTTCCCCAGGAAAAATCCTGGAACAGTGGGATCAGCCAAAGGGGTAAACAGTCTCTTAGCCTGTGAGGTTAAGAAAATTGCTAAGGAAGGTCCCTCTTGCTGTGGCTAAAAAGGACCAGCAAATGACCAGAACTATCCCAGACAGCCCCACCTCAGCAAACTGGGAGAAAATACTGAGTCCCAGGGAGTGAAGCTGGCAACCACCACCAGGACCCCAGGCATGCCTCAGCACCCCAGGGTAATCAGGAAGACATTAGCAAAGATGGGATCACCAACCCCTAAGCTTTCCTGTGCTCAAGCTCAGCAGAGGAGACCTCCTGTGGCCAGACCACTCTTCCCCCACACTTAGTGCAGCTAGCTCCAGGGTAACTCCAGGGAGATTCGAAAAGACTTCACTTGGCCTGTGCTTTCTAGAACCAACCAGCTCAGCACCAAATGCAGCATTTTAGCTTCTAGTTGAAAGAATCAGAGGCCACAACATATAAAACCTCAAGTTCTAGGCACAAGAACTGTGGCACAGGGCTCCCTGTGCCACAGAAGCAGAGATCTGCTTTAACAGCCAGGAAAAGATTGATCATCATGAGTAAGAAGCAAAGCAGAAAAGAAAAGACCATAGAATCATTTTATTGGGACAAGGATCTAAACACAAATACCAAAGAGGTCAACAATGAGACTGTACTCCCATCTGAAACTTCAGGAGGAAATATGAAATGGTCTCAAGCCCAAAGAGCATTCTTGGAAGAGCTTAGGAAGAATTTTAAAAACCAAATTAGAGAAATAGAAGATAAACTGGCCAATGGTTTTAAAAATAGAGAAAAAGAAATCACAGAAGAATTTAAAAGGAAAACTGGGCAAATGAAAAAGGAAGTACAAAAATCTAACTGGAGAAAACAACTCCTTAAAAGGAACAACTGGACAGATGGTAAAGGGGATGGAAAAGTTATCTGAAGAAAATAATGTGATAAAGATTACAATCAGGCAAGTAGAAGGTAATGATACCATGAGACATCAAGAATCAGTCAAACAGAATCTAAAGAATGAAAAGATGAAAGAAAATGTAAAATATCTAATTGGAAAAATAACTGACCTGGAAAATAGATACAGGAGAGAAAATATAAGGATTATTGGTCTACCAGAAAGCCATGATGAAAAAAACAGCCCAGACAATATCTTCCAAAAAAATCATCAAATAAAAGTGCCCAGAAGGCCTACATCCAGAGGGCAAAATAGTCATTGACAGAATCCAGCACTCACCTCCTGAAACGTATCCCAAACTAAAAATATCAAGGAATACTACTGCCAAATTCCACAACCATCAAGTGAAGGAGAAAATACTGCAGGCAGCCAGAAAGAAACAATCCAAAAATTGAGGAGCTACAGTCAGAATCACACAGGATATTGCAGTTTCTACTTTAAAAGATCAAGGGAATATGATATTCTTTAATGCAAAGGGGCTGGGTCTACAACCAAGGATCAATTACCTAGCAAAGCTGAGCATAAAATTCCAGACAAGGAGATGGCCATTCAATGAAATAAGGGATTTCCAGACCTTCCTGATGAAAAGGTCAGAGTTCAATAGAGAATTTAATTTTCAAGCACAGGTCTCAAGAGACATATAAAAAGGCAAACAGGGGAAACAACTTGTTATTCAATATGAGCAAACTGTTTACATCCCTATAAGGGAAGATAATGCTTGTTAACCTTGAGAACTGTATATTTAATGGGATATATAAAAGGGATGTACATAGATAGAGGGAGTGGTTATAAAGTGAATGATGTCATGATAAAAAATGTGATTTAAGGGTGCAAAGGGATTGCAATAGGAGATGTGAAAAAGAGGAGGCAGAAAATGGTAAATTACATCACAGGAAGAGGCACAAAGATATACTACAGTAGAGGGAAAGGGGAGGAAGATGAGCATTGCTTGAAAGTTACTCTCATCTTATTTGGTTTAAAGAGGGAACAACAAACTCAATTAAGTATAGAAATATAATTAGCTCTATAGGCAAAAAGAGGGGAAAGAGGAAAGAAAAGGGAGGAGAGGTTAAAGGGAGGTAAGAAGCAGTAAGGGAAAAGGAGAATAAAAGGGAGGGGAGCTACAAGAAGGGAGGGAGGACTAAGGAAGATGGTGGTCAAAAATTAAAACTCTATTGTTGAGGGGAAAGAAGGACTAAAAGCATAAGTGGGGGGAAAGGGGATGGAGAGAAAGACACAGATAGCAATCATAACTGTGAATATGAATGGGATGAACTCTCCCATAAAACAGAGACAAATGGCAGAATAGATTAAAAACCATAATCCAACAATATGTTGCTTACAAGAAACACATTTGAAACAGGGGCATGCACACGTGATAAAGGTAAAATGTTGGAGTAGAATATATTGGGCTTCAGCTGATGTAAAAAAAGCAGCGGTAGCAATCTTAATCTTAGACAAAGCAAAAGCAGAAAATGATCGAATCAAAAGAGATAAGGAAGGAAACTATATTCTGCTGAAAGGCACCATTGATAACGAACAATTTCATTATTAAACATATATGCTCCAAGTGGTATAGCATCCAAATTCTTAGAATTGATGTGAAGGGAGTTACAAGAAAAAATGACACCAAAACTTCACTAGTGGGGGACTTCAACCTCTCTCCCCTCTGAACTTGATCGATCTAACCTCAAAATAAACAAGTTAAGGAGGTGAATAAAACTCTGGATAAGGTACATGCTATAGATCTCTGGAGAAAACTGAATGAAGACAGAAAGGGATATACCTTTTCTCAGTGGTACATGAAATATATACAAAAACTGACCATGTACTAGGCCATAAACACCTCACAATCCAGTGCAGAAAGGCAGAGATAGTCAATGCATCCTTCTTAGATCATAATGCAATAAAAATTATGTGTAACGAAAGGCCATGGAAAGATAAACCAAAAATGTATTAGAAACTACAGAATCTAATCCTAAAGAATGAGTGGGTTAAACAACAAATCATAAAAACAATCAACAACTTCATTCAAGAGAAGGTGGCCTCGCCCTACCAGATCTCAAATTGTATTATAAAGCAGCAATTATCAAAACCACTTGCTACTGGCTAAGAAACAGAGAGGTAGACCAGTGGAATATGTTAGATACTCAAGACACAACAGTCAATGAACACAGCAATCTGCTGTTTGATAAACCCAAGGACCCCAGTTTCTGGGATAAGAATTCGCTGTTCGAGAAAAATTGCTGGGGAAACTGCATAACGGTGTGGTGGAAACTGGTCATAGACCAATGCCTAACATCATACACAAGAATAAAGTCCAAACGGATACATGATCTAGGTGTAAAGATTGATGTTATAAATCAATTAGTGTTGCAAGGAATAGTATATTTGTCAGCTTTATGAAAAATGTAGAAATTTTTTATCAAACAAGAGACAGAGGACATTATGAAGTGCAAAATGGATAATTTTGATTACATTAAATTAAAAATTTTTTACACAAACTAACTCAATGCAACCAAGATTAGGAGGGAAGTAGAAAACGGGAAAAGAATTTTTGCAACTAGTGTCTGTGATAAAGGTCTCATTTCTAAAATATATAGGGAACTGAGTCAAATGTACAAGAATACAAGTCATTTTCCAAATGATAAATGATCAAAAGATATGAACAAGCAGTTTTCAGAGGAAGAAATTAAAGCTATCTGTAGTCATATGAAAAAATACTCTAAATCACTATTGATAGAGAGATGCAAATCAAAACAACTCTGAGGTACCGTATCACATCTATCAGATTGGCTAACATCACAAAATAGGAAGATGATAAATGTTGGAGAAGATATGGGAGAGTTGGTATACTAATTCAATGTCATTGGAGCTGTGAACTGATCCAACCATTCTGGAGAGGAATTTGGAACTATGCCCAAAGGGCTACAAAAATGTGCATACCCTTTGACCTAGCAATATCGCTTCTGGGACTCTGTCCCAAAAAGATCATACAAATGGGAAAGGTTCCACATGCACAAAAATATTTATAGCAGTTCTCTTTGTGGTGACCAAAAACTGGAAATCAAGGGGATGCCCATCAATTGAGGAATGGCTGAACAAGCTGTGGTATATGAATGCAATGGAATACTATTGTGGTATAAGAAATGATGAACAGGAAGACTTCAGAGAGGCCTGGAAAAACTTATATGAACTGATGCTGAGTGAAAGGAGCAGACCAGGAGAACTTTGTACACTGCAACAAACACAGCATGGGAGGAATTTTTCCAGTATATTTAGCACTTCATTGCAATGCAAGGAGTTTAAAAATTCCCAATGGACTCTTAAGGCAAAACGCTTTCTACATCCAGAGAAAGAACTATGGAACTGGATCACAGAATGAAGCAGACTATTTTCTTTTGTATTATGTTTTGTTTTATGGTTTCTCCCATTCATTTTAATTCTTCTATGCAATATGACTAAGGTAAAAAATGTATTTAATAGAAATATGTGTAGAACCTATATAATATTGTATCCCCTCTAAAGAAGGGAGTGAGGAGATAGGGGAGAAGGAGAGTGAGGGA
Organism: Notamacropus eugenii; assembly: GCF_028372415.1. Classification (NCBI taxonomy): domain Eukaryota; kingdom Metazoa; phylum Chordata; class Mammalia; order Diprotodontia; family Macropodidae; genus Notamacropus; species Notamacropus eugenii. The sequence goes on along the minus strand of NC_092875.1, from coordinate 134,441,590 downwards.
GGGAAAAAATCTAAGATAAGTGGAAGTGATTGTAGAACACTGAAAACAAATAATATAATTTAATAATAAAAAGACTAACTGTAAAAAAATAAAATTTTCCTAACTGGACAAACAGTTTGAAGGAATTTCCCTGTGTCTCCCCACTCCAGTGTCCATACTGATCTCCTAAAAGTACAGGTCTTACCTTGTTATTCTTCTATTCGATAAACTCCAGTGGCTCCTGATTATCTCCAGGATCAAATATAAAACATTTAACTCTTAGAGTACTTTACAATCTGACCCCTTCCAATCTTCTTAGACCCCACTCCACTTCACATATTCTTTGATCCAGTGACATTAGTCTCTTTGCTGTTCCTTAACTAAGACACTGCATCTCCCATCTCTAGGCATTTTTACTGCTCCATGTCTGGAATTCTTTCCTTCTCATCTTAATTTCACATCTTCCTTACCATGTTTCAGTTCTCTGCCCTTTAAAATCGTTACCAACTATGTTTAGTGCATTTCATTCCCTTATTTGGTTATCTACAATTTATACTGTCTGTGTCTTCTTTGTGCATTGATATTTTCATGTTGCTCTCCTGTTAGATAGCTAGCTTCTTAAGAACAAGTACTGACTTTTTTCTCCATTCTTTATATCCTTAGCATTTAGTACAGTGCCTGTAACACAGTGGACACTTAGTGTGTGCTGACTGACTGTTGATAAGCTAAACTGATGAATTTAAGTTGGATAATGAAACATAGAAACATAGACAGCTTAACTGCATTGAGATGAAGGCTTGTGTTTTCATTTCCAGTCACCTTTTTAAAATATTATTTCGTCATGGTTGAGAACCATTTAAAATCTATCACAGGGAAGAACAATTAGTATATTCAGGGAAACTAATTCAATTTCAATTTATATTCTAATTAGGAAAGGTAATTCTTGTTTGGGCAATAGTTTATCTTGATGAATGAAGATTGCTTCAGCTTTATTTCCATTCTTCCCAAATTTATAGACAAATCTGGATCCCAGCTTCCCCTCTTCCCCCACTAAACGTGTGAGTTGGTAGGCCCTAATCCTGGAATAGGGCACCTCCACAATTCCACTTGCTAAAGTTCTTTAAGATTCACATTAGTTGCTACTTTTCCTGTGAAGCCTACCTTAATCACATTAGCTAGAAGCTATCCCTCTTTCCCTAGTCTTTCATAACTTCTCTACATATACCAAATTGTAGTTCATTTGAATTTTTTTGTCTGCATATTCAGATACATTAGATTATAGTCTCCTAGAGGACAGTGTCTTCTTTTTCAATCTTTTTATGTTCAACAGTTATCATAGTACACTTTACAACAGTAAATAATTAATAAATATTTGTTATATTAAATTCAATTCAAAAAAGAATATGTCTTTCCCCTTCTAAATAAAGAGGGATATTCTCTCAGAAGAGTTCACTGTTGGTTTAACTGAACTGTTTTTCTTTGTCATGTGGGAATATTCTATGGGGCTATAGTATCCTAGAAAATTACTAGGTACTAAAAAATACATCGATAAAACAACAATAAAAGAGAATGAGTCTTCTACATCATGAAGGTCCATTAAGAAGATAGGATTATTTTTTAAAGCATTTAAGTGCAATGAAAACAAAAATAACTGAAAAGCTATCTCAATGACCCATATAAAGAATATGTTTCTTTAAAAAAAATAATACTTGGGGGGGAATTATTATCTAACTGAAAAAAGATACAAACATTCAAAGGCAAAAGCATTAATATATGTAATGAAATTTAACTCTGCTATGAAATCTAATGAAACTATTTTGAAGCACCATACTAAGAGTAGAGTGCTAGGCAGGGTTGAAAAGATTTGGATTAAAGTCTTACCTCTGACACCAGTTTTGTGATGCTGGGTAAGTCAATAAACTTTTACTTTTCTTAACCCACTTCTAAGGCCTTCTATGCTATATATGTGTGTGTGTGTGTGTGTGTGTGTGTGTGTATATACATACATATACACATATATGTATGTATATGTATGTGTGCATATATATATACATATATATGTGTATACACACACACAATTCTATATAAGAAAGGAATGGAGGAATGGGTGGTAGGAGTTCTGTATGCCGATAAAATTGCTGACACTGTAGCCCCATAGAATATTCCCACATGACAAAGAAAATGAAGAACTATGCTAATCATACCTCATATAGTATAAAGGTTATTAAAAAAAACAAACTATAACCTAGAGAATGATATAACATGACAGAGAGCTCCCAAGAGCCAGAAAGTCCTAGGTTCAGATGCTGCCTCTGATACATATTGGTTTTGTAACACTAGACAATAATTAACCTTTAAGTGTTTTAGTCAACTTTTTAAGACTATAAGAACAGGTATGATGCTGACCAGTATTTGTAGAAGGTTTTTCTTCACATCGTTCAAATCAGAGGTCCAGTGCCTATCATTATCCCTAACATGCAAAGTCCATGACACAAGCTTAGTTCTTGTGTCCTGATACCTGGGTGATAATGGAGTACAATGCCTTAAAAGGGAATCAAATCTCTAATCACACACTGTTTTACCATGGCTCCTCCTCAGTAGAAGGAAGCATATCCCATTTTAGCTAACACAAATTAAGAAAGGTGTATGGTGACATTTTTTATGGTGTGTTTATGAATAACAAAATCTCATAACCACTAAAATGATTTCATATTACATGCTGTAAAGTCCAAGAAAATGGAAGATGTCTCCATGGAGCCTAAGAAAGAATTTATGTAAACTTTATCATTCCACTAAATCAAAATATTTATTTATATACAAATTCAAATAACATTTTTCCAAAACATCAATGGGAAGCAGAGCATCAGGAAATTAATAGTGTTTCTGAGTGGGCCAGGGAAGAAGCTTCTTGATAAAGGGACATTCAATATATAACAGTTCTCTTTTCAACTTGCCCTAGTCCCTTGGATTTGTCTTGAAACATTTCACACTGTAATGGACTTCTAAAATGGACCATCAACTATTGCTAACGATATAAAAGGATCTACAGGAAATGATAAAGGGCAAGGCACAGAGTGATTCTGCCTAAAACGCATTAGCTTAGACATGCGAAGTAAAGGAAGAAGAACATTTCAGAAAAAAGAGGGTGCATATATACCATTCATAATTCTACTCAACATCTGCTCTTGTTTAACAACAGAATACTGCATCTTACCAGTTCTATAGAAGAGCTTATTTTGTGCTCATCAATCTGTCAGTGAGAGGCAGCTTTGTCATAGTAAAGAGGGCACTGAACTTTTAGTACGGAAGGCCTAGATTCAAATGCTATACTTATAAACTTACATACCAGCTGTATGATTCTGTGCACACACATAATGACTCTGTGCCTCCTTTTCTTCATTTGAAAACAAAGGGGTTGGATTCAATGGCTTCTAAGTCTCTCCAGCTTTAAATCTATTATGCTATTAACAAATCTTTAATAAGCAGCAACTGTGTGCAGAACATGCTGCTATGCACTATAGGAAATACAGACCTTAGCTAGGATATGATGCCTTCCTTCAAAGTCATCCAATAAAAGGATATGGTTCAAATATAGATAATTATAATGCATATTTTCTGAGTGTACTAGTACTATAGGCAATGTGGTGTACCAGAACACTAGTTTTGGAGTCATGGTAGACTTCAGTTCTCATTCCATCTCTAAACACTCCACAGCTCTGTGACTATAGGCAAGTCATGAAAATTTAAGAATAGGAAGGGCTTTAGACATCATCAAGCCTAACCCATTTCTAATCAATATTCTCCTCTAAAATTCCCCAATTAATGCTTGTCAAGCGTGTGTTTAAAGATCTTCCCTGAAGAGGAAACAAGTATCTGCACAAAATGAGTATTGTATAATGATAACTGGGCTATTGTGAAGAAAATGCTATATAAATGAGAGATGCAAAAATTACAGCTAGCTGGAACACTGCAAAAGATGTTGGACTTGACACAAAGTTGTTGTTGTTTAGTTGTTCAGTTGTGACCTTGTGGATCACAGCACTAAAGGCCCTTCTGTTCTCCACTGTCTCTCAAGTTCTGTCCAAGTTCATGTCCATTGTTTCCATGACACTATCCATCACATCCTTTGTTGGCTCCCTTTCCTTTTGTCTTCAATCTTTCCCAGCATTAGGATTTTTCTAATGAATCCTATCTTCTCATTAGCTCCTGTTTCAGTATTTGATCTTCTAGTGAACAGCCTGAATTGATTTCTAAGTTTTGACTGATTTGATTTCCTTGATGTTCAAAGGAGTTTCAAAAGTCTTCTCTATTACCACAATTCAAAAGTGTCAATTCTGAGGTTCTCAGTTTTCCTTGTAATCCAACTCTGATATTGCTACTGGAAAAACCATAGCTTTAACTATACCAACCTTTGTTGGCAAGATAATATCTTTACTTTTTAGTTTGCTGTCTAGATTTGCCATAGTTTTCCTTCCAAGGAGCAAATTTCAAAATTCAGACTTAATTGAAGTAGGGAAAAACACAAGACTGTATAGGTGTAACCTAAAAAACATTCCATATGAACATGAAGTGGAATAGATAAATAGATTTAAGAGATTAGATCTGGTAGAGTGCTTGAAGAACTAGGGACAGACATTTCCAACATTGTACAGCAAGCAGTGTACACACACACATACAAAAATATTCTAGAGAAAAAGAAGAGTAAGAAAGCAAAATGACCATCTGATGAGGTTTTATAAATAGCTGAGGAATGAAGGAAAGGGAAAGAAAAGGAGAAAAGGAAAGATATATGCAACGGAATGTAGAGTTGTCACAAAGATCTGTGTTTAAATTTCCATTTCTGACAATATGTGACCTTAGGAAAATCAATATCTCAATAGACATTTACTAAGTACTTACAATGCACCAGATAGTGTGCTAAACATTGGGGATTAAATATAAGCAGAAAGACAGTCTGCCTTCAAGGAGTTTATCTTCTAATGGGGAAGATAATATGTAAAATAGGAAGTTGAAAAGTAAAAGAGTCATGAGAGAGAAAACCCAGAGTCAGGAGTAGAGCCTAGAGATAAATTACGATATGTCTGACTTGGACTCTTTTTTTTAAAAATCGGTTCTGCTAGAAACCAGCCAACCATAAGAAGGTTCTACAGCGTCAGCATGTACTTCCAGTATGAAAAGGCTGCTGCGTTATGTCTTCACATATGACATTGCTTAGGCAAGTCATTTCACCTTTCTAAATCTTAGTTTCCTCAATTGTAAAATGGTGAGACTATCTATGCTGTTTATTTCACAGAGGTTCAAATGAGAACACATATGTAAAACACTATGTAGACTTTAAAGCACCATACAAATGTGAGCTATTGTTAGATTATGCGATCTGTGAAATCTTTCCAGCTGTAAGATGCTATATCTACAATTATACATGGAAAGTTTCTTAGTCTCTTATAGTTCACAGCTAGGAGGTAGAATGGGAGGAGAAGTGAGGCTGGTGAGCTGCACAGCCCTCCCTCACTCAAAACAAAGTCAAGGGCAAGTCATGTCATCATTTCTCTGATGGCATGGTCTTCTTCAGCAACAAAGGATGAACACAACAACCTGTGAGTAGACGCAGCTGCCTAAATGGGGACCCATCTAGCTGGGTAACTCAGCTCCTCCTCTCCTATCTATCTCTCCCTCCCCCTTCCAAATTTGGATGGCCAGAGGACGCCCAGTTAACTTTGGGTTTACTGGCTAGATTTCTTCTTTCCCTTCCCTTCTCTTCCCTTCCCTTCTCTTCTCTTCCCTTCCCTTCCCTTCCTTTCCCTTTCCCCAAACCTTAAACCTTTCTGCACTCTGAAGCTCATAGATTGGACAACACTAGGCCCTTGCCCAAGTTCCACTTAAGGGCTGCTTTCTGGACCTTCCTGGCTTAAGAGTGATTATCATAGTAATTGTTGCTGTTTCCCTCCCAGCCTGAAATAGTTATTTTTCTTGGCCTCATTAAAAGGGCCATCCCCTGACTATTTCTTAAACAGGTTTATTCACTGAATGGGTGTTACCTCACCCTAAGTGAGTACCTGAATAGACCTTGGCCCAAAGGAGTCAAGGTCTCCCATTACATCCTGGGCCATATCCAGTCATCCTGATGAATATCTGGTCACTGCATTCAGATGGCTCTGGAGGAGAAGTGGGGCTGGTAACCTGCACAGCCCTCCCTCACTCAAAACAAAGTGATGTACAAGTCATGTCATCATTTCTCTGATGGCACGATCTTCTTCAGCAATGAAGAAAGAACACAACAACAACAACAAAGAGGTGGAATACATATATACATAAACACACATAGGTATATATATTCCACTAAATATGCATATGTATGTAGGTATACATATATGTATTTGTATATAGAGAAACATATATATCTATACACATACATACATACACACATGCATATAGTTAGCTCATTTGGCTTAAAATATGGTATTGGATTAGAAGGAGAAAGCATCAAGGAGAATTTTTGCCTCAACAGACCATCCTCCAATATTCTGGTTATCTTCTGATTTCTTTCTTTTTATTCAGACTCTGCTTATTTGACTAACTGCTGGCTGCTGTAATCTCCATAGATATGTCTTTAAAAGAGCACTGTTCATCTTTGACAGGTAAATTACCACATTTCATAGGATCACAGTTTTAGAGCTAAAAAACATCTTGGAACTCACTTATTCCAATCCCTTCATTTTACAAACAAAGAATGGAAGAGCACAAACAAGCATTAATCAATTGCCCACTATATGCCAGGGACTATGCTAAGCACTTTCAAATATTATCACATTTGGTCCTCACAACAACCTGGGAAAGTAGGTGCTATCTTTCCATTTTATAGCTGATGAAACTGAGGCAGATAGAGGTAAAGTTATTTGCCCAGTGTCACACAGCCAGTTGGTGTTTCATGCAGATTTGAACTCAGATTTGAACTGGTGTTCTATCTATAGTGGAAAACTAGCTGTTTAGAAACTGATGAGCAGTGAAATTTAAATAACGACATCATTCACAGAAATAATAGTAAACGACAAAACTAGAATTTGAATTAAGTTATCTGAGACTTGAAATCCATTCTTACTGGTGTACTTTGTTCCTATAATCAAGATTTTAATTGATTAATTGAAGAGAGAAGATAGGTGACATGTTATAGTGGATAAAGTCAGAAAGACCTGCCACTGACCCATACTATATTTGTGATTTGAGGCATGTCACTTAACCTTTCACTGACTCAGGCAATTGTCTAAGATTAAAAAAAATGCAAAGCACCATCTCTGGGGTGAAATTCTAAACCTAGGAAGTCACCGTGCCAATTTAATCAGAGTAGTATAGTGAAAAGTCTATTGGCTCAAGAGTCACAAGACACTTAGAACTTAGTCATTTAACCATCTTAGGTCTTAGTTGCATTCTTTGTAAAATGAGATAGTTAGAATAGATGGCCTCTGAGGTCCCCCCAACTCTAAATCTTTGGTCTATGATCCAAGCCTGGGAAAAAAGTAAAATCTTATAGATCTATAAAGTTCACATAAATACTATTTAAGAAATAAAACACAAGTGTAAGAGATGAAATGTTTAAAAATTTAAAAAATTAATAAAAAGTCAACAAATTTATGAAAAGCAGCAACTAATTACATAAAAATGGATCTTTTAAAAATGTGAAAAAATGGTTTATTCACTACGTAGCAACTGTCTAGATAGGACAGCTCCACTATCTGCAGACACCTGATTTTCTACCATTTACCCATACAATTCAATTCGACTTCAGTCACCAAAAGTTTATCTCTGTCTTTCCAATGAAAAAGCAATCTCCCATTATTTTATCTCACTTTAATCTGAAAGAATTGCCCAATTTAGTCAGCAAAATGAGAGGCTAGGGAATGCGACTTAATTCTGTAATGCACTGGGCATTTACTAAGTCTTGATGGCAAGGTACAAAATAGAATTAGTTGAAGGAATTGAACCAGAATCAAGGAAGCTTAGGTATAAAAGACATCCTACAAAGTCATTCAGATAGCAGTACAAATAAGGACATACAACATTTGGCAAAACATAGTGTTGTTTACTTGATTAGAGCACAGAGAGAGTAAAGGGAGAGGATAAGACTCACCATCATTACTCCTTTGGAATGATTCAAAATTGGTAAATGACTGTCTGTAAATCTGAAATCTATTTTCCTGACTTCAATCCTTCCTCTATCCACCCTAGAGAAACGCTTTCTACAGTCTCCTAATGAAGGTATTCTTAACCTTTTGGGGGTAATGGACTACTTTGGCAATTTGCAGAAATCTGTGGTCACCTTCCAAGAATATTTTTGAATGAATAAAATAAAACATATTGAATTTATATTGGAAACCAATTATATTGAAATATAGTTGCATATAATGAAATATGACATATATGTACATGTATATCTATAGTTCTATTTTTATATAGATAGTATATATATAACATATTACACATGCAATATATCTCATAGTCATAGCACTATATAAATTGTGTATATGTTTATTTAAACAGTAAATTATAATATATTTCATCATATTATAACATTTATCTATATAGATCTTGAATTATACATAGTAACATTCATGATCTTGTATTAAGAACCTATGCCATAAACAATCTTGAGCTAAGTTCTATAGGTGATGCTGAATAAAATGAGGTGAAGCAGGTGACCAAAGGCAAAGGGGTTTAGATATGAAGTACCCAAAGGAGATTTTTAGGGGAAGGAATCTATTAGATTTCTCACTAGCTCATTATTAGGTAGAATTCGCAAAACCAGTAAATTTTTAAACTAAGTTTAATTATTTTTGTTGAAATTAGAACAAATAAAAGCACTAAGAATCCAGAAGACAAAGGAGACTACGAACCAGAAAGTGAACCAAAGGATAAGGAAAGGAAAAGAATGCAGAAGGTAGACTTAAATTACTTCACCAGACAAGGAGTCAAGAAAACCTGGGTTTGACTGCATTTCAAACATTTACTAGCTTTGTAACCTTGAGAAAATCACTTAACATCTCTGAGCCCTAATTTCTTCCTCTGTAAAATAGAGGTAATGAAATATTCATTTTGCAGAGTTGATGAAAGGAGCAAATGGGATGGTGCTTGTAAAGTGCTTTGTAAATCTTGAAGTATAATATCAAGGTAAGTGCCATCTAGGGAAGGCCCTATTTGAGCACCTTAAGTATTTTACCATAGGTCAGAAATCATTCAGAAATTGTCAGAGAGTAGACCACAAAGGCATTTGAAAAAAATGAGTGTTAAGCAAAATTGTGGTTTGCATTAAGAATTAAATAAAAAAAAAATAAATTAAATTGTTATATGTGTTCCTTCCTCTCTTTTCTTCATTATCTCTACTTTTCTGTTTCTCTCAGTCTTTCTATGAGCTAATATGGCATCCTTTGTAGGGTATTTGCATTTTATAGAAGATGAAGAGATGTAGTGTTTCATACAAGAGAAAGGCTACATAATATGGTGGGGAATAATTTAGGGAAGTGGGCCATTCTCTAAAAACTTCAAATCACATTTAAACTATATACAATAGTTATTTATTAAGTATTGAACGAATAGATGATAATTTGGATAATTCCATCCCTGTTTCCTTTACAACATGAAATGAGAGTTTTATTGCTGTCCAGGTCAATGTTACTTCATACTTCATAAAAATTCATGTTTCAGCTTTAGAACTTGATCCTCATTGTATAGCTGTTCTTTACAGTGAAAGCATTAAGAGCCTAGGGTCCAGTGGCATAGGTCAGAAAGGCTAGTTCCACCCCTGCCCTTGGCTTAAAATGACAGATGACAGATATTTTAAATGACATCTGACAGATGACAGATATCTTTCTAGGCCCAACTCAAGCTCACTGCCACCTGGAGTGGGGGCTGAGATATTTATGCCAAATGTCACCTGCTGCTTTTAAATTCAGTGGCTGTTGGAGCAAAGGTAGGGAGGCCTCAGCTGTTATCCTCCATTTTGAGGGAAGATATTTATAAATATAATAAATTTGGTTTATAATCTGAAATTCTTATTGTTTTATCCTATCATTTTCTAAACTCTTCATGTCTTTTAGTTGTAGAGCTCATCACTTGCTTCAAGAAATAAATCAATATTTTATGTGGGTCTATAGATTCATATGATTAATGGAATTAATTTCTATATTATATGCATTCTTATAAATGGAAAGCAGATTACTCACTCAAAATTTTAAGAACAGAATTGAAATATAACTGGTCTGTCAACTCACAAAAGAGCTAATGGAATTTCCGTCTTATCGGGACCCTTATAGATGCACAACCTGAATGTTACATATGAACATCTATAAGGAAGTTTTTATTTCTGTAATCCTCCACTAAATGCTTCATCAATGCAGAGGGGTGATCTTGGATTCTTAAACATTTGGCCAGTGAAAGAGGTTTTCCATGCTGTGGGTCTGAGGATGAAGCATATGTCTCTCGGTAAAAGACGAACCTTGGAAAATTAAAAAAGGCTCATCATGAGGTTGACCAGAAGATTAACTTAAAAAAAAGCAACAATTTCTCTCCCCATCCCACATGAATAAAATAGCAGATCATTGAAATGTTAAAGAATTTCTAGAACCTTAAATGTTTTAATGTTTTATATAAATAAGCTTAAAAAAAGATAGATATAATCAGGGAGTGAAGTCTATCAATAGGGAAAATGAGGATAGTCAGTACAAAGGCAAAAAAATAGGAGATGAAATGTGACCTGTAAGGTACAAAGAGAAAGCCAGTTTGGTTGCACAGTCAAGTACATGAAGAGGTATGATGTATAATAAGCCTTGAAAAGGTAGATTAAAACCAAGTTGTAAAGGGCTTTAAATGACTAATTGCTGGGGTTGGAAGCTCAATTCCATGTGGACAGTCTCGGGCGGGTAAAGGTGGGAACTTCTAAATCTTAGAGTTCTCACGAGGCCCCCCCAGGAAACGACTGGGAATTGAGGTGAACCGAGCTATCTCGTGTATTTCCGCCTCTTCCCGTGAGAAACGTGATGGGAGAGAGCTCTCCCCGCCCTCGACATTGTCCTGGACCTGGGCACACCTACAGCACGGTATTCAGATGCAAACTATGCGGCTGGAGAGCTTAAGTAGGATAAGGAAAGCCTGAAAGTTCTCTTGGGTGGAGGGGCCACGTGTGAGGACACAAGGCTCTGCTTTTCCTCTCTCCTCTCTCCCCTCCCCCTCTCTCCCCACTTATACTTCTACTTCCAATCTCTTATTGTAAGATCTTTGCCTCCTTGGGAGATTCTTCACTCCCTCCTAAGGAAGAATTCCCCTGCACTTGTAACCAGAACCCTGAATAAAGCTCAACCCTTGTTCGACTCTGGAACGTCCTTTCTCTCATACGAGCATCCGGCTTGGCCAGCCTAAGACCTCGGGAGGTGAGGTAAGAAGACTCGGGTAACCCTCAGGCCTCTAGGCCTGGCAACTAATAAAAGAAATTGCGTTTGAACCTGGCAGTTATAAGGAAGCATTGGAATAAATCAAGAAGGGAAACAGTATAATCAAATTCATGTTTTTGGAATCTTACCATGGTGGCTGTGTGTGTGTGTGTGTGTGTGTGTGTGTGTGTGTGTGTGTGTGTGTCTGTGTGTTAGTCCTTCATTGCCTAAGACAATTATGCCATCAGAGAAATAATGACATGACTTGAACTTGATTTTGTTTTTTGAGTGAGGGAGAGCTGCGCAGGTCACCAACAACCTCACTTCTCCTCCAGAGTCATCTGAATCCAGTGACCAGATATTCATCAGGGTGACTGGAGATGACCCAGGATAAGGCAATTGGGGTTGAGTTGCCCATGGTCACACAGCTAGTAAGTGTCAAGTGTCTGAGGTGAGATTTGAACTCAGGTCCTCCTGACTCCTGCACTGGTGCTCTATCCATTGCACCACCTAGCTGCCCCATAAGGGAGTATCTATCAATTAAAGAATATGTAGAGGACAATACAAAGAGGGGCACCTTGAGACAGAAAGACAAGGGGTACCTTGAGGTACTAATTCCAATTTGGATTCTCCTACAATAGCCCCAGAAAGAGGATATAAGGGACTTAACTAAAGTGATGGTTATGTGACTAGAAAGAGAACATTCTAATTGAGCATCTGACAGGCGTGAAAATAGCATATTTAGATCACTTATGGAAAAAAAAGATAGCTCCTATGACCTGAGTTCCAGAAAGGGAAGAGTCTTTGTTTCACGAGGGATGGCTGACTTTTAAGAATGAAATACTGATATGAAATCACAAACTGTTCCAATGAGTAGGAAAAGAGGGAGGTATAGGAAGAAACTAATGTAGTAAGTTCATCAACAAAATCTCAAAAGTTTTAAAAAGAAATTTAAGTGACTTGGCCAGGGTCACACAACTAGTAAGTGTCTGAGGCCAGATAAGATAAGATTTGGAAGATAAATCTACAAAGACTTATCACAAAGATGAGTCTTCCTGACTCTAGTTCGAGTACTCTATCCACTGTGTCACCTAGTAGCACATAGATTCTAAATAGAGACGATCCAAATCCCTCACTTTACAGATAAGGAAACTGGGCCCTTGGGCATTGACTTTTCCAGGGACACAAAGATAGTAAGTAGCAGAAGAGAGATTTGAACTCAGGTCATATGACTCAAGAGCCATTGATATTTCTACTGCATCACACTGCCTCTTTCCATAAATGATTACTTTGGTAGTAAATGTTTATCTAGCATTCTAACCTTTGCAAAGCTCTATTGAGTTTCCCTTTACCACAAATTTCAAGTAAAGATTAGATGACCATTTTATGAAGCGGATAATAGCTTTAGGTGGGAACTAGACCAGGTAATCTCTGAAATTCTTTCTACCCCATATGGTTCCATGCTTCTAAATTCTTCATCACTGTGCTTGTGTTTTCTCTATTAATCATTTTATCAGATGTAATAAGAGCAGGGGGCATAGTAGATTATTATTAAATGCTTGTTGGCATGAATCGAATTAGGTGGCCTGATAACCAGAGAGAGAATATATGACCATCTCATTCTCAACATATACATAGTCCCTCTCTAAGAGTAACATTCACTGGTCAATGGAATTTCTACAATGATATAATACTTTGATAGTGTATACTATGAAAAAATTCTACAAGTAAAAATACAATCTAGAACAATCAAAGGCCTTCGAGCACTGCTAGGTTTATCCCAATATTTAGCTCTTTGCTAGAAAGCAACCAGTTACATAATCCTATTTATTTGTTTCATAAATTCATTCAAGCAGTTAGTGTTCCACCTGGTAATGAAATCTCTTTAGCCAGTGATTAATACACACATGCTGCATTCCTGGATGGGAAACTGTGAGACATTTCTACCTCTGCAGTCAGTCATGGAAAATTATATCAGCAACTGCTCTTCTCCCCAATGTACAATCGTATATAACTGTAGAACAGGAGAAAACCTATGACTCCTGTGAAAGAAACTGTCCTCAAGATTTGTTTCCTGGAAACACACCAATGTTCCAGTTGCTTCTTGGGAATTAGCAAAAATAATACCTCTCTGGATTGTAGAAATCATTTAAATATCTCTAGTGGGGTTTGGGCCACTCATGGATCCAGGTGAGATGACTGAAATCCTGTCTTAAAGCTTTCCCTTGGGCCATGCTATTGGGGAAAAACTGTTGATCAGTAATCAAACAGAATAAGCACTAAATCTGGAAATAAGAGATATATATTCACATTCCAGACCTGGCCTGTCTTTAACTCAGTGATTTGGGTGGGTCATTTATCCTCTTTGGCCCTCTGTTTCCTCACTACTTCCCTTCAATAGCGTAAAGGACTGAGAAAGTATTAGATAAGAGGGTTTCTAAGGTTCTAGCAAAGATTCAGTGATGCTAGGATTCTAATCACTGTCCCCTATCAAAAAAAATTTTTTTTGAGAATTTATTGTTCATGTAGGATCCCCACCCTAGTTTCAAACTTCAGATTCCTGGGAATCAGTTGTTTTTTCTGAACTGACATGGAGAATTCTTCTTGATTTGAACCTAGATTGGATTCCTGTTTGAATCCTATCAGTAAAATACTACATAAGAACTTGGAAAAGCTACAGCATATTATTTTTTTCCTACTCTGGCAGTGTTGTGAACTCCTTGAAAGTCCTTGATGTCACCATTTAAGTGTCCTCTGGCTTTAAAACGTAACTTATTTCTCCTAGCTCTATTCCCTAAAGACTCTACATGAAAAGTATGTTTTGCCTAAATAGTTTATTTCTATGACATAATAGTTTATAAACTTTTATATTAATTACAATTTTAGTTTCATAAAAAGTGATGAATGAAAGGAGCAGAACCAGGAGAACACTTTACACAGTAACAACATTGTAAAAACAAATACCTTTGAAAGCTTTGAGAATTATGTTCAATACTATGACCATTCATTTCAGAGAGCTGATTACGAAGTATACCATCTATTACAGAGAAGTGATGCAATATGATATTTTTTTTGAATGCTGCTATTGAGAGATTTTGTTTTGTTTGGTTATACATATTTGTTATAAGGATTTTTCCCTTTTATTTTCTAGGGTTAGAAGAATTTCTGGGAGTAGATTTCTTGAAGTAGAAGAGAAAAAATAGATTTCTGTTCATTTTTTAAAAGGGGTGGGAGTGCTACAGATGTGAAATGTGTGAATTTTAGATAGAGTTAGTATATTATTAGTTTTGATTGACTGTTTTATTTCATTGCAAGACAGTTCTCATGAATTGGGAGTAATCCATAACTGTATGTAAGGAAAAAGAAATCAATAAAACTGAAAGCAAAAAAAAAAAAAAAGTACATCCAGGAAAGACAGAAGTAACGCAAGTGACAATGAATACTATTCTGCCCAAAGATCAAAGTGGCTGAAAAGCTTCCCAAATTTTTCCATTTGACATTTCTCTGGGATGTTTTGAGTCATCATTCCAACAACCTTCTTCTGCTATTGTTTGATCAAAACAGAAAGGTCTTCTCACATAACAGAACACTCCATGACTTAAGTGGGCAATCTAGATAAAACTCTAATTTCATCCACAGGCTCACTCAGTCTATTAACTATTATCAGATGGGCAGTACTCCAAATACACTTTTCTGAGAAGTACAGGGCCCTAGTCTCAGGAAATCAAAGGATCAGAGATAGAGCCTTGGAAGTGACCTTGTAGATCATTTAGTTCAAGCTACCCATTTTCAAAGTGGAGGAAACTGATGCCTGAGTGACTGTGTCATTTGCCAGAAGTCACACGTAGTCAGGATGAGCAGGAATTGTAATATAGGGTCTCTTCCTTGAAATCCAGTGTTCTTTGTTAATGATCTACGATGCAGACTTTCAAGGAGCAGTCAAACCCCTCAAAAGACAGAGGCAATTCTTCTAATCTCTCTCATAAAAATGTACAGAGACAACAATAAGAAACACCTATTATGGGTCAGGCACAGAGAAACAAGGTGGAATAGAGAAACAATCTCAACTCCAGGAAGACCTGGTTTCAAGTCTTATTTCTGGCACGTGTAATTCTGAGCTAGTGACTTACAATAATTTGCCAGACAGGAGCCAACCTACATTGCTAGAAGGAATTTATTCATTTATGAGTTTTTCCTTTTCCTATGTACCAGGCATGCTATGAGTTGCTGGTGATATAAAGGCCAAAATGAAACTATTTTTGCTCTTAAGGATCTTATATCCCACAAGAAACTCCTTTTCATCACAGGATCAAATGAGGAACTATCACATGTATGCTAGAAGGATGGCAACAGAAGCAGTTTAAGGAGGTTGCCCACACTTATGTTTCTAATCACATCCCTCTTTTTAAGGTAGAACCCTGTTAAATGATTATTATAGACTGATCTCATTAAAATGTTGGGGATATGGAGAAGTGAGAGATAAACAATTTAGGAAGTTAGAAGGAAATCGAGTTGTTTTAAAATAAAATAAATTATTACTATGCAGTAGCACTATCTCTTAGCATGAAAATGGGCAGTTACATGTACCTGGAGATCATTGCAATGGTTTCTTTTCTATCCTCTTTGCTCTCCTTAACTAATCAACTATCCCTTTTAATTCTTGTAATTGAAAAGCCAGAAAATCCCTTGCTCTATTTCTGTCTCAAATGAAAGAGTTAGTGAGCAATGGGCCGCTACCATTACACTGATGATGCTCAGCTGCATGATTCGTTGGCCATGGACTCAGATGGCACGGATTCTCAGCCCTTCCTGCAGCCAGCCAAGGCATGAAGAGTAATGAGCTGGCACACATTCAACCCGTTCAAGACAGGGATGTTTCTAGTCGGTCAGAGAAGCAACGAAAGGACTATTAGAGAATTAACATTAGAAGGGTAGATCATTCAAACATTTAGCCTCAAACTGTCCTTTTCTAGATCCAGAGCTAGTCATGCATTTTATGAATCACAGTACCTTTCATATTCCCGTTGTGTGAGTTTAATATTAAAGGCAATGTGATACAGGAGACAGACAACTAACCTCAAAGCAAAGAAAGCCTGAATTCAAGCCCCACCCCTGACATAATCTGACTGTGTAATCTATGGACACATCATTTACTCTCTCAGTCCCCTGAGTAACTCTCTAACATATAATTTTCTTACCAGCTGAATCATGTAATAGAGGACTGGCCAATGAGCCCAGTATTCATGAGCATGCAGAGGATTTTTGGTTGATGCACTTCTCAAGTAGAATTTGGAGCAGGAGCTACCACTCAGTAACTGATTTCCATTTTCTTACTACAATAAAGAGGAGGCTTTCTGATAAGCTGTTAAGTCAGAGATAAAAAACATTCACGGAGAAGGAAATGGCAAACCATTGCAGTATCATTGCTGAGAAGAATCCAAATGGGGTCATGAAGAGTTGGAGGTGACTAAAATATGACTGAAAAATAAGCCAGTGCTTTCAAAAGCCACTGGTCTTCCAGGGCCTTGCCCTTGGTCTTTGTCCTGAATGGCATTCTAAAGAGAAAATGCCATACAGTTAGAAGCCTTGGCCCCTGTCTGAGACCGTCAGGTGATCTGGGCATATGGGCCTCTGTTTTTTACCACTTATGTTTATCTCTTCCTGTTACAAATGAAAGGATTGGTGATAATTATGCTCTTTTGAGCTTCCGAAAGTCAGTAGAGTGAGAAACCAGAGTCCAGGGGCTAGAATCTCTACAAGGATTTTCCAGAAGTAAGAAAAATGCCACACGAAGTCCAGAGTGGTCTGCTCCAGCAGCAGTGGCAGAGATGTGGACTAATTCACTCATCAGTCATGCTTCATTGGAAAGTGAACTTGGTAGGGCAAATTATATTAAGTCTGAACCCACTCCTTCCTGAGGACAAGGTAGTACAGGGGAGAGTATGGTACCAGATTTTGGAGCAAATATTTGTACTTCTGTTCTTGCTATATGCTTGAAATAAATATTTCATACAACCTAATGGACCCAAATTGATCAGGTGGCACTGAAGCACCAACTATTGATGGCTGAGTGGGTAAAATATAGTGAAATGGAACTTAAAGTGATAATATTAGAGACTCCATGCACCCCCTTAGGATTACCCTTAGAAGAAAACTTTGCCTCTTGGCATAAATTAGAAAACATACTGGGGTAATTCAAATCTTGTTCATGGAAGTTTCAGATTAATTCACTGTGCCAGGCATTGGAATATAAACAAAAAAACACCAAAAAATGAAGCTTATTCCTTACCTTTAAGAATTATACATTCTATTGAAAAATTATTATGTAAGACAGCTACCCATCCTAACTATAATATGATATTTCCAAGTGACATTTATATAACTGTTATACGCACATAATGTTATTTGATCTTCATCTTGTGAATATATGCTATATCAAAGAGAGTTGTCAAAAAGGACCAGCCAAGGGCCAGTTGAGTCCCTCTCGTTTTTGTCTTAGGAAGTGACTCAGTGATGAGTTATGTTTGTTGTACTGGGGATTCCTTTATGTGTTGGAAGAGAGAAATGTTAAGCTGCCTTCCTATGATAAATATGATGATCCCCAGTTTACAAAGCAAGAAACTAAGACTAAGAGAAGTTAAGTGAATTGCCCAAGGTCACACAGCTAGTAAGTGACCAAGGTGGGATTTTGGATGAGACCCAAATCTTCTTGGATCTAAATACAGGGTTCTTCATCTCTAACTAGTCTGCCTAACACCAGCACCAAAACACATTTACACAATGGTTCCTCTTGGTTGTGTGAAGCACACAGCAAGATATTCAGAAGACATGGGCCATAAAACGAAGCCATAGAATGTAAGTTAGGGTTCTGCATAATATGTAATCAATCATCAAATATTTTTTAAGCACTGATTGTATTCCAGATGCTTTTCTAGGAAGATTGTAAAATGCAGTCTTTTCGACTATATAATTTCTATAAACCCCAGAGCATCTATAAAAATGCATACAAAAGTGATTTTGAGGAGAGGATCTCAATGACTGTCTTTAGGGATTTTTCATGCAAGCTCTATGTTTTCTGATATATAGGTACCCAGATCTTCACCATCTTGGAAATCGAGATATCAGGTACCTTTACAATTTATTAAGAATTCTGTAATCTATGAGAAACTGCCACATTTTTAATAAAAGAAATAAAATACTTGTCAATTTTTTAATGCACAATTTTTCCAGTGTCATCTAAGTATACTGTAGTCAATTTTGGCCTTAATAGTTTATCTTCCCATTAAAATTCATGGGAGGAATAAAACATCAGTTGCTATCTCCCCTTCAGAGAGCATCAAGTGACAACAGCATTTCACTATGTGGTTAAATTGTCATTATCTAAGATAAATGATGGTTCTTTCGATGATTGCCAGCGCTTCACTTAGAGAAAATGATAATGTCTTTGCTTTAAATACCTGGTATCCAGAGGAAAAATCTTGAAATGAGGACAGCCATTTTAGAAACATGTAGTAAAGAGTCTCCATGCCCTAGTTGTTTTCCCACACACCCAACCCTTGAGAGGTCTAATTCTATCATAGGGCCAGAAAAAATGTCAGCTCAAATCTTTGAAATTTAAGTTTCTTTGCACTGAAACAATATGGTTAGAAGCTTTTGGGGATGTGTAGGTACTGCAGGAGGGCTCTTGAATTAAAGATGCTGCTAGAATACCTGAAATACTGAGATGGAAAATAGCTACTGAATGAGCTCTTTGATATCATTACCCCTCTCAAATGCTGTCATCTTTCTTTTTAAGAAAATAAAAAGTTTGTGGAGAAGCCAAGGAATAAATCAATGAAAAACATAATGTGCCCTTCCACCTTAGGTAGATGAACTAGAAATTTCTTTTTGTACTTGGGGTTAGTTTAAACTGGTTTCAAAGTATACATGAAATATGAGCTTTGGCCACTTGGTCAGGGATGCTGGCAGACAGCACTGCTCTTAAATAGCAGTTTTTATGCCTGTGATTGGCATATGAAATGTACTTTGTATCCCCGGTGTGGAGATGGTGGGATCCTAAGAGGACACTTCTTAGGGAGAAGATAGTCTATTCAGCACTCATATGTAGTTGACATGGGGAGGGAAAGACCCCCAACTGGTAGCTTCTATTATAATAAATTACTCTTGTAAACTATATGCTAAACTCATTTCTTTAAAATGTCAGCCTATTGTGGCAAAGTCTAGCCTCAGGCTAGTTCATTGATACAAGACAACCCAATGTATGAAATACAATAAAATAAAATACATAAAATAAAGACTTTTAGAGAATGTTAACCTGTTCACTACACCTATAACATGCTATAAAGCTGGAGATGGGCTCAGAGGAGTTGAGTTAAATTGCAAATTGAAGACACAAACAAGCTTTGACACCTTTGTGCCTTGTATGAGCACATGATCATCTTTTTTTTTTTTTAAATCTATGGAACAATTTTATTTAAATACACTGGGCACCACCAGGCAATGTGATTTCGAGACAGGCTGTGCAGAGCAAAGGCTAAGGCTGACAAGGAAGGTGGAAAGAAACACACTGCAGTGTGCTAGCCATATTGCTTTCACACACACCTTGGCCCCCCATTGGCTGGGGTCGTTGGTCACGGTGGAGTTGCAGGGAGAGGACACTGACTGGCATCTTTGCCAGTGATAGGCAGGAGCCTGCTGCACATCAAGGGAGGGCCACATGATTATTCACAATGCCATACACATCAATGAAGGCAAACAGGCACCAAGGGACTCCTACTTATAGGCCACTGTTCAGGGAAGGGTGGCTCAACCCAGATGCTTCAGCTGAAATTGACCAGTATGTAAAACCATCTCATTGAACAAGGATGGTTCACCGCCTTTGCTTCCTCAGGCATGAGAAGAAAGCATCTGCTGCCTGGAGCCCCTTCCTCAAGACCTAGGTTGAGTTAGGTAATGCTAGCTTAGCTCCCTCATATTCAGATCCCTCTTCCAGTGATTTCTTTCAGTTCTTCTGGGTAGTCAGCAGCAAATTAGGGGCCCAGACTTCCTCTACCCCAAGTTCCAGCTCTGGTTTTCCTTCTTTCTTTGCCTGGGGCCCATGGTGAAACCAAGGGCACAATTCAAAACCTCCAGCTGGCCAGGCCACTGTATTCTCAACGGTGGTCTATTAACCCAGTCCTCTCTCTGTAGCTGAGAAAGCCAGAGATCAGACTCCTTTGCACTTCTGCCTGAGAACCACCACCAGTGGGGCTGCAGGAATAAGACACATCCATTTCCTTCCTTAGATTAATGTGAGACAAGCTACAAAATGCCAGTGAAAGCATGCACATGGTCATCTTTGCAAGGGAGAGTTTCAAAGAAGTTCAGTTGAGGCCAAGAACAGCAGACTTTTATCTCTATGAAAACAGTCCCAAAGTGAGCCACAGATGATTCAGTTTCTCTATCTACTTCCCTTTTTGTTTTCTGTCTCAACCACTTACAATGAGCAAAACTGTAAAAATATTGATTTGGTTGATTCCCTGCCACCCTGCCAGTAAGGAAAAAAGAGTATCCTTAATACACATCAGAGATTGAACTTTTCCAGCACAACATATGTGAATCCATCTTTGGAGGAGCTGCAATATTATCTTTCCCTCCCTGTTTCCAGCCTCAAGTCTGCATATGGAATTGAAGATTTGCTGAATTCCTTTGTTTCAATTCTTTTTTGAGATCTATCATAGCAGTGTATGTCACCTGAACACACAAGATTCATAATTGGGTTTCCTGCTTTTCCTTTCTCAGGAATGGATACTGATTCATGATATCCTCACTCATTTGGAAAGACCATTGTTGCCAGATGTAGGATTTTGAATGGATAAAGAAAACTGATCCAGCATTATTTTTAAAACTTCCAGAAAGCTCTCATTCAAATTGCTACAGACTGGTCCTCATTTACTATTTTTTCCAAATTTTGACCCCCCCCCCCCCATCTAGTTAGGTTCTGTCATAATAACCATAACCAGTTGTCAGCAATTTTCTTAATTTCTCCAGTGTTTCTAGTAGAGGAAGATGGGGTATGTGGTGTGATCAGGGAAGTCTAGTACATGCGGTGTGAGGGATGCTGAGCTCTTTTCAGGGTTGCTTTACACCTTTGGTGTCCACCTGATCCACCTAATTCTCTGTGACTCCAAGAAACTGTAGCACATAAAACAGTCACACCCTGGTAAACCATTTTAGCAGACAGAATAAACCAAGTTGAAGGTAACTAAGGAGTTGCACACCCACTGGTGAAGATTTCTGAAGATTTCCCCTGGGGCAATGCACAGATGTGAATAATTTGTTCCAGTGGTTATGAAGGCATTTGAAGCAGGTGCTGTAGAGTGTTTAGTTTGTTTAGATATTGAAGATGCCAAGGTCATCGATCTTGATTCTGTCCTGGCACTGAACTGTGATGACTCTGGAGTGAGGCTAACTACTTTATGAAACACTGCCTCACTTAACTCCAATTTACACATGAATCAAAAAACATCACCTATACCATTTTACCATTTTTACCTATCTCAAAGCTTTGTGGTGACAGGCAAGTAAGGAAACAGCAGGTGCGAATACACAGGGAGCTGTAACTGTAGTCACAACACTACACACAGGTGATCCAGGTCATAGTGTCTTCTTCTCACTGGAAGCAGCAGTAGGATTTGGTAGCTCCCTGGGTACCTGAGCAGCCTTTTTATGACTGCACTGCTCACCTGGATTTGATCATATTTGTTTTTTGTCTTCCTAGAGGTTTGTGTAGCTGCTTGAGGGTGCCTTTTGTGGGCTATCCCAGCTGATCAGAGAGTCTGCCTAACAAAAAATAGCTGCAAATAGCCCCAAATGCATGTTTTTGGACCTTATAACCTATACATTTTTCTGGTTCTGATCATTCCTTAGGGGTAAGGGGGTAGGCATTAAAATCTACTTTGTGGGTTTTTTTTTTAATTATTCTTCTGTGGTGTCTTGCTTTTCCTTGTTTTTTTAAAAAAAAAAATTACATTTCCTCCTTCATTTTAGTACTGTATATACCAAGTTTTCATATCAAGGAAATTAGGATTATCAGATAAAAATCCCTAAAATCATTTATGTGATGCAAAGTCCTTTAGAAGATCCTTACAACCTTGCCACCAAGTGGTGAGATATGATAATATTGTCTGGGAGTTACGCAAAATTCCACCTTCTACCAGGGAAAGGAAAGAAATAAACATCTGTATAGTGCCCACTATGGGCCTGGAATTATGCTGAATACTTTACAAATATTATCTCATTTGGTCCTCATAACAATCCTCAGAGGTACGTGCTGTTATTATAATCCCCACTTTACAGCTGAGGAAACTGAAACAAACAGAACTTAAGTAACTTGCTCAGGGTCACACAGTTAGTGTCTGGAATAGAATTTGAACTCTATTCTTTCTGATTCCAAGCTGGGTACTCCTTCCACTGAGCCCTTCAGCTACCTGCCTCTGTTGTCTTATGGGTGAGAGTAGTTGTTGTTTTTTCCCTTGAAAGATAATAAAACTATCTCTACTACTATATTGGCTGAGGATTAAATCCCATGTTTCTTGGTGTAATTTCATGGTACATCATGGCCTTGTTGACATATCTTACTGGTTGCCAAAAGACAAAGTTTAGGCCCTTTAGATTTGGGAGACGCCCTGGGGCCATGTGAATCTCATACGTGTGTGTGTGTGTGTGTGTGTGTGTGTGTGTGTAATAAGCTTGCTTTATGTTCCATGACTTATTAGCTTGGTGATTGCAAGAGAACTGGGAACACCCATATGACAATTGTAAGGAATAAAATTCTGTTATTCCTAAGGAAAATCTTAGCTTGGGACAGAATTAAACAGTAGAATTTTTTTTTGGAGAATCTTCCAAGATTCAGTTTGGTTCCTTATGACCTCAGAGCTATTCTAGACCACAGGTTATATAAAGAAGGAAGCATATTATAACAACTACTAAAAATCTAGTCCAAAATATATGCAAAGATGACACTTTTTATCTCAGGATACCAAAAGAAATAACATGTTCATGTGAATTAGAGCAACTCACAAATGTAAATTATTTTATTGCTAAATTCCATGAATATTAAATAAAATAAATTAAGAATTGACAATTTTTAAACCAGTCTGTGCTTAATTTAGACACATCCCATGCTTTCCCATCTTTCTTTACAAATACCTCAGATATCATCCCCTTCTCCACTCTTCTTTCACTTCCATCTCTTGAAATCCTACACTTTCTTCAAGATGCATATTGAATATCTCCAACGATAGGACACAACTTTGTGAAGTTTTCTTTGATATACCTCCACCCCATTCAGAAGTCATCGTTCCTTTTTATGACTTTACATTAACCACTGTAACTCTTCTATTGCTGAACACTCTTTGGGAAAGGTTAGCCATTAAAATCTGTTATTTTTAAAAAATAATTCTGCTTTACAATTCATAGAACTATAGAATTTCAAAATACAAAAGGTTTTAGCAGGTGAACACATAGATGAAGATGAACGATCCTTGTAAAATCTCTGACAAATGATCTTATAATCTCTAAGGAAAGAAATTTTTGGTTTCCAAATTGATTTGTCCACCATGCCCCAGGAACTCATTATTGGGACAACCTCATCATCCTTTAAGATCTCATCAACCACATCATCACTACCCTTTGTCCCTCTGATTGGTGGAGGGGACCGTGAACTCCAAATTTCCATTTAAAGAGACTTCATTTCAGACATCTCCTCATAGGAGATATATATACTACCTTGGTCTTCTCTGACTGAGTTTTCCATCATAACCCCACAACAGGTGTGTTTTCCTCCTCTTGCCTTTTCAGCTTTCTTTTGTGTTTTGTCTTTTCTCAGCTAGGTGGTGCAGTAGATAGAGAGCCAAGTTTGCCTCAGTTCCCTCATCTGTAAAATAAGCTAAAGAAGGTAATGGCAAACTATCCCAGTTTATTTTCTAAGAAAATCTCAAGTGAGGTCATGAAGAGGTGGACATGACTGAAGAATTGAACAACAAAACTATTAGATTGTAAGCACTTTGAGGGCATTAACTCTCTTTTTTGTATTTTTCTTAACAGTGTTTTGCACAGTTGCTAGTAGGTGACTAATAATATTGACTGACTGATGAAGGAAACTCAATTTATGTTCGGACAACTAAAGCTGTAAGGAGGCCTTTTCTTATCCTCAGCTAGAATCTTATAGTTCATTTACATATATATGTTCTAAATCAGGGTTTTTTAACTTTTTTTGGCACTCTTGTAAAGCCTGTGGATACTTTTTTTAGTATTTTAGAATACTTTTTTTAGTATTTCATTTTCCCCCAGTTACCTGTTAAAAACAATTTTTAACATCCACTTTTAAAACTTTGAGTTCTGAATTCCCTCTCTTCCTCCCTCCCCACCCCAGCTCATTGAGAAGGCAAGCAGTTCAATACAGGTTATACATGGGTAGTCATGCAACATAAATCCATAATAGTCATGTTGTGAAAGAAAACATAGCAAAAAAAAATAGCTCAAGAAAAACAAAGGAAAAAAGTATGCTTCAATCTGTATTCAGACACCATCAGATCTTTCTCTGGGGATAAATAAGTCTTTCAAAGTTGTCTTGAAACATTGTATTGCTGAGAATAGCTAAGTTATTCACAGCTGATTATCTTACAATATTGCTGTTACTTTGTACACAGCACATTTCTCTTTGCATCAGTCCATAACAATCTTTTCACATCTTTCTGAGAGTATCTTGCTCATCTTTTCAAATGCATGAAAGTACAAAAGTATTCCATCATAATCACATACCAGAACTTTTTCAGCTAATCTCCAACTGATGGGCATCTCCTCAATATCTAATTCATTGACCTCAGAAAAGAGCTGCTACAAATATTTTTATTCATATAGATTCTTTTCTTTTTTGTCACTTTCTCTGCTCTGGTATATTGACCTAGTAGTGGGATTACTAGGTCAAAGGTTTTACAGTCATAATTCCTGTTGGCATATAGACACAGTTCCAAATTGCTCTACAGAATGGTTGAATCAGTTCACAACTCTACCAACAATGAATTAATATCTCATTTCCCCCACGTCGCCTCCAACATTTGTCACTTACCTTTTCTGTTGTATTAGCCAACCTAATAGGTATGAAGTTCTACCTCAGAGTTATTTTAATTTTCATTTCTCCAATCAATAGTGAGTTAGAATATTTTTTCATATGACTATAGATAGCTTTAATTACTTCATCAGAAAATTCATGATGAAAAATGCTATTCATCTCCAGGGAAAGAACTGATGGAATCTAAATACATATTGAAGCATACATTTTAAAAAACTTTTTTCCTTATTTTCTTGTCTGTGTTTTCTTTCACCACATGGCTAATATGGAAATATGTTTTGCATGACTGTACATGCGTAGCCTATATACAACTACTTACATTCTCAATGAGAAGGGAGAGGAGAAAATTGGAAAATCAAAATGTTAAAAAATGAATGTTAAAATGTGATTTTACATGTGATTGGAAAAAATGTATTACAATTAATATAAGTATATAATGGGAGAGGTGTAACTAGGCAGTATTTCATATGAATAGGTAATGGATTGCTAGGATTATATAAGTGAACAGTATAGCTAGGATAGATAACATGATTCTAAGTTGTATTAGGAAAAGTAGATGGCACTGATAGCCCTCCTACACACTGCTCTGATCAGACTACATCTGGAATACTATTTTCAGTTTTGAGATCCATCTTCTAGGGAGGATGTTAATAAAATCTAGAGCCACAGAGATGACTTCAAGATGGTACTAAATGAACAACAGTTGAAATTAACTAGGGATGATAAGCCTGGGAAAGAAAAAAATGGGGTGGCAACTGATGTTACTTGGGTTCAAGTATTTGAAGACTCATGTGGCAGAAGGATAAGACTTTGTTTTGCTTAGCCTTGGTCTCAGTGGACAAAACTTAGAGCAGAAGGTAGATGTTACAGAGAGGAGATTTAAAAATCGAACACTCTCAGAGTTAGAGCTATATAAAATCAGAATAGACCCTTTTGGGGCACTGTGAATTCACAACTCAGGCAAAATCTCTAAAGAAAGCATAAGGAGGGATCATTTCTTGTGTCTGTTATTATGGAAATTCTTATTTTCAGGCATGTGTTAGATTAGGATGGTAGATTTAGAGTTGGGAGGGATATTGGTCCTCATCTAGTCCAGGGGCAAGGAACCTGTGGCCTTGAGACCGTATGTGGCCCAGTAGGTTCTCAAGTGTAACCCTGTGACCGAATCCAAACTTCACTTGAGGACTGAAAGGGCCATATGTGCCCTCAAGGCAGTAGATTCCCCACCCTTGATCTAGTCCAACCTCTGCATTTACAGATGAGGAGATTGAGATTTGGAGAGGATAGTCACTTGACTAAGTTCACAAATATAGAGCACAGAACTGAATACAGGTTATCAGCCTATTATTCACCAAATACCTCTGACAGCCCTGTGAGATTCTAGGATCTATATTACAGGTATGAAATCAAATTATTTTAGAGCTAGAAAAGTGTGGAGAATCAATTGAGCATGGACCCCAAAGAGAGCATGGTTAGATAACCCTTCTAAAATGTTGGTCTAGGTTAGGATCACTACTCAGGAGAGTGTAGCTTCAGAACACTGGTCTTCAATGTAAAATAAAAAGTCTCTTAAGATAATAGAGAAGATCAAAGAGCAACTTTATGAGAGAGGAATGTATGTTCACATACATATCTATGTATGTATTTACTTTGTATGCATGAATATATATGTATATATATGTGTATGTGTATATATACATGCATACTACACACACACACACACGCACACACACACACGCGCGCACACACACACACACACACATGCACACACAAAGTTCTGTGGGAAACAGGAAAGGACTCTTTCTGGAGGAAGCAGTTACATTGAGGCCTGAAGAGAACTAGAGGTTCTTGGGAGTGATAAGAGTAAGGAATTAAAAGATAGTGGGAAGAGGGGTTAGGTTGCACAAAAGTACAAAGGTAAGACATAGAATGCCATGTTAGGGTAAAAATAATAAAAACAAAGCCAAGTATGTTAGTTTGGCATAAAAGCAGATTGAAAAATGCATAGCATACCATAAGTGTGAACAAATGTGCTAAAGGCAGAAAACTCCAGACTTGTGCAGTAGATGGTGAATAGTCCAGTTCATAGACCAGGGAGAGTTATGACACTAGGAGCTGGAGCGGTAGCAGTGGAGGAAAAGAAAGCTTTGAGTTTTGCCTGTGTCACCCTGGGAAAAGCACTTAGACTCTCATTACCCTTAGGGAATTCACTAAGAATAGGTGCAGAAGAAGAGGGTATTCTCTCTACTAATGAAATATATAGGTCTGGTGATTGTATATTCTCTGTTATTTCATCTGTAAGGCATTTCTACACCAAAACAAATTCAGTAAAACTTATAAGTTGCTTATATTCTTAAAGAGATGTCTAGACACTGACTCACTGTACCATAGCTAGTAGATATCAGAGGTACCTGGTCTTCCTCTCATCAAGACTGTCACTCTGTCCACTAAGGCAGAGGTATCAAACTAAAAAAAAATGGATCTCTGAAGGTCATTTATTGACTTAGGAAACCACAGTTTCACATTATCTATGTTGCAATGCACTTTTTTATTATGTTAAACATTTTCCAATTACATTTTAATCTGGTTCTGACCCTTACATAGGAGTTTGATACCTCTTAATTAAAGCTTACCTTTCAAAATATCTACATAATGTAGATATCCATAGTAGATAAAGTATTTTCATTAGAGAGATTTTTCAAATCATATTGCATGTTGCTACTATAGAACAACTAACATAAAGCAGAGGATTCCATTTTATTGTGATTTGTTTAAAAGGAATGAGAGGTGGAGAAGTTTAGATATGAAATAGCAATCTTCCAACATTCTTAGAGTTACCAGTCAAATCATCAGTTATCTGTTAAAGAGGATCATTAAAAAAGATACATGATCCTTCCCCCATTATAATGAACGCTAGAATGACAATATAATGTTCTGATTCAAACTACCTTTAAAGTGGTATCCTCATTTTATGTGGCTTCACAAATTTGGAATGTATGATGCATAATGATAACAAGGTTTCAAGTATACCAGTCACATTTATGTTGAAATGCTTAGAAAGAGTGATGTTGGTAAGCTAATTTCAAAGAAAATTTCCCTCTTATGCTTGAAGAATTCAATTTCACTCTCAGTAGCATCACTATGCTACTCCTGCTGATGGCATTGCCTTCCTGTTGCCTTTGCATTAATAAAACTTACCACACAGCACTCACTGCAATTTCAATTTGTTATCAACAATCTCAAATCTAATTCACAAATAATCTGTAAATAAAAAGTTTTTTGTTAAACATGTGTGATAGGAGGTTTTTTTAACTCATTTTTTTTCTCTTAGCAATGAAAAATTCTACAGGGTTGATTGGTACACACTGATACAACATGCTCCACTTCTGGTTCTGCTACAGGGAGTGTTAGGTGAACAGTACAATCCGTAAATGTTTACAGGGCCCTGATCTCACTAATTACACTGGACACCTTCAATACCCAAGTATAGGACTACGACAGACATTCACTAAGTTGGATTTAAGACCCAATATCTTTATTTATGGAAACTCCAAAATGGAAAAAATAGGATAGAGAAATGAATATTGGGTGATAGAGAAAAGCATGACATATTAAAATTCACATATTCTGTTTTGCTCTTTTAGATCAAATATTAGAATGTCATATAACATCATTAGAAGTAGAAACATTCTATTTTACTTTGTTCCCATCAGCATTGTTGGAAAACACGGAAAATCTGTATCACAAAGAAAAAAAAAACTTGAAATATTTCAACTGAGGCTGTGTGAAATAATGGAAGATTCAATGGATTTAGAGTCAGAGAACCTAGGTTCAAATTCTCCACTTCATGCATGTTGCTAGTCTAAACTTGTCATTTAAAATCTCTAGACCTGAGTCATCTTATGTGTTAAATAGTTTTAGCTCAAAGGTCTGTAGTCTAAAACTATAATCTTATAAGAGTGGGTAGGAATTGAATGATTCTATCAATTACCCCCAAAACATTGCAAGTTAATGACAAGAGGCTATGCCCCATACCTTTGTCAGGTGAGAATAATCAATCAGAGGTATAAATTAAGTATAAAAAAGCTCCATTGAAGGAATGAATTAATCAATCATAGGTTTTAGACTAAATTTTAAAAATCTCTGAACAGTGGAGTAGCCCTTTAAATCATACCACATTAGAAATATGTTAGAATTGGTTAAGGAGACTGATGATACATATCCCTTTGTCTTTGTCCTTCGTTGGCAAAGAAGACCATGCCATCAGAGAAATGATGACATGATTTGCAGTTGACTTTGTTTTGAGTGAGGGAGGGCTGTGCAGGTCACCAGCCTCACTTCTCCTCCAGAGTCCTCTGAATCCAGTGACCTGATATTCATCAGGATGACTGGAGATGACCCAGGATGAGGCAGTTGGGGTTAAGTGACTTGCCCAAGGTCACACAGTTAGTGAGTGTCAAGTGTCTGAGGTGAGATTTGAACTCAGGTCCTCCTTACTCCTGCACTAGTGCTCTATCCACTGCACCACCAAGCTGCCCACATATGCTTTAGGTTTTATGTGAAATAGTAAGACAATTTAGAACATGAGGATTCAAGCAATTGGCAAGCCAGGAGAGGCCCATTCCAACCAAGCCCCAGGGAAGGACTTTGCGTGGGCGGAAGGACAAGGCCTTGGTCTTTTCTCTCCACCTTCCCCTCTAAAGGGGAGAATCTTTTGAAATTTTAAGATTTGGAGGATTTTAGATGTCTCATCAGCATTCTAATCCCAGCAAAGTCTTCAGAACAGCTTATAAAGTAGCAAACATATTATGGACATTAGCACGTATGTTTAGAGGCTTTCAAGCTACTACACTATATGACACCTGGTTGAATGAAAAAGATTTTTTAACCTCAGGAAGACCAATGCTAGGGAAGGGCATTATAGCTATGTTAAAGTATTTAAAGTTTGTTTTAGGGAAGAGGGATTGGGGTGGGAGTGGGGGAGGGAAAACATAAGTAAGGAAAACTTTCCTTTACTCTCTTTTTTTTCTGTCAGGTCATGGAAGAAGCTATTCATCCAGACTGCTGCTATCTCTTTCCCCAGGCCACATCATAGAGCCCTACTATTGGGCCAGACAATCAGCTCACAATGGAATAGAATTCATAGATATCTTAGAAGTGAATGATCCCAAACTCTTTTAAATTGTCATTCTTGGACTTCAAGTAGGTATAGTATGGGATAAATGGTTTATAATATATTCCCCAGATAGAGAAAGAAAAGATCTCTAACAATGGGCCATGTTTTAAAGTTCCCATTTTAGAGCCAGGAAGAAAAACCTTCCTAGCCAGTGATCTCTCTGCCTGACCAATACTACCGTAGCTGCCCTAGCTCCTGACACACACTGAGACCACTAACAAAAGGATAAAAGGGCATGTGTATGTCTCAGTCATCTACAGATGTCTGCAGAAAGTAAAACTAGGTTAGTAAAACATAACTTATAGCTCACTAAATGAAGCTCAGATCCAGGTGGTGATCACATTCAGCTAAAGAAAGGGAAGAAGAAGAACTACAAGGGACCCATGAGATTTCCACATTTCCTGACATACATCTGCATTTGCCCACAGTCCAGTCATTGAATGGCTATGATAAAAAGAAGTCATACCTTACTTTTTGACACTTCATCTTTAATTTCTCTTGCCTTTGAGGGCAGAAAAACTGGTAGAGGAAACTACATCTCAGCTGGGGCACTATTGCTGTTACAAAACTGTTGTTAAAGTGTTTTATGTCTTTCTTCTTCTTCTGCAGTTACCATGTTAGCAGGGAAGACATCTTCTCCTTCTGCTCTTGATGTTTTCTCTCTTTTTTATGAGTGCTTTCTTAAGTCCTTCCTGCCTCCCCAAACCATACAACATAACCTTTTCTCAGGAGGTGAGTAAAACTTTAATAGACCAGCAGTCAACGTGAATCCAAACCACTCCTTCTCCCTTTGGAAGAAACTTTGGATGAGGAAAAAAATTCCTCACAAAAGAGCCATACAAAAGTGCAGTTAACTGTCTGAGAAAGTAATGAATTTCCTCTAACATGAGGTTTTCAATTCACACTTGGATAACTATTTGTCATTCATATTACAGAGAGGATTCTTCTTCATTTTTACTTAGACGAAATGGCCTTTAAGATTTCTTGGATTTTTGCCTTGTAATTTGGTGAATATGATAAGCTGCTAGTAATTGATTTGAAAAATAAATAAAAAACAGAATTTCCCCTAATCAGCCCCCCCAAAAAACCCAACCAAACCTTCATTGCCTAAAAAACCCTCCTCATAAAACATTCATCATCCCATTTTAATTAAATAAGGCGAACTATCTGGGTTTTACATTCACATAGAAAGAGACAACCATTTGGAATTACTTAAAAGTTGCATTTACTATAGCAAATACTCAGTTTTGTCTTTAAAATATTGTTGGGACTTAAAATGGTATTTTCAAGTCAATGACTAGTATGTTTCTACCTTATTTTATCAAACTGCCAAGTTGCACTCAATACTCTCAAACAATGAATACTAAATTGTTTGCTATTTATTGGTTAGAGGAGCAAAGACTCAGTATGAATAGTTAGTTCTATCCCACTTTAATCTGTGAATACCTACATCAATTAGCAATTAGGGAATCTCACTCCATGTCTGCCCAACATCCCCTAATTAACCAAGATAATACAATAAACTACATATAAGTGCATATTCTTTCATCATATTTTAAGTGTAAAGTGATTTTACTGCTGAGAATTATCCAAAGTACCTTTAAAGTTTATTATCTCAAATATATTGACTCTTAAGAGAGAGATACCATCTACAGGCTGTAAAATGTTATTCCTCATTTTGTTGAGTTTCTTTTTAGGCTTTTTAAAATCTAAATACTTCATACTAAGGATTTTACTCACTAGACACACTTCCCTTCTTGTCTGTAAGTTCTTCTTCAAGAACACCTCACTTTCTGCCAGGAGATCCACATTGTTTTATTCACTGTGACTGTGTTAGTAACACTCTTACGAGTGCCTGTGGGTGAAAAAGCAATCAATTCTCTTCCAAACTGTTGGGACTGTCATCTTCCAAGGAGGAGCTGGCAGGGGTGCTAAAGAGCCATTTAGTATCCCCAGGAATGAATGGGTCATTTCAGTGCTTTTGAAAAACAGTGTAGTTCTGATTCAGGGTAAAAAAGGATTACTGTTGTTTTAATTCACAAAAGTACCTCCTCTTGAGCAACACACAGTCAATGGGTTGCTAAAACAAAAATTTGTTAACCAATATCCAAAAGGTGATTTTATGAAATGATACCTTTTCATTGCTGGAAATTCAAACTACTTCTCTCCAAAATGTTTATCTATCTATCTACCTACATACCTACCTACCTACTACCTACCTACCTACCTTCCTACCTACCTAATAAGGCATAGCAATTAAGAGAAAAGGGTAGAATGCATAGCTTGGTATAACAGACAGAAAATTGGATGTGCATCTGGAGATCTGAGGTTCATATCTAAGCTCTGCTTCTTTCTTTTCTTCTGTCCCCTTGACCAAAATAATTTCACCTTGCTGACCCTTGGTTTCTTTAGAAATAAAATGAGAACATTGGACTAGATCTGTTAAGGCTTCTTCCATCTCTAAATCTATATTTCAATGATCTAGTAGCATTCATTGGAAAAGTTGTATATATTACCTAATTCTTCCAAGACACTGTAATATATTTTGAGTGAAACTACAAATGGGAATAACAAATAAGTTTCTCTATAACAAATGACTTTTCTTAAATAAGAGTAAATATTGTCTCCTTCATGATTTTAAAACTTATGCTAGAAATTGTCATTGAGAAGTACTTAAAAATTGTTCTTCACAATGTCTTCATACCTGCTTGCTTCTTAGGGCAATGTTAAGAATTTTGAATCTCAAACTTTAGGGATAACTTATTGGCAGCTGTTCTGCCAATTAAGACAATCTTTACAATTTACATGATTACAATGATAACAAAATTTTAAAAAGAACTTTGAAAGTCTATAGGACTCTAATCAAAGCAGCAAACAACAGAGAAGACAGAGGAGGAAATAGACATCGCAGGGAAGATTTGCTTTGTTCCTCCCTGGCAAGAGAGTGAGCTAAAGGCATAGGATTTTGTGAGAGCTAGGAACCGAGGCTACAGAAGGGAGAACACAGAGACTTGGAGAGATGTTTGCAGGGAATATCAATGGAGTCAGGGGAAGAAAGGGGTGTGTAGGAGAGGTTGGGTCTTACTAACAAGCTATGGAATTGTATGTAGAGGCAGAGAAAAACTTCTGGAGGAGAAGGCTCAGATAGAAAGGAAGTTGGTTAATTTGCAGGAGTAGCTTTTTATCCTGCAGTGTTCGAACTGTCCTTTAGGAGAGGAAGCTAGAGAATTTCAGGTGCTGGAAGAAAAAGCTGTGGTTGGTTTGACTCACAGAAAGCTAAAAGTTCACAATAGGAAAGTGAATGCAGTCCTTGCAGAAGCTGGGCTTGATTCAGGCCTAAACATAGGCCAAAAAGATGTGTGGGAGGAGAATAAAACAAATGAGGAAACTGAGGTTCAAGCAGTACTAAGAAGGAAGCAGGAAAATTAGGGGCTCCCACGGTGTTTGGGGAGATAATTGAGGATTTTACTCAGCAAGAGGTCACTGATATTTTGAGTCAGTTCACCCAAAGTATGGGAGAATCATTTGTACCTTGGATAATGAGAATTAGTTAAAAAGATAAATTTCCTTGAGAAAGAGGAATGGATAGCCAGCAGATTCAAAGTCAGAATAGATTGACAAGAAAAGAATTGTTTGCTGCTCTATTGAGGGCAGGAGTAGATTTTGGAAGAATAGATGGCGTTCCAACTAATGAACTGTATAAAATGAATCAAGGAAAGAGGCTTAATTTTAGACTGAGCAGGGAGATAAGAGCTGCCCCAGCAGATCCTCCTGAAACATTGTATTCAGGTTTATCACATCTGCAAAAAGAATAGGGGATTGGCCAGGACTGGCTCATATTAAAGAGGGTGTACCTCTAGCCAGAATGATGACCCCAGGACTGCAAATTGCAAAACAGTAAATAGTAGTGAATGAGACTATGATAGTGGGTTCATAGACTCCAGAAGCATGGCTGACCCTATGTCTACCCTGCTTCTGGTTATTGTCTCCTTGTTTCTTTTTGAGCTTTTTTTCTGTTCACCGTGTTTGTCAGATTTGTTTTCTGCATTCCTAGTACCCTCCTCCTGTAGATAACTGATTGCTTAAGCCAAACATTAACCCTTGTCAATGTGCTGTGTCACTCATTGACCTGGCATCAACCAACTCTAGATGCCAGATGAAAAACTGATACCTTGAATGGGACCTCTTGGGGCAGGGACAGCTCTACATCCAGTCTTAGCAGGAAGTAGTTATGGAAGAAGAAACCTTCACTCCTTACCCCAAGATTTTGGGCCCCATTCATTAGAAGGGGGAATACCCAACAGAGGGAAGGTTTAGGGATAGTAGTGTCCCCTGTATTGTTATTGTGTAGAGATTTCTTCCTTACTATGATGGATTTGGCTTTCTGGTGTTGGGATTTGGTTTTCTGGTATCTGAATAAATGTTTTGGTTCTGTCTTCCATTTGGAGGGTCTATTGTATTTAACCATTCAGAACTAGGCCAGCATATTCATAGCCACCATAGGCGCTGTGAATATTGCATTGATACTACATGTAAATAAACGTTTACTTTTGGAGATGCTTTAGTTATTCAGTCTCCTTAGGCACTTCTATGAACCTAAACGCAACCCTACAATTTGAAATAGAAAAAAAAAAGGAGTAATTGTTTATGTTCTTCCCAGTAGCATCAAAACAGAATATCAAATATATTCTATACACAGATAGTTGGTGTATGAGACAGAGCTAGGTTTAGAGACGTTGTCTTTTTTCATTGATGTTCAGCTATTTTGGTGTTTTTTTCTACATATGAAAAGAAATGTAACTCAGTGGCATGATTTTTCATAGCTATAAAATAATCACCTTATATATTTTAGCTGCTATTGCCCAGGAAATTTTTCAAGGATGTAATCATTATTTTGCTGCAATATTTTTCCAGTTGTGTTGAGAATATTACAATATTCATTAAATACCTCTACAACTCATTTGTGGACTATAAACCAATGAAACAGCATTTTTTTAATTGCTTCCTTCAAAATAATTTCACTTTTTTAGGCTACTATTCACCAAAAGATTGTGAACTCTTTGGAAAGGAAAATTTCTAAACTTGAAGATAGTCATTTAGCTTATGATTCATCATTCTTATGATTTTAACAGTGATTCAAATGAAGTTAGTAAAAAACAAATGTCTAATGCTACTCATTTTTCTTTTCTCCTGTTGCATTACAATAGGTAATGTTTAATAACATCCTTGTTAAGAGAGCAATAAGTCAAGAGATCAGAAAAAATGTAAATATTCAAAATACAAAGAATGAATAGTCAGATGCAAATGATCAGAACTTTATGATAAGGCTAACAAATCATCTGAAAAGTGTTTTATCCCTCCCCCCAAAAAAATCCATTTCCTCATTGTTTAACAGCATTCTTAGGAAATAATTTTGGCAAAACAGAAAACCCTATATATGCATATATTAAACCATATGTTTTAATGAGCATTTAGTAAATAGATGCTACTGTGCATCATGGCAGCTGCTAGAGGTAAGATTTTTTTAAAAAGTAAAAAACAATAAAAGTTCCCTCCCCAAAAGGAGCTTACATTTCTATGGGAAGAAACAACTTATACAGAGAAGTCAATACAAAATATGTATAAACAGAAGAGAAAGTGTTTTCTATGAGTGAGGGGGGAACTTTGACAACTGGAGAGATATCCTTCAAATGGTGGCACTTGAGCTCAACTTTAAAGGGAATTAGAAATTCCAAGATGTCTGGTGAGGAGGAAGAACATTTCAGGCATGAGAGCTAGCCCCTGCAAAAACACAGGGTGGGGAGTGGGGGGAATTTATTTTGACATATAATTAGACCAAGTTGGATAGATTATAGAGCATGTTGGGTAAGCAAAGTTTTTTAAAGAGCTTTATATCCCCCAATTATTTTCGCTGGCTACCACATACTTATATCTTCATGTATTGAACCATAGCCCAGGTCAACTGCTAATTAGAAAGGATGCAGCAAGTAAAAATCAAAAGAGCCTCAGACTGGGCATAAGAAAATATGGATCTGAATTCTGGCTTTACTATGGAGGCCTCTTATCTCATCTGTAGCCTCAGTTTCCTCATTTGTATAATAGTAGTAATAAATTTATACTACTGATACCATATGGTGTTTATGAGGGTCAAGTGATAGGAATGTGATAATCATTTGCTGAGAAATTTGCTGACAAGAGAAATTCTAGCATCATATGTTGAACAGTTAGATATTTACAAAACATCAACTACTTTACTACAGGAAATCAATACCTACTAGCTAAATACATAATTACACAAGATACAAATACATTCATAGAACTCTTCATCTGGGCTGTAGTTCTCATGAAGATTTGCCTCTTCCACTAACTTTAAGATCTCTTCCCAAGTTCATCTATATATTTACCTAAGTCTGAGATGTTTTCCCCAAATCCCATAGTCACTGAAAAAGCAAGTTCCTTGGTGTCTGTGCTCTTGGTTCCAAACCAAAACCCTTCTCTGCCCCAGTTTAGCAGTTTCACTGGACTGACCATAGAATTTCCATGCATTAACCTCTCACTTTTCTTTTTATATAGTTCCTTCTTCAGTTCTCTTGAGAGAATCCCAGCTCCGATAGTTCCAATTCCCCTTTCTTAGCCAATAATTTCTGTAAAATTCCAAGTTTCTTCACAGGAGTTTTAAGAAAATTCAGAATGTAGCTTAAATTAATCCTACATGTCCCTTGAAGGCAGAGTAAAGAAGTGCTTGCTATCAAAATTTGAAGGGATATCTTCACACACACACACAAATACATATATACATACGTCTCTACATCTATGTATATATATACATATCTCTACTATATGAATAATCAAGTATTTCAATATAAGAATAAACATAAGAAACTGTGAATGTCTTATGTGTTATTTTTAAGTATATATATATGCATACATATTTATTTATTATACAATTTAATAGGTTAAAAGCTGTTCTGTGGGTTTCGGTGTACTTCCATGCATTTTTGTTTTCTGTACATTTAATAAAAGAACCATCAAGTGTGTATATGTGTGTATAATACTATCCATTAACCTATACTAACTTTATATATAGTCCACTAAAACCCCATTTTTTTACACACACACAATATGTGTAAGCAATACTGTTAAGGCAATCTTCCTCCAATTCATACTTTTGTCATTTATTCCTTGAACACAAATGTAGGACTTTACAGCTATCCCTATTAAATTACATCCTATCAGATCTTGTCCAAGTTGCAGCTTTCCAAGATTTCTAAATTTTTTTGTCATACAACCTATGAGCAATCAATCCTTTGCAGCTGAAGCTGTAAATGTAAAAAAAAAAAAAAACAAACAAACCCAACTAACTATATCATCTGTACCATATCCATGAACCAAGGATCCTCAACTAGAAACCATTGTACAAGCTGACATTGATTCATTAATGAGAATTTGAGAGAGTGTGATTGTGTTTGGAAACCTGACTTCTAGTTTAGCTGCTGATACTCAGCATTGTAACCACAGGCCAGTCATGTTATTGTTCCATCTGTTATCTCATCTGGAATATAGGGATAATAATACTAATTTCACCTATTTCATAGAGTTGTGAGGATCAAATTTTATATATATAAATATATATGTGTGTGTATATATATAGTATTATGTAAACTTTTAAGTAATATGTAAAATATATCCGGTCATAAAATCAGTTTTGAATTTCCTTGACTCTTATGCCTTCTTGCCCTCAACTTTCTATATTGTACAAAAAATAGCATGAAATTTAACAGTCAATTGATTTATCCTATACTTACATAGTATAATATGTAGTACAATTGGAATTGGATCTAGGTGCTCTGAATCCAAATCCTGTGTGTGTGTGTGTGTGTGTGTGTGTGTGTGTGTGTGTGTGTGTGTTCATCTTTAATCAGTTTGCTGAGGATTTAAGTCCTTGGGAGATATAAGGGAACATAAGATGGCATTGATAGAAGTAGAAAATCCAGTCCACTTTTAGATCTCTTGAGTGTGTTGTTACTTTTAAATATTAAAATAGAAATGTCCAAGAAGTGGTGATGTTTTGGATACTCCTGAATACAGATATAATGGGTAGACTGGTTAATGATGGCCTTAGAGCATACAAAATATCTATATGGAGGTCTGGTGAACTTCCTTCTGGAAAGGCCTGATGGAAGGATACTTTGCCTTACCATTTCAGAGCACCTGCAGATATTCTGTGCTTCCTGTTAGGTTACTCTTTAGTGATATAGGTAGAACTGTGGTATTAACAGAATGACTCTCCCTCAGTAAGTCAAGAACAGCTGTGAAAGTCTTGAGGAAGACAGAGGCCTCTGGCTTTCTCTCTGTCTCTGTCTCTCTGTCTCTGTCTCTGTCTCTTTCTCTCTCTGTATCTCTGTCTGTCTCTGTCTCTGTCTCTCTCTCTCTCTGTCTCTCTGTCTCTCTCTCCACTTGGACACCAAGTATACATGAAATGCATGGCATATTTGTTTCTCCTTTTTCTGTTATTTTTCAATCTCTTGTAATCTTAGGTTGTGGATCAGAAATTAAATCAACCAAGTTATAACCATGTGAGCCTTGAAAGGCCAGAAGAGTCATCAAAGTACCCTCAGCAACCCTTCAACAACCAGTCAGTAGCATCAGTAGCTGAGACTGTTGAAAGGTCAGGCCAGAATTCCTACTGGCTTGACACAGCTCCATAGTAGATTAATTTGGCAAGCCAGGAAGTGACTTACCTCTTGGCTATGCCTGCCACACACACAAGTAAATTTGGTGGAGACCCGGGAAAGGGAGAAAAGGACTTCCAGAGCCTCCTTGGGTAGGGAAGTAATATTTAAAAGTACATTCCCTTCAGTAAAAAACAACATAGAATGTTGTTGTACTATGTTTCTTGCTATACCTTTGAGTAATTATCCCAGTGTGAAAACTAATTGATGTTAATTGGTTAAATGACATTTCTTGAGATATTGCTTGACAACTGGTTTTGATGGGAACATACCACATGGGACCTCCTCAGCAACAAGATCAGAAACCCCAACCCACCAGAGTTATTCCTGGTACCCTGAGGGGAGAAATCATAGCTCTGGTTTGGATTCTGAATTTGCCAGTCAGAGTACTGTCTGAACAATCAACCGTGAACTCAGAGATTTCCTTACAGAGATGATCATTTGAAACATACTAGTAGATGTCACACCCTATAAAACAAAACTATTTCTTGAGAGTCATTTATGAATATGTTAGGCAATATGCTTATAAAAAATGAAGCAGTCTGCTCTCAATGACTACATTTTATTGGATAAGGCATCATGTACGCATAAATACTTATAAAATACATATCAAACCCAAGTAACTGAAGAGGAAAATACTAGTACCTGGGCTGATTAGAAAAGAACTCATATGCAAAGTAGTCTTTGAGCTTAGCTTTGTAGGAAAACTAGGAACCCCAAGAAATGGAGGTGAGAAGAGAATCTATTCTAGGCATGGGGAATATGTACAAAGGAATTTAGATTTAGGATGGTGTGCTTTGTATTAGGAATGTGAAGAAGGCTATTTTGGCTAGGTCTAGTGAGAAATTATGCGGAAAGAAGAGCAAAAGGTCTGAGACTTTACTTTAGGGAACAACACAGATCAGAAATAAAAAGAATAATAAGCATGAAGGAAAAAAGAATTGCTTTCAAAGAGGTTATTGTAATCCCAGCATACTGTAGTGTCTCTCAGAGATCACAGGAGAGAAGAACTGCAGGAAAGAAGAAATGGTTAACTGTGTTAAACCCATAGAGAAAAAAAAAAAAAAACAGGGAAGAGTAAGAAAAGGCCATTGTATTTTGCTCGCAGGTCATTAGAGATCTCTGAGTTTTGTTTTGGTAGAATGGACGGCCTAATGGAATGAGTGGGTTGTGAGGCAATGGAGAGAATGAATTTCAATCAAGTGTTTGAGAAGTTTGGCAATGGAAAGGAAAGAAAAATAAGACTTACTATGGTGAAAATAAAAATAACATATGTAGGAAAATACAATTGATTGTGTTTCCTCGACTTCAAAAATTTCTATAGCTGAGCTTAATTTTCAACACTGGAACGCAGTCAGTCTCTATAGAATAAGCAGAGCAAGTGGAGATGTAGCCTGCCACCTCTTGCGGAAGTACCTGTAAAATGATTCCCTTTTATTGGAATGCTGTGTAAAGGAGCAGCTTCTCAAGAAAGTTGTTGTTATTCCACTCACAATAAATCTGTTTATTAGTGTTCTATGTTTACAAAAATATTGTGGCATTTCTTTAAAGTAGAACTTTTGGAGAGGAAGGGTTGTTTGGCGTTGAAAAGCATATTTTTGAAACAGTCCTGGTACACAACAGTGGAATTGTCATGAAGATGTGAAATGTTTGCACAAAGTAGGGCATTTTTATGAATAGTTTTATGATTTTATATATATATACAATATTGTATATATACTATAGAAAAGTATGTGTAATTTAAATATATTATATACTATATTGATGGATTTAAAGTATTTATATAAAATAATTTTAAAATAAATATTCTACCCTCCAGGTTCATCAATTGGTGTTAATCATTCAAAAATACTATTGCTTCTAAAATAAAGAGTTGCTCTGCTGGAAATATAAATAGGACTAAAATTCTCTTTCTTTCTCTCTGGAGAGAGGGAGAGACAGAGAGAGAGACAGAGAGAGAGACAGAGAGAGAGACAGAGAGAGAGACAGAGAGAGAGAGAGACAGAGAGAAGTTTAGAGTTTTAACTTTAAAGCTATCATGTCTCCTTTTAGTCTTTTCTTCTTCATTTTAAACTTCTTCATTGCCTTTCACTGATCCCTATATGAGTCCTTTACTACCCTGATTACCTTTCTCCAGGCACTCTTTCACAGCCTCCCTAAAATGTGGGATACAACTTTCCAGTCATGTTACAATCAATATAAGGATTGTAAATGTATATATGTATAACACTACCCATTAATCTGTAGGGTTCTTATAATATATAAGTAGAATTTAGTTTAAATTCTGCCTCAAACACTTACCAGCTGTAAGACCCTGAGCAAGTCACTTAACCTCCATTGTCTTGGCTTTCTCAACTGGAAAAGCATACTCATCCCAGGATTGTTGTTAGGAGCAACTGAGATTCCTTTTGCAAAATTTAATGTGCTATATAAATTTTAGTAATGGTGATTGTTGTGATAGAAATCTGTGAATAAGACAAAATGAGGCAGCAAAGTTCTAAACACAATCTATTTATTAGCAAGCTAGCAATTACCAGCAAATGGGATCTAAGGCTTCTAAGTAAACAAAGACACCTTGACAGTCCAGGCAGTTCTTTTACAGTAAAGTGTCATAATCTATGTTTGGCAAGTTATTATTGGCTAGCAACAGAGAATGGAGATTTTGCACAAAAAAGCAACAGCTTTGAATTCTTAGAACATCTGACATCAACACTTCATGGGATACATTTGACCTTTCTCTTAAGTAAACTTCCCCAAAAAGTAAGTTGATGGATAACTTACAAGAGTGATATAACAAACTAAGATTTCAGGTTTAAGGAGTTTCAAACTCACATAATGAGGGAGAATAGTGATTAAGCCTTAATAAAACAAAGTAGTATATCAAATTTTAATATCGCATAGTTATCAGCATCATCATATCATATATAAACCTCAAACTTTGGGCAATATGACTAAAACAGAAATCACCA
The DNA here is from genome assembly GCF_028372415.1 of Notamacropus eugenii. Classification (NCBI taxonomy): domain Eukaryota; kingdom Metazoa; phylum Chordata; class Mammalia; order Diprotodontia; family Macropodidae; genus Notamacropus; species Notamacropus eugenii. Next base: position 134,399,204 of record NC_092875.1, on the reverse strand, counting down.
TCATTCCTCTTCCTACTTCACAGTTTCTGTTCATAGTCAATGGTACTATTTTGCCAATCAGCCAGGTTCACAAAGCCAAGGTTCCCCTTAACTCCTCACTCTCATTTATCCACACACAGTCAATCACTTGTCAAATCTTGTATTTTTACTTTCATAGTATTTCTTATATAGGCCCTGTTCTCTCCACTCTCATAGTCACAGCCATACTCCAGACATTCATCACCTCTTGCCTGTATTATTATAAAAGCCTTCTGATTAATCTGCCCACTTTAAGTATCTCCTTACTCCAAATCATCTTTCACTTAGCTGTCCAAGTAATTTTGCTAATGCACAGACAGGTCCTAGCACATCAACCCTGATATTCAACTAACTTCAATGATTCTCTATTGTGTCCAGGATAAAATATAAAATCCTTTCATCCCCTTTTCTTTTTCTATTTCTTTCCTTTTTCTTTTTCTCTCTCTTTTTTCCTTTGGCATTTTAAGCACTTCACAACCTTTCTCCTTCCTGCCTTTCCAGCTGTCTTACACTTTCTCTACCCTTCTCTGGGCTGGCCTACTTCCTTTTCCACTATTTTCTTCCTCCTTTCTCTGTGCGTCTATACTAACTGTCCTGTTTGTTTAGTTGGATGGGGAATCTGTGGCTTCAAGGGCACATGTGGTCCTTTGACTGAATGCAAACTTCACAGAATAAACCTGCTCAATAAAAGGATTAGTTCTGTCAAACTTGGACTCAGTCAGAAGGTGGTACCCAAGAACCCAGAGAGTCACAGGTTCCCCACCCTTGATTAGAATGTTCTCCCTCCTCATGTCTACCTCTTAGAATTACTGGCTTCCTTCAAAATTTACCTCAAATGCTACTTTCTGCAGGAGGACTTTTTTCTTTCCCCACACACCCACCCAGTTACTAGCGTTTTCTGCTCTGTGGTTAACTTTCTGCTAATCTGCATGTGATTTATACACACTTATGTATTTACATGTTGTCACTTCCATTAGCATACAGCCTTGTCATGAGGAGAGAGCATTTTTACCTGTCTTATACCACCTTCCTACCCAATTAGCATAGTATCTAGGGAGTGTTGAATAGCTTAATAAATGTTTATTCAATGTATCTGTGTATGCATCCAAAGATTGATCGATCTATCTATCTATACATATATGTATGCAAATACATTTATATATTAAGATAATATTTAAAGAAATTAAGTTATTGAAATATAATGATGAGCTAAGATAAACAGAATGATAGAAAGCCAAACAAAAGCACTTATGAAAGAGGTTCTGAACTCAGACATTCATCAAAATATAATTGAGCTATTTTGCATAAGTAAAAACTCAGAGAGCATTATAAATGTCATATTGAGTTGGATTATAAAGAAAAACAAATGAATGGCAAAGTACAAAAGTTAAGATTAGTCCAAATGAGTTCCATTTGTTTTTGTTCAATTATTATAGATCCACAGTTATACAATCTCTTTTCACACTTACACAATGATGGTCTACTTTCATTTTTACCTTTGTTCTGGAAAGCATTGTTCCTTAGCAAATTGCATGTCTTAGATGTCTATTAATGAGGCAAATCTTTTTGGCTATCAGTTTTATACAGTTTCTGACTTGGGTACCTGAAACTCATCAATTTCTTATCTAATTTTCAGTTTTATTTTAAAATGATTAGCCTAAACAAAAAGGATCTTTTCTGAATTGTTGCATGTTTTTTTCCTTCACGTAGCTCTCAATTAGCTATGGTAATGGAGGACAGAGATAGCATTGATCAAGAAAATGGCAAAGGGTCATACCATGTGATGACTAGTTGAAGAAACAAACAATATTTAGCCTGAAGAAAGGACACTGGGATTGGGGTAAGTTATGGCAGTTATACTCAAGTACATTCAATCTGGAATAAAAATTAGACTACATTATGTTTGGCTGAAAATTGCAGAAGTAGAAATAGGTGGTAGGTTCTAAGGCTCGAATTTAGGTTTGAGGTAAGGAAAACTTTGCTAATTATTAGAGCTCCCCAAAAAGTGTAATGCATTTCTTCAGGAAGTGGGAGAAACCTTGATACTTATTGACTGCAACTAACTCACATTGACCAACTAAACTACTTCTCAGTGGAACTCAATTTCCTCATTTAGAATAGTTCTATGGGTTCTCACCTCTTGTTCATTACAATATACTACAGCCATCCTGTTAGTCACTATCCAGAGCCAGTTACAATAAATATAGACAGTCTAAAACCATATTTTGTCAAGGAATGAAGAAGATATAAATTGATTTAGGATTATATATTAGAGTTCAATGGTACTTTTTAGGCTGCCCAATTCAATGTCCTCATTAAAGGGTAATACAAATTCCAACACTACTCTTACCATCTCTGTCCCTAGATGCTTCTCAGAGGAAGAATATCTCATTAGTGTTGCCCACAGGGTTTTAACTAGAAATGCTAATAACGACACAGAAGACAGGAAATGTTCCCTTATGTAGTTGGGAGATGTTTGAACAGACATCTTGGAACACTAGAAAGTAGGGACACAAGGAATGAGTTCATCCTTGCGGATCACTTTATTCAATATAATCTGAGCCAATACAACAAGGATTTATTAAATGCCTAACATGTGCTAGGCGCTGAGAATACAAAAACAAAGTCTCTGGCCTCAAGGATTATATATTCTACTGGCAGATAAAGCATATAAATAAATAAATAATACATGAGATCATCTAAGAAGATATAAGGTGATAATAACAGGGAGATCAGGAAAGTAACCAGAAGGAGAAGGAAATGTTGAGTTGGAGGAACAACAGGAAAGTCAGTTTAAAAAATAGCGTGCATAAAAAAACGCAATGTGAAATAAGCCCAGAAACTACCATGGAGACACTTTGTGAAAGATTTTGCATTTTTCTATGTTAATTTTTAAGGCTATCTTGTTGGGCTTCTTGCTTTTTTGTCTTATGGATTCAGATGTAATTGCTATACCTCTAGCACACTGTCCCTCTTTAAGGGATTTTTTTTTTTTTATAAGTGGGAACGTCCATTCCTCCATCATGTTGGTCACGTTGCCTAGATGTTTCTGAAAGGCTTTAAATATTCATCTGAGAAGTTTGCATTTTACTCTGGAGGCAATGAACAATATGGAAAGTGCTAAGTCTTCAGGGACATGTTCAAACATGATATAGAAATATCACTTTGGAAGCTCTGTGAATGATAGATTGAATATAGGAGAGCTTGGAAATTCAGAATCCACATGGGGGTTATTGTAACAGTTCAGACAAGGTAAAGGGACCTGAACTAAAGGGATAAAAAGAAGAAAGAGTAAAGGTATTGTCCATAAGACTTAGAAGCTAATGGTACATAGGAGTTGTGGACCTGGTGACTGGAAGGATGATGTTTCAGTCAATTTTAATAGGGAAGTTTGGAAAAGGGACGAGTTTAGGGGTAAAGGTAGATCATGATCTGCTCTTTGGCCTTACTGAGTTTGAAGTACTTATAGAAAATCTATGTCCTTTAGTTTGTGACTTAAGACTCTAGCTTGCAAAGGAAATTAGGGCTAGATTTATAGATCTGATAGTCATCCATAGAGATGTTAAGTTAATATGTGTTAGTAGATGAGATCAGTAACAGAGAAAAGAGAAAAAGGTTCCAGGCTGCTAAGTGAGTAATGGGCCAACTAGCCAGGAAAATTTTAGTTTGAATTTTGTCTCAAGCACTAACTGTGTTTCTCTAAGTCCCCTTTCCCTTCTTGGCCTCAGTTTTCTTATCTGTAAAATGGGAATAAAAGTAATAGTATCTACCTCACAGGGTTGTTGTGAAGATTAAATGAAATAATATATAAAGTGTTTCACAAAGTGTGAAGTGCTACTTTCTAGGAGTTTTGGTTTAGAAAAGGACAAGTATAGGAAGATAATGTCTTATAAAACAAAAACAATAACAAAAGTATTTTTGCTAACTAGGTGTTAAACTTCAGTAGTCACAGATTGTGGAAAATGAAAGGGGGAAAAATCAGACATCCTTATTCCTCCATAAGCTTCTTATGTCTACTATTCCCTGCCCCTGGAGGCAAGAAACCAGTATGATCAATTGTCTTTACCACCTCAGCTTCTTCATAATGGGAAGGTTTAATATTTGGGGTGGAGGAATGTTTATCATTTCTATTTCCTACGAAATTGGTAAAGATAAAAAAATCAATGCTATATGGAGCTGGGGGAAGACAAATACATGAAAACTTATTGCTGGAGCTGTGGATTGGTTTACCATTCTAGCAAATGATTTTTTTTTCTGCTTAAAAAATGAATAAAATGCCCATATCTTTTAACTCAGATCCCTTTGCTAGTTATATGACTAAAGGAAGTCAAAAATAGAAAAAAAAAATATTCAAAGCAGCACTTTTCCTACAAGGAAACAAGGAAAGTGCTAAGGATTGACAAATGGTAATACGTGAAGGTGATCAAATGTTGCCTTACTGTAAGAAACAATGAATATGAAGAATTTAGGCAGGCATGTGAAGACACAAGAATTGATGGAAGGTGAAGTAAGTAAAACCAGAAAAAATATGCATAATGAAATCAATGATATAAATGAAAAGAAAATAACATTGATTAAAAAATCAAAATGAATGCTTCAAAATTATAATGACCAAGGTTAGCTTCAAAGAATAATTATCAGAATTTGCCCCCCTTCCTCTCTTTACAAATATGTGGAACAGTGTTTTCTTTGTGGAGATATGAAATAGTGCTTATAGCATATTTTTGGTTGATGTATTGGTTTTGGTGAATTTGTTTTTTCCCTCTATTAAATTTTTAATTTTTGTTGAAGTTGTAAGAAAAGTATGACTGGGTAGTAGAAAGGGTGGGCTATATTGAGAAATAATGGTAATGCAAAAACAAAGAATTTTTAAAATCCTCAATATTTGCCTTAAAAAGCAAATGTTAGTTGTGCTTAAAATAAAGGTATACTCTATGGAATCAATCAGAAATTTATAAAGTGTCTAGTTAACTTTAATTATTCCCATTACAACACGTGAATCAGCACTCAATAAGAAATCAAAACCAGAAAAACCGACTTTCATTGTAGTATAGGTTTCAAGGAAAAAATGCTGCTATTCATTGAAAAAGTAATTAAAATGGTCACCAGTTGACTACAGGTCACATAAAAGGTGGTTTCTCATCCATACAACAGTTTTTCTTGGAGAAAAGAAAGGTTGAGGGTGGTTTACAAGTGGTAATCTGGAAGGCGTGACAAGCTTTAAATAAATTTCATGTCCTCAGAAGCTGATTTGCGATTTGATTTTATATCAAAATTATTTTGCATTCTGCAAAATGACTTTTGTCTCATCTTGTTTTCTTTTGGGTAAATAAGCTCAGAATGGCTGCAGAGGACAGCTGGAGTGTAAATGAAGTGTCAGTACTCTCATTTGTGACCCTATTTCATTTCTCCTGGAGAAATACTTATCTCTAGAGTGACTCTGACACACTTCCAGCTGACAATACATGACAACTTCTAAAACGAGTTCATCTCTCATTTCTAGTGTGAAAATGTATTCCTGTCTTTTTGTATGTGCCCAGTGAGAGTGCCTGGTGAGGTGGTGTTTTCCTTTGGTGAAATGAACGTACCTAATGGACACTTTAACATTCTGTCAAGCATGTACATAATATGTATAATTCGCATATGATGAGTACATTACTCCCTGGGAGGATGGTAGGCAGGCACCATTCAGCAACACTGAAGCGCTGTTTAGTCTTTTGTCAATTGAACCCAGGTGACTTAGAAAGAAATGAGATACCTTACTTACTCCCACGGAAAAATTTTAGCAACTGCCAGAAGCATCCTAAATTTTGTCTTATTTCACCTCCTTTTAGTAACATAGTCTTGACTCTTTGCTTAGTACCACGATGAGCTGTTAAATGATTCTCTTGAACCCTGAAGGGTGCTCCTGAAAGACATGATCCTTACTTACTTTTCACCAGCTGCCAATTGCTGGTCCATTCACATTTTCAGATCTATACAGTTTACTTTCAGAAGAATAGGAACAAAAAAGAATAAGAATGAAATGTACTTGTGGCAATCAACTAACAGAGAAATACTGTAAGAGGGATTTTTAATTTATTTCCATGGTCACTGGAAATGAAGTAAAATTGTTTTCTCAAATTATCAGGAATGTCTTTCTATATACTCATTCCATTCATTTACTCTGAATTTACTTAGAACTGTAGCACCTCTATCAACTTATGATGTAAAGTCCTCAAATATCACAGCTCCAGAGCTTTAAAATCCCTCAGAGACCACTGAATTCAGTTCTTTCATTTTACAGAGGAAGAAATGGAGGCTGAGAGAAGTTAAAAGATTTACTTGGGATTTCACAGCAAGTAAATGACTGAGGCAGGATTTGAACACATCCTTACTCAAATCAAATAGAGCATATTGCCTCTTTCATAGCAGAAACTAAGTCTTATATTCTTTTTTAACCTTCATAGCCACTAGAAGTTTCTAAGATCTCTGATCTCTTCATGCTTCTTGATGATTCGATTTTCATTCCAAGATTTTTGAGTGATATAACCTGAATAAGCTGTTTGCAAAGTGTTTTGGACCCACATTAGGTACATGATAAATGCTTTTTAATTGATTGGTTCATTGGTGAAAAAGCATCCTTAAAATTTATAATTCCATAATTATTTAAATAGTTAAGCAATATTACATTCTGTTTTTACTAGTTAAAGGTATCATTGTGTCTTCTATGGAAGGTTCATTTTGGTACCAGGAAGATGTAGGTTTAGATACTAACTATTTAAACATGGAGGCAAGTGACTTAATCTCTCATTACCACATTCAAGTCTCTAAGACTATGAGTTACAAAGAAATCCTGATCTTCAGTAGCTAAGGAAGTTATCATATAATGAGTTTCCCACCCTGATGAGATTCTTGGTCTAGACCAAACAAATAAAACTCTTACTTGTATGCAACATGGCAAAAATAAACACCTGTAATTTCATTAGTGTTAGAGTGCACTACAATTATAATTTTTAAGAGTTCTCTGAAGACCAGAAAAGTAAGTTTTCTGCCCATGGTCACACAACTAGTAAGTATCAAAGGCAGGAATTGAACCAATGTTTACCTGAACAAAGATTCAATCTCTATCTATTAGACTACACTACTTGTCCTAACTCTTCTAATAAAAATAAATACATCCATTACTGTTTATCTTCCATCAAATTAATATTTAGATGACATCTTAAAATATCAGGGATTTATATATTAAAATCTTCATTAATTTTAGAGCTTAGTAAAAAAATCATTCATTAATGAATACAACTTAATAAAATGTCAAAGTAGTACTTTGAACAAAAAAAATGACCACCAAAAAATGTTTACTCATTTACTGTGACAATATGCCATATCCAGACCATCTGTCTATTTGTCTTTTTACCATATGTCATTCTATTAATTGCTAATAACTTTCTTAATATGCATCATCTCCTCTCTAACAGTATTCCATTGTGCTAAAAAGGCAAACACATGCAAGAAAGTCACTTGATATTCCATCTCTAGCTACATTGCTATCATGCTTGGTAAATTTCAGCAGGTACACTTTTGCTTCTGGGTAAACATTCCCATTTTGTTCAGGTTTTGCATGACTTCCTATAGCCATATATCTCCAGGCACAGATATACAATGAAAGCTAAAATTTCCCCTTTCAATTCTGTTTTCCTAAAATCTCTTTATTCAATAGAGATTTACTGAGCACTTAGATGGACAAGGTATTATGAAAGGTATTGGGAGCAGGAGGTTACAAAGTTACAAAGTTGAATTAAAAAAACAACATCCAGTAACTTATTTTTAAAGTACAAACATTATACAGTTTAGAAGGACTAAAAGAAACCACTGTCATTAGCTCTGCTCTTTGAGACTTCTATTGGCTTCTTTTTATATTATTCACATTAATTTAAGCAAATTATCCATGGCTCTGACAGCCATTTTTTTTCATGTCCATCCAGTATATACTCAAACATGCATGACTGAACAGGAGAGCTTTACTTCATTATCCATAAAAGAAATGCTTGGTATATTATGAAAAGATATACATTTGGACCTTCCTTGATTAAATTAATGGCTATGATATTCAGAAAATCAACATGTGAGACAAATTCTATAGTGTAGTTAGCACCTGGAAAGTATTATGGCAAATGATCAATGGCCAATGCAGTTCTTGTCATATAGTAGGAATTTAATAAATACTTGATTGACTAATAAGTATTTAACACAATCCCTACACACACACACACACACACACACACACACACACAAACACACAGATATAATCACAGAGGCATTATATCATATGCAACAAAAAGTCATCACCAACACACAGAACCCTGGCCATGGAGGCACTGTATAATCACCATAAACATTTCTATGAAAGTTGAATCATAGGGAGATGCATAATTTATTGTGTCATGATACTTGATATGCAAAATAAAAAATATTAATGATTGTTGAAACTGACTCAGTCAATTGGTGTTTATTGAGCTCCCTTCCTGGGAAACTGACTAAATTTTATAAAAGCTAGGGAAGTAGAAGATATTGTCTTTGACCTTCAGAAACTTAAAGTTTTGATGGGAATATAAGATTAGCACACATGACACAACCAGATACACCTATGTTTCTGTACTTCAATGGAGTTGTGATCTCGGCAATATGGGTATTTCCTTTAATGGTGCAGACAGCATTCCATCTGTGTTTCCATCCCATGTAACTCTAAGTCATGTTCTCATAGAAAGCCACCTGTAAGAGTCTATCCATTGCTCTGAGAGACCTCCCTCTGGATCTCAACATTGTGTGTGAGCTGAAGGAACACAGCCACATAGGCTATTAGTTACTCTTTGCTCTTGCTACATGACAGACCTATCTTTGTTTTTTTCCACTCTATCTCTGTCTGATATCCATTTTGCTACTGCTTCTGTGTATCTCTGAGCATTAGAAGCAAAATTGTATGATGCAAAGGGGCTTAGAAAACGAAGAAAAAAGCATAAGGAGGGATGATTCTGTGAAGGTTGTTGGACATACAAACTGGGCACTAGAGATAGAATATAGGTTTTTTAAAAGGAAAAACGTTGCAGTCATTTGAACAAACAATATAAGAGTGACGTAACTAAATTTTCATGTTAGAAAAAATGAAAGCAGGAGTATGAAGGGTACATTTATTGAAGTAGAAAACTAGAAGAGATAGACCAGTTATGAGATGATTTCCATAATCTAGATACAAGTTGTTGAGCGTTTGGTTTAAAACTGTGGCAATTACAACGGAAAGCAAAGATTAGTCAGAAAATCATTTCAAAGGAATGTGATAGGATTTGCTGAAAAATTTTGAAAAGGAAAGAGAAAAGCAATTGTAACTTGTTCGATTCAGGAAATGTAGAATGTCCAAAGGGCAGCTGACAAAATTGATAGAGCACAGAAGAGAGGCAAGGATTGGATAAAGGTAAAAAAGATGAATAATGCGAGCTGGTGTGATCACCAAGAAAGAATACAGGTGAAAGAAAGATGAAAAGAGGGCCTATGACAGAGACTTTGGGCCATCTCACAATTCAGGGACAGGATATGAATGGTTACTCAGAAAAGGAGAGTGAGGAACAACAGTTTGGAGCAGTAAAAGAAATTCAGGGAAAGGACTATATCTCCCAAATAAAGAGGGAAGTGAGTACCCAAGAAGAGAGATATTGAAGGCCATCAATGCTGTGGAGGTTAAGAAAAATAATAGTTAAGGAAAGGTCATCCATTAGGAGATAACTGTTAACTTTTGAGATAACAGAGTTAAATTGAATGTTGAGTTTGGAAGATGGGTGACACAAAGTTGATGAATGAATGACAGTAGAGGAAGCAGATGAAACAAGTGTAAACTTTTTCTTTTCTTGGCATATGCAGAATGGAGAGACAAACGATAATAGATTGATTAGATGGTAGGGTTAAAAGAAAATTTCTTCTTAAGGATGGGTGAGAGTTGGGCATACTGTAAGACAACAGGGATGGAACCTGTAAACATAAAGACATTAAATATAAAAGAGTGGATGACTGTGTACGCAAGTTCTTGGAAGAAATAAAAGAGAATGGGATCAAGCATATGCAGAGAAGGGTTGGAGTTGGCCAAAAGTAAAACTACTTCTTAGTCAGAAACTGGATTAAAAGGGCAAAGAGTGAGGGATGATATTAAGAGATGTTGAGATGTAAAATAAGAAGATAAAAGTGAACCCTGGTAAATCTCTTCTATTATCGTGGTAAAATGTCATGGGGCCTGCTCCATCCTCAGTTTATCAAAGATGAAGGCATCCATGTAGAAGATGGAATAGACCTGTTTCTAGGAGAAGATATCTTGATTTACCTTACTATGTAGGTAGGAACAGTGTGTTTTTTGTTGGCTAAATAGCTGGAATGGGCTGCATCTTTAAAATTGCCAGGTTGTGTTGTGTATTTTGTTGATACAATTTTATAAAATTTATAAAATGAATAATTTACACTATGACAACCTGGGACAGTCTTCCTCCAGCAGTTTTCAAGTGGTGAAAGTCAAGTTCACTTACTGTACAGGAACCATGAAATAAGCTGGATTGGGGGAAGAGCTACTTCTTCCATTCCCTACATGTGTCTTTTAGGCCTCATAACCCTCAGAAATTGTTCTGTTTCTTTTGTCCTCTCCAGTTATGGGCAAAGACAGTGGAGTTCACAGATCCAGGAGCTCTAAGCCATATTAACCTCAGTGACAGTATTCCAGACCAGATGTGGCTGCCAGTTCAGATAGGAAGTTCTGAGAAGTCAGCGTGCCAGCATGTCATCCCAGCAACTATTTGGACTTGGAACTTGGTGGGTCTGTGCTCTCTATATAGAGACTGATTCAAGCTATGGACATTATCTTCCCTTTCTCTTGGTAGAAGAGCAATTGAAGTCCTGGATAGTCAAACTCATTTGAACTAAGGAAGATGAGCCTTCCTGATTCGAAGACCAGTGTTCTATCCACTCTGCCACCTAGCTGCCCAATCTCCAGTTGTTCTGATCTATATCTTGCCACTAGATTCAGATGACTCCAGAGGAAAATGTGAGGCTGGTGACTTTGCAGCTCTCCCTCACTTTAATCCAATTAACTTGCATGTCATGGCATCACCTCCCTATTATCATAGTTTCTTTTGAGAATGAAGAACAAACAACAACCTGGACAGTCACTGTTATAAAAAACATGAAGCAAAGAATATCTTTTGCCGGGAGAGTGAGGAAGGGTGGTGATAAAAGTCTGAGAAGACGAGAAGATTTGGAGCAGGTTGTGGGAAGTATGGTACAGAACCAGTGAGGGAGGAATAATGTCCTAAAGGCACAAACTTCTGCAGAAGAAATCACTATTTGTGTAAATTTAGCTATTATAAATTTCTGAAGGATCATTAATTTCTCTTTAAATTTGTAGTTTAGTATTTTACACAGTCTTCTGTATGCTCTTTAAGTTATTAGTTCTTGTTTGCTCAACCATTCATTGAACAAACAACAGTTATATTAATATTCTCTCTAAGGTGTAGAACAATTGACTTCTGATCTTTGTGCTTCTGTCTTGAAAGGAAAGTATTTTTACCACAGAAAAACTTTTGAGACAGATATACAACTGATTCCCTCCTCAAACTCCTGAATGAATCTTTATTGTAAAGTTAAAATGACTATTTCAGTCATGCTACCTCTATTATTCTGTTCTATAAATCATAAGAATAATCTTTTTGAAGCCTTCCATTTGTTCTTATAGCCTTAGAGATTTGCTAGGGCCATGTAGAGGTTAAGTAACTTGCCCATGGTCAGAGCTGTTATGTGTGCCAATGTCAGACTTGAATGGGAAAAAGAAACAGAGAAGACAATGCAGCATGGTGGACAGGGACTGGACCCTTGTCTTGTCCCTGACATATCTTAATTATTTGATCACAGGTAAGTACCTTAAAGCTATCCACAACCCAGATAAATTTCTTAAGCTGAGACAAATTCCTCTATTGTATCAGTCAACCTAGTTTCCACCCAGGAATTTATCCACACGAATAAAAGCACAGATTGGATCAAATAAATACGCATATACATATGGTACTTCAGGCCAGTCTTTAGAAGACTCATGTATTCAATTATAGATAGGTTGATATTTGCCTTGATGAAGGGAATTCCTATACTGATAAAAATATAGATCATTGATGCAAATGAAACATACGGATAGATGTATATATATCTCTATATATACTTATATATATATTTGCACAGTCTTATACAGTATAGAGCATGTTTATTGATTGATTAATTGAGATACATACAAAAATATGTCTTATATAATACTATATGTGTACACAGAATTGTGCAAATGCAAGGTTATTTCATATAGTTAAGTCAGAAATATATTCTCATGCTTGAAAAATGGTTTTTATTTCTATATATGGAATAATCTTGGATTATATTACATGAATAAATCAGTTATACCTATTTGTTATTATCAGGGGAGTACAAGACTACTGCAATTACTTATTTCAATTAATTTAATTAAACTTCTGTATGACCTATCTTTCCTTCACTTCTTTCCTACTTATGCCACAACTGTTGGATACTTTGATAAATATATGTTATCACTCCTAGAACAAAATGAATCCTGAATTTTGGCAAAGTAGCATAATATAAATAAAAGTCTCAAATTTTGTAATTTTCTATAACTATGAAAATCAAAGTCACACAGCACAGAATTGTTCTATAGTAAAAGTTGCAATAAAGCATTATTAGAAGTTCTGAATTGCCATACGCATTCAACAGAAAGAGGCAGAGATAATCACAGTACTCTAAAGATGTAATATATCATAAAGCCTTTGGCTTACCTTTACATACGGGTCTGTGATCACTCCAAGCAGCAAAGACTTCTGCTATCCTTTGGCAGGTGATACTTTTTGAACCCTGTAGAACATAGTCTTCATCACAGGAGAACTGCACAGTAGCTCCAAGGCTAAAAGTCAACAAGGATAAATAAAAAAAATGAATGCCATTTAAAATAGATAATTGTTAGTCTTAAATTCAAAATTAACTATTTCACAGTTAACTCTGCCACTCTACACCCAATCTACAGTAGATTATTTTAAGTCTCCTAGTTGTTCTCATTGCTTCAATTCCCTCAGAAATGCAGTACATGCTAAACATTGTTACCAAAGTAATGTTCATTAAATGCAGCTCTGATCATGTGCCTCCTCTATTCACCAACTCCAGTGGTTTTCTATCACATCTGGAATATAATACTGCCCTCTTTTCAGCTCTCAAAGCCCTTCACAACCTGGCCTCTATCTATCTTTCTAGTTTTGTTGAATATCATTACCTCTTTTGGACTTTGTGATTGAAGTATAATATAAAGTCTTATACTTGGGTTCAAAAAAATCAAGTGTACAGTCAATCAACAAACATTCATGAGAAAAAATTTTGCTAATTGCTAGTGATACAGAACCCAAAATGAAACATCCTTTCTTTAAAGGAGTTTACATTCTATTGAGGGAATCGATATGAGACCATATATGAATATGTGCAAAATATAGATAAAGCTACAAAGTTCTCTGTGGGTGTCATTAGCCTCTAGGGAATGGAGGTTCAGAAAAAAAAGTTTCATTTTGAAGGTGGCCCCTGAGTTAAACATTGTTGCATCCTGACAGGGTCTTTTCCAGTGTGTTAGCTAACTCTCTGATGCTTGGTGTCATCTGAAAATTTGATAAAGATATTCTGGCAGTTAGAGGTGAGTCTAGTGATCCAGGCACGGGGGACATCCAGTGCAAGCTATGAAGTCATAAGATATAACGTCATATATAATTAATGAACAGCAAAAAGACTAATTTGACTAGGTTGTAGAGTGTGAGAAAAGGTACATGTTAAGAAATGGTTAAAGGGTCCCTTGAACTTGTCTTTTTGAGTTACGTATTTTCCAACACAGGAGACCCTTTATGTGTCAAGGATGAACCAACCGCCCTCTCTCCACCCTCACTGACATGATTTGTTGTTTACAACAAAATGGACTCCCCTGTGTGTCCTTGGAAATCAAGACAAATGCCAGTCAGTCTGTCGCTGGCTAGGAAAAATGCTTGAGTATATGGGACCCGTGTAGAGAAGCATACCACCTTATCTTCATAGTTTAGCAGTTCTCAAGGGAAAAGAATGCAGGTTTTTCTATAGCCTTGCTTCTCCTCTTTGGGAAGATTTTTGTCCTTTTCTTACCTTTACTGCACCTTTTCCCCTCCTATGCCAGGTACCTTTCAATGGAGATTTGTGTTTTCTCCTCCTTCTTTTGTCCGACTCTCACAAATGTGTAAACTTCTGTATGGATTTTGAACTCTTTGGGGTTCATTTCTCTCCTAATAAACCTAGTTTTCATATAAGTTTTGTGAAGTTGTGATTGGAACCCTCCCTTGTCTCATTTTAAAAGTAATAAATTTACTTGAGAAAAATCATAATACTTAAACTTTGATTCACAAACACTACAATAGTATTGATAGTGAGGATAAGGATAGACTACAGTATAGGTCCCTGGGAAGGTTGTGGGGAAGTGGAATTTAGAGAAGGAAGGCTTTTACTAAGATGGTTAAGAAGAGCACTGAACAGCTTTTAACCTCAGTTTTATATACTTCACATTTTATTTAGGACAAAATTTGTTATGACAAAATATTACGCCACTTCTGTCTCACTTACCATAGGCAGCTAGCTCCCGCTCTAGAAGGACTTACAGGCCTATGATTCTGTGACTAGACCAATGCCTACATAATGGCAAAAGAATATTTTAATAAGTTTACTGATTGATTGGTTGATTGATAGTAAGTTAATCTAGTGCCTTTCATGAAATCAAACCTCAGTTTTCTGGCTTTATATTTATGTAACTACTGTACTGAAGGGCAGCTACCAAGTTGTTCATAAAGGGACAGACTCAGACAATGATCTATTCGTGTCTATGGATAAAGACATAAAGTAAAGGAAAGAACTTATATTTGAAGTTAGAGGACATGGCTGCAAGTTCCTACTAGGCAACTCAGCATCTTTTAGATGTTAGGAAATCACATATTTTCTCTGGAATTCAGTTTCCTCTTCTATAAGTCAAGTAGTCATATGAGAAGACCTCTAAGATACCTTTGAGCTTTAAATACTATGGATATTATTAAGTATCCATAGTATTAAGTACAATTGACAATTAGATGCATGTATATGTATATGTGTATACATATACACACACACACACACATATATATATATATATATATATATATATATATATATATATATATATATATATATATATATATATATATGTATAGTCTGTGTGAATGAAAGAAAGAGACTCCTAACACTCTCTCCCATTTTCTCAACTTACTCTTTTCACATGACTTATTTTTCTACCCCAACTCAGCCATGTACAAAGGTAGCCATGCTCTTCATGCTCTTGATCATGCCATCATCTACAAATATACCTCTTGCAAGTTCATGCAATCTGAAATTCCCTTATTTTATCACATCTTCCTTTGCTTTCTCAGACAAAATTGTACTTTTTATTCATGCCATGACCTTCATTCATGGATGTTCTTGCCTTGGCCATCAGCCCTATGCTACCCATACATTCTTCCTCTTTGCACCTTGATTTCCTGGTGAACCAGTTTACTGTCCTTTTCTCTTAGAGAGAAATCCCTTCTCCCCTTATCATATCATGGATTATACCCTGACACATTTCATACTTGAATCACTATGCAACTGCCTTCATTCCTGCCTACATTCTACTAAATGAAGAAGGAAAAAAATCACAAAACTATGATAACTAGGTCTACTATTAATTTGTCAGGTAATCTCAACTGGGCCCTCACTGATACAAGACAATCCTTTTGGTTGTCCACCTACTCCCTTGCAAGTTAATTGTTATCCTACTTACTACAGTAGATTGTCCAAACCTTTTCATGTCTCCTCAAATCTGTCATTGCTCCCTGTACCTCTCTATCCTCCAGCTAAGAATCTTGCCTCATATTTTAATGAAAAGAAATGAAGTCATTCAACAAGAACTTTTTATCCCCTCTTTTTCATCTTATATCCCCCAAATACATCCTACTACTATCCCCTTCTTTACTCCTTTCTCACTTGAAGAAGTGGCCCTTCTAGCCAGACAACCCCTCTACATACATGAGTGACCACATTATATCCTATCTTCTCCAGTGTAATGTTTCATCTATCATCCCCAGTCTTTCACTTATCTTCAATATCTTCTTGTCTCCTGCTAACTGGTAACATACTAGCTCACGCCTTCCTCATCCTCAAAAACAATAACAAACTCACTTGATCCATCCACCTCTTTGAAATATCATCCCGTATTTCTTCTGCCTTTTGTAGCTAAACTCCTTTATATGGTTATCAAAAATAGTGTCCTCTATTTCCCTTTCTCTCACTATTTTCTTAACTTTCTATTAGCTTTTGACCTTATCATGTAACCAAAATTGCTCTTTCCAACACTATTAACTGTCTCTTAATTGTCAGATTTAATAGGTTATTCTCAATCTTCATCCTTCTTGACCTCTCTGCAGACACAGACTACTGATCACTCTTTCCTCCTCAATACTTTGTTCTCTATAGGTTTGGGATATTCTTTCCTGGTTCTTCTAATTATATGGCCATTCCTCAGTCTCCTTTGTTGCATCTTCATCCAGGTCACCACTCACAGCGGGTGTCACATAGGTTTCTGTACTGTATCATCTAATCTTCTCCCTCTATAATATTTAATTTGATCATATTAACTTCCATACATTCATTTATCATCTCTATGTCAATGATTTTCAGATCTACCTATCAAGCCCCAACTTCTCTTATACCTCCAATTGTTAATTAGATTTCTTTAAGTGAATTTTCAGTAATCACCTTAAACTGCACACATCCAAAACTGAACTCATTATCTTTTCTCTCAAATATTTATCTCCTCTAAACTTCCCTATTACAGTAGGGGCACCACTATCTTCAAAGTTCCCAAGGCTCACAATTGGGGTGTATCCTTAACTCCTCAGCCTCTTTCAACCTCTTTATCCAATCTGATGACAAGATCTGTTGGTTTTGTCTTTGTAACATCTCATTCATATACTCTCTTGTCTCCTCATGTACTGATACCACTTGGTACAGTCCTTCATCACCTCATGCCTAGCCTGGAGTAACAGCCTGCTGGTTGTTCTGTCTGACACAAGCCTCTTTTCACTCCAGTTTATCCTCCTCTCAGTTGTAAAAGAGATATTCTTTAACCTTAGGTGTGACCATATCACTTCCCCACAAGATAACCTCCAGTGGCTTTCTATCACCTACAGGATCAAATATAAAATCTTCTGTTTTTCATCCAAAGTCTATTATCACCCTCCCACACAACCTGTGCAATCCTTTTATATCTCCCCATACAATCTTTGAACTAGTTACACCAACCTCCTTGCTCTACCTCAAATAAAACATTCCACCTCTTAAGTCCCACCATTTTTATTTTGTGTCCCCATGCCTGGAATTATCTTCTTCCTCATCTGTCTCTTGGCTTCTCTTGCTTTCTTCAAATCCCAGCTAAAATGCTACCTTCCAGAGGGAGCTTTTCCTAATCTCTCTTAATTCTAGTGCCTTCCCCCTGTTGACAATCTCCAAATTATCTTCTATATAGGTTTTTTTTGTATGTAGTTATTTTTATCTTGTTTCCCCATTAGATTGTGAGCTTTTTGAGAGTAAATGTTATCTTTCAATTTTCTGTATATTCCCAGTTCTTAGCATAGTGTCTACCACATAGTAAGTGCTTAATAAATATTTTTTGACAAAATGTTTATTGATTTTTCAATTTTATTCTTCATCCTCTAGTCAAAATCTATCCAAATGTCTCATATCAAAATTTGACAAAAAGGCCTGTTCAATACAGATCTGGTTTAACTTACAACAATGGATACTTGGGAAAAAAAAAAAAAACCCTTTATGTGGAGCATGGTGTGGCTGTGGTGTTATTGTGTGGTCCCTGTCCAACTCTTCATCATTGTGTGTATATCAATGTCCATGGAGTTTTCTTGGCAAAGATACCTTGAGTGGTTTGCCATTTCTCCAGTGCAAGGCAGAAGAAAAGTGACTTTCCCAAGAGCTAGAAAGTATCAGAGGTCACATCTGAACTCAGATCTTCTTGACTCCAGGCCCAGTGCTCCATCCACTCAGGTATCTAGCTGTCAGAGTAGCTATGGTATTGAATTAAAATGAAGAAATCCCTGAATAAAATCCTACTTCAGATACTTACTATCTTTGTGAATGTGGGAAGCCTATTCCAATTCAGTGAGGATTTATTATGAATTTTACTCTTTATTTTAAGTCATTACTCATCTCTTTCAATCTGTTTCCTTACTGTTAAAATGTTTATAAGACTATCTTGCTTCCTATTCATAGATTCATTGTGAGCTTGAAATAAGATAAGCCCTCTATCTAAAAGAGATAAGATGCTTTTCCAAGATTTAGATGAAAGCTATTATTAGTGCTAGATACCTCATATTTAAGATGCCCATGAAAGTTAGCTAATTAACTAAAAGTGGCCAAGTCATTAAGCATAAAATATACAATGGCACCTGTCATGAATCTTCTATTCCCAGTCACTATGCCCATGCTATACAACTTCTATCTGTTAAATCTTCTTTACACATGATGATTCCAAGTTAACCAAAGTAAAAAACTTTTTAAAAAATATGATTATTCTAAATTAGTATTTTTTGTTTCTATTTTGTCTCAAGTACCTAAGAACTTGATTTAAAAAGATATAGTAGAATCAAATAAAATTAAAATGAAATGCACATAGAACCCTCTAGAAAGAAGGAAGTATAAAGTGGATACCTAAGATTAGGAGCAAGGAATAAAGGATTAATACCATTATTCAATAAATGAATCTGTGTGGTTAGATATTTTTACTTGGATCTACCATTTTATAAAAAGTTCCATACGACTCACTAGTGGATGAACTAATCTTACAATGAAGTGGATGCATATTTTTCTAAATTAGCATTGTGTGAAAAGAAACTACTGAGCATGAAGGATACTACATAAAATTACAGAGCTTACATTCCTTGTCTGCAATGAGAAATGGAAATACTCAATACACAGAAAATAAGTATCATCAAAATGACCTTAGTAATGCCATTGTAGAATCCTTTAAAATTGGATCATTTCAAATGCATGCAAACTAACAATTGCAAAAGTGAGTAATTGCACATTAGCAATTCTGAGGTTGTGTTTCTACCACTGTAGAATGAGAGGGTAGGAAAATTACCATAATACAATTTACAATCTAGAAAAGTATAATCTTTGAATGATGAAAAAAACATCAGAACAAAATTAAATTAATTTTCCGTTATTTCTCTTTTCTGCAATTAATTCAATGTGCCTAGAAAGCAGTGAAAATTTTGTAGATTCAAGAATAATTCCATGATGCTAAAGTATGGCAGACTTTCAACTTTTTCTCCCATTTATAATAGACTTTGAAAATGTGTGTATTTTATGTATCTCACAAGTTTTAGCATGAAATAGCTTTATAATTAAACCTTTTGGTGTATCCAGTATGTTTTGATAGAGGAAATAAGTGATGTCTATCAGTAATGATAGTCTCATATATGCTGTATGCCTGAAGTCCATTTTATTATTGTTGGAAGTCTACAAGAGCAAAGTAAAAGTAAGGGAAATCAGGAAGGTTAAAAATAGGTAGGTTTGATTGTTCTCATTTTCCCTTTCATTCACTTGGTATCAGTGGCTGACCATGCATGAAAGCAGATCTTCTTTTAGCATGTAAAATTCTTTTGACAATATTTAAGAGCATTGTAAAAGTTCTTTTTAAAATAATTACTTCTAGAAACTTTTATGAAACATTTTAATTTGCGAAGAATATTCTGACAGTGAGAAAAAAGAGAGTCTTCTAAACAATCCTACATAGATGCAATAGCTCCCAGAGACAAAATCAGCCATAATGAAGGCATGGGAAACAGAGGGCAAGCAACTAACAATTAATAGAAATTACTGTAATGATCCTGTAAGAATTGTGACCGAAACAGAAAAACAAAATTAAGGAAATTCCTGTTAACCAATTATGTACCAATATGCACAGGGTGTGTGTGTGTGTGTGTGTGTGTGTGTGTGTGTGTGTGTGTGTGTGTGTGTGTGTGTGTATGGACCTGCCTCTGGGATAAGACAGTCTGCATTCTCCTTCCACATAACAAGTCTCTTTCCATGATGCATACTTTAACAAGTTGTACTTTTAAAACTACCAGACCTGAACAGTCTCTCTCTCTTTCTAGCTATGTTCCACAGGGTGAAGATCCATGTTCACCCAAAGAATGGGCACCCTGAATTGAGCCTCTTAGCACTATTAAGTGCCAAGAAATACACCTGGGGTTTTGTGGTATTTCATGTCCTCTTCTGAGTTCAGGGTATAAGCAATGGAGTCCCTCGATCCAGGAGCTGGAGCCATGGAGACCTTGGAGACAGGATTTCAGGCTGAATTTTGCTGCTAGCCATCCCCAAAGCCCTAAGAAGACAGAGTTCTTGGGACTTGGGCTTAAAGAAAGCTTTAAGTTGGTGACACTATGCTATAAAAGAAGTGAGCTATGCTGTCAACCTAATCTTCCTTTTCTCTCAAACAACTAAGATAGTGGAGGATAGATTATCCTCTCCCTCAACCTCTTCCTGCATTAGCATTTTTGTATGTTTGTCCTTGTTTTTACCTTTGAGGCAAATAGTCCTTTGTAAAAGTTAATCTGTTAGTTAAGTTGCTAATGAAAGAAGACAACAGGTGGCAGTTAGACCCAATGGTAGAGAGCTTGGATACCCTCCAAACTCCCTAAAGGGTAGTGATGAACTCTAAGGGAAAGGTGAAATGCAGCATATTTGACCTTCAGACAATGGAGGAGCAGGAATCTGGATAGTCACTATTCTCTTTCTCTAATTCTTGGGGCAATAAGGAGATGAAAGAATGGGTAGGAATATTACCTGAGGGCTACAGGGGCATGTGTGATGATAATAATAATGATGATGGCACTCATTTGATAAAAAATGATGATATCAAAGCTGAACCATTTGTTTCCATTTTGTTTATTTTGTTTCTCTTCCAAGTAGAATGATCTTTGGATTAGGAAAGATAGAACAGAAATAATGCACAAGAATGAAAACTCAAGTTAAGAGATCAGATGATCATATAGAATCTAGATGTGTTCCATGAGTTCAAATCATCAAACCCAAATTACTACATACAAAAGTATGGAAATACAAAAAGACAAACTGGCAACTGTGATTTGCTGATCTACCCACTACCAGTGACCTCTGAAAGATATTGACCCTGGAGAAAGGAAATATCCTAGTGAAGATGGTGGGCAGTGAGGAAGTGTGAGATAAGTAGATAGAGTCTGAAAAGATATAGCCCAGGAATTTCAACATCTATTCCTGGAAAAAAAAAGTTCAAGAAAATAATTAAGTAGGTGATTTATAAGCATTTAGAAAGGGCAGCTGAAAACTAAGAATGAAAGGGACTTCATCAAGCACAGGCTCTGCCAAATTACATTAGTTCCCTTTCTGACAGGATTACAATAGCAGAGCAGTTTCATATAGTATAACTGGATTTCCAAGTCATTTAATAAAGTTTCACATGTAGTTTTTGTGGACAAGATAGAAAAATATGTCTTATCTTCTTAATTCAACTTTCTATCTCCATTTCTTTCCATTGGTTGCCTCAGCCCCCAGATCTAGAAGACATTCCGTTTCTCAACTCCATCCTGTAAGATTCATGGAAAATAATAGATATAAATAGAAAGTTGAAAACTAGGGTCCAAAAATTCCTCTTCAGGAAATCAGAATAAATTAGGTATGGCAAAACAATAGTTCTTATGAAAAATATCTAGGGACTTTAGTGGACTAAAACATTAAAAAAGTTCTATAATGTTAATGGAATAGGAAGATCTTCCTGGTATTTAACAGGCCTTTTGATAATATATCTTCAATCACAGAAGTTTTGCTGCTTTAAACTCTGTCCCAGCTGTGATACATCCTGAATCACATATACCCCTTTGGGGAAGGAACTTGCCTAAGGAGGATCTTGCTTAGGGGGAGGCTTGTTTCTGGGGAGACTTGCTTGCAGAAAGGCTTTCACACCTTTTGGTACTAAGGTAATTAGGCACTGAGCCATGAGGGCTGTGATGCCTTCTGGCTCTGAAAGTGTATTATATTCCAAGGCTGGTATTTTGCTTTGAGAGTTTCCTTATGAGAAGGACCTTTTGATTCTCAGAGTTTTGTGACTCTCCTGGTCCAGTGGTGTATGTAGGCGGCTGTATTATTTTGTTCAGAAAGTAGGAGCCCTGTCTGTTGATCTTTGTGCTCCTTTCTCTGTTTGTATTTTCTCTGCTTGCATTTTCTTTATGTTCAGATTGTTGACCTTTCCCCTGAACTAGCGAATGACTTATATATGTTTAATTAGAAAGGGACTGTTAACCCCTTTGAAGCTGTCTTTACTTTATAAAGCAGATCAAAGAACCTGTGCTAGCAGCCCACCTTGTGTGCTAATGTAGTTCTTACTACAAGTGCCTACAATCAGATTTTCTTCATTGGAGGTCTTCAGGCAGGTGTCAGACAATTAGTTTTTGGACAAGCAGTAGAAATAATTTTGGGCCAAATTCCAAGTCATCTAAATGGACTCTGAGATCCCTTATTTGTTTTAGATTCTATGACTCCATAATTCTATAATATTAGATAGACTATAAAAGTTTCAAGATAATTTCTTTTAAAATAATGCATGTGTGCATGTATGAGAGAGAGAGAGAGAGAAAGAGAGAGAGAGAGGGAGAGAGAGAGAGAGAGAGAGAGAGAGAGTGTGTGTGTGTGTGTGTGTGTGTGTGTGTGTGTATGTTGGGGAGTGGGAGACAGGGTCATATCTACCTACATGGATCAGGAAAGGCTCCATAAAGTCCTTTCAAACTAGACTTTGAAAAGGACTGGATTTTGGCAGATTGTGCTGGTGTGGGTATGTGTTGGGTTAGGTATGGCATTATAGTTGGAGGGAATAATATACATTGTGAAAATATCAGAAATATTTAGTGCTAATTATGAGCTGTCTGATTGGAAAATATGTTTTGGGTGAGGAGGTAAGTTAACCCAGGACAGAATGTTTTGTTACAAAGTATTACACATATTAAAACAACCTTTGGGGGAAATTCTGTGAAATGAGTCTCTTTCAATGATGAGAGGGGGCCTATATTCCAAATCACCCCATCATCACAACTACTGGCCAGCTGCCACCAATAGGAAGATAAATATTAGAGCCCTGGGGGTAGAAGCACATTTCTCTCACTACCCATCCCCCCCCCCCCACACACACACACACCACTCCACACCATCCAGCCCAGCCCTCATTTCTATCATCCATGGAAGCAGCTACTAAGGCAAAAAAGCAAACTATCCCCATCAACTGTCAAGCAAATGCCACTCACAGGGTAGGCAAGCCAGCCTAGGCAAGTCAGACCACCAACACCATGACCAACATCTCTTCCCAAACCCTGAAGAAGATATCCCAAGACTCTGAACCAAAGAACCTTAGGAATATCAGTTCTTCTACTCCAATTCCTACAACCTCCACACTTGGAAGCAACCCCTGTGTAGGTGAAGTTTGACAGTTTCCTGAGGATGCTATAGCCACAATTGCTGAAGAGGTAGAAAAGAAAGTTCTTGTCGCTAAACATTTTGGCATTGTCAAATGCTTCAATATCAGAAAATGATATGATTTTAATTGATGAAAATGACATTAAACAAGTATTACCATCTGCTTTGCCACTGAACCCTAAGAACAATGGAACCTTTCCAACTGACTTGTAGATAAAATTTTCCATACATTACAATGTTTTCCAACTAGAATGTGAGTTCCTTGAGAAGAGGGAGTATTTTTTTTAAGTATGCTCAATACCCTGCAAATAGTAAGTACTTTAAAAATGCTTCATGCTATCATTCATTCTAAATACACACCTAATAATTTGTCCTTAATAGATTGTTTCCTATGTGCAACATATGAATAGACCAAAATTTTGCCTACAAATAAGAGATCTTATATATATATACATATACATATACATGTATGTACACACATATATCTATATCTACATATATTAAAGTTCATGGAAAGAATACAAGAAACACAGAACATAAAGATCCACTTATAAATATATAAATATTACATAAAGCAAGACTAAGGCATATAACAGGAAAATGAAATACTGTTGAAGAAAAATGAAGGATAACCCAGTCAATGAGTTTCTGAAGTTCAATTTTAAATGAATCAAAAGAGTTCATTTATTTTTTAAAGTCAGAGTGTCAATGAGTAAAATTTTTTTTAATCCTTGGAAACCCTAAACACAAATTTTCTTTTGGAAATTGAATTGATGACAGCCAGAGGCATGATAGCTGTCTTCAAGTATATGAGGAGCTGTCAGGTGGAAGAAGGATTAGCCTTGTTCTGCTTGACCTCAAGGGACAGAAAAAAGAACAATGGATGGAAGATGCATAAAGGCAAGTTTAGGGGTGATGCAGTGATAAACTTTGAAACATTAGAGCTATCCAAAAGTAGAATGATCAGCTTTCAAAGGTACTCGAGGCCCCCTTGTTGAATGCTCCTAAGCAAAGCCTAGATGACCAGACTTTGTGCTTGTAGTAAGGGACATGAGGGTCTTTCTATGGTATAGATTGGTCTAGATGGCCTCTTAGCTCCTTCTCAACTTCAAGATTATATGATTTGGATTCTGGTGGCAATGAAAAAAATATGTAAGTGATAGGGAGAAATCCATCAATTAATATATCCTTAACGTGACACAGTATTAAAAAAAAAATTTACTCTAGTCCAAGGAGAAGGATTTGTGAAACTTCCTCCCCCCTAAAAAGTATCTATGTATACTTATTTATGAATATGCTATCTCTTATGATAGAATATAATTTCCTTGAGGACTGGTGCTGTTTTATTTTTGTCTTTATATCTCCAGTACCTAGCACAATGTCTGGTATATAATAAATGCTAAATGAAGACTTATTTATTAACTCATTGAGTGAATCAATGGCTTTCCAAAGAGAATCTATAAGATCATCAAAATCTTCAAATTGAGATAATTTTGTTTTTTCAATATTTTATATTTTTTTTAAAATAACCATTCTAGTAATTGAAACTAAAATGAGTTTTGTCTTTGTTTTGTTTCAGGAAACCATTAGAAAAAAAATCACTTGATTTCTCTGGACTTCAATTTCCTCATCTTTAAATAAGTAGAATAAATGATCTCCGAAGTCATCTTTAGCTCTAAAAATCTGTGAGCCTTTTGATCCCACAAGTGTCAATGATCCCTTTAATGAGACAAATAGCAAATCTTTCATGCCTTTTATCTTTTGAGATCCTTGTCCATACCTTTCCATATTGTCCATGGAGGATTAAACTATTGCCCTGAAGACTTTCATCTTGTTCCTTCAATGTCTCAAGGATATCACTGTAGAGACCCAACATGGTATAGTGCATAGAGAAATAGTTTCTGAGACGTAACGACTTATGTGAGTCCCAGCAATGCACTTAAACTCTCAGTGTCCCAGGCAAGGCACTAAGATCATGAATGACAAACTCATTGAGGTTCTCCATTTTATAGAAAGATTTATCACACTGGGACTCTCCCCTAATAAAATCACAAGTTTTAATCACACAAGACAAAAACACACATATAAAGTTCATCTATTGTCCCAATTTTTCCTATAAAACTTGTCCAATTTTCCCCCATGACACATATTCTTACTTTTATTTTAGTCAAATAATTAGTATATGTTAACAGGAATTATTGCTATTAATATTCCGTATTTCTTATAGATGTCATTCATTGTTCCATTACCCTAATAGTGATAAATAACAAAATAGTTTTATATATGTATATATTACATATATACATATACACACATGGGTGTATGTGCGTGTGTGTGTGTGTGTGTGTGTGTGTGTGTATTAGGTATAATGTGTTCATTTTGTGTATTGACTGGGGATGTCACTGGTTTTGCATTTACCCTTGATATAGTCTTTTTAAAAAATGGAACACATAACATATATTATGATACATAGTGTTTCAAAAGTTTTAGTGCAGTTTAAGCTATTAAAGCTTTAAATTTTAAGTTATTAAAGTTTAAAACAGTACTAAGATTTGTGACACCCTTTATTATGACTACTCAAATGGATTTGTGATCTCAAAGATTTGTCCATTCCCCCCGAGCTTGCAAATCTCAAATCAGTCTGTGCCTTCTGAGCCAGTGCAGTTCTTGATAAGATCTTCCCAATCTGTGTATTTCTAATTATAAACTACATCAATTAATTAACAATTTTTAAAATATATCAACAAAGTGCAAAATGCTGTGCTAAGTATTGGAACACAAAACAAAAACACAACTGTCTAAGCCCAGTGCTTAATGATTGTATTATACTCTAGCCATAAAGAGACAATAGTATAGATAGGAGAAAAAAATCTCCCCCAGCCACTCCTATAGTCGAGAACTAAATCCTGCCATATCTATCCTATAATGACATGATAGTTCAGGTTATTTGGACAACTTGGTTCCCTAACTCCTAAGTCAATTTAATAAGGAAGATTCAAGCAATATGAAAAAATACAATTGTAGATGCAGTCAAATAATTTTACATTCTCTTAACAGAAACTTACTTAGGTTTCTATGACTCAGAGCAAAGTAAAACTGATTGAAAGTTCAACATCTGCCTTTTTTGGAACCTCAGAGATATAACTGCACCACTTCCCTTGCATACTAAAACATTATCATCTCTACATTTTTTTTCCCCAGTTAAACATGTGACTAGATCAGAGTCTTTAATCTCATCTTCTTCTTTATTTTGCTATGCAGTCAGTTGTTAAGTGTTGTCTATTTTTCTGGCAAAATCTCTCTCTCTTGGCATTTAGATGACTTCTAAAATCTGTAACAAATCAAAGACTAAGATTGAACCTCATTAGCTCGTGATTGGATTACTGGGATCTGCTTAGTTCATGATGAATATTTATGACAGAGTCACTAAAATACCACTTACATTTCACACCCTTCTTTAAACTGTCAATAACTTCTAATTTTCTACTAGTCAGTCATTCTGTGCCAAAAAACCTAAATTTCTCTCCTTGATGTTGCAGAGCTCCCATAACTCGACCCCTCCATATTTACCAGTAAGTATTCACTCTATTCTCCACCATGATTCTTTCTTCAGGCTATTCTTCACATGCACAGCATATTCTTTTCCAATTCAGTTTCTCTCTTATTGTGAATAAATGCTTTCCCTTAAACTGGAATGCCCTTCCTCACCAAATATAAATACAATCTATCATTCAGTGCCAATATGGCACTTCTATGAAACTGTTCCTTACTATTCTTGTTGGGATAGCTCTGGGGTCGATTGAGAAGTACCTCAAAGTGAATTAGCAGAGTGCCTGTTATATAGCAGGCTTAATAAATGCTTGTTGACTATATTGTCATGGAAAAAAAAAAAAAACAAAACAAATTAGAGACATTTCCTAACCTTATGGGATTTAGTAGGATGAGTACCAACTATATTTTAGACAATTGACTGATACATTATATAACCATACAGAAATTTTATTTATTTAATTTTTAAGTGAAATTATGTGTATACATATGCATAAGTATCTGTAGATAATTGTGATTGTTGTTTTACATCATCAAAAAATAAAAATTTGAAAGGTAAGAGAGCATAATGCTGTGGGAAGAGTGCTATCTCACAACCTAGAGACGAACTCATTTCCTTAGCCACATTTCCAATACTGGCTGTACCTTCACTCTTTCTCCTTGGCTCATTAGTTATGGTGGGGCAGTGGGGATCCATTTTATTTCTCCTTATGACTTCCAGGTTCTTTCTTTTCCTCCTTCACTTGGTAACCACTCTTCCTTTGAAGTTCATACTATTGATAGTCAAACTCCTGGTTGGTGTTCTCTCCAGAACCCTAGGTTCCTTTCCTTCCTCAATAACTTCAACACCTGACTTGGAATTTTTCTTCCTCCCCAAATCCTGTCCTCATACTAGGGAGCTTTAAAATACATTTTGATTCTCCGTCAAAACTATAACTACTAAGTTCCTCAATCTACTCACCTCAATCTACTACTCCATCCACCCTCAGCCACATAGAAAGATGGTGATACCCTTAATCTTTCTGTTACTCACAAATATACCATCTCCATGTTCAATGATTGTGAAATCCCCTAATCTATCCACAGTATATTGGCTTTTCACCTCTCACTCTGTCTTCTTTTAAACAACAAGATCTTTCCCATTCATTAATAGGCTCATGTGACTTGCTTCAATCACATGGAAGCCTAAGTTGTGTGTGGTAGAAGAAGCTTGCTGAATTGGTGGAATAGGAAGGATGGAGTAGAACTGGGAGGAAGTTAGTGAGAGCAGTTAGGGAGGAGGAGGGAGGACATAGGCACAGCTAGTCTTGTGAGTATTTGTTTGTGGGAAGGTAGGGGGGTCAGGGGACGCTTGGGAATGACTTTGTCCACTGAAGTGATAATATGTGTTGACTTCTTGGTTACTATGATGAATTTGCTTTCTGATGTTGAGATTTGGCTTTCTGGTGTCTGAATAAATGTTTTTCTTCTGGCTTTTATATGGAGAGTCAGTTATACCTTGCTATTCTGAACTATGTCAGCATATTCAGTCACCCTCAGTGCTATGAATATTGCCTTGATGATACACATGGGGAACCAATTCAGCTCTACACTGTCCTCTCCCTAATCCCTATTCCCCTTATTATATTGTCAATTATGCCTACTGAAGCCTCAGGCTTTTATCACTCCTATGACTCATTACCTTCATCTCTAAACATGTGCTGCTGATCAAAAGTAGAGAAAATCACACAACTGTTCGAATAGATCCAATACAAATTTGTTACATAAACTCAATGGGGCCCTCCCTGTTGCTAGACAATCCTACTATAACTTCCTTATCAAGTCACTATTCCACTCTCTGTGGTGACTCTTCCAAACGGTTTCATTCTTCCTCAAACTTCTTATGGTTCCCTTCTACTCTCTCAGATGGGAACTTTACCTCATATTTTACAGAAAAAAAAAAATTGAGGCCATTAAAATCAGCTTCCTTTTCTCTCCTCTTTCCAATCTCCTGTAACTCAGGTGCCTTCTGCCACTTTCTCCTCGTCATTCCTGTTTTACATGGTAAAGTAACCTTATTCCTTACCAATGGTCAATTGCTCCTTCTCTACTGGCTCATTGCCTACCACCTACAAATGTGCCCATTTCTCCACTATCCTGAGAAAAAAAACACCCCAAAGTTTCCCTGATGTCTCTCCTAGTTCACTTCTCTATCTGCCCTTTGAAGCTAAACTCTTGAAAATGCCATCTATAATAGGTATCTCCACTTTCTCTCTTCTTCTCAGCCCTGTACATTCTAGCTTCTAATCTTATTGTTCCTCTGAAACTACTCTCTCCAAAGTTACTAATGCTGTCTTAATTGCCAAATCCTGCGTGACCTAGAGAAATGGAATAATTCATGTTCCACTATCTGGCTTTTGCTCACCTTTCTAACCTTATTTATCATTATTATCCCTTTCATATTTCACAATTCAAACACTTTTTTTTTTAAAGTCTCCCTGTCCACTCCTCTCTCTATGCATTTAATCACATCTACCTCCAAGACCTAGGATAGACAGACTTCTTGAACATATTAGCCTATTGAAATCAGAGTCAGTGTGATAAAGAGTGCTGGATTTCCAATCAGGAGACCTGGATTCTAACATTGCCTCAAATACTAGTGACATATGAGTGTGGACAAGTTATGTGATCTCTAAAAGACTAAGTTTCCCACTCTGTAACAGGGAAAAGCTTAGGCTTCTTGAAAATAAAGTCCTCTATAAGTCTTAAAGCTGTATATCTGCGTGACTTATTATTATGGAAATCCTTCCACCAGGATTCAATTTCCACATCTCATGTTACCTTCCTGTGTGACCTAGGGTAAGTCATTTAAAATCCCAGGGCCTCAGTTTCCTCATCTTTAAAATAAGGGTGTTGGATCAAGTCAAAAAATATTCATGAAACATCTAGACTTTGAGTTCCTTTCCAACTTGAGATCTATGATCTTACGATTTCTTTCCTTTACAGAAAAATGTGGATGTTACCTCCTCCATGAAGTCTTCTCTGATCTCCTACCTAAAAGGGAACCCTAGAGCATTCACTTCTTCTTTTGCTTTTCCTCAATTTATCTTGTATTATACTTATCAGCTTATATAGGTTGTCTCTCAATTGCGTTTTGAGACTTAAACTATATGACTTTTTTCTATCTTTGTATGCCCAGCATCTAATAGAGAGCCAACGTTACCAGTTCTGAAAGTAAATTGAAATAAATATGTTATTGTTGAATCCTTGTGCAAAACCAACATTATTAATAGATTTTGATTTGCTCAGGAAATAGTAAGAGACAAATTAATCCATGTAATAGGAGTGAGGGAATGAGTGAGAAAATCATAGTTGATGGCTGGGTATCTTCATCTCTAAGTAATGGAAGGTATGGGCTAAGCAGAATACCTCTTGTAGGTGAAAAAGCTTTATGAAATTTCTCGCCCAAAGGTCAAATACATCAAAAAAGGATGTCTTCCTTCTCTCCATACTTATAGCACTTCTAATCTGTGCCATTTTAACAATTATACCACCATGACTTATTAATTAGACAGGCATATGTAGTAGGCAGCATAATGTAAGAGTGGATTTGGCACTAGCAAGCCTTGGATTCAAATATGGGCTCTGATACTTACCAGTAATATGGCATTAGGCAAATCATTTAACCTCTCTGTACTTCAATCGATAAATCTACAAGCACTAATTATGTCTTTACTACATGCCAGTGACTATGCTGTGCTCTGAGTTTAGAAACACAAAATAAAACAGTTCTTGTCTTCAAGTATTTTACATTCTATATATATATGTGTGTGTGTGTATACGTATATATATGTATATATATGAAATATAGAGACAGTTCTTGTTTTACATAAATTTGCATTAGTCACATTTAACTCC
This sequence comes from Notamacropus eugenii, assembly GCF_028372415.1. Lineage (NCBI taxonomy): Eukaryota > Metazoa > Chordata > Mammalia > Diprotodontia > Macropodidae > Notamacropus > Notamacropus eugenii. The sequence continues at coordinate 134,368,097 of NC_092875.1, read as the reverse complement.
CTAGGCTGCAGCAGGATCCTATGCCAGCTGGAGCTTGGGGTCTGGCTCCAGGCAGGTCTGTTCTAGAAACTGAAGCCCCTCAGGCTTCAGGACCCTGAGGCAAGGTATAAGGGATAACCTGCAAAGCCCCTTAGAGGGAAGGCAAGGTTTACAGGCCTGTTCATTTACAACTCTATACAAATTGTACAAAAAGAAATCCGAGGTAAATATTTGAAGAGGGCAGAGTGGTAGCAGCTTGGGGGAGAAAGAGACAAGGAAAGGGTTCATATAGGACAGAGGTGTCCAATATGGCTCTTGGCCCACATTGCAGTCACCAACCCTCTTGAGTTCCTTGAAGCTATATCAAAATATTTAAGAAAATAAACCAAAGTACAATAGAACCTATAGATAATATTAAATGTAGGTTTCTCAGTCCACAAGCAGTCAGCAAAAATCCTTGTACGGAGTTAAGTAGTACTACTTCTATCTGAGTTTTATATGACTAATGTAGAATATGGAGGTTAAGAAGAATTTTGCAGGAAACAAAGGATTCTAAGAGATGGAAGTGAGGGATGGGTACATTTGAGGTATAAGGGGCCAAGACTTAAAAGAGGATGTTGTGTGGAAGCAATAATAAAGAGAATATGGAATACAGAATGAGAAAGTAATTATAATATGATTGAAAAGGCAGACTGGGCCCAAAACATGAAGGGCTTTTAAAAGGCCAACAGAGGAGCTTTTATTTGATCCTACAAATAACTGTAAAATATTAGAGTTAATGAGTAGAATTTATTGAATGGCATGATTGGATCTATGCCTCAGGAAAATCATTTTGGAAGTGGTACAGAGTTATATTGAAGAGACAAGAATGCATGAATCAAGTCAGAGAGCAGCAGGGTTAACATTTTGATTTAACTCAGTAGAAGGAGTTCCCATGATGATGCTGAAGGCAATGAAAGCTAGAACTGTATAGGGCTTTAAGGTTTGCAAAGTGCTTTACAGATATCTCATTCTATCCTCGCAACAACCTTGGGAGGTAGGTGCTGTTATTAACTCCATTTTCCAAATGAGGAAATTTAGGCAAACCAAAGCTAAATGACTTGCCTAGGGTCACATACCTAATAAGAGTCTGATGCAGGATTCAAACTCAGGTCTTCTTTGTTGTGCCAAAATGAGGAAATCATAAGTCTTCTGGGTTTATGTTTCATCTTCCAAATCAGTTTATTAGCTCCCTGAGAGATATATACCTTTCTAGATTTTTATCTAACATAATGCTGAAAAGAACTGGAATCTCATATCTATATGCCAATTGATTGAACCAATAAATTTCTGGAGTATAACAGAATGCCATCTTTCAATTGTATAGTGTATTACCATTTAGGGAAGCGAGGTGGTGCAGTGGATAGAGCACCAGTGCAGGAGTCAGGAGGACCTGAGCTCAAATCGCACCTCAGACACTTGAAACTCACTAGCTGTGGGACCTTGGGCAAGTCACTTAACCCCAATTGCCTCTTCCTGGGTCATCTCTAGTCATCCTGAGAAATATCAGGTCACTGGATTCAGATGGCTCTGGAGGAGAAGTGAGGCTGGTGACCTGCATAGCCCTCCCTCACTCAAAACTAAGTCAAGTGTCAGTCATGTCACTACTTCTCTGATGGCATGATCTTCTTCGGCAACAAAGGATGAACACACACCTTGGTATTGCCATTGAAAAACCCTTTAATACACATTGTTTTATCTTCAGAACACTGTAAGGTAGGCAGGATATTTACAAATGAGAAATACTGAAGCTCAGAGAGACTGGGGGACTTGCCCAAGGTTACATAGCTCATAAGTGAATAAATACCAACCCAAGCATCCCATTTGTTGTGTAGTTTAGGCTCTTTTTAATATATCAAACTGATTTACCATTAAATCCAGAACTCTATTCACAAAAAGCCCCCATGAAGAATGAATGTCCTTTTATTGAATCTTTAGCCTTAATAGAATTGTGTGCTTTGAAAAACAAGAAAGTCTATAGACAAAATGTAGCAAATAAAAAAAAAAAAAGAAATAACCAAAATATACTTCCACCTAAAGGAGTGACATTGAACTGATAATTCTGATGGCAGTGAGCACAGCAGGCGTAGATTAAGGTTTTTTGATATATCCAGTAAGATCACTTCAGGGAATCAGTTGTGCCAGTTTAAAATCACATCTTAGATCTCCTAAATTTGGGACCACAAAGAGAACAACGGCACTAAACAATAGAGCCCATGTTGAATTTAATGCTAATTTATTCTTTTCCTTTACCTTGTCCTTCAATTTGTTAGCATCTCCTTACTTTTTTCTCAGTCAGACTTTCCTTTGTGTATTGCTGCCCTCTCCCTTCTTTCTATTTTTCTTAATCTCTATATCCTTTCTCTACCCTGGCACCTCTTATTCTTTGTCTCCATTTTCTGATTCATCCCTTCTCCCTCCTTCTCCCTTTAGCCTCAAATCCCTGCCAACCATCTCATTATCAATTCTGCTGCAGAAAAGGAGAGTAGGTCAGAAAGTGTGGATAATTAATATGTCATCTCCCTTTCTCCATTTTGTCAGAGTCACATAGTAGTTTTGGCACAAGCACTTTACTTTATTCAGCTGGAAAAGGCTGAAAAATCATATATCATATAAAAGAATATCCCCCAGATAGATACATATATTATCTAGTTTCATAGAGATCAATCAGACTTATTACAGCATGGAGACTGCTAACAAAGATTGGTCTTATCCTGAATGTACTCAGAGAGTCGTTAATAACAGAAGCTGAGACAGAACAAAATGTGTTCTTCAAACTCTCCCTTTAAAAGTAAATCCAAATGTTATTTGGGTTATTAGACTTTGTTATCTAATGATTCATAGCACAGTTCTTCACTGTGTCTTCTTATCAAACAATGTTGGATAACCAGGCCCAGTGGTCCAGAAGACTTAGCTAGCTCAGGCTGTCAAGGCTTATGGAACATGCTCAGAGAAAGACTTGCTCTATTTTTTGACTTAGAATTGTTCTTGGGCCTTAAGGTGCCTTGGCACCTTTCCCCACACATTTTATTCTAGGAATTATTTGTAAGAACGTTTGAAAAATTTAATAGTCTCCACATTTGAATTCTAATTGGATCATTCTCATTGGAGTAATTGTTGTTGTTCAGTTGTATCTGACACTGTGACCCTATGTGAGGTTTTCTTGGCAAAGATACTGGATATTTCCTTCTCCAACTCATTTTACATATGAAGAAACTGAGGCAAGCAGGGTTAAGTGATTGCTAGGGTCGCACAGATAAGAAGTGTCTGAGACCATGTTTGAGCTCATGTCTTCCTGACCCTAGGCATAGCACTCCAATGGGTCACCTAGTTGCCCAGTTGGAGTAACTTAGCAAGCTTTAAAGCACATGTGAGACTAGATAACATGTAATGCCTTAATGCAATGGAATGTAATGCAACCCGGAAAGCATTTCTCAAGTGCCTGCTATGTGTTAGGTACTGCGCATATACTGGACATCGAAATATAAAAAGAAAATTCCAAGCTCTGAAACACCTTAACACTTTATGTTGTTACTCAGAAGATAAAGCATGTATACATATAAGCAAAGGCCAATTATGTGCAATGTGAAGTAATTTGGAGGAGGAACACTAACAATGTATATGAAAGTATCATTTAGCCAATCAACCAGCATAAATAGATGTCTACTAAGTGCTAGGCATTGTGCCAAGATAAGACACTCCATATCTTACTTCTGGGCATTTTCTCTGGATGTCTCCTATGCCTGCAATGCTTTCCCACCTCCTTTCTGCCTACTGGCTTGCTTGGATTCCTTGAAGTTTCAAACAAAATCTCGTATTTTATAGGAAGCCTTTCCCAACAATTTTAATTCTAGTTCTTTCCCTCTTTTGATTTATTTCCTATTTATGCTATATATTACTTGCTTGTACATATTCATTTGTATGTTGGCTCCTGCATTAGACTAAATTTTTGAGGTAGGGACTTCCTTTTTTTTTAGATCCCCAGAGCTTTGCACAGTGATTGGCACATGTTAGGCATTTCATAAATGGCTATTGACTCTCTGTGCTAAATGTTGACTTGAAGTCATAAGCTAAGGGAGGAACATAAGCTAAGCCTGGAAGGGAGCTATGGATTCCAAGTGGCAGAAGTAAAAATGGAGATAATTTAAACAGCCTTATGTAGGTACATATATAGGAGAAAGAATATTCATAGGGTTGTAATCTGAAATCAAACTAAAGAGTTAACAGGTCCGTCACTCTTGATTTACAAATCAGAAAATTGAGGCCTAAAGTGGTCAAAGTACTTGCATGATCACCCATGGGGATCAAAAAGGTCGCTCAGCCGGAATATGGACTGTGGAATGGAGAGTAGTATGAAATACTCCTAGAAAATTAGTGAGCTACATTATGGAGTTGTTTAAAGGCTAAACAGAACAGGTTGCATTTTATCTTAGAAGAAATAGGTAGCCCCTGGACATTCTTGAGTGGTGAAGTGACATCGTAAGTCTTGTGCTTTAGAACTATCACTTTGGCAGATATAGTGGGTATGTATTGGTGAAGATGAGTGTCAGAAGGAACCTATTACAGTAGATTAGTAATGTCATGAGTTCATGAACTAATGAGGTGGCCATATAGGTAGAAGGAAGTCCATAGATGCAGGGGAAATTGGGGAGGTAAATTTAAGACCTCACCCAAGAGAAATGGAGACTATTGGAAGCTGCTCAATGGCACATGTGGATAGTTATGATGCTAGACAAAAAGGAGAGCTGTGTATCACTTGAGGTTCCTTCATCTGAGCCATATGTGATCTCCCAGTGATAGAAAAGAGAATAAAAAGAGAAGTTAGAAGAAGAAATCTCAAGAAGTACCCATCTTGTGGACAATATAGACCATGAGGAACTACCAGATATTACCATCCCTTCTCTCACCTCTATACAACTGACCAGAATGTACAACCTCCAGTGGAAGATTCTTTATCTTGCATGGTGATAAAATAGTATTGAGTCTAAGTCAGGAAGAACTGAATTCAAATCTAGCCTCAGAAGCTTACTAGCTATGTGACATTGGGCAAGTCACTTGATCTATGTCTACCTCAGTTTCCACCATTGCAAACTAAAGATAATTTTAGTGGCTATTTTGCAGGGTTGTTGTGAGAGTCAAATGAGATAATAATTGCAGACTGCATAGTTAGTATAGTGCCAGGCATACAAATGTTATTGTTAGTATTGATATTAATCTTTGTTCAAGGCTCAGCTTAGATCTTTCTCATTATTAGTTCCTTCTCTTCCAATACTACCTTGATTTTACATTGGATTTATTTCAAATTTATATTTATTACTTGTCTCCTCCAATAAAATGTAAATTCTTTGGCAGCAGTTAATGTTTCATTTCTGTATTTATCTCCAGCACTTGGCAATGTTTGACACATAATGGGTAATGAATAAATGTTTGTTGGTGAATTTGTTGAAGGCATGGTAACTGATTGAAAAAGGAAGGGGCATGAAGAAAGTGAAAAATTAAGGGTAGCTGGGGCTGTAAAACTGGATAATGGAAAGGTGACGGTACCCTCTCCAGAAACTGATAAGTTAAGGAGAAAAATCAGTTTCGGGGGAAGACACAGAGTTCTATTACCTACATGCTGAGTTTGAGAGACCGATGAGACATACCTCAGAAATTATTCACCAGTGATTTGATAATATGTGACTGGAGCTCAGGAAAGATCTTATTTTCATTCTAAAATCTAAAAGTAAAAATTCACAGGAGGTAGAAACTTTATTATTGTCTTGTATTATGAATGGTAAATATAGATTTGGGAGTCATCTACATAATGGAGCTAATGGAAACCATGGCAATTGGGATCACAAAGAAAAGGTGTGAAAGAAAGAAGTGGTAATACCTATTGAAGCATACGTAGGAGTAGGTTGAAAGAAACACATCCATTGGGTCATTTCTCATTGCTGTATACTAAATTGGTATAGTATTCATGATATTGTCATGTTCTTAGAAACTGAGTAATTCACCCCATAGGACCACCTCAGCATGAAAAGTCAGTCCTGAATGATGCTAGGTATTGCAGTAGTGCAAAATGTTCCAAGTATATTTTACTATTACATATCCCATAGTTTAAGCATACTGGGTCCTGAGGAAAATGAATGGCAGAAATCGCATATACTCTTGCCTTGAATATTTTTCCTAATTGTACTTAAATATAATGAGATCTTCCTTGGCTTAAACCCAGAAATCTGAAGAGTATTGACTGCAAAAAATACACGAGTGAGACCATATCTATCAAAAAAATAATGTGTAATAGAAAATAATGGTGCATAAAGTTAGCAAATTTTATCCATCAGTATCATCGTAAAGAGTTACATGTAATTAATTTTATCTATAATTACTTAAAGCCACACATGAATAAAATGTTAGCATAGTGTACAGTCCTTTGTGTTCACAGCTATTTATTTCCATATAACATTATAAAAATGACTTGCTTTTACCCTACCTCATAATGTGACTAGGATGCTCAATTAAATACTATCTACATTAAATACAGAGTTTGTCATTCTGTATTAAGCACAGACTAAGTAATCATGCACATTCCCCATGTATCATAGGCTTTTATATTGGTCAACCAATGTGATTAATTCCACCAACGATTTTTTAATGCCCTATCAGGTCTGACAGCATAAACCTGTGTAGATTTTTAGGATTAATTTCTATTGATTTCTCCATATATATAGTCAGTCTTCTTAAAATGGGTGTATTTTCCCTAGGAGACAGTTTTAATGTTCTATACCATAAAACCCTTTGAAAGAGTTGATGCCCAGAGCAGCAACAGAACATTTATGTCTCATTATTCTTTGCTTTCAGACCACTGCTTCATTGTCTTCTGCCAATGTTCCCAAAAGATACAAGAATATCTTTTAGAAGGGAGAACTATGGATTAACCATTAATTGCATTGAATTTAAGACTTAATTGTGAACATAACAATACCTGCTCTGCCTACCACTTAGAGCTACTATAAGCATCAAATAAGAGTGGATGAGAAAGTGCTTTGAAATATATGAACACTTATATGAAGACAGCCTGTGGCTTCTATTATCTCTAGGTTATAGATTCCTGCCTACAAGTAGGGGGCAGGTAGATGACACAGTGGGTAGAGCACTGAGCCAGGAGTCAGGTAGACCTTAGTTCAACTATGGCCTAAGCCACTTCCAGGACAAGTGACTCTGGGCAAGTCATTTAACCTTGTTTGCCTCAGTTTCCTCATCTCTAAAGTGAGCTGGAGAAGGAATGACAAACTATCCCAGTATCTTTGCCAAGAAAATCCCAAATGAGGTTACAAAGAGTCAGACATGACTGAAAAAACTGAACAACAACAATCTGTAAGTAGCAGTGGGCTTTAATTGTTCATTTATCAGCAAGCTTGAAGAGTTGGCTCACAGTTTAAAGAGTAACAGACTGGACTAGTAGTCCTAGCCTCTGGGACAAAAACACAAAATGAGCCCTGGGGTAGATGCCAGGATAACAAGGCAGCAGCTAAGGATCTTGCCACCTGCTACCTTCCTATTTTAACTAATGATTCTTGTTAACTAGGTGTTAAACTCAATAATTTCTACCTACTGGTTTCCAAGTACTGTAATAGTCAAATAAATTTTGGATCCCTGGGAAAATCCCTGGTTACCCTATCCTAATTACATCCTGGGTGATAGGTTTGTGTCAGGAATGCAGCTGCTGTTTTTATACCGACACAGCTGAGAAGGAAGTCCCTTGCAGGTTCATTGCTTAGATGAGCCAGCATTCTAGCAACTCCATATGATGACCTACTTTTTTTCTATAAAATCTGTACTTCCTGAAGAGCTATTTCAAGAAGAACCCTTGTGTCTAGGTGTATGTTCTTTTTAATGGTCAGAGAGTGATGAGAAACACTAAAGGGAATGGTATCTTCCTCATCCAGAAGGCAAGTATAACACACCATCTTTGTTACCGAAGTGGAGGCCATGTGAAATTCTACAAGTTGTCCTTTCCCAGAAGCTTGCTTCCAATTTTAAATGCCTTTTCTAAGCATAGGAATCATTGGCAGCCTTTACAATCTTTCTGGCTGCCTTTCACTCTATGAAAGCCTGTTATGCTCCATGGGCATTTCAAATTAGAAACAAAGCTTTTAAGCCTTCCAAACACAGCTGCTGGGACTCTCACCTTAAAGAATAGGGTAAAAATGGTGAGAATAATATAGCAAGTCCCATTGGGTGCCTTATGTGTAAAGACTTTTTCTTGTAGAATGCTTCACGATAACTTGAAAAATAATTTTATTTTACGTCTGTGTGTATGGGGTTATTTCAGCAATGCAACCAATAAGTCATTTATTTTTATGATGTTCATGAAACATCTTAAGATAGGTTCATGTGTCCTTGGAAATTAGCTGAGGAAATGCAAACACTGCCGTTTGGGCTATCTTTGACTTCCATTAAACAAAGAAGCAACATTTCTTCTTCTCTTTATACATCTATGCAATTACACATTAACACTTGTATCAAGCTTACAAAATGATGGATCAGTGTACTTCCAAGGATATTGTGCATTTCATGGTGGTGCAGGGGAAAAATGCTGAATCTGAAGACGGAGCACTTGAGTACAAATCCTGGCTCTGCTCTTTATGAACAGTGTGACTTTGGACAAGTTGTTTACTTTCTGTGAGCCTCAATTTCCTCTTCTATAAATGTTGAAGTAGATGACTTTTGATTTGATTCCCATTTATAAATATATGATGCTATAATCATATATCCTAAATTGAATTCAATAACTTCTTCCTTAAATCAAATTTTTGTTCTGATTACTATAATCTTTTTAATAATATCACTAGTTTCTACCTAGACATCCTAGCTAAAAATACCAGTATACTTCACTTATATACATTCTCTCCTTTGCAATCAATTTTTTTAGTACCCTTACATTCAGATTCTCATTGTATTTCATGTAGGCTACTGCAACAGTCTTCTTGACTCCCCATTATGAATCTTGGCCCATTTTAATTCATCTTATACATTTCTGCAAGATTATTGAGTTTTGGTTATATCATTCCCCTTACCTTCCTATGCCTCTGCAAGTAAAGGTCCTTACCATGCACTCAACAATCATAGGAATCCTAAGAAGTAATAGGCTTTTGGAGTTACTCAGGTATAATCCTTGCCTTCAAGCAGGATAAGGTCTAAATCATTCAGGACAGGTGACCATCCCTCCCCCCTCCCCTCCCCCCCCTTTCCTCTGCATCTGCCTCTCTCTTGGAGAGGTGTTTGGAAAATATGAGGGAAAGGGAAGGGAAGGGAAGGGAAGGGAAGGCAAGGCAAGGCAAGGCAAGGCAAGGCAAGGCAAGGCAAGGCAAGGCAAGGCAAGGTAAGGCAAGGCAAGGCAAGGCAAGGATAAAGGATGAAGAATGGTATTGGTACAATGCACCTTAAAATCCTAAAAATTTTTTCACTGTGTTGTTGGTTGCAGAGTATACAGTTAAGACTGGTATTGACTTGCACAGACAGAGAAGGCATTTGGTACAAAGTGGTTCAGAAACATGAGTTTCCTACTATAGGTTTCTAATAATTGTGTGATAGAAAAAGAAGGCTGAAGAACCTGAAGGGAAATGACCCCATACTTTCTCGAAGATCTGAATTGTTAGTTGTTATGTTTTGTTTGTTTGTTTCAAAGCACAAGAACAGACTGTGTTCTCTGAATTAGTCTTGAATCTCAATCTGTGATAGTCAGTCTCCAGGCCATTCAGCAGTGAAATTTATTAGGTTTTGCTAATTATAAGCTATAGTATTAAAAAAAAAGAGTAGAAAAAGATAGCAAATCGGTATCTTTTCTCAAGAAAAAGAGAAAAGAGAAATACATCTTTAGAGAAAAACAAAAAAATACCACAACCTAATTATGATTGATGAATGGGTCTCAAGCACTAGCAACACATTCTACAAACATTCCTATTTTAATGATTCTTATATGTAGAAATTATATATTTTTTGAAAATATTGCAGAAACTAAATCTGACCTCTCTTTCTCCCTTACAGAAGCATAATTAATTACATAATATCCACTCAGTTGAAATTATAGACAACTGGAAAGGGTTAGAAAGACAAGGTTGAAAGTTGTACTATTCATAATCCAGTAATTCAGTGTACACTTAGAGTGTGTCTTGTTTGTTTTTATTGTTGCTACTTTCTGCTGCTGTTTTCCCCGTTTTACTAAGAAAAACTTAACCTTTGAAATGGATGTTACTATTTCAGAGGGTTAAATGATATCTGTGATGGCTCAAATATATTCCATTCCATTGAGTATAAACATTTTCCTGCTGGTTTCCTCATAGTAATTCAGTTATAAACCTTATTGTTTAAAATTGAAAGTTCTTTCGTTGCAATGCAAAGACTTAAAAAATTCCCAATGATCTTTTAAAGTAAAATGTTTCCCACATACAAAAAAAGAACTACAGAATTCAATTGCAGAATGTAGCAGATCATTTTCTTTAGCATTACATTTTGGTTTGTTTTATGATTTCTCCTATTCATTTTAATTCTTCTATGCCAACATGACTATGGTGAAAATGTATTTAATAGGAATATTTGTGCAGAATTTATATAAAATTGTATGCCATCTTGGGAAGGGAGGGGGGAAGGAAGGGGGAAGAAGGGGTAGGAGGGAGGGAAAAACATAGAAGTCATATGGTAGTGATTGTAGAACACTGAAAATAAATAAAATAAAATAAATTGAAAGTTCTATTTTGTTCTAATGTTCTACTTTGATGCCCTTATATGCTAAATAGTAACTGTTTCTCTTTTATACAGGAATCCTGAGGGTTTCCCCTTGCAGTTTTGTGGGTTTTTTATTTTTCTTATTTTTTGGTTAAAGGGGTCATCCCTAGAGTAACTTAAAGAAGCCTATTCATTGAATGCATGCATCTCATGTTTTGAGTAAACATCAAAGTAAGATTATTATAAGAACTAAGCCTGAAAGGACCAGGATCTCACATTGACCCCTGGGTCATTTCCAGTCCTCCTGATGAATATCATGCCACTGGACCCAGATGGCTCAGGAGAAGAAAGTGAGGTTGGTGACCTTGCACAGCCCTTCCTCACACTAATCAAAGTCAACTGCAAGTCATGTCATTATCTTGATATCATGGTCCTCTTCAAGAATGAAGGACAAACACAACCTGTGAGTGAGCAGCAGCTTCTCTCCCCTCCACTCCCCTCCCCTCCTCTCCTCTCCTCTCCTTTGCTGTTCTCCACAGGGGAAGCCAAACTCTATGATCAGAAGCTGCCTTTTTTTCCTCAAGGTTTACTGGCTACATTTCTTGCTCAAGGATCAGGCCTTAAACCAAATTCACTCTGGATCTCATAGACTGGACAACAAATCCTCACCTACTTAGCACAGAGTGGGTGTAATAACTAAATAGTAATAGTTTCTCTGTTACCCAGGAACCCTAAGGGTTTTCCCCTTGCAGTTGTTTTGTTTTTTAGTTAAAGGGGCCATCCCTGGAGTAACTTAAAGAAGCTTATTCATTGAATAGGTGTATCTCACTCAAAGCAAGATTATGATAAGAACTAAGCCTGAAACAACCAGGGTCTCACATTGCCCCCTGGGTCATTTCCAGTCCTCCTGATGAATATCATGTCACTGGACCTAGATGGCTCAGGAGAAGAAAGTGAGGTTGGTGATCTTGCACAGCCCTCCCTCACTCAAATCAAAATCAACTGTAAGTCATGTCATCATCTTGATGTCATCGTCCTCTTCGAGAATGAAGGACAGACACAACAGCATTATACTGTGCACAATCCCAGCTCTCAAGGAGCTCACACTCTAATGGTGAGACAACTTGGAAATAACTACGTACAAACATATTACAAACAGGGAAAAATCAAGAGAGCAAAGTACTAGCCTTAAAGAGAATCAGGAAAGACTTTCTTACAGAAGATAAAATTTTAGCTGGGTCCGTTATGGAAGCTCATGAAGATCATATACAGGGGAATTTGGACTAGTGTCTCTGATGAGAACAGTGATCCTTTAAGTAATAAAATAAGAAGCATTAAGGATGCATTTGAATTTTCTGATGTCTTACCAAAATGTGAGAAATGGCCAAAGAAATAGTATAAAATAGAGTAAACATACCACAAAAGTCAAATTTATTAGAAATACGAATACCATGAAGAAATAACATTTAGTTCTTTCATTCTGTCTTTCCCTCTCTACCCCATTTATCTACCCCAACCCCACTTTCTAGATCTTAGCAAGTTCCTATTTCTTTCTTGTAAAGAGACTATTTCACTTTTTTAAAAAAAGATATACTGACTTTTCTTCAAAGGAACACAGAAGTCTCTACACGTTTTTCTTAGTTATGAAACTAGTTCATGCTGGCTAAGTAATTGAGACAGATGGTCCCTGAAATACTGCTCTACACACATTGGAAGCTCAATAAATATTTGCTGATGATAATGATGAGAAAGAAATCATAAAATCTTATACAGATAGCAAAGTCAGAAGAATATTTCTCTCATCTGTTCAAGTGAGAAGACAGAGTTCAATTAATTATCTCCAGTTTAGAGGACATTGGGAAGAAAGCACATAAAAATTTTAAAAGTTGTAGAATGATATAACTAGGCTCAGTCATTGAGATTCAGAATCTCAGTCTTCATATAGAATCTTTCAAAACATTTGAGATAGTTCCCAGATTTGGGGACCTAAAGAATTCATGCTCTGTTTAATATGTATTACATTTAATACTGCAGAGGACCTCAAAATGTAACAACCCAGTCTCTTTTCATAATACCTACTCTATTATTTTTAGACCTACCCATCCAGGGAAGATAGCTATTTTTAAATGACAAAGAATAGAAAATAATGTTTTATGCTAAGTCAACCACCATATAGAAATCAGATCTTAAGGAAATATAGAATTTTAGGATTGCAAAGAAATTTGTAGATCATGGTATTCAAAGGTTTCATTAACAGAAGAGAAACTGAACCTCAAAAAAGATAAATAAATAATCCTCTCATGGCCATACAGCTAGGTAATGGCAGGTATAAGACTGAAATTCTGGTCTTTTTACTAACTCAATCACATTTGAATGATGTTTTAGGAACAATGGTTCTCAAAAACTTCTGTTCTCAGTAACCCTCACACTCTTAAAATTATTGAGGATATTCCCAAAGAGCTTTTGAGAATATCTATTGATATTATATCTATTGATATTTATCATATTAGAAATAAAAATACCTTAGTATTATTAAGAAAAGTATTTTCATACCCATGACCTCCTAAAAAGGTTTTAGGGATCCTTAGGAGTCCATAGACCATAGTTTGATAGCTACAACTCTAGACCAGTGGTGTCAAACTTAAATAGAAATGGAAGTGACTAAACTCTCATAAGGATCTTATGTGAACTGTATGTTAGCTTAGTTTAAAAATGCAATATTATTTTTGTTTTCTTGCATATTTATTTATTTTAAGTATTTTCTAATCACATTTTAATCTCATTTGGGACTCACTTGGGAGTATTATAGGGCACCAGTTTGTTATCTCAGCTTTAGATTTCACTCAAGAGAGGCTGAATGGTATACTGGATTGAATACCTGATTTAAAATTAAGAAGTACTAGGTTCAAATATAGTTCTGACAAATAATTTGTGACCTTGAGCAAGACCCTTATGTCCCCTGGGCCTCAGTTTCCTTTCCTATAAAAGGAGAGTAAAAACACTTTAAATACATATCATGCAGAGCTATTGTGAGACTCATAAGATCTTTGGAAATGTCTATCTGCCCTATAAATGACAGTATTCTGAGGAAGGTGCTACATATTTCTAATTAATTCTAATTACAAGAAAGAATACTGAGTAGTCTAACACATATAGGCACTTAACATGGGACTAAGAGCCTTTTCGTGTCTAGAAGCTAATTCTAGGGCTTGCCCTGCCTCCCATTCTCTAAGAAGCTTTCAAGACTATGATTTAAAATGTATGTTACAGAACCTCATCTGGGCGTTCACTGCTGCTAGGCAGTCCTACAAATATCCCTTATCAACCCATTTTCCTTAAAACCTCTTCCAAATCTTTTAATCCCTCCTCAAACTTCCCATGATTCCCCTTTCCCTCTATTCTCTTAGCTGAGAACATTGACTCATATTTTATAGGAAAAAAATTGAGGTCAGTCACTATGAACTCCATCTTCCTTGCCTCTTGTCACACTCAGATGCCTCCTACCACTTTTTCCTTCCTTCATGTCTGTCTCACATGATGGAGTGACCTTACTTCTTTCCAAAGTTAACCCCTGTACTTGTTCAAGTAATCCCTTCTAGACCTTCTTCACCACATTGACTCACCTGTTTTTCCTGCTCTTACAGTGATTTTCAGTCTCTCCCTGCCTACTGGCTGACTTCTTACCACCCACAAACATGCTAATTCCTCCTTTATTCTGAAAAAATCCTCATTTGATCATTCCATCCCTGCTATCATCCTTTATTTCTTCTAAACTCTGAAAAGGTCATCTATATATAATAGGTGCTTCCATTTTCCCTCACCTGTCTCCTCTTAACCCCTTACAATCCAGTTTCTGACTTTTTCATTACATCAAAATGGTTCTCTCCAAAGTTAGAGATGATCTCTTAGGCCAAATCCAATAGCCTTTTCTCAGTCTTCATTCAGGCTCTGGCACTGTTGATCACTCTCCTCCTTGATATTTTCTTCTCTCAAGGTTTTTGGCACACTGTGTTCTCTCTCTCTCTCTCTCTCTCTCTCTCTCTCTCTCTCTCTCTCTCTCTCTTTCTCTCCCCCTCTCTCTCTCTCCCCCACCCTCTTCTCAGTTCTCTTCTTACTTATCTGACTACTCCTTTTATGTCTTCTTTTGCTGAATCCTCCTTCAGATCATTTCATCCAACCACAGGTGTCCCATAGGGTTTTGTCCTGTGCCCTTTTCTCTTCTCTTCTCTCTATACTATTTCACTTAGTGATCTCATTAGTGTATTTAATTACTGTCTTTATGCTGATGATTCTTAAATATACCTATCCTACCTCAAAATCTCTGCTGACCTCCAATCTTGCATCTTCAACTGCCTTTCAGACATCTCAAATTGTATTTCCAATAAACACTTTAAACACAATGTGTTCAAAATAGAATGTATTATATTTTCCCCTAAAGCCCTCCCTTCTTATCATTGTAGAGGACAACAATCATTCTCGCAGTCCCTCAAGATTGCAACCTAAAATTCAACCTCAATTCTTAACTGACTTTCCATATCCTTCATATCCATACCATTGCCAAGATCTATTGATTTCACCTTTTCAGTATCTCTCAAATAGATCCCTCTTCTCTCCTCTGAAATTGTCATATCTGTTACAGGCCCTCATCACCTCACACCTTGATTATTCCAACATCTGCTGATAGGTCTGCCTGCCTCAAGCCCCTCCCAACTCCATTCTAGTCTTCATTAAACCAATAGAGTGATTTTCTTAAAGACTAAAAATGAAAATAAGGGAAATGCTCACTAGTCAAACACTAATTGGGACCTAGCTAGCTGTAGTATTGAGGTTAATACAAGAAAAATCCAATCACCACAATTGAGATCTTAAGAAAAGAACCTTTTCAACTTTATGAGAGAAATCCTGTTAAATATGAAAGTAAATGAAAGTTAGAGGGCAAGAGAAATTATGAGCAAAACAATATGATTAAAAAACCCATCACATGAGAATTTTCCATGTTCCAAACCCTAGACTTGACAGGACATCAGTTCTTGACTTGATAGGACATCAGTTCTTCTTGCTAGGAGGAATAAATGTCTAAACCTGATTTCCAAAGAGGAAGAAAGAGTTCAGTCAGTAGCTTCCAATATTACCTGAAATCTGAGCCTATTCTCTTTCCATTTTCTGGCTCTCCTGGATCCGGGCATAAGTTCGATGCTGTTTTAATACCTCCCTCATTTACTGCAAAACAGAAAGAGGAAAGAAAAGAAAATGGTACAAGATTAGGAAATCAAGAGATATAACAGTTTAGAAATTCATAGGGGGAAATGACTTCTATACTTTATTACATCAAGGCAATACAATATGAATGGAATCTATTCATTAGATTTCATTACTATAGCTTACACAATTAAATTTTTCCTAATGGTATCCTATAAGGCAAAAAAGTTTATATTTTTCTAAATTGTTTCTATTTTGATAAGGCCAATTGAATCATGGTAAAAATGGCCATGTGGGCTGATTATACTTTGTAAAATCTTTACTAAATGCTAACGTCCCTTGAATGGCCATTTTCCAAGTAGGAATGCAGCTTGCATTTCACAGTGGCAACAAAGAAGCAAGTAATCCCTACTTTGTTCCAAAGTTTCTCTATCATTCTGGGGAAAGCTGCACAAAATAATAATGAGCATCAAGTACAGCATTTAAGTTCTTATGATTTATTTTATTCAGTACAGCACCAAAGCAAATCATCTGATCTCTCAATGTAAGTGATAATAAAGCAATGATTCAAATTAACATGAAAAGTATATGAAGCATGAGGTAAAGGTTGAAATGCAGAGCACAAGAGACCACAGAGATGGTACGGAATAATGGAAAGATCCCTGGGTTGGGAGCCATATTACATGTAGTCTATTCTGGCCCTTGCCACTAGGTAGCTATATGATTTTGAGAAAAGGCATCAAACATCTCTTAGTTTCAATTTTCTTATCTGTGAAAAAACAAACAAAAAAACCCCCAAAAAATCAGAAATGTGACCTCCATTGCCCCTTGCAGCTTTTAAATTCAGCCACAGGCTTCCTAGATGGGAGCCTCCCTTTCCTTACTGTAGCTCACTTTTCCTTCATTTCCATGCATTTCATCCTTACCCTTCCTAAAGTCCTACCCTATACTCCCTTACCTTTTCATTGTACCCTCTGGAAACTCATTCTGTCATGTTTTTGAAACTTCCCTTAATATTAGACCTTTTCTTCTCATAGTTCTTCTAGCTTTTAAGCAGTAACATACACCTAGGTCTCCATAAAAAACACTGCATCTCTGGACACACTCTACAGTACTGGATGTACCCTGACTCATCACCACCTCCCAACACTTCTCTCTCTCTCTGTCTCTCTGTCTCTGTCTCTCTGTCTCTCTGTCTCTCTCTGTCTCTCTGTCTCTCTCTGTCTCTGTCTCTCTCTCTGTCTCTCTCTCTATCTCTCTCTCTGTCTCTCTCTCTCTCTCTCTCTCTCTCTCTCTCTCTCTCTCTCTCTCTCTCTCTCTCTCTCTCTCTCTCTCTCTCTTTCTCTCTCTCTCTCCCTCTCTCTCTCTCTCTCCCTCTCTCCCCAAAATCTAATAGACATTATCTGCTAAATCCCAGGTCAATCCCTGGCTTTTCTCAAGGAGTTCATTGCCTGTCTCATAGTTTTCCTTTCCACCCCAATCCATCCTTATCCTTGTACTTAGGCATTTAAATTTACCTGCTGATATCCCCTCAATAATCCTTATTTCCTAACATCCCTGATCTATATACCTTTGCTTCATCTATATTCAGAGAAAGTAATATCTTGGACCTCATCATCAATAAGTGTTTATGTTCACAATCCCTAACTCTGAAATCCCTCTAATGGTCCAAACTTCCTCTCTTTCAGTTCTCTCTATATCTTACCCCTCCTAAAGATAGCCTTACTCCTTCCTACAACTTCCTAGATCCTCCTTGTTCTTCTAAGCCATCACTTTACTACTGATTACCACTTCCCATCTTTTAACATCTTGACCCTGTAGTTAACTAGTTGAGCATGACGCTTCCTTCTACTCTTAACTTGCCTGTCATTTTCTCAAAATTCATTCTTTCTCATGCCCCCAACTCTCCACTGCATGCCTCAAGTCCTCCAGAGCTACTGAACACTTGTTATTGTCTGTCCTTTGTTCTTGAAGAGGACCAAGTGACTTCTAGAAGGTGATGTCTTGCTTTGTAAGTGAATTGGATTTAAGTGAGGCAAAGCTGTGCAGAGTCACCACCCTCGTTCTCTCCTCCAGAACCTTTTAGGTCCTGTGGTGGCCAGATGCAGATCAGGATGACTGAAGATGGCTCCAGATGCAGTGGGAGACCTTGACCTTTTTAAGCTAAGGTCTTTGCCAGGTCTCAGTTTGAGTGGGGCAACATCCATTCAGAGATTAAGGCTATGTAAGAAATGAGGCAAAAAAAATGGCGTCTTTCACCTAGTCAAAAAAAAAATGTGGTCTGGAAGGAGAAGAGCCTCAGAGTTTCTGGTAAAAACAGAAAAAAAAATTGCCATTTACATTCACTTCAAGCCATCAAAGCCCAAACAAAGACCAAATGAGGCTTGGGCTGGGACCCACTGTTAGCCAATCAGTGAGAGCCAGAGTGATTTGGGTTTAAGGCATGGTCAAGTAGTTTCATTTGAATTCCAATGGACTTTATCAAAGCCTGTCTATCCAATGCTGTATTTCAAGAAATCATAAATGAAACTACATGAGACAAAAGAGTTAATTGTCCCAGTTTTTTTTTTTTTAATGACAGGATAATAAGTAGGGAGGAGAAAAAAAAAAATAAATCAAGCCTATAAACCACAAGATATTTTGCAAAGTTTCAGCAATCAGAATTTATATTCTTTTAGGGAGAGGTAAAGATATGATTGAACAGAGGGAGAGGGGGGAAGGAAGGAAGGAAGGAAGGAAGGAAGGAAGGAAGGAAGGAAGGAAGGAAGGAAGGAAGGAAGGAGCAGCATTGCTCAACTGAAACTGGCCATTGAGGTCCTCAGTGAATGAATATTGCTCACTGATGGAGTAAGTCATACAACCACGATGATTGATTCTACTACAAAGTTATTTTATCCAGTTTCAATTGGATATTCATTGCTGCCAATCCTTTTACTCTCCCTTGTTGACTCCATATAATATAGTGCATAGAACTTCTTTTCTTCTCAAATCATCCATACCACCATCTCCAACTCTTTCTTTGCAGGAGTTAAACATGTTTCTCTGCCAAAAAATAATGTGAAAACAGATTTCTTTCTCCCAGTTCCACACTTTGAATCATCTTGTGGTCATCTCTCTTTTTCTATTCCTTTATTCTAGCCTTAGAAAATTAAGTGCCCCTTTCCTTTGCCAATGGCAATACTCAGAGTCCATGATTTCCATCTTTTTCAAGAACTTGTCCTTTCAATCATCCCCTTTCTTTTGTGAATTAAGCCTTTTGTAGACATTATAAAACCTTCCTGCTCCTTGCAAACATGCCCAGATGCTCTCCTATCCCATCCTTAACTTACCCTTAATTGACTCTACTCTCCTTTTTGGGTATTTAATTAGTCGATAAGTGAGTTGAATCTTGAAAAGAGGTAAGGTTTCTTAGGCAAATATATTTCCTAGGAATAAAACAGCTCTCTGTCTCTATTGTCTCCACTTTCTTCTCTTCCACATACTTCTCAACCCCACATAATCTGGTTTTTTTCCCCACTTGGACGAGAACCGATCACTCCAAGGTCATAAGTGTTCTCAGATTGATAAATGCAGAGGGTTTTTCCTCAAATTGTTTCTTCTAACTTATTTTGAGCATTTAACTTGGCTGACCAGCACTGTTTTTGGAGCACTGTTTCTTCCCTGAATTTTCAAGATAATTCTTTTATTTCCCCTTCTGTCTGAATAAGTCATGCTCCTCTGTATCCTTTCAAGAATCATGACCCTAAGACTGTATGTTAGACCCTCTTCTTATCTTTCTGTCTCCTCAGTCTGCTGATGCTTAGTCAGCTCCTGTGGAATTACTTATCATATCTATGCATATGATTTTAAAATACTCTCTTATTTATTGCCTTAGATTTAGTCCCACATTTCCAATGGCCTGTTATACATTTAATTGAATAGGTCTAAAATGATTTATCTTTCATCTGAAACCCACTTGCCCCATATTTTTCACTATTTATGTAGAGGACATCACCATTCTTCTAGCTACCCAGGTTGATAACATCTATAGATGCCATTTTTTTGTCTTTGCTATTACTTATTTATTGAACAATCAATATATTCCAAACTCTTGTTTATTCTTCCACCACATTATCTTTCTCTCCACACTAACCATAATTACCCTAATACAGGCCCTCATCCACCTCTTGGTTAGAAAATTGGAAGACTCCTAATTGTTTTCCCTACCTCAACTCTCTTCCCTCTTCCATCTACCACTTACAGAGCTGTCCGCTTGATATTCTGAAAACACAAGGCTGAAGATATCATTTCCTTGCTCAAAAAATTTTAGTGATATTAAATTTCTTTAGAAGTAAATATAAACTACCATATTTAGAAACTGTTTTCCCTATTTAACTCCAATCCTTTACATTCTGTTATTATATCACTGCCCTTCCTTCATGCACCCTATATGCCAGCCAAGTTTGCCTACTTGTCTTTATTCTTAAATGATATTCCTTCTCACACTTTTATATCTTGGAATAGGTTTTCCTCATTCTTTGAATGTTCTCTCCTCATCTTTCCTTTT
This sequence comes from Notamacropus eugenii, assembly GCF_028372415.1. Lineage (NCBI taxonomy): Eukaryota > Metazoa > Chordata > Mammalia > Diprotodontia > Macropodidae > Notamacropus > Notamacropus eugenii. Next base: position 134,347,621 of record NC_092875.1, on the reverse strand, counting down.
TGGAACCCTATCTTTCCTTCAAAGCTCACTTACTTCAAGAGGTCTTTTCTGCTTTCCTAATTGTTAGTACCTCTTAACTCTAAATTGCCTTGTATTTATTCTGTGTAGATTTTGTATTTACATACACGTGAACAAATCATATTCATCCAGTAGAATGTTCTCTTATTTGAGGACAGAGAGTGTCTCGTTTTTTTTTTTTGTTTTTGTGAATTCAGTGTCTAGTGTGATTCCTGGCACATGATAGATATTTCTAAATGCACAGTAAATGAATGATTGAATTTCTATGACTGAAAATGCACCCCATCTCAACATTCTACTCTGTTTACAGTGGGTACTAATACCCCATTGAACAGCATAACCTCAATTAATTTTCCCTTCTAGGATAGCTGCAATCCTGATTCTATCACTACTATTCTTTTCAAACTATTATCTCAGGTATCTCAATGGCAACCTTGTTGCCAAATAGAATGTATTTTTCTCTGCCATTCTTCTTGACCTGTGTGTTGAGTTCAGCACTGTTGTATTTCCTAATTCATTACTCCTGTTCTTTCTGTTGTTATTGCTTTCATTGATATTGGCTTTCTTTTATTTCCTCTTTCCATACTGTGACTATTCCACAAGACTCAATTCTTGATCTTCTACTCTTTATCCCAGGGAAAATTCATTCATTTTCTTAAATTGAATGGTTATCTCCATGTTAATGTATCTCCCAAAAATCTCCATCCCTCTTTGCATAACCCCAAACTGCCTATTAAATATTTCCACTGGGTGTCCCTCCATCATCTCAAATCAACATATCTGAAATATGTGGAAAAACTGAATTTATTGTTAGAAGTACCTGGTACTTAGTGTTTAATAAACAGTCTACCTTCCTTTTGTGCTTCTTTCTGCCTTTCCTTCCCTCTGTCCCTCCTTCTTTCCCTCCTTTCCTCTTTCCTTCCTTCCTTTCTTCCTTCCTTCCTTCCTTCCTTCCTTCCTTCCTTCCTTCCTTCCTTCCTTCCTTCCTTCCTTCCTTCCTTCCTTCCTTCCTCCCTCCCTCCCTCCCTCCCTCCCTCCCTTCCTTCCTTCCTTCCTTCCTTCCTTCCTTCCTTCCTTCCTTCCTTCCTTCCTTCCTTCCTTCCTTCTTTCCTCCCTTCCTTCCTTGTTTTTGTGGTTCTGTGATTCTATCACCCACTCTAATTTGTCATGTCACTCTAAGATCAAGGTTCTTAACCTTTTCTGGATCATGGGCTCCTTTGGCAGTCTAGCGAACCTTATGAATGTCTTCTTAGAATGTTATTAAATGCATAAAAATATCAACAATCATTATAATAGAAATACAATACAAATAGTTAGGAAGGAACCCAATTATATTGAAATACAATTATCAAAATATAAAAATAAGACAAGAGACTTCAGGTTAAAAACCTCTACTTTCAACTTTAACCCTTCTGTAACCCTGCCTTCATCTTGATCTTTTGTCTCTAGATCTTTCAAAATTGAGAATCCCAAAATCTAAGAGTTCAAAGATTCATTGCTAATTATTGCAAGGGAAGAAAATGAAGTCCAGAAAATTTAAAATGTCTGCTCAATATCACACAGATAGAGTGGCAGGGGCAGGATGGGGATCCAAGTCCAATAGACTATAGACATTTTTCTGTGACTACTCCCTATTTTTCACGTTATACCTCCTCATTTTATCTACCATAGACTTGTCTTATAGGATCTTGGCTCATATATTTAAAAATGGAAAGAACATTTAGTCCTACCCTTTCTTTTTTTATAGATGAGGAAATTGAATCTGATAGCCTAAGTGACTTGTTCAGGGTCATACAGATAATATTTGTGCACAGCAGGATTTGAATGTAGGTCTTTAAAGCTTATTCTTTCTAATCTCCACAATGTTCTGGTTCACTCTAGGTAGATAAACTCATCTTTTTTTATGCATATGTCTCATTAAACCTGACTTCTATTCATTTCCCCTATCTCCCTGACACAAGGTTCTCTGTACTTCCTGCCCACATGCTATTACTCTACATATCAGGCAAAGTCCAGTTCAAGTATCAATTTTTCCATGAATATTTACTAGAGTAGTGAAGTCCTTTCTAATCTACTTCTCAGTGCTTATAGCACTATGCTTTAAAGTGTATTTAACACTTGGTTAGTGAGCAATTTATTAAAATAATCTTATACTGTTCAATAATTGTTTTGTATTTTGTTTCACTGTCATTGTCCCCCTAAGTAGATTATAAGCCTCTTGAAGGCAGGAGACCTATATGTATGTGTGTATGCATGTATATATATATGTACATTTATGTGTGTATATGTACATACATATATTTGTGTATATCTATGTACAAATACATGTGTTTGTATTTGTATATATCCCCCAAAATATATAGATGATGATTAGCACATAAAAGATGCATGCGGTGAATGACTGAAGCAGTAAGGCATGGGGGAGGGTGGGAGCAGAGGGGGAAAACATAGTCTTATAACCTGGACATCTTTCATGATACATTGAAAGTAGTATCTAGTGTACTTATTTTTTTTATAAAATTTTAATGCTCATTGATAACTTTTGTTTTTATCAAATCTTAATTTACTAAGATATATTCCTTACCCTACCTGACTCTAAAAAGCCATCTTTTATCTCCAATATTTTAAGGGGATTTTGGAATACCTTAAGCAACTCTCATGACAAGTTTCTTCCCACTCAGAGATATAAGTTAAAAACAGTAGGTTTTTTCTAAACTCCATAGCCAAAATATAATATGTTATAATCAATAACTTCATTTAATCTGTGGCTGTTTGATATAAGATAGTTACGTTAGAAAACATAAGTGATTCTTTTTTGTTTATATCATTATACTTTGTCTCTTTTTCTTTTCTGATACCTAGGACCAATCTTCTTCACTTCATTACCAGATTATTGTAATGGTTTTCTGGTTGATTTCCCTATTTCTTTCTACTCTAACCCATTTTCTACGCAGATGTCAAAGTGCTTTTCAGAAAGAGCAGGTCTGACCATGTCATCTTTCAACTCAGTAAATTTCAATGGCTCCTTATTCTGCCCAGTGTCAAATATAAAATGTAACATTTGACAGTGAAAACCCTTCATATCTTGACTCCTATCTTTCCAGTCTTTTTTCCCACATTACTTTTCTCCACATACTCTAAGATCTAGCTAGAAGGGCCTATTTGCTGCTACTCACATACAGCACACCATAGCCTGACTCTGTGCTTTTGGATTTTTGGCTATATACTGAAAGATGTAATGTAATATCATCAGAGTTTATATGGAAGAAGCATTTAATCAGATATTCTATTCATAAATTTTATTCCTTACTGGAGCTGAGAAATTATCTCTATCAAATAGGACATTTATTAAAGAATAAAGTCCATAGTAATTGTATGATAATGCTAATGCATTATCTTTATCGTAAAAATCATGTCACTTCAATTTTTCACATATTTGTTTTAATTTTAATATATAACAGGAAAACCTAGTTATGACTAAATTCTATTGATTTGAATGTCTCTAACTTCCATCAAAATGGTCACTCATCAATCAGTTGTCCCAATTGTTTTCATGTGTTTAAGATTTTCAAGTATAATTGAAATATTAGACAATTTTATGTTATAATAATAATTTAAGTAGATCAAAACTTAAAGAATTTGACAATCTATTTAGCCCAAATATGCTTCATTATGAAGAGAATCAGTTGGTAGAAAAATCAGTGAGAATTTTTTTCAAGACATCCAAGGAAAACTTGTATGCCAAAGGACTTCCCAACTGAACACCTTGAAACTGAAATTGAAATCCTAATTACATAGTTATCAACATGATTTAGTAGAATGGTTCTGACATTGTATAAAAATGAGCATGATGAGTAAAAGACATGACCAGTGAAAGAGGAAAGGAGTTATAAACCAGCAGTAATGATTGTTATTGCCTATTTCCATAAATGTTATTTTTTAAATGAGCTCCATTTTGTCAGTATATACTAAATTGAATATTGTCTTTTAAATTTTCCATTTACCATATTTATACACATCGTGTGGTTAATGTTCTTTTAAAATATGTACTAAGATGTCTATCATCTATCTATCCCTTAATTAATGGTCTTTTCCCTTGGAAGAAGTGACCTACTATTTCTGAAACTCTGCGACATACATTACTTCCCCTTGCCCTAAAGTAATTCAGTGATTTGTGCAAGGGGCATCTCCTATGTAAGACCTTTTCTGATCCATCTTCCCCACGTCCAGTGCTTAGTTTTCTTTCTCTACCCTGCTTCCCGAATTGAAACTGCTTTGCATAACCCATTCATTTTTACATTTGCATATGTATTCTCCTGCTCCACCCCCCCCCCCCCCCAATATAAATTCCTATTTCTTTTTAGATTGTATGTTGCCAGTTCCTGGCCAATGCCTTACACATAGTTGATAGCAAATGCATATTTGCTGAATTGAATTTGATTATTTTTATAGAAAAATTAAGTGACCCTATTTAAACGCCCTATTAACTTAAAATGAAAACTGTTACTTCTTTTTTAATACATGGAAAGTGTTCATTAATTTAAATGGTTTTCTCTGGAAATATATAATTCCTAAGTTGAGAACTTGAAAAATACAGATGGAAATGGAATCAAAATATATCTTTCTAAGTAAGGTCACCACACACCTATTCCTAGGTCAAGAACCTGATGATAAAACTACAGATTCAGCAGAAGGGGAAGCTGAAATTACATTTTCTTGTTTTTAAATAGTAACAACTTATCTCAGAATGGGTATCTTCATCCAATTTGGTAAATGTAAGCCACATTTCTTTTTTTATAATTTTCAGTGATTCACATATTTAGTATTTGCCATGCATGTTATAGAACAATTAATAGAGTTATATTGAAATACACATACAGTTCAAAACACACACAATACAGACAGCACAGACTTCACTCTTGCACTAGAGAAAGTAACAAAAAGAAGTACACTCACAGATAGAAAACTTGTTGCTGTTGTCTTTCCCTGGAAACAATTTAAATCCTCTAGATTTAAAATCTATGGCCTTTTTCACTAGTTAAGAAAACAAACAAAAACATGTATCAGGAAATACATTCTAAACGATGAAATTCAAGTTAACAAATTTTGTTAGCATGGAAGTATGCAAGTTAAAGAGACTGCTTTCAAAAATCTGGCATAGCCCACCACAGGAAAAAGTAGCAAAATAATGACCTTGAAAGGAAAAAAAAAAGTATTCTAACAGGGCTGTGAAGGTGATATGGATGAACAGTTCCTATGTGGAAATAATTTGTTTGGCACTATGCTGGGGATTGTAATTAAGGGCAAGTAATGGCAACCGTGTTTTCAATTTAAGACTGTAATCTTAATAGAAATAAAATAAACAAGAAAAATACATGATTAGATTTTTATACAGCTGTTATTTTTGCGAAAATATGAACACCTCCTCAAATAAGAGCCGGGGATGGTTTTCAATGTTTATTTCTTTCATTATTCAACTTAAGATTTATTTCATGTGATGGCAATACTGTCAATAGAAAGAATCGCCTGATAGTTGCTTTTTGTACTAATTATCTTGGCGATGGTTTATAAATTTATAGTCAATCATTTCCATTGACACAGAGGCATGAACCATACAGTATTCCTATGAGCCTTCAGAAACACTTTGAGGGCAAGCATTTGATTTTTTATCTAGAAATTATTCTACCTGAACACACTAACCCAGTGACTGATGTTTTTACTTTTGCTTTAAGTGTTTTATTAAAAATAAAACTCAAAGCAATTAAAGAGAAAAAATTGGAGAAATAACAACCTGGTTAAAAATAAACTAGATTTAAATACTTTTCCATATCAATTCTTTCAATTCAAATTGTATTCATTACAAATTGGTAGTCTCCTGAGATCAGGTAAGTTAGCAGTTACCTTGGTTCTACCTTTGGAAATATTTCTTTCTAATATTCTAAAATTGATTTTGGCCTCTTATCTAATTAATTAAAATTAAGGATAGTTTGATGCATTTCAAATAGAAGCGGTTACAAGGTTATGGAATTTAAATTATACTTTTAAAGGTCAAGAACAATTAGCTGAAAGAAGCAATTTTGAGTTATCCAAAGAATGGTGCTATTTGTTGGAAAGAACGTTGGACTGACCATTAGAAGATTTGAGTTTGGAACTCGTAATTTGAGCTTTTCTACACATTCCTAATATGTAAACCTTAGAAAAAATCATCTACCTGAGCCTCAGTTCTCCATTGCATATATAAAGTGAGATAGTTTTGTCATTAATTGATATCTATAAGTGACCTCAGAAGCCACCACTCACAAAAACCCGAATGTTATGTTCATTCAACTTACTGGTTAGAAAGTGGGTTACTGGATAGAATATCCCCAAAGTGCTTTTTCCTCTCAAGTGAGAGTTTATCATTGACTTGTTTGAAATGTTCTTAGCCATATTAATTTTACTTTAGATGTTGTGGCACTATATTCTTTCATAGCAATTCAATTTTTAAAATGTGTTTTGTAAATTGTCCTACAATTCCTCTAGGAGATAATGGACATATGGAAAGTCTCCCCATACCTCCTATTCATAATGGATTATGACTTTTAAATAACAACTCTGAGAAATGTATAGCAGCTTTAACACATATTTGAAATTCTTAAGGGAGAACTAGAAAAAACTTGAAGGAATGCAGACATAAGGAAGAAAGTAGAACAGTAAAAAAAAATTCTGTAAGATAGTAACCTGAAAGCTATGGAGAAGATTTTGTTTTTACAAAGAAATGATGTCTTTAGCTGTAGAAATGAGTAGAGAGTTTTTGTGAGTGTATGTGCACAGGCATATGTATGTACAATGGGTAAAGATGGAACTAGGATCATATCAGCAGATAGGACAGATTGTTATCATGGGGCATGGGAGTATAAACCGTGCATCACGCAATTATTTTGATCATTGTTCATCCCTGCTTTGGAGATTAACCTCTTTTTGGTCTTTTCCTACTGAATTGTGTAAGTATTATTTAGGATAGAAACATTAAATTTTTGGAGAGATGAATTCATCCAAATTATAATTCTACAGATTAAGCAGTAAAAAATCCAAATTGTGACATCATAACTTCAAGAACTATTTCAGAAATGGAGTTCAAATGCAGGATAAATTAATAACATTCTTCAATAAACCAAAAACATAATCTAAAAAACTACCAAAATCAAACAGCTTATGAAGCAAAAAAATAATTATGAAATTGAGCTACAAAATTTTTAAAAATGTGAAAAATACATATAGAAAAAACAGTATACACCAATCAGATTGGTTGACCTATTATAAGTGCAGGTGGGTACATATGATATGGTAAAACCTGAGGACACAGTAGTGAATATCATTATTGATTATGGGTTTTTTTATAAAATTTCTTTGTAAAACTGGATATCAGATGTTAAAATCCTAGCTGATCATTACACTCTTCTAAACCCCTTATTAAAAAAGGATATGGTTGGTTAGTAGAAGTAAACTTGACTTTTGTAAGCTACTTGAAAGTAGGAACTTTTTCATTCCTTTGTTTTTGTATCACTCATACAAGGCATAGGGCCTAACATATAAAAGAGAGGCACTTAATAAATATCCGTGTCTGCTTTATTCATTACATAGGGAATTATAAAGATGTAATATATGAATGACAATTGCAATCATGATAAAATTGTATATTGTTTTAAAATAGTTTCTGATGTTTTGTTACGAGTTGGGGCAAAAACATTTGACACTTAGGTCAATTAAATAAAAGGATTTTCTGTTTGTAAAATCTTTTTATTATATTTCATATTAACATCAGAAAGGGCCTAAGAAAATGAAAATGGCTGATTATGATGGTACACATGCCCATTTCTTTTCATATGTGAATATTGCCTCCAAACATTTTTGAAAGGCTGAACTTTCTCTCTTTAATGATTCTGTTAAATTGTTGTTGTGTTCGTCCTTTGTTGCTGAAAAAGACCATGATGACATCAGAGAAATGATGACATGGCTAACACTTGACTTTGTTTTGAGTGAAGGAGGGCTGTGCAGGTCACCAGCCTCACTTCTCCTCCAGAGCCATCTGAATCCAGTGAACTGATACTCCTCAGGATGACTGGAGATGACCCTGGATGAGATAATTGGGGCTAAGTGACTTGCTCAAGGTCACACAGCTAGTGAGTGTCAAGTGTCTGAGGTGAGATTGAAACTTAAGTCCTCCTGACTCCTGCACTGGTGCTCTATCCACTGCACCACCTGGCTGCCACGATTTTGTTAAGTATTATAGAAATAAAAGTTATGTATGTTCCTTGTTACTTCCTTTCCTCTTCTCTTCCTGTGTCAGCCACAAAACTTCAACAAGGTAAGGTGTTTTATTTTTCCCTTGATTTTTTGTTTGTTACATGAATTGTTGGCTTTTTAAACTTCAAGATAGAAATAGTGCTTGAAAAAATGATGTATTTGAAAGAGCAGCTCCATAAAATATCATGCTAGCAGGATAAAGCAGAAAGAATGTCAAATTTCAAATCAGTAGCTCAGGCTAACACCCAGCTCTAATACTACCTAGCTCTAATACTTAGTAGCTATTTGAAGACAGCCAATTTTTTTTTGAGATTTAAAATGGGAAAGGGGGTAACAATATTTATGCTCTTTCATTTACATGGTTATAGTGAAAATTACATGAAATAATGGATGTAAAAGCACTGTACAGTTTCAAGTTTTTGTTATTTGTATTACTATTATTATAAGAAGATTAGAGAGAACAGTGAACAAATACTCAGAAAAAATTGGGTTGTATTCCTGTGTCTGCTACTGACTAATCAAGTAACCAAGGCAAATCTATTAATCCCTTTGAGCTTTAATTTTCATCAGAATGACAACCCAATCTAAATTTATAAATGATAATTACTTTCATCCGTGATTATATTGATATTATTTTGAGTTAAGATACGGAAATATATATTACTTATAAACATGTAAATAAATACATTTCTATGCCTCTCTGTGTGTTTTTATATATATATATACACACACACATATAAGTGTTTATATATATGTGTATATATATTATATTTGAAGTATCAGATCTATTTGTATTGTTAGATGTTTCGCATTCAGTTAAGTCATTAGTGCACATGAATGAATAAGGTTTACTTTTTTTGTTTTTCGTAAGTGTGTTTGATTGTTACATCTTAAACCAGAACAGCAGGAATCTAGGTTTTTGTCAACACTTTTCTCATTTTGGCATTGAAAAAGCTAATATGTTCATAAACAAAAGATTGTTCTTCAGAAAAGAAAAACAATTTATAATTGTTCTAAGTGTTATTGCTTGCCTGGTAAATGAAAAAATTCACTTGGTCTTTACGGAACATAGAGCCTACAGTTCTAGTTTCATCCACGTTCCCAAAATGTAGGGATTATGATCGGACTTATAATTTCATTGGTGTAGAAAATTGCCCTGCCAATGCATGTCCGTACCTCTGCAACTTATATAGTCATACATCATTGTCTAAAGTACTGAGATATTAAGTGACTTGTTCTGTGTCGTAAAGCCCATATGTGTCAGAGGTGGGGCTTGAATTAAGATCCTGGTTTTGAGGTCAGGTCTCTATTCCAAGCTACCTCTGTTCTCAAGAGGAATAAAGTAAAATAAAAGGCAACATCATCATATAGAGAGGAGAACAATGGACTGAGAGCCTGGAGGCCTGAGAACCAGTTGTATATCTGCCACTTACAATGTTATTACTGTAACAAGAGAAAGTACAAACCAATCCCTTTGGGAGAGAGTTCATCTCACTGTGGAGATTATGACAGTCTTGATAGGAAAGACAGAACTTGGGCTTGATGTAGAACTATTTAATATGTTTATCATGACAAGAAAACTCATTTATTACAATTTGCTAAATGTCAGGAAAAGATTTATACTATGTATTGCTACATTGCATAACGGAATAACATCAGTTGATACCAAGATGTATTTATTTCTCTATGGGGCAAGTAGGCTTCCCATGCCAAGTCTTTTCCCACTGGTCTTGGTATTTGGAAGAAAACAGAACCATGCTGACTTACAACCAGCCAGACACTGGCTTCTGGGGAAGACTGTTGTATTTCAGGGAAGAGGGACAGAGCCTTTCCAATCTACTAGTTTTTCACTGGCTTGCTTTGAAGGAATTTAAGACAGGTGAACTTTATTGATCTTTTTTTTTTTTTTTTTTTTTGGCTTATGATCCACAAAGACTGGAGTAAGGAAAAGCAAAATATTATGATTATAAAATATTATATGCCTCTGTGCACAGATTTATTCTAAAAAGACATTACTTATTTCAAGAAAGGAACATAGTGTCCCCTCTCTCTGCTACCATAAGCCACAAGGTGAAGATGAAAGTGATAACTCTAAGTAGGTGAGCGAAAGTGGAAAAGTAGGAATATGCTTGTGGAGGAGCAAGTAGTAATCCAGTTTAGCAGTAGCTTTGTGTGTGTAAATGGGAGAGTGAAATAGTGTAAGGAAAGTAAATTAGGACTGAGCTTTAGTGTATTGAGTCAAATGCCTCATTACAATAAACTAAAAGAATGTAATCTTGTATCCTTTATCCCATTAAGTGAGATATTTGATTGTAAAAATGTGGTTATAGGGCAGTAGATGACTGTCCTCTTCACAGCCTTTTGTGGATAATAGTATCATTAAGCGATAAAGTAGATGTTGAATGCCCATTTAAGGAGTCTGGACTTTATTCAAGAGTAGATTGAGGATTCCTGCATTTCTTGTTCAATAGAGTTATATCATTCTACTTTATTGAATTTCCTAGTTAATATACTAGTATTGATTAGAGTAGGGAGGTAGAAGTTTTAGGCAGCCTGTTATAGCACTAGCCCTAAGTTATAACGAAGGGAAAATTTGGGTTATTGCTAGTAGAAATGGACAAGGATAGGACAGAAAGACTTACAGATAAAAATAAGATTTTCCATAAAATCACAGATTTAAAGGCAGAAGGAGCCCCAGAGGCCATTTAGTACAATCACTCTTATTTTATAGATGTCAAAAATGAAGCCCAGGGAGATTTATTGGCTTGTTCTGAGTCATAGAAGGGACAGCACCCTATCTACTATATAGGAATTGAGAATATGGTTGAGGAAGAGTTAAAGATGATTTACAGGTTTAGGGACTATTTGTCTGGGAGAAACATCATCTCATAATAGAAAAGGAGAATTCAGGATCAGAACAAGGCTTCAGATAAAGAGGAAGGGTTCTATATTGAAAACATAGATATAGAGAGACTGGTGAGATGTCCAGGAAGAAAGGAAGAGAGGAAATGGGGTGGGGTGGGGGGGAACTTATTAGATCAAAAGTAATAAGATATCTAAGAATATTGACAAAATATGCATCCTGGTTGTTCTTAACATCCAAGTTAATATTGAACTATTCACGGTCTCCATAATAATCATCCACTTTAGACTTAGAACATCAAAATTCCCTTCTGAGTGAGGACAGTCAAAGCACGTACTCTATCACAAGTATGAGGAAGAAAATGCAAGGCATTGTTACACCAATTTCCTGAAAAACCTCACAATAAAAAACAGACCACCATCATGCATATAAATTTTCCCTTATAATCTAAACATACATGAAATATAAACTTGGAACTAGAATGGAAGTTCATGGAAAAGCTATGCTATAAATTAATTTACTGCAAAGCCAGTTTTGTAGGAATGATTTGTCTAATAATGTGAGTTATAAAACAGGGCTGTCACACACAGAAAGTTAAGTAAAAGAAATCATGTAAGTATACCCTTTTGCAGTTCAATGAGAATTATTTTATGACACAAATTTTAAAACTATTTCACAATGAACTTGAAGGTAAACGATGAACAAATATGTAGGGTTATATAAGTAGTGTGATTGGAGAAGCTGAAAGGCATAGCTAATATTTTTTCCCTGAGAGTATAAATAACTGGGGATTTATACATAACAGAATCAAAGTAATTTGGAATGAAAAAGTGGAATTAGTAACGTGATAGATATTAAAAAGCAGCAACTACTTAATTTCACCTTTAATAAATACACTAATTTTAACTTTTAAAAATTTCTGTAAAAATGAATGTTGTATTTAAGACAGCCAAATATACTTCTTCTCCACACTAAATTGTCTTGTTTACTATCTGAATCATTTGTGTCTGAAGTTTTTGATTGATAGAAATAGAACCCCTAATATCTTTGTTAATAAAATTCATGCCTATATAAATACAACACTTTTTGTTACTTAAACTTAGAATTGTTAAGATTTAAATGTCTCTGTAATGATGCCTCCATTTTGCACCTATACTTAGGAGGCAGAAACATATTCAATCATTTCCCATATATAGAGGCTGATATCATCAACTCCACATCATGAAAATTTTAATGAAAGCACCAAGTATCTTTAGTTCAAAATATTTGATTTGGTGGCTCTATGCAGACCCATTTGTTATAAAGATTTATTTTTTTAATTTTATTTGCATTATCTTCTTAGTCAAAAAATCTTAATGATTATATGAAAATGTCAAAATCATACAATACCATGCAGGATTTTGAGAAATAAATATAAAAAATCAAAACCATTAACTTAGAAAAGAATGAAGAAATTAAATGTTCACACAATGACTTATGAAACTTTATTTTTGTAGTACATGCTAATCAAATCAAGTTTTTGATCTACATTGTACAATGTGATGAGGGTAAATGATTGGCTTACAATCAGGAAATTAATTATTGGATCCTGACACCAAAATCTCAACATGAATAATTTTAGTTAGCACCATCACAGAGATGGAACTAATTCAGGAAACTGCAAAACATATGTTGATGGTAGCAGATGTACCAGGTTTGCTTGGCTCCATAGACCTTGCAGTTATGGTGAAGCAGAAAATGTCACAACTAAATGAAAATAATGAGAATTTTTTAAAAATAAGTTTTGGGAGTTCTTATGATTTATTTGATAAAAGCCAATATATGATTAAAGTTACCATTTATAAGACTCACAGATATCCATACTTTCAGTGTTACTAATACTCCACTAATGGAGATAATACACTCCAATTCTTTTGGCATTTGAATTTAAGTTGAATGCCTAATTCTTATGTTATATTTGGTCAAGCAGGATAGTTTAAATTTGTAAAATTTAATTCTTAAAAATCCTTTGATACATTTTACAGCATTCTAAATGTCTATTTTTTTCTTTTTTTTCAGTCTCATCCTTTTCTTTGTCTTCTTGATCATAAATTTTTAACATAAATAAATATGCTACCCAACATGATACGTCAACTATGTGATATGTCAGCTCTATCAGCGATATAATGCATCTATCTATCTATCTATCTATCTATCTATCTATCTATCTATCTATCTATCTATATATGCATCCATAAATATATATATAGGCATGCTTGATACAATGTCTTAGGACATTTGCCTCTAAAAGGAGTTAATAATTTCAACTTATTTTATCGGAAAGGAAACAACTAATTAGTGATCATAATTGATGAATATCATTCATGTAGGACATAATACAGTATTTCAGTATCAAAGGGGAAATGGAATCATTAATGCACTTTTATTAATCCAAAATTACTAAAAATAATTTAAAGCTATTTGACCATACTTTCCTAGACTTTGACAAAAGTATAGACTCTATAAGTTTGAAGTTCTCACAAGTTTTTGACCATAGTAATATATGATTTTCTATCATCTGGGCTATACTTGCATAATGCACTATTTTTGAGACTGGCATAAAAGTATTCCCACAGGGCACATTAGATTCAAGCTGCTAACTTGCTAGACTGTGAAGAAAGCCAAGAATATCAACTCAGTCTGCTGGAAAGTTAAATTTAATATAGGATCTCTCCTGACCCATTCCCCAACTCTATCTCACCCTTGTCTCTAGGTTCTTCATTCAGTCATATTTCTGTCTGCCTATTTTACTCCCTATCTATCTGCCTATCTCATATGCTACAGGGATAATTTCACATTTAGGGCTATAAAATGGCTAGTGTTTATAGCATTTTCTTTGTCAGCTTATCTTCCTTCTGGGGAATATTTTGAAGAGCATTATACCAGAAGTAGGCAAGTTTGAAGTAAATATCTCTATAGGCCTGATAGCCTTTTCTAATTTCCATCATTTTAACTATTCTCTCCTTTCACAAATCATCATCATGTTATACTTATCAGTTTAATATTGAATCATGTCCAACAGAATGTAAGTGCTCTGAAGTGAGTATATATATATATATATATATATATATATATATATATATATATATGTATATATATACACATATATATATGTATATATATACATATATATATCTGTAAGTGTGTATACATATATGTATCTATCTATATATATCTACAAAAATACATATATATTATGTATGTATCTATCTATACTACACAGTGTATGTATGTATTTATGTATGTATCTACAGTGCCTAGTACTGTGCCTTGCTTAATAAATGGTTCCTGAAACACAAGCCACACCAGGTAGAGTAAATCAGAAGAGTTAAACTGTCTGGGCTCACAAGATGCCTTGTGGTTGATAATCTCTAGTGCCACCCAAACCAGATTAAAATGTAATTGGGAAATATTTTTAACAAAATAAAGAAAAATACAATATAATATGGATAATGTTATTAATTTTCTAAATCAATATGTGGAGATGCTTGTGTACAATTTAGTGCCCTACCTTCTTTCTTATTTGAGTTTGACACCACTGGAGTAGATTAAGTCATGAGTGAGTTTTTCAAAAGTTTTAGAGAGAAGAAGATAGAGAACAAGGTGACGTTAGGGGTCAGAGTTCCAGAACAAAATTCCAGAAAAATAGAATGGACTTCAGTGGTTTTCTAGTAGAGCTCTCTCATTTTATAGGGGAGGAGTCTGAGGTCAAGGGGAGATAGAGTGACTTAGGTTATGTCACAACTGTAGTAGTTACCAGACATGCACCCAGCTTCTCTGATTCTAAATCCATCACTCTTCCCACTGCTCTAATCAACAAAAGCATAAGGGGCCAATGTGAACTAGAGGACAATATTGCTGCAAAGCATGACATTATATTGTTTTTATGTCTATATAGTTTTAATATGTGCTCTAGCTTTTACTACTGAGCTATTTCAGAAACTTAACCCTCTGTTATAAAATTTTATGTTGGTCATTTCATTTTTGTTTTCCTTCTTATGAGATTTTTCTAAGTTTCAGAAAAATGCTTTATTTAGGAGAGGCTTGTATTCTCACTCCTAATATGGCAGAATATAAAAGCTGCCAAAGAATTAGATCAAACTAACCTTAACCTCTCTGATATGTCTCATTAAGTACAGTATATATAGGTTTAGTCTCACCAAGATGGTTGTTAACATTATCATGATTATTGTTGAAATTTAAGTAGTGCTTTGTTGTTTAAAAATAGCTTACATTCATTATTTCATTTGATGAAGAACCCACATAGCAAACCAAGATGTGAACAACGATATGTGGTTAGAATGTAAGCTTTATGAAGGCGTTGACCATATCTGATCTTTAATGTCCAAATAGCACCAAGGACACAGAGAAAGTCCCCATTAACTAGGTTGAAATGAAATACACTTTGATAAATCTTGCCTCATTCTTGTGCTCAGTGTAATTACTTATATATAGAATAGATCCTAGTAATTTTGCATAGGTACCTAAAATCTCAATTAAAAACACTGTAATCATGATCAACAGAATGAGCAAGATACAAGAAATTAATGACTACTAGATTTATAATCACATTGAGAAAAGAAATTACTATATTCATTAAGAACAATTTGATATTATTTACTTATTAGTTCCTTACATGCTTTAGAAGGAAAAAATTCAAACAAATAAGGAAAGGGATAGGTTAGATATCTTGTAAGTTCTATAATTTTGTATTTATTTGAAATCACCACTAAGAATTATCCAAATATTATTTAAAACATTAAAGCATGCATATAAAACAATGACAGAATGCAATATGTTTCATTATGAAAAATGATCCTATCTCTGTATAGCCAATGACAAACTGTTCTACCATTTATGCATCTTCTGGCCTTCCTAAAAGCTCTCAGGTTAATGGTATGTGTCCATTTTCTGCACAGCAAGAGAGCTATATGCTTTATAAGCATACAAGCAAGTACAGCACCTTGTAACAAAATTGGATGAAAATGGTCCAAACTAATCACAAATAAGATAAAAGTATTTAAGGGGTTGCAAAATTTCTTCATATCCCAAAGACAGCAGGGGTTTGCTCTGGCACAAGGTTTACTTATTTTTTAATAAGAAAAAAAAATGAGCAGTAGTTTGTCTATATTATCATCTGATTCCATCACTACTTATAAAGCTATGCACCCCCACATCGTTCTTATTTGCAGATCAAATCAAAAGTTATGAAAGTCAAGAGTATCTATAACATGATACACCACTTCAACCAAAATGGAGTTGCAGAATTAGAGAAGGAGTATAAAATCAATACAGATTTTCTAAAGAATATATAATATAATAAAAAATTGGATAGGATTTTCTGTCTTTTTTTTTTCTAATTAGGAATACAAAATAAACCTGGGCCATTCCTCTTATCAATAGTACAATGACCTTTGAGCATAATTTGTGGAAAATGATGAACGACGATGATGACACTGTTTAGCTTTAGTCTTATAACGATCAGTCTGCATTCTGGATATGAAACTATATGAAATATTGCATATGATCACCCCTCATCTCCTGTGTCCATATTTATAAACTGTAGAATGTTGGGTAATGGTAATATGGATTTTTTTAAAGCTAGGAAATTGTAGCAACCTGTTAAAAACTAGGAATGAAAGTAATAATATGTTGAATTGTCTAAAAGGAACTATCAAATAATTAAAGGAACGAACTATGTTAGGTTGGGAGAAAATGGTAAAATGTAGAAATTTGACTGAATTGATCAAGAACAATATTTTCCTCCATTAATAGGAGCTGGCATTTGTATAGTGCTTTATGGTTTATTTTTTTTAACATTTGATTCCCTCAACAAATCTGTGGAAAGAGTAGTATAAGTGTTATTAATGCCATTTTACAAATCAGATTTGAAGACATTCCATGTCTTCTCCAACTCTAATAAAATTAGTCTGATAAAGAACAGATTGAAATGTAGAACTTCTTCCTAAACTGTACTTTTCTCTTATATAGTCATGACATGAATTAAGTTGAGAAGTTGTCTGTTTTTCAGAAGACTTTATTATAACAAAAATATTAAAATCACAAACCTGGGACATTATCAATCTTTAATGCCATGCCCTGGAAAGCTTAGTGTAAATAAATGTCTAAGCATTTTCCCTTAAGGGAAATTGTCTTGGTAGTGTATAGTTGTATGTAGTATAATACAAAGAACTCTAAATATAATGCTAACCTGTCTGACCCTGGCTAGAATTCTTATTGAAATTCCAGATATACTGTTATCAAAAAAAAATAAAGTTCAGAGAATTAATATTATAAAAGTACCAGATGGTTAAAAATGCATCTGTTTAAATCCTTTTAAATACTCTATTCCTCATATATTGGCAGGAAAATTCTAATCTTTAGGGCTTTGGCTTTCTTCTTGGGCTAAACAACATATTAATAAGCAAGGAAAAATGATACTAATTGAAAACTTATTTTTATGGAGAGTATTACTTTGATAAGTCTGTGTAGACATGATGAATTGTTGCAAGGAATCAAAAATCTTCTCGGTATGATTAAATATATATTATCTATATCTAAAATTGAAGCTGAATGTGCTAAAATAACATGGTAATGTTTTCTTAAAATAACTCATTATTGACTAGTATACAAGAATCCTATTGAAATTTAATGCAAATGATGTAACAATATTGATAAAATACACATTATTCCAAACAATCTGTAATCATCATGTCTTAAGAATGACATTTCTTATTAAATGCACTTAATTCTTTTATCTTTTAAAACCATATAACAAATTAACATGAGAATTATTCAGTATTCTATTGTTACTTGGGATTCAAAATATTAATTATATAAATGGCAAAGTCATAGATGTTTGTTTTTTGTATTTGAGAAGTGCTGTGGAATACTGAATTTCAAAAGAAATTTCTGTTGTACAATTTCAATGAAATTCCACAGGCAAATAAGACTGCTGATTTCCTCACCTAAAATGTTGGCTTTCAGAGGTTAGAAGTAACACGTATACAAGCAACAGGAATTAATTATTTGGAGTACGCTGGTCGTTTGGTGCTTTGGTGTGAGGGAACCAGGGATAAAGTTATACATAATTATAACTATTCTACTTGTTAAAGATTTAAAAGTCACCTATGATATCCTTCTATTGCCTTTAGTGGAGATAACTGTAGCACACAAGGCACTTCTTCAGTAAAATATTCTAGTAGTTTCAGTGCCTCTAGTCAAAACTAGTCCTAAGGATATTGTTAAAAGGGCTGGTGATTTTGATGTGAAAGGAGACAGAAGGTAAGGTAGGAAGCATGTTGTACAACCCGGGCTACAGGCTAGGCTGTCTGGGTAACCACAACAATCTAGTCAATCGAAGAGCAGCACATTTATATCTATGTCAGTAGGCTATTTGAGTTTGTGTGAACACATACACAGTGGTGGGGGATAGAAAGCCAGCATTTCCTAGTATTAATTCCAGAAATGATCACAGATAATTGAGCTGTTGAATAGCTAATACATAAGTATTCATTCTATTAGTCAGCATGTAATTAGAACTTTAAATTTTGTAAAATACTTTATTATTTATCTCAGTTGCTCCATATAGCAACTGTGTATGGTGTGTCAAACATTATAATGTCCATTTTATGATGAGTAAAACCAGGTTCAGAAAACTTTTGTGATTTGCACAACTAATCTATGTTAGAGATGGTATTTGAAGCCAGGTTCTTTACCCTGAGGTCAGCACTCCTTAGTAGACCACACTGCCTCTTCCTAGACTGTTAGTTATAGTACATTAGACATCTACCCTAAAATAAATTAGTGAACACTTTCTCTTGCTTCTGTTCCTTCTTCATTTGGGAGTTCATGTTTATGAAAGAACTCTATGGTAATGCCTATATACTACACTGTAAAATTAGATGTTAGTAATTATATATATATATATATATATACACACATATATATGTGTGTCTACATATGTATGTGTGTATGTATATATATGTAGCTGTATATGTGTGTATATGTATATATGTACATACAGACACACACAAACATATTATATATGTATATATATGTGTGTGTATATATATATATATATATATATATATATATATATATATATATATATGGTTGTCAGAGTGAATGAATGCTTTTGTTTTCTTGACTCAGTTATCTGTAGAACCTACTACAGCATCATGGCTACTAGAGTGAGGAGAACAGCATGTTAGCCCAGGTAACATGTATTAAAGTAATGTGGTTAATTTTTGTTCCCTGAAACTACCCAGATAGGATGTTTCATTCTGATATGAAGGTTTGTTATTCAGCCATTTCAGTCATGTCTGACTCTTTGTGATCCCATTTGGAGTTTTCTTGGCAAAGATACTGGAGTGGTTTGTCATTTCTTTCTCCAGCTCATTTTACAGACATAGAAACTGAGGTAAACAGGATCAAGTGACTTGCCCAGGATCACTAGTGAGTGTTTAAGGCTGGATTTTAATTTAGGTCTTCCTGACTCCAGGTCCAACACTCTATCTACTATACTACCTAGCTGCCTTGATATGAAAGTTGCCATAGATAATAAAAGGATACCAGTAGAGTATATTATGTAACTGATGCTACCAAGCAGGGATTACTGCAAGTATATTCCTGCTAGTAGATGATAAGAATCTGAGGAACAGCCTAATTTATCCTAGAGGGTCTCGTCACGAGAAAATTCATAAGATAAACTTTTCAAGTATGGAAGTATTTTTGTTAACTCAAGTCAAAAAAAGTCATCTGTTACTAGGTAGTATAACATTTTCTATCTGCATCAATATATCAAGTATCCTTGATTTTAAGAAGCATTTAAGCTATGTCATTTGGTAGACTAAGCAGAATTTTATGTACACAATGAATTAAATATATAATACACATATATAATATGAATTTCTTTAGCATGTGTTATAGCCTGGTTATATCCACTGTGCCCCTTTCGACTGCCCCCGAAGGATACTTGTTTATAGTACTTCATTACTTATAGCCCTCCTCCTCCTCCTTCTTCTCCTCCTTCTCTTCCCAATAATACTAAAATTTTGAAATTTTAAAAATTAATTATTTATTCTAGGAGAAGTTGAGGATCATTAAAGTATACAGCAATTCAATCAGCAAGTAAATCCAATAGACATTTATTAAGTGTCTATTATGAGTCAGGCAATAAAGACATTCTACTTATAACTTTTCCTCTTGTTTAACTCTACGGCCAAGATGTTGATTTACTCTGCTTATCCCAAATATACGCACGTAGACACACACAGTACAAACATATACAGTTTATGTTATCTAATTGTCAAATTATGTAACTAAATGTTAAAAATGTATTATTTTTGACCACTTTGTGTTTTAGGGATGGATAGATACTAATTTTGAAATTAATAAGCATATTTTATTTGCAATATATTTAGGATATCTTCACTTTTCACTTCTATATTCAAAATAACTTTGGAAATAAAAATCTGGGATTAGTATTATTAGTCTACCTTTATTTTATATTTCCTAAAGAATTCAAGCCCACATTTACCTGGGACTTCTTTGGATTTCACTGTGGTTTATAACACATAGGTTAACATGAGCATTTTTAGAATGATGATTTTATACTTCAAACTATTCTTTTTAGGTGGGATAGAAAGACAGTACATATGATGGAGAGAGCACAAAACTGGGAGTCTAGAGAGTCAAATTCTAGTACCAGCTATGAAGAACCTACATCATCTCCAAAATTTACTCTTTCCTTATTTGTAAAATAGGAAAAAATATTACTTGCATGATCTAAAGATTTAAGTAAAATGTGTGATAACCAGATTTAGACAGGCAAATAGTCTATTTACTTATGATTCTATATCTTTGTCTTATACTTAATTTCTGTTAGCCATAGGCATTAGACAATAATGCTAAATACGAAAAAGGTGCTCAACAAATGATTGCATAACTTTTTGCATTTGCACCTAAAAACACTACCCCATACATGCCATTGAAAACAGCAACAACAAAGCTATCAATCTAAAGGTTTAATAAAAGCTTGTTAACAGAAATTACAAACATTAATGAAGCTTATTATATTTTGGATTTAAAATTTACATAGTCCTTACTAAGAATAATCTTTAAAAGGTTTTGCGACCATTATGTTAATCATTATTAAATTTTTAATTGATAGCAAAACTTTTTTTTGATCAACACAGATAACTAAAGTACTTGCTTATAGTCACATAGACACCAATTGTCAAAAGTGGAATTTGAAGCAATTCTTCCTGACTCCAAGGCCAGCTTTCTATTCATTATACTATGCTATTTCTTGATACTGAAAATAGTTGAACAACTCTATAGACCTAAAGATTTAATATATCAATATGCTACCAGTTAGCTTTATTAGTATTAGTAACAAAAATTAAAAAAAAACAAAATAATCTCTTATTTTACACATTTTCTCTTTTTGAGGCATTCGAAATTAAGTGCCTTACCCAAAGTCACACAGTTAGTAACTGTCTGAGGCTGGATTTGAACTCAGGTTCTTGAGACTCCAAGGCTAGTATCCTGTTAACTTCACCACCTAGCTGTGCTCCTTTATGAAGTTTTTAAAGATTTGCAAAGCCCTTTCCTCACAGCAATTTTTTTGAGGTAGAGGTAGATTTCAAATGTTGAGATTTTATTATAGTATGAAAAATCAAAGAATGTTAGTTTTTTAACATAACAGTAACATAATAGAGAAGTTACTTTGTTTCTTGATCTTCCATAAGGAAGTAAATTCAGGGGAAAATTTCTACAGTTATATTTAGAAGAATATCTTGTGGTAAAAGTGAAACATTTGGTTTTCCTTTTATTAGCATATAAATAAGAAATGAAATGAATATTGCAATTCTCTCCAAGATAAAAAAAATGCTTTTTAAACACCTAATCAGAGATACTATATAAAAACCCCAAATTAAAACTTATTCAATCTATTACATCATGTTAATATGATTAGCTATTAAGCATACTTTTGGAAAATAGACCAAACAATATGAAAACCAAATATTATAGATATAAATATTCATAAAAAATTTGGCATGTAAAAAATAACCAAACTTGCTTATCACTGAATAAACACATATTATTAAGTAAAATGCCTATCAGAACCATAATTAAGACACTTTATGATATACAGGAATTAATCTAGGTGGAAACTTATAAAAGAGTTAATCTAGGTGGGAAAAAATCCACATTTTAAAACTGAAAAACAGCTATCAAAATCTGGTAGTGTAGTCTTCAAAAGTGCATTATTCAAATTTCATTTTAATTTGACATGATTTTTTAGTTAAAATTACGGAAAGTTTTCCACAAAAATCTACTTTATTTCTTCATGTTCATAAAAGTAACTATGATTTCTGAAAGTTATCTCAGGAGAAAGGAAGCTCTGGCATGTCCTAATAAATTGAGGAGACATCCTCAGGATACAGCAGAATTTATAACTTTTGTCTTATCTATTACACTTTAGAGAAGTTTATTATCAGAATGTTGGTCATTAGATGCTTTCTTTTTTCTTTTTTTTTCTTTTTCTTTTTGGTCATGGAGATGTCCTAAAGACTGTTTCATACCATAGATTTCTAACCTCATAGATTAAATCACTGCAAGACATTTCTAGTATTGTAACTCCTTACCACCCAATAAAGGTCAGTAATTAATTTATAATTTATAATCTTGAAGATGTCCTTGGGACACAAAGGGATTAAGAATAGACTAGGACATTGAACATAGGGAATCCTGATGGCAAGGCTATACCATGGATTTTATGAACTACACCTTGCTATTTTTTTCCAAAGTATGGAAATTAACACTCAAATTTAAGGTCATTTAAATTTGGTTGTTTATTAATGATTAAGGAACTATTTTAAATGATACTTAGGTACTTGCAAAATACAAAATTAGAAAAATACATTTTTATTATTTGGATTTTTTTCTCTTCATGAAGCAAGACATTCATTTATTTACAAATATTTGGTAACGTAAACAGGGGCAAGCAGCAACTTGGTGGTACAATGGATAGAGTTCTGATTCAGGAACTCTCTTTTTCCTATGTGTGAACCTGAGGAAGTCTCAACCCTAATTACCTCAGTTTCCTCATCTGTAAAATGAGCTGGAGAAGGAAATTGCAAATTCCTCCAATATTCTTTGCCATGAGAATCAGACTTTTCTGAAAAATAACTGAACAAAATAACAGAAATGTGGAAATAATTGCTGAAATTTCTATGGTGCTTTAAAGTTTGTAAAACATTTTATGTTATCTCAATTGAGCCTGTGTTAAAATATCACACTATCCAACTGATCTTAAATATCCTATTAAAACTCTCTCTCTCTCTCTCTCTCTCTCTCTCTCTCTCTCTCTCTCTCTCTCTCTCTCTCTCTCCCTCTTTCTCTCCCCCACCATATTTTGCTACATTTATCATCTATCTCAATTGGTTATATGGTTATTATCATGCTTTTCAGTGGAGTGTGTGTGTGTGTGTGTGTGTGTGTGTGTGTAAATATTTTGGGCAGCTGAGTGGCACAATTCTGGACTTCCAATCAGGATGACTCATCTTCCCGAGTTCAAATCTGGCCTCAGACATTAATTAGCTGTGTAAATCTGGGCAAGTCACTTAATTCTGCTTGCATCAGTTTTCTCATTTGTTAAATGAGGTAGAGCAGGAAATAACTAACCACTCCAGTACCTCTGCCAGGAAAACCCCAAAGTGGGTCGTGCAGAGTCAGAAATGACTGAAAATGAATGAATGATAATAGATGATATCTTCTATCAACATTCAGTATAATATAATCACATTTCACCCCTTATCTATTTATTTATCTGTCTTTTTCTATCTACCTACATAAATCATCTATTAACTCTGTGTGTGTGTAGCGGGGGAGTACATGTGTGTGGGTGAGAGGGTAGGTTGGGTGGATGAATTTAAACCTATGATTTCATGGATATAGAGAACTCTGGTTGAGGAAATTCCCTCTACCAATGTAGAGCCACAATTATCCAACAATTTAGTCTTAGAAAGCTTATATATTCTTCTCAACAATTAATCATTCCCTTTATAAACATAAGGTTACATGACTGTATATTTTAAATCAAGTTGTATGGCTAAAACTTAATGTCTTAGCATCAAGACTATTTAAGGAAATAAAATATATGGCATGACATCATTAGATATTTTCATTAAGTCCCACAGTGAATCATTTTCCTTAGTAGCACTTCACACTTAGCTATCATCTACTCACTTATTTTTTTTAACAACTCAGAATCAATTAGAAAGAAATATAGTCCAACAGAGGGCAATATGGAGTAATCAAAATATTTCAGTTAGAAGACCTAGATTCAAATCTAGATTTCTTTCCTGATTAGCTTATATTACTGTTGGCCTGTGATATACAAATTCTGATCCTTAGTTTTGTAATGTGTGAAATGTGAGTAGGTGACTGCCCTTATGTCGTAAAGTTGTTCTGAGGAAAGTACTTTTTAAATGTTTGTGCTATGTGATGTTTGCTCTTATTCCATAACTTCAGAACTATCTTGACATGAAACAAAATAGGCGATCAGTTGCTGAGAATTGTATAGATAAACATTGGAAGAACAAAGAAATTTTGATGATAGGATTTGGAAGAATTCATATATATTTTTGTGTAGGGTAATGGGATGCAGTGTATAGACAAAGGTGACCTTGGAGAGTGAAGAACCTAAATTCACGACTCCCTCTGACCTATGATGTTTGTGGTCTTTAGGTCATTAGTAAGTTATTAAATCTCTCTAATTCCTCTTCCCTCTCCCAGCAACTATATGACTAAAAATGTCAGAGAATTTATTGGTAAGAGAAATTATTTTTCTGAGAATATTGTATCTAGGAAAGCACAAGTATGATACCTACATGTATGTGTTTGAATCATTTCTAGATACACACACATTTATATATGGAGCATACTTTCTCCTTCATAATTACACCAAGGTGTGGAATACATTTTTCAATAAGAAAAAAAGTCTAAAAGTTAACATTTATTTAGCACTTAATATATGTCAGGAATTGTGCTTTACAATTATCGTATCATTGATTCTCACAGCAATCCTGGGATGTAGAGATTTTTTTAATCCTCATTTTACAGATGAAGTAACTGAGGTAAACAGTGGTTAAGTGAGTGGCCCAGGGTCACATAGCCAGTGAGAGTCTAAGGCCACATTTGAACTCAGGTCCTCCTGACTTCAGGTCTGGCTCTGTCTACTTTACACCTAGCTTCCCCAGCTATTATCATTAGTGTGAAAGGACAAATATTATATTGTGAGGATATTTGAATTAATTCTCTAGTGAACAGAGATAAAAACATTTTCCTTCCCTGAATCATATAGACTTTAAACTGTGAACTTACATTAAAAAAATCACTGATAAAATTTCCTTTCTATGTGACTTCTCTCATTGGGAAAAAAAGAAGATACTTCAGGTTCATATTGTCATTTGTTTTGCAGAAACATGGCATTTAAACATTTCCAAGATCTACTTTGGGCAGAATGTAAGCTCCTTAAGGGGAAAGACATTTTTCTGTTTACTTTTTGCCTTTATAACCCAAATTCCTATCATCACACATAAAATAGACCCTTAACAAATGTTTAGCAAGAGGAAATGAAGAGTTTTCCTTGTGAAAAGGGAAACCTTCATTGCCACAAAAGCTATTGTTCTCTTGTCTTGGGAAGAAGTAGGAAAGCAGTTTTCCTTTCATTCAATTATCCTTCGAAATATTTCTTTTGAAATTAATATCTTGTAGTATAATCATAAATGATGGTGATGTCACTCAGAAATTCCTGTCAAGCAGCCATAGAAGGGAAATAGAAGCTAATTTATAAAACTACGTACTTTGAGAGGTTTAAACAGCGAACATTAGACATTTTTTATCAATGAACGTAATAATAAATTTTAAATTGTTTGTTTTCAAAGAGGTTAAACATATATTCCAATCATCCTAAGGAATATATACAGAGTGACTTTTTAAATGACTGGAGAATAATTATTTCTAAGAAAGTTCAAGTAAGAAACGCAAGTTTGGAAAGAAGGTAAAGACTGCAATACAGAGAATGAATTACCATAGTTTAGGATGATAATGAATATCATTAAATAGGAAATTTGAGTTATCATGGAAACTATGTTGAGAATAAGTCTACATGCTTAATTGATATTTACTTTTATCTTCTTACAACTTTTCAGATTTAACTTTCTTAAAAATCACCTTTTTCAATTAGCATATAAAACCTAACTCTTTTTTCTCAATCTATTTTTTCCCCACCAATGACAACACTTTCTACATGAATTTAAATGGTATTGCCTTATTTTCCCAACCAGTAGATTTTATCCAACAGCAGCCACACAAGCAGGAACAAAACACATTTATCTGAAATTTTCATGTAGCCTGAAGTTATTATACATTAGAAAACACTTGCACTTCACTAACTTCAATTCCATAGCTCAAGTAAAAACTCACAGTAAAAATGGTCAGGTTTCAGCTATGCTTGGGTATTGGCCATAAAATAGCAAGAAAAACTGTCTAAACTATGTTCCATACCTCCCCCTCACAAATAAATCTTGATTTAACCCATCTACCATTATTAAAATCACTTTCTGACACAAAACAAACCAATATAGCTACACAATTTGAAACAACAACCACAACAGCAACTCTGAAATGTTGAAATATCCATGTATTTAGATGGGAAGAAAAGTATGTTGGGAACAGAATAAAGAATTGAAAAAAAAGCAGATTAGAAAGGCTAGGCATGGACCATTTCAAAAAGTTTATCATAAAGGAGATGGAAAGTAAAATATTGTAAATATATATGGACAGAAATGAGCCTCTATTTCTATATGATTTGCAGTGGACTAGTAGATTTTTTTTTCCATCTTAATTCTCACTCCACTTTAAAATAATGTGTAACTATATATGATACCTATGCATGACATAAAATGTAACATGCATAAAGTATGTATTTATTATAGAGATTGTACTCAAACTGAAGATTTATCTTATCCAATGTCAAATACAATTGTGATTTGGGAAACAAATAGAAATTCTCATCTAGAAATTTGTTCAATTAAACTTCTATGGATGCATCCATTGGCAATTTTATGTACACATATTTATGTTTCTGTCTGGTGCTGGTCTACTATTCTATATTATTTGGGCAATGTAAGTAAAACAGAGAAAATATTTTTTTAATCTTTTAACCATTATTTTAATACAATCAATTTTAGAAGATTAACTTAATAACAATACACACTATATATAATAAAATGCTCAAGCATTTATGATCCCTAAATATTAATTGTAAAGTTAATGAATATTTACTTTAAAGAACAATAAGGTCAAGCAATGGCCAATTGCTCTCCAAAATAAGGGATTTCCTTCTCAATGATATCATATGGTAGAAGGAAGAGGAAATTTAGATAGATAAGTCAAATGTGTGTGCAAAACTACCATCAGGATCTAGATTTGTTAATTTTCCAACTAAATGATATTTTAGTGTAATTTTTGTATAATTAGCTTTCATGTAGCAAAAGAAAATCAGATGGCTGTGTTAGACATTTCTGACACATATTTCTCAAAGTGTAATGTCAAAACATGTGCACTAGAGATTGAACTTGCCTTAAAATATGACAACACTGAAAATATTTGTAAGTCAGCCTCAGTCTCCAAGCTGACGTGCTCTAACATTACACTAAGGGAAATATTTCTTTATAATTAGTTATTTCAAAACTTCAATTGAAATAAACAAAAATGATACAATATTGTGTCTTGATGGACTTGACCACAAGCTATAAACTCTTTTTACTCTTGTTCTCTTATCCACCTTTAAATATATGATAATATAGGAGATGCTAAATTATCATTAATCTCTGATTAAAAGTTTGGGTTTTCCCATAACTTCCTACTCTACTCCTTTGTAAGACCTCGGGTGCACCCTTTCTTTAACTTCTTTCATCTCAGCTCTCTTTTGTGATCTTGATTCTCTAATTTAAATCATTAGAAAATCATAGTTTTGGCTAATAACTAAATGGGCACAAGTAAAATAACATCCAATACCTCTATGAGTAACAACTGCATGTTCTTTAGTTCTTTCTATCTGCTCAGCATTTCTTGGTCTTCTCCTTGTACTTTGTGTATCTGCTTGATGAAGAAAGAGCCCGTCCTTGGATGTGTTGGGGTCCAGACCTGAATTTCTGAGGCTTGTCACTTGCACTCGCTGTTCCTCAGAAAGTCTAGGGGTGGTGACAGCTGTCACATTGGATGCAGTAACATCTGCAGATGTGCTAGCAACAGCAATAGCATCAGTGGCAGTCGCAATATGCTCCTCTAACTCACCAGTGGAGGAAGTGTGGGTCAATGTAGAAGAACCTGTGGGACACAGTAGCACTAGATGCTAACTTTTTCTTTTAAATTTATTTTTTTTAATTTCTGATCAGTTTAATTGATTAAATCTCCTTCCATTACCTTAAGGACAATCAACATGGAGAGGCAAAACAATGGCACTTTATTAAAATGCACAAATAATCAGATTTGTTAAATTGTTAGTAGACTCATGGATATTACACAGATATACACCACATTTTAATATACTGAACAGAAAAAATGAAAAACAAGATTTTCTTTTTTTTTTCAAATAGTCCTAAACTTTTTTTCTCATTCTTTGCCAACAAATTCTTTTAGTGACCAAGACCTGTCAAATGCAGAATTTGGACAGAACAAGCAATCATGAAACCACACTTTTCTTTAAATAACTTTTGAAAACCCCATGCCTCTCCTTAATTACTGGAAAAACACCATAGCATCTTTTTTTGTTTGTTTAAGAAGAAAAAGTGAAAATAAGATGGGGAAAATGCATATAGAGCAGCGACTTTGAAATAACTCTGCTTCATAAGTATATGAGAGGCAATTATCACATAGCCAATAAAGGATTGGTCTGGGAGTCAGAGAATTTTATGTCAAAATCCAGTTAATGACATGTACAAACACCAAGTATGTGTAAGTCATTTAATTCTCATTGACTCAGGAAACTATTAGATAGAGTTTCTTGACTTGAGTTCCATAATTTTTTCTCCTTTTTGATACTTTGATGTAATTGTATTTAAGTATAATTAATGTCCTTTTATTCATCTATACTTTATTTTATACTTTTTAAAGATGTTATTCTCAGAAAATGTCCATAGACTTT
The DNA here is from genome assembly GCF_028372415.1 of Notamacropus eugenii. Classification (NCBI taxonomy): domain Eukaryota; kingdom Metazoa; phylum Chordata; class Mammalia; order Diprotodontia; family Macropodidae; genus Notamacropus; species Notamacropus eugenii. The sequence continues at coordinate 134,318,192 of NC_092875.1, read as the reverse complement.
ACTAGGCAACCACGGGATCCAGGAAATAAAAACTGTTAAGAAACCTTACTTCAATGGTTATAATGTTTCCACACTGATAATCATTGGTATAGAGTATAGAGCCATATAAATAGCTATGCTTGAGTCTATCTATATACATATTTGGGGAACAAAATGAAAGCTGAGAAAAACTAAATATTGTGGGAGGGAAGGTTTTTGAATTTAGTGGCATTTTCATTCAATGAGTTTTAAGGAAACAAAACACGCAACCACAACAAATACATTTGAGAGGACATGGACAGAGGTTACATAGGATAGGCAGGCATAATTAGGATATGAGCTGAATCGTTGGAAGGGATATCGAGATCATTGGGATCCATGATCCATGAGCAGAATTTCTCATTCTTATATATCATTTCATTGTCCATTTTGGAAATGTTTCATCAAAACTGACTATTCAGCTTTTCTATAAAAAATAAGAATTGATTCATGCTCTGAAACTGCTAACAAATTGTAGTTGGCTATTCCAGAAGTTTCGTTGGCACAAATGGATTAGCAAAAAATTATCAGGAAACTTCCAACTGATTCATGTTTATTCCAAAGTGTCTGAGTAGGAAACAATTTGACCCACATACCTAAGCTTTTTAAGATTTTGATATAATTTTGAATGTTCATTCATGGAACAAAAGCAAGGATTTTCTTTTCATCTCTCCCCTCCCCCTTATTTAATAATCTATTAAAAACTGCACTTGATTATGGATAATCAAATTCTTATGTAATGCAGAAAATGTAGCTTTTAATAGAATCTTAAAACCGAATGTGAATATGTTTAAAATTATCTTGACAGCTAAAATGCTTAACAAGGAAAAACTATTATTGAATTTTCAACCTGCAGCCACTAATTAGGTACAATAGTTGGTTCAGAGACAGAAGACTTCTGAGTATTTTTTAAGCCAATGCTCTATGTTTTTACATACCTGCCTTCTCAATAAACTGTCTTTTAAAATTCTATTCTTTCTGTGTAATTACATGTTTTAGACCAAGATACATCAGAGTATTCCAATCATTCAGTGAGAAGAAAAGAATTCTATATTAAAAAATAATGTGACACTGTTCTGAAGAACTTGCTCTATCCTATTTCCCAGAGTATATCTGGATGCTGCAAAACTAACATGGAAGACATGCATGCCACCCTGACAAGGAAAGAGCACCCACTTGTGTCTAATCTCCCAGCCCAAGTACCATCTTTGGCACATGTCAGCACAGCCCTCAGTGTTTGAAACATAAATTAAAATGTAAATAAATTTCAACTCTAGGAATTATAATTTTAGAAGGGGATGTAATAAAACCCTAATGATAGGATTAGTCAATGGATAGTGACTTGGACTTTAAGCCAGAGAGGCCCTGGGTTCAAATCCTGTCCCTATTACTTACTAGTTATGTGACCATAAGCAAATTACTTAATCTCTCTGAGTTTTCTTATCTATAAAATGGGGATAATTCATTGCTATGAATAAATATGAGGAAGCATATAAGAAAACTTACAAATTTTAAAGCAGCATGTAAATGTTCATCATTATTAAAAACCCAATATACAATAATATAGGATTTCCTAAATTGACTAATCCTCAAATAGATCTGTGATCTTATTAATTTGGATATTCCCTCCAATGAAACAGATTGCAGTTCATTCATACCTATTTATCATGTTCCATTCTTGTCTATGTGCTCCCATGAGTTTGTCCCTGAGAATCCACCCAACATTCAGGAGGGCTTTCCTGATTTTCTTATGACATTGAGAGGATACTAGTATAACAATGAGACTGTTTGTTATCCCTCATCCTTGCCATGCAACCAATCCATCTCTTTAACTGCACATTTCTCTGGTGATTTTCTTTATTTCTGTTCTTCTAGTAATCTATTAGCAATTTAATTTAATTCAACATTTCTTAAAACAAAAAATTTTAAAGCCCAACTTTAATAATAGCCCTTACATAGCTTTGAAGAATAATGCTATTTTAACAGCTTGAGGTGAATAGAAAACATCTCTTTCCTAGTCTTCCTGAAAAGTGTGAGAGACCTTTGATGTGTTGCTTATTTATTTTAATTTGTGCTTCCAAAAGTTAAAGTGTCCACAGTGGCATTTACATAAATTATTTTGCAAGCATGAACAGAAACTCTTTTCATATTTATTTTACTTGCACTCAAGGATTAAGCAGATTTTGTGAAAACGTGATGTTAATTTCTTTTTCTCTAATTTAACATACTCATCCTGTTAATTTTGACTGGCTGTTATCTGAGTAAACTTGGGAGTGGTTAAACCTTTCTGACCCTCAGTGTCCTCATCTGTAAATCAGAGCAAGTACTAGAAGACCACTAAGGCTACTTCTAGGTATAAATAACGTAGAATAGGTATGTTTACATATGCACATCAATGAAATCATAGGTACAGTAGAAATAAACATGTATATTCACACAGTTTTGTTTATTTATATTTCTTTGGACTAGATCTAGATTTTACCAGCATGAGAATTCCCTCTATCAATTAAGATAAGTGACTGCTACTAATGTTAACCCCTAGAGAATTTCCTAAAAGTGCACTGAAAAGTTAAATGGCTTGTTTAGGGTCACATAGTGAATATGTGTCAGATATGAGGCTATAGCATATCTCTGACAAAATGATTTTAATCTTATCATGCTGGGATATTATATTGATAGCCCAATGAACTTATATTTAAATAAAACAAGTAAATCTTGGAATGGGGTTAGCAGAATGGGTTAAATAAGTGTAAAGTAAATTATTCTTGTCAATACTTCCCTCCTCTGGGAGCTTATCATTTTCATTGAGATGCTCAACATTGGTAAGGACTAGAAGTTTACATCTTAATTTCAAATTGTCTCCAGAAACAGGAAGAAGTGGAAACTTTAAAAATATATGACTAAAACAAAATCATCTTGTTTGGGAGAATAATGTGGCTTAGAACACTGCTCATGAGAAGTTACAGCAGTTTCCCTGAAATGGTATCAGATATTCTTAACATACTTCAAGTCCTGAATGAGCCAACATAAGTAAACTAATCAGCTGTTTGATTTTTGGCTTTCCTGAGGTCATTGTGATTATACCAGAAATCTTAGAAGATCTACAAGCTTAAGATTTAGTAGACATACTGAGTTTTTGGTCCAGATTTAGATCTTAGCATTGCTGCACTTTGGCTAACTTATTTAAGTCCAAGTCTGTTTCATAGTGGTTCAAAATTCTCCATGAATCTTCAAGCCTAAACTACTGGAGGGTTGATGGCAAAGGGAGACCCCTTTAGTCTTTAACTGGCACTACCAGAAAGGCACAGTGGATTCTGCTATTAACTAAAACCCAGTGTCCCCCAAAATCTAGGTGCAAATGACATAGACTTAGGAATGCTATGTATTAAAAAACAAAACTACAGATTTGGAATGAATATAAGAGTTCAAGTCCAATTCCCATCAAATTTATGAATCTCTCTTGCCTATAGCCATGTTCAATAGATGGTTTACACTATGCTCATCTATCCATCTTTGATGACCTTACCATAATGCTTAATAAATAGCCCTTTACAAAAACCCAAATTATCATGTAGCACTTTCCAAAGTATGATTTTCTTTATATCAGACTCTTGACCAGATAATGAAATTATCAAAGAAGACCGAAGTTATATGTACAACATTCAAAAACTGATATGAAAGAATAGCGATTCCACATGTAAACAATTTTAAGTATGATTTTTAGAAGAATGTTTTCCAAGACATCCCTTTGAAAGAATATGTAATTTGAAGTTAGCTTCCCTCTCCTCAAGTAAGAAAAAACATTATTCCAATTGTTACTAAAATGCATGGTTTAGCCACTGTACTAAGAAAACAATTTTATATAAATGAATAGATTGCTTTAGAATGTCTTCTTTTACACATTTTGTAGGAAATCTATATGTGAGCAGTGACAATATAATCCAACTGACATGGGTAAAATGCCGCAAGATTAACAGTTTTTAATGCAGCTGATGGGAGTAAGTTTCATTACTATATAATCTTTTAATGCTTTTGTCCATACCTATGATTTCAGTGGTATAGGGAATTCTGCAACGTAGAAATTCTCTCTACCAGTGTAGATCAACAACTATACCAAAATTTATAGTCTTAACAATTTAAAGAATTGTATACATCACTGAGAGATTAAATGACTCTTCTAATTACACAGCCAGTACATGACTTAGGTAGGACTTAAAGCCAGGTTTTCATGACTGATTTAGGCTTTCTATCCACTGTATCATAATCCTCCTATCTTTATCTATGGTGAGGTATCTATGGACAGATTTTCCTTCAAGTCAGTGATCATTTCATCATTGACTGAATAGGCTATAAAAATGAATGACAACGCGAGGAGAGCACAATTTTAATATCTTAACAAAACTCTTCCTAGGAGCTTTAAACAACTATAATCTTTGCACAAATATATCTGTGCTTTATTGTGCATTTAATGAGGCTATGCAATTTTAGTATATATATATATACATACATACATACATACATGTATGTATGTATGTATATATATACTTAGTCTTATTTTTAATTCTTGATTAAAAATCAAATTTTTAACGTCGAGTTAATTGTAGTCATAATTCAAAAATATGGCATTATTCAAAAATAAAAAAATTTACATATTACAAGAGGCAAATTCAAACGTAAGGAAGAAAAATTCACATTCAGATACATTCATTATTCATTTGAAATAAAATCAAATACAAAAGTATTAACAGTCTAATGAAAATTAAAATATTTCTGATATCAAATCAATTAATCAAATATCTTTCAAAGTAAGATATTTACAATTTTAACACATATGAAACTTATTTTCGTAAAATTCACAAGCACAACTTGTTGCAAAAATAAAATTGAAACCAAAATGACTTATGTACAAAGCATGCTTATTTAAAATAAGATACAAAAAAATTATCATGCTTCAAAAAAGTGAAATATGAAAAAAGACTATGAGATACAAAATTGATTTAGAATTTAATTATTTTCAAGATTACAATAATTTTGCCTGATGATGATTATGGTGAAGTATTTTCTTTTAAAGTTTGTCTATTTTAAGCAATACATTTTTATGTCATCAAAAATTAAAAACATACAACAATGGAAATCCACTTCTATTATGTTTCAACAGTGAAATCATGCACGTTGATTCAATCTGCAGTCAAAATACCATGAACAGAATTACTTTTCTCTTTTAAAAGTGTAATCACTTATTTTAGGGTGGCATAAAACTTTGGAGATATTTCTTTCCTTTGCCTTTCTATATCAGTCTAATATTGAAACAAGTACTATATTGCTACTAGGAAAATGAAAATTTCTAAAAAATAAACTATTCAAAAGCAAATCACAATCATTAATGTAGTTGTATAACACATAGAAAAGGAATATCAAAGAATATGAATTATAAGAGACTGCAGGCATCAATTCCAACCCCTTTATAGATGAGGAGACTAAAGTTAAATGAGAACACAGCTGCAAATGTCAGAGAATTTGAGCCTAGTTCTTGCTTTCTCTGAGTAAAGAACTCTATCCACTATGCTATGCTTCCTATTGATATGAAAAAATAAAAAGTATTGATATGAAAACTAAATATGGGTTAATTTATTTTAAACTTAAAATTTTTTATTCATATTGGTAAAAAGTGACTTTGATTTCTATGGTAGTAAAACATCAGTGACTGCCATCTCAAGAGCCCCATTAAAATGGATCTAGGTACAGGCCCACTTGAGGCATTAGAGTTGCTTTTGGAAAAAATAAGGTAGTTCTTAGGTCCAGTGCTACCAATGAGTAAACTTTCATTATTTTTAAGTATTTCAAAATATGTGTTACTTTCTCACAACCAAAGAAAAGGAAGGTGGATTAGGCTTATATTTTTGACCCAGAATGGCAAAACCTTGAACAAAGGGTGGTAATTGAGAAGAAGACAATGTAGGGTTGATGTCATTGAAAAACAAGCAAACAAACAATAAGAAAACCTTCCTAACACTACGAACCACCCCAAAGTGGAATGGTCTGCCTCAAGAAGTAGGGAATATCCTCTTAGTAGAGGTCTTCAAGTGGAGGCTAGATGACTGCTTGTGAAGTATATTGTATTAGTGGTTCCTCTGGGGTACGTATTGGACAAGATGGCCAATGAGATCCCTACCACTTTTTAAATTCTGCAATTCTTTGGCTGTCCTTGAAGTACTGCTATTTTTTCAGCCACAAAAAGTTAAAAGGAACATCAAAGAAGCATAGAGGGTATGTGAAAATTAGTGATTAAAGTACCCACACTGGTGAAGCCCCTGCTCCTTTAAAAAATAGCAACTTAAATGGCAATGGTGTTAACACATACATATATCCATATATCAATATACATGTACATATATATAAGATGTGTGTGTAACTATGATCCTGTAGTTTATTTTATATTGGCACCTTGTTTTCAAGGAGCTATTTCTTTGTTCAAAAGAAATCCTGATTAGAGAAAAAGAAACTACTGTAGTATAAAGTAAAACATCTTGTGGAAATATATTCGTTCTCTTTGTCAAGTAAGGTACCTCCTGTTGCACAGAATAATTTACAAATGTTACCTCAATTGCTTAAAAAGTTAATTTACCAAAGAAGAATTCAAAAATTCTTTCAATGGGATGTTAAGCTATCTCAGCACATACATGTATTTAGAAACGATTATGTGTAAATGTAATTTGGATATACAAGGAAACGAAAGAAAATATCAGTGCAGGAAATATTAACTTTAATATAATTATAGCAAGTCCAGCTATTATAAGTTACATGTAAAATAATATTTTGTAATGTTTTATGCTTTGTGTGGCAGAAGTAAGCATCATTAAAATGAATTATATTGATTTCTAGCAGTTGGTAATAAACTCTTCTCACCTCATCTGAAATACCTATAATAACACATTTCACTGTATTTTTAGGTATTCAGTGGACATTAATTATTCACTATGGAATCTTTTCTTAGTTATTATAAATAGCACTAGAAATTAGAATTAGTAAATTAGATTTAGTATTAAATTTAGATTAGTAGGAGCATTTCATTTCACCTTTTAAAAATCTGAGGAAAAAACACCTTGCCATCAATGTATTTTCTATTCGTAATATGACTGAGCACATATATACCATATAAGCTAAATAGTTAAATAAAAAGGAATCCTGAAAATATATTTGCATAGTTTATATTCCCACATGTTCATAGAAATTCTAATTCAGTTGGTATGAGGACTACTCTAGAGGAAATCCCCTCTACAAATATAGATTGAAACTCTATCTGAAGCTTATTTTACTAGAGAGTGCCTTGGGCTCAGTGAGGTTCAATTTCAGTGTAGTGACACTGACAAAATATGCCCAAGAAGAGACTTGAAACCTAGTGTGCATGACTCAAAGATTAGATTTTTATGCACTAATGTATGCTTCTTCTTTAATATTTAATTAATGTAAGAAATGTAAATGTAGTCAAATTATAGGATCATAAATGTAGAGCTGAAAAGGACCTTAGATTAGAAGGCATCTAGTCCAACCCTCTTATTTGATCTCTGACTTGATTTTATTTTGGTATGTTTCACATAAGTCATCATCATTAACTTAGAAGTAGCAAGACTATTTCAGGTAGAAAAAAAAATCCCATGACCCATGATACTAAGGAGATTTACTACGAAGAGCTACATGAGGAAATTATAATAATACTAGTTGGAATTTTTCTAGAATTTTAATGTTTGTAAATCATTACACACAAGTTATCTCAATTCACCCCTTCAATGATGTATAAAATGTTGACAGAAGAACCACATCCTAACACTATTAAAGTATCAATCTTGTTCAGCAGAAATTCACTGAATACCATACATATTTCAGCATACATAGTATATAACCCTTCTGTTCCTGAGTTTTCTCAAGGATATGGGGAGGATTACAGCACTTTCCATATACACGTGTAGGAAAACCATGTAAATAATGAGATAGTTCATATAAACTGATTTAATTACCTAAAGTGGGAGAAGAATGATAATCCACTCTTACCTCAAATTAAGATATATGCATTTGCTCCCTTCAACAATTTTAATTGAGGTTGGGAGCTAATGGCTAAGCTGGTCTCATAATTTTGAAAATGGAAGTTTTCCTTGCAGAGTGGTGCACTTTGTCTTGAATTAATTACCTCCACACTTCCTTCTCATAAAATTCCTAGCTTCCTACAAAAAATAGTGCAGGTGATATGTATTACATGAGGACTGGTAATGAAAATATCTATTACTCTCTTTCTCTTGAAATAATTTTGTATTAATTTACAGATAGATGATAGGTAGATAAATAGATAGGTGAGGGAGAGAGGGAGAGGGAGAGGGAGAGGGAGAGGGAGAGGGAGGGAGAGAGAGAGAGAGAGAGAGAGAGAGAGAGAGAGAGAGAGAGAGAGAGAGAGAGAGAGAGAGAGAGAGAGAGAGAGAGAGAGAGGACAGATTCTCTTCTTGACTCTCTTCCTGACCTATGCCTCAAAACTATGCCTTCCCTATTGAGAGCTCATTCTGGAACTTCCCTCAGCTTCTGGAGTCTCCTAGCCTTAGAAAAGATTGCCACTCCTGCAGTCCGTTGACCCTGGAATATTTTTCCACAAGTCTTGCCTCTCACCAACCCCTGTATTTCATTGATGAGTTCCTCCTGGAGGTTCCTTGTGATGGCACCACCTCCCTGATGTCATGGTCCTCTTCCAGTACAAAGGAGAAACAATAGTATTTGACAGTACTTAACAGAGCACCAGATACTTTAGAAAAACTTAAAAAATGCTTATTCCCTCCCTCCCTCCCCCCTCCTTCCTTCCTTCCTTCCTTCCTTCCTTCCTTCCTTCCTTCCTTCCTTCCTTCCTTCCTTCCTTCCTTTTTTTCTTTCTTTTCTTTTTCTTTTTTACTGTATCTGCCCAGTGTGCTTCCCTTTGAGGGGAGGGAATTTTATTTTTATCTTTTTATCTCCAAAGTGGCTGGAGGGGGTTTTCTCTTTATAATAACCCTGTCAGGTAAGGAATGCAAGTCTTATTATAAACTCATATTATGGGAGTTGGTGGGGGGGGGGAGGAAGACAGAGAGAGAGAGAGAGAGAGCGAGAGAGAGAGAGAGAGAGAAACAGAGAGACAGAGACAGAGAGACAGAGACAGAGAGAGAAAGATAGAGAGTTGCTTACAGTAGAGTCACCAGATGAGTAGAAATGATATTTGAAAAAGTTAAAATTAGGAGTAACTTGAAGTTTAAAGACATGATACTCCAGAGAAAACTGTTCTGGGGAGCCATAGTACAGTTTTATGTGTTGTGTTTCATATTTTATTAATTTTGATCAAATGGAAATTGCTGCCAAGACAAGCAGAATTTTAAAGTAACAAATTGTAAAACATTAGATTATTATGCAAGTAATCATTTGAGTGCATCTACACATTGGTAACATTAAATGCTTCGATATAAGCATTTTGAAATGCCATATTCAAATTGAATTTACTCACGATGATTGAATTCAAAATGAATAAGTTGCTTAATTTTTTTAAATCGGAATTCACTTGAATCTTTATTCATGTATGTGAAACTGGCAGACCATTTCTGAAGCTGTTTCTTATGCAAACTATTATATAGATGAAATGTATATTGATTCATTGTAGAAAAAAATTATCACATATGAGTGATCCTAGTGAACTATTAAAAAATATATCTGCAACTGAAGAACAATCTTCAGGTAGAAATTAAAATAAGGTTTGGAGATAAAGTTTTGGTTAATGGAAATAAACATAAACTAAAAAAAATCACATTGATAACAAAATTTGATGATCAATAAGTATGAAATTTATATCTAACAAGTCATTTTCAAATGCCATGTTGTTTACATGCAAGGTATGACATTTATGTTCTGAAATTAGAATTTGGACAAACAAAAATGAATGTCTTGCATATAAATATTTTTAAAAGACTTAAATGTATCAGAATTCACAGTAAACATCTCATTAAAAAAGCCATGATTGGGCTTATGCTATTGAGTTGTACAGAGTTACTCCATTAAATGCTGCATAACTTCAGGGATTTACAGTAAAATCTCAACAGAGAGAGATGTCATTTCCTAATAACTCTAATAGAGTGCTGAAGCACACTAGTGTTAAAACAAGACTTTGTAATTACTGAAACTTTGCCACCCCTCAGGAATATTTTACAGCTTGCACTTTTCTTGGACCTCCATGGGGAGTATATTAAATAAAATCAGCTTTCTTTTGCTGACAAAGTCAGCCTATGGGAAATGATGTATTTACAAGAGTAAATAACCTCAAGCCCTGTTCTCTGCCAGTCAAAATTAATATAGGTAGAAAACAAAATACTCCATTAAAGTCTTATCTTGATGCTTCATCTTAGCATGGAGGTGACCCTTGGTTCTTTAGAAAAATTTGAGGGAGGCCCAAGCTCTGGTAGCCCTATCAAAGTGGATAGGCTTCAACTGTCAGCCATTGTTGGTATGTGTAAAAAGACCAGCTTAACAAATAAAATTTAGAGAACCTCATCAATAGAAGATTGTCAAAGTACCAGATGATAATGCTTTAGTTACAGCAAATTATGAATACATGAAATGCATAGACTTACAACATATATGATTCATATATTGAGAAAATAAGCTTAAAGATTATCTAAATCCTTATATTCTAGTTTATTTTTCTTGCTATGTCTTCTACTCCTAGAATTCATATTTTTGTGTAGGCAAAGGAATGCAGAGCCAACTACAAGCAGATGATTTGGGAATCATTCTGAGATATTAGAGAAGGGAATTAGGTTTCAGATAGGTAGGAAAAAGGCAAGAAGATTTAGTTTTTTAGAGACTCCAATGAAAGACCTCAGAAGATTTGGGTAAGGGTGAGGAGAGGATGTGATAACAGTCTTCAAGTATTTGAAGAGTCATCATGTAAAAGAAAGATTAATCTGGTTATGCTTGGCCCCAGAAAGCAGAACCAGGAACAGAGTAAAGGTTCAAAGGAAGAAATTTAAGCTTATAAACTTAACAAATCTCTTCAGAATGTGCAAATGGCTGTCTCTGGAGATGGTTGTAGTTTTCCCTTTTTTTGAGGCTTTGAAACAAAGGCTGAATGATCAAGTATGTAGCCTGAGAAGAAAATTATGGATCATCTATTAATGGAGTCTTAATAACCTCCAAGATTTTTCCCACCTTTTGGGGGATCTGGTCACCTATTTTTACAAGCCAGAAATCATAATATGGGAGCCTAAAGTTTGAAACCCTAGATTAGTCCTTGAACCCAAATGACTTAAGCAAAATCTACTGATAACTTTGTGAAATTCCTTGACTTCCTAAGTTTGAAACCCAGAGCCTCTTTCTCTAAAAACTCTCCCTTTTGAACTGTGTATTTACTAATTTAAAAGTTTTCACCTTTTTAACCCAAAACACATCACACTAGCACAGACCTGCACAACTTGTAAACTTCTTCCAGTTACAGATAGGTTAGACTTGTCAGAGGTTGTTTGCCATGAGTCATGTGACAAACAGGAGCAGGTGCAGTGGCAACCCTACATTTTCCCTGGGCCACTGGAAATCTGTTGGGGGGGGGGGGCGCTGTAAGTACCCAGCAGGTGAAATATTTACTTACTTCCCGTGGTTTTTTTCTAAAGAGAACAAAACAGAATTGCTCTACACAAATCCTTGGGACAACTTCCATTTTGGAGGGGGGTTGTTTGTTTTGAAATATATTTATTTAATCAGCATCTTTGTGTTTAAGGTAGGGTCATGTTCCTGTTCCTCCTAGATGCTAAGAATTGAGGGATATTCATGTGTAGATGATCCCTCTGATCCATGCCTGATTTCCCCTATATTCAATGAAGAAGTATAACTAATACAGAGCAAGTCTCTTGACCGTTATCAGTCTCTGAGACATACTAGCTGTGTAATCCTGGGTGAGTCACTTAGCCTCTCAATAACTCAGGCAATTTAGCAATTAACACTACAAATTATAGTGCAGGTAAGATTTTGCATTGGTAAAGAGAGTTCCTCACCTGGCATTCTCTGTAACAATGAAATAAGAAATGTGTGTTTGTGTGTGTGTGCATTCACACTACGCACTGATAGATATGCATTCACAAATATAGTCATATATATGTACGTACAAACATATATCTTCATCTCTACTACATACCTATGTACACTGTACTTAGGTGGCGTTTAATAAATGTCATTAAATGAATGACAAGTCAAAAGACTTATTATATTACCTTTTATTTCTACCCTATCAGACTGTAGGCAGAAGAATGCATTCATTTATTCATTGCTTTACAAACTCCTTTCTGGAATAAAGTTGCCTGGACTCAAGTCTCTCCACCCATTGTCTCAAGGATTATTTACATAGGTTATGTCTCTGCTCTTCTCATGATATTTCTAAGGTCTTATTTAGCTTACAAAACTACCCGGGGCCTCTTCTTGCCTCTATTCCCTTTGTAGGTTCATTATCTGTCTTGTGTTACAAATAGCCATCTTTTCACATACTACAAATGAACCTTTATCTTTTCAAGCAGAAACTGGATGTGGCTATATGTACAATTCTCCTTTTCCTTAGACAAAGTAGGTGCTGATTTATGTGTATTATATCCAAACTAGTAAGGAAGATAACCTATGTTGATAAATCTATCTTCCCCCCTTCTACAGGTGGTGTAGGACTAAATTTCACAATTAAAGTTTTAATCCCTCGGTTAAGCATTGTCAACTTTATTGGATCTTCTATTAAGACATGACTATATTCCAGGGGGATAAATAACTAAGACTATAATTTGGATCAGCCAGATCTATAGTGCAAAGAATACTAGGTTAGGAATCATAAGGCCAGAGCTCTAATTCTAACTCTGCCTGTAATTGCTTCCAACTCTAACATTCTAAGACTTTTTTTTTCTTTTCTAAAAGGAGGAACTGGGTCAGCATGAAAGCATTGGGTGCCCCTGGGAGGAAAAAGGAAACAGGATGCTGAAGGTGTGCATGGCAGGAGTGAACAGAAAGGAGAGTTAAAGAATACTGGAAACAATTATTTTAGGATGCATTGTTTACATAGGTCTTTGCCTTAGTTATCTAAGTAACTCAATTTCTTTGGTTATAGCTATAGAGCTCAGTCTAGATTTTGTTGTTTGATAGTTTAGTTTTCTTCTGGAAGGAAGGAAGGGAGAAAGGGAGGGAAGTAGGAAAGGGAGGAAGAGGGAAAAGAAAAGAGGGAGGGAGAAAACATGTATTAAATACTTAAGTACCAGACACTATGCTAGGTGCTATACAAATATTTTCACATTTGATCCTGACAACAACCTGAAAGGTAGATAACGTATTTTTCCTTCATTTTATAGTTGAGGAAACTGCAGTAAACAGAGGTTAAATGATTGATCTAGGGTCACAAGGCTAGAAAACGTCTAAGGCTGGATTGGTACTCAGACCTTCATGACTCTAGGTCCAGTGCATCCATGGCTCTACATAACTTCTTTAGAAGAGAGAACTGAATTGTAGATGAAAATCTGAGAATCACTTTCCAAGAGGCCATAATTGTTGTTAAGGCAGATATTGTAGAAGGAAAAAACAGCTTCAAATACTGACTTTTGGGAAACAACTAAATTATTGTTCAGGAAGGGAATGAAAAGAAGGTGAAAACCAACACATTAGAAAGGTAGGAAAACAAGCACAAAAAAGTTGCACTTCTGAAGCAACTGACTAGTAGGAAGAGATGTTCAACAGTGTCACAAGGTGCAGAGAAGTCTAGAAAAATGATCAAAAAAACATATCACTTGACATATCAATTAGAAGTCATTCTTGATATTTGTGAAAATAGTTTGAGTAGAGTAGGGAGGGTGAAAGACAGTGCAAATGGTTGAAAAGAAAATGGATAGGATTGTGTGGAAGTATTGGTTTCTGTTGTACATAACTCTTTCAAGAAATTCAACAGAATAAAGGAGGTGAAGGTACTATGATAGATGGAAAAAAATTGGTCAAGTGTAGTTCTGCTTTGTTTTAGAAATGGGGAAAGCTGTACATATTTTTAGATTAATGAGAAGAAACCAGGGAGGAAAGTGAAGGTATATGAGAAAAAAAGATGACTGCATAAACAGTTTTTGGGAGTGAGGGAAAGAATAGGATGAAGGGCACAAAGGGAAGCATTGGCTTTCTTTTGTGGTCATATAGGAGAGAATGGGTCATGTAGTTGAGAGGTTTTGAAGAAGTTAAGTGCAATCATCTCAGGAAACATCATTTTTGAAGTATCTCACCTTGATCTGCTTAGATAATCAAGAAAAGCAGCTGTTACAATGGTTATGATAAGCCAGGTAATGATGGCATGAAATTTCCCTATTGCATTCTCTCCAATATCAGTTTTTAACTTTTTCCCATCATTTGTGAAGTTACTCTACTGGGCACAAAGTTACCGTGGTTCTCTTGATGTGATCAACCACATGAAGTCTGAACTCCGAGAGCACCTTAACAAAAAGTGCATTCTACCTTCTCCAAATGCTTTTAGTCTGTGTTTAGGTCTTTCTTATGCTCATATAACACTATACTTTTAAAAATTATTCATAGTTACGCTTGCATTCCCCTAGAATAGCAAAATCTCATATTTTTAAAGTGCTTAGGAGAGTGCCTAGCATATAGACTCTATAAATTCTTTTTTCTTCTTCCCTGTCCCCCTTTCTTTGACAATTATGGCTATATAGTATTCAACTCCATTATCAATGATAATCATTTAATATCATTTGAATTTCAAAAAGGGCCAAAGCCTGAACTAATCCACCAGATGTGCTTTGCTTTGCTTAAATGCCCCTCCTATGTCAGCAACTTCAAGACCAGATGAGGCTGAACAGAAGCATTCTTCCTGCTTGTAACAACAAAAAGACAGAATGAACAGACCCTGTCTTGAGGAGTGGGACTTTTCATATCTTGGTATCCTATGGACGTATACCATACAGGGGAAACACAGATATCCTGGGATTGTAATTTCAACTGACACTTTGTCAATTGTCTTGTGTTATTGTATTTACAACTTATTCAACTAAGAAACTTCCTTTTTCATGGTATGGTTAAACACATATAGAGACCATAAATGTGAGGGACAAAGACATCCCAAGATTGAGATTGTTCTAAAATGTATTTAAGGCTAGTCATCATTTTATCAGTCAGTCAGATTTTATCTGGCTCCATGTGTGCATGTGAATCTGCTAGTTTTAAGAGAATAAAACAATATGAATTTATGTATCACCTAACCTGTTTGCCTGTTTTAACCAAACTTTTAGGTCGACAACTCAAAGCATCTGTAATATATATTTGTTGAACTGGAGCACCAAACTGATGGACGAGAATAATGCTTTTCCTCTCAAAGTGAATAAAAATTGGATTTTTTTTCTTTTGTTACTTGGACAAATATTTATTTTATTTGTTTTAAATACTTTTCTCAATTGAATGCAAAAACAATTTTTAACATTTTTTTTTTAATTTTGAGTTCCAAATTCTCTCCTTCCCTCCACAACTTCCCCCCTCCCTGACATGATAAGACATTTTATATAGGTTACATATACATCTGCAAGCATGCAAAACATTTTCCTGTATTAATCATGTTGTGAAAGAAAACACAGACCAAAAAAACCATGAAAAAATAAAGTGAAATAAAGTGAAAATATTATGCTTTGATCTGCATTCAGACTCCATCACTTCTTTCTCTGGAGGTGGATAGCATTTTTCACCATTATTGGACAAACATTTATTAAGCAAGGGACACTTGCCATTCTGATCAGAGATTAATTAAGAAGCAAGGTTCTCTCTACAGTAAGGAATGTCAATACATATTTTCAGTACTGGTTTTCGGTTTTGCTTTTTAAATGAGACAAATATTTCTCTAAGTTACTGCAGGCAAACTTCTATCAGAGGACAAAAGCATGAGATCTTGATCGCTTTTCTAAATCAAATTTGTAAACTTCACCCACTCATATGTACTGAATAATAACTGGCATTTCAAATTTTATCTTTATAAATATAGCCTCCCCTTCTATACTATAAAGTCTTAGAGAAGAGAGACAACTCTCTATACGCCTCAGGACCTAATTTAATGAAGATGTGTTTTGTGTTTAGATGAGGAGAGTTAGTTTAAAAACATTGTTCTTTAAGTTTCACAAAAAAACTTTACATATCACACTTTGGTTCTTACACTCCTGAGATCTCTACCTCAGAAATAAAGAAATTTAAACTAAAAGGTTAAAGATAACAATGTAAGCACCTCAGGCAGGATCAAAACTCATGTCTTCCTGATTCCTAGGGCAGCACTCTATCCTACATACCACCTAGATGCCTCTTAACACACTGATGGAGATTGTTTCATGTAAGCATAGTAGCAAAGCTTTATTGAGATTTCAGCAAATGTTTATACATAGCCAAAAGAATGCATATATTTCTCTCTTATCTTCTCACTTGAATTCCCATTTTCTCCTAGACTTTGAATAATAGATTTATAGTTGGAAAGAACCTTGGAAGTCATCTAATTCAACCCCCTCATTTCTTTGATGAAGAAACAAATACCCTAAGAGAGTAACAGATGTGTCCAAGGACACACAAGTAGCAGAACCGAGAGTAAAAAAAGCAATTTGTATTGGTAATACTGAAACTGTGGATAGAGCTTTTGCCTCCATAGCATCTTTGAATATATCCTCACACAGTCACCAATCATGTTGCCCTAATTACCTCTCTCCTAGACTCTTTTGTTTGGTCTACTTAATTCAGGTCCCTTTCCACTCTAGCATTCCCTTCCACTCATAGCTGCCAAAGTGATTTTCCTGACAAAGGACCCTCCATGTCACACTCCAACCCAACAAACTCCACTGGCCTCAGTTCTGGCTAGGATCAAGTATAAATTGCTCTGTCTGGCATATGCAGCTCTTGACTATCTGGGCTTCCTGACTTTGCATTCTTCTTCCCTCCAAACATTCTATGTTCCTGCCATACTGGGTTTCTTGCAGCTTCTCAGCATGACCCTCCTCCTATCTCCATAGCTTTGCACTTTGCACAAGTCTACCAATGTTTTTCCCTTTTCATTTCTACCTCTTGGAAACCTGATTTTCTTCAAAACTCAGGTCACATGCCACTTTCTACATGAAAACTTTCCTGATTCCCACAGTTTCTGTTGTTTCCCCAAACTACCTATTGTTCATTGTATATATATATTCTCTATATGCTTTTATTTTCTCATGACCATATTGTATTATCCTTTTTTAAAAAATGCTAATTTGTGCACTTATCTTATCCTTTCTCCTATAATAGAAGCTATTTTGAGAATGACTGCATGCTTTCTTATTATTATCTAAAAGAGTCTGCAATAAATGTTTTGTTTGTTCATTTTAATTGAAGTACTAATCAAAATCTTTGGTCTTTTATACCCAGTCATCACAGTACCTGATTCATAGTAGGTACTTGAAAAAATATTGTGGATTGGTTAGTGAAAGATGTGTTTATGATGACTATTCTATTAATAAAGAAAATGAAAGAGAAAAAGATAAGGTATATATATGTGTATATATTTATAATATATACACATGCATACATATTATATATATATATGCATATATATATATATATATATATATATATATATACATTGTATTTCTTGAAAAAGAATGAGACATTTTTTGTCCCTGAATATGAGAGGATGCTTGGTGTCTTGGCTCTTAGAACAGAGGGACCTGGGTTCAAGTCCTACTGTTAACAAATACTGGCTGTTTGACCCTTGGAAAGTCTCTTAATTTCTCAATTGGCCAGGCAATTATCTAATATTATAAATTGGACAGTTATCAATATGCACAAGGAGAGAAAGTTTCTCAAATTGAACCCCCTATAACAATGGAATCATAGATCTATTCAAAGCAATAATAACAAAATGAGAAGACTAGATTCAGAATCAAAAAAATCTGAATTCAAATTCTACTTGCTAGCTGTGTGGCCAGGGTTAAATATTTAACATCTCTGAGACCCAGAGATTATGTGCTAAATTATATAGTTATTTTTGTGATCTATGTTCATGGAAGAAAATTTGAGTGGTTGGGTGGCACCATTTCACAAACAAGATATGTTTGAGAACTACCCCTAAAAATCATCTTCATCAAAATATCTTTTTGTGAAGCCTAAGAAAATTACCACCTTTGAGGCTGGGGGTTGTGGTGTCCTAGAAACCAAGAATTAGATCCATGTAGAATGAGTTAGTGCCTGAGAAGTTATGGAAATTCTAAGGAGTGCTGTGATTTTTAAAAGAGCCAAATGGCTAATTGAAACCAATGTACCAAGTCAATAACTGGCCACGTGATATGGATGCTAAAAGCTGAGGAGCACAGACGCCGGAAAGGAACAGCTGCTGAGAGCAGCAGGGAGATGCAAATGCAACGGCTAGGACCGTGCCAATGAATAATGCGATCCTGTGACCCTGACAGGCTGACTTGCAAGACAGACATGCTCAGCCAGGATGTACCAACAGATTTTCTTTGGGGCAGATTTAAGAAGGCAGCACTGTGGGAAAAGCATTGGCTCTTGAATCAGAGAAGTTGGTTCAAATCCTGCCTCAGAGTCTTACTTGGATCATATTAGGGAGGTGGCTTATTCTCTAGTCTCCCTAGGTCTCAATCTCCTAAACTATTAAGTGAGTAGACTTTTATTGTTGTTCAGTCATTTCAGAGTCTTTATGACTTTATTTATTTGGGGTTATCTAGGCAAAAATAATGGAGTGGCTTGCCATTTCCTTCTCAGTTTATTTTACAGATGAGGAACTGAGACAAACTAGGTTAAGAGACTTGCCCAGGGTCACATGGCTAGTGAGTATGTGAGGTCATATTTGAACTCATGCAAATGAGTCTTCCTCACTTCAGGCCCATCACTCTATCTGCTATGCCACCTAGCTGCCCCCAAATGGAGTAGACTAAATTACTTATAACTAGTTCTAGATCATGATCCTATGACTAGGACCTGTAATGCATGAGGTAGGAGCAAGAAAATCAAGTGGGATGGTCTTCCTGCCATTTTGAAAAATAAGATTGACCAACTAATTGACAGGCTAAACTTTTAGAGGTAATATCACAAGGGAATTAGAAGTAAATTCTCACTAGTAAAGCATAATGTGGATACATAAGCATTTTAAACATATTTCATATCTCTGGTTACCATTCCATGCCCTAAATTTCTTTTTAAAAAAAATGGAAAATCAAACTCATCAACCCCACTCTTTTGCCTACCCTTGACTGCCATAATGTAAATTTGGAGCTTGAACAGATTGTAGAGGCCATTTAATCCACCCCCCCCCCCTCATTTTAGAAATAAAAGGCACAAAGAAGTTAAACGACTTACTCCTAATGAGTAGGGTCCTATCAGAAGTGGGAAAAAAGCAGAACCAGAATTTGAATTCAGTTCTTCTAAATCCAAGGTTCTTTAAACTGTCTCCAAATTATTCTTCCCCTTTTTCTTTCCTTCTATGAATGGTACACCTCTTCTTCTTGGTTTTAAACTTTACCATCATCTTGATTATAAACATCTATTTTTCTTTGTTGAGTAATTCGGTTCAGTTGAGTTATTCAGTTCAATTAACTGTACCTCCCTTCTTCTATGAGAAGTATTTCCTGATCCTCCTTAATGCTAGTCTTCCCTGTATTATGGCCAAATTAGATAGATAGATAGATAGATAGATAGATAGATAGATAGATCAATAGATGGACAGATAGATGGATAGATGGTTGGAGAGATGGTTGGATAGCTAGAGATAGATAGAGATAGACAGACAGACAGATAGATAGATAGAAAGAGAGAGAGAGAGAGAGAGAGAGAGAGAGAGAGAGAGGGAGAGAGAGATGGGTGGATGAATATAGATGTAGATATATTATTTGTATGTTTTCATGTCTTCTCACCAATATGACTACGAGCTCTTGAAGAGTACAGATTGTATTTTGCCTTTCTTTGTATCCCTAGAATTTAGCATTGTGATTGCCACAAAATAAGTATTTTAAAAATATTCATTGACTGCATGACTCCTTCTTTTCTTCATGTCCTCATCTCTAAACTCTCTCATTTGAAATTCATCTTATATACTGACATAAGAATACCCTTCCAAAAAAAAAAAAAAAAAAAAAAAACTCTGACAAAACACTCCCCTACTTACAATTTCCATCTTCTCCAGAACAAAGGTTTTAATATGAATTCAAAGTCTTCTACAATCTAACCCTAGTTTTGGTTGCTTTAAACTTGTTACTCTATCTTTACTATTGTTTTCTTTCATACACCTAATGAACTAGCCAATTCTGTCACTCACTGTTGCCTGAACTCATCTTAGGATTTCCAGAGACAGCTGGGTGGGTGGCATGGATAGCAGTCTGGGCCTAGAGTCATAATGATCTAAGTTCAAATTCAGTCTCAAACACTTTCTAGCAGTGACCTGGGGTAAGTTACTTAACTTCAATTTCCATAGAATTATTGAGTAGATTAAATGACATAATATTTGTAAAGTGTCTGGCACATGGTAGAGATGCTTCCTTCTTTCTCTCTCTGCCCCCATATAGGGCCACTTTTTGCATAATGATTTCTCCACATGCAATTTCATTCTTTCCAATCTCTGCCCTTCAAAATGCCATCCTAATGTTAATGCTCAATTCAGATGAGACACCTTTACTTCATCCTTTTGTCTATAAATAGGGAGGCCAGACTAGTTGGCCTCTGAAGTCCCTTCCAGCTCTGGTTCTGTGATTCTATAACACCATGTAATTTTCTCCCATTATCTGTATGACATGTTTGTGACTTTTTATGGTTTTTTAATCTATTTGTTGTTATTGAAGATAATTTACATCTGTCTGATCTTATTTATTAGATTGTAAGCTCCATTAGGCAGGTGGGTGCCACACTAGATAGGGTGCAAGGCCTGGAGTCAGGAAGACTTATCTGCCTAAGATCAAATCTGGCCTAAGATACTTACTGTGTGACCCTAGGCAAATCACTTAATTAACCCTGTTTGTCTCAGGTCTTCATATGTAAAATGAGCTGGAGAAGGAAATAGAAAATTACTCCCACATCTTTGCCAAGAAAACCCTATATGGGGTCATGGAAAATTGGATGTAACTGAACAGCAAAATTCTTGATGATAGGGACATATCTATTCATCCTTTTAATTTCTCCAGTGGCTAGCTCAGAGCCCCCACCCACATGGTAAGTGCTGAAAATTCTGACCCTGTATCAACAGCCACTCTTTTTGTCTCCTACACTTTCTAAAACGATTTTGATAGCTGTTACATAGTCCTGAGTAATAGAGAAAGCATTATATCTTGTTAAGAACTGTGTTTAAAGCCAAATTCTTTTACTTCTTCATAGCTTTGTATCCTTGGGTGCGCCACTGCCCCTTTGTATATCTCAGTTCCCACTTAAGGAATGAACAGATTGGATTAGATTATTTCTAACGTTCCTTCTAGCACTAAATTCTTCAATATTCTGGAGTGGCCAAGCTGCTCAATCACAGCTGTTAGCACTTAGTGGCAGACAAATCCAAGAGCTGTGCATATATTCTTAGCTGGTGCCTTAAAAGCCTAGCTAAGAATTAACTCAACATTCCCAAATTAAAATAAATGGAACAACTCATGGTGACCCTCAATAACCATCACATCAGAATCTGCTTTTTCCTCCTCTAATTTTGAACCTTTTTACGTCAGTGCCTGTCAACTAAGTATAGACAAAATTTAACAAGTTTTCTAGTCCAATTCTGCCTACCAGTAATGAATCTTACTATCACACGAATTAGATCTGGAAGAGATAGCATCACTTACTTCATCTAAAGAAGAGGAGATTTGAGATCTAGGGAAATTAACTAACTTGTGCAAGGTTACCTAAGTAGGAAATAGCTGTGCCAATATTCTGACCTAACATTAATAAAACTAATTAAAATTAAAACTAAACTAAAATTAAGGTGAACACTTTTTTTCCTTAATACTGATATAACATCTGTCTTGACTTCTTTATGCCGTAATTTTTAGAAAAATCTATTTCTATGCAAACAATTTGCAAATTAGTAGTAAAAATAGTATTCACAGCAAAATTTTAATAACGTGATATGGGCTAATGTTTTTCTTCTTGTTAAAGTATCAAGAGGACAAATTCATCTTTTCTATTTGTAATGCTTGCTCTTTCTCTCTCTTCACTTTTTCTCTCTTAATAATATACATATAATATGATGTGTATCATATTATATGTATATTAATGAGATAGATATATGGATAGTATTATAGTTTAGTGCAATATTCATTTCCTGCTTTCCCCCACAAGAATTTTTGTTAATTCAAGGGCTTTAGAGACCTTTCTTAGTGAAACGATCCATGTTCCAGATTTTTCCTACTTTTTAACAAATTTATTTAGATTCATCCCCTTTTTCTAGAAAATCTATTAAATGAAGTCATGCTAAATTGCATTATAATGGGTTGATAGTGTTATAATGGGTTGCAGTTCTCATACAATGTACATTTAAGAAGTGTCACGTACCTTAAGGTGAACAATTGATTTTAATAAGAATTTCAGGCAAGGGGGGTGGGCGGGTATTTATTAACATAAATCTTTTGCTGTCCCTCAAGCCAGACTACAAAGGCAACTTTTTAAATTTTACCTTTGCTTTATGGAGTCAGAATGACAGTTTGGTCAGTGCGAAGAATAAACATAGTGATTATAAGGCATTTGTGTGAGATGACATTTACAGTCAATTCCATTCTATAAAAACTTATAAACTACCAGCTCTAATATCTGCCTGGAAGTTACAGGTCAAAAATAAAGCTCAAATTATTTTCAATAGTATATTCATTTCGATTGTATTTTTTTCTAGCATTATGCCAATATCTTGATTAATGAAGGGAAAAGATCATATGGAATAGTTCCCATTATAATAATTCCTACTAAATTCAAAGATAGAAGGCCAGAACCATCTTTAGCAAAAATCTGTTGTCCCTGTCTTTTGCCTCTCAACCAAAATATGAAGGAAATAGAAATGTTCTTGTACGGTAAAAAATAAATTGGTAGCATTTGGATTCAGATTGATTTTGGCCTACAGCCCTACTTATCATTTAATTAAATGAAAACACATGATGTATAAGTATTAAGGAAGTTGTAAAGCAAAAGAAACAAAACTTGGCATAAAAAACACATTTTAAATGGCTCAAAGAGAACCTTTATAAAAAAGAAAGTGTCAAAGGATCACCTGTCTACAAAGGTGTATAATTTCCCCCTACCCCATATTCCTCCATGAAAAAAGCTGAAGAAGTCATTGCACTTGGTGGTTAAAGATCAAATCTCTTCCTTATTCATTCAAAAATGTGTAAGAAAGATTCCATGGTTGAATGTATAAAGAAGTGGCCTTGTTGTAAGGAAAACTTGGATTCTGGACAGTTCTTCCCTTGACACATACATTTAATGTGGTCCTAGGCAAGTCATAAAACATTTTGGTTCTGCTATAAAGACTAAGTCTCAGAGAAGGTATCAATCTGCATTCCCATATTGGTAGAAAAAAAATTTACTTTTTAGGAAGTCTCTAAATCAATGACTTCACAGACCTGCTGAAAAATTAAAAAAAAAAAATTCAATTGTATTGTGGCATTCTGGGAAAATGAAAATGATGGTGAACTCTCACCTCTGGTATAAGATGCTTGAAACATATTTAATTTTATGTCCATTATAATGAAAGGCTATGTGATGTAATAGCTAGAGAAGGGCCTTGAAACCAGGAAATCCTGGGTTCAAGTTCTACCTCTAACATATTCTGGCTGTGCGATCCTATGCAAGTGGCTTAATCACTTAGTGCTGAACTAGCAAAGTTAGTGCAGTGGATAGGATGCTGGATTTGGAGTCAGGAAGACCTGAGTTCAAAACTCTGCTTCAGAATTTTGCAGTGTGACCCTGGGCAAATCTTTTAATCTCTCTTAGCCTCAGTTTTTTTACCTGTGAAATGGAGATACATTCATTTATATTTCCAATAACCTCACCTCATAGAATTATTGTGACAATCAAATGAAATAATTGATGTCAACACTTTGTAACATTTAAATCACTATACTAATTATATTTATAATACTAGATGTATGTTATTATACTACATGTGGTAGTATAGTTATACCAGTTATTATTATAAATTTATATTATTAGTAGGCAATTCCCAAAGACTATTTGTTATGAAGTACCAACCCACACAGACATAGTTTCCTCAACGAGGAATACTCTATAGCAACAAAATCACAAGTCTAGACCCTATCCCCAACTACTTATAGCTTGTGGGAAAGTGAGAGATACATTCTCCTTCAGATCCAATAATATCTTTGAAACCTCAAGAGGAGGAATGAGACCAAGATGAGGGAGGACCATATATTTTTTTTATCCTTAAAATCTCTCAAACTTCTCAAAATGGAATTATGTGCCAGAGGTTAAGTGATTTCACCTGTCCCCATGGTCTTGGGTGTCAATAATCCAAACAAGGTAAAAACCCAAAGAACTAATAACAGAGGTTAATATCCTCTAGGCCCTAAGGAGAATTCATTCAATACCCACTCCCCCTTATCCTACTACACTCTGAGTAGCAAGGCTATACAAGCTGATCAGGGATTACAAGAGAATTCAACTCCAGATACCCCAATCCTCCCTAATTCCAAACCTTTGAAGTCCCACAGAGATCCAAATTCCAAATGGCACAAATATGTTCAGGTCGTAAGAACAAAATGGCACCATTCTGTGTCATAACAGTGCTCTGCCAGAGAACAGAGAAACCAAAAAATGGAGCAGAACATTTTTCCCTTCTTTTTTACAGAGTTGAACAATGCCCTGTTCCTCCCAATACCACTGAGCTACTGCTCTGTACTGCTGGTCCAAATGAACTTCAGAACAGAGGAAAGAGGGCAGGAAATGTGTATGTGAGGGGAGGGGTGCTTTTTGGTACTCCTTTAAAGTCTGAAAAAATAGCTTAGCATCTAGCTGGGGCCAGTTCTTTCCCCTCAGTAATTACTTCTAGACAGAGAACTAAACGAGTGAACTATGAATTGCTCAACGTAGGAGGAGGCTGAGAGTCTTTGAGATTTGTCGCCTGGAAAAACTATCATCAGAGAAGAGGGATTTGGAAAGTGAGGAATAAGAAAAAAAATAATGGAAAAAACAGATTACCAAAGATGTCAGGAGGAAAATAATTCAGAGACTATAAGCATGTAAACTAACAGGAAAGAAATTAATGGCAGCATGAAATATGGCCCCAGATCTAGTTCAGGTATCTTTGTACAAATACTGAAAATTGATTCAAAACCTAAAAAGGCAGAGAACCCTGTGGATTCTTCCTGCATGACTTAAAACAGAAATAAGAATCATGGGACCAGAATTATGTCATGCAGAACATGGAATACAAAAACTTGAATCTATGGTGGCAAGTCTCACCAAAGAAACAAAAGAGAAGATAATTGATTGGTAATGCAAACGCACAAAAGTGATGGACAATCTGGAAAAAGAGAAGCAAGAAGCAATAGCATGAAAGAGAGTATGCTCTTAATACAAGGAAAACAATGGTTTTGGAGACAGTATATGTAGAAATCCTTTAATTCAAGGATTGTAGGTCTTCCAGAAGAAAACAAGTAAAAAAACTAGAATATTCAAGAAAATTGCCCAGACCTTCAGGATAGGCTAAAAGAATCAAGGAAGCTGCCCTGAATGTTGGGTAAACTCTCCACTGTTAATTTCTGGGGAAACATGGACAATAATCACAAGGATGGGCATTCATAGATGTGTTATTTGACCTGCATTATTAAAGGTAATGTCCATGCTGATGAGATCACAGACACATTTGTTTATTTTATAGGACATTTAGTAAGATATTTGTCAAGCACGTTAGCTCAGTGCCTGGTATATAGTAGGTGCTTATTGAATGTTTATTTTTCTTTCTTTTTACAGATCTAATTCAATAGCTCTGGATCAATTAGGCAATTTTTCTGGTTATGTCAACAGTTAAAATTTGTTAAAATATGACATTTTAAAATATCACCTGGATTTTTGTTTATTTTAGCACTTTTATACAGAATCTTTTAGGAATATGATGAATTATTCATAGGAACACTTTACATTATCCATTTTTAAACTATTTATACCAAGTATTTCAATGTGCATAGAGGCCTGTGCAAGTCATACCTAATAGCAAAGGTTGCCATAAATTATCTAACCAGGAGTTAACTTCTTTTGACCACATTCATTTCAAGAAAGACAAATCTGTTAATCTAATCCTATAGGATTTCATCTACCTCTAAAAAAAGCTAGAAATCATCCTGTCCATATTATCCATATCTTAGTATTTTTATGATTATACATGCAGAAAATTTATTGGTTAGAGTGAAGGGCAAAAGTAGTAGTATATTTAGCTATATGAGCAGCAAAAAATAAACATTTAAAATTAGACTTCATAGAAATCTATTGGTTGTTTTTTATTTGCATTAAATTTGTTTTAGGGTCCTCAAATAGAATGAAAAATTAACTTGAATTTTATCTAGTCCATTTTTTTAGATGAGAAGACTTGGACTCAGAGATAATAATTGACTTGTAAATGTCACAGAAGAGGTAGTGTCAAAATTTGAACCCAGATCTTCTGTCTCCAATTTCAGCACATATTCCACTGTACATGTTCCAAATTCTGAGGGACAATATTTTGAGTATCCTAAAAGACAATATATTTAGGTAGGATAAATACATGGTAATACATTCACACACACACACGTGTATGTGTTTATATATATATATGTATATACATATACATATATATGTAAACAAACACTTAAAAAATAAATATTTGTCTAATAGATACCATATTTGCATTTGAATATAGCCACCTAGTTGGCATAGTGGATAAAGCATTAGACTTGGAGAGAGGAACGCCTGAGCTCAAATCTGACCATAGCCACTTACTACTATGTAATCTTAGGAAAATCAATTTACTTCTCTGTGCCTCCATTTTCTTAGATCTAAAATAGGTACGATAATAGCATTTATCTCCCAGGGTTATTGTGAGGATAAAATGGGATAATATTTGCAAAGAGCTTTTCAAACCTTAAAGCCCTATATAATAATAATTATAATTATTATTGTTGTTTTATTTAGAAGAAAAGAATACTAAAGCAGAAAGGAACCTTCCAAATCATTTTGCCTAACCCAAACATTTTTCAGATGAAAAATAAATTTCTAGAGAGGCTTGCCTAAAGTGAATTAGTGGCCAAAATCTAAGTAGTCCTTGTCCTGTATTCTCTCTAATAAAACATTGTTTTACCCATTTTCTCTCTTTTCTCATATGAATTAATTGAAAATTTTCTTCTATATCTGTCACCTGGAATCTCCCAGCTATTTATTAACTGTGTTTCATCCAGATTGAATTGGGTTTTAATATTTAGTTGTCAGACATAAAAAAAGTGTTTTAATTCAAAGATAGATATTGAGGAAAAGGAGCTAGGAGAAGTCAAATATGCAGGTAACTCAAAGTTTCATATTAAGCATTAAAAAATGACAGCAGCTAGGTTTCCATGCTCATCTCTTTCTTTACAAGCATTTCCTCCTCCATTTCTTATGCTCTGTCATACACTGAGTGCTTCACTCAAATGACCATCTCAAATGACAAATTCGAAACAGTGAATTCCAACAAAAATATTTTCTTCTTCAATTTCCTCAACCTTGTGGGTGGTTGATAGCATTGAGCCCCTTTCACTCTGAAATTTTCTCTTCCAGTGACTTCATAGCATTTGAATTTCAGAAAGAGTAACAGTCTATCTTATCCAGTCTCCTACTCTACGGCAAAATCCTTGGGGTGGGGGGAAGGTGGGGGGGGTAAAAAATGTATCAAAAGACCATCAGCTCCTTTCTTTGGGAAACATTGCCCAATGATAGAGCACCAGCCAGAGTTTTTCTACTACTTTACTGACCATTCTTTTGCTCTTTCACATGTTTCTCTTAACCTCATACTCTCTTTCTTGTTTTACTCTTAATTCCACACTGAAATGATCAAATTCAATGGCTTCAACCCATATCTTTATAAAGATCCAGTCTTCTTTCCCTATATCCAACGTTGTAACTTAAACCACTTATTAAACATTTCTATCTGAATATCACGTCATCTCATACTCAACCTGTTAAAAAAAATTATGTGAACCAGCAGAGAATTACACAAGTAATACTGACTTTTAAGTCAGATGACCCAGTTTCAAATATAGTCTCTGATATTTGCTATCTGTATGATCTTACACAAATCACAACCTCCATGTACCTCAATCTCTTCATCTACAAAATGAGTATATTGGACTGCATGGATCCTCAGATCTCTACATCTGTGATTTGAGACTTGTGGTATGGGGTAAGATTAGTGGATTTGTAGTCACAGAGTCTGGATTTGAATCCTGGTTGTGTCAATTTCTTCCTACATGGGCTTGAGAAAATCACTTAACTTCTCTAAGTTTCAGTTTCCCCATCTATAAAATGAAAAGACTCAGCTAGACAATATCTAAAGTTCCATGCAGCTCTTCCACAACAATTCTATGATCTTATTATCCAAAACAACTCCTTCTTCTTTCCCTCTTTTTGTTTTTGGAACCAACATTTTCTCATTGATTCAAGCCTCAAAAGCCCAGAGTGAGCTTTAATTCTTTCATTTTTCTGTGAACTCTGCTGTCTTAATATTTCTTGCATCTGTGTACTCCTCTCCTTTGCTACTATCTCTACTCCTGCTATCTATCTAGTTTATTACAATAATTTACTAATTGTCCTTAACTTCAGTTTGCCCCAGTCATGTTCATCTGGTATATTGTTGCCAGATAAATCTTCTTAAAATATAGTTCTAATAATATCATTCTTTTGTTCAAAAAAAAATCTTTCATGACTTACCATATTTTGATTTTACCAAATGATAAATTTTACCCCAAATGGAAGATTTCACCAAAATTTTCATGCTTCACCATTCCCCTACCTAAAAAAGTGCAGACTCCTCGGTCCAACATCCATACCTTTGTTTCTTTCTCAGGGTGTTTCCTCTACCTGGAATAAACTATATAGTAAAAATACTTACTTTCAAGGCTCCACTCAAATATTACCACCTTTATGAAGCTTTATCTGATTCCCTGAAATAATCTTATTTATTTCTTCTTTTTCATAATAGACACAAATTTTTCACTATATTTCTTTTATGTCCAATCTTGGACAATGATTATTGGTCTACTTATTTGAGAATCGTTACATCACACTCCTATCTTGATTAGGTATGTGATGGTGTGGAAACTTATTTATCACTTCTTGCTTTAGCTTTCTAATAATGTAAAATGAGGTTATCAAAGCTTACCTTATCATGATATACCATCTGCAGTTGTGAGGAAATTGTTTTGTGGAACTTAAAGTATATGTAAATATAATTAAAATTTATAGTTATTTTATGGTTTCCAGCTAGAAGAGATCTCTAGAGGTTTTCTAGTCTATCTAAAAATATAAAGAAAATGGGGACCAAATGGGTTAAGTAACTTCCACAAGGTCATCCAGATAGTAAATAGCAGAGCTGGAATTCGAACCCAAATCTTCTAACTTCTAAATCTTCTAATCTTTCCATTGTGCTTTAATTCAGCTCTCATCTGGTGCCTTTGCAGTGATGTTGGTCTCTTAGAATCCCTAGCTCTCTTCAAAGGTTAGGACAAAGTGCATGTGCTATAGGCAGCATTTGCACATTAATTGAGATGCTAGTATCTTTTCATTCAAAACTAACTTGCACTGATTTTGTATTAATATGCATATATAGTCAATCCTCAGTATTACATGTTTCAATTTCATGACAGTTTTCTTGTCATCTTATTAGTATCCTCATTTTCACTTTGCATTGAAAAGTCTACACATTCATGTCTATGCTCAATAGAGAAGAAAATGATAGGCATGACTCAAACAAGTCTGTGGAACAGCTAGCATCCCACTTGGAGCTTTGCTGGTTTTGTTTACCCTCTCATTGTAAAGAGCTCCCTGGGCGTTCATTGCTTATTTTCATCGTTTGTCATTAAAACTCAAGCTTTACATTGCAATTATGCCCCAAAGCCTAGTGCAAGTCCTCTGGGTTCTAAACCCAAGCCTCCAAAGTCAGCGATACAGCTTAGGGAGAAAATAAAGGTGTCACTTCAGGACATAATGTCTGCAGCCATTGTCAGCCTGAAGCTTGCTATTAACTAATTGGCAATTTGTTATATATACAAAAAGGAGAAACTATTTATGGTACTGTAGGTTTCCTGGGTTATAAAAAAAGATATTTTCTGGAAGTATTTTTTTTTATTGAGATGTTAGCACAAAAGGTCACAGAATTCTAGGAAATTACTAGTGAGAAAAAAAGGTTTTGTTACGAAGAATTCCATGAAGAAAAGTATATTTTCAGCAATTTCTAGTGAAAGATTACAGTTGTTAGTGGTTGTGGGAACCTAACCCCCCCATTCCCCATAGAGTTAATGCATCAACATTTGCATTTTTGACTTTTATACCATTTTCAAGGAACAATACCATTGTGAAAGTTGAGGATCAACTGTAATTTATATGCATATGTGTGCACAAGCAATCCAATTCCATCCTGTCTCCTCTAAAAGATTTCACTTATTTCCAATCTCTCCCTGTCTTCTGGATCATTTCCTACTGCCTACAAACATGTTCATTTCTTCCCCATCCTGAAAAACCCTCACTTGATGCTAGCACTGCTAAATATTGTTCTATATTTCTTGTAAGGTTTGGTTCAGTTCTTAAAAGGGCCATCTATGATGGGTGCCTCCACAATTGTCTCATTTCATTCTCTTCTTAACCCCTTATACTCTGGCTTTTGACCTTCTTGTTCCACAGAAACTGTCCTTTCCTAAGTTATTAATGATCTCTCAGTTGCCAAAACCAATGACCTTTTTCTTAATCCTCATTCTCCTTGATCTCCCTGCAGCTTTTGACACTGTAAGGGTCATTTAAAATGGGAAGATCTTTATCATGAATTAGTATGTGACCTCCCCAAGACCCTTGGAAGCCTGAATTACATGAATCTGAGTCACAGGGAGCCTATGGTGGAAGGAGTTTGCTGAATGGATAGAACAGGGAGAGGCAGAGCTAGAGTAGAGCTGAGAGGAAGTATGCGAGAGAGCAGTCAGAGCTATGAAGGATGCAGGCTGCTGGCTTAGCATGAGGGAAAGGGCTTTTTTGTGATTGTGTTTAAGAAGGCCTGCTTGTGATTTGTTTAAGAGAGCTGGTTTGTGGGAAGCCTAGCAGGCAGAAGGCTTGGGGATGGTGTTGTTCTTGCATTGTTATTGCATATAGATTTTTGTTACTATGATGGATTTAGTTTTTTGGTGTTTGAATAAATGTTTTGGTTCTGTCTTCCATGTGAAGAATCTGTTATATTTCACGATTCAGAATTGTGGTAGGATATTCATGGCCACCACAAGTGCTACAGACGCTCTGGATCATCCTCTCCTAGACATTCTCTTCTCTGTATGGTTTTGGGATACCACTCCCTCTTGGTTTTTCTCACACCTATTTGACTCCTCATTTTTTGACTCCTTTTCATGACTCTCTTCCAGGTCATACCTTTTAATCACAGGTGTACTTCAGGGTACTGTCTTGAATCCCTTTTCCTCTCTTTCTTCACTTGGTGATCTCATCAGCATCCGTGAATTTAATTACCATTTCTATGCTAATGATTCTTAAAAATCTACCTATCCTGTCCCAAACTCTGCTGACCACTAATCTCACATCTCTATATGCTTTTCAAACATCTCAAACTAGATGTCCAACAGACATTTTAAATTCAATATATCCCAAAGTGGAACTTGTGATTTTTTCCCTAAGCTCTTCTGCCCCAACCTTCCCTATTACTCTAGAGGGCAACACCATCCCTCAGGCTTGGAACGTTGTAGTGATCCTGCATTCCTCACTATCTATCACTCTCCATATACAATCTATTGACAAGGTCAGTCAATTTCACCTTTACATCTCCTCCATATACCCCCTTCTCTCCTTTGGTATTTCCAACAGTCTAGTGTAGACCCTCATCATGTTCTTCATGGATTATTGGAATAGTCTGCTGGTGTGTCGACATTCCTTAAGTCTTTCTCCATTCCAATCTATCCTCCATTCAGCTGCTCTAGGGATTTTCCTAAAACTCAGTTCTGATCATATCCTTCCCCAAATTCTGTACTCCACACACATTCAACAAACCCCTGTGGCTTCCTATGGCTTATAGGATCAGTACAAATTGCTCTTTTGGCATTCAAAATCCTTCAAAACTTAGCCCCTTCCTGACATTCCTACCTTTTCTTACATCTCCTCCCTGAAAGGTACTCTCTGATTTGGTGACGTTGATCCCCTGGCTTTTCCATGAACAAGGCACTTCATTTCTCAGCTCCAGTCATTTTCTCACACTGTCTCCAATGCCTGGAATGCTTTCCCTTCTTCACTTGGACTACTGACCTCTCTGACTTCCTTTAAATCACAAATAAAATAATTCCACCTTCTACAGCAAGCTTTTCCCCAACTCTTCTTAATTCCAGTCACTATCCTTTATTAATCCTTTCCTATTTACTCTGTATAAAACTTGATTTGTATATATTCATTTTCATGTTGCATTGCCAATTAGATTGTGAGCTCCTTAAGAGTGTAGATTGTGGGGTTTTTTTTAACTTCCTTTTTTATCCTGTGTACTTAGTACATTGCGTGCCCCATAGTATGTCCTTAATAAATGCTTATTAATTGACTGCCTTCTTTACCCCCTCTCCCACTAAACAGGTGTTTGTGTATGTGTGTATCTCTTATTCATCTTTGTGTCTTTGGAGGAACAGGTCAGGGTCTCATGCATAATAAATGTTCACTAAATCTCTTTCAAATTATTGAATTCAATAGCTATGCAATCAGTGAACTGGTTAGTATACTTCACAGAAATGCAGAAAATGTTGTAGTGGCATCTCCTGGAAAAAGGAAAGAACTACTAATCTGTCTATCCATTTCAAAATAGAGTATATAACATTGATTAAAGGAAAAATCCATTCTACCTAAGGGTAACAATTAAGGGAATGATGAAGATAATTGATGTGCATTTTGAACTTTAAGGTTTGCAAAGAGCTTTACAAATGTCGTCTTATTTGAGCCTCATAATAAACCTAATATGTAGCTATTATAAATATCCATTTTACAGATGAGAAAACTGAGTTTCAGAAGGGTAAAGCTACTTGC
This sequence comes from Notamacropus eugenii, assembly GCF_028372415.1. NCBI lineage: Eukaryota > Metazoa > Chordata > Mammalia > Diprotodontia > Macropodidae > Notamacropus > Notamacropus eugenii. The sequence goes on along the minus strand of NC_092875.1, from coordinate 134,284,910 downwards.
CCTGGTCATGTGATCCACAAATGCCTGAGGTAGGATTTGGATCCACATTTTATACTATCACACTGTATTCCAGGCTTATTTTTTAAAATGTTTATTTCTCATTTTCTCATTTTTATCATCTTCATTAACTTTCAATCTGGGTCTTTTCTGTAGAGTATGAAGGAGAAAGTACCTGATAAATGTAAACAACAGGATCCTATCTTGAATATATCCAAATCTTTAGCATGAAACCTTTCCTGGTGTCCTCAATTGCCAATATTCTCTATTCAAAACTACTTTGTATCTAACTATTTTTACATATTTATATTAATTTTATGTTTTTGTTCATTTTATATGTATTAATTCTTTCCCCCATTGGAATATAAGTTCATTGTAAGTAAAAGTTGCTTCGTTCTTTATAATTTTATCCCTTGGGTCTAGCAAAGTATTAACAAATAATTGTTGATGGATTGATTAATAGTTTCAAGTTTTTTGGCCCTTTCTTTTTTTTATGATAGCAAGCAGTGATATCCCAAAGCAGAGGGAGATCTAATTGTTCATTCATTCATTCAACAAATAATTACAGGACACACATTTTATGCAAACTACTTTGTGCATAATGAAGCCATCAGAACCAAAAAAAACCACTTAAGTGTATCTGTCCTAAGAGAGGCAGATGAAAATAACTTCCCAAGCTTCCTCTTACCCTCTCAGGAGTAAAGATTATCTGACGTTACTTTTTTTTTTTTTTTTTACTATTTCTTATGCTTGTTTTATGTTTATCTTTAAGTCAGTTTCTCTGACATGCCATTTCCTGTAAATCTAAGCTTTCCTTGAATAAAATTTATGCCCCAAGTTACAATGAGCCTTGTAATTACATTCGAATTAATGTTTACTGTTTTAAAAAAAATGTGCATTTCTTTTTCCCACTAGATTATAAACTGTATTCTGTGGGTTTTGCATTACTTCATGGTGCATAAGATAGTGCTCTATGCAATAAATATGTTGACTGCCTTTCTCTTGGATGTTTTAAATGGCAAATTTCAATGTGAGTTAGAAATATTTTAGAATATGTTATATGAGTAAAACCTAATGAGGTTTTATTAAACTTAAGAACACTCAAATCCTAAAATTGACAAGCAACTCAATTCTAGCTTAAAATTTTTATGAATAAAGGACTGAGCCAACAAACATTTATTTATCTATAATTCTGTGTCAAACACAGCTGTGGTTCATGAATTTGTACATCTTCTGTGGTCTTTATCAATATAGGCTGAGAATAATGGAGAACTATTTTTTTTTGTCTGTCCCTCAACACATTATTTTAGATATTTTGCTCTAGTCTTCTCAGGCAAAATCCCTTCAGCTTTTGTTATTAATTAGCTTTCCTCACATATTTTCTATTACTAAACCTCTTTCACCTGTTCTATAGTAAAATTAAACCTCTTCCCTGAGTCTCTCAGTGCTTGGTAAGCTCAGGACAATTTTTACTAATACAGTGGCCCAACATATGCAACAATGTTATCAATAATTTCTACCTGAACAAGAGTAGGTTGAGGGAGTTACCCAGTACTCCCCCAACAAAAATATTATTGCTGACTTCATATAATTTGTTTCTATACATAATTGCTATTTTTTCAAAATAAATCAGGTTGAAAAAATCATCTACGATTATTTAACTCTACTTCTTATTATTCTATTGACAATTCAAAAGTACTCATTTCATTAGTTTCCCAAATTCATAGATAGGTCTATCCCTGTAACTCAGTATATGAAGTGTGATTATGAAGTAATGAGTCTGGTTTTTTTTCACAAACATATCTAAACTTATAAATGCATTTAAATAAGTGTTGCCTCTTCTAAGTAGGTCATTGGGATATTTCACACAAATGCATTCCATCAATGGCACCACAGCTCCAAATATATTCAAAATATTTTTTACAGTAGTAAGAGCCAGATTATGAGATACATGAGAAAACTGATTCAATTGCTTTATATTCTTCATTTTAAAAACTAAATTATTATTTAGTATTATTATATTATTGTATATTATTATATTATAAATAATTATTTAGTATTATCTAAAGAAATCACCATCTTCTTTACAGGACTGAGGTTTAGACAGTTCCTGGCAATTTCTAAAAACCAAACCTGACCTAAAAAATATGAAGATGTGTCTTTGTTGAGGTTGATCAAGAGGATAAATACTGCTGACTGAGAAACCCATTTCATAAGGGGAACTATAAAAATATTTCTAACAATGATGGCATAATTTAAAATTAATATTTAGCTTATCAAAGTTACTATTTTGAAGGGAATAATTTATGATGAGCATTATCCTTTGTTGTTTTTGTTATAAACAAACAAGTATTTCATTTTCCGCATACATTTCTCAAACCTTTCATGGGTTGATTGCCAATGAGTATCAGAATATCCCTCATCAGAAGGGACCTCAAGTTCCCTAGCCGAGTTTATACATAAAAAGATCTGCAGCATACTCAACAAGTGAGTAGTCATCTTACTTATTCTTAAAAAAAATCATTGCCTCCCCAGCACTTTTGATTTAATTGTCAGAAGGTTTGCTTCTTTATGATGTCCACTCATTACCTTGTTCCCTCCTTTCTCCACTCCGCAGCCAAGCAGAACAAATCTCATTATTCTTCCATGTGGCAGCCCTTTAAATATTTTTAAACTGTTAATGATATCTTAAGTATTCTCTTCTACAGACTAAAGTTCACTCTGTCCCTTCAATTGATCTTCATATATCCTGAGCTAAGGCCCTTTACCATCCGAGTTGCTTTCCTTTTCCAACTTATCAGTATCTTTTATTAAGGCAGAACTGAACACAACATTTCAGACGTGCTGTGACAAATCCACAGTACAGTTAGGACATTACAACTCTAGTAATTGACCATTTTTGTATGATTGTGTTGACAAACCAACAATAATAAGGTTGTTCATTGAGATTACTGAATTAGCCTTCTAGTACTTACCTATGAAAATGACATTCCTAAAGTGCAGATATAACCATGTAGCTCCCTGTTCAATAAACTGCAATGACTCATTATTGTTTCTAGAATCATAAAAATCTCTCTTATGACTTTTAAACCCTTTCATAACCTGAACCCTTCTTACCTTCGCAGTGTTTCTACAACTTAACTCCCTCCACATACTCTACAACTCAGTGACACTGGACACTGTGAGTGCTGCACTTCCAAGACAATCCATCTCCCTGCAATACATGTTCCCTAGCTGTCCCTGTCTTCCTGGAATGTTTTCCCTCCTTATCTCTGCCTCTTAGCTTTCCTGGTTTCCTTCAAGCCTTAGTTAAAATTCTACCTTCTGCAAGAACATTCTTCCACCTCCATTTAATGTCAACATCTTCCTTCTGAAATTATCTCCAATTCATTCTGAATATATCTTATTCTTATTGTGTGTGCATGTGTATCTTGTATAATTTTGACTATTATCATATTGTTCATGTTATCATCTCTGTTAGCCTAGAGGTGTCTCATATCTCCTCAGATCATTTCCCCATCTGTATGATTTCCTCATTCCCCCCATGCCATAAACTACATCTCAAACCTGTTTTTCAGTTTATTTTATGTGGTGTTTCCACCATTAAAAGGTAAGCTTTTTGAGGTCAGAGACTATCTTATGACTTTCATGGTATTGGCAGCACTTAAAGGCATAGTGACTGGCATATAGTATGTGGTCCAAAATAATTTCAGAAATCTTCAAAGTTTCTACTGCAAGGTATCATTGTTTTAACTATTTATACAAGTCTAATTCTATTTTAGGAAAAATCAAGATGAAGTACACCAGACTAGGGATCATCAGAGCCTATTTTATATTAACACTAGGTAGGAAGTAGCTATCTGAAATCCTGGGAAACTGTCTTGTCTGATTGAATACCACTATGAAGGGGTCTCTTTGCAGAAACATTATGTAATACTCCTAAAAGCAAAGTTTCATTTGCTAAGTAAATAATTTATCCCAAGAGAATTTATACAGCTCTTTATCTTACACTGAATTTGTCAAATGTCATCTTCAGGAATTAACATTTAGTAGGGTGCTACTCATGATGTACTCTATTAGGACTGTACTGAGCAAGGGAAGGAAGTGTAATGTACTTTATTTATCTAGCTTTCTATCTATTTATTTACTTGCTTCCTTATTTACCAGGAGAGATGCTCAAAAGAAAAATCATCATCAGTGGTTTCCAAAAGCATTCCAGGATCATTTCATTATCAGTCGAACAGGCTATCATCTAATGTAATTTATCTTTGCCACATATCATATTACATTTTTCTGTATTTTTAAGAATGCAATATAATAAAATTTGAAGTTAAGCAGATTACAGTGACTTTTTAAAAAATATCATTGATTCAATAAATATGTCCCTTGCATTCAGTAAGCACTTAATAATTACTTGTTGATTGGCATGTATTGACTTCCTATTATAGGAAATGTTCTGTACTAAAAGCTGGGAATATAATAAGTTAGACATTACTCTAATAGTGAAGAAACTTATAATTTAATAAAAGAGGGAAAACGTAAATAAATAACTATGATATGAGAAAGTATGAGATATAAATGCAACATAGACGTCTGGGTAAAGTGCCTTAACCAACTGGAAAAGGAAGAGGTCACATGGGGAAGGGATGGTGTTTTGTGAGAGAACACCAACAAAGTTGATCTAATGGTCTTTTTAAAAATCCTTATCCTTCTTGAACTCTGCAATATCCAATAGTCTTATCCATTACCTCCTCCTTGAAATTCTCTCTGGATTTTCCTGCTCTTTAGATCTCCTCCTTCATATCTGAGCACTCTTCAATACCCTTTGCTTCTTCAAAAAGCATATCATGCCCCCTAACTGTAACGATATGATTAGAGTTTGTCCTAGATTTTCATTTCTTCTCTCTTTATAACTTGATTTCACCTACCATGGATAAAATTACTACTACTACTACTACTACTACTACTACTACTACTACTACTACTACTACTACTACTACTACTACTACTGCTACCTAACATTTATATGGTGCTTTAGGTTTTGGAAAACACTTTGCAAACATTATTTCCTTTTATCCTCACAATATTTCTGAGAATCAGGTGCTATTATTATGCTAATTTTGTATATGAAAAAACCAAGACAGACAGAAGTTAAGACATTTGCCCAAGGCCACACAGCTACTAAGTGTTTGAGGTCACATTTGAACTCAGTGCTTCCTGACTCCAGATCCAACATTCTGTCTAGTTTGTCACCTACCTTCCATATTTATTTATCAACTCTATGTACACGATTCTCCAGACTTTCGGATGCAACATTTTTCACTCTCCTGAGTTCTACTCTCACAATGCCAACTATCCTTTAAATATTTCAGACAGGATGCATAATTGATATCTCCAATTAATCTTATCCAAAACTGAACTTATTATCTTTCCCAATAAGATCTTCCTCTTTTCAGAATTTCCCTTTTGCTATTTAGGATACTACCATCATTCTTTCAGTTTCTCAGGTTCAAAGTCTTAGCATTATCCTTTCCTCTTCTCACGCCATATATCCATTTGGCTTCTAAATCTTGTCATTTCACATCATGCCCTTCTGTCTCCTCTCTACAAATACAACCATCACCTAGTTCAGACCTATTTGCCAGAGCCTCCTAATTGATTTCTCTACTTCATGACTATGACCTCTCCAATCCATCCTCCACATACCTGTCAAATTGATTTTCCTAAAGTGCAAATTTGACCAGGTCACTTTCTTTACTCAATGAATTTCAATGGATCTGTACTGCATCAAGGGATCAAGTATAAATTCTTCTTGGCATTTAAAGCCTTTTACAACTTGGCTCTAACCTATTGTCCCAAACTTATTATTTACTACTTCTATTCTTACAGTCTTGGGTCCAAAAAACTGTCCTCTTTATTTTTTCTTGTACACAACACTTCATTTTTTGTGTCAGTCCTTTTCCATTGGCTGCTTCCAATGCTTGGAATTTCTTTTCTCTTTACTCTGGCCTCTTCTAATTTTTTCTTTCCTTCAAGACTCAAATGAAGTACAACCTCTTGAATGTAACATTTTCTGATACCCCATGCTCCTTTTTCCCTCCCTCTTAAAAGAAACTTATATTTGTTATTCAGATATTCTGTAGACATTTTTATATAGCACTTTAAGTTTTTCAAGCATTTTATGTATGTTATCTCATGTGATTGTCACAATAACCCTGTGAGGTAGGTGCTTATTCTTAGTTTATTTTACAGGTGAGGAAACTGAAGCAAACAGAGGATAGGTGACTTGAACAGGGTCATATAGCTAGTAAGAGCCTAAGTCAGAATCTGAACTCAGGTTTTCCTGATTCAAGGTCCAGTCCTCCACCCTCTGTATCACTCAGATGCCTTATTTATACACATGTTCTTTCCTTTGATAATATGTAATCTCTTTGAAGGCAAAAACTGCTTTATTATTAGCATTAAGAATGATTCCTGGTTCATAGGAAGCACTAAAAAAGGGTTGTTGATTGCTGGTTGATTGACTCATGGCTCCTGAATTAGGTCCTAGAAGATGAACTGTCAATAAAGACATATGAGAAGTTGTCCATTCCATGTAGAAGAAATAATATAAACAAAGTCGAGGATGTGGGAAGGGACAGCTAGAGAATGGAAGGCAGGATTCAGACTGTCAAGGGCCATGACTTACAGGAGGAAGATTTTGTTTTGTAATTGGTAGGCAACTGAAAAGTCACTGAACATTTCTGTGTAAAGGAATAACACAGGCATAAGGATGTATTTAGTCTGAAAGATGAGTTAGAAAAGAAATAGATTGAAGACAAGAAGCCCAATTATCATGTTATTACAACAGTCTTACCTGAAAGCAGTGAAACTATGATCTGGAATGGTTGCAGTGTGAATGATAAAGGAGGTCTAAATGCTAGAAGCAGTATACAGATAGAATTGATAATACCCGGAAATTGGCCACTTACAGGGAGGGGAGATGAAAGAAGGGAAAGAGTCAAAGATGATCCTCAGAGTCTAAGCCCAGCTGATTGGGAGGATATGGTACAAACAATGAAAATAAAGATATAGACCTGGGAACCATCTGTGTAGAGATGATAATGGATACCATGAAGTGAACAAATTCACTAAGGCAGATAATGTAATTTGATGTAGGGGTTTTGGCTTGGGCAAAATTCTCATGTAGTAGGAGGAGATGGAGCCAGAAAAGTAGAGGAGGTTAGACATGTAGGATGAAAACCATGAGAGCACAGTGCCATAGAAGTGTCTGACCATGGACCCATGAACTCAAACACACTGGTGCTTTGAAAATTCATTTGCATTGTTCCTGCTTTGTACCCAAGGTATCCTCTTTTTCCTGACTGAAGATTCACAACTATAACATCTAAAACTGTCGTCCTTTGTTACATTTTTATTATCTGAAGCCTCATGGTAAAAGGGTTGCATTTTGTGTTGGTCTAAACCTCTATTCTATTTATATTGCTGATGATGCAGATGGTCAAAATACAGACTTAGAGAGTTGCCTGTGTTGATGAGAAGCTAAATAACTTGACTAGGGCTACTCAGCAAGTATGTGCCAGAGGCAAACTTGAAACCAGAGCTTTCTGATACCAATACTGATTTTGTATTCATTGCAACATGCTATTTCCTCATGAGCTTGCACAGAGAAATAAAAATTCAGATAACACAAACAATATTCCTAGAGCTGATCACTGATAAAATTAATTACCACTGAGATATTCTTCTCTGCTCATGACTAACTAGCTTTTAGATCTGACCAACTCTGGAAATCCGGTATTGACATCAATATCTTTGCCAACATGCCTCAACTATAGCCCTCGCCTGGAAATTCCCTCGGTGTCTAGGACTTCTTCATCCTGGAACAATTATCCATGCCTGTGACCTTCTCACCTTGGAACAGCCCTCCTCTGCGCCAACACCCTTCTCACGTTGGTTAGGTCGTCCTGAAACCTCTATTTTGGGTTGAAGCCCAGGCTACTCGACCTTCAAACTCCTCCTGGTTTTGTTTTAGACTTTTTTGACTTTGTTACCATGATGCAGCTACAGTCTCACTCTGGAACTGCCCTCAGTGCCTGTGAGCCTCTCATTCTGGAATATCTCTCTGCCAAGCCATCTGTCTTTTTACTCTGCTGAGTTCCACCCAGGGCCTCCATTTTGGAGAAGGACCTGAGCCAATCACTGTCCATTCTCCTCTAGATTCTGTTTTTGACTTTTTGGATTTTAATACTGTATTCCCCTTCCCCTATTATTTATTTTGTTGTGTCTCTGGAACTTACCACAAGTGCCTAGCACATAGTAGGTGCTTAATAAATGTTTATTGACTGATAAAATGTAACACAGAAGGCAGAGATAATCTTTCTATTTGTACAGTGCTTAGCAAAGTGCCTGGCACATAAATGCTTAGTAAATGCCAGTTGCCTACCTGTTCATTCATTCATTCAATATATAAATAATTATTAAGTACCTACTATGAGTCAGACATTGTGCTAAATGCTAGGTATACAAAAAAAGAGGTAAAAGATAGTATCTGCCTACAATAAGTTTACAATCTAATAGATCTGTTAATCACTTGTAGAATGATGATTCCACAATCAGAATCCAGCTTGCCTTTCCCATCTTTTTATATATTCCTTCCCTTCACATACACTATGGTGACAACTAAATTGACCTACCTACTTCTCCTTGAAGTGTTTCATTTCCTGTCTCTCTGCCTTTGTACTAACTGTCTCCTGTGCCTGAGGTGAGACATTCATCTCAGACGCTTGACACTCATTAGCTGTGTGACCTTGGGCAAGTCACTTAACTTCAATTGCCTCATCCTGAGTCATCTCCAGTCATCCTGATGAACATCTGGTCACTGGATTCAGATGACTCTGCAGGAGAAGTGAGGCTGGTGACCTGCACAGCCCTCCCTCACTCAATACAAAGTCAAGTGCAAGTCACATCATCATTTCTCTGATGGCATGGTCTTCTTCAGCAATAAAGGACAAATACATGCTGCTGTGCCTAGAATTTACCTCCTCCTCCCTATCAGCAGTTAGTTCTTTCAAGGATCAAGTGAAATCCCACATTCTGCAGGAGGCCTTCCCTGATTTCCCTCATCAGTTAATGCCTTCCTTCCCCAATCTCCTTGTATTGCAATATTTGGTATGTAGATAGGTATACATATGTAGAGATAGTCAACAGTACTTTTAAACCTAAGCACTGTATCCTAGGTATTGTTCCAGGTGCTGGGGATACAAAAATAAAGAATTTCACAACTCCTACTCAGTAGGATCTTATACTCTATATTCTAATGGGGAAGGCAATGTGTGTGTGTGTGTGTGTGTGTGTGTGTGTATACATACACATAATATAAAGATATAGTTCTATACATGTATATATCTATATAGAGACTTTATAGATACAGATAGAGACTTATTATAGATACCTGCTATATATCTATGATCTATATCTATATATTCTTTATAAACATTTCTATACTTCCTGTCTTCCTTATTAGAGTACTAGAGTGTGAAATCCTACTGAGGAGGGATTGTTTCATGCATTATATTTGGATTCCCAGTGTCTAGCAAAGTACCCAGTACATAGTGTTTCAGCTAATAGGTGCCTGGTGACTGACTGATTTAGACATGTGGTAGTTGGATAGAGATATTTTGGATAAACCTACGCAGAATTCCTTTAGCAAAAATTGTTGCAGGCTTATTTCATGTTGTATTCCCTTTCATATAACAGATTCCAAACAAAACTGGACTACAAGCTGTTCTCTATAATAAGTTGTTTTATAAATATTATATATATAATATAAGTTATTCTATAATCTAATGCCTATTTCCATGCAATGGACAGGCAGTTTCTCATGTGAGAAATAAGCTGTCTCTGCATCCTAATGAAAGAAAAAAAACGGAAATTTTTTCCTTTTTTTTCAAGGCCCATTTTTAGAGTCTTTGGGGCAATTAGGTGGCACAGTGGATAGAGTGCCCCAGGCCTGGAGTCAGGAAGATTCATGTTCTTGAGTTCAAATATAGCCTCACATACTTACTAGTTATGTGACCCTGGGCAAGTCACCTAACTGTGGTTGTCTCAGTTTCCTCATCTGTAGAATGAACAGGAGAAGGAAATGCAAACCATTCTAGTGTCTTTGCCAAGAAAATCCTAAATGAGTTCATGAAGAGTAAGACACAACTCAAACAACTGAACAACTAAAAGATAAAATATATTCTGAGAAAAGAAAAGATGTGTATATGAATAAATATATGCATGTGCACATACATGTCTGTATATTTATAATTACCTGTGTATACATTTATGTGTGTATGTGCATATAAGTATAAATGCACTATCATTTGAAGTGAGGTTCTAACAATTAGAGGAATTAAGAAAAGTGTACTAAAGGATGACGCTTAAAGTGGAGCCAGAGGCACCGAGAAGCAGAGGGAAGGAGGAAGCTCACTCCAAGTAGGTGATACAGCCTGTATTAAGGGGCAGAGGTGGAGATAGAGAATGTGGTCCACAGGAAGCAGTAAGTAAGCCATTTTATCTGGTGAATATGTGAGGGGAGGTAAGATGTAGTCAGTCTGGAAAGATAGGCAAGAGTGGGACTTGGAAAGGTTTTAACTGCCAATGAAGGGACTTTCTGGATAAAAGAATACTATCCTAAAGCATGTGCTTTAGAAATAATAATTTGGCAGCTGCAAGGCGAATGGATTACAGAGGGAAAAAAATGATTAGAACTCTGTTCTTTGATCCTCTCTCTCTCTTCCTCCTCATCGTCCTTCTCTTCATCCTCCTGTTCCCTCCGCCCCTCTCCACATGCATGCAATACGTGTATATATGTATATATATAGTATATATATGTATGTATGTATATTTATGTGTGTATACATGTGTGTATATGTACATATACACACATACATATAAATACATGTCAACTGTCCAAATCTATGCAGCCACGTTAAACAGTATTTATTAATCAAATTTATCAGAACAGCTAGATATTCAGACATCATAGTAAATTAGCATGAAAGGCACATATAATCAATAAAGAGGTGGAATTTTCGTGTAGTGAAAATGGATAACAGATGGCCAACCCACACAAGTGTTGCATTGCTATCCACAAAATATTAAAAGATGTAGAGGCAGGCTGATATGACATTGGACAAGTCTGCTTTTCATGAAAGGACAGTTACAAGAATCACCTCACAATAAGAAGGCTTACATGGTTTGAACTCCATAACAATAGAGGGAATACTCATGTAAATTAGATTACAGATCCAAGAGAATATGGATATAAATAAACGAACCCAGTCATTAATATGGAAAGCAAATCTGCCCATATCTATGTGTTTATCTTAATACAGAGAATATATGTGTATAGGTTTATATAGCATGTACATATATATGTATTTGTGTGTGCATGTACATGCATATTTTATCAAAACATACAAATACATGTATATACATGCATATTTATACAATATGCATATACACATGTCATATGTATACTACGAGGAATATCTCAAAAGTCCTAGCACAATTTTGAGCTTTAATAAGCTTGAATATCTTTTAAAAAGCAAGACTAATGGAACACTGCAGACACGTGTATTCCTCTCTATATGCATGCATATTTTAAGAATGATACTGAATACAAAATGATACAAGGAACAGCACATAACATAGTCTTAACCACCTTTCTAGTTTTCCTATACTCTACATCCTGCCACATATTCTTCTATCCAAAGGCATTGACATTCTTCCTATTACACAAACGCGACATTGCATCTCTCAGTTTCAAAAAGTTTCTCTGAATGTCCCTCATGCCTAGAAAGTTCTCACTCCTTTTATTCATCTCTGACTTTCCTAACTTCCTTTAAGTCCCAACTACAATTCCATCTTTTATAGTCAGCCTTTCCAAACCCCTTTCCAATCTAGTGCCTTCCCTCTCTTAATTATTTCCTATTTATCCTGTGTGTGGCTTGTTTGTACTTATTTGCTTGCTTATTGTCTCCCCCATTAGACTGTGAGCTCCTTGAAGGTAGGGACTATCTTTTGCCATTTTTTTGTATTCTCAGCACTTAGCATAGTAAGTGCTTAATAAAATGCTTATTGACTGACTGACAGACAGCATGGTACCCAAGAAGTCCTGAGTTCAAGATCCACCTCTGACACATAGTAACAGGTTAGCCAGGCAAGTAGTCTCTTAAGCTTAGTTTTTCAGTGCTCTAGGCTCATCTGTAAGAGTGTAAGTTGCATATAGATGCAAACATATGCCCAGTGATTATACTGATACAGGGAATATTTGATGAAGAGATTCTAACTAAAAAGGATGATTAGCGCTTTCTTTAAACTTAGATTATTACAAACTTACACAGAGCACTGAAAGGTCAAGTGATTTGCCCAGGGTCATACAATCCCTATGTGCTAGAAATGTATTTTGCGTAGAGGATATCTTGCTTGGTTCTTAGCCTAGTTATGCATTGGTCATATTATATCAGATTATGTCATCATATCATGAATCATATATATATATGTGTATGAACATGTATACATTTATAAATACAATGTGTATATGTATGTAGTAACTAGGTGTGGTGCATACAGTGCCAAGCCTAGAGTTAGGAAGACTCATCGTTTTGAGTTCATATCTAGCTTCAGCTGCTGTGAGCGTGAACAAGTCACTTAATCCTGTTTGCCTTAATTTTCTCATCTATGAAATGGGCTGGAGAAGGACATGGAAAACCACTCCAGAATTTTTGCCAAGAAAACCCCAGTGAGATCACTAAGAGTCAGACACAAGTGAAATAACTGAACTAAAACAAATATATGGATGGGTAATGGCATGTATGTGTGTATATGTATATGTATATGTATGCATACATAATCTATACTCACATGCATACATTATATGTGTACATGTGTATGTATATAGAGATATATGTCTGAGTATGTGTGTGGATACACACACTCATATGTTTGTTCATCTCAACAGTTGTAATTGCCACAAAATGCATCACCAGCTCGTCATCATTCTAGTGATGAACTCCATTATACTAAGTCTAAGGGTCTGAGTGCATTAATGTTCCTATGATTTTGGTGTTTTAGGACTTAACCAGTGAGGAAACTCCTTCTACTTTTGTAAATCTGTGACTTCCCGAGTTAGAAATCTCCCTGACAGCACTGATATGTGAAATATCATGACCAGGATCATGTAGCCAGCCAGTAATAATGAGCCCATGTTTTCATTACTTCAGGCTGGCTCTATATGACCTACAGCATAATCAGTCTCCATTCACTCGTATTCATGAAAATGTTCCTTCAACTGGACTGGACACTATTACCTTCTACTTATAATTCCTTTGCTCAGAATCTTATTATTATCATCTTCCAAGGTACTCATTTTGTCAATCTTCTTTAAACTTAGTCTTTTCAAGTTTACCTTTTCTCAAAATGCTGTTTGCTAACATATCTCATGATCTGAGAAGAATAAAAATAAAAGATTGAAAGAAATCTCATTATAAATGTTAAAATTATCAAGCACCATTTACACTTTTGCTTCAGTCATATAACCTTCTTGCTTTACTAATCATGTTATACAAATGATGATGCTAAAAGCCAAAAAAATTAATGAACTTGTACAGGGTTATTTAATTTGTGTAGCCCAGAATGATTGACAGCCTGGTCTAATAGCTATTCTGTGTCTAGTTAACTAGCATTTAAAGCCTCAGAGAATTCAGATTTTGCAAACATTCCAAAGGCATTAGGAATGGGTTGCTAATTAGCTTTCTCTCTATTCTACTGACCCTTACCTTTTGGAAGCAAATTCTGGGCAAGAAAAAAAAGTGACTTTTGGGAAATAAATTGATAGACCTGGAATTGTACCAAGAACTTTTTTTCCTAAGGGCATTCATGACACTTCATTCTTGAAATGATGATAAATTACAGATTGCTCAAGCATCTCTTTCATACAATATGATTTTTATTTTTTCACATATTCTTAGTGTTATAATTATAAAAATACCTCCATTGAAACAACTCTCAAAGACCATGTACTAAGTCATAGAAGAGTTGCAATCTGCATTAGTATAGGGTACGGCCACACTGCTGAAACTATAAATTAATTAAAGTATCAGAGATAATATCTAGAAGATTTCAAAAGTGGAAATAAAGAATTAGGTAGGACATTGCAGGAAAAAGGCAAGTCAGATTGACATATATGAGTTAATAAAATGAAATTTAAAAACATAAGCCTTTGTACTAGCACCAGGAAACCTCTAGTTTTTATATAATCTATTCTATAAAAGTCTCTGTCTCTGTCTGTCTCCGTGTGTGTGTGTTTGTGTGTGTACCTGTGTGTGGGTGTGGGTGTGGTCTTCCTTATGGGTGGGCTATTAGCAGAAAATGCATTATCAGTTGGATGACTTTATGGTGATGAGCTTTACCATACTAAACCAGGTTGGCAGTTGGAAGACAGACACAAAATAAGTCACTCTGCATATTTGAGGTATTTCTCCTTTGATAGAACCTAGTAGATCTTATACTGTGTCACCTTTGAGGTTTTATGGATTTCTTATTATGGGAACGCACCCCAAATGAATTACATACACACATACACATACATACGTATATACATATATACGTATGTACTTCTGTATGTATGAAGTAATCGATTTGACTGGTTTTGTTATTTGCGTTGCTGCTATATAAATGAGATGAATGAATATGTAACACATAGTTTCACGTTCTAAAAAGTAGAATATCATTTTCGTGACACAGACACATACATAAACACATTCACAAGCTGAAACTGCCAGTGAATGTTATTAATCGCTCTAGTTCACTCAGTGACCCAACAGACTTCAGAAGAGATGGCTGACACCTCCGAGTTTGTGATAAAGGAAAAAAAATGCCACCATGAAACAACGTTCATTTTTCTATCCTTATTCTCCAATACCTATTGGAACTTAGATTATTTTGCTGTCTAAAGTTGAGACGGTTAATTTTCTGAATAATTTAAAGATAACTTAGTGATGTAGCAGATCTATACATGTACACAATAGCTCTCTTAAGAAAAAGAATAAAAAGTATTCCTTGTAAAAAGTCAATTAGATGTAGCCATTGGAAAATGAAATAACAAATATAACTACACAAATGTAGCCACTTAGTAAACATTTGTTGCATATGATTGCATTTAATTGAGGGATAACAACAAGGAAATCCACTCTAGATTTTATACCTTTATTAAGAAAAAAACAACATTTTGCCCCAGCGGTTTTTAGATGCTTTGATTTTAAGTATCATCTCTATATTTAAAATCCTTAGTTTCAGAGTCTCTCCCATGAATTCCAATTCCACATCCTCAATTGCTTATTAGATAATTCAAACTGATGTCTCAAAGACACATAGAACTCAACATTTCTAAAACCTCAACTTGTTACTTCTTTTCTTAAATTTATCCATCTTCTGAACTGTCTCATTTCTGTTGAGAGTACCAGAGTCCTTCATAGTATCTAGGTTTACAATTTTAGTACCATCTCTAGCTCAATTACAATCCCTCAACATAGGTTGTGAAAAGATCTCTTATTCCTTAACATCTTAAGTATTCATCTCCTCTCTACTGACACAACCACCACACTCATTTAGGTATTCACCTCTCACTCCGATTACTAAAATAGCTTCATAATTGTTTTCCCTATTCTAAGTCATTCTACAATTCAAGCTATCCTTCATGTAGCTTTGAAAGTGATTTTGCTAACATGCAGGTCAGATCACATCACTATTTTACCCAAACTCTAGTGACTCTTTATTACCTGCAAAATTAAATACAAAACCCTTAGCTTTCATTAAAGCCCTTTACAACCTGACCCTTCAACCTACCTTTCCAGTCTTATCCCATATTATTCACCTTCATGTACACTATAGTCCAGTCAAACTGGCCTATGTGTAGGTCACATCTCTGACCTCTTTTTATCCGTCTATATCTTTATATCTACCCACACAGTATAACAGATATATGCACACATAATTCCAATCAATTATAAATGCACATCAATACACACTCTCCAATATGCACACATATATTATACACATATTTCATCTAAACTGCCAACTGCCAACATATGAACAATTTAATATAGGACAATCATTTATGAAAACACACTGAGATTATTCAGTTAATATTTCCCAATACCTACTTATACCAGCTATTTTTTTCATAAAAAGAAACTACAAGTTTCAAATCAATGAACAGGTAGTTGAAAACAAACCAGCTATTCAGTAACCTCACAATCTGCTTAGCTATGGCATATGTAAGAATTATATATACTATACATTGATCATAGAATTTCAGGAAGTAGTCCAGGAGTGCCAGGTGACAGAAGTAAAACAAAGAAGAATAAGAAATGATCCTTGACTCATGCAATTTATATTTTAGTTGGAAGATGAGATGTTCAAAAGGTATATGCCTGACAATATTACCTTCCTGCTCAAAACTCTTCATTAGCTCTACAATTTCACATTGGTCTCCCTAATGAGCTCAATGTGCCATCTCTTGTACTCAATATCTGATCTGCCTCGTTACATTTACACAAGTTATTACTCATGCCTGAACTCCTTTCCCCCTTGTCTCCACCACTTAGAATCCTTATTTTCCTCAAAGGATCCACCTTAATTTTCCTTCTACATAATGTATTGTACTCTCTTTGTGGTAGAATGTACACTATTCAAAAGCAAGGATCATTTTATTTCTGTCTTGAACTCCAAGAAGCTAGCACTGCCTTATACTTAGGTGATTAATAAATGTTTTTTAATTTAATAGAAATTGAAATATAACTACATACATGATATGTAAAAATAATTAGAAAATATGCAATATTATTCAAATGCAGAGGATAGAAGGATTACTATGAATTAAAGGGGAAAAGGAACATTTTATAAAGTGAGTTCACATTTGAACTTGAGTTGTTGGGTAAGAAATAGGCAAGTAGAATTGGGAGAGAACTGTATAGCAGGAATAGGGAATAGGATAACCTAAGGCATAGAGGTGGGAAGGCATGTAGTACCTTTAAAGAGTAGCGATTACTGTCATTTTGGTTTGAGTTTAAATGAAAGTATGTGAAACATGTTAAGAAAACAAATTATAGTCATATTTTTGGAAAATTCAAGGACATTCTTGAAAGTAAGGAAAATATAGGACTCAATTCAAAACATAGCAGAAAGTCATTGAAAGTTTTAGCACTCTTCTATATAGTACGATTGGAGAA
Source organism: Notamacropus eugenii (assembly GCF_028372415.1). Lineage (NCBI taxonomy): Eukaryota > Metazoa > Chordata > Mammalia > Diprotodontia > Macropodidae > Notamacropus > Notamacropus eugenii. Next base: position 134,267,631 of record NC_092875.1, on the reverse strand, counting down.
GGAAAATTAATTTGGCAACAACGTATAATATAGATTTGGAGGTTGGATTCAAGGAGACTTGAAGCAGGTCGACCAATCAGAAGTCTATCAAAATAGTCTAGGCAAGGAATAATATAGATCTTTATGAGAGAGATAGCAGGTATGTTTAGAGAGAGAGTATGGAAAGAAATCAGGAATTAGTAACTTTTTAGATAACAGAATGAGGTAGAGATGCCTTAAGTGTTTTGAATTTAGGCGGCTAAATGAGTGTTGTTACTACCTACCCTAACTGGGAATTGGTAAGATGGCAAAGAATTTAAGAACCTGGTTTTTGTACTGGTTTAGGTGCCAGGGTATCCAAGAAATATCTGTAGGTTGGAAAAGAAGTTGACTTAGGAGTCATCTCAAGAGAGGTCATTATTGCTTCCCAATGTTTTGAGCTGGAAGGGATAGTGTAGATTATTTACCCCATTCGTCGTATGGAAGAAGAAACTGAGGTCTAGAGAGGTAAAATGGGTCTTAATTTGACTAAAATCACAGACATATCCACATATACATATGTGTATACACAAGTGTGTGTGTGTGTGTGTGTGTGTGTGTGTGTGTGTGTCTGTATAGTAAAGGACTTCTGAAGCTACCACTTTACCCTCCCTTATATACCACATTGTATTCTTTCTACAATACAGCACTGGCTTCTTGTCAATGAACTTGCCACATTAAATTAGCTTTCTGAGAGAGAGTAAAGAGAAAATAGAGAACCAACATAAAACTACTTGGAAATTCCAATATTTAAGGGGGCAGGGGAAGGACAGTATTAGATGGAATATACTTCAAAATGATTTGTTTTATACTTTGATGAATCTTAATGTCCAAAGGAGTTGTGGTATTATTTTGTGCCTTTTTTTTTATGTTTGTGTGCTTTTCCAATTTGAACATGGCTTGTTCTTTCCATAGAATGCTTTTACCTATTTGAAAAAAAAAATTTCTTTTCTTAAAGGTAGCGTTAGAGATCAATTTGGAAGCCTTTTTCTGATGTATATGAGGTTTGTTCTTCCATAAATTCAGTTTTAATAGCCTTAGATAAAGAACTAACAGGCCACCATGCCATCAAAAATCATAAATGTGCGTATGATGCTTGTGTACACATGTGAAACGAAGATCAATTTGCACAAAAATGTGGATATAAAAACTGGAAACATCTGATTTTAATACATGAAGGGACTAATAATACAATTTTAGTATTCTGGTATCCATATGTATATGATTTAGATGGTCTATTTTTTAGATATACATTCCAAAGGCAAATAGATGGGTAACTGCGTTATTGATTCTGACACGAATTACTCTGAAATTTTGAGTAACTTCTGCTGTAAAATTTTGGTATATCCTTCATAGTTGAATGATTAGAACTTACGGTTCAACAGAAGGGAATATTCTAACGTATTTTCTCCATAGACATAATTCTAGATTACTGAATTGTATGTGAAATATCCCCTGCTTTCTTACATATTGAGAAAATGTAATCAAGTTGTAATAAAAATTGGAGAAAGTTCTTAATGATGCAAATAAGTGTATGAGAAAGAGTTACAGTGGCATGTTCAACACAGGTGCTACCAATGAAAGAAAAAAAATAACCATCATACAATTGTTGACAGCAGAAGGTGGTTGTTACATGAGAAATGGTTTTGTGGAAATAAAATGTGAATATAAGAATCAGAACAAAACAATGCATAATAAAATATCATTGCAATAGGATATAAGGAAGAGATTGAAAAAATAAAATCTAATGAAGAAAATAAGAAAGTGTGAAAAGTCAACTATCAAAATCAGAATATCATATCAAAAGAAAAATTACACTAGTTGGTTTCAGCAACAGAAATTGTCATTTTTCTCATGTGTATTAGATGTGGAGTACAGAGAGCATTCATCTTCATATACAAATATGCAGGGAAAATGTGCATGATTGTACACCAGAAGATGACTTATAGAAGAAAGGCTACACCTGTGATAAATATTCTTGATCATGTTTGCTACTCTGAGGCATCACTTAATGCAAATTAAAATGAACATACCTGCATATTATACTAGGGAAGTGGCCTTTGAAATCTTCTAAATTTTTCGTATAGTCTCATTTGGAAATTTTCTCCTGGGAAACCCATATATCTGCTGTCTCTGACCAAACTATAACTAATACCTTATTCTTAGTGTATTTTTTTTCATGAGCCTCATTTTCAGCACATTTTAGGTTGGGAAAAAAAAAGGAGAAATCAACCTAACATAGCCAGATTTTTGTATTGTAAATTTTTCTAGACAAAATGATAATCAACTAAAAATTTAATTGTGAATATTTAATGTATTAGGAAACAAACATATATATATGTATACATACATATATTCCACATGTCATTTCATTTGCTACAAAATTGGCATGTGTTACTATACAGTGTCTGTTATAATGTCATTTCCCAATATTTGCTACCTTTCACTATTTTTAGTTTCTCCTATCCTCAAAATGGAGTTAGAATCCTTTTGGAAAGTACAGAAAACATTTGTCTCATTTCTCCCTTTAAAGTGTCTGACTACAGTAATATAGATCTACTTAGATTATTTCACTCCTGCCAATCAAATTGATTTATTGGAAATTTGATACAAATGATGGATTGCTTATATTTTCAAGGATTGCTATCAAGTGGGATGCCAGTGCCTGAGTGCAGTTTTGTTTGGATTTAGGAAATCTGGGAAATAAGCTCCTCAAAATACTTCTCTAGAAAATTAAAAATGAGTAAAGATGGCTTTTGAGAAGAAGCTTTAGAAACCACTCATAAATATGATTTTCAAAAGAGAGAAATAACTAAAGAATACTGTTTTATACTAAAGCTTTTTCTTTTATCATTAATTATTAGCTTTTCATTTCTTTTAAAAAACTGATTTTGTCTCTTCTTTTTCAATAATAATTTATATAGAGTAGAAAAAAATCTGTTGCTTTTTACATCTCACTGGCAATGGATGATCAATTTCATAAGCTATTTTCATAACTCTGAGTTGCCCAGCAAAATAGTTACTCTTAATTCTTCCCTAAATTAATTGATATTCTGATTATTAGGTTTTAATAAGTATTAAAATCCAATAAACACCAGAAAATTAACATGTATGTTAAGGATAAGGACAAGATCATTTAAAAATTTTATTAAAATAATGGACATTTATAAATAAATATTCTATTATCATTGCTCTATTTCCAGAAGTAGAATGGAATGATTTCAGCTGAAAAATTCCAAGTGATCAGTTCCCATGGTAAGGAAAGATTGTCCTGAGAAATGCAGGGCCAGCAACTTGTGGACTTTTCTGCCATCCATTTTTCCACTTGGAGCATGCAGGGAGCTATTGGGATCATGCCATCTTTCAGTTAGATAAATCCTACCACTCTGAGTGCTGACCCACCTCAAGTTGAACATTTGACATGGTATTTATTCTCATCCTCCACTCTCAAAGAAGTAGATTTACCTAGTTTCTGCAGTGCCCAAAAGTGATGAAAGTATTCATTGGAAACTGAGCAGAGACAAAGTTTAATACAACTTAGGTGCATTATGAATGTAGTTTAACAGATTCAAATTAGTATGCACTAGGCCAATGGGTTTTAATGTGGAAATCTAGAATTATAAAACTGTACTGAGTTCTTTTAATTGCTCTATGGAAATTTACTTTAAAATAAATGTTTTCTAATATTTTGAAACTTCTCTTTGGAGAAAATTCAAAGTACTGCAAGATAATGCCTTCAAAGCATTTTCTTACTCTCATATTTTATTTTCTCCACAAATATATTTGAAAATAATCACCCTGAATTCTTGCAAGTTTTTTATGTAGTTTTATTTTCTTCCTGGAGTTACCTTTCATTCTCTACATAAATTTTTCTCTTCTAAGTTCATGATCTGGTACTTGTAATGTTGTGCTGTACAGTGTGTTTCATAGGAGGAGTTGCTGACACATAAATTACATTTAATGATTTCTATTTTTAAGTAAGGGCACAATAAGCAAGAGTACATAACTGAGAAAGCTGAGGGGAGGGAATGAGATTTCCAGTTAAATGAATTTTATATAACCTGAAATCCAGGAAAACACTTAGTCTAATCCCATTTAATTGACTTAAAAACGTTAAATTCACTACATTAAAATTGCAAAGACACTGCACTAAAAAGTTAACTAGAGACTTGTAAGTTGTTTTTTTAACCAGATGAATGGAAAATGTAACTCTGAAAAAAGTTTGCAGTTTCCTAAAGAATAATTGGTGGACTACTGAGAATGAAATGCGTTATTTACGTTAATACTTGGTAGATAAAATAGACTAAGCAAACAAGTAATGCTGAACACCATAGAAGCTATTTGCATTAGTACTTAATCTTCATAATGATCTTGTTCTGAACAGTGAGATTTCCAAACTGGTGTCTTGGATGTTTTTATTCTATTTAGTCAAAATTAGGCCTGTTAATAAAAATGGTGGATAAGAATCCTAATGAGGTTAATTAAATTAACAATAATAAAAAGTACATATGAAAATCCATTGCAATTGATTAAAAGGAATTCAATTTTGTATTGTGGGTATCTTGTGTTATTTTATTGAAACAGCTTTCTTGTCTCAGTTCTGCAACACTATAAAGAAGTATAGCTATTCCATCAGCTACATGTTATTTTTAGAATTCTAAAGGTCTCTCTATCCTCCATATTGAGTTACAAAAAAAAATTCTACAATTTGGTAATTATCATGTGGTTCCCTCAGTAGGAAAATGAGCATTTTGGCATATTCAAATTACCCCCTCTCTAAAAGAAAGCGACATTTCTCCTCTATCAGGACAAGCAGTTGTATTTACCAAAAATTCCTTATACACTCTAGAAAAAAGAAGGCCTTCCATTAAGTATACCTTGATACGGGGCACTAAATCCACGGTAGCGGTGGTTGCTGTCTGTGACAAAATGCAGCCGCAGCCAGTTTTTGTTGCTGATAATTGGAGGTGGTATATTCATTCCAGATAACCTAAATTATGAAAGAAGACAAAAAATATAAATAAAGGCATTCAATAGCACTGTTTACTTTATAGTACCATAGAATTAAGTCTCCTACCCTGGTATAATATATGTTCCATGATACTCAAGTTCAAATACACAATTCAAGTTCAAATGCACAAAAATAATGCCTTACAACAGACTAGTGCTTCTAAGGAAAAGTAATATTATACATTAGGTGCACAGAATTACTGTACAAGTGAGAAAATAAGAACTCCTTCTGATTGGAAAATCATGTTCAATGTCAATGTGTGCCCACTTATCTTAATGATGAATAGACATGGGTAAGGAGATGGATATTCTTTCTTAAGGTAGAAGAAAAGGCAATGCAAAAATATCTTTCTATAGAACAGGGGTTTTTGTTTAGGTTTTTATGAGGCCTGTGGTTTCAATTGATAGAGGGAAGTCCCACTCTGGAAATTTTTTGTATTAGTTCAGAATGACCATTGCTCTACAACTTAATACTTGTGGAGTTGCCTGGGGGAATGGAGAAGTTAATGAACTTGACCACAGTCTCATAGCCAGTATGTGTCACAGGCAGGACTTGAACTTGAATTAAGTTCTGAATCTGATAAAGTGCTCTACCTCTATACCACCCGATCTAATTAGAGTGGATATCCAACGTCAAATCATTTTCTCCACATAGAAAGAGAGCATGATTTCTTACAACAAGGAAAACTTGGAAAGCTGGTGATATTTTGATCCCCCAATATCAACTTCCTAATAACTTTCTATCATATTTCCTAGATTTCTTGATATACAATTTCAAATATTAATCAGTATTTCACTTCAACTGAAGATTTCACATGCTTTGTCAACATTCTGATACTTTTACATTCATTTTTGTACATATATTCTCATAACTAAAAGCAGTTTGTCCATTCCTACATTTTTGAGTCATTAGTATTTCACTGACAACCTTTTTAAAGAAATGCACCCAATTATACCCAATACCCAAAGCAGACTTATTGCAAGATAAAATGATAGCCATATTTTACCCTTTTAAAATGACCTATGCTTTATAAAAGAGATTTCATTTATGGAATATTAATTTAGCTCTTCTTTTTCTCTCTATCCTAATTCTTTAAAATATGCCTAAGTTCTTTTTAACCCTTGAAGGATCTACTTGTTCTTGTTTTTTTAACCAATAACTTCAGTCACTTTCGAACAATAGCTGAAAAAAATATGGAAATATTAATTTAATTTCTTAATCTTTTCTTGACAATCACACTTATTTGCCTTTCTTGTGTTTTTCTTGTTTGGAATGTTGAATGTTCATCTCATCTGTTCTTGCTTTGTTTTTCTTTGATTTATAGAATGCTTCAAATACCTCTGGTTGAAGATCCATAATTCTTACTGATAAATAGGTTCATCTGTGCCTCCACTATATTAGAAAAATTTCCATCCTATGTTTAAGTTGTTTACTTTGCCGTGGGTCTTTGTTAATTTTTCTCTGAGAACTCTGATTTCCAAACCATTTTAAATCTTAACAATTTCTATAAATATTTTATCTGTCTTTAAGTCATTCTGTAGTTTCTTGCTGCCATTTCATAATTTTCATGGAATCTGCAGAAATCTTCTTTTCATTGGAGACTTTTTGGTTTCATTTTATTTAATAGTATAAATACTTGATTAATATGCTGTTTATGACCTTTAAAAATTTATTATTTTCAAATTTTGTCTTTATTTATTTCAATGTCAATTTTTCTTCTTGTGTTCAGTTGTTCAGTCATTTTTCAGTCATGTCCCACATTTCATAACCGCATTTGAGATTTTCTCAGCAAAGATCCTCTAATGGTTTGCCATTTCCTTTCTACAGCTAATTTTGCAAACAAAGAAACTGAGACAAACAAACAGGCAACGTGACTTGCCCAGGGATACACAGTTAGTAAGTGTCTGAACTCAAGAAGAGGAGTGTTCCTGATTCCAAGATAGATATTGTATCCACTATGGTACCTAGCTGTCTTATCTGTTTGGCAGCTAGGGATAAATCCAACTGTCTCTCTTGAATTTTTGTTTTCTAGTATTTTTTTCTTAACCAAAACCTACTCCTCTCTTCCCACCTCACTCTTTGTTTCTCCCATTTGTGCTTCTGTGGTAGGTAACTTTTCTCCTGTGTAGACACCTGAAGTTGGGGCTTTTTCAGGTCACTTAAGTTAAGACGTGTAGCAAACCAGGTCTAGCTAAAAGCAAACTCCATGGTGAGGGTACTACCTCTAACTATGTTTCTTTTCTTTACCTTGAGCACACAAGTTCCATCCCTTTTAGCCACCTGTGCACTGCCTAGTCTCCCACCACTCCTGTACATTGCACTTGCATTCTCTTTCCTTAATGTATCTGGGAAGAATCAATTATTTCTTCACCTTGTTATATTTATGGGAATTGATCTGATTTTATCACTGATATGGGAGAATTAGGTAGGTCCATCACAATCAGGTATTGAAACAGAGTCCTTTAACATTTCACAGGGCTAAGTACAGTAAATGAGAGCATTAAGTATGGAATTGGTCAGATTTTAAAAATAAAGGTAATCTTATATGGTATTTCTGGCTTCCTATTGTATAGATTCAATAGATTTTTATTTTTCATTTATTTACTTCTCTTTTAATGTTAGAAAGGTATATATAAAATCACTATTCAACTATATTACTTAGCTCCATAATATTTTAAAGATTTCAGAATGAGTTGATTCATAATCCCCTTCAATAAACCTTTCTAATATTTAGTAATTCTTATTATCTGATAGTTCTTTCTTATATCCAATTCAAAAGGCACCCAGGGATCTTTTTCTGAGGCACTACCAGAAATGTATGCACTTAAAAACTGAGCTTTTCATGATTGCAAATATATTTTTTCCATTCAAAATGAGTATTTCCTAATTATAGATTCCCTATCACTAAATCCTGGTCCAGCGGCACAATCTATCTTATTTGTTCCTACTCTTGAACCACTAAGAGCTACTAGAAGCCAAATCATGCAAACTGTGGACTATACATTCATGCTACCATATCCCTTGTAGTATATCATACTGTAGGCCCTCAGCAATGCATACCAATTAATTAATTTTTAATTGAGTCACCAGGGATCTTAACCTGGAATCCATGCATAGATTTCAAAGTGTCTGTAAATTTGGATGAGTGCAGGAATGGAATAGATAGAAAGATACATACATACATACATGCATATATATACATATATATCTGTATATATCCTTAATTATCATTCACATCTAAATGAAATTTAATATTACCTTCAATTATGAATTTTTAAAAAATAAATTATTTTGAGAAGGGATCCATAGTCTTCACCCAACTGACAAATAAGTCAATGACATCAAAACGTTAAGAATTCACATTCTACGGTTATGGTTCAAAAATTAACTTTCCTTAAATTCACAGTTCTACCCAGATCCTATTCTTCTCACTTTCAGCAAATGACCTACTCTTCTGTTTTATTGGGAAATCACTGTAAACAAATGACTTCATCTCCTATTTTACTGGAAGATTGAGATTCTTTATCTTTCTCAAAATTTGTCTGTTTCCACTCACTGCTTTCCTCTTTCATTTATTCTTAGAGGATGAAATTGTTTTCCTCTTTGTCCAACTTAGTCCCTCTATTTATGTTTTGGATCTTATTCCATACTTTCTCCTCCATGACTTTGTTCCATCAACCACTCCCTATCATACCCAATTTTTTCCTTTTTAAAAAAAAATCTACAGATATGTTCAGGCCTCTCAATCCTTAAAAAAAAAATCTTCCTTTAACCCTTATGGCTACTGTCATTATTCATCCCCCTTTCTCTTCACTTTTGAACTTTCACAAATATATACTTTCTTTCAGTTCTTTGAAATTGATGCATTCCTTAAACTCCTATCATGCGGTTTCTGCATACATCATTCCTAAAGGAAAGTCCTTCTACAATCTGATTCTTCTCTCCTATGCAACTGAAATCCCATAAATATTTCTTAGTCCTTATTTTCCTCATGCAGGTAACATAGGAAGTCTCCTGACTTTAAATCAAGAGATTTCAAATACCAGCTCCGGTATTTACTGTTGGTAGCATCTTGTGCAACTCACTTAAATTCTCTAATCTTCAATTTTATTAAGTGAAAAAAAAATAGAATCATAATACCTGTAGCATCTCACCAATTTGACCAAAGCATGCTATAAACTTTAAATATGCATGTGTGAGAGTGTGTGTGTGTGTGTGTGTGTGTGTGTGTGTGTTTGTATGTATGCTAACTATTATACTGCTAACTATCACTCTGGGAGATTCAGTAGAAACAGGATTGAATTTAGTCAGAAGAACTGAGTTTGTTTCTGGAGTATGCCACTTACTACCTGTGACCTTTAACAAGTTATTTAACTTCTCTAGGCCTTTCTTTTCTCATGGCTAAGGTTCCTTTTAGCTATAAAGCTATGATCCTAGGATCTACAGCATTTAACCACTTTGAACATTCTTTCTTCTTCACAGTCTTTCTTCCATTAATTTCTTGGAGACTGGTATTTCTATTAGAGACTGCCTGTAATCATTTGTGAACTTTCCTTAGTCTAAGTTTTGATTCATCTTTCTAAGTATCGTTTTCCCAATGCTTCATCCTCTTTTCTTTAAAGACTTTCCTTGTAAGATTCAACAATCTTAATGGTTTCAAGAGCCATCCCTATGCTCATGACTCTCACGTCTATTTATCCAGCTCTAAAATCTCTCTTGGTCTCACTGCCATGTATCCAGCTATATAGAGTCATTCCCATGGATAATTCACTGATGTCGCAGAAGCAGTATTCCATTAACGCATTGTTAAGAGCCTACAGCATGAATGTATGAATGAACAAAAAAGCCTTCATGAAGTACTTGCAATGTGCAAAGTATTGTGGCAAACACTGGAGGTATAAATTAAAAGCTAAGATTGTTCCTGATAACGAGCAACTCACATGTAGTACAAAATATATAGAGAGAATTTTGGATGCAATTACATGAAAAGGCCCCGTAAATCTAAGAGTGCAATGTGAAACAGATAGTAAAGTGTCTTCTTTACATGTCATTTCCATTGATAAAGCTGTCAAATGGTTCATCAATTCCATGGTCATTTTTTTGTAAGAACTTTTGCTTTCAGGTCTTCAATAACTATAGCTATTAAGAAGGCAGATGCAGAGGCAGCTAATATTTTTCAAATTCAGAAGGTTGGCTCCCCTGAATGCTGGTTGCAGGGACAGGGCTAGAAGGAGATCTAGTAGTCTGGGTGGCACTGTTATTCCCAAGGTTCTTAGATTTAACTTCCCATTGGTTGTATTTAGTTAATGATTGGTGGTTGATGATGGTATTTTGGATGGAGGACACCTAGAGCCACTAGTAGCAGCTGTTTGGGACCATGCTGGAAATAGGGCTAAGGATTCAAAACTCCTCATCATTCCTCCCTCCTTTGAAAAAAATTTCCCTTCCTCCAAGTTTTACTATTTCTTTTGAAGATACTTACCAATGACAATCTTTTACACTTACAATCTTTCCACGTACATTTTTTTACTCTTTGTCCTTCCTTTTCCCTACATTTAATCACTAGCTAGTTCCTATAAGTTCTATATTCAGAATACTTCACATCTATCCTCTCACAGTCTATAGCTGGTCCAATAAATTAATAAAAATTGGTCCAATAATGATTATTTTAATAATTTTCTGCCTTGTGTCCCTGATTCTAGTGCATTATTTTTCAGTCCAACTGAAAATGTTTCCAACACACACATCTGACTATTTCACCAGTGATAAAAGTCTGCATTGATGGAATTCAATCCAGAAAGCATTAAATGGCTGAAATGTATAAGACATAGTGCATGTTGTTGAGAACACACACACACACACACACACACACACACACACTTACACACACAGAACAAAAACCAACCAAACAACAACAACAATAACAACAAGAACAAAAAAAAAAAAGTACCTACCTACCTTCCCAAAGACCTTCTGTTAGGTGACCACAACATTTACGTTGAGAAATAAATATAAAGAATATAAAATGTTGCTTTAAAAGGTAGAAAGGACTGAGAAAGGACCTGAGTAATAGGAGCTAGATGCAGAAGTAGAAAAAATCTTAGATGCCATCAAGCTTATCTTATTTTATGGATGAAGAAACAGGCACAAAATATTAGAACTTGCCCAGTGTCAAATAGTTGGAAATGACTGGCACGATTGAATCCCAGACCTTCCTGACTCAAAATCTGGGTTCCGTTTACACTATATCTTGTTGCTAAGGAAATCATGAAGCACTTTGAATAGTATATAGCTCTTTCCTAAATACTTTGAAGGAAATTAAGAATTTGAGAGGTAGATGTGAGGAGAGAATATATTTCAAACATGCAGGACCAAAAGCAAAATACAAAGTATAGAGAGTTGGACTGTTATTTAGGGCAAATGACTAATGGGTGCGTTTCAATGTCTCAGTACTTAACAAAACAGTAGAGTTCAATAAATAATTCTGATTGGATGACTATAATATAAAATAACTGGAAAATTCAGTTGCAAATATACTCTTAGGGCTTCCTATTCCAGGCTGAGTATTTTGTATTTTATTTTAGGGGCCAGAGGAACCCACCTTGCCTTTGACCTTATAATAAATTAGAAAAGTATTAACCTAACATGTAAGGCCATCCACAATTCGATTCAAAATAATTCTTGAATTCAAATTCCATACCTCTACCTTTCTTGCATTCTACATAGAAGTCAAAGAGAAGTCATAACTACTTCCTAATTACATCTTTTTATTAGTTGTTTCCATTTATTTTTATGATCTAATGGAGTAGAATAAAAACTCCATAGTATGGAATTTAAACATATTACAAAATAACTACCATCTTTCTTTTCAGACTTATTTAATTCATTATTGTATGATACATTCTCTAGGTTCTTGACAATACTGAGGTATTAATTATTGCTTGACCTTGACCTACACATGATGCTTCTTCCTTTGCACATTTTTGGGTCTGAATCCCATACCTGAGTGGCACTTCTTAAGCACGGCTGCCTAGCAAACACTTTCTTTTGCCTCAAGGCTCAGCTCAGGTTTCATCTTCTGATGCCTGACGAAATCTTTCTTGAAACCTTCCCCCCCAGCCCTTCTCTAACCTGAATAAGTTCTCCATTATTTGAACAACTCTTTGTTTTGGTCAGCTCTTTTTTTCTTTTTATTTTATTTTGTGTCACATGAATCTTCTTTGGTAGATCAAAAAATTCTTTGGTCAGAAAGAGCACTGATTTTCATTTTTTGATGCCCCAAGTACATAATCATGCCTTACACAGTTATAGCTTAATAAATACTTATAAAATTATATATGTATATATATGCATATATACATATAAATATGTAAATGCACATGAATATACATTAACACCTGCATTGGTAATATTTTCTTCTAAGTTCTTACACACAGTGTTAACCTTAGTATTTTCCTGGGAGATGCTAGTTCAAAGGGTTTTAAAACTTTTATTCACTTTCCAAAGTTATCTCTTTTGCACAATTAAAAAAAATACCAGCTATTTTGCTTTTAACTGATGCTCAATTTAATTTATAACAATTATGTAAGCAAATATTCCTTATTATTATCTGTGTACATGCATTATTCAATCATTGAGCTAACATGGAATACCATAATGTATAGCAGTATTTTCAGGTTGGGCAAAGCATAGCACCAAATGTTTCTACAGTTATATCAATACTCTTTATAATTTATTAAAAGACAAAATCTATTCTTTCCTCTAGGTGAATAGGACATTCCAAATTCAAAGTCTTCATAACAACATAATGAAATGCTTTGCCTATTGCATTCTGGTCAATAACTGAGAAAATAGAAATACTTCTCCTTTACCAATTCCTAGATTATTTCTTTTTCTTTTTTTATCAATCAGAAAAATGTTCATCATAAGTTGATGAATTGTAAAAGATTTGGGGATAAGTTTACTCATTCTTACATAAAAGAAACAGAAGAAAAACAGTACCAGGAGTACAAAGATATCTTTAGCCGTATATGCAGGAATTCCAGGTTTGGCACTCACAATGCTGTGTAATTGGCACTGTCAGTTTGTATCAAGCCATTAATAAAGAAAGTGTAGTGAAAGAGATTGATCCATGAACACCTGATCAATTGATCTCCCCCAGCTCTGATTAAATTACTGACTCTAAGGAGACTGGAAACAGAGACAGTAAGATCTAAATAAAGTGCAAAACCTTTCTACAATCCTTTACCCCTTAACAAGGTGTGAAGAAGCAAAGCTTGATGAAATTAAAGGGTAGTTAAACATTTTACAAGCAAAAGATAGCTCAGGGGGCTGGTGGCTATTTGAAAGGAAAGATACTCTCTAAGAAACAATTGATGAAAAAGGCATCTCTGAGGAGTGTGTCTTTTGAGCGAAAAGTCAGAGCTTGCTATGGATGAGCATAAGGGTCAGCTCTTGAGAGGGTTCCTTGCCTCTTTAGGATTGGAGAACAGGATTCCTCTCTCCTTTTCCCCTTCACTCCCCCTCCCAACTCCATCAATCATGGAATCTTGCATTGGAGATACTCAATAGGAGACAGCATACATAATGGGAGGCAGGTCCCTAGACTCAAGGCACAAGACTGGAGGAACTTTCTGACTTGAAATATATATGTGTGTATATATATATATATATATATATGTATATATATATATATACATATATATACACACACACATATATATATACATATATATGTATATATACATATGCATATATATGTATATGTTATGTATATATGTATATATACATATATATGTGTATATATATGCACATGTACACACACACACATGTTAGCCCTGACCTTAAAGATTTGAGAGGAGTGAGTCCAGATGAGTAAACTGACCAGTAGAAATTCTAAGAATCACTAAGAACAAGTCTAGTAGAGATGCTATACCCAGTTGCTACACATGGATATCACGAAACAGGAAAAGTCCTGGGCTCTTGGGCAATGATAACTCAAATCCCCCAAATCTACTAGTATTCTGGCCTATGAACACCAGGAAAACTTGTGTTCATTTTGACTTCTTGCATGTTTTTCTGTGTAGCCTCTGACAAGTCTCTTCACTTCAGTTTTCTCACCTATAAAATGAGAGGATTGGATTCAATGTCTGATTAGATCCCTTCCCTCCATGATTATATGATTCTGTGATCTATGCTGTCTTATCTCATGATTCTATATTGTATGTACTTGTGAGAAACTATGACCTAGTTTACATCTCAGTAACTACCTTGGCTTTGAGTTCATTATGGCCTCTGACTTAAAAGAGGTACAGATTTAGGAGTGGGACTATACTATACTCACCCCTCTGAGCCAACTTGCAAGTGTGAATTGGGGAACAGCTCTAGTGAGGATACTATAGGAGAAAAACTCTGTATCTAACACATGCTTGATCCTATCCTCTTTTCATAGTGAACACCAAAAATGTGAATGAAGAGTTTAAACTCTCATAAATAAGCTGTATTTATATGGGAGAAATGGAACAATTAACAATTTTTTATTCGACTCTACAATGTGAATCAATCAAAGTAACAGTTTATTTCATCTCTCATCTAGCTACAAAGGCAGAGATAGGACGTTAAACTTAGAACTTGTCAATACGTAAGCCACCTTATAGTAGAACAGTACGCCAACATCACTTATTTTGTAAATGAGGAAACAGAAATAGGTGTGGGAGTGGGGATGGAGGAAATAAGTGTCTTATCCAAGGTCACACAGACACTGTCTAAGGCAGAATTTGATTCCAGAGACTACTCTTCAGGTTGTTCTAAAATACTAAGTGATTTTGGGGCAGAGCCAAGATGGTGGAGTAGAAAGACTGACCTATAGAAGATCCTCCACATAGCCCATAAAATATCTGTAAAAAATGACTCTGGACAAATTCTAAAGCAGTGGAAGCCACAAAACAAAAGAGTGAGAGAGATTTTCAGCCCAGGACAGCCAGGAAGGCAGACAGGAGGGGGTCTATAGACTGGGCATGGAGTGGAATGCAGTCCAGCATGGGTCCTGAAGCAAGGCAGGGACAGGAACCAGAACAAGCTTCAGGGATCCACCAGCCGCAGCAGTTCCCAGGTTGCTCAACCCATAAATGCCACAGACAGTTTCAGAGATCAGTAGGGGGACTCCTTCACCCAGGAGAAAGGAGCATAGTCTGGACATATGGCAGTGGCCAATGCAGCAGCAGCGTCCATTTTTGAAGCTCTCTGCCTGGAGCCCCTGGGGGAATTAAGCCACTGATCGGATTCTCAGTCCTGAGGCTAGCTCTGGGGTGAGGAGCCTTGGTGTGGTGGAGCTGGAGGCAGTTGTGGTGAGGAAATTTTACTCGCACATTCTGGGCAAAAAAGTTTTTGGTTGCACCCAGATCAGGAGAGGAGTGCCACCTTGATTGTGACACCTTGGAGAAACTGAGAACTTACAGATGCCCAGAGTTTACTCCTCTCTTGACAAAGGACTCAAAAATCAAGTAACTGGTTGGGAAAATGCCCCAAAAAAGGGAAAAATAAGACTATAGAAGGTTGCTTTCCTGGTAAACTGGTATTTCCTTCCATCCTTTCAGATGAGAAAGAACGATGCTTACCATCAGAGCCCTCCAAAATAAATATACAATGGTCTCAGGCCATGGAAGAGCTAAAAAGGATTTTGAACATCAAATAAGAAAGGTGGAGGAAAAATTGGGAAGAGAAATGAGAACAATGTAAGAAAGTCATGAAAAGTGAGTCAATAACTTGCTAATAGAGACCCAAAAAATGTTGAAGAAATAAAACCTTTAAAAATCAGCTAACTCAATTGGCAAAAGAGGTTCAAAAAGCCAAGGAGGAGGAGAATGCTTTAAAAAGCAGAATTAGCCAAATTGAAAATGAGGTTCAAAAGCTCAATGAAGAAAATAGTTCTTTAAAAATTAGAATGGAGCAGATGGAAGCTAATGACTTTATGAGAAACCAAGAATTTACAAAACAAAACCAAAAGATTGTAAAAATAGAAGGTAATGTGAAATATCTTATTAGAAAAACAACTGACCTGGAAAGTAGATCCAGGGGGGACAATTTAAAAATTATGGTACTACCTGAAAGTCATGATAAAAAACAAGCCTGGACATCATCTTTCATGACATTATCAAGGAAAACTGTCATGATATTCTATAACAAGAAGGCAAAATAAATGTTGAAAGAATCCACCCATCACCTCCTGAAAGAGATAAAAAAAAATAAACTCCTAGGAAAACTGTAGCCTAATTCCAGAGTTCCCAGGTCAAGGAGAAAATATTGCAAGCAGCTAGAAAGAAAAAAATTCAAGTATTGTGTAAATACAATCAGGATAACACAAGATCTAGCAACTTCTACAGTAATGGACTGAAGAGCTTAGAATATGATATTCTAGAAGTCAAAGAAACTAAGATTAAAACCAAGAATCACATACCCAGCAAAGCTGAGTATAATACTTCAGGGTAAAAAAATGGTCATTCAATGAAATAGAGGACTTTCAAGCATTCTTGTTGAAAAGACAAGAGTTGAATAGAAAATTTGACTTTCATGCACAAGAATCAAGAGAAAAATGAAAAGATAAGCAGGAAAAAGATATCATAAGGGACTTTCTAAAGTTGAACTGTCTATATTCCTATATGGAAAGAAAATATTTGTAACTCTTCAAGCTTTTCTCAGTATTTAGGTAGTTGGAGAGATCATACACACACACACACACACACACACACACACACACACACACATAGACAGAGGGCACAGGGAGAGTTGAATAAGATGGGATGATACCTAAAAAAATAAAATTAAGGGGTGAGAGAGGAATGTATTGGGAGGAGAAAGGGAGAAATAGAATGGGGCAAATTATCTCTCATAAAAGAGCCAAGAAAAAGGTTTTTTTCAATGGAGAAGAAAAGGGAAGAGGTGAGAGGGAAAAAGTGAAGCTTATTCTCTTCACATTTGGCTTAAGGGGAAAATAATATGCTCACTCAATTTGGTATGAAAATCTATCTTACACTACAGGAAAGTAGGGGAGAAGGGGACAAGTGGGGTGAGGGGGATGATAGAAAGGACGGCAAATGGGAGGAGGGAATAATTAGAAGTAAACACTTTTGGGGAGGGACAAGGTCAAAAGAGAGAATAGAATAAATCAGGGGCAGGATAGGATGGAGGGAAAGGTAGTTAGTCATATACAACATGACTATTATGGAGGTCTTTTGCAAAACTACACATATATAGCCTATATTATTGCTTGCCTTCTCAATGGGGATGAGTGGGGAGGGAAGAAGAGAGAGAAGCTGGAATTCAAAGTGTTAGGAACAAATGTTGAGAATTGTTTTTACATGCAACTGGGAAATAAGAAATACAGGAAATCTATCTCGCCCTACAAGAAAAGAGAGAAGATGGGGGTAAGAGAAGAGAGGGGTGTGATAAAAGGGAAGGCATACTGAGGGAACAGGTAATCAGAATGCAAGGCGTTATGGGGTTGGGGGTGGGGAGAGATGGGGAGAAGATTTGGAACTCAAAATTTTGAAATGAATGTTGAAAACTAAAAATAAATAAACATTAAAAAAACACTAATTGATTGTCTCCTGCCTAATTGCACTGTTTTTTAGTAGAATTATATAACTAAAGGGCAAATTGATTTTTATTCCTTTAAAAGTTTGTGTTTATGATTCCATTTATCATGGCTTTGACAAACAGTTTTGAGCTCCCTGATTATAATGACAGGCGTATCAGATAACAGCTACCCCTGAGCCGTGTTAATTTAGGTCTCAACTAAAATAAACAACAAAAACAAACTCAAAATCAAGGAATATAAAACTTGAAGACACTTTTCATAGGTAGTGGTATGATGTTTTCTAGACTGATTTTTGAGAACCCCTAAATCACAAAGTTGTCTACTTCTCTATATAATTTTTAAGAAAATGAAAAATAATTTGGACAAGAGGTAAAAGTTCAAGATAGTCTAATTATAAATGAGAGGAATTCTGACATAATAAATAGAATTGTCCTTGTGGCCAAGAAGACCTGAGTTCAACTTGTACATAAACTACCTGTGATTTTCAGCAAGTCATTTAAACACACATTGCTCTGGGTAACTCTCTAAGACTATAAGGTTCATAGATGTCAGTTTGCCTTCATGGAGGGAGTTTACTTACCAAGAAGCTCTTTAATTTAATGAAATCAAAAGTCTATTCCTTTGTAAATGAGGCAACTGTTTCAAAAGGAAATACAATATGGCAATGGAGAGAAAACTAGTACCTGACTCAGAAAAACCTGAATTGAAGTCTGAGCTCTAAAACATACTAACTAAATATGTCCTGTGTTGATTCAGTGAATGATAGCTTCTAGCTCATTCAACTCTTTTACACAACAAATTGCAAAGCACATGATGATCTTAGCTGAGGGTGTTCCTCACTGAGTGCTAAGATAAAATCTCTCCATGAAAGTGTCAAATACTGTAGATATTTGAGAGCATTGGCTCTCAAGCCACTCAGTAAAAACTTGAGTGTTGATTTAAAAAAAAAAATATCTCTAGAAATACCTTATCTAGAGATTAGAATTACCTAATCTCTAGAACTACCTAATTTCTAGAGATTAAAGAGGTTAAGGAATTAAAGAGATCCTTTAATGGATCCCTTGATATAAAACAGAGAAGCCCATGAAATTATATTTAAAATAAATCTTAAATGACTCCCTGAATCCTAATTGTTGCTAAACCACAAATATAAATGTATATATTTAAAATGATAGAGTGAAAGGAGAGATATGAAAAAGCAATGTGAAATGAAGTTGTAATGAGTTTAGATTTTGCCTCTTTTTCCAGGATGCCAACCTAGTTCCATTAAAAAAAAAAGTGCTGAATTTGAAATCAGAGCATCAATCTGGGTTCAAATTCCACCTTGCCACTTGCCAACTTTGTGACATTGGGCAAAACATTTAATATCTCTGTATCTCAATATTGTAATCTAAAACTGAGAGGACTGGCTAAACTCCAAAGACCCATCTTCTTCTAAATCACTGATCCAATGACCCTTTCAAGATCTTGTAGATTTTGTGCTGAGACCCTCTTGAAGTTATCATTTATTTACCTATCTGTTCCCCACGTATGACATTCCATTCTCTCTCTCCCTCCCTCCAAGTCTAGAATGAACTCTGCTCATCCCTAGCTTCATTCAAGGTTTAGTTCATGTATCATTGCCCAAAGGACATCTGTCAAGATTCCCACTTTGTTTGTGATTTCCATCTCCCTATGAAATTGTTTTGTATTTTCTTTAAATATTTGGTAATCATTTTCTGTGTTCATTATGTTTGACTCAAATAAAATGAAAGTTTCTTGAGGGCAGGAACTATTTTCTTTTTTATCTTTTTCAACCAAGTAGCTAATAAAGTGTATGACTTGAAGCATGTGTGAACAAATGAATAATCAATGGTTCACACGTTATATTTATCCAATAGAATGCAATCTCCATTTCCGGCGATGGGGAGATTCTGGTTTTGGTTATTATTGTACCCTATAGCACTTAGTATACCTTTCATATAGCAGGTGCTAAATAAATGTTAATTACATTACATCATATCTAAATATATAGATAGAAATTAGTTTGGAAAGTCATAAAAAGTAGCAATATATATGTAAGATAGGGAACTATGGCCCTTTATTGCCACAGATGATGCTTTAGGCAGAAAACACGAAGCAGTTTAAGGAAGGTCCAATCATTGAGATTAATAATAATAATGACAAATAGTTACAATAACATCAGATATAATTTATATAGAGCCTTATGGTTTGCAAAGATCTTTATAAATATAATATTATTTTATCCTCACAACAACCCCAGGAGAATGGTTATCATTCCTATTTTACAGATGAGGAAACTAAGGAAGACAGAGGTTATATAACTTGCTCAGCACCATACAACTAGTATCTGATACTGGATTTGAACTCATGTCTTCCTGCGTTCTCTCCATTGGGTCACCTAGTTACCAGTGTCAGATGTATTTATTATGCACACCAGCCATTATGACAATCTCTAGGGAAACAATGGTGCTATTTAATTCATCTTGAAGGAACACAATCATTCAACGAGCATTAATTAAGAAACTATTGTATATTAGGGTCTTTGCTAATCAAAGCAGACACAAAGACAAGGAAAAAACAGTCCATTCCTCACAGTAGCTTATATTCTACATGTAATTCAGACTTGAAAGAACACTAGCTATACAACGGATGATTAAGAGAAATTTCAGATACTACATTAAAATTTTTAGTTTGATTTTGGAAAAAAGCTGCATTGTACCTCTCTACCTTTTCACCCTCTGCAGAGAGGACCCTGATGGACAAGTGATCTGAACTTTTATAAAATTCTTCATTCTTTAGTATTTTCTTAAAGGGTATTCTTCATCCCAGAAAAATTTTACTGCTAGTCTTATACCTCTCCCAGCCTTCTTGAAGATACACCTTCCAAAGATTTAATAACAAAAATAAATGATTAATATGTATTTAATATCCCACAAAACACTAACCCATAACCCTGCATCAGAGGACTACAGATGTGTCTGTCACCTAAATAACAGTGCTGAAATTATTTCTTCCCCCTACTCTAGTGAAACATGTCCCCAAAGAAAGACTTAAATAATTCCTCATAATTCTATAGGACTTCAACTCAAGAAATCCCACTTCTCCCCCCCCCCCAAAAAATGTATAAGCAGCTAATTAAAGAGGGCTCAGGAGACTCTGCTACAAGTGACTGACTGATGCTATTGAGTTTCTCATGAATTCCTTACTGTTTTATTTGATTTGTTTAAAAATAAGATCTGGCAATTATTCTAACTTGCTGCATTTTAAAGCAAAACAGTTTTCTGTTCTATGCTCCTACTGTGAATTTTTATTTAATATTGTCCAAAACTATCCAAAAATCTATACTTATACTGTGTTATCTGATATTATATTTCTTTGCCTTATGGAATTGTGTAACCTAGAATGGATAATATTTAGCCAGTAATATAGATGTGTAATCTATTGAAAATAAGTTAAATGCATTAAGGGAAGAAGAGTAAGGAAAAGAAATATATCCAAGCAATGGATAAAGGGAACATCTTGGCAATGGCTAAGAATAGACTACATAGGTTATAAGAGGCAGGGAATTGCAGTAGTACATAAACACGTGGATGACTGAAGATTAGAAAACAAAACAGATT
Organism: Notamacropus eugenii; assembly: GCF_028372415.1. NCBI lineage: Eukaryota > Metazoa > Chordata > Mammalia > Diprotodontia > Macropodidae > Notamacropus > Notamacropus eugenii. Next base: position 134,246,384 of record NC_092875.1, on the reverse strand, counting down.
ATATTCTCAATATTTTATGCTATAAGAATACAGTACTTTCATTCCTTTTGTTTTTGGTAACATGAAGATGATATGAGATTTCCAAAAACTGAGTGACTGGATAGAAAAATCTATTGAGTTCTACCAATCTGGACTTTGAATCTTTTTTAATATGACTAGACTTTCAATATGACAAGGTAGCTCTTGATATCTCTGAGCAGAAGTGCAACGTGGTCAGATTTATTGTGCAATGAAAATTTTTCTGGCAGTACTATGATAGATCAGAGATGGAGGCAGTAGAAGAAGGAAAAACTGTTAGGAGACTAATCCAGTAGTCTAGGCAGGTGATAATGAAAGGTTGCAGCAGTGGGAACAGAGAGAAGGGGAGAAATGTGAGAAATGTTACCAAAGTCAAATCAACAAATCTTGGAAATGGATCAGATGAAGAAACTGGAGAAGAGGGAAGTGTGAAAGATTACACTAAAGTTTAAATCATGAGCTATTGGATGGTGATATTAGAAAGAGAAGCAGACTTGGGGGGAAATGTTATAAACTTATCTGGGACGTGCTGAGTTTGAGATGATTGTGGAACCTTAGGTAGAACTATCCTGGTAACTGAATAAGTATTTCTGGAGCATAGACTTATTGCTTTAATTAATGGAAATAACATTACAGGTGTTTTCTCACATAATTTACTTTTATTCCCTAAGCACCACAAGGGACTTTACATCTAATCTGTAGATAAAGGCTCCTATATGTGCTGTGCCTATTCCCTCCATTAGAATGAAACCTTGCGGAGTTTGACTTTCTTTTCCAACAATAATAAATACTAAGTTCATTCACTCATTCTTTCACTCACTAGATATATAGATTTGGGCATCTATATAGTGGTTATGGAGGAAGAACACTAATTAGACGATCAACAACAGACCAGGAGAACGCTCACTGTGAACAGTCTAAGACATGGATGAGGAGCCAATGAGAGGAAGCAATTTCATCAGTCAGCAAGCATTTATGAAATCCTCATGATTTATGAGGCACTATGCTAAGCCCTGGGCATACACACAAAAAAGATAAAAGTACCATCTGCCCTCAAGAAGCTCATATTCTAATGGGGATTGGAGAAGGAAAGACATAATGTGAAAATATATATAGGCAATATGTACAGTACTACTGGGAGGCAAACTCAGGGGTAAGACACTAACACTGAGACTTTAAAGAGAACAAATGGGATAGTATTGTGGTTCTCAATGGGAGAGGAAGAAAAGGGGTGACCAGGATTGTGCAGAGCTAGAGATAATCAAGAATAATGACTGAAAAAAGACATTTAATTCAGTGATTAGGAAATTACTCCTGCTCTACTGACAGTTTCAGTATATTGTTGGGCTGCAAACTAGACTGAAAGGAAAAGATGAATAATGAGGAAGCAGAAATGATGGTTGTAGAGACGACTTTTTTTTTTTTAATAAAGCACTAAAAGGATAAGGGAAAGACAGGGAGGAAGCTGAATGGCTTGGAAGGGTCAAAGGAAAGCAAAACTATACTTGTAGGGGTCTAGGGAGGGGTCTAAGGAAAGGGAGATATTGAAGATACATGAAAGTATATGAGGATGGCTAAGATCCTGGAAGGTGACCAAGGAACGTATTTAAAAGTGTTCTTACAGGAGTCGGCCTTGGTAAGAAGCAGGAAAACTTCACAAATGGCAGGAGAAGAAAGTGGTGATGCAGATAAAAATGTCTGAATAGAAGAAAAGAATTAAGAAAGCTCAGATGAGAGCCTGAAATCTCATTTGAATAGGAGATTTAACCACGTGTTATCTTTGATAGGGTTGTATAGCACCAGAGGCTGAATTAAAGGTTGCAGAAAAAGATTTGGAATATGTGTGTGTGTGTGTGTGTGTGTGTGTGTGTGTGTGTGTGTAGGGATTGGAGACACAGATTCCCAAGGTGGGTGATACTGCCCTCTGTGGGGGCTCTGGAAAGATGGAGGGCAATAGTAGCCACGGGCACAATTGGGGAAAGCTAAGTAAAAATAAAGGGTCAGTGGAAGCATAAGAAGAGAGGAGAAGAAAATTTTGAAAAATTATTCATACATTTTTCATCTATTATGTAATAGAGTTAAAGTCCTAGTGATTACATTATTTTCCAAATAAACACACAAAATACGAGTTATAACCAATCAGTGGTCAAGCCCATGGATAGGTCTTAACAGGCAAGTGTTGTTAGGCAAGCATGCCGTGAATTGTTGGGAAGTCCAGCATATACCAGAAGGAATATGTATGTGTGATGACTTGTTTACAAAATGATACTATACAGTTATGTGATACAATATTGCATCATCAAAATTTCAATGCAAGAAAAACATCCACAAATTTACAATAAATTGTTAAATTTAAAATACAGCATTTAAAAATATATTTTTTGAAATGACAAAAATAAAAAAAAATTACAGGGTTAAAGAAAGTAGATTTTCAGGAGGGCACTGAGTAATTTTTTTTTCAAAGGGGGCCATAGGCCAAATAACTTTGGCAACCTCTGCATTAGATAGTGTTGGGGGTGGAAGCTCAATTCCATGTGGACAGTCTCGGGCGGGTAAAGGTGGGAACTTCTAAATCTTAGAGTTCTCATGAGGCCCCCCAGAAAACAGCAGGGAATCGAGGAGTGAGACCGAGCAATCTCGTGTATTTCCGCCTCTTCCCGTGAGAAAAGTGATGGGAGGAGCATCCCCCTCGAGACTGTCCCGGATCTGGGCACACCTATTGTTATCTAACAGGCACGGTATTCAGGTGCAAACTACACGGCCGGAGAGCTTAATTAGGGTCAGGAAAGCCTGAAGGCGTTCTTAGCTCGAAGGGGCCCTGACAGGACAGAAGGCTCCGTTTTTCCTCTCTTCGCTCTCCCCTCCCCCTCTCTCCCCACTTACACTTCTGCTTCCAATCTCTTATCGTAAGATCTTTGCCTCCTTGGGAGATTTTCTCTCTCCCTCCTAAGGAAGAGCTTCCCCTGCACATGTAACCGAGACCCTGAATAATGCTTAACCCTTGTTCGACTCCGGAAAGTCTCTTTTCTTATACGTTTATCCGGTTTGGCCAGCCAAAGACCTGCGATAGGTAAGGTAAGACTCGGGTAGCCCTCAGGCCTCTAGGCCTGGCAAGATAGTAATAAACATGACTAAAGTGATTTTGTTATTTGCTTGTTATTTGCCACAGCAGATTGGGAGAAGAAATTCAGAAGTAAGAGAGAAAACCATATTCCTTGAAACATAAATTCTGATAGCAAAAAGAATTGGAGATAGAGTCCAATAACAAGAAAGGGAATAATGGAGGGAGAAATGTGGGGAGAAACACTATAAAATCAAGACATATACTAAAAAAATCATAGCATGGGATTATTTACTGTAAAATAAAAGTTTCCTGCCTACCTTAACAGTACCCAAGGACATGACAGAATTACAATAGCAATATACAATACCAAACTATATTTTATCTGCTAGATTTATGTCCTCTGATTTCATATGTTTCAGTTTTGAGATAAGAATGAGTTTTTCAATCAATACAGCAGCATTTACTAGGCACAAAGTGGCAGGCAGTGTACTACATCCTGCAGTTACAGAGGCAAAATTGAAACAGAACCTGCCCTCAAGGAACTTCCATTCTTATGAGAAAAGTACCTGAAAATAACATGATTAGACACATTCTTCAGGGGGGAAAATCACTTTAGCTACTAAGTGAAGGATGAATTGGAAGAGACTTAAGGCAGATAAACCAATTAGAAAATTATTGTGATAGTCCACATTTGAGGTGATGATAACTTGAAATAGGGCTGTTACCATGTGAAAAGAGAGAGGGATGTCATGTATGTTTTTGTTGAGAAGACTGAATCAACTACATTTGGTCATTGTTTGGATATGCAGGATGAGTAATAGTGATTGTGAAGCTGAGTATGGGGAAAGATACAGTGAAAACATAATGCAATCTTCAGAAGGAATTTTGGAATTCGTTTGTTTCTACAATTCCAAAAGATACATTGATTCACTTTATTTAGGTTCAGCTTACTCAATATTAGCTAAAACATTTACTAGAAATGTAGGTGCCTAGGGCAAGCAGCCAGAAAATCAACTCAAAGAAAAATTCAATTGCATGGTGGCAGTGAAAGAAACTGGATGACATCTCCTTACATTATAGAGACTTTAGGACATGATGAAATTGACGCTAGGGAGGCTGCTTTGGCTGGTATGGCAAGGGAAAGCAGGACTTTTCTTATTTGGCGTAAGAACGTGGGTAATAGAGAAAAGGAATAGTAAAGCACACCATTAGGTAACTTCCTATTTTCCCAAATTATTCTTGCTAACTAGGTGGGAAGATAACTTGTTTCCACGTAGTTGAAGAAGTGTAGATGCTGGACAGAACCTGCTGTCAGTGAACGCTGGTCAGCACTAATTTTTATTGCCAAGGGGGTAAAATCCTGGTGGTCATGCCCTAATTATAGTTCTGCTAATCAGTGCAAGGGAGAGGCTCTGCTAGATACCACAAAGGATACAAAGATAAATGAGACATGGTCACTGCTCTGAAAGACCTTAAAAAATCAAGAGCCAAATAATAAATATTAATCAAGATGAAACGAAGTAAAATGTAATAAATCAAAACAGGGGAGAAATTACTCTTAGCTAAGGAGCCGGAGTTGCTAAGAGAAAGTTTCATGTTTCACTTCCTCGTTGTCTACTCAGGATGAGCCTACTTTCCAACCATCTCAACCCTACTGAACATTTGGACTTAACCTCCTGGGTCTCAAGGCCCTGCTGGTGAACACTCATTGTATTCAGGGCTCCATACTACATCCTGGCCATCTCCTCACAACAGCCTTACTACTCTCTACTCATCTCCACCCTCAATAGAAATTTTTGTATTCCATTCCTGAATTTCGATTCTAATAGGTGACCTTTCAACCTTATGTTTTTGGGGCCCATTCCTCCATGACACTTTCAGGCTCTATCATTACTGTGTTGCTTCAGAGTATCTTCATCTTCACACCATTCCTATCACCCGATTTTTGTCTGTTTTTGTGTTGTATTGTCCTCATGAGAATGTAAGTCCCTTTACTGCCTTGGACCATCTGCTTGCTTACATCTGTTTCTCAAGAGCTTAGCACAGTGACTGACACATATTAAGTGCACAATAAACACGTTATGGAACAATGGGTAGGATTTAGAAAGTCAGAAGCAGGCATTATTTACCATAAGGAAAGTATAACCAGGTTTATACTACATGTAATAATGATATAATGAAAGACAATAATAACATTAGCAACAGCTAATGTTTACTTTTTTCAAAGCACATATTTAGTGCTTTAAAGTTTAAAAATGTTTTGTATACAAAATCTCATTTGAGCCCCTAGTGGTACTGATTGCAAACACAAGACACCAGAAAGAATACAGGACTTTTTGAATCTAGAGATATGATACAAAAACTAAGGAGCATGGAAAAAGAGTATAGGACTTTTCAATTCTTTTTCTACAAATTTATAAAATGTCAGCATCTCTCTACATAAAATGCATAAAAATGCAAGTTAGGTTTAAAAGCACCAATGTCTAGCCAAACTTCTCTACTGAGACACTTATCTGTCAACGATTATTTGACAACTGGGACCTATAGTTAAGATCACTGCAATTAAATTTATGTTTATTTTAATAGATTGTAGGCAAACTTTACCCTTTTGCAAATCTGATTTCCATAATTCATGGAATTTGGGGATTGTTCCCCTTGAACAGGTTTCCAGACTAATAAGGATTTGTAGCATTTAGGAGTAGAATATTATTGCCTTTTTGTTTCATATACTCCTCTCCTTTTCCCCCTCATATCAATTGATCATTTCTGAAAATTTTCATGCTGTTCCCCACTAAAAATAAAAGCATGCACAGAGTCCACTCTTTTCTGATTCCTAGTCATCTTTTACATTTATATATGTCTCAGTTCCTTGTCTAAGAAGACTTCAGCAGGATTAATCAAATAGGAATTCCAAAAATTGAATTAACTTAAGACAAATTTTTCACACCAGGAGAACATAGACAGGTTTTTAAAAAAATTGATGATAAATTATTCATGTGTATAGTATTAAGATAAAATAGGTGAAGAACATTTCAAACTATAATTTTTTATCTACGGTTAGTTTTTTTTTGTTGTTACTTATAGCACATACGTATAAATAAAATATGTGAATGTAAATTAGGTAAAAGGTAAATGTATTCCACAAGTGGTAAAACAAAGATTTCAGACTAACTTTCCATTATAGTTACAATAATGTATAATTTGACAGTTATGAGGTACTGAGAAATGGATTCATAGTCGAACAATTATTCCAATAACCTTCTAATTGGTTTTCATGAGTCTAGAATATGTCTTCTCTTCATTCCCATTATTCCCAACATCTCCTAAACTGTTATTACTAAAATACAGATGAGGCATTTTTATTCTCCTGATGATGAAATCTCAGTAGCTTTTTATTGACTTTAGGATAATAAACACATTTTTCACTTTGGTATTTAAAGTCTTTGATATCTAGTTCCAATCAATTTTTCAGATTGATAAACAGGAATCAAAAGGAAATGGCATATAAGATGGTGAATGCCCTTGTGATTATACTATATGAGAATCAATTGAAGTAAGTGGATGTATTTAGTCGGAAGAAGAGAAGGAATAGGGAAGGACATATAGACACATAATAATTATTTAAAACACTGTCACTGTGAAAGGTTAGAAATGTACTTAGTCCCCAACATGACCCAGAACATTAACAGACAAGAGGTGGTTTGAGCCAGGCCTCGCATTCCCACAATACTAATAGGAGATATGGTGGGTCATGATGATATGAGCAGATCTAAGGCTGTCTGAATTAACTTTGTCAACAGACATATTGATACAGAACCTATCTGTGGCCAAATTAGATAAAAAATATATAAAAATAGTTCTAGATTTCTGTTCAGAGATCCTGAGACCCCAGGAAATTTGTGTACTAATTTTATTTCCTTAGGATACTTCCAACTTCTTTTCCACATTGTTGACTTTTTCTTTTCTCTCCTGGGATTATTGACTATATGTTTATTTTTTAAATAAGTAATTGCATATCATTCTTCCGGCACTGAGTGGTTTAGTCTGCCAAATGTAGGAAAATAACCAAGACAGCCCCAGAGGACAGAACAAGGAGCTCTGGCTAAAAGCTCCAGAGAAACAGATTTTTTTCTTGATGTAATGAAAAACTATAACCTCCCACTTAGAGCTTCTTATATTAAAAGTATTACAATCAGTAGAGATCTTTATACAAAATCAAGATGGCCTCTTATGTGGCATGTTGGAGAGGAAGTTCTTGTTCAAGTCAATAAGTGAATTTAGCAGGCTCAAATCAAGCACCTATGATGTACTAGGAACTGTGTGGGAATACAAACACAAGCAGAAAGAAAGACAGTCCATTCTCTCAAGGAACTGCATTCTAGAGGGGAAACCAAGGCATGGATGGAAGAGGAGAAAAGGGAAGATGGAGAAAATATCCATGTTAGGGACATGACAAGGACAGTTCTGAAAGGAAGTGGTAGAGAAAGATACACAGTTGGCTTGGGTACTTTCCTTAAATTGTGGTGCTAAGGTGGAGAGTTCAGATATGGAGTAGTTGATCTCTGAGGTCCCTTCTGATACTTAAATCATGTGATTCTGAAGTAGAAGATCCAAAATTTGACCTTGGTCATTTTACCTCCAAGAAGACCCCAGATAATTATTTAGGTATCTTGGGAAGAAATTTTCCTAATAGGGATCTGTCTCTTACAGGTACATTAATGAGCAGGAAAGCAGAAGGTAACTATTTGTCCATTCCTTTGCTATTTAGTATCTTGTAGCAATGCTTGGTAACTGCCCCTGATTTTCAGAGTGTTAGCGTTCTCCTAGATTTGAGTTTCTGAAGAGAAGACTTTTCAGGAATAGCTTTATCAGCATTTTTTTACTTGATGTTTATGTGAAAGACAAAAGCATCGTTCTATCAGTATGTTTTAAGAACCCAGACATAACACCACTTCTAAATTAACCTAGCAACACTCTTTCTTATTCAGAGAAGATCTGTGATTTAATCAGTTTGGAGTACTCCAGGTGTGAGAATTCCTTCTACTAGCACAGGTTAAACTTGTCTATGACTTATTTGATAACTCACAGCAAGGTGATGTCTGAGATACTCAGAGGTTAAGTGAGTTACCTAGAGCCATACATAGATGTGGAATTTTAACCCAGATATTTCCGACCAAGTCCAGCATTATGATACAGTGTTTCTCATTAGATATTTTCCAATTAGGAAAAGTAACACGCATATACTTAAAGTCACATTTGAGATGAAACCTGGACATCTGTATACCTCAAGGTTTTCATTAACAGAATAAATTGAACATCAACATTATATAAGCAACACATCATATAATAGTGGGAAATGACCAAAAAGCTAAATAATAAAACTAACACATTTTGGCTGAATGAAATGTGGATCTGATGGTAATGAGAGAATAAGAACTGGGCATTTATTTAAAGGTTTATGGCTTAGTGTTGTGGTCTAAGTTGCCTCATTATGATGAGATCTCAGCAACTTGGAAACATATCATAAACCTTGTTACATTTCATTTCAAACGTAATACTGATTTTAATCACATCCTCATAAAAATGTGGAAGGCACACAGATATAGATTTGGAATTCTTTACCTTAGTTTAATTCATGTAATATAATATAATATAATATATTATATATATAATATATATATCATATATATTATATATATGATATATATATATATATATAGAGAGAGAGAGAGAGAGAGAGAGAGAGAGAGAGAATTGATACTGGTATGATATGGAAATAGATAAAGATAGAGTTATAGGTATAGATGTATAGACATGAATATACATTTTCCCCATTCTTTTAGATTTTAAAGCAATTGAATATTATGTTTTGTGTTTTGGTTCAGGTGCCCAAGCACAAGGATGGCTATTGCACATACTTATTTCTTTGTCAGTTACAAAAACAGAAGTGGTTTAATCTCATGTTGAGATCTTGCTGTGTATACAATGGAGCCAACATTTTTTATAATGTGCTATTTTGGTTTTGTTTGCAAATGACTAAATTAAAATAATTAGTAATTTGAAAGTTCATTTGGAACACTATAATATTTAAGACGAATCAACAAAATGTAGGAAATTGACAAATTCATATAATCTGGAAAGATTTGGAGAAAACAGAACAGAAATATGCATCTCTTAGGAAATTAATGCGATTACAGTGAGCTATTCCTTGAGTGTTTTTCCTGAAATTAAGATTTACTATAAGCATTGTGCTAATGTAAATAAGAATCAGTCATCTGCTCATTTTCAACTAATGACATTTTTTTCATATTTTACTCACAGTAATATCTAATTTCCTTAAAATCCAGACATTCTTTGATGACTAATCCAGTTCTAAACCTTCCATAGGTTTGGGATAGGAATACACACATACACACTCACACATATACATATACACACATATATAAATACACATACACATATACACACATACATATATAAACACACAAACACATATATTTATGTGTATGTATATTCATGATATGTTCTAAATCTATGGAAGCAAAGCTAGTATAACATATGCCATTAAATATTTCCTGGACTTCATTTAAGCCACTATCCTTTCTCCCTTCTATACCTCACCACTAACCTTACTGGAAAATGAAATCATAAATTCATTGATCCAACTTTCTCCAACCTCCAAGATTTTTTCAATCCCTTGCAAATCTGTGAGCTTGTGCTTACCAGTTACTAGCATAATAAAGGAGCCAAATAAATGGTTATTGACTAATTCCTACCTCCCCAGAAACTTCTCTCTCTAAAGTTGCCAAGAGCTTCCCAACTGTGACATCTTTGTTGTTGTTTAGTCATTTTCTAATCCTGTCCAACTCTTCCTGACTCTATTTGGTGCTTTGAGGGCAAAGATACTTGGAGTGGTTTGCTACTTCCTTCTCCAGCTCATAATACAGATGAGGAAACTGAGGCAAACAGGGTTAAATTACTTGCCCTGAGTCACACAGCTAGTAAGTATCTTAAGCCAAATTTGTACTCAGGAAGACAAATCTTCCTGACTCTAGACCTGGAGTTCTATCCACTGTACCACGTAGCTGCCCAACTATAGCATCTAATGACTTTTAATTATTCTCTACCCTCTTCCTTCATCTCTGTTTAGATTTGGGCACCCTTGATCACTTTCTCTTAAACTTATCTTATTTATTCTCTTTGTTTCAGAGATGATTTTCTTATGACCTTCTAATTGTTCACTTTCCCACCTCATCTTCTTCTGAGGACATTAATATAGATATTCCCTGGGCATCTTTTATTGGCTCCCTTCTTCTTTCCTTGTCAAACCATTGCTTCCAGTTTAATGCTTTTGAGTAACACCTTTATGGTAAGAACTATAAAAATCTTTATCTTGAGTAGTGATCTGACTTCTGAGTGCCAGAGCCAGGTCTCTAACTCATCTATCCACACAATTGTTCCCCAGGAACTTCAAAGTCAGCATGTTCCAAGCTAATTCTAATATCATCCCACCAAAAAAAAATTACCTTATTTTTTTGTTTTTTATGCATTTTATTTCACTTGTATTTTTTTGTTGCATTCTCAGCACCTAAGGTTGTGCCTGACACATAGCTGGACAATTAACAGATGCTTTTGGGTTGATTTGTTTCCTCCTGAACACCATCTTAACTTTATTATTTCTGCCTGTGGTATAAACTTTAATAGATTTGGCCTTCATCTTTGCAGAATTATACCATTTCAGAGTTGAAAGAAAACTCACAGGAGATTTAGTGAACTACTAGCAGAAGAGGGAATCCTTTGACAATATCTAATAAAGGTTTGTTAAGTCTTACTCCAAACACTTTCAGTGAGAGAGTTTAAAACTCTTGTGTGATTTTTGTTCTCTTTTATTCTTTTCTCAAACTCAGTTTCACCATTTGTAATATGGGAATAACAATGCCCCTACCTCATAGTTTTATTGTGAGGCTCAAATGAACAAGAGTATATATCTAGAAAATGTTACAGTGCTAGAAAACAAATAGTGCTTTATTTATAAATAAAGACCAAGGACTTTTCAACCAATTGGTAAATCATTGTTTCTACCTTCATAATGCTTATTTTAGTTGTCTTTCCTTTCCATTCTCTTGGTGGCACCATAGTGAAGAATCATATTGCTCAGTCTTGGAATTATTGAATTAACCTCCTCACAGGTTTTCCTGTCTCTGTTTCAACCTCTAACCCAAATGCATCCTTCTTACAGCTGGAAGAATAGTCTTCCTTATGTGTAAATCTATAATCCTCCTTTGCTTAAAAATCTTCATCATTTCATTATTAACTGACTTCTCCTGGCATTCAAAGCTTTCCCTCCATCCTATCCTGTCCCTCATTTATTCTATTCTCTCTTTTGAACCTGTCCCTCTTCAAAAGTATATACTTCTAATTACCCCCTCCTTTCATTTGCCCTCTCTTCTATCACACCCTCCCTTTCTACCTCTCATTCCCTTCCCACCTACTTACCTGTAGAGTAAGATGGATTTTCATACCTAATTGAGTGTGCACGTTATTCCCTCCTTAAGCCAAATCAGATGAGAGTAAGGATCACTCTTTTCCTCTCATCTTCATCCTCTTCCTCTCCAATGTAAAAGTTTTTTCTTGCCTCTTTTATGTGAGAGATAATTTACCCCATTCTATTTCTCCTTTTCTCCATCTCCCAATAAATAATATATTCAACTACCCTATCCAACTACCCTATATCCAACACACATATATCTAAATACCCTAATACTGAGAAAACTCTCAAGGGTTACAAATATTATCTTTTCATGTAGGAATGTAAACAGTTCAACTTTAGTAAGTCCCTTATGATATCTCTTTCCTCTTTATCTTTTCATGCTTCTCTTGATTCTTGTATTTGAAAGTCAAATTTTCTATTCAGCTCTGGGTTTTACATCAAGAATGCTTGCAAGTCCTCTATTTCATTGAATGACCATTTTTTCCCCTGAAGTATTATATTCAGTTTTTCTGGGTAGGTGATTCTTGCTTGGTTTTAATTCTAGCTCCTTTCACCAAGCCCTTTGATCCCTTAATCTAGAAAGTGCTAGTTCTTATATTACCTTGATTGTGTTTCCACAACACTAGAATTGTTTCTTTCTAACTGCTTATAATATTTTCTCCCTGACCGAGGAATTCTGGAATTTGGCTTTAATATGCCTAGGAGTTTTCCTTTAGGGATCTCTTTCAAGAGGTGATCTGTGGATTCTTTGAATATTTATTTTACCCTCTGATTCTAGAATATCAGGGCAGTTTTCCTTGATAATTTCTTAAAAGACAAAGTCTACGCTCTTTTTGTGATCATGGCTTTCTGATAGTCTAATAATTTTTAAATACTCTCTCCTGGATCTGTTTTCTAGGTCAGTTGCTTTTCCCATGAGATATTTCATATTTTCTATCTTTTTATTCATTTGGTTTTGTTTTATAATTTTGTGATTTCTCATAAAGTCATTAGCTTCTATATGCTCCATTCTAATTTTTAAGGAATCATTTTCTTCAGTGAAGTCTTGGAGCTCCTTTTTGATTTCACCAATAAAGCTTTTTAAGGCATTCTTCTCTTCTTTGGCTTTTTGGATCTCTTTTGCCATTTGGGTTAGTCTATTTTACGATGTTACTTTCTTCAGCATTTTTTGGGTCTCTGTTAGCAAGCAATTGACTCATTTTCATGATTTTCTTGCATCACTCTCATTTCTCTACCAAATTTTCCCCCTACTTCTCTTATTTGATTTTCAAAATCTTTTTGAGCTCTTCTATGGCTTGATACCAATTCATATTTTTCTTGGAAGCTTTGGATGTAGCAGCTTGGATTTTGTTTCCTTTTTCTGGTTATCTGTTTTGATCTTCCTTGTCACCAAAGTAAGATTCTATATTCTGATTTTTTCCCTCTGTTTGATCATTTTTCCTAACCAATTACTTGAGGTTTGAGGTCCTTGTTAAGGTAGAACTCTATTTCCAAAGTGGAGCATGCTTTGTCCCAGGCTTCAGGGGTTTTTCACTGCTGTCTTCAGAGATATTTGTAGGGACCTACACATTTTTTGTTCTACCAAGATTGTACGATGGCCTGTGCTCTGGTCTGTGAGTGACCACAAGCACTCTTTTCTGCCTTGGAACTTTATAGGGAGTTCCCTCTATACCACCGCCACAAGGTCTGCAATGTCAGCACTCCTCCTTCCCCCAGGACCACCATCCAAGACTACAAATCAGATCCAGGCAGTGCAAAGCAAGAAAAACTTGTCTCAGCACCAGCAGAGAGATCCCTGCAATCTTCCTCTGATGGGGCACTCAATCCCCCCCACCATCTGTGGTCTGAAAGCTTTGTAAGCAGTCATTGCAACACCACCACCCTGGGGCTGAGACCTGACAACACTCTTCTTATTACTCTGGGGCTAGAGATATATCTTGCTCTTCTCTCCTCCAGGTCCAACAGTGCCCTCCCACTGACTTATGAAGTTGTTTGATCTTTGTGGGTTGAAAAGTCTGGAGGCTGTCACAGCTACCCATGATTCAGTCCCCTGAGGTCTACTCAGAAAAGCATGACCCACACTGAACTGTGCTCTGCTCCCAGCCTGGTGCAATAGACCCTTCCTATTGCCCTTCCAGTCTGTCTTGGGCTGGAAATTTGCTTTCCTCCATCATTTTATGGGTTTTCTAGTTCTAGAATTTGTTTAGAGTAATTTTTGCAGGTACTTTGAGCAGTTTGGGGAAGAGCTCAAGTAAGTCCCTGCTTTCACTCCACCATTTTGTCTCTGTTCCCCAAGAAATCCTTTTCTTGATGAACAAAGAACAATAAATATTTTCCCCAAAGATGTCCAATATTTTCTTCACAAATTGAATAATAAATTTTAAATGAGAGGAATAAACTTTTGAAGTGTTTCTGACTTTTATGACCAAATAGGTTGTAAATGCTTTGTGGATTATGTCTCATATTAATTATAAGTTGTAGAGAACCTAGAATAGGGTTGTAAGTACTGAGCACACAATTATTGATTTGTTTGATAACAAAATTGATTTCTAAGAGTTTTATAGCAACCTCAAAAAATAAAAAATATTTTTATATATGATTAAAAGACTGAATTGTTCCCAGTCATTTCAAGACTCAGGTGTCATAATGTTATGATGCAATATACTTTTCCTTTCATTTCACTTTATAGGCAATTTAAATTTCATATACTGAACATTTATACGTTATATTATGCTCCTAATGCCTACACTGACAAAACTTCAGTGAGACATATTTGAGTATTTGCAGTTTTTGTGTTTGAAGTGAAATGATACTTTCAATTCTTTCGCCTTCCTTCCCCTCTTCTGAATTTTAAATATGTTAAAAAAAACTAGCTTATACATTTAATAGACATTTAAATCATATGTTCATTTTTAACTATACCTTATTCTACAAGGCAGAAATTCTATTTATAACTTTATCAGACATGAGAAGTATAAGTAATAGATGACAGCATTCCCCATGTGTATGCTGTTACCCAACTGTTTTACATAATCCCCAAAAGCATGAATCTTCAATATCACATCTATTCTCTGTGTTACAGCAACTACAAAAGCAACCCAACTTAGCCTAAAGTGATCCTCTTTGTAAACACTATTACAAAGCCCTAATATTTTAAACATATTGTTGAGATAATGTCAGATCCCAGTAGAATGTAAGCTACGTGAGATCAGGGACTGTTTCATTTTGGTAGTTATCTCCTGTGACATAGTACTTTGCACATTGATGGTGCTTAGTAAATGGCTATATAATTTAATCAAATGTTATGCTTAATACTCAGCAAAGCAGTAGATTTCAGGAAAGGGAAGGGAAGAAGAGTGGATAGCCAGGCTGAAAACTGGTTTTCTACAGGTTACTCAGAAGCCAGAATCCTAGTGAACAGTTACGGCAAAAGAGAAAAAAGTGATAAGCATGATATTTTTAAGTATTCTTGTCATATATATGAGCTCAACTCAAATATTTGAGGTCACTGTGTACAGAGGTGTTACTGGAAGAGTCTGGGCCTAAAATTGAGGCGCTGAGAATGAATGTTAATTACTAAAACCTAACCAATTAAAGAAGTTTATTAAAAAGTACAGTGGAATTGTTCCAGAGGCTTAAGATCAGTATTGTCAGAAACATCAGTGAAAAGAAGAGTGGTCAAGAATTTCCCATAGTAATTTATAAGGGTAGTTTAAAGAGGAGCCGCAAATAGCTTTAGTTAAATTTTAAATCTAAAATGATAAATGTTCCATGACCTACAGGGCATGAACTACTTTTGTGTTTCTGCTTGAGATAGTGGCCAATTTTTATATGCTATAAAGGCAAGCTCCTCTTTCTCTTATAAAAGTGAAAATTCTTTAAAAATGCTTCTCTATACTCTTCCTTATTAGGGAGGATGGGGAGTTCCTTCCTATTCATGGTAAGAGAAATAGTCCAGGAATAAACACAATTTGATATGCCCAGGGGCTGGAGAGGATTTGAAAAAACCACCATTGCAACTATATAATTGAGATTTGTCCATTTGAACAAAGGAAAAAGCATTGCAAGCTTTGGTAGAAATAAACAAAAGACAAGAAGGAATCAATATACATTTTAAGAGAACGTTTTACTGACTGAAACGACTGACAAATGGTAGTAAGTAGTAAGTATCTCTCCTTCCAAAAGAAGTTAGGGCTTTGGAAAACAAAAACCTACACAGGAACTGAATAGCTCATTGTGTAGAGATGGTGCTGAGGAATAAAGTGCAAAGGAAGGAAGTGTCCAAGCTGCAGATCAAATGGAAAATATGACTAAATAGAACTGCAAAGCAGGACCATATATGGAAATCAATTACCAATGAATTGAAGGTTGGAAGCACAGAGATCAAGATCCTTATGGTAATATGTTATACCTTTCTTACACCCATTATGCCTCTTTCCATGCCCCCTTGCATCACAAAAAAAATTTGATTCTCTTGTAGTTTTTTTTTTTGTACCATTATATATTTCTATCCTATTATGTATATCAGCTTGATTTGTCTGATACCATAACCCTGTCGTTTAATTTGTGTTCCAGGTTAAAAAACAAAAGCAAAAACAAAAACAGTCTCCTCTTTCTTAGAAATGGTAATAGTGCTAGCATTTCTACAGGAGGTAACAGAAGGATATAATGGATTAGAAGTCAGCATTCCTGAGATCAGTTCCAGTTCATACTAGTTGTTTGACTTTGCTTGGGTCATTTTACCCTTTCTGGATCTCAGTTTTCATTATCTCTAAAATAAAGAAGTTGAATTAAGTGAACTCTAATTTGTCCAATTTGTATTTTCCCCCCAGTTTTCAACTCAGAGATTTGTAATCCAAGGTTTAGAGGTACAGTTCAAGGTTCAATCTTGAAAGCTTCTCAAGAAAAGCTTGATAGTGTTTTAGACTGATTCTGCTTTGGCTGATTCTAGTTCTTCAGTAGGTGTTTTCAGTTCTCCAGTATGTATCAGGCTAAAAATGAGTATTTATATGTAAAATTGGCTTACTAAAAGAAACTTCCATTTAAGCCTGGTTAATAGAAATGGAATTGTTATAACCTCTTTTCTTAAAAAATAAAAAGAAAAAAATTTTTTTTCTTTTTTCCTTTCCTTTAAGACACTTTACTTTCAAAACTCAGGACACCAGTCATTGAAGTGATTCCTTTCTGCAGTCAGCCCTCTCTTGGTCCTCTTAATGCTAATGCCTTATTTCTGATGTTCTCTCCAATTTACCCTGTATATTTCTAGTTTGTATATAGTTTGATTTTTATTTATCCTATTAGATTGAGGTTTCTTTGAGAGCAGGAGTTAGATGCCTAATAAATGTTTCTTGGCTGGTCTTGATGTGGTGTTCCATGATTTGCTGAATTGCCAGAAAATAATGGAGTAGAAAAAATGAGTTTTTGTATAAGGGAAAGGCTTAGGATCTTTGAACATGATGAATAATTTCCCATGTAGTATTCAGCCCACCTTTTTCAGCTGCTAGTCTGAATCCATTTACAATGTCTCCCTGTTCTCTGTGAATAATTATCACCAAGAATGGGTCAGGGACAAAACTAGTGCAATATTGCACATTAATTTCACTGAGAGTCAATCTCCCAATCTGCTGGTAGTTTTACTTTGCCCAGTAGTGTGTGTGTGTGTGTGTGTGTGTGTGTAGCTAAGAACCTGGTGTCAGGAAAACCTGCGTTAAAAAAATCTCCTCACACTTAATAACTGTGTGAACTTGGGCAAGTCACATGACTAAAGTCTCAATTTCCTCAATTGTAAAACCTCATCCCTTTCCTCACCTTCCTCATTCCTCTCCAGGCAGTACTCAGAAGTTCTCTGCCATTCCCTATAAAATCTTCATCCTAGAAGATCTCTTTAGATCTCATACTTTTTAAATACCTTCTGCTGCTTTGGCCCCACCTTCTGATTAGATAGCTCTTCCTACAACTTCAGTTTAAGGAAGGTACCAATACCAGTCAAGTATTCATTTCTCACCAGACTCTGCTCTGTCCTTGAAAAGGGAATATTTACCCTTCCTTTCCAGTATTCATTCATGTCTTATTTTTCCCCATTAAAACATAAACTGCTTGAAGGCAGGAACTGCTTTTTTTTTTTAACTTGTATTTGTCTTCCCAATACTTACTATTAGTGCTTAATACATAGTAAGTGTGCTGATTGACTATAACATATAAAATTGTTGTGAGAATAAAATGAGATAATTTTAAAATGATTTACAACATTAAAATCCTATAAATGCTAGCTACTGCTACTTATACATGTAAATATATTTTATTGATGAATTTATCATATATATGCATATATTGCTCTTGCCTCAAACTTACACTGATGTTCAGGGGGTTCTGCTGTGTCACCTTGTTAGCGTTGTTGTCCGTAATATAACTGTGTAAATATTGTCCTGCACAGCAACACAGAAGTTTTTCTAATATGATTCTTAGTAATTTCATAGAGTGTGAAATTTTTGTTTCTTTCATATCATTAAGAAAAACAGAAATACATGTTTATAGACTAAGTTAAAATAGAGGAATTCATATATATCATTAGTAGGTTACATTTATTAATAATCTCAGCATCAGAAGCAATCAAATCAGAAACGTATGACATAGATAATGTATTTGTGACAGAGACAACCAAACATAAACGGGTACATAGATGATTATAGAAGCTACCAACATCAACATATAATCTTGTTTCAGAATCTCAACATGATTTTCCTGTCATTACATTTGTAGCTTCTCAAGAGTTTCTGATTTTCTATTAAGATTTAACAAAAGAGACAAAAAGGAAAGGCTCATTTCAAATCAGTGTTATAGTCCTGAAAGAAATAACACCCTTTTTAACATCTATATTTAGAAGGAATGGCTTAGTTAAAATTTATGTTTTAGAATAACTATAGTCAAAAGGTTTACATGACTAGAAAAGTAGTCACCTCATTATACACTCTAAGTACTATCAGTCATGTTTTCATGCCAAAGATCTGCATAAATTAAACTATGAAAACTAATTTTATAAGTAGATATTTTGGGTGCTTAAGAGAAATTCCTTAAAGGGCTCAGTTATCTATTGTTAAAGAAAAAAATCTCCAACGAAGTAGCTAGTTAGTTGCTCTTTAATAGTGGTGAGATTTCAACACGGATGCCGCACCCAGGGATGCCAAAAACTGTTGTGGTTTCATGATGTGTTGTGGCAGAACCATCTCAAAGAATTCACAGTCAGACCACCTCTAATCCAAATATAGGCATTTATTGAGATTGATGCCTCTCATGAAGCTGGCTAAATTCCAAGAGAAACCAACAACTTCGGAGAAAGAAACATAGATTTTTGTAGGGCAAAGATGCAATTACATAACAGAAATTATGAATATTTAAAAGGCAGGAGAAGTTTATTAAGGGATTAGGTAATAGGGGAGGAGTCCCGACCATAATGAAACTGTGCATTCAATTACCCACAATGCATACAGAAAAACTCATACAGGGGTGTGTGTGTATGATAATGATTTTATAAGCCTCTCTATGTCATAAGTTTACTCAAGGTCAGTTCTTTACTATTACTTCACAGTTGTCTACTTAAGGAAAGTCCCTTCTACTGTTTGGGGGTCCAAATCCTGCTTGGGCACCTTGGTGGTGTTACTTTCTGATTGGCTGGCTATTGTTGTTCTGTCTGAGACTAGATGGATGCATGAGCATACCTGCTGTTTCTGTGGGAAATATGAGGAATGCAGTGACTAGCTAGAGGAAGTGGTTGGGATTCCATCACACAGATATATATGCTGTTTCTGTGAGAAATATGAGTTTATGGACACACTTATTCTAGTGAACAGTGAGACATATATGAAGAAGTTAAATATTGAGTGTGTGTGTGGGGTGGTGAGTGGCTAGGAAGGGGCAGAGGGTCTGCTGTTCAGTGGAGCCTATAAGGAAGCTAGAATACTGGGGCTGGGGGAAGCTTTATTATGATTCCATCAATAGCATATCAAAAGAAAAGGTAATATAATTTAAAGCCTGAAAGATCACAACATCAGTTTTAGTTAGAGAGAGTCTTAGGCTTATGAAGTCCACTGTCATTTTATAGATGAACAAATAGAAAGGCAGAGAGATTAAGCGATTTGCCCAGCCTCACATAAGTAGTGCTGGATCCTAGACTTGAACTGCAAATTCAAATCTTTCCTTTTGTGCTATACAGTTCTGCCTCTTTCACACAAAGCTAGCATGAGTTATCTTTGTTCTGACTCTAACTGGTATTTCTCACTGTGTTTTAACTTTTCCCAAATAGACCACCTCTAGTTTGGTATACCAGCATGGAATAGTGGATAGAGAAATGACCTTGGAGCCATGAAGGCTAAGATTCAAGTCTCACCTTTGACACGGTATGGCTATATGATCCTGAGCAAATCACAAGTTTTGGGAAACTCCCCAAATCTCTAAGCTGCACACAAGTTGTACGAGTCTTGGTCAACAAATTCCTCAGTTTATGTTCCCTATAGAAGTGAAATCACAAATCTGTTCCCTATCCCTTTTAAATGTCCTCTATGCAGATAAACACCAGTTTGATTCAGTGGAAAGAACCCTGGGTTTGGAATCAAAGTATATGTTTTAGTGTCTGAGCTTTGGGCAATTCACTAAAACTCTCTGAGCCTTAATTTATTCACACAACTGAAATGAATGAACAACAATAACCACAAATGTGTGTGATACAAGTGAAGCTCTGGGGATACAAAGAAAAGTAAACAAAGAGCAAGAAGCAAAAAAACGAGTTCCTGCTCTCAAGGAATCCATCATCTAATTGGGGAGATAGAAAGCAAACAAGATGTACAAACAAGATATATATGGAAGATAAATTGTGGGTATTCAAAGAAGGAAAAAATAAAGATTAAAGGATGACTGGAGAAGGCTTCTATTTTGAGACATTAAGGAAGCCAGGGAAGCTAAGAAGCAGAAATGGGGAGAGAGAGAGTAGTAAGTATGGTAGACATCAGTTTAAAATACATAGACTTGGAAGATGCAAGAGTCATATTTTGAAGATATAACAAGGACACAAGAGTCATCAGACTATAGAGGATATAGAAGCTTATAAAGTGTAGGGGAAGAGAAGCCAACTATCATTTCTAAAGTACCTACTTTGTGCCAGGCACTGTACTAAGGACTTTACAAATTTTATCTTATTTGTAAGACTAGAAAAATAGGAAGGACCCAAGTTATAAAGGACTTCAAGAGCCAAACAGAAGATATTATATTTTATCCTGGAAGAAATAGGAAGCCTCTGTTGAATAGGGAAATGAAAGTCAGAACTGTGCTTTAAGATCAATTTGACATCTGAATGTAGGATAGGTTAGTGTGGGGAGAGATTTGAGGCAAGGAGACGAATCATCAGGCTATTTCAATGGTCCAAATAGAAAGTTATGAGAGCTCACACTATTTTCTGAGAGAGTAAGTACGTATATACAAGAGATGCCAGGAAGGTAGAAATGACAAGACTTGACAACAGATTGGGCATGAGTGAAGAGAGAGACATAAGCAAATCTAGGAAGACATATATGTTAAGAATCCAACTGAGAACCTGGATGATAGGGAAGATGTTGGTACTCTTGTTAGTAACAGGGAAATTAGGAAGAAGGCACATTTGGTGAGTGGGAAGAAGATGAGTAAGTTCAATTTTGGAAATAAAACATTTATGAGGTCTATAACATATTCAGTTGAGTATATCCATTAGCCATTGAAGATATGAGATTGGAGTTCAAGAAAGGGATTAGGGCTGGACAAGTCGATCTGGAAGTAATGGCATAGAGAAAGGAATTAAAACCATGGAAACTGATGAGATCTCCAGGTGAAAAAGGATAGATGTAGAAAAGAAGAAGGTGAAGCAGACATGGCCTAGCAGAAAATCTATCAAAGGACACAGGGAAGAAACAATAAGACATATAGAAAGAGAACTTGGAGAGAGCACAAGAAATCTAGACTTAAGAGAGTATTAAGGAAAAGATGGTGATTGATAGTTTCAAAAACTGCTGAGAGGTCAAGAAGGAAAGAGAAGAGCTCATTTGATCTGACAAATAAAAAGTTGTTGGTAACTTTAGAAAGAGAAGTTTCAGTTCAATCAAAAAGTTCAATCAGACTACAGACAGTTACAAAGATAATGATAGGAAATATAGTAGAAGCATTGATTGTAGATGGTCTTATCTAAGTATTTAGTAATGAAATGGAGGACAGATATACAACAAAACCAAGTGTGGATGAAGGGAACAAGTGAGGGGTTTTTGAGGATGAAGAGACAGAGGGATGTTTTTAGGTAGTAGGGAAGCATCCAGTAAGCAGAGAGAGATTTATGATAAGTGAGAGAAGGAAGATGATAGAAGGGGCAATCTGCTGGAGAATATAGGATAGAATGAAATCACTTGCGCATATAGAGAGATTTGTCTTAGAGAGCAGAAGGGCCACCTCTTCTTGGGTGGAGAAGAAGAAAGCTGTAGAACACATATGATTGATGTGAACTGAGGAATAGGGAAGAAAAGGGAGCTCTCTGTGAAGGACCTTGATTATTTCAGGGAATTATGAAACAAGGTATTCAGCTGAGAGAGCAGTGATAGAGGGGACTGTGGGAATTTTGAAGAAGTTTGGAAAGGCATGGAAAAGTCAGTCTAATAAATGCATAGTGAATTAATTAAATCTAAAAAACTTGTCTTGCCATAGTGAGGGCTTAGTTGAAATATATCATAAATTCATAGTAGACCCAGTCAGTGTATTTCATGATTTTCTTGGGTTTATTCAATAGCACATGAGTAAGAGTAAAGTAGCAGGTGATGAGAGTATTCCAAGACTGCATTTGGCAAAGTAAGATCTTTGGTGAGATAAATGGGAAAGAGATGCAAGAGAAGTGTTGAATTAGTTTACAGGGCTAAGATAGGGAAGGGAAGAATATAGCTAGTACAGAGGTTCTGGTACAGAAAAGAACTGAAGGTAGAGGGATTAGAGATCACAGTGAGAATGAAGAACAAGACTTGGAGCTGCAAGGCAGCATGAGAAGGTGAATGACAATAGATTATGATCCTATAAAGGAATTTCAATCTTCATGAATGACATGATACTTTTATATGTGATGATAAGATCAATGTTATGACCATCTCTGAGTTATCTGAGGTACAGTGGAGTTGTAACTTATAAGAAATGAGTGTATTGAGGAATTGGGAGGTTAGGATATTTGGGAGAGCATCTATCTATCTATCTATCTATCCATCTATCTATCTATCTATCATCTTGAAGTCCTCTAATATGAGCACAGAAAGTGAGAAGGAAAGAAAAAAAACTGAGCCAGGTTCTGAACTTGTGGAGGAATAAAGGAGAGTAACCTGGAGGTCTATAAACAATAACCACTAGAATCTGAATTGTGTTGTAAAAATGGATTGAATAAACTTCAAAAGATGAGAGACTACTGAAGGGTGATGAGTCCCTAGAGGAAGACCCTAAAAGTGAAAAAGGGCAACAGGGAATATTGCAACTCCACACCATGACTAGTAAGTCAGGGTTACGGGTGAACGTTCAAATAGTGCTCAAAAGGCAAGCCAGGGAACTCTGCCACCTGGAGGAAGCCAGGTCTCAGTGAGTGCAAGAAGACTGGAGGGATAAAGAAAAAGAAAAAAGTTTAAGATGAAATATAGTTTTTTATTTATGGAATTTCAGAAAGCATAGTAGAAGGGATGGGTAGATTGAAGAGGGCTCTGTTAAGTGTGATGGCTATAACTGAACAGTCAGTGGGGAATGGAGAACAGAGTTTGAACAACGAAAACTGAGGCATAAGAATCACTGGAATGGGTTGGCTATGATGGGGAGGATGTTAATCATTGAGGAATGAGTGTAGGTAGATTATCAACCTACTTTGGGGTTCTGCATCTAGAGTTGGCCCAGGAATCAGAGAGCTATGTTTGACTGGAAAAGGCAAAGGTGAGAGTCAAGGCCTGTGCAAATGTAGATGGCTGAAAAGGATTGCTGGAATGGCTGGAGAATTATGGAATGACTTGTAAGGGTGGCACACACAGAAAAGGCAAGTCCTGTGGTTTTACACTTGTGAAACAGATTGTGGAACCCAAGTTTAAGATCTCACATTTGTCCTTATTAAAGTTCATGTTATCAGATTTGGCTTGGTGTCCTAGCCTGTGGTGAGTTCTTTGAATCCAAAATATGCCATCCAATAGTTTAGCTCTATATCCTAGCATTGTAACATCTGTAATTTAGCAAGCATGTCTTCTATAACTTTATCTGTTACTAAATTAATAAAAATGTAGTTGAGTCAAGTTCAGATATGAAAGCCACTATTTGACATCTTCCAAATAGATATTGAACAATTAACAACCACTTTCTGGTTCCAAACCTGAATCATGTCTCTTCCTTTTATTTATAAGAGTAGCAAGGGTGGTTTTGTCAAATGTGACACCTAAATCTTGATAAATTCAATCTACAGTGTTTCCCAATTCTATCAATCTGGTAAGAATGGATAGAGACAGAAAAACAGAGAGAGAGAGAGACAGAGATAGAGACAGAAAAACAGAGAGAGAGAGAGAGAGAGAGAGAGAGAGAGAGAGAGAGAGAGAGAGACAAAGTCAGTCAGACAGAGAAATTAGCTCAGGCTGTTATTACCTGTCTTATTTTTTAAATTAAAGTTTCACTGTTGCTTTTTGTTTTGACATCAAATTATTTCCCAGTTTTCCCCTACCCTGCATATGCACATATATTTTCCTTGTAAAAAATGGAAAACAATAAAGAAAAAAGAACTGTATATGGCAGCATAAGTAATATTCTGTAACCAGTAATATAAGTAACATTCTCTCCTACCCTTCCAAACCCCATAAACTCTACCTCTGCAAAGAAAAGATTCTTTTCTCTATCTCTTCTTCAGGGCCAAAACTGATTATAATTACACAGTATTCAGCTTCTTTAAGTGTTCTTTTTTTTTTTTATCATTGATTGATCATGTGTTTTTTCCTGTTTTTACTTACTTCACTCTAAATCAGAACATGCAAGCCTTCCTATATATGTCTGTAATCTGTCTGTGTTTTCTTACACCATAAAAATATTCCATTACACCAGTATAATATAATTTGATCAGCTTTTCCCAAATTGATGGATATTTACTTGGTTTTCAGTTATTTACTATAACAACAACAACAAAAAAAAAAATGCTGCTATGAATACCTTTGCATATATATAGGATTCTTTTTTTTTAGTCACTGACTTTGTTGGGTGGGATGGGGTGGGAGGTTGGATGACCAGCAGAGGGATGTCTGGGCCAAAGGGTATAAATATTTAAGGGACATTTCTCATATAATATTAAATTATTTTGTTAAAAGTGTGAACCAGTTCATAGCTATCCTAACACAAATATTTAGTTTCCCATAATCTACACAAGTTTGACTATTTCAATTTCTTGTCATATTTCCCAATTTTCTAACAGTAGAATTATTTTAATTTATATTCATTTCAATATTCACTACGAAAATATTAAACTAAAATATTAAGCTGAATAAAATGCTTGGAATATTCTTGACAGCTTACAATGTTTGATAACTATATCTTTTGTTCACTTATCTATTGGAGAATGGATCTTGTTCTTATTTATTTGTAGTAGATCTCTATATGTTTTTTATTTCTCACTTTTATCCAAGATTTTTGAAGCCAATTTTTTCCCAGTTAGTAGATTTCTTCTTACTCTAGTTGTATGGTTTCTTTGTTTTTGCTTTTTCCTTCTTTTTTTTTCAAAAGCTGCTTTTAAAAAATTATGTAGAAAAATTACAAAAATTGTTTTTGGTAAAGCCTTACTGGTTCTGAGAGATTGCCGCTTCCTTCTGTAGATTATATCTACCATCCCTTTATTGATATATTCTATAATTTTATTAAAAATATAGTCATACTTGCTGCCCTGTAATTTTTAACTTTTGTTCAATTTCATTTTTTTTGAAAATGAAGATATTTATCCTTTTCTCTAGTTCCACAGAACCTCCTTTATTGCCTACAATTGTATTAGAGAATAGTGGCAGAGGCTTGGCTAACACAACTACAAGTTATCTAAATTCTTAACTATCTTCAGATCCTGTTTAATTGAATTCATGAAAGGCAAGAAGGTATTTTCTTACTCTCTCTCTCTCTTGATTTCTGATTAGTAATTTTTATTCTGTTCTTTCTGGACTCCAAATCATTCTCCTTGGCAGTGAAAACAAAAGCAAAACAACCATAACTTATGCTAGCCTGTTCAGCCTTACATGTGTGATGAATGGTAAGTAGCATAGTATCTGCACAGGCAGTTGACTTAAATGACCTCTGCTGGGGTGGTCCTACCATCACCCACCCTTTCTGCAGGGAATAGGAGCTTCATTAAAACTGTCAATAATCAACAAAAAAAATAGTGGCTGAGGTTTTTTTTTTTTTGGTGAAGAAAAAAATCACAAACGTAATCAAATCAATAAATATTTTTAAAAGACAAAAGTCAGATTATATGTTTCATTTGCGTTGTAGTTCTTCATCTTGACATTTTTACTTGTAGAATTCTTTTTCAAACAATAGGATCTAATATGTATTCAACACAAAAATGAAGAGCCTTCAAGAATAAGAAAATCAGGATATGCAAAGTGCTGACAAACCAGTGGTAACTGCAAGCTTCTCAATCATGCCTCAGAAGGATTTGGGTGCCCAAGACTTTCAAACTTATGTTACATTATTTTATTCAATATACCTTTCAATGTTAAACATCACAGCTCTGTCCATCATCAGATTAAAAAATCCATTATTGTCTGAACTAAGGATTTAATAGATAAATATATGACAAAAAGCTCTATCCATTTTGCTGAGCACATGTACTTTGAGAAATCTGTTAGAGTAATCATGGCTCATTATCATATGATATGCCCATCATATCATCATCATCATCATTATCATCATCATCATCATCATCATCATATTCCCAGTTTTAATGCAAGGTAAATGCTTCTTTGAAGTATTAAGAGATAAAGAATTAGTCTTTTAGCAAGAAAAATCAGGACTCAAGTCTTGTCCATGACATATACTACATGCACAACACTGGAGAAAGTCAAGTAAATTCTGAATGCACTAGACAACTCTTTAAGATTATAAATTATATATTAAAAAGGTACCCATCTGCACTGATAGAGAATTTTCCCACCTGGATGTTCTTTATATGAAAGAAAGCACAACCCACACTATCTCTATGTTTAACAAAATAGAAACTATTATATTTGATATAGCATGTATGTGTATGGCTTCTGTGAATACTTCTATCTTAACTAATTTGAAAGAAAGGTATAAAGAAGAAAATCTATGTATATCATATGAGTTTAAAAGTTGCACAAGTATAAGGAAAAGAAAAAATTGTTTAAAACAGATTTGTATTCTATACTGCACAACCCACTACCTACTGAAACCATTATGTATGGTTGGTGATCTGATTTATAAGCATGCCACTGTATTCAGGAGTAATGTTTCAGAAACAAAATTTGCCACATTTGAAATAAGGAAATACCATTCAAGAATTAGCTTTCTCTTCCAGAAACTTAAAAGTAACATTTTCCAAAGTTAAAATAAGTTCATTTTAACTATATTGAAGCAATGCTGATCATTGAAGAGATCAAGAAGTCTTTTTGCTTATATGTCTCAAGGTTTCCATGAACGTATGGTATACTTTTACCTTATAATCATGTGACAAGATGAAAACAAGTTTCTCTCTCTAGAGCAAATCTTACTTTGGGGTCCACAGACCCCCAAAATGTCTATTGATAGATTTCAAGGGGCCCATGAATTTGGATGAGAAAAGAAAAGATTCTTATGAATCATCCCAGATAGATCTATTCTATTCCTAATTTACAAAGGATTTTTTTTTAGAAATTTCTATGACCTTTGATGATCTCTCACAACAGAAGTAAAGTGGACCTTTATGATAGCATGGCATGCCTAACTCATGGAATCTTTTCTAATAAACTTTTATAAAGCTTCATTATAGACATTTTTTCCATGTAAGCTGATAGTAAATAAACGTTAATCATGCACCTACTTTGTTTCAGGCACTGTGTTTCACTGCTGTGTTCAAGAAGTATATTTCTTTTGAGTTCTTGGCAAAGAGAATCTGGAGAATCAACTCTTGAGCTATCATAAAATTCAATCCAATTATTTATCAATCGTGTTGAAGGAACAACAAAAATAACTTGCTTTTCCATAGTGCTTTCAGATGTACAAAGTATTTTATACAGCTTATCTCACTGACTGAAATATTTTGATAATGTTCCTTCCACCTTTCAGATTCTGTGATTCTGACTCTGTATTCTGACTTTTTATTATATACAAAATAAGTGAAATTTATTTAACACTTTAAAGTGTGCAAAATGTTTTAAACACATTATCTCATTTAAGTCTCTCAAAATCTCTCCATAATGTTGACCTCCTTTTTCTAAGAATGAGTTCCTTCCAGGGCTTCCATTTTAGGCATGGGCCAAGAATAATTATCCTTCATTATCATCTTGTCTCTGCTTCTGACTCTCCAAGTATTCTTCTCTTTTTATCTTCCATTTATATATTGTCTTTTCCCATTAGAAGGTAAGTTTGTTGAGGGCAGGATATGACTTGTTTTTTGTTGTATTTGTGCTTCCAGGCTTAGCACAGTGCATGGCACATAATAAGTTCTTAATAAGTACTTGTTGCTTGTTTGCCTGATTGCCAGTACATGTATTATTATGTTCATTTTATAGATGAGAATCATAGATCTAAAAGTGGGAGAGACCTCAGAAGATGGCCCAACTCTTTTTCTCTCTATTTTATAGGTGTGTAAACTAAGATGGAGGGTGATTAACCAACTTAATCATGTTCATAAAACCAGTAAGTGCCAGAAGGAAACTGAATCTGGGACTCCCTGATTCCAAACATACAAAATCTTAATTATTTGAGATTCCTATCATGAACAGGTTATAATATAAATATTACCTCCCCCCCAAAATAAAATGTACCCTTGGAATGACATACTAATAATTAATGTAAGTACTTTGAAGGTAGGAACTGCCTTTGCCTTTTTTTTAATTCCCAGTATTTAGCACAGCTCCTGGGATGCAGTAGGCACTTACTAAATGTTGATTGATAAGTATAATTTTAATGAAAATAATCCTAGTGAAAATCTAATTGTAAAAAAAAAAGTATCATACAAAGCAAACTTCTACACAATACATAACATTTTCCATCATATTTAATTAGAAAAAAAAACCTATCATTTTGGGTCGCTAGGAAGTACAGTGGGTGGATAGAGAGAAGGGCCTCAAGTCAGGAATATTCATCTTGCTGAGTCGAAATCTGGCTTCCGACACTTATTAGCTCTGTGCCCCCGGGCAAGTCACTTAGCTTTGTTTGCCTCAGTTTTCTCATCTGTAAAATGAGCTGGAGAGGGAAGTGGCAAACTACTCTAATATATTTGCTAAGAAAACCCCAAATAAGGTCACAAAGAGTCAGGCAGAGCTGAAATGACTGAAGAACAACAATAAACTATTGTTTTAGAGAGATTTGGATTTTTATGGGGGATTATTTTTTTTAGTTTTTAATAGCATTTGCGATTTCAACAATGATAACGTGATAAACAATTGATAAATAATTACAATATATCTAATAAAAACAAATATTTTAAAAGATAGTATCTATGGGTCTTTCAAGGTTTTTGCTTTTGTCTATAAATGAAAAATAGAATCTTCAAGAATTCAAACCCATTGAAAATGTGTTATACAAAAGTAGTCATTAATTCCTAAAAAGATTTTAGTTGAGTGAATTATATTAGAACAACATTTTCTGCTGGAGTAAGCAAATTTGATTTTTCTCCTTCCTACGTTTTCAAATGTTGAATACTGTGAGGATGTTTAAAAGGCCAAAACAATTGGGAGACCATTCAAAAAAGGTTAACTTCTCATGAGATCTGAAGTTAATTTCTGTCAAAAATCTGTAAAATGTATGCTCATTTTGGTACTGTAGGGTAATATCTCTATGAACAAAGAAAATACATTGTACTGACACACTATGTCTTCTGAAACTGTTAAAAGGTTTAACTGTTTTCTGAGACATAGGAATCTGTTCTAAGGAAGGTCTTCTGTTACTAAAATATTACTAAATATGGACTTGAATAACATGAATGATACAAAATGAAAATTAGCAATACAAATGGATATGGACAATACAAATGTACTCAAAGCTGAGCCTAGCATCTCTTTCTCTCCATTGCTCTCCACTCCTTCCTTTATAAAAGATTACAGTAATATGTTATATTTCTATAGGAACAGGACAAGATTATAATATATTCCTGTAGGAACAGAAATACATTATTGAAGCAAAAACAAGAATCAAAATGCATTTTTTTATTATTTTTGCTAGCTCCTGATCAGTTAAATAAATTAGGGTGTTTCAACACTATTTACATGCTAGATTTAGCATCAAATATCTTTTTAAAATGACAACATTCTCTTCCTCTTGCCTTTCATACTGCACTGGATAAAGGAGGCTGCTTTTACCTCCATACTAGCTCTGGTCCACACCTATGTGGATGACTACCTACAGCTCCAGCACAGGGTGAAATTAAAGATTGTAAGATAAGGCAGACTTACTGAGCCATTTACTTGTTAGCATTCACCCATACAGTGGACTCGCTTTCTGCACTAACATGAGCTTTACACATAATCAAAAGAACTAGAAAAATAGGGATTGAATCTATGGAAAGCAACATGTTGAATCCTTCATTCCTTTGAACTTTCATTATTCTTGCTTTATCAATTCCCAATTCTATTTAACTCCCACTATGTGCTTTCTCCATTCTTGGTCCTCTGCTGCTAATCCTTTCTAGAGAAAGTTATAAAACTATTCTGATTGAGTGCACTACAAATTCACATATCCCAACCTCAGTTGGA
Organism: Notamacropus eugenii; assembly: GCF_028372415.1. Taxonomy (NCBI): domain Eukaryota; kingdom Metazoa; phylum Chordata; class Mammalia; order Diprotodontia; family Macropodidae; genus Notamacropus; species Notamacropus eugenii. Next base: position 134,215,861 of record NC_092875.1, on the reverse strand, counting down.
ATTTCAAGATTTCATAGAAGTTGTTCTGTTTATCTCACTAATTTACCATCTAAGCCATTCCAACTTTTTCCCTCACCATTCTTCTTTCCACTCTCTCCTTCTGCTCCTGAACATGTGTTCCTTCTTCATTCTAAGTTTCATCTTTCCACATGTATTCTTGCCTATATTCTCTGAAAATTTGCTTTACAAATTTTGTTTTTCTCATTCATGTTCAATTTCTCTTTGCACACTGCCTACACACATGTTTAAGTTCCCGTATCCAAACAACAACAAAACACACTTCCTCCTCTAGCAATGAATAGTTTTCTCTCTACCTATCCCTTCATTGCTAAATCTCTCAAGGGAGCCAATTGTCTCTCTTCATCCCTGCATTTGTAGATTTCTTGCCAGAAGACTTCCCCGCTCTGTAGATTCCTGGCTTGTATGGCCCTCTCTTCAGAATGGGGAGTCCCTGCTCTGGACCACCATTCTGTGGTACCCTTTGGGCAGCTGGCAGCAGAGTGCATAGAGTTCTGGACCTGCTCGACCTGAAGTGAGGAAGATCTTAGTTTAGGTTCTGCCCCAGACTCTTACTAGCTATTTGATATTGGACAAGTCACGTAAACTCTGTTTGACTCAATTAATTTTGCAGTATTTATTCATAGATGGCTGAGCCTGTTTACCACATCTGGAGGTCCTGTTTCCTTTTGTTGTTACTGTTTTTTCTCTTGATATATTTGTTTATGTTTAAGTTCTTTGAGATTTCTTCTTCCTGGGATTTTTGGTGCTTTCAGTTTATTCTTCCTCCACTTAATTTCCTTACTGCTCGCTTCTGACTCCCTACCTTCTAGTTGTGGCTTCTTTGGGGACTGGATCTCATAGTGTCTCAGTTTTCTCTCATACTGGGCAATTCTCAGTTCCCCAGCCTAGGTCTTTGCTCCCAACTGACTTTTGGGTGTTCAGAACTGGCCCCAGGTGGGTACTGGGATCTTTTCCCTGGCTTGGTGAGTTACTACACAGCTCCCCAGATGCCCAGTGATGTGCTCGTGACCTGTTTCACTTCTGTTCCTCAGTTTTCTGGCCTGACACCAATAGTTCAAAACTTAGCTTTCCTGGCACTGGCAGAGGCTGTTTTCCCTGGCAACAGTATCATCAGGCTTTTGTTCCTGTGGCAAAACTGGTTTTGAGGGGCAGAGGAAACTTCTATAACTTGGACATGGGACTGAATGTCCCTGGAAAAAGGGAGGTAGTACTAGGATATTAAATAGGTTGTGATGTATTGCTGCATCTTATCCTCTGGTCTGATAGTACAGTTTCACTACCAGTAGCACAGGAGATAGGGGAGCGATGCTGAGTAGCTCAGCGTCAGTGAGTATCAATTCTTTGACTTGGGAGGTATTTTTTTTTATCTTTTTTGGATTCTGGGTGTTCTAGACCAGAGAAACAGAAGCATTGCTTTAATTTTGGTAGAAAATTTTTGTTTTGGAGAGTTTGAGGGCTGGTGGAACTTGGACAAAATATTTAGTCTGGCATCATGTTGCTCATGTGACCCAATTCTCTAAGCTTCCACTAATTACTTCCTAATCACCAAACTCAATGACTTTTTCTAATCCTTGAGATCTGTATTATTTGTGAGTGATGGTATGATCTAGAAGAAATCATCTTAGACTTGTAATAAATGGAGATCTGATTTCAAATCTAAGTTCTAGCACTAATTATTTTTTGTAATCTCCTTAAACTCTCTTAACTACAGTGTACTCATCAGTAAAATGGATATGAAAATATATTTAGTACCTATCTAATGAAGCTGTTCTGAGGATCAAATGATATAAAGTATGTCTAATTCTCACTTGATAGAGTTGGTCATTCCTTTTTTGTTGAAATATCTTTGGCTTGCATGATATTATTCTCTCCTGAGTTTCCTCTAACATTTCTGGGTAGTCTTTTTATATTTCTTTCATTGATTTCTCTTGTTTTCCTTCCCTTTAAATAATGATGGAAGATAGGCTTTGGTACTTGACCCTTTTCTCCCCACTCATTATATATATTCTTCCTTGATCATGCTATCTAATCCTATGACTTAAAGTATATCCATTGAGGGGACAGCTCTCAATTGTATATGTTAAAGTGTTTTTCTTTAGGGGGAAAGGAAGGTGGAGGAGAAAACTTAAAACTTATGAAAGTGAATGTTGAAAACTAAAATAAATAAATTTGTTATTTTTTAAAAAGTATATTCCTTACCTGAGCTTTAGAACTGTATTTGCGATGGACAGTTTGATATTAATATCAATAGGTTCTACTAGTCACTCAAACTCAAATGGATCTATGATCTGATCAAATTTGAGAGAAATTGATATCATACTATTATATTAATAATTAATTATTAATTTGTGACCCATCTTTTTCCTCGTATTTTTGTTAAGACTCCACTCCTAAAAAGGTTGACAATCAGTCCCACTCATGACTGAGTAATATGATTACTCATAGCCCCCATATGAGAAATCTAATATCTATTTAGAGTATAAATAGAATCTAGTACGTGTGGCTTCTTTCTCTGGTAGAAAGAAACCCATCCTTGATTGCCTCCATTAGAGTTTAGGGCAAGAAGAAACCAAACCAGAGAGAACCTGGTTGGAGATACCAAATGCCTTGAGGTTGTTGAGTTTTATGACCAAGTCATGTTCTCAGTAAGAAGAGCTGAAGACTTTTAGGGTATCTCCTCATTATATGTCTACCAAACAGGATTGGGTTTTACTTATCAAGGAAATTCCCTATCACAAGGTATGCACCTGATTTAAGGTACTTCAGAATCTCTTTTGGCATCTTTGGTTACCAAGAGAAACTACCGACCATCACTTTATTGATTATTGGCTAGCCTCATTAATAAATTAATTAATTACACTTGAAAATCGTGTCTCTTAGGTTTTATTCATGACAATTTGAACATACCTTCAAATGATGCAGATACCAACTCATCCATCTTCTGACCTGCCTGGGCAAGTTTTGTTTCTATCTTGACATAAATTCACTATATGGAACATACTTAATGTTCTAAAGATCTTCTTTGAATTCCTCAGACATCATAAGGATAAAGCAAAAAACTCACTTACATCACTTGCTACATGATAATAATCTTTTTTTAAAATTATGCAACAATGGCAGCCTCTAACCTATTCTTATCCAAAGTTCCTCATTTTTAAAATGCTGTAACCTGCTTATACCTACCATGTACATTTCCATTTTCTACGTATCAGGCAATTTCCATTTTCAATGCATCAGTATCTTGAAAACATATGACAATACCTCAAATTCAGGATGTACAAAATTGAGCTTGTCATCTTAAGCAACTAACAAGCTCCTTTTCTTAATTTCTCTATTTTTGATCAATTATCACCTCATTGCTAATCAACAAGGCCTACATATCAAATAAATTTTCTGATTTCTTCCTGATTGTCAATGTCCAAGTATTTATCTAGTCCTGTCAGTTTATCCCCTACAGTGTTTTGTGTCTACTCCCTTCTTTCTATTTACACAGCCACTTTCTTATTTTAAGCCATTGTTATAATCTTTATGGAATATTAAAATAATTTAATTGATCTCCCTACCTCCAGTGCTCTGCTTGTCTGTTCCATCCTGCAAAATGACATCAGATTAATTTTTCTGCTTAAAAATAATATGAATTTCCATCTTTGCCAAACAACTCCTTACCATGAGTGAAAAATTCATTTTTGAATGAGAACTCAAGAAACCTATCTGCTACCTGGAAAAAGCAGAGAATTTGAAGATACTAGACTTGTTTTTATCTCTTGATTTATCTACTTACTACCTGTGTGACCTTCTCTTTAGATCTCAGTTTGCTCATCTGCAAAATGAAGAGGACAAACTCATTGATTTCTCTAGTCTATTTCAGCTCAAAATCCTATGAAATCCACTCTAGCTTGTACTCTCAGCATTAGTTCATTTTGACCATCTGTAAATCCAGACAAAACATGCTGAAGGCAAAATCTTTCCTGCTGGACAGCCCAAGCATGGCAAAAGCACACTCAAACTCTGCAATAGTGATGTAAATCCTAGAACAACTTTTTTTAATGAGGTGCAGAGTCCCTTGAGTTGCTGACACGAAGTGAAAACAAACACAGCATCAATACCTTCATAGATAAAGGACATAAACCTTGATAAATAAGGAGACTTTTTTTCACTGCAATTTATATTATGATTGATTGGGAAAAAACACATGCCTAAGTTTAATAGAGTATTCAAAATTCTGAAGTCTTTATTACTAATTAATTTCTTCTGTACCACCATGATGTATCTTAGATCAGGATATTAAGATTTTAACAAGCTATTTCAAGTCAGACTTCTATCTTTTGGGGAAAAAATTCAGTATAATTTCTGGTAAATAATCAGTGAGCAACTAAAAACAAAATTCATGCTTGAAGTTGCTAATAGCCTTATAAGAAAAGAAAATACCAATTTTATAGAAATGAAAAATAAAACAAAATTATATTAATGAAAAGTAAATAATACAAATTTTAATACAAATATATCTCACATTTACTTTGCTCAGTGCTTTCCTCACAGCTCCATGGGGGCATATTGTGTTATTACTATTATTATACAGATGAAAATTCCATGTTTAACTAGGTAATAGAGTTAATGGGTATTGGAAAGATCTGAATCCAGATCCAAGCATAGCACACTCTCTCTGTTACTGGGCTGACATATTATAGAAAACATCAACAATAGAAACAAATAAGACCAGTTTTAATGAGTGGAGTGAAAAGCACTTAGTGTAATCCTGAAGTTTATGATGTCCAATTTAGAACAGAATTTCCATATGTTTTAAATGCATTAACTTGGGGAAACGATGTCTTAGTTGTAAGGAATTTGCTTATAGTACAATTGTAATATGAAAAAATAATCTTCACAATAAAATGTATTATTTTTCTGCTGAAACCACCTTTTCATTGGCACATTATTTTAATAATACATTTCCATGCAAAGTATGGAAATGTATTTAGCAAAAACGTGTAAGCAAGTTAATTGAGCAAACACTAAGACACACCTCAGCTATTCTCAGTACATGTAGATATGATTTAAAGGGCAAATGCTAAAAAAAACCTCAAAAAACAGTTCCACATTAATGGTCTTTATTGAATTCTTCCTCCAATGTCTCCCAAAATCTCTGAGGATATTCCAGATTCTGAAAAGTTAGTTCAGGTGAGTAAAAACAGCCTTAAAATGTGAAAACAGTCCAAGGACAGATTATACACATATCTTATAGAGACCAGCCGACCTAAGTTTGGTGAAGCATATAACTAGGTGATAAAGATTTTTTTCTTGGTCCTAGAAACTCTTAAATACAACCCACTAAGCAAGAGAGGGGTGGAAAATCTTCATTTGTGGAAAGAGTATATGCACCAATGAAGCAATATATCCTTAAAGTATTGAAATGCAGAAATAGCAAGAATTCTGTGATTATTGCTTAACTCTGCTTTTGGAGAGAAATTCAATAGTTGAAGATACTGGGAGGACATTGTTGGCATAGAGATAAGTGCTAATAGATTAATAGGATTTTAAAGTTTAGACCTAGTAAGAACCTTGAAGAGTATCTAGCCTGATCCTTGCAGAAAGTTAATACCCAGAAAGTTTGTATTTACACAGGATCACATAACTACTAAGTAGAAGACTTGAAATTTGGAATCCAGTTTGTTAACTCCAACTACAGCAGTGATAAGATGAAAAACACAAGGATATATTCAAAGGGCAGTATCTAACACTGATTTCTTCTTCTGTAAAAATTCCCTCACTTAGAATCCTAAGAAGGTCTAGAGTCCTTTCTCATACTACCTCTAGGCAATGTCTTCACCCTCAGATCTCATATTATTTTGTTTTTTATCTGTCTTATTACAAATTCCTATGTTTCATATTTAATTCTTTACCATACTTAAATAAATGTGTATATTTTAGGTTATAACTTTGGTTTGTATTTCTAGACATTTTATACTCCTTTCACACACAGTTCTTTATGGGTGACATAGTAGAGAGAGTATGACTTGGAATCAGATAAGCCTGAGTTGAAAATTTGCCCACAGTCACACAGTTAGTAATTATCTGAGGCAAACTTTTACCTCAGTTTCTTCATTTGTAAAACAAAGATAATAATATCACCTACCTCATAGCATTGCAAGAATCAATTTTGGTGACATACTTAATGCATTTTATAAATCTTAAAGAACTACATGCCAAGTCAGCAGGCATTTATTAAGCACTACTATGTTCCCAGCCTTGTGCTGTGTGTTGGGGCTTAATATAGTGCTGAAGAAAGGTAAAAGACTGTTTCTGTTCTCAAGGATCTCACAATCTAATGGGTGAGATAACACTCAAGCAATTATGTACAATATACCCGGGGGAAACTAGAGATAATTTCAAAAGGAATGAAACAAAATTAGGAAGGACTGGGAAAGGTTTCCTGGAGAGCATACAATTTTAGCTGAAGTTTGAAGGGAACCAGGGAAGTCAAGAGGCAGAGATGAGGATGGAAAGAGATTTGTCATGGGAGACAACCAGTAAAAATAGACTTAGGAGATGGAGTATCTTTTGTGAGGAACAACAGAGCGGCTAGTGTCCTTGTATCATATAGTCCCTGCGAAAGTGAGATTAGGGTAAATGTAGGAAGGTTCTTAGTTATGGAGGGATTTAAAAAACAAACAGAATTATTTTATTTAATTCTGGAGGCAACAGAGAGCCACTAGAGATGACAGTTTGGGGAAGGGGGGTGTCAAAAGTTGGACTTCAGTTTTAGGAAGATCAGTGAATGAAGGATGGGCTGGAGTAAAGAGAAATTTGAGCCAGGGAAACCAGTCATCAAAGTATAACAACAGATCAAGTGTTAAGTGATGAGGGCAAGTACCAGAATGGTAGAAGAATCAGAAGAAAAAAGGGAGATATCACGAAGGCAAAAATGAGAGGATTTGACAACTGAGTGGATAAAGAGGAAGACAAGAGAGACAGAGAGAGAGAGAGAGAGAAAGAGAGACAGAGACTGAGAGAGACAGAGACAGAGGCAGACAAAGACACAGAGAGAGACAGAGACACAATGAGACAGAGATACAGAGAGAGACAGAGACACAGAGAGAGACATAAAGACAGAGACATAGAGAGACAGAGAGACATACACAGAAAGACAGTCAGATACAGAGGAGAGAGAGAGAGAGATAAGACAGAGACAAAGACAGATTCAGAGAGATAGAGACAGACTGAGAAAGAGACAGAGACAGAAAGACAGAAAGACAGAGACACACAGACAGACAGAGTAGAAAGACAGTGAGAGAGAGCAAGAGCGAGAGAGAGAGAGAAGAGGGACAGATACAGATACAATGACAGAGACAGAGAGAAGAGTTAAGGATAATACCCAGGTTGTGAGCCTAGATGACTGGAAGATTGTATCCTTGATAAGAAGAGGGAAAATCAGAAGAAGGGAGAGTGGGATAAAATTATGAGTTCAGATTTAGATATGTTGAATTTAAGATGAGCACGGGACATTTAATTCTAGATGTACACTAGATAGCTGGAGATATGAGACTGGAGGTCAGGAAAGAGGTCTGAGAGTCATCCGCACAGAGATGATAATTGAATTCCTAGGAGCTAATGAGATCACCAAGAGAAACAGCCGAGAATGACAAGTAAAGTGTGCCCAGTATAGAATTTTCAGGGATGTCCATAGTAGCAAGTGTGACCTGGATGAAGATCTAGAAAAGGAGACTGAGTCAAACAGGTAGGAAGAGAATCAACAGAGAACAGTGTCACAGAAATCTGGAGAGAAGAGTCATCAATAAGAAAAGGATGATCCACAGGGCCAAAGGCTGCAGATTGGCCATTAGATCTGACAGGTAGATCATTGGTAACTTTGGAAAGAGAACCTTCAGTTAAATGGTGATGTTAGAAGACAGACTGCAGAGTTAAGAGAATGAGAGTAAAGGAAGGGTAGGCATCCGCTGTCCATGGCCTTCTCAAGGAGTTTGGAAGGATTGCAGAATTGTATAGATTATCTTGGGCAAATAGATTAGTGAGGTGTAAAAGGACTGCAATGCTTAGAAAAGTCTCAACTGATATCAAGCAACAAAAATTTGTAGTGAACACAATCAACAGAGTTTCATGATTTTATCAACTTTTTTCACCAGCATGGGATTAGGAGAAAAGGCGATGGATGATATTTAAATGCTGTGATCATTATTATTACTAACAAATCTATACACATACACACACACACACACACACCCCTGTAGTTGTTATTGTTTCCATTCTCATCTTTGAAATTACCTTTTATTTATTTTGCATCTAATTATCTATGTACATGTTACTTTCCCCACTAAAATGTAAGTCTCATAAGAACCACGATGATGATATTTTGTCTTTGTATGCTACTTTAGCATCTGAAGTACAAAAGGCATTAAATACATTATTGTCAAACTGAATAGACAAAATATTTGTTGGGATGAATTGGATTGCTTTTTTTGACAAGAGGCCTCTAGAAAGAAAGAAAAAAGAAAGAAGGAAGGAAAGAGAAAGAAAGATTTCTTATGATATTTATCCATTTGGTGGTTATATGGAGCTGAGACATACATTATAAGTTTTCATTTAAAACTAACAACTGATCCATATTTTATGATAAAAGGGGGCTTTCCTGGTGTGGGGGAAGCCTGACATATTAATAGAACTAAATTGCTTTGCTAAGTTTCTATGTATTCTGCTGATAAAACAACTCTCCAACTCATATTAGACTCATGGTTTATACACTTGGTTTCCTTTGAAAATTAAAAGCCTGACCTAGAAAAAAAAAGCAAACTGTTCAGGGACACCATCTTAGGAGTTTGGTTGTTAACCACCTGCTGTCCCCAATAAATCAGACAGCAAACTACTGATCCATGTCACAGCATTTTAACCTTTCAATTCTTGGGAACCAAATGTCTGCAAACTAGACGTTTTCAGTTGAATCTACCCAACAAAACACACCTTGTTTCATGTGAAATAGATCATGCTAAAGGTTTGGGGGTTTTTAAGGAAGAATATATATAAACTTAATCAAGTGAAAATTATAGGTTGAAGATGTACTACGAGGCTCTCGAATGTGCTTAAGTTTCACAATGTCTTAAGAGATGTGTTGAAAATTCTTTGTTTGGACATATTAAGCCTAGTTACAATGGTTCAGAGTTATGAGTAATAAGTATATTTCAAAAATAATTTTATGCAATTTCCTGTTGTAGTTTTGTCCTCATCTTTGCCTCCAAAGATTCCTGAAGTATCACAGGTAATAATTTAACCTGAAATAGTTTTCTAAATTGATGGAGCCAATTAAATATGACCTTATAAATACAATTATTAAGCATCATTAAGGCTTCATTTTTGTCCATTTCACCAAAGAAAGGAATTTAAATCATCAGCTCCCTCTTACTCTGTTCAGTGTTTAATCTACTGAACATATTCACAGAACAAACAATCTAGTAAGGAAGTATGTGCTTTCATAATAGCTAAAATTTATATAACTATATTATAACACTTTAAGAGTTACAAAATGCTTTATATTTGTTATCCCTGTGGTAAATTGAATTTATTACCTCCTTTATACAGATGAGGAAATTAAGTATTAAGTGACTTGCCCAGAGTCATGCAGCCAAGTGTCTAAGGCAGAATTTGAACTCAGTTCTTCCTCACTCCAATTCCCACTCTGTCCTCTAGCTGTCATTTGGAGATTTGTTGGATTTTAGAAGCCTCAGAGTCCCTTTGAACCCTCTAACAGGTCATGTAGTCTAAATCTGATATTTAGATGGATGAAAACCTAAAGTGTTAAAGACAGAAGCTTGTTTAGCTAAGTTTTTATTATCTCCATGGGCTGGAGATGTTCAGCCTTACTTGAGGGTTTTTTTCTGAATGTTTAATCACCTCCATAATTCAGTTTTCTTCATATTTCCAACCAAAGAGAATCTGTGTTATTATTTCTTGCTCATGACTGAAGATGATATGGGTTCTACTTCTTGTATGTAGCCCCTCACATCCTTTAAGGAAATCATTAGTTTTTCATTAGTCTAATCTTCTAGTTAAAGACATTAAGTTCCTTTAGCCAATATTTAAATTAGTGATTTTCTATTACTTCTGCGAAAAGTTCTCCATTTAGTTTTTAAAGTCCTTCCCAATCTGGTCCCAACCTGTCCTTCTAGCTTCATCAGTCATTTCTCTCATTCCTTTCTCTGTGATCCAGACACACTAATCTCTCTATTCCTCACACATGTCATTTCATCTTTCAACTCCCATAACTTACGTTAGTAATCCTCTATGCCTCTCTCCCTGCCTTTCTTATAGAGTTTCTTTTAGATGTTGTTCAGGTACCACTTCTAGTTGAGGTCTTTCCTGATTCCCCTCTCCCACATTACAACTATCCTAGCTTCAAACTAACCATACAATTATTTTAACTACTTTGTGGGTATGTATATGTGTATATACACACATACACCCACAACTATATACAAACTTTATATTGGTTGCATATATATCATGTGTATAATATATTTGTGTGTATACTATTATTTGTATTTGTTACTTCTACCAGTGTAAGGAATGTGAGGTCGTTGCAAGTATCGATTGTTCTATTCTTTGTAATTATTCTGCTAGAGCATAGCAGTGCCTGATCAGCTGAAGGCCCTTAGCACTTATTAATTGATTATTTCATTGGGAATCCTTCCAAATTTCTCAAATACTTTTGTTCTTTTTCAGAACTTCCCCTATCCAATTGTCTATAAAATTCAACATGTATAAATAAAATTAGAATGAAAACTTTAGCAAATACCCTACACTGGTTACTAATAGTGTGCAAACAGTTAAGTCAAGATAGATGAATGCTGGTGACGAATCCTGTTTAACTTGTGGTCCCTGCATAGCTTTCTTATATACTTTCTCCTATCCAGCATCTAAAGAATTGATTTTTTTGCTGTATATTTAAGTATGCATATCCCATCAAAGACATCCTATTTTTCAAGAGTTCTTTTCATCTGTCTGAATTAAGTTGTATTCTATTTCAACTTCAGGCATTAACAGTTCCAATCAATTTAAGCTAAAGCTGTATTAATGCCAACTAAGTGGTCTGCCTATTTTTTGTACATGGTGAATTTCCATATTCTTTATGTGTTATGTATATCATGGTTCCTTGAACATTTGTGGGTATGCAATAAATATTTTATTTGAATCAGTGTAATACAGAATTGCTGGGGATGGAAGCTCAGTTCCAGGTGGACAGTCTCGGGCGGGTAAAGGTGGGAACTTCTAAATCTTAGAGTTCTCACGAGACCCCCCAGGAAACGACTGGGAATCGAGGTGAACAGAGCTATCTCGTGTATTTCCGCCTCTTCCCGTGAGAAACGTGATGGGAGAGAGCTCTCCCCGCCCTCGAGATTGTCCCGGATCTGGGCACACTATTGTTATCTAACAGCACGGTATTCAGATGCAAACTATGCTGCTGGAGAGTTTAAGTAGGATCAGGAAAGCCTGAAAGCTCTCTGGGGCAGAGGGGCGCGGAGCGGTGAGGACAACAAGGCTCCGCTTTTCCTCTCTCCTCTCTCCCCTCACCCTCTCTCCACGCTTATACTTCTACTTCCAATCTCTTATTGTAAGATCTTTGCCTCCTTGGGAGATTCTTCGCTCCCTCCTAAGGAAGAATTCCCCTGCACTTGTAACTAGACCCTGAAATAAAGCTCAACCCTTGTTCGACTCTGGAACGTCCTTTCTCTCATACGAGCATCCGGTTTGGCCAACCGAAGACCTCGGGAGGTGAGGTAAGAAGACTCGGGTAGCCCTCAGGCCTCTAGGCCTGGCACAGAATGTAAGCTACTACAGGGTAAAGACTGTTTCATTTTGTTCTTTGCATCCTTAGAGCCTAGCAGAGTGCCTAGCTAGCCCAAAGCATGTGTTTAATAAACGTTTGCTGACCAAATGTTATGTGCAAAGGACTACCAGGGACAAAATAAACAAATATCACCACCACCACCACCAACAACAACAAACCACTTACTTTCTTTTATTTTCAACAATGTGGAGCACCACCCTTCATGTGTGCCCATATCATGCAACTCTAATCTATGCCCCTCTATAAGTTTTTCACAGTGGTTCCAGCCATGATATGGGTGCTTTCCTCCATTTATTTTAAGCCAGAGGATGCCAGTGCAGCATATTGACCATCCTTTGCTAGACTGGTTTTTTAATCTGTTGAACAGCCCACCTTTTTTTCTCTCATACAAATATTTATTGGATAGAATTTCTGATTCTACTTCTTTCCAATTCCAATGCCATAGCATTCACCATGCTCTTTGGGTCACCCTTATTTTCAGTCTCTCAGTGACAACAGTGTTCCATTACCTGAGCCATACAATAATATCAGAGGAATAACAGTATTTAAAAAAAATAGACCTCCATTTCAGGAAGAAATTTGAGGTCATTAGAAGAACTTTGCACTTTCCCAAAGGCAATCCTGCCAGCTTTCCCCTTTTTATTTAATTCTGATATTATCCACCTCAGTTGGATTGCAGATTCATTTGAGTATTTGAACTTTCTTAGAGGGCATTAGTCTATTTTCATTCAGTAGGGGCACCCAAATATTTGTAGATAATGATCTAGGAATTTTAAAGCAGGAAGGAGTCTTCCAAGGTCATCTGGTTCATTCTATTGGCTTCTAGCAGAAATGAACAACCTAGCCCACAGAAAGAAATTATGCTATTTTTTAAAGTCTCTTACAGAAGGAAATTCTGCGACTCTTCAGTAACTCATTCTAATATTAACTTTCACTGCCAGGAAATTCTACCTTTTATCTAGTCTAAATTCCTATTTTGTCATTTCAGCTCATTTCCTCTTGTTCTGTTCTCAGTAGGGATTGAGAACAACTGGTTGTCATTGTTCTTGAAAACCCTTTGACTATCTGAATACCATAACTAAATATTCTCTTAACCCTTTCTTCAGGATGGAAAACATCTAAAATATGTATACATACATACATACATATATATATGCGTGTGTGTATATACATGCATATACACACATATATGTGTATATATATGTATACATATATATACATATATGTGCGTGTGTGTATATACATGCATATACACACATATATGTGTATATATATATATATATATATGTATATATATATACTTTTCATTCCTCCCTCCTTGCTCCAATGACAAAAGTACCTTTATACTAAACTAAAAAAAAAACAATGCAGCTCAACAGAAATATACTAAATGCACAATATTATTAATTTAGAACCATAGGTAAACTAATCTAACCACTCTCTTTTTATAAAAGAGGAAGCCGAGGCCCAGTGATGCTTAAAACAATGTGCTAGGCATTGGATATAGAAAGATAACTCCAAGGAACTCAGATTCTATAGGGGCAGTCTATGTCAAGTAACCATAAGAAGACAGAAGAAGAAGAATTTCTCTCATGCCTTTCTCCTTATCTCCACCTTTTAGAATCTCTGGCTTCATTAGAAACTCAGCTCAAATGCTACCTTCTGTAAGAGGCTTTTCTGGGACCCCCACTCTTCCCTCCCCATACCTACCTAACTGCTAGGATGCCTTGTCCTTTTCGATTGCTTCTACCTACTCCATATACATACTATATGTACTTTTTTATGTCTCCTCCATTATAATATGAATCTCCTTAAGAGCTATTTTTTTTTTTTTGCTTTTCCTTTGTCTCCTTAGTTCCTGCCATACAGTTACTGCTTAATAAATGCTTGCTTGGTTGATTAGGTATACAAGAGGCTAAACAAAGAGATATTAAAGTTTAAGGAAGGTAGGTATTCCTTTGTGGTAAGAGGGGGGAAGAGAAAATGTGCAAACCCTATTTTAAAAGTCAAAATTTAAAACAAAAATTATTGTCTCTAGTCCAGAAAGCAGTCTCTGTTGATAAATGAGACTCTTATGGAAAGACATTATTGGGTCACTAAAGTGTCATGGAATATGCTAGCACTTAATGACTTCTAAGAAATAAGACGCCTTCTTAACTAACTTAATAAGAAGGAGGAAAGGGCCTAAGTAATTCTCCATTTACTGTACTAGAGTCGCTAGGGTACTGTTTACTGCTAGAGTAGATGAAGTCGTTCCCTGATGGCCTAAAGAATCAATATACAGCTTTGGGCACCTAATTGACTATTAAGGAGTAACTTTGTTAGGTATTTTGGATAATTTCACTTAACTTGTACTGTTGTTCAATATTCTGTTTCACTGTTTTAAAATCAACTTTATGTTATAGGGTTCATATGAGTTCCATTTGACAGAAAAATTATTGCATTCATTTATGGTATAAAATGAACATGTCACAGTAAAGCAGTCAGGAATTTTGAGATGGATTTTCTTCAACTAATTGCTGCGAAAACGATCTGTTACTCTAAGGTAGTATCTCTTAGAATGAATGTATTGAAAGAACAGAGATGTTCATTAGCGGAAAATAACAAACTGTGAAATAAACTGAAAAGGACATGAAGCCTTTTTCTGATCTCTGAGCTTTTAGTGCTTTCCTAGGAAAAATATATTACTTGAAATATACTTATATATGAGCAAATGGAAATGGTTGGAAATGACCACAAAGGCTATTTAGATGAAGCCTGTCATTTTAAATATGGGGATACTGAGGCACAAAGATGATAATTAACCTGACCAAGGTCACATCGCTAGAAAACACACAAGGCAGAATTTGAACCTTGTTCATCTGTTTCTTCTCATGTTCATTATTGCTTATATGTTACCTCTTTTGATAAAGTGTAATCTTCTTAAAGGCAGTGATTGTTTCTCATTTACCTTTTCATTTGCCTCAACACAGATATTAAACACATAAGTACTTAATAAATCCTTACTGAATTAATTGAAGAGGGAGGAAAAAATGGTATTTCAAGGAAGAAGAAAATCTGGAGAATTGTGATAGTTTACACAAGAGATCAGCCTACCTCAAAAAAAAAAAATGCACACACAAACATACACACACACACACATGCACAATTTTTTTAATGTCATTCAAACAAAATTCAATTTTGCATTGTGAAATAGGCCGTTTAGAAGAATTGTGACCCACTCAAAACTAGTAGTAGTTCATATCATGAATGTTTGTTCAGCTTATTCCAATGAAGTACCATGTCCTTGATTAATTATTATGTGGAAGAATAATATGATTTTTTCCACTATGTTAACTTCTTATCATAGAAAGGCCAGGGATATCCAGCTGACCCAAGACCATGATTTCTATCCTTATTATCCTAGACATCTTGTCATCTGCCCTGTCTATGCCTGTTGCCCACCTGCATCAGTCCCCTCCAGACCAGATTTCCAGAAATCATGTCGTCCCCATCCCTATGGGAACTAATCCTTCCAGTTTTGGAAATTTTACCTAGGGCTGCATTTTCCTTATTGGTGAATGAGTGAATAAGCACCTCACCCATTATGTCTAGCCGGGATCAAGACTATGCTTCACATTCATTCACTCCAGCCATCCTGCAATCTGTCTTGCAACTATTCACATATAACACCCTGACAGTTCTCTTTCTACTTCTTACTATGGGAATATTAACAAAAGAGTAGCACTATTGCCTCTGGTTATCCCCTTACTATTCCTATGACTCCCAAACCCCAAATATCCCTCTCCTGGACAACCAGTCCCATTATGTTGTCTCTTCTGGCTAGAAGGTAATCTTGACAACAGGAACTGTCTCACTTTCATAATTCTATTGCCAATGTCTAACACACAATAAGCACTTAATAGAGACTGATTCAATCATACATATCAGATATTTACATATACTCTCTCCATATATATATGTATGTGTGTGTATGTATGTATATATATATATATGTATATATATACACACACACGTCTTTGTGTATGTAGTTAAGGAAGTGCATACTTTTCATAAATGGTTTAAAAATATCTTTAACACTGATATTCAATAATAGCCTGAATCTCACTATTTTAAGAAGTCATCTAGGCTCATCTCATTCTAAATAAGCACTCCCTTTATAGCATTCATAATAAGATAAGCATCTAGGTTTTGCTCAGGCAGCCAACCATGAGGAACTCATCTATTAAGAAAGCTTATTCTGTTTTGGGCACATTACATATGTGATCTACTTAAGATAGAGATGTAATTGTAAATTTAAAATTTGTAACTGTAATTAAAATTTTAAAAAATTCTAAAAATAAAATTGACTTCCCCCATTGCTCTTCATTTCATCTCTTTATGTCTCTCTCTGACTGTCTCTCTGGCGCTGGCTCTTTCTGGATCTTTCTCTTTCTCTCCCTTTCTCATTGCTTTATTATTACCATTGCTTCAAAACTGTAATGCATTATTAATTCCAACTTCTTAAGCAAGTTGCCTGTAATTATAATTGTCTTTCTAAAAAAGAAAATGCAACAGCTGCACCTGTTCTGGAAATGGATCCCCAGAGAACGTAATTAACTTATTTCAATTTGGAAACAGAATAGTGTCTACAACTAGGGAAAGCATAACCTTAAAGCATCTCTCTCCATCCAGTTTTTAAGCATGGTAATCTCAAGAATGTCTTGCAGATGTTATGCTGAGTAGGAAGTTAGAAAGAGGTAATTTTGCATGTTTCAGTCAGGGAATTAAAAAATGAAATTTTGTACCAGATAATCTCATACTGGCTAGCTCACTTGGCTTGTGCATGGTAATAAAGAGTTTAGGGTCATGAGTTTCATTTCTTTGTAGGTCATTTAGTTTCCAACTTTTTCAGACATAAACCATATAATTCACCCTAGTCAACTACCTCATAGAATCTAAGACCCTTAGAATAGCAGAGTTAGGATGGATATCTGAGGTCATCTGACCCAACCCCTCCCCAAAGAATGAATGTCATCTACAATAACCATGACAAGTTAACTTTGGCAACAACCATAACTGTTTTTCACTGTGTTGGCTGAAATTTTTCTACCTACTATTTGTATCTATTGCTCTTACTTCTGTCCTCTGGGATTAACCACATAACTCTAATCTTTCCTTCTACATGATAACCATTTGAAACTTTAGAATACAGACATCATTCCCACATTTTCTCCAGTTTAAGTATCCTTTATTCCTTCAACTAACTCTTGGAATGTATGGTTTTGAATCCCCCACTATCACTGTTATCCTCCTTTTGATGCATTACAGTTTATAAATATGCCTTTTCAAATGAAGTATCTAAGACTCAGGATGGTTACAAGGTATGAGAGCAAGAACAGATGAGCACAGAACTACTAACAATCCTCCAATGGATCAATAATCTCCATTCTTTCCCTAGATACAGCTTATAACCCATCTATCCATATAGAAATTAATCATAGGAGATCTATACATCATTGTGAGAATTTTCCTTGTGTTTTGTTGACATTGAGACTAGGAGAAGAGTTGAGCATATGAACTATTAATTATCCTTTGATATTACTGCCTACCTACCTCACCTTTTTGTGCAGTTATACATTTATTTTCCATCTTTTATGCCAGTTTTTTTGCATAATCTTTCCTTTATAATGTATTGCTCCCTGTCTCACATTTCTATTACCCTTTACATGACAACAAATTTTAATTCTTCAAAAAGTGTAATGCAACTATATATCCTGCAAATATTCACATCTATGCAAACTCACAATATGAAAAAAATATTTAAAAAGATGGTGCTATGTTTTGAGAAGTTTAATCAACATTACTGTAAAAAGATAAACATACACATAACTGAAATGTGTACACTATGTATTCTATAACATCACCATTTATTAAGGACAATATCATTTTTATAGAAGAACTATAGAAATTAAGCTGAAATTTAACCAATTCTCAATATTGACATATAGAAACAATCAATATAATTAATACACTTAGAAAGCATACTTAAAAAGTCATATTTATTACATGTGCTATCTGCTTGTGATGATGAGAAAATCCGTCATTTTAGATCTAGAAATACTGTGAATAAGAAATAACATTCCTACAGTGCTTTTGGTTTCATAAAGCACTTTACTTATGTACCCTATGGCTAGGTATCACAAGTAGTAGCCTTATCCCCTTTTTGTACAGATGATGAAACTGAGACTCAAAATGGCAAAATCACTTCCCAGGGTCACACAATAATAAGGAAGGATTTAATCCAGGTCTCTTGATTCCAGGTATAGGCCTCTTTGCACTGTAGTGCAGAGCTTAGATATCATTTATTTGCTCTTTACTTATGCATAAAAAAGAAATTTAAGGTGTCCAGCAAACTTGTGCTTCTTTGCTTCTAGATGAATTATATTTTGTTATCTACTTGTTAGCCATCCTTCCTTGCCATGTAATGTTAAATGTGCCTTGAAGATAATGCTGATGAAAATGTTAGAGTAACCAGATATGTCATATATCATATATACATGTCTTAGATAGCAGCATCGGAATTAAAGGTGCCTCATATGGTTCATTTTCTATTGCCAGCACAGTGAAGTAGACCTGAGTAATTGATTGAGTTGAATCTGATCGATGTTAGACATTCATAGAGGATACAGTAATGAAACTAAAATCTAAGCCTGGCCGTCTCAGTAACTACTCCATCTAGAAAGATTCCTATATTTTTGTGCCAGTTAAACGGCTTTATGCTGAAGATTGTGTGCACATAAAATGCACATTTGGAAACACTGAACATGTTTATGCCCACTGGCAGTGAGAGTGTTTAGAAACATTTTTGTCTACTTGAAGTTGATGTTTTGCAATCTAGTTCTACCACAAAGATTCCTCTGCTAAAACTGACAGAGATAAAACATTGGACTGTAAGATAACATGACATTTTTTATGTTCCTTGTATCCTTAAAATGCAAGGAAAAAATTGTGATGCCATCATGAGTAGAATAATGACTTCAAAAAAAATTCAGTTGGATCATGTTGACTCATTTCACAAACATTTTAGGTGTCTATTATGTGTGAGGAACTGGGGATATGAAAATAAGAAATGAAAATTCCCTTGTCCTCAAAGGGCTTCCATTCTATTAGGGAAAATATATTATGATGATGGTACGATTGCAGATGGGAAAATGTAAATACTGTTTCATCAAAAGCTCCAATGGAATAAGAAAAATCACACAAAGGGGGAAAATAGAGAAAATAACTTTCTGCAAAATTATTTATTAAAAATTTATTCAGTGTGTAGTAGGATTTATCCATTTTGTCTTTGTGGTTTAACTAGGTATTTTTTTTTTCTTCTCTTACTAACAGCTTATTTTCTTTTGTCAGCATAAAACTTCTTCCAAAGAGAAAATTGGTGGTGTTCTTATTTGAGGACTAAAACAAATTAGGAAAGTTTTGTGAAAAGGAAAAAAATCATCCTTCCTTCCATTGAAAAGCTTCATCACAAAACACAAAGATAACTTTACTTGATTTTAAGATTAATTGCATTAAAAATTATAACAGTTTTAATCACTTAGTTATAAAGCTGACTTCTTTGGATAATTCTCAATAGTCAACATGAAAGCATATAAATTTTGAGTATCCACAGGAAAAGAAAAACTGATTTATTAAGTAAAGAGCCCTAACTAAAACCTTAGGAAAAAGTGATATGTATATCCTGGAATTTATTATTTTAATGAGAAGAAATAAGGAGGCACAGGGTAAATCAGAAATGATTCATAGCAAATTAAACCCTAAGGCAAGTGAAATGATTCTTAAAAATAATCTTGTTATCCTCAATGAGTTCAAGTCAATGAATCCAGACAAACTCCATGTCATTTAAAACAAAACAAAACTTTATTCTTATTGAGATATTGTTGGTGAGCTTGAAAAATTGTTGACAGAAGGAGATATGTATCATAGGTTTGGAAATAAATGCATTCTATTCTCCTTTTCAAAAGCTTAAAGATGATAAAGTTATCAAGGAATAGTAACTTTTTCTGCAATAATTAGTAAAATTCTACAACATATTATTGAATGAATAGCTGTGAGCACTTACACATGGAAATGATGATCGTAGAGAGTCAATTTAAGTTCATCAAGACCAGGTTATATGAGAATTTCTTCATTTCCTATTTGTCATATACATATTAAAGTCAAATCAGCAAGCATTTATTAAGTACTTATTTTGTGCCAAACACTGAGCTAAGTGCTGAAGATGCAAAGAAAGGCAAAGCAAAAATAAATAAATAAATAAAAGCAAATAGTCTTGGGTTCTCAAGGAACTCACTGTCTAATGGAGGATGACAACAGATAAATAAGTATGACAGCAAAAATATATCCAAGAAGAATTGGAGGTAATATTAAAGGTAAGGAAAGGCTTCTTGCAGAAGGAAGAACCTGAGCTTCTTAGCTGAAACTTGAAGGAAAATTCATAATCCAGGAGGCAGAGAAGAGGAGGAAGACAGTTCCAGGCATGAGAAACAGCCAGTAAAAATGCCCGGTGTTGGGGGATATACTGTCTTGTGTGAGGAACAGCAAGGATGCCAATATCACTATATGTATGTGTACGTGTGTTTCATAGTATATATCGGATGTTAGCAAGACATAATAATCTCTCATGATAATATTATTGTCAGCAAGAATGCTATATATGGGACAATGGTAGTATTATTAAGTGAAGTCATAATTCATTGAATAAGTAGTACCTAAGAGTAATGGTTAAATGTATTAATATCAACCTAGAAGGATATCTTGGATGGAAAAACATGGGGCTCAGTCTTTGACACTCCTGAATTCAAAATTTTTTCCAGCGAGCTGAGTGAATGCATATATGGTTTGCTTTTTGATACAATTCAATCCAACAAAACTTTATTTTGCTAATACTGGGAATGTAAAAGCACAGTGATATAAAAATATAAAGACAGACATAATGATAGCTGTTCTCAAAGAGCTTACCTTTAATTAGGGGTTGCAACATGTGCACAAGTGAGTTATAGTACAAGGAAAATCGAAGTAATAAATGTTAACCACAGGGAAGAGTGTGAGGAGATGAGATCACTGAAGGTTTAAACATACTGACAACATTAACTTCACTGCTTTAAGGTTTGTAAAGTACTTTATGTGATTTTATTTGATCCTCATGACAAACTTGTAAGTTAAATATTGTAGGCATTGTTGTCTCTATTTCACACATAAGAAACTGCCAAGTCCCATCCAGCTTCCCCTTGAGGAAGCTATGTAACCCTGAGTATATCACTTAACCTCTATTTGCCTCATTTCTTCAACTGTAAAACTGGAATAGCAGTGTTTTTACTAGTATTGGGTTCAGACTCAAGTGCGATAATATTTATAAAGTACTTCTCAAAGTTCCTGGCATGCATTCATTTCATCATGATCAGAATAAGGACTTCAAAAAGCTTTTCAGTTAGATCACTTTCATTCATTTCATAGGCATCTTAAGTTCCTATTATGTGCTAGGCACTGGAGATTTTAAAAGAGAGAGAGAGAAAGAAATGAAAAAGCTCCTGTTCTCCAGGGGCTTAAATTCTACTGGAGGAAATATGGTGATCATCCCTTGCAGATGGTAAAATGTAAATATTGTTTCAATGAAACCTCCAAGAAGAGATCACAAAAAAATAAGAAAAATGACAAAAAAAAAAAAGGGAAGAAAATATAAAGAAAATGTCTTTCTGGAAAATTATTTAATTACAGAGAAAAATTTTCCAGGTGTATAGTAGGACTTAAATAATCATTCTGCTTTTGTAATTTAACCAGGTATTTTTTTTCCTTAGCTTACTTTCCTTCTCTTCCTACTCTTCCTTTGCCAGTAAAAAATTTCTTCCAAGAAGAAAAATGGTAGAATAGTTACTGAGGATTGAAAAAAAATTAACAATATGTTCTGAAAAGAAAAAAATATCAACCTTCATTCTGTTGAAAAGCTTCATCACAAAACATAAAGATAACTTTACTTGGTTTTAAGATTGACTGCATTAAAAGTTATAATAACTTTAATCACTTAATTTATAAAGTTCACTTCTTGGATAATCCGCAATGGCCATTATCAACATAAATATTCCATACTTCCTCAATAGTAGTAAAAGAAAACCTAGTTGACTAAGTGAAAAGGCCTGAAACCATAGGGAAGAGTGAAATGCTTATTCTCTTCCCCATCCCTCTCCCCTATAGCCACAAAAATGAAGTACCAAAGTTAAGATATCATTCTAAATATCTCTTGATCAGCAGGTACTTTGTGGTGCTTTGATACCACATTTCAGTCTGGGAATGGTTACTAACACCATGGATAGCAGAACTCAGATCCAAAAATTATATCAACAGGTTAGCAACATGGCATATAAAATAAGATGAAATTTACTCTCATTTAAAAAAAAAAAGTTAATTCCAAAAGTAAAAGATAAATGAAGCATTAGTTGACAATGGTGCATGTGAAAAAAACATTGAGGTTTCTGTAGATTTCAAATTCAAATTAAGTAAGCAGTACAATGTAGCCTTCAAAAAAGCTGAAGTGATCTTAGGTGACATTAATAGCAGCAGAGTACTCAGAATGAAAAAGAAGGTAGTACTCTGCCTTGGTCAGAAGAGAATAATACTTCTATAGTACTGAATTCAGTTCTGGGCAATTTATTTTTGGGAGGACATTAAAAGAATAGAGCTGTATTCAGACATAAGTCAGTAATATAAAGGAAACAGACACCATGACATGGAAGAAATAATACAATTATGTTAAACTAAAGAAATCTTGAGATATTTAGTATTTTAAAACTCAGAACACTCTGAACATTAAATTATTCCTAGACAAAAGAGAAAAATGATAATTTTAAAAGTTTAACAAAATTCATTGGAGCTATCCCTAACCAAGCAAAATAACATTGGATCTTTGCAAAAAGTATCTAGAGACTTTAGCTTTTTATTAGAACTTTTTTACCTTTATAAATACCTGAAAGATTGTAGTAGGCTGAATTTGATTAATTTTAGTTGCTCATTTTAACATTTAATGAAGTTGAAAGTCTCAATAATAAGATGTGCATCTCTCCAAAAGATTCCCTAATACTGAGGTATCATATTCTAACTAAAAGAATACATATTTTTTTCTTATTGAAAGGGAATTGACTAGACAGAAACATGTGATTGCCCCTAAGAATCCTATTTACATGTAAATGCAGCAAAGAACTGTGCCTGTTTAATACAGGTTTGAATAGTACCATTTAAATGTAAGAAAAAGTGTAAAGACTCTCAGAACTGGAAAAAAAAATATTCTTATTCAAGTCCTATTTTATCTGTAACTTTTACTTCTCTGAATGCATTCCAAATGGTTGAACCAAAGTCCATTAAATAATTCTTTTGTTTTCTGGGCTTCATATTCCTTGGCCTCAAGGAAATGCTTGTTCTACAAGTGGGTTACTTAAAACTGCTTGATTGCACTGCTTTAGGAAAAAGGGAAATGTATTTGAATGTAAGCTTTTATTATTTACCTATCTCTTAAGCAGGAGTGTTTATTCATCCATGAAAACCAGAAGCAACTTTGATTTCCTCAAAATGGCCATCAAGGTTAGTTATTCAAGACAGTTGTAAAGATTTCCAAGTTTGAGTCCTACTACCATTGTCAACATGATCATACACACAAAAAAGTATTTTTCAAAGAGAAATAGCAATATAAACATCTTGGCAGGTACTCACTGTCTCCCCTCCCACCCCCAATCATGTCTTATATTGGTTGCTTTTATTTTTTTCAAGATGGGGTGAATGTTCTATGTGCCCAGTGGTTAACTTTTATATGTCAACTGAACCACTCCTTTCTACCCCTCACCCCCTAAAAAAATGTTAATGAACCACAATGGATTTATTGGAAGGCATAGAAAAGTGGTATATTTAGAGCAGGAAGTGACCTCAGAGACCACATAGTACAAACCAATTATTTTACAGATGAAGAAAACAAGGCCCAGGAAAGTTAGGTATCTGGCCCTAAGTTACCTAGATAGGAGGTAACAGAAGCTGGATTTAAACTCACGGACTCTGATTCTAGGATAAGTATTCTTTCTACCCAATGAGCAGTCATGCATGCTTTGCAGTCTACATTAAGGGATCAGAGGGCTTTGAATATGATATTCCAGAGGTCAAAGGATCTAAGATTAAAAACAAGCAACACCTACTCAGCAAAACCGAGTATAATACTTCAGGGGCAGGAAATGAACATTCAGTGCAATAGAGGACTTCCAAGAATTCTTGATGAAAAGACCAGAGTTGAATAGAAAATATGACTTTCAAATACAAGAATCAAGAGAAGTATGAAAAGGTAAACAGGAAAGAGAAATTTTAAGGGACTTGCTAAATTTGAACTGTTCATATTCCTGCATGGAAAGATGATATTTATAACTTATGAGACCTTTCTCAGTGTTAGGGTTCTTGGAAGGAATGTATATGTATACATATGTATGTGTGTATGTATATGTGTGTATGCATATACACACATATGCATACACAGATATATGCATGTGTGTATATACATGCATGCATACATACATATATATATATGCACATACATACATACACCGAGGGCACAGAGTGAGTTAAATATGAGTTGAATAGATGATATCTAAAGACTATATAAGGGGTGAGAGAGGAATGTACTGGGAGAAGGAGAAAGGGAGAGGTAGAATGGGGTAAATTATCTTAGAAGAAAGGGGCAAGAGAAAGCTTTTATAGGGAAGGGGAAAGAGGGGAACTGAGAAGGAATGAGTGAACCTTACTTTTATCAGATCTGGCTTAAAGACAGAATAACATACACACTCAGTAGAGCTTCTTACCCTTCAGGAAAGTAGGGGGAAGAAGATAAGAGGGGAGATGATAGAAGGGAGGACAGATTTGGGTAGGGGGTAGTCGGAAGCAAACATTTTTGAAAAGGAAGAAGGTCAAAGGAGAAAATAGAATAAATGGGGGGCAGGATAGGATGGAGGGAAATATAGTTAGTCTTTTACAACATGACTATTATGGAATGTTTTACACAACTACACATGTATAATCTATATTGAATTAGTTGCCTTCTCAATGATGGCAGGTGGGGAGAGAAGAAGAGTCAGAACTTGGAACTCAAAGTTTTAAAAACTATTTTTGCATGCAACAAGGAAATAAGATGTGCAGGCAATGGGTTATAGAAATCTATCTTGCCTTACAAGAAAGTGAGGGGAAGGGGAATAAGAGTCGGGGTTAGGTGATAGAGGGAAGAGCAGATTGGAGGAAGAGGTAATCAGAATGCAATTCTTCTTGGGGTAGGGAGAGAGATGAGGAGAAAATTTGGGACTCAAAATCTTGTAGAAATTAATGCTGACTAAAATAAATAAATTAATAAAAAAGAAAAACATTTTTGATATCAACTAATAAAATAATTATATTGATAAATAGAAATCAGAAGAAATCAATGGAGCAGTACTCAGAATTGGACTAGAATGAACAGCCTTGCTCTAAGTATATAGCATAAATTTAAACTCTAGAAGAGTGAAATAATCTGTCAATATTTGTTAATCCATAACCATAACATAATGATATGTTAGGAAAACAAAGAAGCTGAGAAGGATTTGACTGTTATACAAAGTATTCACTTATTTTAAAATTCTTTGGAATCTTTTTGCTTGTTTATTTTCTTTTGCAGATTCATAGAGCTCTTGCATCAAGGTTTTGGCAAAACCTTGCTCTTCTCTGGAAACTAGAGACTGTAGTCTCTCTTAGTGTTGTATTACTGGCAAAGGAAACATCATTGACCTTGGCAACCAAACAGAATAGACTTGAAATCAATTGATAGTAACCAGATTTTATATTTTAATAACTTTTTTGCCTCAAAAATTGGTTACAAAACTTTCAATGAAACAGCACATATATATATATATATATATAGGGCAAGTGCAAATACACATAATATAATGATTTTAGACAATCATTCCAATGAACACTAATAGAGATCTTTACTTTCTGTGTGAAATGCAAAGGTCTGAATGAAAGAACAGTAAACTAAAACTAAATCTTCATTCTCAACAGCATATAGTTTTCCTGTATTATAAAAATAAAGTAATTAAATTGAAATTCTCATGACTTTCACAATTACAAGTATTTTTATCTTAACTATATTTAATTTGGTCTTTTAAGGATTTGTTCATTTTCAAATACAAACAGGCAGAAGTGTTGCTTATGTTGGCCCTGAGGGGAAAAGAGTGAAGCAGATTTTTATAGGTTGATATTCTCTCCTTTCAACAGTAACTCTTTTCCTAAGGACCAGGCTTCTCCTATCCCCTAATGTCTACCATCCCAATTATGGCATTTGTGAAAAAATGTCTCCTATTTATGAGCAAGGGATGTTTGCTTATCAGTAAAGATGACTAAGAACACAGAGTCATAATCCAAAACACAAAAACATTTCCAATGGTGGGATTTCAGACACAGTGGTAAATATTTCTTATATCACAGCATATAAAAAAACCACTTTATCTCCCTAAAAGATCAGCTCTGGATTTGGGAATCATGTAGAAGCTGAAAAGAACTTTAAGACACAGTTTTCATATATAAGCAGTTAATAATTTGAGAATGGGGGAATTCATTATGAAGAGTAGAGCAATAAAACAGTATGTTTCAATTATGAGAATATCATAGGACCCTAGATATAGAGGTGCAATAGATCATAGGGGACATCTAGAGAAGATTCTTTCTTTTACAAGTAATAAAACTGAGAGGAGTGGTTAAGTGGCTAGGTCAAAGTCATCCACAAAATAAATGGAAGAGCCAAGATTTGATCATCTAATTTGAAATCTAATGGTGTTCTATTGTTGTATATTTCTCTAGTTTGAGTCAATAAAATGAAAAGCTTATTAAATTATAATATTCAGAGAATGTATACAACTAATAGAAAACACATGTATAAAACTGATACAATCTGGGAATTTTTTAATATTTTATTTTTAATTTATGGAATAAAACAAGCATTTTCATACCATAGTATAATAAGAAAGATGATTGCACATGAACTTGAAAATCAACTATATACAACTTGCTATTGCTTTTAAATATACAGCAAAGGTATGTAAATTTCATTTTCCCTCCTTTTATCCCTTTTATTTCTTCACTATCTTCTCTTAATCAGGCATTCTTAACCTGAGTTACTTCAATGTTTTTTTTTTTCAATTAATAAGTATTTATTAATTGCTTCCTATATACCAGGCACTATATACCTTAATTTTTTATAAGTGTATTTCCACATAATTGATTTTCTTTGTAATTCTACAGATTTTATTCTGTACATTTAAAATATATGGATCCATAAGCATTATCAGATCACCAAAGTGGTTAATGACACACAAAAAAAGTTATTTTTGTTCTAAATTTTTTCCTTCAAGGACAATTAGTGAATTCTAACATCCTATATAATTGGAATGCCCTACTATTTTTCCTTGACGCCATTTGTTAATTTTCTTCATGATCCAATTCAATATTACTTCCTCTATGAAAACTTCCCATGTTTCCAATTAGAGCTAACTATTCCTTCTCTGAATGCTTTGTTTCTCCTCAAACTCTTTTTGTTGTTGTTCAATCATGTCCAATTATTCTTGCTCCCATTTGGGTTTTCTTAGCAAAGATACTGGAGTGGTTTGCCATTTCCTTCTCTATCTCATTTTACAGATGAGGAACTGAGGCAAACATGGTTAAGTGACTTGCCCAGGGCTAAACAGCTAGCAAGTATCTAATGCCAGATTTGAATTCAGGAAGAAGAGACATTCTGACTCAAAATTCAACACTCTATCCATTGTACCACCTAGCTGCCCCCCTCTAAGTCGTATTTTAATTAACTTTGTACATCTTTTATCTCTCTGAGATTATATGTTCTTGTACAGATGCCAAAGTATTTCCCTCACCATATATCTCTTAATGCCTAGCATGATACCTTAATCAAATAGATGATTATTGAATATTGGTCTAAGGAAACAGTCTTTCCAACTATTTAGTTGCTTGCAGTATTCTCAATAATCCCTCTGAAAGTAGGAACTAGGAATAATACCTCTTGCTATTTTCCATCATTTCTAGCACAGAGCCTCTGTAATGGCAAGTAAAGTAGGATAATTTGCTGGGGTTTTTTTGTTTTTGGTTTTTGGTTTGTTTTTTTTTTAGTATAATCAAGAAGTATAATGCCCCTATTTGTTCTAGGACCCATGGCCATTTAATTGTAAGGCCAAGAATCCTGGAAGGGTGGATTGTAAGGGCAAGCAAAGTAGGAATTTTTGCTATTTTTATTTTATTAAAAGTACCTCTGAATAATGTGATTAAGGAGGATCTTTCCCACCTCTTGTTGGGCCTGAGAAGATTTGTAGGAAAGCCCATTCCTTTTGTTAATGAGGCACTGGTTCTCAAGCATTGTGATGCCCTCAGGCTTTAAAAAGTGTACAAAAACTCTGGGATGTGGTTTTACTTTGGGGCTTAGTTGTTGGAAGAAGATCTGTGTGCCAGATGAGACTCTGGGAAGCCACTAAGCAGCTCCCCCAGCTTTGGAAAACCCAGATATTGCTGCTTCCTTCTCTGGTAACTGTAGTCAGACAGTTGAACCTATCTGTTGATTTGTGATATTTGTATTGATTATGGTCAGACAGAGGAAGTCTGTTGATCTTTGATTTCTCTATATTTTCTCTGAAGTTCAGGGTGCTGACTTTTTCCCCTGAACTAACTGAATGATATTGTGTTCTTCCTTCATTGTGGAAGAAAACCATGCCATCAGAGAAATGATGACATGACTTGTACTTGACTCTGTTTTGAGTGAGGGAGGGCTGTGCAAGGTCATCAGCCTCACTTTTCCTCCAGGGAAATCTGAATCCAGTGACCAGATATTCATCAGGGTGACAGGAGATAACCCAGGATTCACTGGGAGACCTTGAGCCCTTTAGGCCAAGGTCTTTGCAGCTACTCACTTAGTGTGAGGTAATACCCATTCATTGAATAGGCCTGTTTAAGAAGTAGCCAGGGCATGGCCCCTTTAATGAGGCTAAGAAAAAGAAAGACGTCAGGCTGGGAGGGAAACAACAACAGTTAATATTGATGATCACTCTTAAGCCAGGAGTACTGGCATATGTACTTGATTGAAAGAATGATACATGTGCTTGATTAAAGTGATTGTTAACCCCTCAAAAGTTGCCTTTCCTTTTATGAATGCAGATCTAAGAATCTGTGATAGCATGCTCCCCTGTGTATGTTGGGGGTCCTTACTAATACAGCCTCATATATCATAACTGTTTAATATGTATGGATTAATGCACTGCAGCATTAAATTGAACTACCTTTTTATCATCATGAATCAGCTATACTGCACAACAAAAACTATTAAGAAAATTCATCAAAATCATAGCTGCATGTATACTTAGAAAGATTGCTCAAGATTGACATCAAGACAATTTAGTATCGCACAATGGGCCATTGGTACCTCTGTTTAACTTACCAGTTCTGACTTAGCTCCACCCTGATGACAAAAAAAATAATATTCTTTATCTCATCCATCATCTTGATTCTTTTTTGTTCATCCTTCCTTTTTCTTTTATTAAAATTTGTTTTAGAGCCAAACACCAGAACATAAATACAGAATAAAGAAAAGGAAAAAAAAATACCATAAACTTCAATATTAGAACTTAAATACAAAGTAAGAAAAGGAAAAAATGTAATATGCGTAGCAGAATATGAGAGGATTCAAAATATGTAATGATAAATTTTCATTTCAAGAAAACCTATATGATAAATACTAGACATTATATTGAGAGCTGTCCATCTTTTCTTTGCCTCTTTGTAAATTTTCTTTTGTTTTCTGCTGTGCACTTTTTACTTTGCTCCTTTGCCACCCTTCCCCCAAGAAGGCTACAATTAATTGTGGACATATTTTGACATAAATATATACATACATATGTAGACATATACTTTCCCTAACAAATTCTACTGATGCTTTTTGTTTTTATATTTGTGAGTATCTTTTGCTTCCTATCCCTCCTGACTCCTTACTTCTATCCACTGTCTTGCCCTCTTATTACTTACCCTAGTCCACTCCAAGGACACCTCCACTATCCTCCCACTCCATAAATCTGAACACTTTTCTATATTCCCCTTTCACCTATTTTCTCCTGTCCCCTCCAGAGATTCCTCCCTTGTCTTCTCCTCTCTCCCTATCACCTTACCATTTTATTTCTTCTAAAAGTAGGTTACTGGAACTATCAGCCCTCCTCCCCCATCTAATTCTTCTTTATCAATTCTTTCTCTTGCACTTCAATTGTATAAAACAATTACTCTTTTTAGCTCTTCCTAAATCGTTTTACTTTTTAAAATCATATCATACTCTTCTACCCCAATCTTTCTCACAAACTACCTAATTGTTAATCACAATCTTAGACATATGTTTGACATTTTACATATATAAAAAGCAAATAATCTATCCCTATTTAGTCCCTTGTAATTAGTCTTTGATACGTATCTTATGTTTCTCTTGACTTTTGTATGTCAAATCTATTAAGTTCAGGGTGGTTAAAAGTCCATATTTTTTTATTCAGGATTATGCTTAACTTTGCTAGTTATGATATTTTTGTTTGGAGCCTCAGGTCTTTTGCTCTTCAACATATAGTGTTGCAAGACCTGTGGTTCATTAGCAACTCCACTGCTAGATCTTGTGTGATTCTAATTGTGGCACCACAATATTTAAATTGACTTTTTTTCTTGTTGTTTTTAATATTTTATCCTTGAGCTGGGAGTTTTGGAATTTGACTATAATGTTATTAGTTTTCCTTACACAATCTCTTTCAAGTGGTGATCAATGGATTTTTTTTTTTCTGTTTCTACTCCCCTGCCCCCACCTTGTTCTCCTGCTTCAGGAAAATTTCTTTAATTATTTCTTGTATTATTGTATCAAGATTATTTTTTTGAATCATAGTTTTTAAGTATTCTGATTATTCTTATGTTTTTTGGCCCTCTGTTTCTAATTGGTTGACTTTCTTTTCATAATCTTCTTGTTTTTCTTGGATTGTCCTCTCTCTGTCTCTCTTTCTATCTTTAGTTTTTTCCTCCATCTCTCTCATTTGATTTTAATAGTCTTTTTAAAGTTTTTCTGTGAATTTTTTGGGAGACAGGTGATCATTTGGTGTTCCTCTTTGGGGTAGAAGAGGATTTCTTTGCTTTGATATCCTCCTCTGAAGATGAACCCCAGTCTTCTCTATTCCCATAATAGTTTTCTATAGTTGGATTCTTTCTCCTTTGCCTATGCATATTTTTTGTAGTAATAGCTTAGTTTTTGTAATCACCTCTAGCCCTGGGGCATGGGGAGTAATGCCTCTTGCCCCAGATCTTCAGTTCTCCCCTCCATTCTGGAACCAAACCCAAACCTCCAGTCTCCAGTAAGTGCCCATAGCCAGGCTCATTCTGCCCCACTGCTTTTGTATTCACTGGGCAGGTACTGGTTCTTTTTTGCCCCTGTAACTCTCCACAGCACAACTAGGTCTGGCATTCCTTATCAGCAGAGGTTCCCTTGATCTTCCCTGGCTCAGACACCCAACTCCACTCATTATCCTGGGAGTAAAAATTCCTGTAACTGGGGCCGAGGCAGCCTCCCAAACCAACTCAACCCAGGGCTTGCTACATGCTTTTTAAGAGGCATGCTACTTGTTGTCAACTGGGCACTTAGCCTGGAGTTGTTTATTCTTCACAGGGACCGAACCTATCTTGGGATTTTTCTTCTGATCTTCTTGAATTGTCCCAGCAAGACCTCTGTTGTGCCCCTATTTTTACCTGCATTATGTTTGCCTTAAGGTGTTATTTTATCTCTTTTGTGGAGGAAAATCTTGAGAACTGGAATTTTCTGACCTACTCTGCCATTTTCCCAGAACCCTTTCTCACATCATTTTGATTCTTGAAGTGAATAACTTCCACTTTTCTTTATTCCATTTTTAATTTATTGTGTAATTGTAAAAAGAAAAAAGACTAAACAAACCCTCAGAGGCTCTTACTGAATGCTTAATGCATTAAATTTATTTCCAAATGTTACTGTTTTCAATTATTCATTCATACACACAGCTCCCATTGGGGAGAAAAGAAAGGAATACAGAACTCCCTTATACATAAGAACATTCAAGCAAACTATATTCCCACATTGGTTATATCCAAAAACATATTTTCTTAGTCTACATATCAGCCTACCACCTCACTTATGAAGTAAGGAGCATTCTTTATCAGCCTTATGAAATGTCTGATCACGTAGCTGGTCAAAGTTCTCAAGTTTTTCAAAATGTTTATTTTTATATTTTAATATGACATTTTATATTTCATTATAATATTTATGTTATAATATTATATATTATAGCTATGATCTTATCTATAATATGACATGATAATATGTTATTCTTCCAATTATGCCCACTTCCTTTTGTATCCACATTTCCTTGAAACCATATTTTCCTCATTTCTTACAGGACAACAATATTCCATTATATTCACGTATAACTATTTGTTGAACCATTACCCATTTGATGAGCATCTCTTATTTGGTCACCACAAAAAAGAAGTGCTATAAATATTTTTGTGTATATAGAATCTTTTTCTCTTTCTTTGATCTCTTTGAATACAAATCTAACAACAATATAACTGGGTAAAGAGCCCCTTTTTTAGTCATCTTTGGCATTCTAATTGATGTAAAGAGGAATCTCAGAATTGCTTTAAATTTACATTTCTCTAATTATTAAGGATTTGGAATATCTTTTCACATTGCTCTGTTATAGCCTAGATTTCATCCTTTGAAAACTGTATATTCATATTCTTAGATCATTTATAATTTGGAAATGGCCCTTATTCATATAAATTTGAGTCCATTCATTTTACATCCTGAAAATAAGACTTTTTTCAAAGAAACAAGCAACAAAGATTTTGCTCCTCGCTTAATTGTTTCCCTTCCAATCTTACCTGAATTGGATTTGTATATTTAAAAAACTGTAATCAAAATTATTTGTGACCCTCTCTCTTCAATGTCTGTTTTTGTTTTGTTTTCTTGCTCTTGCTTTTAGTTACCTTATGTTTCCTTCTTTTTTTATAATCTTTTTATTTTGTTTTAATATATGTTGTTATCTTTGGGGCAGCTAGGTGGATAGAGCACCAGTGCAGGAGTCAGGATGATCTGAGTTCAAATCTCACCTCAGACACTTGACACTCACTAGCTGTGTGACCTTGGGCAAGTCAATTAACCCCAACTTCCTCATTCTGGGTCATCTACAGTCATCCTGATATCTGATCACTGGATTCAGATGGCTCTGGAGGAGAAGTGAGGCTGGTGACCTGCACAGCCCTCCCTCACTCAAAGCAAAGTCAAGTGCAAGTCTTGTCATTATTTCCCTGATGGCATGGTCTTCTTCGGCAATGAAGGACGAACACACACATGCTGTTATCCCGGCAAGTCTATTTCTATTTTGCCCATTCTAATTTTTAGAGAGCCTTTTAGTAGAATTAGGTTTTCTATAATATATATTAAACTGTTAATTTCTAATTTACTCCCTAATAGTTCTTTTAAAAATTATCATTTAATTTTTTAAATTTGCATTTTTTTCTAATTGGTCCTGTAATAAGCAATATTTCTTTCTCTGTGGTTTTGATTGTAGTTTCAAGTTTGTGGTGTTCAGTCATTTTCCTCTTCTAGGTTTATCTCATGCATCCTGACTGTACAAAAATCTTTTATTTGTTTTTGTTACTGAGATCTCAGGAGCTAAGTCCAAAGTCCCAAGTCCCAACCCTTTATTCCAGGGGTTGGACAAAATTGAAGCAATTGTAAAAATGAATTTACACAACCTAGCCGAGAGACAAAAGGAGAAAGTCGAGGATGTGAAAGAGATCAATCTGATAATGAGGGGAGATATTTCACCAGAGAAATTTTCTAGCTCGGGCTTAAGTGATAGGAAAAGAATTATTGATTCAGTTTTTACAGTTCCTCAAAAAGTTTCTGAGCAAACAAGTCAACAACTTTGTTAGGGTAAATATTGTGAAGATTTTTTATGAGGCAACCATTCCTGAGGTTTTTCCTATATTCTTCTGAAAGGAAAAAAAAACAGCCTACAAAAGGGCAGGGGAGGAAATGATTGTAAGGAACAGAACCACCTGCAAAAAGATGGAGCAAAGCAGAATGACATGGACAATTGATCTTGAGGAAGGGAGACAGTAGAGGGCATGTAACAAACATGATGAAGCAGCTTGCTTTTAACTGGGTTGGTGTTCTGATAATGCATTTTTTGCTCATTGTTAATGTTATTTTGCTCCTTAATGGGAAAATCTTTCCCATCCATTTATAAGCCTATGTGACCTGCTTAAGTCACATGGAAGCCTAAGTCACATGAGTCTAAGTCACATGGAACAGGGAGGGATAGAGAAGGAAGGATGGAATAGGAAGAGGCAGAACTAGAGCAGGGTTCTGCTGAGGTGAGGGGTCAAAGGTCAAAGCAGTCAGAACTGAGGGAAAGAGAGAAAACAGGCAGCTGGCTAGCAAGAGTGAGAGAGCTTGTTTGTGATTTCTTTAAGGGAATTGGTTTGTGGGAAGCCTGCCAGAGGGAAGGCTTGGGAATGGTAGTGCCTCAATATACGTTGTTATTGTATACAGATTTCTTTGTTACTATGACAGATTTGACATTCTGGTGTTGGGATTTGGCTTTCTGGTGTCTAAATAAATGTTTTGGTTCTATCTTCCACATGGAGTCTGTTGTGTTTTGCTATTAATATTTGAGTGGGAATATTCATGGCTGCTGTAGGTATAGTGAATATTGTGTCGGTGCTACAGCTGGGTATTCTTGGTTTAAAATTCAACATTAAAAAAAGACAGTGTGCTTCCTACTACCACAAATATCAGGTCCATCTTGGTCCTCAGAAGATTAGTAGATGCATTTTTTCCTTTAAAAGGGAGGTGAGAAACTGAGCATATATATTGAAAAAAGCAATAAAGAAGCTAACCATATGAATAATTTGATTAGATAAAAAGTGCAGTTTTCAGGAAGGACTAGCACCTTTGGTGAGACAGCTAGCTCACCTACGTTGGGGTCCATCTGTCAGCCAACTCTCACCTGTGGCTCTAAGAAGCTATAACATGCACAAAAGCCAAACCCTGTTAAATCATCTTTGCAGACAGGCTAAATCAGGTTGAGGGTAGCCAAATGGCTTTAAAGCCACTGGTGAGTTAGGGTGATGCCCACCCCAGTGGAATGGGCAAGAACAATTTGTTACAATTGCCATAAATGTGGCTGAAGCAAGCTCTGTGGAGTGCCTAGAGTTTGGTAAGACATCATGCAAATATCATCCACTGCAACCTGGACCCTCACCAGTTGTGCTGACTTCCGTCTTGCCACTGCACTTTGATAGTTCTGGACAAGAGAGTGAGGCAGAAGATTTGAGCCACTCCACCTCATTTAAATCCATTTGTGTTGCATTAGGCTTCTTCAAAAACAAGATAAAAGGAAATGGAAAGCTAGGAATACATAGGACTTCATGACAGTTCTCTTGCTCTTCATGCTCTTCCCTGAAGCATGAGGGGACAGTTAGCGAGCTTTCCTTTCCCCCCTTTACTCTCTTCTCTAGGTGACAAAAGGAAACAGGAACTCTATTCTCCCTTCTCTAAAGGAGATTAGGTGGCCTTGAGTTTAGGTTTAACTAATGGGATCTCAAGGAAGTATTGCTATGTATTTCAATTCAATCTTCTTTTTAGAAATGCTTATGCATCTGTATTTGTTGCCAACAACTCTGGTCTCTTTTGTTAATTTTGTAGGGTACTTATTGAAAATAGCCGTAATTAATAGGAGTAATTTTGACAGTTGGCATGTTCATATTGAACCAGAAACTTCCCTAGTACACATATACATGAAAAACTGTATTAAATATTTTCTTGCAAGTCCTTGTTAAATACCTCTTCCTTCTTCTTGAATGAAGTTGTCCATTCATTGTGTGTGGATTTGCTAACCATAATGTCCTAGTAGTCACTTGCTACAGAAATCCTGAGCATTGCTGAGTGAGAAGGCAAGATAGTCACCCTTTCCCAAAATGCATTACAAGAACAGAAGTGCCTATGTTGAACTGAAAAGCCCCTTTCAAGCTCTCTAATACACATCTCCTTTCTCTCTGTTACTCGAAAATAAGTTGCTGATCTTTATTTGGACTGTATTTAAATTTCCTTAAAATAAGAAACCAGAACTCTTGTAAGTAACTTGATTATTTTACAGATAAAATACTCTCTGAGGAGTCATAAACAACATTCAAAATAATATTAATTTTCATAATAATTTTCAACATTCTTTGAAATAAAGTCAAAATAAATTTCGTTGTCTTAACCACTGCCCTTTTGGGTTGAAGAGAATAGAAGACAGGAGTACATTTTTATTGTCATCTCATAAAAAAAAAGTCTAGGCTTAAAAATTCTATAATATAAGCTTATCACTCATGTCCAGAGAATGGAAGTTGGTATGTCATGTTTCATTATAAGCATTATATTCTAAAAGGGGCATTAATAAATTAGGAGTCCTGAGAAAGATGAATAGCATGGTATGGAGAATTGAAACTATGTCCTATCAGCATCAATTGAAGGGAAGTGTAATGTTTAGCCTGAAGATGATAGAGCAGGTACATGCTAGTTGTCCACTAATATTTCAATAGCTGTCCTGTGGGAAATGGAGTAGATTTGTTCTGATACGTCTAGAACTGTAGTTACCAAATTATATACCTCTTGCCCAGCAAACGCACAGGAGAGTTCCAAGAAATTTTGAACCGTTGAGGGAAATACACTTCTACTCCATAGAACAAACTACTAGTTTGCTATAAATTGCAGTTAAAACTTTATACCACAGTACATTTTGGGGGTTTTTTGTGTTTTGGGGATTACGTGACTTGCCCAGGATCGCATAGCTATTAACTGTTAAGTGTCTGAGGCTGTATTTGAACTCAGGCCCTCCTGACTCCAGGGCTTGTGCTCTTTCTACTGCCCCGCCTAGTTGCCCCACATTACATTTCTTTAGACTACATTTTCAAATGTTTGAGATAGGTTTTTGTTTACTTATACTTCATTTGTGAAATAATATCTTTCGGAAAATCTAGAGAAAAGAGTAGATAGAATGCTCAACCTGGGTAAGAGGCCGCATGTGGCTTCAAGAGACTCATTTTCCTGAGTTTAAATCTGGCCCCAGACACTTACCAGCTGTAATCTGATCCAGGGTAAATCATTTAACCCTGTTTGGCTCAGTTTTCTCATCTGTAAAATGAGCTGCAGAAGGAAATGGTAAATCATGCAATGTCTTGGTAAAAAGAAAACCCAAATAGGGTCACAAAGAGTCAGATATGATTAAAACAACTGAACAACAAAATCAAAATATTTGCAAAGCTAGGTTTTCAGTGGTGGCTGAGATCAAAAGCAAGTACCATATAAAAACCAGTGGGGAACAGGAAATAAGGTTGAAAATATCCATTCTAATACCAAGATACAAGAGGGTCCAACAGGCACTCATATCCCATTAGGAATTGTGATTATTTAAGAATGAAATAAAAATATTATATTTTCTTTCAATTTGTTAGCATCATTTTTTTCAAATGGCTACTAAATGTAATTGTAATTTAAATGGGGAGATCTTTCCCATTCATTAATAGGACCATGTGACCTGCCTGAGTCTCATGGAGCTTGTGGTGGGTGGAATTTGCTGAACAGGTGGAAGGGTGGAATAGGAAGAGGGAGAGCTAGAGCACAGCCGAGAGGAAATTAGTGAGAAAGCACAACTGAAGGATGGAGAAAAGCCTGCAGCTGGCTGTGAGTGTGAGAAGGACATTTTATTTAAGGGAAGGGTGCTTGTGATTTGTTTAAGGGAAGCCTGAGTATGATTTGTTTAAGAGAGCTGGTTTGTGGGAAGCTTAACAGAGGTAAGGCTTGAGGTTGTTGTTGTCTTCTGCATTTTTACTACTATGATGGATTTGGTTTTCTGGTGCTTGAATAAACATTTTGGTTCTGTCTTCCACGTGAAGAGTGTGATATTTCACCATTCAGAACTGTGCTGGGATATTCATGACTGCCATAAGTGCTGTGAATATCAAACTGAGTTACAAAGACATAAATATTAAGTTGTTTGGACCAAACTACTCAATATACAGAACTGTTAGGCTTTTTGTTTTTTGTTTTGGGTTGAGAGGATTTAAAAAAAACTGAGATGCCATGGATCCTGTGACATGTAAAAGTTCAGGAACATCTGGTCTCTGGGAGAGCCAGAATCAGTGAGATAGAGATTTTTAAGATTTCAAATTTCCTTGACGGAAAAGTTCCTAACACATCGAATATCTAAAATGGAATATGTTAACTCACACAGTCGTTAAGTTCTCTTCCACTTAAGGTTTTTAAGAATAGATCTGATTACTTCTTGTTGGAAATATTAGGCTATGAACTGCCATAAGAACACAAGCTATTTAAGGTAATGATTGCTTCATTCTAGTGTTTAGCACAGTGACTGGTACATAGTAGTAGCTTCATAAAACTTGATTGATTGATTGATTCCATTCTTTATATTTACTTTTATTCCTAGGGCCACCACAGTGACTGGCACATTACAGTCATTCATAAATGCTTGTTGTTTGATGTTGTAGTGGATACATATTTTAGGTAGGGATTAAAATAGTTGACTTCTGATTTGCTTCACAATTCTGAGATTCTGTGATTGATTTTAAAGTACAAAAGAAAGAAAAATAGAGGAAGGAATGAGCTATCACAGTATGGTGGAAAGAGAACATGCCGGGTAGTCAGGAAATATGGTTTAGTCTGTTACTGACAAGCAATATGACCTTGGGCAAGTCATTTAGCTAGAGTCCAGGGGTCGGGAACCTGCAGCCATGAAGCCACATGTGGCCTTCTAGGTCGATAGAGTCCAAGTTTTAAAGAACAAATCCTATTTGTAACAGAGGATTTTGTAAACTCAGATTTGTTCCATGAAGTTTGACTTCAGTCAAAGGGCCACACTTCAGAATGTAGAAGGCCACGTGTGACCTTGAGACCACAGGTTCCTTACCTCTGAACTAGCCTATTCCTTCTTCATTTTCTCACTTTTGGAATGAGAGTTTGGGACAAAGCAATCTCTCCCTCCCCCAGTTCTAACATTGTATATAGAACAATAAATGAAATTAAGAGGACACAAAGTTAAAATTAGAATTGAAAGGGACATAAAAAATCATCCAGTTAACTCTCCTACCCACTCTACCATATCTGTGGAAAAAAGCTCTTTAAATTCCACTTGAATATTTCCAAAGTTGGGGATCTCAATAAATAAAGAGTTAACCAATTCCATTTATCAACAGCCTTGAATGCTGGAGAGTTTTCATATTTCCTCAACAAGTTTTTAATGAGCACTTACTACATAACAGGGACTCATAATAATATGAGTGCATATTCTAATCACTGTAACTACAAAGACCCAAGATGATCAGATCTATGAAGATCAATAGCACTTTCTAGAAATAACACCAAAAAAAGATGTCATATTCACCATAGGGGGTTAGAGTGCAAAAGTAGGAAATCAAAAGTTAATTGGAATACAGAAAAGTTTGACCTTGGAGCACAAAATGAAGCAGGGTAGAAACTAATAAAATTTTGTCAAGATAACTCATTTGTCATAGGAAGCCCTATTTTTCAACAACTCAAAAAGCGACTTTACATATGGACATCACCAGATGGTCAGCATTGAAATCAGATTGATTATATATTTTGCAGTCAAAGATACAGTCAAAATATGCAGTCAGTTAAAACATAACATAGGGCTAGCTACAACTCCAATAATTAGCTTCCTATTGAAAAATGCATAATAAAGAAAGTAGGGAAAACCATCAGACCATATTGGTATGACCTTAATAACATCCCTTATGAATATGAACAAGTGATAAATAGATGAATAAAACAGAATAGAATAATGAAGGCATTAAATTTGGTAGAGAGCCTCAAGAACTATGGACAGAGGCTCACAATATTGTAAAGGATGCAACAACAAAAAACACCCTAAAGAAAAGAAGAGGAAGAAAGCAAAATGGCTGTCTGATAAGGGTTTACAAATAGCTGAGGAAAGATGAAAAGGGAAGGAGAAAGGAGAAATGGAAAGATATACCCAACTGAAAGCAAAATTACAGAGAATAGCAAGGAGTGATAAGGTTTTCTTAAATGAGCAACACAAATAGGTAAGCTAAGAATTACCAGAAGTATAGGCTGGTTTCCGAAGAGGCAGAGGAACTCATGACCAAATTGCCAACATTTACTGGATTATGGAGAAAGCAAGGGAGTTTCAGAAAAAAACACACAAAAGAACCGGAAACAAACAAACAAACAAAAAACCTACCTTCTTCTGCTTCGTGGACTACACTAAAGTCTTCAAGTGTGTAGATTACAAGAAAATGTGACAAGTTCTCAAAGAGATCATTTTATTTATCTCTTGAGCAACCTGTTTGCAAACCAAGAAACAACAAACTAGTAAAAACTGACTGGTTTAAGATTGGGAAAGGACTATAATAAGGCTATAGGTTGTCACCTTTTTAATTTAACTTATATTCACTGTACGTTATAGAAAAAACAAGCCTGGAGGAATCAAAAGCCAGAATTAAGGTTTCCAGGAGAAATAACAGCAATTCCAGATATGCCAACTATACCACTCTGATATGAGGAAGAATTAAGAAGTCTCTTGATGATTGTAAAAGAAGAGTGTAACAGCTAGTTTGAAGTAACATGAAAAAAAACAAAAACAAAACTAAGATCATGACAAATGGTCCCATCACTTTCTGGCAAATAGAGGGAGAAGAAATGGAAGCAGTTTTAGATTTTATATTCTTGGGTTCAAAGATCACTGCAGATGAAGAGTGAAATTAGAAGATGTTTGCTCCTTAGAAGGAAAGCAATGGCAAATTTTGGTAACATATGAAAAAACAGAGAAATCACCTTGTTGGTTTTGAATTGTGGTGCTGGAAAAGACTTTTGAGAGTCCATTGGACAGCAAGGAGAAGAAATCAATAAATACTTTAAGAAATTCAAACTATTCTTTGGAAAGACAACTACTGAAGCTAAAGCTTAAGTATGTTGGCCACATAATGAGAAGATGGAATTCATTGGAAAAGATCTTGATATTGGGAAAGATTGAAGGCAAAAGGAGACAAGGACAGCAGAGGATGAGATGGATAGATAGTTTCATGAAAGTCATGAATATAAGCTTGAACAGGTTTTGAGAGATAGTGGAGGATAGAAGGGCCTGTTGTGCTATGGAATTAGAGTTGGACAGAACTGAATGACTGAATAACAACAAGTGTTGGGCCCTAGGAGTACAAATTTGTGATTCTCTCACTTACTTACAGTTATACAACTGGACTTTAAACCAGGTCTTCCTGACTCCAAGACTCCATATTCCCTCTCAAATAGTCCTCATAAAACATTTAACCAGATAATAGGGCAATAGTAGCCTTGAAAAATCTTAGGGAATCTATCTAAGTTCAAAACTTCATCCTTAAAGTAAATTGATGGTTGTTAAAGTAACTGCTGCCCACATTATGAATGTGCAAAGTTGTAGCTGTATGGTAGCTAAGATCACGCTCCCAGCTGATATTTTTATGTGCATATAATTTATTGGGTTATAATAGGAGTCCTAAGAAGTGACACCCTGTTGTATATTCATGCTCTTTAAAAAATAAGTTTCTTCAGATATTAAATTGAAAACAATTATTAAGGAGTAAATCTTTGCTATATAAGTGGATTTGATATGTATCCTATTTCTTTTCAACAGCCATTCTTCTTGATATTCATTCTATTCCAGAGTTGTGATGACTTTTACTTCTGACTTCTGAGACATCATATTGATTAAGACAACTGAGCTCATCATTTCTTAAAGCACAATAATATTCCATCACAATCTTATACCAAAACTTGTTCAGCCATTCCCCAGTTGATGGGCATCCCTGCAATCACCAGTTCTTCGCCACCACAAAGAGAGCTACTATAAATATTCTAGAACATATAGGTTCTTTGTCTTTTAAGGGAAAACTTTTTAAAACACTATTACAACAGAGGCAAAACTATCAGCTATTCTGAGGCCAACCACAATTTTATGGGGATTCTATCCTATGCAACCAACCTATCTTAGTGTGAAATCTGTGCCATATTCCAAGTCCTGAAATATATTATAACAAGGTCCTACTGTAAGTCATGCTGAAATATTTCTAAATCTTTTCAGAAAAAGGATAAGAACTTGAGAAGATTTGAGAAGAATATCCTAAATGTTTCATCTTCATCACAACTCTTCAGATGTCTGTTACACTTCAGTGTATTAACATTTCAAAACTTCAGCTTCACATTCTACATTATATTTTTGTATTTGATGGTTTTCCAGTGGGGAAACAAAGGAGATTCAATGTTTTCAATTTGGAATAAAATAATGGCTATCTTTGTTGCTTCATTTTCCCCCTGTGACTTCTGTCTTGTGCTTCAGAGAATTATGTTTTTGATTCTTTATGTTTCTCATAGAAAAAAAAAAGCTTTTTATTTCATCTAAATGGGTTTCCTCTATCAGTAAGAGTAATTTAAGTACCTTTCAAGGTTGCTTCTGTTGGGATTAATCTGCTACCCACTGAATGTATCAAGGATAATGAATCTTTACTACTTCTTTGACATTTTAGTGTAGGCATAGTTCCTATGGAGAATCTCACTGAATAAGGCAAAGGCTTTATGGGGCATCCTTTCCTCTTTAGAGTGTAAACAGTTCTTGCATGAATAATTTGTCCCCTAACCAAGATTACATTCTAAAGAGGTCAGTTACTTGCTGAAACTTAGCAAAGGTTGCAAGATTCTATTGTCTCAGGTGGTCATTTTAAAACACAAACCCCTCATTGTAGATGCAAATGCTAAGTATGAGAATTGGGACTTAAAAACACAATATGAAAGTATGACTAGGTTTCTACTGAAGTAATAATTAGAGAGGAGCTTCCAAAAGTGGCTTGTCTGATGTCACATGGAATTTTTTATGCCACACTCATTTTCATAGTGGTTGGCAACTAATACTGAGGAGCTGGAAAAAAAAAAAAGTCAAGTGTGAACTATGTGGCATCTAAATGGGACTGGCCAGTTTAGAAATATTTGAAAATGTTATTTTGATGTGCTTTAGCCAGATTTGTTTTAGGTATGTGTGTATGTGTGTATGTGTGTGTGTGTGTGTATGAATATGCATTTAACCCTTGCTGGCAATATTATGTAATCACTTTCTTTCTGGATGGACATTCTTACTACATACTGCCTATCTCTGAGCCTCATTTTCACAGATTTTCCTTAAGGGCAGAAATTAAAGTACTACATGGAAGACGAAAGGTGGAAGATGAAAACTGCTCACACAGTTGCTTTCAGAAGAGATTGCATATTTCTTGATTCTTCAGAGCAAAATGAGATGATTGGGTAGTCGGTCAATCAAGAGACATCAAGCATTTACCAAGGGACTACTATGTGCCAGGTATGTGCTAAGTGCTGGAAATCTAAATAGAAATAAGCTCTACCTATGTAAATAGTTTATTTAAAGACCTGGCTCCTTGTATGACACAATGTATCAAGATTTTTAATTAAGTTGGGAGAATTTTATTGTGTTCATGTGAATCAAACCATCTGTGACTATAGTTTTACCCATTTTCTCTAAAGAAACACTTTTCTATAGAAACATGAACTCCTCTGGCAGTGGAAAGAAAATGGTATGTGGCAATCAGGAGGCATGGATTCCAGACTACGTTCAGCCACAAGCAAGGTATGATCTTACAGTCATCATCTTCTTTCTCATAGCATCATAGAGGTAAGTTGGCAATGTGTCTAACTTTAAGATTTTAGAGATGGAAAAAAAATTAGGCCAGGGCAGTTGTGACTTACACATATCCAACAGTCTTTCCATTACTTCTCCGTGCCTCAGTTTCCTTGTCTGTAAAATGAGAATAATAATAGCACCATTGGGCTTATCCTGAAGATCAAATGAGGTTCTATGGAAATATGAACTATGAAACTGTCAGGAAGTGATCTCTAAAAACTAAGTCCCTTTTTGTCTAACTTTAATATTTTTACCATCCTATGCATATAAATAGCAGATTCAGTTCAAGATATCTATATGGAGGTCACTGGCAGTCTCAGAGATGAAGAATTCTTCAGATTGGCCCTATGACTTAAGTAATTTCAAGTATAACTGGAACTAAAGAGAAACTCTTAGAGAGAGGGATGGGAGGAACAGTTACAAAGGATCATTATCTATACTTAGGCGATTCCTCTTTGATCACCTCAGCCCAGAATGACTTGAAATAGGGGAAGATTGTGGGGACCTCTTACTATATAAGATAGACTTTTATTTATTTTTAACTTCCATAACCTCTCAGAAGCAGTTGAAAGTCCTTCCTTTACCTCATGTTTTAGCAATTCCCAGCAGGCTCATGTGCTATACAACTGTGAAAGTCACTATGCCA
Organism: Notamacropus eugenii; assembly: GCF_028372415.1. Taxonomy (NCBI): domain Eukaryota; kingdom Metazoa; phylum Chordata; class Mammalia; order Diprotodontia; family Macropodidae; genus Notamacropus; species Notamacropus eugenii. Next base: position 134,171,433 of record NC_092875.1, on the reverse strand, counting down.
CAATAAATTCTGTGTGGCAGAGAATCCCCAGTACTGGGACATATCAACTGGAGTATAGCCTTCATAAAGACAGTGAAGTGGGGTGCAGATGAGAGCTAGTCTTGGAATAAGTACAACTCATATCCAAATCCTACTTCCGATACTTCCTAGGAATGTAACTCTGAATGAGTCACTTTATTTCTGTGTTCTACAGGCAATACTATAGAATTCATCTACTAGGACAAAGCATCATAGAGAACACTAGATTTGGGAGTTTGGACATCTTGAGTTTAAATCACACCTCAGACTACTACCAGCTAGATGACCCAAAGCAAGACATTGTACCTCAATTTCCTAATCTGTTAAATGAGGTAGTTGTATTCACTGTCTTATAAAGTCCCTTCTAGTTCTGAATCTATCATCCAAAATCTATGATCCTATGATTCTTCCCTTCTCATCATCTTAAATTGTCCAGAACTTCATGCATCTAGGATTATTGCTTTCTTTTGTTCACCTAACTTTTTAATACAATAAGGATAAATTTTGAGCTAACCCCACAGAAATCTTTTCTTCCAAGGCCTATGATGACAAATCAGAAATAATATATAACATTAGTTTCTGATTTTTATCTTCCAAGGGCAAAGTATCATTAAATAGTACCTTATTTAGCTACTCTTTGTCCTGGTGCACTCTTTAAGCTCTTATGTGCCAGGCACTGTGCTAGGCACTAGAGAAATAATGAATTAATAAATTAATAAAATAAAGCAATCCCTGTCTTCAAAGAGCTTACCTTTTTTTTCAGACAAGAAAATAACAAAAAATATAAATACAAAATATATTAAAACCTGTTCATATGAAAACATATGCAACAAAATAAACATAGAGACTATACTGTACTATATTACAATGACAATTTAACTACCTGGAAACCATTTATTTATGTGGCAACACCAATTTCACAAAACACTGCCAAGAACTCAAAAATAAGCAGAAATGGTATCAGAGAAGCCACAATATGTATTATGCACCTTATTTATAAGAGATACTCTAAGGCACCCTATAATCACCTATTTACTCTTTATTATTGATATAATTCTGACAAATTTCATTTTTTTTGTTTTTACCAGTATACTCTATTAGAAACAGCAGGTAAGAAGACTGGGGCAGCAGGGATTGGGAGAGGGCAGGAGAGGAGAGGAAATGAACTCCTAGGTACAACAACCATAACAAGAAGAAGATGAAAGTCTAATAACAAAAAAAAAAAAAAAAAAAAGGAGGTAGAAAAAAAATTAAAAATCCTTAAGTCAAAAAGAATAATCCTTTCAAGCCATATAGATGGAAGACAAGCCTTAAAGATATCCCTATAAACTTCTCAGTAAAATAATTGATTTTCACAAAGATGACACTGAGTCATCAACTATAGATTAAATTACAATCAGCAGGCTTTACTTTAGAAAGCAGGGAGACGTTTGGTAAATCTGAATAATTTTCATTAAAAATGTAATTTTTAAAATGTTAGCTCTTGAAGAAGTAAACTGCAAGTTGTAGGAATAAAGAATAATGTAGTTATATAGCACTCTCAATGCCTTTTCCCTGCCTATCCTACATAAATGAGGAAAAACAGTGCAAGTATTTTTTAATAAACCATATGTGCTTTTAGGGTTATATGCCATAAATCTTATTACCAAGAAATACATTTAATCACCTAAGGTAGATTAATGCTTGCTCATCAAGCATTATCATCTGATTTTACAGGATGATAGATTAAGAGTTAGAAGAAAATATAAAAATAATTTAATCTGATCCTTTAATTTTAGCTATAAGAAAAAAAAAGAGGTCCATAGAGGTGAAAATGACAAAAGTCACATAGCAGACACCAAAATCTGATGCCAGGTTTTCTGCCTCTGGAGTCAATATATATTCCCTACCACTTAGCACAACTTCTGGTGCCACATGGCTAATGCTTAATAAATGCTGGACCGTATATTTGTATGATCATACACACACACACACATACTCACAAACACAAGCATATACATATATGCATATAAACTTTAGTTAGATTGATTGAGTCGTGATGAACCAGCCTCAGTCTCTCCTTAAAACTTCAACTCTATTTCAAAAACAGTCTATCAGACATAGCAAATGTATTATCCCAGAAATATTTTAACCTTAGTTATGTCCCAAATACAACATTATCTTTCCCTCCAAACCCGCTCCTCTTAAGTACTTCTCTACTTCTATCAAATCCACCATCTTTCCTTTAGTACCCAAGGTTTGTGACTCTGATATTATCCTCTCTTACCTTCATCTCAAGTCAAATCTTTTGCCCAATAGCACTTTTTCTTCCTTCACAACTTTCTAATATGACCTTTTCTCTTCATTTATATAGTCACCTTCTTAATCTAACACTTCATTATCTCTCACCTAAATTATCCCAATACCTGCCTTCTCATTGAGCTCTCAACTTCAAGACTCCTTACTCCAATCCATCCTCCACATGGCTACCAAAGGGATTTTCATTAAGTCAGACTCTGACTATATCATTCTCCTGCTCAAATAACTCCATGTTTCCTTTTAATTGATGATAAAATATAGAATCCTCCAGATAGTTTATAAAGAGTTTCACGGCCTGACCTCATTATATGCTCTTCCTTCTCCTGTATTCTATAAGCCTTCCCTCACTCAAAACAAAGCCAAGTGCAAGTCATGTCATCATTTCTCTGATGTCATGGTCTTCTTCTTTGGCCCCTCCCACTTCCACCTGTCCTGCATTGGGGGCTGAGAGCTCCCCAAGAGGGGTTAAGGGGGTTGGGCAATTGGTCAGAAAGAGATTACAGGGGACCCTTTGCTGACACTAGCACTGATTGACTATTTTATCACCCTTGTGTAGTTCTCAGTCATCGTTCTAGGATGGAGAGGAACACAAGGTGGTGGAGTAGGGAAGGAGTCATAAGGGAGCAGGGGCCCTGGTCACCCTTGTAAGGCAAAGAGGGTGATAATGCTTGTAACTGCAGGGAAACAGAGGCCCTAACTGGTTAAAGACCATTCTGCAGACTGGAAGAACACTATTCACACCTCTCCCAGGATCACACTACTTTGGAAGCACTAAAAACTTGCAGACCCTCAGAACTAGCTCTGAAAACAGCAAACGTGAAAAAACCTGAAGCTAGGGACAGTGACTCCCCACCCCAAGGTGAGCAAAGCCCAATTTTAACATAAAGTTTAAAGTCAAGAAACAAGCTAGAAAAATGAGTAAACTATAAATGCTGACCTTTCTAAAGCTGTTGTTGTTTATCCTTTGTTTTGAAGACTGATGATATCAAAGGGTAATGACTTGTACATGAATTGAATTGAAGTTAGGCAGAGCTGCACAAAGTCATCAACTTTACTCTCTCTTCCATTGTCATTAAAGGCCAGTGGCAAAACAAAAGTCAAAATGACTGACAATAGGCTCAAAATATAGTGGATGACCTTAGTGTCTTCACTGTCTGATCAAGCTCTAAGCATTCCATAATGCCTATTTCAGTTGCCTTCATGGCTATTGGAACAAATTGGTCTCATCCTCTCATTCTTCCAGGAACAGTCTTCACATGCTTGGGGTTGATATCTCCCTAATTCACTAAGAGTTTTGAGACCTGTTGGTTCTCCATAACATTATTTAATCCATCTTCAGATAACAGTTTTACTGAGGTGTGGCTGCCATGCATGCTATGGCTTCTTGGAGCCACAGGTGAGAGTTGAGTGTCAGGTAGACACCAAAGGTGGATAAGCAGCCCTGGAAAGGGCTCAGCAAGCCTTTACACCAGAGATATTAGTCCTCCTTGACACTCTGTACACCCCTTTCTAAAATTACCATTCTGATAGCGTCCACAGATATTCTCAACTATTGCTACTCTTGAAAACAGTGAACTAGGGATGAAATGAAAGAGTTCTCTATGTAACAGATATTGGATCAAAGGAATAATTATGTGAAAAAAAATGTGTATACTACAGGAAAACGCGATGAACAAATATACTACATTAGTTGCACTTTAATTATTTGCTAAGTATATATCTAATAATTACACCTTCCCTGCTTCCACCTGCCAAAAAAGTCCTTAAAACATTTTTAAACATTTTTTTTAATTTCTAAGTTTAGTCTCTCCACGTTTAACTGCTGCTATGTATCAATAATATAGACACCAATAAATATATCAGAATGGAATTTATTTGAACCAGGTGATGCTAAACCTGTTGTTTTTGACAGAGCCTGTGATTTCATGTGTTACACAAACTTCAAATAAGAATACTTCCTCTACCGATGCATACCATTCCCTCTATGCAGTTTACAGATTCAGAGAGTTTTATGGTACGTCAGTCACACAGCTAAAATGTATCAGTGGCAGAATTTGAACCCAGGCCCTCCCAACTCTGGGGAGAGCTATCTATATGTTATGTCTTGGTAGCATAGTACTGAGTATTATCATGCATAAAACACCACAGGGAGAGTGCGACACCATAATTAGCTGTAATGTTGAGAGTATTTCCTTTTCCTTTGAGTAATTTTTAGTATCATAAGTTTGAAAGATGAAAGGGATTCTCTTATTTTATGAGAAAAATGAGTTTCAGAGAAGTGTCTTAGTCAAACTCAGAAAGAAACTAAGTATCAGAGTTTGAATTTAAATTCTAGTATTTTGTCTCCAAATCCAGTATTCTTTCTACTCCATCCTGTTGCATTTATAGAATTTTTGATTTTGTGAGAGAGGAAATAATATGAGGCAATTTAATGAAAGGATTGCCTTAGAGTCAACAAGACCTGGACTTACATCCCACCTCAGACACTGGCCTCAGGGTTCTCATCAGTAAAATGGAGATAATAATAACACCTATCTCACAGGGTTGTTGTGAGAATCCATGAGATAATCAAAGAAAACATTTCACAGATTTAAAGCATTGTATCAATGGAAGTAAATAGTGTTGTCAAGACTCATCCTAAAATGTAGTGCCTAGAATTGATCATATAAGTAGAGATGTGTTCTGCTCAGTTCAGAATACAGTGTAGCGGAAGAACAGCTGAACGGTATTAGAGAATAGCTTTGGTCATTCCTCAAAAAACATACACCTGTGTAAACATGGGCAGAGCACTGGACCTTTCTGTGACTCAACTTACTCTTATTTAGGACCTTAGTTCATATAGTCCTGCTTAGAAAAGCAGTGAATTGGGCAGAGGGGAGGAGGGAGTGAAGAAGGTGGAAGAGAGGTGACAACTCAGCAGAATGTTTCTAACATTCCCCTTCAAACAGCTTTAAAATAATACATCAAATCATTTCTGGAGAGGCATAGCCAAAAAAATGTCAAGGTTAGATATTTTTCCAGCCCAAGACAACTAAGGAGGTTAGCAGGAGAAGTCTGTTAACACCAGGCTATGAGTTGTGACAGCAATAGCAGCTCTCAGTCCAGAGGTGGAAAGGGGATCAGACAATTGGTTGGAAAGAGGTTAAGGTGACCCTGAGCTGACACTAGGTGCAAGACTTGACAAAGTGTGACAACTTCATTGCCTATCTGTAATTCCGAGGCATATTTCCAGGCAGAGAGGAGTGCTTATAATCATCACAAGAAAACAGGGTCCATGTTTGAATGTATGTTCAAACTCAAGTTTGAACTCAAACTTAAGTTCAAACTCAAGAAAGAAGCTGGATAAAACAAGGAAATCACACAAGAAAAAAAAATAACTTGCCCATTAACAACTACTAGGGTAGTAGAGAATAGCAAGTTACAAACTCAGAGGAAGATATCTTGCAAACTAGTATAAGCAAAGCCTCAGAGAAAAATTCCAGTTGAACACAAGCTCAATAGGAGTTACTAGAAGAGTAAAAGAAAAAGAGCAGTGACAAAAAAATTGGGGACAAATGAGATTGATACAAGAAAATTATGAAACTAGAATTAACAGCTTGGTAAAAAAGAGGAACAAAACCTTGCTAAAGTAAATAATTCCTTTAAAAAACAGAATTAGGCAAGAGGAAGCTAATGATTCCATAAGATGTCAATAAACAAAACAAATTCAAAAGAATGAAAAAAATAATAGAGAATGTGGAATATATTATCAGAAAAATAACTGAACTGGAAAACAGATTGCAGTATGATCATTTAAAAATTATTAGACTACCCAAAAACCACAATCAAAAAAAAAAAAACAGACAACATATTTCAAGAAGTTATAAAAGAAAACTGCTCTGATATCTTAGATTCAGAGACTGAAGTAGAAATTGAAAAATCCACTGATCACCTCCTGAAAGAGATCAAGAAGATTATAGTCAAATTCCAGAGCTCTCAGGTCAAGGAGAAAATACTGTAAGCAGACAGAAAGAAATAATGCAAATATTGTAGAGCCATAGCAGGATTACAAATACTTAGGAGCTTCTGCATTAAAGAGGAGGGCTTAGAATATGATATTATATAAGGCAAATGAATTAGGATTATAATCAAGAATAACCTACCTAGAAAAACTGATTATAAGCTTTCAGGAGAAAAAAAGGCATATTTAATAAAATAGAGGACTTTCAAGCATTACTGATGAAAAGACTAGAGTTGAATAGAAAATATGGCATTTAAACACAAGATTCAAGAGAAGCATAAACAGGTACTTAATAAGCTTAACATGTTTGCATTCTTATATGGGGAAAAATCATACACAGATACACATATACATACACATCTCTCTCTCTGTCTCTCTTTCCCTGCGTGTGTGTGTGTGTGTGTGTGTGTATGTGTTTACTTAGACAAGGGGCATGAATGTGAGTTGATTATGTTTGGATGATCTCAAGAAAAAATATAGGAGTGATAAAGAGGGATGCACTGGGAGAAAGGGGATGAAGAGGAAGAATGGGGAAAATTATCTCACATAAAAGAGATTTTCATGGAAAAGTTTTTACATGGAAGGGGGAAATGAGGGATGGGTCAATGCTTATTCCTTCACTTTCATTGATATTGATTCAAAGAGGGAAGAAACATATACATATTCAGCTAACTATAGAAATCTATCTCACCCAATATGGAAGTAGGAAAAAAAGGAAATGAGAGAAAGTGGGGAAGGGTGAAAAAAGGGATGGAAGATTAAGGGAGACAGTGGTTAGAAGCAAAACAGACTTTTGATGAAAGACTTGATAAAATGAGAGAGCGAAGGATAAACAGAAGAAAATGGGATGGAGGTAAATACATAATCATTATGAAGGTGAATATGAATACTAGGAGCTCACCCATAAAATGGAAGCAGATAAACTGGATTAAAAACCAGAATCCAACAATATGTTTATAAGAGACACACTTGAGACAGTAAGACACACGCAGATTTAACATAAAGGACTGGAGAAGAATGTAATATGCTTCAGCTAAAGTAAAAAGGATAGTAATCATGATCTCAGACAAAACAAAAGCAAAAAAAAATAGATCTAATTAAAAGACATAATCAGAAAAAAATACATTTTGTTAAAAGTACCACAGAACTCAATTTAAAAAGAATATTAATGAAAAACAATTGTAAAAAAATGGCACATAATCAGAGTATACAAAATGCATTCCAAAAAAATAAAAATAATATGGAAAATGAATTCAAAAGAAAAAAAGGAAAGTAGTGAATGGGGTGGAAAAATAAATAGCTTCTAGTGTATTCAAGAACCCCTTGCTATTTCAATATTCTCCACAAGGAAAAAAAAGTCAAACAAACAGGGAATCTTCAGAAATTTCAATCTCTGTTACAGTCTACCTAAAGTACATAATTCAGCTAGAGCTGTGGGGCTGTTGTTATTTGCTTTTTCTTCTATTTAGGATAATATTGATAAAGCTTAATTATTTTCTATTGTAATAACATTTTGTCTCTTTACATGTTCTTCAAGAGGTGGGAGCAAAATGCTTGGCTTAGAGTTCAAATACTTCCTCTAAAACTTCGTTGGCTATGAGAGCACAGACATATTAGCCTCCATAAACCTCAGGAAACCCCAAAGATTTCATCTTTTAAGTTACCAATGAGTTGAACAATCATCATTTGAGATATCCATAGCAGAGGAATTTCCCACTTTATGAGTTCTATATCCTGATGCAATCACAGATCTTTCCAGAGTTTATATGTGTGGTATTTATTAATTTTGTGCTAAGACATATAGCACCTAATGTTTTCATCAAACATAAGGAATCTCCTGCCTAACTGGTCAATCTTTATTCCAGGAATTCAAGCTCAACCACTGTTTTAAAGGAATATTACATATTGAGCATTAATACACCTTTAAAAATTTGAATTTGATTTTGCAAATCTACTTTTCCTAGCATAGAATGACATTTTTTCTGCATCAATCTATTCAACAAAAGTGATTGACATTCCAAGAAGAATGTTCCTCTAAATTGGCAATTATTCAATTAGCATTTTAATGTGTCATTTTATTTAATGGTTCATTAATATAAGTGACTCAGCTCATATAATGAGCGATATGTCATTTAAGGATATTCAAAGAAAATGATGGTTGGGTGGGGAGGGAAATCTTGTTACCATTTCAATCTATAATTTCCATATCAACTTTAGTTCAGAATTAAGAGAGCAAGAATGAAGAAGTTAACATTTTTTCTCAGTATGATTGTAAAAAAAAAAACCTTTAAAAGAAACAATATATTTGACATCATTCAAATCCATCTATTGAATAACTTGAACAAAATTTTCATTCAGTAGCTATACAAAGTAATTGCCATAGTGATGCAGATATTTCTTGAATTTATCACTAGGTAATCTCTAGTATCATCATCTTCATCACCAACGCCACTAGTTATCTTCATGTGAAATGGTGACTAGAATATGTAAAACATTACAGTTTTGATTTAGCCAATAAACATGGATTAAGCACCCACCATGTGTCAAGCCCTGAGGCAATCCTATGATACAATGAAAAAATGCAATAGCATTTATTCTCAAGAAACTTACATGAGAAACTAGAAGAATTATTGTTCCATAAAGCTTGGTATGGAGAGCTCATGGGAGAAAATGAACTGTATTGGTAATGCTGAGGTTAGTATAGGAAAGCATATGAAATGCTTCTAATTTTTTTAATAGAATTATTTTAGCATCAGATACTGTTGCAAAAATTTCCGTATCGATTTGCTTCAATAGAAAATCCATTACAGTTGCTTATTAATTATATCAACCAAAATACTCTTCTATAGCCATCATTCACAAATTTTCATCATTAATTACTAACATGTTTAATGATTATCAATGACTTAATTAAATTATATGATGGAAGTTGCCATCCAGAATAATGTATGTAGGACAAGTTTTTCGAAACTAGTCAATTCAGAATACCAATTACAAAGGAAAATAAATTTTAGATATTCAGATGATACCTATAATATTCTAGGAATTACTATGAAAAATATGTAACATACAGATATATATATATATATAAGTGTCTCAACTCCCATTTTCAAAATAAAACAAGAGTTAAAAATGAGTTAATCATTGCATCATTAAGGAATCATGTTATGCCAGTATCCAGATTATGAGTAAAGCTATGTAAAAAAAAGTTATAGAATTATATGTTTTCATTTGTAACACACAATATCCTTAAGTTCATGAAAGAAAGAAAATTATATGGGACTACTATGACTCTGTCTTGTCTCTAGAACAAATGTAATCTTAATATTCCCCTATGACATATGCTTTCGCCTTACAATCAATATTAAGTGCCTACTATGTATCAGGAACTGGGCTAAATGCTGGGGATAAAAAAAGAGGCAAAAGACAGCCCCTGCCGTCTAGAAGCTTACAACTTAATTGCAAGAAGAATAATTACTGAGACTATGTCTACATCAACCCATTAGCACAAAACAGTTCTAGGATGGGTCTGATAGGAAGATTTGCATGGAGCCAATTGCTGAAGTGGATGATCATGCTTCCAGGGAGTAAAGATGAAACTTGATGAATACAAACACAGATTATAATCAGAACCATGTCAATATTTCTGTCATTGCACATATAATTACATAGTTTCATTAAATGATGAAGTACCAGTAGAGAGGCACAGATTTGTTCTTTACATTCCTCACTCACATCTATGTGCTCCACCAATTATCACTAACAATGTTTCCAGAATTATGGGAGCTAGAACCCTGACCACTAGCCCCATCTATCAGTGACCCTACCTCTGCTTTGCATGTCTATCAATTGCCAGCATTTACTTACCATATTGTTGGTGGCTCAGAACCTTCTATTTCCAAGTAATCATATTTCTCTTCCATTTGGAAATCTGTAAATATGAGTGAGATGGTGTCTCCAGGCTCAGCTACAATTGTCCATGTGCAATCAGCATTGTTATGATATTCATTAGGAAAACTAGGACTGGAAATTATGCCACTGGATCCTCTCATTGTGCCTCCACAGGCATCTTCAGCTGTTAAAAATAATGAAAAGATGTTCCTTAGAAGTTTGTTATATGAAACACAATCAAAGCAAACTCTTATTAACATTTTCATATAAACAATCCAAAATCTGGAAGCCCAGAGGTCCTGCAGCATTACAATTACAAACAAGGTGAAGTACACTGAGCCATTCACAAGAAATTTGAAAACACAGTAGAAAACAAATCCAGGGTATACAAGTAATTCTATAACCTTTTTTGTTCTAGTTAACCATGGAAATGAGTAAGGGTGAGAGGTCTAAAAATAATCAGGCCATTAAAAATAAAACTAGAGAATAGATCTAAACAGCTCCTTTTTCAAAAGGCTTATAATGGGAGATGACTGGCAACTTCATTTGTATGGGAAGGGAAAGACAATTTAGAGATAGACATTTATAAACTGGCAATTCCATCCAACAAGCATTTAATAATAGCTAGCATTTACGTATGACACAAAAAGTTGCAAAGCCCTTTACAAATATCTTATTTTATTCTTATAACACCCTAGGAGGTGTGCTATTATTATCTTCATTTTACTGATGTTCTAAATGAAGCACATTGAGATTAAATGACTTCCCCAGAGTTACTCACCCAGTTAAGTGTCTGAAGCAGGATTCAAACTCAGGTCTTCTTGAATCCAGGTAAAGTGTCCTATTCACTTTGCCACCTACTTGCCTCTATTGCTTGCCTAATTTAATAAGTGATTACTCTACGTAAAACATCATGCAAAGACAAAAATGAAACTGTCTTCACCCTTGAGATAAAGGTTACACTTTTTTTTTTTGGAAAAAGCATTTGGGCATACTATCTAAGACTCTAATCTTGGAGACTGAAAAACCTGGATTTGGATTTTGCCTCAGTCACTAAAAAGTTGTGAAACCCTGGGGAAGTCACAGCTTATTTAACCTCTTTGCTCACCTGCAAATTGGGGTTAATAACAGTAGTCCCTTCAAGAATTGTTTGAGGGGAAAAAAAATCACACACACACACACACACACACACACACACACACACGATGCTATGCAAACCTGAAAGTGCTATGTAAATGTTAACTAATATTGTGACTATCATCGTAATTATCATCATCATTAGTTTTATTGTTACTGTGATATCAAGATATTATTACTTCAAAACTAGACCTTAGTATTCATCTGTCCCAGAGGTGTCAATTACTTGACCACATGGAAGTTACTAACATTCTCAAGTTCACCTCTAACTGGATTAAGAAATAATTCATAATATTTAACAAATATGTTAGAACACAGGTAAAATTAATGTGATTAATGTGTCTATGTGGCTGCAGGGATCCTTATGTATGATTTTGTGGTCCCATTTCTTTATTTGAGTTTGACGCCACAGTTCTATCCTAATCCTTGAATTTTATAGATGAGGAAACAAACGTAGAAAGATGAAGTGACAACACACTTTCCCATTTTTAACTGCACCAAGCTGCCTCTCAATGTACACGTATATCTGTCCTCAATCTATAACCTCTCATTAAGTATCACTTCCTTCCTCTAGGCTTTTAAAGAGACTCCAATCTCCTAAATATTCAAAAGAGCCAACATTAGACCCTACCATCTCCTCAAGCAATCATCCCAAATTTCCTTGCCTGATGTCTTTCAACACTTCAGTCTGTCTGGATATATTGCCATATATTACTCCATTACTCAGTCACTTCCAGTGACTTCCTATTACTTCTAGGATAAGATAAAAACTGCTCTGTTTCATTTTTAAAGACCTTCACAACCTGACCTCAATCTATTTTGCCAATTTCATTGGACTCCATCTCTAACACTGTGATCTTGCCTAACTAGCCTTCTGTCTGCTCTTCAGAGTTCTACATTTTCTATCTCAATTCCTTTTCACTGGCTCTGTTGTTACATTTGGTATGTACGCACCTTATGCTTCATAGAATATCCCTCTTTCTTTGAGACAGGTCAAGTACCATCTTCTACGTGAATGTTTTCCTGATCTCTTTAACTTTTTGTAGTGTCTCCACTCCCAAACTACCTTGTATTTAACTACTGTGTGAATAAGTAGTGTGTGCTGTACATATCTTACATGCACTTGTCTGCCACCTTAGAACGAGAGCACCTTGAAAATAAGGATTGTTTCATTCTTTCTATTTGTGCTCCTAGAAAGTGGAATAGCATGTAGAACAAAGAGGGGCTGGGTAAATATTTTTGATTGATGTATACAAATATAGAAAGTTCCCACTTTACGTAAGTGGACTGTTTCACAAACTTCTATGTAAAGTGTTTTTTACTTAGTGAAAATTTGCCTGTGGATTGAAAAGGGGAGGAAGGGAGGCAGGGAGAAGGGGAGCCTGCACAAGGTTCAAGGACATGTCAGGTGGGAGGCAGAGAAAAGAGAGCACAAGGAAGAACACATGCTCTGGGGCCAGTCAAGTCAGGGCCTGGAGGGAAAAGAGAAGGGGAGCAGGGATAGACACAAGGGGGCGAGACACAGACACAGAGAGGATGAGGACAGGAGAAGACTGGTGACAGGCAGGGCTGGACACCTCCAGCACACACAGCTGAAAGACAGATAATCAGGGTGGGACAAGAGGGTGGGTGGGCAGATTAGGACAAAGATCTATTCTCCCGCACTGGTGGTTTCTGTATTGAACTCCTATGCATCAGTTCTGCTTTCACTTGGAGGGCTTTTCTTTAGGGTGTTTTTTGTTTATTTGCTTGTTTTTGCTAGAATGGTGGGAAGCTGCAGAACTCCTAGCAGAGAGGCATGAACAGAGTACAGTACTAGACAGCAAACATAGGGGGTTCTATTTTTTTTTTTTTTTGGAATGCTGATTTATTTCAGACTTCTTTATGTAAAGTTATGAAGTTGAATTTAATAAAGCAAGAACTATTTGTAATTAAATACAAAGTACGTGTATGGTAAACACAACGTACTATTTAAGTAAACAAGATACTCTGGGCTAGTTCAAATTCCAATGACTGTCGGAATATTTTGGCCAACAAAACTTGTTCATACGTTTGAAAGTCTGAGTTGAACTATAATTGGAGAGAAGCAATGGAATATTGAACGTGTCATAAACTTCAGTTCTCTCGATTCACATCCTGCCATGGCTAAACTCAATAATGGCAGAATAGCGATGCAGATGATGCACTCTCTCTTTCAGACACTATGGTTTTACTGATCTTTCTGGAAGAAGATGTTTCTACTGGCTTACTTCCAGTAGGTTATATCATTCAGCTTTTCTCCATCAATAGCAGTGGTAGATTTGCACTAATCCAGTCATATTCTTACCTAGTCTTCTTGTCATTATTAGCATATGTCTCTAATATAACTGGCTAGAGTTAGGTATGCAGCCTATTCTGGACCATTGCCTAACACGAAGCTAATTGACTGGCATGCACAGTGACTCCATGGCTTGGCTCTCTTTGGGACTGTACTAATGGGTCATCAGGATAGTTATGCATTAGGGAAACAAAATGGTATGAAAGAATTATATGCCTCTCTGAGCACTTCAGGAAGGCACTTTGAAGAAGACTCTGGCTTTAAAATTATTCATGATTATCTGACATAATGGACAAATCTATAAGCACAAAATCAGACTTTCAAATTTCTATGGATCTGAAATGAGAAGGTCAATCTAGATATTTCTATGATTGGTAGGGAGAAAGAAAGTGCTGGTCTCCAAAACTAATGAAATAGTGTTGGATATTTGTTTTGCAGCTACTTGGACACAGCACATTTTTTTCTGCCTGATTACTTGGATTTTCTGCTTAATCTGTTAACTTGGATAAGATCTTATGACTCCTAGAATCAAAGTATTGGAATAGGAATCCAGATATTCATGTGAACTATTTGTGATCCCATGAAAAATTCGGACTTTGACTTTTGACTCACCTCTGCCACAGTTTAGCTTCTATTAGGGAAATGACAGAAAATTAACTGGTTACAGTTGGGGTTTTTAGAATAATCCCCTTATAAAAAATATTAGAAGCGTTTTGTTTAATATATAATAGGTTGTGAATATAGGTGGTGAAGCCTGAACATTAAGCTACTTGAAGACAATGACCTGTTTGCTTTTGTTCCTCTGTTGCCAGAAGCTGGCACAGTGCTCTATATAAAGAAGAGACTTAAAAATGCTTATTAAATTCAATTGCAGAATGAAAAGATTATAGGATCATAGGTTTAGAACTCTTGAGGACCTTCAGTTTAGTCATTTTTCAGTTGTCTCCAGCTATTCTTGTCTCCATTTGGGGTTTTCTTTGCAGAGATATTGGAATATTTGCCATTTTCTTTTCCAACTCATTTTACAGTTGAAGAAACCAAGGCAAAAAAAAAAAAAGTTAAGTGACTTGTCCAGGGTCATATAGTTGGTAAGCATCTGAGGCCATATTTGAACTCCAGGACTTATCAACCTTAGAGGCCATTTAAACCACACACACCCCTCCATTTTATAGGTGAGAAAACTGAGGCATAGAAAACTGAAGGGACACAGGCATATGTATCAGAGTCTTTTGCTTTTATTTTGCTATAGAATAATTACTCTGTTCTGAAGTACAATAAGAAAATAAAAGGTTGATTCTTAATGTTGAATTTGCTAATAATTATATCAGTGTGATATCTGCCTTGAAACTGAAATATGTGACATAGAGGCAAACAAAATCATATAAATTTAAAGGTGGAATAGTCTCTGACAGACTAATTAATGCATTAACATAATTTCACAGAAAAATAATAATTCTGCTTAAGAACATGAGAGAAAGGTGTAAAACAACTTGGTGATTGGCAAGGGCAGCCTTGATAAGGAAGAAGTCCCAGAGAGGTCTGCACCACTAATCTGCCTCATTCAGCCTGATACAAAGCTCCACTCACTTTTTGGTACTTCTCTACTTGCTATATATTTGATCCTGTTATAGCAACTATTGATCTTAGCTTGATCTGGTAAAAGATGGTAATGGAAACATGAAAAGAAATCACCAACTTTCATTCAATGAATTCAAGTCACTGAATTAAATTTTTAGATACTGAAAACACTTGTGTATATCATTACTAATCCACTTTCAGTAATCTATGAAAAGCTGGAAAATGGGAGAAGTGTCACAGGTCTGGAGATGAGCCAATGTTTGTTGTTGTTGTTTTTTTTTTTTACTTTGTTTTGTTTTTCTGTTTTAAGATAAAGAAAGCAAAGCATTTAAATGCAGGAGGATGAAAAACAATTCTAGCATTTATTATTAGAAGGATAATTGCATCTAATAAGAAATATATTAAGGATAAATATAAACTGACACTTGAGATCAAGAACTAAACTTTACAAGGCTAAGTTGGAGGCAGGTATAAACAGATTATGAGCTATGAGTTTGTTTTATTTTGATATTTCAAGATTGATATGGGTTAGGAGGCAAAAATACTGTTCATATGACCTTAAGCTAAATTAAGAAAGGAATAGCTCTCCAAAATAAGACAACCCCAATGCTTTCTATCCTGGTGAGAACACATCTGGATAATGTATTCTGATCGGAGAAAGATATTTTAGGAAGACTGTTGGTAACACCAGAGGAGGACAACAAGAATGGTGAAGGGCCTACAGTCTGTTCCAGTTTAAAGAACTGGAAAAATTCAGCTTACAGAAAGTAAGACTTGAGGAAAGCATGATAGATACTTCAGGGACCTAAAAGGCTGTCATGTGGAAGAGGAATCAGACTTATTGTGGGAGGACCTTGGGGTAGAAGGTAATGAAAAGAATTTGCAAAGAGACAAATTAACACTTGAGATAAGGAAAGACTTTCTAAAATACAGAGCTATCCAACTCAGAGTTTATATGTCTGTATTATTTTGAACACTTACTAAAAAAAATCAATATTAGATTCATGAGGAACATGAATTTTAATAATTTAATAATTTTTATTATTTATTATATTATATAATCATTTATATATTATAATAAAATAATTAATAAATGATAATTTAATGAAAATTTAATAATTTAATAATAACCTCATTTATTTTTTGAATGGCTTATAAGACTGGTAATCAGTGGAAGGCTGGCAATGCTATATGCCAAACTTTAGGTAAACAGTTGATGTTTCACGATATCTCTGGAAAGACAGAAATATATGAACTGGATAACAGTATCATTAGATATATTAGGTATTGTATCAGTAAGCACCCCAATATACACAGCGGGGGCCTACTACAGCAAGTTCTTAAATCTGCATTCACAAAAGGAAAGGCAACTTTTGAGGTGTTAACAGTCTCTGTAATCAAGCACAGGTATCAGAGAAAAGCAAAGTCAAAATTTCAGAGAAATATAAAAAAAAAAAAATCGACAGACAGCACTTCCAAACTGCCCAACCACTAACACACATACATCTTTACCAAAGAAGGAAGCACCAACATCTGGGTTTTCAAAAGGGAGGATGGGGGTGGGCTGCTTTAGCGACTTCCCAGAGTCTCATCTGGCACACAAACCTTCTTCTAAAAACTAAGCCCCCAAAGTAAAACCTCACCCTCAGAGTATTTCTATACTTTTTAGAGTCAGAGGGCATAACCTTCTGACCCAGTGCCTCATTAGGAAAAAACAAAAAGTACTTGGGACCCTCCTACAAAACAACTCCCCTAAACAAGCTTCCCACAATGGGTAGGCCCATCGGTGGATGGGAGAGATCTTCCCCAATCACATCATTCAATCAGCAGCACTTTTAGTGAAACAAAAACAACAAAAGATCCTGATTTGATTGCCATTACAAGTATATAGATCTATTCCGATTGACTGTTGAAAACCAAAAGACAGAGGAGATCCGCTAAAATAGAACCTAGTACAGTTTACAAAGCTTGTGAAATTTTCTTTTTCAGGTTTTAGGGAGGAAAAAGCTAGAAATACTGATTAGTAAATGATGGGTTTATAATAGCCAGGACGGAGCAATATAGTCAAGTGTTACAAGTTTCTTTATTTCTATTTTGTTCAACTTTTTAAATAAACAATTAAGGCATACTTGGAATGCTTATCAAATTTCAAGAATATAATCCCAAAGTGATGTCTAATATTCCAAAATAAAAAAAAAACAAGATTTTCAAGAATTAGGTTATAAGAAGAACATTCAAAAGAGAGAAATACAAAGTCCTTCACTATTAAAAAAATTAACTTCACAAGTAAAGATCAAAAGAGACATAGCTGGACAACCTTCATGTGAAAAAGATGTAGGGTTTTAGCCAACTGGAAGATCAATGTGAGTCAAACATTTGTCATGGCAGCCAACAACAACAACAAAAAACTAATGAGGTGTCAAGCCACATTAATACGACCATAGGATCTAGAATATGTGAGGTTACTTTCTCACTATACTGTACCCTAGTCACATGCTATTTAGAGTATTGTATTTAGTTCCTTAGATTTGGACAGATACAAACAATTTAGAGAGAATGTAGAAAAGCACATACCAGAATGTGCAAGCAAAACTGGGACTATTTTATTTGGGAAAAAGAAGACTATTTTACTTGGGAAAATCAGGAGAATGTGATCACTGCCTTCAGATATGTGATAGGTTGTCATGAAGAAAAGATTAAACATTTATCTGCTTGACTCTGGAGACCACAATAGGAACAATGAGCAGAAAGTATTTAACAGAGTCTAAGTTCAAGGTGGTCAGAGGAAGAGAGACATCTGAACAATAATAATTATGACAAACTCAGAATAGCTACATCATGAGTTGGTGAATTTCCTAACCCTGGACATCTTCAGATACAGATTTGATCATTTTTCAGAAATGTTGTTGACTTAGTTCTTACTTAGATGCAGGTTGTATTAGTCATTCACTGAGTTTCCATCCAGCTGTGGCATTTATGTTTTTATGGTAGCTGAGCTATTTTTAGTAGATTTAGAAATTAGTGATGGGCCACAGACTGTTATCATCCAGTGAACTTCAGTGAAGAGCTGGGGTTCTGGGAGGCCAAATCAATAATACCAAGGGTTTCATCCCTTATATTTCCTAATAATTTTCACTGTCCAAAAATATATGGATGTACTATGAATGATGAAGCTTTGAATGCTATGAAGATGAAGCCTTCATCTTCCAAACTGCCCTTTTGTAGAGGCAAAACTCCCAAATGCTTAAAAAACAGTCTAGAAAGTAGTCTGTTTCTTGTCAACAGAGATCTTCAATAAGGGATCTTTATAAGGGATGTTAGGAAAAAATTCTGTACCTATCGTGTAGAACCAGGATAAACAAAATTATGAAAAAGCTGATTTTTTCCTATTTCTTCTTTTCAAACCTCTTTTCTCTCTTGCTGCCTCCTCACCTTTTGATTCTCAAAACCCTACTGCCCATTTACATGCATAAATAAGTTTCCCCCCCCCCGAAAAAAATGAGAGATTCTAAAGCAAAAGAAATTTAGTACTAAATTTAGGGACATGAGACAGTTCCTCAGTTCAAAAATGTGGAAATGATGGAGTGCTTTGGTGCATATGCTTGGGTCCCAATTCTAAAATCACATTTCCCTTTAAAAACCACATTCTTCCTAGCCTCAAAACACTATCTCAGGCAGTTTCTCCCCAGCCCAAGGATACAGCCTGCCTCAGCAACAACCATTATCTCCCTTCCTGATATAACAGCCAGCTGCACCTGTAGAACTTGTTAGTCTGAACCAGCTGTGTACTGGCTGAATGGGCTGTGCGCTGGGTCATAAGGACATTTACTACTCACTGACCAATCATATGTATCCTAGATTTAGACATACATATACTCCCTTATATTAATCTTGTCTAACAAGACATTGATGAGAGCAACCTGGTATTTCTGAGCCAGCCTTGACCACTAGCTGACTTAGTGACATTTCAGGCTCAAAACCACACTTCTAGGTAGCCCCCTCTTGAGCTATTTCCCAGTGAATTTTGGGTAAAATACCTGCATTGTAGATACCAAAAGTGCATGTTCCTTTAAGAACTGACCACTCCTTAACCACTCCCTAATCCCACCCCAAAACACCTAGTTAGCATATTTGGCACATGTTTCACTACAGAAAATACTATATAAACTTTACCTGTACCCCTCAAAGGTTGCAGGTTCCCTAAGAACTCTTGCCCGCTAAAAAGCATAATAAATATTTACCTTGACCTCAACAATGCTTGAGTCTGTGAATTCTTCTCCAAGAGACCAACCCTTTTGCCCCTGTCTTTGTGGGGGTCTCACACTCTGCTTCCAGCCCTCATTAGAAATTAATGCCAATGAAGATGGCTTGTCTACAGTTGCATGGTGAATTAGCAGTAATACCAAATATATTATGTATTTCTCCCCTTTACACACTCTATAGGTAAGAAAAACTGGACCTTTTTGCCATTACTATATCTGATACTCTGTTTCCTTGCTTTTTTAAGAGATTGTCCCCTATGCTTAGAAATCATTCCCTATTTCAACTTATGTTTCTTGGAATTTTTATTCTGTAAAACTTAACTAAAGCTCTATTGATTATACTACAAAAGACCTTCCCTGATTCCTTCCTTCAGTTGTTGGAAAAACAAATATAGATTTAAGAATTTGTTATGAGACAGGTACCATGCTAAATGCTAGGATACAAACACAAGAAACCAAGACAGTCCTCCCTACTCTTAAGGAGTTTACATTCTATCAGAAGACAACACATAATGGAGATCTGGAATGCAGTCTGGGAGGGAAGGGAACCTGTGAGATAAGACACTTTTTGGAGGGTACATGGAACAATAAGGAGAGAGTTCAGCTGAGAGTGAAGTGAGCACCATGCTTAGGACCACTCAAGAAATGGAGATACAGAGAGATTCACCAATTTGGGGAATTATTATTTTTAAAAATAACATACTTTGTTTCAATCAAACAATGAATAAATACTTATCAGTTGCCTACTGTATGTCAGGCACTGTGTTAAGCTCTGAGGATGCAAAAAAAAAAAGAGGTAAAAGTCTCTGCCTTTGAGTAATTTACAATCTAATGGTGCAGATAGCATGTGAATAAATGTATACAAAACAAACTGTAAACAGAAAAAATAGAAAATAAGTAATAGAAGAAAGGAACTAGAATTAAGAGTTGTTAGGGAAGACTTCCTATTGAAGTTATTTTATTTCGGACTTCAAAGAAACAGGGGAGGTCGATGTGGGAGCCATAGAGGGAAAGCCTTCCAGGCACAAGGGACAGCCAGAGAGTATGACAGCAGGTAGCACAACTAGGTGGCTAGTATTCCTAGATCTAAGCGTACCTGTTGGGAAGTAAGGTGTAAGAAGACTGAAAATATAGGTGGAGACTAGGTTACAAAGGACTTTTCAAATAGACTATTTTTTATTTGATCTAGGAGGCAATAGGGAGCCACTGGAATTTCTTGATTTGGAGGTCACATGATTGGTCCTGAACATAGGAAAATCACCTTAGTGGCTAAATGGAGAACAGACAGAATTGGGGAAAGACTTAAGGTAGGCAGACTCACCAGCAGGCCATTGCAATAAAGATGTTAGGTGATAAACTTGTGGAAACAAAGTTTCCACGTGTGTGTGTGTGTGTGTGTGTGTGTGTGTGTGTGTGTGTGTGTGTATATTGTTTCCCCAACAGAGCAAAAAAAATTGTACTTTTTCTTCCCATCCTCTCTGTTTTGCTTTTATCTTTGTACCTCCAGTACCTGTCACATAATAAGCACTTAATAAATGTTCATCTAATGATTGAAAAGGAAAATCCAGTCTGACTCCCACTTTAAAACGCTTCACTGGATCACAGTCAGTATTCAGTCTGAGAAATTTAGTGTAAACGCAAATCAGTGACAGGTAATTTCAGAGCCAGAACCATGGTGGGGGTAATAGGTGCTTTGTTCCATGTTGAAGAATTTAAAGAAAGTTAGCACCATTTGCACTTTTTCTTCAAAATACTATGAACAGAGCTTAGTACCTAGTTAGCAAAAAAATAATAAGTTGATAAAGGAATCTTCTAGATAGTACGTTTCCTCCACTGCTAACAAAATACCATTGAACCTCTCCCTCACATGCTCTCTACTTTTGAACTCACCTGGAATTTATTTGATAAGCAGGAAATACAGAAGATGATGAAAAGGCTGGTTAACTTCATATTCCCTGAACCATATGGATTGCATGTTGTCAAGTGGGTTCATTCTCACAAAATATAAAGAAATGGAAACTGTAATTATTCCTGTTATAGCAAAGTTTACAAACAGTGTGATATGACTGTACACACCAATTATACTGTTGGAATTCATTCAAAGCCTCTGTGTTCTTCATAAGAAGCCTTAGATCTCTATCATTATAGATTATATATTTAAAGATGGAGTGAAAGGAATATGGAGCTCATCTGATTTAATGGCCTCTCTTTACATATAAATAGACTGAGATGCAGGGAGGTTGCCTTACTCTAGATCACAAAGATAACAAATAACCAAGTACCTGATTCTCTTTAAAAATAAAAAAAAAAAAAGTAGTACTCTTTCTACTGCACTACATGATGTACTAGTCAATTTGCCATCTTAAAGTGCTATTCTTTGGTGCTTTATCAGCAGGCTCCTTTAAATTACATTCAAGAAAGACTTATCTTAGATGTCTTTTTACTATTGAATACATCAAAGCAATACATATTCACTGAGGACCTAATAAATAATATCTGAAAAGTTTTAGCACAGTTTTACATTTTACAGACTTAAATGGTTTGAATGGTGAAAACTATGCTAAGACTTTTTAGGATACTCTGAATATGTTGTAAGAGGTTGTGAGATAGATCCAAGAAAAAATAATACAGTTCTTAGTTTACACTCTGGTGTTAGAGAAAATTTGCTGTATGTGTAAATGGAAACTAAGATTTTTTAAAAAAATGTTATTAATGAAATTTGGCTAATTATGATTTTTTTTTCTGAAAAAAGTTACTTTCCCTGAGAACAATATCTGACTTTACATTGAAGGAATGTGACAGCTCTTTAAAAACTAATAAGATTTTCAAAACATTTTCAGAAATTTCTTTTTATCTTATTATTAATATATTATTATTAAAATTAGGAGGATCAGAATAAATTAGCTAAATTCAGCAATTTCTGCACTTTAAAAACCCAAATATTTTAAAAATGAGTGAAGGGATCTGCATTTCTGGCAGAAAGTGGGACAAAGAACAACTTGTCCATTTTTTTGTCTTCTTCCTGAGTTGATTTTACAGCTGCCTCCTAATTTGTCTCCCTGCTTCATATTTCTCTCCTGTTAATCCATTTTTCACTCAGAGGCCAAAATATTTTTTTTCCTGAAGCCCAGGTCTCAGCAAGCCTTTCCCCTACTTAATGTACTCTAGAATTTCCTAATTACCTTAAAAATTAAATATGAACCCCTTTGTTCAGTCCTTTATAATCTGGATTCAACCTCCATGCTTGTATTCAACTTACATTTCCAGGCTTATTATACATTATTCCTCTTCATGACATTGTTGCTGTTTTATTCACTGCATCTCCTGTCTCCATACATTTGTAATTGTTGTTCTCCATGCCTCAAATATACTCACTTCTTACCTCCTCCTTCTAGATCCAGCTTTCTTTTAAGGTTAACACAGGCACCACTTTCTACATGGAGCCTTATACTACATGAAATAACTGCTAGTTCCTTCCATCACATACTTGCCTTATTTTAATTTTCTATATATGTGCGTTTCTCCCAACAGGACGTCTTCCCCTTGAAGGTGATGACTGTTTCTTCCCAGTCTTTGTATCACCTAATACAATGACTGGCATATAAAACATTTGCTTGTTGACTTAATTATTTGTAATGACAACCAAGAGTATTATGGGACCATTGAACCCATCCCATGTTCAATCAGTTTCATTGTAGTTAACCTTTGAACTAATGTGTTGTCAGGCTTGTCAAATCAACTACATATGTCTATGGGCAATTATGACCAATGCTTCTAAGAGAAAAGTGAATACTGATCCACAAAATGCCTCAAATTTGAGATCGTTTTCTGGAAGTCTACCTATGTGTGTTAGCAGGGGTGTACGTGTGTGTGTGTGTGTGTGTGTGTGTTTGCATGCACACATGCATATATGTGTGCAGGACTGGGTGTTGTGGTTGCATGATAAAATCTTTCAGTTGCAGTCAATAAGAATCTCCACCAAAAGCTCACAGAGAAGAAACCAGGCTTTAATTACAGACTTAAAGACTTCGTCATGTAACTATAGGACAAATAGACTTTACTTCTTCCCCAAGTGTACCCCTAGGCTTGCTCTGTGTCTAAGTAAGCTTTTATTTGTTCCCAGTCTAGATTCTACCTTTGAGTCAATCAATCAACTGGCATTTATTAAGCACTTACATTTTCACAAGCACTGTGCTCAAATGCTCAAAACAGCCCAATTAAATGCAGATGAAGACAAATAACCTAAAATGTTTTTCTTGTAGCATGTCTTTTCAAATCCTGGTTTCTACTCAGTGCTGTGCCTACTAGCCACTTCATGAAGTAACGTATAGAACACTAAACAGTGCATCATCAAAGGAAAATGACTAGCATTTCCTGGAATTGGAATGCTCTGGGCCTATTCCAGATATGATGTGATCAATACAGTCCCAAATTTTATTACATTATTTTATTATGTCTAAAGCTCCCTTGCTAAATATCTCCCTTCCACATCAGCACTGAAGTAAAACTATATCTTGTGAACTGGGCTTTCCTCCTCCAAGTCAGGCCTCATCAGTTGTCTGGCTCTTAATTAGACACAAATCTTTTAAGTACTCTTCTCCTCTCAATTAGCCATTATACAACCAACCACAAAGAACCCACCGAGTTATTATGTCTATTCATGTTTCCACTTAACTAAATTTGCCTTGTGCTTCCTTGTGTTTCAAGTACAAAGTCACCATTTTCACACAGGGAAGGAAATTAAATGAGCTTGTTGTTTAACAAGACTTCTCCCAGTCTACTAGTTCTATTCAGTTTTTTATGACTTGTCAAAAGACAGCAAAAGGCTTAAAAAATAGGAAAGAAGGAAGGAAGGAAGGAAGGAAGGAAGGAAGGAAGGAAGGAAGGAAGGAAGGAAGGAAGGAAGGAAGGAAGGAAGGAAGGCACGAATTTTTGATGTTCAGCAAGAAAAGGAGAATGAAAAAGTTTTTTTTTCTTTTTTTCACTTGTCATTCCTGCCACAGTCATACTAAAGCAGATGAAAGAAAAGATGTTTGAAACAGTGCCCAAAAAGAAATATATCATACTGATCCTGAACAGTACCTGTCCTGAAAGGCTAAGAATTTGTTAATTGTCATCTCCCACAGCTCAATTCTACTTAGATTCATACGTATTTATGTAAAAATTCCACAGACATTGAAGCGATATAAAAAATTTTTACAGAAAGTTTCTTTAATAAAGACCTCATTTCTCAAAGATATAAGGAATTCAGTCAAATTTATAAAAAATAATACTTCCCAGTTGATAAAAGTCAAGGGATATAAACAGGAAGTTTTTTTAAAAAATGTCAGAGCTATCTTTAGTCATATAAAAATGTTCTAAAGAATTATTTATTGGAGAAATACAAATTAAAACAACTTGGAGGTACAACCTCACACCTATCAGATTAGCTAATTTGACAGAAAAGAAAAATTACAGGAGGAGGGGATATGGAAAAATTGGGACACTTGAAGAGAGGGCTACTGGTCCACCGTCTCATATCCAATTCCTCCCGCCCCCCCCGCCCCAAAACCCAGATGAAGGTCATAGACCTGCCCACCACCCTGGCTCCTCAAAGGAGTGCACAAGGCCCTTTTCCTAACCACAGGAAAACCTGAGCCAAACCCCCTTCACCTAAACACCATGGTGCCCAGCAGGGAGAAAAGTGCTCTGAGATAGGAGAGGAGAGTTGTGAACTGGTCCAATTATTTTGGAGAATAATTTGGAACTACTCCCAAAGTACTATAAAACTATGTATACCCTTTGAGTAAGCAATACTCTTATTAGATCTACATTCCAAAGAAAAAGAAAAAATGACCTATATGTACAAAAATATTTATAGAAATTTTTTGTGGAGGCAAAGGATTAGAAATTGAGGAGATACCCATCAATAGGGGAATGGCTAAAAATTTTGTATATCATTTTGATGGAATACTATTGTTCTATAAGAAATGATGAGGGGGATAGTTTTAGAAAAACCTTGGAAAATCTATGTGAATCGATACAGATTAAAGTGAGCAGGTTTAGTAGATCATTGTACACAGTAATAACAATATGGTAACCATGAATAACCGATTTAACTACTCTAATAAATAAAATGATCCAAAATAATTTCAAAACATTCATGATGAAAAATACTATCCGCCGCCAGAGAGAGAGAGAACTGATGAATTCTGGGTATGAATTGAAGTATAATTTCTCCCTTTTTCTTTCTTTTTTTATTATATAACTAATATGGAAATATGTTTTGCATGATTTCACATGAATAATTATATTGCTTGCCTTCTTAATGATTGGAGTAAGGGGCTGGAGGGAGGGAAAGAATTTGGAACGCAAAATTTTGTTATAAAAAGAATGCTAAAAATAAATACATTATAAATTGAAAGTTCAGAGAAAATAATACTTATGGTGCAAGCCATATCACTGAATTACTTCCTAAAAATTAACATTGAAATTGCTTGTAATTTTTCTCTCTTAGTTTCTGTGAACTCCTTTCTTACGGTTCTTTTGCATTCTCTGACTACTCCTTCTCTGCTTCCATGCATTACTTCCCATGTTCCTTACCGATTGGTATCTGCCAGCAGGCTGTCAAAAAAATATTTAACAACTGACTCCCCTAAAAAAGTACTAATAACTCATTTTAATTTTAATTTGCATTATTAACATTGTCTCTATCAATTTTTAAAGTCTAGCTATTTAATAAAATAATAGATCAAGCCTGATTTGCAGCATTTGCCAATTTTCAAAATGAGTGAATGCTTATATAGAAAATGTAACAATTGGCTCTCTCCAGGAAGTTCGAGCTGCCTCCAGCAGCCCCTGGGACCCTACATTTCTGTTTTGGCTCTCTTTTTGCCTTTCTTTTCTAGTCAATCGCACTCATTCCCATGGCTTCTGATAATGTATCAAGACAGTTTTGTTTCTAAAGCTACATTTCCATGCCTCTAGTCCTGCATTTCTGAATGCTCTTTGGTTATCTCTAAGTGTCCTGTTAATAAAAGCTAACCTTTATATAGCGGTTACTATGTGCCAGGCATTGTGTTAAGCACTTTAAAATCATTATTTTAGGCTCAGATTCAATCCAGCTCAGACTCTGTCTAGCTGGGATTCTATCTGGCCCTCTTGTGAATACAAGCAACACAAATGCTTAGGTTCCTTAAGAGCCAACCCAAGATGGCAAATCTTTAATAAACTTTGTTTTCTTTGGCTTTAAGAAGGCTTGAGTCGAATTCATTCGAGCACGACCTGAACTGTTGGTGTTCTGGGGTCCTCATCACCCCTCCACCTCGTCATTTATGTTTCCCTGACCGGAAAAAGCTGCTAATCTCAAATTCTTCTGCTAAAACTGCAAGAGTGCAAGTCATCAACTTCCAGATGACAGCACAGGCTATATACCAGCTTCCCTCTGAATCCAAGGTCTCCAACCCACTGGACCTGGCACCACCCAGGTTCTGAAGTCTGACCCCTTGAACAGGACCCATCAAGACAGGGACAGCTCTATGCAGTTTCAGAAGCTGAGACTTTTGCCCTTTACCCCAAAAGAATTTGGGTTCAATCTGTTTGAGGGGGGAATGATGGGGTTCAGACTCTGGGAACTTCCTTGCATTCTCCTAGAATCTCCCCACTTAACCTGTCTTTTCATACTCAGATTGAGCTCTCCTTGTATCTCCCCACAGAACCTGGCTTTTCATACTCAAATCTGTGGCCATTGTCTGTTAACCTCTTCATTGCCCTACCTGTTTCCCACCTAGGTGCTCCCTAGTCTGATATCGATGGATTGCCTCCACCTGTTTCCAGCCTTTGATCCTCCTGGGATTTCCTCTTTGAACTTCTTCTCAGGACCCTCCCTAGACCCCTTCTCCCATCCCTCTAGACTAACAGACAACCCCCCAGCCCCCAGCTCCATCCCTCCTATAGTCTTTTTTGTATTTAAGTTCCATCTTGCCTCCATGAAGGCGCTCAGATTCAATCCAGCTCAGACTCTGTCTAGTTGGGATTCTATCCGGCCCGCTTGTGAATACAAGCAACACAAATGCTTAGGTTCCCTAAGAGCCAACTCAAGATGCCAGATCTTTAATAAACTTTGTTTTCTTGGGCTTTAAAAAAAAATCTTTATTTTATATGATCCTCATAACAACCCTGGGAGGTAAGTGTTATTATTTTCTCTACTTTGAAAAGAGAAGCAAACAAAGATTAAAAGACTTGCCCAAGGTCACATAGTTAGCAAATGTCTGAAGCTGGATTTGAATTTCATGATTTCAGGCCCAGGCCTCTATCTAGGAGGTGAATACTTTCCTTTCCCTCACATAAAGCTGCAGTATCTATTACTTTATATTGGGAGTGGTAGATAGCAAAATGTAACTCAAACTGGTTTGTAGGTTTGAAGAAATATTGTTTTTTTAAATGCTAAAGATCTTACGGTTAATATATATATATATGTTACATATATATATACACATATATGTGTATATGTACACACATACACACACACACTCATATCACATTAACATGGGTCCAAGCATCAGAAATAAGAAATGTGTGAATCACAGAAAAAGATTAGCCTTGGGGGCCATGATAAATAAATGAAGAGATGTCCCAATGTTAATCATGCACTCTTCTAATAAGAGTCAGTGGCACTACAATATGGAAACACATTGAAAGAGTAATGTGGGATCCTGGGATCATATCTCTGAGCTACAGGCCTGAGGCTCCTGAGTAGAAGTTAAAGCTCTGTGTTATTAGGCTCTGATTAAGTTGTTAAAGCCTTAATTGTTATTAAGGTCAAGTGAGGTTTTTTAAAAAAATGCTTAATGTAAATTTTCCCAGTATTTTATGAAATTGAAAAAAAAATTTTATTGAATGTTGCCATTCTTTCAGAGTATTATAAGCATCTTGCCAAGACTAACAGAAAATTATAAACTTTTATATGGATAAGAATGAAAAAGAGTAAACAAGTATAAAAGGTATAAAAATATGAATTTTATAGACTTGAAGATGTTAGGAATAAATGAAGAAGGCTCATAGCTGTGGAATTCTGAAATCTTTATTTCACTCAGAAGTGAATTAAAGTGAGTGAATGATTTCATTCAGAAGTAATACTCTGAAGTGTCACTATATATTGACACAATATAATGGTAAAGAGTTGTTTTTTGATAAAGTTTACCATGGCACATGCAGATACGTGCATGGACCAAGAATCGAACTCAGGCCTGCCACATGGCAGGTGAGAATTCTACCACTGAACCACCCATGCACGACTGGTAAACTGTCTTGGCAGAAGGGCCAAATCAGGCTGAGGGTAACCAAGGGGTTTTAAAACCATTGGAGATTTAAGTGGTGTGTACCCCAAACATGTGAAGACCCCCCTGGTGGTATGGACAAATGAAAACAGCTTGTTCCAATGCCCATGAAGGCAGCTGAAGCAGGAGATGTGGAACGCTTAGAGCTTAGTTAGACATGGAAGATCTCAAGGTCATCCACTGCATCTTGAGCCATTGCCAGTCATCTTGATTCTGTCCTGCCACTGGATTGGAATGACTCTGGAGGAGAGAGTGAGGCTTATGACTTCATGCAACTCTGCCTCACTCAAATCCAATTTATGCACAAATCAAAAGACATAACTTATACCATTTTACTATTATACCTATTTAAAAGTCCTGTAGCCACAGGCAAGTGATGAAACAGCAGGTGTGGATATACTGGGAGCTGTAGTCACAATCCCAGGCCATAGTGTCATTTCTCACTGGAAGCAGCAGTGGGATTCAGCAGCCCGCTGGGTCTCTGAGCAGCCTTTTAAGGATTGCACTGCTCACCATCTTGTGTGAGGAAGTGGCTAGAAAAGGTGCCCTAAAAATTGTCTGTTTACCCAACCCTGGTCTGATTACCATGGCAGGCAGGGAATCTCATTTTATGATCAAAACACACACAAAAGAAATGTACAAAAATATCTGCAAAGATGATTCCACTCACTATCAGCACATGGAACACTTACAGACAACACAAAATTCAGTAGACCTGAAAGACAAACAGGTCTTGTTACAAGATAACTCAACAGATATGGCATCCAAATAGCAGCCTTGAGTGAAACAAGGCTGGCAAATGAAGGGCACCTTATTGAAGTCAGGGCTGGATACACATTTTTTCTGGAGTGGCCACAGTGAAGGAGA
Organism: Notamacropus eugenii; assembly: GCF_028372415.1. NCBI lineage: Eukaryota > Metazoa > Chordata > Mammalia > Diprotodontia > Macropodidae > Notamacropus > Notamacropus eugenii. The sequence goes on along the minus strand of NC_092875.1, from coordinate 134,141,748 downwards.
GGGCCACCAATCTGGCGTAGGTTTTGCAATCAAAACTAATCTAGTCAGCAACTGGCATGCCTTTCAAAAGGAGTGAATGACAGGCTCATTCAGGCAATTGCCATTTGCAGGAAAAAGCCATGCCACCATCATCATTACTTGTGCTCCCACCATGACAAACCCTGGTGAGGTCAAAGAAAAAATTTATGAAGACCCTTATTATCAATGTGCCAAAAGAGGACAAGCTTATAATTCTACGTGACTTTAATGCTAGAGTAGGCTCAGACTACTAGGCTTGGCAGGAAGTCCTAGAGAGGAATGGAGTTGGAAACAGCAACAGCAATGGTCATTTTCTGCTGAAGACTTGTGCATCGCATGACCTTCTCATCATCAACACTGTCTTCCCTTTACTTAAACACAATAAAACTTCATGGATGCACCCTCACAGCAAACATTGGCATCTAATAGACTATGTGATTGTAAGGGGTTAACAATCACAAAGGCAATGTGTGGTGCAGAGTGCTGGACTGATCATAGACTTATCCTTTCCAAGCTAAATATTCTCATTCATCAAAAGTGCTGACCCCAAGGCAAAATGACTATCAGAAAAATTAATGTTAATAAATTGGAATGCTTCTCTGAGCATGAACAGTTTGTTGCTAAATTGGAAGGACTGTTGAACCAACACACAGTTGGCAAAAGTGGAGCAGAAAAGGAGTGGGCAGCTTTCAGAGATTTAGTGTATAGCACTGCATTTGCTCATCTAGGTCAGAGCACTTGCAAATACCAAGACTGGTTTAGTGAAAATGATGGGGAAATTCAAAAACTGCTAAATGAAAAATGAGAACTCCACAGGATTTATCAACAGGACAGCTCATCCATCTCTAAGAAAACAGCATTTATTTCTATCAAAAGTAAAGTACAAGTAAAACTTAGAGAGATGCAGGATTCCTGGCTCAGTAAGAAGGCAGATGAAATTCAGTTTTATACTTATAGCATGCATTGCCAGAACTAGCTTGGTGTTTGGAAGGCTCCAGAGGAAAATATGGGAGAGAAAATATGGTAGTCAGTCTAATACTACCAAACTGAAGGTCTACAGAGTTGTTGTGCTGAACTCGCTGTTGTATGCCTATGAAACATGGATAGTCTACCAGCACCATGCCAAGAAACTGAATCACTTCCATTTGAACTGTCTTCAGAATCTTCCTAAGATCACCTGGCAGTATAAGGTACCAGATACTGAGGTCCTTACTCAAACTAAACTGCCAAGCATTCAAACTATGCTCCAGAGAGCACAACTCCGATGTCTGAATGCAAAACATACTCTTGCCAAAAAGATTATTTCATGGAGAACTTGCACAGGGTAATAAGTGACCACATGGTGGTCAGAAAAAGAAATACAAGAACATTCTCAAGGTCTCTCTCAAAAATTTTGGAATTGATTATGTGACATGGGAGACACTGGAACAGCATGGAATGCCCACATCAGAGAAGGTGCTGTACTCTATGAGCAAAGCAGAATTGAAATAGCTCAAAGGAAACATAGGATGGGCAAATTTGGAGTATCTACCCCAAATGTTCATATAGACTCTCTGTGCCCAATCTGTGGTAGAGCATTCCAAGCTCATATTGGTCTGATCTGCCACAGTCAGACAAATTGAAACATGACTTTATCATAATTATGTCATTTGGGTCTTCTTAGAGAATGAAGGACAACAACCAGCCTCCATACCATGGCACATATCATTTCCTTGACACTGGTGTAACCAGATGGGTATAGGGAAAAGACCCAGTCTTATGTCTCTTTCCTCTCACCACTTAGATCAAATCAGTAATGGGTTCACAACTGCTGATTATGTCCCTGTTTCCATTACAAATGATGAAGTTGGTTAGAAATGAATAGCTGCCCTACAAAAACAAAGTAGATTGCAGCCTAGAACCAGCCCTTCAAGAAAATGCTTTGAAGGCTCTGTGCCTGATTAGTTTGGAGAATAAAAGACTGCATGATGAGCTTCATTGTACCTTGCTTCAAATGTTTGATTGTATGATGAAAGAGGATTTAGAACAGGGATTGACTCTTCATCTTTTTGGAGTTAGGGATGCCTTTGCAATCGGTAGTGATGGGGTACACTAGGAACCACCTTGAACTCTCCTTGAATCTTCCCACTTAATCTGACTTTCCTTATGCAAGTCTGTTACCCTTAACCTTGCCTGACCCTCCATTGTCTGATATCTCCTGATTGCCTCCAGATGTTTCCAACTCTTGACCCGTCACCCCAATCCTATTAAGATCCTCCTTGGACTTCTCCTCAAGACCCTCCCTAAACCCCTCCTCCCATTACCCCAGACTACTTGACCATTCCCAGATCCCTCCCACAGTCTTTCTGTATATAAGACCCTTCTTGTCTCCATGAAGGCAATCAGATTCAATCTAGTTTAGACTCAATCTAGTTCAGATTCTATCTGGCCTGCTTGTTAATACAAGCAAAGCAAATAGCAAGGCTTCTTAAGAATCAACCCAATATGGTGAATCTTTAATAAACTTTGTTTTATTTTGGCTGAAAGAAGGCTTGAGTTGATTTCATTCAAACAGGACCTAGTGTGTCAGTATTTGGGGGGTCCCGAGCACCCCAAACCTCAATAGTAAAGCTATGAACCCATTATCAGAATATTTTTTAAAAATAGTAATTAAATGAAATGCTAAAATCAGTTAAAGGTTAGTGAAAATAAAGTTTTTTTTTTCCTCATCCAGGTTCATGAAAACTTGAAATCTATAAGAATTCTTGGTTTTACACTTTGTTTTTGTTTGGCCCCAGAGACCAAACCGGGTAAAGCTACCTCTTCTAGAAAGTTTACAAAATCAATTTCAATTATTTCAATTGCTAGCATCTACAATGTTTCAAGTTAAATTCAAATCCCGCCTCACACATTTACTAGCTGCTTGAAACTGGGCAAGTCACTTAACCTTAATCCACCAGTGAAGGAAATTGCAAACCACTCCAATATTCTTGCCAAGAAAAACCCAAAAATACTATTGGTGTGCTATGGTCGATGATGTCACAAAGTTGGACACAACTGAATGACTGAACAACAATATATTCTAAGTGTGATGTAGGTTGCTGAGACTACAGAGACAAAAATGAAACAGTTCTTGTCTTCAAAAAATAAGAGCTATAAGAAGGTGAAGTAGACCAAGTTGGGAAGTGATAGGTTTTCCCCACCTGCAATTAACATTTTCAAGTGAAGGCTGAATGACCGCTAAATGAACATTTTATAGCATAATCATAAGACCATAAATATTGAGTCTGAGGGGATCTCATAGAACATCTAGCCCAACCCTTTATTTTTATAGTACAAATAAGGAAACTGACATATAATGAGATTATACAGGCAGCAAGAAGAAAACTTGGGTTTCCAATTCACCCTATTCAGGTTCCATGTCTCCATGTTCAATGCAGATAGGTGGCATAGTGGATAGAGTACTGGAATCAGGAAAACTCATTAATGACAGAAGTTAATGATATAGAATGCAAAATTCAAAGCTGGAGATTCTCTATTGTGCTTCTGCAAACTATCCTTCATCTCTGAATGAAAGTCAATAGGAAAATGGAGTTAAATATATGAGGGCTTCATTTCACAGTTAAATTTGCTGGAGTACAGAAAGTATATTCAGCTACTAGGGGTGTTCTGTTTCTATGTTGTAATCATGGGATTAGCCTGCCTTAGAAAAACAAAGCTATCAATAACAGTTATGATATTTCTACTACTTGTTAGTATTATTATCTAGAACGCTTATTCCTTATTTACATAAAAATGAATTTAAGTAAGCTATGTGAGGCTTTAAATTAATATGTGAATGATTCAAGTCAGGTTTTTGCATATACTATATGAATGTAACACTTTTCTATTTCTATATGTAACAATTTTTTTTAATACATAAACTGGGAGAATGTTAATTCTAGTCTACAAAGGCAAATGAAAGTGAAATGCTGAAGCTGTAATATGGCTAAATAAGGTGCATACACATGTGCGAAGCTAAAAACAAGAGTGTCCAAACAAAGCACAACACTCTGGGCCTTATGAATTCAAATGCATATGAATTAGGGAAGCTAAATCATATTCTACAATTTGTTTTGGTGTGTTTTGGGTATCATTTTTCAGGTTAACTCTCTGTTTTAAAAATAAATTGTATTATAATGTAACAATACAGCACACTCACATATACATATAAGTATATTTTGAAACCTCTGTGCTAAACTGAAGACTATATAAAACTGTGTTCAGGAAAGTCATTTCTATTAAAATAGAAGTTTGATCACTAGATGATAAAATGTTTACTCCTGCACACCTGATGAGCAACGACCAGACTTATACATTGTACTGTTAGAGGACCTGTGAAAAGGAGCCAATTCAGAATGTGAAATCAGGCTGCCTTCAGATGTAGTGTCTTTTCCCCAGTATGTACTGCTGAATCTAATATTGAAACAACAAAATTTTTAGGTTTTTTCCGAAACAATTTATACACTATTTATTTCCAATGACATTTTTTATAGCTACATATTTTAAAAGTCCTTTAATATTTGCATAATGTATGACTATAATCCCAGCTAACAGGGAGGCTGGGAATAGTTCATTGTTTAACTTGGTCTCAGAGCTGTAGTAGGGTTAAAGTTAAGGGGATATCCACACTAAATTTGGCACCAATATGGAGAGTCCCCTGGAGCAGAGAAAGTCTGCTGAAGAGAGGAATGAACCAAACTAAGTCAGAAACAGGGAAGTCAAAGCATCCATAATGATAAGAAGAGGGGGTGGGGGCAGAGAGTCAGGCCTGTGATTGGCCACAGTGCTTTCAGCATCAATAAGGTAGAAAGGCCTATTTTCAAACAATAAATTAATTATAATAAATAAAATTTTCTGTAAAGACTTTTGGCCTACATATACTTAGTGTCAAGGCAGTTCTTTCTTGACAAGTTTGAAAAGTATACATACATACATATTATATATTATATATATATATATATATCTTTAATTAAAATAATATTTACCTATCTAGTCACTGAGATACCATTAGTCAATAAATAATTGCTGGCAATTGTTTTACTTGTTTATCTTAATGTAATTAACTTTTGATTATCCATGTGCAAATAATCCACTTTATGGATTACAAGTGGTATATTATTCATTCAGAGCTGACTTTCCTGTCCCCCAGTACTTATCTGGGTCACCTTCTCCCTGTCATCTGTGACCATATGCTTACTGAGCACAAACTAATTTTAATATAGGCTGAAGCCAAATATAACAAGGAAAGGAAATCCAAAGCCAAATAAATGATTTGGGGATGATCTGCAAGTTTGGATAATCCTTCCCTTGGCATAGTTTATCAGGAGTTGGCCCCAGAACTGAGCAAAAGGTGATACGAGGATTGGAAGGTGTAACTGCTTCCACTGTCCCCTGGAAAAAAGCAATTAAAAGGAAAAAAAATTTTTTTACCCAAATGATTTTATCCAAAAACTATTATAATCTCAGTGAGTCAATTACTGAGTTAAAGGTTAACTTTCAATAATAACAAAAGGCCTGCTTTATCCACTTTTAAGATTTACATAGAAACTGCATTTTGAATGTATTGTTTCACACTCTATTGAATTTAATGCATGGATATTTTACTAGAATTTTGAAGAAAAAGAAGAATGCTCAGTCCATCATCTGCTCATTGAAATCCCCAAAGGAAAACTCTTCTGAAAAATAGAAGACTGACACCTGATAAGATTAGTCATGCACAATCTACTATGTTAAACACTGGGAGGGGGAAACCCATCTGCTTCTCACATCCTTCAGGCTAAGGACATTAGCTGACAGATAGTTAAGGCTTCCCCTGCATATTGTTGTGGAGTTATAAATTATCATGTCATATAACAAAGAGTATAGTCCCACTATGCTAAAAGTTGGTTTTGTTAGAACTATATCAACTATCTCAGGCACTTGAAATGCTACGAAAGGTGAGCAGGAGTCAGTTTCAATGTTAAGTTACTGTTTAACTCCTTGGTCTTGGCCCAGAGGCCTTCTCCCAAAGGAAGACAGTCTTTAGGCCTGATTCAGGACTACTGAGAGGGATAATAAAATTGCCCCCAACAAAACTTTTTTATAGATGGGAAATTTAAAAATAAAGCCCCCAAATCCTTTGCCCTCAAGGGCTTTTTTTTTTTTTTTGTCATAAATGGCTGGATAAAAGGCCAGGAGACAAGAATAATGAGAACTTATTGAAAGTGATTACTTAAAAGTGAGTATCTTCCAGTTTGTTATCTTCTCTCTCCTCCAACAGATCCTATTTCTTAAGAAAGGAGAGGAGAGAAATTGGTACGTTAGCTGGCATTGCTCTTAACATAAAAATCTGAAGAAGGGTTGCTGTAAAATTGGAATAGTATATGCATCTCTGTTTGGAATTTTTTCATTGGTTCATCATAGGGAATAGGACTGGACCTATGAGTTCAATGGTATGTGGAATTCCCACATTAGAAAATTCCCTCTACCAAAGCAGGTTAGCGCCTTCCACTTAACAACTTAGACAATTGCGCATCATTTTAAGAGGTTAAATGATTTACTCAGTCATATAATCAGGATGTGTGATGACTTAAAGCCAGGTCTTTCTGATTCCAAGATCTCTCTCCAACACTTTACAGTAGTGCCTCTTTATGATCAGGGCACATGTGTATAGTGATTTATGGTTTACAAAGTATTTTAAGTACATTATGTCATTTATTGACCATATCATTCCCACGACGTGTATATGCCCCATTTTGCTGATGAGGAACTTGTATCTCAGAATCTGTGTCTTTGTCAGACAGCTAGGTGGCTCTGTGTGCTGGGCCTGGAGTCAGGAAGACTTGAGTTCAAATTCACCCTCAGTCACTAACTACTTTTGTGACCCTGGAAAAGTCACTTAAACTTGTGGTTGCCTTAATCCACTAAAGAAGGAAATGACAAACCGCTCTAGTATTTTTGCCAAAAAAACCCCATATGGGTCACAAAGAGTTGGGCATGCCTAAACTACAACAACACAGCCAATATGTGGTGGAGCTAAGCGTAATAGCATTTTAAATGGAAAGATCTTTCTCATTCATTAATAGGCCCCTGTGACCTGCTTAAATCACCTGGAAGCCTAAGTCACATGTGATGGGAAGAACTTGCTGAAAAGGTAGAACAGGAAGGGTGGAGCAGAACCAGGAGGAAGTGAATGAGCGTAGTCAGGGCAGAGGAGAGAGGATGCAGGCAAACAGGCAGGCAGGTTTGTGGCAAGGCTGAGTCTCATTAGTGTTTGCTTGTGAGAAGCCCCTCCCACCCCCCAGGCCCCTGCTAAGGCAGGGAGGCTTGGGAATGACTTTGCCCTCTGCAGTGATCATGTTTATTAACTTCTTGGTCATCACAACAGATTTTGCTTTCTGGTTCTGGAATTGGACTTTCTGGTGTCTAAATAAATGTTTTTCTTCTGCCTTCTATATGGAGAATCTTTCATACTTTGAGAACTACACAGGCATGCTCGTTGTTACCACCAGTGCTGTGAAAATTGTCTTGGCAATACTTGGCAAAACACTTCAATCGATGTTTTCTGATTCCAGATCTAGAACCGTTCCCACTAAAATAAGCTTCTCTACTATTCTTATGTTATATTATTTCCAGTATAGGATCTGGAGTGATTTGGGGTAGAAGGGTGAGATAAGAGATTGACATTTATATATATTTACACACATATGTAAATATACCCATAAACATATATACGTACACATATTAATTCCAACTGAGGCTGGATTTAAATTCACACATAAGTACACACACAAGTACATATACGTATACAAAATCATGTATACATGCACATTTGTGTATATCTATTCATTTATAGATAGATTAACAGATATTATTTATGGTATGGATGTGTGGTTTTCTTGATATGAAAACACTTATTAAGAACATTTGTTGTTTTTCAGTCATATCAGTTGTGTCTGACTCTTCATGACCCCTTTTGGGGTTTTCTTGGGACACTGAAGTGGTTTGCTATTTCTTTCTCCAGCTCATTTTACTGGTGAGAAATTAAACCAATTGGGATTGAATGGCTTGCCTAGGGTCACACAGCTAGTGTGTCTGAAGACAGATTTGAACTCAGGAAGATGAGTCTTCCTAGTTGTCCCATGTTTAAGATCCTAACCATTTTATAATCTCAAACACTTACCTAAGTTTCAGGGAGTTTAAATGAGTTAGTCATATAGTAGTAGAATTTAATATAAAGCCTCCTTCATCACTGCAATACTATCCTCTAAGCTCAGATTCTTAAACTTGGATCCATGAACCCATTGATTCAGAGAGTCCATGTACTTTGATATGAAAAAAAAGGAATACATCTTTATTTTCATGATGTTCTAATTTAAATTTTGCATTTCCTTAAGTTGGGAAGGTAGGCCACAAGCCATATCACTATTAACTGTATCTATGATTTTGTCACCAATAGAAATCACAGATTTTCATATCACATTACATTTGTGGTATACAGCTTGAAATATATGCTCATTGCTGTGTCAAAATTATTGTGGCTCTTAAAGATTCCCCTGTGTCACACATGGTTGCGTTTTCACTGTCTTATAGTTCAATATAATTGCTTTCTGTTGGAAGCTTATTTTATTTTATGTGTTTGAAGACATTATTCTAGCAAGAAGAAGCTAGGTTTTACTAGACTGCCAGAGGGATCTATGACACACAAAAAAGTCAAGAATTGCACTAAATCATGCTGCTTCTCTTTGATTTAGAAATGAGAAGATTAAGGTAGGAACTTCATAGAAAGACTTCCTTGTTCAGGTTGTGAAGACTGTGAGAAAAGACTTAAAAGCAATTTTCAAGTAACTCTTTACTTTGATACATGGACTACGTTGGGAAAGATTTAGCCTCGAGTCAAGAAACAATAGGAGTGGCATGATAACTGTCTTCAAATATTTGAATGACTTTTGTATATTTTGTGGTATGAAAGTTGGATTAGCTTTGCTCCATTTGGACACTAGGAATAATTGATGGAAGTAACAGAGAGGCAAATTAAAGTTTTGTTGGGGGTGGGGGAGGGAACTTCCTAACAATTAGAATATGCAAAAATAGAATGAGCTGCCTTAGGAGGTAAAGAATTCCTCTTCAATGGAGGTCTTCTGGGAAACGTTGGATGGTCATATGTTATGTATCTTATAATGAGATTATTTTGTAGTAATGAGTTTAACCAGATGGAAAAGGGTTGCTAATTCAAGTAACAATTCCACAATAACTTTATAGAGCCACAACAAGTTTGTAGAAATTGATTTTTGTGATTTTATTAACATATGATTATGAATAAAGAGATCTGCCATCAATTTTTATAGTAAAGAAAGCATATGTACAAATAAAGCAAACCTCTCTGCATCAGCAACTGAAGGTCTCTTCTTGGGGCATAATAACATCTTGCTTAAAGGAGAAAATTAAAAGATAGGAAGAGTTGTAGAGACAACATTGCTAACTTAATAAAGAGTTTTATACTTATTTAGAAGTTGTATAGAAGAAACAGCAAAATATCCATTTGCTCATTATCAGGTCTATAAGTGTGGCTTACATACCTTAAGATGTAACCAATATATTTTTTAACTTAATTGAATTAATTAATATTCAATTTTCAAACCAACTGAAAAGGATTTTGTTTCTTTCCTTTTTTTTATTAATTTTATTTGTTTTCACTATTCTACAATCACTACCATATAACTTATATTTTTTCCCCTCCCTTCTCCCTCCATCCTGCCTTCCTCCCCAAGATGACATACAATTATCTTATATAGGTTCTACACATACATTCATATTAAATACATTTTCACTATAGTCACGCTGTGTAGAAGAACTAAAATGAATGAGAGAAATCATATAACAAATCAAAACATAATACGCAAAAAAAAAAAAAAATGATCTGCTACATTCTGAGATTGAATTCCATAGTTCTTTCTCTGGATGTGGAAGGCATTTTGCCTTAAAAGACCATGGATAATTTTTTTAAATCCTTGCATTTCAATGAAGTTCCAAGTCTACTAGAAAAAACTCTTGCACACTGCATTCTTTGCTGTGTACAAAGTTTTCCTGCTTCTGCTCCTTTCACTCCGCATCACATCATATAAGTCTTTCCAGGCCTCTCTGAAGTCTTCCTGCCCATCACTTCTTATAGCAAAATAGCATTCCATTACATTCATATACCATAATTTATTCAGCCATTCCCCAATTCATGGGCATCACTTTGATTTCCAGTTATTGGCCAACACAAAGAGTGCTGCTAAAAATACTTTTGTACATATGGGACTCTTTCTCATATTTATGATCTCTTGGACATACAGTCCTAGAAGCGATATTGCTAGGTCAAAGGGTATGCATATTTTTGTAGCCCTTTGGCACAGTTCCAAATTGCTCTTCGGAATGGGTGGATCAACTCACAGCTCAATCAACAATGAATTAGTGTTTCAACTCCCCCACATCCTCTCCAACATTTATCATCTTCCTGTTCTGTCATGTTTGCCAATCTGATAGGTGCAATGTGGTACCTCAGAGCTGTTTTTATTTTCATCTCTCTAATCAATATTGATTTAAAGCATTTTTATATGACTATAGATATCTTTAATTTCTTCATCTGAAAACTACCTGTTCATATCCTTTGACCATTTTTCAATTGGGGAATGACTTATATTTTTATATATTTGACTCAGTTCTCTATTTATTATAGAAATGAGCCCTTTATCAGACACTAGCTGCAAAAATTCTTTCAGTTTTCTGCATCCCTCCAAATATTGGATATATTGGGTTTGGTTTGCAAAAACTTTTCAGTTTAATGTAATAAAAATTATCCATCTTGCACTTCATCATACTTTCCATTAATCAAAAATTCTTCCCTTCTCCATAAATCTTTTAAATACACTATTCCTTGCTCCACCAATTTGTCCATAGTATCAATCTTTATGCCTATATTGTGTACCCATTTGGACTTTATTCTTGTGTATGGAGTCAGGCATTGGTCTATGTCTAGTTTCCACCACACTGTTATCCAGTTTTCTCAGCAATTTTTGTTGAACAGTGAGTTCTTATCCCATAAGTTGGGTTGGATTTTTCAAACGGTAGACTGCTATATTCATTGACAACTGTGTCTTGAGTAACTAGCCTATTCCACTTGTCTACCTTTCTGATTCTTAGCCAGTACCAAGTGGTTTTGATAACTGCTGTTTCATAATACAATTTGAAATCTGGTAGTGCTAGGCCACTTTTCCTAGTATTTCTTTTCATTAGTCCCCTTGATATTCTGGGCCTTTTGTTCTTCCAGATGAATTTTGATATTATTTTTTCCAGCTCTAGAAAGTAATTATCTGATAGTTTAATTGGAATGGCACTAAATAAGTAAATTAATTTAGGTAGAATTGTCATTTTTATTATATTGACTCAGCCTACCCTTGAGCAACTGATGTTTTTCCACTTACTTAGATCTGACTTTATTTGTGCGAAAAGTGTCTTGTAATTGTGTTCATATAGTCCCTGGGTTTGTTTTGGCAGATAATCTCCCAAATATTTTAGAGTGTCTATCCTAGTTTTAAATGGGATTTCTCTTTCTATCTATTGTTGTTGGACTTTGTTACTAATATATAGAAATGCAGAAGAATTGTGTGAATTTATTTTGTAACCTGCAACTTTGCCAAAGTTGTTTATTATTTCAAGTAGTTTTTTACATGTATCTCTGGGATTCTCTAAGTATATCATCATATCATCTGCAAAGAGTGATAACTAGATTTCTTCTTTGCCTATTCTAATTTCTTCAATTTCTTTATCTTCTCTAATTGCCACAGCTAACATTTCTAGTACCATATTGAGTAACAGTGGTGATAATGGACATCCTTGTTTCACCCGTGATCTTCCTGGAAATGCATCTAGCTTATCTCCATTGCATATAACGCTTGCTGAAGGTTTTAGGTAGATATTGCTTGTTATTTTATGGAAAGTTTCCTTTATTCCTATGCTCTCCAGTGTTTTTAATAGGAATGGGTGTTGTATTTTGTCAAAAGCTTTTTCTGCATCTATTGAGATAATTATGTGGTTTCTGTTAGTTTTGTTGTTGATATGATCAATAATGCTAATAGCTTTCATAATATTGAACCAGTCCTGCACTCCTGGTATGAATCCAACTTAGTCATAATATATTATTCTCATGATAAGTTGATGTATTCTTTTTGCTAAAATCTAATTTAAAATTTTGCATCTATATTCTTTAGAGAAATTGGTCTATGAATTTCATTCTCTGTTTTGTCTCTTCCTGGTTTAGGGATCAAAACCATATTTGTATCATAAAAAGAATTTGGGAGGACTCCTTCTTCCCCAATTTTCCCTAATAGTCTATGTAGTATTGGAATTAACTGTTCTTTAAATATTTGATAGAATTCACTTGTAAATCCATCTGGCCCTGGATATTTTTTTCCTAGAGAGTTCATTGATGTTCAGTTTCTTTTTCTGAGATGGGGTTGTTTAAGTATTACAATCTGTGTATTTCCCTCCATCCTCTTTCCCATTGTTTGTGCTTTCAGTTCTTCTGTCTCCCTTCCTCTCCTCAATAGAGTTTTCACTTTTGACCACCACCTCACACAGTCTTCCCTTTCTTCTTTCTGCCCCATTCCCTTTTACCTTTACTACTTCTTCCCTCCCTTTTAGCTTCCCCTAACTTTTCTTCCCCTTTCCCCTCCTACTGCCTATGCAGCCAGTTAGATTTATATTTTAATTCAGTTTATTGTTTTCTCCTTGAATCAAATCAGATGAGAGTACCTCTCAAACAATGCTCATCTCCCTCCCCTTTTTCCATCTACTATAATATAATTTTGTACTTTTCCCTGTGATGTAATTTACCATTTTCTGCTTCCTCCTTTTCACATCTACTGTTACAATCCTTTCACATCCTTAAATCACATTTTTATCATCACATCATTTACTTTATACCCTTTCCCTCTATCAATGTGTATCCCTTCTATATTTCATAATAGATGTATAATTCTCAAGATTAACAAGTATCATTTTCCCTAATAGAGCAGTAAACAGTTTGCCCAAATTGAGTAACAAGTTTTTCTTTTCCCTTGTTTACCTTTTTATGCCTCTCTTGAGACCTGCATTTGAAGATCCATTTTTTATTGAGTTCTGGCCTTTTTGTCAGGAAGGTCTGGAAATCCCTTATTTCATTGAATATCCATCTCCTTGACTGAAATCTTAAGCTGAACTTTGCTAGGTAATTGATCCTTGGTTGTAGTCCCAACTCCTTTGCCTTACAGATTATCAGATTCCAATTCCTTCAATCTTTTAATGTAGAAGGTACAAGGTCCTGTGTGATCCTGACTGTAGTTCCTCAATATTTGAATGGTTTCTTTCTGGTTCCCTGTAGTATTTTCTCTTTCACTTGATAGTTCTGGAATTTGGCAACAATATTTCTTTGTGTTTTTAGTTTGGAATCCCTTTTTGGAGGTGAATGGTAGATTCTTTCGATGACTATTTTGTCCTCTGGATCTAGCACTTCTAGACAGTTTTCCTTGATGATTTCTTGGAAGATATTCTTCAGACTCTTTTTTTCATCATGACTTTCTGGTAGACCAACAATTCTTAAATTTTCTCTCCTGGATCTATTTTCCAGGTCAGTTGTTTTTCCAGTTAGATATTTTGCATTTTCTTCTGTTTTCATTCTTTAGATTTTGTTTGACTAATTCTTGATGTCTCATAGAGTCATTAGCTTCTACTTGCCCAATTCTAATTTTCATCAAATTATTTTCTTCAGTTAACTTTTGCCTCTCCTTTTCCATCTGTCCAATTATTCCTTTTAAGGAATTATTCTGTCCAGTTATTTTTTGTACTTCCTTTTCCATTTGTTCAATTTTCCTTTTTAAAGAGCTATTCTCTTCCTAGAATTCTTTTTTCATACTTTTAAAGTCATTAGCCAGTTTTTCTTCTATTTCCTTCTTCAACTGTTCCAGGATAGCTGCTTGTGCATGCAAGCAGTTCATAGTCCATTCTGAAGTTTCAGATGGGAGTACAGTCCCAGTACTGACACCTTTTGTATTCGTATTTTGGTTCTTGTCCCCACAGAAAGATTCTATGGTCTTTTCCTTCTTGCTTTGGTTCTTCTTACTCATGATGATGATGCTTTGTGTATTGTGGCCTCTGGTTCTTTCAGCTAGAAGCTGGAGAACCTGGTGTAGAGCTGACTGGTATGAAAAAGCAAAGGGTAGGTGCCTTTTTTTTCTTTTTGTTTTGTGTTTCCCTGAATTAGCCCTGGGGCTGGCTTGTTAAGTGTGGGGGAGGGGTGGTCTGATCACAGGTCATCTCCTCAGCTGAGCTGGAGCAAAGACAAACTCAGTGCTTGGTGATCCTCTCTGATCTGTTGTCTTCCCATTTCCCCTGCGGTGCTGAGGCACACCTAGGTCCTAGTGCACGTTTCTACTCCCCTGGGGCTCCTCTCCTTCAGATTAACCTCCATCACAGTAAGAGCAATCCCTCTTAGCTATTTTCCTAGCCTCAGGTGTTACAAGACTGTTTGCTCCTTCTACTGATCCCATAGCTCCAGGATTTTTCTGGGGAAATATTTTATGTTTCATTCAAGGTCAACAAGAGGAGGGGGAGAGAGCATTTACCGATCACTCCACCATTTTGACTCCAAGAAGTTCAAGTAGGTGACTTACAGACATTTAGTCTGCACACTGAAAGTCTCAGGAGCAGTTGGGACTGATGCCTGGAGCTCAGCAGCTATCACCCCCTTGGCTCCTGCTGGTCTCCTGCCCTGTGCTGCCACTCTGCTGTTCCTCTGTGCTGCTGCTGCTTCAGGCCACTCCAGGGGTTCCTGCTGGGACACACCATGACCAGACATGCTGCACTGTGTGCTCACCCTGTGGAACACATCTTTCCTGTTGACCTTCCATTCTGTCCTAATCTGTGAATCTGCCACAGTCTTTCTCCTATTGAATTCTGCATCTCCAAAATTTGGTCAGATTCTCTTTTTAGAGGTATCTGAAGGAGTTTGTTTAAGAGCATAGGTGAGTAGTTGCTCATACTCTGCCACCTTGGCTCTACCCTCCTTGTTTCTTTATTTAGACAAAGGTGTGTTCTTCCTTCATTGCTGAAGAAGATCATGCCATCAGAGAAATGATGACATGACTTGCACTTGATTTTGTTTTTTGGAGTGAGGGAGGGCTGTGCAGGTCACCAGCCTCATTTCTCCTCCACAGCCATCTGAATCCAGTGACCAGATATTCATCAGGATGACTGAAGATGACCCAGGATGAGGCAATTGGGGTTAAGTGACTTTCCCAAGGCTACACAGCTAGTGAGTGTCAAGTGTCTGAGGTGAGATTTGAACTCAGGTCCTCCTGACTCCTGCACTGATGCTCTATCCACTGCACCACCTAGCTGCCCCTAGACAAAGGTACATATGTATAGTATAAGTTCTGTAGTAGCTTTTCCAATCCTGACTCTGATAGGATGAATCTTCTAAGGGCTGCCACTTTATCTTTGCTAAGGGTTCCAGGGATAGCCCTGAGTTTGGTAGCTCAAGCAGTTGCCCAGGTGAGGCAGGTGATTTTCTTTAATTATGTAGCTCAAAAGCTCCCATCAGTGTTTGCTCACTGCCTGTCCTCCCAAATAGTTAACAGTTGAGATAAATCAGTCAGTCAGATTTAACCATGATTTTCACATGTTAACCTTCTGTATTATCTAAAAAGTCTATCTAAAAGGCATCTCCCACTAATTGTGCTTGGATGATAGTTTTTAATACATTTTTTTTTTTTACCATTCTCACCTATTCCCACACCTGCATGGAAGTAAATGAATACATTATATATTGTTTTAACTTGGAAGGCTTTACTGAGTCATTTGTAGAAATTTCTTTACAACTTCAACTTCTGAAATCAATGCTGACACATGTACTGCAATAATATTCATATTATTCCTTTTAGAATTCCTTATAGCATAATACTATGTAATGATCAAATAGTCCATGAAACAAAATTTATAAATATCCTGGAATGCAATATAAAATCAGCTATCACATCCTTCATTTACTTATTTCCAAAGAAAATCCATGAGCCAACCTTCCATTAGATTCAACTTCTGTCTTCTAATTTTGTTGATAGCAAGAATGTGAAAATTCATATAATTCAGGTGCCCTGTGCATGTGATCATTGATAGATCATTGGACTAGGATCACACATTTGTAGCAACAACAGCTAATAAATATTTATAGAGGACCTAAAAATTATTTGAATCTTAGTAATTCTACCCTTTTTGTCACCATCACTGCAGAAACAGAAAGAACCACAAAAGATTAAGGGTGATATTTTTCTTTTTTCTTGGTTTGCCATGTTCCAAGAATTTAACCACCTGGTAGAAAGCCTCTATGATTTTAGCTAGGCTAGTCCTAAAAAAAAAGGAGAACACTCTTGCCAATAATCAAGGCCTTTATTGTATGTCAAAACTGGCTAAAGACTATTATCTCTTAATGGAGTCTTCAAAACTCATAGTCACCTCCGCAGCATAATAAGGAACTGGAATATGCTAAGTTCTAAATGATAAGCTTAGTAAATTTTTATTTTTAAAGAATAAGAAAACTAATTTTTTGAACTTTTTAATCTCAGGTACTAAGTTTTTAAAATATGTATTAGTAAATGGAATTTGTAATATCAAAGATAACTAATAATTATATTCTAAAATTATAAATATATAAGTAATATTTCTACAGTAGTAAAAGTGACAATGAAGCAATATTTTAATAAATTAGATGTTGGTAGATTTTCTAATTCTATTCCACAAGGACATCTCTAGATTTATCTAAATGACTTAAAGTATGGATAAATGCCTAGGACACTTTATATTAATATAAAAAATCTCAGTGTACTTTTCTATGGCTTTGTAAAGGATCACTATATAATGAAAAGCATAGTCAAGTTGAACCCAGAAGACTGGAAGTCAAAAATCCTGATTCTTGCATATGTTTGTGTGAATGGGCTAAGTCACTTTATCTCTCTTTTTTCTCATCAATCAAATGAGGAGCTTATTCAAGATGTTATTATATTATGGTTTTAAAAAATAATTTGCTAAATTCTTAAAGGTCACAAAATCTTAGACTTAGAGCTGGAAGGGATCTGAAAGGTTTTCAAATACAACCTCCAAAATTTACAGTTGAGAAAAGTGAGGTCTAATGAAGTTGTGTGACTTACCCAGGTTCACACATGTAGTATATAAGTATATTTGTTAGAATTTGAGCTTAGGTCTTTTTGAATGCATGTTTAACACCCTATGGTTTAATAACCATATCACTTTTCAGCACCAAATGTATACAAATACCCCATGATGCTGGAATGTGTGAATGTCAGAATCATTCTCAATAGAATACTAAAGTATTTATCTCCACTTTACAATATGTATTTCTTTCTCAACTGATTAATAGTTCTTTGAGAAAGTTAGTGGATCAATGAAAAGATACACTGCATTTTTTTTTTGAAATAAAACAGCTAAGTTGAAAGCTTACACATTCAGAGCACAAGGCTTGTAATCACAAATAAGTTTATTGCTGTCAGAGCCATAATTCTCAATATGGGAGCCTGAAGCAGTAAGTGAAAAGAAATATTGCCTAAGTCAAGAAGTAGTAAGAGGCTCCTCAAATCCATTATGGAGCCCCCAACCCAGGACCAGGGAGATGACAATGAGATATCTCATATTGGGAAAGAGATCCTGAATGGTTATTTGGTATGTAGCTACAGGGGAAAGGAAGAAATATGACATATGACTTGTTGCTTAGTCATTTGTTCAATTATGTCTGACTCTTCATGAGCCCTTTTGAGGTTTTCTTGACAAGGATACTAGAGTGATTTTTCCATTTCCTTCTCCACATCATTTTACAGAGAAGGAAACTGAGGCAAAGAAAGTGTCCATGGTCATACATGTTAAGTGTCTGAAGTCAAACTTGAATTCAGATCTTCCTGACTCCAGGCTGACTCCACTGTGTCACCTATAAGCCCATATGACATCTGATAGCATCCTACTTTAATCATTTTTGCAAACTAGTTTCTGAAGGTATGAAAATGCAATAAAATATGCTACATGCATAGGTAGATAGAAATGCACACATATATAGTACGTATTTAATATGCATATAAACATATATACATGGCTACATATACATTTACATATATACACACATATACATATATGTAAAATCACAACTTTAGAAATGATATACTCTTCCAAAGTAACTATTTTACATTTTGTGCTCTGTAATTTATGAAGCCATTAGCAAAAATTCTGAATGCCCTGTCTAGAGGAAGCTGAAAGAACAGTCTATAGAAGACTGATCTTGAAGTGACCTGAATTCCAATCTGGTCTCAGACAGGGTTGTTGTTGTGTTCGTTGCTGAAGAAGACCATGACATGAGACAAATGATGACATGACTTGCACTTGACTTTGCTTTGAGTGAGGGAGGGCTGTGCAAGGTCACCAGCCTCACTTCTCCTCCAGAGCCATCTGAATCCAGTAACAAGATACTCATCAGGATGACTGGAGATGACCCAGGATGCACTGGGAGACCTTGGCCCCTTTAGGCCAAGGTCTTTGCAGGTACTCACTTCGGGTCAGGTAATGTTCATTCATTGGATAGGCATGTTTAAGAAGTAGCCAGGGTATGGCCCCTTTAATGAGCATTTGTTGTACGCCTACTGAATAGACCCTCTCCTCTTCAAAGGAAGGTAAATTTGGATGGCCCAGTTGACTTAGGTTTTACTGGCTAGTTTTCTCTCCTCTCTCCTCCCCTCCCCTCCTCTTCTTACCTGTCCTTTCCCAAAACATTAAACCAATTGCACTCTGAATGGGCCCCTGCCAAAGGGCTCTTCTGGACCCTCCTGCCTGTAGAGTGATTATCAGTAGTAACTGTTGCTGTTTCCCTCCCAGTCTGATGTGTTTCTTTTCTTTGGCCTCAGTCACTTAATATTTGAATAGCCCTGGGTAATTCCCCTGATCTCTGCCTCAGTTTTCTCAACAATAAAACTGACATAATAATTACACCTATGTCTTAGTTTTATTATAAGGATCAAATGAGATAATATTTGTAAAACGTCTCTAGCACAATGCCTAGTGCATGTAGGTACTTAATTATTGCTTATTTCTTTCCTAGTTATGGCTTCATGACATATTTACCTTTTACCTACTATAATCAATAAAAACTAAGAATTTTCTAAATGATTATTTCTTCTTACTTTAAATAATTGTGAAAAGAAACATTTCACTTACAACATGACATTCTTTTTTACAGGTTTCCTTTATAAATGTTTTAAAAGATGAAAGAATTTCAATAAGATTAGCCAAAGACAAATAAGTGGAAAGGCATTATTAATCAATCAACTATCAGCTGATCATCTGATGAAGGAAGGAGAAAATTAAAAAAAAATTCTAGAATCTGTAATTTCAGAGGTGTAGGAGGTATTTTCTTCACAAACATAACATGCTACCTCAAATAAATATGGAAAAGTTTTTGAGGTTTCCCAGAACTGAAACAGTTACTGTTCTGTAGATGATCTGGTGATAGCCCTCCCTGAAGATAAGCTGGTACTCAGACAAAAGACTTACAGATCATCCTCTAGCAGATATTCAGTGTCTCCCTAGATTGGCAGATGCTTTCAGAGCTTGCTTTTAAATGATGCAAAATTCAAGACCCTAGGGGAATTTTTATGATTCCTGTACAATGATGAGACATCAGAACTAGGCTCCAGAATCAGGCAAAATTATGAGATATTCTGTTGTTTTACCAAACTGACTTCTTAACAAAATTTCTCTGAAGTAGCCAATAATCTTACTTTAATTTTTCACAGTAGAATGAAGAAGATGATGCAGTATAAGCTATCAGCTTACTGGAGCAAAGAAATGCTAAAACCCAGATAATTCCTGGGAATAAGAAGAGTAATAATTGATGAACAGAAAGTGGGGTAATAGAGGCTGAGATCTACACTGGACATGGCTTCAGAAAACATGTTCATATTCTGACCCTTTAATTTACTATCTGTGTGACTTCACTTAAACTTCTGAGCTTGCTTCTTAAAGCTATAAAAAAAAGCCTTATAATATTTGTCTCACCTACCTCATAGGGCCTTCATGAGAAAAATGCTAATCAACTATAAGGAACCATATAAATAGGTTATAAATATAAATAGGAGCTAGTCTTACTGTTACAAAAAATAATAATAGCTAGCATTTATACAATACTTTAAGGTTGGTGAAGTACTTTCCTAATATTATCTAATTTGATCATCACAAAAAGGCTGGAAGGTAAGTGCTAACAACATCTCTATTTTACAGATAAAAAAAACTTGGCCAGATAGACATTAGTTGACTTGCTCAAGGTCACAAGGGAGAAGGAAGATTTAAACTCAGATCTTCCTGCTTAGGGCAGATAGACAGTGTAGTGGATAGAGCACTGGGCTTGTTACCAGGAAAACTCCTTTTCTTGTGTTCAAATTTGGTCTGAGACACTTACTAACTGTGTGACCATAGACAAATCACTTAACTCTATTTACCTCAGTTCCTCATCTCTAAAATGAGTTGGAGAAGGAAATAGCAAACCACTCCAGAATCTTTGTCAAGAAAAGCCCAAACGGAATCATGGAGAATCTGACATGACTGAAAGACAGCTTCCTGCTTTCACATGCAGTGCTCTATCCACTGAAATTCATAATAAAGAAAAGATTATAGTAACTACATAAATTGGATTTGTGTGGTATTATTTGATGCTTATAATATTCAGCATTTATCTGTTCTTCCTTGATGTATAGATATGAAACTGCTGTGTAGTCTATACATCTTTAGATTCTTTCACTAAACCTAATGAGAAGGACCAGGTGAAAATTTCCTCCTCCCTCAAAAATCAGTTTATTGTTATCCTTCCAAACGTTCTAAGCAATTCAACTTTATCTGTTCTGACCTTTTTGATATCTGAGTGATAAAAGAGTGTCCCGTTCCCCTAGAAACCTGACAGTTGGATAGTAGAAAGTGGGGTGATGAGCAAACCCAAAGGGGGATAAGATTTAAAAAGGTTAGGCAACAGAAACAACCAAACCACCCAAATCCTTAAACTTATAAACAGTATTCCTTCTTGACACTGTAGTGATAAGTCTTCAATAAAAAAAAAAAGTCAAATAAAGCAATATTAATGTCACTCCCCTAATCAATAAGTCCCAGTGGCTCCCTGTTGCATGCAAGATCAAATAGAAAATCTTACGTTTGGCAACTAAAGTCCTTCAAATTCAAGAAAAATGTTTTTGTTTCCCTTCCCCTTTCACCTCCCTTTTCTCTTTTGATATGGCCCCAGCATCTTAGCTCAGGTGCACACAATCCTCACCTGTTCCTCACACCATTCCATTAGATAGAAAGAGGAAAGAAAAAAATCTTATGTGACTAGTGACAGCTGACAATGTCATATATCCCCAGAACATTTCCATTTCAACAATAAATGGTATTTACATAGTGCCAAAAGGTTTATCAATTGTTTTACATATGTGATCACATTTGTGCCTTACAAAACCCCAAAGAGGGAGATGGTGCAGGTCTTATTGTGCCTGCTGTTCAGATGATGAAAGTGAATCTCAGAGATGCTAAATGACGAAGTGACAGATCACACAGCTAGGAAGTTATACCCTATATGACTTTATTAGTCAAAGTTGAACATTTATCCTGAGCCATAGCGCAAATAAAATAAACATGTAGCAGAATCCAAAACTATTAATTTCATAGCACTCTGAAAAATTACCTCATTAATGTTGACACTGTATCTTAAGTGTGAAACATTACAATTTCCACATTGCTAATTGTGCATGTGTACAAACTTCAGAAGTAAGAGTATCATTTCCAATCAGGACACAAAGGATACTGATCCTTGTAGATGGGGAAAATGTAATGTCTATTTTATAGATGTAGATAAAGTAAAGATACCTCAGACGGGTCAAAATGTTCACAGTTCAATCACAAGATCAGCCCTGTTGATAATTTAAGTTGCTTTAGTTAGAGTGTCCTTTCCCAAATGCCAATATCAATGAATATTTATTGAATTCCTTCTAGGTAGTTGGCACCATAAAATTATAGTCTTTTGAAACTTGAGAATAAACAATAGGTTGAAATTATTAAACATTTTATAATATGAAGTTGTATATCATATTTCAGCAACTTCTGAATTAATTTCTTTTTAATGTCATTTATTTGGTCTTTAGGGATACCAAGATAGATTAACCAAAGAGAAATTCTGCCCTAACTTGGCCTCCATTGAAAAGTTATGGATATTGACATTGAACAATTATGTATATTACAAACAACAAAAAAAGTCCTTGTTTTTCATGGTGAGGCATAAGAATGTGCTCTATTTGTGTTCCTCTATGATCTAATTCCATTGAAAAAAAAAAATTCATCTGCTGAAAAATTTTGGTCCATCCTTATCCAGTGATTTTATAAACTTGGCTAAAATAATTATGTTATTTTTTAGTTAATTATTCATATTATCGTAAAGACAAAACATACTTCAGTGTTCTAACTTGAATGCTTAAATGAGCTATGATTTCCTTGATGTGTTTCTTCTACCAATATAGATTGTAACAATTGTAACAGTCATGTTTAGTAGATTGTTGTCATAGGTTATTATTCTATGTCAAATAGATTACATTTTAATCATCTCTTATGTTTTGCCAATTCTGCCACACTTCCCACTCCTCTAAATAGAATCAGAGGATTGCATAACTTAAGAGTTATTAGAGATCTCAGTGGTATAATTCATGAATATAAGTTCCTTGAAGGAAGGGACTGATTTTGCTTTTTCTCTCTATGCTCAGAACGTAGTGCAGTGCTGAACACAAGGTTAGTACTTCATAAAAGCTTGCTGATCAAAAAAAGAGAGTAGTTGCAACTTCACATACCTTTCTACCACTGGTTTTTGATGCAAATTTAGCATTATTTAAATTTAATTTTTGCCCCAGTGATTTTATTCATAACTTCAAATTTAGGGAGCCCTTTAAAACGTGGAAATTTTGTGTCTTGTCGAATCATTAAGGTCTATCATGTAAATCTTTCTTATTTCACACATCGCTGACTTGGCAGATCTTAATGGTTCCTTCAGACCATTATGGTTTATTGTGTCAATCAGGCACGTGAGCTGTATGTGCCAAAAGCCTGGGTGGAATTTCAGTGAGGGGGAAAAGAAGACCTTGCAGCACATGCACAGTTATCAAATTCAGGCCTCTAGTTTATCATCCATTTTAATTGCTTTGCTCTAGATTTCCAAAAGCAATTACACTATGTTAACGATTAATCACTTACTCTAAAATATTTACCACTTGAATTGATTTCAATCTCTAAGCCTGCCTGGCCCAAAATATTACTGATATTTACCAAGGTCCTGGTCCCAACAAGAGCAAAGTCAATTGAAACATCCTTGAAACATCATTTCACTGGTCAGAGCTCATAAAGGGCTAATCAAATGTCACAAGAAGAGCATGTTTTACTCAGTCAGGCCTGACATGCAATTCTTGCTACTACAATTCCCTTCAAAATATAATCCAGAAATCCATATATAGAGAGGCCACTTAAAATAAGTTCCATTGTTAAGAAAACAATTTTTTTGTTACGACTATTTATATTTGTAAGACTATTTATATGTGAGTGGACTGGACATATATATTAAAATATAACCTGATAGGCTTATGAAAGAGTTTATGCCGGATCACAGAATTTCAAGAGCAAGAGATTTCAGAGGCTATCTAATATAACCTGTATATATGATAAATAGTCCTCTTGCAAAATCCCTAGCAAGTCATCTATTCTTGTTACTTTAAGACCAATAATGACCAGGAATTTACCAGATCCTGAGAAAACATATTCCATGTTTGGTGAATTCTAATTGTTAAGGATTTTTCCTTGGATTCAGCTGACGTGTGACTCTATAACTTACACCCATTTCTTCTACCTAGGTATTCTCAGCCAAAGCAGGAAAATCAAATCATTATTTCACATTACAGACTATCAGGTATTTAAGACAATTTTCATGTCCCTCTAAATCTTCTGTTTAAGCCTTCCAAACAAGACCTTTTCTGGCATAAATTGAGGCTCATCATTAACCTACTTGCCATTCTGTAGAAGCTTTCCAGGTTATCCATGAACTTCCTAAATTATAAAATGGACATGGCATTCTCTAGATGTAGTTAGACCATAAAATGGAAGGAAAGATGGAAGGGAAGGAAGAAAAAAAGATAGAAGCAAGGAAGGAGACATAATTATTTAAAATAATTATTCTTTCACTTTTATTTTAAGAACTCATGAGGCAAATGGGTGCCATGCATTTTCAAAACTTGCTGACATAACAGAGTGGTAGACTTCACCTGGGATGACTTAAGTTCAAATCAAGCCTCAGACAAGGTGTGTAAGCTCTGGTAAGTATTTTAACCACTCTGGGCTTCAGTTCCTTTCCCTGTAAAAGAGCCCCTGTCTCACAGGGCGGCCATTAGGATCAAATGCGATAACATATATCAAGTCCTTTTCAAATCTTCAAGCACCATGTACATGTTATCCATTAATCAACAAGTATTTTAAAGCTTCTCTGTGTACCAGGCGCTAGAAATACAAAAGCAACGTTAAACAGTAGTTCTCGTGCTCAAGGAGTTTATTTTCTTCTGAGGACAACATGTACACGTATTAGTGCATTAAAAATAAATATAAAATCATTTGGAGGAACTTGCAGCTATAATCATCAGGAAAGGCCTAATGTAAGAGGTGCCATCTGAATTGAGCTTTCAAAGAATCTAGGGATTCCAAGAGGCAGAGATGGAAGAGTATATTCTAGTCACATAAGGATAATTTTGGCCATGGAATGGAGATAGGAGTTAGAATGTTGAGTGTAAGGAACAGCAAAAAAGTCAGGTTTGTTAGACCACAGGCATAAGGTACAAGTCTGGGAATGTAGGTTGGAAGCCTGTGGTAAATGATGTTAGGTGCCAAAGAGAGAAGTTTCTATATGATTATAGAGGCAATAGTGAGCCACTAGAGTTTATTAAGTATGGGAGTGGCCAGTTCATATCTGTATTTTAGGAGTGTATGGGATGTACAGAAGAAGGGAGAGTTAAAGTTAGGAGACCAAATAGGAAGCTGTTTTTGGTCTAGGCATAAAGTTTTGAATTTAACACACAGCATGCTTAGCATGCCCACAAAGTAGATTTTAAGTTTCTGAAGGCAAAAGACTATGTCATCCATCTTCATATTCCCCACAGTACGATATTTTGTCCATCATTTTGGTGATGTTCAGTCATTTTCAGTTGTGCCTGACATTTTATGACCTTATTTGGGGGTTTTCTTGGCAAAGACACTAGAATGGTTTGTTATTTCCTTCTCCAGCTCATTTTACAAATGAGGAAACTGAGGCAAACAGGGTTAAGTGACTTGTCCAGGGTCTAGTAAGTGTTTGAAGCCAGGTTTGAACTCAGATCTTCCAAACTTCCAGCCAGTTTATCCCCTGCTTCACTTAGCTGCCCTAAGTGCCAATTGAGATAGTACAAATAGTATAAAAGTGACTCAGATTAAAAAATTAGTTTTAGGCAAGGCTAATTAGCATTGACAAGGACAGAAAGAGTTTTAAGAAGAGTTTTAAAGAAGCAGATGGATAATATTTAACTGCAACAAGAATGGCATGCCAAGGATAGGAAACAACATGTGAAATAGTTTAGAGGTAGAAATGAGCAAATTGTATATAGAACAAAGGAAAAGATAACCAAAGATAAGCAAAGCCAAGGTCCTGACTAGAGAATCATACGACAGGAAAAGACCTTAGAGATTATCCTGGACTTATTCATTTAACAATCATTTTAAAGAACCTGCTATGTACCAGCTAACTGATGCCCAAAGAGATGAAGTGAGTTTTCCAAGGTCGCAAGTGGCTGCTCAGCCCCTGCTTAAGCCCAGAGGAGCTGTCTTGCAAGGCACTTCACGTTTTTGCTTCTACTTTTGTGAACTTGCCGTGATTGTTTTTGTGGTTCCTGTTATGGTTGTTGTGATTTGGTTGTGGTTGTTGCTGTTGTTGGAGGTAGTAGGAGGGAGTGGGAGAAGAAATATGGGGCCAGGTGGTTTCTTTAGTTTATAGAACTCTCAACATGAAGACTCTCTCCACCAATGAAGATGGGCAACTCATCTGCCATTTATGGTCCTGGAGGGTTGCCTGTGTCACTGAGGCTAAGTGACTTTGTACTTTGTGAACTTGTTTGCATGAGTCAGGGACTAGATTTGAACTTAGGTCTCTCTGATATCAAGGGTAGCCCATCTAGCGACTAATACAAAGTTTGTCATTCCATTGTGCAGTAGATTTCATTGTTAGAAAGTTCTTCAACTCAATAAACTGAAATCTGAATCTGACTCCATGGAAGGTTCATCTAATTGCTTCTACCTCATTCCTCTGAAGCTCCATAAAATGGAGGCCATGGATCACTCATGCTCTTATCATGAAGCAAAAGGCAGCTGGAGTACTAAAAGATTTCCCATAAGCAAATTAACATTTCATTGGCTGTGTGACTAGACTGCTTTTCTTGATGTTATCTATAATCTTAAAAATCTTTGGAATATTATTCAACATAGGAATTCCCAAAAGACTATAAAACAATAGGATCTAATAAATAAATAGTTTTTGTAAATACTAAGCTTAGTAAAAGAGTAAAAAAATCTCCCTGTCAGATGTTAAAAAGACATTTCATAGATAATAAAAACCAGTCAGGTATTGAATTGCTATAGAAGTAAAAATTGTCACCTCAATTGGACTTACTCTATGAAAAGAATAAAACTAGCTAGTGTTTGGTCTGCATAGTGTTGGAGTCTTTAAAGATCTCATGGAAAATAAATGTTACATAAGATATTGCCTAGTGGTATTAGAAGTCAATTTTTTTTATTGAGAATGCTTAGTTGAGGGTACAGAAATCACTAAGGTAAACTGATGAATTAGTCAAATATGATCAATGAGCAACAGTACAATAGGAACGTATTTTTAAATCTCATGAAATTCATCCTAATTCAATTCAACAAACATTAATAAACACCAAAGGTATTCAAGGAAAAAATAGTATGGTTCACCAGATAGCATACTGGAAAACATTCAGGAAGTCCTAGTGTTGAATTCCACCTCTAACAATCACTATCTGTGTGGCCTTGCATATGTCACCTCTGTGTTCCTAATACAGCTTCCTGGGAATTATATATTAAGACACATGTATTAAGGTTAGGATCTAATTCAATAATAAAGAAAATTCTCACTCTGGGAGTACCCCACTTTGAGGAAATCTCAGACCTTTTTTCATTTATTTGAATATATAAAGTATTATTCTAAACACTGGTGAATAAAATACAGACACATATCAAAGGAAAATAAAACAAAGAATGTTCTTTTACTGATTCTCTCTCTTTCTCTCACTCTCTCTATCTTCTCAAAGGGAAAGTAGGCAAATGGTCAGTATAATAATAACTATAACTATATATGTACATATATATTAGAACATGACCAGTGCATGAGGACTACAAGCAAAATCTAAGAAATTAAAGCAGGGAAAGACTATTTTGAGTGGCAGGAAGTCAGGTAAGCTTTTAATCAGTCAACAAGTATTTATGAAATGCTTACTTTGTACCTGACACTATTCTGAGCACGGAGGCTACAAATAAAGACAAAAATGCAATCCCAGCTCTCAGGCAGCTCATATTAAAGTGATTAATTAGAATAGGTAGAGTTAGATTGTTTCCAGAGCTTAAATTACATGTAAAGCACCAGACTATGTTCTAGGGATACAAAGATAACTAGGATACAGGCTTTGAGATCAGGGACCTTACAATCTAATAAGAGGGAAATGACAACATCTCCAAATCACTAGGATGGAAAGGAATAGTCAATAAATAAGAAAGTTCAATTTTGACTTAAAAAAAAAGAATGTGAGAAATCTGAGGAGAATTTGGTTTCTCTTGGACAATCTCAAGGAAAGTTTCATTAAGCTGGTGACACTTGAGATGGTCCTTGAAAAAAGCGAGGAGCTTCAAACAGAGAAGGGGGTTGGGACCCCACTTTATGAATGGCATGCAGCATGAACATAGAGACAGGAGAAGAAATGGGCTTGGAGTTCAGTAGGCTTCACTAAAAGAAGGAAAATAAGATGACTGGAAAAGGGGTTTAGAACTGATTTTTGGAGAAAAGTCCTTTAAGACAGTGATCAGGAGTCTATTCTTTAACTTGTAGCTTACATGTCACTATTGAAGATTTATGAGCATAGTGATTTTTCTATCTATTTACCCATTTATCTATGTATCTATCTATCATCTATGTATGTATCTATCTACCCATCTATCTATCTATCCATCTATCTATCCATCTATCCATCCATCTATCCATCTATCCATCTATCCATCTATCCATCTATCCATCCATCCATCCATCCATCCATCCACCCATCCATCCATCCATCTATACATCTATACATCCATCCATCCATCCATCTATCTATCTATATCTATCTATCCTTTCAGTTGGTCACCTTGCCTCACATCTCCTCACTTCATTCCATTCTCTATTCAATCAAAAAAAGTGATGTTCCTAAAATGTAGATTTGACTTTGTAATCCCCCAACTATAATCAATTTCAATTTATCCCTGAATCAATTTAAATGTTCTGATTAGGTTTAAAGACCTTCACAACCTGGCCCCTTCTGATTTTTCAGGTTTCTTTCATTTTCACTTATTCTAAAAATCCAATAACATTGGCCTTTTATTTCTCACAAGTGACACTCCCTCTCCTAATTCTGTGCATTTTCACTAATTGCCTCCCCCTCCATACCTAGAATGTTCTCCCTCTTACCCACCAACTCTGGGCTTCTAGTATCCTTCAAGACTCAGTTAATATCCCACATTCTACAAAAGACCTTTCTGTTCCTGTCCTCCATATCTCCTGTTCCATTGCTAGCGCTTTCCCTCTGAGATTACTTTTTACCATGATGTTTTCAGCCATGTTATCAAATGCGTTCAATGAGAATGAACAAGGCATCAAGGTGAACTGTGTACTTTCCAGGGATGTACACATTGACACTGAGGTTGATGCATGCATTGCCAGATCTAGCTCCATGTTTGGGAGGCTCCAAAGAAAAGTTTGGGAGAGAAGAGGTATTAGACTGACTACCAAACTGAAGGTCTACAGAGCCAGTGTGCTGACCTCATTGTTGTATGCCTGTGAAACATGGATAGTCTACCAGCGCCATGCCAGGAAACTGAATCACTTCCATTTGAACTTAGGAAGATTCTGAAGATCACCTGGCAGGATAGGCTACCAGACACTGAGGTCCTTGCTCGAACTAAACTGCCAAGCATTCAAACTATGCTTCAAGCATGTTGGTTTGATTGTGGGACATGTGAGACACTGGCACAGGAGCACTCAGCATGGAATGCCCACATCAGAAAAGGTGCTGTGCTCTATGAGCAAAGCACAATTCAAACAGCACAAAGTAAATGTAGGACACACAGATTTGGAATAACCACTCCACATGTTCACATGGACTATCTGTGCCCATTTGTGGTAGAGAATTCTGAGCTCATATTAGTCTGATCAGCCACAGTCATACACATTGAAACTTCATTTTATCATGGTGATATCATTTTGGTCCTCTTTGAGAATGAAGGACACCAACCAACCAACCAACCAACTTACCATTTAAACTATGTATCTGACATTTTACATAGTTGTACATATTATTTTCCCCATGATGATATAATGGACTTGAGGGTAGACATGGTTTTGCCTTTGTATCTCAAGGCTTGACATGGTATCTGACACATAGTAACCACTTAACCATTGTACTTGCTTACTAACTCATCAAAGGCCAAAGAACAGAGAGGTATAAAAACCAGGTAGGAAACTACTGCAATAGATTATGTGAATGGTAATAAAGGTTTGAATAAGTCTTTCCATTTTATTGAGGGATCTACAACATATAACCCTATACTTAGGGTTTTATAGCATAATATATTAGACTAAAATTATTTTCTAAATAGATACTGCTATAAATGCTAATATATTTTATGTATATTATATCCTTACATAACTATGTATGTACATATAGCTATGTGTGTATATATGTATATATATATATCTGCATGTACATATGTACAAGTGGATATTTCATTAAATGATTATGTATGAGCATGGTCACACAGCTAGGACTTGAAGTCAGGTTTTTCTACCTTTATAGAGACAGAGTTAAGTTCAAACTCAATTTCCCAGGGATCAACATGGTAGAGGAAAGAGGATGAACCTAAGAAATTACAGATGTTTATAACTTCTGCATTTTCTCTATCTAAGCAATAAATATCTCTTTGTAAAATCCGATTGTTGTTAATTTGTTAAATGGACATTGGTCTTTAATCCCTGCTAGGTAACAGTGGGAAGAACATGAGGGAATGCAGACTTAAGCCAATACCATTAGTATCCTTAGAGTAGAACATTAGCTCCTTCAGGGTAGAGACTTTTTCTGTATTTATTGAGTAACAAGCCTGGTATCTAATACATAAAATGCATATAACAAATATTAAATAGAATGTAAAATTAGAATCATGGGATATGGAACTGGAAAGGAATTTGGCAGTCCATAAAGTCCCTAAATCTCAGATACCTTCTTTACAGTCCTTTCCAGCTCTAAAAGTCACAATTCTACTTATCTAATGTGTGTGGCTGAGGAACTGCCCTTTCACAAAATTACGTTTATATTTTATCTGAGTAAAACTATACCTGAATTTTAAGATGATGATTTGATCCTAAATATGATTGACCCAAGACACATTTGCAACTATCTTTGACTCTTTGGCTTCAGTGTTGTAGTAACACTCATCATTTGCTTTGGGGAATTGATTCAGCTCACAGATGGTTTCACAGCTGTTACACCTTGGAGACTCCAAGGAGCCTTTGAGGGATAACATATGTGGGAATTTTTGTCAGTTCCAAAGGAGATTTCTCTTTGGTAAGTAGTTATGTCAGGTGGCCAAATTGAAGGCCCACTCATCTTTCTCCATTTAAGAGTAATCTGAGTCTTTGCTGTGTTCAAGGTCTACTTCCATAGCCAATGACTAGTGTTTTCCCTGAACACCAATTAATTTGTATCTACAATGTATATTTTGCTCATCTTTATGTTTGTGTTTTTCCCAGTGCAATGTGAGCTCTTCAAGGGACTGGTTAATACACACACACACACACACACACACACACACACACACACACACACACACACACACATGCTTTTGTTTGTGTGTAAGTTTTATATAGCCAATAACTACTATAGTACCTAACATATAACAAGCACTTAATAAATGTTTATTGGGGTGAAGTGAATGCTTTTTTGGCAATAAGTTTATTTGAATCTTTAATCATATTAATCTTTAATATCTATAACAAAACACAAGAAAAGATTCTTGCTTACTAGCAATTAAATCCAAAATGGACAATATCTAATCAGAGAAAAATTTTTAAAAAGATACAAATCTGAAAAATATGAAGATCATTGATAAAAAAACTCAGGTTCAACAAGTCAGCATTGATGTTGACTATGTGTTACAGACTTCAGATTCATTGAGGAGAGTCCTGTCTTAAATTTACTTGTATTCTAATTGAGACGAGAGAATGAAAATGTTAAATATGAGCCTAAAACAACTGGGTTTGTGGAATAAGCAAATGGTAGCAAGGTGACCCAGTGGTAAAAATGCTGTACTTAGAGTTTAGAAGATGTGAATTTGAATTCCACCTCAGACACTTAACAGCTATTTGAAACCTGAGTAATTCACCTTACTTCTCTCAGTTTTAATCTGATCATCTGTAAAATGAGGATAACAATAGTACCCAGGTTATTATGAATTTTGAATGAGATAATACGTATAGTTATTTGTAATTGAATTAACATCCTGTGTCCGTTTCTTCCTGCTTTCCATTTAGAATACTCTAATAATAAAATAGTATTCTTTAGTCTTCTAGAAGAATGTCATCAACCTTGATAATCACAACTGGTAGTCATAATGCTTTTTCAACAAACTTTTTTTCACATTTACACACACGAGAACTGTATGCAGTCGTGGGGAGGGAGGGGGGTAGTGGGGGGTAGGTGTGGGCGAGATAAAATCTCAATTGTATGGCAGTGATTGTTAAACATTAAAAAATAATTTTAAAAAATGAAATAAAAATACACACACACGTGCACACACACACACACACACACACACACACACACACACACACACACACACACACATATATACACCCAGAGAGGCCATAATTAGAAACAGCTTACCACATTTCCAAATTGCTTTTCCCTATTCCTGTCTGCATGGTATGTTCATTAATAGCTGTTCTGCTGTCAAAAGAACTGGATTATTCTTGTTTCCATGTGGCTTTCCTTACACATATGTTCTGCCACCCTTCCTCCTTATGGGGATGTAGCTTGGTCCAAGCCTCAGGCTTAGCATACAGGAGGAGGTTGGCAGTAGGATGAGACCATGACAACCTGAATGGAAGTTATGGAGAGATAGCAGCATAGGAAATAGATATGATGAGTTTTTGTTGTGTCATTTTAGGAGTTTTTAATTTTATTTTTTTAAGTTAGACTAAAAATATTGAAGTAGAGAGGAGGCAATTTGTTGACTGGAATAGAGAACACTGCTTCTGGCTAATTCCCCATAATGACTATACTGCATATTCTGAAACACATTCATGACTGAAGCATATCACATTCATGGAGTTAGCAGCGGGGACAGAGAGGCTCCAGATGTGTTCAGAGCAGATCAGCCAGCACTAAGCACAAATAACCAAAGAGGAATCAGCATCTGAATACAAATTGCCCTTGAGTGCATGAAACAAAAACTCCCCAGGGATGATTTGACCTAAATCATGAATTCCGTTAACTTGATTGATATTGTTTCTTCTGGAATTCATGAACTTAACAGCATTTAGGAAGAGGTTTTAGTTCCAGAAGAGACTGGCAGGAAGCAGCATAGGCATCTGAACTATATATTAATTCAAGGCCATCTTCCTGATGTGTGTTGAGCATACCATTCTCACCACCCCTCTACCCCTTTACATCTATTACTTTGGGAACAGAAATCAATAATATCATTCCCAGAAAAGGCTTGTTAATACTTCATAAACACCCTTGCTTTGTCAAAACTCCCAAATTGATGTTGTCTTCACCAATTAGAATGTAAGCTTCTTAAGGTCAGGGTTTGTTTGGTTTTTTGTATTTGGACTCCTAGTTCTTAACTCAGAGTTTGGCACATAGTAATTGATGAATAGTCTTTCATGCTTTCATGTAATATTGTTGTTTTTGGATAGCTAATAATAATAAGATTATTAGATTTTAGATCAGGCGTATACCGTCGATGTATTCTACCAAGACCTTATCAAAACATTTGATTTTTATCTCATGCTATTGTTGTAGAAAAGATGAAGAGAGGTAGGCTACACAACAGAACAGTTAGGTACATAAGTCATAGAAAAGCTGAATCTAAAATGTCATTGATTGTTCATCACTTTGGAAGAAGGGCTCCAGTGTTGTACTATAAGGCTCTCTGATTTTCCCTGTGTTGTTTGTCATTGTTTCCCAGTTGAGACCCAGTCAGCATGGTACTGTGATTTTTTTTCCAATTTTATTTAACAACATGTGAATAGCAGTAAAAGCAATGAATAGTGAGAGTAATACAAGGTGAACATTATAAGTATTTGATTGCTATCCTTATGGTTTCAGAAGGAAGTAAAGAAGGCCAAAATATAGTAATTGATAGACCTTCAAATCTCATCAGTCATTTATGGGCTATCATTTACTCACCTGATGGTAGTAGACTTACATTTGATTTTAATTTCATCATATATTTATGAAATGCCTATAGGGAAAGGGAGGAGGACCAAAGATTTAATAAGGCATAAAGCTTATAGTCTAGAAAGATACTATGCTATACATGTGGAGAGATTAGTGTAAAACAAAATGAAGCATATGTAAGAGATACAGATGAAATGCTACATATGTGGTGCAATGGAATAAGTATTAGATTTGGAGCCACGCAAGCTGGGATTGAATGAAAGCTCTGCTATTTACTGATTGTGTGACCATGGGGAAGCCATTTAAACTCTCTGGACTTCAGTTTGCTCATCTATGAAATCAATAAGTTAGAATAAAGGACTTCTAAGGTCCACTCTAGCTCTAACTCAATCTTCCTACATCTTACTATTTAACTTCATTACTTTTCTCTTCCATTTAATAGTCCAATGGTCATTCCAACAAAGCTAAAATACTTGCTTATATTTAATAATGATTTATCATTAAAATTATGTTTTTAAGTAATAAAAACAAAGTGAGAGGTATAGTGGGAACAAAATTTCATCCTGGAAATTATAACCACTTCCAGCTCTGATACCATCTCTGTGACCTCAGTGAAGTTGCTAGGTTTCAGTTTTGTTATCTGTAAAACAATGGTATTAGACCAGATGATCTTGAAATTTCCTTTAATGTTGAAGATAATAGAAACAAGCTTTTACATTATAGAAAACTTTTTTTCTCATTTGACATATTTTTTTGGCTTCAGACACTGTATTTCTTGAATATTCACACCTCAATGAAACTTGAGTCCAATGACTCAAATGGAATGGGAAGATAGTCATGCTTGAATGTTGAGAATAAACAAACAAAAATGCAAAACCAGCTCCATTCATTCAAGCCCTGTGAGACATGCCTGTATGATGGACTTACTTTAAAACATATGCTCCAGTTCACTCTAAGGAGAGATACTTTAAGGAGGTAGAATGGTAGAGTGGAATACTGGATTTGGAAAGAACAAAGGATACAAAGACAGTTGACATGGGTTCTAATACTAGCTCTGCAACATATTAGCTACATGTCCCTAATATTTCTAAGTCTTGGTTTCCTCATTTGAAAATAAAAGAATTAGAAGAGATGATTTGTCTGCATTAAATGCCTTAGCATCTTTTTTTTCTCTCCCACCCTTTATTTCTCTCCATTATGTGTTGTTTCCACTCATTAGTCTACTTATATTTGCATCTCCAGTTCCTGGAGAAAGTATTTAATAAATTTCCTCCCTCCCTCCCTCTCTTCTTTCTTTCCTTCCATCCTTCCTGCCTTCCTACTTTCTATCTATTTATGCATCCATTTATACTTATTTGTCCTGCTTTCTAGAAAATTTAGGATTTAGAAAACATAGGTAGATAGACTTAAGTCCCCTGGGAGTTGCAGCTTCCATTACACTGGGCCTGTTCTAGCCTAGACTTCCCAACCTGGGGAACCAACTCTGGTGTAGGAGGGACCTGTCATCTCCACTAATTGCTGCCCATAAGTCAGGGAAGTGAACATAGCTGAAGCTACAAGGAATAGCGAGGGAGAGACAGGAAAGAGGATGTGTCAGGCAATTCAAACTACCACCATCCTAGCAGAGACATCCCAGGACCCTGAATCTAAGAGATTTTAGAACATCAATTCTTCCAGCCCAATGGCCCCAGACATCATTCTGGGAAAGAAGACCCAGAAATATTTCTGTTGAAGACTCAGAAAAGAAAGTTCTTGATAACAAAATCCTTGGCATCACCAAATGGTTCAACAGCAGAAATTTATAAGATTTTGTCAGAGGTAATGGTATTTTAAAAGGGGCATTATTATCTGGTGTGCTTCAGTTCCCTAATGACCACTGTAGCTGTCCATCTCACTTGGTGCTGAAATCTTTTAAATGTGGTGTCTCCATTAAAATGTGAGCTCCTTGAGAATAGGCATTGTTTTGTTTTTATATTTTTATCCATAGTGCTTAGCACACTGCATTATACATAAAAGCTTAATGTGTGCTTTATTTAGTCAGAATGAATATTCGTGAAATTTTCCAAAATACATTCTTTATTTCTTTAGCCTATGACTTTTATTCAATTCTATATTTAAAAAAAAAGAATTAGTACAAGGTCCCATAGCTACTCAAATGCTTTAAAGAAGCAAATTACCCTGGGAATACAATAATTAAGAAGATTACTGGCTTGAGGAAGGTAAGTAAAGCCATGGCACCTGAGTGTGGTTAAATGAAACAATGCTTGAAATCATTATTTTAAAAATCATCACTTACTGAAATCCACTAAAGACGATACTTGGGAGGAGGCAGTGAAGGTAAATCATCCAAAAATAATAGAATAGTCATAAAGCATGCTTGCATGCTTGTTGATTGATACAACTGAAGAGAAATTATTTAATGCACAAGAACTAGTCTGACAACTGATTCAAAGAAAATGAACATGGTCTACAAATTTGGCTGTATATAAATGGCTCATCTGCACCAGAGCACTGTGAACCATAAAATATAATTCTGAGGTCTTTCAGAATAGTATGAGAGTGGCCTACTATACCCCTAAAGACAATTATGAGTATGAACATTTATATTAATGGTGGAGTTTATATAAAATATGCATATATATGCATGTGATATGTGCATATATACATGCCTATACACTTACATACACACACATATACTTATATGGGGGAAAAGGAAGAGGGAAAATCTTTCAACAATTAACAAATATATGTGATCATACATTATCACTGGTAGAGACATCAAAGGACATGTAGTCCAATTTCCTATTTTGTGAATGAAGAAATTTCAGCTTAGAGACATCAAGTGAAATAAACAGTAAGACCAAGACTTGAACTCAGATCTTCTAAAACGAATACTCTTTTTAATAGCACCATGCTGGAGATTATAGGTAGAAGAGAATGGGCAAACAACCACTAGATGTTAGAAATATCAGTTCCTTCAAGGTGAAACTACAATACTAAAATGTGCCCTTTGCAATTCAGCTTCCTGATAGGAGGACCTAAATGACTTCCTATCCTATAGAAAATTGTAAGTCATACTCTCCAGAATACCACAGCAAATTGTGTGTGTGTGGGTGTGTGTGCTCTACCTTTACCACGATGTTAGAGAATAGTAATAAGGACTGTACCTATGATTTCATTTGTACATGGAACTTTCAGGTAAGAAAGTTACCTCTAACAACACAGATCAACAACTTCTCTGTAACTTAGTCTGAGAGAGTTGTCTTGAGCACTGAAAAGTTAATTAACCTGTCCATGGTGACTCAACCATTATGTGTCAGAGATATTATTTGAACCCAGATTATTCTGGCCCTTTAATCCATTAGACCCTACTCTCTCTCACCACAATGAAAATGGAGTCCATTAATTTAGCAGTGTTGGCTGCTTTGAGCTCCAGTGAATGAACTTTAGGAGAGATAATTTTTGAAGGAGGGGGAACATAAACCTTAAATGATGGCCCCTAGATAGAGATTTATGCTTATATGAATGTGTGAACTGATAGAAATGGAAAATGAAGACAAATGTAGCTAACTTTACAACTTTGTGTGGGGCTGTCCCTGAAATAAAACCAAATAGCATGGAAACACTATCATAATAACTGATGAATGAGTTACTGAAACATTTAAATTCATATTTGTGGGGAGGGGACTTGGGAAACTTCCTCTAGCTACAAGCTAGTATAGAAAGGTAAACATTTAATATGGCATTTGCCTTCCTCCTTATTATGAAACATTTCATGGTATTTGTGAAGTAATTTACCATCATCCTTGTTTCTCCCTGGGAGGTTGATTATTCATGTAGTTATGAATATAAATATTATACGATTGAAGCAGAAGAGGATTATCTTAGGGAGGTCAGAGTATCTAGATAATCCTCTGCATCTTCCTTTTTTCCCATTGGAATAGCAAGTGATTTACAATATTCAAGTAATGTTCATGGAAACAAAGAGGAAGCAAATATAGCCAAGTCAAGCAACCTATCACCAAGTGCCATCCATGCTCATCTTACCCTTCAAAGTATTCACTATGGGAAACTGAGAGAATTAAGCAACTGGAGAGCAGTCAACAATTTAAATTGGAGAGGTGCAGAATTAAGAGCATCTTTGGAAACAGGAGACTTTTGTATATGATATTCTCTAGATAACATTTTCCAGTCATATTTAACTTAAAGGTGTATAAAAATGATTCTTTGGTAATTAAATTTTAAAATTGTTTTTCCAAAAGCATTTGACTGATAGAACTAAGTACGATACCAAAGTTTCTCCTCAAAAATGTCTCCCATGTATGTGTTAAAATCATACTGGTTTCCCTGATAGAGGAAAAATTAAACACATTTAAAACAATATTCTCTGGTTATTGATCACAAGATAATAATAGACTAGTGAATAGTTTCTTGCCAAAGACATTTGCCACTGTCATGGAAGACATAAAGTACAGACAATAAATGGAAGAGAAGGCTTCCTTATAGAAGACGAGGCCCTTCAAATACTCTTTTATGCAGATAGCATTATATGGAGTACACCAGTCCAGGGAATATTTCAGACTCTCCTAAATGAGAGTAATGATCTATCAAAATCTTTCATTTTAAACTATCCATGTATCAACATGGTACAGGGGAGAAAAAGTGTTGGATTTGGCATCAGAGTATGCAGGTTCACGTCCTTACTCTGATACTTGCTATGTGTGTAACTTTGGGCAAGTTAGTTAACTTCTTGGGACCTATGTTTCCTTACATATAAAATCTGGGAGTTGGATTAGATGACCTCTGAGCTTTCTTCCAGTTTTAGATCTATAGTGTGATATAATCTACATGGGGAAACATGTAGATGAAAAATGCCTATTGCCCATACATATGTAATTGGATAAGCAGTATGTCATAGCACCATTCTATCAGTAAATATATCTTAGACAGTAAATATATTTTAGATACATGGATGGAGAAAAATCTGAGTCAAGAGAAATAAGTGTGCTTGATCATTTCTGAGAAACTGTATGGTACTTTCAATGAATCCAAGGTTTACCTTGAAACAAAATCCCACCAGTTTTTGAACATCAGCGTTTTTCTGGTAATGTTATTCTTTTGTGAATCATAGAATACTATATTCTCTGACAATTAAAAAAAAGACACTGAAAGGAAAAGAAAGAGGCATAGACAGACTGTAGCATATTGATGGTGAATTGTATTTACAGAATGGTATAAAAAAATAATATCAATGACACGTATTAACATAAAGAGAGCCTATATACTTCAGCAGTATGCATGAAATGTTAAAAGATCAAGAAGAAAGATCCTAGCATTTTGTGTACTCCCCCTGCTTCCATGGAGTTTTTGGTGGGGAGAATATAAACGTTAATCTCACAAGAAAATAGCTAACATTTATTAGGCACTTATTTTGTACCAGGCACTACGCTAAGCACTTTACAAATATTATCCTATTTGATCCTCACAACAACCCATGAGATATGATTATCTCCATCTTATAGTTGAGGAAATGGAAACAGGTGGATGTCAAGTGACTTGCCCCAGGTCACGTGGGGAGTAAGTGTTTGAAACTGGATTTGAACTGAGCTCTTCTTGACTCTAGATCTAGTGTTCTACATGCTGGATCATATAGCTTTTTGAATGATAAATGACAGAAGACTGGCTAAACACATCATCTTTGGTCCTTACAGTTACTATCAATCAATTAACAAGCATTTATTGACTCAATATGTGACTCAGTACTAGCTTTGTGCCCCTGGGAAAGTCACTTAACCTCTATCTACTATAGTTTCCTCAACTATAATATTAATAGTACGTGCCTCCCAGGGTTGTTGTGAAGGTCATATGAGATATTATTCGCAAAATTCTTAGCACAGTTCTTGGCACACAGTAGGTGTCTAACAAATGCTCTAACCATGTGTAATCCAATTATGACTCAATCATATGAGGTGGTACCATGAAAAGGAATTTACTGATATTGAAAATGATCCTTCCACTTACATTTTCATCTTTCGGTGGTTTTTGATGGGCAAAGATTTCAGTTTCATTTGGGTGCTGAAAAGGGAGAGGGGATGTCGAAGGGGGTCTAGTATTCTATAAAGAGGTCTGGAAGATCCATTTCTTCCCTGGAGGGAAAAGCTAGTTACTCCAGAATCAAGGTTATGTGGAGTCACT
Organism: Notamacropus eugenii; assembly: GCF_028372415.1. NCBI lineage: Eukaryota > Metazoa > Chordata > Mammalia > Diprotodontia > Macropodidae > Notamacropus > Notamacropus eugenii. Next base: position 134,101,654 of record NC_092875.1, on the reverse strand, counting down.
CATTTTCTTGATGTATTTTGTTTATTCATTTGTTTCCTGTCATCAAACACTTTGGTGCCTGTCAGCAGGTCAGCAATCAGCATCTCAAGATATAAAGTTTAAGTGGGGCCTAGGGTGAGAAACTAAATCACAGAATTGAAAAGGAAAAGGAAATAATTTTATGAACCCTTTAAGAAACCAAACCATACTGATTAGCTCTTCATTCAGGTACCAAGGGGGATGAAAGAAATGATATCCATCATAGATTAAAAACTTGGGGCAACAGAATTAACTTTGTATCATCGCCTAAGGTCTTATAATGATAAATTTAGAGATAAGAAAGAAGTTGGGAGATCACCTTTTCCACTCTTCCCGTTTTGCTGATAAGGAAACTGAAAACACTGTGAGTTTAAGTTACTTGCCCAAAGTCAATATTTAACGGCAAATAAATTGTGGAGTGGGGTAGGAATGGCAGTGGATGAAATCTTGGGCCTGGACTCAGGAGGAGCTTGAGTTCAAATGGTGCCTCAGACTCATACATGAGGCCAGGATTGAACTCAGGTCTTCTTTGACTTCAGGTCCAATCTTCTACCTACTGAGCCACCTAGCTTTGTAACTAATACCTCACAAGGTCATTGTGAAGATTGATTGAGAAAAGGCATGCAATGCATGGCATTAATGTCATCTAATATTATTACCTTTTATTGCATTTGACACATATTAAACATCTTTTATTGGAGTTATTTTATATAGTTGTAATATCCTCTCTTCTCTGATCTGTTCTGGAGAAGATTTTGACTCAGAATTCATAGATCTGTAACTAATGAGCTCTGTGACCTTGGTAAGTCATTTTATTTCTCTGAGTCTCAACTGTGGAATCAGGATAATAGGAAATTACCTGGTTTAGCACAGTGCCTGGCATCCAGTATGTACTTAATAAATTTTTTTGGATCGATTAATAGCGCCCTCATCAAGATGTTTTGAGAAACTGCTTAGCATCTATAAGATGTTAATTATTATTAATGTTATTATTATTTTCATTTCCCAATACTTCAAGTACACTGTCTTACACATAGAAGACATCCAGTAAATACTTTTTGTCTAAATGAATGAACGAATACAAAAGGTCTGACAAAATACACATAATTTATGAACTACACATTTGAAAACCATTATGAATTATCTGAAAAGTTTTGTTGCAAAGCCTGGACTAGGTACTATAGCTTTCTAGGTGGCTGGCTTCCTTTAAATTTCAGCTAATCTCCCACCTCTTATAAGAAACCTACCCTGACCTCTCTTAATTCCAGGACCTTCCCTCTTTTAATGATTTCCTATTTAATCTGTATATAGCTTGCTTTGTATATGTTTGTTTACATCTTTTCCCCCATCCCCATTACATTGTAAACTCTTTGAGGACTTGGAACTGTCTTTTGACTCTTAGTATTCCCGGTGCTCAACATCATACCTAGCACAAGGTAGGCGCTTAATAAATATTTATTAAATTGAAATAAGAAAACATTGTCTTGTCTTTCTACAGGTAGCTTCTAGAGGTATCGGCAGATAGAAATATGGACATGAAGTCAGGAAGATATAAGTTCAAATCTCAATCACACAATTTTTGCTCTCTCCCCGCTCCAGATAGTCCATGACTGCATGATAAATAATTCATTTGTTATACACAAATCCAAAGTAGATAAGCAAAACAACTTCTGGAAAGGGGACAAGGGGAAAGTAGGAAGTGGCTGGCTAGATCTGTGAGGTCATGTTAGTGCAAGGAACTCCTGTTGTGGAAACTTGTTCACCTATGTAGAAAACTTCTCTATAATTAATAGCTTTTGAGAGTTGTCTGGGACATTGAGAAGTAAAATGATTTGTCTCATTTCAGATAATGCTTCTATATCTGAGTCTACACTTGAATGCAGGCATTCCTGACACTAAGACTAGCTCTATAAGACTAGCTAATGATACTAGCTTACATTTATACAGCACTTTAAAGTTTATACAGTACTTACATCTAGGAGATGTGCTTTGAAAATTCAACAAGATTCTGTTCAATAGAGTGGGTTTTGCTAAAGTTAGAGAATGTTTGAATTTCACCAGTTAAGTTGAGAAACTTGTTCAAACTTTTCCCATCTCCCAGATATATATGTATATCATGCTTTTTCTGGTGTGTGATTACTTCATTTGAAGAGAGAAAAAGTATTTACTAGGCATATTAAAGGTTGGAACATGCATCAAGTTTTTAAAATTGCATTCTGATGTGTTTGGTGCAAATGAATCTGGAAATAACTTGGATTTTTTAAAGCAGAGAGAAAAGTATGTCTAAATACATTTTCCTATCTCAAATGCTACATAACTACAAAATATTTTACCAGTCGATTTCCCTATCCTATTTTAAAGTGACAGAGAGTTTAAGAAAATGAAGAAGTCATCCCTAAGCATTTCAAACTATTTTAGGCATTTTGTTTTCAGATCTTTTATGAAATCAGAATTTAGTAAGCACAGATAGACAACAATTGCACTTAATAATGTAGAAGATGGCTGTGAAAGCAACTTGGATCACAGCTTTTTTAGTCACTAAAATATTTAAATTCAGTTAATGTGAAGAAAGAACAGAAAATAGTAGTCTTTTTGAAGGGTATATTTAGATGTCATGATAAATGTATCTTTGAAACAATATTTATGCTTTATCTGATGCAGAAATTTCCAAGCCAAAAAGAAGACAGGCTTTTGTTAGCCCCTTTCATGTTTCTGCAGTTAAAAATGACAATGACAACAAAGCTAACAACACCCAGAAGCATTTCACTGAGCATTAGAGAATTCTATGTTGAAATAGTTTATTGTGATACGTAAAATTTTAATATGTTATTTCTTCTTCAAATTGTAAGGCATTTTGATTCAGATTTGTAATCTCATCAGTATAGGGAAATTTCTGGTGTCATAGTTAATATCTCTCCTGTAACTTACTCTCTTAGACAGTTAGTTGCCTGGGTCATTGAGAACTTAAGTGACTTGCCCAGGGTCACACAGCTGGTATAAGAATACACATACAAATGAAAATAAACAAACATAACAACATTTGTTAAGCTCTTAGGAAGTATTAGACACCATTCTAAGATCTGGGGACATTAACATAAACAAGGAAGACTGTCTCTGCTCTGAAGGATCTTGCATTTTAATGAGTAAAGATACACTGGTGAAGATGAATCTATATGCATATAATATATGTAATATAATACATTATGTATACATATTGTACATATGTATAATATATGTAATATAACACACATATAGACAAGTATGTAGAAATAGATATAACTATCAATATAGATAGAATTAGAGATGGAAATAGTATCAGAGCTATATCTAAAAGATGATAGATACAGATAGAGGCAGAGGATAGATAATTAAGGTAAGGTAAGGAGTGCCCCCATCATATTGGCTGAACCCCAACAGCAAACATATGGAAAGCTACAAATAAGAATTGTATTGAATAAGTTAACGTGTATATGATGTGATCTGCATTGTCTTAGGAAATATCCATATTGATGAGATCATAGATCCACATGAGGATAGTTTTTGAGCATTTGAGAGTATTTGAGAGACTTGGATTAGGACAAATAGAAAACAATTTTATTTTTTAATGTAATCCAGTATTTCACATAGCTTTTTTCCTTATTCATGAAATTGCTTTTGGAAAGTTTGCATCATTTCACTAAACTAAGGCTTCACTCATCATTCCTGTTTTTGGTTTTTTTTTTTTTTGTTTGTTTTTACATAAAAATTCAAAAAAAATACATAAAGATTTACATAAAAATTTTCAGGGGGATAAACACATATTGCAAAGTATCAGTGGTCTGTGAACACATTACCTCTTTATACTGAATGTAAATCTCATTTTGTTACAGCTATAAAATGTCTGTTGCAGACAAAATAGCAAATATATCAAATTTATTCTATTCCTTTTTAAAAAATCAGTGAAAGAATGAGACCCTGGAAACAGGTATGAACAATGCCTCCAACACTTGCTAAGATTTGTGACCATGGCCAAGTCACTTAACCTCTTTTGGAGGTTCTGTGTCTTTAAAGTCAGCATAATAAGATTTGTAGTGACCATACAATTATAATGAGGACAGTGAGAGAATAAATCAGGCTTTACCCTGTTTTCAGAATGCCTATAAATTCAATTTAAAAAGTAAAAATTTCAGGGGTCATATATATTAATGTCATGGTTTTTCAGGTAAGCAGAGGAGCAGTACCTACAGACATCAGTGAATTATATGGAGAATAACCAAAAGCAATTTATAAATAATTTTATGTTTTTTGTATTCAGAGAGACATTGTGAAACAGTAAGCAAAACCCTGGACTAGATGCATTAATCCTTTTAACATTGGATCAGTCACTTCCTGGCTTTGTGGTCCCAGGTAAATCATCAAACATTTACTAAGTACCTACTCTATGCAAAGCACTGTGCCAGGTGTTAAGGATACTAAGATGAAATAATCCACAAGCAGCTGAGAGACATAATGAGAGAGATAAGATAATTCAGCATAAGCATATTGTTTAAAAAGAGGGGGATATTTGAGTCAAGAGGAGAAACCTCCCTCAATCTTTTTGAGCTGGTTTCTTCATCTGTGAAATGGGGATAATTATAACTCAGAGTTCTCTTGAGTATGAAATAAACATGAATAGGAAAATGTTTTGACACTACATGTAGTTGGATGGATGGATGGATGGATGGATGGATGGATGGATGGATGGATGGATAGATGATAGATTACATAAATGATGATAGATAATATTAATGGTGATGATAGATGATGCTAACGATCGAAACATTAGTAGATGATAAGTAATTGATAGGAGATACATAAATAGATTGATGTTAGATAATGAGTGACTGATGTTAGATGCGTATATGAATTTTGATGCAGATTTCATTGATAGAAGGAATTGAAAAATTTGATGAAGAAATGAAGAATGAAGAAACTCCCTGCTAATACAGATAGTGCCTTCTCTATTACTAAGGGTCTTAGGGAATTGCCTGGACTCCTCACCAAGAAATTAAGTGCTTTCTCCATAGTCCTACCACCCACATATTTCAAAAGCAGTTTTTTTTTTTCAGAAGCTAGTTTTTTCAGACATCCAAGCTAGCTTTCTATCCCTGGCATCATGCTGCACAAGCTATTGTTACTCTATTTCGTTGTATGCTTTTATCACGCAATAAAAGGGTACCCATAAAAGGTGTTACAGTTGTATATCATTCCCTCAAATAAAATATTCCTAGGTATTCAGTAAATAATAATAATACACATTTCATTCACCAAATAAAATTAAATTTATGGTAATGTCCCTATTATTGCTTTGAAAAGTCAAACATCCTTTGGGTTAATATGCAGACCTATTCTTGGAAGCATGTATGAGTCATACTCAAGGGATAGGAAGGTTAAATTATTACCACTCTACAATGTTTTCTGCTCATCATTTTACATGATTCTTTCGGGATCTTTTATGGGGGAATATCTGATAAAAAGACCTTTGGTGTGTAGGCCTCCTACTTTGGAACAGTGGCTTATATTCTTGTCTTTCACTTTCAGGAGGCAGTAGGACAAGGCAGAGAGCAAAGGAGAAAGAGGGATTGAGGCTTCCATTGAGCCTTGTTCAAGACACAAGTACTTTTAAGAGAGAGCCTTTGAGGCAATCATAATCCAGTTCTAGACTGTCAGTGCCATGATTCCTCTATAGAGTCTACTACATCCTTAACAAATTAGGCTATTTGATGCTCCCTACATTCCACCTCTGGCCTCTGTGCTTTTGCATAGACTGTTCCCCATTGCTTGAAAGTTATCCCTCCTCCATTCTGCCTCTTGGAATCCTTTGCTCTGTTTAAGACTTGACCTCCTACATGAGATTTCTGTCCTGATCCCCTTCATTCTGGATGTTCAGTCCCTATTTAATGTGTATCTATTTATATTTATTCGTGTATATCCATGAGTGGGGAACCTTTAGCTTTAAGGCCACATGTGCCTTTTAAGTCCTTGGGGGAAGCCTTTTGACTGAGTCTACATTTTACAGAATAAATCCTTTTATTAAAGGAATTTGTTCTGTGAAGTTTGGATTCAGTCAAAGGGCCACACTTGAGAACCTAGAAGAGCACATATGGCCTAGAGGTCACAGATTCACACACACACAACTGAATCCTTCCCTGAAACACACACACACACACACACACACACACACACACACACACACACACACACACACACACACTGATCAGCAACACCAAATAGAATGTAAGAATGCAAACTCCTTAAGAGGGCTGACATATAGTAAATAACTGTTTAGTGAATGCATTGTGAATTGAATTGAACAGAGCAGTAACCCAAACAACTCTCATCTCTGATCTCTGACCCAGGGTTGCCCACTTAAGTACACTCTCTTAAGCAATTTTCCATTGGTGGTGCTTGTGTTTTGACAGAAAAGAAAATATTCTAATTAGAGATTTCAGACCTAGTCATCATTGCCAAGGGCTACAAAATTAAACACTTCCCAGTGTGTTTGTAAAGTGGAAAAACCATTAAGACATTGGATTTTTCCTTTTTCTTCCTAAAATTTAATTGGACTTAGAAAGGTCTAACTTCAAATACTGCCTCTGATAATTAATTTCTTTCTCAATGTCAGTTTTCTTAAATCTAACAGAACTGTTGTGACGAGCAAGTGAAAAAATAACTACAATACACTTTGCATATCTTAAAGGTTTATATAAATGTTAGTTCTCATTATTAGCTATTATGCAATGATCTGTGGTTAAATTTTAATGACTAAGCTTGGTCCTCAAGAAGAGGCAAGAAAATGCACCCCATCCTTTTTTTTGCAGAGATGGAATGGGAGAATACAGATGTGGGGCATCACCTATATTGGTAGGTAGCCTCAGTTGAAGTGTTTGTTAGTTTTGCTGAATTACTTTATTTTTTCCTTCTTTATCTTTTTTTACTTTTTGTTAAAAGGGACTACTGGATAGGAGAACGAGGAGAAATGAGAAACGATATCACTAAACATTAAGAAATATAACAAGAAAGGAAATTTCTATCCTTTCATTTAGCAGATTGTTCTATTGAGGTTAGAGAGAGTTAAATAAATAAAATTTCTTTAAGGCAAATCAACGGGAACAGACTGAAGTTCTCATTACATGATTAAGCTACTTTTCCTCATCAATTTGTTCCAATATAACAATAAAAAATGCATTTAAAGATAATTTAATTGACTTTATAGGTAATAAATTGATTATATTATTGTTCAAATGAGAGGCAAAGAATGAGAGTGCTCTCTGCTAACTATTCCCTTTAGCTGCTAAGTTGGCTCATAACTAGTCATTGGTCATAAAAACAAAACTTCATGACCTGCTGATGCCCAGGGAAATGGGGCTTTCCAAAGGTCAGATCCACCTGTCAGGAAGAAGGATGAGGTGCATAAGGGATAATTTTGATTTGTAAATATTTACAAGTAAAAAGTCATGCTTTGTATTTCTAGAAAAAGAAAGACAGGAATAAAAGCTTTCTCTTTCTCTGGGCACCCAGGGGCATGCTTTCTAATTTTTTTTTTTTTTGCAAATGTATTTTAGTGACAGCTTTTACAATAAAATAAGTTTGAGAATTAGCAAGCTGCAATAATAAAAGGGAGTTCATTAGGCTTCCAACATCCTGTGCCAAAAGCATCCGGGAAAGACACAGAAAAGCTATTCAGCATTCTCATTAATGGTGAGCATCAAAAAGGTCAGGATCAGTTCATGTAAATCAGATTGTGAAGCCTGACTGGGCTGATACTGTACTTAGATAGGGACATTGATGAGAACTGTTGTATACTATCTACCTCTGTTTCCGCCATCAATTCTGCCAGGTTTTTGTTCGATTTTTGGGCTGCAGCTATGACTTCCAGTTGTAGAAACTCCTTTCACCAATGCAACTTGGCAAGTCCTATGTAATTTATACTCTCAAAAATTTATAGGGTGCACTGAGAGGTTTAAGTAACTCAGCCTTAATTACGATGCTACTATATGTCAGAGGTGAGGGGGAATAGGGAAGGAAATAATCATTTATACAACTCCTACCATCTACCTCCATCTACCATCGTTGTTGCCTTTCTCTAAATGACAACTTATCAATGTGATAATTAAACTACCTGAAACTGAAAACAATAATGCAAATGAGGTCTAGTGAGGATAAAGTCTAGAAGAACTATCATCTCCTTATTTCTAGTAGCTATGTGTCTCAATCTGCCCAAGGTCCCAGTGAATTTTATTTTAGTTTTTGTTTCAGCAAAAGCATCACATGGATGTAACCTGAAGTCCACTAAAAGCTGCAGATCATTTATCAGACTGTTTCCCATCTAACCATGCCCCATTCTATCTTCAAGCAGCAAAAACTATTTTTATAGCCAAGTGTCACATGTTACATTTCTTCTTGAATGATTCTAAGATCCTATTATTCTCTGATATCTACAAAAGTCAAATATCACAAGTCTATACAATTGGAGATATAACAACATGTATCAAATATTATTTAAAGTAACATTTTAAGGAAATGTAATGTTAGGAAATGGAAGTACTTTTATGGTCTTCATCCTTTCATAAACTAAATTGTAATATTAACTACACAATCTCATATTTGGAAAGGACTTAAATGGACATTTAATCTAAGTCATACCTGGACAAGAACACACTCTACAATGTGCCTAAAAATTGGACAGCAGCTGTTGCTTGAAGAACTCAGGTAAGAAGCTCACTCTCTTTAAAAGCAGCCATTTCATTTTTTAGTAACTTTATTGGACTTTTTCTCCCTTCCTTTCATCAAGTTTATATATGCCTCCTTTCAACTTGCATGCATTATTTCTAATTATGCCCTTTTTGGAAAGGTTAAAGCAAGCTTAATCCCTTTTCAACATGACTGCCTTTCAGAAATGTGAAGTCCTTTATCCTATCCATCTCCCGAAGTATCAAACTGTTCACTCATGCTAAGTTTGCAGTCCACTAAATGCTTCTTATCTTGTTTTTTCGAAAGGAACTACTACCTTCCCCAACTTGTCCTTTAATGTCCTTTTATTGACCCCAAGCAGAAAACATTATGTTTATTACTATTAAACTTATGTCTACTATATTCAGCTCATATAATATTCATATGATTTTTCAGCATAACATTCTTCCCAACATTGCAACATTTGAAAATTTTATAAGAATACCAGAATGCCTTTAATTGATTGGCATGTGTATGTGTGTATACACACATATATGTATATATGTATATACATACATGAATATATACACACAGATACATAGACAATGTACAAATATTCATATAAATATTTATAAATGTATGTGTATGAATGTAGATATAGGTACAAGTGAGAAGAATTTGCAAAGATCACTTAGTTATTCTCTTACTAACTTTTTCACCTCTTTATTAACCAGTTTTGTTCTTTACTTTCCAGTCTAAATAATATGCTCTTGGCCAGAGGAAACTGGGTCAAAACATAATTTAAGCCACTCTGCTGTCTCCCTATCATCTGTTGTTATCATTCCATGCACCCTGAGCAATAGTTCCTTTCCTTCTTTAATCTTCCCTTTTCCCCTCCAATATAGATATAAGAAAGAAAAACTTGTGAAAAAGAAAATCCTTAAGCTTTTCTTTTGAGCTTCAGCTCATTCTGATGGTTAATATTCCTGACAATATTCTTACAAGACTATTCAAGGCCTTTTATATTTCTCTTCTATTATTTACCTTGCTTTTCTCTAAAAATCTTTTTAAAAACTTGAATTGCTACATGGTTTTCCCATGAATACAAATTTTTTAGAACCTCCTCTCTCCCTACATTCTACTCCTCACTGAAATTATTTCTTTTTATGTCTCATATGGTTTTCCTCCACTGTTAGACTTGGCAAACTACAGCCCAATGTCCTTTGTGTTGTGGTTTGCTGACCCTTGCTCTACTGTATCAAATCCTCAGACACAGTGGTTCCTTTACCCAAATAGCTATTATTCCTACTCTGAAAATAGATCCCCTCTTGTCTGTCACATTCAGATTATGAATAAATTTACTGCTTTTTTTCTTCCATCTTTAAAAAATAGAAATTATCATTATGGCCAATGAAGGAATGAATACATTTGGGAAGATAGAGAATACAGTAGATGTCCATGCAATTGAAACTCTTGATCATGACTATGTTATATCTCCATGTTAAGCTTATGATCCATTTTCCCTTCTTTTTGAATAAACTGTTCCAGAGCCACATTTCAACCACAACTTTAAGCTCATCGTGACTCAATGTTAATCAGGAGTCAAAGTTGCCTCCATGTATTACAATTCTTAGTTTGCCTGGTTTATGACACAGACTTTGAACATTGGTATTTATGCAGCTGGAGCTATGGATATTTGTTTATTTGGGAGTTTTGTTTTGCCCATTCCTTTGTTCTTTGGAATTTGCCTTGTATGAATTGTCAGGTTTCTAGAGTTATTCTTTTTTTCTACATCATACCTACCCTCTATGGTATCTAGCTTAATAGATTTATGCAAGCAGTTTTTCCCTTACCAATTTTTTTTTTCAGTTAAAAACCTTTTATGGGATTTAACAATTCAATCTTATCATTAGGATCATCACCATTACTTTGAAACTTGTTTTGGTGGCTCTAAATACTATGCAATAGTGGAAACAGCACCACCACCAATACCAACAACACTTGGCTTGAGGTCAGAAGCTGGGTTTGAGTCACAGCACTGCTATTTATTACCTATGAGTCTTTGGGAAAGTTCCTTGATCTCTCTTGGTTTCAGTTTCTGAGGGCATTTGGAATGCTGAATACTATAAGAATCACCTGCTATTATATTCCAATATTCTTATCAAATGACCAGAATTACTTTCCTCACGCAAGTTTACATAGTATTACAAAACCCTAGTCCAAGTATATAATAACATCTTTCAACAACTACCTTTTCACCACTTAAAGTCATGTTTTTGATAAAAGAGTTAAAGAATTGGTAGCAGTTGATATTTCATTAAGGTTTATATCACATTAGAGCTGCTGTCCCTTGCCAATGTCATCATAAAAGCAAATATAAAAATATTATAATGAGTTTCCATCAGAGTAAGAGTAATGTTTGAAATTTCACCCTGAACATTAAGAGGATTTTTAACACTAAACTTACTACTGATTTCTCCATATTACCTACATTTTAAAAAATGTTCTTAAACTTAAAAATTACACAAACATAAATTAGTAAGGCACTCTGGAAGGGCAGGATAGCCAGATAATGAAATAGATAGGGTACTGGCCCTAGAGACAGGATGACCTGGGCTCAAATTCAGTCTCAGACATTTACCAACTGTGTGACCCTGGACAACTTACTTAACCTTGTTTGCCTCAGTTTCCTTTTTTATACAGTGAATGGGAGAAGGAAATAGCAAACTACTCCAATATCTTTGCCAAGAAAACCACAAATGAGGTTACAAAGAGTTGGACATGACTGAAAGACAACTGAATAATTCCTTGAATAGGCCCTGGATTCAGTCACAGGAGTTGTTTTCAAATCCTGGTTCTTCCAACTTACTACCTGTGAGACTTTGGTAAGACCACTTCACTTCTAGAATTCAGTATATTCATCTGTAAAATAAAGGAGTTTTACTGGATGGTGTATAAGGTCCCTATTAAACTTAAATCTATGATCCTAAGAAAGAAAATTAACAATTGGATTCTCTTGCTAAATAATGAATCATATTTTATTCTTCTTTACCTAGCTATAACCCTGTCAGTTAAATTTTATATTCATCTTATAAAAAGATGGACATAATGCATGTATGTACATAAATGTATGGGGCAGTTAGGTGGTACAGTGGATAGAGCACCACTGCAGGAGTCAGGAGGACCTGAGTTCAAATCTCATCTCAGACACTTGACACTCACTAGCTACGTGACCTTGGGCAAGTCACTTAACCCCAATTGCCTCATCCTGGTTCATCTCCAGTCATCCTGATGAATATCTGGTCACTGGAGGAGAAGTAAAGGCTGGTGACCTGCACAGCCCTCCCTCACTCAAAACAAAGTCAAGTGCAAGTCATGTCATCATTTCTCTGATGGCACAGTCTTTTTCAGCAACGAAGGATGAACACACATAAACATATATATGTGTATGTATATCTATATGTGTGAATATACATACATAGATGTGTGCATACATACCTACATATATAATGTAGAACAGCACTGAATTTTTGTAATTCTATTGTATAGTATTTAGGATCATGGCAGGAACCTTACCCATGTATCATTTTTAGGGCAATGGATAGAAGTGTGGTCTTTAGAGTCAGGAAAACTGGTTTACATGCATAATTATGTGATAACCTTTCTGCATAAAAAGATAATAGCATAATTTCATTTCCTACTTGGCAAATTTTCTTTGGAGGTTGGAGGAATAGAGTTTTGAATAGAGAAATTTGCCTTTGACATATACTAGTTAGCTATGTGAACTTGGGCACATCATATAAATTCTTCACATCTAAATGAACAACTTTATGTCCAGCATAGGGAGTTTCTGTACCCAGAGTTTCTTAGGCTGATGAAATCACTGGACCAAAGCAAGTTTGTTTCAAAAAGAAGATAAACTGATTAACAATCTAATAATGAAAATATTATAATAATAGCTAACATTTATATAATTCTTACTATGTAGGAATTGTGCTAAGCATTTTACAAACATTCTCATTTTATTCTCTTAACACCCCTGGGAGGTATATTATTATTATCCCGATCTGGTAATATTATTCCAATTTTATAGATAAAGAAACTGAGGTAAATCATGCTTAACTGATGTAGGGTGGACTTAAATTCAGTCTTCCTAACTTCAGATCCAATACTCTGTCTACTGTATCACCTAACTCGCATAACATCTAGCTAAATTTGGAAAAGCTCATTAGTTACTTTGCCATAGTATGAACTTTTTAGATTAGAAGCTCTCAAAGGTCATTTACTAAAACATAGAGGCATTGAAATTTGGCTTGGTGGAGGGAATACCCATACTCCTGATGTCATGGATGTATTGAAGGGGAATTGAATATGGTACCTATCAACTTTCTGATTTTATTTATTACTCCTTGTTTGTTTTTTATCCTATATACATATACACATGTGGGTATGTGTGTGTGCGTACATATACACACATAGAAAAAATATATATGTACATAAATATTTATATGTATATTTATTAAGATTCAGAATTTAAAATCATAGCACTCAACTACTTTTTTTGAGGGTAAATTCATTGAGTGGGTTTAGTGTATTTCTTTCAAAGTAATATAGTCATAGTCTCAATTTTGCAGTATTTTCTATAGTCACTTCATGTCCTACAGTAGACCGTAAAGCACACAGTAATTCAGTCTTTTTCTTCTTCCTATAAGAGATAAGATGTAAAGCTAAGGACAAGAAAATCCCTGATCTGAGTGGAGCTCTCTCCTTTAGTTCTAACTGCTCCAGTCCAGGATTTAAGATTTAACATAATCCAATCACTAGAGGTTAACTGGAAAGTACTGAGGTTTAAACTGTACTGTTTTTTTTTCTCTTTCCCATGCTTGCTAAATCCCAATAAAAATTCAATTCAGTTTGAAAATTGCTTCAATTTTAGAAAGTTTAGAATCACTAAGGAAAAAAGAACTCTTATTTCTCGTTACTACCCTATTTCATACATGTATGGCGAGGTTACTCCCTTCCATCTGATATTCATTTCTAAGTACTTTTCAGGTTTGAGAGATTATTAACATGCTGTACATGTGGTAAATATCTACAAAAAAAGCATAATCTATGTTTTTGTTTGTATACTTTTTAACATCCAGAAATTTCAAGTTAGTAATATGTATGTGTGTATGTATATGTGTGTGTATATTAATGTAAGCATATCAAATTTGGTCATAGATAGCATCATAGGATCTCTGGCTTTAAGGCTCCTAAAGTTGCTAAGGCTAAGAATGCAGTTTTTGCATACCTTTGATTTACTGTGCTGGCATATGGAATGCTTGATAACTAGGCTAGTCCAAATTTCTTTTGATAAGACAACATGGGGAAGCCCATGACCAGAAATACAAATGGCCCTTATATTTGTAATTCTGGAACACTGCCTTACCCCTTACTTCCCTGGCACATAGTCAGGATCTTTTTATAGGTGGGTTTGGTCAACTAAAAACATGACACATGGCACTGGCAGTGTTGAAGGTGGACTCTGCATTCAACTAAGTCCACTACCCTTCTGCCTCTTCAGTCCCCTTCTCACATATATTACAAATGCTTCTGCTCCACACTGAACTGGAAGTGGGTAGCTTTGCAAAGTCCTAGAGAGCAGCAGATGGCCATTGCTGTGGATCAGTGAGCCTGTATGCTGGCAGGAAGTAGGATGATTGCTTTTCAAGGCTCTTATCATGCCCTGAACAATCTCTTTCACCACAGGAGGCTCTGAAACTGTCAATACATTTTGGCTAATCCACATTCCATCATTTTAAGAAATAATGGGCAGATATAATCCTATGAGTGCCTTTCTGGAATCAAAAGATGATAGCATTTTTTCATTTCATTATTTTAGAGGGTTTTTTTTTTTTTTTTGGAAGGGAGGAGATAGAACTTTGAATACAGAAATGTGTGTGTGTGTGTGTGTGTGTGTGTGTGTGTGTGTGTGTGTGTGTGTGTGTAGATTTATGTTTCTGAAATGACTAAACTTATTTTTGGAACATCATGAACCATTCTTTTTTCCTGTGAGCTCATAAATATTACTAGTACTGAAAGGACCTGGCATTTTGCTTCACATAGGTTAGAACAAATGGATTCTAAAAGTCTTACTTGTCAAATAAAACCAACATAGAAATGCAAGCCTCAAAGGTTCGATGAAATAAGTAGAAAGGATTAGGCCTGTTCTCCACAAAGGAGTCATTGGTCTTTTTCTAGGTTGTAAAAAGACACATTGTTGGCATCTCCCTTGGAAGTGCAAAAAGGGAGAAAGAAGCGGAGCTAGATTCTACCAAGGAAACTAGGAGTAATTTATAAAGTATTCCCTTGAATTAGATACAGAGATATCATTACCATTAAAAGTGTGTCATAAAACTTAAAATGCCTTGATGATTTTTGTTTTAACCAGGAGAAAATAAAATCAGAGACTGAACTAATTAATGATATAAGGAAGCAAAAGACCAAAGGCTTAGGTGAGAGAAGACATAGTTACATAAATACTAAGTGAGGAAAAAAAACAAAAAAAATAAGGGAGAGCATTGTAACCCAAAGATCTGGTCGAGGGCATTGAAGTAACATACACAACACCAGGATGTGATAAAAGAAGAAAGATACTGGGGAGAGATAATCTGGATTTGAGTTCTGACCTTGCAATTTACTACCTGCATCACCCTTGACAAATCACCTGACAAGACAACTCTCTGGCCCTTCGTTTCCTTATCAATGAAATAAAAGGACTAAACTTGATGACTGTTATAGTCCCTTTCAGTTTTAAATCTATTATTCTACAATACCATGGTGATAATATTGAGAAAAATGAACCTTATTCTCAGCCTCAGTTTATCTCTAAAGTGAAAACAATAACTGCTTCCCTAAAAGGGTTATAAGGATCAGATAAGAAAACACACATGGGTTTTAACAATAATAATAATAATAGTAGGGGGGCCTAAATATATTATTTAGCTAATTATATGGTCATTTATAAACCCCTCTTTATTTTTCCTTTGCAAAGTGAATACCCAGTTCATGCTTTGCCCATATAGAAGATTCACTGAATAACTATTATCTTCCAAGATATAAAGGCTTCCCACTTTTGATCTCTTCCAGCATTTTAGAGAATACAGCTTTAACTACCATTACCCTTGGTCCTTTTCAACTTAGAACTCTTGTTTGAGCAACCAAACACCCACCTTTTCAAGTCTTCTGAGTGGTACCATCCTGCTTTTCCCTAGGTTATATTGAGGACCAATAGCTGACTATGGGCCTTCTAGGATTTTGAGTCCCACTGCCAGTCAACTTTCTGAATCTAAGTCCTTCTATTTTATCCTAATTAACTTGCCACACTATAGCCCTGACTGGCCTAAATGAAAATAATAATAAAATAAAGGAATGAGAAATGAGAGATCACACTCTCATTATTCTCAGTTCCTATAGATAATTTACTTGAATAGAATGTTCAGTTCTGAACTACATGATGTAAAGGGTACTTTAAGAACTTGGAACATTTTCAGAAAAGGAGCACAGAGTTGAGCTTCTACCTAGCACCCTATTCAAATATTGCTTGTCTCTAGGCTACTGTCAGATTCAAAGATATCTGGATATTGCACCGCAGACGCATGTGGAAATGGCATTTATTCCTTTATTTATTCATTCATTCCTTTGATAGTCATTTATTAAGCGTTTGCTATGGGTAAGGCACTGTCCTAGCCAAGAAACAGCTGATTTCACATCTTTCGTTTACACCACATTGTATATATGTCAGTGACAGGGACAAGACCTAGACGTTCATTCTTAGATGAGTCTCCCAGATGAGGAAACTCTCTATGCCAAGAGTTCACTGTGGCCTAGAACACAACATTAACTGAGATTAACTGATTGATAGATATAGAATTCAATGTTTTATTTGATCTAAAAATGGCTAGTAAATAGTGGATATAATTTGACATTGAAGAGTGTTAGATTTGGAGTCAGGAATACTTGGATCCAAATCCTGCCTCTGAAAATATTAAGTTTTGTGACTAAGGGAAAGTCACTTAAACTTTGTGGAATTTCAGCTTCCCCAATAGTCAAATGGAATGTTATTACCTGTATTGCTTAAACCCTGGGGTTTTTGTGAAGTTCAAATTAGTCAATATATGTAATTCATGTAATGATATATATATATATTATATATAATATAATTAATGTATATTATATTATATATAATATATATCACTATATATTACATAACATTATTATTATAGTTACATGGATTCTTTTTGCCATAAAGAAAAGCAGAAATTTTTATAGTACTAAAATATATTAGAAAACTAATAATCTCATTTTAATGTCATTTTTATCAATGATGTTACTTAAAAACTGTGGACAAATATGTTAATAAAACATTTCATTTAATCTGGCCTCACATCTGTACTTATCTAAGCAGCACTGGACTATCCCAGACATCAGTTAGACTTTAATGGGACAATAGGAACTTTTCCAGGTAAAGTTAAGAAGCAGCAAATGGACTCTGTGCAAACACCTAGAAATTATTTATTCTTACTTAATCTCATAAATTTGCCTGATATGCCTTGATAGATAGCTTGTAGTAAAGAGCTGGCTTTGATGCCTGGAATGTGTGCATTCAAGTCCTGTCTCTGACATAATAAATGGGTGACACTGTGAAAATCACTTAACATCTCGGTGTTCTAGGCAATTTTCTAAGATTACAAATTGTGGAAAGGCTGCTGACCTACATTGGAAGAAGGAGATTCTTCATCTTGGAGTTTCTAATACCAATGAAATGATAGGACCAATTCCCATCCAATAAAGAAACTATGTACCCTTCATTTGTACAAATTTCACCAATGGGGAAGAAAAAAATAAACTTTTTAAAGTTGGGGCAAGGGTTTAAACTGGTAAGATAAAGTCCAAAACACTTAATCACATAATACACATAATTAAAATAACCTTATTTAAAATAATTTAAAACCATTAAAACAGCAAACTTCAATATAAACCTTTAAAATACTCATTCTGATTTTTAGTGGTAAATGTTACATTTTAATTTCTCATTTTTTTAAATTTGCATGAATACATCATTCTTTCTGATTTAGTGTTTCTAAAGTCAATATTTGCCCTTAAGTGAAATGTAAGGAAGTGGTATGATAATAGTTTATTGTAATTCTCCTTATTATGAACCATTTAGGCTTCCTAAACTTTTAGATAGATAAGTAGATAGATAGATAGACAGATAGATAGATGGACAGATAGATGGATGGATAGATAGGTATGAGCCATTATTCACTCCTTAACATGAATCTCATATGGCCAGAGATCTAGAAGGAAAGAAAGAGGAGGAAGAAGAAAAGTAGAAGAAGGAGAATGAAGAGGAAGAAAGAAGAAGAAGGAGAAGGAGCAGGAGAAGGAGAAGAAGATGAAGAAGAAGGAAAAGAAGAAGAAATTTCAAAACCATAGGCCTCGGAGTTTAATTTCAATTCTTTGGAAATTCTAAAGCATATTATTAATGGGATGATTAGTGAAGATCTAGAAAAGGAAGCAATAATCATCAAAAATAGGTCATTTAAATATTTCATTTTTTGATAAATGTACTAAACTGACAGATCAGAAGAATGCTTCAGATATAATTGATCTATATTTTGACAAGGCATCTTATGGAAAAGAACCAGAGATATAGACCAATGATAATACAATTCAATGGATTCAGAAATGTTTGAATGGCCAGATACAAAGGTGAGATAATGGTTCAGTCAATTTGGAAGGGCACCAGGATACATATTTGGCCTTGCACATTTTTGACACATTTTTTCAATAACTTGGATAAAACTTTAAGTGCTATATTTACTAAATTTACAGCTGTTCCAAAGTTAAGAGGTATAATACTATGTGTTTAATGGTTGGAAAGGGCCTTTTAGTCTGGAGGTGTCTAACCTCTGGTCCACAAATACCTAAGGGTTCAGCAGAGAGTTTTTAGGGCAGTCATGAACTTGGATGAGGAAGAAATCTATCTTCATTTTCACTTCCCTCTTACTGAAATTGAGAAATATCCTTTAATTATTTAATGTTCTTTCTTTTTTCCCCCTCTGAGAAATGGTCTACAAGCTTTATCAGATTGCCAAAAGGGTCAACAACATTTAGAACAACTAGTTTAAAACACCAGTCCTAACTCCTTCTTTTACAGATTAGGAATCCAAAGAGCAGAGAAATTAAGTTCAGTGTCATGCAACTAGTATCTGAGATTGGATTTGAATACAGCTGTTTTTAACCCTAAGGCTAATGATCTATCCATTCATTATACCCTACTAATAGCTAACATGGTATATGATAGAATCATGATCCAAACTGGCTTCACAAGTATAAGACATAATTAAGCAGCAGTCTGAAAAAAATGTGTAGGATTTTTGTGAACTGGAAACAAGATAGGAGAAAGCAGCGTGATATGGGAACCAAGAACCAATAAAACAAACTTAATCTGGTTATATAAAGAGAGGGAGAGCACTAAAGACTTTTAAAAAAAATGATAAGAACAATAGATGAGAGTTGCAAAGAATAGCTAACTTAAACTTGATGTAAGGGAAAAACAACCATTATAATGTCACAATAATAGAATGGGCTACCTTGACAGGGAGTTAAGTTCTCCCTTTCATTTCCTATTAATGCAAAAACTAGATGACTTTGGAGTGGATATGTTGTAGATACGATTTTGGTTATATATAGATGTCTTCTCTTGTCCCTTCCAATTCTGAGATTATTCTGTGCTTCTGGGATGCTTGGGTCCCTCAGCTGTTCTTTCTTTATTACCAATAATCATGTGTGACTATTCAAACCAAACTTTTACATTTTAAAAAAATATTATATCTCAGGATTTACACATTTCTCCATGAAAGATCTATTTCATTTGCTCTCTTAAGGCTATACTAGGTGTTTCAACAGAGTGTTGGACTTCAAATCAGGAAGCCTTGCATTCAAAATAAGCCTCATATATTTACTAGCTATGTGATCCTGGGCAAATGATTTGCCCGTTTTCAGTCTCAGTTTCTTTATTTGTTAAAAGAGAATAATAGCACTTATCCCCCAGATTAGTCCTGAGGTCAAATGAAATAACACATATAAAGTGCTTTGCAAACCTCAGATATATTATATAATTGCCAGTTAGCTTTCATCATCATCATTATTACCACCATCATTATTATCCTAAATATTATTATTTAGTAAAATCCTCAGGGTAAGCCATATCCTGACTAGATTACTAAAACATCCTTCTCACAGACATTCCATTCTCCCACACACAAATCCAGAGTCACATCTAAAGCCTCTCTACTGATTCCTCTCACTTCCCCACTAATTAGGATATTTCCTGAACTCACCTATAAATATCAAGATCCTTATTTTTAGCCTTAAGGCTCATCATTCCATACCATCTTATCTACCTCATCCAAGTAAACCCAAAGATACTTCTGCATTTGATTTTGCCGTTAGCAAAAACCATGATTTGGCTACATCTCCTCTTAATTACATTATGTTAAAAGCAAAGCCTTTCTACAACCTTGAATTCCTCCTTGAATTCTCAAAAGAAAAGGAACTTGGATGATCTTTTTAAACCAGAAAAATAGGCTTACAATTTCTGCTTATGCATTCTATAATACCAAAACCAAATAAACACTAAAGTGTGAGTGTCATTACTATTTTGACCCAATTGGCATGACAGGAAATCTTTAAGCTGGATAGAGTAGGTTCTTCTTCATATACCTATTAAGGAATGTCAGGGGGTCCCCTGAATGTGTCTTTTTGAGTTGCTGTATTTTCCAGAAATACTGGACCCAGAACATGTAGGTGGCCCTAAATGTGTCAAGAGTGGAGCATCCCCCCCAATCACCGGCCCCACTCCAAGCTGGCATAATTTGCTGTTTGTCCCCCAAGCTGGATTCTCTGTGTGTCTTTGGGAATCAAGACAGGCACCAGTCAGCGTACAACAGACTGAGAAACTGTTTGTGCAGTTGGGACCCTTGTTGATAAGACCACCCTCCTATCTTCATGTTCTAGCATTTCCCAAGGGAAAAGAATGCTGCTTTTGTCATCATTTTCCTCTTTCTCTTTACAAAGGGTTTTGGCCTTTCCCTTTCCCATGCCACTCCTGTTTAGGAGGAAATTTCTGGTACCTCCTCTTTCTTTTGTTGTACTATTATAAATATATCAGTTTCTATATCGATTGTGAACTCTTTGTTTTGGCTTTGGGTTCCACATGTATGTGCATTTCTCTTGTAATAAATCTAGTTGCAATGCAATGTCTTATGGATTTGTGATGTTGTTTTTGGTTAACATATCTTAATGGTACAAATAAAATATTTTTGTTGTTTGCCTTGTTCTTGAAGAGAACCATGACATGCAAGTGAATTATATTTAAGGGAAAGAGGGCTGTGCAAGATCACCAGTTTCACTTTTTCCTCTGAAGACTTCTGGGTCCAGTGGAAAGATAGTGAGGGATACCTTGGCCTTTTTAAGCTAAGGTCTTTAGCAGGTTTCACTGTGATGGAGTGTGACCTCTTTTACCTAGTCAAAAAACCTGGGGAAGACCCTCAGGGTTTCTGGCCAAAACAGGAACAACTGCTATTTACATTCACCCAGCCAATTTGCAGACCCAAACTGTGACCAAGTGGGTCTTGGCCTGGGACCTATTCCGGTGGTTCTAATCTATGTCTTTCTTAATATGAACACCCATGTACACACACAGTGATAACTCAAAGTAATGTATATTTACATACACACACATGATAATTTAAAATATTATTGTAAAGAACTTAATGAAATTCAATTCAGTAAATATTAACTAAATGTCTTGTACAATCCAGGCCATAGGGACAAAAAGACAACAATGGAAATAATTCTTCCTCCTCAGGAAGCTTATACAATACAAGAACATCTGTAATTCAAGGATTTCAGTGAGGAGATGCTTTAGGTAAAGTTCAGAGGAAGCAATAGGAAACTCATTAAGAGGAAATCATTTTTATCAACCCCCTACAAAGTTACAAATTGAATAATTGGCAAACTATTGTACGAAAGAAAGAGCAGAGGAATGAAGCCATAGGTTGAGCACTGTCTGTTATCTTTTCCAGCTCACACAAAAACACAAAGGTTACATATAGATTTACTTTGCTAACTACTTTTGTTTCAATAAATAATTGATTACTGGTAAAAATCTTCGTAAGAAAATGTTATAAGTTTAATTTTTTCACTGCTTTGATACTTATCATAAAAGTAATAAATTCTATTTTTGAGTTTCTTCCTCCTCCAGTGGCATGGAGCTAGTGGTATCCCTTAAGATCCCCACCAACTGAGGCTAATATGATGAAATTCAATAGAAATAAATATTAATAGCCAGATCCCATAAGTCAGATGCATGAATATAGAATCAGAGAAATGTAGCCAGAAAATTGTCCATGTGAAAAAATTTAAAAAAGAAAAACCTAAAAGTTTCAGAAAAATGGAAATACAAGTCAGTAATATGAAATGGAATGGGAATGAAATGTAAAAGCATTTCTAAAGCATTTACTATGTGCTAAGCTCTGGGGAAATAAGAAAAGCAAGATCATTAGTCCCTGTTCACGAGGAGCTCACATTCCAATTAGTTGAGAAAACACCTACAGGAGAGCTTGGTTTCATTAGAGATGGGAAATTAGTGAATAAGTCAGTCAACAAGCATTTATTAAACACTGACTATTTGTAAAGTACTGTGCATAAAAGACAAAGGGAAAACCTGGTCTCTGCTCTAAAGGAGATCTCATTCTAATGGGGATACAACTTGTAAATTGTGCTTTTAAGCTAATCTCAGGGGGAAGGAACCACATGGGTGGGAGAACATAGGGAAAAGGAAACCAATAAAGGCCTCCTGCAGAAGGTGATTGAGCTGAATTTTAAAAGATGCCTAGGAAGTCAAGAAGGAAGAAAATGGAAATGATGGGGAAAATATTCTAACCATGAAGGACAGCTACTAGAAAGGCACAGGGTTGAAAAGTGGTATGTCAAGGTAAGGCATAGCATAAGAAGATTGGTACAGCTGAGTTATAGAGTATGTGAAGGAAGTAAAGTATAAGACTAGAAAGGTAGGAAGGACCCAGGTTACGTAGGGCTTTAAGAGTCAAACAGGATTTTATATTTAATCCTATAAGTAACTGGGAGCCACTTATTAAGTAGAGGAGTGACATGGTCAGAACTACATTTTAGGAAAATAACTTGGACTTTTGAGTGGAGGATAAATTAGAATGATGAGAGACTGGAGGAAATGAGAACAAACCAGAAAGCTATTATAATATTCCAGAAGTGAGATGATAATGGCCTATAACAAACTAACATCCATGTGAGAGGAAAGGGGTGTATTTGAGGGATATTGTAAAGGTAAAAATATTTAGATTATGGAATTAGTGTGAATGAGGAAGTCATCAAGGATAATTTAGAAATATCAGACCCAGGTAAAAAGAGAAAGATGATGGTGCTATTAACTAAAATAGGGGAGTTTATAAGAGGGAAAGAGTTTTTTGGACAGGATTTTGGGAATGGCAATGAGTTTTGTTTTGGATATGTTGAGTCTGAGATGTCTCTGGTTCATCCAGTATAAGATGTCCAAAAGGGAATTGTTAATGCAAGATCAGAATTCAGTAGAGAGCTTAAGGTTAGATATACAGATCTGGGAAGTATCTACATAGATGTCATAATTGATTCCATGGAAGCTGATGAGGATGTCAAGAGATCCTATAGAGGAAGAAGAAAAGAAGGAGTAGGACAGCTTCACATGGCTTGGATGAAAATTCAGCAATGGTGACTAAAAAGCAGTAGTCAAAACATATAAGATAAAAACCAGAAAAGAGCAGTATCACAAAAAGTTAGTACAGAAGGGAATATCCAGAAGTGGATGATTAATAATGGCAAAGATTTCAAAGAGGTCAAGAAAAATAAGGATTGAGAAAAAGCCATTACATTGGTCAATAAGAGATCTTTGGTAACTTTGGAAAAGTAGTTTCAGTTAAATGATGAGGGAAGCCAGATTAGAGAGGGTTTAAAATTGAGTGAGAGGATCAGAAGTGGGGGCACCAGGAGCACACAGCTTTCTCAAGGAATCTAGATTTGAAGGAAAAGAAAAACATAGAATGTAAGCTAGTGGTGCTGATGAGATCAAATAAGCTTTTCTTTTTTCTTTAAGAACAGAGGAAGAGACAAGATCATGCTTTTAGGGAGCAGGATAGTAGCTTTAGAAAGCTGGGATAGAGGGTTCATGTAGAAAGATTAGTTTTAGTAAGGAGAAGGGCCATTCTTTGTGTGAGACAGTGGGGAAAGGGTAAATGATGGAGAAGTCCTATGCATGATGGCAAAGAAAAGGAAGTTCTCATCATCTCTCTCTCTCTCTTTCTCTCTCTCTCTCTCTCTCTCTCTCTCTCTCTCTCTCTCTCTCTCTCTCTCTCTCTTTCTCTCTCTCTTCGAAGTACAAGATATGATTCTTAGTTGATAAACTCAGTGCTATGAAAGGTATTAGGAGGGATAAAAAGTTTTGGAATAGCTCTTGTTGGAAAACAAAGCAATAAGGAAGGTATAAAAGGACTGCCTTGCTGCAGCGAGTGCCCAGCTGAGACTGTGTAGCATAAATTTGTAGTACATCCAGTAAGTATGGTTTAGTGATCCCATGAAAGGGCACAATGACAGGTCAGACAACAGTCTGGTTACTCTTCCAGATTGCTCTCCCAGTCCTTATGGTGCAATGGAAGACAGAATGCCTGGGCCCTTTGGTCAAGAAGATCAAACTAGAAGATAAGATAAAAAAGTCTAAAGATTTTCAAAAGTAAGGTTAGGGTAGATTATAGGACCCAGTGGCCCACTATTTTACAAGTAGGATTTTAGTTGATAGCTTCTTACTAATCCAAGGGATGTGAGTAGTCAAATCCCCAAACATCTACTTTAGGGAAATAAGCAGTTGTCTCAGGCTAACAGAGGTGGGCTCTGGTTTATCTTTAGCTGGGTTGGGGGAGGCAGGGTGGGGAAGAGGTCAGTGGTCAGCATCCATTTTGGAAGAGGTATCTGAAACTTTGTGGGAGATGGACCATGCAGGCAGGGAAAAGTTCCCCTTTAGGCTATTTGTTCCTACTGGGCCCTCAGCAGACCATAAGGATCTGGATGCTTGAGGGTTGACTGAAGCAAAGGGACAGATTCTCTGTGGCAATCAAAGAAAAATGTTTGGGATATTTGCCTACAATAATTTGAGTATGTTGTCCAGAGTAAATCGGAAAAAGTAGTGTAATTGTACTCTTTTCATCATCAGATGATAGCTGGTTTATTGTGCTCAGTCAGGCAATAAGCATATGTTGTTTGCATACTATGTCAGGTAGTAGGCTAAAAACTGGGGATAAAAAGAAAAACAAATGCCATTCCATGTTCTCAGGGACTTTCGAGTCTGTTTAATTCTGCAGGTATTTTAGAAGATTCATTGACACCTATAAAGCGTCTAAAGGATGGTGACTCAAATTTTACTTGTAGAGAATACTCAGGACAATATGGCCCATGACTCAAATATTTGAATAATTATCTATAAAAGAAGATGAAAGTTGTTCTACTTGGTCCCAGAACTAGGAAGTAGAAAGTAGGTAGAGGTTAGACAGTCAAAGTTGAGTTCATGTTATTGAAGTCTTTCCTAAAAATTAGGACAATCAGGTAAAATGGATTCCTCCAATAAGGTCAATCTGGGTGAATATCTGTTATGAATGTTGTAAAGAAGACTGAATTATCCTGCTGCAGGATCAATATCCTAACCCCATACAAGCTCAACCATTTTTTCCCCTCTAAATGGTACTGAGACAATACTGGAGACTTAGTTGGCTTGGGAGACTAAAGGCTGTAACTATGGACATTATTTTCTGAGTATAAAGCATACACGAGAGGGGTTGGGGGGGCAGTGAGGGAAGGGGAATCTTTTATTGAGAGCCTACTTTGCATCAGACATTGTGCTAAGAGATTTATAAATATTATCTCATTTGATCCTTACAACAACCCTGATTTATTATCGCCATTTTATAGTTAGGGAAACTGAAGGAAATAGTTTAAGTGATGAGCCCTGGGTCACTCACCTGGAAAGTGTCTGAGACTTGATTTAATTTGTGAGTTCCTGACTCCAGGTTCAACATTCTATTCACCTAGCCACCTAGCTGCATAAGGAGTTCCTGGAGCACCCTGATGCTTAACTGGTGGGAAATGATGGAAACCCAGGGAAGGGAACTTGGTTTAGATGAATCGACTGGAGGTGTCTTCAATGTTTACATTTGTTAAGGCAGTATATCTTTTTGTTAACTGTTGCACGTCTTATGAGTGTCTCATTTCGTTTCAGTATTAACGCTAAACTACTAGAGGATTAGCCTCGAGACAGGTCCAGTTCAGAATAATTGGGCAAGTTATTCAGGCCTGCAAAGAAATGTGTTTGTAATGGGCAGTATGGAGGGTGTTGTACCCTCATTAACCTTCCTGTGCTGTGCCCTCAAGAAATGTACATTCCAGATAATTGCTGTAAAGTGTGTTCTATGCCCTCCAATAGTGTGATCCCTGTATCATCCCCTCCCTTCAGAACTCAGTTTACTTTCAAAGCAATTTAGAGGGATAGCTATTTTTAGGGGATTGAAGAAGATTTCTTCTCTCATTAGAAAAGGATAAATTCTGATTAATGAATACTGGTCTGACTTTGCTGGCATTGGATGATTTTGTAACCTTAATGTCTAGGGGTAGACCTACTAAAAGAAGGTCCCTCTAAGTTTTTGTGTGAATAAGGAAATGACTGTTTGGTTTTGAATAACTTCTTTTGGAAATGACAATGCAGGTGAACCAACAGTTCTCAGTACTATAATTATATGACATAATTAGTCATTGAGACCTGTCAAATACGTTCCCAACAATGAGAGAATGAAAATCAAGACAGATCCTTGAAATTTTAGCATTGTCTAACAACTGTGCTGAAGAAACTGAGTTTTTTGTTTGATTTTTTAATTTGGCTTTTAGGAGATCAGCCAAAATTTTGTTATATGGATTATGTTGTGATTCTTTGGTGGGAGTCTTTGAGAAAGGCACTTAAGAGGACAATGCATAATATCCAAGAGTTTTGATATACTTCTGGAATTGTGGATACAGATAAATGTGCCAACCAGACTTCTGTTAATTTCTTGAGTTCAGGAAGGGTTGTTTTTAACAGTTTAAGAAGTTTTTATTTTCACTCCTGGATATACTTTCTTTGTGTCTCTTTTTCTTTGTGTCTGCATGTTCTGTGTCTTTTCCACCGACGCTTTCCTAGTGTAGCTCAGGACCCAGGTATAAGTATGAAGTCTTGATTCAACTATCACTTCAATGTGGAGACTATCTGTATTTTTCAGTTACTCTAACTCTCTCTTGCTCCACCACCATCACTACTGCCATCACCAAAATTGCCTTTGATTTATTTTTCTTTTTATCCTAAGTATTATCATTTTACTGGGATTTTCCATCTGCTTTGCAGATCAGTTCTTTCATGGGTGTTATTTCCTCCAAAGTCTCTCTGTTTCTCTTATTTGTATCCATTGTACCTAGCACGTCACTTAAAATATAAATAATCAATACTTTTTTCATTCGTTCATTTATTCTATATTTACATTTCTGTTTTTATATTTGTATCCCCAAAGCTTGTCACTGGAAAATAGATGCTTCAAAATGCCTGTTGAATAGCTGAGTTCCTGCTGGCACAATTAGCAAATGCTAGGATTAAGGAGGTTAGGGAAAGGATGGGTAAAATATGACTTATAAATGTTGAGACTATATTACTATATATATATAATATTACTGTATTGAGAAGTTTGTATGCTATAAGCAAAATTAGAAAGTTGAGGAAAACAACAAATTTAAGGGGAGAAATTTGGAATTCAATTTGACATGTTAAAACAAGGTACATCTAGACACAGGCACCCAGAAGACACACCATCACAGTCATGTGACAGAAGACTGAGCTGGGATTTATTTTTTACTCCGTTTTACTAAATGCATGGCCTTAGACAAGTTACTGCACTTGTCTGAGCCTAAATTTTCTATTCTGTAAAATGTTTTATCTTTTTGGCAGGGTTGTTGCGAGATTCAAATACATGTGATCACGCTTTGAAAATATAGTTATACAAATGAAAGATTTATCTCCAAAAAATCAATAAATGTTCCCCACTCCCCAACACCCAAAGATACTTTCTGTAGAAAGGCATACCCAATTGAGGATAGGCAACTAGACATTCGAAACAAACATAAAAATGGATTCTGATTAGGGATAAACCAGAATATGAAACTGAAATGAGAGAAGAAAGGGCTAGAAGAAATGATAGGTATGTAAAACTATCTTTTCCTGAGCCAACTGAAATCTTTAAACCTCTGCTTAAATTCTTGTTGATCTCACGTTGATAACAAATACATTCCTTCTACGTCCTGTCCAACTCACTATCAAATCTCTATGTGCAGTGGTCTGCATAAGCTATAGACAATTTATATTGATCTCTGCCTTGGGCAAGCATTCAGTTATTATTTCCATAGTCTGAGTAAGCACAAAAGTACATATTATCACTGGTGGGGTTTATGACATTTCCTTGACAGCAAGAATTTTCAGAGATTAAATAGAAAATGGTTATCTCAGTGGGGATTTCAATGTGGTGAGGTGTTTCTCTGCCTGTATGTTACAGCCTGTGTGCTCTTCCCTTTACTCATTCAGCTTATTGTACATTATTGCTTCAACTACTGCTAGGAATTCTTATAAAATCTTCATTTGCAAATGGTAGTAACATTAAAAGCAAGCCCACAATTGCTTAATTACATTTAGAAATATTTTTAAGTCCTTAAGTGGATAGACTTTTGAATGTTGTCTCCCTCCCCCTCCTCCTCACTCCACCTTTGCCCTTCTTTCATTTTTCTTTAAAGATATCTTCATGAGTACATTCATAGATAATATATTGGGGAACTATTTTGACATCTTCTGAGAACTGAATTATCAAGTAGAAAAACCTGTTTTACTTTATACAAATTCAATTACAATGTTGAATTTAGTGGTATAGAAATTGCTAAGGCAAAGAAGTGTTAAAAATAATTTATTTTTAATAAAATTCTAATAAAGATTAATATAAAAGTGACTTCTGTATAAAAAATTTAAAACAGAAAGTTGTCTTACCTCTGCAGATGGGAACTGGAAAATCCCAAGATGCTGTATTGACGGAATTGGCTATGCAGGTTAGCTGAGGATGACCGTCCAGAATATAGCCAGTCACACAGCTGTAGCGGATTTTATCACCAACATCAAATCGAGTGCCATATAAGACACCTTTGGGTGGAACACCTGGATTCCCACAAGAGCTACTTTGCAATTCTAAAAATTAAAAAAAATTAAAAAGTGGATTTAGGGACGATTCATACTAAATGGATAATTTGGCTTTATTAAACTTAATTTTTATCTCATTTAATGTTAGAAGAAGTAAGATTTGGAGAAAACACCCCTCACCATATTCATTATCTATTTGTCTCTAGAGGTTGGATGAATGAAATTTTCTTATAATTATTTGTATACATACATGCATGCATGAAAGTCAATCATAATATAGAAATACACATTTGGGGAGAGGATTCATTTCTATTTGTTCATTGAAATGTATTTGACAAGTAATATATTTTCAAATTTCTTTATATTTTAGAGGCAATTGACTTCTCAAATGTTATGCCAGACAAAAATAAACTTAATCACTTTATATGACAATAAAACTGGTCTGCTTGAAGTTCTGCAAGTACAATACTTCATTTCCTGCTTCTCTGTCTTTATATAGGCTATTCCCAATGCTTGGAATGCTTTCTCTTCTCACTTCTTCCTTTAGGAATCCTTAGTTCCATTTAAAGCTATTATCACTTCCCCTCTCCATGCCACCAATCTGAGATTACTGTATGTATGACATCTATATATATACACACACATACATCTATGTATAATACATATGCACATGTTTCTATGTATACATGTTGCTTTATGTCAGTGGAATCTAAGCTTTTTGAGGTCGGGGACTTTTCACTTTTGTTTTTGTATTCCCACCCTAGCACAATGTCTGGCATACAATAGATAGTTAACAAATACTTTTGGAATTTTCTTTTAAGATGAAAAGAATTTGAGTATGGGCACAAGGGTCTATGTGTCTGTTGATCAAGGAGCAATCAAAGTAAATTAGGTTAAATTTTAAAGGACACCAGGAGATTAGCCACCAGTGTTTTTGTCCAAGGTACCTAGATGATGCAGTGGATAGAGCCTTGAACCTAGAATAAAGAAGGCAGAATGCTATCCCTCCTCAGTCCTGTCCTTGGCTTTTTTTAAGTATCATTTAAAATTCCATCCTTTACAAGAAGCATTCCCCAACCCCAAGTATTTCTGAAGTAAATTCTAAAAATAATTAATATAAAATTAAAAAAGAAATATCTTCAGGGAAGCTGATCTGACCTTGTCATACATATACATAGTCATATACACATCTGCATACATATATATATGTATATATATATGCATTTAATACTAAAATCTTTGGGTTAATAAAATTAAATAGTAAAGATTAAATTCACATAAAAACATCAAGAAATTTCAAGAAATTGTAATTAGTTGGTATGAAAATCCATCTAGCAATAAAAGAAATAATGGAGGTCAAGAGAGCAATTTTTTATGTTTTTATGAAACTGAATATCCAAGAAGAAGAAGAAACACATTAAAACTAATTTCACAAAGAGCTATTCAGAAAAAAGGTAAAAAAGTGAAACTATCCAAATAATTGCTTAGAGTAGATAGAGTAGTTTCATTTGCATGAAAAAAGAAGTGCTCTCCAGAAAAAAGACCTGAGGCAAGAAAGAAATTTCCCACATTTCTTTGAATAACAAGACTGGAAGGGGCTTTAACAGAATACATAATATGTTGCCCTGCCTTCAGGCTGTCCCATACCTAAACTAGTTAGACAGATAATTTGTGCTGTTTTTAAAGTCAATTCAAGGGAAATCTTTTCATAATGTGTCTGGTCCTCACTCTCAAGAAATGGCTGCTATTGCTTTTGTTTTCTCCCTTATTCCATTTTTTTACTGAAGGGGAAAACATCTACTCTTCACTCTCTATATAGTAAACTGTTGAAGACAGCTATTAAGATGCCTAGGCTAAATTATTTATTTCTTTAGCCTTTAGACATAGGTTCTATTTTCTAACCCTTTCCAACCTCTTAATTTGTGTCACTTCTGGGAAGTCAGTCCAAGTTGCCCATGATCATTCATACAGGGTGAGCAGAGAAGTTATATAATTTGATAACCTTTAAGCGGAATGAAAGAATTAGACTTCACAGTTCTGATAAGCTTTAACTTTTTTGGCAAACCCATTTATCAGTCTTTCTGTTTTTATTTTTCAAGTACTGTATTACTGAACTATTCGAGGGAAAACAAATTAACAAAAAGGCATTTTATTAGCTTGTTAATAAACAAATCCCAGTGGTTATTCCCAAATGACTACAATGTACGTTTTCACAAGTTGTGCTCTTTGAAATATATAAACAAACATTTGAACAATTGAAAACAGCATTGATGGAATAGTTGATAAAATGGAAGTAAGGGAATATTGTAACAGGAAAATGATAGATTATAACAAGCTAAAGAATGTAATGATAAGCAATTAAGATAAGGGAATTAGCTAATGAGCTGCTCAACCACTATCCATTTGTTTTGAACAGTCATGAACAACTGGGAAATAGAAAATTGTGACTATTATTCCAGTTATGTAATATTGGCAGTCTTTGTTCTTCACTACAATATTTTCCTGGAAACAGCATGAGCTAGGCGGAATGACAAACTAAATGGATCATTTCTTTATTGTATAACCACTTTTTCTGTATTGTGTAACTGTTGTATAGCCTGCAGTTAACATTTCACCACCAGGTGGCAGTCCATCTTAAGTAGATGGAAAGTTTAAAAGTAATATTTGACAACACAGAAAAAAATTTAAAAAGAGAGGAGAGTGGAATGATGATATGCATATTGTGGAACAATGAGGTTAAGGTGAAGAGAAGGTAATCTGTGTTTCTGTGGAATTGACCAGAGGAATGTTTTCTTTCTATCAAGCAACTAACAAAATCTCTAGAGGAGCAGGGAGCAAAATGGTGCAAGGGATGGAGTACCTGACCTGGAGTCAGGAAATTTCAACTTCCTGAGTTCAAATCTGGCTTCAGATACTTATTAGCTGTGTGATTCTGGGCAAGTCAGATAACTCTGAATTCCTCAGTTTCCTCATCTGTAAAATAAGCTAGAGAAGGCAATGGCAAACCACTCCAGCATCTTTGCCAAGAAATCCCTAAATGGGGTCATGAAATTAAACATGACTCAAAAAAAATTGAACGAGGACAACAATATAGGGGCAGGACGACCAAAACTCACTTAAATGAGGATGATGTGGGGGTGGATTACCAGCATTTACTTCTTTTATGAGATAAAACTTTGGTCTCAAGGCTTGTATGAAGAGAAATGAAAGAATTTGAGGTGACTTTGGGGAAGAAAATAGATAGATGATAGATAGACAGACAGATAGATAATAAAGATCTATCCATGTAATGATAGAGAAAAATCTTTTTATCTACAGAGAACAGCTTTCAATTTTCTTACAGTTTTCAACATTCTTCAGTACTTAGATATCTTATTGGATATAGGTAAACTTCATGTATATTTTAACGCAAGAGAATTCCAAAAGAAAAATGAGGCATGCTCAGAAAATATTAGGAATAACAAGAGAATGTTATAAAAAGCTATATTTGGACATATAGATTGGTTTTATGAGATGAAAGAATAAATAAGAGATTCTAAAACCTTAATTCTGAATGGAACTTAAGAAGTAGAGAAGGGGAATTAGATCAGTTCTGCCTCTAATAGATGGGGCAGCTAGATGGCACAGATAGAGCACCAGTGCAGGAGTTAGGAGGACCTAAGTTCAAATCTCACCTCAGACACTTGACACTCACTAGCTGTGTGGCCTTGGGCAAGTCACTTAACCCCAATTGCCTCATCCTGCCTCATCTCCAGTTATCCTGATGAATATCTATTAACTGGATTCAGATGGCTGTGGAGGAGAAGTGAGGCTGGTGACCTGCACAGCCCTCCCTCACTCAAAAAAACAAAGTCATATGGTTATGTCTCTGATGGCATAGTCTTCTTTGGCAATGAAGGACAAACATATCTCTAAGAAAGGTGGGGAAACTATATCCTCTCCACCCCATCCCTGTTTTTATATGACTGTGAGCTTTTTTTTATTTACTTTTGAGTTGTATTTTAAAATATAAAAAGCATTCTTGGTTCATGGCTGTATTAAAGGCTGTGGACCATAGTTTGCTAACCTCCAACCAACAGACTTCTTTTTCGAAATTCTCAATTTGTGAAGTAGGTAGTTATACCCTCTGTCTGAACACATTCTGGGATAGAGAGCCTTGAACCCATCAACTAATTCCTTAGACTTTTGAATGTTTAATTTATTAGGAAGTTCATTCTTAAACTGAGCCAAAATCTGGCTCCCTACAACTTTTACCCATTGGCCTCATTTTTGTCTACTGGAAGACCACAGAACAATGTGAATCCTTTGCTATGTGGCTGCGCTTTACTTATTCACTTATTGAAGATAGCTGTCATTGTCTTCCTTGGTAGGTTCATAATTCTCACTCTTCATGATATTTATGTAGTTATTTTCAAGTTTGTAAAGCATGTTATATATCATCCTAGTAGGATGGAAATAATGGGGTACAGACTCTGGGAACCTCCTTGAACTCCGCTTGAATCTTTCCACTTGCGTAGTCTTCTTTGGCAAGCAAGGACGAACACACACTAGGGATCTTTCATATTCAAATCTAATACCCTTAACTTAACCTGGCCCTCCATTGTCTGCTACCTCTTGATTGACCCACTTGCTTCCCACCTAAGCCAGGCAGTGTCTGATACCTCTCAATTGCCTCCAGCTGTTTCCCACCCTTGATTACATCACTAGTTACCCCAGTCTCATCAAGATCCTCCTTGGACCCTCCTCCCAGACTACTAGACCACCTCTAGATCTTTCCTAAGGTCTTTCTGTATAGAATTTCCATCTAGCCTCCAGATTGAAACCAGCTCAGACTCTGTCTAGCTGTGAGATTCTATCCAGCCCACTTGTCAATACAAGTGTCACAAATGGTTAGGCTTCTTAAGAGTCAATCCAATATGGTGAATCTTTAATAAACTTTGTTTTACTTTGGCTTGAAGAAGTCTTGAGTCGAATTCATTCAGCTGGACTTGGCGTGTCGGTATTTTGGGGTCCCGAGCACTCCAAACTTCATGGTTCCCAGATCTCAACAGAAAGAGCACTAGATTTCACATTTGAGGATTTAATTTGAAGATTTAATTTTCTACTACTTTTGCAAGTGTAGAACAGTAACTTAACTTTCCTGAGCCTCAGCTTCTTAACCCAATACCAACTATAATGCTGAAGACCTTTCAAGCCATAGATTTATGATCCTCCTATGATTTCTTCTGAATCCTACAACGACCCTTGGGGGTAGGCAATTGAGAAAAATTATTATTTCTCTCACATATTAATAATTAATTATTGAATTAGGACCAGGATTTTTTTCTGAAGCCTATCGGTTATTTGGTCTCTGTAGGACATTGCTGATAAAGAGATTGAATTAACTTTCTCCTCACTTTTGTTCAGACCGCACCCAGATAGGGGAGCCCATTGTGCTCCAACCAAGTTTGGATGGGGAGAAAGTCTTTGATCAGATTGTCCAAGCCTGGGCAGTTTAGAAGTAAATGACAATCAAAGTCACATTCTCCAGCTTCTCATTAGAATAGATTCCCTTCTGATTGTAATATTCATTCTTTTCATTAATTGTTAACCAATCAGAGTTGAATTGCACCCTCAGGAACATCCACTCTTTCCAAGGGCATATAAACTGTGTGTCCACCTCCATGATATGTCTTTGGCATTCAAGAGTGTTGCTGATCCATTTTATTGGTAATTTACTAGTATTATTAATAAAATGATTAATTACTCAGAAACTATTTCTCTTGACATTTTAAAATATCACACAATAAAGCCATTTCCCCCCCATTTTATAGAGCAGGAAATTAAGACCCAGAGAAGTTATATGAAATGTGTACATTTCAGGAGAGAGAGATATAAATATTTCAAAGGAATATGGAGGCATTTGGAGATAGAAGGGTGGCTTAGTTAGATACAGTATTGAACTTGGAGTCATGAATACCTGAGTTCAAATCCTGTCTCAGACACTTACTAGTTGTTTCACTCTTGGCAAGTCACTTAATGTCTCTCACCTTTAATTATCTGTAAAATAGGGACAATAATCTCATTTATCTCACAGTGTGATTGTAGGGATCAACTGAGGTAGTAGATGTAAAGTACTTTGTAAACATTATAGCACTAGATATAAATACTAGATGATACAGGAAAGATAAGTAGTTTCATGATTGTCATGTTTCATTTTACCAGGACATACCCATTTTGAAATGTCCAGGGTTCATAGTACATTGAAGATTGAGCCAAGAAAGCATGCTGTGGCTCGATAAGAAGATCTATATATGAATAGGGGTAGGAGTATGAGAATGAATCCAAAATGACATCATGGTGAATAAGGATAGAGAGAGGTCAGTATAAAACCCAGAGAGATTACTAAAGATTGCAAGAGAGAAGTCTAATAGGAATATTTGACATTTACATAGCATATACTCTCTGCTCTACTCAAATTACTGACCTCCCTGGCTTTGTTTAATTTCCAATCAAAATTCCACCATCTTCAAAAAGCCTTTCCCAACCCCTTTTAATTTCATTACCTTTCTTCAGTTAATTATTTCCTATTGTTATTTTTATTATGTTATTTATCTTGTACATAGCGTGTTCCAAATATATATATATACATATGTATGTATATGTATATATGTATATTTGCTTATATATTGTCTCCCCAAATAGATTGAAAGCTCCTTGAGAGCAAGGACTGTCTTTTATCTCTTTTTGTATCCCTAGTGCTTAGCACAGTGACTGGCACATAGTAGAAACTCAATAAATGCTTATTAATTGATTGTGTACATTATTTCATGAGATGTGCTACAGCATTATTACGCATATTTTGCAGATGAGAAAACAGGCTGAGTTTTTATGAACTGCTTAGGGTTATGCAAGGTATTTGAGGCAGGGCTTCCTTATTTTATATCCAAGGCTCTGTTTTCTTTGGAAGAAGGATGAAACATTTCCTTTGCACCTTCTCTCCCTGTTTTATCCAGTGAAAACATATTCAAAAATACCCTGGTTAATATTATTTACACTTCACTACAAGATGAATTATTTCCTGACCCTGGAGAGATGAGTAGACCCCCCAAAATTCGAGCCCTATTATAAAAAAAAAATCACATCATCCTCTACACCCCCAGTAATGGGCACAGGGAAAGTGAGAGAAAACAGGAAAGGTGAGGAAGGAAGGTAAGGAGGAGGCACTGGAGAATCAGAGAAGAAAGGAGAGAAGGGATTAAGGGGAGGGAAGAGTTGGGAAGAGAAGAAAAATGAAGATTGCTATGGATAGGTTAAAATTTTTCCAATTAATATTGATGTTTAATAAGAAAATAAAAGAAGCATTAGGAAGCATTAGATTAGGAATAGATACCTTTTATTTTTTAAAGATGATGAGACTATACTATCATACTGTCAATGGGTAAAATTGAATTTTTGTATACAGTTGGAAATATTTAGAATTATTCAGTTCCTGGACTACTTTACCAGTCATTTTTGTCATCAATGTATCAAACATGAAATATACAATGGTGGATATATTTACTGAAAGATGATTATACTGTTATTAGTTCATAATTAACATTTCTTCAGTTGATTAGATCTTTTATTGATCAATAACTGACATGACTTTGAATACCATTATTATTTTCTTTGGAAATCTAACCTTACTGCAATAGAAGTCAAAAAACATTTGACAAGTAATGATGCCACAAAGGAAAATAAAAGTATTTGGACCCCCTCCAAGTTCTTTGACATCTTTGAGATTGTCAGACCCCAGTCTGAGCTTTCCATCCCTACCCTCAACTTCTGCCTTTTTAGTCCTGATTATAATTATCTATTTCATGAGCAATTAATGAGTGGAAAATGTGACTGCATTTTGTTGTTCTTTTTTCTATCTTATATGCCCTGACTGACAAATATTTTATAGTCTCTTGCACCATAAAGAATTCATTCCTTTGCACTTGAAAAGAGAATGAACTGCATGGTTGCTTTTAACTTGTAAGTGACATGTTCTCAGTCTGCCAGAGGCAGTGATATTGTTTCTTCCAACTGGTCAGAAGAATAGTTCCTGGACTCTACCTGCCAGTAGGTAGGTAGTTTAGTGGACAGTGCTGGGTCTCAAAGCAGGCAGATGAATTCAGATCTGGCCTCCAACACTCACTAGCTGCATGACCATGGGCAAGTCACTTTATCTCTCCCCACCTCAGTTTTCTCATTTAAAAAATAGGGATAATGAGGGTTTATCTCCTTAGGTGGTTTTGAAGATACTAGTTGTAACTGTTGTAAAGTGTTTTGCAAATCTTCAAGTGTTATATTTGTTGTTCAGCTGTTTTCAGTTTTGTCTGACTTTCTGGGGTTTCCTTCTCAAGCTTATTTCACAGATGAGGAAACTGTGGCAAACAAAGTGAAGTGACTTGCCCAGGGTCACACAGCTAGGAAGTGTCTGAAGCCAGATTTAAATTTAGGAAAATGAGTCTTCCTAACTCTAGACCAGGTACTCTATTCACTGTGCTACCTAGCTGCACAAAGAGCTACATAGACACTAGATAGTATTCTTTAAAAGACTGTCGAAATGAAAGAAATGTGCTTTAAATTAAGAGATCACAAATACCTGGAATTACTAATACTTGCACCTTAGAATGTCTGATATACCTCTACAGGCTATGATAGAAAACTCCGATTCTTTATTCTAGAAATATAGGATCAATCTAAGTTCCAGCTGCCTGCACTGACTTTTTAGACCCACTCTCCTACTCACTCACCAACAACAACAACGAAAACTTCTTCAAACTACAAAAATAGAGAACAAATAATAAAAATGAGAAGTTCCTCATGGCTTCAAAATGCTTGTGGGTGACTCTTCCTAGCAATTTGAGGATTTAATTTTTATTGTCTTTTGAAAGATGTTAATAATTATATTTTTCTTAGCATTGAAATGTGTACAAGTTAATTTTAAACCAAACTATCTCCTATCTTCCTTAAAAGTTCATAACAAAATAGAGTATTTAGAATTTAACTTTGGAATATAGTATCTATAATATAAATAAGAGGCAATTACAAAGGAATCAATTTTCTGAGTTATGTATTGAGTTATTGACTGCTATTCCTTGGTCCTGTTCTCAGAATTGTATTTGAATAGATTTGAAGCAAAATGATGAGCTTGCTAACCGTTACCTTTAAGTTCAATTTTAGTCAGTCTTTCATGTTGTCATTATCAAATAAAGTGTTAATTAAATGAATTAAATGCATATCCACTCTTAAATACAACAGTATATCCTCTCTTACATACTACTTTGTCATACATTTACTAACCATAAGCTTCTCTATTTAACATAACAATAACAATAATACCTTGCATATATATAACACATTCTAGTCTCATTTTAAAGACTTATACACTGTACTTGATCTTTATAATACCTTATAGAGTTTATTATTAGCATTTTATAGATGTGGAAAATCAAACTCAGGTAGGTCAAGTGCTTTGTCTAATTTTGCATGATAGACCATGGACTAAATTGACTCAGTCCCATATTTTTAAATCTTACTTGAGTGTGTTTCTTTCTCCACTAAGACACTCATTATCTATATTCCTGACCTTTCTTATACATTCCAAAATATTCATACACATAGACATACACACACACACACACACACACACACACACATTCTTCTGTTTTCAAAGGACAGAGTTCATGAATACACATTTTAAAAATTACATTTAATCAAAGGACTGATTGCAAAATAGGTCATTTGAAGTGGTGGATAAGAAGTGGAGAATGAGGCATACAATGTGAAAAATAGCCAATATGTTGATTGGATTTGTTTATTTGTTGAAAGAAAGGGTTCTGTAGGCAAATTGAATGAATCATTGAGAAGTCAGAGTGAAGCACAAAATACTAACAAAACACTCATTTTATTAAATAAAAATGAAATAATAACAATAATTAATATTTTTACAGATAAATAAATTAATAATGGGCTAATAAATAAAAATGTAATAGTAATATTAGCAATCTCCATTGTTATTTAACAAATGTTTTAAGCTTTGCAACAACTTAATTTGATTTTCCCAAATCCCTTGAGAGGCAGATGCTAGTATTATCACTCTTTTAAAGGTAAGGAAAATGAGGCTGAGACAGGTTGTGATTTGCTCAGATCACAAAGCTAGTAAATATCTGGTTCTAGATTTGAACTCAGGTCTTTCTGACTCCAAAGACAGTGTTCTATCTACTGTGTCACCTTCCCAGGAATAAGACACTCCATATCCTGCCTTCAGGAATTTTCTTGGACTGTCCTGCATGCCTGGATTGCTCTCCCTCCTCCACTCAGACTCCTAAATTCCTTAACTTCCTTTAAGCCTCAACTAAAATCCCACTAAAATTCCTTGCCTTCCCCACAATCCCTCTTAATTCTAGTGCCCTCCCTCTTTTAATTATTTCCTATTTATCCTGCGTATAACATGCTTTGTATGTATTTGTTTACATGCTGTCTCCTCTGTACGGTTGTAAGCTCCATGAGGGCAGAGTCTGTCTTTTGCCTTTTTTTGTATCCCCAGCATTTAGCACATTTAAGAGATGTCAATTGATTTTATTTCTCTGGTCCTAAATTTCCTATGTTGCAAAACAATGGGGTTGGATTATATCATTTCCAAGTCTTCTTCAGCTAGAAATCATGTAATTCTAGATTAGAGTTGGAAGGGACCTCAAAGATTCATCAAGTCATTAAATTCATCCTTTGTTCTAAGAGCCTCAGTAGAGAAGAGAGTTGCTCAAGCTCACAAAAGGAATTAAGAGATAGAGCCATATTTGAAGAAATCAACACAGTAAATGACTTGATTTTTCCAAAACTTCTATTTTTGTGGTGACTCAGCAGGTCTTCCTCTCTATTCTGTGACCGTACAGTATCATTATTATTTCTTTAAGTTTCCAAGTGCATGACTATTTCTAAGCAGGCCAGCCACAGGATATAACCAGAGACCTTAGGGAAAGAAACAAATCTGAACACTGGGTTGTTTTTGCCTGGTGAATGCCATCTTGGAGCTCCAGGCAACGTTTCAGAACCAGCTTAAATTTTGTACTCAGTTGAAGAGAACTCCCTGTGGGGGGAAAAGATGTCGCTTACTTTAGAAGGGCATGTCAGGGCAAATCTAGGAACTTTCACATAATCTGCCTGTGAAAATTACAATTTTGCATTTTTTAGAAGAGCTTCACTTGTTCAGTTATGTTCAAAGGACTAAAAAAAAAGCAAATGCTTTAAGATGTATTTCCTGGGTTTAGTAGGAAAAAAATGTACTTAGGACCGAAATTATTGTTGTTGTTTCAGACATAAAAATGATATTAGGGATCATCTAGTCTAGGATTTCTTAACCTTTTTATTGCGTCATGGATCTGTTTCTATGAACACTTCAGAATAATGGTTTTTAAAGGCATAAAATGTAATACCAATTATTTTAAATACATATGTCAAAATATTAAAAGAAAAAAAGGAATATGTTCACAGATACCACATTAAGAACACCTGATCTAGCCTAATCCCAAATAACTTTATCCTGACCTTATTAATCATCCTAGGGGAGGCATATAACCTAGTGTTATTTAGTATCCAGACAACCATAGCAGGAAATGAGAGTAACGTAACAGAAATAGTGAAGTTACACTGTCCCATGGAGGAGTTATTATCATCCATCTCTTTCTCCCTTTTTCTTTGTCCTGTACCCTCGAGGGTTCAGATGCTAATCACCTCTCACTTGGAATATTGCAATACTCTCCTATTTAGTCTCCCTTGCTCCAGTCTCCCTCCCCTCTTCCATTCTATCCTCCACACACCTGCTAAACTGGAATTTATGAAATACAAATCTGACTTGGTCATTCCTCTACTTAGAAGTTTTCAGAAGTTCCCTAGTATCTCTAGCATAAAACACAGCATCAGTCTGACATTTAATTTTTTCCCCCACACAAGCTGCATTCCACTTACTTTTCTCATATTATACCTCTTCTTACCCTCTCCATATCATTCAAATTGGCCCACTAACTGTCGCCCATACTCAGTTGTCCATTTCCTGAATCCCTGCTTTTAACATAGAGTGTTCTACCATATTTGGAATTCCTTCCTTCCTTGTTCCTCAGATAATCCTTAGCTTCCTTGAAAGAACGATTTGCATACAAACTTCAAAAAGATTTTTTTCCTGTTCCCCCAGTTTTCAGAACTCTCTCGCCCACTGAAATTACAAATTCACAGACATACACAGGTACACATAACAGATGTGTGAAGTAGAACTACCCCTACCAATGTAGTTCATTCAGAAAGTTTTCTGAAATTTAAAGGCTTAGAGTTATTTGTTCTTGCTGTTCAACTGTGTCTAACTCTTCATGACCACATTTGGTGTTTTCTTGGCAAAGAGTGGTTTGCCATTTTCTTCTCCCTGTTCATTTTACAGATGAAGAAACTGAGGCAAACAAGGTGAAGTGACTTTCCAGAGCACAGGGTCACACAGGGTCACGCAGCTAATTGTCTGAAGTTGAATTTGAACTTAGGTGTTCCTGACTCTAGGACTAGGAGTCAGGAGTTACCAGAGTTATTTAGTAACAAGTCATGAGACTTACCTAGGTTCACACAGGCAGTTTGTATCAGAGTTAAAACAAGAACCCATATCTTTTTTACTCTGAAGTCAACTCTCTATACACTATACCACACAAATTCTCACTTTGCATATATTTTGTATTTTCTTGTGTTTATGCTGTATCCTCAAAGGAAAGATGTATCGTCCCTGAGGTCAGATACTTTGATGTTTTTACTTTGTATTTCTTAACTCATTGCTCCTCATTGTATGTGGGTAGAAAACTAATTTTTATATAATAAGTTCTTAATAGATGTTAGTTCTACTGAATTGTATTGATATACTCTGATAAGTTATAAATCAGGTCATAGGACAAAGTAATCAATGGTAGGTGTTTTTTTTTTTTAAATCCACATTATAAAGAATAGGAAAAAAAAAAACATAGTAAAGGTAAGAATCTTGTCATCCAAGAATCTCAGAACTGAGATGTCTTTTTTCTCACATTCCTTTTTTCTCAACTGATAAATAATTTAACTCAGACCATAGTAGGTAATTAAGAACTCTTAGACTACACAGAACTGAGAGCTAGCTTTGATAAGAAAAAGTGATTAACATTGACTCCTGGAGATATTCACCACTTGAGATTAGAAGTGC
This sequence comes from Notamacropus eugenii, assembly GCF_028372415.1. Lineage (NCBI taxonomy): Eukaryota > Metazoa > Chordata > Mammalia > Diprotodontia > Macropodidae > Notamacropus > Notamacropus eugenii. The sequence goes on along the minus strand of NC_092875.1, from coordinate 134,059,370 downwards.
TTTTCAAAGTTTACATGATCTGGAAGTGTCATTTTTTTTTAAAGTCTATGTAGTATCTACAATAAAATTATTAGCCAACTGTACAACTATATGTCTCTAAATCATGCTTTCTTACATCTTTCTTCAAATGGTATTTACATATCATTTTAGTATCTCAACATTTATAGTATTATGTTAGAATAATAGAATCTTAGATTAGGAAGGGACTTCAGAGACTTACTTGAAATTTTTTTTGAAATCATTCAAAATACTCAAATGCTTGATAAGTTTCTGCTTGAATACCTTAATTTTGATGTTCTTTTCTATAAACAATTATTTTTTATTAAAAAAAAAATAAAATGCTGACTACCTGAAGGGACTTCAAGTTTTAGAAGGGAACTTTATTTCTTGATCTAGGTACTAAGGTGTCACCATCAAGGTGTTAACTACCCCAAATTGTTTATACAAAACATCTAGAAGTAACATCTCTGGATGGTATGCCTTGTTCTTTTAATAACTGGTAGCTAATTAATATCACAAATTAAGTATTATCACCAAAGCTCAACCTCCTATTTGTCTTCTTCATTGCTGTTATAGAATTAAAGATTTAGAGCATATGCTTATAAAGCTCCTTACATCCTCACTTTATCTTCAGTCACCAATATCAGATGCAGGGACAGAAGTTTAGGCAGTCCACAGATATGAATAAACTAAGAACTTCTTAGATAAATGAATTCATACATATCATTGCTTAATATTAAGAAACATATACAGTAACAAAACAGAAATGTTGCAGCATTCTTAAAAATAATACCAGGAAAGCTATGAAATACATTGATAACATCTCTATAAACATGTCATATTAAATGTCATCATTAAATAGCATGCCTTATTATTACCTGGGATACCTATATTAAACATTGAACAACTGACAAAGGCTTGAAAATAGCTGTGAATATTAAACACAATTTCTAGTATTGCTTTTTGGGGGCAATATAACATTTTTGAAAAAACACAATATAGGTGTTTTTAAAGTGTTTACATATCACATGCAAGGAAATAGGGGAATGAAAATAAGAGAAAAAAATGAAAGCTCTTATGATCAAATGAACATAACTGAATCCTAGAAATAATGTCATAGCTGTCAGAGTATCATCTCCTCAAAAGGAATAAAAAGTCAGAAAGGTGGCATATCAGATGTAATCCTCACTTTGAAGTTTCCAAAAGTGGAATAATGCTGCATCTGGTATGACAGCATATGATAGCTTGATTTAGAATATTAGATGCATGAAAAGCCTGTCCTATGACAGAATTGGGACACAAAACTGCAATAGGAATGGAGAGAGGAGAAATCCATTTAAATCCAAGCAGTAAAGGCATACTAACATATTCAGGTAGAATCTATTTACTTAAGTATACAGACAACTATACAATATCCAAATACTGACAAAAAAAATTTTCAGTGACAACAAATCAATTAGCAAATACTTATTGGGCATCTATATGTGTACAGCGCATTCTAGGTACTGACATACAAAGAAGTACTGGACCATTTTCTTCAATCAAGTGTGTACTCTACCATTTGGTCAAGGAAATGATACATACAGTATGATCATAAAATAACAAACTAATTTCTTCATTATCATTAATCTCATTCTATAATCATACCTCTATATCAATAACATATCAAATGTATATTGGGATACATATTCTCATTTGAGGTAACAACCATGAGGTTGGTGCCATTTTGGCTTCATAGCTAGCAAAAGTCCAAAATACAATGACAGCCCAGGTTTTCTTGATAGTTCAGTGCACTATACACTATACCACATTGCCTCCACATATATTTGAAGAATTGATAACACAAACAAAAGTATGAATAGTGACAAATGAGTACTGTAAGTAAAATGTTCTGTAGATATTTAGAGAAAAAACACTATGAACTGGAATAATCAAGGAAGGTTTGATGAAAAAACTTGTATTTGGATTTAGCCCCTGAGAGCTCAATGTAAGTAAATAAGGTGATAGGAAAACTAGAAATGCCAATGCAAATTTAGGCTGCTTTAAGAGAGTTAAAGTCTAGAGAAGTGTCAGATTCACTGCCCAGCATGTAGGCAACAAAAGACATGGGTGCCTAAAACAGAATAATGGAGAAATCTTTTACAAAATAAATAAAAATACTATGAAAGTTAAATATTATTCATCATCTTATAAGTTAATCGTTGACTTATACTGATTTGTTCTTATATGAATCTGCTACCACTGGTACAGAGAAGTAAGTATGTGATAGGCCCATTGCACTCTGCCCTGGTTAGTCCACATCTGGAATACTATGTTCATTTCTGGGCATTACAATTTAGGAAGGATATCAGTAAGCTAGAGAGAAACCAGAGGAGAGAAAGAAGAGTTGTAAGTATCCCTGTAAGGTTGGGTTAAAGAAAACACCGATGTTTACCCAAGAGATATACATAACAGCTTTCTGCATGTATGTGAATGGATTTTATGTGAATGAGGGATTAGAACTGTCCTGTTTGGATGTAGAGAGCAGAACTAGGAGTAATAAGTAGAAACTAGAAAGAGAGAAATTGAGGCTGTCAGGAAAAATTTTCCTAAAAATCAAAGCTATCTCCAAATAGGATGGGCTGTCTGGGGAGGTAGGAAATTTTTTTTTTTATTGAAAATTGGATGACCCCCTATCAGGTATCATGTAGAAGAATTCTTTTTCAGGTACAGACTGGTCTATATGGAAACTAAGGTTTCCTCTGACTCTGAAACTCCTTGACTTTGCTAACTGGTACTTGAAGAGTAGATATGATTTGAGCAGGAATTATATGAAAGGTAATTATATAAGGGAAACCAAAGAGGATAAAATGTGCAAGGATTTTTTTTTAATGGTGTGATACAGTAGAGGAGTACTGTCTTTGGAACTGGAAAAATACTAGCTTCAATTCCCACCTCAGACACTGGCTACATGACCCAAGGCATGAGTTCATTAAATTAATTAATTAACTAAACTTCTCTGGGTCTTAATTTTTTTATCTGTAAAATGAAGGGTTTGGATTCAATGACTTCTAAGATTCTTTCTAAACTCTAAATCTAAATTTAATCTCAGGAATTCCTAATTATAAGGAAGCCAAATCATGTGAAGTCTTATGAATTATCTGGAGCTATAACTGGACAATAAGGAATTCAATAAGGCAACTGGGGAAAGAAGAGAAAGGAGTGGGTGACAGAATCAGGTACCAAGATGTTATGAGTGAGAAATAAAAGAATAAAAAAATGGACAAAAAAAGAATTGCACTTTAAGCACTATGATGTAGACAGTACTATTGTCATTTTGCAGATGAAAAAACTGAGGCTTACAAAGTTTGAGTGCCTTAGTCAGAGTTGATCTAATGGTAACACATATACTAATTGTCATGAAAAGCATTTGAATCTGGTCTTCCTGATTCTGAGTCTAGCACTATTAATTATCCCAATCCCATATTATTACAAAATCATTCTGGAAAAACCACACCCTAAAGTCTTTCAGGCCATAGCTATAAGAATTCAAAGAAATCATAAAAATGAACAGACATTCCAATGAAAAGGAAATATGTTTCTGCTGCCAAACACAACAATATATAATAGTAATTGAGCATTTATTTAATGACCCATACTAGGCTAGCTCCTGTTCAAAATACAAAAACACCATGGCTCTTCCAATAGGGATCATGCACATGAAAAAACTCATGCTAGCAAAAGTGAATTAATTTAATACATCAGATTTCCATTTATTTGCCCTTCTACCCAAACTACAGCCCATTTAACATTGGCAAATGTTTCCACACAATGCCTTTACATTTTCATTTGGTTCATTTACCTGCACGGAAGCTTTCCAATTTAGGATGGATTTTGCCATCTTCAGCACTGATACCTACTAATCATGCTAACCAGTTTTGTTGCTGGTTCTAGCTTATGGTATAACACAATAGGCATAACTTCACAAGAGCTATGGAAAACTAATTGAAAGCAATTATGACAATTATCTCTCTGCTCAATTGTGTGCACTGGAGTCTTCCTTCATCTAACACTGGCAGAATGCAGACAGCTTTCTCAGATGTGACCTTAGCCAACTGTATTTAGGACTGTGTTCAGTGAACATGCATACCTCTGATTAAAATTAATAGAAGTTCTGCATGATTTGAGTGGAGACTGTAGTTATTAGGACTGTAATGTGAATATAAGTGAGAATTAAGTACCCTTGGACTTTCTCACTTTAATTAAGTAGCCTAAACACTTTTAATCAAGCATTTAATTAAATTTAACAGGAAGTGCATTGTGTGCTAATTACCATCGATTATTAATAATATGCTTATTTATGCATGCAAACTATATAATGACATATATCTCCAAACTATTTCAGAATGGCAATAACTGAGTTCTGAATAATGAAACCATTAATGAAATGGATTCTTACAGCATAAAAACCAACGACAAAAATTGAACTGGGTTGGGTGCCCAGACCCTAAAAGAAATAAGATCAGGTTTCAAAGAACTCAGGCAGAAAAGAAAGTTAAATCACACAGATTCCTCTTTTCTATTTCCTTTTGTTTAGTTTCTGTGAGTGCCTAGTAAAGTGTTGTACTCATAGTAGATTCTATTTTCCAAATGGTTGCATGTGCGTTTGGTAAGGTAAGAAAATAAAATAGAAGGCTATGCAGGCATTGAAAGGATTTTTCATACCAAAGTCATCTTACTTTTAAATATCAAGGCTAGTCTACATGTTCAGCAGTACTTCCATTGTCAGCATTTGGGGTCAGATCTGCATCAAAGTTAACACATATAAGTTACTTACAGACCAGTTTGACACTGGCAAACAGACTATAGAGTTATTCTTATTTCATAACTATATGTTGGACACCTGCTAATGTCCTACATTTATGCACCTTTAGACAACTGCTTTTTATTATATGTACAATATTTCCCCAAACCCCACAATATTAATGGTTTTAGTTAACCTGTTAGTGGCTCTATCCACCTCAAGTCTCTCCCCACTCCAATCCATTCTCCATTCAACCAGTAGTGTTTTTCCTAAAGCATGGATCCAGTCTTGTCATCCCCCGCACTACCTCTGTCCCCTGCCCCCCTCAATAAACTCTAGTGCATCCCTATCACCATCAGTATCAAAACCCAAATCCTATGTTTGTATTCTCCACACCTTAGTCTTAGAGATTTGGCTGGAACATTGAGAAGCTGAATGATTCCCTGGGGATGCCACAGTCAGGCCATGTCAGAGATAGAACACAAATCTTCTTTACTTTGAGATCTGCTTTCTATCCACTATATATACTCTGTTTTTCATGTGACTCAAAATAGATTAATTTATTTCTGTTATCCTAACAGAAACTCAAGAGAGAGTTTGTAATTTTTTGTTGATATTTTGTTTTTAAATTGAAACATCTAACATTTTGCCACAGACCTCATGTAACCAAAAAGAACAATTATTATAAATTCACCCTTCCATTTTAGATACAGCTAATTTGTATAAATCCTTAGCTTTTCATTCCTGAAATCATCAGCATTCCTGTAGTCTCATATTGGAGCCTTCCTCAATGTCTGGGCCCTCTTCAGCTCAACATCAACTCACCCTTGCAGCCTTCTTACTCTGCAACATCCCCTTTACCATTTTATTCTCCTATTCCCATTGGTGAGATGTTTCTGATATTTCCATTTTAGGTAGGGGCCCAGAACAGTATACCTTTACACTCTTACCACTTTCTGGATTCTAACAATTTCCTCTTCATAGAGACATTCATTTCTACCCTCTCTCTCCCCCTTTTTACTGGGCAACTAGGTGGCATAGTGGATAGAATGCCAGGGCTGGGGTCAGGAAGACTCTTCTTCCTGGGTACAAATTTTGCCTCAGGCACTAGCTATGTAGCCTTGGGCAAGTAGCCTAACCCTGTTTGACTCAGTTTCTTTATCTGTAAAATAAGCTGGAGAAGGAAATGGCAAGCCACTCCAGAATCTTTGCCAAAAAAAAAAATCCAAATAGACTCATGGAGTTGAACACAACTGAACAACAACAAATTCTGCTTTTCAGCTTCGTTTTGTATGTTGTCTTCTTACATTAGAATATAAGATCCTTGAGAACAGTAACAGTTTTTCTTTTTGCTTATATTTGAATCCCTGGTGCTTAGTTCAGTGCCTGGCACATAGTAAATATTTAATAAATGCTTCTTGTCTTGCTTAGGAATTTTATAAAAGCTTGTTGAATTTAATTCATTCATTCAACAAATATTTATTGAATAACAACTATACACAGGGTACTGTGGCATGTGTTGTTGGGAAAGGTAAAAATCAATAAGATGATTCCTGCCATATTGAGATGATTGCAATTTAATAAGGGATAGAATATGCATACAAATTACATCAATGCAAGGTTGAAAGTGAACAGTACACAAAATACCATGGGAGTTCAGAGGAGAGAGACATTCCTTTGGTTAAGGGAAATCAGTGAATGTTTTATGATGGTGAAATGTTATAGATTGCCAGAGCTGTATGGAACACGAAACAATCAATATCATTTAGTTTAATCTATTGATTTTATAGCTGAGAAAACTGAGGGAAGAGTAGTTAAATTGCTTGTACAAAGTCACAAATAGAGGTAGAGGCAAAATCCAAACTATAACCAGGGCTTTTGATTCCAGTATAAGGATCTCCTGTCACCCTCCAAAACACACCTAGAAAAGGTATCCCAATGAGACATTAAAGAATGAATAGTGTTTCATTGCAGACTTTATCTCAGGCATAATTGATTAGCATATACCAAAGCAAAAGGGTGGGATTTATTCAGAAAATGGCTAGTAGTCCAGTTTAATTATAGTATAGCACCCTTGAAGAAGTAGTATTTGGTTAGGTTGGAAAGATAGATCAAGATCTTATTAGGGAGATCTTTTAGTGGCATAGACTTTACTTGGTAAGCAATGGAGAGTTACTCAAAGTGTTTTAGCATGAAAGTAGTATAAACAATACTGTTCAACGAGAATCACAGAATCTCAGTGATAGAAGGTATAATTTGCTATGCTTGGGCAAAAGTATCTACTATAACTCATCTATTCAAAAGTTATCCAGTTTTTGCTTGAAGAGCTTAAGTGTGGGAGGGAGGGTAAGGAGAGGAGAAGTGTTACTACCTGAGGAAGCAGCCCATTCCAATCTTGGATACCTTTAATTATATGAGCAAATTGTTTTTGTTTTTCTCTTACATCAAAACTAGATTTCTCCTTTTTAACAGCTGTTTTTCTTATTTCTGCCTTTTGGGTCTAAGCAGCACAATTCTAATCACAAGTCCACATGATAGTCCTTACATTTTTTTGAAAAATAACTCTAGTTGAGAATCTTCACCTCTCACTCCCAGCTCTTGTCTGGTTCTAGCCTTCTCTTCCTTACACTTTCCAGAATATTTAACCAGTCCTCATAGAATACCCTGCTTATCCAAGATGGTAAAATGCTTCTAAACTCTCTAATGACATGACATCTACATTTTAGGAAAGGTGGCAATAGTGAATGAGATCAATTGAAGATTAGTGTATAAGAGGCATTGCAGTACTGCAATCCTGAAAGAGTTAAAAATGGAAACAGTATGGATTGGATGGCAAACCTATTCCAGAGGTAGAATTGTTACTGCTACTATCCTTGGTACATGGCTGATTCCCAAACAACATTCTCTATTCCTCTGGAGTCAGAAGAACCAAGTTTAAATGTTACCTCCAAAACTTATAACCTGTGTGACCTTGGGCAAGTCTTTTGTCAGAAGGCCTCTGTTGCTTCATTCTAAAATAAGGGAAGGGTCTAGATGGCCCCTAAGGACTTTTCCAACTGTACAATTTAGGATCTGTATGGAGTATGCTCTTTTTACTCATCCCTTCTTTTATGTACAGGTTGCTAGTACTTTGTGAAAGAAAGAAAGAGAGAGAAAGAGAGAGAGAGAGTGAGAGAGAGAGAGAGAGAGAGAGAGAGAGAGAGAGAGAGAGAGAGAGAGAGAAAGGAAGGAAGGAAAGAAAGAAAGAAAGAAAAAAAAAGAAAAAGAAAGGAAAGAAAGGCCTTTTTGAAAATCGTCCCATCTTGTCTAGCTACTGCCCTATTTGTCTCTCTCTCTCTCTCTTTTTTTGCCAACAAATTACTCATACCAAAGGGTTCTATGGACAAGTTAGCAAAATGTCAGCTTTGACTGAGAACAGACTAAGACTCACTGGATGGAGCTAGGTTTTGACATAGGAAATGTCACCTCTCTTTTGTTTACCTAAGTTTCCTGCTTTGTTTAGAAACCAGCTTCCCCATGAACTCCTAAGGTATTTGATTTATCTTTAACACTCTCTAGCTGTCAGGACAAAGGAGGAAGGCTTGGATTGTTGTATAAAATAATTGATGATAATTTGGAGACCATGGTCTTAGGTAAATCCTCCTGTGTCACCCATACTTCTTGCATGTGTTGAAGCAATTCCTTTGTCCTAACATGGCTTTTCTTCATATGTCTTTGATGCACTGACTACATTCTCTCTTGTATTACAATTATTTTTATGCATGTCACAGCCCTTATTAGACTGTACACATCTCAATGGCAGGCATAAGGTCTTATTCATGCATCTAGCAAACATAAAGGATTATACGGCCCTGTCATGAAATGCAATGGCATCATGAAATTCTATAAGATGCTACTTATCCTGGTGTCAGTTCTCTCTTCCTCTCTTCCCTCCCCCCCACCCCCATAATTCCTTGTCTCTCAGGATTGTGCCTGAGGAAGCCAGAATAGTGAAATGTGATGATCGAATGATGTTTCTGAAGTCTCACAAGATTTGTTAGGAAATGTAAAGTACTATTACTTAATGTTATAAGTGAAGCCCAAGGAGATTAAGTGATTTGTTGAAGATCATAGATGTCATCAGTAGGAGACAAAATTCCAGTCCAAGTTTTCTGATTACAAATCTAGTGCTCCTTTAAAAAAAAAAAATGGTTTTAGCTATAAACTTCTACATGAGAGGAATCATATAGTTAAGCATTTTCTAGTGGCTTAGGAAAAATGCAGAACAAGCACTGAACTTCATCTAGACTCATTTATGATTGAGAAATGGTTACAAGAAATATCTGTTTCTTATATTTTAATTTATTCCAAATTGATTTGATTTAGAGACAGGTAGGTAAGGCAGCTAGGTAGCGTGTAATAGGTGGAGGGCTGGACCTGGAGTCAGGAAGATCTGAGTTCAAATATGACCTCAGACACGTGCTAGTTGTGTGACCCTGGCTAAGTCACTTAATCCTGTTTGCCTTAGTTTTTCTGAGCTGGAGAAGGAAATAGCAAACTAACGCCTTTGCCAAAAAACCCCAAATAGAGTCACAAAGAGTCAGATATGATTAAAATGACTGAACAAGACAGTGTAATGGTCAGAGCATTAGTATTGGAGTCATAAAGACCTGAGTTCAAAAGTCATTAACCTCTCTCAGTTTCTGTTTCTCATCTGTAAAATGGGGATGTCACAGCATCTGTTTTAAAGCTTTATTATGAGGATCAAATAAGACAACACACATAAAGCAATCTGCAAACATTAAAGCACAATATTAATACTAGTTATTATTTCACCAGTGAGAGCAATGTATCTTAAGACCAGAATGTGCTTTAGTTGACAAGTTCAGAAGTGACTCTTCTGAAGTCACCATCCAATGGCAGATTGATACGTGATAAGCCTCTCCAAATTTGGATGAAATTGGTTCTTGGTTGATGGACATAGAGATATCCTAAATCTTTCAAGACTGATTGAATCTACCATCACATGGGCCTCACAGTGGCACAGCTTTGTAGAATCAAGGTCACACTTGCATAGTCCTGGATTATTACAAAGTAAAGTATCTGAGTAGAATTTTAATGGAAGTTTAATTGGAGGTTTATATTTCATATCACATCTTTGAGATTACATCCTCTGTAACTTTAAGAAAATCATTTCTCCTCCAGGGATTTCATTTCTAAAATGAAAGGAAAAATGGCCTTTGAGGTCCCTTCCCATTTTGTTTGGTCCTATATCCAATAAAAATCAGTCCTGTTCAAATTTAAATCTACTTAATTTTGTTCTACTTCCCAGGATAACTGGAAAACTGTTTAATTTATTTACATGAAGAGTAGATGTTAATTCTTCACCTAGTACATTGTGAACTGAAAATCATATTACATATATATGTATGGCAACATACATTTTCACATATATAAACAAGAAATTACAAAGGAGGAAGAGAATAAAGGATGCTATCGAATAAATATGTGAAAAAGAAGATGAACTAGTTGTGTGCTTAAGGTGAGGGACAAACACTAGTTTCTGAGTTTTGATGTTCTCTTTATGAGATAGAGAAAAAGAGAAGAACACAGAAAGTTGAATAGATTGACTAGGCTATGGTGAACACAGGGTATGGACAAGGTGGGCAAACATGGACGACTGGCAATTGGAAGAAATATCCATAGTGATGATTATCACAGATCTATCTGAGTATTTGAGATTATTGAGTTTTGTTAAGAAATCTTTATTTTACGCATTTTGACCCTAGTTGTTTTAAAAAGAAAAATTATAATCTTCTCCCCTTACAACCCCATAGATACACACTCCTTCAGAATTTATCTTGACATACCAAATCAGAAGATTGAGTATACCTAATTTTCCCTTTATGTAAAGAGACAGAGGCAGAAAGAGACAGAGAGAGTGAGACAGAGATGCAGAGTGACAGAGGGAGAAAGAGAGAGACAGACGGAGAGACAGAGACATAGGGACAAAGAGAGACAGAGAGAAAACATTAATCCTATGGATGACACCAGTATTGCTGCTAAATGTGCTCATACTAATGGTCCTGGAAGTTTCAGACTCCTTTTGTAGCCTAATGTTGCCTGTCACTGAACAAGCAACATCAGTCACCTTTATTCTGTAAAAGTTATGGAATTACAGGCTCATAAATTTAGTACTTGAAGTAAACTAAAAGGCCATTGAGTACAAATCTCTCAATTTACAGATGAGGAATGTAAAGACCAACAAAGTTAAATGATATGTTCAGGAGTCTAACAGACAGCAAATGTGAGAGAAAAAAACAAAAAAATCTGAACCCAAGGCTTTTGACCCTAGAACAAATGCTCTTTTTTAGTTTTGTATAAAAATGAGGAAACCAGGGTCAGTATACTTTACTTATGTGAAGGTTCATGGGCTGAAAAACAAAAGTTTTGCAATTTTATTTTAAAATTTTTTTTTACAATAAAGTGAGTTTTAACTCACAGAAATTGTTTGCTGATCATAAGCTATTATCTTATGTTGGACTTTACATAATTTATTTTCATTTTGGTGCATTATATATGATTATCAGAATCCTGACAAGATAATTAATCATGACAAGTTCTTTCATCTCTCTCTGCATCATATTGCCTTGAGAGAATAAATGTTATTTGTGGGTATTTTTAAATGGATTATCCTCAACAGTAAAGAGACAACACAAACCTTTCACTTACTGGATTTTGCTAAAGGCTTACCTTGTGTTGAATATTTTCAGTGAATGTTTAATATGAATTAATTATAACTATCATCATACTAATAAGTAAAATTAATTTCAATAATGGTCTCTGACAACAAAGAGGAAACAAAAGGAACTCAGATTGTGTCCATGATTCAGCTCTTCAACTTTTTCTTCTTTATTCATTGTCTGTTTTTAATAGTTTGTGATTGAAAGATGAGTCATTAGGAGTGGGACAGTGTTATTTGGTGAAGTACAAGGTTGGTTAATGAATGCAGTCATATTTAAAAGTAGACTCAAAGTGATCTAGCAAATCACCCTTAAAGTGAGCCAGGATATTGGAGTTGGTGGGGGGAGGGTTGGAATTTCTTCTTGAATTTGAGCATCTCTGAAATAAGCTAAAAGGTAATCCCCTTTACTCCTCAACCCCTAGATAGTTATTCTAGGTCTTCATGGTCTCAGCATCCTCCACAGGGTCAGGAATGTAATTGATGCTTTAAAAATGGGTGTTGATTGATTGGGCTAAAGACTTGGAGTTGGTTGTTAAAAGGTAAAAGTACCTATCCATTAATTTTAGTTAAAATAGTAGCATTAGAAAGCTACAGGATTAGACCTACATAATAGGATGGTATATTATGCCATTTTACGTCATTAATACATTATCACTGAGTTATATTAGCTTCAGTCACTTAGAAGTGATATAAAGAAATTGAATATAATACTAGTGGGTTTTCAAGTGATGAGAATGGTTGAGTAGGGTGCCAGTTGGGTAATCAGAGGACAGTATGGAAAATTGAGTTTTGGAGAAAGACAGGTGAAGAGTATGCTAAAAGGAGGAAAGAGATACGAAGAAGGGTATTTCCAAAAAGTGGTATCCCAATAGAAGTTTTGTTTACTTCACACTTTTGATTGGGAACAGCTCATGTTCTCTTTGAGCTAATTATCCCTTTTGCCAGGTTCACCAACAGATTCAAAATTTCAAAAATTTACAAAAATGAATTTGCATCTGCCACAGGACATAGAGAGATGGCTTTGTTCCGCACAGATGGAGAAGAGTGAATACCCACAGAAGTAACATCAGCAAACTACTGAAGTATCCATGTGCAGTCAGGTCATTGCTCAGCAAAACAAGACAATTTGAAATCGCTAGTAAATGCCCTAGTTATTCCAAGGCCAGGCTTCTGTGATGCTTCTTTGCTGAATCTCTTGATGGCACCGTTTCAAGGATGATACTTACTGAGAAAGCAGAGCCTGCGTTTTTTTCTTAGCTGTGTTGATGTATTGCTTGATTTCCAAATTCCTCCCCACCTTGGAAAAGGTTCATTTAAATTTTAAACACTCTAACTTTTAAAATCTTGAATGCAGTGACCTGATGCTTTACTGTGACCAATCTTCTTTTCCCTTATGCTCCCAGGGCTGATCTGAATCAGACAGTGACTTAGTTTTCCTTGCTTTAAAAGGCATGTCAGTGGGGGCAGGTCAGTCATTCTTTTTCATTTTTTTAAATACTGTAGTCAGAGAATGCATTTTCAGCTGCCATTGACAACTCTCAGTTGATTTGTAAGCTTTTAAATTAACTTTCAAACAGAGCAATAGTACCCCCACAGTGCTGCTAACTAAGCCAGGACAATCCCTCAACTACTCCAGTATTCAATAGTGAAAGGAAACACATTTGTATGAACAAAACTACAAGTCTGAAAAATCCTTTATGACAGGCATTTAACATTTTTATTACCTGCAGAAATTCATTCATTCAAAGTTCTTTAGCTTATAAATGTAACCAAAACAAAGTTTCATAGCAAACACCACCAAAAAATTTAGACCTAATGTTGGATTTAGATCCTTATTTTTAAAAACTAGTTATTATGTGCATTTTGGAGAACTGTTTTCTTCCTGGATTTTTTCTGGCAATACCTTCCCTGTGGCTACATGCAAAGATTGCCACAAACTAATATACCACATGCCCTGAAACTAAAACAACATCCCAGAGCTGGGGAGAAGGAAAGAAAAGCCCCAATGTTCTATTGATGGAGCTTTCACCAAACCAACACATTGTATCTTCCCTGGATCGAAGCCAAGCCTTAACACTTGACATCATACCCATTATGTCTCTGTAAACTGGAGGCATTATAAAGTAACTTGCCACAGTATATTGGCTGTTATTAATTTTGTTTTGGTTTAAAAATAATTGCACATGTGTTTAATTATATAGTTGCTCTTGAAAGTTTTTTTCTTAAATTTTATTTCTTGTTGGTATTGCTCCAATTTCTCAGTCAGTGTTTTCTGAATGCAGAGATGAATTTTAATAAAGGGCAGGACTTGCAAATTACAGATGCCAGTTTGGTGCCAGGATATTCTTCTTTGGCCATTGATGGGTTTCTGTTCCGCCAAGCAGTTCTCTTGTGATGGAGAAAAGGTTGACATGCTGAACCTGGTCACTAGAGGGCAGAATTGAAACCAGTCTGGACACAGGATATTAACTGGCAGGACAACCCAATCTCCTCCAAAATTCTGGCACCTGACCTCGTTTAAGCTCAGCATTCTCATCTGGAAAGTGGTGATAATTTTTTCTACTGCAAAGGGTCATAATGAAGAAAGCATTTTCTAAATGTAAAGAGGGGCAGAGCCAAGATGGCAGAGTAAAAGTAGGGACTTACTTGAGTTCTCCCCCAAATCCCTCCAAATAACTGGAAAAAATTGACTCTAAACAAATTCTAAAGCAGCAGGACACACAAAATGACAGAGTGTAAGGTTGGCAGGAAAGGTCTGTTGCATCAGGCAGGGAAAGGAGCACAGTCTAGTGGAAAACATGCCAGTGTAGACCTGGCCCCAGAAAGCCTGGAGCAGGTCTCAGGGCACTGAATCACTGGCAGCTGTGGTGATTTCCAGACTTTTCAATCCATAAATACCAAAGACAATTTAGAAGGTCATTGGAAAAGATCTGTAGGACCTGGGTGAGAGAGAAGCCATGTGTGGTCCCCGCTACTGCTTCTAGAGCTCTTGTCCACAGATGGTGTGGGGATCAAGCAGCTTATAAGAGGGCAATTGCAGGGATCTCTTTTCTGGTGCTGAGGAAGGATTCTCTTGCTTTGCTTGTGCTTGGATTGGTGTTGCAGTCCTTGTTGGCAGTCCTCAGGTGAGTTGGAGTGCTTGTATGACTGAGTTTGTGGCCATGGTGGAGAGGAAATCCTCCTCGCAGTTCCAAGGCAGGAAGGAGTTCTTGTGATCACTCACAGATCAGAGCACAGACCAGGGGAGGAGAAAACACCTCTCCTTTGCTTATAACCCCTTGGAAGAAATGAAAATTTACAGGTCCCTGGAAGTATCTTTGAAAACAGTTTCACAAAACCCCTGAAACGTGAGACAGTACACCCTCCACATAGGAGGCAGAGACCTACCTTAACAAAGAGTCAAAAAGTCAAGTAATTAGCTGAGAAAATGAGCAAACAGCTGAGAAAAAAAGTTTGAGACTATAGAATCTTACTTGGGTGTCAAAGAAGATCGAAACATATAATCAGAAGAAGACAACAAAGTCAAAGCTACTACATCAAAAGTCTCCAAGAAAAATATGAATTGGTTGCAGGCCATGGAAGAGCTCAAAAAAGGATTTTTGAAAAGCAAGTAAGAGAAGTAGAGGAAAAATTGGGAAGAGAAATGAGAATGATGCAAGAAAATCATGAAAAACGAGTCAAAAGCTTGCTAAAGGAAACCCCAAAAAATACTGAAGAAAATAACACCTTAAAAAAGAGACCAACCCAAATGATGAAAGAGGTCCAAAAAGCCAGTGAGAAGAAGAATGCCTTAAAAAGCAGAATGGGCCAAATGGAAAAAGGGGTCCAAAAGTTCACTAAAGAAAAT
Organism: Notamacropus eugenii; assembly: GCF_028372415.1. Taxonomy (NCBI): domain Eukaryota; kingdom Metazoa; phylum Chordata; class Mammalia; order Diprotodontia; family Macropodidae; genus Notamacropus; species Notamacropus eugenii. The sequence goes on along the minus strand of NC_092875.1, from coordinate 134,044,016 downwards.
AATTCCTTAAAAATTAGAATAGAGCAAATGGAAGCCAGTGACTATGAGAAATCAAGAAGTTAAAAAAAAAAAAAGAATGAAAAAAATAAAACACAATGAGAAATATCACATTGGAAAAACAACTGACCCAGAAAATAGATCCAGGAAAGGTCATTCAAAAATTTTTGGACTACCTGAAAACATCATCTTTCAAGAAATCATTAAGGAGGGAGCAGAGCCAAGATGGCAGAGTAGAAAGACACACATACATAGGGTCTCCCCACACAGCCCATAAAATACCTGTAGAGAGAGACTCTCAACAAATTTTGGAGCAGCAGAAGTGGAGAACAACAGAGTGGAGGAGATTTCCAGCCCAGGGTGACCTGAAAGACCCACAGGAAACGTCAGTTGCACTGGACATGCAGCAGAGCGTGGAGCCCAGCCAAGCCCTGGCACGTGGCTTATGGCTTGTAAACAGCCCTCCAGGGTGGGATCTCCAGTCTCAGAATCCCCAGTCACAGCAACAGAGGGTCCACAGATCCCTCAACCCACAGGCACCAAAGGTCAGTGATGGGGGTTTTTCAGCTGGCTGGGAAGGGAGAAGGGCCTTCACATCAGGGAGGTGGCAAGAGTTCTCATGGCAGCCCCTACAGCAGCCTGAGACCATTGCTAGATCATAAAAACCCCTGGGGGCACTGAGGGAGCTGGTCTTTGTCTTGAACTGAATGGTGGCCCTACCCCCACAGCTTGACTGAATCCCACCCCCCTAGTGTTAGCTTGGTGGAACTGGAGGTCAGGTGCCTGTGGATAGGAAACGCTGCTAGGATTCTGGGCACAAAAATCTTTCCATGCTCCCAGACCAGTACACACTTGACTGTACCACCTTGGAGGAACTGATATCTTACAGGTCCCCAGAGTATACCCTACTCTTAACAAAGGACCCAAAAGTCAAGTAACTGGTCGGGAAAATGTCCAAAAGAAGGGAAAAAAATAAGACCATATAAGGTTACTTTCTTGGTGAACAGACATCTCCTCCCATCCTTTCAGATGAGGAAGAACAATGCTTACCATCAGTAAAAGACATAAAAGTCAAGGCTTCTGTATCCCAAAATTCCAAAATAAATATTCAGTGGGCTCAGGCCATGGAAGAGCTCAAAAAGTATTTTGAAAATCAAGTTAGAGAGGTGGAGGAAAAACTGGGAAGAGAAATGAGGGAGATGAAAGGAAAGCATGAAAAGCAGGTCAACACTTTGCTAAAGGAGACCCAAAAAAATACTGAAGAAAATAACACCTTCAAAAATAGGCTAACTCAATTGGCAAAAGAGGTTCAAAAAGCCAATGAGGAGGAGAATGCTTTAAAAAGCAGAATGAGCCAAATGGAAAAGGAGGTTCAAAAGCTCACTGAATAAAATAGTTCTTTCAAAATTAGAATGGAACAGATGGAGGCTAAGGACTTTATGAGAAACCAAGAAATCACAAAACAAAACCAAAAGAATGAAAAAATGAAAGATAATGTGAAATATCTCATTGGAAAAACAACTGACCTGGAAAATAGATCCAGGAGAGACAGTTTAAAAATTATGGGACTACCTGAAAGCAATGATCAAAAAAAGAGCCTAGACATCATCTTTCATGAAATTATCAAGGAAAATTGCCCTGATATTCTAGAACCAGAGGATAAACAGAAATGGAAAGAATCTACTGATCACCTCCTGAAAGAGATGCCAAAAGGAAAACTCCTAGGAATATTATAGCCAAATTCCAGAATTCCCAGATCAAAGAGAAAATATCACAAGCAGCCAGAAAGAAAAAAATTCTAGTATTATGGAAACACACTCAAGTTAACAGATTTAGCAGCTTCTACATTAAGGGACTGGAGGGCTTGGAATATGATATTCCAGGGGGTAAAGGAGCTGGAATTAAAACCAAGAATCAACTACCCAGCAAAATTGAGTATAATTCTTCAGGGGAAAAAATGGACATTCAATGAAATAGAAAACTTTCAAGCATTTTTGACAAAAAGTTAAGAGATGAACAGAAAATTTGACTTTCAAATTCAACACTCAAGAGAAGCATGAAAAGGTAAACAGAAAGGAGAAATTATAAGAGACTTGTTGAAGTCTTTACATTCCTACATGGAAGGATGATATTTGTAACTCATGAGACGTTTCTCAGCATTATGGTAGTTGGAGGAAATATATATATATATATATATACACACACACACACACACACACACACACACACACACATACACATAAATATGTGTATGAATACATACATACATATATACATACATATACATATACAAATACATATGCACACATATGACAGAGGGCACAGAGTGAGTTGAATATGAAAGGATATCTAAAAAATAAAATTGAGGGATGAGAGAGAAGATTGTACTGGGAGAAAGAGAAAGGAAGAAGTAGAATGTGGTGAATCCTCTTCCATAAAAGGGGCAAGAAAAGGGGAAGTGGAGGGGAAGAAGTGGGACGTGAGAGGGAATGAATGAACCTTAGTCTCATTGGATTTGGCTTAAGGAGGGAATAACATACACATTCAATTGAGTATAAAAATCTGTCTTACCCTACAGGAAAATAGAGGGGAAGTGAATGGGGGGGGGGAATTACAGAAGGGAGGGCAGATTAGGGGAGGAGGTAATCAGAAGCAAACACTTTTGAGAAGGGACAGAATCAAAATAGAGAATTGAATAAATGTGGAGGGAGGAGGATAGGATGGAGGGAAGTATAGTTAGTCTTTCACAACATGATTGTTATGGAAGTGTTTTGCATGACTATACATGTATAACCTATGTTGAATTGTTTGCCTTCTTAATGAGAGTGGGTGAGGAAGGAGGAAGGGAGAGAATTTGAACTCAATGCTTTAAAAACAAATGCTAAAATTTGTTTATACATTCAACTGGGAAATAATATATATAGAGAAAGGGGAAAATAAATCTATCTTGCTTTACAGGATGATAGAAGGGGAAGGGAATTAGAGAAGGGGAGGGATGTGATAGAAGGAAGGGCAGACTGGAGAAGGGGTGTTCAGAATGCATGCTGTCCTAGGATGGGGGAGTGGAGAGATGGGGAGAAAAGTTGGAACTAAAAATCTTGTGGAAGTCAAGGTTGAAAACTAAAAAAAGTTAATTAATAAAATAACATATAAAAAAATTGTAAAGGGACTAGAGCTATGTTTTCATTGGTATTGGAAGTTCCCAGAAGAGGAAACTCCTACTAATTCATGTTAACAGTTTCTTTCTTTCAGCATTAATGAGAGGCTTCTTATACCTTTTAGGTGCCGTAGACTCCTGTGGCAATCTAGCAAAACCTATTTTCTCAGAAAAATAAAGGTTTTAAATGAAAAAAAATACATCAAATCACAAAGGAAACCAAAAGGTGAAAATAAATATGTATTTTTTCCCCTCCATGTTCACTGAATCCTTGAAATATATATCCAGAACTCTAGTTTAAAAACCCTTGTCTTAGAGTTTCCTGTAAATATTTAGAGGTTAAGTGACTTGATGAGTTTTGCACAGTTAATTTGTACCAGAGGCAGGACACACACACACACACACACACACACACACACACACACACACACACAGGTATATACTAGATTTTAGTAAAGTATACAGCAAAATCTCTTGGTGTTCTTGTGAAAATATGGAGATTGTAGGCTAGATGGTTAGACAGGAAGAGGAAATAGAACTGATTCAATGAATGATGAGGGAGCAGGGAAGAAAAGGGAAACTGTTTATATAGTACCCATTATATACCAGATATGTGCTGTGTTATTTCACAATTATTATAGCATTTGATCCTCACACCAACCTTTCAAGGTAAATGCTGTTATCTTTATTTTACAGTTGAATCTGAAGTAGAGGTTGCAACTTGACCAAGGTTGCACAAGTAGTAAGTGTCTGAGACAGATTTGAACTCAGATCTTCTAGACTACAGACCTACAGTTCTATCTACTGTACAACACTCTACCTCTGTGATACCCTCCCTTCTGCCCCCTCAATCTCTCTCTTGAAAGTAGTGGTTCACCTAAAAGCATGGATTCCCAAAGTGGGTAATATCACCCCATGGGGGGCACTGGACCAATGGGGGAGTGGTAGTAGCCTTGGGTGCAATTGGAGGAGTGTTGAATAAAAATAATATGTTGGAGGAAGCATAAGAAAAAAGGGAAGATAAGAACATTTTGAAAAATATACGTTTCATCTGTTGTGTAATAGAGTTAAAGTCATAGGGATTATATTATTTTCCAAATAACACAAAATGCAAGTTATAACCCATCAGTGGTCAAATCCATTGTCACGTCTTAACAAGACAAATGTTGGCATGTGAGCATGTCATGCATTGTCAGGAAGTCCAGCGTACATCAGCAGGAAGATGTGTGTGTGTAATGACTTGTTTACAATACGCTGCTATATAGTTACATGATAAAATATTACAACATCAAAATTCCAATGCAGGAAAAACCCCACAAATATACAATAAATTATTAAAGTTAAGATATGTCAATTTTTTAATTTATATTTTTGAAATGATGCAAATTTAATAAAAACAATAAAGGATTAAAGAAAGTAGATTTTTGGAGGGAGGCACTGAGTATTTTTTAAGGGGGCTGTAGGCCACCTAAGTTTGGGAACCTCTGAACTAGACAATGTAATGAGGACTCAATGCTTATCACTGTGCTACTTACCATTTTATCAATGACTTAAATAAATATATTCTTGCCAAACTTACAGATAAAAAGAAGCTGAGTGGGATTGCTAACCACATCAGATAACAATCAGGTTTCAAATTCATTAGAATAAATCTAAAAATAAATATGTAAATTTTAAAACAGAAATTCTTACATTTGACTTTAAAAAACCAGCTTCTCAAGTATGACTGAGGAGCCAATGATGGTTAACGTGGAGAAGAGAATAGGGCAGGATTAAAGCTGTCTCTGTGGATGTTAGGAGTGATATTGGCATCCCTGCTCTTCCTCAAACATGTGACACTCCACCTCTTGATTGAGTGTTTTCCCTGGCTGTACTGCACTCTTAGGATGCTCTCCCTCCTCATTTCTGTCTCCAGATCTCTTTGTCTTTCTTCAAGTCCTATGTAAAATCACACCCCCTGTAAGAAGCCTTTCCTGACACCCCCCTCCCTAAGCACACAAACCTGTTCATGTTAGTGTCTTCCCTCTGTTGATTATCTCTAACTTGTCCTATCTAGCTTGTTTGTATGTGGTTGTTTAAAAGTTATCTTCTCCATTAGACAGTGAACTCCTTGGGGGCAGGTACTATCTTTTGCCTGTTTTCTATTCCCAACACTTAACACAGTGCTTAGTACATAGTGCAGAGTTATACCTCGAATAGACCTTTAAAATGAATTCCAAATCACCCTCACCTACCTCACATGATTTCAGAGTTGAGTCTCTTCTCTTATCCAGATTTTAAATGTATTTACTTATCACTTCATGAATTCAATCAATTGGCTGATATTTATTAAGCACCTACTATGTGCCAAGCACTGTCAGTGCTGGGGATAAAAAAAAAACAGGCAAAAGATAGTCCCTGCCTTCAAGGAGTTTGCAATCTAATGGAGAAGACAGTTTGAAAACAATTATGTACAAAGCAAGCTACATATAGAGTAAATTTAAAAAAAAAATGATTAATAGAGGAAAGGCACTAGAATTAAGCAGGGTTGGGGAAGACTTCCTGCAGAAGGTGGGATTTTAGTTGGGACTTAAATATAGACAGGAAGGTCCATAGTCAGAGCAAAGGAAAGAGTGTGTTCTAGGCTTGGGGGAATAACTCAAGAAACTGCCCAGAGTAGAGAGATGGAATATCTTCTTCATGTAACATCCAGGAAGTCAGTGTTACTGAATCAAAAATACATGCCAAAGAAATGAGTGAGAAGACTAGAAAAGTGGAAGGTTTTAGGTTATATAAGGCTTTGAATGCCAAACCAAGCATTTTGTTTTTGATCCTGGAGTCTATAGGGAATCACTGGAATCTATTGAGTAGGGGGTGAGACGATTGGATCTATGCTTAGAACAATCAATTCTGTGGCTGAAGAGAGAATGGATCGGAGGGGAGAGAGACACAAGGCAGACAGACTTACTAGAAGCATGTAGCAATAATCCAGGTATGAGGTGATAAGGGTCTGCACTAGAGTGGTGGCAATGTCAGAGAAGAGAATGAGGTATATACAAGAGAAATAGGTAAATACTCTATCATAGAGATTACATCCCAAACAAATATCTTCTCATTCTGATTAATGTTTATCCCCATTTTCCCCCCAAATTCTCCCAAATTCTAGACAAATGATGCATGCTTTATCCTTTCTTCCTCCTGTTCAGTTCTAGGCACAGCCCACTTCCTGTCTGCTGTGTGTGTGTGTGTGTGTGTGTGTGTGTGTGTGTGTGTGTTCATCTTTTGTTGCTGAAGAAGACCATGCCATCAGATAAATGATGACGTGACTTGCCCTTGACTTGGTTCTGAGTGAGGGAGGGCTGTGCAGGTCACCAACCTCACTTATCCTCCAGAGCCATCTGAATCCAGTGACTAGATATTCATAAGGATGACTAGAGGTGACCCAGGATGAGGCAATTGGGGTTAAGTGACTTGCCCAAGATTACACAATTAGTGAGTGTCAAGTGTGAACTTGAACTCAGGTCCCCCTGACTCCTGCACTGATACTCTATCCACTGCACCACCTAGCTGCCCGTGTGTACAAATGCAGATAGATGAATGAACTTCCATGAACTATTGATCTTATAATGGCTCCTTAAGGTCAGGACTACTTTTTAATTTTTTTTAATCTTTGAATCTCCTGTATCTATCACAGTGTTTTAATACAATAGGCAGCTAATAAATAGGTTTAGGACTTATCACTTTCTCTTATAGAAGTTTAACTAGTATAATTTAGTATCCAGAAATAGAAAGCTAAAAGAATCCAGAAAACAACAGTCAAAAGAAATAAAAATACTTGGTCTCTTTCCCAAGTGAAAAGACATGGTAGCCAAGGGCAATCTAAATTTACATGACAAACTAATTTTTAAATCAGGAAAAAGAAAAAAATAACAAGGGAATCCAGTCATTTCACTTAAGACCTAAATCTGATCATATCAGTACTTATTGTGTGTGTGTTTGTCCTTCATGCCAAAGAAGACCATGCCATCAGTGAAATAATGACATGACTTGCACTTGACTTTGTTTTGAGTGAGGGAGAGTTATGCAGTTTAGAAAGAAAGAGAATGACCAAGTTGGAAAATAGAACCATTTTTAAATTGCTAAGCAGTGCAGCAAAGTTGGCTTGGTATCACTCTACAGTTTCAAGACTTGAAATATTTAGATAATAAGAAAAATTTCAGTTAAAACATATATTTTAGCTTTAGAGACTTTCACAACAATAATTAACACAAATTCCAAATAATACTAAAACAAAACAAAGGCAAAAATATTTCTAGGAAAATTCTGCCTACTTTGGGGGTGAATTTTCTATTTAAACGTTGGCTTCATCTTGTTTAAAGACTCACAGATTTGAAAATATATTTGGCTGGATGCTACTTTGGCAATTGTTCATTTCCAGAGGTCAGACTGGTTCAGGCCCAACTTTGAATCATCACTGGAAGCAGATATTAGCTTTGATCCAGATCAATCCCAGAAAATCTGATCTAGCCCTTAGTTGTCCTCTAATTAGAGACCATCTGAGAGGCTACACTTATTCTATGACTTGCCCAAAGGTCTGGATCTACTCCAGCATCATAAGAGAGGGCTTTACTGTACAAAATCAAATCAGACATACAAGAATGAGGCTAAATTAGATCAGCCTTTAGAATCAACACACTACTCACTCAGGCATTTGTTTCAGCGTTTGGCACTATATCAAAGCACACACAAGATCAGCCAGCTTATTTGCTACTGATTTATGGGACCATACCAAGCAAAAATAAGTCTTCATTTAAAAAAAATTTAGTAGGAAATAATAGCTCATATTGGTGTAATTTGGTATAATGGATCACATTTATATACATATATATGCACATATGTGAGTATAGTATTATATGTGTATCCAGCATAATATTGCTGTCCATAAAATGTGCAGATCTAAACAATACCATGAAATGGGTCTGTGAACTATTTAATATTCCAAAGTCTCCCACATAATCTCCTGGGAAACTAGTTCACAGAATTCAAAATATTTGAAAAACTTCAAATGTACTATATTTGTATCCAAAATTTCCCCTCACTATGAATTTTTAAAATGTTTGTCCAGTGATGGGACAGAATCAGTTACCAATAAAAGCATTTTGTTTTTTTCAGAAACACAGGATTCTAATTAAAAAAAAAATAAGGTTTTAGTTCCATCTCTATTAGTAACCACCTGCATGGATCTAGGGAAGACATTTTCATTGAAAAAAAGTTTTATTGATGCTCTTTGTATTTACAAAAGTCATTTCCTGCCCCTACTCCAAACTGAAACCTTTTTTGTGGAAAAAAAATTAACAAAATACAGTTCATATAAGAATTGTTTCTGATAATGTATACAGTGTTCTGTCAAACATGTCCCCATCTGTCTCACATGATGCATGGTTCTTATCTGTTCTCTAGGAACTTTATTACTTTTTTAACTTCGATTTTGACTTTATTTTAATTATTTTTGCATTTTCATTGTATTGATTCTGAAGACTGATTTTTTTTTTGGTTTTTCTTATTTTTCCTTACAAATATAACAATTTATCTCTAAATTCCTCATGTTTTCCATTGCTTAATGAACAATAATATTCTGTTACATATACATGACATATTTTTCCCCTGCTATATCCTAATCCATGGACAACCACTTTGTTTTCAATTCTTTGGTATCATAATGAGTATTGCTACAAATATTTTAGTAGAGAATGAGGAAGGGAAAGGGATAAATCATTTATGTGCCTACTGTGTACCAAGCACTGTGCTAAGTAGTTCACAAATATTCTCACTTATTATTTAGTAAACATCTCAACCTAAATTTGAACTCACATATTCCTGACTCCAGAACCAACGATGTGTGCCACTCATCTGCCTTTTAAATGGAAAATTATTTTTTTAGACAATTCTTTACTAAACATTTGTTTCTGTCTTGGACTTCCTTGAGGAATCCTGTAGTGGGATCATTAATTTATAAGATATAGGTAGCTCTTCGGATGGCCAGATGAGGAAAAACAAGTAGCTCAACAGGCCTCCAGAAAACAAACAAATGAACAAGCAACCATTACCATAAAACAAAACAAAACAAAAAATCTACCATGCCAAATTATGATCAAGAAATTCAATAAGAAACTAAAGTAAGTGACTTTATTGGCACTAAATCTGCACAAAAAGTAACCAGCAATAGGAAAAGGGCCCACCAAAAAAGCCAGCATCAAGATTTAGGCAAAGAAGCCAGAAGTCTACAAGCATGATCAATGACCAGTGACGCTAGTCTAATTGCCGTGCCTTGAACAAGATATTCCATGTCTTGACTTTGATCATTTTTTTCTCTCCTTCATGCCAAGAATGCTTTCCCTCTTTATCTCCCCCTCCTGTCTTCCCTAACTTTCCTCAAGTCCCAGTTAAAATCTCACCACCTGCAGAAAGCCTTTTCTAGTATTCCTGAATATTACTGCCATCCCTCTGTTATTTATAACTTATCAACAACTTGTTTGTTCATTAGGTTAACTACCAAGAAACCACAGTAAGCATCACACAAGACCTGGCAATTGTTCACATCAATAACTTGTTTGCATGTTGTCTTCCTCATTAGACTCTGAAATCCTTGATAGCAGAAATTATCTTTTGCCTTTCTTTGTATGCTTGACATGCAGCACATTGCCTGGCACAGAGTAAGTACTTAATAAATGTTTTAATATATTTGAAAGTTTATTTTGTTTAATATTACATGTCAAATGTAATATTTACATTTTACAATTACATGTAAAATTTTTAGACATTAATTTAAAAGAATTGAACTCCAAATTCTCTCCCTCCACCACCTCTTGAGAAGGCAAGCAATATAATAGCAATTATACATGAGAAATCATGCAAAATATATTTACATATTCTTAATAAACGTTTTGACTGACTTACTTAGAAAGGACCATGAATAGCAAAAACCAGTCTGATTATAGTAGCACTTATATTTTCACAACCTTTTCCCAAGTCCTTACCATTCCTGTCCCAAGACAAATTCCTTGGCTCTGATGCTACAGCATTGTAACTTCAAAGATCCAGGGGCTAGGGGTCAGAGTGGGGAAGGAACTAGCTCTGAGAGGTAGATGTCAGCAGACAGCCATAGAAGTGATCCAGATCAAGACAAAGCTTGCAAAAATGCAACAGAGATTAGTGACATTCCCTGGCACAAAGTCCCAATTTAAGAACTATGTCTAAAGATATAAGAAAGCACAAGAAGATACAAACAAACATAAAGAATTAAAAGTGATCTCAAAGATTTTCTAAAATCTAACCTAGTCAAGAGGGTAACATATTGGAAGCTGAGATTTAAAGCAGAAAAATATTTTTTTTCCACAAAGACTACATGAATTCCTTGAAGAAATGAAGCAAGAGATGAAAGATGAAATAGAAACTCCAAAGAAAGGATTTGGAAGGAGAATATCTTAGAAGAGGAAGCAGCAAGCTTTACTGAACTAATAGATGCTCTAAAAAGTGGCATAAACCAAATAGAAACCAATGACTCCATGATATAGAAAATAATATTACACCAAAATGAAAAGATTGAAAATATAGAAGAAAAAAATGATTTAAATTCTTTAAAACAGGTCAAGTAGAAAGAAACAAAGAATTATTTGATTCCATGAAAAATATAATTAAAAAAAACTCGCTATCAAGGAATTATAGTAAGAATCACACAAGACCTGGCAATTTCTACTATATATGAGAGAAAATCTTGTAACTAAGTATTCTTAGAGACAAAATAGTTAAGGTTACAGCCAGGAATAACTTATTCCTTCAAAGCTGAGTATAATCTTATAAGAGGGAAAGCACCTTCAATGGAATTGAGTTCTTTTAAGTTTCCCAGATGAGAAGACCAGAGCTAAGTGGAAACTTTAAAATTAAAATAAATGCAAGACTCAATCAAAACCTACAAAAGTAAATTTTTTCAAGCATCTGAAAGGAGCTCTATGTTGATTAAGAGCTCAGGTTCTAATGGAGGGAGAAGAAAAGTTTCTTTTCAGAATCTTAACATGAATTTAAAAAAAAAGGGAACATGGTAATAAAAAGGAAATATAAAGGAAAAATAGAGTGCCTGGGGAAGAATTGTTTCTGTTCAGAAAATGTGAAAAATGGAAAGAAAAGGGAAAGTAAAAGTATTACATCAATAGAGAAAGGAGAAAGGGGGGGAAGACTTACTATTTATCATAACTGGAGTGTTTCAGAAGTAAAGTGTACAAATGGAAGAAGTGGTAGGGCAAAGGGTGTCAGAGGAATATAACTCTAATCTGAAACCAGACAAAGGAAGGGCTGATTCACACTCAGATACACAGTCATGTACTCCCATGTGCGTGCACATGCACACACACACAAATATGAATTTCATGTTGAAATATATCAGACTCAACATGGAAACAAGTGGAGATGAAGATTGAGATGGAAAAGGAAACTTGGGAGGGAATAGTCTCTAGCAAAATAGGTCCCATAGTGGATAGATAATTGGGTCTGGTGTCAGGAAGTCCTGAATTCAAATTTAGCCTCAAACATCTACTACATATGTGACTCTGTGCACATCACTTACCCTTTGTTTGCCTTGGTTTTCAGATCTGTAACATGGGGATAATGATCACACATATCTTGCAAAGTTGCTGTAAGGTTCAAATGAGATAATAATTGCAAAGCATTTACAATGCCTGCCACAAGTGCTATATGTCAGCTGCCATTATCATTATTATTCTCCCAAAGAAAGGGTTAAAATGAAAACAAAGGGGAAAAAAGCAACTAATTAGGAACTAAATGGGTGACCATCAATTGGGGAAAATGTTTGAACGTATTGTGTTATATGAATACAATGGGATGTTAGTGGTTTTAATGAATTATGAGAGATGGTTTTAGAGAGTCCTATGAAATATTGATACAGGATAAAGTGAGAAGAACCAGGGGAACAATTTGTATGTTGACAAAATACCAAGAAAACTATCCTTGAAAGACTCTTAAAAAAAAAAAAAAACCAAGACTAGTACACAAAAGACCATTGTGTAGATTTGTTGTGATGACTATGCTTATTATAAAGTGTTTTTTTTTTTTATTGTAATATTGCATTTGGGAATCTAAGGGTGATAATTGAAAGTGGGATGGAAGAGGGAGGGAAGGAGAAAGAAAATATGGAAGGAAGAAAAGGAAGGAAGGAAGAAAAGAAGGAAGGAAGAAAGGAAGGAGAAAGAGAAGAAAAAGCAAAATAGAGAGGTAAAAGGAAAAATGGCCAATGATTTTTTTTAAGCATACAGAGTATTACAGAATGTATTTTAGAAGGAAACAGAAAAGCAGGACAGTATTGAAAGTAACAGCTTAAATTTATTATATACCTTTAAAAAAATGGTACGGATTAAAAAGTTTAGTTTCTTATATACAATCCTCTCTTTTTATTCTGCTTTACAGATAGAAATACATATGTGAGGAATTTTATATATATATATATTCATATATATTTATATATATGTATACATACTCAATAGACAAACAGATATCTTTAAAAAAATTGCCTTAAACTTGTAGTTGTGAAAAGAAATTGGATATCATTCTCCTTTATCTTTTTAAAAACGGCATTTAAAAAAATATATTCAGACCTTTTATTTATTTTGAGCTTATCATACTACATTGTGAAAAATGTTAATCTAAAACTAATTCTGTCAGACTGCTTTCCTGGCTCCTCTCCTGGCCCCTCTCCTGGCCAATCTTTTCAAAGGGGGAGGACTCCCTCAGTAATATTCGTAATATTCATCAGATTATCTAACTTCTAACTACTGTATTCAGTTGCTTCTCTTTCTTGTTTATCTCGTCTGCTTCATTGCACTTTCTTTTTATCAATATCAACTAATTTGAATAGCCATGTTAAGATAGAGTTGTAATGTAATTTGTGGGTTGATAATAGAAAGTCCTTTCCATTTATGCTTTTTCTTTCACTATTTCCCTTGAGGTTCTATAACTAGATAAGTTTTGTTATTTTGCCTTGTTCAAAAAAGAAAAACTATCTCCTTGATGATTTTTGATCAATAGGTAATATAAACTAAATCTATAAATTCATTTAGATAGGATTGTCTCTTATTACACTGAGATAGCCTCATGTTCAGTGAATCTCTAATCATACATATCCTTTTATTTCGATAAAGGAAATTTATGATTGCATTTTTGAATCTTGTGGGTGTGTATATTGTGAAGTTAATTTCTAGGGTGAGGGTGTGAGTGTGTGTGTGTGTGTGTGTGTGTGTATGTGTGTGTGAACTGTGCTTATATAAAATAAAATGATGTAATTATCTTTTTCTTTTCTTTTTTATTCACCTGGTATAAAAATGCTAAGAACTTTTGTGGATTCGTGTTATAACCTGTTGCCTTGCTGATTCCATTAACAAAGTGGGCATCACATTATCAGCTTTCAATTATTCAATGTGCTAATTTACTCAGATTTTCTAGCTACCTCATCATAGCGTCTGTAGATAGGATAGCTTTATCTTTTCTTGCCAATGATTTTGTTATTGATTTTGTCTCTAGTCTTGTTACTGAACTTAATCTTTTCTTTGATTGACCTGATTTCTCATCTGTAAGAGATTGAAATAGAGGACTTCTAATGTTCTTTCTAAACATAACATTCTACTGATCATTTTTATTGTGATAATTTTAAAGCAAAATAATATCAAATAAACAATTTATAAGAATGGATTTGATTACTATCAATTTGTTTATAATTAATTTGGACCATGATTCAAATCTTTCATTAATATATATATTTTGCTGCTATAACCAAAAATCTGTCTCAATGGTGAGCCTCCTCAAAGTGCTTTCAAAGTTTCGTTCCTCAATGATGGAAAACATTCTCAGATATACATAAGTATTCAAAAAATCTTAGTAACGTTTTAAATTACTAAAGAACATATAAAGTGTGTATATTTTTTAATATGATATATATATATACATGCACACAAAGACATGTAGATAGATAGACGGAAAGATAGAAAAGCATTAATACTTTAAAATGGTGCTAACACTTTTATGATATCCTGTAAGTATATTTATATGCATACATATACACACACACAGACATGTTAAGCTTATGTAATGTATGTATATATTTCTATACATACCCTTCGATATTTTAAAAGTATACTGAGACTTTTGTAACATAAGTATGTAAATACACATGTGTATGTAGGCAAACCATGAATATATACACGTTTATATACAAATAGTATGAATGGATTTATTTGCATATATTATTTTATCACTGCAAAAGCAAGATAAATAATATGAAATAATTTGTTTCCTTTATCTACTCACTTTAGCTACTTATCCAATGAAATTGGCTATTCTAAATAGGTTATAACTTATAAAATTGGTAATATGTTTGTTTGACTATGTGATAAGAGTGAAGAATAACAAATAGATAGCCTGAATGTATTGCATTGGTATTCACAAAAAATTAAAATATTAAGAGAGAAAAAATCTCCAGTTCACAGATATATCCTTTATGAGAGAGTTATAGAAAGGCATTTACAAGAGGACATGGAATGTGAAAGTGTGGACAGTTTTGGTGAAAAAAAATAACCTCTTTGCTGAGATGGCAGGAATCTAACTATAAATATATGAAGAAGTAGAAGATTAGGTTCTCTATCTTCATCTAAGATCTAGGACAAATTGACATTACATTATTCTATTTTTTTTTAATCTAGTACCCATCTACTTTAGCTGGAAGCATTTTCTTTATCCTTTTTTCTCCCTTTCTTTTTTTCTTTCTCTATCTCTTTCTTTCTTTCTTCTTTCTTTCCTGTTTCATTCTCCCTTCATTCTTTCCCTTCCTCCTTTTTCCTTCTTTCCTATCTTCTTTCTTTTCTATTTTCTTTCTTTTCATTCTCATTTCTCTACCAAGTTGACACTTTCCACTTTGTAAAGCATAAAGAAGAGCTTATCTGGAAGCTCTTTCCCCATAACATGTAGCTTGCACAGTGTCCTGATTCCTTTTCATATCTGGAGTTCTTTAGTTGAAATATATTCACAAGTGAATAATTTGTATATGAGATTTATTGGTCATAGTAAGTAAATAATGGATGCACATATGAGCATTCAATCATTATTAAGATTCATAAGTTTTTAAAAATGAGTTGCAAGAATCTTTCATTTGCCTGACCCTTCCACAGAAGAAATTCATTAACAGTCAGGGAGGTATTACTTTTATAAATTATTCCTTGTTGTCTTTTTTATCCAAATGTCATAACATTTGGCTCTCAAAAAAGTGGTCTTATTCATGAGCCAATTAAATCATTTGCTTCCTGCCCATCAAATGTTCTTTTTTTTTCTTCTTCTAACCCTTTTCCCATATATAAAACCTCATGGGCAATGTTTATCACATATTCACTTCAGATTCTAAAAAGAACTTTCACTATCATACTCATTATTTTACCATATTGGCTATGTTTTCTCCCCTAATATTTTTTGTATTAAACAGAAATATGATCTATTATAATGTTATTCTACACCACAGTGGATATGCCATAAGTCTTAGTGTAGTTTCAAGTACATAACTTTATTTGTTGTTTTTTTCTTTTCAAAAAGAGTAATAATTTTAGAGGTCTATATTAGGGGCTGTTCTGTTTGTTGAACAATTTGGCAAATTTCCATTATCATATTTTTGCATTAAAATGTAGTCCTCATTAAGCAGGAAATTAATTGTGTATGATTAATAGCTATTCCATTTTCCCAGCTGCAATTCTTAACCAACAGTTTCAACATGAGCTTGAATAGACAATTTCAGTGAAATGTAAGTTTCTGGCTTTATTGCTCTCAAAAGATTTTATGTTATGGACTGTTGATCTTCACATTATACAATTGTGGCTTATTTCTTCTAAAAGTTTGTTAGCTGAATTGATTCCCATTTTGTTAAGTATGTTAAGTCCATTCCTTTAACTAGCTAATAGAATAAATGCTAAGAATATTGAATTTCAATCTTCTTCACATTTGTTGATTGCAAAAAGAATTTTAACTCAGTAGAATATAGCAAGGTCTTGAATATAACTCTATCAACTGTAAAACCTTTACAATGAGTCAGAGTTTCTTGTGTTTTAGCTACTCTCTGGCCTATGTTAGACATTCCTAGAAGATGCATTGTCACATTGAAGGTACCATGATAGTAAGCTAAGATACCAGATTAAGATTGTAGGTGGTACAGTGAATAGAATGCCAGACCTGGAGTCAGGAAGACTCATCTTCTTGAATTCAAATCTGGCTTCAGATATTTATTAACTGTGTGACCCTGAGCAAGTCACTTAACCCCCTCTGCCTCAGTTTCCTCATGTATAAAATGAGCTGGTGAAGGAAACAATAAACTACTCCAGTATGTCTGCCAAGAAAACGCCAAATGGGGTTGCGAAGATTTAGACACAAACAAAAAAAAAATGACTGAGGAACAATACTTATCCAAAATGTATTGCCATCGAAACTTTGATTGTTTAAATGGTAACATTAAAATGTTTAATATAAAATTCAGCAATAGCTAGATGTGGCATAAAAGTTATTGTCATTAAAAATATTTAACTCAAAAAAAATTCTTGAAATATACCTTTTCCCAGTTTTCTAACATAAATGTTCTTGTTAAATTTGTATTAAAGCTTCTAAAAATCAGTAACAGAATTGCTATCCCTCCCATAATATGAATTTTCCATCTAGGTGGTACAGTGGATAGAGCAGTAGTTGCAAGTTTCTTTGGTTTACTTGTTTTTGATTGTGTTTTTAATCAGTAGAGTTTCCTCCAATTCAGTTTCCCTTCTGTCTTGAAGTACTAGCTAGGTGGTGCAGTGGATAGAGCACCAGTGCAGGAGTCAGGAGGATCTGAGTTCAAATCTTACCTCAGACACTTGATGCTCACTAGCTGTGTGATCTTGGGCAAGTCACTTAACCCCAGTTGCCTCATCCTGGCTCATCTCTAGTCATCCTGATGAATATTTGGTCACTGGATTCAGATGGCTCTGGAGAAGTGAGGCTAGTGACCTGCACAGCCCTACTTCACTCAAAAACAAAGTCAAGTTCAAGTTATATCATTATTTCTCTGATGGCATGGTCTTCTTCTGCCACAAAGGACAAGCACACACACGTCATGAATTTTCCTAATGGACACTTCTGACAGTCTTATTTTAAGACAAATTTTTACCAAATAAAATACATTAACTAATGAAAGCTCTTTTAAGGCAAGAGCAGGTTATCCTTTGTTATTATTATTGATATTCCCAGAACAATGCATGGTAGATAGTAAGTATTGATAATCATTTCAGAATATTTGAACCCCAATAAGGGTCAAAGCCTGAACTAATCAACCAGATATTCTTTGCTTTGCTCTAAAAATGCCCTTTCCTGGGTCAGCAACTTTGAGACCAGATGAGGCTGACCAGCAGTATTCTTTCTGTTCATGCCTGCAACCAGAATAGTGGGACTTCTCTTATTTTGGTATCCTAGGGGCATATGCTATATAGGGAAAACACGTATATCCCGGGATCATGACTAACACTACTTCATCAATTGTCTTGTACATATGGAGACCATAAATCTGAGGGACACAGACACCCTGGAATTGTCCTAAAACATACAAAAAACTTGTCATTCTTCTATCAGACAGTCAGAATTCACATTCTGGATCCTTGTACTTACATGTTTGCTAGCTTCAGCTAACTTTAAGGGCATAAACAATATGAATTTATTTATTACCTAACCTGTTTGCCTCTTTTAACCAAACTTTCAGCTCGACAGTATTTAATAATCACTTGTTGATTGATTGATAGAGTTCTTCTAACAGAAGACCTTATGCATTTGCATATGTATAAAGTTTATTAATTTATGTATAAGTGCACATGCAAATATATATTATATAAATGTATGTATATATATGCATATGTATGTGTAAATTATATGCACTTTATACATTTTTAGGAAATTAAATTATGCTTATCCCAGAATTAAAAGTAAATAAAATATGCTCACATATATTCATATATATCACAGCTAAGAGTTTTCAGAGTTTTAAAGCATTTTGCAAGAATCATCATTTTAATCTGTAATTATGGATTCCAAGGACATTCATTACAAAGATTCAGCAAAACATATGGTCTTAGTTGTTAATAACAAAACATTAACCCAAACTCAACCAAAATACCCCTGGTCTTCTGTGGGAAAGTGACTTCAAAGTTATAAATATTTACTTATTCAAATAGAGGTTGTTTAAAAGCAAAATATGTTTAAAAAACTGATATGTGGTAATATCTAAGTCATCTGTTTAAAAAAGATTTTATTGAAATAAGAATAACTCTGGTGAACAAATTAAAAAAAAAAAGATACCTAGAGTTAATAAACTATTTAGCCATAGGTGAACAAAACATTTTAGATGACATTTGAACAATATAACGTACAATAATTGTTTTTTTTTTGGGGGGGGGGGAGGCAATCAGAGTTAAGTGACATGCCCAGGGTCACATAGCTAGTAAGTGTCTGAGGTTAAATTTGAACTCAGGTTCTTCTGACTCCAGGGTCAGTGCACTATGCACTACACCACCAAGCTACCTCTACATTAACTTCTTATAATATTTGGATCTCAAAAGTAAAATGTAATCCTATTCCATAAGATGTCATTCATTCAGCAAACATCTTAAAAATGTGCTATGTGCAAAGCACTGTGTCAGATATTGGGAATACAAAGATTAAATATGATATAAGAAGTTCCACTTCTTAAGATTTTATGAATTAATATGGATGTAAATCTTTTATGAATATCTTGTGATAAATATGTATAGTTAATGTGGGTGAAGAAATCAAAATTCCTTTAATTTTTAGTGAAGAGAATATCACATATGATAAATTTACATGACAGATCCATATCATGGGAAGAAGCATCGTCTGACCATAGGATGGAGTTTGGAATACAATGAACTCCTTTTATATACATGACTTCCAATACCCTGATAATCCTGTAGCTGGTACCACATCTATTTTGCTGATGGAATTTGTAAGAAAAATTCACTATCTTATCTTCACACCTTGTTTGACAGGCCCAACTAATATTTATTTAGAGTCAACAATCCTCCCTAATCCAGAACTGCTAACAAAGTGTGAAAGTTAGTATAGCTATTAGACACTGCAAATAAGAGATCAGAGCAGGAGGATTTGAATATTCAAAGAGTAAGTATGGAGTTACACAAGGGAGAATTTCTTCTGTCTAGAAAAGAAAACAAAATAGCCATGGAGCATTTGTCTTTGTCCCTAGTGTAGTAGGACGTCAACAGAAACTTAGTGATTGATGGAAAACTTTAAAAAATTTACTGTGTAAACATGTTTGCATTACAGAGAGCTATGCTTATACTGAATAAAAACAACTACCACACCCACATGCAAAGCTCCTTCTCCCATGTCACCCCATGTCTAGAATGGTTGCTGTCCTCATCTAGCTTTTGGAATCCCTTACTTGAAGACCTCTCAATCACGATATTTTTTCATGAAGCCTGTCCTAATCTCCTGGCTACTAGGGGACCCCTCTCAGAAGTACCTTGTGGTCTTTCTGTATACATTCCATGTATATATGTGCAAATTTTGTCTCTTCCATTTGAATGTAAGCTTCTAATGGATGGGATTTTTTTCATTTTTATCTTTGTATCTCCATCTATTAGTCTGATGACTCTCAATTATTTAAAGCTTAATAAATTATTGTTTATTTGATTGACTAACAAAATGCTTTTTTATCTAAATTACCTCTTAGGGAAAAAAAAGCAATAGAGCAAAGTATAGAATTGAGTAGCCATATAGAACTAATAGCAAGGTATGAGTGTGAGAGCTGGATTACAAGGAAAGCAGAATTGTTGCTTTCAAATTATACGTGATATCTTTGACAGTCCCTTGGATGGCAAGGAGGACAAAGCAGTCAATATTTAAAGAAATTAAATCAGGCTATTCAGTAGAAATTGAAATAATGAAGCTGAAGCTTAGATACTTTGGTAACATAATGAGAAGATAGGACTCGCTGGAAAAGACCTTGATGTTGGCAAAGATTGAAAGTAAAGGAAAAGGGCATAGCAGAGATGGTTGACATGGAGATAGTTGAGATGGATAGATAGTATCATGGAAACAATTAACACGAAGTTAGAGAGACTTTGAGAGACAGTAGAGAATAGAAGGGCCTGGTGTGCTATGGTCCATCAAGTCACAAAGAATTGTGCAACACATACAACTGAGATCTCATAAGGTGCTTTTTCAGGCACAGAACAGGACAGAAAAATATCATGTCTTTGGTCTCATTTCTCTAGTATTCAGCTCCTCAGGAGCATCTACCATTATCTCCTCCCTTTTCCCAAGACTTCTTGGGGGCATTTGATTTGCTTTTATCCTTTTTTTTCCCATTACAAATCTTCACACTTTGATATTTCTTGTATAAGCAAATAAATTCTGCCCTTTCTTCCAGTACAGCTCTAAAACAAAGTTGTCTGTTACACATCGCATATTTAATAATTTACCTTCTGACCATGCTAGGCAGAATCAGAATTCTCTCCCTTGAGCCAGGTTTTCTGATTCTTGAAAAAGGTACTAGATTTAACATAAAGTTTATGGATGTATAGCTCTTTAGAATTTCCACCCCACCCATGCCTTTGTAGAATGCTATCAATTTTTCCACAGGAGTATACTTTTTCAAGTTTAATTTTAAGGCTTCACAAGTCTGATCCTACCTAAAACATTTATTTCTTTGACGTGTACTTCTCTTCCTTTTCATTTACTCCAGACAAGCAATTCTTTCCTCTGTCCATTGTAGTACTTCTTCTATCACTGTTTCTTATTTTAGATGCTGATGTCCTTAAAATCAATTTTTACTGGGCATTTTATAAGTTATGCCAACCTGAAAACTGATTTTTTCAGGGATTTCTCTTTAGTCAGTTACAATCATGTGGAAACAAAACTTGGGAGAAGGGTGAACTATATAAGTATGTTTCTCCCTTCTGTCAAATGAATTACTATTCTAACAATATCAAAATCAAGTGCTGTTTCATAAAACCAATTTCTACAAGAGATGATTCAGCTGAAATGGTTAAGGGAAATATGGATTTCTTCATTATTCAGAGTTCCTGAATCGCTACTTGATCCACTGATATTCTGGGTGTAACAAGGTAATTGATTAAGAACATATCGCAAAGCTGAGAAAAGAGGACATTCTACCAACTATTCAATTTATGCACATTTATTTTGGGGAGGATTGGTAAGGGAAAGAAATTATCATACTTTCCTCTCTAGTATCTTAAGACTAAGATCTTAGATGACTAAAATATTCTGTTAACATGTCAGTTTTAGGCTTTTTAGATGACTATTGGGAGAGGCACAAAGATCTAGGCTGTTTGACAGATTGACTTTTCTACTCAGTGTGACAGCTAAATTTAATGACCTTAGGTCTGAGTTTCAAGGAACAAGAAACTTGAACATGATCGGATTGATCAAAAGGTAACCTTAAAATGAAACTGGATGGCAAAGTTCCAAAAGGGTTCTTTTTTAATACTTCCCCAGACTTCCATGCAGAGACAAAAGGAGACTCATAATTCATAATGCAGATACAATTTTTTTCTTTGGAACATACTAGATTTTTCCTACTTAACTTCTCAAGCTAGTAGACCAATAGTTGTTCAAGATGTCAGTAAAATTGCTAATCATACTGGAAATACCTTCAAATTAATTGTAGCTGTCCTGGAAATAGATACCATTATATTCTAAGTAAACATGCTTTTATAGATACTTTTGGCCAGATCTGCATCTGTAACTGGGGGATGCAACCTCTATCCACAAAAAGTGCTTACTTACAGGTAATGTATGATTTCAAACAAACTGAATTCCAAACTATCAATATGTGAGATTTTAAGATAATATTAATAAAAAAAAAATATGTTCTCAAATTTCAAATCTAATTTAGTGTGCATTTAGAAAGTGCCCACTAGGGTTAAATCACTAAGCTAGATGCTGAGGATACAAAGGCAAAACTAAAATTAGCTTCTTTCATTAAGGAGCTAAAATTCTACTGTGAGGTGGAATTGAATTATAGAGGTGAGAAACCTGCAGACTTGAGGCCACATGTGTCCTTCTAGGTCCTCAAGTGCTGCCCTTTGACTGAATCCAAACCTCACAGAACAAATTCCCTTAATAAAAGAGTTTGTACGGTAAAACTTGAATTCTGTCAAGACTACACCCAAGGATCTAGAAGGCCATGTGTGGCCTCAAGGTCACATGTTCCCCACCCCTGATGGGAATGATACAGTAGGTAAATAGGTAGGTACAGTTATCCCTTCCACTTATGATCTTTCCCATCACGATTTTTGATATATCATAACTCTGCATAAAAAATTAAATGGGAATTTTGGGGGAGTTTTGTGGAAGCCACAGATGACATGTTAAGGACAGCAGATGACACAGAAAAAATTTAGAAACTCAGAAACACATAAAATATATGTAAAGTATCATATAAAAGCAATTTAAATTTTACAATGAGGTACTGTAAACACCCCATAAAAGAAAAATTTAAAACTTCACACTTCTTTGGTATGAAGAGAGGGCCAAAAAATTTTACTTAGATTTTCCAGGTTGTGGGGCACCATGTCCCTAACCTCCCCATCATGGAAGGAATAACTGTATATTCAGGATTATAAAAGAAAGTATTGGCATCTAGGACAATTAAAAACAGCTTCCCATAGGAGGTGGTAACTTGCCCTGAGAACTGAGGTTAGAGATTCTAAGAAATAGAGGTGAGGAAGATGAACATTCCAGATATAGGGAATAGCCCATGCAAAAGGTCAAGGACAAGTTTAGGAAAAGCAAGTACATTGGTTTGGCTCAAATGTAGAGAATAAGAAGAGCAGTTGTATGAAATAAGGCAGGAAGAAAGCTCATGAGCAGTGTGAGGGCAAGCACTGTTTGTTTTGTTTTTTTTTTCCCTGTTTGTTTTTATTTTGTTCATTTTTTTGCCTTCCTTGGTATCTCTAGCACTAAGCTCAGTGCCTGCCACATAATAGTTAATAGGTGTTTAATAAATACTTATTGAATTGATTTAAGATCCTGAGAGGCTTTAAATGACAAGTAGAAGAGCTTGTATTTTATCATAGATGCCTATCTCAGTCTCCTTGTTTTCATTTTTTGATCCACAATAACTAAGGCAACCTTTGCAAAATGTCCTCAGTCCTTCAGGGGGAAAAAATCTATATAAGTCATTTAGTTTTCATAAATAATTTTCAAGGGTTTATTTATAAAGTAGTTGAGAAACATCGATTGACACTGAACAATATGAGACTATATAACAATGGACTCATTTCTGTTAAATAAAAGATGAACTTTTATTTTTTATGACTTCAAAGCAAACTGAATCTAAGCTTGAAGGCCAGATGGATGGTATGGGGACTGAAAAAGTTGGGTAGGATTTTTAAACTAGAGGAGGGGAATCCATGTGAGTGAGTGAAAGCATGGAATCAGGAATATTCTTGTAATGTTAAAAGAACAGTTAAGAAATCATCCTCACTAAAGTAGAAAGGGAATATTGTAGAATGAGGGGATGAGGCTGGGGGTTGGGTGGGGGCATTGAGGCTGATTAGGTAACAATGTGTGAAGGAGGGCCTTTACCTCCAGACAAAGGAGGTTTGAGATCATGTGAAAAGACAAGTCCTTGGAGAGTTTTAAACAGGAGTTCTGATTGAGGGCTTGGCAATTCTGCAGAGTGGAGTCTTTAAGGTCTCATTCTCTTTCCTATTGTGTTATTTTCTATTTCCTTTTTCTAACCAGTTTAAGAAGAGATAAAAGCAGTCTATTAAGTGGAACCTCACAAAAAGTAGATTCATAAAATGTTACATCTGGAGGAGAATTTGAAGACCATCATAGCTCAATACATTCATTTTACAAATACTGTCAAGGTAGACTAAAATAAATAGACTTCTTCAGTACCAAAAGATAAAACAAGATCAAAAGAATCATCTTTTTTGTAAAGTGAGACCTATAATTTTATTGCTATAATAATAAGGATAAGGAAACTTCCCCTATCAATGCAGTCTGGTCCCTGCTCTATAATTTATAGACTTAAAAGCATTGTTGGGGGAAGTTGAGAAGCTAAATGACTTTCCCAGGGTTGTTCAGTGAATATGTTTCCAAGATGGGACTTGACCCTGGGTCTTTCTGACTCCAAGGCTAGCTATCCAAATACCATACAATGATGCCTACATTGATAGAAACTTGTAAAGAACAATTCCATTCAACAAAAATTTATCAAGTATCTATTATGTGTTGCTGAGTCATTTCAGGAGTGCCTGTCCTTCATGACCCCATTTGGGGTTTTTTTGGCAAAGATTGCTGGAGTGGTTTGCTATTTCCTTCTTCAGTTCACTTTATAGATGAGGAATTGAGGCACAGAGTTAAGCGACTTGCTCAGGGTCACAGAGTTAACGCATGTATGAGGTCCAATCTGAATTTAGGCTTGTGACTCTAGGATTTGTGTTCTATCTACTGTGTCACCTAGCTACTGCGGGAATGGAAAAAGAGGCAGAAGACAGTCCCTGCCCTCAAAGAGTTTAAAATATAATTGGAGGAGACCACAGGGAAACAAATATAAACAAAGCAAACTATTTACAAAGTAAATAAGAGGGAAAGCACCGGAATTGATAGGGATTAGGGAAGGTTTCCTGTAGAAAGTCCAATGTAAATTGGGATTTGAAGCCAGAGAGATGAGCGTGTGTGTATGTGTTTGTCCTTCCTTGCAGAAGAAGACCACACCATCAGAGAAATAACGACATGACTTGCACATGACTTTGTACTGAGTGAGGGATGACTGTTCAGGTCACCAGCCTCACTTCTCCTCCAGAGCCTTATGAATCCAGTGACCAGATATTCATCAGGATGACTGGAGATGACCCAGGATGAGGCAATTGGGGTTCAGTGACTTGCCTAAGGTCACACAGCTAGTAAGTGTCAAGTGTCTGAGGTGAGATTTGAACTCAGGTCCTCCTGACTCCAGCACTGGTGCTCTATCCACTGCACCACCTAGCTGCTCCATGATGTTAATAAGATAAATAAGAAAAGAAGATTTACTTTATGAAAATTCACTTTATGTACAGAAAATAATAAGTTACCATTTATATAGGGCTTAAAAGGTTTGCAAGGCACACTGTACAGGTTATCTCATTTGATGTTCATGAGAGCCCTGTAAGGTATGTACAATTATTCTCCCTACTTTATATACAAAGAAACTGTAGTTAAATGATTTGTCCAGGGTAACGCAGCTAGTAAATGTCTGAGGAAGGATTTGAACTCAGGTCTTCCTGACTCTATGCTCAGCACCCTTACCCTCTGGGCCTAAGGAGGAATGGCATTCCAGACATGGAGGAGAGCCAGAGAAAATGACCAAGAGATAAGAAATGTAGTGCCTTCTTCACAACATAGCCAGGAGGCTAGTGTCATTGGATTGAAGAGTATATGTAGGTGAGTAAGATGCAAGAAGACTAGAAAAAAAGGAGGGAGCTAGGCTAAGAAGGACTTTGAATGTCAAGCAAAGCATTTTGAATTTGCTCCTAAAGCAACAGGAAGTAAGTGGTAGTTATTAAGTAGGGGCGTGACATGACTTGGACCTGAATTTTAGGAAAGAAACAACCATGGACTCTTCAACACAACCTCAAATTCTGACTTGAGAACAACCCCTTAAATATAAATAAGATTAACTTAAGACATAATCATGTGCATATGAATATATATTCAATGAATACTTTTGAATAAATGAAATCTGTTGTGTATACATACACACATACATATATATCTGCGTCTGTGTGCGCACATGTATGAAGAGAAAGAATAATAAACTAGGTCTCCCTATCTTATCCAGGGTTCAACAGCCATCCATGGGACCAATCTACTACTGATTAGCATGGAAGCTCTGACCTCCTCTGTTTCTGACTTGGACCTGTTGCCCCTGTTTAGATGGCCTGGTGCATCCTCCTCCAACATCCCCATTCCCACAGGCTCACAATACCTTATTGCCTTTAGTTTTGTTGAATGCAACTATCAGAGGGGCTACCTGATCCTTAAACCCATGGTGGGAGCAAGTTCAAAACAGTTGGAGTCAATCTTGTGATCTTTCTGTAATTCAGCCCACCACCCCCACCTGCACCTGGAATTCGCTTTTGTGTCCAGATGTCACCATTCCCCAGGCCTCCCTAGACTTCTCTATGGACTTTTGGTTGTTATGCAGAGCTACTTAGGTGATAAATTTGTGAGACTGTACCTTCCATGAAACTCACTCCCTGTTGAACTGTATTTAAACTCTTCCCTCCTTTGCCCTTCCTCCATGCTCTGGTATTCTTGTGCTGTATGGTGTCTAGAATTGCAATTCCCTTCCTTTGATACTTTGGCAGTCTTCTTTATTTCAGGTTGACAATTCAGGTGTTGGAAGTGGAATTTGAAGATTCCTGCCCAGGCAATTGGCTGCCATTTTCAACTTGGTGGTTCAGCTTGAGTAAACGGTCTATCAAATTCTTGAACTCCCATCTCTTTTGTGTGAGTTCTTGGCTCTTTGAATGAGGATTTGGTAAAAAGCCATGGGAAATTTTGAGTCACTTCCAATAGGTTCCCCAAAGGAACCAGATAAACATTTTCTAATTATGGACCATTCTCACAGGTCCCTCTAAAGGGAGAGCTGCCAGGTATATGCTTTGGAATTATGGACCAAAAATTTGCAAGTATCTAGTCAGAGATGGGACCTGTGGACCTGAGGCCTCATTTGGCCCTCAATGTCCTCAAGTGTGGCCCTTTAACTGAATCTAAACTTCACAGAACAAATCTTATTAACAAAAGAATTTTTTTTTCTGTAAAACTTGGACTCAGTCAAACAAGGCTACACCCAAGGAGCTAGAAGGTCTCATGTGTTCTCAAGGTTAAAGGTTCTCCACCCCTGACTGGATAATTGACAGACCCTGATCAAGTCTGATACCCATCACTTCTGCCCACAGTGAGATTCTTTTTGATTCCTCCATATGAGACAAAATCAAATAAAAAAAAGATATTGGGGCCCACTGTCTTACAGATGTCATCTATTTGGAGGTTTTTTAGTCCTTTTTTTTGTGTCTCAGAATCTGTGTAAATGCAACTGTGAGCAGGGAGCTTAGAAGGAAAACATTTTACCAGCAAATCGAATTCTTTGTGTCTTGTGATTTACTTTATTAGTTCTTTAAGCCTTCAGAAGAAGTTTCTTTCTCTTTATTTCAGAAATCTGAGTGAAAAAAAGACTGAAGCTCACCTTTTAAATGTTATCTCTTAGTTCATGAAATGGAGAAAAGTTTGTTTACATCAGAAAACAACCAAAAAATAAATAGGATTTGATTAGACAATCTAATTGAATATGTAGGAATTTTACTAATGAAAGTGAAGACAATTTATGTCAATTTGGAAATGGTGCGTGTTTTAAACTTCCAAATTTTGCTGTAAATTGTATGATAATTCTATTCATTTTTATAATAGATTATGTATTCAAATTTTTGAGAACTGTTTTGCTTTGTCCACAAAGAGGGAAACATTTAAATAAGCAACTTGAAATTTACATGAAATTTATTTGGATAATTACTTTATACTAGAACTTAATTGTTATTTGAATTAACCAAATTTTTGTGAGCTGTTAAAATTTTTATAATTGCTGAGAACATCTTGAAGGACTTTTGGTGCTTACCAGTGAAATCACAACTCTTTAATAAGTCATTGGTTTTGCTTAGCAATAATGTATAGTAAATTTTTATGGAGGAATTCCATCAAATAAAGATTAGAGAATAATAGTGTGTAATATTTTGGAATATGAAAGAAAGAAGAAAGGCATAGGTTTGCAGAACATAGGAGAGATGTATAAACAGAAAAAAAAAAGATTTGAGTATGTTGAAAGAAAGGTTTGAGGAAAGTTTTGGTTTTGTTTAAGTGGGAAGGTTATATGAAACTTTATGTATTATTTTACTGGTTCTCAAGGGTTGTGATGCTCTCTGGCCCTGAAAAATGTATAAATACTCTGAGGTAAAGTTTTACTTCGGGGATTACACATTGTAAGTGTTTGTTTGGCCAGAGGAGACTCTGGGGAGACACTAAGGAGCTACCTGGCTTTGGAAACCTAGATGTTGGTGCTTCTGTCTCTAGTAACTATGTCTGCATGGTCAGACAGCTGCATCTGTCTGTTGATCTATGATGTATGTATTGCTTATGGTCAGACAGCTAGAAGCCCTGTCTGTTGATATTTATTTCTCTGTTTATATTTTCTCTAAAGTTCAGGGTGCTTACTTTCCCCCTGAACTAAGTGAATGATATATGTGCTTTATTAAAGTGATTGTTGACCCCTCAGAAGTTGCTTTCCTTTTAGAAAAGCAGATCTAAGGTTCTTTCTCGTTCAGCTGGCCAAGATGTCAAAAGGGAAGAAGGCCAAGGGGAAGAAGGTGGCTCCTGCCCCTGCTGTTGTAAAGAAGCAGGAGGCCAAGAAAGTGGTCAATCCTTTGTTTGAGAAGTGACTCAAGAACTTTGGCATTGGTCCGGACATCCAGACCAAAAGGGACCTTACTCGATTTGTCAAATGGCCTTGGTACATCAGACTGCAGCATCAAAGTTCTATCCTTCATAAGCATTTGAAAGTCCCACAGGCAATTAAACAATTCACTGAAGCTTTGGATCATCAGACAGTTACTCGACTGCTTAAACTGGCTCACAAGTATGGACCAGAGACAAAGCAAGATAAGAAACAAAGGCTTCTGGCTCTGGCTGAACAAAAGACTGCAGGCAAAGAAGACGTCCCCACTAAGAGACCACCAGTCCTCAGACCAGGTGTTAGCACTGTTACTACCCTGGTAGAAAACAAGAAAGCACAGTTGGTCGTGATTGCAAATGACATGGACCCCATTGAGCTAGTGGTCTTCCTACCTGACTTGTGCCAGAAAATGGGGGTTCCTTACTGTATTATCAAAGGTAAAGCCAGACTGGGTCACTTAGTTCACAGAAAGACCTGCAAAATCATTGCCTTCACACAGGTTAACCCTGAAGATAAGGGAGCTCTGGCTAAGCTGGTAGAAAACATCAAAACCAATCACAATGACATATGATGAGATCTGTCGTCACTGGGGTGGCAACGTTCTGGGTCCAAAATCATTGGCTTTTGTTGTCAAGCTAGAAAAGGCAAAAGCTAAGGAACTCATAACCAAATTGGGTTAAATGTATATCTGACTTTTTCCCTACATAAAAATAAAAATTTAAACAGGAAAAAAAAAGAAAGGCAGATCTAAGAACCTGTGATAGCAAGCCCTCCTGTATATGTTGGGGTCTTTGCTTTTACAAAAGTAAATACAGAAAAATTATAGAAAGCTGTGAGCAAACTGAAAGCAATGGATTTTTTCTGAAATTTTAAAAGTAGCCATTTGTAATTTTAAAACCTAGGTTTGCACTAAATTAAGCTGTGCTTTAAATGGTATGATTGGGGTAGATTAAAACCTTATATCAAACTTCCACTTAAAAAATCTTTGGCAGCTGATTAGCTGGAAATGGTGGGTCCCATAATCCAAAATGCTATGAATAAATGGCCCTTATGAAACATGTAATACTAAATAATTGAAATTATAACTTGAAATTCTGTGTGATAGCATTTAGGAAATAGATTCAGGTTTAATTGGATTTATTCTGATCTCATTTTAAGTGAAATATATTTCTCCTAATAAGATGACTTTTATTAAGTCAGAATTTATTGTACTATTTGGAATTAAGACAATGTGCTGAAAACTGCATGGATCTGGAAATCTGTTAATTGTGTGATCTTAAAACAAGTTATCTCACTTTACCAATCCGTAATGTGGATAAACATAATATCTCACACTGATTTGATTATTCATTGTATTAGGACTATTGGTAAAATAGTAAATTCTTTTCAAAATTTACAGTATTCTTTTGTTATAGTTTACATTGTTTTTAAAAATAAAGTTAAATATGTAAACCTGTTCACTTAGAAATACAATAGGTATGTATGCTTTTACTGTAAATTTGGTATAATAGGAATCTCTTTAAGATGTCATCACCAGTATAATGAAAGTTTTAAGATCTTATCAACTCTGATAACAGTTTGAAGTAATTAGGTTTTTTAAAACTAGTGCTGAGTGCTGAACTCTGGCAGCAAATTCATGTTTGAAGTGAGTGTGATGTTTAGATTAAAGAACAGTAATTTAATTTTAATTGAGAACTAGAAATCACAAAAGGCAAAGATTCAATTTATATCCCTACGCATTATACCACATTGTCCTAAGACTTTTCTGAAGCTCTAACTTCTTAGTCTGCTACATATAAGGTTTAGATAAACATTTAGTAGTGGTGCCCATCCACCTTTCAGGATGGTTTTGTAAGAAGCTCATGTTCATGGAGTGCTTAACCTTACCCTTCTTATATAGCAAGCATTACATAAAAAATGGTGGCTATTGTGATTTTCAGTGCTCCATTCTTTTTTAGTAATTATTACTATATAATTATTACACAATATCTTAGGTATTTTCTTATATCAAAGTATTTCCTTATATCAAGTAAATTAAAATTAACTCTATATTCTGTGAAAACTCTTAATGACTTGCCAACATCAGACCACACTGAGAGTTTTTGCCTGGGCCAAAAATCCCAGTCCTATAATGCTGAGTCCAGCACACTTTGAGCTGACCTAATGATAACAGGTATGAATTCGAAATGGTGAAGCTGTATATGTATTTTCTAGAACTGTTAGTGTAAAATTAAGTACATGCTTTTATTGTGAAAGTTGGTAACACTATGTAGCTAGAATAAATTACTTCTCTTGTAATTTCAAAACTGCTAGGTTATAAACTGAGTTGTTACAGGGTTGTCTAAAAGTTGCTAACCATTTTTATTGAATGTATGTTCTTTTATTAAGATTATATTAATGATTTCAAAAACTTTTTCATTCTTTTATCTGATAAGATCTTTGAGACTTGCTATTATTTGCCACAGTTATAAGTTTGTTTTGGCTCTGCTGGTTAGAGGGTACAAATTCTACAATGCTTAAACCTGAGAGCTAGAGTTTCAGAGGTAGAAGAGCTAGCTTTGCACCTCGCTAGAATGGAAAAAATTTATAAATAAGCTTATGTTAAGGAAGCAAGTTTAGCCTAAATCTGTTTAGCTGTATTAAAGATAGAGTAAATTATTTTCTATGTAAGGTAATTTGGAAATACATCTAACTAAATAATTATCACCTTGTTCTGTGAAATTTGATAAACTGCTCTATCTATACTGTTCTCTTCTAATCTGGATGTTACTAGCTTAAAGAATATGTGTATTGTTTCACTTAGAAAACTGAATCCCCTACCCCATTGCAAACACTCTTTATGAGAAGGGAGCAATAATTGGGAGTTTATTTATAATATAGGATATTTTTTGTGAATTATGAAGTTACATCTGGAATAATCTGTACTGATTTTACATTTTTAGCCAATTTAGTCTTAACAGACTACAGTCTTACAAACATATTTTTGCTTTAATGGCCCAGTAAATTATCAGATATTCACCATCTATATGAAGTACAATATATAATTACTTTATTAAGTTTTAATAACTGCCTTTTTACATCAGACTGAATTTTAATCTGGTATTTGAGAAAAGGGAATATTAGAGGAAAAGATTGTTACATACAATATTTTGCATTGTTTTTTAAAGAAGTTCTGATAACATTTTATTGGCCAACTAGTTTATTTCAACAACTTGAGAGTGCTGATAAAAATTGTATCCAACCCTACTGTAATCACTGAGACTTTGCTATCTGAAGTGAAACTTTTTGAGACTGAATTTTCTTTTTCAGCTTCATTTTCAGGTTTGTTGTGTCACTTCAGCTAATGTTTCAGGCTTCAGGGAAAATGCCAGCTACTCCATGGGAGCACTATGACCTACAGATCTGTAACTTGTGGTCATTGAATATCTGTCCACCAAGAAAAAGGTTGAGGGGCAGGGAAACCTTGGAAATGCTAAAATAGAACCCTCTTGACTAAGTTTCCCATATAAGAAATCTTCCCACCTGGTTAATTCTGAGCCTGGCTATGGTACCCTGAAAATGAGATGGAGTTGGCTGCTTATATTATTCTTATCTGAAATCATATGGAACTAAGAATATCATGCTGAATTATTCTGTGTCCTCGGGTTTAGGCCTTGAGGACCAGTTTTGATACTGTTATACTCATGTCCCTGCTTCTTCCTCTCCTAGCAGATCTCTATAACCAAGGTAAGTTTAAGTGGAATTTTTTTAACCTAATGAAACTCATTGCTGCAATGCCTCAGCATAAAATGCAAGTATATAAGAACTTTCCATTTTCAGTGTGAGATTATAGTCATGTACATGCTCTATACAAACTAAGTAAATTGGTATTTGGTCTTGCCATCTGCCTATTTATAGTTATACATTTGTGTATAAGACTAAGGTGCTTAAATTTTTCAAAATGTTATAGCAATAATTAAATAATCCACCCTTGGTGTATTGGTGATCTTTTCAGCTGGCTCCCTGTGGGCCTGGATCACTCCTTAGATGAGTATTTCAGGCCCTCCTGGACACCCTCCTTGTTATCATTTTTCTGTTTCCCCTTGGTTTGCTTCTTCAGTGAAATTTGGGACTAAGGTAACTAACATTACCATGGTCCAGCAACGCATCAAATTATGATGCCTTGCATGGTCAGCCATAGAATTCATTTTGACCAAAAGTGGGGAATGTTGAATGCAGCCATAAGAGGAACTACCTGACCTTGACTCTATGGGAGCAGGTTCATCCAGTTGAAGCTGATCTTTCAGTATCTCTGGATGCCCTTGATGTACCTGGAACTGCTGTTGTGATCAGACAATCACCACTTCTCAAACCTCCCCAGCCTTCTCTACAGACTCAGTTGTTATGCAAAACAACTTATATAACAAATTCATGAGGCTGTGCCTTCTAGGTTGCTTCCTCCCTGAAGTGTATTGAAACCCCGCCTCCTTGTCCCTCTTGATCACTCCAGTACTCTTATGCTATACAGTGTCCCGAATTGTAACTCCCTTTTCTCTAGTAAAGATCCCTATTATTGGTACTTTAGCAGTCCTCCTTATTTCAGGTTGACAGTCATACTGTATTTCAGAGCTTCCAAACTCAAGAGATCCACCCATCTCAGCCTTCCCATTAGCAGGAATTATGGGTGGATGGCACCACATTCAGAAAATCTTTGGAATTTAAATTATTTTTACTTTTGAAATTTGAGCCTATATTATCCCAGCTCTACTTACAGCACTCTGTCTACTACCTCACGTTTTTTGTTCTTATGTATATTATTATCATTTATTGGTCAAATTTTTGATAGTATTATCCTGTTCAAGAATGTCGTTAGACAGATGTGGAATTTTAATTAATCTGTGATTTCACTGGTACAGATCATGTTTGTGTACTGCAATAGATGAGTACTGACTCTGATTTTAGAGCATTTGGGTTCAAATCCTGTCTCTCACTTTTACTACTTGTGTGACCTTGGATAAGTCACTTTAATTCTATGGCTCTCAGGTTACTCATCTTCAAAATGAAGGGAAAGAGCTAGATGTCTTCTGATATCCCTTTGAGTTCCAAATATATTATCTTATAATCTCTGAGGTAAGGAGAAAACACTACCAATGCTGACTGGTTTCTTTAAGGAATCTTGAGACTAAGGTAGCTAACTCTATCATGATCCAGCTTCACACCAAATCACTGATGCCTCCCTTGATCAGCTATGGAATTTGTCTTGACCGAAAGGAGAGCAACCTAGAACCTGATGTGTAATTTATAGTTTTAACAAACTGCGTGGGGTATTGAGAGATTAGGTGACTTTGTCAGGTTAACACAGTAAAGTATGTGTTAATGGTAGGACTTGAACTCAGTTTTTCCTGATTCTGAGGTCAGTACTCTATCCACTATGACCTGCTGCATCTCATCACACACACACACACACACACACACACACACACACACACACACACTCATGAAATAAACATATGTAAGCCCACACAAATGTACCTGAGCTCTCTTCCATACAGAACATTTGTAAAGGGCATCCTTACATTTGAGGCTACAATGCTATAAGAGTCTTGCTATGCAGGAACTTAAGCTTAAAAAATACTCTAAACTGCTCCACAGTTATACAACTGGTTGGATCAGGGAAATGTTATTTTTCTCTTTCTATAACTATGTGACATCATAGGAAATAGGGTTTTATTATGAATTTAGTTTTGTTTCGACTCATGTGCAGTCATTCCCCAACAGTGGTCAAGGTAACTAGCAAAACTTTCAGTGTGTATCCTGACCTATGGAGCACTGTTACAGCAGGCTTGGTTTCAATGTTAGAAGATTGGCTTTAAATGAAGAACTAGTTATTGGGCAATGAATTAATAGTTGACTTAGAATAAATTACAAGCTAAAAAAAAAGAACTGCTCTCTGCTAAAAATAGCTTTTGATGTGGACGCTTTTGAAATGTTTTAAAGATCCATGGATAAGTCTATATTGAATAAATTTAATTTCATAACTTTACATATTACTTGTAATCTAATATGTTGTTTGAAAATACAAATGCTACGATTCTCTATTTCCTCCCCTAGGTTTCAAATGTGTTGAAATCATTTGATGTTTGTCAAGTTAAATTTGTATCTAGAGTGCATCGCCATCCATAGGCTATATCTGCAATAGTCAAACATCTGGATTTCTATCTGGTAATATTTCCAAGGCATCTCTAAATTCAAAGAAGAGAACAGCAGGAAATAAACATAATTAATTGTCTTAGTAGCTAAAAATTAAGATAATCAAAACAGATTTTCTAAGTAAGAAAAGAAACAGAGGGGCTTGAAAACAATAATATATTTAGTTCTGAAAAGAAAATAAAACTAAAGTTGGTTAGAGGGTCTATTTCTATTCAATATGCTCAATTCAGTGGGTTATACTTTTACACTATTTTTTAGTATTCTCCTAGTTATCCAGAGAATATTTAATACTTTCTGTTCTGTATCTTGGTAAGTTCCCTTCCACTCCCCTCTCTTCTGCCTGTCTTCTCCAACCCCAAAGTCTCCAACCTTCCCATCCTTAAATGCAGGATTTAAATTTTCAAGTCTTATTTCAGGAAGTGATTTCTCGTATTTGGTTTCAGTATCTAATTAAAAAACTAAAGTAATGCTTTGTTTCATGTCCCTTCGAAATGCATATATTTCTGACTATATTTGCCTATTTAAAGCAATTTTCTACAACAGACTTTTTGATCTGTTACACTGTTGGTTACATAATTTAGACAGATGAATAAAACTACATCCTTGGCCAGAATGGTATACTAACATGAAAGAGACAGCCCTCAGAGCATGTAATAGTGTGTTGGCAAGGACCATCTCCAAATGAATGCCCCTTAAATTAAATTCCATTTACTTTTCATTGGCAGTAAAAATTAAAACACAGGGAGAAAGTAGGGTCATAATAGCATTTAAATGTATAATGCTCTCTATATAGAAAAGCATGCAAGGATAAATGCATATGCATTCTTACCCATGCAATTCAAAAGACAACTCCACAGATGGTGTTTATGAGTCTAGCTGAAAAGGCAGATGTTTGACCTCCAGTCCTTTTTCCCACACATATGGTCTGTACTCTGGTTAGTTTCCCTATCTGCTTGATCTTGGTAGATCCTATCACTGTCTCATAGTTCTGCCTCTCAGGCT
Organism: Notamacropus eugenii; assembly: GCF_028372415.1. Taxonomy (NCBI): domain Eukaryota; kingdom Metazoa; phylum Chordata; class Mammalia; order Diprotodontia; family Macropodidae; genus Notamacropus; species Notamacropus eugenii. The sequence continues at coordinate 134,008,080 of NC_092875.1, read as the reverse complement.
ATACAACTGTTCAACAATTAACTACCTCAGACCTGCTTGCGGGGAAGGGAAAATCTCTTGTCATTTCTCAGCAATTAATACCTAGGACCATTTTGTTAAGTTTATTATGCTTCATCCTTGAGCTATAAAATTTATACTATATTATCTATAATTGACCCACCCAAGTTCATCATGCAGCAGTTTAAAGGTCCCAAGCACAACTATCAACAAACATTTATTAGGTATTCAAGATACAACTCAGAGAAGCAGCATAAAATAGTGGATAAAGAGTCAACTGCAAAGTAAGAAACATCTGGGTTCAGTTTTTACCTCTGCCATATATTAGCTTTATGATCCCACACAAATCCCTTAACTTCTTAGTCTCAGGGAACTTTCTAATCTATAAGTTGTACAGTGATTATTAATCTGCATTAGTAGGAGTTTCCTCAGCAGCAGCATCATATACCAATGAAATCCCAGACTTGTTGAAAAGCAAAAACTAAAATATAAATATGACCCAAATCATCACAGGTAATATACTGAACCTAATCACTGGGCAGAAGAGGGCAGATTTGACTGTACTGAATAGATGAAACTGGAGAAAGGCTTTAAGTAAGAGTCCAGCAAGGATTATGTCTCTTATCAGACAAACGAAGTATAAAGAAAGGCTCAACATAGGAGAATTAGCCATCGTTGTTATTTGGGGGTATATAAAAATTCATGAAACTGGTGAAAAGGTGCCTTGACGGAAGGATTGCCCACAGAGAAAAAAAAATTACATATCCTTAAAACAGTTAAGGATATACAATTCAATATCAGATAAATGGATTTTAAGGTAGGAAAAAGTGAAACTGATACCATTCTCTTATACTTCTTTCCACTCTTTCCTATGACTTCATCAATTTAGGGATTATTTCCAGTGGTGCAATTATAATTCCTCTATGTCTAAGCAGACTTTCTTCATCAGAATTCTAGAGGAATAAACAAAAGCAAAAACACCTACTGGTCACCTGACTGGTGGACCTACCTTCTGCCTTCACTGTGTGCTACTATATACCAATTGTAATTGCTCTTTTCCCAATGAACTCCTTTTCTCATCCCATCAGCATCCTACCTCTGTGATAGCTTTCCTCAAACCTAGGTATAAACATGTAATAGCATAAGAAGAGGGAAAGGAAAATAAAGAGGGAGCAAGGTAGAAAAGATGGTCAAAAAGATGGTACCACAGCAGAAGTAATGGAATAATTACTATCCCAAAGGAAAATTAAATGCTCCCTTAAAGGACAATAATGGAATTCAACCTTATTCTTATTTTACATGAAGTTGCAGAAAGTGAATTTTAACATCAGAGAGCTATCTCCATTTCAGGATTCTGATGTGATCTGCTCTTTCCATTTGATATCAGGCAAACCATGTAGATGGTGGGGAAAATATGGCATTGAAATTAATAGGACATATGTTTGTTTTAGGAATATTCCTATCTTGATAAGGCTAGAAATATAGAGACTATCAATCTTAGGTCTAAGTGTAATACTATTCGGCACAAAAGCTTTAACCTGCTCTATTTTTCTCAATGTAGGTCAATTCATACTTCTTCAGGCATATCCCCCACTCCATCCTTGGGGGCTCAATAGAGTGGTGCTGGACTTGGAATAGATACTTGATTAGCTTTAGTACTACTGTAGCTCAGAACAGAGTTGGCACAGTGCATTGAATGTGGGTTCTGAAGACAGGAAGAGTCATCTTCCTGAGTTCAAATTTGGTCTCAAAGACATATGAGTTCTGTGACCCAGGGCACATCACTTAATCCCATTTGCCTCAGTTTCCTTATCTGTAAAATGAGCTGGAGAAGGAAATGACAAATCACTAATATTTTTGCCAAAAAAAATCTCCAAATGTGGTCACCATGAGTTGGACATAATTGAAATGACTGAACAGTAACATCAAAAGCTCAGAACCCTCGAGCTGAAATGATCCACTAACCTCAGCCTTCCAAGCAGCAGGGTCTAGAGGCATACATTGTCATGCCTAACTGCATTGTTCTGCATCATTTTTCTACTTAATATGGAGCTTTATGCTAAACTCTACATTTCAGTTTTCCAAAGGTGAATGAAAAGAATACTCTCAATTCCACAAAAACATTTAATTATATAATAGTTAATTATGTGCATCCATTTCTCTAGAAATTTGATAAACTTTTGCTATTCATTGAGAAGTAGTAAAATTTGCCAGAGCAATGCTGAAGAATCAGTTTAAATGGTGTCTTTCAAGGCCTGCGACACTTTCTGACTACCTCATGTGTTCAGTAAAAATTATTCAAATGACTAATGATTATCCACCTATGTTCAAAGACCTTGGCAATATATATACATATATATGTGTATGTGTGTGTGTGTGTATATATATATATATATATATATAATGAAGAGGGCTAGAATAGATGATTTCTAAGGTTCTCTGCAGATCTAACTTTTTATGATACAAAAATTATATCAGGAGGTTAAAGATAAAACTGCTCATATCTCTGTCCATAATGCCAATTTAATTACAGAATCAAGTGATTAGGTGGTGTGCTGTAGCTGGAATCAGCCTAGACCTGAGGACACAAAACCAGGATATAAATCCCTCTTCTGCTATGCATTACCTCCGTTGGCAAACAGGAAATATTATCAGCACTTTGCATAGTGCCTGGAAAGTAGCAAACACTTAAAAAATGCTTCATTCCTTCATCCATTCTGAGCCTCAGGTTTGTTTCTTAGATACAAAATGAAGATAATCAAAACCTGTTTTGTGTACTGATGGTGTTGTAACACCATCCCTCCTCCTCCCAGATCCCAGCTTTAGTTGCATTTTAAATCCTTTTTTCTTCCCTTTTGATGATGCCTTAACCGACAAGAACAACTAATAGTTGGAATTTTAGGTAATCATATGGAAATATATATGTGTGTAAATGAGACTTTAGTTCCCCTGTGAGTATAATCACTATACATAATGGAGACTTTCAAACTTCAAAAGTACACAAGCTTCAGGAGAAATCAGGGACATCCTAGTAATTTGCATTCCTGTAGGCCCATGTAAATCTTTTCCAAAATTAGACTACAGACTGAAACCCCCTAGAGACAAATTTAATTTTTTATCCCCAAGTAGAAGAAAGTTTTTCTAGGAAGGTCCAAGGGAACTGTGGTTTATTTTGGTCCCTAAAGAAGCATATTTGATTATATCAGTTCTTTCCCTCTTATAAAATGTGCCTAGATCTATCCCTGGGAATTAATGTACCAGGACAGGACTAGACTCCTTCCCTACCACAAATTCTAAGCAATGAAAAAACCTTCACTAGTTTCAGAATTTATGCTAGAGGGTTAGTGAATCTTTCAATAAGCATTTATTAAGTATCTATTATGTGCCAGGCACTGTGCTTAAAAACTGGGGATTCAAAAAAAAAAGAAAAAAGCCCCCACCCTCAAGGAGCTTACAATCTAATGAGGGAGCTAACAAACAAACAAACATATACAAACAAGCTAGATAAAAGATAACCGGGAAATAATTAACAGAATACAGCACTATAATTAAATGAGATCGGGAAAGGCTTCCTGTGGAAGGTAGGATTTTAGCAGGGACTAGAAGAAAGCCAGGGTAGCCAACAGGCAGAGAAGAGGAGATAAAAATGATCCAGGCTTTGGAGACAACTAGAGAAGATGCCTGAAGGCCAGAGATAAGCAAAATGAGAGTGTAGCTAGACCAAAGAGTACCTGGGGTGGGGCAGGGGTTGGAGTACAAACTGTAAGGAGGCTAGAAAGGTGGTGCTGGTGGTGGGTGCTGGATTACAAAGACTTGGAATTCCAAAAGATTTTATGCAGATAGACCTTGCTAAGTGAATAAACAGTCCATAAGAGAAGAATTACAAACTATTTCCATATGAAAGAATGTTCTAAATCACAAATAATAATAGAAATGCAAACCAAAGCAACCCTGAAGTTGAACCTCCAACCAAGAAAACTGGTAAAGATGAAGAAAAATGGGAATAGTTAATGTTGAAGAGATTATGGAAATCAGGCATATTAACATTTTATTGGTGGATTTAAATTGTTGAGATTAAAACTGGATTCTAGGTATAATTCTGTAAGTAACAAAACTTCATTCATTCACTAATATCTATAATTGAAATTAAGACCTGATCTCTTCTTTCCAGTTATTCTGAATAAGTGAGATTTTAAAATATGCATGGTGAAATATGGGCATTGACCTAAATATAACAGTTATTTGTTATGCACGTCATTCGATAGTAAAATCCAACTGCTTAAAAACTACACAAAATACTAGAAAATTAGTCCTGAGACTGTAAATATATATATATATATATATATATATATATACATATTATCTACAATTCTTTGCATCTCTACTATTTACATAGAGAATGGCACACAACAAGCACTTAATTTAATAAATTGTTATTGACTGATTCTGATATCAACACACTTAAATCAAGAAGCCAAATCTTTGATTAAATATACTTAAAGTGAATGTTTTCAGATATAATATTATTTGGTAGTGTGATAAGGTTATATTTTTAGAAATCCTCATTAAAAGATCAAGTAGACTAAGCACAGGTTATTAGTGTTGTTTTTTTTTGTCTTTTGTTTCAGAAGACCAGTGACATCATGGGATGATGGGGAATTGGACTTAAGTGAAGCAGAGTTGCATAAAGTCATCTGCCTCACTCTCCCTTCCTGATTCATGAATATTTAGCAGCAAGACAAAAGAGGCAAGATGTAGTAGGCAACCATGGTGTCTTCGATGTCTGACCAAGCTTTAAGGACTCTACATGCCTCCTTCTTGGCAACTGGAACAAATTGTTCTCATCCACTCATTCTTCTAGGGGATGACTTCAGATGTGTCCCTCTCCCCCTCAACTCACCAATGGATTTGAGGCTAATTGATTACCTTCAGCCTGGTTTAGTTTGTCTGCTGAGATGTTTTTAACCATTGCATGGCCACCACACATGCTACAACTTCTTGGAGCCAGGTAGACGTCAAAGATGAATGAGCTGCCCTGAAAAGGGGTCAGGAAACCCTCACACCAGAAGTGTTAGTCCTCCCTCCCCATACACTGCCTAAGCACAGGTAATGAGGGCCTGGAATTCAGGACCCTGTGTGTGGAGAAAAGATGCATATTAAAGATATTGTGTGGACAGGATTGGCAAAACCTGCCAGTGGTTTGGGGGAGGGAAGGGGAAAATGGAGAGGAAAGAGTCAAACATACTGAGAAATATCTTATCCATTGTTCTCTTTGTCTCAAACATCAGGTATTTTAGGATTACTTTTAGTATGTATTTCATGGGAGTTAATTCATGCTTTAAGTTTCTAACCAGTATCTATAAATGCAAATTTATTAAGTTATTAGGAAAATGAGAAGTAGACCTTTTCCTACCCTTAAGCCCTACTCTGATGATTTATTTGCAAGGGAATCTTGTTTTTCAAAGATGAGGTTTACTATACAAGACTAAAAAGATTCTTGTTTAATTGTTTTATTTAATTGTGTCTGACTCTTTGTTACTCCATTTGGGGTTTTCTTACCAAAGACACTGGCATGGTTTTGCCATTTCCTTCTCCAGCTCATTTTACAGATGAGGAACTGAAGTAAAAAGGGTTAAGTGACTTGCCTGAGGTCAACTAGCTAGTAAGTGTCTGAGATCAAATTTGAATTCATGAAGATAAGTCTTTTTTTTTTTTTGACTTTTTATTTATTTTTTATTTTTTATTAATTTTTAACATTTATTTTCACACAATTTTGGGTTACAAATTTTCTCCCCTTTTATCCCCTCCCCCCCCCAAACCCGAGCTTTCTAATTGCCCCTGTGACCTATCTGCTCTCTCCTCTATCCTCCCTCCCTGCCCTTGACTCCGTCTTCTCTTTTGTCCTGTAGGACCAGATAGCTTTCTTGACCCCTTAACCTGTATTTCTTGTTACCCAGTGGTAAGAACATTACATTTGGTCCTAACACTTTGAGTTCTAACCTCCTTGGCTCCCTCCCTCTCCACCCCTTCCCCTTGAAAGACAGGCAATTCAATATAGGCCTTATCTGTTTAGTTTTGCAAATGATTTCCATACTAGTTGTGTTGTATAGAACTAATTATATTTCCCTCCATCCTATCCTGTCCCCCTTTACTTCTATTTTCTTATGGTCCTTTCCCTCCCCATGAGTGTCGACCTCGGATTGCATTCTCCTCCCCATGCCCTCCCCTCCATCCTCCCCCCTACCCTGCTTGTGCCCCTGTCCCCCACTCTCCTGTATTATGAGATAGGTTTTCCTATCAAAATGAGTGTGCATTATATTCTTTCCTTTAGTGGAATGTGATGAGAGTAGACCTCATGTTTTTCTCTTGCCTCCCCTCTTTATCCCACCACTAATAAGTCTTTTGCTTGCCTCTTTTATGAGAGATAATTTGCCCCATATAACTTCTCCCTTTCTCCTCCCAATATTTCTCTCTCACTGCTTGATTTCATTTTTTTTTTAAGATATGATCCCATCCTCTTCAATTCACTCTGTGCACTCTGTCTCTATGTATGTGTGCATGTGTGCATGTGTGTGTGTGTGTACTTCCACCCAGTGCCCAGATACTGAAATGTTTCAAGAGTTATAAATATTGTCTTTCCATGTAGGAATGTAAACAGTTCAACTTTAGTAAGTCCCTTATGATTTCTCTTTGCTGTTCGCCTTTTCATGGTTCTCTTCATTCTTGTGTTAGAAAGTCAAATTTTCTTTTCAGCTCTGGTCTTTTCATCAGGAAAATTGAAAGTCTTCTATTTCATTGAAAGACCATTTTTTCTCCTGAAGTATTATACTCAGTTTTGCTGGGTAGGTGATTCTTGGCTTCAGTCCTAGTTCCTTTGACTTCTGGAATATCCTATTCCATTCCCTTCTATCCCTCAATGTAGAGGGTGCCAGATCTTGTGCTATCCTGATTGTATTTCCACAACACTTGAATTGTTTCTTTCTAGCTGCTTGCAATATTTTCTCTTTCACCTGGGAGTTCTGGAATTTGGCCACAATGTTCCTAGGAGTTTCTCTTTTTGGATCTCTTTCATGCGGTGTTCTGCGGATTCCTTGAATATTTATTTTGTCTTCTGGTTCTAGAATCTCAGGGCAGTTTTCCTTGATAATTTCATGGAAGATGATGTCTAGGCTCTTCTTTTGATCATGGTTTTCAGGTAGTCCCAGAATTTTTACATTGTCTCTCCTGATTCTATTTTCCAGGTCAGTTGTTTTTCCAATAAGATATTTCACATTATCTTCCATTTTTCAAATCTGCGCGGTATGTTCTGAGATATCTGTCTTTCTCGAAAAGTCCTTAGCGTCCATCCATACCATTCCAGTTTTGAAAGATCTATTTTCTTCAGTGAGCTTTTGAATCTCCTTTTCCATTTGGTTAATTCTGCTTTTGAAAGCATTCTTCTCCTCATTGGCCCCTTGCACCTCCCTTGCAAGCTGAGTTAGGCTAGTTCTCAAGGTGTCAATTTCTTCAAGATTTTTTTGGTTCTCCTTTAGCAGGGAGCTGATCTGCTTTTCATGCTTCTCCCTCAACCCTCTCATTTCCCTTCCCAGTCTTTCCTCCACCTCTCTAACTTGATTTTCAAAATTCCTCTTGAGCTCTTCCATGGCCCGAGCCCATTGGGTGGGCTGGGACACAGAATCCTCGATCTCTGTGTCTTTGCCTGATGGCAAGCATTGTTCCTCCTGATCAGAAAGGAAGGGAGGAAGTGTTTTTTCTCCGATAAAGTACCCTTCAATAGTTTTATTTCTTTTCCCTTTTCTTGGCATTTTCTCCAACCAGTGGCCTGACCTCTGAATGTTCTCCTCACACCCACCTCGCCTCCTGGTCTTCCCAGCCAGCGTTTGGGGACTGAGATTCAAATGCTGCTTCCCGCCTTAGGATTTTTGGTGGGGGCAGGGCTGCTTTTCAGTGTGAGAATTAAGTTCAGGTGGTCAGGGGCAGGGCTGCCTCTCAGGCATAGTTCCCTCTGGGGGTTTATGCACAGACCTTCCACAATGGATCCAGGCTCCTGTCCGTTTGGGGAGCCCCCATCCGCAGCCGCCTCTCAGCCCCCACCTCCCAGGGGGGGCCCGAGCCTTGGGGGCACCCCACTCCCCTCTCAAGCCGCCAAAGAGACTCTGTCACCCACCCCCATCAGTCACCTGTTGGTGGGGGGGCCGCTGCTGAAGATCCCGCCTCCGGAGCCCTCTCAGATCTGTGTCTCTCAGAGCCGTGGCTGCCACCTCCACCGCCGCAGGTCCGGGCTGGGCTCCGCGTCTGCAGCGCGACGGACCTTTTGCGAGAGGTTTGCAGGTCCCTCTGTGGGTGGGGGGACCCGCGTGGCCGCTGGAGATCCCGTCCCCGTAGCCCTCTCGGATCTCCTCCCCTCAGTGTCGCGGCCGTGGCAGGGCCGCACTCTGCTCCCCGTCCCGGCGCCCAGTCCGCGGCGTGAAGGACCCCCGCGAGAGGTCCGCAGGTCTCTCCAGAGCAGAAATCTCCCTCGCTCCAATACTCTGTGGTCTCTGGGTGCAGAATTCACCCTGGCTTGGTCCCCTCTAGCCGTTCTGTGGTTTGTGGGTTCGGAGCTGTGTGTATGTGCGTCTTTCTACTTCGCCATCTTGGCTCCGCCCCCAAGATAAGTCTTATTCCAAGTCCAGTGCTCTACCCATTGTACCACCTACTTGCCCCAACAAGATTTTATCAAGATGCTTCAAATATGGGCCTAATGATGAACTGTATGTTTGTCATCTAAGGAACAGCTTATCTATGTCTAGAGAAGCATAATACCTGATTTTTTTCAGGGGGATGAGTTTAAGGGGCACAACTTCTCTTGAAGAGTGTTTGAAGAAATCCTAGGAAAGTCAGTATTTCAACCTATGTTTGCCTCAGTTTCTTCATGTGTAAAATGGGGACAATATGGTCAACAGAAGGAGAAAGAGAGAGAGAGGAAAGAGAGAGAAAGGGAAGAGAGAGAGAGAGAGAGAGAGAGAGAGAGAGAGAGAGAGAGAGAGAGAGAGAGAGAGAGAGAGAGATAAATACTTATAAAATACCTACTAGGCAACATGCTAAGTACTGGAGCACTGGGACTGGGGATATGAACAAAGGCAGTTAATCCCTACCCTCAAGAAACTCACAGTCTAGTAGAGGCGAAAACACATAAAAAGATGTTGAAAAGTGTGGGAATGAGATTTTCCAGCATGTAGGCATGATGAAATCATGCCATCAACATGGCAAATGACCTGAACAGGTATGTTTCTGAGTTGATTTCATCTTGCAGAATGATATTTCGATGATGAAGCCAAGGAAAGTAGCCAGATTAGAAATGGAGCCCCCACTTTTCAAGATTGCTGTGAAGAACAAAATATTTGTTAATTGTTTAGCACAGTACCTGGCTTATAGAAGACACTATGTAAATGTTAGTTATTATTTCTAAGTCACAACATAAAACCAGTTCATGGGAATTTTGGCATTAACAAATAGATCCTTAAAGTCTGGCTCATGTAGTACGAAAATCTCCGACTCTTAGTAGTTTTGCGATCTTGAAAAAGGCATTAATTTCCCTGAGCCTCAGTTCTTTTATATATAAAAAGGGAAGGATAATACTTAATGTATCTACTTCACAATGTTATTTTGAGTATCAAATGAAATGAATAAGTGAAAGCATTTAAGTGCTTAATGTGTGCTGTGCTTATATGTATATAAAGCAATTATAAAATTTAAAATAATGTGTATTATCTATCATTATAATGACATTCCAAGTCTATGACACAGGCCTACTTATAAATTGAAGAGGTTAGATTAAATCAGTGGTTTCAAACTTGAGTTTGAAAGTAAATCTTACATAAGGATTTGTGCTGACAGTATACAGACTTAGAAAACAATACATGAACAATATCTATGTTCTACTGCATTTTCATTTATTTTGTTAAATATTTCCTTATTATATTTTAATCTGGGCCTTTGGGTCTCATTTTCACACCTCTAAATTAGATGGTTTCTAACCAACTGTCTTGTTGCAAAGACCAACTTTTGTGCCTTGGAGGGAAGGAAGGAAGGAAGGAAGGAAGGAAATTTTTATTTATTAAGTGCCCACTATTTTTGAGACCCTATGCTAAGTGCTTTGAAAATGTTATCACATTTGATCCTTACAACAAGCTTGGGAGATATGTGCAATTATGATCTCCATTTTATAGTTGTATTTTTTTTTAATTTATTTATTTAACTTTTAACATTCATTTTCACAAAATTTTGGGTTCCAAATTTTCTCTCCATTTCTACTCTCCCCCCACCCCTAAACACTGAGCCTTCTGATTGCCCCTATCACCAATCTGCCCTCTCTTCTATCATCCCTCCCTTCCCTTGTCCCCATCTTCTCATTTGTCCTGTAGGGTCAGATAACTTTCTAAACCCCTTTACCTGTATTTCTTATTTCCTAGTGGCAAGAACAATACTTGACAGTTGTTCCTAAAACTTTCCATTCCAACCTCCCTTCATCCCTCCCTCCCCACCCATTCCCTTTGGGAGGGCAAGCAATTCAATTCAGGCCATATCTGTGTAGTTTTGCAAATGACTTCCATAATAGTCATGTTGTGTAAGACTAACTATATTTCCCTCCATCCTATCCTGTCCCACATTGCTTCTATTCTCTCTTTTGATCCTGTCCCTCCCCAAGAGTGTTGACTTCAAATTGCTCCCTCCTCCCACTGCCCTCCCTTCCACCATCCCCCCCACCCTGCTTATCCCCTTCTCCCCCACTTTCCTGTATTGTAAGATAGGTTTTCATACCAAAATGAGTATGCATTTTATTCCTTTCTTTAGTTGAATGTGATGAGAGTAAACTTCATGTTTTTCTCTCACTTCCCCTCTTTTTCCCTCCACTAAAAAGTTTTTTGCTAACCTCTTTTATGAGAGATAATTTGTCCCATTCCATTTCTCCCTTTCTCCTCCCAATATATTTCTCTCTCACCCCTTAATTTCATTTTTTTAAGATACGATCCCATCCTATTCAATTCACTCTGTTCTCTGTGTGTGTCTGTGTGTCTGTGTGTGTGTATGTAATCCCACCAACTACCCAGATACTGAAAAGTTTCAAGAGTTACAAATATTGTCTTTCCATGTAGGAATATAAACAGTTCATCTTTAGTAAAGTCCCTTATGACTTCTCTTTGCTGTTTACCCTTTCATGCTTCTCTTCATTCTTGTGTTTGAAAGTCAATTTTTCTTTTCAGCTCTGGTCTTTTCATCAAGACTGTTTGAAAGTCCTCGATTTCATTTAAAGACTATTTTTCCCCTGAAGTATATTATACTCAGTTTTGCTGGGTAGGTGATTCTTGGTTTTAGTCCTAGTTCTTTTGACTTCTGGAATATCATATTCCATGCCCTTTGATTCCTGAATGTAGAAGTTGCTAGATCTTGTGTTACCCCGATTGTATTTCCACAGTACTTGAATTGTTTCTTTCTAGCTGCTTGAAATATTTTCTCCTTGACCAGGGAACTCTGGAATTTGGCCACAGTGTTCCTAGAAGTTTCTCTTTTTGGATCTCTTTCAGGAGGTGATCTGTGGATTCCTTGAATACGTATTTTGCCCCCTGTTCTAGAATATCAGGGCAGTTTTGAAAGATGATATCTAGGCTCTTTTTTTTTGTTCATGGCTTTCAGGTAGTCCCATAATTTTTAAATTGTCTCTCCTGGATCTATTTTCCAGGTCAGTTGTTTTTCCAATGAGATATTTCACATTATCTTCCATTTTTTCATTCTTTTGGTTTTGTTTTGTGATTTCTTGGTTTCTAATAAAATCATTAGCCTCCATCTGTTCCATTCTAATTTTGAAAGAACTATTTTCTTCAGTGAGCTTTTGGACCTCCTTTTCCATTTGGCTAATTCTGCTTTTGAAAGCATTCTTCTCCTGATTGGCTTTTTGAACCTCTTTTGCCAGTTGAGTTAGCCTATTTTTCAAAGTGTTATTTTCTTCAGCATTTTTTTGGGTCTCCTTTAGCAAGGTGTTGACCTGCTTTTCATGCTTTCCTTTCATCTCCCTCATTTCTGTTCCCAGTTTTTCCTCCACCTCTCTAACTTGATTTTCAAAATAGTTTTTGAGCTCTTCCATGGCCTGAGCCCATTGAATATTTATTTTGGATGTTTGGGATACAGAAGCCTTGATTTCTATGTCTTTCCCTGATGGTAAGCATTGTTTTTTCTCATCTGAAAGGATGGGAGGAGACACCTGTTCACCAAGAAAGTAACCTTCTATGGTCTTATTTTTTTCCCCTTTTCTGGGAATTTTCCCAGCCAGTTACTTGACTTCTGAGTTTCCTTTCTACACCCACCTCCCCTCCAGATCTGCCCAGCCAGCACTTGAGGTCTGAGATTCAAATGCTGCTCTCCAGCCTCAGGGCTTTGGGCAGGGGCAGGGCTGCTATTCAGTGTGAGATTAAGTTTAGGTGCTGAGGTGGGGGCAGGGTCTCCACACGGGGCTCAGTTCCCTTGGGGGGTTTAAGCAGAGACCTTTAACAATGGATCCCAGCTCCTGCCTGCTTTGGGAGCCCCTGTCCACTGCTGCCTCCTGAGGGGGCCTGAGTTATAGGGACACCCCACTCTCCTCTTGGCCAGCCAAAGAGACTCTCTCACTGACCTTTAGCACCTGTGGGTGGAGGGACCTGTGTGGCTGCTGGAGATTCCATCCCTGGAGCCTACTTGGATCTGCTCCTCTCGGTGCCCCAGGCCAAGGCAGGGCTGGGCTCTGCTCTGGTTCCAGGGTGAGACGGACCTTTCGTGTTGGTTTTTCAGGGCTCTCTGGAACAGATATCTCCTCCACTCCATTGTTCTGTGGCTTCTGCTGCTCCCGAATTTGTAGGGAGTTCTTCTTTACAGGTATTTTATGGGCTGTGAGTTTGGAACTAGCATATGTGTATCTTTCTACTCCACCATCTTGGCTTCTCCTCTCCATTTTATAGTTAAGGAAACAAAGTAAGAAGGGGGTTAAATGATTTGCCTAGGGTCATACAGCTATGAAATATCTGAGGCTGGATTTGAACTGAGGTCTTCCTGTCTCCAGGGACAGCACTCTATCTACTGCACTACCTCACTGCCCCTTGTGGCAGCCTTTTATTTATGGGACTTCTGCCCTTGAGTCTTTCTGTTCTTATTAGTAACTATCTCATCTGGACCACTATATTATGCTAGCCCCACTTATGCTACATCTCACTCCCTTCTCCTTGATCATGTTCTTATCAACTCTCTTGCCAATGCAGTCACATTCATACCCTTGTTTCCCACACTTTGCTCTTCAATTCTGGAAGTATGACCAAATAGACTTGGCCATTGCTAAGTCTATGGAAAGGATGCACCACACAAATCCCTCATGGCTCTACTCTCTTTGATACATTCTGGACCAAAGTGCCTATCCCTGGCCACCACTCCTCTGTGCCTGCTATCTGTCCCATTATAACATAAACTCAAATACAGGACTGTATTTGATTTTGTATTTTTATCCTTAGTACTTAACACATTATAAATGCTTGGCACATGGTGAATACTTAATAAATGCTTTCTTTCCAGATCTAAATCTATGTTACTATGATTTAGTTTTAAGAATTGCATCCTGGAGTTGCTTCATCGAATGTGTTAGCTGAAAAAAAATTATTTCTAAATAGTTAAAACAAAATGTCCATTAGATTGGATTACTCTTAGCTCATCACTTGCAGGAAAATGGCTGTAAAATATCTCAATTTTGTTTTGGGGTGATTCATAGATGAGTATTCTCTACTAGTCAAAATAAGATGAAATGTTGTATTGTCTCTCAAGACCACACCTAGTCAAAGATCATGTCATAAGTGGAAAGAAGGGCTTCTGTTTTATTGTTCTTTTCTTTATATTTTTACTAATGCCTTTTGTTTTTACAGCAGAATCACAATCATTTACAGATACACTTCTGCCCTACTACCTGAGTAAGCCTTTTCTTATGACAAAGAAATATGGTTTTGCAAATCCTCCTTACATATTCTGACACAGTGTGCAGAATTCTAAATCTCACCTTTCCAACAAAAGATGAGAATTGCATTTCCTCTCCTCCAGGGCGAAGACTGGCCATTTTAATTACATAGCCTATGTGGCAGGGTGTATTCTCATCCACAGCAATTGTTTATTGGCCCATTTCATAAATACAAAACATCCCAATACTTGAAGTACTGAACAGAAAGCCCTTAGTGAATGTCAATCTATTCACTATGGCTGTGGTGTGATTGAGAATCTGGAGTCTGGCAAAAAAAAAGGTTAAAACCACTATCAGAAATTCAAACCATGAGAAAAACTTTGTTTTTGGTACAACCTTGTGACTTCTTGTATAGAGTTTCTCAGAAGTACAACTAAGGAAGGCTTTAAGGTCAGCAACCTAAACCTATGAGAACAGACCCAAAATCAAACATGTTGTACTTGTGCAGTCGTTTTCAGTTGTGTCCAAATCTTCATGACCCCACTTGGGGTTTTCTTGGCAAAGATACTGGAATGATTTGTCCTTCTCCAATTCATTTACATATGAGGAAACTGATGCAAACAGGGTCACATAGCTAATAAGTGTTTGAGGGCAGATTTAAAACCAGGAAGATGATGCCCTAAAGTTAGTCATGGAATGAGTCAAATTCTCTCCCCACTTCACTTTTTATTTTATTATTATTATTTACCATATTTTCCCTCTCAACCAATTATAATGATCCAAAATCTGAAGCTAAGTCTGGAAAGAGAAATAACAGGTAACAATTTCCCTCCTAGATATTCAATGCCCTCTTCTTTTTCCAAATTAAGGGAACATTCTTCACATATCAAAAAATAGGACTTTTCCTGTGCAAAAGGAAAGCCATCTTGGGAAATTCCACATTAGTACTCAAATCTTCACATAGACTTGTAGGGTGACAGTCTTTCTTTGGCTTCAGTCACCTAACCATTATTTAAATATTCTTTGATAGATCTAATTAACAGTTAAGCCTTTTACATGATTCTCTTTTGCCAATGCACAGCATGAACACTGCTCTACTACATAATCAAACACTTGGAAAATCATCTCATTTTCAATCTCCCAGAGCATACTCACACAACCCTCATCCAAATTACAATGGAGAGAACCATTTTTTTCTGCATATAGCTTCATTTTCTTTTCTTTTTTGTTGATATCACTGTCATCATTATTTAAATTTTAACTCGTTCTGTTTATTTCTCTTTGTATCAGTCCATACAGGTCTCCTAATGTTTTCCTGAATTTTTTATATTCATCATTTTTTATGGCACAATAATATTCCACTACATTCACATGCCATAAGCTTTGTTAGCTGTTCCCCAATCAGGAAGCACCCACTGTGCTTCCATTTCCATTTCCAGCACTGTGTTTCCACTTCCTTGTCACCCTGCACTCACACACACGCGCACACACACACACACGTAGGCACAAAGTGCTACTAGAAATATTTGGATATTTTTATTATTTTTACTTCCTTGGTCTATATGACCTGAAATGGCATCTCTGAATCACAAATTATAAATAATTGAGGTGTCTTTTTTTCTTCATAATTGTCCTTTGTTTTCCAGAATTAGGGAATGAATTGAAAACTCCTTAATATGATATGAATGTACTTATATGCCAACAGCCCCCTCCTAATATCCATTATTTGTCTTTCTCCCCCCAGCTTTTCCAATTTGCTTGCTGATGAAGGACAGAACTGGAGAGTTATTTTAATGTGTAGTTCTCTTATTTGGGGCACATTGTCGTGATAATTGAAACATGCAATTCTACTGAGATGTGCTTGTTTATATTCTTGATCATTTATCTAATGGGGAATGGTGCTTCTTTGTCTTATATGTGTCTTTCTATTTTCTCTATATTTTCAATATTAGACTTCTATGAGACATTTTATGGGAAAAATCTCCTCCTCAGAATCCCTGCCAGGTGAAAGTGTCACATCTGAGGCAATCCCTATTTATTATATATTATAACTTAGTTATGGATTGCAAAGGAATACAAGAATATAACCTTGTTTAATACCACTGATTTTTCAGATTGCGTGTCTCACAGGACCTAGATTGATTCTGACTTTATCAATGGCATATAGTTTCAATCTTGAAAAGAGTTTCAATAATCTCGATCTTTAGCAAGGTTGCATTGTGTGGCCTATAGGTAGATCCTATCTACTGACACAAAAGGTGATGATAGATCTATGAAAACTATGAATAATCTGGAGTTGATCTTAAATATTTTTTCAATGAACTAGAATTGTTCATAGTAGTGACCACTAGCCAAAAGGAATATACCAGAATCCTTGTTCTCCATTCAAGTTATTTTTGGGGAAAACTGAGTGATGTGTTTTTTGGGAGAATATCTTTGAAAGAAAATTCAAGAGGCCAATAGGTCTGTAGCTTGGTCGTAATAAAGGCTTTTATATATTAATACATTGCATCCACAATGAAAGGGCTATATATGCAGGGTAAATTAGGAAAAATTGTTTAGCAAGAATTGGAATCCATCAGTCGAGATAGATATGGAACAACTGTGGTAGTAACAGATGTTCCCTTGAGTCTTTTCATATTTTAGAGTAGATGCAGTTACTGGTTTCTGGATGAGAAGAACCTTCAAATTTGTGTGACAGAGAAACAATCACAACAGTTGAGAAAAGTAATCTAGATATTAATGGAGATTTCCATATTGTTAAGATAACTTTGTCATGCTACCCTGTCCTATTCTCTTTTGGTTAAACTTGGCAAGGTCAGGAACAAAAATGATCACTTCTTCCACTTCATCCCCACCCCCACCTCCCCAGGAAAGGGAATATCAAGATTCATTTGGGCCTTCTAATTGCTGGATTCTAGATAGAAGAGAAATTTTCCCTCAAAGTAAATTTGAGCAAAGAGAGGAGAACAAGCATTTTAAAATATCTACTAGGCTCTGTGTTAAGCCATTTAAAAATATTATGTCATTTGATTCCCACAGCGATCCTGGAAAAGTGGTTTTATCATGAATTCCTATTTTATACTTGAGAAAATTGAGGCAGACAGAGGCTATGTAACTTTTTCAGGGTCACACAGCTCAAAAGTGGAGGTCACATTTGAACTCAGGTCTTCATGATTCTAGATCTGGAATTCTAGTCATCATACTACATAGCAAATATTTAGACCTCAAGAAGGTAATTGAGGAACATCAGGTATTTTCGCTTTAATTCAATTCTGTTATGACCCAAATTTATCAATCTCATTGTATCTCTATTCAGAAAGAGGATCAGTGAAAATAAAAGTCAAAATAAGTTTAAGATGAGAAAAATGTGTTACATTGCATTGCTGAAAAATCTTGAGCATTAAAAAAATCACATTGACAAGACTGTTACACTATAAAAATATTTCTTCAATATTAAGGATTCATTAAATATAAATGAAATAGATTTATATTCAGTATTTCATTTTCTTTAGTTGCACTCATTTCTAATTAAGCTTCAAAAAAGTTACATATTATCAGTCCTTTTCTGATCAGGTACTTATTTGAGATACCTCTTCTATTTTATAGAAATAGAGAAACAGAATTTCAAAATTAAAAAGTTAAAAATAAAAGCTCAAAGAATCTAATGCAACCCAATAAAGTATAAATTTCTTTAGGACATCCCCTTTAAATGCCATGGATGAAGTGAAAAATGGAAAATACTCCCAAGAGACAAATAGTCCAAGAGGTAGTAGTCCTACAGTTATCTTACTAGTGTATGGAACACAGTCAGAAACAGAGTGTAGGTGTATTTGAAAAGAATAAACGAAACATCTGCAAGTCTTTTAACAGTTCTTTTCAAGCAGTGATGTCAAACTCAAATAGAAATGGGGCACTGAAGCCATACATAAGGATTCCTATGTGCCACATATTAATTTAGTTTTAAGATGTAATGTTATCTATGTTTAATTGCATTCTTATTTATTTTGTTAAATATTTTCTAATTATATCTTAATATGGTTTGGGTCTCACTTGGGAGTTTTATCAGGGCCAATGAGCCATATGGTTGATGATTTGATTCCAGAAGATCTCCAGTGATGGGAGCAAAAGTAATTTTAATAATTAGGCAAATGTCTTTAATTTGGAATAAATATCTATCTGGAGCTTCCACCCATTTCCTTGGCAGACTAAACAAAATGTGTCTGACCCTTCTACTACATAATGATCTTTCCAAAACCAAAAGATTTTCTTGCTCTGAAAGTAAAGCAATGCTTAAGTATGTGCTGGTAAATGATAAACAAAAAACTCTCTTGGGGGAAAATGTATGACACACTTTAAGTTCAATATGCAATATTGACCTTTTTTCTATAATTTTCTTAAGTCACTTAAAAAGACCAATTCTCGATTTTCTGCTCATTTGGTATGTGTGTTCAGGAGACATTTTAGGTCTTTCTCTAAAATATATCTCTCCTGCCACAGGATTGCTATTTATTAGTGAAAAAACGCCCCAGCTTTTACAACATTTATGAGCAAACTAGGACATGAAACTGTTACACTGTAGTCAGAAAGATTTGAGAGAGAATCACCAGAGAATAGCTAATATTAGTCTTTTGGGAAAAATGACACTTTCATCTTCACTGATGGCTATAGTCACCTTTTCATAATATATCTTGATCTAGTCTAGGTCAGGAATTTAGAACCCAGAGTATTCAATGAGTAGTATGATTCAGTGGAATGGTTATATGATCTGCGACCACAGTACTAAATTGAAATCTTGATTCTATTTTTAAATTAAATCATTAAAGTTTCGGGAGTTTAATTTCCTTAATGGAAAAAAGTTTGGACCATAGTATCTACAACATTTCTTCTAGTCATAAAATCTGTTTCTTTCCTAAAACATCTATAAAAGTCAATTATTACTAACCATTTGGAAGGTAGGAACTTGGATTTTTTATATAAGAAGAAACCTTGTAATGACTATCACTAAATCTATGTCAACTCTTACATTAGGAGCAATGTCCACTGTGTTGGAGTACAGCTTTTATGGTAATCGAATAGCTGAGATTCACTACAGTGTGTAATCACACAGAAGAGTCATTTATTGGCTCATTGGCTCTTCCACGAACATTACCTTCATAAAATTCTACCTCAACTAAAATAAGGAAACAGACTCAAGATTTCCTCCCACAAGTGCATTTCTATCTGAGACAAATTTAATGTTTCATAACATTATTCTTTTATGTAGGTAGGATATTTAGTTTCTAGCATATTCATATACCTTCTTCACAGTGAAAAAAGCCAACATAAAGTTAAGGATAAGAAAATGTAGACATTAAAAGTCAAAAAGGACAACACTTAGCAATTGAAATAGACAAACAGGATCCTAGAACCATAGTATATCAATATTCTAAGGACTCAGAAGTCATTTAGTGTAGCCTATGCCTCAAAAATATAGCAGTAGTTCTCTGCTCTACAGCATCATTAAGTGGCCATCCATTCTCCAATTCAATGAACATTTATTAAACATAGATTTTGTGTGAGGTACTGTTAGGTACTGAAGATCCAAAGTTAAAAAAAAAAATTACAATCCCTTCAAGGAGTTTAAATGCTTCTGTATTTAAACAGAAAAATATGTGCATTATAATTTGAGGAATCAGAGAGCACTAACAATTAGGGAAATCAGGAAATGCTTATCATAGGATACTCATATTCATGAGCTTGAGACCAGCTGGAGCAACAGATTTGCTTGACAGAAAATAGATGAGATGTAGTATCAGTGAGGATCAAGTGAGATGTACTGTCTGGTAGGGATCAGGAGAGAACAATGCCTGGCAGGATTAGGGCTAACAGAGAACTACACAATGTACTGCACAATGTACCAGTCATCAGGAGATTTGCAGTGTCATAGACATAAATTTTCCCTCCAACCAAGTACCTTGATCTTATAGATTCCCTGGGTGTGAAACTGAGAAAGTCACTTCATCTCTGTCTATCTCAGCTTTCTTAATTATAAAATGATGGTAATAATGGCACCTACCTCCCAGGATTGCTATGAAGATCATATGAGATATATGTAAAATGCTGTGCCCAGAGGCTGACATAGTAATTCCTTCCTTCCTTCCTTCCTTCCTTCCTTCCTTCCTTCCTTCCTTCCTTCCTTCCTTCCTTCCACCTGCCTTTCTTCTACTTTCCTCTCTTTGTTGTGAACTAAATCCTCTGATTTATGAGCCAAAGACCAGAATTGTATAGCCCCTGGTTTTTGCACTAGTTTTGTTCTGAGATGAAGGAGTCCAACTATAATTGGAAAAAAAAATTAATAAGTTAACACAGTTTCAAAAGGATTTAGGTTTGGATTTTTTTGTTTTCCCCAAAATTAGCCTGTTCAATCTTACATGATTCAATAGGCATTCACCTAGCTATTCATATCAAACCAAAATACAATTTGTTAGAGTTAAGAAATATATCCGTAGGATGAAGAGAAAGCCAATTAGTGACTGATAATGGTTTAAGGGAATGTAATAACAGAATATAGTTACGTTCAAGGAATGACTAATTAAATCAAAATGTGAGTTTATTTCAATTATGGGGAATCTGTTTCATTTTCTACAGGATACAAACAGTGATTATGCATTTGTTTTATATATAAATATATATACATATATAATAGAAATTATATACATACACATCCAACACTGAATCAAATACTTTGAATGTCATACCTATTAAGGAATACAGATTAAGTACTTTTTAATCATCTTTTTACAAAAGACTAGGTTACTCTAAGAAAATAAATGTATTCTACTTTGAAAAGAAATGCATTCTACTTTCAAAAGGGACAATGGATAAATATGATTAAATTGTATGTTTTCCTGAAGAGATTGAGAAGGTCCTCAGTAATAGACAGATGGTAGCAGTCTTCTTTTAAACAGAAAATCATTCTGCATGTTTCTCTTGCTTTTCAGTTCAATGCAAATTTACATTTCAAATACGCATAATATTCTAAGAAATCATACACCAATCTCAAACATTCATGTCAAATGTTACTGAACTCCTTTTGTAAATATTGAAACTAAGCTTAATGAGCTAAGCAAAGATTTCATTTTAGATTAGTAGTAGTCTCAAAAGTAGAACTTATGTTGTGATTTTAAAAACATTTTCTCCAACCTTTCATGATCCTATCCTGTCAGTGTCATCATTAAATAATTTTCTGGTAGTAAACAGGTTTGGAATTTGAAATGTTATGTTATAGGAAACAATTTCAGTCTTAATTGTAGGTATTCTTTTTGGTTATCTCTCTGATCCATCCACCAAAAGAGAGTTTATAAGTGGAAATGAGGAGGTCAAGATAAGGAAAAAACAAACAAAACACTCTTTAAAATACTTCTCTAAAAAAGTGGTCCCCAAGGCATTAAACACTGAAGAGTCTATGGAATAAATGTCATTTTAAAAGGGTGTGTGTGTGTGTGTGTGTGTGTGTGTGTGTGTGTGTGCGTGTGTGTGTATGTGTATGTGTGTGTGTGTGTGTGTGCGTGTGTGTGTGGTGGGCAGAAGGAGAGTTTCATGTAAGAGGACTCAATCTTGTCTTCTGACACTCAACACACTTTAATTCCTTTCTCAGAAAATTACGCAAACCTACAAATTTTTTTGTTTGAATAGGTACTGATGTAAGCTGAATATCAATGCTTGAAAACAAGATGACTGTTTATGTATTAAATAACTAAAATAAAGCACATCATTTTTGGCAGGTGAAATATGCACTTTAACAAGAATGGTAATGGCCACTACACACACGCACACACACACACATACACACACACGCACAAAGAGGCTTTCATCCTGTGAGGGGAAAAATGTAACAAATAGCTTTTAAATTAAGGGGAGGATTCAAATACTTAGAGCAGATGAAAGACTTTGGTAAAATGTTTCAGTAATTTGTAGTTCTACATATAAAGATTGGCCTTACAGCAAAAGAGAGAAGAAAATCTTTTAAAGTAAATTTTATACTTTGGATGTATCTACTTCATCATCCACATTTCAATTTAAGGATGATATTAAGCATCAATTTAATTTGAGTTTATTTCCTCTCTAAAGGTAATCACAATATAAATTCAGAGGTAGCAAATGCATTTCATGTTTTTAATTTATTACAATCCAATATGCCAACCACATGTTATCTGTGTGACAAGGTAGGGCAGCCATTTACAATGAGTGACTAGAAAAATCTGGGCAGCTGTCAGAGTGACTGAGGTTGTTCATCAATCTGAGGAGAAAAAAAACCTCATGTGGTAGAACTCAGTAGTCAAAAGGAGTATTGTGACTGTTATCTGTCAGTTGTCCGTCGGCACTAGGAACAACAAATGTTTGGTGATCTGTCAACACTTGCTGGGTGGCTGAAGGTATGCTCGGTTTTAGGCATCTTTGGTTAGTATCATTAGAAAAATGAACAGTTGGTGAATGAGAGGAATGTCTTTCTTATGAGATGATATAAATAATAGTGAATAACTAGCATTTACATAGCATGTTACAAGTATTTCATTTTTCTTTACAACTATAGTATGAAAATGTATTTCATATAGTTAAAATAAGAAAAAAATAGCCCACATTTTAATAATGCTGTTCTCATAACACCTCTCTAGGGAGTTTTTATGCAAATATTATTATGTTCATTTTTATAGAAGAAGAAACTGAGTCCCTCAGAGGGGAAGCTCAAAGTCAAACAGGTAATAGACTAGAAATCTGGGATCTAAACCCAAGGTGTTCTCATTCTAAATCTGGCATTCTTTCTACTAAATCATTGCCTCCCTCATCAATATTCATATATACACATATTTGTATTTATTCTTTTAACATTTATGTATGTGTGTATATATATGTGTGTGTCTGTATATATGTATATGTATGTGTGTGTGTGTGTGTGTGTGCGTGTGTGCGTGTGTGTGTGTGTATGGAGACAGAGAGAAAGAGAGAGAGAGAGAATGAATTTCTTCTGAATAGTCTGAGTGAATTCCCTGTGGAGGATTTATGGGAAAACAGGACTAAGATTTCAACAGGAAGAGACAGCACGGATGGGTTGTCAACCTTATCATTGGATCAAGTATCCCCAATGACGAGGTCCCAGATCAGTTGAAGTATTAGGGTGTTTAGTCTGAGGCAGATTGAGACCCATCTATAAGTCCCATTGCTTAGCACTGGGCCTGGCACACTGGAGGCTTTTGGTAAATACTTATTGACTGACATCACAAGAGAGATTTCTCTAAGACTCAGAAACATTCAGGGCTGGGCACTGTTTCTTCTCTTATTTTTTCCCATTATTCTCAAAATAAAACAAATTCTTTTCATGATGATTTTAACATTCTTCAGTAACTACATTAAATCTCTTAGTATTTATTTCATGCTGTTTTTGGCCTGAATGCTCATTTCAAGACAAAGATTTCTTGACTTACTTCTCATTCTTTCCTCTTTCTGTTATTCATAGGAGGACTCCATAAAGCACCCACCCATCTGTTACCCTTGCAGCACCTACAGAACCCTGATTATTTCTGTAGAGCACACCACAAGAGTAGAAAAGAATCAGAAAGTTTTACTGTTTGAAGGGACCTAAGACATCATTTAAGGTTTATCTCCTTCCTTTCACAGATGAAGAAATTAAGACCCAGAGAGGGAATGTGACTTACTCAGAATTTCACAGCTAGTTAGTAACAAAAATAGAATTTAAGTTTATTCATACCTAGTTCTGGTTACTTTTGACTGCCACGGTAAGGCTCAATTAAACAATGTGGGACCTTGTTCATTGCAGCAAAAGTGTTTGCTTAAAACTTAGACAAAGGACAGATGGCTCCTGCTCTGAGACCAACCATCAAGAACAGATTATGTTGAAGCCTTACTATTTGTTCCAGATCCTGATACACAAGTCCTAATTAAATTCCTTGCCTTTTTTTCTCATACATGGCCTGGGTTCTGACCTTTGCTTACACACCCTAACTCTCCTACCTGTGTGATTCTAATGAATTTAAACCCTGCTGCCAGTTTGAGTCAACCTATGTTAACACAAACCTTGTCCATGTCCTCTACTTTGATTTTCCAGATCAGATGCAGGCTCAGGTTCTATCCTCAGGCTTCATGATAATTATCTCTCTGTATCAAGCCTCCGAGGGCAGTTAGGTGGCAGAGGGGATAGAGTGCTGGTCTTGGAGTCAGGAAGACTCATCTTCCTGAGTTGAAACCTGGCCTCAGTCACTTACCAGCTGTGAGATCCTGCAAAATTCATTTAATCTGTCAGGGTCAATTGACCCATCTATAAAACGAGCTTGAGAAGAAAGTGGCAAGTCATTTCAGTATTTTGGCAAGAAAACAGCAAATGAGGTCATAAAGAGTCAGACATGACTGATAAATGACTGATCGAGCCTCTGCCTTGAAATCTGAAGCCAGTTACTCTCTCCTGATACTACCCAATACTTCTTACTCATCATAAATAATCTGCCTTTTCTTATGCAATAATAATATTCATTGTGTTTTAGTGTCCATATAACACAATATATACATTATGTCTTTTGATCCTCAAAATCCAATGAAATGCTACATGTATTAGCAACATCAACATTTTACAGATGAGAAACTTAAGCTGAACAAAGGCTAAATGACTTACCCAGGACCACACATGAATTCTTGTTAGTTGAATTCAACTATTAAGTATCAGAAGAGATATGAATCCAGTTCTCTCCTGGCCCCAAGTCTATCTCTCTTTCTGTTTGCATCCTGTTGGCCTATCATATACAATATTTCCTTTCTTTTAAAATTTCTCTACCTTGCCAAAATAGTCCTCAGAACATCTATTGATTAAAATATCTACAAGGCATTTTTTTTTCTTTGAAAGAGATGCACATGGGTTTTACCATCTATATCCTTAAGGAACTAACAAGTAGTGATATATACCCTATACACAAAATATATATGTGTGTATATATGTATGTGTATATATTTACATATACACACATGTATGTATGTATATATTTATACATATGTACACACAATATGTCTACACATAATATTAAATAATATAGAGTGTGTGAAGCGCTAGGAGAGTTTTGAGTAGGGAGATATTTCTGAGTGAGTGACTCAGGGAGCAAATAGTATGTGAGCCAATGGGAAACCATTATAGACTGCTGATCACACTGTAGGTGACAGAATCACAGTTATGCTTTAGAAAGATTAATCTGGAAGTGATGTATGGGATGGGGCACAGACTGATTATAAGGGTACTGCAATAATCCAGGTAAGTAATTGCCTGAATTAGTAATGGGAACTGAAAGTAGAAAGTGTGTGTATTTGTGTGTAGGTGAATGTAAGAGCAATTGTGGAGGCTTACTCTTCAATAATATCGTTTTCCTTTTTCATATTTTTGGTTGTTTTCTGAAGGTTTCTATTGCTTGATGGTATGAAATTTTGATGAAGTTAAGTAGCTCATCTCAACTAATCTCCATTGAACCCTATCCCTGGCATTTCATCATACCTAGAAGGCAACTCTGAGTTCTTAAAGTCTTGTACAGGAGAGCCCAGACACCAAAAGGTTCTACCAGCTAGAAAGAATACAGTGAGTAGCCTAGCTAATATGAGTACAGTGACACATTTTGCATTTGTATCTGAGGACCAACTTAGCCAATTTCTGAGAAGAACATTACTGGAAGCTTGACTGAAAGGTAGTGATTTTGATTTTTTTGGTAGTTTCAGGAACCACAAAACAATCTATTGAGGCAGAGATAATGTACTAATTGTGCTGCTAGAGAAAGTATTGAAGGATAAGACACTCACTTCAGCAATAGGTGCCTCTCTCAATCCTTCCACTTCAACATTGCATTTTTCCTTTGCCCTAGACTTTACCATTGGAGGAAGGAGATGAGATACCAAAATAATATCTATAACATCAAGCAATTATTTTAAAAAGCAACAAATAACCCTTTGCCTTCTGTAATTTTCACACAATCAAGTAGAAGAAATGGTCTTTTAAATAGTCCTGTGTCACTGTTTTTCTCATAAAGAAAAAAAATAGATTAATTCCCAGACATCTATCATCTTTTCCACCTTCTAGAATTTTCAGAGACTTTTAGGATACTGAAGGATTAAGGATTAAGAGCAGGAAAGATTTTGTAATCCTTTCATATTCTCCTTTAAGGTAAAAAAAATGAAACCTGCTTCCAAAGGCTTAAAAAATTTGCAAAAACGTTCTAGATATAGATATATTGAAAATGTTCCCAGACTACATCTGTCTTGGCACTCTATACTTAATTTACTACATAATTTACAAAGGTGTCATAAATACAGCTTAAACATTCAAACACTGCACCTCAGTTTGAACCATTTGTGAAGGCTGCTACCAAAACTTTCTATTCATTGGAGACTAATGCCCCATTAGTTGCAACAAAATGCTCCATTAACATAAAAATGAATTTGGCCTTGGGAAAAGCTATAAAGCTCTGCCAAGATCTTTAAGTATGACTTTAGATAGTCTTTCAACTTTAAATAATATGGTCTATCACATAGCGAGCAATAGAGAAACATAATAGAAGTTTCGTATTTTTAAAACCGTAACAGTATTTTCAATTTTTTTAAATGAAAGGATTTTGAAACAAAATGAAATTGGAGATCATTTGGATTCAATTTTTCTTCCAGCTGATTTTCTTTCAAATGCAACAACAGAGGCCATATTTATCTTAGTGTCTCAGTACATGTAGTAGTTGGGGAAGCAGAGAAGGGCATGATGGATCAAGTCCTGGAACTGTTGCTTAACTTGATTTTTCTCTTCAGCAAATGCATTTCCTAAATACATGCTTGCCAAAAAGATTATTTTATGGAGAACTCACATGGGGCAGCGATCACGCGGTGGTCAGAAGAACAGATACAAGGACACTCTCAAGGTCTCTCTCAAGAACTTTGGATTTGACTGTGCAACATGGGAGACACTGGCACAGGACTGCTCAGCATGGTGTGCCCACATGAGAAAGGGTGCTGTGCTCTATGAGCAAAGCAGAATTGATACAACACAAAGTAAGTATAGGATGTGCAAATTTGGGGTATCCACCCCAAGAATTCATATGGACTATCTATGCCCAACCTGTGGTAGACCATTCCTAGCTCGTATTGGTCTTGATCAGCCACAGTGGGACACACTGAAACTTCACTTTATCATGGTGATGTCATTTTGGTCCTCTTCAAAAACAAAGGACAACAACCAACCAACAGACTAAATAGAAGCAGAATATGACTCCAGTCAAAAGATTTCTGGTATTTTCTGACTTCAAAAAAAGCAACAATTTTACTTTCAACTACGCAAAGAAAACTACTTAATACAGATCATTAACAAAATCCATAAAGCATGATTCAAAGTTATAATTGAAAATTTCAATTTTCTAATGAGGAATTCTACTGAATTTAATAATATATTAAAGTGGCATGGAGGTGTTCTCTTTTTCCTACTACTATCTAATTTCCAGAGGAAGCACTTCTGTTTTCTGTTCATTTTAAACAGAAGAGAGAAATGGAAGATATATCTTTGTGTATACAAGCAGCATTTTCAACCTAGCCAAGAATTCAAAACAAATACACATACACATATACACATATGTATACACATACTTACATGTATAATTCATATATGTGTATGTATATATGTATGTATGTGTGTGTATATGTATATGTGTGTATTTATCTATTTTAAAATTACAAAGCTCATTAAAGGTGCTGAACATTTTGTAGAAAAGAAAAAAATAATTGTCATTAACTCCTTCTTCAGCTAAATATTGCTCTTTATGATGAAAGGGAGAACCTCCTACAAACAGATCTTGAGCACACACTAATTCAGATGTAATTCCTATTGCAGGCTTTTTCCCCTATGATATTGAGCAGGCTGATTCATTCTTTGTCTCATTCTCATAAACTCATAGACACAAAATACAGAACAGGTACCTACTCCCATCTCTTTTTTTCTCTACCATAAACCCACAGGATCAATTCCCAGTGCTCCAGATCACATTGAAGCAAATCTTAAAATGAGCTATGACAACGCATACACAAGACAGGGAGGGATGCTACTCAGAAGCCACCACTGGTATAAGAGTTCCCTGGGGATTTATCAGCTGTTCCAAATTCCTGAACTATGAATACACTGCTGAGGAATAGCAACATTGTTCTGTTTTCCCCAGAATAAAATGGGCTAGTTTAAACATCACTAGCACCAGCTTTGATTCTTGAAACTGTTTCATGAAATGTTATCATTGTTAATGAGAAATGTTAGTGAGATTTTGGGAGTGGCCGTACCAAGTTGGAGGCCAACTACTACTCAGAATAGACCCTCATATTTTGCCTTCAGTCTGTCCTCATCCTTGTAGGGGTATCTATGTCCTGCCTGGGCCTGGGCTATAGTGAGGGAGTATTACATTTTTCATTGTGCCTATAAGGAAAATGACAGATTTTCCCTTAACTTCTTTTTCTGTCTTTCTTTCTCTCTCTCTCTCTTCCTTCCTTCCTTCCTTCCTTCCTTCCTTCCTTCCTTCCTTCCTTCCTTCCTTCCTTCCTTTCCTTCTTTCTTCCTTCCTTCCTTCCTTCCTTCCTTCCTTCCTTCCTTCCTTCCTTCCTTCCTTCCTTCCTTCCTTCCTTCCTTCCCTCCTTCCTTCCCTCCTTCCTTTCCTAAAAGCACTGTTCCTATCCCTTCTGCTAATTTTGAAATGGTAGTCTCTTTCTGCTGTGACCATCATACTTTGCTTTCATTCTTGATTCAATACATTTCATTATGAATTGGTGACTAAAGCCTTTCCCTCAACACATAAACACCCCCACACACACACACATACACCCACCCCCCTCACTAGAGCCAAAATAGACTTTTGGCCCAAATTCTCTTTCTTACCCTTCTCTTCTCTCTGCTACTGACTTTTTTTTTTCTTACTTACAAATCGAGTCCTTGTTCTTTGAAGTAAAACAATTAGCTTCCAATTCTCATAAGAACATACAGCAATTGACTCATGCATTAACAGGATGTTATACTCCAAAGCCTAGGCTTTTAAATTGTTTTCCTTTCTGCATATATTTTCAAGTGAGTCAGTTATAAATTGGACATTCAATTAAAGAAGAAACTGATGAAGTGACTTAATTCTGCATATCCTCTGTCATTATTTAGATCTTTATTTCCTGGTCTAATGTTAATTTGGTGCTATTTCCCATAATACATCGGTTTATCAGGAGAGATCTCCAGAGGGAGAAAAGCAAAGCAGGTCACACAAGGGAGTCCTCTACACTATTAGAGACTGGAGGGAAAATGAGATTTTTAAGAGAAGCAATTGCTGGAGAATGATGGGATCAAAAATAAAGGATTAACCTTTAAAATAGGAATGAATCAGAACTGGATTGGTTGCTAATTATTGAAGATTTCAAATCATCCATATTCACAAGGTATCAATTAATGCCTCACAATGGAAGTTGTCATGCAAATACAATCTGTATCTTTTTTACTGTAGGATGTATGTAATAACCTTTAAAAATATATCCTAAAGACTTTAGTGATAAGGATGAAATTTGTAATATCTGAAATGTAAAGACTTTCATAATCCTCATCAAAGCAACTAACTTGTTATTTTCCCCAAATTCAGAGCTAATGACAAATGAAAAATTAATTGTCACGACTATAATTAAAGGTGACATAATGAGCTGCTTGTCATCTCACAATCTGTTCACTTAAGAACTTTATTATTTTGTGTTATGATCGATGAAATTGTGACAAACTTCACAGCCTATAGGAAGATGAAAAATTTCCTTGGCATGAAAATAAAAACTGTAATACCAGGGCCAGTAATGCCCTTTGAAGTAGGTATTCCATATGTATTCTGCTTAGTAAATACAGTTCTGAACTTAAAGACAGAAAGACTAACGTTCAAATTAAGTAAGTCATAAATCAGCACTCATTCACTGTCTACTCTGTGCCAGGCACTATGCTAAATTCTGGGAATACACAGAAAGGTTTTTTAAAAAAATGTCCCAGCTCTCAAGGAGCTCACAGATTAATTGGGAGGAAACATCCTGGAAATCAAAATAATAAGTACAGGATAAAATTGAAAATATTCCCAGGTGATAGGTACTAAGATAAAGGAAAACTGGGAAAGACTTCTTACAGAAATTAAAACTTTAGATGAGACTTGAAGGAAACTAGAGAAGGTAGATGTGGAGGTAAAGAAGACAGTTCCAGGCATGGAGGACAGGGATGAAAATGCTGAGTCTGAAGATGGAGAATCATGTGTGCAAAGAATAGCAAGTAAGTCAGTGTCACTGGAATGTACAGTACATAGAAAATGTAAAAAAAAGGATAGAAAAGTAGATAAGGACCTGATTATGAGGGCTTTTAAAACCAAAGGATTTTATATTTAACCACTGGAGTTGATGGAATGAGGATCTTGGCATGGTTCAAAGCCTGCTTTAGGAAGATCAAGAGATCCATTAACTCATTGCAATAGTCCAAGAGTAGGGTGAAGAGGAAGTGAGAAGGGAGCACACATGTGAAAGATGTTTCAAATGTAGAAACAATAGGATTTGGTAACAGATTGACTATGGGGAGGTAAGAGTCAGGAGTTAAGGATGACATCTAAATTGTAAGCTTGTATGACTGAAAAGATGGTGGTGTTCTTGAAAGTAAGAGGGAAATTGTGAAGAGAGAAGGTTTTTGTTGGTTTTTTCTTTTGTTTTGTTTTAGAGAGGCAAAGTTAACGAGTTCAGTTTTGAACCTGTTTAGTTTAAGATGTTTATGAGACACCATGTTCAAAATGTCCAACAAGCAGCCACAGATATGAGACTGGAAGTCAGAGGAAAGGACAGACATTGAAAATTGGGAGCTGATTCAAATCTTGCCTCAGCCATTCTAATCGCTGTGTAACCATGAACAAATTCCTTAATGTCTCCCAATCTTGTTTTTTTCACCTCTCAAATGAGAATAATAATAGCTCCTACCTCCAAGAGTTCTATTGAGGGGCAAATGAAACAATATATATGAAGTATTCTACAAATCTTAACGAATTATACAGTGTATCTCAATAGTCCCATTAGAATTTTGGGACACCTTGTATAAATGTGATTTGCTCCTGATACTGTACCTATTAACTCTAGAAAGAAATTGACACCAAAATCTCAATGGCATATATTTTAACATTCCTTCTGAATTCTAATAATAAAAAATGCACTGAATTACATTGAAATTCAAATTTATATTATATCTTTCATGTTTATTTGCTCTTTTAAATATCCTGCAAACTTCTTTTGAAATATTTTATAAATGTAAAACATTTATATTTTTTGAAGGGGAATTTTCATTCTGGAAACTCCCTCAACTAAAGCCCATTAGTAATTATTATATAAATTATTGTTTTAGACAGTTTTCTGAAGGCACTGAAAGACCCTTCCCACCACCATGTAGTTAGTTTGTCTCTGAGGTAGAGCTTAAACCCAGGTCTCCATGGCTCCATGTCTAGCTCTTTCTCCATTGTACTATGTAGACTGTCACTCTTCTCTGAAAGGTTCACAAAAACCACCAAAATATATTGCCAAAGGCCATTTCATGAGAAAAAATATTCATAAGACAGTTTATGCAAAACTGAGGTTTGACTTCCAAAACTGAATGTTTTATTTTTCTAATATTTAATGTTGATATCTATTTATTTATCTATATTTAGAGAGAGACTATGCTTCAGTTTTATAAATAGCCTTTACTATCACTACCATGTCTTAAAATCATTTTCTCATTTTCAGGTTCAATCAACACAGCTTTTTAAACCTTTTATTTACATTAAGGACCTTGTAGACCATAAACCTCTTGTGAATATGCATCATATTTGTTTAGTATCTCCCCAAATATATAGCACAAGCAAATATATTGATTAATAAATGTTTTTTAGATGTTTAGTTTTGGGAAACACTGCTTTCAAGTTATTATTAATATAATAAAGAAATAAAGTTCCTTGATTCCATTCACCATCTAATTATTTACTTTTACAAACATATTAGTCATAATAATCAGCCAAAATGTTTTGAACTCCCCAGCTAAAGCTCAATACAGAAATTCAAAGAAAATTCACCTTAGTGTCAGTCAATTGTCATTACAGTATTAGGGTAAGGAAAGAGTTCCTAATAGAAATATGGGATCCAGAGATATTAGATTAATTTTCTTTCTCTTCTGACTCAGATCTACCTAATTTGGCTGCAAGATCCAGTTTTAAGCATTATGAATTGTCAAAACTCTAGAAACATTGAAATGCCAATTCTATATATTAAATCCTAGAGAGATATGGAAATTATATAGTAAAGCATTTATTAAGAATGCAAGCATTGTGAATACAAATACAACCAAAAGGCTAGTCCTTTTTCTAAGGGAGCTCACCTTCCAATGAGGAAGACAACACATAATAGGGAGATGAAAAGGGTCAAGATTGTCCAAGGATTCATGGCCTGAGCTCGGTTTGAAGTGAGCATGAATAATATCGGTACTTCTTCCAAAGTTGATTCTAAGGAAAAATTCACCAATTAGAGTAGGAGGCAATAAATGGTGTTGCCAGTGTGTGAAAATTACTGGGAGGCAGATAGAGAGATCTGGACATTCATGGATTGTTAACTGCCATGAGTTGTATGTGCATCCCCTTAATCTATTGGTGTGAATAACCAAGAACTATTTACAGCCTATGTTTAATTAGCATATAAGCTCTTTTTTTTTTTATCTAACCATGTTAGGAATGAAACATTAACTTTAATTCAATACCATAAACATTCATCACATACCTCCTATATGCCAGGCACTGTGCTGGATGCTGGGGATATACAAACAAAAAATGAAACCATCATTCACCACCAAGGAAGTTACATCCTGCTGTCTTGCATGCATACTGCAGCTTTCTCCAAATTGTACAAGCTTTATGTTTTCAAATATTTGAATGTAATAAAAAACACTTAATATACTTATTTCCTTAGGAGTTTATACTACTGCCCATCATCAATAGAAACACTAATTATTATCAGATATGGAGGCATAATGTTAATTGGTAGGAAAATCTGGTTGATATCATGCCAGATGGAGAAGATTTTGGCTATATTTAATACCTTGGCATCTCCCACTTTGCAAACATGTTTCATTTTTCATCTGTGATTTCCAAAACCATGAAAATCTCCAAGTAAATTGCACTGCCATTTCTTTTTCTCACTCTATAATTCTCCCTTCATCCTCAAAAAATTGCACAGAAATACTATAGAAAGTTTTATGGCAATCTTGAACATCATTCAAATGTCTGGGAAGTGGAAAATATAATTCAGACTACTAAGCAATGATCCTGTTATAACATGAGGACATTTTTAACATAAAAAATGTTTCTCTTCAAATAGGGACAAATGATTAGACTACACCTTTGTCATTATAACCAGTAACCACGTTTTCATTCAACATTCTGGTGCGTTACAGAGTGAACATGCAGTTGTTTGAAATTCTTGGGTTTTTGTTATTATTGCCATCAGCATTTTATTTGCTTATTTATTTATATTTATTGTGGGGAGCAGGTCTTCCTATCTTACCCACTCTGGAAATACAACAGCACTCACAAGGCCAATCTTACTGCCAGTAGGCACAAAGCTTTGACTTATTCAGTTTCTGACATGGGACAGTTTGCCTATCCTTAGGAAGCCTGATACACTTGCCTCCATCTGACTCCAAACTGACTCCTCAGTGCTCATTATAATGGTGCTATTTTTTAGTGCAAGATTTCCAATTGGTTTTAGCCCCACTGAAGATCAGAACCCCTGAGCTCAAGTTCACTAGTCTCAGACCTTCCCCCAACATAATATTATAGGCATATACTAACACATTTTGTTAAACTAACAGTTTTCACCAGAATGTTTGGTGATTTCAATTTCTTATTCTATAGATGAAAATACGAAGTTCACTTAGACCACAAGAATTTAGGTTTTACCATGACATGGTAAATTATTGGCATTTTTCTACATACATGCATTACTGGTCTTTTCCTTTCACAGCTTTAGATGAAGTCTTACCTACCTCTCTAAAGTATTAAACAGATCTAAAAAAAGTATATTTTTCAAATACCCAATCAAGTTAATCGATGGTTTTCTTTTGTCCTTTTGGCAAACTTTTTTGATTCAGTGCAATTCAGCAAGCATTCCTTAATTCCTATAATCAAGGCACTCTGAAATTCCTGCTATACAAGATCATAAATGGAAAAGAGTCTCTATCCTGAAGAAATTCACATAGGGGGTGGGGGAAGAGAGGAATACAATTTTTTATAGATTTTATGAAGCTAAGTAAATACAAGGTAAGTGTATAGGAATTCAGCTCACCTGCTAAAAGCATTTGAGTTTATTCATGCAGAACTACTTGGGATATTGGTATACTTGATTCACTCAGATAAATTAAGGTCTGAATTGTTGACATTGTTGGCATATTGTCCAATTTCCCATTATGTGGAGAATTAAATCAATTTGACTCAGGAGAGCAAAATGAAATTACAAGGAAGTATGGCTGAAGAAACTCAAAGATAATTGAAATTTAAATTGGCATTATTTCAGGTTCATCCCTTAAATTAGGTTAATAATGCTAGGTGTTTGGAAGTATATAAAGTAGACCTATCTAAGGGAAATTCAATATAAAAATGCCCAGATTTACAAGACACATGAAATAAGTGGTGATTATTTCTATTGCATATGATCAATTTATATACAAAAACATATATGAATACATTTCTTAAAATACAGAGCACTATTTGTAGATTTAGGTTTGTGTGTTTGCTTTTTTTTTTTTTTTAATTTATAGAGTTAAAAAATAATCTTACTTAACAGAGATGTTGTAGGACAGGAAACCTTAAAACAGTCTTGGAATAGAATCAATTTAATAATACTAATTTTAAAAGACTCCCATATTAGAATGAGGTCATGATAGAGTCATAGTTTTGCTAATATATTTACTCCCTCCAAACTATTTTATCTACCCCATGATCTCTCGAATTGTGATATTTTTCTCCATAGATCTTCCATAGAAAATCACCCAGTGTTCTCAGTCAGTCAACAAACATATAAGGGCTTACTGTGGATGAGACAGTATGCTAAATACTGTTATTTTTTTTTTTTTAAAACAAAAACATGAGCCTGCTGTCAGGGAGATCTAAGCATAGAAGTAGTGGCAATATGCCGTAGCTATGTGCATTAGAGATACAGAAAATGTAAATATGAGGTAATCCCTTAGGGAAGCACTGGGAAGGGGGAGGAACAGGGTGAAAGGTGGGAGTGGGAGTTGAGTAAGACAGGGGGACAAGCAAGGGAAAAACCAATGGCAAAAAATAGGATTTAAACTTGAACAAAGTCAGTGGATGCAGCAGTTACAGTTGAAGAGCGAGCACATTTCAAACATGGAAAACAATCAGTGAAAATGCATGGTGTTAGGAAGCAGAGTATCAGAAAAAAAAGAAGGCTACTGTATATGGAGGGGTCTGAGAATCTTTGAATTTCTCAGTATACATTTGGATCTCTGTCATTTCCATATATGTCCTTGTGCCAGTTTGTGGGTGCAAATCATTTTATTAACATGATATAACCTGCTTATTCCTGCCACGTATCTTCCCTTTTTCCTTTTGGTTATACCAAATATTGCTCTCCGGCCACTGATCATCCCCTGGATAATACTAATGTTAGAGATAGGCTACTAATTACTAAGAAGCTATTGAAAATGTTGAACAGAGGATCAATAATATATATCATCACACCTCTAGACTTTCTCAATATAAACATAACAATTCAGATTATAAACACCGTGAAGAATTGCTGGGGACTAGGAGTGAGGAAGGAGAGATATTGTGTTAAGGAAACTTTTGAGTTTCCTCCAAATCTGGAATAGTGATCTGCATGTAGTGGGAAACTAACCATAAAAATTTATTGAATTGAACTTATGTTAACTTGTAAAATGAGGGAGTTAACTTGTATTTTTTTCTAAAGTCCATTTTAGCTCTGTCATATATTGAAGTCAATGTAGTATTAAATAAGGGTCAATCAAATTAAAGATTAAGATCATATTTTGTCTAATATATATCTAGCTGACCATCCTATGGATATAAACACACAGACACACACACACATCCCTGACCTTAAGGATATTATGTTCTTATGGAATGAAATCAATTCACAAGTGTAAGAACTAAGGTTATGTTTCACTTACACTGGACTATTGCCTCTTCCATGAGACAATTAGGACAGCCACATAGTTTCTATATGCTGCTTTCTAAATGGTAATGAGGTCAACATTCTGGAGAGCGGAGAAAGCACACATGGAAATTGAAAGCAATAAGCATAAATACTGTGAGAAATGAGTTTCACTGATGTAGGATCACAGGATCATAGATTTAGAGGTGGAAAGGACCTTATGGATCAGGAAATCCCACCCTCTCTTTTTATAGAAGACAAAATAAAGTGAGATGAAGTGATTTGCCCCCAAATCACATCAAATTGTAATTAAGGTTATCTGGTTCCCAATCTAACCCTCTTTCCAATATATCCTTTTGTCTATAATACAGAAAAGTAGATGAGTCTTGAGTTTGAAAAACTGAGGAAGGCCTGAAACATTAAATTCCTTGGCATTTTGCTAATGTAAAGTTTTCATAGTTTGAACAGTTACTAAATGATATGTATGTGAAAGTGAAAATGGAAATATCAATCAGTTTCACTTTTTTTTTGACTCAAACCACTGATAATAATTTTGAATGGCAAAATAAGTACAGAGCATTTTTATAGCATTTCATATGTTTCAAAACACTTTCAGATACTCACATATTCACTATCAATCCAGGAGTTAGGTAGAACAAGTGCCAAGATGAAATAATAATGGCTAGCATTTACAAGTTTGCAAAATTCTTTGCTAATATAATTTCATTTTTATCCTCACAACAATCCAGCGAGGCAGGTGCTGTTATTATCACCACGTTTACATATGAGTAAATTGAGACAGACAAAAGTCCAGGAAATTTGGTCCAGGAATCACATGGCTAGTAAGTTTCCAAGGATGGATTTGAAATAAAATCTTTTACGTTTAACCCTCTATGTATCTATCAGAAGAAACTGTTTTTCAAAGACAGAGCAATTAAATGTTTAAGATAACTTATTGCTGACAGCACGCACACATTAAAGGAAGGAATGGGACTAGAAAGGAGGAAAACAATGATCTTTCCACCAGGCCTGTTCCATACTATGTCTTCTCTATTCAGACCATGACCTCCAACTCCTTTCCATGACTAAATGGAACTTGGCTCCTGAGACTTCAAGTCTAATAAATAAGTTTTTGCCTGCCTTGCAGGGTTATTATGAGGAGCAAATAAGATAATAATTGTAAAGTGCTTAGCCACCCAAGAAGAACAGAGATATTATGCTTATTCTTTCATGTTTAGCAAAGACTTTATGTCATGACTAATCAGTAGGAGCAGTTCATCGATACCAGTTGGTCATTAAGTAAATATGCATGAAGCACCTACTATGTGCCAAGCACTGGATTAAATACTGGAAATACAAAGAAAGGTAAAAGATAGTCCTTACCTTCAGGGAGCTTACATTCTAATGTGGGCACCCTCCTTAAATGGAAGTTCAAGGAGATCTCCACCCTTCAAAGAAGGGCTCCAGGGGCAAGGGCTGTGAGGAAGTGTGAGTTCCAGGGCTGAAGTGATCTTCCATGATGAAGAGATTTTCAAGGAGTGATGGAGAAGTTCAAAGAAGTACAACTGAGTGGGAAATGCAATGAGTGCGCTGTTGGAGCTACAAATTGCTTTTCATTCATTCACCCAGGCTTGCCTTTTGTATGTTCTTTTCCACACATTCCCTGTCAATTTTTCAGTTGACGGCATATATATTTGTGGGAGAGTATGCCACAGTTTTATGGGAGGAATAAGTCTTGCAAGTTTTCTTACTATGAGTTTTCATCAAATGCCTTTCCTTTGAACCAATTTTGCCATCTATCTGACTAGAAAACAAGGAAGCACATTGGTTGTGGCTAGCGCATTATGATTTCATGTGGATGTGGACTTTAAAATATCTTGAAACTGAGGTGGCTTTGTCTGGGGCACTCACTAGACATGTGGGGGTAGGATATAATTGACCTGCTCTACTACAGGGACTGAATTCAAATCTCCTGACTTTCTACAAAGAATTCTTTGCATTATCAAACTTTAAATAATAAACATTTAGAAACCTTTAATATTATTTATTGTTCTATGAGACATTACCATGCTTTAACTATTTTTTCTATTATCAGGAAAATAGCAAACTATGTTTTAAAAAGCATTATGATTACTGATATGATTGATCACATTAGGAAAGGGACACTGAGCATCCAGGGAAAGTATCATAATAGCACCACAGAGGGGGAGAACATTTATATATTTTTTCTTTTCCAGTTGTTCTATGGAATTAATATCTATGACAGGGTTTCCTTATTTGGCATTGGGAAAATTAATCAAATGATATCCTCTAAACTTATAGCTACATGCCAAGGGCAGAAAATTGAATTTGGCTAGGTAATTTATTTATGCAGAAAAGTAATATTTTTCATAATTTACATTGACAGATTACTGAGGAGTTGTAGGCATTTATTTTCTGAAGACTATTCTTGTAATGCATGGCTTGCATGAAATAATCTTAGATTTTAATTCTGTCACTAATAGAAGCTTCACTTGAGAATAGAGATGTAGGTGTATATATATGTACATATGCCTCTTCTTTGTAATATATATGTATGTGTATATACATGTATACATATATACGTATTGAATGCATATATATGTAACACATATATATGCACATATATACATATATAGTATAGTATTAAAATTATATCCTCTTCCCTGTTTCATATACATATAATACATATGTATGTATTATATGTATATGAAATAGGGAAGAGGCTACATACTATAATTTTAATACTATAATTATGTTCCAAGATTTACAGTCATCATACATACTGGGTTTAATTCCTTGCTTCTTTGTTTTTTAACCTACAAACTATCTGTTTTATTAGGTTTATGGGGTGAGTGTGATAAATCAGTAACATTCATATGCCAAACTCTTTTTAAAAAATAATCCACATAAAAGAAATTCTTTCGAAACCACTAGCTGTGCTCCATCAATTACAATAATTTATCACAACATATGACATTTGGATATGTCAGAAATACAAAAATAGGGTTGACATATAATTAGGATTTCAGATTAATCACTGTCTCAATTAGACTGCTTTGTAGAACTAAAAGCAAAATGATAAATTGCAGCAGGTAACAAATATGACATATTTAACAACACTGAGGAGAGAAGGAAATTTGATGTGATATGGAAGTACAATACTAAGTTTCAGTCATATGCTATTCTAAGAAATCAAATATTTAATACCACTATAGCTTCCCCAAGTAAAATACATGTAGGTAGTAGCCTAGTTGCTTAGACTTGAACTTCTAAAAAAAAATTCAAACTGTTTAAATACCTATTTTGTAATATTTATAAAATTTTATATTTTAAAACTTTTTATGTGGCACCAGTAGCCACAACTCCCACCACCAACATAAAAAATTCAAACAGAAAAGGATTATGCATTTATTATAAATAGTCTAACATAACTTATTGGGTCTCCATGGGATTAAATAGGAAAAAAATGATTCTTAAATTGAGTAATAATTCCTTGTAAACTTTGCCAAAGATAGAGAATTAAAAAATGCATAATTTCACCCCCCTCAAAGGATATGTGACTCTAATTATCCAACTAGATCCAAACCTTCACTTCCATAGTATGTAGACATTTTTATGGATAACAGAATTAAATGTAATCTACCTCTTACCTGAATAATATATACAGGAAATTGCAGTATGAGGCAAAGTGAAGAGTTCTGGACTTAAGGAATTAAAAGATAAGGACTCTTTGTAAATCCTGACTCTGCCAGTGACAAGCAATTTGACCTTGGGCAAGCCCAGTGTAGGTGCTTAATATTTTTTTTTTTAAATTGTATTCCACCTCTATGTTGTCTATCAAGTAAAGTTGAAAGATTTTTGCCTATAATTCAAGTCCATTTGTAATCAATTGGCATCCTACCTTTCCAGTCTTAGTCTACATTACTGCCTTCCAAGTGTTTTCAACCCTAGCCAAACTCTTTTTGTCTATCATTTTCCCACCTCCATGCCTGTGCTTATTCTGTTCTTTATGTCTGAAATGACCTCTTTCTCTTCCTTCTGCTTTTTGATTTGCTTAAAGCAAAACTATTTTTTTTTTTTTTTTTTGGTCCAAGTGGATTTTCTTTTCTTTTTTTTTTTTTTATTAATTTTTTTATTTTTTTTAATGTTTAACAATCACTGCCATACAATTGCGATTTTATCCCTCCCCACCCACCCCCCACTACCTCCCTCCCTCCCCACGACTGCATACAATTCTGTATAGATTCTACATATACTTTCCTATTGAGTATATTTTCACTATCGTCATGCTGTGTAGTCAGACTAAGATAAATGAAAGAATCCGTATAACAAATCAGAACATGATACACAAACAGATACACATACACAAACATGATCTGCTACATTATGTGAGTGACTTCCATATTTCTCTCTCTGAGTGTGGAAGGCTTTTTGCCTTGAGGTCCACCATTGGGATTTTTTTTTTTTTTTTCAGAAGTTCTTGTGTTATTACAAAAATCTAAGTCTACCAGAAAAAACTCTCACACACTGTGGTTGTTGCTGTGCATAAAGTTCTCCTGGTTCTGCTCCTTTCACTCAGCATCAGGTCATATAAGTCCTTCCAGGCCTCTCTGAAGTCTTCTTGTTCATCATTTCTTATGGCACAATAGGACTCCATTACATTCATATACCATAATTTATTCAGCCATTCCCCAATTGATGGACATCCCCTTGACTTCCAGTTTTTGGCAACTACATAGAGTGCTGCTATAAATATTTTTGTACATGTGGGACCCTTTCCCATTTTTATGATCTCTTGGGGATATAGTCCTAGTAGCGATATTGCTGGGTCAAAGGGTATGCACATTTTTGTAGCCCTTTGGGCATAGTTCCAAATTGCTCTCCAGAATGGTTGGATGCGCTCACAGCTCCACCAACAATGAATTAGTGTTCCAACTCTCCCACATCCTCTCCAGCATTTATCATTTTCTTGTTCTGTCATGTTTGCCAATCTTATAGGTGTGATGTGGTACCTCAGAGTTGTTTTGATTTGCATCTCTCTAACCAATAGTGATTTAGAGCATTTTTTCATATGATTATAGATAGCTTTAATTTCTTCCTCTGAAAATTGCCTGTTCATATCCTTTGACCATTTATCAATTGGGGAATGACTTGTATGATTATACATTTGGTTCAGTTCTCTATATATTCTAGAAATGAGGCCTTTATCCCCGAGCTTAGCTGTAAAAATTTTTTCCCAATTTACTACCTCCCTCCGGATTTTGGTTGCATTGGGTTTGGTTGTGCAAAAACTTCTCAGTTTAATGTACTCAAAGTTATCCATTTTGCATTTCATAATGCATTCTATCTCTTCTTTAGTAAAGAATTCTTCCCTTCTCCATAGATCTGATAAATACACTATTCCTTGCTTCTCCAGTTTATTCATGGTATCAATCTTTATACCTAAATCATGTACCCATTTGGACTTTATTCTTGTGTACGGTGTCAGGTATGGGTCTATGCCTAATTTCCGCCACACTGTTATCCAGTTTTCCCAGCAATTTTTGTCAAACAATGAGTTCTTATCCCAGAAGCTGGGGTCCTTGGGTTTATCAAACAGAAGGTTGCTATATTCCTTGCCTACTGCATCTTGAGTGCCAAGTCTATTCCACTTGTCTACCTCTCTGTTTCTTAGCCAATACCAAGTGGTTTTGATAATTGCTGCTTTATAGTACAGTTTAAGGTCTGGTAGCGCTAGGCCACCTTCCCAAGCATTTCTTTTCATTAGTCCCTTTGATATTCTGGACCTTTTGTTTTTCCAAATGAATTTTGATATTATTTTATCCAGCTCTAGAAAGTAATTGTCTGATAGTTTAATTGGTATGGCACTAAATAAGTATATTAATTTGGGTAGAATTGTCATTTTTATTATATTAGCACGGCCTACCCATGAGCAACTAATGTTTTTCCACTTACTTAAATCTGACTTTATTTGTGCAAAAAGTGTCTTGTAATTGTGTTCATATAATCCCTGGGTTTGTTTTGGCAGGTAGACTCCTAAGTATTTTATACTGTCTACCCTAACTTTAAATGGGATTTCTCTTTCTATCTCTTGCTGTTGAACTTTGTTGCTAATATATAGGAATGCAGAGGATTTGTGTGGGTTTATTTTGTACCCTGCAACTTTGCCAAAGTTGTTTATTAATTCAAGTAATTTTTTACTTGAATCTCTGGGATTCTCTAGGTAAATCATCATATCATCTGCAAAGAGTGATAACTTAGTTTCTTCTTTGGCTATTCTAATTCCTTGAATATCTTTATCTTGTCTAATTGCTACAGCTAACATTTCTAGTACCATATTGAATAATAGTGGTGATAATGGACAACCTTGTTTCACCCCTGATCTTATTGGGAATGCATCTAGCTTATCCCCATTGCATATAATGCTTGCTGAAGGTTTTAGATAGATACTGCTTATTATTTTATGGAAAGTTCCCTTTATTCCTACGTTCTCCAATGTTTTTAGTAGGAATGGATGTTGTATTTTGTCAAAAGCTTTTTCTGCATCTATTGAGATAATCATGTGGTTTTTGTTAGCTTTGTTGTTGATGTGGTCGATAATGCTAATAGTTTTCCTAATATTGAACCAGCCCTGTAGTCCTGGTATGAATCCTACCTGATCATAATGTATTAATCTCGTGATTAGATGCTGTATTCGTTTTGCTAAAATCTTATTTAAAATTTTTGCATCTATATTCATTAGGGAAATTGGTCTATAATTTTCTTTCTCTGTTTTGTCTCTTCCTGGTTTGGGTATCAAAACCATATTTGTATCATAGAAAGAATTTGGGAGGACTCCTTCTTCCCCAATTTTCAAGAATAGTGTATGTAGTATTGGAATTAACTGTTCTTTAAATGTTTGATAGAATTCACTTGTGAATCCATCTGGCCCTGGAGATTTTTTCCTAGGGAGTTCATTGATGGCTTGTTCAATTTCTTTTTCTGAGATGGGGTTGTTTAAGTATTCAACTTCCTCTTCTGTTAATCTGGGCAATTTGTATTTTTTAAAATATTCATCCATCTCGTTTAGATTGTCGAATTTGTGGGCATAAAGTTGGGCAAAGTAGTTTCTAATTATTGTTTTAATTTCCTCCTCATTGGAGGTGAGTTCACCCCTTTCATTTTTAATGTTAGTAATTTGGTTTTCTTCTTTCTTTTTTTTGATCAGATTAACCAAAGGTTTATCAATTTTATTAGTTTTTTCATAAAACCAACTATTGGTTTTATTTATTAATTCAATAGTTTTCTTTATTTCAATTTTATTAATCTCTCCTTTGGTTTTCAGTATTTCTAATTTGGTATTTACTTGGGGATTTTCAATTTGTTCTTTTTCTAGCTTTTTCAACTGCAAGCCTAAGTCATTGATCTCCTCTTTCTCTATTTTATTTATGTAAGCATTCAGAGATATAAAACTTCCCCTAATAACTGCTTTTGCAGTGTCCCATAAGTTTTGGTATGTTGTCTCACTATTGTCATTCTCTTGAATGAAGTTGTTGATTGTTTCTATGATTTCTTCTTTGACCCAATCCTTCTTTAGAATTAGATTATTTAGTTTCCAATTGATTTTTGGTTTCTCTTTCCATGGCCTTTTATTACATGTAATTTTTAATGCATTATGATCTGAAAAGGATGCATTGATTATCTCTACCTTTCTGCACTGGATTGTGAGATTTTTATGTCCTAGTACATGGTCAATTTTTGTAAATGTTCCATGTACCGCTGAGAAAAAGGTATATTCCTTTCTATTCCCATTTAATTTTCTCCAAAGATCTATCATATCTACCTTATCCAGAGTTTTATTTACCTCCTTAACCTCTTTCTTGTTTATTTTAAGGTTGGATTTATCTAGTTCAGAGAGGGGGAGGTTGAGGTCCCCCACTAGTATAGTTTTGCTATCAATTTCTTCCTTCAACTCCCCCAACCTCTCCTCTAAGAATCTGGGTGCTATACCACTTGGAGCATACATGTTTAGTAATGATATTGCTTCATTGTCTATGGTGCCTTTTAGTAGGATATAGTTTCCATCCTTATCCCTTTTGATTAGATCTATTTCTGCTTTTGCTTTGTCTGAGATTAGGATTGCTACTCCTGCCTTTCTTACATGAGCTGAAGCACAATATATTCTGCTCCATCCTTTGACCTTTATCCTATGTGTATCCCCCCGTTTCAAATGTGTTTCTTGTAAGCAGCATATTGTTGGATTATGGCTTTTAATCCATTCTGCTATCCGTCTCCGTTTTATGGGAGAGTTCATCCCATTCACATTCACAGTTATGATTACAATCTGTGTATTTCCCTCCACCCTCTTTCCCACCATTTGTGCTTTTAACTCTCCCGTCTCCCTTCCCCTCCTCAATAGTATTCACTTTTCTCCCCCTCCTCCTGCAGCCTTCCCCTCCTTCTTTTAGCCCCCCTCCCTTTTAGTCCCCTTTACTCTTATTGCTTCTTTCCTCCCTTT
Organism: Notamacropus eugenii; assembly: GCF_028372415.1. Classification (NCBI taxonomy): domain Eukaryota; kingdom Metazoa; phylum Chordata; class Mammalia; order Diprotodontia; family Macropodidae; genus Notamacropus; species Notamacropus eugenii. The sequence continues at coordinate 133,963,378 of NC_092875.1, read as the reverse complement.
TAGCCACCCTCCCCTTTCTTCCCCCTTCCCCTCCTACTACCTATAGAGCTAGTTAGGATTATCTGCTTAAGGTTATTGTTCCCTCCTTTGAACAAATCAGATGAGAGTACCTCTCAAACAATGCTCATCTCCCTCCCCTCCTTCCCTCTACTATGGTTTTGTACTTCTTCCTGTGATGTAATTTGCCATTTTCTGCTTCCCCCTTTCCACACCTCCTATTACATTCCCTTCTCATACTTTAATCATATTTTTGCCATGACATCATTTACTTTATGCCCGTTCCCTCTACATATATCCCTTTTATCATAATAGCTGCACAGTTCTCAAGACTAACAGGTAGCATCTTCCCTTACAGGGAGGTAAACAGATTGCCCTAATTGAGTTGCAAGTTTTTGTTTTTATTTTTTCCCCTCTGTTTACCTTTTTATGATTCTCTGGAGACCTGCATTTGAAGATCAAATTGTCTATTGAGTTCTGGTGTTTTGGTCAGGAAGCTCTGGAAATCCCTTATTTCGTTGAATGACTTTCTCCTTGCCTGAAATGTTATGCTGAACTTTGCTGGGTAGTTGATCCTCGGTTGGAGTCCCAACTCCTTTGCCTTACGGAATATTGGGTTCCAATTCTTTCGATCTTTTAATGTAGAAGCTGCAAGGTCCTGTGTGATCCTGACTGTGTGACCTTGATATTTAAATTGTTTCTTTCTGGCTGCTTGTAGTATTTTCTCCTTCACTTGATAGCTCTGGAATTTGGCAACTATATTTCTTGGGGTTTTGAGTTTGGGATCCCTTTCCGGTGGGGAACGGTGGATTCTTTCGATGACTATTTTGCCCTCTGAGTCTAGTACTTCTGGGCAGTTTTCCTTGATGATTTCCTGGAAGATATTGTCCAGACTCTTTTCTTCATCATGGGTTTCTGGCAGGCCAATAATTCTTAAATTTTCTCTCCTGGATCTATTTTCCAGGTCAGTTGTTTTTCCAATTAAATATTTTAGATTTTCTTCCATCTTTTCATTCTTTAGATTTTGTTTGACTGACTCTTGTTGCCTCATTGAGTCATTAGTTTCTACTTGCCCAATTCTAATCTTGATCGTATTGTTTTCTTCAGTTAGCTTTCGCATCTCCTTTTCCATCTGGCCAATTTTTCCCTTTAAGGAGCTATTTTCTCCATTTAATTTTTGTACTTCTTTTTCCATTCGACCAATTTTCCCAGTTAGGTTTTGGGTTTCCTTTTCCATCTGATCAATTTTCCCTATTAGGTTTTGAGTTTCCTTTTCCGTTTGATTAACTCTTCCTTTTAGGGAATTATTCTCTCCAGTTAATTTTTGAACTTCCTTTTCCATTTCTTCAATTTTCTTTTTCAGATTGATGTTCTCATCAGTGAATTCTTTTTTTATGGTTTTAAAATCATTGGCCAGTTTTTCTTTTATATCCTTCTTCAGACGTTCCAGGTAATCTAGTTGTGCTTGCGAGAGATTCATAGTCCCATCTGAGGTTTCAGATGGAAGTACAGTCTCAGCTCTGACCTCTTTGGTGTTTGTGTTTTGGTCCTTATCCCCATAGAAAGATTCTATGGTTTTTTCACTTTTCGTCTGCTTTTTCCGATTCATGATGTTGGCTGAGTGTTGTAGCTTTTGGTTCTTTCAGTCAGAAGATACAGATCTTTTAAGTTGAGTTGATGTTTGTCTAGGCTAAAAGCAGGCTTTTTTTGTTGTTGTTGTTGTTGTTTCCCAGATCAACCCTGGGTTTAGCTTGATAGGTGTGTGGGAGGTGTGGTCTGGTCTCAGGCTATCTCCTCAGCTGGCCTGAGGCAAAGGCAAGGTCCAGGGGGATGGTGATCCCAGCTTCCCTATTGTCTTCCCTTTTCCCCTGGAGGGCTGGGGCATGCCTAGAGGCTAATGCGTGTTCCCGCCCCTCCTGGGGCTCGTCTCCCGGGCTGAGGCTTGCTTGGGTCTCAGTGCGAATTTTTCTCTGCCCTGGGTCGTCTGTCCCTCCAGATAGCCTCCACCACGGTAGGAAGAATCCCCCTTTGCCACCTCTCCAGCCTCTGGTGTTATGAGACCACCCGCCCCCTTCTGCTGCTCCCACTGATCCAGGATCAATCTGGGGAAGAATTTTATGGTTCCCTCATGGTCATCGGGGGGGGGGGGGGGGGGGGGGGGGGGAGGGGAGAGCACTTACTGATCACTCCGGCATCCCAGCTCCTGGATGTTCAAGTAGTGACCCACTGAAGTCCCGTCTTTAGGCTGAAGATTTCAAAGGCTGTTGCGCTGATATCGTTGGCTCGGCCTGGCTTATCTCCTGCTCCGCTGGTCTCGCCCGCCACTCTCGGGCCCCTCGGGTCGCCTCCGCCCTGCCGCGCCGACCGCGCTGCGCTGTGCGCCGGGCTCTCACCCCCGCGGAACAGATCCCTCCCGTGGACCTTCCAGTCCAGCCTGGGCTCCGAATCTGTCAAAGTCCGTCTCCCACTGGATTCCACACCTCCAAAGTCTGGTCAGACTCTCCCCCCAGAAACATCCAAAGGAGTTTTTCCAGGAGCTTAGGTGAGTCGTTGCTTTCGCTCCGCCCCCCCAAGCAAAACTATTTTTAGTAAATCTTCTATGATTCCCACATCCAATGATCTCTCTAACCTCTTAGGTACTTACCATCTATCATTATATATAATTATTTATATTTGTATATAAGCCATATTTCTCTACTAGAATATTTAAAAGTCTTACAGAAACTTCAAGTATCCTTAAGTGACTAGTGGAATTCTACATTCAGTAGGGTAAAGAACTATTTGCTGAATTGAACTAAATCACCTATTTACAAAAAACTGGTGAATAAGAGGTTAATTTTTTGGAGGCTGGATGCTAAAGATAAGGTTTTTAGAGGTTGGATGCTTCTACAACATTTTGTAAAGAAACTCTAAGACATTTGTTGCAAATTTTAATATTTTATTATAAATATGAATTTAAATCAAAATTAATGGGAATCAGAATTTGAGTATCCAAAGAAAATAACTAATTTTAGGGAGTATATTGCAAATTAAAATTATTTCTAAATATTTCTGATTTAAGTTAAACTTTGAATTAGAACTTAATTATGATTTTCAGTGTTTCTTAATTTTGGAAATATTTTCTTACACTATGTAGCTTATAGGAACCATTTGATTCAGTAAAAAAAATAAAGTCATAATAAAAATATATGGTTTAAAACAAGCCAGATGTATTTTAAGAGGATAGAATGCAAACATTTATCTCTATGAAAAATATAAAATATTCTACTCAAACAATAGCTTGACTGCTTAAACAGAAGCTTCTTAAAGATTACAGTTAAATTATATGACACTGAAAAATTGAGACTATTGTCATAGCCTTCATAAAATATTTTTATTCTTAGAGAAATACAATCGATGGGAACCTTAAAAGGAATTGAGAATAACACTTTAAAATTTGTCACAGAGCAAAGAATCTTAGGTTGATATTAATAGTAGATTTTGAGAGCTAAGAGAAAGAGTTTATAGAGACAGGATCTTGTATTCTAAAATCTACTGAAATTTTTCACTGATTGTTCCCCTATACCTGGAATGCTCTCACTTCCAACCCTTGATTCTTAGAGTTCTTTAATACTCAGCTCAAGTACCACTTCTTCCAGGAGACCTTTCCTACTCATTCCAGCTGCTAGTGCTATCTACTCCAAGGTTACCTGATGTTTACTTGGTATTTCTCATATATTCTAAATTATATTGTCTTCCACTTAGAATGCAAGCTCTCTTTGGGCAGGGAACAATTTTGCTTTTTCTTTGTATCCTCAGCATTGAGCACAATTGTTTGATACAGGTGATACAGAGAGCTTTAGTGTAAAATTCTAAAGATAAAGAAAGCAGGTCATGTGGAATAAGAATGAGTCTTGTTCTCTTTGAACCCTTAAATAGGAGTAAGAGGAGTAGAAGTTGTAAAGAGACATATTTGTGTTTGATATCAAGGGAAAATAAGTTCTGACAATTAGAACTACTCCAAAGCATGATGGGCTGCTTCTGGAGGACATAGGTACCTCCTCATAGTGGGTCTTCAGGTAGGTTGCATGTCTTTTTTACCATGCATATTGTGCAGAGAAATCTCTTTCAATAATAGGTTGCCTCGATATCCACTGACGTTCCTAAAACCTTTGAAATTCCATGATTCAGTGAAAGGCTAGTTATTAAGTATAATTGGGGTTAAATCTGTTCCATTTGGCTCCAGAAGGCAGAATTAAGATGGCTAGATGGACAGTTCAGCAAGTGTCTTAGGGATTTTGTAGTGCTGTATATAGTAGATGGAGCATTGTATGTTGAAGTCAGAAAGACTGGAGTTCAAAATACACCCGAGGCACTTACTAGCAGTGTGACCTTGAGCCTCAGTTTTCTCACCTGTAAAATGGTGATAAGAATAACACTTATATTAAGAAATTGTTGTGAAAATCAAATGATATAATCCATATAAAGTGCTTTGCAGATCTTAAAGAGTTGTATGTGTCAGCTATGTGTGACCCTGAATTTAACCTTTCTCAAACTCAACTTTTTCTTGAAAAGGAGGACAAGAAGTAGTACTTCCTTCACAGGGTAGTCATAAGGATCAAATGTGACACTCTTTGCAAAATTTAAAGCGCCATATAAATGCTAGTTATTATTATGTTAGTTACTGATGCCCAGAACGGGGATAAACTAAGTGCATTTAGGCCTGCTTTTGGAGGAATCATACAAACAGGTTATCAGGAAAGGAGGATAGCCCTTTGGATTTGACAAATTGCTTGTCCTCATGGGCTGGGGTTGTTTTTGGCCAGATTTCACGCCCAGGTGGAGACCTGAAGACATGACTGATGAATGAACTCCAAGTGACATTTATTATGTGCCAAGTACTATGCTAAAGTAGGAATAAAAAACAGAAAAGCAAGACCACTATTGCTCTCAAAGAATTCAAATTCTAAATGGCAAGGCAACACATGGAAAAAGTTTCAATATGAGTTAGGTAGAGAGGGCCTATAATCCTTAGGATACAAATCAAAACACATGGTAATACTCTAATGTCATTTCTATGGATTAAAACCATATTCAATTCTGATGTTAAACCCAATTTACCCTCTCATCTTCAATAGCTGTAGTTATTGAGGATGAGGATCTTAAGCTTCGATTCAGGAAGACTGTTCAAATCCAGCATCAGATACTCCCTAGCAATTTGATCCTGGGAAAGTCACTTAATCTCTGTCTCAGTTTCCTCATCTGAAAATGGGGATAACAATAGCACCTACCTTGCAGAGTTACATGAATCAAATGAGATAATATTAGGACTGTCTCCACCAGGGTATAAGAAAAAGGGGCAGTTGAAATGCCTAGCTGCTTCCAGTCTCATCCTCAGGGTGCCTTTCTCCATCAAATAGGTTGGATTTATTGTTGGCAGTAGGTTGTCAGTCAGTGTTGTTGGTTGTGGTGATGCTTGCCCCATTTTCCACCAGGGTTGTATCACTGAGGACCCTCAGCTCTGATAGAAGTATTTTTGCCTTATCATGCCTCTACATAACTTCCTGGCTATTTCCAAAACATGCCCCCGAATATATACTACTTCTCCCTTACTTTATTCCTACCTCTCCTTTTATTACTGTCTTTCCTTTTCAGAATGCAGATAATCTCCTTGAGGGAAGTTACCAAATTGCTTGTTTCCATTTGTATTCCCAGCATTTAGCACAATGTCTAGCACTTAGCAATTATTTAATAATACTTTTCATTCATTTCCATATGTCTGTGAACGTTTTGTGTGTTTGGATGTTTTTGTGTGTATGTACACTAGTATACCCTTGCTAACTATCTGTATTTGCTAATGTTTGGAAAAATTTACTTCATTTATTCAATCTCTCTAGATCCTGAATTTGCATTTGAGGCCAGATTTTATGTTGGTTTAATTGGCAAGATCCAGAACTGACAATGGAATTGTGAATTGCTAGAAGAATATGTGTCTGTGGTGAAGGAAGAAAGAATGGGGGGCTATTATTGCTGGAGGGTCCTGATATTGATCTCTATTAACCAGTTACATAGGAATTATTGACTTTGTAGGATATATTCCATCAATGTGTTAGGTTTGGAGCCCTTGCAAACCCAGGTGTTGGCCTGTTTCACTGTTCCTGTGTAGTTGCTAATTATAATTGAAAACCTCTCTTCTGAGCTAACAGAACTGAAAAGACACAAGGCTGACTAGTTATACATGGCCCAAAGGCAGAAGGCCAACTGATGGATTTGGCTGTAACCCAGTTGAAGGTAGGAGGGACTCGATTACCTTCAGGATCACTTTAGAAGTTATCTCATCAAAACCCTAATTTAACCTCATTGCTCTAGGTAATTTTAAATTATTACAGATTAAATTTTGGAGGAGAATGGGGATTAAAATGAGAAAGATTTCTCCTTTGTTCATTTCTCTGATTCATCTTGGCCCTAGCCCCAAACTTACCCAAACATTGGGACCATGAGGATATATCCTACTGCTACCCAAGGCCTCTTCACTTAGGCAATGGAAGAGATTAAGGAGTATTCAGAAAAGAAAAAAAAACGCTAGCAACCTAAATATTGCCAAAAGGAGAAAGAGGCTTTAGAAGTTTGGTTTACTCATTTAAAGGAATGGGAATAGACAATGATTTTTTAAAATGAGCCTAACTTTATAAGTTGTAGGAGCTAACCAAGAACTCCCTGCTGCAAGGCCACTTTGATGTCCTGCAAAGTAAGAGTTTGAAATCTCTAGATCCATTCAATGAGTTTGGTCAGGAACCATGTAGTTTGGTTCTCTTAAAGATAAAGTCCCAGTGCAATCTCTTTTCATGTGGAATAATGTATTTCTTGATTTGCTATATATTGTTGGTCTTATTCAGTCACATTTGACTCTTTATTGAAGTGGCTTGCTACTTCCTTGTCCAGCTCATTTTACAGATGACGAAACTAAGGCAAACAGTGTTAGGTGACTTGCCTAGTGTCACACAGCTAGTTGGTGTACCAAGGTCAAATTTGAACTCAGAAAGAAGAGTCTTCCTAACTCCAGGCCCAGGAATCTATCCACTGTACCATCTAACTGCCCTTGGTATAAAATACTTAGAAGCTAACAAGATCTGGTCTCCTTACAAATACCTTATGTCAGATATCATTAAAACTAAGCTCTGAAAGGATCCTCATGTCTTGAAGAATTTGCTTACTCTGGGCCTGCCTCTCTTGCTGGTTGTTCTGAAATTGGTTGGTAGCTTTAGAAATTTAAATGAAGGGTCAGAGTCCTTGATTAAGCATACTCAAGTAGTTCTGCTCTCTTTGATAGCCTACTTAAAAAGGATAGGTGACTAGAGACTGTTAATAAGGCAGTTTTTAAAATAAAGGGTTGAAAAGGAGATTGATAATCCTGGTTAGAAAAATAGCTACAGAAGTAGAAAGAGGCATTAAAGCCTGTCATCCCAGAACATGCTCACTTTCTACCAACTTTGTTTTTCCCTTACCTTATATATATATATTTTTTTTATTAAAAACATTCAGTTCTTGTCATAGTCACAAAAGAGAATAAGAAAGCCCATGTTCATATGATGGTTTAATGTGTTGAAAGTGAGTCTCAGACTTTTGTGGGCCTGCTGGACAAAGTAAGTTGAGAAATTTATCTGTGTGGATTCAATTAGGGTTACAAACAGAATTCTTACAGTGATGGTAAATATAAGGACAGTCACTACATCGGGGATTAAGAATATTCTCCAGACAAAGGTAGGAGGCCAACTAGTTGTGTACCTTAATACATAGTGAGGAAGGATTTATTGAGTTTGTGGGAGTGATGCCAGCTAAGGTTGTTTCCTTACATTAGCCCATTATAGCAGGGAAAATTTGTCAGATTTTCCCTTAACTGTCCCATGCATCAACATCACTAGATCCATAGGCGTATTACTGAGACTGATGCCTTCACAGCAGACAAGAATTTCAGGAAAATGGGTAGGGCTCAGGCATGAGCTAAGCCTGGACCCAATGGTGTCTTCTTTGAAAAGGACACTGATCTCTTTGGTGGTAACATTCCCATTTTTTGGGTCTACTTCTGAGGATTTGGACATTCTGAGTTACTCTTATGCTTGACTTGTGAATAGCTCCATTTATTGCAGACTTGGTATCCCTTGTTGGCCATCCACTGAAGTCATCTCTGTTTCCAGAGGGTTCCTGAAATATAGATGATCTGGACATTTCTCCAAGAAGTCTGTTGCTACGGGTTTCTCTGACTAACAGGGAGTCTGGAAGTCCAACTACTGGAAGATCAAATGCTCCCTTTTGCAGAAGTAGGACCAACAGTAGGACTTTCCTGATATGTACTGGGTAGAACAGGTCTATGCTTGCCAATAATTAGCTACACCATTGGTTGATGTTTTCCTTTTCTTTATAGCTAATCTTACCCTCTCATTTTGTTTGATGAAGAGTCTTTAGTTCTGGACAGGATAGTCTCCTCAGTCACATGTTTATCTTTCTTTCTGGATGTTTGTTTAGCCAAATCATCCTAAGAAATATGTGACTTGCCCAAGGACACACAGATGATAAATGGCAAAGTTGGGCATCAAGTTCAGGTCCTTTGATTCCAAGTTCTATTCTTCCTACTTCTATCAGTAGAGGTATTCAAAGAGTCTCAGTGACCACTTTCATGGAATGGAGTAGAAAGAATGCCTATTAAGTTCTAGGTTGGATTAGTTAGCTGCTAAGATCAACTCAGAGAAGTCTAACATGATCCCGTTACATTCTGCGATGTTGGGCTACTATGAAATGGATTGTTGACAATAACAAATTTACCAAATAATCTTTTCCTGAAAATAATCCTTTAAAGAATATCTGAATCTTTTAACAATCTTATTATTTAAACCATCCTGCTTTCAGTTGGAGATTCCCTTCAATACCATTACTTTGTTTAGAGTCTGTTTCCTATCATTGGCATTCTGTGTCATTGGGTTGGTTCTACTGCTGAGATTCCTCAGTAGTTCTAAGAAATTTAGCTTTGACATCCCCTGGGGATGTCACACATGAAATATTAGGAAGCTTTTAGATTTTCTAAACTACCATTCCTAGAAAGAGAACTGTGCCTAGAGATAAGTGAGGGCTCCTGTTTTCTTCTTGAATTTTAATAGGCTTATGGGGTTATAAGAATTAATGATTAGAGTATTTATATTTACCTTGTAGAATACCTGACAGGAATATATAGTCCAGGTTAAATAGTGTTCATAATGAAAGAGTCAACAAATAATCTTCATTACTGATTGACACTAACCACACAGTAAAATTCTGTGATGAGCTGTTAAAACCAATTCTACATCATTAATAAAATAAAATTTCCATTTCTGACATAGTCATTCAAAGAGTTATATTCCATTTGTCATAGTATATTAATTTTAAAACTGTCAGAATTGCCTTTAGCTCCTGTATCATAACACATTTTAATTATACTGACATTATTTGTTCTACATGCTTCAATAATTCCCTACCTTCACCACTGATTTTTCATAACTGTTTGGTTCTAAGATGATATTACAAGTCTTTGGCATACTGAATATTGGACATATGTTTGCTAATACAGGATGTCTACCTTGGCCAAGAAAAGGAATCTTTTTGGAAATCTAAGTGATTAATCTTTGAATCTGACTTAGATTTTTTAAAATGGATTTGCAAATATGGGAAGGATCTGTGAATTCCTCAATGTATGGAATGACAATTCTGGAAATTATTTCCATCGCTAAATACTAAGTCTTGTGTGGCTGAGGCATATAGGGGCAAAGTGACTGGCTAATATATTCCCTAGATGTATGACCCAGGGCAAGTCACTTAATTCCTCTATGACTTAGTTTCCTCTCTTGTAAAACAAGGCTAGCAATAGCACGTACTGCCCAGAATTGTTGTGAGGATCAAATGAGTTAATATATGTAGAACACTTTGAAGTCCTTAAAGAGTTTTGTAAATTCTAGTTATTTTTATCATTACCATTATTGTTAATAATTTACACATCAGAGATAGGATTTGAACCCAGTGCATTCTTACTTCAAGTCCAAGATATATTCTTTTGCTCCATGCTACTTCTTCATTAGAGCTGAATATTTAACATACATTTTGGTTCAGATGTGCAAGTCCCAAATAATTGACTCGATTTGTGGAAGTCTGAATAATGTCACTTGAAAGGATCTGTATACACCAGAAATCTAAAAGAAAATTTAATATATTGTATCTTTTTGATTTGTTATCCATTAAGTGATAATATGAAAGTAATAGCAGAACTTTTTTCCCCTAGAATATTTTTCTTTCAATTTTGTTGAATGATCCATAATTCCTTATGCTCCAACAACCTGAAAACTATGTTAGGGAAATCTTATTAGAAGTATTAATTAGTTAAGTAGCACTTCTCTCAATTTTCTTCATGTTTGTAATTCTACTACACAAAGAGAACTGCCCTGAAAGGGGAAGCTGTGTTTGTGGATAGAAATGGGGAGGGGGTTTGTTTAACCTAGATTACTATGTGGTGCTGCGGCAATACCCTATGCTCCAATAAACTTTTAGGTCTCCCTTTCCCCCACACTGGTAGATATTGTGAGTACATACCTACCCTTGCAAGCCATTTCTGTGACTCATAGCTGTAGACTTCTCAGAGAAATGAATGGGATTTCATTTGTAATAAATGTTGTGCTTTGCCAGCGAAAGGGGAAAAAATCTGACGAATAAGTGAGATGTTTTTGATCTGGTCTTGCATGCCAGATTGACTTTTCTTCATAAATAGGAAGGAACTCCCAGGCATCATTTTTCCCCAAGCCTCCCCAGAGAGAAATGTAGTTAAGGAAGGAAAGAATATACCTTTTTTGATGTTTTAACATGGAGACGTCATTAAAGCTGTATATGATGAAGCTAGAGATCTGGCTAAGTCATTTACCAGTATGGTTGGTCCTTGTTAACCCAAGTAATGCTTCCCAAACAAGAGGATTAATAAAACTAGTTATCTAAGACAAGTTCTTGTGAAACAAAACAGGTTTTATGCTCTTTCTCAAGAGGGGAAAGAAGAAAGCAGTACATTTAAAATACTATCTTAAGAAAGATTACAAATGGTCAAATCAGTTCTTAAAATTCAGAGTAGAATTTAAAATATTAAGAAAGATAGAAACATGCATGTCTTCTATCTGGTTCTGTTTTAGAAGTCCCAGACTATGGTAGCAATGTTATTACTATTAGCTGAAATTCACTTGCTCTTTTAAGTTGCAAAGTACTGTAAAAAATATCTCATTTGATCCTCAGAACAAAATTGTGATTGAGGTACTTATTTTCTCAATTGTGCAGGTAAACAAACTAAGGCTCATCAAGATTAAGTGTCCTATCTAGTCATACTACTACTAAGTGGCTAATTCATATAGAAATAGTGAATAATGGAGTTGGTTATATCCTCAGTAATTTTTCAACTCTCTGGAGGGGAGAAAGGAAAAAAAAAAGGAGGGAAAGAAGGAACTAAGGAAGGGAGAGAAGAAAAAAAAGAAAGAAGATAAGAAGATGGGAAGGAAGGAAGGAAGGGAGGAAGAAAGGAAAGAAAGAGAGAAAGGAAGGAAATAATGCCTAAGTATTTCATAAATTTTATTTCCATATAGTCTTCACAATAACCCTGAGAGGTAGGAGTTATTTTACTGCTAAGAAAACTGAGGTAAACATAGGTGAAATAACCTGTCCAGGATCACACAGCTAGTAAATGTCTGAGCCCAGATTTGAATTTACGATGGTCTAGGCACTGTACTAAGAATCTTCCTGAGTCCATGCCCAGCACTCTATCCATTGCACTATAAACTTAAAAATGTTGATCCTGCTTAGTACACGTTGTTATAACTGTTTTCTTAAAATACAAGTCTTCTGAAAAAGCTTTATCTTTGTATTCTCAGCACTTAGCATAGTGTCTGGCCATATGGTAGTTGCTTAATTAGTGCCTATTGACTTAACTTGAAAATGAATACTGAATATTCCATAATTAATACTTCAATATTTAGGATAATCACTTAAAAGCATCCTTTTTCAGCCAATCATAATAACAACATTTTTTGAATTTAGCTCTCTCTTTCCTTCTTTCTTTATTATCTATAAGTCATCACCATTGGCATGTGGGGGTATACAAGATAGAGCACCCAGCCTAGAGTCAGGTATATGTGAGTTCATATCTGAGCTCAGAAACTTAATAGGTTTGTGACCCTGGGAACTGTTTGTCTCAATTTCTTCATCTGAAAAATGAGGACAATAATTGCAACCTATCTTGCCAGGTTATTGTAAAGATCACTTGATAGAACAATTATAAAGTGCTTAGCACAATGCCTGGCACACAGTAAACACTATATAAGTGTTAATTACTATTATTATTATTTGCACTAATCCATGTGCATGAAGGTCATAAGGCTCATGAACTGCTGAATAGATGCAATTATAAGTCCTAGCAAGCCCTCCATTCTTTATTAATATAGCAATCTTATTGTTCCATAGGGATAGGATAAGGACTGGACCTTTTATTCCAGTGGGAGAGGGAATTCACAGATAAGGAAACTCCTACTACCAAATAAGGTCAGTACTTTCTCTGCAACTCTTAGAGATCCTTAGTTCTTAGATGACTGAGAGGTTAAGTGACTTCTCCAGAGTTATACAGATTATATGTGTTAGAAGCTGGGCTGAAATCCAAGTCTTCATGGCTCCAGGCTACTCTTATCCACTACAACAGACTGTCCTTCTATTGCCCCAATTGCTATGAAATTCAATTTAAGTTAACAAATATTTCTTAAGTATTTACTATGGGAAATACTTTCATATATGTTAAATGCTGGGGATATAAGGATAAAGAATATCATAGTCCTCAAGCATCTCATATTGTGAGTCAAGAAATAAAACAATACACATATATGTAAAATACCATGTAGAGAATAATGATGGAAACGGAGAGAACCAAAGTATCCTTGGAAAATTTGAAGTTGTAATAAAATTTTATTTGAGGAGATAACAGAATAAAATAAATAAAATTATGTGAATATATATTATATGAAATCATAAATACATATAATTATAATACATTTCACTCTCATCTGTCATGAAATGGCAGTTGATGTGTATATCAGATTCTGTAAAATAATGTTTTAGAGGTATTTACACATAATATATTCATGCTATGAAAAGTTTTTAAGGAGCACCATTTAAAAAAACAATTCTTGTTGCTTTATTGTTTAGATCAGCCAGTCTCAACTAGCATTTATTAAGTGCTTTACTATGTCCCAGACACTGAGCTAAGTACTAGGGATACAAAGAAAGGTAAAAAACAATAACGACTGTTCTCAAGAAATTTGAAATATGATGGGGGAGACACCATGCACAAAGTATGTAAACACAAGATTTATGTACACAATATCCTGTTGGGGGTAGTCTCAAAGGGAAGGCATCGAGATCAAGGAGGCTATGGAAAGGCTTCTGTCAGAAGATGGGGCTTTAGCTGAGACCTGAAAGAAGCCAACAGACGAGGAGGGCAGGTGCCCCAAGCATAAGGCACAGCCAGTGAAAATGTTCAGTGAGGAGATGGACTGTGATGTAGAAGGAGCAGCAACGAGGCCCATAAATCTGTTTAATTGTCAGAGAATAGGAGATATTGGGTAAATATCAAAATCAGGGTCATAGAATCACAAAATCACAGAAAAGGAATTTGAAGAAACTTCAACAGCCTAAATTCAGACTAATCCACACCCCAAAAGAATCCTTACCACACTCTATGTGACAAATTTTCATCTAGTTTATTATTAAGAGCTCTGAAGAAGAGAAGCCCATCACCCCTTAAGACAACTCATTCTAATTATTCTAATTTTGGACAGGAAGTGTGCACATGCGTGTGTATGTGTGTGTGTGTTTTCCCTTGAAAATAAGCCTTGATTTTTCTCTTCAATTTCTATCCATTGCTCCAGATTCTTCCTGCTGGAGCTAATTAAAACAAATATCTCTTCCATATCCTTCAAATCCTTCAAATACTTGAAGACAAATGTAATGCCCCCACCTCATTATTCTTTTGTCTGGGTTAAGCATTCTCAAAGTTTCTTTAAACTGATCCTTGTATGAACTTGATGGTTATTCATGATCCTGGTTGGCATCTTTTGGATGTTGTCTAGTTTATCTTGTTATTCCTAAACTATAGTGCCTAGAACTAAGCACAACATTCCAAATGTAGTCCGACTAGGTCGATACATATGTACTATAACCTTTTTATTACAGAAAACTGTGCTTCTCTTAATGTAACCCAACATACACATGAAGAGACCTTTTATAAAAAGCCACCATCTCACCATGCTTCACCCATCTTTGCTTGTGAAACTCATTTGATGAATCCAAGCATGTCTTCATATTTATTCAATGGAATTTCATGTTATTGGATTCTTTTGAGGCATTTACCTGTCAAGATCTTGGATCCTGACACTATTTTCCAGTGTGTTGGCTAAACCTCCCAGTTTGATGTCATCTGATGAGAATTCTATCTATGCTTTTATCCATATTATTGATTAAAATGTTAAAAAACACAGGGCTAATTAGAAATCCAGAGGACTACTCCACTGGAGATCTTTTACCACATTTAAATTAAAGCATTTACAACTGTTCTTGGATTCTTATCATCCAGGTATAGATCCATCTAATTGGATTAGGTTGACTATTAGACTGAGAGCTCCTTTATACCGGGAATCTATCTGTGTTTCCCTCTTGCTCACCATAGGGCCTGCCACATAGCAGGCAATTAATAAGTGGTTCTTGACTTGACTAATTATATTATTATCCAACCCACATTTTGTCACAAGATTAGAATATTTTATCAAATATTTTGCCAAAATTTAGATAAATTCTACTGCTTTCTGTTGATCTTCCAGTTTAGTAATTCTGTATGTAATAGAAATTAGGTTAATCCTGTATAATTTGTTCCCTGATGAAGCTGCACTGGTTCCTCTGGATAAAATGTTGGAACTGGAGTCAACAAGACCTGTGTTTGAATCCAGACTCAGACACTTATTAGCTGTGTGACCTTGGAAAAATCTCTTTACCTCTGTTTGCCTCAGTTTCCTCTTATATATAATGGAAACAATAATTTCATCTACTTCTAAGGATTGTTGTGGGAATAAAATTAGATATTTATAAGGCACTTTATAATCCTTAAACATGTGTAAATGTTAGCTATTATTATTCTATTTCTAGCTATCATTTTTTGGTTTGCTTTTTTAAGATTTTCACTAACCATTTTATTGTTACTTTGTAGAATTTTCTTTTCTTTGTTAGACTTTAGTTGGGTGGCTTCTTATGGGCCTTAGTAATTAATAGATTATTATGGCAGGTTTAGGCCTTCTAGTTCCCTCCCAGGCTTAAAAGATGAGATTTAGACACAGAGTTGGGTTCACACAATTAATACACCATGAATTAGGTTGATCCTGGTCTAGTTTAATTTAAAAATAAATAATTAAACACAATTAAAGAAAAATGTCTTATAATGATAATCTCTGCCGTAACGAAGGAGTGTAAGAAGAGGTAAAAAAGCTCTGCATATGGTCCAGCTTGGAGAACAGCTATCCTGGAGAATCTTACAGCTTAATCCAAAGGATGGTGGGGCTACTTGTTAGGAAGACCTGTTGTTGATGCTGCTGCCAGTAATTATTTCTGCTTACTTTTTCAAATCATATTTCTATATTGTAACTAATAAAGTTTTCAGTTGGCACCTGAAACATCTAAAGTATTAATCTGTTGGATTCTCAGTTCCTTGTGACTTGACAATGGTTTCCCCATCCCTGACCCATATGCCTGGAAGTGACTTTCATCACACTTTGTCCTCTTGGGATCCCTGGTATACTTCCAGACTCAGATCAGGAGCTACCTACTCCATGGATCCTCTCTATCAATATAAAACTATAATGCAAACTCTCTATACAATACAAACTGTTTCTTTAAATGTTTTTATGAACTAGATTATGCTTCAATCACAAAGAGGCCAGAGTTTTACTATTGATGGAAACAAATGTAAAGTTAGGCAAAGAAGCCAACCTCTGCCTAAATGCTAGGAATTTCCTAAGTGGGAGTTCATAGCAATTGTAACTGAATTCATAATATTTTTATTTATTTATTTTTTTAAACAAACTGGCTAAAGCTGAGGAGAGAGGAAACCAACAGATCTTATGGGTCATTGTATTGCTGAAAAGGCTTTTTGTTGTCATTGTATAGTTGGTTCAGTTGTGTCTGACTCTTCATAAACCCATTTGGGGTTTACTTGGCAAAAATATTGGAATGGTTTGTCATTTCCTTCTCCAGCTCCTTTTATAGAAGAGGAAACTGAGGCCAACAGGGTTAAATGACTTGCCCAGGGTCACACAGCTAGTAAACATTTGAGGTCAGATTTGAATTAAGATTTTCCTGACTTTAGGATAGGCACTCTATCCAGTGTGCCATCTAGCTATCACAACAAGGTCCAGTCCTTATCCTATCCCTATGGAACAATAATACTGCTATATTAATAAAGAATGGAAGGCTTGCTAGGACTTATAATTGCATCTATTCAGCAGTTCATGAGCCTTATGACCTTCATGCACATGGATTAGTGCAAATAATAATAATAGTAATTAACACTTATATAGTGTTTACTGTGTGCCAGGCACTGTGCTAAACACTTTACAATTGTTCTATCAAGTGATCTTTACAATAACCTGGCAAGATAGGTTTCAATTATTGTCCTCATTTTTCAGATGAAGAAATTGAGACAAACAATTCCCAGGGTCACAAAACTATTAAGTTTCTGAGCTCAGATATGAACTCACATATTCCTGACTCTAGGCTGGGTGCTCTATCTTGTACACCCCCACATGCCAATGGTGATGCAAATACACATATAAAACTGTTCAAACATACACAAACTGTTAAAAAACCAAGTATGCATAACAGTTAATGTTTTCCTGAATAAACTTTTCTTGTGTTTATTATGATATTAACATTTTTATGTTTGTTGATGAGTTTTTAGTTCACAATGAAAAAGAACCTATATTTCTTATAAGATGTAATACTGCATAAGAACAGTAAGTCAATCATTCTGGTTAGAGTATAGAGTAATTGAATGGAATTGATAGTCAACAAACCTGGAAAAAATAGGCTAAAACAGGATTTTGAAGGGCTTTAAATGCCAATGATTAATTTTGCCATGATATAGAATCATATTATTTAATCTTATTTTGATATATTTAGGTCACCAACAATCCCCTATAGTGCCAATGGGGAAGCTTTATTCTCATGCTCATAATGCGTAGATTAGATAGATACATGCTATCTGAGATGTATGCCAGATCTACATCTCTTAAACTTGGATTTCTTCCAAAATAGAAGTAATAGCTTCGGAATTATTCTGTCCTCTGGGATATTGCATAATATTTTTTGTCATTTAGCTCTTTCCACATGCAATAGTTAATGGAGTAATCAGAGTCCTAGAGCATAAAATCATGAATAACACTAGAAATGTTGACTCATTTTTCCCATTTGACTAAAAATAATTACAGGGGAAGAACAGAACAAACTTATTATTTCATCTTATCATTATCTGGTATTCAAGGTAGAAAAAGTAAAACTGATCCTTACTTAATACCCAGCCTGCCATTATATAAGAAATATGCTCTGATTAAAAGAGCAAAATCAATTGAATAAGTATCATTTGTCCCATAATGTGAAGCAATACAGATTAACATTTACTGATTGAGAGTGGGGAAAGGCTGGTAGAAGTAATGATCTGAAAGAATTCAATTCAAGAATTTCATAGAGCTGAATCATGTCCTTATATATTATCTCTAGTTTCTTCCCTCTCTCATCTTCATTATCTTTTTAAAAATGAAATAACTAAAATGAAGATGATAGATCACCCTCAAAATATTATCAACTTCTGACACTAATGAGTATCAAAATGAAGTTATTTCTTAAGTAGATAGGCAAACTTTTGAAATCTTTTACTAAAATAGCTTTACTCCTAATCATTTTATTACCTATTGTAAAGTCAGCCTAATTTAATTCAACAGGTATTTATTAAGTTGTTTGTCCTTCATTCTTGAAAAGGACCAATGACATTGGCAGGGTGATATTTTGACTTGCAAGCAAATTAGATTTAAGTGAGCCAGAGCTGTGCAGAGTCATCAGTTTCAGTCTCTTTTCCATAGTCATCAGAGTCCAGAGATACGACATAGGTCAAGACAACTGGCACTGGCCCCAGATGCAGTGGAAAACCTTGTCCTTTTAAGGTAAAGTCTTTCCTAAGTCTCAGTTTGTCTGAGGCAAGAATGTCCATTCAGTGGATAAAGACTAGATAAGAATAAAGGCAAAAGATGATCTAGTTTTCCTTCACAAAAGAATCAATCTGGAAAGGGAAGGTCTTCAGAGTTCCTGGCCAGAACAGAAATAATTTATTTTTTAAGTACCTAAGATGTTATTTATTATTTACCAAGTGCTTATGATGTAGAAATGCCTATGATGTGTCACTTATACCATTTACAGGTTTGTAAGGCATTTACAAATATTCTCTCACTTGACTCATAACAACTTTGGTGGATGTGTTAACGGTATTATTTATTATGTCCATTTTGCAGAACAGGAAGCTGAGACTCAGGTGAAATATTTTACCCCAAATCACAAAACTACAAAGTTTCAGAGCTGGAATTAAAATCTACATCTTAATCCAAACAATAAAATATATAAAAAAATTGTAGAGGTTAATGGAATTTAGAATAATTTTTGATGAAATTATACAGGTTCTTTTGTATTTTATTAGGAGTAAAAATAATACAAAATGGCATAGGGATGAGCATTGCTCTCTGTAATCTTGGATTAGACCTGTGATGTGACTAATATAAGGAACCCCCGGGGAGGAAGATTGGTATACTAATGCAAATCTGAACTTACTCTTTAAATTATAAATTGGTAATTACCTGGGGAACCCAAAGGAGTTAATTACCCAAGGGCAAGTCAAAAATAGGACTTGAATCCATCTCTTCTTGAATCTGAGGTCAATTCTCTGGTTATGATTCTTTGGCATTTCTTTTCAGAGTTATAACAGTTGACATTTACATAGAATAATGTATGAAAAATTCTTGAGAAAAGGGTTTTTTTCTATAAAAGACACTATGAAATGATATAAAGAAAAAAGAAAGGTTCCCAAGACAGAAGAATTTATTTTGTTGTAAATGGAACAATCAAAAAGGTTTTGAAAAAAGAGATATTTAAAATGTAAAAAGAGGTTTAAAAAAGGGCAAAGCACACATAAATGACAGGGATTGGGATCTTCCATGTTGCCTGACTTTGGCACAGTGCATGCGTCACTGGGGGACATATGGAAGCAATTTGAAATTCTCTCATGATTCTGAAATATCAGAAAACAGAATTTCAAAGATTTTAACACTCCCTATTTCCAATTTTATAATGTTTTCAAAAAAGTTAAATACTGGACAGTACCAACAGCATACCTAGGGATTCAATATAGTTCTATAACCTATATCAGATTGCTTATTGTCTCAAGGAAGGGAGAGGGAAGGGAAAGATAGAACTCAAAACTTAAAAGAAACATTAAAATTGTTTTAACATGTAATTGGGGGGGGGAGTGGAGAAATAAAATATTGTCAAAAAAAGGAAAAGTTCTCTAATGAGATTGAAGAAGTATTAGTAAGAATAAGTTATTTCATTTTCAACCTGAATTTGTACTATTGTATAATGAAGTTCATAAAACTGTTTTAAACTTTAAAAAATGAAAAAAAAGAAAAAGCTATTAATATCATGACACATCATCTTAAAAGAAGATACAGAAGAACCCAGTTTCTTCTAATTGGATATGGAACAGCAAACAATGACTTCTGGTTAATTGTTATTAATATAGAATTTTAATTCTTGTTATTCTCTATCAGACAAACACTAAAATTTCCATGTACAAAGAAGAAAAGAGGAAAATCTAAAACTGAAATATTTTATTACCTAAAATTTTACATGCATGTTTGTCTCTGTGTAGATGTGTTTGCATGTATATATGTGTGTATATGTGTGTATATATGTATGTGCACACATATATAAGTGTACATATGTTTATATATGTATGCACACGCACATTTTAGTTTCAAATCTGTCTTGCTTGTCTGATCATGAAAAACATACACACTTTTCTTTCTTGCCTTCTTTTTCTGAGGGGGGGACGGAAAGGGAAATAATTCTCTCCCCCTCTCCTCAAATTTCCCCACTCCAAACAAACAAACAAAAAAAACCTAAATGAGTAGACATAACCAAAACAAAATCAAATATTGGCCATGTCTGAAAAAGTATGTCTTTTTTTACACATATAATGTATTAGTGTCAAGAATTGGCAAGTATTTGCCTTTTGGCATCTGGGTTGGTCATTACATCAATCAGGATTATTCAAAATGGTTTGTCTTTACCATGCTGTGGTCATTTTACAAAATTATTCCCCTACTTCTCCTCATTTCATTTTTCATTACTTCATTAAGTCTTCCCAACTTTTCTGAATCCATCACCTCTGTAATTTCTTACAGGGCAATAATGAACCTACATCCACATGCATAATTTGTTCAGCTACCCTTCAACTGATTGGCTCTCCCCTTTATTTACAGTTCTTTACTGTAACAAAAAAAACACTGCTATAAATACTTATGTACTTTCTATGATTCCTAGTAGTGCTTTTTCTATAGCAAAGAATATGAACAATCTTGTGACCTTTTGGGTATAAGACCTACTTACTTCCAAGAATATTTGGACTAATTTACACCTCCACCAACAGTACATTAGAGCACCTGTTTTCCCATGTGCCTTTTATCAATTGTCTTTTTTTTTTTGGTCATTTTTGCAGATCTGATGGGTATAAAGTAGAGTCTCAGATTTATTTTCATTTGCTTTTCTATTGCTTTTAGTAATTTGGACCATTTTGTAATCTTTTTGTTTTGTCTTACATTTTTTTTCTTTTGAGAGCTGTCTTTTCACATCTTTCGATCGTTTATCTATAGGAGGATGGTTCTGCAAAGAAGTGCTGTATATCATCCTTTTGAACACTTAATGATTTCAAGGGAGCATTGTGATCAAAGAATTAGGTCCCCTTAGTTCTCTTTCTGTCTATGACCTATGCTTCCATTAATTCATTGCCTTGAGCTAAGCTGTCAAGGTGCAGTGAGAATGGGCAAAGTTTTCATCGGAGTAAAACTAAACAAAATTGCTCATTTCCTGATGCTCTTTCTTCTAAGTTTCTGCAAATATATTTATGTTATACATGGATTATTTGGCTTTTAAAACAAATTCACAAGTGTAACTTAATCCGAATCAGTGTGAGTCCCTCCGCCTTTCTCCGTACACCTGCCAGATCTACCTACCTTTCTAGTTTCATTCAGTGTGTGTGTGTGCGTGCGTGTGCATGTGTGCATGTGTGTGTGCATGTGTGTGCATGCATGTGTGTGCATGTGTGTGCGTGTGTGCATGTGTGTGTGTTTAATACAACAAAGCCAAGAAGTCATTCTTGCTTTAAACTTACTTTCACAAAACAAATCCCAGTATCTCTGCATTGTGACTCTATGTTATAGTGCAAAACACATACGCAGATAAATAAAGTCAAAATGTATAGAAAATAAATACTAAATAGCTTGGAGGGCCACTGACCACTAGAGAATCAGGAACGGGTTATTGCAGAGGGTATCATTTGAGCTGAGCCTTGAAAAGGCCTAGGGGTTGCAAAAGGCAAAATTGATGAGGGAAAGCATTCCCAGAAATGGACTAGCTTGTGCAAAAGGGGGAAGATGGATTTAGAGGGGAGATCTTTGAGACACAGGGTGGGTGAAGGGAAGTCGAATATTAGCCTAGAAAGACAGGTCCAACCTCATCTTCAAGTGCTGAAATACTTTTCTTCCTTCAATGCTCAGATCAGATATAAACTCCTTTTGAAGCTTCTCCTGTTCAACCGAGTTGAAAGCAAGCCCTCTTAATTTTTTTCTAGAACATGTCATGCAAATCTTTATTCCCCCATTAAATTCCATTTGGTAGCATCTTTATTCTTTCCCTTAACTGCTACAATTAGAATGTAAGTATTACGAGGTCATGTATTTTGTTGTTTTTGACCTTTCTCTCCCCAGTAGGATCTAGTATAATGCATTACTCTTGACAGAAACCTAAAAAAAATTTGAAATAAATTATTAGATTTAAAGTATAGGATTCAAATTGGAGACAACCAGTTGTTGAATAGTTGAATAGGTAAGTTCCATGACAGGAGCTATAATATATTATATATACATATATATATATATGCATATACATATATCTATGTGTATGCATATACACATATATGTGTATATGTATGCATATATGTGTTCATTATGAAGATTTATCTGGACACTTTGTGTGGAATGGATTAGAAGGAAAGAAACTAGCATTAGAGAAGAACTGAACAGGAGGGAGGTCTGAGGTAGGATAATACTAATGGAAATAGAATGGGCTTCTAGATGAGAGACATTGAGACAGAATTGACAGAACTTTGCAATTATAGAAAATGAGGGAAAGATCAGATTTTAAAATAATGAAATATGAAAGGAGGAACTTTTTGGTGGAAATTCATGGGTTTACTTTGGGAAATGAATAATTGAAGTGTCATTGGGATATCTAGATAAAGATAAACAGCAAACAGTTGGAAATATGGATCTGGATCTTAAGAGATGAGTTGGAGCTATAGATTTATATTTTGGAGTCATCTGAATAGAGTATATAGTTAAGTTTTCATAGTGGTTGTATTCACTGAAAGATATAATAATCACTTGCATTTATGTAGTGCCTACAATATGTGCCAGGGTCAGTGCTAAGCACTTCAAAAGTATTATCTCATTTGATCCTCAGAATAACCTGGAAGTAGGTGATAATATTATTCTTATTTTACAGCTCAGCAAAGTGGGTAAATAGAGTCTAAATCATTTGCCCAAGGTCACACAGCTAGTGGGTGTCAGACCACATCTGAACTCAGTCCTTGTGGACAACATGACCAACACTCTATCCACTATACTATCTAGATGCTCTAAAGAAGGCATAAAGAGAAAAGGGAAGAAAACTTAGGACAAGGATGCTGGTGGGGGTTGGAGCGCTGAAATTTTATTTCAGGATAAGGAGGAGATAGAAAATATATATTAATGGAAAGAATGTTCAGAGAGGTTGATGTCAAGCCAAGATTTGATAGTGATGGATGCCAAGGAAGGGAACTGTGGTCAACACTACTATATCTTCCAGAGAGGAGAAAAATGGTAAAGATTAGGGTAAGGCCAGATTTGTTGATTGAAGGTGGAGGGGTGTCATTGATGATTCTTAGTAGTATTATTTCAATCATATAATTGGGGAGGAAGTCAGATTGGAAAGGGTTAAAGAATAATAAATGTACTATTCTTTCAAGAAGCTGACCTGTGGATAGAAGGAAAAAAAAAAAACATCATGGTAATAGTTTTAAGATGAAGAGAATTGAATATTTTTGTTTTATTTTAATTGTAAAGAATAGCTGAGTATATTTATTGTCTGAAGCAGTATTTGATAGAGAGGAAGAGACTGAAAATGCAAAGCAGAAAGAAGGGGATGGTTGGAGCATGGTCTTGGATGGGACTTTGGTAAGGAAGGAAGCTTCTGCTTCCTTGGAAATAAAAGGACATAGAGGAAAAAAGAGATATATTAGGTTGGAAAGAAGAAAAGTCGAATGAGATCATGATAAATGACCTTGAGTTTTTATTGACATAAGAAGTGAGGTCATCTGTTATAGGAGAAATAACAATGAATTTGGAAGCCAAGGGCCTGGATACAAATCTATTACTTATTAGTTTTGACCTTAGAGTTACTTTTCTAAGGGAAATGATTTTTCTCAGTAAAATGAAGGGTTTGGTCTAGAACAGGAGTGGGGAACCTGGGGCCTCAAGGCCACATATGGCCCTCTAAGTCCTTAAATGTGTCCCTTTGACTGAATCCATATTCCCAGAACATCCCTTTAATAAAAGGATTTATTCTGCAAAACTTGTACTCAATCAAAAGACTGCACCCAAGGATCTAGAAGGTCACAGTTTCCCCACCCTTGTACTAGAAAAATAATATTAAATAATGACATCTATTGAGACTAAATGAAAATGGAGAGAATCGAGAGTTTAGGGACAGTGGAGGTAGTTTAGCATGGCCATCTGGTAAATGTGATGAAGCGTAAAAATGCATGAATAGGTCTGGTGTTGTAGGACATACCTATAATCTCTCTTATGTAGGCTGAAGCTAGGGGGTTTCTTGAGTTCAAGAGTTCTGAGCTGTGATAGGGATAAAGCAAATCAGATATCTTCTCTGTATCTGGGACCAAAATAGTGGCCTTGGCATGGAGTGCCACCAAGCTGCCCTAGGAAGGGTAAACCAGTCTGTCAAAAATGGAGTAAATCAAAGTTTCAATGTTTATCATCAGTGAGATCAGATCTTTTAGTGAGTGACTGTTACAGCTTCAGCCTGGTGAGGTAAAGAGACTTAATCTCAATAGATAGATAGATGGATAGATGGAGAGAAAGAGAGAGAGAGAGAGAGAGAGAGAGAGAGAGAGAGAGAGAGAGAGAGAGAGAGAGAGAGAGAGAGAGATGATAGATAGATAGATAGATAGATAGATAGATAGATAGATAGATAGATAGATAGATAAATAGATAGGTGATAGAGATAGATTAAACAGACAAGTTAATTTTTGGTGGGATTTTTTGCTTTTATTCTTATATCAGACCTACTTTGTATTCAAAAATTAAACTACTAAAATAATTTTTAATCTTTGTTTCTCTCCCATCCCTTTCATTATCCTTTTCAGTTCCTACTCTCCCCTAGTAATTATTGCCCTTCAGTCCTTATTTCATTCTACTATCCAAGCTGCCAACAGTCCCAGACTTTCTCTGCTTCATAATCAAAACTTAGCACTGATATTTCTCATTCCCTCAGGACCTTGTTAGCTGAGTAATGAAATAAAGTACCCGTAAATGAAAATGTGCCCTTGCCTTATAACAGCAAATTCATCCTTAAGTAGAGAATAAGTGGACATTTTAAACACCATAGTAGGCCTTCGAGGAGAGGCTTTACAGAAACAGGACCTTTCTAGGTGTCTGTCATGCCAAATACAAAACTGTCTACTTTGCCCAGACATAAGGTCAGACTTGCCTATTTTAGAGTTATTCATGTTTCAGTTTAAAATATGAAGCATAATATTAGGTCAACTCTGATAATGGTATTAAATATTCATCACCTTAGTTATAAATGTTAACCTCTTTGAGGTAAATGTCTTTTTCATGAGGTGAATGCTTCACTCCAAAATGGAAGTTATATAATGTCATAACAAGCAGAGCTATTTACCATAGTATGACTAATAAGACCTACCTTTATTCATTTCCATCCACTATGGTTTCCTCCATGGTGATGAAACCTGGTAGCTAAACTCCCACTAAAAGGATTACATTTTATCTACCATGTTGTACCATTTCTAGCAGTTGGCACCCAAAGCACTTACTGAAAGAACAAGTTGGCCTCAGCAACATACAAAACATGTAAGGTTGTCAGGATCATTTTCCTCAATAGAAATAACTAAGTTTTACCATCATATACAACTTTTTTCACCATAAATTAAATTAAAAAGAAACAAAGGATTTGATAGGTATTCAAAGGATATTGACAGATATTTGACAGATAAAAATCAAAAGATTATATACTTAAGGAAGCAGAAGGTTTTAAAGTATTTGAGAAATTAACTTAGAGGGAAAATATGGGGACATAGCTATTTAAAATAATGAAAGAAAATGTCTTAATAACTGCCATCCAGGGGTACCCAACCTGGGGTATGTGAAACATGTTAAGGCAGCATGAATAAAACTGATTTGACTGTATTTTAAAATTTACTAAAATTTATTTTTTGACATTTAACAACTTTATGGCACTAAAAACATTGTGAATAAAATTTTCTTTGTGAAAACTATTATTTATTTTCATAAACATATATAACATCCTTTAAAATTTAGTTAAAATTAACTTCTTTTTACATTGGATAGCTAACTAGTTCCTGATAGTGAAGGATTGGGAACCCCTATGATAATTCTTTGTAGGTCAAAGAACAGTTATTTTTTTTTTTAATGGCAACTCCATATAGCAAACCCTCAAGAAGAAAATCATGTTCAGAAATGTCCATATGTATTATCATTTGAAGCAAAGTACACTGGGAGGTGCTTTTTCCTAATTTTTTATAAAGGATATTTTTAAGTGATAAAAATACAATTATATGAAATATTTGCCTGTAAAAGCTTCCATCATTCAAATATAGTTTATCAAGCATCTACTATGCATCAGGCACTACGCTAAGTACTAGGATAAAAGAAAGGTAAAACAATATTTACCTTCAAAGAGCTCACATTCTTATGGGGAGACCACATGCAAAGAGCAATGTATATACAAGATATATTCAGTGTAAACAGAATAAATGTTAAAACCTTTGTCCTGTAGTAACATTAGTTTTTCTAAAGTGCTTTCCGATGCTTTTGTTACCTTGAAATACAAGGGCTAATAACTTTGATTATCACTTGCCTTCATAATACACTTTAAACCCATGGGCGCTCACTGCAAAATCACTGGTCAAACGTAGTGAGAAGACAGATTTGGTACTTGTCACAGGTGGTGGCAGATGGAATCCTGTTAACCTAAGAAGGGAAATTGAAATCTGTAGTTAAACACCTCATAAATATAGTACAAAAGCTGTTAAGTAGTTTGACGAAAGTGGGCTCTAGGTCCCCAAGTATTTGCCTTTCTGTGTCCTGAAGAGAGTGATACCTGTTCTGGGAAGACGTGTCCCCTGGGTTTTCAATAGAGCTGTGTCATAGCTTATGCATAACACTTTCCCTATACTTGCCAAGGATTCCAGCATTTCCAGGGATTATTTATCCTCTTTTGGTACCAATTTCTTCATCTTTAGCATATGTACAATAATATGTACAGAGCTGCCTCACAGAGTTGTGCAAAAGAAAGTGGAAATTAGGAAAGTGTTTAAAAGCTTATTGTAATAATTTAGACTAGGTAGACATAAGCTATTGTTTATTAAATTTAATCAAACTGTTCATCAGCTGATAAGTATCTCGTCAGAACCCATGAACTCCTCAGTAAATTGGTAGGATTGTTTTGATATAAATAAGTATAGAATTTTGGATAGGAAATTTAGGGTTTCTTTTTCCATTTTCAAGGTTTTGTTTTGTTTTTTCCATTTTATAAACTTGATTTGAATTTAGTAGTCAGAATTCAATTAATTTTAAATCAATAAGTAATTGTTGTGTTTCAGGGATACAAAAGTAAAGATGAAAGTTTGTCTCTTTCTTTAGGGGGCTTACCGATGGGTAATTTGACTCAGTAAAATAAGTATAGAAGTATTTATTAACAAAAGTTAAGATGCTTGAGGAGGAAAATGACAGATTTTATTGCGTTTGCTTATTTGTTTGTGGGGAAGTAAAGGAAGCAGATATTGCTGATGAAATAGAAAAAAAAAGTTGAGCCTTTCTTTGGCTAGTGCTTTTATAAATTATTTCAAACACATGTAGTCTGTACTAAAATGGAAAAAAAACCCAAAATATCTAATAATATTTTCAATTCTACTTTGATACTTTACATATATAAACATTGCATGGTTTTAAGCCCATTATAATAAATTTCCCATTGTTATAAAAAAAAAGGTTCTATGCCATTATTTTATTACTATTTAAATCTACAGTTTTCAGAATCATGAACCTGCACAATTGTACAAGTCAGCATTATAGGGACAATATCTATTGTAGCACTCAAGACACACTTAGCATTCATTGAGCCAGTCTATCATTAAGTTTCATCCTGGGTGCAAGACTGGCACTTTTAGGACACTCATTAACCCTGAGATGATAGGATAATTTATTTTATGCATTACTGGTGCCGTGCACTAAATGGTATCGTAGGTGGCCTGGAAAGTTGTTGTTTTTCCCCCAGTACATGGCAGCCTTGCCATCTCTTCATCAGCCAAAAAGATAATGTGATCTTGGGCCACATTAAGAGAGGCCTAGCTTCCAGGAATATGAAAGTAATAATCCTGCTGTACTCTGCCACCATCAGATTACATCTGAAATACTGTGTTCAGTTCTGGATGCTAGAGTCTACAACTGTCATTGATTGATGAGTTGGAGAACAAACATAGAATGGCATGCAGAATGGCAAAAGACCCTGGCTCCTTTGCTCTGTTGATAGCCTGCCATCCCTAGTGAGCCCTGCCATACTTCTCCATACTTTACTGCTGCCATCTGAAACAAACCTAGCTATGTTTACAGAGTCTCATTTCCCAACTCAACCTAATCCAATAAATCCAATTCAATCCAACAAAGTATTTACTGTGTTAATTCTATGTGCAAAGTGCTTCACCACATGCTGGCAATATAAACACAAAACCAAACAACAAATCAGAAATTAAACAACAACAGCCCCTACCATCCAAGAACTTACATGTGTACAAGAGGAATAAACTATATAAATTAGGTAAGAATATATGTGATTATTTGAGGAAAAAAGCAAATACACTAATAGAGGAATCAGAAAAAGAATTCCCATGAGATGTTGCATGAATGAAGCTGTCTTTGAGAAGTTAGGGATTCTTAGAGACAGAAGTGAATAGTAGTATATTTTGGGAAGGAGAACTAATTTGTTTCCATAATGGGTCTGAAAGACCCATTCAAGTTTGCCTGTAGATGATGAATATTTTGGGCTTCCACCGTTCATGAAGACTGTCAAACAAGACATAGCAGGGTTCCCAAGGGACAGGGCTTAATGTTATCCTGTTCTCCTGCTTAAGAATCCTGCTTATAGAAATGAAGGGGATTTTTTGAGAAAAACCTGTGAAGACTTGTTTGAACTGATGATACAGAATGAAGGAAACAGAACCAGGAAAACAAATTATACAGTGATAAAAATGCTAAAGACAACTTGGAATGAATAAGGAATGCTAATAAACATAATAGTCAACCACAGTTCCAGAGAACTAATAATGGACATGCCATGCATCTCCTGATAGAAAAACAAAGGACTCCGAGTGTGCAAAGTGAGACATTTTCTTGGATATAGACAACACAGAAATTTACTTTGACTATGCATATTTGTAACAAGTTCCCCCTCATCCCTTCATTTGTTGTGGGTAGGTAAAGAAATTGAGAAAGTAGATTTTTGGTAATTTTTTTAAAAAATACAATTTAAAAAATCTTTAGAGACTTTTACATCAAGGATAAATTATAAAGTAAGGTTATAGATTTTTCCTGATATAGACCTTAGAGATCATTTATTTCATCATTTTCATTTTACAGTTGAAAGGAGGCCCAGAGAAGGAAAAAAAACTGATTAGAATTATACAGATAAGTAGTGTCTGAGGTGTGACTGACTCAGTTATGCCAATTCAAATTCCAGTGTGCTATACACTACAACATGTTCCCTCTCTAATTTACTATTTACTTTGACATTCATAACCCTTCAAAATCTACTGCCATCATATTTTCTCAATTTGATGTGGCATTATTCCTCTTCGTTTGCTCTACATTGTAGCCAAAATGAACTAATGCATTCCCAAAATTTAATATTCAGTCTCCTATCTCTTGAATTCTCACAAGATTTCCCCTTTGCCTAGAATGCATTCCCTTTTCATTTCTACTTTTTAGAATTCTGGCCTTCAATTAAAGTTCAGCTCAAGAATCACTTTCTTTTGGAAGCTTTCCCTATTCTGCTTCCTCCCAGATGTAAGTTTTGTGTGCCTCTTATACGTCCTGCTCTTCATGTTTATTTCACTATATGTAGTATCAGGAGACCTCCCTTCTCATACATGGTATTTCAAGACAATACAGTCAGGATATTTGCATCTACTCAAGAGCTTTTATTTTTCACTGTATCCATGCATATATACATATGTATTTAATTTATTAAAGCTATGACTTTTACTATTCAGTAGGAGAACAAAATTAGCTCAAAATGAAGGGATTTGATAAGCTAGCAACAAAAGAATTCCTTCATTAATGTAGGGTGTACTTTTCCAAAATTACAAGCACTCTCAGTGGGAAGACTAAACATAGCTAGTGAACCTGTGCGGCTGGAGACATATGTGGGACCTGCCTTTATTGCATGCACACATTTGTCCTATAACAAATGTCCCAAGTCTTGAGGCACCCTAAATGAGGATATGTTATACCCTTTCATCCATACCCCTCAACAAGTTATGAAATTATTTGAGGACTAAGAATGTTAAATTTTTTTCATTCTGTACCCCCCAAGTCTATCATAGTACCCTACATACAACAGCTGCTTTTTGAGTTGAGGGAGCATATGGACAGCGTGAATTGTTAAAGTTGTGTAGTTTTGAAGGGGTTATTCAATGCAATCCCACTTAGTAGTTTATACTGATGTTTACTAAGTCCCCAAAGTGCCCATTTTTTCTTCCAAATGGAAAACATACTCTTTCGACTAGATTAAGGCTAAATTAATTTACAGTAAAAGCATCAACAAAAACAAAAGAAATTAGATTAGACAATGTAATTTTCTGTCAAACAACTATTGTCTAAAGAGAATCAGACAAAAGTAATTGTCAACCTTAGCTGCTGCTCATGATGAAGAATGTTCAGACCTAGTAATCAACACTTTTCGTGTTAAAATTATGAGTTAAAAACATTAGAATGAAAACAAACAAACAATTCTTTGCATGAAATGGAATAAGACGCTGAACAACATTAAATGATACCGTTGAATTTAAATGATA
The DNA here is from genome assembly GCF_028372415.1 of Notamacropus eugenii. NCBI lineage: Eukaryota > Metazoa > Chordata > Mammalia > Diprotodontia > Macropodidae > Notamacropus > Notamacropus eugenii. Next base: position 133,932,552 of record NC_092875.1, on the reverse strand, counting down.
ACCTCTGTGCCAGTGATCTCAATAGTGTTCTGATGGAAGCACAACTGACTCATAATAATGAAGCTAATATCTAACAAAATTTTCACTTTATGTGTACCCAATAACTTTAAAATCATTCCATTTATTCTTGTTTTGGAAAGATGATTCTATTACTTATCTTACTGCACAGTTAAAGCAACTTTAGAATGTCTTACCTTTGATGGCATAATAGAATATTATGGAAGGGTTGTCAAATCACTTAATCATTAGTGAAATATATATTGAATGTTGTATGTAAAACACTGTGTTAGACTCTAAAACTGGAGGTTCCTTTGCCATTAAACTATGTGTATTATAATTTTCAGATATGTTATGCTCCAAACACTGGATTGCTTACTAGTCACACCTGGTACATGTCCTGTAGCATCCTGCTTCCATGCCCTTGGTCTAAGCTTTATCTGTGCTGTTAAATATCCTTTTTCTCTTCTTCTTATTAAAAGCTGTATCCATCTTTTATGACTCACTTCATATGCAATCTCTTCAGTAATATTAACCCTAATATCCTTTTCCCTAAATTAGTAACAATCCTTTCTCCACCTACCTCAACTAGGGCTTACTTTCTTTTTCTCTTATTTATGTATCATACATCATTTTGTATTAATAACACAATGAGCATTTATACGTTACTTTTAAGGTTTGTAAAGTGCTTTATAAATATTCTCATTTTATCCTCAAAATGACTCTGGGAGATAGATGTTATTATTATTTCTATTTTGTAGATGAGAAAACTGAGGAAGAGCCATGTTAAGTGATTTGCCCCATGGCTGTAAACCTAAGTGTCTCAGGACAGATTTGAATTTAAGTCTTCCTTATTCCAGGTCCACTGTTCTATCCATTGCACAGCTTAGAGCTGTGTCATATCATAATACTAGATTACATGTTAGGATGAGAGAAGAAATCGCAGCTATCTGTCTCAAGGTGACAATGATTCTATGGTGTTATTTTAACTATGATGACAATGTGTTTACTGTGATTCTGATAGGTACTTTTCTTCCTTGTTCTTCTAGGTCAAGGGTTCTTAACCCCATCCTCCCTACCCCCTTTTAATGTCTTGAGCCCCTTTGTCAGAATGGTAAAGCTTTAAATCCTTCTCAGAATTATATAAAATAAATGCATGATATTACAAATGAAATCCTTTATACTGAAAATACATAGCTAAAAAAAAAGATGACCTACCCTAGGTCAGGGGTGGGAAACCTATGTCTTCAAGGTCACATGTGACCCTCTAGATCCTCACTGAATCCAAATTTCACAGAACAAATCCCCTTAATAAAATAATGTATTCTGTAAATGTAAAACATGTACTCAGTTCAAAGGCCACACCCAGGGACCTAGAAAGCCTTGAGACCTCAGGTTCCCCACTCCTGCCCTAGGTTAAAACCCATATTCAATACCAGGTGCAAAGCCAAGGTTTAAAATCAGTTAGTACTTTATTCATGAATTACTAGTAATGAGAATCATTATATTGAAAACGGAAACACCTTGTCCTTTCAGTCTCATAAACTTACATAGAATCAGTTACAATTTGAGAGAAAAGTTACATCAACTATGGCAGAGGGCTAAGGCCAATGTCAAAGTTTAGATACCCATTCAAACCATTGCATTTATCCTAAATCACTGAAAGAACCCCTTAGATATGATCACACGGTCAGTGATATTTGAAAGATCATAAAGAATTTGAGAAGGCCTATACAAGAAAAGAAAGGGCAAATATTGTCAGAGAGAGACAGAGACAGAGAGAATGAGAATAAATTTTAAAACTATTCAAAAGTCTAGTGAGTTTGATAATGAAGCTATGATCCTAATTTTTAGGAAATTCTGGAATGGATTAGTAATGACAGAGATTATAGACAAAAGGAATGGGTTACAACGAAAAACCAGTGCTTATCCTGTCAGCTGTCATGGTTCCACATCTTGTGCAGTGGCTCATTCAGAGACTAAAGGTTTGAATAAATAATACTTTTAGTGATAATGGCCATGATCTTACTGGGACAGCTAGGTGATGCAGTGGATAGTGCACTGGGTTTAGAATCAGGAAGAATCATCTTTATGAATTCCAATCAAATGTGATCCTAGGTAAGTCCCTAAACCTTGTTTGCCTCAGTTAATCATCGTTAAAACAAACAGGAGAAGAACATGACAAACTGCTCCAGTATCTTTGTCAAGCAAACCTCAAATGGGATCATGAAAAGTCAGACATGATTGAAATGAGTAAACAACAATTAATTCCCCCAAGAAAAATCAGCAACCAAGGGGATTAAAAAGTAGTACATAGGAAGGTAAACACAAGTTTAAAAAAAGGCAATAGGAAAAAAGTTAAAGGCAATAATCAAAGAACTTTGTTGGAGACTCAGGAACTCCTTTCCTGCCACAAAGCTGACTTTATATCCTCTTTGCCTAAAATATCCCAGATTAAGTCACCTGAGAACAATGATAGCTCAAATTGACCCATATCTGGTCCACAGTTTCTTTATTGGAGCCGCATTGGAACTCTGAGAATATAGGGAGATTTAACCTAAGCCTGTCCAATTCCATCCATGTCTTGCCTCAATAGCTTCATTAATAGCAGTTTATATCACACTAGACTTTTAAAATTGTATTACTAAACTTGTAGAACAGAGAAATATGGTAGATAGTTTACCTGGTTTCATGCAAATGATTTAATAAAACATCTCAAACTATTCCTGGGGAAAAAAAGAAGATAAGAGGGCCAGATAATAATACCAATAGAAAGACTGATCATTTGTTGAATGATCAGACACAAAGAGTAGTTGTTAATGATCTGACATCAATTTTACAGGCAATCTCCAGTGTCCTTCAGGGATCCAAAAGTCTGGACTCCATGCTTGCTCTGTCCTATTTTACTTTTGTTTTTGTTGTTGTTGTTAAATTAATGATGTGGATAAAGGTATAGATGGATTGTTCATAGACACAAGGCTAGGAAGGGCAAGTAACATCCTGGAAGATAGAGTCAAAATAAAAAATGACCTTGTCAAACTAGAACATTAGGCTAAATTTGATCAAATGTATTTCAATAGGAATAAATGGAAAGTCTTATACTTTAATTCAAAAGCACAAAATTGCTGAAGCATAGTTAGACAAGAGTTGAGGTATGGATTTTTATTGAACTGTTAGTCCAATGAGAGTCAAAAATGTCATATGCCATGCAAAAAAAAAACTAATGTAATTTTCTGCTGCATTTTAAACGACATAGCTAACTTCAAAGAATTAAGTGGGGATAGAAGAATTGATTGTATGCTGCCTTTTATTTTCTTTGACCACATTTGGAGTGTTTTACTCAATTCTTGGCACCACAATCTAAAAAATTATTTAATGTAGGGCAACTATGATGGTGAAGGACCTCAAGACTTTGCAATATCCAGGTGAAAGAGTTACAGATGATTAGCCTAGAGAAGACTGGGTAGAATGGGAATTGATTGATGACTACCATGTGCCATATGGAAGAGGGATTAAGCTTTTAATCCCAGAAAGCAGATCTAGGAACAAAGGGTAGAGGTAAATTTAAGGTTTGTTGTCAGTAAAATTTGAGCTATATACAAATTTAATGAAATACCTCAAGAGGAAGTGGTTTCCCTTTCATTATAGATCTTCAAATAGGTTTTATGACAACTTATATGGCAGGTTATGGGGAACAGGTGTCAATCTTGTTTAATAAACTTTCTCTCTATAATTCCAAGGTAAAATTCTGTCTTATTTATTTCTAAATAATGATTAATTCTAAATTCTGTGATCTCTATGCATTAGAAACCCAGGTATAAAATCCCAATCTCTTACTAGAATTCCAGTCCCACATCGTCATCTCTACCTGAATATTCCAGAAACATATCAAATTGGACATGAACAAGAATATCAGTTTTTCTCTAGCCATAGCCTATTTATGAATCTTCTTATTGCCTTTTGCATCAGTCACAAATGGTTCTATGGCTGTTGTGGTGTTCCAATAGTCAGTCAGATGGCATAAATACTGTATGTTTATAAATATACATATACACATTTTTCCAATATATATATGTGGTTTCATTGGTATAGTGAACTGTGGGGGTAGGGGGGAATCCCCTCTGTCACTGAGAATGGGAAGTGGTTCTAAAATTTGTGACTGCATTGAATTACCTGAGGCATTGAACAGTGAAGTAACCTGTGCGATTTTGTTCAAATATACTAATCAATTAGATTAGATTGGATTATATTGGTTTGGATTGCATTATATTGTACCATGTCATATTTTATTGAGTTAAATAAGTCTTTATTATATGTCTACCATGTATGAGAGAAATTATTATTTCTCTCTCATATTAATAGCCAATTATTAAAATTGGGGAGACCCCAGATTTTTTTCATTGTCCTATTTCCTTGTCCAAACTCTCAAGGACTGAGCTGATGGAAGTTAGGAGTAATGTTCTCCTCTTTCTGGGTACTGCTGCTCCTCCAAACTAGTTTAGGCCTAGGTGGAGACAGATTCTTTGTTTAGGTTGCCCAAGGCTAGGGGTGGTCTGGGTACTGGGATGAACTCTCTGGTCAAGAGTAATGTGATGTCACTCTCAGCCTGTAATGGCCAGTAAAGTAGGATCTTTTGCTGTTTTTGTTTTAGTATAATAATGCCTCTATTTGAATGTGATTAAGAGGACCTTTCCCACTCATTGTCTGGCCTGGGAAGATTTGTAAGAAGGACCATGGCTTTTGTTAATGAGGCACTGGTTCTCAAGGGATGTTGATACCCTCTGGCTCCAAAAAGTGTAAAAAGACTCTGAGATTTGGGTTTTATTTTGGGGCTTACTGACTGAAAATGTTTGTTTGGACAAATGAGGACTCTGGGAAGACCCTAAAGAAGCCTCCCATCTTTGAGCACCCAGATGCCGTGCTTCCCTCACTGGTAATTATGGTCAGATAGCTGGAATTTAACTGTCTGTTGAATTCAGACAGAGGAAGTCATGTCTGTTGATCATTAATTTCTCTGTATTTTCTTTGAAGTTTGGGGTGCTGATTCCCCTGAAATAGGTGAATGATATATGTGTTTGGTTAATGTATTGGTACCTGTGCTTGATTAAAGTGATTGTTAACTTCTCAAAAGCTGCCTTTCCTTTTATAAATGCAGATCTAAGAACCTGTGACAGCAGGCCCCCCGTACTAATACAGAGCCCTTCATTGAAGTGAGCTCACTTCTCTTTGTAAAATCTAACTCTCATTAATTGTAACTAATCAGAATTAATTGTCACCCTCCTTTTGAAGGCCATATAAACCTTGAGTCGGCCTCCGTGATTACTCTGATATTCCAGAGTACCACTGACCCTTTTAAAAAAATTCTGGTATTATTAATAAAATCATTAAACTACACAGAAATTATGTCTCTCAATCTTTTTTAAATGCCACAGTGTGCAAGACACAGAGAATACAAATTTAAAACATCCCTGTTCTCAAGTGACCCATATTCAATTGGTGAACATTAATTCACACAAATGTATAATAATTATACAAACAAATGACTGATAAATTTATACTTAGTAAAAATATCAATCAGAATATAGGGGAGGCATTAACTGGGGAGATCAGGAAAGTCTACCTAGAGGAGGTGAAACCTAAGCTGAGGTTTAAAGGAAGCTTGATATTTCAAGAAGTTGAGATCAGGGAAGGAAAGTGTTATGGGCATTGAGATTAAGGGTTGAAGAGGAAGAATCCTGGGCAAATGCAAAGTGTTGGGAGATAGAATACAGGTTTGGGGAACGTCAAGAGGCTAGGGTTTTGTTTTGTTTTGGTCTGGTTTTTGTCAGGTTAGGTGAAGGGGAACAACATAAAATAGGTCTGGAAAGGTTAGCTGGGGAAAGACTACGTAAGATTCAAGTGTCATACAAAGGAGGATATATTTTATTCCAGTGGCAATAGGGAACAACTGAAGCGTCTTGAGCAGAAGAATGATGTGACCAGAATAATATGCAGTATATATTGATCTTTTAGAAAATTAAAACATGTTTCTTGATTAGTCATTTCAACAATTTCCTCTGTAGAAATTTTAAACAGGCACAAATAAGCTACAACTGGCCTACTAGTAAGGCAAGGAAACTTTGATTTGCTATTATAGTCTTGGAGATTTAAATTGGTGAGATCCCAAAAGACATAAAGGTTTCTTCTGTGAAAGATGTGACAATCAACCTTTAACTGCAAACCAAATAAGCATTTGTCTAAGAAAGAGGAAGTCAAAATTATGAAGATCAATGTTCTTCCAGCCACAGAATTAAATTAGAACAATCTCTTTTAAAGTTCTAACTTAAGCTGATGGGAATAGTCCTGTTCTGTCATGCCAAAATGCATCTCCATAAACTGTTGACAACAGAAAATATTGCTGTAAAGGAGCCAACAACATGATTACACTGCCAGCTCTTAGCTCAAGTGCACTTACAATCCAACACAGAAGTTATAGAAAAGAAAAGAAGCAGAAATTTATGACATACATTTTAACATTTAGTGATTGCTTTTTCTAGTGCAAAAAACCATTCTTTTGAAAAGACAATGTGTCCTTTAAAATACATCCCACACTATCAAGTTCAAAGTTATTTTAGACAAGAGAGTCGTGATTTTAAAATATGTGTCTAGAACTTACCATACAATATCATTGAGAATATGGGGGGAGGGGATGGGGAGAGGAGAGTGATCACTTGTCAGCCTGAATGATCACAGCCCCCTTTATAAAGCTGCCCCACTTTTTTTCCTTTGGAAGGAAGGAGGAAACAGACATATTAGCATAGGGAACAATTTCATTGGAATAGGGAGCAATGCCAGATTACTTCCTTTATAAATGCAAATAGACATCTTTTCTGAACTTACTGTTATTAAGAAGAGTTGCTTGAGGCACTAAGACATTATAAAAATTGCCCAGAGTCACACTGCCTGTTTATGTCCAAGGAAGGATTTGAAACCAGGTCTTCCTAGCTGGAAAGTAAACTCTTTATCCACTATGCATACTGCCTTTCACACAGACAGAACACATACATAAAGTAAAATGAATACAGACAAATATGTAAGCTGTTTTTGCTACAAAGTCTGAAAACACACTTGATCACAGTAGGTCTGCAGTCAGGAAGAATACAAATCCAGTCTTAGAAACTTACTTAGCTGTATGACCCTGGATGTCACTTAACTGCTATTTAGTAAATGGTAATATTAATAGTACCTACCTCCCAGGATTGTTTTGAGGATCAAATGAAATAGTAATTGTAAAAAGCTCATCGTACTATCTGAGTAGGTGCTTATTTAAGACTAGTTTACTATTATTATTATTATAATTAAAAGAAATTCAGAAAAGACTTCTTGGAATCAAAATAACTATTAAGATGAACAATTTCTTACATATTTAGAAACTGAAGTCATTTCAGTCTAATAACTAATGGTCATCACAAATCTGTCCTTCAGTCTCATAATATCCAATACTATCATGATTTTATAGACCATTTCCTGATCACTAATATAATATAACACACAATATAATACATCATTCAGTTTATATTTGCAGATTTAAGGATCAACAAGAATGAGAATGAGTTGGAATTCATTGGACTACATATCTGTGATCAAAATATTTGCAGTGAGCCCTTACTATTTTGGAATATTTTGAGAGAGATCATAGGAATTTGGGAATATTTTCCAAGAAAAGTAATTGCATTGCATTCTGACAATATAATATGAACACCACGAAATGCTGTGTCTACAAAAACCTCACTAGCATTTTAAAAGGCTAAATTTGGTTCTATTTGTTTTTTTTTTCCACAACCCCATGTTCAATTTCATTTTTAACAAAATCCATTTTCACATAAAACTCATTTAATTCCTTGTTTTGTTCTTGTTGGTTTATACTCCAGGGTTTTATCTGATTGACTACTGGACTGGGAACATGAATACAAAAAGGATGCCAAACCTGTATGCATAGTTCTTGGTACACAGAGCTGCTAGATACCGAAACACTGCGCTTAGTCTAACTAGGCTAAAACATCTAATTCTTAAGATAATAGTACATTCAAGCTTCACAAAGTAATTGCAACATGGTAAGTAGGCCCCTTATATCAGTGTTCCAGAAAGGTTCACACACAGAAATATTCAAAAACCTTGTGAGTAATTTGCTACTCCTACTGGGGAATGACTGGTGGGAGGCGGGTAGGCACATTGTTTTTAATTGACAGAAATTGAGTCAATGTCTCTGCATTGACACAGTTAATTTTGCCAATAAGCTTATTTCAAAAACCAATTTAATGAATAGATAAGAACGAACTGGCATGGGTACATTTATATGATATGCAAATAAATGTTAATGTGTTTGAAAAATTGGGTTAAGTAGGATAAACATTTCATAGGGAATCTTGCTTAACAAACTTTCTGTCTATAAGTCCAAAGTAAAATTCTGCCTTGTCTATATCTAAATAATGATTAATTCTAAATCTGTGTCTACCACTCCAAGTGCCACATCTATGTCAGGACAACTTGATTTCTCTAACAACCTGGGGATAGAATTTACTATAAAATAATTTTGCTATAAATTTAGGAGTATGAAGGCTGTCTGAAAGACTAACGATATAATTTAATTCAAAGAGCTCTGGAAAAGACATTAATTTAAACTCACATGAATGAAAGTTTTCAACTAATATGATTAAAAGGAACTTCTCATTAAGTGCGTATTACATGGAAATGCTGGGGTGTATGTATATATATATGTATATATATATATAATACACACACAGACATATATACATATACATACATATATAATTTATAGAAGAGTCCTTCAGAGTTTGTAGTCTAATAGATAGCAAACTAATCCAGCATTGATGTCCAATATTACAAGATGAATATATTAAAATTGCAAAAAGAAAGGCTTCCAGAAAGAGGTATTGTTTGAGTGAAGCTTTCAAGCATTGGGAGGAATTTAACAGTGAGAGGAAGAACATCTCAGTCACAGGGAGAGTTTGAACCAAAGCCTGAGTATGTTCACTTTTCAGAGAATTTAGTCTCTTTAGCATCATAATTTGCATCTCTCACCTGGCCAGAGAAAAGTTCGTTGAGTAATTTAAATGCCATTTTTTCCCCTTTCAGTTGTATATCCTTGACAGCATTCCCTAGGATGATTTACTACTCCCTGACTAGACCACCACGAGAGGGCAGAGCTTTGACACAATCTTTCCCTTCACCTTTAGAGACTTCTACACTCAATTACTTGGATTAATTAACTAATTAATTAATCACTAATTTGGATTACACCTTTGTCTTTCCAGTTCTAGTGATGATGAATAACTTGTTTTCCAAGTATAAACCACTTCCTCATCAACCTCCATAACTTTTCATTTTCTTATTCTCATTCTCCTCAGATCTATCCTTTCCATGTCCCATGCCAGCTCCACCCTTCCACTGTGTCCAATGAAACTCATCCCATAGTTAACAAGCTTGCTTTCATTTAAGACCTTTTCCTCTCTGGGAAGTACATCTTAGAAAATTTCCAAGGGCTCTGAGATATTAAGAGACTTGCCCAGGGCCATACAACTAAGCCCTAAGGCTCAATCTCTACATTATATACCACGCTATCTTTTAGTTTTTTATTGTAATTTGTCAATTTTTTTAGAATACTTTCTTATGTACTCTCTAGTTTCCTTTACATCCTAACTAAAATCCTGTCCTCTTACAGGAAGTCTTTCCCAAATCCTCTTAATTCTAGTGCCTTCCTTCTCAATTATTTCCTATTTATCCTGAATATAGTTTTTGTTTCCTGTTTATCTCTCCCATTAAATTGTCAGCCCTCCCTCACTCAAAACAGAGTCAAGTGCAAGTCATGTCATTATTTCTCTGATGGCATGGTCTTCTTTGGCAACGAAGGACGAACACACACACACACACACACACACACACACGCATAAAATTGTGCACTCTTTGAGGGTAAGGACCATCTTTTGCCTCTTTTTTGTATTGCCAGTACTTAGCACAGTACCTGGAACATAGCAGGTGCTTAATACATGTTTATTGACTGAATGGTATTAGTATTATTGCTAGAGAGGCAACATGATGTATATGAAGTAAAAAGAAAAGACAAAATCAAAATAAGATTAAATGATACTTAATAGTAGTTTGATTATGAACAAATCGGCCTGTCCTCTCATTGTAAAATGAGGAGGACAGTAATTATGTTAACTAAGTGTGAGGAGGCAATGTATAAATCTTAAAGTACTTTGTTGTGAATGTATCCTCATCATCTTCATCATCATCATCATCATTTCTGAAAAGCTACATTTCACTGTGGATAGAAAGCAACCATCACAGCCAGGAAGATGGAGGTTGAAGTTTTACTTTTTAACACCTGCTGGCTTTGTATCCCTGAGAAAGTCAATTAACATCTTAGTGATAGAGATAAATTGCTGGAAATTAGAAGTTACAGGAAAAATGTCAACCTTCATTAGTAGAGGGAATTTCCTTCTCTGGAAATTGCCGGTACCAATGAAATCCCAGGTCCAGTTCATATCACTTCTATCATTATGTAGATTTCATAGGGCCTAACACACTGCCTTGGACATAGCGGATGTTCAATAAATACTTATTAAATGGGTTTATTTAACTATGTCACAATGATTATGTCACAGTTATACCACAATGAAAACCTCTTTCTTACAGTCATAATAACTATATGAGAATATAAGCAGTATTCATTATTTGCACCCAACTATTCCATTTCTGATAATAGAGAAAAGAGATCTGTAGTTAGGATGCATGATAGTTCCCCAATATGTAATCTCACTCAAAAGTTAAGGACATAGCATAGATATCCCTTGTTTCCATTCAAAAACATGTTATCAGATGTGAATTTACGCAACCTTTTTTAAAAACTGTAATTTAACTAAGCTTACCACAGCTTGAATTTTTAATAGGTATTTTGTTCAATATTTTCTTAAAAGCCTGTCATGTTCACAAATGCTAAACAGGTTCCCTAGATATTTAATTGCCCCCAAAATAGTAAAGTTTAATAACTAAAAGTTTGTCTTTTTCTTGGTTCATTATGTACCATTCATATACTTAGAATATTGAATATTGTTTCATAAATTGTTCCATCAGTTAAAATAATTGAAAATTATTTTGAGGAGGGAAAGTAGCAGCAAATCAGTACAACATTTTGAAATTTGTGCAATGATTTTTATCAAATATCCACTGTTTTATAGGTCTATTTCCTTATCACTAATATTCTTGTTCAAGGAGCTTATTATATGGCTTTGGATCATGGGACAATATGGCTGTAAATGAATTAAAATTACACATAGCACAGAAAAAAAGTGAGTGGTGACATAAAGGATATTTTCCAAGATATTTGTTATTAGAAAGGGGAGGATGACTGGTTATATAGGAAGATTACACTGACAAGAGATAATTTTTTAAATGGATTTCCACATAGAAAGGCCCTCATACCCTTCACCATGTTGGTCAGTCTTTTTTTTGTACTTTATCTAGCTTGTCAAGGTCAGAACTGATCCATGTAGCATAGGAATGAGAGACCTATTCACCTTCTGGGACTAGATATCGCTACCATTCATGTTACTACCAATATTGATATATCATCTGTGTCAAGCTTAATATGAGATGATATGAAATAGGATGGAAGATACGTAATGATATATATTACTGTGGTAAAAGGAGTGAAACAATTTTCTACTCTGTTAGTGATTAAGAACTTTTTATTTTAATGCAAAGATCTTAAAGTATGAACTATATATAGCTCAGATATCATCACTACAAGTTACTGAGGCCACACAATATTATTCAATTCAAAGTCAGTAGATTTACAGATAGAAGACCTGGAGAGAATTCACAGGAGTCTTGAATTTACCAGATGTATAATTTTAGGTGAGTCATGTGCTTAGTATTGTGGAAGGAGCACCGGTTTTAGAGTCAGGGACCCTCAGTTGGAATCCTACCTCTGACAACTACCTGTGTGGCTTTTGGCAGATCATTCTGCATCTCTGGGTTTCAGTTTCCTCACCTCTAAAATGAAGGTGTTCACTTAAATGTTCTTGTTGTCCCTTCAAAATCTATATCTATGCTCTTCTTAGCCCTCTGAATCTTAGTTCCTTCATCTGTAAAAATGTTGACAATAATGTCTAACATGCCTACTTCACAACTTTGATCTCTGTATACAAAATGCTTTCTAAATAAGAAAGCAGGATATAAATGTGAGCTCTTATTGTTAGGTGCTGCATTGCTATAAGTGACTAGGTGCTTTATAAATCTTTCAACTTCTCCTTTCCTTAAGACAGAAATACCCCTTTGTAGTATTGTGAAGTGGGTGATTACATTAAAAAAAAAAAAAGTGTGTGCGTGCGTGTGTGTGTGTGTGTGTGTGTGTGTGTGTGTGTGTGTGTGTGTAGAGCCTGAGGTGTGGACTACACATAGAAGTCTAAGTACATGCGTTTTTTGTTAGAATGTAATTAATTTACCACTTAAGCTTCAAGCTAAAGTACACTCTGAATAAATCATTCTTTACAAATGGGTGGAATTAAAAATGATTCAATATTCTTCTCATTGCCCAAATTGAATTTTAAATGGTAATGCTTAAATGAGAAAAGTTAATTTTAAAATTGAGGATAGTTTTGCTTTGATGGTACTGCTAGAATTTTTTAGCATAGCAAAAAAAAAAAAAACACACACATAAAAGATGATGAGTTCCATTCAAACTCAGAAGTTCTTTGTGATTGAATGCATCAAAGAACCTTAAAATGAGTCACAGACAATGATTTTTCCAAGGTTAAATAGAACTTGCAATGCTCATCATACACAGCAAACATTTCCACTTACTGACTTCATTTTGATGAATTAGAGTGTTATTGAGAAAAAGAACACTCTAGGGGTTAACAAGCTATCATATAATCATGGTGTTTCTGCCATGAATCAAATAAGAAAACCAGTCTTTTTAAAAGAATAGAATGTAAGCTCCTGTAGGGAAGAGACTCATTTTTCTTTGTGTGTCCAACTCCCACAGTGCACTTAGTTCATACTTACTGAGTAATAGTCACACTTTGTCTAAGACATTGTCCTTGTGCTATTATAAATAAAAAGTACAATCTGTATGGCCCCTTCTAGGAAAGACGGAGGATACTATGAGTGCACATAAATAACAGCAGTATTCACAAAGTTTCATATGATTGATACATACTGAAAATTTCCTAGGCATTTACAATGCAAAAAAAAAAGTACTTGGTGATAGTATGAAGAGGGAAAGCTTTATGGTAATAAAAAGACTTTTCAGTACTGCTGTGGTCTAAGTCAGCAGAGATGGGCTAGGAATGAACAGTAGTCAGGGAAAAGCATTGAAGGGTAAATAAAGGAATGGGATAGTACAACTTTTTTGAAGGTAGTCCAACTCGACCAAAGACTAGCAAACATTTCTTAAATTTGAAATTATTTACTACGTGGACAGCTTGTTGGTGCACTGGATGAAGCACTGGGTTTGGAGTCAGGAAGGCTCATCTTTCTGAGTTCAAATCTGGCTCCAGATACTTACTAGATGTATAACCCTGGGCAAATCACTTAATCTTAATAGCCTCAGTTTCCTCATCCGTGACAGGAGCTGGAGAAGGAAATGGGGAACTACTCCAGTATCTTTGCCAAGAAAATCCTAAATGAGGTTATGCAGAGCTGGACACAACTGAAATGACTCAACTACAATAGAAGAGCACTAGGCTGGGCAATGGGGATAATCTTAAGCTTTGAAATAACATATTCTCTGCACACAGTGTAGTAAGGTGAGGTCACACACACAACTGACCATAACACAAAATAATATGTGCTAAGTATATATGAGAGGTATTAAGTACTACTTGTGGTCAGGGATAGTAGGAGGAGAAGTTTTTAAAAAGCATCATGGAGAAGGCGTGGTAAAATTCTCAGGAAAGCAAACAGCTAAAGTAAAGGCACAGAGGGAGGAGAGAGACAATAAGTCTTGGGGGAAAGCGTTCTGTATTTGGAGTCACCTGGGTTCAAATCCCATATCTGACACCTACTAGCTATGTAACACTAGGCAAATCACTTACCCTCTTGGAACCTTGGTTTTCTCATTTGTAAAATGAGTAGGTTGGACTTGATTACCTCAAACATCTCTTTCAGCTCCATGTCTGTGTTCCTCTGAGTGCAGGGGCTTGTTTGTGAAATTGTGATAAGGTCAGAGTGACTACAGCCTAGACTACATGAATGAGATAAGACTGAAAAGACAGAGGGGCATCAGAGTGCAGAAAGTCTGAAAGAGGTTTGAACTTAACTCAGTAATGAATAGGGAGCTATCAGAGGTCTTGTTCATCATTTCTGATCCACCTTTTTTTTTTTTTTTAATGATTTTGGAAGCACTTCCTCTATTCTTTCTAGAGCACTATAGCTGGATTTCTCTATTGCCCCTATCATTCTCTAATGATCTCTGATTATCGTTCCCTTATTATTTATTTAATATGTTCTATCTGCCTCATCCTACAAAAAACTACATTCTTGGACTTCATCATATTTTATCTTTATATGTGCGACTATATATGTATATGTAAGAAACAATATATTTCCCATCCTTACGGAACTTAGTTGTTTCTTGTTCCATCATTTTCAGTCATGTCTGCCTCTTTGTGACCCCATTTGAAATTATTTTGGTAGAGATACTGGAGTGATTTGCCATTGGTTTGCCAAACAGCATTAAGTGACTTGGCTAAGGTCACACATTTAGTAAGTGTCTGAGGCCTGATTTGAACTTAGGAAGATGAGTCTTCCTTACTCTAGGTTCAGCACTCTATCTGCTGTGCCACCTAGAAATCTTACTTAGTTGTAACCATGTTTAGCAAAGCAATGATAGGTCTTTACCAATTTTGAATGACTGAATTAATTTATCAACCTATAAAATAAGTGGATTAGGCTAGATAATCAATAAAGTACCCTCCATCTACAATTCTGTGATTGTGATTCTTTCTAGCACATCAATTGCTTCATCATAAGAATGTAAAATAGATCAACTGTAACAACAGTTTTCATAAGACTATAAAATTATTAAGAAAGCTAGAGATCATCTAATCAAATCCCTTTATTTTATGCACTCAATTATCCATTCAAAAAGTATTAAGCAACTATAATATGCAACATCTTGTGACTGGTACTAGGGATATGAATATATAAGGCTTCTCTTCGTTCTTTCTGTCAGTGAGATCATAGTTCATTGAAATATGTGGAGAATATGGTAAGTACATAAATAAATATAATACAAACCAAGAAATGATGGGGTAAGTGGAAGATCCAGATATAGAGGTTAAGGAAAGATTGAAAGGAGATATTTTTTTCATCTAAAAGATTCTGGTAGCTTCTGGAGTAGGTACACAGGGTCATAGCACAGTGATAATGTCTTTGAATTTGGGATCAGAGTACTTGGGTTAGAATTCCAGTTCTGCCACTGACTTCCTATGGGACCTTGGACAAATCACTTCATTCATGAAATAAGAGGGAGGGGTGGCCTTGGTAATATTTAAGGTCTTCCCCAACCCTCAGGCTATGATCCTCTGACTTCTATGAGAAGCAATGAAGCCTAGCACCTACTTGGCAAAATGAATTACTTAAAATATGAAGTTTACAGAATGTGGGTAGGGTAAAGCTCCTTCATAACCCTCAACTTTTCCCTTCATCTCCATACCAAAGCAGCAGCCTTTCCAAAAGGGCGAAATTAAGTGACCAAATAATACAACTTGTGCTGCGTACAGATGTGGGTCAGTATTCCTAGTTATGATTCTGGAAAGAATGGGCAATTGAAATTTTTGAAAACTACTAAATCAAGAGATGGACTGAGAAAAGTCTGAGATGTAACAATGAACAAACTATGGAGGGCATTAGAAAGAACAGTTTCAAACAGACTGGTGGAGCAGGAAGTCTGATTTCAAGAACTTAAGGGCAAGTGGGAAGAAATGGAAGCCAAGAGAGAAGACCACTTTTTCTATGAGTTTAGTGGGGAAAGTGAGCAAAGTATCAAGGGTTTGAAGACAAGCTTAAGAATAAGTTTGGGATGGGAATGGATGGGAATGACCCAAACATGTCTGCAGGTGGTGGAAAGTGTTAATATATAAGGAAGGACTGAAGGTGAGGAAATTTAGACTCAGGAAAGTAAAATAAATAGATTAAGATCATAAGACTAATTAGTGGAAGAATAAGATGATTTATTAGTACCACAAGAAATCATATTTCTGTATCAGCAACTTCACAAAGGTTGTTCTTTGCTGGCAAGGGGAGCATTGCTATAAATTTTCCTTCAATTTATTTTTAGTTTACAATTTTGGGGCTATGTTATATTTTGTTTTCAAATGTCATTCATCTAGTATACTTGCAAGTCTTTTCTGAGACAGAAACCTAATTAATTTTCAGAATATTAAATGAAAAACAAAAGAGCAAGTTAATATCTAAAATATTAGTCCAATGGTGAGAATTATGCGTGCATATTCTACTGATAACAGAGTGAAGGGCAGGGTAAAGAATGATACCCAAATCAAAGATGATGACATGAATGATACAAGAAAAAATGCCTGTCATGATATCTGAACAATGAAAACTCAGTTGAAAGTTAACGAACAAGATTTAGAATCACACAGAGAAATGCTAAAAAGCAAACAAACAAAACCTCCTGATTAACTACAGTGTTCTGCTTAGAGTACATGCTTAATGAATGATGCTGAATTGAATAAAATTAAATTATTCTAAAGACTGCATCATAATATTGGACGTCATTATTTTCTCACAACAGTGGTAGCAAATTGAAATAGAAACAAATTTCTGTGCACTTCATATTGACTTAGAAAACCACAAATTTACATTATCTATGTTGTATTATATTTAGTTTTGTTAAACAGTTCTCAATTATATTTTAATCTGGTTCAGTTCCTATGGGAGTTTTGCTTGCCTGATGTAACCCATATGTTTAGAAGACCACATTTGGAATGTTGTGTTCAGTCATGTGTACCATTGCTCCCTAACCTCTAACTTCTAGCTTGCCTGACTTCCTTCAAGACTGATACTAAATTTCACTTTCTGCAAGAGGTTTTTCCCAGTCTCCACAGCTACTTTTGATTTTTCTCTGAAGCTAAGTTCCATATATTCTGTAGATTTCTTTTATGTACGTAGTTAGTTATATATTATTTTCCCAGTTAGAATTTGATCTCTTTGAGGATTGGGATTATTTTTCCCCCAGTGCTTACCTCAGTGCCTGAAACATATAAGTATTTAATAATTTATTGTTTAATTATTGACAGGTAAGCAAAGACACTGGTAAACTGGAAAGTGTGCAGAAAAGGGCATGTCCAGGGTATCACATCATGGGAAGACTGCTTGAAGGAATTAGATAGGTTTAGTGTGGAGAAGAAACACAGTACCTATCTTCAAAGAGATCTGCTCTGTGGAAGAAGAATGAGAAATATTCTATTTATCCCCAAGGGAGCTGACCTCAAAGCAATTGGCAGAAGTTTTAAATTCAGGCTTTAATGCTGGGAAAAACTTCCTAAAATAGAACCCTTCAAATAATGAATGGATTGTCTTGGAAGACAGTGAGGCTCTGCTTCATTCAAGATCTTCTAGCAAACAGTGTGTAGTGACATCACAAATATATGGGAGTAATGATTCCTTTGGGTATAGGTTAAGCTAGATAGAGAGTAAAGTAAACTTCCAGTTGTGAAATCCTATGTTTCTCTGAATTAACAGTGGTCAATACAAACAACCCTGCTTGTTATATTTTTTGTTTTATTTCATTTTTTCAAAAACAACCTCAAAATTATCTTTAGAAGCATGCTGGCAAATATCAACTTAAATTAAGGACAAATTTTGGCTACGTGACTTGCAAGAGTAAGCAAAAGGCAGCTACCTTCTAAAACCAAAGGATTTTAGACCTGGAGAGCACACAGTCAAGGGGTTCTTAACCTTATTTGCATCATGAATCCTTTCGCAGTCTGGTGAAGTCTATCCACCCTTTTATGGAATATCATTTTAAATATGATTCAATTTTTAATATTCACAAATGAATGAAATTCTAAATTTTAGTTAGAAGTTAGTGCAAATAAGGATATATTTTTTCCAACCAAGTTCACGCACCACCTGAAATCTCTCTGTGGGAGCCCAAAGGGGAACTTCATATTAATTTTTGGATAAAGCAAGTAAATCCTCTGATCTAGTCCAGCCTCGTTTTACAAATGAATCACCTGACGCTGAAAGAGGAGAAATGAGGTTTTGCAGAGACTAAGTGGGTAAGCCTAGATTCAGACTAAGGTCTCCTGATTCCAATCCAATTTTTTTTTTTATTTTGTTTTGTTTTGTTTTTTCCCTATTATATCATTTGGGCTTTCTGAGTGCAGTGGAGGAAGGACAATGAGACCAAGCAGGGATGAAGTAAGTGAAGGCCTTCAGCTGGGGGCATTTGTCAAACTGATGAAAACATTTATCTTATCAACAAGTTTACCCAAATTGTGAGAGTGAAGGACAGGGAACAAAAAACTGTGTCTACAGGGCAGGCAGGAATTCTGTCATCAGGATATCAGTCCAAACTCTTCAAGATCTAAGACAGTGAATCCTCACATTAAAAATAAACAAAACTAGAAGGTATTAAATTAAAATAAAGTCTGCCAAGGAAGAAAGGTTTAAAGCTAGAAAAAAAAAAACAGTACAGACAGTGTGATGACGCCCAGTCATGGGTTACATTGGGTATTTGACCCTTTGATAAGCAGAATGGCATCTCAGGGTGACTTAATGAGCTGAGGTCCTGGCATTTATTATTTCTGTGGGGCTTCCTCTTCTTTCCCTCAATGACACAATTTATTTACTTCCTTCACTATTTTTACCTACATTTACATACCTATTCTAATTTTTTTTTAGGGATATCTATCAGGATCCCCTTTCCAACCTCTGGGTTTTGGGGCATATCCCAGTCATTATTAGAATGGAAATTCTATTCATAGATCTTGTAACAATGTATTATGCTTTGAGCATATGAAACCCTGTCCTTTTGAAGTTTGAAAGTCTTCAAACTTCTATACATTCTTTTATCAACTATCTATTGGTACCTAATATCTCATAAGAGTCCAGGTGAAAAGGTCAAGGTTGGAGCTAAAGATTTAAAGACATCTTTGTAAAATTAATATTTGCAACTGTGGAAATAAAATCAATTCCAAAGGAGAGAGTGTAAGAAAGATAAGACAAGAGAAAATGAGACAATAATAAGTCTTTTAAGCTTAATGTTAAAGACAAACAGAAAATTCCCCTTATAATTTGAGTTATACAGAAGTGTAATGGGAAGTCTAGAGAGACAGTGGATTTGTACTCCTTGGAGGTCTTTAAGCAGCAGTTGGGTGACCACTTATCTATTAACCATGGGAATTCATTTCAATTATGGGTTAGACTAGATATCAGCTGAGGTCCATTCTAATTCTCATTCAAAGTTATAGAGAAGGGATGAACTGCTAAAAAGCAGAAATTTTCATATTCAGGACTGCTCTATCACATTGAAATCCCATAACTAGGTCTTATCTTTGTAAATCACTAGTTATATCACATAAATTAATGTATGTCATCTCATTCTGCCAAACTCATGTATTCCATAGAATTCACTTTTTTATTTTAAAGGGAAAAAAAGGTAGAAGGAAAGGAGATAGAAAAAATGACACAAAGAGTTTAAAAAAGAAATGAGAATTTTAAAAATACTCTTAGATTTGAGGATTAAGAGTTACTTTTGAGAGAAAAAAATTAGTAAAGTGATAAACTGATTGTAGTATTGCTTAGCAGTCTGGTGTCTGGAGTTGAGAAATTAAACACTTGGAACTACTTAGGGTTGAATACTTACATGTTGGGGGTTTGGGGTATGTGAAAGGTAGTGGTAGGGTAGTAACCAGTTGACCAGGAATTGTAGTGAATGACTCATTAGTACAGATCAGGAACTGGTTCTTCTGTCATTTGAGTTTTTAGCTGTGTTGATGTAGGGTTGATCAAGTGTCATCAAAATGCTATGTATCCACATTGACTTCCAACGTGAGTGCCTCTTAGATCTAGTTGTCCTTGGGTGGCAGGAAGGTAGACCGTGGATAGAACTGGGGTTTCTTTCTCTGGGTCAGACTGCCTTAGGAGTATCATACTTGGTTCAATGCATGACAACATAAGGTGGCAAACAAATGGAATCAAAGGAAAACACACAGAAGGGTTTCAAGTGTAAACCATATCTGATGAAAGAACTGGAAATAATAATGCCAGAGGACACACATATGGAGTCCACTAAAAGCTGTCTGATGGATTTTCACATGGAAGAGAGATGAGTTTTTATTCTGCTTGGCCACAGAATGATAATAATACTAATTACAGCTAGAATTTTTATGGTACTTTAAATACTGCAAATCATTTTACATACATTATCTTATTCTGTCTTGACAACAGTCCTGGCAAGCAGGCACTGTTATTATCCCCGTTTTACAAATGAGGAAACTTAATCAGACAGAAATCGATTGACTTGTACATGATTACACAGGTAGTAAGTAACGGAATCTGGATTTGAACTCAGTTTCTTTCTGATGCCAGATCTATCTTTCTCTAGGAACAATGAGTAGAAGCTGCAGAGAAATTGATTTAGGATGAATCTAAGGAATGCAGAGAAAAAATTCTTAACTGAAGAAAGCTTTGGACTAAACATTGAGAGGACTGTCTGAAGAAGTGATGAGGTCACCATCTATGTTACCCCTTGCCAAGCTGTCGTGGCAGGGATTTCTAGGTGATCTAAATTTTATATCTTTTCTAGAACATAGCAAATCTTCATTAATTAAAAAAAGAAAGATATTCCCCCTGAGTTAATTTCAACCGATTTGACAATTTTCAAATGGATTTATTTCTACTGATGTTTCTTTTACATCTGTACTCAAAACAATTTACTAGAATGGATCATGAATAGATACAAACTGTGTTAATATGTATATAACATATCCATTTATCACATATATTTATAAGTACATGTATGTATAATGCACATATGCATATACATATAAGTATATCTACAAATACATTGGAAAACTAAACATAACAAAATATCTGTTTTCTGTTGAATAAAATTCAGTTTACTTTTATCACTGAATTTTTAAAAAGTGGCCATCAAAGGATGTAGTAAGATTTATACTTCTATACAAAATATGGCTTCTGAAGAGAGTTCATCTCATACAATTCATTATCAAATTTGGGAATGATTTATGAACTAATTTAGTTTTGTTAATGATTGTTCTTTATGTCAAAACACCAAATTGTTCAGTCAATTAATCCATTATTTTAAAATAATTATCATAGGGCAAAGCCAAACATCATTTAATTAAACAAGTGGTCTACCCTAAACAATAAATTAGTTGTCAGACTATGCTATAATCAGTTTTTCTCTCCAGGAAGCACGGGTAAAAAAATAACACTACTGATTCTCCAAGGGGAAACTCATTATACAACTCTTCACTTGACAGCTGCGAAAATAATTGGTTAGACTCATCAAACATTAGCAAATGAATAAATAAATGGAATAGATCTTCAATTTTCATTTAGATATTTCATATCTAAATCATAGTGATATGACTACAAGTTACTGATAGAATTAAACTTTATGCCATATACTGTTTTGGTTTTAAGCTATAAAAATATCCTGTTCATGGTCAGAGATCCATATGTAAATGGAATGTGACCCTGAATGATGGAGGACAGTTTATTTCAATTTATTTTTTTAAATGATAAGTCCTTGAATGATAATGTATTTATTATTTAAAAATAAATTATTCATAACTGACTAAAATGTTATGTTATGTTCTTCCTACAATTAGTTATCTTTTTTAAAAAAAGACTTATGAAGCAAATGTTATAAAATAATTCATTGACATATACTAATCTACAAATTCCATCTATAACAATCAAAATAAAATCTAGCAGAACAAAATCCAATATGTCTTATTATTGATTAATCTGTATATGACATTTAAAATTTACATCCTTCTCTAAAATGAACTGAGACTCTGAAGACTCAAAGTGACATAGGAAACTGGTTTTCCACAAGTTTCTTAAAAAAAGTTACTGAAAACAATCAATGTACCTAGTACAGAGCAAAACATTAGTTACTGTATGTACAAAGAAAAAAATAAACAGGCCACAGTCTCTACCACAAAATATTACAGAATTAATTCTTTAAAATTTATAAAAATTGATTCAGCAGATAACTGATTGAGCTTAGTACAATTTTTGGCATTGATTTAAGTGCTTAATAAATGCATATTGACTGAAATCATCATGATAAATATCATCATCATTGTTGCCATTTCTAGCATTTATATAGCACTTTCAATTGTGAGAAATACCTTAAAAATATTAACTCATTTTATGCTCACAACAATCCTGGAAGATAGATGCTACTATTACTCTCATTTCACAGATAAGGAAACTAGGGTAGAGATTAATTGAATTTTCCTGGTGACATAACTTGGAAATTTTGGAAGGTGGATGTAAATTTAGGTCTTCCTGACTCCAGGTCTAGCTCTCTATCCACTGCACTACCTAGTTGCCTAGCATAGGCAAGGCATATTATGGGGGTGGGTGTAGAAGAGTGCTTCCTGAGCTTCAATGGGGATATGGCAAATAGGAGATAAACTGAAATCGTGATGGCCCTTCTTTCCCAGTTTAGAGGAAATAGGAAATAAAGGTAAAAAGTAAAGTTGAGTGGCAGATGACCTAGGATTGAGATATGAGTATTATTGAAGATTGTTCCTCTCAAAAGTCTGGAAAAAGAGGTATAGGAAACATACTTATCACATTTCAGAACATTACAAAGTTTGAGGGATAGTTAACATACTTGACCATAGACTGTCAGGAGATATATACACACATACAGGTATACAGATATACACACAGGTACACAGATATACACACATACATATATACATGTGTATGTACATATGCATATATATGTTAGTGCATACATATATCTATAGATACATGCTATATATATCCACATAAATCTATATCTATTAGCAGTCAGGTGGCTCAGTAGTTAGAGTACTGGGCCTGAAGTCAGGAAGACTCATATTTATGAATTTGAATCTGACTCAGACACTAACTAGCTGTGTGACCCTGGATAAGTCACTTAACTCAGAAATGACTCAAGAATAATCTATATCTATCTAGCTATACAAATATATGTACATGTGCACACACATATAGTTTGATTTGTTAAGGGAAGCTAAGGTGAAAATGGATGGGATGATTATACAACAGCTTTTATAAAAAAGGTCTGAGGATGTTGGTGATCTGAAAACTCATCGTGTCAGCTAATCAGTTAATAATAATTTATAAAACACCTACTATGTGCCAGGTCCTGTGTTAAACTCTAGGGATACAGAAAAAGGGAAAAGACAACCCCTCTCCAAGGAGTTCATATTCTAATGAGGGGAGACAATGTGAAAATAACTACATATAAAAAAGCTATATTCAAGGTAATTTGGAAATCAGCAGCAGGAGAAAGGTGCTAGAATTAAGGAGATCAGGAAAGATTTACTGTAGAAGGTTGTAGGGTTTTAGGTGGACTTTAAGGAAGCCGGTGAAGTCATGAGTAGAGAGGATGAGGAAGAGTATTCCAGGCCTGACAGTCAGCCAAGAAAAAATGTCCAGAGGCTGGAGATGCAATGACTTGTGCAAGGAACAGCACCAAGGCCAGTGTCACTTGGACCACATAGTATCTTGTGAGGAGTGCAGTATATTAAAACTGTAAAGATAGAAGGGGATCAGATTATAAAAAGCTTTGCATGTCAAATAGAGAATTTTGTATCTGATACCAGAGGTGATATGGAGACACTGGAGTTTTTTGTTGCTTTTTAATAAGGACTGACATAGTGATATATGAGGTTCTAGAAGATTAGGAAGACTTAGGAAGATTAATTTGACAGCTGAGTCAACAGTATCCTATGAAAAACTAATGTAACACTACATTGCATTAAGAAAAGCATAGCTTGAAGGCATAAGTAGAGATATTTCTTCTCTATTTTGCTCTAGGAAGCCCATAGTGTTTAGTTCTAGGCATCACATCTAGCACAGTGTCCGATAAAGAGTAAACACTTGATTGATTGATATTATTGATTAGGAAAGACATTAATAAACTTGGATGAGTTCAGAGGACCTCTACAATGGTGAAGGACCTTAAATCTGTGCTATCTGAAAATTGGTTGAAGGAACTGAGTACGGTTAGCCTAGAAGAGAAAAGATTTGGCTGGCACAGGGAATGGGTATGGCATAGCAGGCTTAATAGTAGTCTTGAAGGAATTAAAATGCTATGTAGAGGAAAAAGGATTACAAATATAAATTAAGTCCTGAGGTCCATTGTTATAAGACTCCTTTTATCAAGGGAGATTAACACCCTGCAGCTGCATGAGGGCTGAAGCAGAGTTGGGGAGAGTGGGAAAGAATAAAGAGCATCAGACATTTCTGGCTTCCATCTTTGACAGAGAAAATGGATTATGACAAACCTAATTCAGGAAGCTGAAGGGAAAATACGAAAAGTTTGACATGAGAGGAGATATCTAAGTTATGATGTTATACATAAACCTGAAGATATACTTATACATACAGGTAGGCAATAGTAACAGACTGCTCATGAAAAATGCACCATGCCTGTAATTGCATATATTTATTGCTGTACATGTGATTTACTGCATGTTTGGGTGCGCTTCTCTCTTATCTGGCTATTATGTTCATTTGACTATATTCTGAGATATGTTAATGTGATAGCAATGTCTGTTAATTGTTTTACAGATACATTACTATTTATAATTAAATTATATCTTGCACACAGGCCTATTTTTAGCATTACTGTTGTGCCTAGCTAGCTTTTCTTTCTTAGTCATGCTTATTGCTTCTGATTGATTTCTATGTATTATAGATATGCTTACATTTTTGAAATGTGCATGTGTTGTGTTCTGTAGGTTAATATGTATTAGTATCATGTCTTTGTAGCATCCTGTCAGGTGATGCTCTGTATGGTGTCATGTCTACTACAGGTACTGTTAATGTGCACTTGTTTGATTACAGTTTCAGTGGTAAACAAAGTTGGGTTACTGGTTATGTCAAGAAAATCACCTTCATTGTATGAAAGGGTTGATGCTTGTGTTTGTACTGTATTGTGACAGGTTTATATTGTAATGTCACAGCAGATCTTTCTAAGGGACTGCAAAGAGTTGCGACCCGGGGAGGAATGTAAATGAAGTCTCAAATCCCATTGATATGGGAGTCTCTCCTCATTGGTAGAGATCAGTTCCCTGCACCTGCATCAGAAGTTGATGCAGAGTTGGTGACAGCAGGATAAAGAATTCCAGTTTTGTCATTCTCTTTGGATTTCAAGTCTCTTCAGTCTCTTTGGGCTTCAGGTACTTCTGGCTTCTAGCTTCTACAGAGAAGGTGAATCATGCCAATACCATTTCAGGTTCCTGAGGGGAAAATAAGACTCTACGAAGAAGCCACCTGAGAGGAGCTGGCAGTCGCCATTGTGTCCCTGTCTTAAGCTTGGCATGCCAGAGACCTCAGGGAGTTTTCCCTTTGGGTGAAATCTGGGACTCTTTTTCTCTTTTAGTTGAGTTGAGATATATCATTGCCAACTGGAAAGCTTCTTCAGTCTATATCATATAGTTTATCTTATCCTATGTATGCTTTCTCTGATTTCTGATTTGGACTAATAGGTTTCTTGGCTACCTGTTTTAATGTGTATATATGAGTATATATACATATACTCACACACACACACATATATATACACATATATACCAATTCATTCAAATATATGCCTAAATGTATGTGTATATACATATACATATGTGTATATATCCACGTATATACGTGTGTATGTATGTATGTACATATTTGTTGTGAAAGTGGTCAAACTTTGAGTATAGAGCTTAAGGTCCTCCTTTCCCTCTAGTTAATGAACAGTGATCAGAGGTTTAGGTTGAACCTTAAAACGATATCCTCTAAACTAATAATATTAAAGGAAGCAGACTGATATAATTCTAGCCTGGTATTCCCTTGTTTTTAGGAAAGCAGAATTGCCAAGAATATGGCTCTTAACTCCCCCTTTCCCTTTTGGAAGGAAATAAGTATCTACTAAAGAAGGTTGGAGAGAGAACAGGCAAGCAATGTATATTCCCATGCTGCCTATGGGGGGTAGGTGGTGGTGTGGATAGAGTGTTGGCACTAGAATCAGGAAGATCTTAGTTCAAATCCAACCTTAGATATTAGCTGTGTGACCCTAGGCAAGTCACCTAACTCTGTTGCCTCAGATTCCTCATCTGTAAAAAGTAGAAGGAAATAGCAAATCAATCCAGTGTCTTTGCCGAGAAAACCCCAAATAAGGTCACAAAGAGTTGGACATGACTGAACAACAGTAACAACCTGTGGGAGACAGCCCTTGCTATACATTTATTGCACTTGACTCCAGAACACTGAACTAAGAGTAATGGCTGGGAATTTTAGACAGGTAGATTCAGGACTGACCTAAAGAAAAATAACTTCTATTGCTAGATTATCCCACGGTAGAATGAGCTATTTCAGGAGATCTTCCCTCACAACAAAAAATAAACTTTGCAGAGGGCTGTGGATTAGTTCTGGATTAAACCAGAAATTCTCTGAGATCTCTTCCATCTTTGAGAGCCCATGATGTTTCTTTATGTTAATCTTCTATATATTTTGCCAAGGATAAAGTGGATTCATTCCAGTTTTTAAACATTTCTGCTGATAATAATCACCTGTGCTTTTCTGACACCATTGATGAAATAAAAAAAGTAGGAGAAGGGAGCGGAGGATATGGAGAACATAATTTTCTTCCCAGAATAATCAGGAGTAAACATGTAAAAAGCAAAGGTGCAAATAAACAGATATAGCACTTTCACTCACAGGGAATTTAATTGTACATTAGTGGTCATGTGATTTAATAATTCTTTAATGAACTTTTCAGTGGGGAAAAATGCCAACACACTTTTATCTTGATTTAATTAGGAGCTAAAATTATATAAATATGAATATATATATGCATGTGTGTATATACATATATATATAAATTTGAGAATAATTTTATTTTCTATATTCATTTAGATCAGTCTAATAAAATATCAACTATATCCTTATGCTGTGAACATAACAAAAGTTGTTATTAATAAATTAATTTAATTCTAAAAGTAATGGGGTCTAGCATATTCCCAGAGAGCTTCAGATAGTATTTCCTCCTGGAGCATGCCAGAAGATGGATGGCTTTTCTCCATTTGGCTAGGGAGCTACTTCTCTAAGAATTGTGGTGATATGTAAGGGAAGTGCTTTGAAGAGTCTTTGGAGCATGTACAAATATTCTGTGACTGGTTCCACTTGGTCTACCATGTGATTGGAGTAGCTTCTTTTTTGTTGCCTGCGTAACTGAAACTGCCAACATTTTCAAAAAGCTTTTGTTGGTTTTGACCATGTCTTTGCTTCATTTGCTTTTGGAGGAGCACATGGTGTCCAACGAGAGAACATGTACTGAGGGGAAAAGATTTAGAGACTTCCTCTCCTCTAAGAGCGCAGTAGGTAGCACAGTGGATAAAGTGCCACACCTGGACTAGGGAAAATTCATCTTCATGAGTTCAAATTTGGCCTTAGATACTTGCTAGCTGTATGACCCTGGACAAGTCACTTAACCCTTTTGCTTCTGTTTTACCATCTGTAAAATGAGCTGCAGAAGGAAATAGCAATCTCTATAGTAACTCTGCCAAGGAAACCCCAAATGGAGTCATGAAGATGTGGACACAACTAAACAACAGCTCTTCTGAGACCATCTAACACCAGAGAAATGAACCTGGGCCCTTGGCCTTTTAATTCCTTCTTTAGAGTCTCTGATTTTAGTTGAGAATGCACATTATAGGAATCAAGCATTCAGAATACAGGCTGGGTATTCCAGCTAGCCCAGCTTCAATGCTCAAGGAAGAACAAGAAGTGATCTTCAGGAGTAACCTTTAGGAAATCACTGTTTTGATAGGATTCATCTGGTAGTCCTGACATATCTGGATAAAATAAAGGATATGTAAAAACTGAGCTAATTTATGATCCTAATTTCCCAAGATACTGAGTTAGTAAAGGGGAGATGATGTTGGGGGAAGCGTTTGCCCATTTCTTCTTGTTGTATAATTCATTAACACTACCTAGAGCTAAGTAATTACATGTAACTGGTGTGAGAGTAACCCCTAACAATGGGAATGGGGACACATCTGTTGGGGGCCAGGGCCAATCCTAGAGACTAGAGACACCTAACCCTTCAGTGCATTTTTTCCCCAGGGTATTTAATGAAGGGTAATCTCAGAACTGTTTAGCAACATGAATCCTAAAGAGAAAACAAATCTTTACCGTGGTGAAACAGAGCCCCAAAAGGCAGATGTAGCCTGCCTGACCCTGAGAGATGGGGGGCTTTTGTTTTTTCCTAAACAAAAGCAAAGGAAATAGCAACAACACCTTATGCCACTAAAAATAAACCTGCCTACAGAAAAAAAAATGAGGAAAACTGAATGCTTGATTCAATTGTTTCCAAATTGAATTGGTTAGCCTATTAGACTTGTTTAATTTAGTTTTTAAAAATGTTTATTTCAGGAAAACAATAAATTTAATTGATTAAAAAAAAACAGAACTCACCAAAATGTTTCAGTTATTGGGTAGATTGACAAAGCTAAAGGCATTTTTGTGGACAACGCCCAATGTTAGAATGAATTCTGTTGATATTTATTTTTTAAATTATACTCATTGCTACATGAATACTTTTAAAACATATTTAGATGCATAATTCTAGTCATACATATTTATATGTGTATGTTATACATTTATAAACTTATGTAGATACTTAGATACTTATGTAGATTTTCCAGTACACAAAGTCCTTTCTTAACAACTCCATGAAATAAGCAATAAAAATATGATTTTTGTCATTCATATGATATTGTTTTATATCCAGAGGATTTAAGTGGTTTGCTTATAGTCACATAGTTAATAGTAAGGCTCTGATCCGTGATCTGAACCCAGGCTTTATGACTTCAAATCCATGATTCCTTTAATTACATCATATCCCCCCTTTTCTTCAAATTTAATGTATACTATCAAAAATGAGGTAAGTTGAAAGACTTATCTTAACATCTCCACCAAGAGAGTAGACCTGAGCAGCATACTTAAAGAAATAGTAAGAAACATTTTACTATTATTATAGATGCTTCCCTCTTAGTAGAATACTTGTACCTTGCGAGGAAATACCATTAACACACACTACTATGCTTGCTACTTCCTAGCAAAGCATCACAAAAAATAAATAAACAAGAATGAATCCCCTAAATTAATTTAGCACACATATTAAAAAATAAATAGAAGAGTAATTGAAAGTTTTCTATTATATTCTCTATCCAATATTTGCCTAGATCTAACTTCTTTTAATGGACAGACAAAATAAACCCATAAAACCAATGATATATATTCATAAAAATCAGATAAAGATGTCACACTAGAATTAAGATTATTCCTCATTGATGTAGTGAGGTAGTGTTGCACTTCCTGCAAATCCTTAATGTGAATGCCTTCCCAATGAGATTATCTCCAATTTATTCTTTTTATATCTTGAAAATACATAGCTGGTGGCATATTGTCTCCCCCATTAAAATTTAAAGTCCTTGAGAGCAGGGGCTGTTTTTATCTTTCTTTGTATCCATAGCATTTAGCAGTGTCTTGCTCTTAGTGGATCCTTAATAAAAGCCTATTGACTTAATTTGTGCTGCAGAAGCAGCACCAGACTTGTAGTCAAAAGAATTGTATTTTAATTGTAATCCTGAAGTTTGTTATCTGTGTGACCTCAACAAGTAATTTTTAACTGTTCTAAACACAGTTTTCTCAACTGGAAAATTGAAATAATTTTAATTTCACTCCCTCACTCACAATGCTGTTAAAAGATTAAAAAAAGGGAGGGAGGATAAAACATGCTTTAGCATCATAAAGCGCTATGGTAATTTCTTAACACTCAGGTTTTTTTTAGGATTGAAAGATTTCAGAAGGCCAAACTCCATGTTAAAAACAAAATAAAATTAATATGTAGGAAGTTATTTAAAGGAAGAGAAGAAAATACCTATTTATAGAATATCATCTATCTTCAACTCTTTCCATCTTTGCACTGAAGTCACTGATTCCCAAAGTACATATTCATTTAACTTCAAGATTCTTTATGTAGTTCTGCATAGCAATTTTCTACCTCTTCATCTTAAGCAACTCATATTGTTGGAGAAGCTACACTTATTTCCATAATGGTCTTTCAGCAAATGCTTATTAAGAGTTTTGTAATGATAATTGACTAAAAGTTCCATGAAAAAATGTTCTTGTTCCTTTCAGGTACATTATAAAACCAAGTCCTTCAGTTTCATTTCCCTCTCAAATGAAACTCTTTGTAACATCTTTAACCACGATTATCCAGTCATCATTTCAAGACCTTTAGTGACAGGGAACATACTACTTTCCTAGGGAACCTGTCCCGCTTTGAGATAAGTCTAATTATTAGAAAGTCTTTTCTTACATGGAGATTAAATTTGTCTCTTCAAAATTTCATTGTTATGTAATTCCAAGTAGATGGTATTTCTAGAAGAATACTGTGCATGAGATTATGAGACATGAAAAAAATGGAGTAAAAAAAATTCACAGTCAAAAAAGGAAGTAAAGCTTTTCAATCTACTGAATAGCTAATGACAAAAGCAGAGCCATTTATTCTGAAGGTAAGTAACTGATATTTGATCTGAAAGACTTTTAGGATAGAGTAAATGATGTGAAATTAAGACCCAAAGGACAGCAAAGAAATCTAATAGAAAGGCACCAACCACCATTTTAAAAAATATTCATGGAAAAGTTAAGAGGAGAGGAATAGGTCTTGGGGGAAAAAAAGATTATCCGAGACGTCAAGATAAAAAGATATAAAGATAGTCATATTTGTGTGTGTAACAGAAGAGGATGGAAAGAAAGACATTTGAATTTAACTATTAGCAATCACAAAGAAACTTTTCATTAAAAGTAAAGGCCAAAAGTCAAAGTAGAAAGAATCTACAAAAGTAGCAGATGAAAAGGGTAGAAAGAAATGTGCATGAACCAAAGAGGGGAGAGTCAGACTGAAAGGTGGGCCCAGGAGAGTATTTTTGTCCTTTATAAGAGAATAAAACAAACCAAAACAAACCCAGGACTTCCTTGCAGATAAGGCAAAGTCAATGTCAGAGAAAAGATTCCAAGTAAGAAAATAAAAGTAATGGATTGGAATACAGATTGGAAGAATGCAATTTGATTTAATAGACTAAGGATCACAGGAACGTAGCCTTAGAATTGTAAGAAACCTCAGAGATTATTTGATCTAATTCCTTCATTTTGCGATGAAGCAGTACATTATATATGTACATATATATGCTTGTGATTATACATACAGACACAAACTTTTTTTAGCTAAACGTCTTAGGGTGTGCAGGGTGGGTCTTTGAAGTGAACATTGAAAAATCTTGTTTATTACAATAGGAAAGATCATTTGAGGAGCGAATGAAAAGTGAAAACATGGTAATGAGCATACTAACAGATCACAGCATTGTTAGAGCAGAAAAGAACAGAATTGGAAGAAGTCTTGAGTGCGATTGATATTTAGCCTTTTCTACTCCAGCTAAATAAGGCAAGAAAGAACAAATTTTGAGAGTTAACAGTGGTAAGATGTTGTTGTTGATTAAGAAGAAAACACTATTTGTTGCTCTGCTGCCAGGAGAGTATTCTTTTTAAATTGTTTCAAGCCTAAAGACATTTTTGAAATGAAATATAAACACTCACTTAATCAGTTTCCAGATTGGATTTAGATGTTGAATCATATGACAATACCCAGCAAAGGCAACTTCCTTATACGGGACTGAAACTGGGAGGCAACTGAACTGTAGTGATAAGTCAGAGATTGAGTACTGTGGTTTCAATGAAGCATGACAGCAGAACAATGGCCATGGGGTGATGGAGTAGATAGAGTGGCAGACTTGGATTTAGAAAGATCAGAGATCCAAATGCTCAGGCATTAGCTGTGTGACCCTGGATAAGTCATTTAACTTATTTCAGTCCTTGTTTCCTTATCTGTAAAATGAAGACAGTAATAGTACCTGTAATATAGAGTCATAGTGAAATTAAACAAGACAACATGCTTTACACAGTTTTTTCCCTTTCCACACTTTTCAAACCTTAAAATGCTATATAAATGCTAGTTATTATTAGTAGTAATAATAGTAAATAGTAGCAGTAATAGTAGTAGTAGTAGTAGTATTCAGAATGTAAGCTCTAATAAGCTCTGTGAGCACAAGAATTGGTTTCTTTTTTACATTAATATTAATATTAATTATTCAGAAGTAGCTCCAATAAGTTCCTTGGGAATAGAGGCTGGTTTAGTTTTACATTTGTTTCTGGAGTATTTCGCACAGTGCCATGATTAAGGCCCATATATTAGCTCTCAATATATTCTTATGGACTTATAAAAAGAAAGTCAATATGAAGAAAAGCATGAAATGGAAACTATTAATCCAAACTAATTATAAAATTAAAAACTCTAATATATTAAAGATGAAAAGATTGCATTTATGAGATCTTCACATATCCTCAAACTTAATTGTAAATTTCTCTTAGTGAAAATATCTAGGTAATTGCTTCTTGTAAATGTGATAAAAGGATCCTTAATCCAATATTTATCCTATATTATTTCTAGGGCAGGTAGGTAGAGCAATGGATAGAGTACCAGGTTTGGAATTTGGAAAGGTAGAGTTCAAATCAGGTCTCAGACACTTAGTAGCTGTGTGACCCTGGGCAAGTCATTTAATTCTGTTTGTTTCAGTTTCCTCATCTATAAAATGAGTTGGAAAAGGAAATGGCAAATCACTCCAGTGTCTTTGCCAAGAAAATCCCAAATGGAATCACAAAGATTTGGACATGACTGAAATGACTCAACAACACCAATAATAAAAATCTTTCCTAAATCTTGGTGAGAAAAAAACTAACCAATAATACATATTTACACATGTAAATATATTTTATACATATATAGACACATAAATATATTTTATATATAAGTATATAAAATGCACATATATTAGATATGAGTGGATACATTTATGGTAGTTTGATATGGATTCAAAGATGAAATCATTTGACTGTGGGAGTACCAATTCAATAAAAGGTGAGAAATGGTATGTTGGCTACAGGCACTAAGATAAGAGTCAGATGGAAGAGAAGGGCATGTACGTTTAAATAATAGGACCAAATAACTAAGCTATTGCAAGGAATTACACATCAGATTTTGACTTGAAATTGGGGAAAGGAAGAAGAGAGGTGAAAGAGCAAAGTGAATAAGCAATAGAGAAGAACCTAACATATTTTATTATATGTAAGAGGTTCTCTAGAATTTTTATTTACTCTGTATATGTCACTTTATTAAAGAATCATGAATATATTTCTTTGAGTAGAGACCCAAAAAGTGTCCGATTTTCCTCCTTCTCTTCTAAATATGTTACTTTAGAATAGGGGTTCTTAAACCTTTTAGTGATGTGAACCCCTTTGGCAGTCTGGTAAACCCTGTTGATTCCTCTTCAGAATATTTTAAATGCATAAAATAAAACACACAGGATTACAAAGGAAAGGAATTTATATATACATATTTTATATATATATATGTATATATATAATGTATGTGATATACACATATATACATTTATATATACACATATATGTATATGTATGTATATATACACAAACAATTTATTAGACTGTAGATTCAAGACTATCATGTATGACAGCAAAATAATGAAGAGGAAAATTTAGATTCCTTTGAGATTTATATCTAGGAACCTATGATCATGTTTGCATTAAAATTGTATCTTGCTTTGGTTTCCCCTGACCACCTCCCGCTTTCTAGTTAGTATATCGAGTTTATAAGTAATTGGTCTAAAGTATCAATAGCAAGAAGTAAGATTGCTAAAGGGAGCCTTTGGATTATCAAATATCCCAAGGATCAAAGGAGTATAATTTACAAATTCTATCACACATTAACAAAAAGTTACATCTTACATGTGCTGAATTAGGGGAAGCCATCCCAGCTTTGCTATCAGGGTTTTTTAGTTCTATAATATGTAAATCTCAGAGAAGTTCCAGACATCCATGGTAAGACCAGTAGGGCATGAAACATTACCAATAATTTTGAGATGGTTTGGATATTTTAATGAACTAACCCCAAAATGGCACACATAAGAGTTAGTCTGTACCCCTCCAAAACCCTATGAGACCTCAAGCTCCTATCTCCCAACAGCCTTCCATCTCTCCTTTCCTCTTCCCCTGCTTCTCATCCTCTTCCCCAATGCTGCCTTCCTTCCTTTACCATTCCATCCCCTATTTCCATGTCTCTGCCTTTGTATCCCTTTTCATTGCTTGTCTCTGTATTTTCTGGGCCATTTCCCCCTACGCACTCTGCGCCTTATAAAAATTTTACTGCAGCCTCACTTCCTGCTGCCATCATGGTCTTTCCTAGAGAGTATGCAAGGAGCTGCCTGTCCCATTTCATATTTTCATGAATTAATTAGCAATTCAAGGATTAAATTAGCAAATCAGATTCAAGATTACAAATGATTCACAGATAGCTTACACAACCACTGTACAGTTTTATGAAAAAGTTAACCCTAACCCTAAATCTGATTCAGAACATTATGATCAGCTATGAATAAGTCTCTTAAAAATCCCTATTGGATAGTAAATTTGGTTACAGCATGTCTATTAGAAAGATTATATGATTAAATTCCAAAAAATGAAAATTAATTTTCTTCCTATAATCAAAATGAAAGTAGTGATTTGCATCTTCACTGACGAAGATAATGTGTTTGGGGCATATTATTATTTAAGCTCCTTGAAGGTGAAGCCCTGTCTTATTAATCATTACATCTCCTTGAGTGTTTAGTACAGTGCCTTGGGCAAATTATTATTCTATAAATGTTTGCTGAATTAAATTGAATCAGAGAAAATTACCTTCGGAAAAATAAGAATCATAAAATAGATCTGAAAACAATTGTTGGAAAATTAAAAAAACCCAACAACACAAACATCTAGGATGGGGAAACTCAACCAAAGTTGTAAATGATTTTGAAGTTTTATTTTTCAGCTGCTAAATATATAGAACTTTATTAATTATTCTGAGAAAGTAAATGCATCATATAAAAATCGCACAGAACATTGGAAAGAGTTTGTAATCAAGAAGCTTTATTTTGAACCTGGCCTCAGGTACAGATTCTAAAATATGAAAGATTACGGGGGGGGGATGTTAATTGGGACTATGA
This sequence comes from Notamacropus eugenii, assembly GCF_028372415.1. Taxonomy (NCBI): domain Eukaryota; kingdom Metazoa; phylum Chordata; class Mammalia; order Diprotodontia; family Macropodidae; genus Notamacropus; species Notamacropus eugenii. The sequence goes on along the minus strand of NC_092875.1, from coordinate 133,897,096 downwards.
GTTAGCATGAAAATCTTTGAGAATTGCCCATGATGCAGAGAAGTCAAAAGGCTTGCCCAGGGTCCCACAGGTGGTAGAGAATGGGGATTTTAAATCCAGTTCTTCCTTACTCTAAGTCTAGTACTCTAGCCACTCACTTACTGTACCACACTACATCTGTCCCAGATACAGGTATTTAAACAAAAGTAAGTCACTTAGAATCTCAGAGTCTCAGTTTCCTCATCTTTAAAATGGGAATATTAATACTTTCAATATCTACTGAACACGGTCATTGTGATAAAAACACAATGTGCATACATACATATATATACATATATATGAATATAACATATATAAATGTTAATGTAGATGGGGCTAATATGATGACAATAATTATTTTGGCAGAATATAAGTTTTTTGAGGACAAGGATCATAAACACATAGGAGCCCTAGCTAGTGCTTGACACATAGTAGGTACTTAATAAATTATTACTAATTGAATGTACATTACAGTATAGCATAGACTAGAAAATATATTATTCTGCATTTCCATGATAGTTCAGAGACATTATCTGAAAGGGATAACTGGATAAGTTCTATGTTGTTGACACATGTTCCCATTAATGAGCATCAGGGAGCATGTTTCAACCAAGGCTTTTTTTTGTTAAGGAGATGGGAGATTTTGAGGCAACAAATAAAGGATAGGTCTGAGGATATATGTCTTAGAATATTTTTTGTGTGTGTGTATGTGTGTATGTGTGTTGGTCCTTCAATGATCAGAGTTAGTAGCAGAAAGAGCTTAGGATTCCACCCAAATTCAAGGGAATTATGAGCAAATGAAGTTCAGGGTTCAGGAATCAAGAGTGTGAAACCAGGAAATCAGTGAGTGAGTCAAGGATTCAATCAACATGCATTCATTTAATACTTACTATGTGCTAGGTTTAGTACTAGACCTTGGGGATATAGAACACAAAAGAAAGTCTTTACCCTCAATAAGCTTATATTCTGTTAAGTGAGATGTGGGGGGGGGGGGCAGGGCAGGGTGTGTGTGTGCGTGTGTGTGCACGTGTGTAAATAAAAGAGCGATACTTGATTGAGTAAATTGATCAGGTAACCCTATTCCCTCTAAAGGAACTGATAAATTGTATTGTGATAAATATGCTCTCTAAACTATAGTCCACTTTCCTCCTGAGTCTATAGGATTTTGAAGCTGAGATGCAACAAATATAGATCAATTCTCTGCTGCCTGTGCTAATTTTGGCCTAATAATTAACACCAAGAAAATACAGATGCTCCATCAGTCACCATCACACCATCCATATGTGGAACCATTCAACAGATGGAGAAGTTTTGAATGCTGTAGATAAGTTCACTCAGATAAGTGTACTTTCCAGGGATGTACACATTGATAATGAGGTTGATGCATGCATTGCCAGATCTACCTCAGTGTTTGGGAAGCTCCAAAGAAAAGTTTGGGGGAGAAGAGGTATTGGCTGACTGAAGGTCTACGGAGCCATTGTGTTGATCTCATTTTTGTATGCCTATGAAACATGGACAGTCTACCAGCACCATACCAGGAAACTGAATAGCTTTCATTTGAACTGTCTTAGGAAGATTCTGAGGATCACCTGGCAGGATAAAGTACCAGACACTGAAGTCCTTGCTCAAACTGAACTGCCAAGCATTCAAACTATGCTTCAGAGAGTGCAACTCTGATGGGCTGACCAGGTTATTTGGATGCAAAATGTATGTTTGCCAAAAAAGACTACTTTATGCAGAACTTGGGTCTCTTAAGAATTTTGGATTTGATTGTGCAAAATGGGAGATACTGGCACAGGACTGCCCAGCATGGTGTACTCATTTCAGAAAGAGTGCTGTGCTCTATGAGCAAAGCAGAATTGAGACAGCACAAAGGAAACATAGGATACATGAATTTGGAGTATTCACCCCCATAATTCATATGGATTATCTGTGCCCAACCTGTGGTAGAGCATTCCAATCTTGTATTGGTCTGATCAGACACAGTTGGACAAACTAAAACTTCACTTTATCACGGTGATGTCATTTTGCTCCTCTTTGAAAAGAAAAACAATAACCAACCAACCAATAGGATTTTAAAGATATTAAGATTTTTACAAATACTTCAACTAGCTACATCAAATGTGTCTAGAATCTAGACTCGGTATACATATACTGGTGGGACAGTGTGTTACAGATTTTTATGCAGAATTTCTTTACCAACTATGCCACTTTGATAAATAGCATTTTCTAAAAGTTAATTGAGTACATCTAACTAACTAATATTCAAACAATAATTATGGTGAGAAGCATACTTGTAGGGGCTTGTGATCAAACCTGTCATGTTGGCATTCATAAGAAAACTCCCAACCCTTCAAGACTATCTCTAGAGACATCGTCTGGTGAGTTGAATGGAAGTTGGGATAGTAGCTTCAAAGGATAAACTACATATGCATATAAAAAAATACACCAAATAAATACCAGGTAATTATTGTTATTTTTCAAAGGCACTAGCAGTTGGAAGGTGGGGGGGGGGGGTTCAGAGAAGGTTTTCATATAGAAACAGGAGGTTAAGCTGAACCTTGGAGGAAACTATGAATTTTAAGACTTAGAGGTGAAGAAGTAGTATATTCCAAAAATGAGAGACAAGTTATGTAAGGGCACAAAGAACTGAGAGGATGACATGTGTCAGAAACAGCAAGAAAGTTAATTTGGCTAGAAATGGATAACAAGACTGGAAAGCTAGGTCGGGCCAGGCTGTAAAAGGTTGACTCTAAAAGTCAACTGAGAATTTGTGTTTGATCGTAAAGGTAATAGGAAAAAATTCCAATATATCTCTGTTCCATTCAGTGAGCACATATGGCTTTTAAAACCTAGTTGTACCCTTTAGTTCTTCCTGAATTCTCTTCAGCCATACTATTGCTGCTGCAGAAATCATTATTTTCTATACTGCTTTCTGATAGCATATAGTGGACCCAGTTGACTTTTGAAGAATGGCAGCCCTGACTACATTAATTATTTGCCCATCTTCATTTATTCTAGATAAACATTTTAGGGAAGATAATCTTCTCCTAAGAATGATGGAACCAAATTTCTTCATTAACACCTTTGCCTTCAGTTTGTGGTCTTGTATTAGAAAGATAGATAGTGCTGTGGATGCTAATTAATGTCTCTTTCATTTCCTTCCTACCCAAACCATACCCTCTGGTTTTTAGACTAAGGGTTATCTAAAATCCATAAGCTATAATATATAAATTTATTATACGTACAATCAATTCAATAGAACATTTAATAGTTTTTTAATTTAATGGTTAACTCTATGGCACAATAGATAGATTGTTGGGTTTAAAGTCAGGAATACCAGATTTGGTTCAAATTGTGTATCTGACCTTTGCTGTGTCAATTAAATTTTTAGCCTCAGTTATCTCAACTGTAAAATGGGGATTATAATAGGACCTACTACAGAGGGTTCTCAAGAGAATCTAATATGTTAATATGTGTAAAGTGCTTGCCATCCTTAGAAATTATATAAATATATAGTTATTTAAATATAGTTATTATCTATAGTTATTATTAATAGGGCTGGATTTTATAGAATATTTCAGCTTTATCAAATGATATAATACAGTTTTTAAATATCTAAGTTAAAGAAAATAGAGAAAGTGTGATGAAAATATTGATTTCAAAGTTACAATGTCTGTTTATGCTTACTTCATTCAAATGGCATGGTGGAGGATATTATGGTGGATTAAGTCTTGGGTCCATAAATGAAAGCTTGAGAATTAGATAAGATGCATAGTATTCAATGTATATTTGTTGAACTGAATTAAATTGGTGCTAATAAGAGGAAAAAGAATGAACAACACATAACTGCCAAACTGTAAAATATAGTCTATAGTATTAAAGGCAGAGAAAGAAGTTGATAGCATGAAGAATGTAATCCAAGCAAAGGAGAAATCCAGCATGTACAATATGGAAGAAGTGATTGCTTTAAGCTGGGAGAAGAGGAAAGCAAGGGAACAAACATTTATGAAGTACTACAATGTACAAAGTACTGTGGTAAGTGCTTTACAAATATCTCATTTGATTCTTACAATAACTTCAGGAGTCAAATTTCATTTTTATCCCCATTTTACACTTGAGAAAACTGAGGCAAGCAGAGGTTGCCAAGGGCCACATACTAAGTGTCTGAGGACAGATTTTAATTCAGGTTTTTCTGCCTCCAGGGCTAGCACTCTGTCTTCCTTAGCACCTAGAGCAAACTGGAAAGGCTTTTTTTTTTTTTTTAACATTAATTTGTTTTCAGTTTTCAACAATCACTTATATATGTTTTAAATTTTCTCTCCCTCCCTCCCACCTCCCTCTCTGAGATGGTGTGCAATCTTATATGGGTTCTATACATACATTCTTATTAAACACATTTTCTTTTTTTTTTATATATTTTTTTTATTTTTTAATGTTTAACAATCACTGCCATACAATTGTGATTTTATCCCCCCCACCTACCCCCCACTCCCCCCCTCCCTCCCCACGACTGCATACAATTCTGTATAGATTCTACATATACTTTCCTATTGAGTATATTTTCACTATAGTCATGCTATGTAGTCAGACTAAGATAAATGAAAGAAATCGTATAACAAATCAGAACATGATACACAAACACATACACATACACAAACATGATCTGTTACATTATGTGAGTGACTTCCATATTTCTCTCTCTGAGTGTGGAAGGCATTTTGCCTTGAGAACCACCATTGGGATTTATTTATTTTTTTTTTTGTAAGAACTTCTTGTGTTATTACAAAAATCTAGGTCTACCAGAAAAAACTCTCACACACTGTGGTCATTGCTGTGCATAAAATTCTCCTGGTTCTGCTCCTTTCACTCAGCATCAGGTCATATAAGTCCTTCCAGGCCTCTCTGAAGTCTTCTTGTTCATCATTTCTTATGGCACAATAGTACTCCATTACATTCATATACCATAATTTATTCAGCCATTCCCCAATTGATGGACATCCCCTTGACTTCCAGTTTTTGGTAACTACATAGAGTGCTGCTATAAATATTTTTGTACATGTGGGACCCTTTCCCATTTTTATGATCTCTTGGGGATATAGTCCTAGTAGCGATATTGCTGGGTCAAAGGGTATGCACATTTTTGTAGCCCTTTGGGCATAGTTCCAAATTGCTCTCCAGAATGGTTGGATGCGCTCACAGCTCCACCAACAATGAATTAGTGTTCCAACTTTCCCACATCCTCTCCAGCATTTATCATTTTCTTGTCTGTCATGTTTTCCAATCTTATAGGTGTGATGTGGTACCTCAGAGTTGTTTTGATTTGCATCTCTCTAACCAATAGTGATGTAGAGCATTTTTTCATATGATTATAGATAGCTTTAATTTCTTCTTCTGAAAATTGCCTGTTCATATCCTTTGACCATTTATCAATTGGGGAATGACTTGTATGATTATACATTTGGATCAGTTCTCTATATATTCTAGAAATGAGGCCTTTATCCCCGAGCTTAGCTGTAAAAATTCTTTCCCAATTTACTACATCCCTCCGGATTTTGGTTGCATTGGGTTTGGTTGTGCAAAAACTTCTCAGTTTAATGTAATCAAAGTTATCCATTTTGCATTTCATAATGCTTTCTATCTCTCCTTTAGTAAAGAATTTTTCCCTTCTCTATAGATCTGATAAATACACTATTCCTTGCTTCTCCAGTTAAACACATTTTCACATTAGTAATATTGCATAGAAGAATTAAAATGAGTGGGAGTAACCATGAAAAAAAAACCTAAAGCAAACAAAACATAACAAAAGAGAAAATGGTCTGCTTCATTCTGCTTTCTGGTTCTACAGTTCTTTCTCTGGATGTAGATGGCATTTTGCATCGATTCCTTTGGAAATGTTTTAGGTCCTTGCATTGCTGTGAAGGGTTAAGTCTATCAGAAACAGTCCTTGCACACTGGATGAAAGAATTCTCAATGGACACCTAATCTAATACAAGAAACCTGGAAGAAATCCTTACCTCACTATTATATCCTCTAACAAATGATTATTTGGTCTTTGCTTGAAGGCTTTTAAAGAAGATGAGCCCATCTCCTTTCAAGGCTGTTCATTACATTTTTTGGATGGCTTTAATTATTAGGATTTTTTTTCTACTTGGATATAGTGTAATTTGAGTTCATCTATAAACGCTATCGACAGAATTGGCTTCACTTCTGACTTGCAAATATATCTATATCCATATCTATATATCTACATATATACAAGCATATGCAAACATTTATAAACTCACGTATAGGTACATATATGCATATGTATATGTATCTGTATTATAGATATATGTGTATCTAAAAATCCATTTTATTAATATATTTTATTTTTACATAGCCTAAACTTATTCCCATATGCCTTTCCCTTTCCCTTTTCAGACAGCCATTATATTATTTTTTTAATTGAAAAAATAGGAAGAAAAAAATCATAAAAACTCACTAATATATTGGGTAAAAGTCTACTTTAAATTAATGGAAAAGTGATTGGCGAGGTTTCGCAAATCATTATCTGAAGCAGAGGCAAGGACATCATTACACAATTAACTAAAATGTATACAGAATACAAGAGACTATAGTTTTTATTGTTTGTTTATAAGCAACAACAGCCAAAGTATTTTTGAAATTGATAAAAGGAAAATTCAGCCTTAAAAGACACTCTAGCAGAGGATCTCCCAAGCATCATAGAATGTACAACTAGAGAGGAAATTTCATTCAATGATCCTCTGAATGTAAATATCAAAGAAGACAAAAAGTAAAACTGCCTGTAATTGTCATGGAAGATGCCTTGAGTTGAAGAAACATTCTATATAAAGGGTAGAGTCCTTCCTTCTGTCGTTCCTCTTTGTTAAATTATATCGTGCTGTTTGGAATACACCTTAGAATACAACAAAGCCACCTCTAATAGAATTCAAGTATAATTAGCCTAATAAACCATACGTTAAAGCACAATCACAAAAAATGCCTTTTGCCCGTAATATGATTTCCAGTTGGATGAACAGTCTGCTATGTTATTCTATATGGTTTAGACAAATAGTGCTGATGAATCTGGATCCAAAAGTTAAAAAGAGGAAGAAAGGAAGTAGAATTGCATTTGGAAAACAATACAGCACTTTCAATGATACCAAGATGGTTTCTGACACAAAATATATCTTTTAAAATAACCGTATTAATCCCAGTGATACAAATGGCTTATGATCAGAGAGCAGCACAGTCGCTAAGCAATGAAACTTACAGGTGAAGCAAGTGGCTATGGAGTGGCTATACAATGAACACCCACACACATATTTATATATGTGTATATATATATGTATATATATATATATACATATATATATACACACTGTATGACTACCAATAATGAACTGTGTGAAACAGAATCAGAAAAAATGGATGGGCCTAAGTGATGTATTTCTATACACAAAATGTGGAAAGAAACAGAAGACCTCCCAAAGATTATGGAGATTCCCTGGAAGGAGGAAGGAAGAAAAGAAATAGGCATCTATTAAGTACCTTCTATGTGCCAGTCCCTGTACTAAGTGCTTTACAGAAATTTTCTCATTTGATCCTCAAAAGAACCATGGAGAGGGTAACTGGCTTACCCATGGTCACACAGCTAAATGTATGCATTTGAACTCAGGCCTTTCTGATTCTAGGTCTAGTACTCTAATAATTAGCATCAGTTAGCTACCTCTGTAGAGTATTTATGGAAAGATATGAAACAAATCACACAGCATAAATTTTGGATGGTTTGGTGTCTATACCAGAGGAAGGTTGATTCACGTCAGTGAGATCATAGATTCATTGAAATATTGAAGTGCTAGCACTGTCATGTGCAAACCAAATTGGGAAATTTGTGTTTAGTTCTGGCATTCATATTTTTAAAAGGATGCTGACAGATTGGAGCATGTCTGGTAGTAGGTCTCTAAAATTCTGAAAAGGGTATAAATCATGCCATATGAGGATTATTTGATGGAATTGGGGGGGTGTATATTTTAGATAAGCATAGGCATTAATAGAGAGGATAGGTATTTTTAATTACATAGACCAATTAAATTTGTACTTTTTGTTGTCCTAGTAAGGCAGAACTAGATGAAATGGGTGAAAGTTGCAGAAAGGCAGACTTTTGGCTCAATATTTAACTTCCTAATGATCACCTCTTTACAAAAGTAGAATGGCAAAACTTCAGACTGCAGAACAGACCAAAACACTGGATGCAGTCAAATGGAGGCTGGAATTTGGGGGAATGACACAGAAGGTATTCATGCCCAGGTATGGATAAGAGATGGATTGTGGCTCCTCTGTCCTTCCTGGCTGTTTGCAGCATTTTTCTTCTTTGATTGGGAAGTTCTGAATTCTGGTTATTATTATAACCTGGGAGTTTTCATTTCGGGGTTTCTTTCAGAAAGTGAAGTATCATATTTCTATTTCTACTTTGCCCTTCAGGTTCTAAGAAATAAGGGCGGTTGTCTTTTATAATTTCTTGAAATATGATGTTTATCTAGGCTCTTTGCTGGTTATGGCTTTCTTTTGGTTTAGTGATTCTTAGGTTTTCTCTCTTCAATCTCTTTTATACAAAAGTTATTTTTGCTATGAGAAACCTTCTATGTCTTCTATTTTTTCCAGTTTTTGACCTGGCTTTTAATATTTCTGGATGTTTTATTTAGTCAGTTTCTGTTTGGTCAATTCTATTTTCAATTCTAGTTTATTTTCCCCTTGGGTGAAACTTTATACATTTTTTTGAAAAATCTTGCTTCATTTTTCTAGGATTTTAGATTAGATATATATACCTAAATTATGTTTTTTTCTTTGAGGTTTTGCTTGTAGATACTTGGCTATCGTCCACTTCTGAATTTGTGTTATGTGCATCTCTGACACCATAATCGATCTTTATGGTGGGATTTTGTTTTGTTTAGTTTATTTTTTTTTCATTCTTTCACCTTGCTTCCTGATTTTGGACTATATGTTAGGACCAATATCTGTACACTTTTGTGGTAGTGCATCTCAGTTAAGCTTTGGTCCTGTTGGTTTCTGCTGCATTTTTGGTGTGTTCCTGCTGTGTTATTGCAGGATCTTACAGTCCAAGCTGGGGACCTGCAAGCTTTCCAGTGCTTCCAAAGTCATACATTCCAGGGTAAAGTCTGCTTATTGTTCTCATTGTCTAAACTCTGAAAATTCCTGATCTGGGTTTGAGTGTAAGCATTATGACACTGGGTTTGTCCCTTGCTGGAAGTTCCAACAGATTGCTGTTGGACTCAGTCCCATTAGCTCACTGGAACGGTAGGCATCTTTGAATTGGGATACCTTCCCTGTTTATTCCACTGTAGGCTTCAGACTTTGCTGGAGTCTAGAAATGAATCCTTATTCTGATCCTGCAGTCAGAACCACACAGTTGTTTTTAGCTTCTGAACCTGTTCCTTGTTCAGTAAACAGTCAAAGAGCCATAATAACTCCTCATATAAGAGTGTCACTCCTAGCCACAAGTCCCCTTCTCAATCTGCCCTGGATCTGTGATCCAGAACTGAGGATTTAACAGCAGAGCTGCCAATTAACACTTGTTCTTACAACATGAACTATTTGGAATTCCTCTGGGGGCCTTTTCTTACCTATATTTACTGCCTTAATCCTTTTTCAGTCCCTGGGTATTAGAATTCTTTACACACTACACCCCTGGCCAGACTATCTGCAGTATCCACAGACCTTTCCATCTATTTCCCTTTGCTAAGATAAGCTGGAAAAATGAGTCACTGTAATTTTTATTCTTAGATTTCCTGAATAGGACTTTTCTTGATGCATTTCCTAGATCTTTGTGAAGGAAGTGTGTTGGAGGAGCTGAGCTATACTTTCCACTACTCTGCCATCTTAGGGATGAATTAAATATTTATTTATTAATTTTAGATTCATTTATTACTTCATTTGTTTATTTGCTTGTTTGTTTCTTTATTTTTAAAACTGGGTCACTCTAACTTGTCCAAGTTGGAAATGTAGTTGCCACTCAATGGACAGAACTTATTGCTGATGGGCATAAAAGCTTTCACTTGCTGCTTTCTTCCTGTAGTGATTTGCCTCTTAGACAATCCAATGGGCCCTGTTCTCAGGATCTCATCATATCTGTGCTAGAATTAATGTGAACACCCAGCTTTAGTCCTTCTGTAACTCAAAAAGTTTGAGTTCAAGTGATCACCGGTCTCTGCTTTGCCTTGTAGCAGTGATCATAGGAGCATACCACTAAAGCCTGTACAACTCTTAGATTCTGTGACCCTTAGAGTTAATTTCAAATCTGAAATTCTATGATTTTCTAGCTTCAAGTTGTAAAATAAACTTATGGTGGAAGACTAATGTCTTCCCTTCATTTAAAAGAAAAATATAAGTAAAATCTATGATGAACTTCATAACAGGAAAACAAAACCAAAAGCAAACAACAAAACAAGTAAATCTGCAAAGATGGTATCCATTGCCAAAGCCATTCTTGATATTGTAAGTGATAATGCTTTCTGCCAATACTCTAAGATAAATATTAGAGAATGTCTAGAATGTGAAGTGGATAGCTAGACTGATAACAGAATATGGGTTTATTTAACTTTGCATGTTACTCTGAAGGGATATATCACAAAACCCTATTTATAAAGTTAACTTTTACCAGGATCACAACTTTACAGAAGCTCAGGGTTGGAAGGAAACTTAAAGACAAAATAATGCAACCTAATCTAAAATAAGAATTTTCTCTATAATATTTCTGAGAAGTGGTGATTCATCTTCTGCTTGAAGAAATCTAAGAGGGAAAATCCACTAACTCCTGAGGCAACTAATTCCTTTGAGATAGCTCTAATCTTTAAGAAGTTTTACTTTTTTCCCCTTTCCTTGGAGAAGCCTAAATTTGCTTCTTTCCAACTTTCATTTATTAGCCTCATTGAAATAATAAGGGGGTTTGAACCAGTTAAGAATTATGCAAAAGGCTGGTTTAGGGAAAAGGGATTGAATTTTTATTGCCTGTTTCTACAGGAAGTGGAAGCAATGGGTAGAAGCTTAAAAAGATGTTCTATATTCTCTCTTACTCTCAATTTTGTAAGAAAAGTCATTGGTGAGATTCAAAGAATCTCCCTGGGCAATAAAGAGCTTTATTGCTTTCTCAAGCCTAAACTAAATAAATGCCCTTGGGCTGTGGGAAAGGTCTCATGCTCACCCTATAGTAACTACAGCATAGTAAAAGCTGGGAGAATGAAACATATAATATGCAAATATTTTAATTTTTTTTATGATAATAGAATTAGATGGTGTACAAAAGTCAATTTGTAACCAAAGGAACCTTGATGGTTTTACCATATTCCTAACAAAGGTAAACTAAATGTGAAAAATCTCTCCTAAAAATGTGGCGGGTCCATGGGGTTGGTGATGCACTGAGGATGAAGGAGGTGATACCAATACCTCTGGTTTACAGCATATCTCTCAAACCTGTTGCAATCTTTAGAATGATTTAGGTATAGAAATATTCACTGAGGACATCAATTGAATAATAAAATTATCTTGCAGAGTGTTTAAAAATACATGTTTCTGCTTATAGAATAGCATTCAAATATTTCCTAGTTATTTGATTTTTTATTGAATGCAACCTATACATAAATAAATAAATATGTGTATTATATAGATGTACCACCAATCCACATTTTTTTGTTTAATTGGTGTGCACAACCTTCAGGCCCAGAGAATCCTGAAGAATGAAGTGTTGAATAAATGAATTCTACCTTTTGACCTATCTCTTCAGAGAAATGGCCTAACATAAAAAAATAGTGCTCTTTTTTAAAGTTGCTTGTTTATGATTGGGAAGAAAATTCCAATGATAAAGGAGTTACTTGAGATCATTCCTCTGCAAATGGTTCATTCCTTAAAATACACTTTCCCCCCCAAACATAAGAATCTCTTCCCTTTCATTCATTTTATTCTGACCTTCGTCTGAGGCATTGACCTTTCTTGATATGTATTTCTTCTTTTGTTTTATTATCATGCTTCTACACTTCTGAAAATTTAAGAAATATAGTTACCTTTCTTTCTCCAGCTAATTTTCCCCCTTTTCTTCCTGCTATGTAAGCCAGTGTAAGCTGATTCTTATAAAGAGAGAGTTTCTTCATTTTTTTTTTAAATCTCTAACTTGGTTATTGGAAATGACCTAATAAAACAGATCAAATAAAAAAAATTAATCAAATAAACAAACAAATAAATAAACTGAATGACATTTTAAAAAATAAAAGAAAAATCTAGGAGGAAGAGGTCTCTGGCAGCTACAGCCTCCTCAAGTCTGGAAGAAGTTTGATTTATGGGAGAAAAGTTTTAAGTCCCATTTCTGTCCTTGAGTTCTACTCTAAAGATTAATTTGAAAATTCCGAAGTGGAAAATGTTACACAAAACCAAGGATAGTCATTAACTGCCTAAAGTACATTCCATTCTTAATTGATTTTGTTTTTAATTTGTCCGTATACCCAAAGGCAATATGAAAGGTCTTTACAATTTTTTTTAAAGACTCATCACATCAGAAATTGAAAATGTCCAATAGGAAACCCAATTGAGGAGCTGAAAGGGGTGATGCCCCCTTCACACAAAGCTACTTCTGAGGTCATAATCTGGCACAATAATAAGCAGATTCCTCTTTAGTGTATATTCTTCAAGCATAATGTTGACAAGTGGAAAGAATGTGAATCAAGAGAGCTAAATCTGTCATTACCTAGCTGTGTGACCACTGACAACTTAATTTACTGGAAAATAGGTTTAGGGTGGTAAGAACAGCTAGCTGGACTTCTTCACATAGTGACTACAAAAACTCAATGAAAGGTATCTGAAAGTGTTTTGATAATTGGATACATTGTAATTGGCATCAGGATGCAGTAAAAATATGAGATAAAATATGAAGTAAACTGTTTTATTAATATGCACTTATGAGGTAAATGAGAAATCTGTGCAAAATTTACACTGTTTTAAGAACAATTTATAAAATTCATAATTTCCAAGAAAGGCTATTGCCCATACCTAAAATTTGCTTTTATTGATATTTATGAAATTATTCTCAATTTCCAAATTACTTTTAGCATAACACCAAAAGTAAAGTCCCCTTGGAGGAAACTCTAGTCTTTATACACTGAAGTGACTAAATGATGGGAGAACAAAATTTTCAGAAAAGAAATTTGTTTTACATTTATTTCCGTTTTCTCTGATGTTGATGTGGTAAATGAATTATTCATTTTTTTCTCTACTCATCTATGAAAGTATTTATTTTTTAAATGGGGAGCCAATAGATTTTCTGCTTATAGTTGCAGACTATAAAAAAGAAATAAATCAGCTCAAGAAGAAAACTTATCCAAACAAATTCTAATGTTGCAGTTGTTGATGTTTAAAAGGAAGATCAAAAGGAGAGGGCTATCTATGGAGACTGATATGGATCCAAGGGAGTTCTCAAATGAGCTCAGCTTTGAAAAGATCATATATTTATAAGGGCACACAACTAACAATAAATACAAAAGAATGGCATGGATCTGTAAACATAGCATTATGAAAGCGAAATCTCAAAATTAGTGGAATCTTGTAAAAACAATGCTAATAATGCACATTTTGGATGAAAAATCAAAAAGAGGGTGATTAACTCTTTTTAGTGAACAAGAAGATTATAACAGTTATCCAACTCCTATTTTGCCTCTTTCTTCCCTAATAATCAAAATGAACTCCAAAATAGAGGGAAATAGAGAAAAAGAGCTGAGAGAAATAAGCCCCACCAACCAAAATAGAAAAGTGAATTTTGTAAAAACCTATAAGTTTAACACTAATCATTGGAAAAAATCTAAAATATAATATTAAAGATGTGGTTTATGTCCAAGTAAACACACAGCATTAGCTAACATTTCAAGATTTGTACCATTTTTAATTTTATAGTTACACCTTTTTAATTTTGCAAACCTTAAAGCGCTAGATAAAGGACATCATCATCATTATGTATAATTTCTTATTAGAATATTGCAAAAGTCTTCAAATTGCTTCCACTACTTCTAGTGTTTCTCTTCTCCAAGTCATCCTACAAAAGCTACCAAACTAATACTTGTAAATCACAGATCTATGTTACTGCTTTTCTCAAGAATATCTGGTATTTTCTAATTACCTCAAAATATATATGAAAAGTCCCTCTATTTAGCATTAGAGCCCTCCAAAATTTAGTTCCAACCTAGCTTCTCAGACTTGTTTTTACATTACTTTTAAAAAGTATACACATTTCAGTATACTAGGTTAAGAGCTGTCCCCTGAATATAACATTCTATTTCCTATCTCTTGTCCTTTGACCAGGCTGTAGTGCAGGCTTCCAATGCCTTGCTTCCTAACCTCTGCCTCTTAGAATCCCTCTATTCTGCCAAATTTCAATTCAGTTTCTGTCTCCAACATGATTTCTTTCTTACTTCCCCTACTTGATAAATACACCCTTCCAAAATTTCTTTGAATTTGCTTTTAACATGTTTTATATTTAATTAACAGTTTACATGTTATTCCTCCTCCTCCCACCCACAACTGAATGTCAATTCCAAGGATAGGAAAGATTTGCTTGTTTGTTCATTTTTGTTTTGTAGCCCCAGAATTTGGCACAGTGCTTGTTGAACTGATTGGATTGAATTTGGGCTTGCACTCTACTATAAAGACAAAGATCACCTTCCGAAGCTAGTGATAAACTATTAGAAAGCTAACTGTGATATGAAAAAGGAAATGTTACAATTCAAAATTTTGGACACTGAGTAATTGTAATTTCTTATGCCTGTGTGTAGCTGAGATAGAATATAAATGAAATAGATGGTGGCTAATGAACCAGAGAGACCAGGGAATTGGAAGGGTCATCAGGAAGTATATTGAAGTTACCAAAAATTATGGCAGGATTTAGGACAAAGACAAAGATAATATGCTAAGTGCTTAATTCATTGAGAAAGGGGAATGGATGAATGTAAATCCTGGAGGCTAATAAAAGGCAGTCACAAGGAATGGGATCAAGTCATTAATTAGTTGCTTTGAATTTCAGAGGAGGAAAGGTGATTGAATAATTGTGGAAGAATAAAGAGCTGGAAGCTACAATGTGAACAACGGAGTTTGCCAATTCTAAGAGTGAACCTGCACTGGAAAATCTGTAAAGGGATTGATCATCAGGAGATAGTCAGGTTTCATTTTCTGCCAAATAGAAGGAGAGGAAGAGGAAGAGTCCAAGGAGGAAGAACAATTTAAGGAAAGACGCAGATTCCCAAATGCACAGTAGAATTAAAGGCTAAGGCAAGGGTGGGGAATCTGCACCCTCAAGGCCCCATGTAGCTCTTTTAGGTGCTCAAGGGCTGCTCTTTGACTGAATCCAAACTTCACAGAACAAATCCCCTTAATAAAAAGGTTTGTTCTGTAAAACTTGGACTCAGTGAAAAAGCCTACCCCCGGACCTAGAAGGCTGCATGTGATCTCAAGGTCCCACTCCTGCTCTAAGATAAGATAAAACTGCCTCAGTTAGGAATGAGAACACGGTGCAATGTAGAAAAAGAAAGAGTTTTGGTCTAGACTGATGGAGATTCTGAATGACAAGGCCTAGATGGGTAGGAGCCTGAGTTGGAAGAGTTTGCTGGGGAGTACCAAGTAAGGAAAGACTATGGAATGAATTTGTGACAAGATTATAAATAGAATGCTATGGATGGAACCCTGAAATAACTTCTTTCCCTAGTAAATCTTGATGTATGATTATATTTGGAAAGGGTCAGTATTTATGGCAGAAGATAGGGCTTTATCTGTTCCACCTACCAGGACAACATTAGCATGAGAGATTTAAATAGGATGTAATCCTCCAGAGAAAGAACTGATGTCTGAAAACAAACTAAAGCATTCTTTCTCTTCCTTCCTTCCTTCCTTCCTTCCTTCCTTCCTTCCTTCCTTCCTTCCTTCCTTCCTTCCTTCCTTCCTTCCTTCTGTCTTCTTGAATAAAATGACTAAAATGGAAATGGTTTACATGATCAGATATGTATAACCTATATCAGATTGCTTACCATCTCAGGGAGGGAGGAGAAAAGGGAGGGAAGTGAAAAGGGAGGGAGGCTTAGAATTTGAAACTCAAAACTTTAAAAAAATAAATGTCAGAAATTGTTTTTACATGTAATTGGGCAAAAATAAAATATTACTAAAAGTAAATGAATTAAATGACAAATATTTTAAAAGCTGTCTTATGGGGAAAACAATGACAATCCGATTGGCCGCAGAAAAGCATCACCAGCATGAATGCAGAGACACTATACTAAGACTGTTTTAAACTCAAAACAGGGGAAACCAAAAATCATAACAAAACAAAACCAACAAACCAACAAAACCTCCAAACTAGAATTCACCAGAAGTAAAATGGGCTTTTTGGAGATGCAATGATTTTTTCCTGAGGCTGAGCATTTCAAATGAATTTATATTTCAGTTAAAGGTTGGTCATAGAAGACCTTGAAGGTTTTATTCAATTCTGGAATTTCATTAATAAGAATAGATGATGTGAGTTTTTACCTCATCTTGTCTTAGAATCAAGCCTCTACATCACTTCCGGGTCATTTTCAAATGATGTCATCTGCACATTGGCCATTCTCTTTGTCTTCTTCATCCCCCACCTGCCTGAAGGTTGAATTCTGCTTCTGGCATGCTACACACTACCAGTTGGTTTTGAGAAATGCAGATTTGGAATTGTGCTCAATCAATATAATCAGAACTGATTTTTAGGTAAGGTCTATATGAATAAAAATTAAATTAATCTAACTTTTATTTGTAAATTGTTAGATTTCACCTTTTGTACTTTTGTGAGCTTAAATTCTTTGTTTTTTAGGACTTCTTTTTTGTGTGAGTTAAAGTTCCCCTTTTTGTATGTAAGTTAATTCTTCATTTAGATTCATAAAAATTTACAAAACACTCCATGATGCTCTCATAGCATATCAGTCAGTTACTTCAATAACCATAGACACCTGAGCCCAGCTTTGAGTTAATAAAAGTCACATGGAGCTGTGAATATGTTACAAATGTTGCAAATCAGCCTACTTCCTTATTCTTGTTATACTCCCCATTCCTGTAGGTCCTATGAATATGCATCAATATCACAAATATGCATAAATCTCATGAATATTCATTTTGAATAGCTCCTCTTTATGGACTACAAAAATGTTCTCTGTAAACCTCCCAACTGGTCCTTGGCTACTGAGGAGCCATGTACTGGAATTATTAGTCTTGATGATAAATTGATCATACTTGGAACTATGTACCCCAGTTATTGCAGATTTTTTTTTATCATGACACATTTTGTGTTCATTCTCCCTGAAAAACAGGTCTCCATGTTACTTTTTGATCAGTTTTAAAATCTGCCTTAGTCCTTTATTAACTATGTGACCCTGGGCCACATATTTAATCTCTCTTTGCTTCAGTTTTCTCATCCAAAAAATGGTCTCTGATTTATGCTCTCTATATTTATATTTACACATTGTTTGTCATTTTCCCTTTTAGAATCTGCTTGTTTGTCTTCCCTATTAGAATGTAAGCTCCTTGGACTAGGGATTTTCTCATTCACTGTATTTGCATTCCAATTACCTTAATAAATACTTGTTGAATGACTAATAAAACAATCATATTTTTTGACTCATTTTCCTAAGTACTTCCACCTTTGATCTTTGGAAAGAAAACAGCCAAAAGTCCAAATGACCAATTAGTCTAAATGTAACTAACCCATTGGTCAAACATATTCAAAATCTATCTGGCATCAAGACTCAATTGAAAGACTAAAAACAGCAAAACAGGGTAAGTGGGACTGCTTCAAATGATATCTCTCTGTGTTTTTTAAGTGCCTAACAGAAGCATCCTGAAGTAGAGGATAGAGCACTGGCCCTGGGATCAGGAGGACCTGAGTTCAAATGGGCAAGTGACTTAACACCATTTGACTTAGTTTCCTCATCTGTAAAAAGACATGGAGAAGGAAATGGCAAACTACTCCAGTATTTTTGCCAAGAAAACCCCAACTGGGGTCATGAACAGTAGGATACAACTGAAATGACTCAACAACAAAAAGAAGTATCTATAAGATGATAGGAAAGGAGGCAACAACAAGATTCCAAAGGAAAGATACAATCAGCTCAGCTTCTTTGGGTTGGTCACAAAAGAAAGGATGATAAAATGCCCATACGGTATCTTCCAAGAAGTGGTAAAACAATTACAGATGAAATATATTTTAGAGACTCCATAAACACCAAAATATTAATATTGGGGGGAGAGGGAAAGGGAAGCAAAGAAGTAGAAATGAAGTAGATATTCTTCAATGGAAAAATGGATAAAAAAACTGTGATACATTTATGTTACTGGATATTACCATATTGTAGAAAAATGACAAACTTAATGAATAGGAGAAATATGAAAAGATTTACATTAACTGACTCAAAGTAAAGTAAGCAGACACAGAAAAGAATATACACAATGAATTGCAACAACCTAAATGAAAAAAAAGCCAAAAAATTGAAACAATATTATGAAATTATAAAGCATAAGCTTGATCTTAAAAAAAGAGATGTGAGACTATCCTTCACCTCACTTCTTTTTAGAGGTCAGGGTCCATGAGGAGGTAGGTGCGTGGAGTAGAACACTGGAGATAATAATAGGTATATTCAATTTATTGATCCATTTTAGTTCCTTCCTTCCTTCCTTCCTTCCTTCCTTCCTTCCTTCCTTCCTTCCTTCCTTCCTTCCTTCCTTCCTTCCTTCCTTTCTTTCTTTCTCCCCACATCAATTCTTTTTATAAGGAGATGACTCCCAGAGAGAAAATACAGTAAGGGGAAAATCTAAGCAATGTAAAAACAAAAACAAATATCATTAAGAGTATTAAAATGTTCCAGAAGTTTAAAGAAGAATACTTTAAAGTATAAAACAAATGCATCTATATAGGAGAAAGAACATTTTCTTTATAATCAGAGAACATGGGTTCAAATCTTACCTTTGGTGATCATCACCTGAGTAACCTTGAGCAAGTCACTTAGGTCCTTGTACATCCCTTTCCACATCTACAAAATGAGGAGCTGAACTCCACAGTCTCTGAAATCACATCCAGCTCTAGATCTATGACCTTATGATTGCTAAGGAAGGAAAGCAGCAGCAGCACCACAGAACCATGTAAAAGTGAGGGAATGTGGCCCCAAATGAGCCAAAATGCAGTGACTCAAAGAGACTGGGAAGCAAACAGAATTAAGCCCTGCCAACAGCAGTTTTGACTTCTAATCAAAGGACAGACTTTATACACACAGAAAGAATCTGGCAGGGGCTGTAGCTCACACATTGGATCTGTTTCAGACTCCCCAACAAATACCACTTGTAACAGCAGCAGCAGGCTCACTTTTAAGTATAAAGGCCAATATATGCATTAAGCTTCTAAAGTGAGCTACCCGTACAAGCTATACAAGAGACGATACAGTGGGTTAAGCTTTTGCTGTTCATATGCCATAAATTAAATTTATCATCTTAAAAGACAACCAATTTACTAGTGATAGCTTTTTTTTCATATTCATTAGAGTGTTATCATATAAAATAAAAGCCAATTCTCACATGTGGCAAGGGTATCTATTTCAATGCTTTTCAAATAAACCTACAGAGGAAAGCATTATGTTTGTCCACTGGTGCCTAGGTATAAGTGCCAAAAAATTGAAAAGCAATAAAGAATAATGAAAAGAATCAGGAGGGTAGTGCCTTTGAATTTCAGCTCTGATGCTTACTAGTTGCATGACCGGGAATAATTCATTTAATCTGAGGCTTAGTTTCCTCATCTGAACAATGTAAATGAAGTAATTAACATAAATGCCTAATAAATTTGTTGAGAGGTAAGCACTTCACAAATGTTAGAACACTATGCAAATATTAATTGTCATTATTATCAACCAACCAACAATGTTGGGAGGGATGTAGTATTTAATATCATCTGTCTAGGTAAAATCATATGTATTTTGTTGTCAAAGTTGAAAAAGTATGCATAATTTATTGTAGACTTTTTTTCCCAATAGAATCTCATGGACCTTTATTGCTTCACTCTTCTGCTCATCTTTTAAACTATTAGAAAGTGCTAGAAATGGCAATGTACCCTTCCTTCTTCTTCCAGTTCATAAACCAACTGCAAGGATCTGATCTGCATACAAATATAAGCCAAGAACAGGACTTATCTTTCCTAATTCCTATTACAAACTTGATACTTTGTCATTATATATATATGCACATAATATACTGTGATCTATTTATTCAATAAGTGTTTATTAAGTTCCTACCCATGGTATTTTGATAGCCATGATGGCGTTGAAGTAACAGTAACAAAAGAATCTGCCCTAGTCTATCTTTTTTCCAGAGAACAGATGTTACAGTGGCAAAGCAAGCCCGAGAGCTCTGGGAATAGTACTCTTCCACATCAACCCCCTGTAGACCACTAGTCTTCCCTCCAGCTGAGCCTTCATAGCCATCATCAGTGGAAGAAAATTCTGTGCAGAAGGAACCAGCTCTACTTACTAGCTGTCTGCCAGTTTTAACACAGCGCAGGGGAGGCAGCCTAAATGAAATTGTAGGGCACTCTGAGGGAGAAACAGGAGGCAGAACATGCCAGATAAGTCAAACTACCACCACCACCTTGATCACCACCATCTGTCCTCAGATTCAATGGGAACTCAGGACTATGAACACAAAGGCCTTTGTAACAGCATTGTTTCCTGTCCAGTCTCCACTGACATCATTCTGGGAAGCAACACCTGTGGAGATACAGCCTGGAAACTGCTCCTATGGAGCAACTAGGTGGTGCAGTGCAGTGGATAAAGCAGGCATGGAGTCAGGAAGACCTGAGTTCAAATCCATTCTCAGACACTCACTTGCTGTGTGACCCTGAACAAGTCACTTAACTCTGTCTTAGCTTTCTCATCTATAAGATGAGCTGAAGAAAGAAATGATAAATCTCTCTAGTATCTTTGCCAAGAAACCCCAAAAGCAGTCACAAAAAATCTGACACAGCTGAAACAACTGAACAACGACAGTAACTGCTCCTGTGGGCACTATAGCCACATATACTGAAGACCCAGAAAATAAAGTTCTTGCTACCAAAAACCTTGGGGTTTTCATATGGTTCAATATCAGAAAGTGATATGATTTTATCAATGGAAATGACATTAACGGAGAGACATTATTATCTGCTTGGCCCCTGAAAGTTAAGGACTACAGAGATTTTCCATCTGACTTGCCTCTGATATCTTCTATATATGTAATCTCTCACATTCAAATGTGAGCTCTTTAAGAGCCAGGACTGACTCACTTTTCCATTTGTATCCTTAGTTCTCATCACAGTGCTTTGCATAGCGTAAGTCCTTCATAAATGTTTTATCCATTCATTCACTCAGTGAAGCAAAAAATAGAAGAAGGATTTTCTCAGTAGATGAATATAGTGAAGAAAAAAATAGAACATTACTGGTAATCCGTCTTGTGACATTTCTTAGTCAAGCATGCTTTCCAGTAACCTGTCTTGAAACAACCACATAGACAATATTAATAGAAAAAAATAAAATATTTAAGGAGGAAGGTGAATGTAAACTCCTTGAAAGACACAGTTTCATAACTTTAAAAGTGAGATGATCTAGGAGCTGAAAGATTTCTGTCTTTATTTTTTATCTCTATGTTCTCAATCCCCAGCAAGATATCTAAAAATACCTAACACTTGGTCAGCACTTAATATATGTACACTGAATTGACAAATTAAACATATGAGGAAAGTTTCTTTTAACATAGCATAATTATAAGAAAATGCAGCAAAAATAGTTTTCAATTCAGTGAGCATTTCTTAGGCCACCATTATTGTCTAAAGACTGTAAAAATGCAAAGGGAGGAGGGAGAGAGATACAAAGAGAGAGAGAGAGACAGACAGACAGAGACAGAGAGACAAGGGAGGAAAGAAGAAAGGAAGGAGGAAATATGGTAAGAAGGAAGAAAGGAAAGAAGGGAAGAAGGAAGGCAACTGCTTTTAAGAACTTCATATTCTACTTCTGCTAGAATATAGAATCTTGCACTAGCTTTCAAGATATTATTCCTAATATATAGGTCTGCCTATGATGCTCTTTTTTTCAAAGAATTTTCAATGGCTTCCTAGAGGAGTTGAAGCCTCTAGGATAAATACAACCTCTTTGGTTTGACATTTAAAACCTTCTATAATCAGTTTCCAATGTTAATTTCCAGCTTTAATTCATACGGTTCCCCTTTACACTCTACATTCCAGTAAAGCTGAATCACTATGCTTGTTGTCCAAGGTATCTTTGAAACTTTCAGAATCTTCATATTCCTTCAAAATTCAGTTTCACTGGCAAGTCCTTGATGGAATCTTCCTTGACCAACCTGGCCCTCTTCTAAATCTCTAGAGTTTTAATGTAATCTCTAACTCAGTAGAATGTAAATCCCTGGAGGTAGTGAACTATTTTATTTGTCATTACATTCTGAACACTCAGCCTACTGCTGGTCCACTGAAGTTGTTAGACTTAAGTCTTTCCTTTGTCCTCTTTGTTCACTTTCCAATACAGTATCTATCTGTATTCTGATAGTATCTGCCTAGTAGTCTCAAACCCTGGTCTAGTACAGTGATTGGCACAGAATAAGTAATGGCAGGAGGGAGCAACAGTCACTCGTTAAAAGTTCCTGTAGTTCACTGCTATATTTTAAACACAAGGTAAAAATTAAAAAAAAAAAAACAAAAAACCAAATACTAAATCTGAGAAGAGAATTATGTAAAAGAGGAATGAATGAAAGAGTACAGTAGCCCAAGAGGAGTTAATGTTCATAATCTATATAGTAATTTAGAGTATATTTTTAAAAAATACAGTGTGCTTCCATTATTTTTGAGACATAAGATGAAGTAGAATTCACAGTTTGTATGGTCAGGTGACTGGCACTAGGCTGTTATAATACTTCCTAGCTATGGGATGGTGTCAAAGTCACTTATCTTCTGGGTGCTTTTTTCCATCAATAAAATGGGACTACTAATAATTTCAGTGCATATTTCACAGACTTGTGCTGTACAAAACTTAAAGCTATCTCTAAATTTGAGCTAAAATTAATTATTGATGCTATATTTTAAACTGAAGGGTAAGATAAAGAAAAATAAATGAATGAATGTTTTTCTAAACATTCAAACATTCAGGGACTGAATGATGTGAAGTTTCCAATATTTTGAGCTTGAAGGTTCAATTTTGTTTTTATTCAGTTGTTTCAGTCATGTTTACCCCTTTGTTACGGTATTTGGAATTTTCTTGACAAAGAGACTGGAGTGGTTTGCCATTTTTTCCAACTCATTTTACAGATGAGGTAATTGAGGCAAACAGTTTTTAGTAACTTTCTCTGGGTCATACAGCTAGTAAGTATCTGAAACTCGATTCAAACTAAGGTCTTCCTTATTCAGGCCCACATTCTATCCATTGAACCACTTAGCTTTCCTACAGGTTGAATAAGAGCTGATTTTTGATGAGTGAGTTTGCTTTAAGAAAATTTTTTTTTAAAAGTTTGAATTTTCAGTGAACCTATTTACTCTTAGAAAGGCATGGAAGCAATGGAAACTCACTTAATTTCATTAAGGAGCATCAGAATAGAAACAGTTTTTCTTTTATATGGATAGGTATTTGAATACCCCAATTTTTTTTCTCAGAAATACTTAGTGTTCATTTGGTTATATGAAACAATATGGACAACCTTAAAATGATGTGTTCTATAAATACATTAGACAATTTTAAGTACAATTTTTGTTAATTTGTGTATATGAATATATGTGTATGTATTATATATGTTTTATACAAGAATGCTTCCAATTACATGAAAAAGGAGAATATCAGGCAGCATTCATTTGCTTTGCAAAACTGGTAATTAACTTAGAAAAGACTCACCAATATATTCCTTTAAATAGGTCTTAGAAAATTTTAAATGTAATTCTGTTCACAAAAATTCAGCTTATATGTTGAATTTCATGAATTTACATGAACATCAGGGATGTGTACATTTGATAATTTTATATGAACTTGGCACGACAGAATCATCAGCCAATTTTAACCTGCCTTCAAAGGATAAGTCCATTCATATCCTCAGGAACACTAATCACTGTGGGATATGACAATTCTAGATATTGACAACAGAGCCATAGTCAAATGTTACACCATATATTTTAGAGCATGTTTTTGAAAACAGGCTACACAGTTAAAATACAATACTGTTATTTTTTTTTCATATCAAGTAGACCAACCTTGTCCTGAAGTTTGTAGGGTGAGGATGTCCATCATATAAGGACAAATAGTCATACTCCTCTTCTAGAGCAAATGACTGGAAGACGATTTGTATTCTGTTCCTTTCTTCTGCTATTATTACCCATGTACAGTTTGCACCATTTGGATAGCCATATGGGAAGCCAGGGCTCTCTATAGTGCCATTGAGCCCTTTTAATGTTCCACCACATGTATAAATAAACCCTGCAACAGAAAATACATGAAAGACATCAGTACTATGCAATGGCAACCAAAGTCAATTGTGAGGTCGAGAGTTAAATTGAAAATGAAAGGATATAGCTATCATACAATCATAGATTTAGAACTGGAAGGGATCTTAGAGGTTATCTAGTCTAACTCCTTTATTTACAAATAAACTGTGTTCCAGAAAGTTGAAGTCCCTTGCCTAAGTCTAATAGATCCTCTGATTCTAAATCAATTCCACTTTTCATTGAAACACACCATAAGTCACTGTCAATCTAAATTTATTTAATATTTATAAAGCTGTAGCTAGAGCACTAGACTTGGAGTCAGGAAGACCTGAGTTCAAATCCAGCCTCAGACACTTAGCAGCTCTATGAGCTGGGACAAGTCACCTAATCTCTGTCTCAGCTTCCTCAAAGGTAAAATGGAAACAATATCACCTACCTCCCAGGGCTGTTGTATCAAATGCAATAATATTTGCAAAGCATTTGGCAATTAGGTTGTCATGTAGCAGATGTTTAACAAACTCTTTTCCTTTGAGCTCAGGACACAGTCAATCAACAAGCATTTATTTAGCAATTACTATTTTTTTTTTTAAGCAAGAACTGAGCTAACACTGGAAAAGCAAAGAAAGAGCCAAAGAAAGTTTCTTGTGCTCAAGGAACTTACATTCTAATGGGGATATAACATATGTAAATCAGCGCATATAAGATAAATCAGAGTAAATGGCAGGTAACCTTAGAAGGAATGTGCTTCTGTGCTGATCAGGAAAGGCCTTCCCAAGGAGGTGAAGGTGGATTGGGTCTTAAAGGAAGCCAGGAATCCAGAGTCAGAAGTTGAAAGGGAAAGCATTCCAAATTCAAGGAGCAGCCATTGTAAAGGCATTGAAGCAGCTGAGAGACATAAATCATTTTAAAGGAACTAAATCTTTGTGTGTAGGGGATTAATATAGGGGATTAACAGTTAAGAAGATTGGACAAATAGGGAGGGACCAGGTTATAAGGAACTTTAAAAGCTAGATGAAAGATTTTATATTTGAACCTAGGAGTATTAGGGAGCTACTGGACTTTGTGAAGGGAGTTACTGGACTGGTGCTTTAGGGAAATCACTTTGTACTTGTGTGACTAGAAGTGTTATGGTGCCCTCAACAGTAAAATCCTACTCTCCAGGAGTTTATAATCTAATTAGGTATTTAGGTGACAATCTCATTGTTGAACAATCTGAATAATCACATGACTAGGAACAGCAATTTCATGAAATTATAAAGCAATTTTGTTAAAATGTCTTTTCATTCAGTGATTCTATATGTCTATAATTCATGGAAAACTGATCATCAAACATTTTAAGTGATATAACCATATAACTGATATGATCATATAAAGGTCAATAGAAAGAAACAAAGTGTGTAAAGGTAGTCTGCAGTACATTAACACTCAATATTTGTCAGGAAAGAATGCAATAAAAGACATCCAGAATATAATGTTCACAAATGGAGGTGAGCCAAGACTTTCTCTGGGTCTTTTATTGTTTCCCACTTGGGCTATGTGTGGGCTGTCCGTTCTTGCTATCTCACCTGTCCTTTTCCTATTCTACTCATGTATTTGGCTTTCATGAGACATTTTTATGTCACTTGTTAGTTCAAATCCTTATTAGTAATATCCTTAAGCCTCCTCACACCCATCTTTCTATAACATTTTAGGTCAGTAACTATTTTAATTCTTCCTAGGATAAACTCATGTTAATATATCCTATGAACTGAAGGAATAGAATTACTCAAAGAATACTGGTGTTAAAACAAAAATATGCAATAGGTGTTTCTAAATGGTTTTGATGAATTACACCTTCATTTTTCTCAAGCAGTTGGAAATTGCTTCATAAAGAATCAATATTTACTAACACCAATAAAAATCAAGATACCAGGATGAGGATACTATTTCAAAATACTGCAGGAGATAACTTTTTCTACACTAAAATGAAAAGCTATGCTGTCAGATGCAGTGTGGTTGTGATAAAGCAGTGGATATTTTCAGGAAATGCCCAGAAAGGTTGATGAAGGAAACTATAATGCCAATGTGCAGATATATATCATCTAGGCTACAAATTTGATTAGAATTTTTCTATAACAGTTCACTATGCAGCACAGAATAGGATTCAATGTAAAATTTATCTTTGATCCCATGATAGCTCACCTTTACACAGCTTTTTAAAGATGATAATATGTTTTCCCTGAAAAAGCCTTGTGAGGTTGATGGCACAAATGTTATTATTTCTATGCATTAGATCAGAAAACTGATGCTCATAGATTTACGTGATTTGCCCAAAGTCACACATCTAGTAAGTGTCAGGGATGAGATTCAAACCCAGGTTTCCTGACACTAAGTCTACTTCTTTGGTTAGCATATCACTATGGCTAGTGTGACCTATATTCCAAGGCACATGTGCTAGAGGTAGCAAACCATTAATTTCCTCTATATTTCAAATTCACCAAGGCAATCCGAGGGGAAAAATGAATGTGATCATATAAATGGCAATCAATCAGCAAACATTAAGTGCTTTCTGCTACATGTGTCAAGTATTGTGCTAGGCAATAAGATTACAATTATACAAATGAAACAATCTCTGATTTTAGGATTCTAACACCAAAATATGGGGATAAAACACAATCACAGATTTAAAAAATACATAATAGATGAAAGCTAACATTTATATAGAGCTTTAAATTTTATAAAGTAATTTACTTGTTATCACATATTCTCTCACAAAAACCCTGTGAGGTAGATGTCTCTTCATTTTACTGATGAGGAAACAGTACAAGAGAAACAAAATGACTTGTTCAGGGTTAAACAACAAACAAGTGTCTGAGGCAGGATTTAAACTCAAGATCTCCTAACACCAAGTAAGGCACTTTATCTATTGTGCCACCCACAAATATGAATTACTTTGGAAGACAGGAGGATGGCAGTATACCACCAGCAATTTGGGGGTGGAGTGAGTCCAAGATGGTGGAGTAAAAGGAGGGACTTGCTTGAGCTCTCCCCCAAATCCCTCCAAATACCTGTAAAAATGACTAAGTGAGTTCTAGAGCAGCAGAACCCAAAAAATGACAGAGTGAAACAAATGTTCAGACCAAGAAAATCTGGAAGATCAACAGGAAAAGTCTGTTGCACCAGACTGGGCGAGGAGCATAAACCAACTCTGGCCACACCAGCATAGACTGGGCTTGCGAGAACTTGAAAACAGGCCTCAGGGGACCGAATCACTGGCAGTTAAAGTGGTTTCTAGGCTTCTCAACCCACAAATGCCAAAGACAACTTAGAAGGTCAGTAGGAAAGGTCTCTGGGCCCTGAATGAGAGAGGAACTTAGTGTGGTCCTAGCCACAGGGAGGCCGCAAGGCAACAGCTGCTTTTGGAGCTCTCAGCCAACAGACCCTGGCTGGGATTTAGTGGCTGATCATAGAGGGATTGCAAGGGATGTCTTTGCTGGTGCTGAGGCAGGATTCTTTTGCTTTTGCCCGTGCTTGTATCTGGGTTGCTGTCCTAGGTGGCAGTTCTGGGGCATGGCAGACCTTGTGGTGGTGGTGGAAAGGGAATCCTCCTCACAGTTCTAAAGCAGAAAAGAGTGTTGATGGTCACTCACAGACCACAGTACAGGCCAGGAGAGGAATAAACACTGCTCCTTTGATCATACCACCTCAGAAGAACTGAAAATTTACAGGTTCCTAAAAGTATCTCTGAAAACAGCTTCACAAAACTCCTGAAGTTTGGGTAAATACACCCTCCCCACTGAAAGCAAGGTTCTACCTTAACAAAGAACTAAAAAGTCAAGTTACTGTCCAGGAAAATGAGCAAACAGTAGAAAAAATCAGACTATAGAATCTTACTTTGGTGATAAGGAAGATCAAAACAAAAAACCAAAAGAAGAAAAGAAAGTCAAAGTTCCTACATCCAAAGTCTCCAAGAAAAATATGAATTGGTTGTAGGCCATGGAAGAGCTATATCTCATTGGAAAAACAAATGACATGGAAAATAGATCCAGGAGAGATCATTTAAAAATTATTGGATTACCTGAAGGTCATGATGGAAAAAAAAAAGGCCTGGACATCATCTTTCAAGAAATTTTCAAGGAAAATTGCCTTGATATTTTAGAACCACAGAATAAAATAGAAATTGAAAAAATCCATTGATCACCTTCTGAAAGAGATACCAAAATGAAAATTACTAGGAATATTGTAGCCAAATTCCAGGTTTACTAGGTCAAAGAGAAAATATTGCAAGTAGCCAGAAAGAAACAATTCAGGTATTTTTGAAACATAATCAGAATAAGACAAAATTTAGCAGCTTCTTCATTATGAGATTGAAGGATTTGGAATATGATATTCCAGTGGGCAAGAGAGCTAGGATTAAAACCCTACCTACCCAGTAAAATTGAGTATACTCCTTCAGGGCAAAAAACGGAATTTCAATGAAATAGAGGACTTTCAAGCATTTTTGCTGAAAAGACCAAAGCTGAATAGAAAATTTGACTTTCAAATTCAAGAATCAAGAGACACATGAAAATGTAAACAGGAAAGAAAGATCATAGGGAACTTATTAAAGTTGAAGTATTTACATTCCTATATGGAAAGATGATATTTCTAACTCATGAGACTTTTCTCAGTATTAGGGTAGTTGGACGGAAATATAGATACATACATACATGCATGCATGCATGCATGCGTATATATATATATATATATATATATATATATATATATATATATATATATATATATATATATATATATGTAGGTATGTGTGTGTATGTGTAGACAGAGGGCACAGGGTGAGTTGAATATAAAGGGATGACACCTAAAAATAAAATTAAGGGGAGAGGAATGTGCTGGAAGAAGGAGAGAGAGGTAGAATGGGATAAATTATTTCACATAAAAGAGGCAAGAAGAAGTTTTTACAGTGAAGGAGAAGAGGCAGGAGGTGAATGGGAATGAGTGAACATTATTCTCATCAGATTTGACTTAAGGAGGGAATAACATGCACCTCAATTGGATATGGAAATATATCTTATCCTACAGGAAAGGGGGAAAGGTATAAGATGGGGGGAGATGATAGAAGGGAGGGCAGATTGGGGGAGGGGAGAGCAAACACTTCTGAGAAAGGACAGGGTCAAAGGAGAAAATAGAATAAATGGAGGGGTGGGATGGAGAAAAATAGAGTCTTTTACAACATGACTGTTATGGAAGTGTTTTGTATGACTACACATATATAACCTAAATTGTATTGCTTGCCTTCCCAATGAGGGTGGGTGGGGAAAAAGGAAGGGAGAATTTGGAAGTCAAAGTTGTAAAAATGAATGTTAAAAAATGTTTTTACATGCAACTGGGAAATATGGGCATACAGACAATGTGGTATACAAATGTATCTTGCCATATAGGAAAATAGAAGGGAAAGGGGATGAGAGAAGGTGGGGTGGTGATATAAGAGAGAACAGATTTTGGGAAGGGGTAATCAGAATGCACACCATCTCAGTATGGGAGGAAGGGAGAGATAAGGAGAAAATATGGAACTGAAAATGTTTTAGAAGATTGATAACAAAAAATAAATAATTAATTTAAGAAATCATCAACTATTAGATATTTCAAACTTGATATCTTACAAGAAACACAAACTCAATATGCTCCAAACTGAATTCATAATCTTTTCATTCAAACCCTTCTGAAATTCTTTGTCAAGAAAACCAACTTCCTTTTTTTCTTCCTTCCTTCCTTCCACCCACCCAAGTTTCCCCAAGACTCTAGTCAAGCACCACTTCACGCATCAAGCATTTACTGATGCCCCAAGCTACCAGTGCCTTTCCCCTCACATTAATGTTACCTTGTATTAGTTCTTCAATGTGCTTTGCATATATCTGTAGATTCACATGTTGTCTCCCTCATGACAATATAAGCTCCTGAGTACAAAAACTACTTTGTGCTTATCTTTGTAGCCCTGAACACAATCTATGTATAGAGGTGTTTAATAAATGCTTGCTTGACTAAGTCTTGACCCAACTTTCCCTGTAAACACAGACCCATATTATCAACACCAACATTATTTGAGTGATATATGACAGTAAATATTGGAACAGTGATATCTTTAAAGAATTAAAGATTTTTTAAGGATCATACAAAGGGCAAAAGAGAACAGGATTGAAGATCAACTGATGATGACAGGTGCCCCAATGGTATCTTCACAATGCTGGAGGAATTTGAGGAAAACATCCAGCATATTCGGTGACTCTTCTATGGATAATTTATAGAAAGATATTAATGAGTGGTACAGGATGGGTAGATGTGAATAGGTCATCATCTGCATCTTATGCCCATGGCATTGAAGAACTCATGGATCTATTGGAATATGGGTCATATGGAAATAACAGTTCTGTAAAAACTATTTTCCTTGAGGAAGAGCATCTTAAATGATACACATTTATAGCAATGCAATGAAAAATGTTTTAAAGAAAATTTTAATTTAGTTTATAATTGAATATTTCAACTATTTTATTTACATACATTTTATTCATTAAAAATCTGTTTCTATAATTTTTCCTTGGCTTCCTTGTTAATGCAATAACAAAAAAAAATGTAGAGATGACAAAGTCCCCCAACATCCAGCTCACTTGTAACCTCATGCAGTTGGCTAAAAATAAATAAATAAAAATACTTCCCCTTCCAAAAAAAATTAGAGGAATCATAAAAGTCCACTTTAAAGAGAGGGAACCAAGGTTGAACTTTGAGAGGAGCTAGGAGTTCCAAGATACAGAGATAAGAAGGGTAAGCATTCCAGTCATGGGGGTATAGCCCCTGTAAAGGCATGCAGGAAGGAGACAGAATGTTTTGTGCAGGGTATATAGCAAGGAGTCAAATATGGCTGGACTATAGAGTACCTAAGGAGTACTAATTTGTAATTAGCCTGGAAATGGAGAATTGAACTAAATTTTGAATGACTTTAAATGTTAAACTCGGGTCATTTCACAATGAAGAAATGTGAAATCTTTTTGCCAAAGGATATGAGTAAACAATTTTCAAATGAATTGAAAACTATTAACAAACATGAAAGAATGCTTCAAATCATTAATGATAATAATAATATAAATGTAAGCCAAAATAACAGTGAGATTTACCTCAAACAACAAATTGAAAAAGATTACTTAAAGATAGGAATAGACAATGTTGAAGAAGATGTGGAAAGAAAGACACGATAATGCTTTAGTTGGTGCAGCTGGAAAGCAAGTTTGAAATCGGCAATGTACCTAAAACAATTCTTTCAGTCCAGAAACTGCACTACTAGTCATACATACCATGTCAGTCAGGTGACTGGCAAATTAAAGCTACATATAAACCAAAATATGAATAGTAACACTGTGTGTGTGGGGGGGGGTAGCCAAGAACTGGACACAGAGTAGATGTCTATTGATTGGGAATTGGGTAAACAAATTGAGGTGCATGAATGTGGTGGGATATTACCTATGCTATAATGTATGAAGAGAATGAGGAATATAAAGCAGGATGAAAAGATTTAAATGACTTGATGCAAAGTAACCAGATCCTAGAAAACAATATACACATTAACAATAAGAGAAGATGGGAAGAACGAAAATCACCAAACAAAACTCAATGTTAAAAGTAATAAAGAACCAGTTTGCACCCAAAGAAGAGATATGAGAAGACACCTCTCTCCCCCTCCCCAACTTTTAGTTTTTTTGAGGTTAGGTTCCACAAGTAAGAATCACCACATAAAACAAAAGATTTGTTCAATGTGAACCAGTATTACTGATTTTTCTTTCTTCTTCCTATCTATCTATCTATCTATCTATCTATCTATCTATCTATCTATCTATCTATCTATCTATCTATCTACCTGTCTGTCTGTCTGTCTGTCTGTCTGTCTCTATCTGTCTATCTTCTATTTATTTAGACATTCATTTTTTTTTTAATATATGTCATAAATGATGGTTCTCTGAAGGGAGAAAGGCAAGGAATACAGAGAAAAATATAGGTGATGTAAAACCAAAAGATGTCAGTAGTATTTTTAAATCAATAAGAAATTATATCATGGTAGACACTAAAAATTTGTGTGCATAAATATATTTTTATTTATATGATGAAAAGAGAATGAATAATTTTTATGAAATGCAAAAATAAAAATAAATGAATGGGCTCTTTTAAATTGCTTCTTGAAGAGCAATTACTTTGAAGCCTTAGGTTAATTAGCTATCACCCATTTCTATTAGTTTTCTGCCTGAACAGCTTCCAATTTGAGCCTCATATTTAAATACAAGCATGAATCCCTTGAGCTACAATCTGATCTATGGACTGTTTTATATATTTCTAAGCCCCATAACCCTGATGATTTTTAGCAAAAGGGCATATGTCCTAAAATAACATGCTTATCTTAATCCATTAATTATTCATATAGCCCAGTTTATGCATCTGAGTATTTTTAAAGGTAAATGTAGAATTCTAGGGTTTTTTTTTGTTTAAATCAATTTAATTTAACAATAATTAAGCACTTACTATGTACAAGGCCCTGCGCTAGGTGCTGAGAATAGTAAGATAAAAAATGAAGCTGTTTTTGCCTGCAAGCAACTTCTAGTTTAATGTGGACTGAAGAACAACAATATAATTTATACAGCAGATAGTAGGTCCTAGGCATTGTGTTAAACATTTTACAAATATCATCCAATATGATGCTCACAACACTGCAAAGTAGGTATAATTACCATTATTCCCATGTTACTATTCCCACTATTTTACACTTGAAAAAATTGAAGGAGACAGAGGTTAATAACTAGCTCAGAGTCACCCGGCTAGTTTCTGAAGCTTGACTTGAATGGATTCAAGTCTTCCTGACTCCAGGTCTAGTTCTTTATCTATTGTGATATGAGATGCCTCATATCATATTCATTGTGTATTATATGTAAATACAAAGCATATTCTAATGAATTTGAAGAGGAGAGAATATTAACATGTGGAGGAAATTCCTGCTAGTGTAGGAAAGGTATAGAGAATAGTATGTGAACTTTTAAAAAAATTATTTTTTGGAGGGAGGGAAGTGGTAAAGAAGAGCATACTAGTGCCAGAGGTTAGGGGATAAACAATGGAACCAGCTGTATAAAGACAAGAAGCCAGGACTGTTAGGAGCCATCGGTGTCTACAGCTTTGGCATCAACTGTGAATGTGAAAAGGCAATTAATATGGGAGCTAGATTATGGGGAACTTTAACTGCTACACAGCTTTCGGGGTGTTTCATTTTATCTTTACTCATGGTTAACTTAGGAAAACAATTTTCAGGCCTTTGGTTACTGGTTCTCAGAAAGAATAATTTTCTCTCATTGACATCAGTCATTCTCCTTAAGGGAACAACAAGTTTAGAAATGTGACCCTGCCTTTTCTCAAAATTCCAAACTCTCTATCTTATCTTTATGCTAAACATGTTATAACATTATATTATATATGTTTTTCTTCTGACTCTTTTCCTTTGACTCCCTCTTCCTTACCACCTCCTGAGATTTCTATACTTGGGGAACCACAAAAGATTCGTGGAATTGTTTAATGTGTGTAAACAGGAAGTCAACATCTGATCTCCAATATCACTTGCGAGGGAAAAAATGCTTTACAGCCTACTAGTGCAACTGGTATTTTGTGCTGAGAAATGCTTCTTAATATTTTGGCATTAAATTATGTGTAGATTCTGTTTTTGAACTCCTACATGCTTAGCAAACAATTACTCACACCCTCAAGTAATTCAGTGTATTTGCAAATGCATTGATTTAAATAGTTCCATCAGTAATGTAGATTACATCCCATCCACAGGGGCTTCGATTCGGCTACTTTTACACAAGTTGTCTCATGAGTTTTCCATAGGTTTTCCACTCAGTGTGCTAGGAACTTTCCTCAACTTCCCTTGAAATTTAGGTTATGCTAATGAAACGCAGAGATCTGCCATCAGATTTAGCTTGCTCTTGTTGTGTGACCAGTCCTTTCTTTTTTATATGAACTTATTATAGCTCTTCCTAATTTCTTATTTATAATGTATGTATTACAACCTACACACACACCTCATATATTTCTTAAATGTCCTCTAAGTTTTATTCACTTTCATTTAAAGAAATCATTTTTTTCTGATATCTTGTTTTAATATCACTAACCAATACATTAATTCTGACATTCTTTCCTCTGTACCAATTATCTCTTAACTCAGAAAAGAAATACATGGTTCATATCTCTTCTTTGAGGCCAAGATTGGTCATTATCATTTCACATTAGTCAGTTTCATTAAAAAAAAGTTCTTGAAGACTAGCATTCCATATGACTCAAGGATATATACCATCACCACAATTACATTGAATTTGATGTATTAGCTATTAGAAGAATATACTTGTGAATCACAGAACCAAAATTATAGTGCTTTCAATGAACCTTGAATTCTGCTTACCACCAAAGTACTATACATCCTTCTATTAACAATATTCTCTGAGAGATGTTATCTGACTCTGAATTATCACTATGAAAGAAGAATCAAAAAGGTAAAGTTATCCAAATTAATTAGTATTTATTATATCTACTATGTTTCAGGAGAGTGTAAGTAATTGGCTCAGTGAATCATTAGTTCAACACTGGTCTGAGACACTTACTAGTTGTGTGACTGAGCAAATCACTTCACTCAGTTCCTCTTTGGTAAAATGATCTGGAGAAAGAAATGGTAAACCACTCTAGTGTCTTTTCCAAGAACACCCCAAAATGGGGTCATGAAAATCAGACATGGCTGAAAAACGACTCAACAACAAATGTTTCAGGAACTGTGCTAAATACTAGGACTATTAAAAAAATTGTATGAAGTGAACAAGTCAGCTGCAACATATTCCCAATGAGATCTATACAAGAAATTGCATGAAAAATATCAAGGACATGAATTCCAAGGTTTATTTGCACTTTAAAGTTTACAAATTTAGTTACATCCACTATATCATTTAAGCCTCAAATCAACCAGATGATATACCAGACCTATTGTTTTCCTCATTTTAAAAATGAGGAAACCTATGTTCAGAGAATTATTTTACGTATTAGTTTCTGTATTAAGAGTCTGAGGCAAGGTTTGAACCGTTGTTTTTTCTGACTTCAAGATCCACTGTTTAGTATCTATGATATGTTGGAATCTATGATTTTGGAAGGGAAGAATACATCTTTCTTATTATTAATGTCTAAATGAAATTTTAATTAATTATTAAGCACCTATATTGTATTCCTGTCAATGTGCTAAGCAATAGTAAATTTCCATTAATTCTGAACCTAAGCAAAAAAATTATTTTTAAAAGGCTTTTACAAGACTTCCAAATGATTCCAAGAAAAATTTTTTTTAAAAGATTAGGAACCCCTGTTCAAAAACAATAAGTGCATAGCAGGTGGTAACTCTATAGATAGAGGGATTTCCTTATCAGGAGTTCCTCATACCAATGAAAACATAGGACTAGTCCAAGAGAAAAGTGAAATCATTTCAAAAACCCAGTGAAAAGTTTTGTTTAAGAGAACTCACTGTGGACTGATGATTATTTTGTTAGAGGGATTCCAAAAACCATCTAACAATTATATTAAATGATATAAAATAATTATTTGCTTACAAATAAAAGTTAATCCCTCCAAATATAACATCTTTTTTCTATATTACCTGAAATCATTGCCCAACACAAAATCTATGCAGCATAAATCTTCAGTCTTTAGAATGAGCACTTCACATTATTGTTATGGGAATTTTTGTTTCCTTTTTTTATTAATTCTCAATATTTGGGGAGGTCAGGGCCATTTCTGCCAGTTAGGGGTTACTGAGCTAGCTAAAGCCTGTTGCATGAGATGTGAAAATCAAGGCCTAAACATGAAATCTTAACTATCCCAATTCCTTGGTAACATGTAATTCTCTTCTCCCTCAATCAACCCACCGTGAATTCTTTAAAACTAATTTAATTTGTAACCTTACTTACTGGGTTTGTTTCCTTAGGAGATGTATGAGATTATGATGTTTTAACTAAGTTTGTTCAATTTATATGACTTTGAAGGGAGCATTGGATTATAAATCTGTTTTTTCTTTAACTTTTATGGTCTAAAAGAAATTTATATGATTGCAATATGTAAAAGAACTATTTCTCTATCATTCTGATATACTTTTGTCAGGTAAGAAGGCATGTTAAAATTCTAATTTTGGTTCAGGGTTTTTGGTTTGCTTATTTGTTGTTGTTTTTATCAGAAAACTGAACCAGTATTGAAGTATAATAAAACCTAAATTCTTACTTCTGTATTTTCTGTATTGTGGTAGATATATTTCAGCAGCAGTTACCTACCATGTGGACCGAAAAAGAATATTTCTCCCATAATATCATTTAAGGTTTTTGGATCTGTGTTTTCTCATCTGAAAAAAAAAATGTTACAGATGTTCCCTCTAGTCCTAAATCTATTATGCTGTGATACTATCATATCACAACAAACTTGTGATTTTGATAGTATAATTATTGCTATCCCCATTTTACAGATGAGGAAAGAAAAGGTGACTTGTCTGCCATTACACTTCCAAACAACAGCAGAATCTGGTTTCCAATCCAAACATCATGATTCTATCAAAGGCTTTTACCACTATACCAAGTTGCTTCATATTCCTACTCTATGATGCCAGCAACCCACTAAACTATATAAATTTTACAATAATGAAAAAAAATAGTACAAGGAAGGAGTTTTACAACATAAAATAGAATTCTGGGTTTGGCATAGTGAAAAGAGGGTTCAAGTGCTGCCTTCACCAAGCAGTAGTTATGTGACTCTGGGTAAAATGTCCTTTATTTCTATGCCCTTAGCAAATTCTTACAACAATAAGGATTTCATCTACTAAACTATTCACAAAGGTTGAAATCTGCTTTGATGTGGGGAAAACCCACAACAGAATTACCCTTGCTGACAAAATTCAGCTTCTCTATGTATTCATTTGTATAATATCAATAGTTAGACTAATTTTAAAGCCTTTAATGTACATATAGATGCCTTTTCTCTTTTTATGCATTCCTGTACCTTTTGTCCCTTTTATGCTTCTGGATATAATGAAGTGTTGCAAATGTTCTCAATGTTTCAGTCACGTTAAAATAAAATCAATAAATATTTATGCATGTCAGGTACTTATCTAACAAGATTTGTCCACATTTTACAGTGTTTGTTTTAAAAATATATAAGTTGTTAAAGAGATGTCAGAATATGAAGTTGATCATCTAGCAGCTGGATCAGGAGACTTTAATTTAGGAGGCTGAATAATTCACGCACAACCTGTCACAAAGCTTTGGTCTGAAAAATTTCCCCCAGAAACGAAAGCTGAAGTAAGTTCAATTCAATTCAATGAACATCTCTAAGGCCCCAGTTGTGTCAAATTAAGTCAAGGTAAGACAAAACCCCTGCTCTTATGGAGCTGGTTGCCTAGGAGGTGGATATGGCATATACACAAATAACTATAGTTAGCTATATCAGTGACCTGAGATTGCACGAATGTCTAATTCCTTCACACTCAAGAATTCAGATTAATGGAGGCAAGCAATTTCGTGGGCACACAAGAAACATTTATTCTCCCCTAAGGAAAAATTTAAACAGTGAAAATATGAAATTCTCAGTTGGCATACTTCTCCTCTACCTGGGCACCACCTGTGATCTCATGGCATCCCAAGGATTTCTCTGTAACCATGTGGGTGCCTAAGTTCTCTGGCTTTCTGCCCGGTATGTCATCTTCCCTCCCCCTCTAATTGATGGTACCTTTTTCCTCAGCCACAATTTATGGTGTTTCTCCCACGTAAAATTTCCTAGTCAGAGATTTGACTCTATAGTAAATGGTCTGTGAGTGATGCTGAAGTTAGATTGTGAGCTTCTCCATTAGGTTTTGAGCTC
Organism: Notamacropus eugenii; assembly: GCF_028372415.1. NCBI lineage: Eukaryota > Metazoa > Chordata > Mammalia > Diprotodontia > Macropodidae > Notamacropus > Notamacropus eugenii. The sequence goes on along the minus strand of NC_092875.1, from coordinate 133,858,587 downwards.
CTTGAAATCATGGGCTGTTTTTTGGTATTTGTTACTTTTCTTAGCATTTGGCATAGTTCCTGATATAGAATAGGTTTCTGATAATGCTAATTGATTGACAGAAGTTGGAAAATTTTGTGGTCAATCTGATAATGAATCTCTACAAACTTAGGTGGGTTGGTCCTCAGACAACAGAAAGAATCTGCCACTGAGCCTTTTTTATAAGCAGCTATGATAAATGCAAATGATAATGACAAGGTTCCTTGTAAAGACAAGGTGTAAGATTGTAAAAATTGAAAGAGGTCATTAGGAAATGTTATGTTTAAGTTGAAATGTATTAAATGAGGAGGAGAATGGCAAAATGAAGTACAAAAAACAAAGTTATAGAAATTATTTTCATTTTAATAATCTTCTATGTACATGAACATGCTCCTGAAGAAAATCTGTGCTAAGGTTCCCTCCTTTGCCATGGCTGTCAACTCCAATGCTGATAGCACTGCAGGAATTAAGCAACTCTACCAGAAAGGATGTGAGCATTAACTGAGATTTTCATCCTTCCAAAGCAAATACACAAACAGAAATAAAAAGAATAATTCTTTGATTTTGTACTGCTTGGTTTTTTTTCCCTACAAAGAATTTTTATGTATATGATCTCATTTGATCCCTATAAAAGCTTAATGAAATAAGATATTAGATGGTAAAATTGGGGTGGAAGGGGTCAGTTGCCTTGCCCAAGATAATATAGAACAGGGGTCAGCTTGTCATCCTGTGTTCTACTTTTGTATGCCAGAGCTAGGAATGCTTTAAAAACAATTTTAAATATAATAAAATTTCATTTAAAAATGTAAAGACCATTCTCAGCTCATAGGCTATACAAAAGTAGCCAATCTCAGGGCTGTAGATGTCAACCCTTGAATAGAAAGTTGATGGCAAACTAGGTCTTACCTCATTCTTCTGGCTCAGTGTTATTTCTATAACAGTCTGTCATATCCCAGAAGCAGGAGTTTGGGGAGGAGCAGTGTCATGTAAGATATATCATGGTTCAAGGCATCAAGATTTTTACACAAGCATTTTCATTCTTCTCTCCAGGATTAACTTATTTAAAACTAAATTTTTCATTTTCCCATTCAATATTACTTTACCTTCTTGTAAGCCTGAAATACTAAGATATACATTTTATATTAAATTTATTTATTTATATTATGTAATAATAAAACCAGTAATTATTGATTTCTTCTAATGTCTAACCATGGAAATCCTTTTATTTAAAAAAAAATATTAGCTAGAAAGGTGTTTAAGCAAGGTGCTTTTTTTTTAGAGGTGTTTTGACAAAGAGGATATAACCCATTGCAGATATACAGATGTGACATTTCAAAATTATTACCTAATGATAATACTTATAGCTAACATTTATATACTTTAAGTTTGCAAAATGCTTATAAATATTATTTAATATCTGATTCAAATACTTTCAAACTTTTTTGATATTTGAGTCAGTTAATCCTTTGTAACAGACCACTATCTCCCAGGTCACTTCACTCTAACTCATTCACATGGGTTTGCCCAGTTTTCTTCTGAAAGGTTCCCCAGAATTTGATTGGTGCAAGAAGCTATGGCTCAAAATGTACCAATTAATATAATTTCCTGGATATATGGATATATAGTGTCTGGATATATACACACACATACATATACACATACATTCATGCATACATACAATCACTTCCTGGTCACCCAAGGGTGGGGAGCAGAGAAAGCCCACTAATTCTAGTTCTAACCAGGGGCCCTTCAGACATGACAGAGATCCCAAGCCTGTTCATGTTGTTACCCTAAGTTCTGCTGATAAGACCATTTCCACATGGAGATGTGTGTGTGTGTGTGTGTGTGTGTGTGTGTGTGTGTGTATGTGTGTGTATGCCTGGCAAGTGTATCCTAACTAAATGCTAGAGCATCCTTGTTGAATGAATAGCCTTTCTGTGTTATGACTGAGTAAATCTTTTTTAAACTGTTTAATGACCCACAAATGCCTTATTTTGTTTCACTGAACCTGAACACTGGCCTGAGTCATGCACTCTCATCACACTTCATATGAAGAGACCTCAGGGATAGAGACAGACTGGAGCCAGAAAGACTTCAGTGGAAGTTCTGCTTCCTACTCACAGTGGCTATGTAGCCCTAGGAAAGTCTCCTGACTTCTCAGTGCCAGAAGCATTTTTTAAGCAGTTATGGATCAAAGGAGGTTTTTTGTTTGTTTGTTTTTGTTTTTCACTCAGTTCCCTATATCAGCTTAACAATTTCCCCTTATATAGTATTTAAAGACTACAAGGTTCATTTACTTATGATAACTTTAGGTTATCATAAGAATATTTTAATGATTTTGTTGTAAATGTGCCAGAAATGTTGTAAAAAATTTATATTGTATTTGAAAAATTAGAACAGTATTTGACATATTGTTTCAAGCAAAATTGAATAATTGAAAAAATGCAGATAGAAAGTTAATTTCATTTTGTGATAAAACCATTTATAAAGCTAAATAAATCTATATCTATCTGTTTTTTCTTTTGTTTCTTTCTATCTATACACACATATGCACATACAATCTAAATTTATAGATCTGTTTCTATATCTTTCTCTCTATATATATTCCTTATTTATAGATCTCTATAGAATGCTCTATCCTATATTACAAAAACGTTCCTGAGAATACAATCCAGAATTCAGACCCTGTACTTCTGAGCTGTCATTTCAGTTAGTTAACAGGTATTTATTAAGCATCTGCTATGCTCCAGGCACTATCCTAAACACTGGAGATGCAAAAATAAAATGCAGTCCTTGTACTCAAGAGCTCGCAGTGTAATGGGGGAGACAATGCCTATGCAAATATATACAAGCAAGCTATAAATAAGAGAAATGGAAAATAATTGACAGAGGAAAGACACTAAAATTAAGAGGGCTTGGGAAAGACTTCCTGTAGAAGACAGGATTTTCTCTAGAACTTGAAGGAAGTCAGAGAAGTGAGGAGATAGAGATGAGGAGGAGAGCATTCCAGGCATGATAGATGGGAATGGGGATATGGAGTGTCTTGTTCATGAAACAGGAAAGAGGTCAGCATCACCACATTTGAAGAGTGTATGTGAGGGAGTAAGATGTAAGAAGACTGAAAAGGCTGAAGGGTAGAGGTTTTGGATATGAATATCTTTGAATTCTAAAGACAGGATTTTATAATTGGATTTAAAAAGGATAGAGAGCCATTGGAATTTATTGATTGGCAGAGGTGGAGGGATGATATGATTGGACCTGCAGTTTAGGAAAATCACTTTGACAGATGAATGGAGAATGATTGGAGTAGGGAGGAAGACTCACCAGCAGCTCTTGCTTGAGGTAATAAATGCCCTCACAAGAGCTGTGGCAGTGTCAGAGGAGAGAAAACGGCCTATCAAAGAAATGTTGCAATGGTGAAATTGACAGATATTGGGAACGAATTGGATAGAAGTTGAGGATAATATGTAGGTTGTGAGTCTAAAGGACTGGGAGGATGGTGGTACCCTGGACAGCAACAGGGAATATTTGTAAGGAAGGAGGAGTTTCAAGAGACATTTAAATCTGTCAAGAGTTTAGGTTGTCCAAATATTATGAGGAATGTATTCATCAACTGCTTTCCTTGGGCCACAATTTATTCAGACTTATTATTAATATTATCATATTTACATATCTATTAATATGCATATATTTATTTACATTAATAAATATATTTAAATAAATAAATATATAAATAAATATATAAACATATAAATAAATATGGAATATATTTACATATATTTAATATACATAATTAACTTATTATTAATATTAATTCATATTATTTGAATAAAACAACCCATATGAGTCACAATTAACTTTTCTTTACTTGGGATATGTTTTTATTTATTTATTTTTTTAACATTCTTTTAACTCCCAGCTTTTAAGCTGTGTTTCTGGTGAGAAAACCTGATGAATTAAAAAAAAATAGGGAAAAAAAAGAATGGCCTAGTTCTATAAGAATGTCAAGAGCACTAAAGACCAAAAACAACAAAAACTGAGGTTAAAGATGAAGGCTAAGGTCAACACGAAATGATTTTTTTCCCCTTTTTAATAGCTATGTTGCAACAACTGGAAAATCAAAAAAAGGATGATATTGAAGTTGGGGATTATGATCACAAATTTAGATTTGGAAAGGATTTTCAAGTTCAACTAAGTCAACTCTCCTCATATCACATTTAAGGAAACCAAGGCCCAGATAACGGGCCTTTAGGTCATTTATGTCAGTGGCAAAGCCAAGATTCAAACTCAGGACATTTGACTTCAAATTAAGACCCTTTCCTTCTCTACCATCCGGACTTCACTGATAGATGACTGAGAGAAGCTGAAACTTCTAAATTCCTGTTTTGTGGACCAAGGAAAGTGACTGTCAGAATATAATATGTTGAACGAAAATAGTTTTCACATAATTGAAAACCAAGAAAAATAGGGAGGTGGTAAGTGTACATATGCCTAGTTGTCTTGCCTGACTCCAATGCACAAGGGCAACATGGTCAAGGATACTGAAACAAATATCTTGCTGATCTTTAAAAGCACAAACAAAAACATGGAGAAAATATTAAATTGGCATAGAATTAGAGAAAAAGTGTCCTATTTAAAAAAAAAAAATATGATGAATGACTCTTAAAAATAGAGACCAGGAATTGTTATTTGACATCCTAGAAAAAATCTAGAATGTATAATTCAAGAGGTGTTTATGAACATTTAATATGCTTACTGATTGCCAGCATGATCCGGCAGAAATTCATTAAGAAAAAAAATCATGCCAAACTCTGCTAATTTTCTTTTATGGAAGGTTTGTCAGGTTCCCTTTTTACAGAATTCAAATAGGGATATGCTACTGAAAAAGAGATTTAAAAGTCATCATTTTTGCAGATGACTGTTTACTTCACTGAACCCTGAAACACTACAGGGTCTCCTGAGACCCATGTTAATTCAAAAAAACTCAGCCTTACTATACACACTTTAATAAAAAATAGATAAAAAGATGAAGAACTTATATTACCCAAATTATGACTTGCCAAGTGCTGTGATGATCCCTGAAGCATGTTAAACACCAAGCAGAGGAATTCAGATGGATGGATCCATTTAAGGGTATTACACAAAAGGCATGGACAAGAGACACATAGTACAAGAAGATATGGACATTTTTGGAAGGGTTCTTGTTGGTGAAATTAACGTGCTGAAGGCTGACAAGCAGTTGATAGGAAGACTCATTAAGTTATTCCATCTATCTATCTATCTATCTATCTATCTATCTATCTATCTATCTATCTATCTATCTATCTATCTATCTATGTATTCATGCAGACTACTTGTACCCCAGCCGTGGTAGAGTCTTACAAACTTGTATTGATCTGGTCAACTACAATCAGATATGCTATACCTTGACCCCAATATAGTGATGCCATTTTGGTCCTTTTTGAGAATGAAAGAATAAACAATATATTTACACACACACACACACACACACACACACACACACACACACACTTTGGATAATCACTATTGGTAGATAATGAGTTAGTTCTGACTAGAAAAAGAAATGGGCCTGGATTACATGTGGGGAATTATTACATATTTTGAATGATCATATCTTCATTGCTGAAAAAACCTAATTTTTAATAACAATATTTTCCAGGAGATGCCAAAAGGCTTTAAATTATGGAAAAGCATGAGATCAGAAAAATCACAATTACAAGGGCCAAAGGATTACAAAAAGTTTGTGATATACAATAAAAAGGCAGTACTATAAAATAAATCACCAAGAATATGCATAATTTGAAAAGTAGATAAAGCAATAGCAGATGTATAGTCTATATATTTCACTTTAATTAATAGACTATTAAAAGAAATAGAAGAAGGCCTCCAGCAGGTAGACAATTATATTTGAGAGGATTTACAGAAGGCATGGGCAAGGATCACCCAAAAAGAAAAGTCATGAGTGATTTGTAATTTGCACCAGCACTAGGAATATCCATATTGATGAGACTGTGGAGCCCCTGGTACTGAAGTGATAACTTACTGAGTTGTTATAATGCGAGTTAAAAATCTTCCCCTCCCATTAATAGGCCTTTGGTGGAGCCCATTGAGAGAAGCTTGACCAAGGGAGGCTTGTTTTGTAGGAAGGTCCACACTTTTTGTTAATTTCTCAGGGTGTGTCATGAGGATTGTGATGCCCCCTGGCTCTGAAAAGTGTATATATACTCTGAGGTGAGGTTTTGCTTTGAGGCTTACTCTTTGGAAGAAGGTTCATGTGCCAGATGAGACTCTGGGTAGCCACCCCAGCTTTGAAAACCCAGATGTTGCTGCTTCTCTCTCTGGTAATTATGTATGTATGCAATGGTCAGAAAAGCCCTGTCTGTTGGTCTTTATTTTTCTGCTTGTATTTTCTCTGTTGGTATGTGATTACAAAAGATTGTTGACTCATCAAAAGTTGCTTTCCTTTTAGAAAAGCAAATCTAAGAACCTGTGCTAGCAGGGCATCCTGGATGTGTCAGGATGCTTGCTACTATACGAGTATACACATCAGGGGAAGAACATAAATATAGCATGACTGGATTTCAACAAGATATTTGACAAAATTTCTCAGTTGATCCTTATAAAGAAAATGGGGAGTTATAAGCTAATGTGTTAGCACATCAGTATATTAATGATTAGTTGAATTACTAGAATCAAATATTTTTATTATTCAGGAAATAATATATGGGGTTTCTTATGTAGTATACCAGGGATCTGTCCACTAGTTTTGTCTGGTCTTCAAAAAACCTCTAAGATCACTAGCCCAAAACTTTTATTGAACAAATAAAGAAACTGATACCTAAGGGTGTTAAGTGATCTCTGTATGGAGGTAATAAGTATCAAAATCAGAATTTGAAGTCAGGACTTCTGTAGTCAGACACAATGGATAAAGACATAGAAATAGTGTTTATTAATTTCAGAGATTACAGGTAACTGGAAGAGATGGCTTAGATGCTAGATAACAGAAACAGCACTGAAAAGAATAGGCTAGAATAATGTGGTAAATTTAATAATATGAAATTGAACAAATATAAATATAAAATAGCCCTATATTTCTCTTTTTTAAAAAAAATCAAGTGCATAATAGAAGAGGCATCACTAAATGATATTTTACATGAAAAATCTTGAGCTTTTAGTGGATTTAGAGTGTGACATATTAGCACAAAAAAGTTAATGAGATACTAGTTTGTACTAATAGAGGCATTGTATACTAAATGAGATCTATAATCACTCAAAATAGATCAGGCTAATGATAACACACACACACACACACACACACACACTCAAATGAGTGGATAAAGAGTGCTTCTCTAGACTATTATGTTCTACATGATAGACAACCCATTAGGTCTGATCCATCAATGCATCCATATTGGACAGATTATGCAAAAGGACAAAGCATTAAAAAGAAAATGAGTTGCCTGTGTTGACTTTAAGGAATCACACAAGGAATTTAATTCTTGTAAGTGTCTTCTTAAATCAAAAGTCCATCATTTGAACATCAACCTTCATTAATTAATGCTATATGACTGAGTCATATAATACCACAATTTCCAAAAAAATCAAAGTTGTAGGTGACCCCAAGTGGCAATAGAAAGTTGTATCAAAGGCATGAGTAATATGTAACTTGTAACCTCTTACTGTAAGGAATATGATTGGAAAAATAGATGACCAGAAAAAGCAGGGATGGGCAGGCAGCCTATCTGCTCTGTTGGCAGCCATATAATTTCAAAAGATTCTAGAGAAAGAATCACAGTACATTCAGAAGCTCCCCTGTGGAGGGAGCATTCATATGAAGAATTAGAAAAGTGGCAGAGGATTATAAAGGTATAGTTAACTTTAAATTTATAAATTTGGAGGGAAGAAATGGTGTAGCTGAGTTGCAATCTGCATGTTGATAGGGTCAGAGGTCTAAAATGTTAAAGTGTCCACTAGAGGGAAAATGAGTCTTTGCTCTGGCCAGATCAGAGCACAACTTGAGTTTGGTTCTAGGATCTCTGTTCCTTTTTTTTCTTTAGTGTTAACACTTTTATTTTCCTAGACTTCAGTACTTACATAAGCAAAAATGGATGAAATATAATGGGACTCAATTCTTTTAAGTATATAAAAATACAATTGTATAAACATTTTAAGATACCTCCAAACACAGTATTTTAGAGACCAAGGAGTAATTCAGTTCCATTATTTAGCTTTTTGATAGCTACATACTGTTATCAGACTATAAGAATGTTAGTGAGCTAACAGTAGATTACAGTATTTGGATATTATTTCTCCCTCCCTCAAATAAAACCAAAGTAAACTACAATGATTACTAGTTCTTGCTGGAATGTCTAAGGTATCACAGTATTGTTGATACTTAGAAGGGAAAAGAAACCTAAACTTCTCCTTAAACAGCATGTTCACGCCATATGTGTGTGTATGTCTGTATATATATATATATATATATATATATATATATATATATATATATATATACATATTATATATACATACACATAATATATGTGTGTTTGTATGTATGTAAATTTTAAGTGATTTAATAAAAATAAAACATCTGAAAATATACATAAGAGGGAATGAAGACATCAAGTATTTTCTCAACACCATATACAAAATAACTTACTCAGACTAGTCTAGGAAACATACTATATAATTCCATGTATTGGAATGCATGTCTACTTTTTCCACGTGTAATGTATTATCATTTTCTTCAAGAGGTGGCATTTCCACAGTTATGGCTGCATTGATTTCTTTACTAGTTGAGTCATCTCCATCAATTCCAAAACCAAGTTTGATCATCCTGTACATCGGATTGCCATGTGTCTGAGGATCTTTCTATTTGAACCCAAGTGACAGCAGTGCAGTTTCATGCAGTATGATAACCAGATCTTTCACTGATTCATCATTCTTGTCAGCCTCTGCCTTTTGCCATGGAATTTCAATAATAGAATGGTCAGGGTTTATCTCCAAGTGTTTCTTTGCAGTCGTGTAGCACAATGTTGAGTTGTCTTGTGCCCCAGCCTTCACTATTCTTTCTGTTTGCTGTCTAGCCATATAAGAACATAACCAATCTGTTTGATACAACTACCTTTTCAACTTTCTTTTCTAGCATAGCTTTCATAATTTTGCAAAGATTTTTTCCTCCTTTTTCTGTTCTTTTAATCTTCATCTTGTGGAAATTTCATACCCTCTTTGGTTGCAGATACTAAAGTCTTACTCTTAAATTCCTTTAGCTGTTGCACACTATACTCATCAGTAGGTTCAATCATATATATTACTTCTAAACCATGCTTCCAAAAATGCTGAACAAAAGTTGAATTAGTCACTTGGTCCTTGGTTTCACCAATATATGCTAGATCTGTTTTTGATTCTCCTTCATCCTCTTGTAATAGTCCTTAAGAGAAACAATATCATCACCAGAAGTAGAAACAAAGTATCTCAGCAATTGTGAAAATTTCTTTTGGTTCTGGTATTCTTCATGTATTCCAAGCATAATATTTTTGGAAAACTACTCATAAAACTTTTTGTGATTCTCTTTATCCTTTGCCAGTTCAACAAAGAGTTTCAAGTACTTTGTGACCATTTTGTTCCTAATCACTTAATCACTTTCAGAATCTGGCTTAACTTTAACATTTTACATGAAATATTTAGAGCAAGATTTCAGAATTTGCCACAACTCTGATGAAATTTGGATATTCAGGGATCAATTCTGCACAATTAGTCATGAAGAAAACCCAACACATACAATTTGATGTCATTCTTTTTCTGTTTTCAAATAGGTCAAAGGGGGCATCTCTTGGAACAAAGAGAAGGGCTCAGAATTCAGTGTTTCACAGCTAAATGATTTTCCTAATCATTTGTCATGTTTTTATAGAATTCACTGCATTCTTTATTAGTAATATCATCAAGATTTCTGGTTCAAATTTGCTTTGTTTTGGTAAGCTCTTCTTGATCAATATATTTTTCATTAATCTTTTTCTTGTCACCATATTCCTTTTCTTCTTCATTGGAGTCAATATTTTTTTAGTCTCTGGCTTTGTCCTCAGACTCCTTTTCTTCTCTTTCCTTCTCCTATTTCTCTTCTTTTTCCTCTACTTCATAATTATTGGCTTCTTTATCCTGTTTTTTTCCACAAAAAGAACAATTGGATTAATCAATAAATTGAGAGTTTCTTCACAATTTCCTTCATTCTTCTTTCCTCCAAGTACTCAGTTTCATGCCCTTTAAGATGCAGTATTACCTTTGTTCCATGATCCATAGGTTCATCTACATCAGTCCTAAGAGGTGAATGACCCTCCTGCTGAAGACTAGCAGGCAAACTTGTTCATCATCATTATATTAAGTGATCATGGTCACTTTTTCAGCAACCAGATAGGCAGAATAAAAGCCAACCTCAAACTGACAAATCATAGAGATAGCTGCACCAATCTGAAAAGCAATTTTATGCTTCCATAAATGCTTTGGTTCCAGAATTTGCTATTGTACCAAGACTGTTGATTAGATCAGCTTTGGTCATTCCAATACAAGTATACACAATGGTAATCTTTCTAGGGAATAATGCTAATGTTTAGTTCTTTCCCAGAGTTTAGCTTACTTGGATCTATCAGGACTATCTTATGTGATTTTGTCCAGGCCATCAGAGGAGTTTGAAATTAGTCGTCTCAGAAAGATCTCTTTATTAGAGTAGAGTATATTAATAATTCAAGACATCAACTAAGGAATTTCTGTCTGAAAGGCAAAATCTGCACTTCCTTCTCCATTGGTTGGTCCTAGGTCTGTATTTCCTCAGACATCGAGGCAGAAAGAGCAGGCGCCTGAAGGTTTCATCTGGCAGCAAGAGGAAAGAAGAGCAAACTGATCTGGGAATCTCTGTTTTAAGAAGGACATTGATTAGTTGTAACATTTCCAGAGTGGTGTGACTCAGACAGGACTGGAAATTATGCTGTTAGAAGATCAATTGAAGAACCTAAGGAAGGTTTGGTTTAATTTTGGTGAGAAAACAAATAAAAAAATCGAAACAAAAACAGCAACAATAGCAACCACACTATCCCATGTCATCTATCCAATATTGATAATATTTGCAATACAGCTACAAGGACCAAATGATTCATAATTGTAAAGAGACAAAGAGATGGGAATTATTATTACGATCATGTTCTGAATAAAATATTCATTTATCCTCTAACATTTAGACATATTTTACTTTGCTTTCTGAACTACATCTTTAAAGTTGCATTCATTATACTTATTGAAAGGTATGTCTTATTTATTAGGTTTGGGGTTCAAATATATAACAACTACAAGTTTCAGTTTTTGATATGGGAAAGACAAATTTCTATGTGCACATGAGAAAGCATCACATTTAATTAGACAAAGGTATAATACTGGATAAAAGAAAATGTTCCCAAGTACATAATTGCCTGGCTCTTTTCCAAATACAGCATTTGTATTATTTTCAGAAAAGCTTAATTTCCCTTGTTCTTTATAAGATACCAAGGAACATTTTGACCACAGAAGATGATAGAACTATCAGTTACATTTTAGTAAAGAACTGCTTTTGCTAAAGTGTTTGCCTCTGTTCACAGAGAAGAGGTTATTGGACCCTGGGGTGTCCAGGTGAACAAAAACTCTTTCTCTTTCAGTACTAAGGACAAAATATATCCTGCACAGATAATAAGCTGGTTCTGATAATTTTATCCATTACATCATGGGAAGGTACAGGAGAACCTCAACTATAGGATTGTCATTTCTTATATATTACAAGAAACCAATGGACCCCATTTTAGTGCTTATTCACTAGAAGGTGGTTCTATCATAAGAATTCATTCAAATGACTAATTTTCCTAGTTTTAAGCTGTTGACACTCAGCTGTTGACTATAATATCCATTTAAAAAAAATAAGAGACAGCATGAGGTGGTAGACAGAACACTGAATTTGGAATCAGAAGATCAGTGTTCGACATTTAGACTTAGATACATTAAAGTCATTTAACCTCTAAAAGTCCTTCTTTTTTTCTCATCTGCTTTAAAAAGAAAAATCACCAGACCTGCAATTTCACTAGCATAGCAAACTCTCAATGAGGAAACTTCCTCTACAAATGTAGATCTCCAAGGCTCTGCAACTTTATTCCTGGGTTATTATCTAACATAATAATTTTCTAAAAGAGGTCATAGCAACCACTGCATTAATAGTTTTGATAAATGAAGACAAATGCAAAAGCTAAAAGAACTCTCAGGTGAATAGTTATTTTTACAAACTAGAACCAAGAAAGTTTATTTGATAAGAAAACAATATGAGGAAGTAGATATAAGTAAGCATTATCATCAGTCACCTAGTTAGTCTGTGTATGTTTACTAAATTCTAGGGTTGGTTCATAGGGAATCTTGTCAATATGACAAGATAAAATAATGTCCAGAGTCTTAAATTAGAAATGAAAAAAAATTAAAGAGGTATATTTTTGTAACATAGCAAGGCATCAAGGTTTCTTCATATATAAAATGAGGATGATAACACCTGAAGCACTTGCCTCCTTGGATTTTTATGAGGATCCAGGAAGATAATCTAATTTCTGTAAAAGACTATGTAAATTCCAGCTATTATTATTTTAACTATAACACCTTTACAAAGACTTCTATAGAGATAAATATGTGTTGTTTTCAGTTAACCCTGATCCTATTTTATTTTCCAGGATATCTATCTCAATGACTAGGTAATTTAAAGTTAACTTGTACATAATGAAGTATCTACATGTGACAGAAACACAAATAAATATCCTGGAAGACAAGATAAGAACTAAATAAGGACAGTTTATTGTATGTATCACTATGGATGTCTTACAAAGACTGTGTAGTAAAATAATAATAAATGATACTAATATAGCATTTTGTGAAAAATACATTATTTTGTTTGATTTTTGCAGCAACATTTTGAAGTTAAGTATTTCAGGCACTTATATACAAATATAGTTATGCACACATATTCAAAAGAATCTTCGACCTCATCAATTTGCCCATTCCAACAAAGCAGATAATAACCCATGTATGTCTGTCCCTCCTGTGTCAACACTTGCGCAGCCTCCCACCAAAGTTAACTACATGCTGTCCACTCAAAATACTAGGGTCTTTTCTCACTTTCTCCTAATATTACCAGGGTATCATGACAGCACTATATGCACCCACCAGTCATCCTCTGCTTTTGCTACATAACCAGTCTGCCTCTTTTTGTCATGGAATTGCTTAATGACATCTTTTACTCCTGAGTTTCTTCAGAATTCCTTATTTGTCATATGACACATTCTTCTTACATCCACCACGGACATTTCCATTGCCCTCTGTGTAATACTCATTTTTGAAGACAGTCATGTTTCATATCTCATTGCTATGTAGCAGAAATGGTAATATATCTATGTGGAAAAAATAGGCTTTTATTATTATGGGAATCTTAGTGTCAGTAAAATTATCTTGCAAATTCCTGAAAGCAACCTTTGCTGCTCTCCTCCTCCTTTTCTTCTCTTTCCTAGATTGTCCATCTGTATTATCTGTGGCAAATAGACATACTGTTGGACAAGTTTTATATGACATCTAGTCAAGTGCTTGTTGAAATCTTTGCGGTAAATATGACTTATCCATTTGGTCTTTCCTGTGTAGGTAGGCAAGTTAAACTCTTTTTTAAAAAAAATATTAATGTGTTTATTTTTAGTTTTCAACATTCATTTCCACAAGATTTTGAGTTCCAGATTTTCTCCCCATCTCTTCCCTTCCCCCACCCCACATAGCATTCATTGTGATTGCCTCTTCCCCAGGTCTGCCCTCCTTTTTATCACTCTACCCCTTATTCCCTTCCCCCTTACTTTCTTGTAGGGCAATATAGATTTCTATACCCCATTGCCTGTATATCTTATTTCCCAGTTGCATGTAAAAACAATTTTTATTTGTTTTTAAAACTTTGAGTTGAAAATTCTCTTTCTTCTTCCTTCCCCACCCACCCTCACTGAGAAGGCAAGAAATTCAATATAGGTTATACATATGTAGTCATACTAAACATATCCATAATAGTCACATTGTGAAAGATTATATTTCCCTCCATCCTAACCCCCTCTCCCCACTTATTCTATTTTCAACTTTGGCTCTCTCCATTTTCTAAAGTGTTTGCTTCTGACTATCTCCTTCCCCAATTTTCCCTCCCTTCTATCATCCCCTCCCCCCTTATTCCCTTCCCCCTTACTTTCCTATATGGTAGGATATCCAGTTGTGTATGTTATTACCTCCTTAAGCCAAATCTTATGAGAATAAGGTTCAATCATTCCCTCTCACCTCCCCTCTCTTCACCTCCATCATGAAACCTTTTTCTTGCCTCTTTCATGTGAGATAATTTACCCTTTCTATTTCTCGCTTTCTGCTCCCAGTATATTTATTCCTCCTTCACCCTTTAATTTTATTTTTTTAGGTATCATCTCTTCATATTTGACTCACCCTGTGCTATCTACCTATCTACCTACCTACCTACTTATCTATCTATCTATCTATCTATCTATCTATCTATCTATCTATCTATCTATCTATCTAATTTCCTCCAACTATTCTAATAGTAAACAAGGTCTCATAAGTTACAAATATCATCTTTCTACATAGGTATGTAAACAGTTCAACTTTAATAAGTCCCTTATGATTTCTCTTTTCTGTTTATCTTTTCAAACTTCTCTTGATTCTTGTATCTGAAATTCAAAGTTTCTATTCCGCTCTGGTCTTTTCAGAAAGAATGCTTGAAAGTCCTCTATTTCACTGAAATTCCATTTCCTCCCCCAAAGTATTTTACTCAGTTTTGCTGAGTTGGTGATCCTTGGTTTTAATCCTAGCTCCTCTGATTTGAATATCATATTCCAAGCCCTTCAGTCCCTTAATGTAGAAGCTGCTAGTTCTTGTGTTACCCTGACTGTGTAAAATACTTAAATTGCTTCTTTCTCACTGCTTGCAATATATTCTCCTTGACCTAGGAGCTCTGGAATTTGGCTACAACATTGCTGGGAGTTTTTCTTTTGGTATCTCTTTCAAGAGGCAATTGGTGGAGTCTTTCAATTTCTATTTTACCCTCTGGTTCTAGAATATCAGGGTAGTCTTCCTTGATAATTTCTTGAAAGATGATGTGTAGACTTTTTTGATCATGGTTTCCAGGTAGTCCAATAATTTTTAAATTATCTCTCCTGGATCTATTTCCCAAGTCAGTGGTTTTTCCAATGAGATATTCTGCCTTGTCTTCTATTTTTTTATTATTTTGGTTTTGTTTTATAATTTCTTGATTTCTCATAGAGTCATTAACTTCCATTTGTTCCATTCTAATTTTTAAGGAATTATTTTCTTCAGTGAACTTTTAGAGCTCCTTTTCCATTTGGCCAATTCTGCTTTTTAAGGCACTCTTCTCCCCATTGGATTTTTGAATCTCTTTCGTCATTTGGGTTAGTCTATTTTTTAAGGTGTTATTTTTTTCAGTTTTTTAGGAATCTCCTTCAGCAAGCAGTTGATCAGTTTTTCATGATTTTTTTTTTTTGCACCACTCTCATTTCTCTTTCTAATTTTTCTTCTACTTCTCTTACTTGGTTTTTGAAATCCATTTTGGGCTCTTCCATTCCTGCAACCAATTCCTACTTTTCTTGGAGGCTTTTGATCTAGGAGCTTTGATTTTGCTATCTTCTTCTGGTTGTACATTTTGATATTATTTGTCACCAAAGTAAGATTCTACAGTCTAAATGTTTTTTATGCTGTTTGCTCATGTTCCCAGCCAGATACTTGACTTTCTAACTCTTTGTCAAGGTAGGACTCTGATTCTGGTGGGGGTGGGAGTGGGTGTACTGTCCCAGGCTTCAGGTGTTTTGTATCAGCCATTGAATCCTTCACTGTCTGTGGGCTCAGGACTCTGAAAATAACTACTACCACTGCTGCCCTCACCACCACTGCTCTGCCCCCAGTGCTGCTTCCTCCTTCACCCTAAGGCTGGGGCTAGACCCCAGCCAGACCAGGTCCCACAGAGTTTTTCTATTGACCTTCTATATTGTCTTTGGCATTTCTGGGTTGAGAGATCTGGAAACTGCCACAGCTGCCAGTGATTCAGTCCCCTGAGGCCTGCTCAGACCCTGTCTGTGCTGGCAAAGCCCATGCTGGACTGCATTTTGCTTTGCTCCCAGCCCAGTGTGATAGATGCTTCATATTGACCTTCCAGGTTGTCTTGGGCTGGAAATTTGTTTCACTCTGTCATTTTGTGAGTTCTGCAGGTCTGAAATTTGTTTAGACTAATTTTTTACAGGTATTTGGAGGGGTTTGGGGGGAGAGCTCAAGCGAGTCCCTACTTTTTTGCTCCATCATCTTAGCTCTGCCCCTCAGGCCAAACTCTTTTTTTGAGTGATTCCAGATCTCTTCCATGATTAGCTACAGTAGATTTTGATGTAATCAAAAAGTCACCTACAAACAAGAATATATGGAAGACCTAACCAACAATAAGTAATCTCTTTTTAATCTGGACTCTGCTTCAGAAATCTAGTGACATGTATAAAAACCTCCTTGTTTTATGCTTTGCCAGGTGTTTGTCATCAGCAAGTGCCTGAAAGGGATAATTTTTGTTATATTTTTCAAGGACTCTTGAATAGTTTTGACTTATAGATGGGAGACACCTTGCTGTAAAGGTAACTGTAAGGAAACATTTTGTTCTGCTTTGAAATTGATAATACATAAGCAACAAACAATGAGAACAAGGGGATCTTATATTATTTTGATCAGTTGTCCTCAACTTAGTTTTGGTCTCAAGACCCCTTGTCTAATTTTCAATTATTGAGGACCCCCAAAAGATCTTGCTTATATCTAAAAACATTTACCTTACTAGAAATTAAAACTGATATTTCAAATATTTATTATTTCATTTAAAAATGAATCCATCACCTGTTACATAAAATACCATTTTAATGAAAAATAATTATAGTTCTAAAGCAAAAGAAAATTAGTGAGACACTGGTGTTTTTTCACTTTTTTATCTTTTAATTTTTATAATCTTGAATGTCTTGCTTAATAGAAGAGAACTGGAT
The DNA here is from genome assembly GCF_028372415.1 of Notamacropus eugenii. Classification (NCBI taxonomy): domain Eukaryota; kingdom Metazoa; phylum Chordata; class Mammalia; order Diprotodontia; family Macropodidae; genus Notamacropus; species Notamacropus eugenii. Next base: position 133,841,440 of record NC_092875.1, on the reverse strand, counting down.
TCTTATAAGTGCTTTTTCATTCATTCTTTTGGGAAATATTACTTTGGTACAAGTCTATGAAGAAAATGTGGTCCCACACATGGGAGTTGGAAAAGAGTTGGAAAAGAGAGCAATATTTTAATATGAAAATAACATCTTAACATTAATTTGAAAATAGTTTTGACCTCATGGATTCCTTGAAAGGGTTTTGGGAACCTCTGTTGATTTCCAATCCATAGTTTGAGAAATATTGCTTTACATCTTTCAGTCAATAACAAGATGATAAATAGGTGGTCCCTTGTTGATTGGAATGAGGGAAAGTCCAATTGTTCCCTTTCAACACCCTCATCTAAGATACACTCAATTTATGAAGAGATTATTTTCATATAGATTTTTGTATAGATGATAATGAAAGCAGATAAGGTTAACGGTAATTGACATTCTCATAGTTACTCTTTGTGTGTGTGTCAATAAAGTCCTATATTTTTTCTACACCTCTGGAATCTTTTCATTCTTTGGAGGGGGTCCCTTAATACCCTAACAATTGTATTCTCTTGCTTCAATCTCTTCTTTCTCTCCAGCTGTTTTCCCTATTTTTATTCTTTACTCTACATACCCTGTAAGCATTCTGTAAGAGATTGCAATGATAGGGCCTATATGAGGTAGTTTCACTCTCTGTAATGAAGAAAACTATATTATAATACTTGCTGCAAATCTTTCCCATTTTTCTTCTGTTTTTATCTTTTCTGCTTTTTTCTCCTGCTTTCATTCTTTAATTTTGTTTACTTTGTTTGGATTACTTACTTTGTATTACTTTGTTTAAATGGATATCTTGCCAGACTTTCCTTCGACTGCTTTTACATTCTATTCTTCATTTTCTCCTCTTCTTTGTTAGATGAAATCACTTATACTTGATCATAATCCTTTGTCATATTTCACAGATTAAATTGTATCCTAACTCAGGATCATCTTTTCTAGGGATAGCTCTCCATGTCTTTCTATTTGGCTAATATATTTGCTACAGCACTTTTGGGGAAATTTTAGTCACCTTATTGCAGGTATTTATTATTTTTACTAAATAAAAACTGAAACTTATTCATGGTCTAACAGCTAGTACGGATCGGGGCAGTATTTTAAAATAGTTCCTTCCTAATTCTAATCCAAAACTCTTTCTACAATCACATAATTCCTTGATACAAAACAAAAACAAAAACAAAAACAAAAACTAAAATACAACCTTTTCTTTCCTGGATTTAATTCCAATTATTCTGGAAGAAAAATCTATTTTTGGTTGAGAGTACTCAGATAAAATCTCATGGTATTTCAGTTTGATGTAGGGGTTGACTTTCCATTCATAATTGTCCATTCCCCAGTGTCTAACATACTACCTAGCAAATAGAAGGTGTTAAATAAATACTTGTTGATTAATTGCTAATGATGCACAAACTTTGGTGGTCATTCAAAGCTGAAAAAGTTTTGAATGTAGACAAGCTGACAGGCTAGTCATCTGATGATCAGTCTAGATACATTTTATGTCATCTAGGTGGCCACCAAGGGTTGCATCTTTTCGCTTCTTCCTCTCCTCCCTCTTTGGTCACAGCAACACAAGAGTTAATCTACTAAAATATAAACAATTTAGGACCTAAATGAGCGAAAGGAGTACCCACATAGAAGAAACTGCCTATATGTTTTTAGGAATGTTGATATATGCATGGCTTCTACATTAAGGAAAAAAATATTATGTTGCTATTGAATTTAATTTGTGTTGACAGAAACTAAAGTATTACAATCCATTGTTTCTCTCTCACTCGCTCTTTCTTTCTCTTTTTCCTATGTGTGTACTTATAACGAACTCACTGAAATTATATATATGTATATATGTATGTATACATGTATATATATATATGTATGCACACACACATATACACATGCATATACATGTACATATATACATATTTACAAAGGTTTACAAATTACTGAATTTTAAAACATTTGTAATAATATTTTCATTTTTCTCTTTCTTTTTTCTTCATAAGGGATATGATTTAATTACTAATATTGGATAATAAAGAAAATTGCTGTATAAGGAGCTTAAAAGTAACTTTTACAAAATGCTATTTTTCTGCTTAACATTAAGGAAATACTAGTTGTTAAAATAGTAGTCAAGCATAATTTGTTTTTAGAAGGAAGGAAACAAGAATTTATTAAAGACCTACTATGTACCAGGCACTATACTCATTGCCGTACAAATATTATCTAATTTGGTTCTCACATTTCTGGAAGGTAGATGTTATTATTATCCTCACTTTATAGCTGAGGAAACTGAGATAGAGGCTAATGACTTGCTCAGGATCATCTAGCTATAAAAATCTGAGCCATAATTTGAACTCAAGTCTTCCTGACTACACAAGAAGCACTCTATCCACTATGCCACCTGTCTTCCTTGATTAAAATCATATTTCAGTCTTCCTTAGTACAAAGAAAATACTTTGCTTCTTTTAAAATTAAATTATTAGCTCATTTAATAAATAGAATAACATTTAAATATCACATTATTTTACTTCTAGAAGAATCATGGAGTCATACATTTAGAATTGGTAGAGGCCATAAATGTTATATAGTAAAACATCTTATTTTAAATGAGGCAACTGATGCATATTGAAATTAAATGATTTACTAGCATAACCACACATATTATTCAACTAATGTTCAGTTTTTTTTAAATTGGAAATTCCCTAGTCAACGAATAGAGATTAAAATGAAAGAGAGATGAGAGAGAAAGAGACAGAGAGTGAAAGAAAAACAGAGAGAGAGAGGAAGAGAGAGGGAGGGGGAGATAAAGAGACAGAGAGAGGCAGAGACAGAGAGAGATTCACTGTTATGTACATAATAAGCTTTTTATAAATGTTCATTTTTGACCTAAAGCCAAACATATTTAGGAGTATTAAATCAAAACCAGAAAGGAAACCTATTTATCTGGGTGAAGACTGGAATACAAAATGATTTATGTTTTTCTGTCCAGAACTCCTGCTCTGGCCACAATTAGTCAAAGACTTAGAACATATGTCCTAGGAAGCATATGAGTGAATAAAGTAGATGTAGGTCAGGTGAATAACACAGGAGCAAGTATCAAAAAATTTTAACTGCTTTGACTCTGGGAAGTTTTGTTAACTTATCTGAGCTAAAATTTCTTCAACTGTCAAATAATTTTATTTAGTATAAAGATATGAGAAAATAAATTAAAAAAACTAAATCTGAGAAGTGTTTACATATAAACCCAATTGGAAAAAATATGTCTTTTGTTCTCAAACATTCTACAAGATTGAAAATCTGTGCGTGTGAGCGGGGGGAGTAGCTCAGATAAATGGAGTCATTAAAAATGTCTTTTACTGTATAAATAAGGGTTAAAAGCAGTTTAAACCTTTGGTTGAGGCTAGGAAAACCAGAATACATTACTCAGGGGAATTAAAAAACAAATCATAATAGTGAAGAACTTAGAAATATTGGCATTGGAAAAGCATAGTTTTAAGAAGACTTTAAGCAATGAGCTAGAATTTCTGATTTTTGCATGTTACAAGGGATACTGATCAGCAAAGAATAAGAGAAGTCAGAGTAAAAGAATCAGAAAACATAGCCATTAAAGGAAGAAAAGGAGAATCACTAGGGAAGGGAAAGCAAGAAAACTGGAAGTTTTAGTGAATGAGAATTGTTTCTAATGGTACTTCTACAGAATTTGAAGTAGTTTACTTGATTTGCTTTGGGGAGATGGGTTGTTACAAGGCAATAAGAAGGGTCAGTGGATTAGAGACAATGCCATATGAAGATAAATTGAAGGAACCAAGGACATTTAGCCTGAAGCTTTGTAATATGGAAGAAGAGATTGGATATGGAAGAAGACAGAACTAGACAACTGCAGTGGCTATTGCATAAGCCAAATAAACCTGATGCCACCACGAACATGCTAACTGTTGGTGGTAGTGGGCTACCTCCTCCATTAGCCTCAGAGGACCCATATTCTTTTGTGGAGATGTTGTAGAAGGAATTCACGAATAGGTAGGGTTTTATTAGATGGCCTTTAAACTCCTTTCCACTGTCCTACTCCGAAATTCTCAGAGCAAGTTTATGAGATCAGTAGTATAACTATGATTATTTCAATTTTGTGTATTAAAAACAAATAAGCAAAACAACTGAGAAAGTTATAATTTTCCTGAGGGACCAGACTATTACATTGAAAATGCCAGAATTTGAATGCAAATCTTCTAACTCTACCATATGTCTAATAGTTTTTAAGAAACCAGCTTAATAAATTTGATACTTGTCTCTTCATAAGAATAATTATTGTAAGCCATTTTCTCTTGCTTGGACTCATAGTATGCTATAAGCAATGGGAAATGGAAGAAAGAGTATGAGAAATGGGCTGGAATTGGTAATAGGCTGAAATTGCAAATTAGATTTCTAATGCTGATTGAGTTCTTGTGGATGATTAGCTTTCCTTGCTGATTAATCCTCATGTGTTCAGTTTCCTTCTCTGAATCCTGAATGTGGCACTAAGATCTCATTTATTCTTCCAGAAGGGCTTTAACCCATTACAATTGCTTAAAACTCTCCAGGGCCAGCTGAAGTTCCAGATACTCAGAAGACATCAACATAGGAGAGCTTTAACAGAGTACAGCCAATAGCTGTGGAACTACAAACAACTACTGAATGATGACACTGGCAATCTTCATTTCATAGGAAAAGACTGAGATGCAGCAGCTCCATGGTTTCTTCCCTCACTGCAAAGTGAGAAATAATCAGATTCCAAATTTAGAATCTCTATTTTTCTGTTCAGTATTCTGCTTAAGACACTTTCTAGTTATGTGACTTTGTGTAAGTCACTTAACATCTCTGATCTTCAGCTTTCTCATCTGAAATTTGGGCATAGTTAATTAAGTTGACATAAGGAAAGAACATGTTAATCTTAAAGTGCTACTTAATTATGATGAAATTTTACTTCTTCCTCTGCAGTCTGCACCCTATACTTGTCTCCAATTTTTTATATACCTATATTTTCTCTCTTGTAAACCTTAACACTGTTTATCTGCCTTCTATATAGTTTTTCATGTCTGCTTGGGATATGTGAATATTTGTGTGTATTAATGTTAAAAAAATTAAAGCTTAATTCCTAATACAAAGTACTTGTGTCTAATGGAGATAATAAACATTTTGTTAAATGCTACTTTGCATTTTCTTTTAGTTAAAATTCCCCTTAATTCCCTTATTTTCTTCCTAATTACTAAAAATGCATCTTCTTTCCAATGTTCAAAAGAGGACCTATGATAGAGAACTGTTAGGCAGTATTTTTTGCCAATACTCTGAGATGCTGAGTTTGAAATGCTTAGAATATATGTGCATGGAGGGAGTCTTGTTAAGAATACAGATGAAAATTTGGGGTACAATTAAAAAAAAAGAAAATTTGGGGCATAGAAAGAATAGCCTTGCTGTCACTTTTCTTCTTACCAATCCCGTACCAAAAGTTGTATATGATCTACATACATCAGCCTAAACACACCTCCCAACTATCTTCCCGATGAACTTAGAGAAAAAGTAACAATATCATCTACCTTCCATGCTCTGGCTTCGTTTTCAATTTTTTCTTCTATTTACCTTTTCTCTTTATTCCACCCACTAAATCTCACTGTAGCATTAGCTTTTCATTAGGTCCATTTTTCTTTACATATAGCACTTTCCTTTTCACATTTCTATTAAAACTATGTTCAGTCCTCAAAAACACCATCAAGTGATGAGACCAAATACGGCAAATAAGCAATCATTCAAAATCCCATCTAAATATTATTTCATCCTCAAAGTCTTTCCCGACCAGTCTTCTTGCCCAATTAGTAACAATCTTTCCCTCCTTTGACCTTATTTGCAAATATTTTGCTTGAACCTCTCCTATGCACTTATTGTATTGTATTTCACTATGTGTCTAATCCTCCTAATGAACAGTAAATTTCCTGAGGGTAGCTACTTTGTCTTTCTTAAACTCTATTTTGTCCCTCCCTGCTATGCTTCTGGTGTAGTGAATTTATTTATTAATGAAAAATTACTCAACTTAGATATTTGGCATTTTGCTTTTCAGCTAGCTGGTCATGTTGATATAAGAATGTCTTTCTGGTCTTAATCTCTCTTGAGTTAAATCTTAGCAAAAACGTATTAAGTTCCTGGTAGGCAATGAAGTATTTCAAGGGAGAATCCTTGCAGTATTTTAATTGTTTACTACAGTTCTATAACATTGTGTTTGATGTTCTTAATCTTTTGGTCTTCATATCAAGTAGATTATGCTCACACATCTTTGGATTCTCATTGTTGAGAAAGAGCTTGTGCTGTTTTAATTTCTTATGACTGTTTATGTCTTTGTCTCTGTCTGTCTCTGCTTTATCATTTGTTCAATTTTGGCCTGATATATTCTTTACAATGTTGATCCTAGATCTGAGTCAGATTAAGAACTTACAGAAATACATATGAATACAAAGGAAGACATTAATATGAATTAATTAGGGATGACAATTCAGATTCCATGACAAGATGCAATTGTTGCAAGGGAAAATCATTAGATGATGGAAGAAATAGTATCAATCAAGGAAATAACATTTGCTCAGTCAAGTATCTTTGGGAATCTTGCCAACAGAAAGTTGTACTGGCAAAATTAAGAAATTGATGGATATTTGTTGATTCCTATTTTCATTCCTTTCAAATATTGATTTTCAGAAAATAAAAATGCCATCAGACAATAAAGAAGGTTTAAACCTGTTGAAAAAAATGACTTGAGAACATAAGAACACATCCTAATCATTAAGAGACAAATAAAAATGTCACAGAAATATGTCAATACTGTTTAAAATGAAATAACTTCTAAATTAAATCTAATTAACAACTAAGAAAATAAATATTGAATCAAATTATTAGGTATATTAAGGAGGAGGATTATTTTCTAAGTAACATACAAGACATACAATATTATTGGAATTGAAACACATTACAACTTACTAAATTCTAACTTTTTAGAAAACATGATTTTATCAGACTTTAATCAAAAATAAAATATCTTACTATCTATGACTTGTCATTTTAGGCCTTGGATTCAAAGCTTCTCACAGTCTTGTCCAAACCTGACTGTTGTTGTCATTGTTCACTCATTTCTGACTCTCTGTCACCTCTGTTCTATTTCTTTTTCTTTTTTGTCAAGGATACTGGAGTGGTTTGCCCTTTTCTTTTCCAGCTCATTTTACAGATGAAAAAAAAAATGAGGCAAGCAGGATTAAGGTACTAGCCAAGAGTCAAACAGCTAATAAGTGTCTGAGGCCAGATTTGAACTCACAAAAATTAGTCTTCCTACATGAAGGTTGGTCAGTCTACCCACTGCACTACCTAGTTGTCCCTATTTAACCTTACTATACCTACCTATCTAGCCTTATTACACATTCGTACACTTTCAGTCTAGCCAAACCAGCTTCCTTACTACTTCTCATACAAGACACTCCATTTCCCCATTCCTATACCTTTATGCTGGCTATTCTTCATGTGTAGGATTTCTTCCCTCCTCACTTCCACATAATTATCTAGTTATCATTTATATTATGCTCTGTAGTGCGCAAAGCACTTTACTCATTTGACTCTAGAATCTCTATATTCCAAAATTCAGCTCATGTGTCCACCTTGAATGTGAGACCAATTTTCTGTGTGCCTGCATGCAAATTCCTTAGGGAGATTGTAAACTCTTTGAGAACACAGACTTTTGCCTCAGCCTTTCAAAGCAGGTGGACCCTGACTTCCTTCACAGCCTAATGGGCTCCAGGTCAAAAAGGTCATGGCCAAATCTAAAATTCAGCAGAATTGGTGGTTGTGGAGGAGAAGGATTTTAAGTGCACATATACACAAGAAGAAACAAAACAAGACAAAACAAACAAACAAAACCTACAAACCAACCTTACTTGGAGTGCAATATAGATTTGTCCAGAGGAGGGAGACATATCTATTAAGAAGACTAAGTCTTAGTCATGAGAAGATATAACCATAACCATTAGAAAACTAGTGAAGAGAAGGTAGATAAACAGGTAGAAAAAAAATTGAATGCTTAAGGTGGGGATCTGGGCAAGTTGTCCATGACTCATTTTCTCCTACAACAAATGTTCCAGAAAATACTTTCCCATATTTAGATCCTGCTGCCTCCTTTTAATGCAGGGAAGAAAATGAATGAAATACAAAAGAAAGAAAAGAATTTTCTTTACACTTACAATTAAATACAGTGGCCAGAGAAATATGGGCCACTTCTCCTCATGCCTGGGGGGCAGAGAAAACCAGGCCAGCCACAGAGTAGGCCAACATCAGCTACTGCTTCCTCTACTTCTTTCTTCTCTAGGGACATGGCAGTTGGAAGGACCTGGAGTGCCTTATATGGGCCCAGAATGGCCAAGTATCTCAGCCTTCCTCAGCAGCCCTCAGGTGATAGGCACTTACATCTTTGTATCCTCTCCATCTAAAACAGTGTCTGGCACATTGTATACTTTTAACAAGTAGTTTTGAACTGATTAATTTCATCAGTGTGGAACACGATCCATTAGCACAAAGGACAGCACCCCAACCCATACCTTAATATGTAGTTGATTATTATTACTTGGTTGACAAAACAAAACAAAGCAAAAAGATTACCTATAAGCCAAGTTTCAGTTTATAAGCATTACTGAGCTTTAACAAGGTTGGACCATGAACAAACACACGGTTCATCATTTAACTAATAATTCAAAATTTTACCAGCTTTGCAGAACCTGAAAATAATTGCGTTACATTGGCATGTCCTTTGAAAACTCAGGGTCACCTCCACAACACCACGAAGCATTAGAGTAGAACTTTAATGGAGTCATATATAAATATTTACAGTATTAGACCATATTTTCCATCTTGAGATATTGATCTAATATAATGTTTTTTTTTTCAGGAACATATAATTAAGTGTGATGTTTGTCCAGGGTCATATATTTGCCTTTCATTAAGACCATTATTTTCATTTGACACATAGCGTTGATATGAATGCTAATTGTAGCTGATTATTTCCTGTAAGCTTCAGGTGTGCTGTTTTGTGTGTTATTGCTATCAAAATGTTAACTGGATAAAATTATGGACAAGATGACTATGAGTGGTTGTGACTAAACCCAACTCCACTTCATTTAGTCAGAATAGCATCTGCTGGACAAAATACCATTAAGGAACAACACCCCTTCCCCTACACTCACCATTTAGGGGAACAAAAGGAAAAGAGGAAGAAACCATCACATAGAAAACAAAGGAAAGAGACTGATAAAAAACCAACAGAGAAAAACCAAAAAATAGACCCATTGGATGAATAAATAACATGGGATAAATGAAAGTGAAGAAAAAAATCTGTGAAGGTGAAAGAAAAAAATAAGAAAAATTGCAACCATAACTATACCCCCAAAGAAAGAATGAACCAACTTCTAGAATGTAAGAGTTGTTTAGATATTCAGTAAAGAAGTAAAAAGGATGGTTTGGCATCCATAAGGATCAATGTAAAATCCTCAAAAGAGTAATTCAACTTAGAAAGATGGCAGATAATCTTCATTAAAAAAATATTAAGTGGCCTGAGAACTAAAAGGGCCCAGAGAAAACATAAAAATGGAGAATTGGCATAAAACTTAAAAGGGCAATTTTTAAAAAATAGCATAGCTTAGAAGATTTCATATCTTTATAAAACCAGGCAGGACAAGTAGAAGAAAGAGAAATCTGAGAACTACTGATTTTCCAAAAAAGGTGAGGAATAATATTATATTTATATATAATAATGTGATAATAAAGAATAATAAACAAAGCATAATATCATATTCTAGGAAATCACAAAACAAAAGTGCCCAGAAATATTAAAAACAGGACAAAGGGCAAATTCCAGGAATCTACTGGGCTGGTGATAGAAAGAAATACTAAGTTTTGTGTACTTTGGTAAACTACAATATTTCAAAAATCTTAGGCCTAATTCCATTAGATCATCATAGAGTTCATCATATTTTTATTGTTTCTCTTATTCAAAAAGACTTTCACCACTTCTGCCAATCTTATTGATCATCATCTACAAACCCTACTCAATAGCATTTTCTCTAAGAAATCATCCCTAATCAAGCCTCTCAGTTTTGATTCCATTTACCTATTATATCCTCTCAATGCCCACTGACTATATAACACAATAATAATTTTATCAGTAGTCTATCTGTATGGTTCATCATTTTTTATGAAATCTCAAGTTAGCATTATATAAAGCACTATAAAATTATAAGGTAATATTAACATGATTATTATTGCAAAAATTATTAAGAGGATACAGTAAAAAATGTTGACCTTCCTTACAGTTATTTTGAATTTATTATTATTCTTACAGCAACCTTCCCAAGTGGGTTAAATATTGTTTCTTTATTTTAAGGAGATAAAGAAATTTGTTCAGAACATTTAAATGTCTTGTTGAAGGTAATATGACTAGTAAGTGGTAGTGGAAAGCTTTGTACTCTGCTTCCTAATCCAGTATTCTTTTCATGATGCATATGTTACATAGCACTTAAGGATATGTTGATTTCTGTTACTCTTATACAATGTTAAATTCACAGTGTTTCTCCTTAACAGATGGGAAAATCTTCAAGCCACAACTGTATACTCTTTCTTTGGTCTTTCCACCAGAGTACCTAGGATTTTGTAATTCATTAGGTCTTTTGGAATAAAAGTATATACAAACATATATGTGTATGTACATATGTAAATGCATATTTACACACAAATATGAAATAAATAGTACCCTAGTACCGTGTATATACACAAATACATACCATGTACACAGAACACAATTTGCTAGAAATGGAAAATTATTTCTGCATATACCAGCATTTTATTTTTTCATTAAGCTCCTTTAAGTAGATAAGCATCATATTTAACTATGTAATATTTAGCTATAATTCAATAGACATATTTAAAACTGTTATTCTCTCTGTATATATTTATATGTACATATTTCATATATACAGATGTGCACATATACTGACATGTATTTAATTATTATAGATTATTATTTTCTAGACAACACTGCGATTTCCATATACTTCAAATGTCTAACACTGTTACATGTAGTTGTAGTTGTGTATGTATATACATGAAAATATTCATATGTTTATATCTATGCATATGTTTATATGTATGTACATACACCAAATATGTAGAACACCATTTATTAAATATCAGAAGTGAAAAATAAAATCTGTACATACTAGGGTACTATTTATTTCATTAAGCTCCATTAAATAGATATTGAAAACATTGTATTAACTATGTAATGTTTTGCTGTTGCCTTTTAGATGATAGTTAACTCTGCGACTACAGATACATAATAAGCCAAGAAACTATGGGTTTTGACAGCGTAAAAACTCTCTCCACCCTCAACAACATTGCCCCATTTGTAGTTTACAGGCTTAGAGAGTTGCCTGAGTTTCAGACAAGACTCATGTCTGGCCTATGGCAAAACAACTAGTAAATGTCACTGAAAATATTTGGACCCAAGTCTTCCTGACTTGAAGTACAGCACTCTATTCAGCACACTAAGCATCACTGAAATGAAAATATCAATCTGACAGCTGTTCTCAAATATGTTAGTGCCAAACACAGCTGAAGATTTCTAGCTGCTCCCGTCCCCTTTCCATCAACCCTACCCCAGAACATGTTCTTTGGTTTCCAACTGACATGGCAACAAATTTTAAGATATTGTTAATTGTCTACAATAGAAATATCCTTTTCAGAATTTATGGAGAAGGACCTCAGTCTAAGGTATGGGGATACTGAAATCTGTTTGGTAGAGGGAAATCAAATTTTGAAGTATTGAAGAAAAATCCAGTTATAATCTGCTTCCTCAAGATATATATTTATGCAATGGGTGAAAAATGGACTTAGAAATCAAAGGAATTTCAATTGAAAACTTACTATCTCAAGACTTTAGACAAATCCTCCCACCTTAATGGTGCTTATATTTTTTTGTACAGTTAGGCAACTGAGCCAGATCATTCCACATATTCTTTATAACTCTAAATCTTATTACTCTGTGATGTGGTGGAGATGTGACTTGTACACCACAACATTAATTATTAAAAGTATAAGCTCTGTTGTGCTACAGGCAAGTCTCTAAGACTAAATTGCAGAACATATGTTATTCGTGAAGGAGTTTTCTAATTCTGAATTCTCTATACTAGTAAGAAAAAGGAAGAACTGATCCAAAGAGAAAAAAATATATATACTTAGGAACTTCTTTAACTTTCCATCAGATTCGTATGATACTTCTTGAGAGAAACAAAAACAAACATGGAGTTCAGTCTCTCAGAGTTCTGAATTTTACAATAAAGGCATTTCCAATCCATGAAGATACTGTTTTTCATACTAGAACATCTGTCATTCATGGGTAAAAAGAACTAAGATTCTTCAGTCTTTACTATTAAGCTCTCTGAAGCTGTTTGTAAAAGCTGAAATACAGAGGGAGGTTTGATGGGGACTTGCCTATCACGGATCAGATCAATAACTTTTGGTCTGCTTATAAGCATGAAGATAATGGAAACATTTTCCTCAAAACCATACTTTTCTAAAATTGATATAAATTACCTAATTTATATAAATATCAATCAACTACATTTCTAAATACTGGGGGGTCTAGAGGACCACTGGAAGCTTTCAGACTAAAGATAATTTTTTTCCTCCTATTGAACCTCTGAGATTTAAAAAAAAAAGATTTTGAACATGATGAAAAATAAAAAAAAGTTATTAAACAACACAACACTCAAATATATTTATTGATCTATGTTACCTATTGTTTACAGATGTAAAATATGCATGCATGCAAATATATACTTATTTATCCAATATGTATGTAAAAATATATCATAAGCAATACAGTGGAAAGTATGTAGCAATTAGAGTCAGAAGACTTAAGTTTTGCTGATTTCTACAATTTACTAGTGTGACCTTGACAAAGCCCCTTAGCTTCCACAACTGTTTTTTGAGGGAGTTGAACTACACAGCCTCGAAGATTCCTTTCAACTCTAACGGTAAGATCTTTTGAGCTCATTGTTACATAGAACTTTAAGGATAACAAAATATTTTTCCCCAAAAGAATCCCATGAGCTGGATATTTCACATAGTATTGTCTCTACTTTACAAATTAGAAAACCAAGATTCACAAAGATGAATGCATAATAGTGCCCTTCTCGGTTTCCTTTTCTCCCTCCACCCTGTCACTCCAATCCTTTGCTATATATGGACCTTTATATATTACATTTCACATACCAATTATATCAGTACATTTATAACTGATTATCTAGTTATCTCCTTGTGTTTTTTGACTAGCCCCCATATATATTTTAGATATTTTTCTACAAGGTAAGTTGTAACTACTGAATTTTTAAAAATATACAAGTCATGCTGAATTGTCTCAATATTCACAAGCATTTAAACACTCAAAAATGTCATTTTTCTCTATATCCCCATGGCAATTACACAAGGCTGCGCACACAGTGAATGCTCAATAAATATTTGTTGAGTAATTGATTGAGGAGAGAATTACGAATCCTTACTGGTGATCTTTCAGCCAATTTTCAATTAGAATGCAAAATTTTGTAGTAAAGCTAAATTAAATATCATCTTACAATGAAATTTTAAGACCCTTTATAAAATGTTTAACTGCTTTTTAAATCTACTTTTAAAAGCTATCAACTTGGGTATCTGTCACTTTCATTTTCTTTATATCCTTATGTTTGATGATCTGATAAATTCTAGATTACTTATTTCTAATAATGAGACACCTTAACTTCTGAAAAGAATAGATTTTAAGATTGAATCTCAAGTAAGTCAATATGTAAAGCAAGGAGCGAAGTTTGAATGAAAGTCTTTACTCAGACATAGTGACCCTGGGTTTGTTACTTCATGTCTCAGTAGTTAAGAAATTTTCTAAGATTAAGAGATGCAAAACAAATGGACACTATATTGAGATTATAGACTTCAAATAGATGCAAAAAAGAAAAAGAAAGAGACACCAATGGCCTTTTAAAAAGCTAAAGATGCTCTTATCTTGAAGTATAACAGCTACTATTTTAGGCTTTGTTGAAATTCTCTGAGCCTCTTTATTTATTTACTTATTTAAATGTGTTCCACACTTATAATCTATACCACACAATCTAAAGTTATCATGAATTCTCTAATATTTATTTTACGTCTTATATGTCTTCCCGCTTTACTTATAGCTCTTCTATTCATGCTTATTTGTTTATATTATGGTTTCACTTAAAGTATCCTAGGTCAGTGGAAGTAATCCAAAATGCTTTTGGAGAAATTGAGAGAACATAGCTAGAAATTAGAGATTTTGGTATACTATGGGCATATTATGTCACACTTTAAAAGCATTGAAAACTTTTCATATGGTTGTTAGGGTATCTTTGAAGTTTATCATATTTCCTTGAACATATACACATTCATACTAAGCACACTGTAGACAGAGTTTTCTCTTGCGTAGATAAATACATAATTTCTGAGAGGTGGTGCAGGGTCTGCCTTTGAAAGAGTAGTGAACTTAAAGTCTGGTGGTCTGGCATCATTTCTACGCAGGCAAATCACTCATCTTTCTAAGCCTATCATCTGCAAAATAGAGGTAATAATGCTTATCTTAACTGTCTCACCCTCTACTTGAAGAAAAATACTTGAAAATTTTGAGAATTATAAAATATTTTAGAGTACTGAGAAGTTAAACTACTAGTCCACGGTCACAAAGCAATTTGTGTCAAAGGCAGGATTTGAATTTCGTTCTTTCCGACTTCAAGTTCATTTCTATACCCACGAAGTCAGGCTGATTCTCCCAAGTATTTAGTAAGTGCTGAATTTTGTTGTTATTCAGTCATTTCAATCATGTCTGACTCTTTGTGATTCCATTTGGGGTTTTTCTGGCAAAGATACTGGAATGGTATGCCATTTCTTTTTCCAGCCCATTTTACAGATAAGGAAACTGAGGCAAACAGGTTTAAGTTATTTACCCAGGGTCACAGAGCTAGTAAATGACTAAACACTTTTGAACTCAGGTAAAGGAGTCTTCTTAACTTTAGCCAAAGCACTCTATTACTGCTCCACCTCGCTGCCAAGTGCTGAATAAATGCTTTTAAAAGTCATTTACTGACTCATTGAGAAAGATCAGAGTTCAAATGCATCCTCAAACATTTAATAGTTGTGTGATCCTGGTAATAATAGCACCTACAAGGATCAAATGAGAAATTATTTTTAAAGCACTTAACACAGTGCCTGGCACATAGTAGGCTTTACATAAAGGCTTATTGCCTTAGGCCTTCAGTAATATGAGCTCATCACTTTAAACTCAATCATCAAATAAAGAACAACATACAGAACTGATAATAATACATTGGTAGTTGTCATAAACAGAACTGAAAGCATCTTATGTCACAGGAAAAATGTTTTACCTGAAGAACACATAGGAAGTTGGTATAACAAAAGGACACTATTCTTACTTTGATGTTCCCTTGTGACGTGGAGAAGGTAATCAATTCTCAAAGATTGTGTCAGTGGAGGGCAAAATATAGGAAGCTTTATCCAGTTGGAAAAGTTTTGATTAGGGGTCCAGTAATAGCCCGTCATCTAAGGACTAGACTAGTCAATTTCACACTCCCTACTTGGTTGGCTTCAAGTGATGAAGTAGTTTTCATGAAGTAGTTTTAGTTTTCAGTTTTCAAAGATCATGTGCTGGGTTATAAAAAGGTTGGGTGTGTTGACATGAAGGAAATGTTAAGTTCTTGAATTATCAAAATTATAAGTGTATTCTGAAAACACTCTGGTGAAAGGGACTTATTTTCACCTTCAAGCTCCATGTCCCTCGCATATTTTTTCCATGGTGGTGGTGGAGGAGATAGTTGTTTGTTTTTAACTTATGATTTTATTGGTGTTAATAACTCCAAATGAAGCAACTCCCACTACCAATACAAATTGCTAAATATTCAGTGACATATAATGCTTTCTGGGAGCACTGTCCATAGTCACATAGGTAGCTTAAGTCATAGACATGACTTTGACCCTTAGTTTTCCTCATTCAAAAACTCTCTCTTTGTTTACTAACCAGAGTGCTTGTCACTTGTCACATGAAGGTGCTTAGTAAACACTTGCTTAACTAAATTACTTTAAATTTGTCTGTAGTTGTCCAATGTAGACTTTTCATCTTCTGAATGAAAATTCTGCCTGAATTTGAAAAATGCATTTGGCTCTATTTTAGCTTTATAAAAATCCAAAATATGAATATAATCCATCAAGAATAAGCTTTTATTAACTGCTTACAATGTGCCAGCCATTGTCCTAGAAAGAAAACATTTAAAAAAAAGTAGTTGTCCTCAAAGATTTTATGTTCTAATGGGGGAGGCAATCAGTATATAAAGAAGTGCATCGAAGACACATACAAAGGAGAGAGAAGGTAAGAGGGGAAAGAACTAGCATGTTGCAGCGATGCTAATAGCCTCTTGAAGAAAGTGTTGCTTGAGTTGACTTTTGATACAAGCCAGAGATTCTGGGAGGAAGGAAGGGAGAGAGATCATTGCAGAGATAAACACAGCTAGTGCAAAGAAGGAAAATGAAATACCGTTTGTGAGGAACTACAAGATAGCCAGTGTGACTAGACTGTAATGTGGAAGAGACTAATGTGTAAGGCGACTCAAAAGGTATGAAGTGGCTAGTTGTGGAGAACTTTAAATGTAAAACATAAGGGTTTACATCTGATCTTTGTGGTCAAGAAGGAAGCCTTTAAAGTTTGCTCAAAAGAGAAGTGACAGGGTCAGACCTGTGCTTTAGGAAAACCACTTTGGTTGCTATGTGGAGGACTAATTAGAATGAGGAGAGGCTTGAGGCAGGGAATCTAATTAGAAGGCTCACCTCTAAAAGCTTTAACCTACTTTTTCTGCTTTATCTTCCATTTCTCCTGTCATATACTCTATTTGTTAGAAAAATTAGATTATTCATTGTTCTCTATTGCCTTTTCACCCACTGGCTATGGTTTTCCCTGAGCTGTATGCTTGACCTGGAAAGGTCCTTCCTCTCCCCCCTCAGAAAACATTGATTTAAGTATTAACTTCAGTGCTTAACTTATCTGTCACTTCTGCCTTAAGTCTTCCTTGAGCTTTGAAGCAGAAGTTGTAGGAAGCTAAAGTAGTACCATGGACAGGGTCAGGAAGACCTGAGTTCAAGTTTGACCTCAGATACTTACTGTGTGACTCTTGGCAAACAACTTAACTGCCGTTTCCCTCACTTTCCTCAACTGTAAAATAAGGCTAGTAACAGCACCTACCTCACAGAGTTGTTGTGAGGTTCAGAGGAGGCAATATTTGTAATGCATTTAGTGCAGTTCCTGGAACAGAGTAAGCACTATACAAATGTTAGTTGTTGCTGTTATAATAATAATTACCATTGCTATTATTAATGTGTTTATCACAGTGACTAGGTCATAGTGGACACCCTATACATGCTAATTCTTTTCCCCATGCCTAATTACGCCTTCCTCTGTAACATTACCACCTGCATCAAATATAACATTCATGACTTTTAAAGTCCTTCACAAGCTGGCTATTTCCTGTCTTTCCACTTTTATTTCACGTCCCTCTCCTCCATATACTCTGTGACCTAGGTACACTGACCTCCTTGCTGTTCCTTGCACAGGACATTCCACAAGGACACTCAAGCCTTTTTACTGACTTTCCTCTCCCCAACCCCATGCAAATAGGCAGAATATCTCATTCTTTTGGACTTCTCCAGAGAGAAAAGAAGGGAAATAATCAGAGAAACTGGCAGTGGGTTGACCTCAAAATGGATTGTTGGATAACTATTGAAAGAATCACATAAATTTTTGATATTTACTCCTTTTTAATTGTCTTTGAGTTCTTTGTACTTTCTTCACATTTTAAAATTTACTAGGCCTAATTGTAAAACAAAAATAACTTTTTCCATAAAAATCAAAAGATATTTTCTTCTCTCAAATTTGTTTTTAAAGCAGTTCTAGAATTCTCTTCCATATTTAGATTTTTTAAAATTATCAACATTTTCCCCTTTTATTTCTGCCCTATTAAGGATGATTAGGATACTTCGAAACACTAACTCATTAAAGGGAGAAGGTTATCACTTTGCTCATAAAAGATCAGAGAGCAGAAAACTGATCTTTAGTCATTCCTTTGATTCTTATGACATATGACTTGACAAACCATAAGGCATTGTAGAAAAATTAATACCATCATCATAATCATTATATTAATCTATATTATAACTTAAGTAAGGCTCCCGTTTTTTCTTCAAGTAGTACACACATTGTAAGTTTGAGGGAGAAGGGAATGGAGGGAGAGAATTTGGAACTCAATTTTTTTAAATGAATGTTAAAAATTTTTCTTAATATGATTGAGAAATGTTTAATGAAAAAAAATATAAACAAATAAATAGATAAACAGAACATAAATTGGCTCCTTAGGAAGCTTTATTCTTAATGGAACCATACATCTCTCATCACAGTATGCCATCAATCACACAGATGCCATAGGAATCTTCTTTTTATATAGGTAAATAAAATCTTAGAGATAGTTAGGTGGCTCAGTGGATAAAATGCTGGGTCTAGAACTCAAGAAGACCTGAGTTCTAAAATGACCTCAAATACTCACTAGTTTTATGACCCACCTTGGACAAGTAATTTAACTTCTGCTTGCTTAATCCACTGGAGAAGAAAATGGCAAACCATTCCATATCTTTTGCAAGAAAACCCCATGGGGATCATGAAGAAGCAAACATAACTAAATGACTAAACAACAACAAAAAACATCTTGTTGCTCTACTCAAAACCCCAGAATATTTTCCTGGAACCTACTAGTTAGATTCCAAGTATCTTACGTAGGCATGCAAAACCCTGAAAAATCTGGCACTTACTTATTCACATTACACTTTTTCCCCATCTTATGCTTGCCCCCCATCACATATTCTGATCTAACCCAAAACTTCTCATTGTTCCTTAACCATAGGCTGCCTTTAACCTTTTGTATATTCCTTTGCCTCCTTCTGATATGCTCTCCTATTTCTCTTTCCTGAAATCCAACTCATGCTTCAAGATCCAGTTCATACACCTCCTGTCCCACAAAGCATTTTATAATCCCCTCAATTAGCAACAGTCTTTTCTTTTTCAGACCTCATGCCAGAGTAATCGCAAAAATAGGTGATATTTATGTGGTGCTTTGTTTCCCAAAATTGCTATACATATTTTTATCCTCATAACAATGTTGTGAGATAGGTGCTAGAGATATCATCTGTTTTATTATTATTATCATATGAAACCTGAGGTTCACCGAGTTTAAGTAACTTGTCCACAGTCACAAAGCTAGTATGCTTAAGAGAATTTGAACTAAGTTTTTCTGACTCCATAACTCTGTCCATCCCAGCATGCTCTACCTCCTTGTCCTCTTATCATGTTCTACTTTGTATTGTAAGTATTAGTCTTTCTCTATATTTCCTTCTTTATCTGGAATATGAATAAATACATACATTCATTGTGTTGAATTTGTTTTTTGAACTGTGGCTATGCGAAATAAGTGAACAAACATTGGATTTGGAGTCAGAAGAGATCTTGACTGAAGTCTTGAGTCTAATATCTCCGTTTCTCTTCCACAAAAATAGGTGTGGGGGAACCATTCATTTCATAAGATTGTTTTGAGGATCAAACAAGATGAAGTACTGTTTAAACGTAAAAGAACTATACTCAAGAAATCATAATAGCTTATGTTCATATAGAAAGAATACAATTAAGAATCCTCCCTAACACATTCATTTTTCATGAGAGTGCTCCCTGTCCCACTCTGTTTCCAAAAGAACAAACCAATCCAAAACAAAATCTAGTAAGGCACAAGACGAATCTGCTTCTTTCTTGAAGAGAAAGCTCATGAACTACTCAGGAGAGATACAAGTTACATGGGTACCTGAAGAGAAGCCACCATATCAATGTGACCATATAAATGGGGAATAAATGTTACCAAATGGAAGTGAGATAGTAAGAGAGAAATAGGGAGAATGAGGGAATCCTTCAGCATTGCAGGATTGGAGGATAGGGTCAGCAATGCATCAGACCCACAGGCTATATATCATACACAATGTGCAGAGATAGAACCTAGATGAGAACAATAAGCAAGGAACATAGGACCTTATTGAAAGAGAAAAATAAAGGAGATGGAGTCTTGATGAGGATAATTACAACACGGAGAGTGGATAGGGGAGGATAGGGAGAAAACCACACATTAGGGAACCATAGGTGTAGAGGAGAAACCTTGGGTCTTGTACTTTGATAATACTCTGAATTTTGTGGCCTGTGCAGGTCCAGAAAGAAAAAATAAAATCTTTAATGGATCTAAGTTCCAATTTGGAAGTTAGGATCCACCAAAGGGGAATGATCCTGAATCCCAAAGCACAAAGAATACCATCAAAAATTGAAAGGACCGTGTAATACCCTGTGGGGGAAGAAAGAGTTTTCTTATCTGTCTTCCTGTGTGATATAATAGATAGAGCACTGGTCCTATAATTAGGAATACTGTAGTTCAAATCCAGCATCAGATTCCTACTAGCCATGTGACTCTGCACAGATCACTGAAATGCTTTCTGCTTCAGTTTTCTCTGAAAAATGGGATGATAATTATGGCATCTATTTGTCAGGGTTATTGTGAGGATC
Source organism: Notamacropus eugenii (assembly GCF_028372415.1). Taxonomy (NCBI): domain Eukaryota; kingdom Metazoa; phylum Chordata; class Mammalia; order Diprotodontia; family Macropodidae; genus Notamacropus; species Notamacropus eugenii. The sequence goes on along the minus strand of NC_092875.1, from coordinate 133,820,667 downwards.
AATTGAGATATCTGTAAAGCACTTAGCACAGTAACTAGCACATAGTAGGCACAACTAAGGCTTGCTTCTCTCTTTCCTCTGTCTTTGAGTATAAACACATACACGCATAATGCAGGTATGCATGTGTACATGTATGTGTATAGGCATATATACATGTATATATGTGCACATATTTGTATATTGTGTATGCATATGTATACATATATATACATTGCATTCACATATATACTACATTTACTCTAATATTTTAAAAAATTCTGTATCAAATGTCTTGTTAGTCTGAATGCTGTCAGAGAACTGACAGTCCTTTTGGAGAGAGCAAATAAAGCCAGAAACTGATATTCCAAGACTCTCCCTCAGTAGGGGCATTGACCAGAGGGTGTCTTTAAGGGACTCATAAAAATTGTACTTCTATCAATTGTGTCAGAAGCTGGAGCCTAAATGATAAGCAGTTTATATTTTCAATGAGTGACTACACAAGAAGAGGTTCCAGGGAAAAAAAGGCTCAGAGCCGAACAATATTATTTCTTGCCCCTAACTGTAATCCTGCTTTTTGAACTAGCTTCTATAATGATGATACCACTCAAAATCAGCCAGCATTCCTCTCTGTGAACTGTAATCACAGTATGAAAACTGAGAGGACACATATTCAAATAAATCACTGTGAAGCATTTTCTGAATATAAGTGCTAAATAAAATGGAAATATGAATGCTATTTTCTTGACAAATCTTTACTCTGCTATGCTCTGGACACTAATGGAGTCTCTTTCTCGCTCTTTACATCAGTCTTACAGTACCAGAGGGAAGAATGTGAAGAGTTTGTAGTGTGTGACATTTCACTTTTTTAATCATTTCTACTTCATAACAGAATAAAGATACTCAAGGCAGTGTACTTCTGCAGATTACTCTATTTGGAAGACTCTGAATTCAATCACCTTTCAGTGCCATGCCTTACAAAATCTAAAAGTGCCCAATAATCCTCCAGACACACGAGCTTCCTGTTGTATCTTATTGCCTGGTCATTCCTTATTTTTGTTGTTGTTCTTGTTGAATCTCTTCACGTACTTACCTGGAAAGGGGATAGACAACATTTCTATATCAAAAAAGCTGCTAAAAGGCTTTCATAGATCTATTTTTCAACTTATCCTTTTTTAACATTTTTTTTCCCCCTTCAGTGATGTGGCAAAAATAGGATTTTACTTCCTCCTCCCTTTATGGCTACCATCAAAATCTTAACAGAATTTTAATAATAACTGGTATAATAATTCTCTAGGTCCATACTTCCATAGATTTTTCTTGCAACAAAGGTTACCATTTGTTTGTGAGGGAATGAACTGAAAGAGACCCAAAGGTGAAAAACCAGTCTTATTATGATAGCTAACAGTGGACACAGAAACACTGGGAAAATTCACAAGGTCTTTCACATACAAGCTTGCTTTCCTAAGGTGTTTAGAAAAGTATAGAGTGAATGACAGTAGAGATCACATTACCATTTAGAAAAGGGAAGTGAGTCACGTAGTACAAGGGGAATAAAGGGCGGCAAAAGATAAGTTGTAGTTGAATCTTTTTCATGCAATGGCAGGGGTATTGGAATTCAATGATGGTGGCAGTTCAGCTATAACCTACAGGCAGAAGGTTGCCCATAATAATGGATATTTGAGCATTACTGTCAAGATAGGGGCTTTCATGGAAACCAAAAGACATCTTTTTTTTTTTTTTGAGAGAGAGAATTTGGAGAAAAGATGAAAGTAAAGAGATATTTAACAAGTAAGCAAGGTCCCAAAGCAAAGGGCTGAACTTGGCAATGGCGAGATATGTCTGGACACAAAGTTAAAAAGATTGCTTAAAGCAAAAAGAAAAAAAAAAAAACTCCAAAGGAAAAGAAAACCCTAAGAAGAAGGGAAGATGTTATGCTGAGACTATTTACTGATAAGAAACGGTAAAAGAGTAGAAAGCTTGCCAGATAAAAGGAGCTAAGAAAGACAGTCAGTCCTCTACAGTCTTCTCACAGATTCAAAGCTCATCCTGCCTCTGCTGCTTCCCAGGAGAATGAGAGGAAAAATCTAAGAATAGAAAGATAAACATCCATTCTCGTTTTAAAGAAATTAAAAAAAAAATCATTATAATGGTTGTAAATCTTGATCTGTCCAATACAAATACCGAGTTAAACAATTTGAAATAATTCATTGAAACTAATCTATTAGCACACAAAAACATCATTGAAATTCTGTGATAAGTAAAAAAAAAGAAATGATGGCTGCCAGTTATGAAACACGCTAATGTTTCCAAGGCAAAAAGGTAGCACAGTAACAATTGTTTGTTAAATGCAGTCTTAAACACTTACTTTAGTCGACTTAATTCAAATTAGGAAATTAAGGCCCACCAAAGCGGAGTGATCCTGAACCCCAAGTCATAGAGAATACTATTAAAAATGGAAAGAACTACATAATTCCCTGTAAAAAAAGGTAGAGTTTTCTTAACTGTCTTCCTGTGTGATATGATAGATAGAGCACGGGCCCTGTAATCAGGAAGACAATTGGCAAGGTTCTTGACATATATTATCTCATTTGAGTTTTACAACAATCCTATGAGCTATATATTTAGTGAAATTATTTTTATTATTAATTTCTACTTTTAAGGAAGGAAATTGGTACTCAGAGATACTAAGTGACTTGGGATGGATCGCACGCCAAATAAGACAGGACTGGAATCTTTCTGATTCTAAATTCAGCACTATGTCCACTATGTCCATCAAAAAAGGCCTTAACTGTGCCATTTAAAATGACTGCAATCATATTCTTTCAGTGTTAGGATAACCTATGTCATAAGGAGCTTGAAACTTGTTTCAGAAATTAAGATGAGTCTACTTTGGTATTGTCAAACAAATATAATGGACTATTATCTGATATTTTCTCAAGTAGCACTTGCTTTTCATTATTCAATTCACTTCAAATCAATAAATCATTATTGAGTACCCACTATGTGCCAGGCACTGCGGATATAAAGAGAGGAAAAAGAGTCTCTGTCTCCAAGGAGCTCACAATTAAATGGGGGAGACACCATGCAAATATAAACAAAATAAGCTATGTTAAGGATAAATGAAAATAATTAATAGAGAGAAGACACTGGAATTAGGAGGAATTGGGGAAAGTTTCCTATAGGTGGTGAGATTTTTGTTGGAACTTACAGAAAGTCAGGAAGGTCACTAGTTGGAGTAGAGGAGGGAAAGCATTCCAGTCAGAGAGAATGTGTGGAAAGTGTAAGGAAAACTGATAGTTACCATAATAATCACTAAGTAATTAAAAATTTTTGCATAAATTTCAGAATCAAAAAAGAAAATAAAAAATATGTCCAACATACAGTATAAACTCTTTTAGGGCAAAGTCTGCTTCGTCTTTGTTTTCATGTTCCCAGAATCTAGCATTGTGCTTGGCATGTAGATGTTTCATGAGTGCTTGTTGATTTTAATTAAATTGAACTTTCTAATTATTAAAACTTTGTCATTTGTGTAGTTTACCTATGATAGTCATATATAGTGAGTAGATGGCCTCTGAAACACATTAGATATCACACCATGGATAAGTCACGGAACATCTCAGGGCTCCAGATAACCCTACAAGATTCTAAGTGACATTTGCATTGCCAATTTGGAGAGGGCAGAATGAGTCTCCACAGTGGGAATTTTCTACATTAATGAAATCCTAGGTTTGATGTGTATGTTTGTATACAGAGACACACACACACAAAAAGATAGTATTTGTTTCTCTGCAATTAGAATCTTTAAGCAAACACATCCTCCTTGAGCATGAGTCATAAAAAAAGCACCATAGGTATATTGACAAAAGAAATCTATTCTTTCTCTCTTCCTCTTTCCTTCTTCCTTCCTCCATTCCTTTCTTTCTCTCTTTCTCCCTTCCTTCCTTCCTGTCTTCCTTCTTACCTTTCTTACTTTCTTTTTTCTTTATTTCTCTCCTTTCCTTTCTCTTTTCTTTCTAATTTTCTTCCTCCTCTTTCTTTTTCTTTTTTCTTTCTTTCCTTCATTCTTTCCTTGCTTTTTTCCTTCCTTCATGGGGATCTTAAGTTTTAAAAAACTATTTCACGAATTACAACGTAACAGAGATTTTTATGTTAATCATGATGTTGCCCCACATTCTGAGATGTAGATGAGTGGGAAGTCCATTTAGTTAGAGAATCTCTGGTATAAAACACACATTTGGGAAACAATAATCTTGGCCTTAATCCACACTATTCTTCTTCACTAAACAACAGTTTTTTATTCTTGTTTTTTATCTAGTTTGTTATCCTTATTTCTAATTCTGGTTAAATAGTATGTGCTCTGGAGGGACACATAAACCACTGTCTTTAAGGTATTTAATTATGAAATACTGTCCTAGCAAGAGACTTTTTTTCCTCTTGCTACGAGTAAGCTATAAAACATGTGAAAGGCTTGATTTATGTAATTTTATGGCAACTACTGAAACTACAGACAATACACTTATCTACTTAACATCTAGTTATTTTTTGAAACTTTCTAAATTCTGTCTCAGAAATCTCTTGCAGTGAAGGGAAATAATTTCTCAATGATACATTTTCACTGTAGTTTTTAGAGTTGCATTTTGATTTTATCTTCTCTTTCACATTCCTATTCTTATTAGACTGGCATTGCTGTTTTTAAAAAAAAGTTACTAGCCAAGTGAAGGAAGACCAGTGCAGGCAAGATTTTGCTAAGTGGTGAGAGATGTGAAAGATTCTAAGAATGTCCAAAATGGATTGGAATTGCCCATAGATGCCTACAAACTCTTTAGTCCTTTCACGTGTTTTAGCATAAGAATCAGCTTGCTTTTAGAATAGAAAAAAATATAATTTCTGCTTAAATTGAGGAAAGTCTATTTAAAAAGGAACAAAACCAATGGAAACAAGTGTAAGTTATAACTAACATAAACATATGTTGGAGTAGATACTCTGTACACAAGATAGAAAAAAAATTCAGGAGTCATCACATCATAGGCCACAAAGTAAATATAAAACACTGATGTACTACTGTATAAAATCAACATTTTAAAAGTCAACATAACACCAGGAGGTACTGAGGAAACATATTCAGAGTTGGTAAAGAATCTCTCAATAAAGATTACTGAAAGATTATTTTATTAATGAGGTTTGACTAGATCAATGACTCCTTACTGATCACCTTTTCAGAGCTGGAAGAGAGTTTTAAAATCATTTTAGACCTCTCAGAAAATTGGCAACAAGGTGGAGCAGCAGATTGAACAGTGAACCTGGAGTCAGGAAAACCTGAGTTCAAATTCAACCTTAGACATCTACTAGCTGTGTGATCCTGGGCAAGTCACTTACTCCTGTGTGCCTAACTTTCCTCAAAAGTAAAAGGGAGATAATGATAATAACAATAATATACCTACCTCCCAGGGTTTTTGTTTTCATCAAATGAGGTTATACATAGACATAGATGTGCATGTATATACATATATACACACACAAATATATGTATACACACATATATACACACATACATATACATATATACATACGTGTATGTATGTAGTGCTTAGCATAATACCTGAAACACAGTAAATGCTACAATAAATGTTAATTATTATTACTATTATTATTAATACTATAAAAATTAAGGTTTGTAAAGCTCTTTGTATCTGTTATCTCTTTTGATCTTCACAACAATCTCTTAAATAGCTCTTATTACCTGCATTTTGCAGAATAACAAACAGTTTGAAAGGGGTGAAAGAGGGGTAGGTAAGTGAAGCAGTAGACAGAGCACCAGTTGTGGAATTAGAAGAATCCGAGTTGAAATCTGGCTCAGACACTTGCTAGCTCTATGATCCTGGGCAACTCACTTAACCCTGATTGCTCCAAGGAAAAGAAAGGAAGAGTTTGGAAGAAGTTAAGAGATTTTGCTAGAGTCACACAGATGGGAAATGTATAAGGCAGTATTTGAACTCAGATATGACTGACTTCAAGTTCTTCCTCAAGTCTCTCCCACTTCCAGTAAATCTTCCACCAAGTGGACAAACAACCAAAACCCAAGTTTGCTATCCTCAGCACTTCCACAAAATGGCTTTACATAGATAATTATGTAGTGAATTAAGCCTGTGGGCAGGTTTTCTTATCAAGTTTGCACACTCTAGAGAACTTTTTTTCTTTTTAAATCATGCAATGTTTCTCTTTCAAAATAAATTATGATGTTGAGAACTATGTTTTTCTCTTAAAAAAAAAAAAACAAAAACAAAAACAGGTAACTAGAGTTTATCCTCCAAATTTTAATTCATCGTTTTTTCTATGTTTTGCAGGGTTTTGTCTGTTTGCATCACTGACCTAGTTTATCTATTAGAAAAGCATTTTGTTCGGTTATTTATTTCCTCTTTTAGCTTTCTTTTGTTGTCTCCTTTCTTTTTAGCTTGATATTCCAGCTAAGGCATTTTTTTCTTTCAACTTGGGCAACCATTCTATTTTTAAAGATGTTACTTGAATAAATGCAAAGTCACAAATACCCTAGGACTGTCCTTCCCACAAGTGTAAATCTTCTACTAAAATTCATGAAAAATCATTGTGCAGTATATGGAAAGAACAAGCCAATGTAATTAAAATATAAAGAATGAAAGAAAAAATAAAGTTCATAGATAAACTGTAAGTGACCTTGAAGGACCTCCAAGTTCCTCATTTTACCAATGAGGAAACTGAAGTTCAGGGATATTAAGTGACTTACCCAAGTAAGTTACACAGGTAACAAGCTTGAAAGAATTGGGATCACAGTTTTTGAACAGAAACCAGGTCTTAATGGTCAGCTAGTCAAACCATCATCTTCCAGATCAGAAAACTGAAATTTAGAGAAGTTCAGAAACTCTTACATGAAAAGTAATGCTCTTTCCACTCTAACATATGTCACTTCTTAAAGTTGGAGGAATTAATGGCTAATTGCTTTCTTTAAGTGGGAGAAGACTTTTTAACCAAAAGAACATGTAATGATGCCATATTCAGTATTCCGAACACCATTTTTTTTATTTTGTTGCTGCTGCTGTTGTTTTATTTTCTTCAATGACCATTTCATGGAGAAAGTAAAGAAGGGAATTGCTATTTTGGATCTGATTCTTATCAATAACTCACTACTAGATGCTTAAGGAGGTACCAGGGAAGGAAGTTTCCTTATATGAAAGGGATCCAATTCTTGTTGGACCCTTATATGGACACTATAATTCTTGTTGAATCATTTCAGTCATGTCTTATTTTTTTGTGACCTTATTTGGTGTTTTCTTGGCAAAGATACTGGAGTGGTTTACCTTTTCCTTCTCCAGATGATTTTACAAATGAGTAGCTGAGGCAAACAAGGTTAAGTGACTTGCCCAGAATCAAACAGTGAGTACGTGTCTGAGACCTGATTTGAACTTAGAAAGATGAACATTCTTGACTCCAGGTCCAGCACTCTATTGTGCCACCTAGCTGTCCCTATATGCTGGTATATTCTGGGTATACTTAATTGAGAAGTTCAGAAAATGCATAGGTAGGATCCCAATACCTAAACTTTTATAGAGAAAGTCAGTCCAAGAGGGAAAGGGAATTCTTAAGACTAAAATTTTGAAGGCATGAATATATTCTCAGAAGGAAGAAAAAGAAACTGCTGTGGACATCCAGGAAAATTAATGAACATCTCTTACTTTTTGCAAGACATCTATGGAGGTTGTAAGCAGAAACTGAAGGATGAGAAAAAATAGAGAGATACTAAGCCCTGTAACCTAAATATTAGAAGCAGAATAGCTTAAAATGATCCAAGACTGGGAATGGATACTATGGGAAAGAAAAGAGTAAACAAGAGAAAGATGAAAGAAGGCAGCACAATCGTTTAGAACAGCACAGGTGCTATAGAACTGGAGATATATGGGTTATATGCCTTTTAATTATAATTACAAACAACCTAAACTCATCTCACTTTCTTTTAAAAACTGGTCACTTGATTCATACAACAAGAAATGCCACAAACATCACACATTCCTGGATTTTCATTAAGCACTTGACAGTTTCTCATAGCCTCTTTGAAAATTATGTTTGGAGAAAGACATGAGCTATGCAACAGCACAATGAGTTGCACTTACAACCATTTTTAGGAATGGGTTTATGGAGTATTAATTAATGAAATGATATCATCTTGGACAGAGAACTCTAGTGGATTGTCTTGAAGAAATCTGCTTGACACTGGGCTAGTTCATATTTTTATCAGTTACTGGAAATAAGTCGCAAGTGGCATGATAGATTTGCAGACAACACAAAGTGAGAAGGAAAAATTAACACTTTGGATGAAACAGCCAAAATGCAAAAGATTTTATTAGAGTAAAACTATGAGATAAGAATCTATAAAATGAAATAATGAGATAAATATATTTAGATTAAAATTAGCTTCATAAATCGAGGCTGAGAGGCAGTTTTAACAAAAGTTCAAATGAAATAATATGGAAGTTTCAGTGGGATTTATGGAAATAATTTGATAATTTTTTGTAATGATTAAAAACAAAATCAAATTTTTAATATAGTAAATTAAGTTTAGCTTCATAATATCAATTACATATATATGTATATATCTTTAAGTTTTGCAAAATATGCTATGAATAATTTGTTTTATCCTCATAAGAACTCTGAGAGGTAGCTGCTATGAGTATCCTCATTTTACAGATGAGAAAACTGAAATAGAAGCCAAGTGACTTGCCCAGGGTCATACAGTAATTATCTGAGTTTCATTTCAACTCAGATCATCCTGATTCCAGTTACAGCACTCTATCCACTGTATCACTTAGCTGCTAAAAAAGAGATCTTATCAATGTATGCCACATGGCTAGCCCACATTTGGAATATAAATATTTTTTAAAGATCTGGGTGCCATATATTAGGGGGAAGACTGACATATTGCTTTATACCCAGAGCAATGCAGCTATAAGCACCAGGGGACTGGAAATCATGACATACAATGGTCACTTAAAGGAAGTAGAAATCTCTATATTTAAAAATAAGACTACTGAGTCAAATATATCTTCCATATGACAGCCCTTCAAATACTTGATGACAGAACACAGAACAGCTTTCCTTCTCTAAAGATGGTTTTTTCTCCTTAGCTCCAGAAGACAGAACAAAATCAATAGTTGGATGTTGAAGAGTGGTAGACTGTACCCGGATGCTATCAAAAGCTTCCTATTAATTAGACCTGTCCAAGATGGACAATGTAAAACTTTATTTTGCTTGACTGTACATGTTTATGACACAGGTTTTGTTTTCTTTACTTTCTTATGGGGTGGGTGGAGGAGTTGTTAGGAAGGAAGATCTTTATTTGAAATGAAAATGTACATGAAGGTAGCATAAGATAGAGAGCCCCAGCTTTTGCCTATATTTAGATATTTTTCCAAATAGAGTATGTAGAGTGTTTGAATGGTTACATAACATTTTGCCTAAAAAAAGAGAATCACACAGACATTAAGCTTCCCTTAGGTTTACGCAAAGGAGGAGGAGCAGAAAAAGACACTGGAGCAGAAAGAGGAGATGGGAAGAAAAAAAGGAATACGTAATACACATTTCTAAGAAAGAGAGAAAGAGACAACTCCATAGTTGAAAATCCTTACTGTTTGCCGCAGCAGGGAAGCAATTAACAAGAATTGTTAAGGACTGAGAATCTTATTTCCACCCAATATGGAAAACAGAATTTCCCAGTCACCCCTGTAGAGTGAGTAGTGTTTGTATATTTGTTATTTAGGCTAAAAGTACAGGATGGTCTCTTTCCAAGAGGAGAAGATAAAGGAGCCTGAAGATTTCACCTTCATTCTTCTATTTATCTGGGGCAGTTGAGGCTTTAAAAATAAAGCAAGAAGGACTTCAATTAGAAAAAAAAAAAAAGCTTAAAATGATGATGACATAGTAGAGGAAAACCCTGCCATATAACAGGAGGCTGGAAGTTAGGAGAATGTTAGGAAGTTAGGACAATACATGGAAACCTAGAACCAACAGATACAGAAACAACAAAAAGTTCTCCCAGTCCCAAAACCAAAAAACAACCCCAATATATTCTGAAGAGGAAGAAACTGGCTGTTTGCTCTGTCTTGAATAATTGTGTAAATCTAGCTATCAAAGAAGAGATTATCCAGTGAGGTCAAATGAAATAGGATGGTGCAAGTTGACAGGGAGCACATGAAATAAAATTTATAAACAACTTTACAAAACTTAAAGGGTGATGTGATTTTTGGGGTTTTTTTTGGGGGGGGTGGAATTCTGCAAAGCCAATGAAGTGAAAAAAAATCTCACATTATATGCAATGTTTCACACTCATGAACCCCCACTTCTACAAAGGAATATAGGGAAGTGTCTTATCTTTGTTCTTTGAAGCCAGGCTTGTTCTTTATAATATATTTGTGCATGTTCCACAACATTCAGGTTTGATTTCTTTGTGGTTTTTATTTTCCCATTGATATTGTTAAAGTGCAACATACTTGCTGTTATTCTTATTACATATTACTTTAGCTGACCTGAAGCTTACTTTCATCTTCTATAATATGAGGGGGCTGAGTGAGATGATCTTTATGATGTCTCTCACCCCTAAATATGAGTCTTTGAATTCATTCTTAGCTCTAGGGAGTATAACTAGGAGTAATGACTAGAATTTGCAGAAACAAAAAATTGGTCTTCATGTAAAGAAAAACCTCCTAAAAATTAGAACTATACAAAAGGACAACCTCTCTTACGTGGAGGTCAAAAACATCACCACCATCATTACCAACATCTTTCACCAAAAAAAAAATAAAATGAAACAAAATAAATGTGAACTCTAATACCTTAAGAATGACTTTGTCCTAAGTTTTCTAGCAAAAAGTTTTCTAGCAAAAGTTCCAATAACCACTCATTATGCATTGTGTGGAGGGGATTCTCAATCTGACACAACATGGACCAGATGAATTCTGCATAGTATCTTCCAATTCTGAGATTTTGTGAAAGATGGTTCCAATTCAGATATGTGTTGGACTCAGCATCTCAAGTCCTTTCCAAGGCTAAGACTCTGGGATTCTACTCAAGGATGAGCTGGAACACCAACAGCCTGGCCCCACAATGACAGAAATATTCCCCTGTGCTAGATCATAATGTATTTGTGAACTCTCTACCCTATTAAAGCACCAGCTTCTCATGTGTGGGACCTGCCCCTCACATAAGAGAGTACTGCCCTGTTGACACAGATCATTTTTGACCTGGCTGCTTTCCATCTTCAGTGAAGAATCATTTGCATAATGGTGTTTTCCAAAGGAAAGAACACTGGAAAGCTTGTGCTGGCATCTTTTAGGTATGTATTTCTATCCATGAAATATAAACTGGCTAGACTTGTCTTTTTCTTATCCTCAACTGATCAACCAATAAACAGTTTATTATGTTCCAGAAATTGTGCTGAAGACTGGAAATACAAGGCAAAAATAGTTCCTTAAGGAGCTTACAACTTATTTTAGTTTTTGTATTGGGATGGGTGGCACACAAATGTATACTCATAATAGTAGATGTATATACACAATTTGTACACATATTAGTAGATATCATATAGATACATATGAAAAGTAAATACTATGTGAATTTTTTAAAAGATATTACCTCCTGAAGGGTTTAGGAAAAGCTTCATATAAGAGGTGGCATATAAATTGAGTTCTAAATTTTGAGGAAGTTATGTATTGTATAAGGTACAGATGAAGAGGGAATATAATCCAGGCACAGAGGGAAAGTTTTTGTAAAAGCATGGATGCTAGAAATAGAATATTGCGAGAAACAATATGAGTGTCAGTTTGTCTGTATTGTAAAGTGTTAGGAGGAGGAATAATATGTAACAATCTTTGAAAGGTGGGATAGAACCAATTGATGCCTTTTTATGTGATCCCAGATACAATAGGTGGCCACTGGGAACTTACTGAGCAGATGGGTTACAAGGCAAAACTTTTGCTTTATGAATATCTGATTGGTAGATGTGTGGAGAATGGACTTAAGCGGGGGGGAGGTGAAGTAGGGAGGTTATTTCTACAGTCGAGGTGATGTGCAATTATATCCTTAACAAGGGTGGTGGTTATGTGAGAAGGGTATGAATATGAGGAATAAGGGTAAGTGTAGCAGCATTGGAAAATGATTGAATATGTGAAGGAACGGGAGCAAATGAACCTGGATGACTAGAAAATTAGTGTTATCCTTCACAAAAATTGGAAAGTTAGGATAAATACATTGCAAATATACACATTTCCCTTTTGATGAGTCCTCTGAGTACTGGTTAGAGGTCAAAAGTATGCTATCCTTTGTCTTCCAAAGTGATCTTTGATCTATTACTGGAGAGAGCATGGCAGACTGCACATGTTCAGTTAATAGAGGTTTGGGGGAAGTTGCCCTGTTGTGATCTGTCCTCAGATAAGTCTGTGGAGTCAGTGTAGAAAAAACTCCTAAGGAAAATATAGTAGCCTTATAACACCTAAGAAGAGTTTAGGTAGAAGTTGATGAGGCAATATAAGGTATTTTAAAATCAAGCAACACTGATTTGTCTTGGAGTCAGAAGATTTAGATTCTAAATCTGGCTCCAGTATTTATTTATGTTGTGATCTTTAGTAAATCACTTTAAGTTTTTCTTATCTTAAATTTTCTGAATTTCTTTCTCTATAAATGGGAGTAGAGTGCTAGCTTCCGAGCCAAGATAACCTGGACTCAAGTGCTTCCTGACATACTGACTGTGTGACGCAGGGCAAATCATGTAACCTCTTGGGGCTCTAGTCACCTAGATCTCCAAGACTATAAATTGAAGGGAAGCTGTCAACTTGCATTGGTAGAGAAAGTACCATGCCAGGAGCTCCATATGCCAAGGAAATCACTGGTTCCCTCACCCCCATTCCTATGCCCGATAGAATTCATGCTATCCATGTCACAGAATTGGTGACAGGAAAGTACTTTGTAACCTGAAAAAATGAGATATACACATAAGACATTTTTCTGATTCTTATTTGTCACAAAATTAATCCTTTACAAAATAGGGCTTTATTTGAATACAATTTTAACACATTAAGGTGGATTTTAAGAATAACAAATATTCTTCTGCTTGTAAAGCAAGGATGAGTATTCCCACAACTAATGCAGACTGCAATGATTTTCACCTTAGTAAATGGTCTTCATGCACACTCTAGCCAAAAAAATATAATTTCCTAGTGGCCAACCTTCTGCTGATGAGAGCCCTCTCTGAATTTAGCTGGGCTTACTCTCAGCCGACAGACACACAATCTGTCACCAGGTCTTGCTTGAAACTTTTCCAGCTTAGTAGGACTTGGCAGGGATTGTGACCTTTTGGTACACGTGGTTTTTGAGACACCAGGTTGTCTCCAAGCTACTGTTAGGTATAAAAGGAGAATTTCAGAGAAGTTATCATTACTTTATCTGACTTTTTCCAATCTTGTTTTAGTATATATCGAAGCAGAATTCTTTCTTTAATCACTTTGCTTAGATAACAACAAGAATTGCTTAACAACAAAAACAGCTCACATTTTCTATTTACAACCCTGTCAGGTAAATAGTACAAATATTTTTATCCCCACTTTACAGATGAGGAAACTGAGACTATGAGAGGTTAAATGACTTATCCAGAGTCACACAGCAGTTAAGTTCTTGAAGTGGAATTCGAACTCAAGTCTTTTGGCTCTAAGTCCAGTGTTCTATTGTCATTCTATCCATGAATATTTTCTACATTCTGAGCCAAAGCTTATAAACACTCTAGCTTAAGATCATAGTGAAGCTATAATTATGAAAATATTGTTACCATTATTCTAGGACTAAAATTCATTCTGTTCAGAGAAAACTAATATGAGTCCACCATTTTTAGATTAGTGACATCTAGGCATAGTGGCTAGAGCTTTGGCCTTAGAGTTAAGATGATTTGAGTTCAAGTCCAAACTGTGATGACTAACTGCCCATTCACTAAATTTTTTGATGTTACACCCAAATCATTGACAACACACTGCAGCTCAAATTCAAATCAGAATTGGTGGGAGATTCATTACCTAGAGTTCCCTTTTTCAATAATAATATGTATGATCTAAAAGAAAAGAAATTTAAAAACAAAAATCTTTTCCAATATAGCCCAAAAAATAAGCTTTGGCCCGGAAACATCATCATAACCCTGTTTATTTTACTTTACCCATTCTAACACAGAACCAATACTGGAAAATCACACTACTTAGGGGAAATCAAAGGTAACACCTTAGATTAAATGCCTGATATTAAGGTTCCCTTCAGCTCTAAAGTTCTATGCTTTTAATCCCAAGATAAAAATGGATAGGAGATCTCTCTACTGGTATGGAGAGTCTGTAGTTATTATTAATACAGCATACCCCTTGCTTGATCTTCTAAACATATTTCATGAAGCAGTTCTTTTATTTTTTTCAATAAGGCATACTCCCTTCTTCCCCACGATGGTTAATCAAAAGCCAGTCACGTCTTCTCATCACATGAGATACTCATTCATATCATTCTATATACTCCACATAGAGTAAGCCATCAATACATAGCAATAAAAATGCCTGCCTATCATATAGGCATATATCTGTAAAACGAGTCTATTTAACCAGAGAATCTCTGAAATTCCTTCTAGATCTAACATTTTATAATATCTGAAATATTCTGACTTATTCTACATCTCTCTATAAATATAGCCCATTTCAAAAGTACTTGACATGCAACAGTAAAATCTTTGTGGGAAGAATCAAAATCAATTAAAATTGTGTTACATATATTGGGTGTATATGAGAATAGTACAGACATCTCACAGTACTCTCCTTTAAATACTCTGTGTCCTAGCCAAAGTAGTCTACTTGCTGACCCCCTTATAAGACTCTCTATTTCTCACCTCTGTTTTTATACAGCTTGTCCCCCTTGCCTAATCTGGCCTTCTTCCTCACTTTTGACTGTTTGAACTGCTAAGTCCCTTCAAGGCTCTGCTCCTGAAAACTGTGAAAACCATTCCTTTATTCTCCCAGTTTATTTCCCAACTTGGCTGATTTTGGCTTCTTGCACATGGCTTAGTGCATTTAATGACTTTTGACAATTTAAAACATAATCACAGAATAAAACTGTAAAAATCAAGGATATTAGAGAACTTATAGAGGATACAGAGGACACATAATAATACTTGGAACGCATGAATTCAAAAGTAAAGATTTCTCTTTTATAAAACTAGGAGTATCTTCCTTTGGTTGCCCAGCAAAAATGTTGTACCAATTTATCTGATTTCAAAGCATGTTTAACAAAATGATGAACGGTATTTTCACATTTTCACTGACATCTTAGCACACAATATATGTCAAGGATGATATAACATCTTTGATTATTTTTTTTAAGTATTCATTGCAGGAGTGGGAGAAGTATTTGATGGCAGCTACTTATTTATCCAAAGCAAAGGGCAGGAGGAGGGAAGGTAGGAGTCTAAATATATGTAATGAGAGTAGGCAGGGATCAACAGTACTTGGGAAAGATATATTATTCTTTTTAGATTTCTTACACCTTTATTTAAGATACCAACTTCAATAACTGCAGTAACTGAAAAGTTCCATCTACTGGCCTTCAGGTGCACTGCAAAACTCAGTATGCCAATTTCTAATTAAAATTTGAGCATACTAATTCATATTCTTTATGGAGTAATCCTAGTATAATCGTCCCTTCAATTATTGAAAACTAAACGTATGTATCTTATTCTGAACATGTATAACACAATATAGCCTATAAGCCAAGGAATCCAAGACTGGGTGAGTGGATAGGTGGAGGAAAGAACAAGAATTCTGTGGCTGCATTCTAGGCTTGTGTTACTGGCACCATTAAATGTATATATTTTTTTAACTCTTATCATGACTACAATTCCTGACTATGTTATTTTAGTATCAAGGGATACTAAAGATATAGTATGATTACAATATGTTTAGACTGAGTACTTTCTTACCATAGTAGCTAAACTCTTCTTAGTAATTGAATGAGGTAATTCTTTAATACAATCCAATTCACATATTTCAGAAAAAATACATACCATTGATTATGTTATATTCTGGAGATGCGAAAACACCACTCAAACAGTCCTTACTCTCAAGGAACTTATTTTGGGGGAGTTTGGGGGAGGGGGGAGAGAGACACAATGAGAGAACATTTCAGGCGTGGGGGAACAGCCAGTAAAAATGTCCAATTAGTAGACTGTCTCATATGAGGAACAACAAGGAGGCCAGTATCATTAGATTGAAGAGTACATGCAGGAGAACTGTAGAGGGGATGTGAGGATGGGATTAGGTCATGAAGTGCTTTGAATATCAAAGAAGATTTTGTATTTGATTACAGAATCAATAAGAACCTACTAAAGTTCATTGGGTCAGGGTAGGGGTTGATATGATTGGATCTGTGCTATAGAAAAAATTACTTTGGAAGCTGAGAGGAAAATAGATGGGAGCAGTAAGAGATGAGGCAGGTAGACTGTAATGGTAATTTAAATGGGAAGATCTTTCCCACTCATTAATATGCCCATGTGACCTGCCTGGGTAACATGGAAATATGAGTCACATGAAGTCTGTGGTGAGAGGAGTTTGCTAATTGGGTGGAACAGGAAGAGGTGGAACAAGAAAGATGGAACAGGCAGAGGTAGAGCCAGAGCAGAGCTGAGGCAAAATTAGTGAGAGAGCAGTCAGAGTTAGGAAGGATGCTGGCAAGAAGGCAGCTGGTGTGAGTGAAAGAGCTTGTTTGAGATTTTGTTTAAGGGAACTGGTTTGTGGGAAGCCTACCAGGGAGAAGCCTTGGGGATGGTATCATCCTCTGCATTGTTATTGTGCATAGATTGTGATGAATTCTGAATCCATCTAGGGTCTGAATAAATGTTGTGGTTCTGTCTTCCATGTGGAGTCTGTTGTATTTCGCGATTCAGAATTTCTCTAGGATATTCATGACCACTGTAAGTGCTATGAATATCATATTGGTGCTACATCAACCCACCAACAAGCTTTTTCAATAGTGTAGGAGTGAGCTAATGATGGCCTATACCAGTGGGGTAGCAGTATCAGAAGAGAAAGGAGCATATTTGAGGGATGTTACAAAGATTATTACTAGGGAGTTGCTTGGGACTTTTAAAGGTTAAGTGATTTGTCACTTTTCACATAGCATGTATCTTTCTAGGGGCAGGACTTCAACCAAGACCTTCCTGATTCCAAGGTCAACCTATCTGAGGTTTTCTTTTACTGAAGAGGCATAGAAATCTACTTCCCATTTAACACTGGTCTTAAAAGAATATGGATTTGTAATAGGTAAGTTAATGTTTAACTTTCTTTGAAGACAATAAAGCCTCATTTCAAACTTATATCTATGAAAAATGTAATAGGAATAGTAACTGAACATTTATAATATGCACATTGTAACTGCATCATTGTTTAAATTACCAAGCACTATACAGAGCAATATAAATCATGTGAACTGAAAGTAGAATCTTGAGTTCATTAAATACTGCTTCTATCAAGCAAATCTTCATGCCTAACTGACAATTTCTAAACATGCTTGATTTTGTCTTGCCTTTATATGTGAGCATAGATATTTGCATAAGGATCAGACAGATCTCAAAGGAGAGAACTTGAGTAGGTTTTAGCATGCATATCAATATATACTCTTCTGGTCACGTCCACGCAGGCAGATGCTCCAGAGAGCTCTCCAGTATCTCTCTGGTTAACCCAGGATTTTTTTTCTGCATAGAATCTAATGCAAATTCCAAAGGTTACTACTGAAGCTGAACCAGCACTCTTTTCAGGCATCTATTCTGAAACCTGAACTGCTTGCATAGAGTTGAAAATGTTTGCATCCAGGGAATTTCTACTGTCAGCAATGATTAGGTAAGATTAGATTGCATCTTAAAATTTCACTTTTGGTCTCATCACTTACTAATAAGGTGTATTTGTGAAAGCTTTACCTGTAGCTGGGAACTGATATTAAAAAAAAAAAAAACCACAGATGAACATTTCATCAATAAGTTAAAGTATTATGGTACATAGGCCAAGATATGAAGTGGGCAAACTTTGCCTCTGTTGCAGGGGTTCTTATTTTGTGTGTCGTGGACCCATTTAGCAACCTGGTAAAGTCTGTGGACCCTTTCTCAGATTAGTATTTTTAAGTGCATAAAATAAAATAAAAAGGATCAAAATGTAAACAGATTTTATTGAAATGTAATTATTATTTTTTTTAATTTTATGAACCCTATGTTAAGACCCCCTGCTTTCCCATCCTTTTCAATGTCATTTTTCATCCTTTTGGTCCCCTCATTTTGTTCCCTATGCCTTCCTAAGAATCCCTTTTCTTGTGCCTGAGAGAAGGGTAGTCTCTGTTCTCAATGCCTAGAATATTCTCCTTCCTTTCTCTATCTCTTAGCTTCTTTGTCTTTCTTTATGCTTCAGCTTAAATCTCCCCTTCTGCAAAAGGCCTTTCTTGGCTCCTCTAGCAGTTAATGTTATCCCCTCTAATATTACCTTCCATCTTAAAAGACTGTCTTGCATCCTGGGCCATCTCCAGTCATCCTGATGAATATCTGGTCACTGGATTCAGATGGCTCTAGAGAAGAAGTGAGGCTGGTAACCTGCACAGCCCTCCCTCACTCACTCAAAACAAAGTCAAGTGCAAGTGTCATCATTTCTCTGATGGCATGGTCTTCTTTGGCAATGAAGAATGAACACAAGAACAAGACCTTCCATCTACTCTGAATATATCTTGTACAAACCTAGTTATTTTTTGTCTTATTCCTTAGACAGCATGATTTTTGTAGAGAAATGTGTTTGCCTTACAAGAACTTAATACAGGGCCTGGAACACAGTAATCACTGAGTAAATGTTTAATGAATGACTGGTTTGTATCTCCTGTGCCTAACACTATAGCTTGAACATAGTAGGCATTTAAGAAATATTTGTTGGTTGAATGATAAATTTATTGTCCTTTTTCCTTCATTTTTTCCATGTTTATTATTTATGTGCCCTCGAGGATAACATACATAGTTTGCCCATCAGTAGATATATCTAGGGCACACAATACAGATGGATAATGAGCCAGGCCCAGAGTTGAATACTAAAAGGGAGGGCTGGATTGCCTCCAGAAAATTTTAAAGTTCCCTTCAAAGCAAAGGCCCAATTTTTTAATCCTATCAATAACATTCCAACCAGTATTCAATCAGAATTGTTGTATGGTAGTGAAACATGAAACACAGGTGGAGCCAAGATGACAGAGTAACAACACTGACATTTTAGAGTGTTCCCACCAAGTCTAGCCAAATACCTGTAAAAAATGTCTCTAAACAAATTCTAGAGGTACAGAACCCACAGAATGACAGAGTGAAGCAAATTTTCAGCTGAAGACAGCCTGGAAAGTCACCAGGAAGTGCTTATTATGCCACACTGGAAGCAGAGAGAGTCCAGTGTGGGCCATGAGTGCATAGAGGGGACCTGAGCAGGCCTTGGGGAGACTGAATCTCTTGCACCTGTGAGAGTTTCCAGACTTCAGGATCCCAAAACACCAAGGACAAATTGGGAGGTCAGTGGAAAAAGCTGTGGGACCAGTGTAGGAGAGTGCGGTGGTCTGGCCCCAGCCCCAGGGTGGCAGAGGGTGAAAGGGGTGGAGGAACCCTCGGCATTCACAGCAGCACCAGGGGCAGAGACAGTGATGTTTCTGGAGCTCCAGACCCAAAGATTGTGGGGAGAATCAAGGGGCTAACAATATACCTCCCACCCCTACTGGAAAAAGAGAACTACCTTGACAAAGAGGTCAAAAGGCAAATAAATGGCTGGGGAAATGAGCAAAAATCAGAAAAAGAATCAGACTATAGAATTCTACTTTGGTGACTAGGAAAACAAAAGCATGCAAACAGAAGAAAACAAAGTCAAAGCTCCTTCATCCAAAGCCTCCAAGAAAAATATGAGCTGGTCTCAGACAATGGAAGAGTTCAAAAAGGATTTTGAAAATCAAGTAAGAGAAGTAAAGCAAAAATTGGGAAGAGAAATGAGAGTGATGCAAGAAAATTATGAAAAATGAGGCAACTGCTTGCTAAAGGAGACCCAAAAAGAATGCAGAAGAAAATAAAACTATAAAAAACTGGAGTAACCCAAATGGTAAAATAAATCCAAAAAGCTGATGAGGAGAAGAATGTTCTAAAAAGCAGAATTGATCAGATGGAAAAGGAGATCCAAAAACTCACTGAAAAAGTAATTCCTTAAAGATTAGAATGGAGCAGATGGAAAGTAATGACTTTATGAAAAATCAAGAAATTGTAAACAAAAATCAAAAGAATGAAAAAAATAGCAGACAATGTAAAATATCTCATCAGAAAAACAACTCTCCTGGAAAACAGATCCAGGAGAGACAATTTAAAAATTATGGGACTACCTGAAAGCCATGATCAAAAAAAAACAAAGACCCTAGACATCATCTTTCATGAAATTATCAAGGAAAACTGCCCTGATATTCTAGAATCAAATGGTAAAAAAAATGTTGAAAAAATTCACCAATTGCTTCCTGAAAGAGATCCCAAAAGAAAAACTCCTAGGAATATTGTAGCCAAATTCCAGATTCCCCAGATCATGGAGAAAATATTGCATGCAGCAGAAAGAAACAATTTGAGTATTCTGGAAATACAATCAGGATAACACAAGATCTACCAGCTTCTACATTAAGGGATCGAAGGACTTAGAATATGATATTCCAGAAGTCAAAGGAGCTAGGATTAAAGCAAAGAATTACCTACCCAGCAAAACTGAGAATAATACTTCAGGGGAAAAAATGGTCATTCAATGAAATAGAGAATTTTCAAACATTCTTCATGAAAAGACCAGAGCTGAATAGAAAATTTGACTTTCAAATACAAGAATCAAGAGAAACATGAAAAGGCAAACAGGAAAGAGAAATTGTAAGGGACTTACAAAAGTTAAACTATTTATATTCCTACATGGAAAGATATTATTTATAACTCTTGAGACTTTTCTCAGTATTTGGGTAGCTGGAGGGATTATATACATATAGATAGAGGGAACAGGGTGAATTGAATAGGGAGGGATGATATCTAAAGAAATAAAATTAAAGGATGAAAGGAATATATTGGGAGGAGAAAGGGAGAAATGGAATGGGGCAAATTATCGATCATAAAAGAGATAAGAAAAGCTTTTTCAATGGAGGGGAAAAGGAGGGAGGTGAGAAGGAAAATTGAAGCTTACTCTCATCACATTTGGTGTAAGAAGGGAATAACATACACACTCAATTTGGTATGAAAATGTATCTTACACTACAGGAAAGTAGGGAAGAAAGGGATAAGTGGATTGTGGGGGGGGGTGGAATGATAAAAGGGAGGGCAAATGGGATGGGGGGGTACTTAGAAGTAAACACTTTTGGGGAGAGACAAAGTCGAAAGAGAGAATAGAATAAATGGGGGACAAGATAGGATGGAGGAAAATACACATTACTTTTATGGAAGTCTTTTGCATAACTACACATGTATAACCTATATTGAATTGCTTGCCTTCTCAGTGGGAATGGGTGGGGAGGGAGAAAGGGAAAGAAGTTGGAACTCAAAGTTTTAAAAATGAGTTTTAAAAATTATTTTTACAATAAGATATACAGGGAAATAAGATAAACTGGTAATGTGGTATTGAAATCTATCTTACCCTACAAGAAAACAGAGGAGATAGGGATAAGGGAAAGGTAGGGTGTGACAGAAGGGAGGGCAGATTGGGGAAAGGGGTAATCAGAATGCCTGGTGTCTTGGGGTGGAGGGAGGGGAGGGATAGGGAGAAAATTTGGAACTCAAAATCTTGTGGAAATGAATGTTGAAAACTAAAAATAAAAAAAAAAGAAACATGGAACACAACAATTCCCAAAGAATTAAAAAAGGATTTTCACACAGAGGGCACTGGAGCGGTTCGGAGTGAGTATAAAGAGTCTATAACCAAAGAGTAATCTCAAAGAATAAGGGTAAAGGATTTCATTAAGGAAATACATGATAGGGAGAAAAAGTGGGTTGATCATCTGATAAGGACAATGGGAAAATGGCAGATAGCCAGATTCGCTAGCATTCCCTGGAGATTGGAGAAAAGGGAGATGGCCCCCAGCACATCAAATTGAGTTCCCTAGGGTGAACTTATAGGAGGACATGGATAATAATCACACAGGTTGAGTTGGCATGGATCATTGGAGGCAACTTCCAATTTGCTGAAATCACAGGATCATTTTAATTTATTTGAGGTTGACAATGCTCTTGGGCAAGACACACAAACTGTTGGTTTTCTCATCACTACAGTAAAGGGATTTGGTTAAATGACCTATGAAATCTCTTTACCTTTAAATGTATGATCTTATGACCCAAAACTCTTATCAAAGTCACATCTCCTCAGAGTTGTGATTTTATCTAGATGACACAGTAGATAGAGCATTGGGCTTGGAATCACATTTAAATGTGCCTTTCTGTAATTTCTATTCATTGCTCCTAATTCTCCCCTTTGGAGCCAGAAAAAAAAATCATTCAATCAATAAACATTTAATTAAATATCTACTACATGTCAGGCACTGTGGCAAGTGCTAGAGATGCAAAAAGAGCCAAAAAACAGTCAAAAAGCTCACAATTTAATGATGAAGACAACAAACATATATATACAAACAAGCTACATATAGGATAAATAGAATATAATTAAAAGAGGGAAAGCACTGGAATTAAGAAGGATTGAAAAGGCTTCCTCTAAAATATGGAATTTTAGTTGGGACTTGAAGGAATCCAGGGAATCAAGTAGATGGAAATGAGGAATAAAAGCATTCCAGGCCTGGAGGACAGTCAGTGAAAATTCATGGAACTTTGAAATGGAGTGTCTTTTTTCATAGAAGAGGAAGAAGATCAACATCATTAGTTCAAAG
This sequence comes from Notamacropus eugenii, assembly GCF_028372415.1. NCBI lineage: Eukaryota > Metazoa > Chordata > Mammalia > Diprotodontia > Macropodidae > Notamacropus > Notamacropus eugenii. The sequence goes on along the minus strand of NC_092875.1, from coordinate 133,797,720 downwards.
AGTGTATTTTGGGGAGTAAAGTATAAGAAGACTGTTAATGTAGGAAAGGGCTAGGTTATTATGGGCTTTGAACGTCAAACAGAGGATTTTGTCTTTGGTCCTGGAGGCAGTAGGGAGCCATTGCAGTTTATTGATTGGGGGACAGGGAGGTTATGTGACATGGTTGGATCTGCACTTTAGCAAAATCACTTCAGTGACTAAACGGAGGATATGTTGCAGAGGAGAGAGACTTGGGCAAGTAGACCCACAAGCAGACTTTTGAAATAGCCCAAGTGTGAGCTGATAAAGGACTGTACCAGAGTGGTGGCAGTGTCAGCAGAGAGAGAGGAATGTATTCAAGAGATGTTGCCCAGGTGAAATTCAAAAAACTTAGTAAGAGATTGAACTAGGGGAGTATGAAAGTACTATATTACTTTACAATAATATATAAAATAATGAAGGGAAGGTTTAGTGGAAAAGATTATGAGTTCCATTTTAAACATATTTTGGTTAAGATGTTTAATGGACATCTGGTTTGAGATGTCTGCAAGGCAGTTGGAGATGCAAGATTGGAGGCCAAAAGAGAGATTGGGGCAGGATAGCTAGATGTGAGAGTATCAGAGATGATAATTAGATCCATAGGAGATGATGAGATTGCCAAGTAGAGTTGTATAGAGGGAGAAGAGAGAAGGTTCAGGACTCCTCTTAGGAGTCTTCCAATTAGGGTGCATGATCTGGATGAATATCCAGCAAAGGTGACTGAGAATGACTAGTAAGATAGGTAGAAAAAGAACCAGGAGAGGATAGTTTTCTAAAAACCTAGGGAAGAATATCAGAGAACAAGAGGGTGATTGGAGAGGCTACACAGAGGAGGGGTAGAAAAATTGAGAAAAGGCTTTTGGCTTTGGCAACTAAGTGGTCATTGATAACTTTGGAGAGAGTAGTTTTGGTGGAATGATATGGTTGGAAACCAGATTGTAAGGGGTTAAGAAGAGAATGAGAAGAGAGAAGTTGGAAGCACCTATTGTAGTTTAGCCACAAAGGGCAGAAGAGATATAAGATAATTGTTCACAGGGATAAAAGGATTAAGTGAAGATTTTTTAGAATGGGGTATACATGGGCATGTTTGTATACAGTAGGGAAGCAGCCAGTAGATATGGAGAGATTGAAAATAAATGGCAAAGTAAGGGTAACAGATGGGATAATTTATTGGAGGAGAGAGGAAGAAATGGGATTGCTTGAATAGGTAGAGGGGTTAGCCTTGGAAAGGAGAAAGGCCACTTCATCTAAAGCTTAATTCCTCATTTTGATAACAACTCTTTAAATATTTAAAGGTAGCTATTATGACCCAATTAAGTCTTACCATATATCACTAGTTCCTTTAAGTGATTTTCCTGTGGCACAGAACTGGGGACTCTTAAGCATCCTGGTTGTTGATACATAAGTTAAGCTGAAACAAATATTCTAATTGTTCATAATACCAATGAAGACAATTGTCAGTTAACAAATATTTAGTAAGTACTTATTATATGCCACACACTGTGCTAAGTTGCCCACATACTCCCTTTATTCCTTCTGACCATATTTCTATTTTTACATAGCTGTAAGAATGGACTATTAAATAAGTTGAACATTTTCTGGTCTCTTTATCCTATACAATATTTAATTAGTGTCAGAGTCATATCATGCCATTTGGGGGCATTATCCAATCTGGCAATATTCAAGCCTTAGATAAAAATCACCCCCATTCTAATTACTTACATTTTTTTACATGTCTCGTACATATTTCTAGGCCCTAATTATCCTATGTATCTCTACCCATATAAGTGTATCAACCATTATGGATAGTATTTTATTAGCTTCATTACACAGAGGGGTTGTCCTTTGTCCTTGAAGAGGACCAAAATGGCATCACTATGCTAGAGTCAAGTTACAGTGTGTCCACCTATGGCTGATCAGACCAATATAAGCTTGGAATGCTCTACGACAAGTTGGGCGCAAGTAGTTCATAGGAACATTTGCAGTGGATTCTCTAAATTTGCACATATCACATTCCTTTTGAGCTACTTCAATGCTACTTTGCTCACAGAGCATGCCACCTTATCTGATGATGACATGTCATGCTGGGTAGTCCTGTACCAATGTCTACCATGTCACGCAATCAATTCCAAAGTTCTTTTTTTTTTTTTTCTTAATTTTCATGGATGATTTTATTCTTAATATAAAAAATTAGGATAGCAGGATTTCCCAAGTATTGATTTATATTGTTCACAACCAGCATGTAAAAGTATAGTTTCACACAAAAAGGACTTTTCAATGATTCCCTAAACTGTTTTTCCAATTCTAATAATATTAAACTAAATATAGTAATAATTTAATACATTATGGTTAAATACACACAAAACTTACATATCCCGAGGTACGTAGCAGCACCTACAATCACGTGTGTAGATGCTGGCAGATATTTCCACAAAGAACAAAGTAAATTCTAAAAGCAAATTTTAAAGTACTGACATTTTTACTAAAATTCAGAGTGCCTGCATTTATACTCCTTTAAGTGTTTCAGAATTTAAATCCTTTCTGTGAAGATTAATTTTCCTAAAACTCAAACCATCAGTCTAGTAGGCCCAAAAGGTTTTTAATCAGAACCAAAAAAACTCTCAAATTATCTTAAGTTTTCACGTGGAACTTTGAAAATAAAATTGCTTTTGATATCCAGTGAAAGAAAATAAAACAGTCTTTTGAGAAATCTAATCTTAGGGAAAAAAATATGGAACTCTTTTCCTTTTTTTCCTTAAGAGAAACTGACAGCACTTTAAGAATACAAGCCAACACAGAGTATGTGGCAATCTATAAAATCATTATTTGTCTGAGAATTTGAAAGTAGCCAGGAAATTTGTTTTATGAATCACAAAACCAAAAAGGCTAATGTTTAGATTTCACATATCAAACTGTTATAATATAAAACTTCAGGGGCAAAAAGGAGACCAGAACATAAATACTTAGTTTAAATTGTCTATCACCACAAAAAGACAGGATGATCTGTATGGTTTGCAGGGTATTTTAGCTTCTTTCATGACGTTGTTAAAACCAATGAGCAATTTCAAGTTTAACAAAGTGAGGCAGGCAACTCAATACCTAAATACCACTTTCAGAATCCACAGTCAAAATAAAGGCAGTATTGAAGTGCTGTTCCAATTCCCGTTGATAGTGTCAACTGGATGCAGGTAATAAAGTAATTGTAAGAAGTACTTAAATTATGTCAGGACCTTTCATTTTTAGCAAGGTGAAAAATACATAGCTCCAGTATACACACACTTGTCCTAAATGACAGGGGAACTTTGGAGAACATAAAAGATGTCAGGATCCATAGTTTGCTTCATCAAATGCTTTTCTAGCCCGTTTCAGTTCTTCATTCATAGTAAGCAAGTCTTTAACTCTGGCAAACTTCCTTGGGTCCTTTCGAATCAAGAAGACAATATCTTCCACCTGCACTCAACCTTGTCGCCCAATAGACATTGCTTTGTGAGTCATTTCAGTGATGAATTCTATGACAAGGTCTTCCAGAATATCCACTGACTCAGTGTAAGGATTTTGGTCATCACCAAAGCCATACATCATACACCTCAATTCTTTAGAGAAAAGTCTTTTCCTTTTACCCTGTCCACCATCTGCTCCTCCTCCTACATCTTCAGTATCTTCCTCAAAAGTAGGGTACTCCTCCTCATCAGCCATCCCGTCCCCGGCTCCAACCGTCAGAAATTCCTCCAAAGTTCTTAATAGAAACCTTGAGAATGTTCTTGTATGACTTTTTCTGACCACCATGTAAGTGGTTGCTCTTTGTGAGTTCTCCATCAAGGTCTTTTACACAGATATACATGTATGAGTATTCTCTTGGATTTCTTTGAAATATGAACTAACTTAAATGATTATAATGAGGGATTTTACAATATTTTCAGAGTTCAAATTTCCAGTGGACACGATGGCCAAAGCACCTGTAGTTTGCTTATTGCAAAACAATGCTTTTGCTGTGCTTGTATAATTGTACCCATGTGCTTGTTCCTGCCAAAAATTAAAGCACTAAAATGCCAGTGCTGTATTGAAGATTAATGTCGTTAGACTCCTGTGACTCTAAATTTTAAATAGAAGAAACCCACATTAATGAAATCTGAGAATTTTTTCCAGCTCTACTGCGCATCTTAGCTGTACATTTGCAAAGTTCTTGATTCATGAGACACTCACTCTGTGCAACTGAATTTCATTGGGAGTACTAATTAACCTTTTATCTTATTCCTATTAGCACAGTATATGAATCAGTGCAGATTAAATATGAACATACACATTCCTTTTGGGACTATAAGCTCTCCTCAGTCAAGACCTGTACAAATATACAAAAGAAATTTTTTTTTGTGCTTCCAGAGCTTAGAAGCTTGGAAAGAGGGTCTTTTTAAAAAATACTCTACAACAGACCATCACTACAAATAATATTTTCCACAATCTACTTCCACTTTACTTTTACAGACTTCCAAGACTTATTTCATATGACTCTTCTTCATTCACAAGGAGATATATTGATTACATGTTGATGAACACATACAGTTCAAACAGGACAAGTTTGCATCTTTAATTCATCATCATTAGGAACTAATATGCATTATGCGTACAGTAGACATTACATTTACTAGGTTTCTGGAGTGAAGAGTGTAGAGCAATTCACAGACATAGACTCTTAAGAGCTGGAAGAGACCTGAGAGATCATTTAATCCAACCTCCTCATTTAAAAAGGAAAATGCAGTTCAAAAGAAGCTATGACTTGACTAACATGTCACAGAGAGTTAGTGAAGGAGCCAAGAATAGATACTAGGTCTTTTTTTTTTTTTATTCTGAGACTTGTGCTCTTTTTAGTACAATGGGTCTTGTTCCTGGTCTGACTTTGAAGACTTTATAGTGTAATTACTGAAAACAGTTGGAAAGAAATATCAAGCCAAAAGAACAAAAATCCCTACAGTAAAAAATAAAATATTCTCATCCATCTTTACCTTTAAATAATGACTCTAAACAAATTCTTGAGCAGCAAAAAGCCACAAAGAGAAAGAGTGAAACAATTTTCCAGTGCAAGACCAATTAGAAGGTCAGCAGGAAAGGTCTGTCACATTTGGGTAAAAGTGGAACACAGACCAGAGCTGGCTGTGCTAGCACAGCCCTGGCCCCAGCAAACCAGGAGTGGGAAGGAATTGATCTAGAAGTGTTGAGAATGGTTTTGTTTTACTTTATTTCCTAGCCCATTCCTTCTCTCCAAAACTTCTGAGTTGGGAAGGACCACAAGAGCCACCCAGTTCTATCATTATCGTACAAAGAAAACACTGCAATATACGCTATGGGTGGTTTGGTTGAAGAACATAATTGAGACAGAACTCTCCTTCCCAGGGCAATTCATTCTTTGTTTGGGTAGTTCTAATTTTTAAGACATTTTTCTTCCTTTGAGTCAAAATCTTCAACTCTGATAAGAACACACTATTTGACAAAAATTGCTGGGAAAACTGGAAAAGAGCATGACACAAAAGAATGTTTGTGGTCACTCACAGATCAGAGCACAAACCAAGAGAATAGTAAACATACCTTTCCTTAGATCATACCACCTTGGAAGAACTGAAAACGTATAACTTCCTAGCCTCTGTAAACAGTTGCACAAAATCCCTGAAGCTGTCCACCCAGGAAGCACAGCCCTACTTTAGCAAAGGGTTAAAAGTAAAGGGAAGGTGAGGCGGAGTGAGGGAACATTACTCTCATAAGAACTAGCTCAGAGAGGGAATGGGGGTATAGAAATCTGTCTTACCCTACAGGAAAGTAGGAGGTGAAAGGGATGAGAGAAGGGGTGAGGTGGTGATAGAAGGGAGATATAACACCAATGCAATATTCACAGCATCCACAGCAGCCATGGATTTTCTGGCACAATTCTGAATTGCAAAACACAATAAACTCTCCACATAGAAGACAGAATCAAAATATTTATTCAGATACCAGAAAGCCAAATCCACCATAATCTATACGCAGTAACAATGCAGAGGACAACATCATCCAATATCTCAATGGCACTACAAATGGCAATGAGTACGGGATCATGAAATATCAGACCTCTATTTGAAGACAGAAAGACAGAGAGGGCAGAGGAAGAAATGAAAGTCCTAGGGTAGGAGGATTTGCCCTATTCCTCCCTAGCAAGAGAATGGGCAAAAGGCATAGGGTTTTGTAAAAACTGGGAACCGAGGCTACAGAAGGGAGAACCCAGAGACTTAAAAAGATGTGTGCAGGGAACACCAACAGAACCAGGCAAAAAAATGTGTAGGAGAGGCTAGACCTTGCTAACAACCTATCAAATTATATGTAAAAGCAGAGACTAGTTGTTGGAGGAGAAAATTCAGATGAAAGGGAGTTGGCTGGTTTGCATGAGAGGATTTACGTTCTGTGGCATTCAAATTCCCCTTTAAAAGAGCAAGCTGGAGGATCTCAGGTGGTAGGAGAAAAAGCTGTTATTAGTTTAGCTCACAGAAAGAAGCAAAACAGTAACAAGGGAAAGGATGCATGGGTGGCTTCTCAGGAAGAAGCAAAACAAGAGAATCAGGGGGCCCTCACAGTTTTGGGAGAGGTAACTGAGGATTTCACTCAGCAGGAGGTCATAGACATTTTGAGTCAGTTCACCCAAAACATGGGAGAATCGTTGGTATCTTGGATGGTGAGAATCAGTGAAAAAGATAAATTTCCTGGAGAGAGAAGAGTAAATAGCCAGCAGATTCAAAGTCAGACTAGGCTGACAATAGAATTGTTTACTGCTCTATTGAAAGCAGAGGTAGATTTAGGAAGAAGAGATGGCATGCAACTAATGAACTGTATAAAATGTATTCAAGGAAAGTGGCTTGATTTTAGACTTAACAGGGAAATAAGAGCTGCCCCTACAGATCCTCCTGAAAATATTTTATCTTTTCCACACCTGCAGGGAGAATGGGAGATTGGCCAGGCCCCAGCTCAGACTAAAGAAAGTACACCACTAACCAGAATGATGATCCCCAAACTGCAAATTGGAGAACAGTAAAAAACAGTGATTGAGGCTATTATATGGGTCCATGGACTCCAGAAGCATGGCTGACCCTATATCTACATTGCTTCTGGTTATTGTCTCCTTGTTTCCTTTTGGCTTTTTGTTTGTTCACTTTATTTGTCAGAAGGCTTAGTACCTTCCACCTGCATATACCTGATCACTTAAACTGGATGCCATCTACTGTCCATGACTGTGATGTGTCACCCTTGGAGTTGGCGTTGACCAAGCTCTAGATGCCAGCCAAAGAACTGACCCCTGGAATGGGACCTCTTTGGGCAGGGACAACTCTATATTCAATTTCAGCAGGAAGCAGCTATGGAAGAAGAGAACTTTGACCCTTAACCCAAGATTTTGGGCCCCATTCATTTGAGGGGGGAATGATGGGATATTTTGCTCAAGCCCCACCCTAAGATATTGCTTCATGTGATCTTTATGTGTGATCCCTGTTATATTGTTGTAAAGTTCCGTTGACACCATTTGCCTAAGATATTGTCTTATATGCTTATTTTCTGTTATCCCTGTTAAAATTCTGTTGATACTAGTTGCCTCACCTACCGACCTACATAATGAATATGAAATCTCTTGGGGCCACATGTAATGGTAATTTAAAATGGGAAGATCTTTCTCATTTCTCACCTGCCTGGGTCACATAGAAGCTTGAGTCACATGGAGCCTGTGGTGGGACGAGTTTGCTGAATGGCTGGAACAGGAAGGGAGGAACAAGAAGAGGTGGAAAGGTGAGAGGAAGTTAGTGAGAGAACAGTATGAACTGAAGGATGCAGGCAAGCAGGCAGCTGGCTGTGTGAGAAGGACATTTTGTTTAAGGGAAGTCTGTTTGTGATTTAAGAGACCTGGTTTGTGGGAAGCCTAGCAGGGAGATGGCTTGGGGATGGAGTTGTCCTCTGCATTGTTATTATGTATAGATTATGATGGGTTTGGCTTTTTGGTGTCTGAATAAATGTTTTGGTTCTGTCTTCCATGTGGAGAGTCTATTGCATTTAGTGATTTAGAATTTCACTGGGATATTCATGGCCACCATATGCACTGTGAATATCACATGTATCTAAAGGAGGGCAGATTGGGAGAGGGAGTAGTTAGGACCAAAATACTTTTGTTGGTAGAATAGTGAACTGATTCAGCCATTCTGTAGAGAATTTGAAACAATGCCCAAAGGGCTATTAAACCATGTATTTCCTTTCACCTGGTAATATCACTACTTGATTGGCATTCCAAAAAAGATAAGGAACAAAAAGTAAAAGGGCCTATATATACCAAAATATCTATAGCAGCTCTCTTCTAGTGGCAAAGAACTGGATATTGATGGGATGCTAATCAACTGGGGAATGGCTGAAGGAGTTGTGGCATATGATGATGATGGAATATTATTGTGCTATAAGAAATGATAAGCAGAATGTTCTCAAAAAAAAAAAACCTGGAAAAACTCATATGTGCAGATACAAAGTGCAATGTATTATATACAAAGTAATAGCAATATTTTAAGATGATCAACTGTGAATGACAGCTATTTTCAGCAATACAATGATCCAAGACAACTCTGAAGGACTTATGATGAAAAACACTCTCAGTTCCCAGTGGAAGAACTGATGGTGCCTGAATACAATTTGAAATATACTTTTATTTTACTATTTTTTGGTCTATGTTTATTTTCATGACATGACTATTTTGGAAATGTTTTGTATGACTACACATGTATAATATATATCAGATTGCTTGTCTTCTAAATGGGGAAGTGAGAAAAATTTTTTTTAAAAAAGAATGTTAAAAGTGGTTGTTACATATAACTGGGGGAAAATAAAATGTTAAATAAATTTAAAAAAAGGAAAACATGACACAGTGAAATGTCAGTTGTTAACTCTGGGTCTCTGGCATGTATAATTTAAATTAAAAGTGCTTTGTTTTGTTTAGATTTTACTAATCATTGATCTAATTAATGAATGTGGTATCAACAGCTTAATATAATTAGCCACTATGAATATAATAAATAAACTCTAAGAGCAGTCAGTGGCACAGTAGATAAAGATCTGGGCCTGGAGTCAGGAGAACCTGAAACATTTACTAGTTGTGTCACTTTGGGCAAATCATGTAACTTCTATCTACCTCAATTTCTTCATCTGTAAAATAGGGGTAACAGTAGTAACTACCTTCTAAGATTTCTGTGATGAGATAATATAATTTAAAGTGTTTAGCAGAGTGCCTGGCATATAGTAAGTACAATATAAATGCTAGCTATAATAATAATTATTATTATTAATTCCTTTTTCTTCTTTTACTACTACTACTGCTACCACTACTGCTGCTGTTGCTGCTGCTGCTGCTGCTACTTCTTCTACTGCCACCACTATTACCATCACTATGACCATACCTATTAGACCATATTACTATCTGGCTTATCTTTACTAACAGAGTAAAAGAAGCTGAATTGTTACCAAGAGAGCTTAGAGAGAAACCACCCTAGATTCAAGTAAGGGGGAAAATGAAGGGATCAAAGAATCATAGGTTTAGAGATAAAAGGAAGCTGAGAAGGTATTCAGTCCACCCCTCCCATTTTGCAGATCAGGAACTAAGACCAAAGTAGGAGAAGTGATTTTTGCAAGGTCACAAAAGTAGTAGAGACAGTATTTGAAACAACAGACTCATTTTCCTGTCTATCCTTTCAGTCTGAACATGTCAAATTACATTGAAAACAGGAGCCATCAGTGTCTCAGTGACAGTGTCTTAATGATAGTATCCTGGCATCGATGACAGCTATTTTTGAAAAGTAACATTAATAATATTACTTGCTTCATTAGGATCACTTCTTGTCTCTTGAGACTGATGATGCCCTAAATAATGAAAAGGAACTGGTACTTCTACAGGTTAATCAAAGTGGGCTTGGTTTGTGTTTTTCTTCTTTAGTGTAGTTTCCCATCAAGTAGTTTCTGTAGTTCTTGGTGGTCTGAGAAACAGATCCTGGAATTGGAGGTGGTAGAAGAGAAAACAAGCTTGTGGACACAGCATTTCAATTTGAGCAACTACTTTAGCTTAGCCCTAGAGTAAATGACTTAAAGAAATTAAATAACAGAAGTACGTATTAAAAGCTTGAGGTAGGCACTGGGAAAAATTGGAGCTTGGAGAGTTTACAATCCAACAGATAGGGATTAAGAAGGATCAGTTATTGGAGTATGAGGTGAATCATGAGAGTGTGTTGTCTCAATTCAAAGGAGATTTTCTCCCTTGGATGGTGCAACAACAATGTCAGCTACGACAGTGAAGTTAAGGAGGATGAGAACTGGAAAAAAAAAAAAAAAGCCTTTAGATTTGGGCATGAGAAAGTGATTCATGATTTCTGAGGGAACCAATTAGGTGGGCTGGATAGGAAAAAAAGCTAGAACACAGTAAGTTAAGTTAATGTGATCTCATGTTCATTAAGAAAGGCAGAGATAACAGGAATAAGGAATATATGAATTCAAAAAATATATTAAATATGTTCCAGGAGTAAGTACTGAGGATATAAAGAGAAGCAAACAAGACAATGCTTGTCCTCAAGGAGTTTACATTCTAATTGGGGGGCGGAGCAGCTCATTTGGAGCAGATAGAATTAAAAAGGGAGGAACGTGAAATGCCTGAGTTGAGGCATGCTTTGAAGGTAGCTGAAAAGTGGTGTAATTGTCTGTTTGGGGGAATATAAGGTAAAATTTCATCCACTAGACTCGAGGGTCCCAAGGGCTAGAGTTTGAATTCCAGTGGGAAAAGGAAGCAAAATTTGAACATGTCTGGGAAGTGGTTTGGTAATGATTATCTTAGTATGCTCTGGTCTAATCAGACAGTATTTGGAGTACTTTGTTCAATTTGGGACCTCACATTTCAGGAAAACCATTGGTAAACTGGAGAATTTCTGGGAAAGAGCAATTGACACAGTGAAAGTTCTTGACTTTATGCCATATGTGGATTACTTGAATGAACTAGAGATGTTTTGCACTAGAGCTAACTCAGGTGGAACGATAGCCATGTGCAAGTATTTGAGAGACATTTTCATTACAAAAATCAGACTTGTTTTGTTTTGTTTTATTTTTAGCCTAGAAAGCAAAAAGGGAAATTACAAAGGGGGAAATATTATGCTTGATGTAGGGGAAAACTTCCTGACAATTAGAGCTATCCAGAAGTGGAAAGGGTTATTTCTGGAGGTAGCGGTTCCCCTTCACCAGAAGTTTTCATTCTCTGTGGAAGAGATTTCTTTTCAGTTACAGCTGTACTAGATAACTACTTAGGTCACTTCCTCTTACATACAAATTATTTTGTTGTGCTTGATGACGTAAGTGAATGTATGACAGGCATGGAATTTACATTTGGGTTTCAGGATTCAAAATTCTGGCCACTCTCTAGAATTGCCAGTATCATGTTGTTTCTAAATAGGCTCTGTGAAATTTGGTTATTCAGTATTTTAAGGAGAGAGTGGGTGACTGGGAAGTGGATCCTTCAGACAGGAGGTGGCATGAAAGAGAAGAGAAAGATTAGTATGAAGAGATGATTACGTTAGTATGAATTTAGATGGGTGGTAGAATAAGAATAATATACATGTATATATATACATATATATATATATATATACACACAGAAATACATACATGCATATATGTATTTATAACTTTAAAGTTCCCAAAGAACTTTGATACCTTATTTGAGCTTCCCAAGAACATTTTAAGGAAGGTACTACAAGTATTATTATTATTGTTTTACAAATATGGAATATGAAAATCAAAGACTTTTCTATGAACACTGTTAAAAGAAATCTTGGTTAGGATTTCATTCTAGTGAATAAGGCCAACTCAGGAAAATAAAAAAAAGTGAGTTTATCGTAGCACCCAAGGCAAAATCCTGTTGTATACCACTGGAGGACAATTTCAAACTACTCACTACTTTCATAGACAACTTTCTTAAAAAGAGCAAGATGATTCTGACAGGTACATGCTTCTAAATGGGGATATACTAGTATTGTCTTAGTCCCTCCCTTATCACATCATCATGAAACCCCCTTTTCCTACAAGTGGCCTGGCTCATACTTAAATTTTTAAATAAAGTTTTAAAACGGAGTCACTAGATTATCTCAGCACAAATAGCTGCTTTCATATATCACACCGCTACTAATTATCAGGGGAGGAATTCGAACTCAGCTGTTACTGACTCCATGTCCAGGTATGTTTCTAGTGCAACTATGGTTCCATAAAGATCTCTAGTGTATGCTTTTTTTTGTTTTATTTTTTTTTTTGAATTGTGGCTGGCTAAGCATGTTTATAGGTAGAACACAAGGATTCAGTAAAAAGGGAGAGAATGAAGGAAGGTGAAAGAAAAAATTAAACAATGAAGTAAGTCAAAAGATTTGCTATTAAGAATTCAGAAGCGGCAATGTCTAGATCATCTCATCAAGTAGGTCATAATGAAGTCATTCTTATAAAACACTGAAATAAAGTTTCACTGTTGATTTGATTTTTCAAAAAGACCCTTAATATTTAGGTTTCTACCAAATAAGATACACCCATATGAACTGCAAACTTTTGAGTGAACAACATTAATGTAATTAGGAAAGAAGAAGCATTTGACTAGGAAAATTTTCTTCTATGAAATATGTCTATTAATGGGGGGGTGAGGAAAGGAATGAGTGAGAGAGAGAGAGAGAGAGAGAGAGAGAGAGAGAGAGAGAGAGAACAGAAATATACAGAACCAAAAATCATTCCCTAAGGTATAAGGATAAACATTCCAAGGATTTGAAAAGAAACTTAGCAAAAAAAATTGCAAACTCTTAAAGATTATATCAAAAAGTGCTTCAAATGACTAATATTAAAAAAAATTTAAATTAAAATAGCCCTGAGGTTTCACCTCACACCCAACATATTGGCAATGATGACCAAAACTAAGGACAGTCAGCATTGGAGGAGTTGTGGAAATATGGGCACATTAATGCATTTTTGAAGAATCTATGAATTAGTCCAAATAGAAAACAATTAGGAATTGTATAAAAACTAGTGGACTAATTGTAAAAAGACTCTGGGAAACAAGGTGGCACAATGCATAGAGCACAAAGCCTGGAGTCAGAAAGACCTGACTTCAAATCTGGTCTCAGACCCTTACTAGCAGTGTGACTTTGAGCAAGTAACTTGACACTGTTTGCTTCAGTTTCCTCATCTGTAAAATAAGTTGGGGAAGGAAATGGCAAGTCACTGTAATAACTTTGCCAAGAAAATCCCAAATGAAGCCATGAAGAGTCAGATATAACTGGAAAAAAAAAAAACAACTGAGTAACAACAACAAAAAACTTAAAACCTCATATCCTTTGACCACTAATAGGCATATCCTCCAAAGGGTCTGGTGATTAAAAGAATGATTTCATATGCATCAAAATGTGCATACCCCTCTATAACACTATATAGAGGTTACTGTGATTAATAATACAAATTTCAGGTTCACATGGAGATTTACCACCACAACAATTATAGTTACAAACTCCTTCCAGTGTTTCTAGTGGCTTCTTGACTCCTAATATTTCAAAGCAATTTGCATGCTTTGGTGCATGGTAAGAGCTGTGAAAGAAAGGTTTTTAAAACCTCAAACACTGAAAGGTTTAGGAGAAGGTTCTGGCAGTATGTAAGGAATATTGCATGTACATGCGGTAAGGAAGAAGTAAATAGAATTCAGTCACCCTGACTTAGCTAGGAGTAAAGGCTGAGGACCCTCTATTGTAAAGGACAATGGAATGGGGATGTTTCAGGTGCCTGACTAGTTATTCTTTTGTGAACCAGTCAGGCTGAACTGTAAGGCTAAAAACTAAACTGAAATGTGGTAAAGGCAGTCTCCTGCTACAAGAACAATATCATTTCCCGAACTACCAGTTATTAAGGCAGCAGAAATAGTTATGGAGCTTTAATAGATGGAAGCAACAGAGACAAAGTGTAGTAGGAACAGAAGGGTGAAAAGCTTTTGATCCCTTTTATGAGTGGATAGGCAATATGGATGCAGTAAAGAATTGCTTAGAAATCAAAGAGCTTTGAGAAGCAATGAAGAAGTAGCAAGGTCATAGTCATTGTCAACTATTAGGAGATGGAGCCATACAGATTCAAGAAGAAAAAGTATTTCGTGTGTGATAAAAGGAAAATTACATTGAAGCCTAAACCTCTCCCTTGCTTCAGACAATGAGTTTCCGGGGTTTTTCTTATGAAAAAGGCTCTACACTATTAGTTACTGGCTTGGTGAGTTTCTGTTAAGTGATACTCATTTGTGTATGGGGAAAGAGGGGTGATAAAGATTATATTTTCTTGTGTGCTTTACTATTATGACTTCAGGGCAGTTAAGAGGTGCAGTGGATAGAACACTTGGCTTCAAATCAGTAAGACTCATTTTCATGTGGTCAAATCCAGCGACCCTGGGCAAGCCACTTAACCTCGTTTGCCTCAGTTCCTCATCTATGAAAAGAGCTGGAGAAAGAAATGGCACACCCCACTAGGATCTTTGCCAAGAAAATCCCAAAATTGGGTCATGAAGCCTTGGATACAACTTAAATAATTCAATAACCATTACAAAAAAGAATTCTGATTTAAATATATACTTTGATATTTGATTTATAGTTCCTTTTTGATCTATTAGTACCAGAGATCCTGGTGAGTAGCCTGAACTGAATGCTATTCCTACATTTCAAAAATCCATAAGAATTCCAGAATGAATTGATCATATTAAACAAATTTGGGGTTTCACAAAATCCTATATGCAAAGTATATAGAGAATAGATCATATGTATAAAAGAGTTTTACAGAAATTGCTACCAAAATAATATTTATATTTTAGGAAATAACATGAAACTCATTCATTCATTACCTACTCAACTAACATAAACTGCTGTAGGTAGAATCCTTTCATAGTAAAGTATTTAGTTTTGCTAGTAATACCCTAACCTTTCAGGATGTGCCCATGTGTCTTATTTTGGTAACATTCTTCACTGAAGGGGACTATAAATTTGAATTCACCATATTCTATAATCCTTGAATCATTGCAATTCAGAAACAGTTTTATTCTAGTTTACCTAGAACTAATTTTTTTCCAATTATTTTTTATACTTTGTTTTATAAAAACACCTGAAACTTTTGTGGCAAAAAATAGATAATATTATTTTCCAAGAAAGGCCCCTGGCTTAATATGGTATTTTAGAAAATCACTGTAACATTCAGTACTGAGGTAAGAAGCTGTTTTTTCCTGTTTATTTTAAAATGCCAAGTTTGCTCATCCTTGCATCTGATGAGCCTGGAGAGCTGTAGTTATCTCCCCAGTGAATTCTAAAGCTCTCCTCTCTTTAAAAATAAGTTCTTC
Source organism: Notamacropus eugenii (assembly GCF_028372415.1). NCBI lineage: Eukaryota > Metazoa > Chordata > Mammalia > Diprotodontia > Macropodidae > Notamacropus > Notamacropus eugenii. The sequence continues at coordinate 133,782,293 of NC_092875.1, read as the reverse complement.
TGAAAGAACAACATTTGAGTGCTTAATACATGGGGTTTACAAGTCTGACACAACGTCATTTGTATTACCTTATAGGCATTACACTACTAGATGATCTGCTGATATTTTATAACCTCTTCTAAACCAAGATCCCTTGGATCTTACCTTCTACTCTATAGGCCCTATGCAACATGAGTGTTCCAAACATTTAAATGAGGATGATAGATCATTCTTTTTCCAAGAGAAAATTTTAAAAATAGCCATTTCAATCTGAGTCATATTTATGTAATATTATATATATGCACACATATATATTTCAAAAATAGTTTTCTTGTTGAGATGACAAATTGCCTGCCTATCTTGTATGACTATAGCAAAAATATGCAAAATAATAAAAGGCTAATTCAGCAAATTCTGTCAAATAAGAAATTAATTTACTTGGAGAAGGAGCAGGAGGGGAGAATTGGTCAAATCTATGAGTTGTATACTCAAGTCATTTGTTCAAAGCATAAATTTATAGAGTTAAGATAATTTTTGCCCTTTAAAAGTTACCTGAATTTTATCCTGAAATCCTTTGCCAGGTGGTAGCACTTATCAAGTGCTTCATATATGCCAGGCACAGTGCTAAGCTACAGGGATGCAAAGAAAGACAAAAGCCCCTGATATCAAGGAACTCACACATGCTCATTAATGAGACAAACATGAAGGTACCTTGAAAGATGGAAGGTAATATGGAAGGGGAGGGTATTAGCAGCCCAGGGAGAGAGGAATTCACAATTACTTGACAACACAAATTCTAGGGATGGACATTATTTTGCTGAAATGTTTTTAAGTCAATTCTAAGTGGTTTTTATCTATAGATTTGTTAATAAATGCCATCTTCCACGAATATTATTTGTTCTTTTAATGCCCACACACCTGAAACATTCTCTCTATACCTTTTCTAAAGAATTAAAAACTTAAAAAATAATAATAATATATGGTGATAGTTGGAGTCATAAAGGACTGATTTCAGAATCAGGAAGACTTACATATACTGCCTCTTACATATACTGACTTCATTACCCTCATTGAGACATTTAAGTTCTCAATGACCTCCCAGTGACTGACTAAATCTGTGTGTATATGAGCACATATGTGTGTTGGTGGGGGGAGATGGTTGAGCGTGCGCATGTACATGTGTGTTTGTATGTATATGTATGTATATGTATGTATATAGTATAGAACAGGCAGCATAGTCTTTTAGAGGAAATCTCTGAATATTGTTCTTATTAACTCCATTTCCTGCAACTAACTCTGAAATGTTTTAGGTGTGGGGATTAAACTTCTCCAAACCCTCCCCGCAAACCTCTCTATTACCATCACTTTTGTATGAGTCACAATCAGCCTCTGACTAATGAGTACTCCAAAATTCTAAGGGATTTATGTTCTTTTCCCTGTCTATTCAATGGCACAGGTTGCAACCTATTCCTGCTTACCCATTCTGTGCAATGTTGGCCCTTTGATCTGCGTGGGAGAATGGAGTCTCACCCTCCTCATTGTTACCCAAACAAACGCTGATCCACTGCTACCAACAGGCAGATGAATAGAGTAAGCCTGGGAGTGGCAGAACCCTCAGACATTCATTCCTTCTTTGAGCCTAGCTCTCACAGTCATCATCTGGGGAAACAATTTCTGTATGAATGAGGCCAGCCAGATCTAACAACTGTCAGCCAATTGTCACATACAAGGCAGGCAAGCCAGCCTTGCTGAAGCAGCAAGGCAACCTGAAGGAGAGAAAAGGAGGCAATATGTGCCAGACAAGTCAAACCACCATCATTGCCTTGACTACCATCTTCCCTCAGACCTTAATGGAGACAATCCCAAACCCTGAAACCAAAAGCCTTGGATGTAGCAATGCTTCCATCCCAGTGCCATCATTCTGGGAAAAGACATTCCTGGAGATATAGCCTCTCAATCGCCTCTGTAGATACTATAGCCAAAGCTACTGACAAACCAGAAAAAAAAGTTCTTGCCATCAAATACATTAGCTAAGTGGTTCAATATCAGAGAATGTCATGATTTTATTAGTGAAAATAAAATTAAAGAGAAGAAAATGGCATCTGATTTGCCACTGCAATTTAAGGACCATGGGACTTTCCCACCCAATTTGCAACATAAATCTTCTATATTTATCTTCTCCCATTTGAATGCCGACTCCTTGAAAGTAGGCACTCTCTTGCTTTTCTATTTGTTTCCTCAGCACTTAGCACAGTGTTTTGAGCAGAAGTAAGAGGTTGATAAATTCTTCTTTTATTCATTTCTTTCTCCCTAAGTTTACCATAAGGAATCCACCCAATATGCTATGGTCATACTCACATTCTTTTGATATCATAGAGATCTAACAGAGCATGTGGGTTATCCTTGGATTATTCCTCGTTCTCCCCACATGACCAGTCAATATTCTTTTTCAGGCATACATTTCTTTGATTCCATCCTTTACAATGCTTCTCCTTTAGGATTCCTGTTTCACAATGCATTGCAGGTGACATATCCACTATATGTTTCTTTAATACCTCTTACATGATTTTTCAGCTTCAGTGTTTTAGGGACTATTGCTCATTTCTAAAGAGGTCCTTTAAAATTAGCCTGCTGAAAGTCATAGGTTATATCAAGCTAGACTAACATATAACACTTAAAATTACTTTGTAATTGGCAAGACCGATTCCTAACAACCCTTTAAAATTTGTAGTGCAAGTATTATTGCCTCCAGTTTATAGATGAAAAAAATTTTATATTAATAGATTCAGTGACTTGCTCACAGGTTCACATAAAGAACAGCAATCATTTCCTACAGTATGTTTTTTTTAGTTGTGAAATAACATTTCTTCCTATACATAGCAAGACCTGGGTATACTTGATAAATATATTATACATATATATATATATATATATGCCATTTAATTCACTCCTTTTTAATACTGTTCTGAATAGATAAAATAAATAGATTATCCAATGCAGATATTTCTATAAGTAGGCATCACATTTTAATGCAGCTAATGAATATGACCATATAAATCCTATTTTTTATTCTTACAATGGATGCTTTGATACACTAAGTAGCCATCTGGCCAGTAGAGGGAGCCCCGGTCTTATTCCCATGACTAGCACCTCCTAAATACTGGCATTCAGTTACGAACACCAAAACTGTACTCTCTTAGACTACCCTCCAAATATATGGAAGCAAATATCTCACACTTAAAAATAAAATGAATCACTTAGAATTACAAAATATTACAAACATTTTGGAAGTAATATATCTAATATATGTATACACACATATTTTTAATTACTTAAAATTAGCATTTTCATTTCATCTCCATCAGGATTAGCTAATACTTATAATAGTTACTTTGAAGCTACACCAAATCCTCCAATCTTTCCATAACACTGGAGAAAAAGATATTGGCTGGGATTAGACATGCACAGATGGTATTACTATACTCAGTGCCTTCATACATACGTAACACCTGCTGCTAATTTTCACTCTGGTTTACTCTCTGAAATTTTTCTTCTTTTGATTCTTTGGAAGAAGAAAGAGCTGATGAAGCTTGTATTTTGGAGGCAATAAAATATAAATATATTTTAGACTGTATATGCAGTAGGTGAGTAATTCACCAACAGAATGCTTTATTTTCACACATCTGTCACATTTCTAAAATTTATGTGTATACATATATTTGTTATAATACCTAATGACCCATAATTTCACTGTGGATCCTTCCTCAATTGATTTAGATCGCAATTCCTCTGTGATAGACTGAAAGCTTTTTAAGAGTTTCCATGACCACATAATCTATCATTCTAGGGTCAATCCAGTTAGAGTATATGTGCGTATATTTGCCTATGTTAGATATGTCATGAGATGGGATAAGTCTTGTGATTTCACTGGTATAGGGACTCCTAATAAGTATATTCTCACTACCAATGCAGTTCACCTCTAAGCCTGTAAACTTACAGAGTTATTGCCTGGGAGCACTGCGCGGCTAAATAACTTGTCTAGGATGACAGAGCCAGTATTCATTAGAAATGAAACTTTGAACCTAACTCTTATGAACTAGTTCTTATTTGCTACATGATACCATTTTGCTTCTTTAGAAACATCATATACACAAAATAATGCATATATAATTTCCATATATTTGTATGTATATGCACACATAAATAGCATGTATATTCACATATATGCATATGCATTAAATCTGGAGAAGGAAAGAATTGATGAAGATATCATATGCTGTAGAGGTACTAAAATATGAATTATGCAATATACTAGCTTATATTAACTCCCCAACCAAATTTATATATGTTTGTATATAATTTACATATATATTCATATGTCTATTTGCATACATACATACATACATGCATGGGAAGAAGATACATATGATTCCTAAAAACTTCATCATTATTAGGATAATTAGAAGCAGTCATTATGAACAGAGGGCATGGGTATGAGTCAATTATCTTGGAATGATCTCAAGCAAATGAAGAGGTGAGAAAGAGGGAAACATTGGGAGATAGGGGAAGGGAGAGGTAGAATGAGGAAAATAGTTTCACATAAAAGAGGCACAAAAGGAAGAGCTTTTACAGTTGAGGGGGAAGTGGAGGGCAGCAGGTTTTGCTTGAACCTCATTCTCAATGGAATTGATTCAGAGAAAAGAATATGCACACATAGTTAAATATAGAAATCTATCTTACCTCAAATGAAATAGAAGGGGAAGAAAATAAGAGAAAAGGGGAGGGAGGAAATCATTTTTTTTAAAAAGAGGATTAAGTGATACAGTGGTCAGAAACAAAACATACTTTTGAGGAGGGATAGGAGAAAGAGGAGAAAGAAGGATAAATAGAAGAAGGTAGGGTAGAGGGAAATACAATTAATAATCAAAACTATGAATGTTAATGGGATGAGCTCACCCACAAAATGGAATTGGATAGCAGAATGGATTAAAAGCTAGAATGCAACAATATATTGTTTACAAGAGACACACTTGAAAGAGAAATAGCGCACATTTAGAATAAGGGGATGGAGAAGAATCTATTATGCTTCAACTGGGGTAAAAAATTCAGGTGTAAAAATTTTGATCTTAGACAAACAAAAGTAAAAATAGACTTAATTAAAAGAGAAAATCAGGGAAATGACATTTTGCTAAAAAGGTACCATAAATAGTGAAGTTAATATCAGTGTTTTACAAATTTTTCTGATAAAGACCTCATTTCTCAAATACATAGGAACTAAATCAAATTTATATAAAGAATGACTCATTCCCCAATTAATAAATGGTCAAATGATACGAACGGGCAGTTTTCAGAAGAAGAAATCAAACCTATCTATAGTCATATGAAAAAATGCTTTAAATCATCACTGCTTTGAGGAATGCACATTAAAACAATTCTGAGAAATCACCTTACACCTATCAGAAATGCTGGAGGGGATGAGGGAAAATAGGTACACTCATGAACTGCTGGTGGAGTTGTAAACTGATCTAACCATCCTGGAAAACAATTTAGATCTATACCTAAAGGCCTATAAAACTGTGCATACTTTTAACCTCAGAATACCACTACTAGGTCTATATTCCAAAGAGAACAAATAAGAAGGGAAAGGATCTATACATACAAAAATATACCAAACATAAGTGAAGAATTGGAAACTGCGATGTTCATCAACCGAGGAAAGGCTGAATAAGTTATGGCATGTGATTGTGATGTGGTACTATTATGCTATATTGAAGGGGGGGTGTTTTCAGAAAACAAAACAAAACAAAACATGGGCCTCATATGAACTGATACAAAGTGAAAAGCAAACAGAACCAGGAGATTATTGTCCACAGTTAAAGCAAGATTGTAATGATGATCAACTGTGAAAGCCTAACTACTCTGATCAATACAGTGATCCAAGACAATTCCAAAGGACTGATGATGAAAAAGGGCAGATACGTGGCACAGTGGATGGAGTTCCAGGCTTGATGTCAGAAGACTCATCTTCTTGAGTTCAAATCCAGCCTCAGACACTACCTGTATTACCCTGGGTAAAATGCTTACCCTTGTTTTTGCCTCAGTTCCTCATCTGTAAAACAAGCTGAGCAAGGAAATGTCAAATTACTCCAGTACTTTTGCCAGGAAAATGCCAAATGGAGCAGTATACAACAAAAATGATTAAACAATAGCCCAACGAAACGATGCTATCTATCACCAGCGATAGAACTGATGATCTCTAAATTTGAATTGAATTATAATTCTCATTTTATTCTTCTTACTTTTTTTACAGTACGGATAATATAGAAATATGTTTTGCATGATTTCACATGTATAATTGAGGAGTTAGGAGGGAAATAATTTGGAATTCTAATTTTTAAACAATATATTAAAATAAGTAAACAATAAAATTTAAAAATACTGTGTTATTCTGTGCATATAAAATACATTATTCTGAGGCATCCATAGCTTACACCAAACTTTAAAAGAGGCTGATGATACAAAAAAAAGAACTCTTGATATATAGTTTAATCATTCTATTTCAAAATAATTCTTTAAATCTTAAAGATGGGTCAAAGATTTGTTGAAGAGGCTTTAATATAATCTTAGATTGTGAAAGTCAGAAGGGACCTCAGATATTTTCTCAAACCCATTTATGTACAGAAATCCTCTCTGTGAATCTCCAGACCAGCCTTTTATATCATACTATTGATGTATATTGAGCTTGCAGTATAATAAATGTTTGCAATATGGAATTGTGAATGACATGATATGATGAGAGTTGAATTTGGAGTAAAACATGTCAAATGGTAGTTTGGCACTTGGACATTGTAATCCCTGATTTCTGTAAAATCATGGAGGAGTCATTTAAACTCTCTGGATCTCCTGTTCCTCACCTCTAAAATTAGGATAACTTCTGAGTTTTCCGCCATCCCTAAATCTACGATACTATCAAGCTAAATGAATGCTATTAGATGAAGTCCATGAGGTCTTCCTCCCACCCCAACAAGAATTGTGGTCTAGATCCCTCCCCACATACTGAACTTAGGTAGCTGATTTCTTTAAACCCATTAAAATTACTTTTGTATTAAATTTTATAGACATTTCAGTCAACCATTCTATCCTGCTATGCATGTGGCTATTGCATATGTCATTCAACATATTAGCTACTTTTGTCTCCTGGAAAAAAGTGGTATATATATTTCAGTTATATTTTTATTGGTTAGTGATTTAAAAAAAAAACCCAAAAAACCTGAACACTAAGAAATGCAGTTCATATGATGGATCACAGTGTTAAAAAACAATTTAGAGATTCTCCAATTCATATCCAGCCTGGGAAACTGAGTCCCAAAGAGGCTGTGACTTAATCAGAGTTACAGATCTGTGCCTCATGAATCCCAAACCTATTTCATTGTATCACATTATTTCCTTGGTGCAGCAGTCTGCCCTCTGTAGGCTACATATCTTGCATTCATATAGAGCTTTAATGTTTGCAAAGTGCTTTCTTTATATATGTTTTCTCATTTGATCCTCACAATGCTGCTGTGAGAAAGGTGCTATGATTATTTCCATTTTACAGATGAAGAAACTGAATCACAGAGTGGTTAAGTATCTTGCCCCAGATAATTTAATTAAATAAATATCTGAGTCAGGATTTGAACTCAGATCTCCCTGAGTCTGAGCCCAACACTATCTATCCATTGTGCCACCTACTTGCTTGAATCTCTCTGGGCTGCTTCTTCAACCCCTAAATTAGTGGTGGGTTGGGGAATAACTAAACTTACATTAGTGAAGTTTCTTTTGGAAGGAATCATTTAACTTCATAACATAAAATGACATAAGAGACCATCAAGGGTTGACTTAATGAGAGAATCTGGATGTCAAATGCTCTGCAAACTTTAAATAGCTATAAAAATACAATCTATTGATTTGTTTTTGTTTTTCTCTTCTATTCAGCACCATGTAGTTGAGAATTCTTTCTAAGATATCCCCTAAAAAACATTCACCTAGTTTTTGCTACAAGTCTTCTAATGAAGAGATGACACATATGGTCAGACCAAGTAAGAGAATAGTGATGCTATCATGTCTACTTCTGGACAATACACATATTTCACAATGCAGACTAAGAGAACATTTACTGTGTTTTATCTTCCAAATCACACTGTTGACTCACTGAATTTGATATCAGCCACAATTACTGAACCTTTCAGGTCACCTGTTACCCAACCATATCTCCACCATCTTGTAATTGTAAGGGCAAATTTTTGAAACTAAGACTAAGATTTTATATTTATCCTAGTAAATTTCATTTTATTCAATGAGGTCCAATATTTTGTAATACATAGATCTTTGCTGTTGTTGTCTGACTCTTCTTGATGACATAGACCATAGAAACTAAAATAGTTCATAGAATTTTCTTGGCAAAGATGCTTGAGTGGTTTACCATTTCCTTTTCCAGTAGATAAAGACAAATAGATATTAAGTGATTTGCCAAGGGTCACACACCTAGTAAATGTCAGTGGCCAGACAGGAGCTGAGTATTCCTGACTACAGGCTCAGCGTTCTGTCCGTTGAGCTACCTTAGCACCTATCTCCCATGATTTTTCAGAGGAACAAATGAAATAATATTTGTAAATTGAGTAGTTCATAGACAGAGCTAAATAAATGCTCATTTCCTTCCTTCCTTGTATCCTATATCATCCACAAACTTAATTAAGCAAAATATACTTATCACTTCAAACAGCTGTTAAAAAACTTAAATGGTGCTAAATGAAGTACTGATCCCTACCTACATTTTGAGGTTTATAATACATTATTTCCTTTGCTGCAGTCTATAAGCCAAACAAAATAGTCTACAATTTGAAACTCCCTTGTCGATGTCTTTCTACTGGCTTCTGGAATACATTTCTTTTATACCTTCAGCCTAGAATCTCCAGTTTATTTCAAAGCATAGCTAATTTTAAGTTATTAATTTAATGTTTTTACACTGGATTTTATTAACCTCACTTTTAGGATTTCCAATTTAGTGTTTAATTAGAGTTTTTTAGTTTATGCTTTTTCTAGTGTTTTTTTTTTAATTACATGCTCAATTCATTGGTCCTCTCTTTCTTTATTTTAGTGATATAAGCGTTTAGAGATATGCATTTTCCTCTGATTACTGCTTTTGCTGCATCCCATAGTTTTGATATGTTATCTCATTATTGTCATTCTCTTCAACAAAATAATTGATTGTTTCTATGATTTGTTCTTTAATCCACTCATTCTTTAAGATTAGGTTGTTTAATCTCCAATTAGTTTTTAATGTGTTTCCATGGTCCCTTATTAAATGTAATTTTTACTTCACTGTGATATGAAAACTGGCACCTCCTAGTGACATCATTCCTGATACCCCAGCTCCAGAAAATGGCTTGCATTTATTTTGTGTACCTGTTCTTTCTCTCCAGATAGACTGTAAACTCCCTAAAGGCAAGAACTCTCATTTTCTTTTCCCCTTTGTATCCCTGGCACCCTGCAGAGTGCCTGACAAACAGCAGGCCCTTAGTAAAAACTTGTTGACCAATTAGTGTCAATTCATTAATAATTACTCTTTAGGTCTAGTCATTTAACCAGTTTTGAATACATCTAATTGTCCAATGAACTACATTCTACTTTTCCATTTTGTTTCCAAGTTTAACATTGAGCAAAGATTTCAAATTTTTTCAAGTTACACCGTGATTTTTGCCATCAATATATTTTCCCCAAGATAGTGGTTTTCAAATCTTTATTGAGACATGGATAAGTGGTTTTAGAAAGACAATGATGCAAAATACAAATGATTATTCATTCTTTACCAGCTATGTATGCATGTTACATATAACTGCATATACATATACACACATATATACATATATATACATGAACACATAGATATAGAAATATACATAATTGTTATATTTTCCCCTCAATTAGCTTATAGAAGTGTGATGAAGAATGCATAGAAAACCGATCTTGGAGCCAAGAAGAACTGAGTTCAAGTCCCTCTTCTGATACCTAGTATCTAGAGAAGGTTGGGCCCAGTCACAACCTCTCAAGGTACCAACTTGCATTGGCAGAAGAAGTTCCCTATAACAATGAAGTCACAGGTGAAGTGTATATCCTTTATCCTACTGGCTAATACATTTTGAATGCTAAAGCTATGAAAAGTGACAATTCTAAAGAGTAATAACAAAAATAACAATAAAAATTTAAAAAGCTTGGTCTTGTAAGCAGAAAGTACCTAGTAAATATTTCTGAATGATTGGATGCTTTTGAATGAATATGTTAAAAAGAGTCTTCTAAATGCACTGTTCATTAAATAAATCTTCATGACTATCATAGGCAAGCTATGACGGGTATGATACAATTAAACTACATTCTAATTTTTTTGTTTTACTGAAGTCCATGGGGATTGCCTTTTTTTTTCAACAATTGAAAAAATGCAAACTAATTTTAGTTAACTTAGAGAACAAGGCTTGCCCTAGGCAGAATTATGAAATAAAGATTTGTATTAGACTCAAGTTCCCACTGTCTCTTCTTGTTGTACTCTCAGGTTTTCAAGCTCCTATTCAAAATTAAATTTTACTAGTCCTTCAGGGTGCATCTGATCTCTTCAGGCCCTTTCCAGATCACTAATTTGATAATTCCTAATCAACCTACTCACTGTAAAGTGTTAATGGTTTAATCTATTACTCTCTCCCTCAGAGATATTTGCATTTTAAAAGTGGACACCTGGAGTATATAACACTTGGGAATGAATTTCTAAAGGTAGATATAGCGGGACTTAGTGGAAACCTAGAAAGGAATATATTTTGGAGGAGGGAAACTTTCGTGTCTGGAGTTTCAGATCTCACTGATCTTATCTTAGTTACACTGTCCAGCTGAAAAATTTCAAGTCCTCAACTCAGTAGGGAATCTCTTAATTGTTACTGCAACCCAGTTATTCCCTGGGGTCTACTTTTATCCTTCAATGAGTATCAGGAGATTAAGAAGAGAAGACTGGGAATTTCAAGTCACATTGCCTTTGTGGGTAGAATGACTTGAGATTTTCCCTTTAGTTATTCAGTAATGTGCTGGTAAATGTTTAATAACTGACTTCAGGTGGGAGGAATATGCACAAAACACTTTTAAATTTCTCCATTACTTTTTAAAGTCTAGAAGACATTCAATAAAACAATAAATCAAGCCCTGATTTGTAGGGTATATGTACACACTGAACATTTAATGACCTGCTGGACTGGTTAAAGCTGACTCCATCACTCCTTTCCTTCCTTCAATTTTTAGGGCCCTCATCCAAAAGTTCTTTGTATTTACCACATATATATACAAATATATAGATATACATACACATACATATACATATACATATATACACATATATGTATATGTGTACTTATATATCATTATAGATAAAAACCAATTTTCATTTATCTTGTATAGGTTTTGTTACATGTGTACATGTTGTAATCCCTCCCCTCCCCCAATAGAATATAGTCTCTTCAAGGGTAACAGTTGTTTTTATTTTTTTCTCTGTATGCCCCAGAAGCTAGAAGGCATTTAATGAATCCTTGTTCAATAAAGAAATGAAGCTGCTCTAGAGTACTTCCATTTTAACCAGAGCAATGTTTCTCTTTGTTTCTCTTTCTGTCTCCCTCTCTCCCTCCCTCTCTCTCCCTCCCTCCTTCCCTCCCTCTCTCTCTTCTCTCTCTCTCTCTCTCTCTCTCTCTCTCTCTCTCTCTCTCTTTCTCTCTCTCTCTCTCTCTCTTTCTCTCTCTGTGGCATGACAGGCAGGGAGACAGACTCAGAGAAACAGGCAGAGAATAGATGTGTGTATGTGTGTGTGTGTGTGTGTGTGTGTGTGTGTGTGTGTGTGTGTGGCCAATTAGGCTGGACAAGTGTGCCAAATACAAACTTTTATTTTATATTTTTATTTCTGACTGACTGGAATTAGGAGAGAAAGGGGACAGGCTTGTACAGAGTGCTCAATTTATCACTATTTCTGCATCTTCTGATTTCACCTAAAAATGGTGCCAAAGATATCAGCCTGCCCCATGGATGAATGGGGAAGACCACAAGTATTTTGTATCAGGAAATCCTTGAGTGCTTTTCAATTTAATGGTTGTAGTTTGGAATGTAAATCTTCTTGTTTTTTGTAAGATGTTCTTAATTAAATTGGATGATAGTACCTTTGGTGTACTGTAGCCTAATGGCAAAGTCAGAAGAAACAGTGGACTTGGTAATTAATTATACTCACAGAGATATGAAAGTGTCTGAAAAACAACTCATTCAGAGTTGCTTCGAAAAAAAATTCTAGATTGTGGGTAGATTTTTAATTTTTTTTTAGTATATTGGTAGGATGATTTAAAGTGGCAGTTCTAGACTAGTACTATTCAATGGTTGATAAATACAAACAATATTGTATTTTTTCTTTTTTAATGCACACATGAGAAAAATGTGAATTATTGAATGGAAAAAGATTATTTTATATCTCTTTTCTGGAAAGGAAAAAACTTGGTGAGACCAAGAAATAAGGATCTGAGGGCCTCTCCAACTTTAAAACTATGGGTATGTAGGATTTCGTAAAAATAGCAAAATCAAGTAAACAGGTAACTGGGGGAAAAACTTTGAAGCAAGTTTCTCTGATAAGGTCCCCATTTAGGCAGATAGATAGATGACAGATGAATCCATATCCATATAACATATATATATATATTTATATAATGTCTATACACACGCAAAGATGATTCAAATTTATAATAAAGCTACTTCCCAATTGACCATTAGTCAAAAGGATATGAAAGGACAGCTTTCTAAGGAAAAAATTCAAGTTCTCAATGGTTAGTTTGAAAAAGAATTTGCAAATCATTGTTTGTCCTTCATGCTTGAAGAGGGCCAAAATGACATTATGACATCAGAGTCAATGTACAGTGTCTGACTGTGATCACATTAATACAAGCTCAGAAATCTTTACACAGGTTGGGCACAAAAAGTCCATATGATCATTTGTGAGGGAGAAGTCTCAAAATTTGCACATCACATTTCTCCAAATCATTAATAGATAAATGAAAATTTAAGCAATTGAGGCTACCCTTTACTCACCAGATTGGCAAAGTTGATAAAAATGAAAAATATTGAAGGTGCTGGAGGAAAACATTTATGGGTGGTTGTCAGAGCTGTGAATTGGTTGAGACATTCTGGGAAGAAAATTGGAAGTATGTAAAAAAAAGTTACTAATCTGTATTTGTCTTTTAACCCAGTGATACCACTATTAGACCTAATTATAAATTTCAGATAACAGGCGAGGGGATAGGATGCTGGGCTTGGAGACTGGAAGATCCAAGTTTAAATTTGGTCTGAGACACTAACTTGCTCTGTGACCTTGGGCAAGTCACTTTTCCTGTCTACGTCAATCTCCTCATCTGTAAAATGGAGATAATAATAGCATCTCCTTCCTGGAGTTGATGTGAGCATCAAATGAAATATTTGTAAAGATCTTAGCACAAACGTGTGTGTATTGAGGGGGTCAGGGGGTGACTGAGAGAAGAGAGGGCGGACCATAGCAAGTTGTAGACAGAAGCCAAATCCTTTCAAGGAGGAAAAGGATGAAAGGAAAGAGGACAAACCAAAGGAAAAATAGGATGTAGGGAAATACAGTTATTAATCATAATTGTGAATGTGAATGGATGAATTCTCTCATAATATAGAAGCAGATAGCAGAGGGGATAAAAAAATCAGAATCCTACAATGTCTTGTCTACGAGAAGCTCACCTGAAGTAGAGAGATGCACACAGAGTAAAAGTAAGGGGCTGGAGCAGAATCTGTTATGCTTGTACTGAAGAAAGTAGAGTAGGGGTCACAATTCTGATCTCAGACAAAGCAAAAGCAAAAGTAGCTGTAATTAAGAGATAAGGAAGGAAACTACATCTTGCTAAAAGGTATCATAGACAATAAAGTAATATCAATATTAAATTGTGTTTGTCCTTCATTCTCAAAGAGGACCATGACATCAAGATGATGATATGACTTGCAGTTGACTTTGATCTGAGTGAGAGAGTGCTGTCACCAGCCTCAGTTTCACCTCCAGAACCATCTGGATCCAGTGGCCAGATATTCATCGAGACGACTGGAGATGACCCAGGATGCAATGTGCCAAGTGGTATGGCATCCAAATCCTTAAAGGAGAAGTTAAATGAGTTAAGGTTTTTATGACCAAATAAGAGGTACAGAGTATTATGAATTATAAAGTAAATAATTTTGATTATATTAAATTAAAAAGCTTTTGCATAAAGAAAACCAAAGCAAGTAAGATTAGAAGGAGAGCAGGAAGCTAGGAAGCAATCTTTACAGCAACTATCTCTGATAAAAGCCTTATTTCTCAAATATATAGAAAAGTAAGCCAAGGATACAAGCCATTCTCGAATATATAAATGGTCAAAGGATATGAACTGGAAGTTTTCCGATGAAGAAATCAAAGCTATCTATAGGCATATGAAGAAGAGTTCTAAATCACTTTCAATTAGAGAAAGTCCAATTAAAACAACTCTAAGGTGGTAACCTTACAACTATCAAATTGGGTAATATAAAAAAAAAAAGGAAAATGATAAATGTCAGGGAGGATACAGGAAAACTGAGACACTATTACATCGCTGGTGGATTTGTAAACTGATTCAATCATACTGGAGAGCAATTTGGAACTATTCTCAAAGGGCAACCAAACTGTGCCCTTTGATCCAGCAATAGCACTACTGTATCTCCATCCCAAAGAGATCATAAAAAAGGGAAAAGGACCTACATGTATGAAAATATTTGTTGCAGCACTTTTCATGGTAGTCAAATATTGGAAACTGAGGGGATGCCTATTAATTGGAAAATAGCTAAAGAAGCTGTGGTATATGAAGGTAATGGAATGTCACTGTAAAATAAGAAACAATGAATAGGAAGATTTCAGAAAAACCTGGAAAGACTTATAAAATCAGATGCAAAGTGAAACGAACAGAACCAGGAAAACTTTGTACACAGATCAGCAGCAAATCATTGTACACAGACTGTGTAACAACCATCTATGAATGACTCAGCTCTTCGCATCAACACATTGATCCAAGACAACTACAAAGGACTCATGAAGGAAAATGTGACCCACATCCTGATAAAGAATTGATGGACTCTGAATTCAGATCAAAGGACACTTTTTTTCACTTTATTCTTTTTCATGTTGTTTTCTCCTTTTGATCTGTTTCTTCTTTCATAGTTATGACAAATATGGAAATATTTTTACATGATAGCACATGTATACCATATCAAATTGCCTACCATTTTAGGAAGAGGGGAGGGAAGTGAAGTAGAGAGAAAAATTTGGAACTCAAAATCTTATAAAAATGAATGCTAAAAATTGTCATGACATATAATTGAGAAAAAATAAAATACTACTTAAAAATATCTTAGCACAATGCCTGACACATACTAGGCTCTTAAATAGCTTATTAGAAAACAAACTATTTCTCCATGTGTAAAATGAGGAACCATTTTATATTTCAATCAGCTCTAAATTCCTTACTAGATCTAAATCTATGATCATATGATTTTGTTTATGGTATATGATAAGGCTATGAACACCTTACTATATTTAAGGTCAGTGATATGAGATATTAATTCAGAACTTCCTTTTTTCAGAAGCAGTATATTAGATGGAATGACTAGAACTTTGTCCTGAAAATAAGCTGAAGCTTCTAGTTTCGTCTTTGCTTTTAGTGGCTGTGTGAACTAGTCTTTTTTAGCTTAGATTCTTTTATTCCTGAAATTAATAGGGTTGAATTATAGGGCCCTTGAAGTCATTTCTAACTGTAAGATTTTTAAATATATGAATAATTTTAAAAATTCTGCAGTTAACATTCCATTTTATTAGTAATCATCTATACCAAATAGCTATTAGTAATATGTTTATATATGTTATTTTATGTTTTTCCAGTTGTAAGGAAGAAGATGTCAAGTCTTGTTCCATTCCTCTAGTTGATGTAAAGGTGCAAATAAGGTATAATGGATAGTTTAGGTTTTTTCATTTCCCATCCCTTTGTTCTTATGTTCTGTAATATCTTCCTTATGCTTTTTCTCAAGTGATTCAAAGTAATTCCTATTTGATTAAGAATTACTTGGAAGCAAACATTTATGTCTTTCCATTGCCTTAAGGCAAAGAATCAAAGGGTGTTTTTACAGGATGCAAGCAAAAAATTCATCATGTCCAAATATATTTTCAAACTATGACTTTGTACTTTGGAGAACTTGGATAAATAATATATAAAATATATACATGGAGCAACATAGAGGTCCATCTGATGTTCTTAGGACAATGTAAATGAGAAATACCCAGAGCTATACTATCAGAACCTGAAACAGAGAGTCAATAAAAAAAATAAAAACCTCATCTGTTTTTTAAGTAGGCTCTCAAACAATAATCTTTACAATAACCAATATATGATTTTAAAAACTATTTATTTTCATAATTGTACTAAATGTGTTGATAGGCCAGTCATTTCTCCAACTTGCATATAATACATCAAATAAAGTTACTTTCATTTTTCCAAAGACAACAATTTTGTATTGGAATGTTACTTTTGATGTCTGTTGTTAATGGACAAAACACTTTGCTGCAGAAGAGATGAAGTCAAAAGGATACATTTGAAACCCTGCTGCAATCTGAAGAAAACACACACACACACACACACACAGATACATATACACACACACACACACAAACTCCACTAAACACACAAAACTAGGAAGAAAACTCATTTTCTCCCTCAGGCCTTTTCCGGTAAGTCAGCTCTCTCAGTTATAAAATGCCAATCTCCCTCTATGCTTTTTTTTTTTTGAAACCAAAATAAAAATTTCCTTTTGAGAGAGTTGTCAAATTATTTCAGCAGAATTCCCCTCACTTGACACCAATGGTATTATATTTTATATACACTAAAATCATTTCCTAAATGGCAAATAGATGGAAAGGAGAAAGCAGTATGAAAGATATAAATAGTTTCTAAATAATATAAGTTTTCTAGTAAAAAGCTTAATTATGATAAATCTGTGGCTCACATTAGAAAGGCAGATAATTCTGTGAACATTACAATATTATTTGAAAGCATAAGCTGTAGGAATTCCAGAACTCAGAATTTTAAGAGTTGAAAGGAACCTTGGAGGCCCTGAACTTCAACCATTGATGAAAAAAAGAACTTCCATTAAAACAAACCAAAGGAGTGGTCATCTAGCATCGTAGTGGGAAGCTACTACCTCTTGAGGTAACCTGCTTCATGTTTGAACAGCTCTAATGGCTAGTTTTCATATATTTACATCAAGCCAAACTTTGCCTGTTTTTGGGTGTGTGCAACTTTTATTCCAGTTCTGGAGATAATAAGAATAAGCTTAAATCTTCTGTCATATTTCAGATACCTGAAGTCAGCTCCTACATTACTCAGGCTTCTTTTCTCCAGTCAAAAAATACTTACTTGACTATATTTAATTTTGTGAGTGTGAACACATTGCCCTTTACCCTCCTTGTTTTCCTCTTCTTTTTGTCCTCCCACTTACCAGTGACCTTTCTAAATATCTGTGCCCAGAATTAAACTAAATATTCTCCATGTGATCTGAAGTGAGTCAGGGAACAGTAGGACTTTCACTTCATTATTATCATGATTTACTTATGTCATTTTCATTTCTCCTCCCAATTTTTTTCTTCTCTTACTTGATTTTCAAAATATTTTTTGAGCTATTCCATGACCTGTGACCGATTCATATTTTTTCTTGGAGACTTTGGATGTAGGAGCTTTGACTCTGGTTGTATGTTTTGATCTTCCTTGTTACTAAATAAGATTCTTTAGTTTGATCACTGTTTGCTCATTTTCTCCGACAACTACTTGATTTTTAGCTCTTTATTAAGGGAGGACTCTGCTTCCAGTGTGGAGGGTGTACTGTCCCAAGTGTCAGGGTTTTGTGCAGGTATTTTCAGAGATATTCCTAGGGACCTGTAAATTTTTAGTTCTTCCAAGATTGTATGATCAAAGGAGAGGTTTTTATTCTTCTCTTGGTCCGTGCTTTGGTCTGTGAGTGACCACAAGCACTCTTTTCTGTCTTAGAATTGTGAGGATCATTCCCTCTCCACTGCCACTACAAGTTCTGCCACACTAGTGCTCTTCCCCACCCCAGGACTACCACCTAAGACTGTGACCCAGATCAAAGCACAGGGAAACCAAAAGAATCCTGTCTCAGTGTCAGCAAAGAGATCCCTGCCATCCCCCTCTGATCAGTCGCTGGACCCCCCTACTGTCTATGGACCAAGAGCTCCAGAAGCAGCCACTGCCACTGCTGGACTGCCACTACCACTGCCACTAGCTGAGGCTAGACCATGCCCCTCTCTTACCTAGGTCTGACAGACCTTTTCGACTGACCTTCTAAGTTGTCTTTGGTATTTTGGGATTGAGAAGTCTGGAAACCATCATAACTGCCAGTGATTCAATACCCTGAGACCTACTCTAGGTCCGTTAGGACCCCATCTGTGCTGGCAGGGCCCACACTGGACTGTGCTGTTCTCTCAGTCTGGTGCAGCAGACTTTTCCTATCAACCTTACCGATGTATGGGCTGGAAATTTGCTTCACTCTATCACTTTGTGGGTTCTGCTGCTGTAGAATTTGTTTAGAGTCATTTTTACAGGTATTTGAAAGGGTTTGGAGGGGAGCTCAGGCAAGTCCCTGCTTTTTCTCTTTTTTATCTTGTTATTTTGTTGTTTTTACCCTGTTTTTATCTTGGTTCCTCCTCCTTTCACTTCCTTGTTGCTGGAAGATGCACTTCTCCAAAATACAGCAAACATTCTCATTAGCTTTTTTGGCTGCCATAACATACTGTTGTATCATTTTGAGTCTGCAGTTCACTCAAATTCCTATGCTGTTGTTGTTATGTTTTTTTCCCTGATGAACGTTTATATATACATTTAGGAGAATTAGACTTCAAAGTAAAATAAACATTAAGTGCTAAAGGGAATATCAAATAGGCATTATGTACATTGAAGGAGTAAAAATGTTTTGTTGATTGGGAGATGGGTTGCTTTTTTGGTTAAAAACAAAAGTAGACATTCTGACTTGCACATGTTCATAGTATATGTGCATTAATTTTTAATTTTATTTTATGGAAGTTAAAAACGAACAATGAAAACTATATTGGGAGATAGCAAGATTTTGTTAACCAAAATCCTAAGGAGTTTTTTACTTCCAAATAAATATGTTAAAGAACACATTAAGGTCAAGTGAGTAAAGAACAGTAATTTTGTGTTTTCATTACCTATTGTTCTGGCTCAAATGCATTTACATGGGAAGGCAAAGAAGTGTTGGGGGATTTCTAACCATAAGTTAGGTAGTTGTCTGAGACAAATGACTGTGGTCTTATCACCACTACAATGTTCATAAAAATATTTAATAGTATCCTGGGGGAGTACTCTATCTAGCATTTATTAGTTATAACTATGGTTGAAGAACTCTCAGTTTGTATTTTTGAGAGAAAATCTACTAGTGACCATATTCTAGAACAAAAGAGTTTAAATGACTGTCAAGTGACCATAAAGAGAGATTGATAGCAGAGAAAACTATCCAGCAAGAGCATAAGATTAGCAAAATGATGTACCTGTTGGAGATTGGAAAGGACCAAGAAGAGGTAGAGAGTTGCAGAAGCACAATACTCATTGTACAACAGAGATGCATAATCCAGCACCACTAATGCAATGAGATAGCTATAGGCCCAACAGAGAGTATAGGGAACATATATATATATATATATATATATATATATATATATATATATATATATATATATATATATATATATACACATATATATATATACACACACGCACATATATATATATATATATATATAGGTATGTATATATACATATATATAGGGAACAAATACAGAGAGAGTACCACAATGACAATACCAAAAAAACCCCAAAAGTCAAAACTACAGAATCAGAAATATGAATACACTTGGAGATTTCTTGTTTACATCTGTATCTCCTCATGTATGACTCCACCTCATACATGGCCTTTCTTCCCACTGGATGTAATATGCATTTTTTGCCAAGGTCTGTCCCCGATATATGGGAGGTAATGTTTGACTGCTATTTTTCAATGCTTTTTCACTGAAAACCTTTGGTTTTAATGATTCGTGTCATCTAGATGATAAAAGAAATAATAAATACATTAGTAGGAGTTCATGAGCCATAGTTTTGGTATTCCCAGTGCTTAGCACCATCACTAGCACATAATAAGTGCTAAATACAAGCTTGTTGACTGACTGATTGACTAGATATAGACTCACAGGCAAAGCTATCCTGGTAAATATTTAGCAGCTACCTCTCTGGGGAAAAAAAGATGCATGTATGACATCATGCATGTGTATGTATATGTGTACGTATGTATGTACATATGTGGGCATATTCAATTTTAATGTATAACACTAATTTTTTCTATCAAATTCTTAAATCTAGATAATCAACTGAACAATAAATGAAGCCTTAATTTCTATCACTTGTCAATTTCTGAGGTGCAAATGGGCCTACTGAAAATTTAATAAGGGATTTTTATGAGCCAGTATGAGTTGGCACCACTGTACTCCCAATTATGTGGAACATGAAAAAGTTTTTCTGAGGGTCAGTTATCTGGCCCAGGAATTCCTCTGGTGTTACAAATCAATGAATGGATACACACGTATTCTTATACTTAAAAGAGAACCAAAGTATTTTACAGACACACTCTACACTTTTCTGATGTGTGTGTGTGTGTGTGCGTGTGTGTGTGTGGGAGAGAGAAAGAGAGAGAGAGAGAGAGAGAGAGAGACAGAGACAGAGAGAGAGAGAGAGAGAGAGACAGAGACAGAGACAGAGACAGAGACAGAGAGACAGAGAGAGACAGAGAGAGACAGAGAGAGGAGATAAGGTTTATCACACTTCTTACTGAGAAAAGATTTACAAGAGCTAGTCTTGCAGTTGAGAAGCAGCAATTCATATGGATACACACATGAATTTTCCTTCTGTGGATAGGTTGGACAACATAGCCTCTAGCAACCCTTATAACTCAAATTTTGTAATGCTGTGATATGATATTAAAGTCTTTTAGGGTTCTTCATGGTTAATATTAAAATAATGAGCTGGAGTTGAAATGTTGATGACATTTTACAATGAAGTCTTCTATGGGAAAATACTAAATAGCATCTAGTCCAGAGGTGTTTAATTTTTGTTTCTGTGTTATAGGCCCTTTTGACAGTCTGTGAAGACTATGGACTACTTATCAGAATAATATTTCTAAAAGTATAAAACAAAATATATATAGGATTA
Source organism: Notamacropus eugenii (assembly GCF_028372415.1). Classification (NCBI taxonomy): domain Eukaryota; kingdom Metazoa; phylum Chordata; class Mammalia; order Diprotodontia; family Macropodidae; genus Notamacropus; species Notamacropus eugenii. Next base: position 133,760,913 of record NC_092875.1, on the reverse strand, counting down.
CAAAGGAAACCAATACATTGCAATAAAATTAGCAAAATACGTATATAAAACAAAGTTGATGTATCCCAGCTTAAGTATCTTTAATAGTTGAATGACAATTTTATAGGTGAGGAAACTGAGGCACAGTGAAAATAAATGATGCACCTAATATTACACACATAGCTGGTGACAAAACTTAGACTGGAACCCAGATTGGTTTCCAATCTAAGGTTCATTATGCTTCATTGCACTGCCATGTTTCCTTTCTATAATAATTGGAGGTGAAAAGGTATCTTTATTACTTTTTGGTTAACATTCTCCTGCTTACAAATATTCTATTAATTATTTTCTAAATAAAATACAAATTTGAAATACATATGTATTCATATAAAATGCCTGAACAAATCAAGCTCTTTACATTTTTATTGGAAATGTGCATATATAAATGTGAATATAATAACCCAAAAAGTTCCATAAACATTTTAGTAATCTTATTTTCCACAAGTATACACAGATATCCTTATGATGACTCTGCGCACCCATAAATACTTGCCCATATGAAGGTTCTAACATATCTGTGGAGATAGTACCTGGCTCTATTCTCATCTTTTTTTTCTATATCATTTTACCTCTAAAGAGGTAAATTTCCATTTTTCTAAAATGAGAGAGTTGGAAGACAGGATATCCAAGGTCCATTTCAACTCTAGTATAACAAGATTATGGCACTCAACATTTATGACATCTATCCTGTGTACAGAAAAGAAACACAAAAATTTGGTTTGTCAAAAGGTCAGAGTGCACAACCTTGACTAATAATTTTCTGTGTTAGAGCGATAGTATAGATCCAATCTATCTCATACCATTCTAAACCTCAATAGTGATCTAGGCCAATCAATCTTCCTTCTAATTTATCCATGCAAATTTGTAAAATGTTTTTACTATAGTCAATATGTGTGCTAATGGATAAAATGGACAAATGGATAAAAATATTAGGGTATATCCATTGATTATACTTAAGATGTAAATTACTCCTGAGTCCCACAGTGATTTTAAAAATTTATTATATATAGAACTTCCCTCATAATTGTCCTATGAGTTAGTAGCATAATTGTCATTAAACACATTTTTCAGATGAAGAAACCATGTTGTCTGGTCCCACTACAAATTTATATTTCATAATAGCAACTGGACTCTTGTTGCAGCAAGTCAATCTTTTTTCACCTGTTTAATTGGATCACAATCCTACACGTCACTGCAATGGTGATATCTTCATCCCTCCTCAAAGCTCTCATGCCTCTTCCTGCCCCCACCTTCTCTGCTAAGAACCTTGCTTCATATTTCACTGAAAAAATTCAGGTCATTTACCAAGAGCTTCCTCTTCTCCCTTCCTTTTTCTCTCACTCCATTCAGATACTCTCTGCTGTTATCTTTTCTTTCATCTGCCACACGTGAAAAAGTAGTTGACAAGGCAAATTTATCTTTATGCAAAAATAATTCCTTACAAAGGCCATCTAAAATCATGGTCTCCCATAGACCAATGCTTGACACCGTACACAAGAATAAAGTTCAAATGGATACATAATAGAGTTATAAAGATTGGCGCTACAAACAAATTAGGGGAGCAAAGAATATTGTATTTGTCAGATTTATGGAGAGTGGAGAACTTTTTGAGCAAACAAGAGATAGAGAACACTATGAAGTGCAAAATGGATAATTTTGATTACATTAAATTGAAAACGCTTTTGCACAAATGAATCAATGCAACCAAGAGTAGGAGGGAAGCAGAAAACTGGGAAAGTATTTTTGTAACTAGTGTCTGTGACAAAGCCCTCATTTCTAAAATATATAGAGAATTGAGTCAAATTTACAAGAATACAAATCATTCCTCAATTGATAAATGGTCAAAGGTTACGAACAGCCAGTTTTCAAAGGAAGAAATTAAAGCTATTTACAGTCATATAAAAAATGCTCTAAATCATAATTGATTAGAGTGATGCAAAGCAAAACAACTTGAGGTACCACATCACACCTATCAGATGGCTAACATGACAAAACAGGGAAATGATAAATGTTGGAGTAGATGTGAGAGAGTTGGAACACTAATTCAGTGTTGATGGAGGTGTGAGCTGATCCAAAGATTCTGGAGAGCAATTTGGAACTATGCCCAAAGGGTTACAAAAATGTGCATACCCTTTACCCAGCAATATCGCTTCTAGGACTATATCCCAAAGAGATCATAAAAATGGGAAAGGGTCCCACATGTACAAAAATATTTATAGCAGCTCTCTTCGTGGTGGCCAAAAACTGGAAACCAAGGGGATGCCCTTCGATTGGGGAATGACTGAACAAGTTGTGGTATATGAATGTAATGGAACACTATTGTGCTATAAGAAATGATGGACAGAAAAACTTCAGAGAGGTCTGGAAAGACTTATATGAACTGATGCTGAGTGAAAGGAGAAGAACCAGGAGAACTTTGTACACAGCAACAACCACGGCATGTGAGAAATTTTTCTGGTAGATTTAGTCCTTCACAGCAATGCAAGTACCTAAAAAATTCCCAATGGACGTTTGAGGCAAAATGCCTTCCACATCCAGAGAAAGAATTATGGAATTGGATCGCAGATTTAAGAAGACCCTTTTCTTTTGTATTATGTTTTGTTTTGTTTTATGGTTCCTCCCATTCATTTTAATTCTTCTACTCAACATGATTAAGGTAAAAATGTATTTAACAGGAATATATATGTAGAACCCATATAAGACTGCATGCCGTCTTGAGGAGGGAGTGGGGAGGGAGGGGGAAAGGAGAAGAGAGGGGAAAAACCTAAAATATATGGAAGTGATTGTAGAAGGCTGAAAATAAAAAAAATAATTTATAAAAATAATAAATAAATAAATGAAATCAAGGCCTCCTCTTACTCTCACTTTCTTTTTAACTCTTTGTGGTCTGGCTTCCAACTTTATATTTCAACTGAAAATTCTTCATAAAAAATAACCAATGATGTCTTAATTTCCAGATCTAATGACCTTTTTTCAATCCTCTTTATTCTTAATGACTACATTCAATTTATTCCATAAACATCTTATTTGTATAAAGTTATTTGCATGGTGTTTTCCCCATTGGACTGTGAGCTCCTTGAGTGAAGGAGATGACTTTTTGTTTCATTTTCTATGTATCTTCAGCACTTAGCATATTGCCTGATACATAATTGTTTGCCCCTCATTTTCAAAGAAGACTGATGGCAGCATGGGATGATGTCGTGACATACACATGAAGTGGATTTAAGTGAGGCAGAGTTGCATAAATTCATCAGCATGAAAACTCTCTTTTCCAGTGTCATCTAAGTCCAGTGGCAAGACAAAAATTAAGACAATTGGCAATGGCCCAGGATGCAGTGGAGGATCATGGCATCTTTGATGGCAGACCCAAAGTGATCCACAGCAGGTACTTTAGCTGCCTTCATGACCACTGGAAGAAATTGTTCTCATTCACATATTGCCCCAAGGGAAGTCTTCACATACTTAAGGTAGACATATCCCTAACTCACTGATGGGTTTGAGACCTATTGGTTGCCCTCAACCTCATTTAGCTTATCTGCTGAGATGTTTTTTCTGGGCTGTGGGTACTGTGTTTTCTATAGCTTCTACTCTTCTAAGCAGTAGGCTGGGTTTCTCCTTATGAGATAACCCCTTTTAGGTCTAACCTATCCCTTTAATCCTGACACATAGTAGGTATTTAATAAATGCTTGTTGACTTGACTTGAGATAACTGATAATGAGACACTATTAAGTAAAACTGATATTAGTGTTACATCATATAGCTAGTTAGAATAAAAAGTTTTAAACTAGGCTTTCTCATTCCCAAGTACAGTGCTATTTTTGCTATATAACAGCTGCTTGTCCAAAATTCATTGTCCATGGTCAAACAAATTAATACATGTGAGGCTGGGTGAAAGGATGTTCAGCCTGGAGAAGAGGAGATACTCATTTGAGTGGCAGGGAGAGACCCATGATAGCTAGATTGAAATATTTGAAGGGTTCTCATTAGAAAACAAGATTAATTTTGATCTGTTTGATCTCAGAGAACAGAATTAGGTGAATGTAAATCATTCGTTAAAGGTAAATTGAATCCTTACAGAAGGAAAAGTTTCCTAATATTTATATCTATCCCAAAGTAGAACAAACTATCTCAGCAGTTTAAGCGTTCTATTTTTGTTGAGTGTCTTCAAGAAAAGGATGGATTGCCATTTCTTTTGTATTTGTTCTCTACTTGCTTTGTATTTGTATTTCTTTTGTTTGTTGTTAGGGAAGTTGTTTTTCAGATCAAGATGGGAGGTATCAGATTAGGACCTCTGACGTCTCTTAAAACTTTGTTATTCTGCGATCCTTCCTCTGAGTCAGCACACATGCAAAACAGACATATTGGGATCTACTCAAATATTGGGATCTAGCTGGTTGCTAAGGAATTTTATCAACTCCCACAATACCTCTGGCATCCATTCTCTTCTCTCTAATGACCCAGTCACCTCATTCTGTTCAAATGTTGAGCACCGCTTCCCTGAACCATCTTCAATGTGAATCCTTTACATAGCTGTCAAAATGCTATTCCTAAAGCTTTGGTCTGAAAATACTATTTCCTTTCTTAAAAAGTTTTAATTGTTCCCTCTAGCACAGAATACAAACTCCTGTATGTGGTATTTTGAGTTCCTCACAATGTAGTTCCAACCTACTTTTCCAAATTTTATGTTACCTCCCTTCATGCACTTCATGGCCCATTCCATCTGGTCTTCTAGCTGTTCCTCATATATGACACTCAATTTTCTGTTTCCATGTCTGTTCACTCTTTATTCACCTCTACCCCTTTGAAACTGTAGTTTACTGCAATACTTAATGTAAGTTGCCTCCTACACAAGGCCTTTCCAAGGCCTCCCCTTCCCAGATGATAATACTTTCTCCCCAAATATTTACCTGGATATATTAGTGAAAATCTGGCTTCGGACAGTTACAAGCTGTGTGACCCTGAGCAAGTCATTTAACCTCTGTTTGCCTCAGTCATCTCATTTATAAAATGGGTACAATAATAGCATTTACCTCCCAGGGTTCTTATGAGGCTCAAATGAGGTAATAATTGTAAAGTGTTTAACATAGGACAGATCATGTTACATAGCAAGTGCTATGTAAATGGTAGCTATTTATTATTATTATCACTACTATTATATATTATATATCATTATTACTACTTCTACTACATATATTCTCTCCCTCAATTTAATGTAAGCTTCTTGAAGGCAAATAATATTTCATTTTTTTATCTTTGTATCCTTAGCACCTATCATAATTCCTAGTATATAGCAGGGCTTTAATACATGTTTGCTGATTGACTGAATTAACATGGGTAAGTTTAAAATCTAGTTCTGATACCTAAAAGTGACAAGATATAAGCATATATAAATGTTGTAATTTACTAGAATTCAATTCTAAATAACATTTAAAGATTTTTCCAAAGTTTATTCTATAAGATAATTTAGCAAAGAAGATATATATCCTACTTAATGTGAGAAGAATACTTACATTTGGAGGCATAACATTATTAAGTATAATTTGCATGAAAATTAGAAGAAAAGTGAAATGGCAAATTCCTTATCTTTCTATGGTAAGTAGCTGTCTCTTTCATTTATAAATAAAGAATCAAGAACAAAGGTACCACGGGTTTCAAAGAAGTTAATAAAGGTTTGAAACAATTCTAACATAAGGAAATGTATCCACAATTTTTTCAGCATTCTATTGTCTTCCTAACTTCAAATGAGAATGCAGTTTTTCATTCCACCCCCTTCCCAATTTAGCAGGCTATAATGCATAGCAAATAAGAAACATACAAAGAAAAAAAGATGAGTAAAAGATATTGTTAAATAAATTATTGAAATTAAAAAGAAAATTGGCTGTTCATGTGGCATTGAGAAATAGTGGACAACCCGTGAGCTCCATTATTATACTTGTGATGTCAGGAGTAAAGCAAATTGGATGGACTCCCTATAAGGAACTTAACAGCAGAACATGGGTAAAAGTGGCACAGAATGGGCAGAAACATATGGGTAATGATTTAGAATTTTCAATAGAGTATCCACGTTCATGAGATAATAGATCCACTTGATTATAAGCATTCACTCATGATTCAAATTAAACTAGAAAAGAAAATTTAAATAGGTTTCATATTATGGCACTCTGTCCAAATAGTATTAAAATGGGGCTAATGATTGACACAATTAGTGTATCTACACATTACATATACAGATGTGTGTATGTATGTATAAATATATATACGTATATATATATATATATATATATATATATATATGACAGACAGACATAGAGATCAAGGCAAGCAGATGGTGATGGAGAAGAAGAGAGCAGTTATTCTCTAAACGACAAGGGTAGCAGATTCCTATAAATTTGATGTAGAGATGAAATTAAAAAAAAAGTTTTGTGGATCTCACATGACTTAAGGTCTAAGACAAATAAAGAAGATTTACAGTGCCATTCAAATAGGAAAATATATAACAAAAACAGAAGGGTAAAAATTTAATCTCAGTCTCTGTCACTCTACCTCTCTTTCTTCCTTCCCTTATCTCCTCTCCCCTCCCCTCCTCTTCTCTCTCCTCTCTTCTTTTTTCTCTTTTATTCCTTCCTTTCTTTCCTCTCTTCTTCCCCTCACCCTTCCTCTTTGTATGATTTCATGTGTATGGAAATTAAAATTGTCTGTAACTTAGTTACCTATGTAAAGCAACTGGTCCATGGTCACACAGTTCTACTGAGACTGAGATTTTTGAATATCATTACTCTTTAAATTTTCCCTATTATCCATCCAGTGCACGAATAATTTATTCTTTGCTTGGATCTTGGGTTTCCTTCCTTTCTCCTCTCTTCCTGTCTTTCTTCCTTCCTTCTTTCCTTCCTATAGTTATACCTTTATTATATTTCAGACAAGACTTGGATTTTTTTCCCCTCAGATTAAAAAATAAGTTGTCCATTTAATATTTTTAGTGAGTTATTCATCAGCCTTCATTATCACTTTCCAATCACTCTTCCCTCCCCCAATCGACTCCTCTTATAAGAAAGTAAATATAATCAAGGTAAACAAATTAACAATTGGGACAAATCTGAAAATGTATACCTTGTTTTGCACCTATATTATGCTACCACTCTGCTGAAAGCTGGAAGACATATTTCACCATTTGTCTTCTGAAATCATCCTTGTGTACTACATTGTTCTGAATTCTAGTGTTTTTCAGTGTTGTCTCTCTGTGTTATTGTTTTTATTACATAAATTATTCTCCTAATTTTGCTTACTTCACTTAATTACAGTTCATCTAAATCTTCTCAATTTTCCCTACTTAATATTTTCAATTTTAAGACCTAATAATATTCAACTAAATTTATATATTACAGTTTGTTCAGTAGTTCGCCAATTGATGGATACGCATTTTCATTTCTAGAAATATGTTTTATGAAATTTTCTATATGGGAACTGTCTTTATTTTAATTCTTTGAAATATATCCCTAGAAGTAGTATCAAAAGATAGGAAAGTTTAGTGACTTTCAGGGCAATATTTGAAATTGTTTTCTATAATGATTGTAACTGCTCACAGCTTGAGTAATCATGAATCAATGTGCCAATCTTCCCAGAGTTCCTCTAATTGTTGATACTTTTTATCTTTTGTCATCTTTGCTGATCTAATGGATTTTAAGTTTATTCAGTTGGTCTAGTAATTATTGGTTATATATAACTTTTATAAGGTTGCTGACAGCTTGCATATTTTCTTTTGAAAAATGTTTGTTCGTATCATTTGCCTACTTTTATAATGGGGATAGCATGAGGTTGTTTTCTCAATCTTTATGAAATCATTAATAAAAATGTGTATAACAGGGCCAAGGGCAACTCTAGAGACCTTTACCCAGATGAGAATCAATTAAATTAATCAATACATAATGATTTTTCAATGAACTATAAACCTATCCCATTCCATTCTCAGCTTATCTACCTTTTTATATCTTGTCCAAAAGGATAGCACAAAAGAAAATTATCAAGAGTATCACATTTATTGCATTTATTAATATAATATCTGTCATTCATATATTCATGTAAGTTTACAAATAACTTTAAATATATTATCTCATTTGATACACACAAGAGCCAAATAAGGTAGGAACAATAATTACTAGGGTCCTTACCCATACAATGAAGAACTTAAAACTCAGAAAAGGTAATTGAATGGACCTTGGAGACTCCCCCAAAAGGTTTAGGTGAACTCTGCGTTCAAGATTCTCGACTCAAAATCCAATAATCCTTCTACCATATCACATTACCAACCTCAAAGATGTGTTTTTCTTAATTTTTCATAATGCTTCTAGAGTTTGTTGTACACTATAAAGTACATTAGAGGCAGCATTGCATAGGGTAAGTTTTGTTTGTTTGGGTTGTAGTATAAATATTGCTTCCAGAAGGAGTTTAGTTCATCAATTTAGTTACGTGGTTTTTATCCTTAACTGAATTGCTATATAGTAAATAATTATTTTAATGGCTGAATAAGTCACATGGTGATTCTTACACCTCAAAGAAGGGGATGATTCTTCTCCTATATGTAGAATTAAACATTTTAAATTTCTAATATGTATTAAAAATAGGCATCTTCAGATATGTGACTTGTTCTTTAATATGGAGCTCTCCACTTACCTCATAGTAATAATTCATCTCATTTGATCATAACCATCTCATAATTGTATAGGACTTTATAATCAACAAATCACTTTCACAGTCATTGCTAATTTGATCCTTATGACCACTCTATGAGATAGTTAATAAAGGTATTATAATTCCCATTTTATAGATGCATAAAATGATTTGTGGAGAGGTTAAATGATTTTCATAGAAAAAAATACTAGAAGAGAGGTTCTCCTGTGCTCTATATTTAAAAAAAATATTTTGATAGCTATTTCAATATAATCACTTTTCTTTATAGAACTATCTATTTTTTATATTTAAAATATTATTCTAATAAAGCATCTATAGGTTTTCTCAGACTACCAAAGGATACTTGATATGGGGAAGGAGAAAGGAAAAAGCATTTATTAAGCACTTGTTTGCACCAGGCACTTTAAGCACTGCACAGATATTATTTCATTTGATTCTTACAACAACTCTGGGGCATAAATACTAATATTCATTTTACATTTGAGTAAATTAAGGTAAGCAGAGGTTAAGTGACTTGCATAGAGTCATAGAGCAAGTAAACATCTGAAACCATATTTATATACAGGACTTCCTGACTTCAGGTGCCACATTCTCTGCATTGTGCTACTTTGTTACCTAGCTACCTGAGAAGGTGTGAGAAGCCAGTTTCTCCTATTTCCTTTCAAAGGTCAAGGTCTAAGGCTATAGAGCATTGCAGCTTTTTTTTTTTTTCTGTTGATCAGATTCAGTAAAAAAAAAAGTCTTTTTTACTTTTTCCTCTTTAAAAACAATCATTCTTATGTAGTATGACTATCTGGGAGATGGGAAGGGGAGAGGGAAATATAGATAATGTAAAAATCAATCCTATTAATATATTACTCACTCAAGCTATCAGTAAAGATAATATTTTTTTAAATTCCAAAGGATCATTTTTACCAAATGATAAGCAAAAAAAATTATCTATACCAAAAGTGTTTTCCATAATGTTGAAAGAAGCCTTGATCTCAAATTTAATTTATAGGATTGGGAATAGGCAATGAAAAGAGGCATGAAGGACTCAACAAGAGCTTTTACACTTGTGTCCACTTTAGAACACTAACCATATGTTTCACATATCAGATACCATTAGCAACTTTGTTCCTTGGTATCACACTCTATGAAAAAGATTATTTCTTACTACTGTTATCTGGGAAGGGAAGACAAATTTGAGTCTCAAAAATGGTATTATTTCTATCTCTTCTAGCATTTGAATTTCATAATGCTTGCTCCCAATAAAATGCAAAAAGCATGAAAAATCCTTTTAAGTATAACCTGTGCAGTAAAATTGGCCATAACCAGAGAAAAGGGTCAGCAGAGATGTTAAAAACTGAAATGGTACTGACTGTTGGTTGCAAGATACTTTTCATTAGGGTGCCAAACTGCCCTTGGATAGAAATAGAATTAACTTTCTGGGCATTAAAATGTCACTGAAGAGCAATGCCTTTCCTTCAGTCAAATGTTTCCATAATTAGAATTCTATAAAATTTTGCAGTGTGTATTCAACAGAAAACTGCATCTTCAGACATTTGAACTGCTCTCTTCACTAATTTTAGCTTCAACAACTTCCATTTTCAGTTATTTTTAGTATAAATTAATATTAGCTACTGGCATATTTAGTAATCAAATGAGATACCTGTTTATGATGAACGGCTAAAGCACCATGGAAAATAATTACAGCATGAATGCATAAGCTCTGAATGTATTTGGAGCTGCAGCTATCTTTGAGGACACAGTTTTTTTCTTTATATTCTGTCTTTCTTTTTACATTTCATTGCTGTGTAGATATTTATGAAAATAAGTCAAAATGGAAGTTAAATGAAAGTTTGCCATATCAAAGTTATAAAAATTTCAAGAATCATCTATAAATGAATATCAAGTTTTTAATATATGGATGAACCAGGTACAGAAAATGTCTTTATCCATGCAGTTGGGATTTGAAAAAAGTCTTTCTCACTAGAATCAATTAACACTTGAAGATTTTAATTGGAAACCACTATTTTTTTTTTAATCTAGTGACACTGTATTTCTAATGAGGTCCTTAGAAAGACAAGACAGATTGTATGTTCTCTTGAATGGTACAAAATGAGGCTATCCAAATTATCATAAAAAAGACAATAAATGTTTCAAGAGAAGTTGTGATAGACACTGGTTCACAAATTCTCTATGTCTACACATTGGGAAAGAAAAATATGCAACCATAGATCTCTACTTTAACATGATTTTGAAGCTATGTTCAAGGTTTCTTTCCTTGAATGTTATGTTCATTTAATAATAATTACTATTTCTCAAAAAAATAAACATATAAAATAAAATATTTAATCAAATCAAACCCAGATAACCAGGCTGCCTGTGACAAGATGTAACTGTTGTTGTTTTTAGCTTCTCATCAAAACTGGTATTTCTAATACCAACAGAGAACCTATATTATATACTACACCATACATTTTGAATGATCAGAACAATGTTTACTGAGAACTGTCCTGACAATGATGGAAACCAGAAAGACAGAAATCCTACATAAGGAGTCATAATAATGATTTTTAAAAGTCACATTTGCATAAGGCTTTAAAAGTTTGTGAAATGTTCAAGAGGGTAAATCAAAACCAATGAATTCAAATGTTTTTATTCTCATTTGACAAAAGAGGAAACTGATATTCAAAGAGTTTAAGCAACTAGCTCAGAGTCACAGAACTTTTGTTGTTTTGTAGTAGTTTTCAGTTGAATCTCACTTCATGATCCCCTTTGGAGTTGTCTTGGCAAAGATACTGGAGTGGTATAGCCATTTTTTTCTCCAGTTTATTTTACAGATGAGGAAACTGAGGCAAACAGGATTAAATTACTTACTCAGGATAATACAACTATGTCCAAGGCCAAATGTGAACTCCGATCTTCCTGACTCCAGACCAGTCACTCTATTCACTGTATCATGTAGCTTGTCTGTCACAGAATTACTTAGCTTCAGAACCAGGACTCAAAGAAAAGTCTTTTCTGATTCAAATAAAAAGATTTCTTTGGTTTTTCATACCAGACAACTATATTCATTGAACCAGGTCTAGCTGGGTTTTTCTTCACTGGTGCAAACAGCTATAGTTATGACATGTGCATTTTTTCAAGTAGTACTGATAGAATTATTCCATTGTTCTTTCTGTTAATTTTTTAAATTAAAAAAAAATCATGATTACAATGTGATTATCTGGTAGAATTCATTATATTTCACTCCCATCACACCCCTTTTCTAAACTCCCTGTTTTTGTTAAGAGCTCCAGTATCTTAGTAATCTCCTGGTTTGCAACCCCAATGCCTCACTTTCTCTGATGTCAGATTTTACAGTTTCTACCTCAATAACATCTATCATATCTATCCCCTTCTCTCTACTCATATGGCCACTGCATTAGTTCAGGACCTCATCACGTCTTTCCTGGACAATTGAATAAACTCTTAATTGATCTTCCTGTCTCAAACCTTTCTTCACATCAATCCATACCTCACACAGCTGCCAAAGTGATATTCCTTAAGCACAAGTGTGACAAAATTAGTCCCCTACTCAATTAGTTCTGGTGGCTCTCTATTGCCTCTGTGATTAAATTAAACTCTTCTTTTTAATTTAGAAAGCTCTTCCCAGATCTGGCCCTAACCTACCTTTCCTACCTCATCATATATGACTTCCTTTCCAATACCTCACAGTCCAGCCAAACTAACCTTCTTTCTCTTAGCTCACATGTAACAATCTTACCTCCTGGGCAGAGCCAGGGTGATGGAATAGAAAGACGGACCCATAGAAGTTTCCCCATATAGCCCATAAAATGCCTGTAAAAATTGACTCCAAGAAAATTCTAGAGCAGCAGAAGCCACAAAACAACAGAGTGAAAGAGATTTCCAGCCCGAGACATCCTGGAAGGCCAACAGGAAAGGTCTATCATAACGGGCATGGAGTGGAACGCAGCCCAGCATGGGCCACAGGGTGTGGCAGGGACAGGACCTGGAACAGGCTTCAGGGAGCCAATAGCAGCAGCAGTTCCCAGATTACTGAACCCATAAATGCCACTGCCAAAGGTCAGTGAGAAAGCTCCTTCAACCAGCAGAAGGGAACGTGGTCTGGACCACCCAGCAGCAGCCACTGCAGCAGCATTGTCTATTTTTGGAACCCTCCACCTAAAGCCCCAGGGAGGATTGAGCAGCTGATCTGAATCTCAGCCCTGAGTGTGGCCCTGGGGTGAGGAGGAGCACTGGCATGGTGGAGGTAATTGTGGAGAGGGAATTCTACTTGCAGATTCCTGGCAGAAAAGTTTTTATATCCTCCCAGACCAGTGCACAGTCCAGGAGAGGAGTAAGCTCCTTTTCCTTGATTGTGCCACCTTGGAGGAACTGAGAACGTATAGGTCCCCAGAGTACACCCTCCTCTTGACAAAAGACTCAAAAGTCAAGTAACTGACTGGGAAAATGCCCACAAAAGGGGAAAAAAAACCCCAAGACTAAAGAAGGTTACTTTCTTAGTGAACAGGTATTTTCTTCCATCCTAGAGGAGGAGGAAGAAATAAGGCATAGTGTCAGAGGAAGTCAAAGCTTCTGCATTCCAAACCTCCAAAATAAATATGTAATGGTATCAGACCATGGAAAAGCTCAAAAAGTAATTTAAAAATCAAATAAGAGAGGTGGAGGAAAAATTGGGAAGAGAAATGAGAGTGATGCAAGAAAATCATGAAAAGCAAGTGAACAGCTTGATAAAGGAGACCCAAAAAAATTCTGAAGAAAGTAATACCTTTTAAAAAGGCCAATTCAACTGGCAAAAGTGGTCCAAAAAGCCAATAAGGAGAAGAATGCTTTAAAAAGCAGAATTAGCCAAATGAAAAGAAGGTTCAAAAGCTCACTGAAAAAAACAGTTCTTTAAAAATTAGAATGGATCCAGTCACAGAATGTGCAGATCATTTTCCTTTGTGTTAAGTTTTGGTTTGTTTTATGATTTCTCCCATTCATTTTAATTCTTCTTTGCAACATGACTAAGGTGAAAATGTATTTAATAGGAATGTATGTGTAGAACCTATATGCAATTTTATGCTGTCTCAGGAAAGGAGGGGCGAGGGAAGAAGAAAGGAGGATGAGGGAGGGAAAAAAATCTAAGTTATATGGAAATGATTGTGGGACACTGAAAATAAATAAAATAATAAAACAAACTAGAATGGAGCAGATGGAAGCTGATAACTTTATGAGAAACCAAGAAATTACAAAACAAAACCAAAAGAATGAAAAAATGGAAGATAATGTGAAATATCTCATTGGAAAAACAACTGACCTGGAAAATAGACCCAGGAGAGACAATTTAAAAATTATGGGACTACCTGAAAGCCATGATCAAAAAAAGAGCCTAGACATCATCTTTCATGAAATGATCACTGAAAATTGCCCTGATATTCTAGAACCAGAGGGCAAAATAAATATTGAAAGAATCCACCAATTACCTTCTGAAAGAGAGCCAAAAAGAGAAACTCCTAGGAATATTGTAGCCAAATTCCAGAGTTCCCAACTCAAGGAGAAAATGTTCCAAGAAGCTAGAAAGAAACAATTCAAGTATTTTGAAAATACAATCAGGATAACACAAGTTCTAGGAGCTTCTCCATTAAGGGATCGCAGAGCTGGGTATATGATATTCCAGAAGTCAAAGTAACTAGGACTAAAACCAACAATCACCTACTCAGCAAAACTAAGTATAATACTTCAGGGGAAAAAATGTCATTCAATGACATAGAGGACTTTCAAGCGTTCTTGATGAAAACACCAGAACTGAATAGAAAATATGACTTTCAAACACAAGAATCAAGAGAAGTATGAACACGTAAACAGGAAAGAAAAATCATAGGGCACTTACTAAAGTTGAACTGTTTATATTCCTACATGGAAAAATAATATTTGTAACCCTTGAGAGTTTTCTCAGTATTTGGGTCGTTGGACACACACACACACACACATGTAGACACACAGAGAGCATAGGGTGAGTTAAATAAGAAGGGATAATATCTAAAAAAATAACATTAAGGGGTGAGAGAGGAATATATTGGGAGGAGAAAGGGAGAAATGGAATGGGGCAAATTATCTCTCGTAAAAGAGGCAAGAAAAAGCTTTTTCAATGTAGGAGAAAAGGGAGGAGGTGGGGGGGGAAGTGGAGCTTACTCTCTTCACATCTGGCTTACAGAGGGAATAACATGCTCACTCAATTTAGTATGAAAATCTATCTTACATTACAGGAAAGTAGGGGAGAAGGGGACAAGTAGGGTGAGGGCAATGATAGAAGAAAGGGCAAATGGGAGGAAGGAGTAATTAGAAGTAAACATTTTTGGGGAAGGACAAGGTCAAAAGAGAGACTAGAATAAATGGGGGGCAGGGTAGGATGGAAGGAAATATAGTTAGTCTTACACAACATGACTATTATGGAAGTCTTTTGCAAAACTACACATATGTAGCCTATATTGAATTGCTTGCCTTCTCAGTGGGGATGGAAGGGGGAGGGAGTAAGGGAAAGGAGTTGGAACTCAAAGTTTTAGAAACAAATGTTGAGAATTGTTTTTGCAGGTAACTGGGAAATTAGAAATACAGGTAGTGGGGTACAGAAATTTATCTTGCCCTACAAGAAAAGAGAGAAGATGGGGATAAGAAAAGGGAGGGCATATTGAGGGAAGGGGTAATCAGATGCAAGGTTTTATATGGTGGGGGGAGAGGAGAGATGAGGAGAAAATGTGGAACTCAAAATTTTGTGGAAATGAATGTTGAAAACTAAAAATTAATAAATAAACATTAAAAAAACAAAAAAAAGCAATCTTATCTCCTTTTCCCATGCCCTTTCAATGTTTATTCTCCCTCCCTAAAACCCATTATCTCCCTTTAACTTATAGAATTACTTATTTCTTCAAAAGCAGGCTAAGTATGCGAAGCCTCCAGTAATTCCCTTCTTTCCAAAATTATCTTGTTTTATTTGGTTTTTATTTTGTATATCCTTTTAAATTCATATCCAGTATGCTCTCAATAAAACATTAGCTCCATGAGGGCAGGGATTTTTCAATGTTATCTTTAATCCCAGTGCCTAGCCTAATGCCTAATATGTAGTAGTTGATTAAAAAATGCTAATAAATTAATTAATTATGATAGGGATAATCAGATTTTTTGAGTTTTCTACTTTTATTTGTGTGTTGAAAGCCACTTGGAAAGTGCCACATGCCTAGCTTCATAAGCATCCTGCAAGAATCTATACAAATTTACTATACTACTCAGAGTAGTACATTTTTCAACAGAAGGAAAACGAATATGTTTCTTATGCATCTCTTTCCCAGTGGTAGATTTTGAATATGATCTGATTGGCATGAAAAGTTCTATTATTGGTGAGTGATTCCATTCATGATTGCTCTTCTCTCATGTAAAAATCTTCATTAGCCAAACTTTGTAAAGTTGCCCAAAAGCTATGCCACTTGGAATACAATGTAATTTGATGAATATTACAGAGCAGGAAAATGTAAGATTATTTTTAATAGAGGTGCAATGGGACAGATGTGGTCATTTAGAAAATACCTATTAGTTTTATCAGCAATGATATTTGAACTCATATTTAGTGTAATTCATAATGTAAAGTAATTTATGTACCTTAATACCTAATATATGATGTGAAGTAGTGGAAATTGTGCTTGAAAATGATGAAGTCTCAAAGTGTAACTGTACTTAGGTACATATAGAAGAAAGCTGTGCTAGAGGCAATAATCTTAAAGGTACTTAGGGTCTGATTTTCACTAAATCTCAAACACTCTAAAATAATGAACATCACAAATCCCTATCCTTTAAAAAATTTATAAGAAATCTTTGAAAAATTTCTATATCTACTTTAAGGATATAGATTATGAAAGCATGAGAAGGGAACAGGATGTCTTTGATGATTCTTTTCCATAGCAGACCACATATTTATGATCACTGATCTGATAAAAGTACTACTATCTAGTGCTTTTTATTTTTAATCAAATTGACCCAGGCAGACAAATGCAATACTGAAGGCTCTCCTCACACATTTTTAATGTATGAAATTACTGAATATAATGGCATATGTAAATAAGGAAATAAGTACTTAGTCTTATTAAATGCTGATATCAATAATCAAGTATAAATCAGGGAAATAAATGGTCATCTAGAATTTTCTTCTGTATCATGAAAGATGACCTTTGCAGAATGCAATTTGTTGATTCCATGTTGATAGAAAGGTTCTCCAAATGATTTATTCACATTATAATCATTATGTTTGGACTCAGAGCACTACAAAATCTCCTAAGCATTGCAAAAAGTAGATTGCTCCAACCACTCATGCTACAGAAAATAAAAAGTAAATGAAAAAAATGTAATATTGTCCAAATAAGAAGATGCAATTGGACACAAAGTTCATTGTGTTAGTTAACTGGTATATTAAGATGTATATGTATGTATATGCACCCTCAAATATTTAGATATTCAAATAGATCTGTGATCTCTTGAAGTTGGAAGTTCTCTTCAATCATGCAGATTGCAACCAATCCCTATCTGACCCATTCTATAAGAATCTTGTCCATGTCCTGTAATTTCACTATAAGAGATTCACTAAATGTGCTGGAGGCTTTCCTCACACTTGTAATCTATGTGTGTTATATAATCAGATTTTATTTGATAATATAATATATATTGTGTGATATAAATATGTTTACACATATAACAAACAAGCAATAAAAATGGCCAATGACCTACGCCAGAAACTGAGTAATTGCTAGCATGTAATAAAAGATGATTTTTAAGATGATCCCAAACTTTATACTACTACAAAAGTACATTTTTTATCTGAATTTATATTATTATGTTAAATTATGTCATATTAATCATGTCATATATTGATACAGATTGGTCAAGAGATAGGCAAATAGCTATATATCACAACACATATATTTATATATACATATATATGTATGCCTATATGAATTGATGTATCTGTGTGGTGTATCTATGTATATATACACATGTTTGAATAATTATTTCTGTATCTACACATGCTGTACAATGTAGTAGAATGAGAATTGGTTTGGGATCTGAAGTGAAGCAGCACGATGTAGAGAAATGTTCACCATATTTTTAATCAGAGGACCTAGGTTCAAAGCATAGCTTTGTTATCCACTTCCTTGTGTGACTTTGGGCAAATTATTTCACTTT
This sequence comes from Notamacropus eugenii, assembly GCF_028372415.1. Classification (NCBI taxonomy): domain Eukaryota; kingdom Metazoa; phylum Chordata; class Mammalia; order Diprotodontia; family Macropodidae; genus Notamacropus; species Notamacropus eugenii. Next base: position 133,742,966 of record NC_092875.1, on the reverse strand, counting down.
CTGGACTTCATTTTTTTCATTCAGAAAATGAGATAAAAAATGCAGACAATGTCTAAGGTGCTTTATGGCACAATCTGCTGAAATAACATTATCTTAAAATTTCCTAGTTGACAAAACCTGCCTTTAAGAACTCAGAATCACTTCCTTAAGGACAATGGGGTAGGACTTTCTGTAGAAAACATTTGAAAACCAACTCACATCCTTATAAATGTTCCAGCCAGTATCCCATCATGGCAACAAGGGGTAATTAGTTTCTGCATGAGACCTTGAATAAATTCCTCATAGAATACTATGGTATTAGAAGTAATTATGTGCACTGGAAATCTAATGGCATAATTGTTACAAAGCATGGTATTGTATAACTGTGCGAAATTATGTCTAAGGCTACTATAATTATTAAACAATGTTCCACAATAAATTTTAGTTTCGATTTAATAAAAACAAGGTCCTAAAGTAAGGGAAGACCTTTTTTTTAAGGAGAACCAAAAATTATGAAAATTTCCAAATTTCAGACAATGAATAATACACTTTTTAAAGTGTCTAGAAATTATCCATTGAGATCACTTGAAAAAAAAGCACAATTATAATGTCTAGATTATTTTGCTAAGAATTGTGTGGAAAGGAAAAAAAAAACCAAACTCTAGACTAAAATATCTCATAGATCACATGGGAAAATAGAATAAGAGCATATATTTCAAGCTAAAAATGACCTAGTCCAAGACTCTCATTATACAAATGAGGAATTGAGGTCTAGAAAGGTAAAATGACTTGTTCAAGATCACTTAAGCAATAAGTGGGCAATTCAGGATGTGAAGCCAGGTTCTCCAACTGCAGATCAAACTGGGTTCTTTTCTTTTGCCTGAACCTGAAGGCATGTGTGTGGACATACATGCATATATGTATACATGCTATGTATATATGCAGATATGCAAATATTATAGACATGTAATATATGTGTATTAAACTTACATGCATATGAAAATATATGCATATGAATTGTATGTGGTATATGTATAGTACGTATGTATGTGTGCGTGTATGCATGAGCATAGCTATATGCATTGTGTATGTATGTATTAAATTATGTGTATGCCTATTTCTATGTCTACATAGATAGATGTCTATATGCATATTTATATGTGTATATATACATACACACTGTATACACACTTTTCATATATACATATATACACATAAATAGATTGATAGATAATGCTCTGGCACAGCCACACCTGAAGTCATTTTCCTCTCTAGAACATTTCCAATGAATAATCAGTTTGGCCTTGATCACCATTTCTCACTTATTCAGGCTGATGTTGCTGGACGGAGATTAGATTCAGGTAAGACCCTATATCTTTTTAGTCATGATGCAACTGAGTAATATTAACCTTGATCCTGGCAACAACATTATGACAAGGTGTTGCTGTAATATTGTTTTCTGGCACAGAGTAGGCACTTAATAAATGACTGATGATTGTTTGATGAATGGTTTTATTTAACGGGACATCCTAAAAGTTTTAAAAGACTAAATATTAATTCATATTCCATCTAACAGGTAACAATACAGTTATAGAAAAGGCATGTTCACATATTTTCAATTATCTCATAGAATTTCCTCAAGGTTCAATATTATTTAAATATTATTTTCTTATGCAGTTCTTGTTAATAGTGCCTTCAAGTGATTCCTTTCATCATCCTGTCACAAAGAAAACAATATTACAGCAACACCTTGTCATAATGTTGTTGCCAGGATCAAGGTTAATATTACTCAGTTGCATCATGACTAAAAAGATATAGGGTCTTACCTGAATCTAATCTCTGTCCAGCAACATCAGCCTGAATAAGTGAGAAATGGTGATCAAGGCCAAACTGATTATTCATTGGGAATGTTCTAGAGAGGAAAATGACTTCAGGTGTGGCTCATAGCTTTGGAATTGAAAGATCCTCAAAGAATCATCTAGTCCAGGGGTAGCGAACATGAGACCTTGAGGTCACATGTGGTACAAACCCAAACGGTAAATCCCCTTAATGAAAGGATTTGTTCTGTGCAGTTTGGATTCAATCAAACAGCCTCACTTGTGGACTTAAAGGGTCACATGTGGCCTAGAGGCTGCAGGTTCTCCACCCTTGCTATAACCTGACCTTTCATCCTCTACTCATAGATCATAGGATCTTAAAATTGCAAGAGGCTTCTGAGTCATTCTAGTTTAACTCTCCCTTCCCTTCATTTTGCAGAAGAGAAAACAAAGTTTTATGGATTTTAAATGATTTGCCCAAAGTAAAAAAAAAATATTTTCTTCATTTATAATTTATTAAGTCTAGAAATCAACAATACAATAAATCAAACCATGATTTGTAATATTTTCCAGTTTCAGAGGTGAAAATATGACAAAAATAAATCTGTCACATTTTAACACAAATAATATTTTATGAAAAATAACTTCATTTCCCAAAACTACATAAAATTAATGAGAATTATTTTACATATTTTTGCAAATCTTGATAATGTTCAGCTTAAAAGAAGACAGCTAGAGTCTCATAAATGTTTCTTCATTCAATCTGTTGTGATATATTGCATTGGTTGAAATATATGAAGAAAATCCCACCTCACACAGATATGTAGTTGGAAAATGGAGGAATAGTTCAATAGGCGAACAGCCTGAGTGTATTATCTTTGAAAATAATTGACCTCACAAACCCCTTGAATAGGTAGGGATTGGCAGGTCCAAGGATTACATTTTGAGAATCACTTCTCTAGATGATCTAAGTGGACCTGGTTTCAAATGCATCTCTCACACTACTGTTATACCTTAAGCAAATCAATCACTCAACATGTACTTACTATTAAGCACCTACTATGCACCATGCTCAATGCTAAGGGGCTGAGGATACAAAGAAAAAGCAAAAATAAAAGCCTCTGCCCATAAGGAGCTTTTCCATTATAAGGCGAGACAAAATCTGCAAAAATTAGTGTATACAAGATAAATACTGAGCCTTTAGAAGGTAGCATTAGAACAGAAGCTCCTTAGTTGAGAAATCTGGAAAGATTAATCTCTCTGGGCCTCAATTTATTTATTTTTTAAATAAGTAGAACAGATTAAATGGCCTTTGGTGTCCTTCCAACCCTCTATTTATGATATCTAAGTACACTTTGAGTTCTGATGATGCATGACTCTGTGAAAATGCCTATATTTCAATTAAAGTATTGCAAATTAAATATGCCCCACACATATATACACATATGCAGTTAAAAAGAAAGCTTGATAGAACACTATAAAAATGTATTTCATTTAAAAATGAAACATCAAGTATTGCTTATTGTAGAAATGTACTTGCTTATATAAATCTATACGTGTATAACTTCTTATAAACCAATTTTAAAGGCAATTCATTTATTATTAAAACACATAGGACTAGATTTCTCAGTTTCTTAGTTTTCAATTATCTATTTAATTGGGATAGATATAACAATCATGCAATTATCATTTTGTGGTCAGAAACCAAATGTTCAAGATCTGATAATACTGGGCGAGGCTTAACTAATGGAGCAGATGGGAAATTCTGTAACCAGAATGAAAGCTGTTGTTCATTTGCAAATGTTAGACTCCTGTAACCCTAAAGATCTTCAGGAAAAAAAATTTAATCCAATGACATTATAGCTTAAAAAATATAATCAAGTTGCCCTCTTTCCCCCCAGGACCACCACCATCATCACTTGTGATTTTATGGCAATCTAAGGTTTACCAAGTATTTCATATACGTCATCTCATTTTTATTTGAGAAAACAGAAGCTGCAAAATATTTCTTACATTAAAAAAAAATTACATAGTTATTGAAGAAGTATCTCTTAGTGAGAATGGAGGTACTCTACCAGGAGTCAGATAAACCTGAATTCATATTCTCCCTCTCCCCCTACCATATGACCACTGGTAAATCATTTAACTTCTCTGAAACTTAGTTTTTTCATGAAGAAAGGAGGACATAATACCCATAGCATTTTCCTTAGAAGGTTTTTGTGTGAGGATCAAACAAGCTAATTTGTGAAAAGGGCTTTACAACAAACTTTAAAGTGTTATGTATTTATTAATTTTATTGGCAAAAAAGCCATATCATGAGAGAAAAAAAAACTTTTTTAAGGAAATCATAATTTTGTATATAGTTATAAGGAGTAGAAAACTGTTATTGATGGAAATCCCATGTGACAAATGCATTTCAAAGATAGCTACCCTGATATGAACAATAACACTAATATTTTTAAGATGAGCAATGATTAGTAAATATACATATATGTAAATAATTATATAATATATATGCTAACCATTGTGGCATGAACCTTTTATATCTTGAAAATTCTAAATGAAACTTATTACTAAACATTTCTAAAGAAATTCAGCCAATACACTACACTGGAAGAAACAAGCACAAAATGAAATTAACCTCTAGAGAATCCAAAATTTCACATGTAATGTAAACAGATTCAAGTCAATGTGATATACTAAAAACTTCTACGATCTTAGGTTTAGAGTGGGATGGTATCTTGAGAGCATCATAGTCTGTTTTAAAGGGGAGAAAAGTGAGGTCCAGAAAGGAAAAGCTAATGCACCTACTTGGTTAAATGCCTACAGATTAAAAGAGTGATGATTTTTGTGGTATTCCTCAAAATCCAAGATTGAGATTCAGATACATTCTGTTTATTCAATCTATTTTAGTATTTAAAATGTTAGGAAAATTTTCTTGTAGGATGTAATTGTTCTTCCCTTTTATTCCTTCATATTCCTTTCTTTGAGGATGAGAATGACACAGCCCTCCAGTATCTTTGCCAAGAAAACAATAAATTGGGTCACAAAAAGCAGAACACAAATGAAACAGCTGGCCAACAATGATAATGACAACATCCCCTGCCTACCACAGGGTCTTGCACATAACGGATAATTAATAGGGAGTTATTTAGATACAGCATTTATTAAGTGCATACTTTTTGCCAGGCATTTTTGGGGATAAAATACCAACAAAGAAGGCATTCTGTCCTCAAGAAACTTACATTCTAATAGCAGGAAACAACACAGAAAGAGATTCTTGCAATGTGTTGAATGAAGATAGTATTGTTAAGAGACTGCAGGAAGTAGCAGGAAACTCTACCTCCCAGTAACATAAGGCAATGCTCTGTGAATTGAATTGAATGGAAAATGGTGGGCTATTCAACGTCCTCTGTATTTTTCAGAAATGAGGAAAATAAAAGTCAAGTAATCTATTGCCCACAGAAATATAACACATTTTAAATTAGGAACACTGAGAATTTGACTCCTTGGCTGTGGAAGTAGTCCAGCACTAAAGTATGCAGTTTTTAAGTTCTCCATGCTAGCCGACACTGGCCAGGGAGAAGAAAAAAGAAAGCTGATAATTTAATGTTCTGGATCCCTCTTATTCAAACATTGCCTAGTGAGTTTGGTATTTAAGCAAACACACACACACACACACAGAGCTCTGAAAATTACTGGTGCAGAAATGTTGGCATTTGAAAAAACATTTTGGAAAACATTGCTCCAATTTATTTTGCCTTGCTGCAAAAAAAGTGCATCTATGTCCTTCACTAATTTGCATAGAAATGAAAAATTCTGGACCAAAATTTTTGAACTTAATCAGCTATTCAGATAATTGACACCATCTGTTAGTGTGAATGGATGCGTATCTGCAAGTGTGCTTGTGTGTGTACTGACATCTCACTCATAGGCAGAGTAGGTGATATTGTCTGATATCAGAGGATGGGAGAGGTTATTCTATTAACTTTACTATACGTTTCTCTGCTAAATAATATTTGAAATTCCTTTACCATGCGTCCCAAATATACCATGTGACACCCCCTCTTTCCTCCATACCAATACTTGCTTTATTTCCTACATCTGATGTGGTTGACATGCTCTCCTCCAGAATGCAGCTGTTGAATTCTTACCTGTACTTTAAAGTTGAACTTCAATGATATTTATTTCTTCATGAAACTTTCCTTGATCTTCATTCCATTTTCGTATACCCTCATACTCCCTTTTAATGAATTTTCATATTAGGAACTCACACACCATTTTGTTCTGTACCTTCCTAATGCATTTAATCCATAGGCAGCTAGGTGGCTCAGTGGGTAGTGTTGGGTCAGCAGTGAGGAAAACCGAGCTGAAATTTGGCCTCAGGCATTTCCTAGCTCTATGACTGGACAAGTCACTTAACTTTGGTCCACCTCAATTCCTCAGCTGTGAAACAGGGATGATAATAATAAAACCTACTTCCAAGAATTAAAGAAGATACTTAACACATGCTTACTTGCTTCCTTCCTTCTCCCTCCCTCCCTTCGTTCTTTCATTCTTTGTTTCCTCACTTCCTTCCTTTTTTGCTTTATCCCTCCTTCCTTCTTTCCCTCTCTCCCTCTTTTCTTCCATAGTGTGACATATAAAATATATTAGGGTTTGTTTTATATCTCCATGAACCATAAGTTTCAAAAGGATTTATGTCCTATATACTACATAATTAAGAAATAAAAAAAAATTGTTGAATTTATATGTAAATATACCCATGAGAGAGGTAAGACATTAACTTTAATTTATTCTAAGTTGCAACTATAATTATATATTTTTTCTTTCTAATAAGAGATTTTTATGACAGGTATTAACCAAGAAAAGGAAGTATAAAGAATATTTGACTGAAAATAAAAAAACAAAATGTATATTCAACTCCTGCTTGTGCCACTGGATGATCCCTGGATATTCAAATAAAGAAATAAAGTTCAGATAAAGAACCCGCAGTCAGGAAGATCTGAGTTCAAATATTGCCTCAGGCACTCACTGTGTCCCTCTCGGAAAGTCATTTAATCATTTTGTGTCTCAGTTTCCTCAACTTTAAAATGGGGACAATTATATCACCAAACTTACCAGTTTGTTGTGAGGATCAAATAAAGTAGTACTTGTAAAGCACTTAGCAAAGTGCCTGGAACATAGTAAACATTATGGCATTATTATTAATAATATCATTAAAGTATTTAAGTTTAATAATCTGTTCATCAGTGGCAAAAGCTAAAGGTGCATCATTAACTATATTCTATACTAAATTCAGATTTGCAGAGTGCATGAAACATTTTTTTTGTTTTCCTGTTCATGAACACTGACAGAGCTTTCTTTTGTTTCTAAGTTTACTGCTGCTATCCATATACACACTTCTTTGCCAAACTGATTCCTTTTAACCTTTTTTTAATTGATTAAAATGCCATTTATCAACTATAAATACTCTACTTTAATTTTTAAAAATCTACCAGGCTAGATCCAGGATGAAATAGAAAGGTTGAAATGAAAAGTTAGACACAAGTAGAGAAACAAAATTTGAAGTGAACATGTTATTAGAACTCTAATAAAAAACAATTGCTTATGTTTTAAATGCCTGTGAGTGTCCATCAGTGTTGTTCATGATTCAAAATCACCATAATTTTCTAACCATGTTCTCCAATAGTTTCAACATAAACTGTCACCTTTGTTTGCTCATTCATTCACTATACTTATCGATATTTATTGAGCACCTACTATGTGAAATGTGGTGTACTTATCACTGGGAGAGAACAATGCAAAGAACAGGATCTAACTTCTTCCACAAAGGAATTTAGAATCTAGCAGAGGACATAAAAGACAAAATTAAGGGCCATGTTAGAGGCATAAAAAAAATGCTTGGTGGTTCAGAGGAAGGAAAAGATTATGTTTTGGTGAAGAAAATGGGAGGCAAGAATCAAGGAAAATGTAGCATTTGACCTGAGACTTAAAGGATGGTTAGGTTCAACAAAGAATGACAACTAGTTGGTGAAGTGGATAGAGAGCTGGACCTAGAATCAGGAATAGTACCTACCTCCCAGTAAGCTGATAACCGAAAAAATTTTCAACAGTTCCTGGTACACAGTGAGCATTTAAGAAGACTTTTTCCCTTCACTTTCTACTCTCCATTAAATTCATTAATTCAGCAAGCCTTCATTAAATGCCTACTATGTATAAAATGCTCTGGGACCATAAAGGAAATGAATGAAAAGAAATCTCCATGCTCCAGTAACTTAAATCCTATTAGAATGTCCATCTGGTGTCTAGGTGGCACAGTGGATGGAGCGCTGGAACCAGAGTAAGAAAACCTGAGCTCAAACCCATCTTCAGTTACTTACTAGCTGTGTGACTCAGAGAATCATTTAGCCTCTGCCTGTCTCAGTTTTGCCATCGGTAAATGGGGATAAGTATACCACCTATCTGTCTGGGATGTTTGGAGCATCTAAAGAGATGATGTCTATAAATGTATTTGTAAATCTTAAACCAATATATAAAGTGCTGCCTATTGTTTTTGTTACTGCTACTGCTACTACTACTACTACTACTACTACTACTACTACTACTACTACTACTACTACTACTACTACTACTACTAAGCTACCATTACTAAATCCTAGTCCTCTTTCAATAGCCATACCCTGTTTTCTCAGGTATTCTACTAATACCACCTATTTCACTTTGGTCTCCTGGGTGTCTCATTATTTCCATTTAATGTCAGTAACCACACATTTTTTTACCACTTAATAATAGCAGTCTTTAATGTGGTTATGTATAAAATTGGCTTAGATACTCCTTCTTTCATGTGTATTTGCCTTGCTGTTGAACCTAGATTATAAATTCATGAGGCTGGGCATCATGTCTTACATTTCTTTAGGGTAAAGTGTGATGCATGTAGTAGGTAGTCAATAAATTCTTGCTGATTTTTATCTTGTATATTTGCTTTTCTTAAAAAGCTTCTTGTCAATAATCTCTTTTTTTCATAGTCCTTTCTGCAGTGTTCAGGTTAACATTGGTGCTCTTGGCCGTCTATTGAAAAACTGAGATACAATTCTCAGGATAGAGAGATGAGTCACTGGATGTACAAAATTGATGTTTTGTGTATTTAACTCATATGAGAATGGATGAGTTTTTCAATCTGTAATACGTCAGCAGTTGGGGAGCCTTAAAGCATATTATCCAAAGAAAGTTCCCAACAATTCTATTTTTTAACAATGTTCAGGGAATAAGAAAAAGAAGATTCCCAGGTCAGATTAGAGGGAGATATTTTATATATTAGCAACTGGTGTTAATAAGCAAAGGGGAAACAGCTAAATAACAAATTCACAGTTAATAAAGATTCTTTTGCTTTAAAAGATAACAAATAGAATTGGGAAGGAGTAAGACCTTATAGTGGATAGAATAGACTGTTTGGCTGATCTGAGTAAACTTACCTATGTTGAGAAATATAAAAGCATCTTTGGTGCAGAATAGCTTATGGTTAAGAATGTTATAATGATACAATATTTAAATCTTAAAACAAATTACTAAATGTGAATTTGGCAAATAGAATTCTAACTTTGGAATGCCATTTTTCTCACAGTTATGTGCCTGAAAATCTTAGAGACCCAGAGCCATGACGCTTTATGAGAAGAAAGACCCTGAACAACTGGTCTCTTGTCAGAAGTGTGCTGGTGAATGTTTAACAACTTGCTCCTCCCACCTGAAAAAACGTACACATGACACCTTTTAAACTTAATCTGCATTATCAAAATTTCCTCCATCACTTTAAAAAATATAAACTATTGACAAAATGATCATTCAAATCTTGATTTATAGCATTTGTGGTTTTTGAGGGATAAATGTTCACACTGAAAATTTAACAATCATATTTCAGCAACCAGTATGAGGTGACACTGGCACTGCCCTTTGATAAGACATTTAACTTCTGAAGGATTGGTTTGTCATCATCAAAATAAAGGAATGAAGTATATGATTTGTAAAAAGGGTGATTCTAATTCTAAGAAAATCTGGTATTCTATATTGTGTTCTTTCTACCATCACTAAAAATTCACATTTAGCATCTTTGCAAATGCATCTAAAGATACTTAAGGATATGCATTTAGTATGGAAACAAAGAAAACTCACTGCAGAATGATCTGCCATCAACGTCACACAAAAGAAAGGTCTCTACTAAAGGACTGGTAGAAGTTATTCTTTCAAAGCTCCAGTTCCCTTCTAAAATACAGTTACCACCGAAAATTATGCATATAAAAATAAGTGCAACATCTGAGCTAAAACACAACTTTAAGCAATAGTAAATAACTTTAATTAGAAAAACTGCCCAGTTGTATGATCATTTTCTCATAATTCCTTTACTTTCTGTACTTTTAGAAAAAAAGGCAATTAATTTGGAGATACCAATGAGCACTAGTAATTAACTAAATCTTTTCTGTTTAAGAAATGAGGAAGATGTACATATAAAAGTTTTTTCCACTTGTCAGTCACAAACATATTGACAGTGATGACAAATCTCTTTTTATTAAGCTCCTATTCTCAACATTTTTATTTTCCAGGTCTTTCCTGACCTTTAATAAACTCAATTATACTCTATATTAGCTTACTCAAATCTCCTTTTTAATTAGCCCTGTGCCATATTATTCTCCCTTTTCAATATATTTTGTTGATGCTTCCCCCTCCCCATATTACAGTCATGTCTCAGTAACTTCATCCCCTTGAAAAACCTCCATTAAGTAAAAAATAAACAGTTAAAACCAAAATGGCAGCATCATTATTAAATCTCCATCAACTGTAATCTATTGCCTTAGCATAGCATAGACTTTGTCGCATAGTAAGCACTTACATGTGTTCCCTCTCTCTCTCTCTCTCTGAAATGTGTTCCATCTCTGTGAGTGCTATTTCCATTTATATATCAAGTTATGAACATTTACTACTTATTTTAAAATTTTGTTCTTTTGTCTATTTTTTAAATATCTTATTTATTGTGTTGATAATTTTTCTGACTCTCTTTTCTCTATTTTGCATCAATTCATCCAAGCCTTCCAGATTTCACTGAATTTCTCATATCTATCATTCCATTATGTTCATATATTACACTTTGTCTAGTCATTCTCCAATCAATGGGCAACCACATTGTTTGCAGTTTCATACTTCTTAAAAAACATGGAATAGTTTGGTGTATGTGGGTTCTTTATTTATGTTGTAAGGGGAGAGAGGAGATTTCATTCTTTGCTCCCCTCTTCCCAATAGTTGGTATGACCAAAAAAGATAACAGAGGTAAGAAGTGTTAATGTGTTAACAAGGTGTCAGTACTCAATGATCTCTTTAGGAAATGTGAAAACCTTTTCCTGGTTATCAAAAAGCAAAAAAAAAAAAAATTGCCATGCCTCTGAGGATTCTTTAAAGGCTCATTTGTTAGCTGTGCATCTAGTTTCTCCATTTGTGACAATAACTGAGGGACAATCTGGTTCTGAGAAAGAACTACTTTTGAGGGAGAATGCAGTGCTTGGCACTTAGTAGGTGCTTAATATGTACTGACTGATTTGTTGAATTCTCTGTTTTCCCCCCAGTCACTGATGTACCATTGAAATGAATTTATTCAATTAATAATAGACTTATCCAGTAAGGGACAGACACACACAGCCTGGAGTATAGACAAACACAGATACAGAGAAAAGATCATTTAACACCAGAACCAGCTTCAAGAACCTGATACACTAGCATCAGAAAAAAAAAAAAAACAACTATGACTATGGAATTTGGAGTCATAAATGAGCCACCTTCCCAGTACGTCAAATTTCAGTGCAATAGTAGGGGATGTATGAAAATGCAAGATGAAAAGGACAATGAGGCCCTGTAGTTTCAGAGTTAACTTAGTCACATGCATTCCCTTACGTGTATGTATAATTACGATTTAATTTTTGTTTGTCTCCCACTCTTTCCATCATCTCTGTGGGTCTTTGTGGGTGAGTATAATGCAGATTTATGGAAGAAATATTTTGTACCTACAATACTTTCTATGCCCTATAAGGAAATTACTTTGCTAAAAGCTAATTATGCACATTGACTGGTTATTAATAGGGGAATACACTGATAGGGGCTTACAGTTTATAGATTTAGTAATAAGTTCCCACAGTGTAACCCAGTAAATTCTGAGTGTAGTTGCCACCACTTGGAGAAATAGCTCCCAAATTGGGTACTGCAATATCATTAATCTTTTGGGGGTATATTCCCAGTAGAGGAGTAACTATAACTTTTCTCCTATGTTTCCTAATTATTTTAGAGAATGGTTGAACCAATTCATGGCTCCACCAATTATAATATCCCTTAATTTCCTATAGCCTCTCTAATAGTAACAGTTTCCATCTTTCATCATCCTTGCCAAATTGATGGGTAGGGGGTGTGTGTAAAATATTTTTTTTGCAAAAGTTGTTTTTATTAGCATTTCTCCAATTGTGAATGATTTGAAGCATTTCAACATATATTTCCTAATAGATCACATGTTTCTTTTGGAAATTATTTTTATATATCCTTTAACAACTTATTGATTAGTGAATTTTGTTTATTCATATATTTGGGATAATCTCCATGAATCTTGAATATAAGACTTTATTCAGAGATGTTAGGTATAAACATTTTCCTACTTGATCTAGCTACATGTATTTTGCTCATGTGAAAGCACTTAAAATTTATGTAATTGATTTTTAATTTTTTTATGACTTCTTCTGTACTTTATAGATTCATCTTCAAATCATAGTTCCAAAATATACCACCTTATTTTTATCAAATGTTTTCACTGTGTGATTTTTATAATTAAGTTAATTCATAAATTTGAAGCATATGATATGAGATATAATTGCAGAACTAAACCTAATTTCTGTGAAACTTTCTGGATTTTTTATCATTCCTTGTCTGAAAGAGAATCCTTCCCCAAGTATCTTGTACTGTCAGATTTATTAAAAATTGGTCTATTGTGTTCCTTTGATTCTGTTTGCTTTTTTTTTGCTGTGCTCCACTGACTTTTTCCCCCTACTTCAACCACTGTTACCTAGTTTTGATGATTATTAATTTATAATATAGTCTGAGATATAGGCATGCTAAATGACTCTTTTTAGACTTTGTGTTTTTCCTTATGTAATTTGAGGCATACCATAATAAAGTTCTATTGTTTTATGCATAACTTGTCTGTATGGTTCTTTAAAAAAACAAACAAACACCTCTCGTAAATCCTATAATAGTCTGGAAAGGAAACCCTTTTCTAACACTTTCTCGTAATGTGATCCTGGAAAAGTAATTTATTCTTCTAAACCTCAGCTTTCTCATACTGTGAAATAAGGACATTTCCATTGCCCCACTTTAAAGAGGCTATTGTGAAAAAAGCATGAAACAATTCATTATGTACATGTAAGTTACTGTTTACTTCTCACATTCTTTACAATTTTCCTATCTTAAAGTACAATCATCTTGAGGGCAAGAACTGCATCACATACTTTTTATGTTGACCTTCTTGCTACCCCTATGTGTGGCATTCAGCTCTCTCTTTGCATTCCCACATGCTGTCTCCTAACCTTAGAACATACTCCACCTCCTTATGTCTCATCTTAGAAGCCTCAGTTTCCTTTCAAGCTCAATTTAGAAGGTATGAAGCCTTTCCTTATCCACTCAGATCCAGTGACACTCTTCTGAAATTAACTTGTATGTATTTTTAAAATCTACTTCTTATTTACTTCTCTTTTTATACAATATAATTTTAACTCCTCAAGGACAAGGGGTGTTTCATTTGTGACTTGTATCCATGGCACCTACAAGCTCAGTGTTTAGCTAGAAGATTATAAACATTTAATCAATCCCTGTTGGTTGATTGTGATTCCCATGAGATCTAGTGAAGTGCTTTGTTCAGTAAATATTTCATGTTTCATTGCACAGTGCCCCCTAGTAATATGACAGCACATACTCCCCTTTTAAACAGGTCTTAAGGTGTTCACAGAACAGTTTTTGAAACACCAAGTGTTTCAAACGACTCACTGCTACAAAAGCATATCCCATTAACACCAATATTCTCCTGGTAATACTATGAGCTTGTGAATCATCTAATACCAGAATCTAGAAAGAATAAATATTACATGTAATCCACAGGACAATTGAAAGATGTTTGCTGGCAGCAATTAGTCTGCAGTTTGTTACCGATGATGGCTTTTGGTCATCAAAGCCATCATCAAGGACAAGTATAACTGAGAAAGGAAGTGGGCTGTTCCTATCAGGAGAATGGGAAAAAATAGATAGACAGCTTAAGTGCCACATTGCTCCCTTTATTAAAAGAAAAATAAGAATGCCTCTGGTTAATTGGATCCTCTATGGATGATTTGAAGATAGATACGGATGGGAATCACACTGAATGAGAAAAATACAGAGAAGTAAAAATTGGCCCTGGTGGAATGAGTAACAAGCATCACCACCACCACTGTCCCATCATTATCATCAGTAAATAATTATTAAGTTCCCACAGTGTACCAGGCACTGTGGTAAGATCTGGGGATACAAACAAAACCAACAGTGGGATCCCATGCCCTCAAGAAGCTCACATTCTAATGGCAGAGGCAAAATGCAAACAACTAAGTCCATATAGAATATAGAGAGAGTATAAATAGGAAGCAATCTCAGAGGAAAGAGATCACAGAACCAGTTAAATAGATAACTTGTACCTAAGTATTGTGGAAAGGAAATTAGATTAGGAAACTGGAGACCTGATTTCTAATTCCAGGTCTCCCACTCATTTGCTAATTGCCCAATTGTTGTAGCAACCAATCCACTCAGCACTGAAACCTTGGAGTTCAGCTGAGAAGTAGTGAATGAGTACATACTTAACTGATTACTGGCATCCAAGGCCATTTCCAGTCATCCTGACCTATATCTTGTTGCTGGACCCTGATGGCTCCAGAGGAGACAGTCATCCCTTAAATTCAATTCACTTGCAAACCTTGGCATCCCCTTCCTGATACCACGGTCCTCTTTGAGAACATAGGACAAACAACAACTAGTCCATGACATATATCCAGCTCCAAACTAGACTATGTTTAAGATTTCTTCCCACTCCTCCTCCTACCTATCTTATGCTCTGGATGCAGTAATCAAATCAATAGTACCACTGCTTCCAGAAAAGTTTGTCAGTCAGCTGCCCAATGAATCAACTCTTCAGAATCTAACTCCCCTCCTTGGCCACCACTTCCCTCTATGGGTAGCTCACATTTGACTATAAGCTCCTTAAAGACAGGGACTGTTTTGCACGTATATTTTTGCTCCCAGCACTTAGTATATTACCTGATACTAGTATTTATTTATTTCATGTGTGGTTTTTCATTCATTCACTCATTTCTCCTTACTTCTGCCTCGTAGAAGCCAGGATTTCCTTCTGCACTCTGTTAAAATAGCCACTTCTGATACAAGGCCTTTTTTTTTTTCTGAAACCTCTAGCCATTTGGGGTCCCTATTGAAATTTCCTTCTATTTATTTTGCATGAAATTTTATATGTATATTTTGTCTTCCTCTACAAAATGTGAGCTTCTTAAAGTGAGTTATTATTCCCTTTGTACTTCTGTATCTCCAGAACCCAGTACGTAGTATATGATGTAAGTCAGGTACTTCATAAAATATGTATTGATTGATTAACTTCTCTGGCCCTCAGGTTTTTTTTTTCATATTCAAAATGAAAAGTTAAATGGAACAATGACCAAAGAAATTAACTCTAAATTTGTACGATTCTGTCATTTGTAAAGTAGGGATATTTCCAATGCCCACTTCAAAGAAGTTATTGTGAAAAAAAAAAATTCATGAACCTTACTTAATTCATTATATGTTGCTGTTGCTACTCAATGTTTATTTATGTCTGACTCTTTGATCCCATGGATCATACTGTCCATGGAGTTTTCTTGGCAAGGATACTGGAGTGATTACCATTTCCTTCTCCAGGGGGTTGAGGCAAACATATGTTAAATGACTTGCCAAGGATCACACAGGTAGTGTCAGAGGCCACCTGTGAACTCAGTTTTTCCTGATTCCGGGCCCAAAATCCTTCCACAAAACTATCCCAATTTATTATATACCTATGAGTTATTGGCAACTAAGTACAATGGACAGAGTACCAGGCTTGTAGTCCGGAAAACCTGAGTTGAAATCTGGCCTCAGACACTTACTAGCTGTGTGACTTTAGCAAGTCACTAAACTCTTTTTTCTTCAGTTTCTTCATCTGTAAAATGAACTGGAGAAGAAAATGACAAAACACTCCATTATCTTTACCAAGAAAATGCCAAGTGAGGTCATGAAGAATTGGACACAACTGAAACAACGAAACAAATGAGTTATTATTTACTTTTTATATTCTTTAACTTCTCATGTTTTAATTCACAATCTCCTTGATGGCAAGAACAACTCTAATCTTCTTGCTACCTCATTCGTGGCATTGTGTCTCCCATCCCTATGTAGCCCAACATCTCTTGAATGTACTCCCTATATATATGCTTATATATATGTTCCCCATTATACATGCATGTATATGCACATATACTCTGTCCTATTCATCTTTTAGAATAGAATATATTAAATACTGAATAAATGCATATGTAGAGAGATTTATATATGCATAAACACATATGTAAAAATATGTGCATGTGTATATATGCATATGTGTATATATACACACACTTTTTAATCACTTTAGACTAAGTGCTACTTAACTAATAAAATGTTTACATGAATAACTTTATAATGAATCAATACATTTTACTGTTAACTAGTATTTGGGAATGTACTTGTTTACATATATGCTAAAACACTGTTGATCTTCATGTTTTTTCTTCATACATAATTTAGGTAATATTAATACATTGTGGTATAATTTATAAAGATATATTGATTACTTGATGCATCTTATTTGGTTCTATGGTTAAATTTAGTAAGATAAAATGTGTAGATTATAAATTCATGTCTGGGTCAGAACTCTCACAAAATAAATTACTGAATAGTTTATTGAATTAGTTTAGGAAAAGTTTACCTTCTCCTCTTTTCTCTAAACTCATAAGAAAATATGATGACACTGGTGAAGTTTTTTGCAAAGCATATTAAACAGATTGATGCACAAAGCAATCTAAAGTCAGAAGTCTCTAATGCCTTGACTCCATGGTAGTAACTTTAACTTGAACCAAACAGCAAGGAGGGAAAAATACCAACAGTCTGATTCACTCAGCTTCCTCTAGCAATTGATATTTTTCGGGTACTTCAATATTTTTTTCCTTGTCATTTTACTCTGGCTAAAGTGGCATGTAAATTTGAACACCAATTCACATCTTTGGTAGACTTTTATTAGAAAAGAATAATGGCACCATTTATGGAATTTTTAAAAACTGATTAGGAACAATTACATCTCGGTGCCACAATATATCTTGAATATATTCTCTCCAGTGATATGACTATCACCCTAGTTCTGGCTGTCAGGATTTCTCACTTGGAGTATTATGACTATAATGGGAGAAAAAGCAGCGTAATTTGATAAGCTCTTAACACCCCTCCCCCCTTTCCCCAATGGTCCAGGAAGTGAATAAGACGCTGTTTTTCACCTTTATCACATTAATCACTTAATTATTGATTATATACCTTCCAGGTACAATGTTACACTCTGGAAACACAAAGACATAACGTATCCTTATTTATGCTTAATGTTATATTCTATTGGGAGATGGAACTTGCATACAGAACAATAAGTGCATGATGTTTATAAAGCAATTTCAGGTGGGGTAGGAGGAAAAGTAGTTAAAATAGGAGGGATCAGGAAAGGCTGCATGGTGGTGGTATCACTTGAGCTGTGTCTCAACAGGATCTCAGGATTCCAAGCAATGGAGATGAGTGGGGAAAAGCATCCTAAGTACAGAAAAGAGAAAGTACAGTCCCAGAAGTAGAAAAGCAAGCCTTGCGTAAAGTCAGTTTGCTCCATTTGGCTGAAACATAAAATATGCCTAGAAATAGATGCCAGAGTCAAATAAAAATGCCTGTATTTTTTGTCCTAGAAGCAATAGGAAGCCTCTAAATTTTCTTTAGGAAGGAAATGGAGTTGCATGGTAGGAACTGAGTTTTAGAAATTTCACTTGGTAGCTATATGCAACATGGATTCAAATAAGGGAGAAATGGGAGCCAGAAAGAACAATTAGGAAGTTTTAGCAATAATCCAAAACAGGTGGTGAGTTCCTGAACTAGAGTGGTGACTGTGTGAGAGAAGACGGGCAGAGATGTTGTAAAACCAGTAAAATCTAAAAAATAATAAACCCCAAAACCAAGCAATTGGATATGGGAGGGAATTTATAAAGAGAAGAGTTAAAATTTTGAATCCAAATAGCTGACTCATAATATACTTTCAAGAAACAGGCAAGAGTGTGCTAGAGCCAGTGCTAACTGGTTTGAAGGCCAATTGTTAAATTTTCGGTGTCAGTGAGCATTTGAACCTCTGAAACTGGCAATCTTATAGAGACTTGTTTTAGTGCTTTTTTTTTTTGAAGTTATCTAGACTTCAAAAAGTAGGGAAGGCACTAAACAGTTATACAGCACCTATTATGTGCCAGGCATTGTGCTAACTACATTTTTTTACAAATATTATCTTATTTGCTTTTCACAACAACATTGTGAGGTAGGTGCTACTATTATCTTCATTTTACAGTTGAGAAACTGAGGCAAAAAGAGGTTAAATGATTTGCCAAAGGTCATATAGCTAGCAAGTACCTGAGGCCATATTTGAACTCTGGTCTTTCTAATTCAAGACCCAGCACTCCATCCATTGCACTACCAGTTACCTCAAAAAAAAAAGTGTTAATAATGCAGATTAAACTTTTAAAACTACGTATAATCCCCCCACTAGCTGTTAACATTTACAAGCCTACCCCTGTATTGCTTTATAAATATGCTTGAGTATAATAAGAGTACCAGAGAAAGTTCAGAGAATGAAGTGATCACCAGACAAGAGGCTTGGCTACTGTAGGCAAATAATAACAACTAGTATTTATGCCACTTCAAGGTATGCCAAGTGCTTTATATTCATTATCTCACGGGAACCACAAAATACCTCTGGAAATAGGAAAGTTAGAAGGAGAGCTAGCTTTAGGAGGAAAGAAAATGCGTTCTGTATTAGACATGCTGAGTTGGAAATGAGATGTAGAGTGTCCAGATGGAGATGTCTAGCAGGCAGCTGGTGATGCAGAGAGATCTAGAGAGAGAGGAGGAGAAAAGATCTAGATATGAAGATTTGGGAATTATCTATGTAAAGATAATAAGGTAATCCGTTAGAGCTAATGGGATCACTAACAAATAGAGAAGACAAGGAAAGGATAAGCATATAGAAGAAGGGAAGGAGGGAGAAAGGGAGAAAAGAGAGGCAGAGAAAGAGAGATGAGTAGAGAGAGACAGATACAGAAAAAGAGAGACTGGAAAAAAAAAGAAAATAGTACGAAAGGAGAGAGAGAATACATAGGAAAGAGCCCTGGACATGAAATGGTGTAGGAGCAATCAAATAGAAGGAAAACCAGGAAGAAGTATCATGAAAATCAAAGTTAGTCATCAAATCCAAGGCTCAAGTACAGAACTCTTCCCATTAAGTAATACTGACTTTCAAGGGTCAGCTAGGTGGTGAAGTAGATGGAGCACCAGTGCAGGAGTCAGGAGGACTTGAGTTCAAATCTCACCTCAGACACTTGACACTCACTAACTGTGTGACCTTGGCTAAGTCACTTAACCCTAATTTTCTCATCCTGGGCCATCTCCAGTCATCCTGATGAATCATCTCATTGGATTCAGATGGCTCTGGAGGAGAAGTGAGGCTGGTGACCTGCACAGTCTTCCCTCACTCAAAACAAAGTCAAATGCAAGCCATGTCATTATTTCTCTGATGGCGTGGTCTTCTTCGGCAACGAAAGAGGAACACACACTGCCTTTCAAATATATGAAGCATTATCCCTAAATTCATAGGATCATGGGATTTAGGTTTTGAATAGATCTGAGAGATCAGTTAGTCCAAACCCTTCCTTTTTTTTAATAAATAAGGAAAATGAGTTCTCTCACTCCATAGTTCCTCCAAATAGTAGTAGTTATCAGGTATTTGGTTTTTTTTCCAATTCCAAAACAATGTAGATAGTGACAAGTTAAATGTAGGTGCTTATTCTTCATACCTATTTGAAGCTTTAAAAAGTCCTCTTTTAAAATGTGCCAATAATTAAAAACAAAACAACCAATCCTTCTTATTTGATACTGAGGAAACAGGTTGCCCTGCCAAAGTTTTACAAAAATTGTTTTCAAAATTATGATCTAGTTTCTATATTTGTGAAGAATTTGCACAATTGGGTCCTCAATCTTTTAAAAACCAGAATAGACATATAGCAATGTTAGAAAAAAATAACTCCTAGAGGCCAGATTCAAATCAGGTGATGTGGATGTATACTGTGAGAAATAAATGGGGGAGAGGATAGGAAAAGTTTTCCTTTGTAATAGCAAAGTGAGAAACTGTATACCCTCTTACACTTATTTATAAAAATGAATATAGAGTGAAAGAAGATGGTTTATTATCCATGCCTATTTCATTTAGATCTCTCCAGAATCAAGGCACTTAAAGCTATTTTGAAACAGAAAGTTGTGTGGGTGTTCAACTTTCTGCCTCTAACTAGAAAAAAAGCTTCCAGTTTCATATGAAACCTAGGAAAAGTCATCAGAATGTAATACCCTTAACCAGTGAATGAGCTTCACTCCAGTCAAACTGATGGCTGCTAAAGACCTTAGCTTTAAGGAAAAGGTTTTCCATTGCATCTGGGGCCATCTCCAGTCATCCTGATGTGTACCTAGCCACTGGACCCATATGGCTCTGGAGGAGAAGGTGCAGCTGGTGACTTTGCACAACCCTCCTTCACTTAAATCCAATTCACTTGCATGTCATGGCATCATCTCCCTGATGGCATTGGTCCTCTTCAAGAACAAAGGAGAAACAAAAACAAATGAAGGGAAATTTAAGTAGCTCCCCCTTTCTTAGATGTTTCTCCTGTGGAATAAAAAGTAAAACACAACCATCAGGTATAAGTCAAAGGAACATGGATCTAGAGCTGGAAGAGACATCAGAGGTCACTTAGTCTGACTCCCATTATAATGAACAAACTGAGTACCAAGGAAGTTAAGTAATTTTCTCATAGATAGTAAACATCAGAGGCAGGATAGGTGCCAAATAGATGACTTGCTGAAGCAATGTTGATTAAATAAAATTATATTATAGAATAAGTCATGAAAAACACACGTTTGACCATAAATTTTTTTTCTTTCCTTTTTATACTAAGCAACTGAGCCAGGAACGGCTGCCCATTGAGGGATATAAGAGGAAATAAAGGGGGAAAAGTCTAACTTTTGGAACTCTTGCATTGCTTTTTCTCTTTTGGACTTCCAGCAAGGTGGGAGTATTTTTACGAGGGACTTTTTGTGCTCCCTCCATTCCTAAAGGTGATGGCAACTACAACCATATAACAATAAGAACATGAACTTTCTCAGGGCAACCTAATTCCCTTGCTACGTGTGTGTGTGTGTGTGTGTGTGTGTGTGTGTGTGTTTTCTTCCCCTCATACAGCCAGCAACAAAGGAATCCTGAGAAATAGATACTTCCAGTTCTGGAAATAATGAGAAGTCAAGAATTTCTGAGTCAGGTGCTGGCTGCTCAGTAGGAGATTATTTCCACAACAGTACCACTTTTCAGAGGAGAAAATCACCACTTCCAGTAAATTCTGCAGCAGGAGGACTAAAAAGAAAGCCTATGTCATAACCCAACTGGCCAGAAGAGTCAGACCTTGTGAGCTGTGTTTGAATAACGAACTTGACAGTGAAATTTGTGTAATTTGTGTCCTGCATTCTCACATAGCTTTTCTTTACCTCCAAAGAGATTATGGATATGACAGGTTATTTTAAGATGTTGTACTTATTAATGGATATTATGTATCTTTCATGTTCTAAATATTTTCTCTGGTGGAGGAAACAACCAGAATACTTTATCTGATATCCCCATTATAAAATGAGTACTTACTTTATTTTTTTTAAAGCAGGGTCCTATTAACCACATATTGGGAAAAGTATAAACACAAGCCATTCTCTAAGCTATGCTGTAGATATCTCATCAGAGTTATTCTTACAGCCCAATTGTAAGAGAATCCTGACAATTTTATGGTCAGGCTATTACACAATGAACTGAATTTGTATTCTACTTTAAATTGCATAAATTTTGCGTTTACCTATTCCCATAAATGTTTAAAGAGTGTAAGCTCCTTGAGATCAAGAACTATTTCAGGTGAATAAGTATGTGTTAAGTGCCTTCTGGCACACCAAGCACTGTACCATATACTGGATCATTTTTGTCATTATATCCTTAGATCTGTTACTTGGTTGGTTCCATAATAAAAACAAAGCTGCTTCTATACCTTCAGACCTTGGGAATTTTGCAAATCTTCTAGCTACCTTGCTACAATTTCTGTGTGGGCAATATATCCTTCTTTTATTCTGTTAATGCCAGTGACTTAAGTTATAAGGCAATATGAGTGAAAGACAACCCCCCCCGCCCCGGCTACAGTCCTAGATGATAAATACATATAATAACTGTTCAAGTTATCTTCATGTATGGGGTGTGTGGGTATGTGTGTATGTGTGTATGTGTGTTTGTGTTTGTGTGTGTGTGTGTGTGTTGTATATTTAGGTTATGTTCACACGGGTCTGTGTAGCTATGGCTCACAGTGGTACCTGAATGAATATCTCTACTCTCCTCTAATAATGGCCATTGTGCAATTTTTACCAAGAGGGGAAATAGGAACTTTAGGACCAGAGGCTGGCTACTCTATTTTCCTCAGAAAAAAGGTACCAGGTTAAAATTACATCTTTCTATTCCCCTAGATCTTATTTGAGTAGAGGAAATTATATTTAGGTTTAAGTTAATCTCTTAATTGATACACCTTAGTGAGGAAGAAGTTGCAAGCGATGTATCCAAGGCCTGACACCCTTCCCACAAAACATTTCACAAAGAACAAATGTAGGGCAAAGCAAATAAACCCATTTATATAAGCCAATACCCAAGGAAATCATAGAAGGTATTTACACAAGAATTTACCAGACAATACCCAGAGTGAATGAGCTTTTCCACTATAAGCAAAATATCTTGGTTCATCCAAGAGATAGAGACCCAGATTTCACCCAAAGGAAAATGCCCTGAAATCGCTAATGTGTTAAGCAGTGTAAGGTACATGATACAAGCTCAGCCTCTACATATTAGGTTCTTTCCAGAATCTTTATTCTCCTTAGGGACTTGAAGAGAAAATAAAAACACACATTTTGTCTCTTGAAGCTGGAAGCCAGAAGACCAGGATAATTTTTATCTCAAGTTATTCCTAGCTTTTTCCTTCACACAGATACAGGAAATTCAGTAATCAATCTTCACTGAAGAGGAGGTTTTTATGCAAATAGGCTTTTGAGCTGCAGGTTACATTGATAGGTCAGACAGGTCAAGTGAATATACTGAAAGATCCCAGGGAGATCAGTCCTGAGGACTGCTCTGATTAAGTAGAGAAACCCAGGAATTTTTTGTTTCTAAGCTGAAGGAGGGCAGAAAATGGCTCTCTAAGGCAATCCTTTAAAACCCAGGGATCTCCATTCTTGCTAGCAGATAACAGCTATCTAAAGACTGAATAAAAAAGACCCAATATATAATGAAGTAAACAGGAGGCAGGTAGGCTTTTATCTAAAAGAATATAAAGTGAATATAAAAAATAAAATTAGGGTGCTTAATATTTTGGTGCTGGTCAGGAAATTAATTGGCACCAAAACATCAGATTCAGGTTTGAGTGTCCAGGGATATCTATAAATGACAAGTTTTCAGAGCTTCAAACAAGTTTAGAAAACATCTAATACAATTGCTTCATTTTAATAATGAAGAAACTGGGACCTAGAGATAGGCGATTTGACCAAAATCTCACAGAAAAGTAGAGGGTGAGCTTGGGCTAAAATCAGGAATTTTGTAGTCTTGACTCAATCACTGTGCAGTGGGAAAGGCACTGGCCTTGGTCCCAAAGAAATCTCATTTTAAATCCTCTATTTGACACTTATAATTTGGATGAAGAGGGGCAAGTTATCTTCTTTTTCTGAATGTGTTTTCTTATCTGTAAAATGATGATAATAATGCCTATGGTAACTAACTTGCAGGACTATTATGAGGTTCAAATGAAATACTCTATGAGAAATACTTTGCTAACTTCAAGGAGCTATCTAAATTGAGATTTATAGTAAATCAGTGATTTCCTTGGTAAAATTCCCAGGTGAGGAAACTACTCTACCAGTGCTCTGCAACTTACAATGTTACAGAGTTTCCTAGATCACTGAGGAATTTAGTAACTTACCCAGAGTCATCTAGCCAGTGAGTGTCAGAGGCCCAAGACTCAAACTCAGGTTTTCCTGGATTTATGTTTGGCTCTCTATCCACTGTGCTGTGTTCCGTCACTTATTATGTCTACACCACACTGTCTCTAATTTTTAAAAATAAATAAGAGAATGAGGAAAAAAAGCATTGTAAAAAGTGACAAAATAAATGGTGCTGACCACACCTGTGAAGTTTTCCATCAGGACATCTAGGGAATAAACTAAAGGATACATACAATAACAGTTTTCCAGTGAGCCAGAAAAGCAGCTTGTTTCACAGTCCTGAGTACTATAATCTCTTTGTCCTGTTTGTTTGACCAGATTTCTCTAAGAGACAAGAACAAAATAAAAGAAACCAAAGAAATCAGACAGAATATCAGAAAAAAAGAGACAGGATGAGAATAGAGTGGAGAAATATAATCTGAATTTAATTGTGACTCAGAAGAATTAGAGGAAAAATTATATTACTATCAAGGTCATAAACTGAAGCTAAATGTATTGTCATAGAGCTGAGGTAAGTGCTTAGGCCCTAGCCCTAAGATGATGTCTCTGGAAGTCTCCTGGTTTCTCAGTAGGCACTTGCCTTGTGAGAAAGTTTTCTCTTGTTACAGTACACAATCTCTTATCAGAACAGACAAAGGGGTGCCTATCCCATGGATTTTTGTCCCTGGCTAGTACAAGGACTCTTCATCCTGCCAGAAGCCCAAGGTCCACACCTCTGATGACCCCCTCAATGTCTGGTATCCTTCCTACACTTTTCCATCCAAAGATACCTAGAAGCTTAGAGTACCCAGTTAGTATCCCTGGCATTCCTTTCCCATGCTCCTTTTCTATATAAACCCCAGTACCATCCTCAGGATCTTGTGAATCCCATAAGGACCCTTGGCTGCTTTTGCTAAAGCATCACAATAAACTCTTTGCCCTTTGATTAACTGAAGGTCTGAGTGCCTTGGTATTCTTGGGATCCTAGCACCCCAAAAACTCATCAGAGCAATGCAAAGGAAATGCTGACATTAAGGAAATGAACAGAAACAAAGAAAAATGTGGAAATGTTCTAGTTTTACTGTAATTCAAATTTAATACTGCACATGGAAGTTGATGTGTATAAAAAAGGCAGCTTATTAATTAATTTTCTGTAGCTTCTTAACTTCTTAGACAAAGCCATATAGAACAATATGTAGACTGCCTCTTTTGACTAAGGGTCTCATTTGTAGAATCCCAAAATTGGCTCACATGTACTTCTTAAACTAATAATTTTGAGTGGATCAAAAATAGCCAATAAGATAAAACATAAACCAACTCAGTTACAGTTAAAACTGTAGGAGAACTTTGCTGACAATGTATAAATGCATACAAACTCGACAACATTCTCTTCTTATTTATGATCAGCACTAATTAAATGTTGAAAAAAAGAGGAATGTCAGAGCAATTAGAAATTCAGCTGAAGTAATCGGTTTTTGTGTGATTGTTGGGCCAATGTTTTCGTCATTACCCTAATCTCTTACCACAGATCAAAAATCACTTCTAGTATTCTTTTTTTCATCAGTAACTCTGAATTCCTTCTTTCCTTCCTGAAGCATACACTCTTCAGGTGTTAATTTTGTATCATTGATTGGACTAGATGACTGTTAAGGTTCCTTCCAATTCTTGATGTTGTGTGATTCTGTGACACCTTCATCCCTCATGTTATTAGTTTAACCAGAGAAATGATCCAGGACACCTGTGCCACTAAACTGTATACATTGCATCTAGTCATTAATTCATAACAATACCAGAAGTTATAATTTCTCCCTTCTTTTTTTCCAGTAATTTTATCAGCTGCATAGGATTTGGGAAATCCTAACACCACATCAGAGTACAACTTACATAGGTAATCTAAGTCATAGGACTTGGTAGTAAAAGGAGAGGTTGAGTGACTTGCCCAGAGTCACACAGATAATACAGTTAATAAGCATCAGTGATGTCATCTGAACCCCTATCTCCCTGATTCTAAGGCACTGCATACACCATACATGTGCTAAAGGATGCTAGTTGCTATATAATTTTTAAACTATATTAGGAAAATATTGATTTGCCAGTAAATGATTACAGCTAGAAGAACAGCTAGCTTAACCATTATTACGAACAACACGAATTCATTAAGCACTTGTATGTACCTTTCACTACGCACGCACTTCAGGTAAGTTCCAATTTAGTTTCAGCCTGTGAAAAAGAGACTTGCCATCTTTAAAAAAATAATAAGCAAGTTTTCAAAAAAAAGAGAGTAGGAGAAAATGAAAACCTGTTGAGACCTTGGGCTCCCTTGGTTTTCAAACAGATATAAATTTGTAGAACAGGACGGAGGAAATTAAAGATCAGATAAGAGAGAGCTAGAGGACATAGAAGAGAAATACAGAAAACCCCTACTTCGCTCTCCATGATCAGGGAAAATACTGTCATAGAAACAGCATGGAAGATACCCTCACCTTGTTGTAAGAACAGTTTCTAAAAGTACAGTTCAGAGAAATCACAGTGAGAGTAAGCAAAAGGACTCCAGTTCTTTCTGCAGAGGAAGGTATAGGAAAAAAATTAGTAACACTTCATACTCCCAAATCTAATCAGATGGAGGAGGAAATGTAGGGTCCGTCCTTTCTCTCGTAAAAGGCTCATCATTAAAAAAATCCCAAGTAATGACCCAGAGCCAGGTATCAAGCATTTTGGGGATAAATTTTAGCAAAGCACCACCAAGGAATTAGGTAACTCTCAAATCTTTAAATAGGGAAGAAAGGGTTTACTTGGTTAATACCTCTGATCAAAACAAAGTGCAAATGAGGTAAAAAAAATGGTAGAAAAAAGTTAAGGATTTCTCAAAAGGCTTTGGCTTAAGCTTATTTAAATTTTTTCTTTAAATTTTATCTCATTTATTTTAACCTGTCTTGTTGGTGATGCTTGTTAATATTTGCTCTGTTGTTTTAATAGTTTAATTAGATGAGAAATAACAAAATTGACTATATTGCTTCTGGTATTTTAATAATCAGTATCAAAAGGAGTATTTAACTTCAAATGAGAAGACTGTGGTTGTTATAAATTGCAGAGGGAGGCACTTGGCAACATTAAACAATTTCAAAAATCACAAAATCTAAGTACTGAAAGGGAGCTTCAATTTCCTTAATGCAGCTCCCTTATTTTACAGAAAAAAATTAAGAACTGGAGATACAAATTACAAGGTTACATAGTTAGTTAGTGGAAGATCAGGGATTAGAAGCCAGAAATCCTGACTCCAAGGCTATTGATTTTGTGTTTGTTTGTTTTAATTAGAAGACATCATATCCAGCTGCAGTAGTTAGAGAAGCTTGATGGGAGAGGTGAAAATGCAGCTTGGAGTTATATGGGAAAATAGAAAAGGATATTAGAATCAGCAAAAGTGTTAAGGCAAGAAAGCACAAATATCACTCTGAGACAGTAATTATTCTAGTTTGAGTAAAGTAGATGACAAATGCAGAGATACATTAGAAGATATGACCAATAAGGAGGGAAGAATCCAAATTTTGGAAAGCACTAAAGGTTAACATATTTGGATTTTATTCTATATGGCAATGATGAAGAAATGGAAAGGTGAACACCATTTGAATACTGAAATATTTTATTTGCTTCCTGGAGGCAAGGCAAAAAATAATCTGTGGTTTGATGTATAAAGGTATCATAGAGGTAGTTTGCAAATGTCATGTTGAAAAACAAGGGATAATGGGTTTAAATGTATTAACAAAGGAGGTAGAAACAAAAGCAACCTAAAAATAAGAAGAAAATATTATAGAGAAACAAAATCTTAGAAAAGTAAGGAATTTCTGAAGCCAATTAATCCAATTTATATATTTTCAGAATTTATATCTCTAATATGAATGGCAAGCCACTCAAATAGGGTCATGAAGAGTTGAACATGACCGAAAAATTGCTGAAAAGCAAAAACAAATCTCTAATATACTCAACAGGTGTTTATCTACCTGTGAAACACTGAGAATATTATTCAACCATACTTGGCATCTGTTTCCACATTTTTAAAATGAAGGAGTTGCAATAGATGATCCATTATTTCCCAGATCCAGAGGTGTGAAACAAGTGGTAAGAGCACTCCTGAGTGCCACCCAAACTAAACTAAAATATACTTGGGAAATATTTAATAAAAGAAATAGAAGAATAATGGAATGTATATAATTTTAATATGTGGTTTTCAAAGTCAACATGCAGCTGCCAGGGAACCTTATGTAAGTTTCGGTGGCATTCATTTCTGTTTGAGTTCCAGTGCATTGCCCCTTGTGACAATTCTCATCATAAGGAAGTTTTTTGTTCCTTCAAGAGAAGTCTGCCATTTCATAACTTTCACCAAGTGCCCTCAGTTCTATCCTCTGGAATTAAGTAGAACAAGTCTAACCCTCTCCCATACAAATACTTTTCAAACACTTGAAATAAACCATCATATGTTCCCTGTTGGAAAAAGCAAATAAAGTATACTTAATTCTAAGATAAATATTCTCACCTTCAAACATTTTTGACCATCCTGGTTGACACCCTCTAGATGCTTTCAATTTATTTCTTTTTTGCTTAAAATGTAGTGCCCTGAATGGACTATAGCACTCTAAACATGGAATCATGAAAACAGAGAAAAACAGAGTTATTAAATTCCTAACGTTGGAAAGCATGTCTTGCTTAATGTGGCCTAAGATTACATTAACCTTCTTTAAAAATTTACATGTCACACTCTTGACTCACGTTGAGCTTGTATTTCTCTAAAAAACCCAAATCTTTCTTCACATGAATGTTGTCTAGGCATGTCACTACCATCTTTTTTGAAAAGAAATTACTTTTAGTTTTCAACATTCACTTCCACAAGAGTTTGAGTTCCAAATTTTCTCCCCATCTCTCCCCTACCCCACCCCAAGACAGCATGCATTCTTATTACCCCTTGCCCCAAAATGCCCTCTCTTCTATCACCCTCACCCATCTTTCTCTTAGCCCACTCTCTTCTATTTTCCCATAGGTCAAGATAAATTTCTATACCCCATTGTCTCTATATCGCATTTCCCAGTTGCATGCAAAAACAAATCTCAACATTCACCTTTAAAATATTGATCTCCAAACCCTCTCCCCCCTCTTCCCTCCACACCTACTCCCATTGAGAAATCAAGAAACTAGAGTCTATACAAATGTAGCCATATAAAACACCTTCACAATAGTCATGTTGTGAAAAACTATTTCCCTCCATCCTATCCTGCCGTCCTTTTATTCTTTTCTCTCCTTTGACCCTATCCCTTCTCAAAAGTCTTTGCTTCTGATTACCCCTCCCCCAGTCTTTCCTCCTTTATATCATCCACCCTTCTCTTATTTCCTTCCCCCCTACTTTCCTTCAGGAAAAAATACATTTCCATACCCTATTGAGTGTGTATGTTACTCCCTCCTTAAACCAAATCCAATGAGATTAAGGTTCATGCATTCCCTCTAACTTGTTCCCTTTTCCCCTTCATTGTTTCACTCTTTCATTTTGTGGGTTCTGCTGCTCTAGAATTTGTTTAGAGTCATTTTTGACAGATATTTGGAGGGGTCTGGGAGAGAGTTCAAGCAAATCCCTTATTTTACTCTGCCATCTTGGCTCTGCCTCTGTGTCACTACCATCATGGACTTGTGAATTCTATTTCACAATATGAAACTCACACAATGAGCTTTATATATTCATATAGAATTATAGAATTCACGGTACATATATACAACATATAATATAAAAGTATGTATGTGCTTATATAATAATGGATATACTTCTATATACCACATAATTACTTATTATATAATAAGCACAGGACTTTTTTTTTCTCTATTCAATTTCTTCCTGTTGGCTATGGCTCATTATTTTAGCTTCTTGAGATCTTTTGGAATACTGACTTCTAAGCAACTATCCTTCTTAGCTTTGTGTCAACCGAACTTTTGATAAACATTCCATCTCTTCCTTTACCAAATCATTAGTCAAATTGTTGAACAGCATAGAGTCAAAGGTAGAAACCTCTCTAAAGTGAGACTTCTATGAAATCTTTTTTTGAGCAAATAAACCCATTTATCCATGCTAATAGCAAACAGAAATGAAAGAAGGCATATAGAGGAGGATATATGCTAAGCAATACACAGAGTAAATGAGCTCTCCCACTGAGAGCAAAATATCTCAGCTCAGCCAAGAGAGAAGGTCCCAGATCTCACCCAAAGGGAAATTCCCCAAAGTCTCTATTGTAGTAAGACAAACAAAGAAAAGTATAAGAATAAAAGTAACATATATTCAATATGAGTAAAATAAATTAATCTTAATGAAAGATTGCTAAGGCAAATTGAACTAATTTTGAGAATACATAAGTAAAATCCTTAAGTGAGCAGACTTTTGGGGGAACATCTAATCTTACTATACCATCTTAGTATCTATCCCTTTCTAAAAGCATTTTAAACCTGGTTGACTAAAATGATTGCCACCTGACAATTCTGGAGGAAATTACACCAAGGTAAAGGGGACTCATGTATTTGATATTTTATTTATTTTATTGTATTTTATTTTATTCATGTATATCATATTCATGTATTTTATTTAAGATTTACAAGCATCATCATGATGAATGGATGGTATGTATAAATGGAAACACATATGTAGGGGCTTCGGATATAAAGTATTGATTAAGTATTGATTATCCCCCCATAACAGAATTACTTTGAGGACCCTGAGAGAATTAGTGTTTAACTTCACACTGTTGATCTTTTTTTACTTTGTTCAAGCAGGATGGATATATTAAGCCAGCCCCTAAAGAGTGAGAGGTGTGAGGTGCTATAATGGGGGTGGACATCCCATGCAACTGTTATACCAAAATGATGTTATTTTCTTGGAAACCTGGCATAATAGATATTCCTGATAGAGTAACCAACAGCACTTAAACTCATCAAAACTATAGTCTCTAATTAGTCTCAGAGTAAGCCAAGTTCACTAAAGAGCTTAATTCTTCCTAGGGAGTCATTGATGTGCCAGAGAATCTGACTCATGATCATTCAGTAACATTTTAATGCTTCCTAAGTGGAAAGCAAAGTGGTAGGAGGTGTTTTCATGAGATGAAAAATTATAAAAGATATAATCCTTGGATAATGCAATATATATGGAGAGTCAGTGCAGTCACAGAATAAGTGAAAATGCCATTAGAAAGAACGTAGCAACAAAGAGTTCCAAAAAAATATGTATGTATATTCCTCACATATGAGAAATAGTGGGATATAGTAGATAGAGAGATGGTTCAAGGTTTGCCAATAACACACAGATGCAATTATTCCATGAACAAGTCATTTAACTTTTTTATATCTCCAGGAAATCTTCACTGCCATAAGTGTAGCATTATGAATCAAAAGCAAGATTTGAATTTAAGAAAACCTAGGTGTAAGTACTGTTTCTAACATTCACTGGCTATGTAACCCTGGACAAATCACCTCATATATCTTTGCTTGAGTTTCATCATCTGTAAAATGAGATAGGAGGTAGATTTGACAGCTTCGAATGTCTCTTTTTAGGTTTCCTCTTTCTAGATTTTCTAAATCTATGATCCTTTGGTAAGTTTCAAATGAGTTGTAGACTGCATCAGTGGAAGGAATTTTCATATAGAGAGTTGTTTATAGAGATGAAACAAAGGTGCAGACAATTAAAAAAGTATGAATTATTTATGGACTTCAACAGGCTATTTCCAGATCCAGCACCCATTTCATTGTTTTTTCTTAGCAAACACTTATGACCTAATCAATTAGTGGCCAGAGGAATAATGGTGGGAGGAAAGAGAAGGAAAGGATTTGAAGCCTCCTTAGACTCACTATAATAAAGTTTTTCATAGTCTGATATTTTTGTCCTATAAAACTGGAAAGAATGTAAACAACTGTAATGAATATAAAATATAAGTAAATGCCAGTGAAAAAAAGGTATTGCTATTATCTATTAATACTAAGATTTTTTTACACTACTGAAGTGTTTATTAGAAGAGAAAACAGTATGTCACAATTGATCATTTCTTGTAAACAGGAGACCATTATTTTGGTAATTCCTTTTTTATAGCTTACCTTAAAAAAAAAAAACACTAACACATTTTGGTCCTAAACATTAAGTTATAAACCAGGTGCACTATTGACTTTCAAGACAGAATAGAATAACTATCCAAGCATTAAATACAATTGCACCCTCTGAATATAAAGACCAATTTGTCAGTCCTTACTCAGGCAAAACTATCTTTAGAATCAGTGGGAGTTCTGACTAAATAAGGACTGAATTGGATTTAATAAACCCACAGCTGTGTCCATTTTCTTTATTGCTTTTTATTGAGGCTTCATGTTAGATTTTATGCTTTTACTAATGAAAAACTAATGCTCTATAATACAAAAATAATGAATAATTAAACCAAAATTTGACTAATTCTTCAGGCTGCATTTCATGAAAACTATTTTGAAAGGACAAGATTCCTAGACTCATAAAGAATATGCATTTGGAAATGGTAATACTTTCCTGAATAATATAATATTTTATATGATCTTGAAATCCTGTTCTCTCCTCTCTGTTCCCCTCTTATTTGGGTTCTTTAGTCTGAATAACAAGAACCTCTGGGTATATCACTTTAAGCAGTTAATAAATAGTCCAGAAATATGTCCAGCTAAATATAGGAAACCTGCCAATAGCCCCAAGCTGAGAAGTACGAGATGATCTCTTCTCTTCCTCTCCTCTTCCCTCCATTTTTTCCAAAGGTAGTATAACAGAAAGAGTCTCAACAAAATGTGATTGTTTCCTATGGCTATGAGGTTCTAAATAGAGGGCAATTTTCACATTAACTCTACACAGTCCTCCTTGTTCTTTCTCAGAAACATCCAGCAACAGCTGTTTTAAATTCATAGTAGTGAAGTGAAAGTAGATAACTCTTTTTAAAATATTATGACGATAAAAAAGTTCATCTTGGCAATCATGCCAATTTTTCTATGAACGTTTGTGGCTTGAAATAGATTTTAGTCCTGAATGGTACAAAGAACCATGCTGGCTTCTTTACAATCATGAGAAACAGAACAGTTACTGTTGTGCATGTAGATCTGTGTGCATGGTTAAGGAATTACTTATGATGTGATCACACTTAAGTGTTTCTTGATTTTTCTGAGTTTTTTTAATACACAATGACAAGGACAAATACATGGCAGAAAAAATATTCTCAAAGATTAATTTTAGTGCAAGGAAGGTATAGATTACAAAATACTGACAAGTTTTAAATGACTGCTTATAATTTATACATTAAAATCTGGATTAGCTCAAAGTATTCAACATAACTGTCATATAAACCACATTTCTTTCTAAAACTCTCATAACTCTATCCAAGAGCATTAAATATAACATGGTGTATTATAACGTACACCTTTTTTCTATTTTTTAAGCAAGGAACAGAAGACTGTGCTACATAAGCAAGAAATGAAAAGACTCAGCAAATATTAAAATATTTTAAAGCTATAGTAAAACAATTTATTTAAAAGTTCTGATGTGTGCATGTATTTATTTACTCTATGTGATAACCAGACATAAAAGGCAAGCAATTTATGTGAATATTTCAAATTAATATGACTTTTAAACAAAATTTATAGTTTCATTCATTTTTAATTCTCTAGTAGCAAGAAACATTCTAAATATTTGATTTTCCTATAACATAAACATATACTAATAGCTGATAGCTATATAGGCTTTAATGTTCCCAACATTGTAGACATTATCTCATATAATACAACAGTCCTATGTGGTAGGTTCTTTGGTTTAATTTTCTCCAATTTACAGATGAGGAACCTGAAACTTAGGGAGGTCAAAAGTCTTAGCCATAGTCACACAACCAGTAAATCTCAGTAGTTGAAGTTCAATGAGTCTCAGCCCATTAAACCCTAACTGCAAGTCTAACATCATTTCAGCTACAACATACTTGCTGCCTATAAAATCAAGATCTTCTGATTTCAACTCTAGTCCTCTCTTTAGCTGACCTTACTCTGCCTAACTGGTCACCAATGCTGCTACTCTATATATGACTGTACCAGTAGTCATGCTATTATTTTTATCTGAATAGTTATACAACCATGTTTATAAGTAAAAAAAAACAAAAACAAATTGAGAAGTGGTGTGAAAGACAGGTTGTAGAAGAGGGATTGTGAACATAGGAAAAATCTGTCTGAGAGGCTATTATAATAGTCAAGGAAGGTGGGCATCATTCTCATCATCATCATTATGACAGTCATTTAAATAGTGCTTTAAGATTTGTAAAGAGCTTCAGAAATTTTCTCTCATATTTTTTTTTTCTCACAACAATCCTGGGAGGTCAGTTCTATTAGCCCCAATTTACAGAAGAGGAAATTGAAAGAGCAAATGTTAAATGATCTGCTGAGGGTCACACAGTTAGTAAGTTTTCTGATACAGAATGTGAACTAAGGTTTTCCTGACTCCAGTTCCAGCATTCTACCTACTGAGTCACCTCTGCAGACTTACAATTTTTTGTAAAAGGGGGGAAAAGAAAAATAGTAGAGACAACTTGGAAATCAGAGATGACAGAAAAAGAAAAGTCTAAGGTAACCCAGATTTACAGACACGAGGGACTGGATAAACTGTGGCACAACTGAAAGAAATAGTGAAGTTATAAAGTGGAGTAGATTTTTGAGGAAAATAACAATAAACTTATTCTTGGGCATTTTGAAGTTCAAGTGCGTAGGTGGACAATCAGGTGTATACATACATACATACATATATCCTGTAGGCAATTATAAATATGGGTCTGGTAATCAGGAAAGAGATAGGCTGAGCATAGCTGTCATCTACATAGAAGTGATAGTTGAAGCAGTCGGAGTCAATTAGATTTCCATTCAGAATCTTGGCTGTCAGAACATTATTGTGTTCCATTCCTTTAGTGCTCCCTGACCCTCATACTCAAGATTAGCAAATTCAGCTGGCATGCTACTGGTGCTTGGCAACTAGAAGCCTAGACATGGTGACCCCATACCCAGAAGACTGGTCCTAGGCCCGAAGTGTCTCAAAGGTCTAGTGGAAATTCTGAGTTGCACAGATATTATATAGCCACACCAAGTATAAGAGTAGATAAAGGGGGGAAAGATAACATTAGCAGCAGGAAGGAAGATAAAGGACTGAAACTGGGCTCATTGATGGCAATGTCTAGCATTATTGAATTAGAGGTGGGGAGGGGCAGGGAAATGAACACAGAAATTTAAAAGTGTGTATCAAACCCATTTTAGAACATGGAAGGATAAAATCAAGATGCAATAGGAAACAGGGGCATGTGCTAGGATTGAGGGTAAGGCTGGAGGCCAGAAAAGATGAAGAAAGAGGAAGGATGAGCATGTTCTGAAGCAGGAGCAATTCCAGGCCTTGGTACAATTGAAAGAAAAAAAAAAGGAGACAATCCTTATAGGATTTTTACCCTTCAAAATCTGTATTTGCATCTATTCCCAGTTTGTCTTGCAGCACAGGGAATCAGGGAAGAATAGTTATCAGGGAGTAAAGCAGGGAAGAAATAATCTGGCTCTGTGATACCTTAACTCATGGAAATATTATCATGTAAATAATCTAGGAAGAGGTAATGAACATTATTAAGGATTAACGAGCATTATTTCATATTAAAATGTGATCAACCAGACAGTGGAATGGAAGAGATAAAGAGGACTTCTAGGTGTCTCACCAAAAGAGGAAAAAGGTGCTAAAAACCGTAAGTGGTGGATGTTTGCATAGATATAACTCTATCTTTGACTGTAGACAAGAGATTTTAAGTCTCACATGGGAGAGTTTTTTTCTCATTGCAAATAGTGTCCTCTCCCTTCTGATCTGATGCTTTGTTACACAAGTGAATCTTTTGTGTTTCTTACTCCTGAATGCTGATATTCAACATTTCACCATTTGTCTAGATACCAGCTTTTGAAGAAATATCTGATATTATAAAATCTGATCCTAAGAAGTTCAAAATATATTCTTAATCTAAGATCCTAGAAAATTAAGGTGGTGGTGGGAGGATAGGAGGATTTCTGTATGTGTGCATGCTTTTCTGTGACATA
Organism: Notamacropus eugenii; assembly: GCF_028372415.1. NCBI lineage: Eukaryota > Metazoa > Chordata > Mammalia > Diprotodontia > Macropodidae > Notamacropus > Notamacropus eugenii. The sequence goes on along the minus strand of NC_092875.1, from coordinate 133,706,574 downwards.
TTTGAAGTTCAAAATATATATTGTATCTTATCTGAACCAAATATTGTATATATTGGTTATCTTAACTCCCATGTATTCAAATACCATCTCTATGCATAAGATTCTCAGTTTGCCCAGTCCTAATCTCTCTAATGACATCTAGTTTTGCCTCTTCAACTGTTTATTGGTCATATCCAATTGGATGTCTCATAAATGCCTTAAATTTAGTAGTCTTAGACTGAACTCATATGACCCCCCCTCCCAAAAAAAAGAACCTCTTTTTATCCCCTAACTTAACTATACATATTGAGAGTACCACTATCCTCCCAGTCATCTCAGTCTCACAATTTAGGGATCATCCTCAATTCTTAAGTCTCTAACCAGCTCATAACCAATCATTTTCAAAATTATGTTATTTCTAACTTTATGATATGTGGTCTATGTCCTCTTCTCTCTTTTAACCCTCCTACAACTAGGGTATAGGCAATCACCATGCCTGGAAAATTGGAATAGTCTACTGGTTGGATTTCCTGCCTCTTCTCCCTCTAGTCCATCGTCCACTCATCTGTCAAAATATTTTTCCTAAAGCACAGGTCTGACCATGTTACCTCCTCCTCCCACACCCTCAATAAATTTGAGTGACTCCTTATTACCTCCATGATGAAATATAAAATCCCCTGTTTAGCCCTTTATGACCTGCTCCCTTGATCTTTTCAGTATTTTTACATGTTCTTCTTTTCTGAGTATTCTGCCATTCAGTGACACTAACATTGTTGTGGCTCAAACACAATACTCCATCTCCTGACCGAGCATCGTTGCTGGCTGTCCCCCATAGCTAGATCCCACCACCACCACCCTTCATTTGTGCTTCCTAGATTCCCAGGCTTCTGGGAAGTTTCATCTACAGACCTCCTTTCTTCAAGGAGCTATTACAGGTTCTCTCAACGTCTTCCCTCTGAGATTATGTCAATTATCCTGTATAAAATGTGATTGTTCATAGTTTGCATTTTGTTTCTCCCATTTAGGCCATGAATTCATTGAGATGAGGGACTATTTTTATTTTTATTTTTTTACTTTCTTTGTATTCCTAGTGTTTACAGAAGTGCTTGGCACATGAGTATTTAGTAAATGCTTGATGCCTTGATTTCTTTATTTTAGTGAAGCAGTCCTTTGTTTTAATTTTGTACGTCCCTTTAAAAATTACAGAATTTTAGAGAGGTTTTTATGTTCTGTGGGCATGACTAATTCTAAAGAGTTAAAAATCTATAGTCTCCTACATTGATCTGCATGCCTGAAATTCTTCCAAAAGCATAACGTTAATGAAAACCTTGCTGAGGATGGGTTTTTATTTTTCTGTTTTTCGATTCATACTCATGCTCTTGGGTATGATTTCATTTTTCCTCTTCTTTTCATCCGTATGACATGTTTTCAATGCCATGAACATGGTCGTTAAGATTAGATTTTCTTCAGGGTGATTATTAATCTGAATGGTCATGCAAAGGAGTTCCTGAGTCTTTGTGTGCTTTCTCCTATGCATTCTGACAAGATACTGTCATGGTAAATGAAATTCTAAGTAACTGTCACAATTTTGAGAGGTCTGAAGTTTAATACTGAAATGTAACACAACTGCTGCATTCAGGTTTCATTTATACTCCTATTTTCTGGGTATGCAAATCTGAATTGTTGACAGAAAAAAGTGAAAGTGTGATTTTTTTGACAGGAAAGTCTTTTCTTAAATCAATATAGACAGTGTGGTATAGATAGAACAGCATAGCAGAAGAATAATTCCATATGCACATGTAATTACAAAATTCATATCATTTTATGGCATATATGATGGGGAAAAGAGGAAAATAGAATCAATAGTCTACTTCTTCCAAAAAGGGGTTAGCCCTATAAAAGCAAATCCTGTTAATAACCTATTTGCATAATCATCTATTTGAGACTTTCCAAATATGTTACAGAAACACACATACACACACACACACAGAAATCCTCCTAACCTCCCACTAGCATCCTGATTTTCTAGGGTCACAGCATGTTAGATTTAGATCTGGAAAGGCTTTTCAAAGTCCTCAAGTAGAATTCCCCTATTTTATTGGCACAGAGACAGGTAAGCCGCAGACACAAGATATGAAGTCAGGTCTTCCTAACACCAAGACCAGTACACTATCCACTGGCCACCTGCTTTCCATTGTTCATCGAGGAGAAGTCAAAGCTTTTGATGTTGTTCCTAATAGCACCTAACAGAGTAGAAATTTATCCTGGTACTACAATACAACAAGTGAGAAGTAATTCAAAGGACCCTTATCTTGGACTCAGAGGGCCTAAGTCTGCATCCTAGATTTGGCACTTACTACCTTTATAACCCTATAAAATTCACTTAACTGCTTTTTGTCTTAAGTTTCCTTTCTTAGGTCTGTGAGAAACTCAATTTGGAGTCAAAGGATTCGAGCTCCAATCCAGTCTCTGATATTAGCAACTTTTTTCTTGGCTAATTTACATAAATTCTCTAGGACTCAGTTAACTCAATAAAGTGAGGTGTCCAGACTAGATAATTTACATGCTTCTTTCCTTCTAAATCTTGTTATCCTGTAAGTATTTGCTGAGGCTACTATTTGTATGGTATGGTGCAACGTGATTTGAGGGATAATGAAAAAGTATATGGTGCAATCTTTGTCCTCAAGAAATTTACAGTCATGTTAAAGGAGACTAAGCTCTAAAAAATATTTAGAAATAAGCGCAAGATGTAATGAAATCTTAACCTGAATCTGACCAATGAACAACACATAAAATATGGTACAAACATCAATGCAAAGCAATGGAGATATGCTAGGCTAAAATATTTGTAGCTAACTTTTTTCTAAGATAAATATTTGTCAACAAGATTTTTCATCCTTTCTGTCTCTTTGTTGTTGTTAAGGCATTCAGGTGTGTGTGACTCTTTATGACCCATGGAGCATGCCAATCTATGGGGTTTTCTTGCAAAAAATATTGGAGTTGTTGCCATTTCCTTAAGGAAAACAGAGGTTCAGTGACTTTCCCAGGGTTATACAGCTAGTAAATGTGTGAGACTGGATTTGAACTCAGGTCTTCCCAACTCTGAGCCCAGTGCTATATCAGTTGAACCACCTAGCTTCCTCTTATTTCTCTTTACCTGTTGATATCTACTCTCCAATGAAATTTTCTGTTGATGTTTAACAGTAATATGGAGGTAAGATTGGTTTCTTGAAGATTGTGCCAATATAATGTAAGCTCTGACAGACATTAATGAAAATATCAGGTATTATCATCTTTTGACATTGCCTATAGTTATTCACAATGAAAATTAGCATCATGATGTGATCTATATTGTAGAGAGTTTTATATTAGTGATCATTTGAGGAGTGCCAACGGCTTAATTTATTCAACAAATATTAATTGAATGACTACTATGCATATAACCCTGTGTTCTGGTAAAGTGGAACCTACAAAGGAGCAGATCATGTGATTGACCTGTGTGTGTGTTCATCCTTTGTTGCCGAAGAAGACCATGCCATCAGAGAAATGATGACATGAGTTGCACTTGACTTTGTTTTGAGTGAGGAAGGGCTGTGCTGGTCACCAGCCTCACTTCTTCTCCAGAGTCATCTGAATCCAGGGACCAGATATTCATCAGGATGACTGGAGATGACCCAGGATGAGGCAATTGGGGTTAAGTGACTTGCCCAAGGTCTCACAGCTAGTGAGTGTGAAGTGTCTGAGGTGAGATTTGAACTCAGGTCCTCCTGACTCCTGCACTGGTGCTCTATCCACTGCACCACCTAGCTTCCCCCTATGACTGATCTAGAAAGGCCAGGAATACACATGTAAAAGCTACAAATCAGAAGCATGCAATATCAAAGTGGGAAAATACAACAAGAGGCCATCAATTCTATCCCATTCTTGAAAACTGATCCACTATACAGTGCACCTGAGATTGGTCAACAATCTTTTGCTTAAAGACCTCAGGTAAGAGAAAGATCAATTTGGATAAGTGTAATAGGAAATTATGAAATGCTAAATACAAAATAGATGGTTTTAAGTCATGAGGTTACTGTAAACAAAAACATTCGATAGGAATTATAAGGAAGGAAAGATCTTTGGAAGCTACAGGAATCTAGGAGACTTTATGTAGGAAACAGAGCTTAAACTAATTGATGAAATGTTTGGAAAGACAAAAGTAGTAAGAATATTCCAGTCAGAAGGAAAACATTAAAATGGGAGCAAGTGAGGTTTATTTAGGGAACAGCGAGTAGGCTATCTTTACTGGAGTAGAGAGCTCTTTTTTGTAAATAGAAGAAAAATTGGGAGGATTAGGTTGCTGCCAGCCTATTCAAAGCCTTCAATTCTAAGGTGTTTAGAAAGCATCTGATAGGCAATGGAGAGATAGCAAATTATTCTGAGTAATAAAATCATAGAATCACTAAATCTTTAATTATAAAGGGTCCCTGAGGCTATGTAGTACACAATAGCCTTAATAAGTACCCAAATTTCATTTGAAATCCTTCCCAGGACTGGCCATTCTACTTCTTAGCTTTCACTGTTGGAAAATTTTCTAAATCATATTGATTTTATAATAAAAATTATTATAGGAATATTATGTAGCAGTTTAAGCTTTGCAAACTGTTAATTAGGTAACATTATTCTTCCCATTTTACAGATGAGGAAACAGGTTCAGAGGTTACTAGACTTGCTTAGGTTCAAATACCACTCGAGTCCTGGTTTTTGTGGTTGTTTTCCATTGCTCTGTCCTCTGAGGGTCATAAGATTAATCCAATGTTGATATGTGGAAGAGAATGGAGAAATAAGAATACAAACTTTCATACCAGTCAGAAGACTGTGGATAAAGTGAAGAATTTAAAGGGACAGTTTTTAATAGAATATGGCACAGGTTTCAGGTGCTAATAATTGAAATGAAAGGATGATAAACGAATTTTAAAAAGTTGTTGCATATTCAAGTGTTTGAGTTAGTTGAATATTCGTAAAGTCATAAAATAGATATAAAATTACTGTCTGGAACAGGAAATAGAGGAATAAATGGTTCTATTAAAATTCTGAGTCCGGGAAACAGGGAAAGTAAATGGTACCACTAACTGAGAAAGACAAAAAGATACAATTTTGGCATAAAACTTACTTCTTCAGTTTAGAATAGATATATTTACCTTGATATGATAATGGGATATCAATCTGGAGAATCTATTAGGTATTTACCTATATAAAATTGAAGTTTGGGAGAGCTGTGAGAAGAGGAGGGAGATTTTTAAATCATTAGTATAAAAGTTAATAGCTAAAACCATGGGAGTTGGTATGTTTTCCAAGGAAATAAGTATAATGAAAGAAGAGCAGGAGATTTAGAAAAAGCTTAAAGAGCATCCATAATAAGAAGACAGAAGGAAAAAAGAAAGAGTAAAATACAAAAAGAGCAGAAAGGATAACTATGTATTATAATAGTATCCATCAGTCTAGTATCTTTCACTGAAATTTAGTATTCTATGGGCAATCATAAACAAATTTATATCAAATAAGCATTAAAAAGTAACCTGTTAGCAACAGTCTCTCTTAAGAGGTTGTAATGAGGTACAAATTCTCCAGTAAGTAATGAAAGCCTGAAATGGGTTATGAATTTAAAACAAAAATTAAAGAAATTGAAAACCATTTAAATGTGCATCACTGACTGGCCAGCTTCCTCCTCTTATCAATTCTTACTAACAACAACTTTGGTTTGTTAGCCTGTTCACCTTAAACTTCTCTTCATATCTTCCACATTCTTCCTGGCATAATAAAAATAGAATAAAGTGATTAAAAATAATCAACAAGACTTCATTATGAAGTAAATATTGTTGGCTTGGAAGATGGAGGAATAACAGATAATATTAAAATTTTAAGCCTAAATACCTTAACTGTGACTGAACTCTGTCCAATTCAAATAATTGCACTAGAATTCACTTGATGATATAGGAAATTTCCTTTTGATGACACTTTAGTATTTGGTTTACATATAAATAAAAATGTCATTAAATAGCAATCATATTCTTCATAACATGTAAGAAACCAATGTAGAATGAGTTATCCATAGAAGGTTAACTGTACAGCTATTGCTTCTACATAGTATATATTCAATTGATCTTGGTTGATTAAAGCCTTCTTCTACCCTATCAACCACATTCAGTGTAAATTGCTCTCATTTAGAACTATATTTACCCAAAGATTGTCTAATTTTCCTTTATTTACAAACAGATCTGAAATTAACCTCAGCCATTGTGTTAAGTTGCCAGCTAGCCTTCCTTAATAAATGAATTCCTTAAGACAAAAACAGTAAAAATAATTATTTTTAAAGTATGCTTGCTTTTGGATTTTAATGAGGTTTCAGTTTAACAGAGAAATATCATTTCATTCCAGATGATTTCCTATACAAATTGGCTATTTTCTCATAGGATTTATTCAGAATTTGGAATAACTCTCTCAAAAAGAAAACTCAGAGTTATGAATTTGTAGAAAGGAAACATGAATCAGTGTTTTATTTATGTAACTTTAAGGTAATATGCTTGAGATGTCCAGTTTTTAAAAATATCAGTCATGGCAATGGTTTCCTGAAATATTAATCGTGTCCCAAATTCTATGAAAACAATGATTATTTCATGACTTTTATTCTAGTTTGTTAACCAAACTAATTAGTTAAAATGAGAAGCTACCAGATGGCTTGCTTCCTCTTCCCTCCCACCTACCTGAAGCCTAAGTAAAGTTCTCCTCCACATCCTACTCCCTACTTGCATCTCCACCTTTATGTCATAGAGTGGTCTGCACAGCAGTTTTCTTACAGAGTAACAAGATCTCTTGGGGATGTTATCCCACAAGTTTCAAATTCTATAAGGTCTTATTTTCAAGTGTTTCTCTCCTATACTTTCAATTGAATGTGTTTCAGAAAATTGATTTAAAGGATAGCTTTCTGTTGCTTGCCCCAGATAGATTTTGAGATGCAATATTAGTTATAGCTCTGAGTACCTGAAGACCAAAGAGATTAAGTGCAGGGTTCAATATGTAATGAATGGAAATGAGCATTTATGTCAACTAACTCTTTTCACTGAACCATGCTACTTGCCTAACAGATTTGGGAGATATCTACATAAAAATGATAGCTAAAACTAAAGTAGTGAATGAGATTTCCAAAATAGAAATTATATAAAGAAAGAGAAGATGGGATATCCAGTTCCAAATTTAGTGTTCTTTCCACTATGCCAAATTTGATTTTTATGGGCACATCTTCATTAACAGAAAGGCAGTCAAATGGAATTGAGTTCAAAGAGTGAGAGAGTTAAGGTATCAGAGACTTCCTCATTTCAAAATTTGAGTGACTCATTTAACCTCTATGAGCAACAGTTTCTTCATTTATAAAAGCAGGATAAAGTTAACACTAAATACTTCACAGAATAATTTGAGGAAAGTTCTTTTTAAAGCATACATTACTACTTCGATATGAGTTATTAGTAGCAGACACAATAAAAATATTTTAATTAAACTATTACAAATCCAAGACTGTATTATATTAGAACTAGAAAAGGTGAGTTTGTTTTATAGAATGCCTACTACCACAAATCATAAATATAAATTGGATAAATGCATTAATCATCAATTATTGAAATAATAATCACTTGTGATTAATTCATTGATTGAATATTTTACAAATATAGAAAGATGAATACTCATAATTTAAAAAGATAAGGATAAAATGCTTAACACTTAGAGGTGTCCAAAATTAGTGCTGGCTAGCTCAAGAGGTAGTTGGTTTTCCCATCACTGGAGTTGGGCTAGCAGAGGCTAGTAGACCATTTGCTGAGTATCTTGTAAAGCAGATTTCTATACAGGAATGGGTTGGATTACCTTTGACATTCCTTCTAATTTTGAAATTCTATTATTATGTTCTCTGGGTCTATAGGTTGTTTGGTAGATCTGTGATTTTGCCAACGTGGCTACTCCTGCTAATGATACAATATACAATTCAACTTTGCCTTCTAATCTTACATAACTGTTTCCTACACACAGGCACAAAGACACACACACATGTACATAGTTCCAAAAGTATCCACTCAGTACAATAGAGGTCTTCCTCTATTCCTTTTAACAATTTGTGAACAGCATTACAACATTTGAGCTGAATCTCTATTATCCTCTTTCTTCTTTCTTACCTCATGATCAACTAATTGCAACCTCCATACTTTCTTCAATATGATTCTCATGGATGTTATCATGTAGTTATGTTGAGCTAATATACTGCAACCATCTGTCTTTATTTTGTTTTTTGTGGCTCATAGAGTTATATGTTTATTTTCTATGAATCTCAAAGTAAGTATTGAGAAAATAGCAGCTAATAACACCAAAACATTTGACATCATTGAAAGTACAATGCACATTTTCACATGTGATTCAGCTTAATATTCTCCTACTAATGAATTACTGGTCCATTCCATTGTCTATGTGCAATGTTTGTCTTCATTTACAAATTATATGGACCAATTAATTGAATGCTAATATTTGGGACAATATGTGTTTTCATTCAATTTCTTTTTCAGCTATGAGTAGGTCATCTTATCACTTTGAAAATATTGGATTTCACTGAAGATATCTGTAACATTTAAATCTTCAATGAAATAAGCATGTCATATGCAAATAGGAATGTTTGAAATGTTTTGTCCATCTGGAATTCTGTTTTTGTTTGGATTTTGCATTACCTTCCTCTCCCACAAAGAGGTAAAAAGTGATTAATTATTGGTAGAGGATTGCTTTTTGATATATTTGTGCTAATGATATGTTAAGTATTTTAGAAGTCAACATTTTAAGAGGTAATCCACTAGGACTTTTGTAGATTTCCTATTGGTCCTCATAAAATTGCTAAGAACTTTAAATCCCAGAGGGACATATTAGGAAATGTGACAGCTACAATAATATATCACCTTTTACATAGTAAAACTTTTTCTTTGCTAAAAAGTGCATTATTTTTTACCTATATTAAAATGAACAAATTGTCATTGAATGTTTCACCTTAGAGAAAAATACTGCAAAAGTGATATTTTTACACAAATTGTCATATTCGTGTCCAAAGAATTAGGGAATTGAGAGCAGTGTCTAAGAATATATATTTTATTAACTATTTTATATTTCAGGGCAACATAAGAATCCTTTGTTTAATATACTTGTTTTATTATCAACAAGATATCTATTTTGCTTATAGTATGTCAGAAAGAACCAAACATGTTCAGTGATATGATCTTATAAAACACAGCTAAATATAAATTTCAGACTGATTTTAGTATTAGATCTGAAATATTGAAAGCCTCAAGTCTGTGCATGCTTGATGTGGGAAAACTGATCGTTCTGTGAAATGAAAACATATTTTCTTTATGTTTTGAGTTCTTACCACAGACTATATGCAAAACTATCAGAAAATTGGGTCCATATATTTTCCATGACTAAGAATATAAAAGGGAGATAATGGACTTGTAGAAGAAAAAGGAGTCTAGAGCTGTAGAGTCAGGAAATCTTTGAATTAAAGTCCTCACTTATACACATGGTATGAGTAGCATTGCTGGAGAGGTCTAGGGAGTGCTTCAGATACCTGAAGAAAGCTGACCTATCAAAACTCCAGGAAGCTTTCAGGGTGAAGCCCAATTTTCTGGTATGAACAGAAATGAAGTGATAGCCTCATGAGAGAAAGCATGGCAAGGGGGAAGATGTTTCGGAAGTTATATGGTCCAACCCCTTCATTTGAGAAATCAAGACTCCAGAAAAGCTAAGTGGTTACCCAAGGTCATAAGACTGGTAAGTAGCAGTAACTGTATTGGAACTTGTCTCCTATGACTAAAAGTCCAAATCCCTTTCTGCTTTACCTATTTTCTCAATGGGAACTTCTCTGGTTTGTGTATAAGAATTTGAGCAGCAAATCTACAGTGTAAAAGCACATTTTACTAACCATTTACACTCAAAAATAGGTGGTGGACTTTTCTGAAAATAGGCAATGGCTAAATGGTGCAGCAGATAAGGCAGGAGGTGTGGAGTCAGGAAGACCTGAGTTCAAATCCATTTTCAGACACTTAACTGAAGTTAAGGCTATGTGACCCTGGGCAAGTCACTTAAAATCTGTTGTGGTTTCCTCATCTATAAAATTAGGATAATAACAGAACCTACCTGTTGTGTTGTGAGGATCAAATGAAACAATGATTATAAAACATAGCACAATGTCTGGAACATAGTAAGCACTATATAAATGCAAGCTGTTATTATTATTAATTTTTATGAATTAATAATTAAAATATCAGATCTAGATTAAGCCCTTGAAATTTAGTGAACATCCAGTTTAATTGACAAATATTTCTTTATCTCCTTCTGTGGAGGATTTACAGGACACTATAACAAGAATTGATACAATATAAGCAGGCTTATATGGATGAAAATTTGCATCTTTTGAGAGAGTACATACATTGAGGAATATATGGATTTATTCAAACATGTTCATAGCACTGTGTTAGGGTAGTAGAGAAAATATCATGTCAAGGTAAGATGTATGCCCTCCCCTCATGAGGCTTATAGCTTTATACATTTATCTACAAAATAGTACTAAAATTATATTCAAATAATGTTAAAACTTTTTTTAAAAACTGAATAATTAAGTTAATGTAGGGTTTTTTTATTTTGTGCTACAGGGACGCTGAAATTCTATTCATATAAGATTTTCCTCATTGTTGAAAAATAACTGCTCAGTGTTCTATACCTATATAGAGGGTGGGATAAATAAGTAGGATCTTGAAGAGGAGAGATCTTATTTTCTATGTTCCAGATTATCTGCAGGAAGAGGTTCCAGAAAGGAGTGAAATCTTTAAGTAGCTGAGATGGAGAGGAGTTAGAACCTTGAGCATGTCCACATCTTCACAGAACTTTTTGTTCTTTTAAGGGTCTTCTTCTTAATGAGAATATGGAAACTCACATTTTCTTTCTTAAAACTGGAACCCAGAAGAAAAAAAAAAAGCTCTTTTCCAAGTTCTTATGAAGTCCCTCCCTCTTATAGGCACAGAACACTGAGTAATCAATATCCATCAATGAGGAGACACATATAAATGACATTTCAGCATATTAGTTTTTAAAATAGAAAGATCAAAGAGAGGAAATAATATTAATAGTAACAATAGCAACAAAACAACAATACCAGGTTTGCAAAGTACTTAAAAATATTGTTTGATTTTATCCTCATAACAATTATGGGAGTTAGATGCCACTGTTATCTCTGTTTGGCAGATGATGAAACTGAAACAAATGAAAGTTAAGATCCTTGTGCAGGTTCACAGAGCTAGAAAGTGTCTGAAACAAGGTTTTAAATCATCTTTCTGACTCCAGTTACAACAACAATAAATATGCCATTATCCAAATTCTCAGACATGGAATATGGAATATGTTCCTGAACCAGAGAAAAGCCAAAAAAAAAAACCAAACAAACAAAAAAAAAACTTACACATAATGTTGCTGAAGAAATTTCATATTTAAGCCATGTAATTATAATTCAACAATTTTTCTGGCATGAACTATTCAGAATTATATACCAATGATATTGCCACTTAAATATTCATGGTTTCAGTACACTACTCTCTATAATTTTCAAGAAATATGAAAATTCCCAGAAATACAACCAAAGCTACCATTCTATGATGCAGTGAAATGTAGGCATGTGCTTAAAGGTCTCTTGTCTATTTTTCCATGAACACTATCGACTAAAGTTCTGTGGGAGTAATAATGGGTTTTGCATTTCCCTGAGGTAGCCAGATGAAGGCTTTGCTAAAAATGAATAGCAAGAAGCCAAGATAGCCCCCCATATTTTTCTTAATATTCATAATCTACCATTCTACCTTCTCTAATATTTCTCTCTAATGCTCCTAATAATTCACCAAAACTTCCCATCTCTGCCTCTTGATTCTTTTTCTAGAACTATTATTATAGGCTATTGGCTAATTCTCTTACTTTGGAGGTAACAATTGCCATAAGAATCTAGTCATTTGAAAAAAAAATCTTATTTTGATCTGAGTTCCACTTGACTCTATACCACTTTACTACTTTTGTTTCAATAAAATATGTTTGGATCATGTCTATTAGCAGGAAATGATGACAAGAGCCTTGGTTTGGAATTTAGGAACTTGGGTTTTAGTGGTGACTCTGCCATTAACTCTTTGATTTTAGGCATATTCTTTACCTGTTTTGGTCTCAATTTCCCTTTCCTTACAATGAGTAGGTAGCAGGTTAGGTGATCTGTAAGAAAACTTCTGGTCTAATATTCCAGGATTCCATAAGAATTCCATGATTCTAATGTCTATGCAAAATCCTAAAATTTACTCTAGAACATATAGAAGAAAAAAATAAAACAAAAGGTCATTGAGAGCAGGTACTAATTCATGTTTGTCTGGCCATAGAAGACATTTCCTAAATGCTTCTTAAAAATTAATCAAACACTGTCATCATCTTCTTATAATTTTTGCTCCTTATTTTGCCTAAAACTAGTTGAGTACTAATTTCCTTGCAGATAATTGTCTTATGCAAAACATTTAAGGGAAATGCCATATTTTTGTTTTATCACATTTTATGTCAAAACTGTGGGAAAAAACGATTTGCCCTACTGTCTACATTTTGGCTAAATCTTCATGATACACAGTTTCCATGTATTTGGTGAGAATAATTACACAGAATATATTTAACCTCATGCTTAAATGCATTGTTATACTTCATTAATCATTCCAGTTTAATTTCTAGAATAAATTCCAATACACTTAAACAAAAGAGTCAGCTTTAGATTACTAGAAGCTACATTAAAATGACCTCATTCCTTTTTTGGACTTACTTAGAATGAGTACAAGGAGAGTTTCCATGTAATCACCTGAAAATGTAGTGTTCTGAAATAGCATTTTTACATTTGTCTCATCCTAAACCTCCTCCCATTGTTTTATGGCACGAAAATAAGTCATTGACATTGAATGCTTTGAAAAAAAAAGTAACAATGCCGAGCAAACACAGTTTTAAAAAGCCATCCAAAAATCACACTAGAAACTCCAGATGTGCTTTCAGCATTTGATGTATGACTGTCTTTTTTTTTTTTGTCCCCTAACACTGACATTGATTGTTTCTGTTGCCAATTTCAAACCTCCTACATTCTTCTGATAAAGAATGACTGGGTCATGTTCTTTTGGCTCCCTCGTTTATTGGCAAGTAGCACCTAGTTAGCGCTAAATTTTGCATTCCTTTTCTAAGGCAAACTTAATATTTTCAGCAGTTAGGGTGTTTACCATAGGGAAGGCTGATGTTTCCAAATCAACCCAAAGGTTTAACCTTTATTCTCTCTCCTTAGTCCCCAAACACTTCTAATCCTGAAAAAAACTCTATCATATATATTTGTTCTGGGGGATACTGAGAATTTTCTCTACTCTTAATAATATTCTAATTCTTCATAAGGATTTAACCATCTATCATTTAAAATTATAACAAAAAAGATAAAATGTACACTTTCAGGATACCAAAGCATTTCACATAGGTACTCTTGTCTCTATTTTAAAACTGAGGCTCAGAAAAGTAAATAAACTTGTCCAAGGTCATAGACCTACTTATCGTGAGAGACAGAATTTGAACTCGTCTTCATGACTATGTCTTTCCACTACATCATACTGCCTCTATTTATCTGTGAGAGATGTGCATATGAAGAAAATTGTGGTTTGAATATCATTATCAATCATGGTGGTTGGTTTTTTTTTGTTGTTGTTTATCTCAAAGATGATCAAAAAATTAATTGAGTCCTCAAGGAGAGAGAATTGGCCAGAGAGAGCTGTATTAAATGACCTGGTAGAGCTGAGAAAATAGGTATTGAATCAATAAATATGGAGATATCTTAAAATGGGCTAGAAGAGCTCTGACTGCATGATGCATCATTGGAAAGCTCTATATGAAATGTGGAAGAGACTATGACAGCAATTCTATGCCTCAACTTTCCATAAAAATGGGAGCAATGTTAAACAGTAAAGGAAAGAGTAATAAGTCCTCATGCTGCCTTAATTACTAGGCATTAAGGAATAAATAAAAGGTCGAAGGAATAGTGAGTTATTACCACTCTCTTGGTAGGTTAGAAAAGACTGTTCATGTCTATTAAATGTATTCCCTGAAGCAAGTTTGTGTACAGTTTATTAGAGAGTATATAATGGCAAAACAACATTTTTATTTACTAGTGGCAATTGATGCTTGAAAGATCAATAATATGAAAAACTAGCAGTTTTTGAGTTCTAGAGTAATACCTTAAATAAAATACCCTTCTAGACCCTTGGGAAAGGACTCAAACTTTTCTTTTTATATTCTTTAAAGAGAAGCCTTTAATCAATGTATTCTTCAAATATGAATGAACCAGTGAATGAAGCTTCTTAAATACCATGTCATAAAATATAATTTATAAGATTTTTATCAATCATAAGAGGATAGGGTAAATACAAAATACTATAATAAATTTAAAATACTTAGAAAATTATTCATCTCCAAAATAGAAATTCATTAATTTTATCTTCATATTTAATATTATTTCCATCATTAAAAGATGTGTCTAAAAAGTCCAAACAAATTTTTCCCTTACATTTATATGCATACTTAAAAGTTCTTTATAATTTCTATGAAAGTGGCCAAGTAAGAGGAAAAAAAAATAAACAACAACAATCATACAACCTAAAAATCACAAGATCCAAGAGCTGGCAATATTTCAGATATCAACTGATTTAGCTCATCAAGAAAAAGAGATCTCCACTACAAAATATACTACAAATAGCCATCCAGCCTCTGTTTGAAGATTTCCACAGGAAAGGAACCCCTTATTTCCTAAAATTATGCATTCCAATTTTAAAGTATGAAAATCATTAGGATGATTTTTAAGCTTGCAGTGCTGTAAAATCTCTAGATGTTTCAGATGATGTTATTGATTTATTTCTCCTCTATCTTCTATTTGTGAACTTCACAATTTTCCTTATTCTGCTCTATCCTATTTAATTTGGTTAGTCTATCAAGACAGTCATTTTTATTTTCATTTACCATGTTAACTTTCTCTTCAAGATTCATTTCATGTTAAAATATGATAAACATGCCATTTATGTCTTCATCCAAGTCACTGATTAAATACAGAAAGGCGTAAGGTCAAGGATAGTTTCTTTTGGTTGCTCTCCTAGCGATCTTGCTCTGAGTTGGCATTAGCCAATTAATGACTCCTCTTTTGACCATGTCATTCACTCAGTTCTAAATTCACCAAACTAAACTATGAGCTAATTCATATCTCTCCATTTTGTCCACAAGATTAGCATCAGAGATATTGCTAAATGGCTCCCTGAAATTCATGTGTATATTAAAACTATGACATTAGCAGATTGACTAACCTTTCAAAACAGAAGATGAGAAATGTTTGTCATATTTCCCCTGCCTCACTAGTTCCGCTTATGAGGTTGGGGGTAGGTAGAGAGTAAGGTCTTCCTTGAAATTTAGAAATGGGTTATGGAAAGAGGGAGTCCCTTTCCTTCAGACACCAGATTTATTCTCTCAGCCTCAGCTTTCTACATTCCCTGAGAGCAATCTTGGGAGCAGGTGTGACTGCTGGGAGTTTCAGACCCCTGGTTCAGCATTTGTGAATTTAAGGCATCCTGATGAGATAGATCATATATGTCAAAGGTAATTCCTAAGAGACCCTTAGGATAGATACATCAAGAACCACAGGGGTGGGAAGCAGATAAACTAAGTAAGTTCATTCAAAACATATTCATGACCAGAAATAGCTCACACAGGGGAAGAGATGCCACATTACCTAAATTCATCTTTCTCCAGTGGAAAGGAGCAACAGATATTTGGCCAAACTGGGGCCTCCTATCGGCCATAAAATAGGGCCAGGGCAGGCACCTCTCTACTTAACCATTGATCAGAAGGTTGGGCATGGTCAAGGCCTGGTACCAAATTAGCCCACTGAAGTAAGAGGAGAGGAAGTCAGATGACTGATGATAAATGGGTGCAAGGTTGGGTCTAATTATGCTAATTAAGCAATTTCAAGGTGATGAGGAAGGATTTGGATAATGAAAGGGCTAGACTCATTTCTACTTTGTAGTGTACCCCAGAGTAATGGGCCAATGGTCACTACAGCCTATAAAATCCACGATAGTTCTTATTGATCACTATTTCCCTTTCTCACGAACCACCACAATAATAGATCTGACCTATAATTTTTACCAGTAATCAACATCAATGTCCTGCCCCCAAAATATGAAGATTCTACCACTTTACCTTTTTCAGAAATTGGTATATTTGCCCATCTCCAGTACTAGATCACCATTCCTATTTTTAATTTTTTTTCAAAATACTAATGACTCTCCCTACTTCAAAGTAATACTGTAAGGCATTTGGCTTAAAAACTTTACATTTTTCAACCATTTTTCATTGATGGGATATTCGCATTTCAATTCTATCCCACATGAAACAAGAGAATAAAATGCTGCTAAAATTTTATTTTATCTTTGACCTAAGTAGATGATTATTTTAAAAGATTTTGAAAAGGACCTCATTTAGGAGCATTTTAATTAAAATACTAGTGTTTAAAAATAATAAGCCTATTACCATCAATTTATAGTAGATGGTATTCTGATAAACTGATGGTCTCCTCACTTCCTTATAGCTCAGTGGCCAAGTACAGGTTTTCCATGTATAAAGGCATTGTCCAACCATATCTAGTGTTTCTGTCTGTTTCTAATATCTGACTATATGGTGAGAAGATTACTTTAGTAACTTAATTTAAAAAAAGTGCTCTTGAATCATCTTCCTGTTATTGGTGCAAATTGCAATGGATCTATGCCACACATTTTCTCCAACTGTCATATCCAAGCTGCCAGCTAAAATAACACAACATAGGTTTCATTGGATAGGAAATCCTATCCAATTCTAAGTTAGGTGGTTGGCAGATGTAACATCAAATTCCTAAATTTAAAAAAGTTAGATCAATTCACATGATAGAAAATTGTTGTGGCTTGTTTTCAAATAACTATAGCAACCCCACAGACAAAACTACTCACCCTTTCCTTAAAAGTGCCAAAGACTATGAGAACTCTTTTTAGGGCCTCAGGAATTGCTTGGCTGTGTTGGTGCTATGGGAGTTAAGTAGAGTGATTGCAGCTGTGAACATTAACAACTTGGATTTCTTTGCACTCTTAACCCCATCAGACCAAGGAGTAAGCCAACACAGAACATGAGAGTGGCAGAAAGATCAAATGAGCAAGTATTCAATTTTTTTTGCTACATTAATGCTCTGTTGTAAGCTGCTCACCCTGTAATGGTCTATTATTCTTACAGAAAAAAAAAATATAGTGTGTTATGCAGAGTGATTCTGCTTTAAAAAAAAAAGACAAAACAAACTATTTCCCAGTGCCCGTTTATTTCTTGCCTGGCATTTTTTGAAGCAGAAATAAGGCCAACGAGCAAAAGAGGCTAAAGGAGAAAAGGGGGAAAAAATCACAATACCAATTTTCTACCTGCTGATTTCTATATGGAAGGCAACAATAGTGATTGAGACCATTGGCCCCTTTGAAAAATTCACCTCACCATGCTAATTAGAAACAAAATGCAAACCTCAATAGCTTTAGGCAGCAAATTATATTAGACTTGACTCCTGGAGAGGGGGAAAGGGAAAAGAGAACAATAATTCAAAGGCATACTAATTTTGCTCTTCTTATTAAAAGCAGAACTGCATGAGCATTTGAGGATTTAGTGACCTTCTATTTGTACATTTTGGTCCAATTCATATTGCAAAGGCAACTAAAGAGAATTTTTAAAGAGAGTTCCTCTTGTTTGTATCTATCCTAACTTCTGTCATTCACATTCAAATCTTTTCAAAATACATTTATTTAATACCTTCTGCTTGAAAGATACCTTACCCAATTCTGAAGGATACAAAGATAAACCAGATAAAGACCTTGCCTTCAAGCAACTTAGATTCTAGTAGGCTGGATCAATCAATAGCCCCCTATTAAGACTCTACTAATGCTTGGTGGTAACGTGGATAGCATACCAACCTATCTGACCTCAGATACTTACTTTCTGTGTACTCTGCTGGCAAGTCACTTAATATACTCGTTGTCTCAGTTTCTGAGAAACTGAGCTGATGAAGGAAAGGCAAACTACTCCAGTGTTTTTGCCAAGAAAATGCCCAGTGGGGTCATGGAGAGTTGGACATGATAAAATGATCTAACAACAACAAATGTTTGACAGTGCTAGGTGGTTCAAACCCAGACAAAAATAAAACAGCTCCTACCCTCAAGGAACTTATATTCCCTAAAGGAAACACCATGTGCAAGATAAGCATATGTTGTTCAGCCTTCAGAAGACCAATACATCACTAGGTGATCTCTTGACTTGTGAATATTTTGGATTTAAGTGGACTTAAGTGAGACAGAATTACACAAAGTTTTCAGCCTCACTCTCTTCTGGAATCATCAAAGTTCAAGTGGCAGGACAAAAGTCAAGAAGACTGACCATGACCCAAGATACAGTGGATGACCTTGGCATCTTTGATGTTTGAACAACCTTTATGGGCCTTCTCCACAGGGTCTGCTTCAGTCTCCTTCATGGCCATTGGAACAAATTATTCTCATCTGCCGTCTTCACGTGCTTGAGACAGATATGCCCCAACTCACTGAATGATTTGAAGCTTGCTGGATACCTGCAACCTAGTTTATCCCATCTGACAAAAAGGTTTTTTTGGGTTTTTTTGCAGTGTGTACACTACATATACTACAGTTTCTTGGAGCCACAGGTGAGAATTTGGTGACAGGTAGATTCCAAAAGTGGATAAGCAGCCCTGAAAAGGATTTGGCAAGCCCTCACACCACAGGTACTAGTCCTCTTTGAAAAAAACAATAAATATCTTTTAAAAAGCTTTGTGATTTAATTGGTATTGGGAGCTAATGGCAAGGGTCTCCCTTTAGCAAAGTAGATAAGAGTCTTCTCTAAAATTTAGTCTTATCATGTTGCCTGGAGACAATAAAATTTTAAGGGAAGCTAGTGTGGGTGAAAAAGGTGAGATTTGACCCCAAATGTTCCTGACTCGGACTAGTTCTTTATACTCCATGTCAGGCTGCCTCTTCTATGCCATCTTCTGAAATCTAATGATACCAGCCTCCTTGTGTTCCTCACGCTCCATCTCCCCACTCCATGCATTTTCCCTAGCAGGCTCCCATGCCTGGCATACTCTCCCTATTCATTTCTGTCACCTGGGTCCCTAAGCTTCTTCTAAGTCTCAGCTAAAGTCCCATCTATTGCCTTTCCCAGTTCTCCCTAGTCTTAGTGTCTTTCCTCTGCAATTACCTCCAGTTTAACCTCAATGTGTCTTGTTTGCACCTATTTGTTTTCCTGTTGTCTTCTTCATTAGGTTGTGAACTCTGAGAGCAGGGACTGTCTTTTGTTGTTCTGTATGTCCCCAGTGCTTACCACTACTATGCTCCTGGCATATAGCAGGCATTTAAAGGCTTGCTTGTTTTCTGACTGAGTGAATACAAACATGATACATGCCTTTCATACAAAATGTATGAAAATGTTTGCAAATGTATATAAAATTATAAGTTAATGGGAATAGGTACCTCATCAGCTGGGGAGATCAGGAAAGGGCACAAAGGAAGCTTGAGCTGAGTTTTCAAGGAAGCTAGGGATTCTTGGAGGTGAAGATAAGATATGTATAGAAATGAACATAATGAAAAATGAAATCTGATAAATGCTGAGAATTTACCAAGAAATAACAATGAATATTCAGTATAGGAAGAAATTATTTGTGGTTGGGAAAACCACATTTAGCTTCTTGAATGAAGTATCATTTGACCTCTAATTTGAAAGACTGGCAGGATTTTGATAGATGACAATGTGGGCTAGAGATATTTGAGGTATAGAGTCAACAAAGGCAGAGATGTTGTAAGGTAATAAAATAATGAGTAATGCAGCTTGATTGGAATATTGGGCATATTAAAGATAACAGTTTGAGATAAGACTGAAGAAATAGACGGGCCTAATTGTGTTGGGACTTAAATGCCAGACTATGGCATTTTTATTAAATAGACCATAAGGAGACAGTGATGGTTTTGAAGCAGTGGAATGATGTGATTAAATGCATTCACAGACAAAAATTAATATGACCAAGATGTGTAGGATAAATGATAATTGGGAAGAGTTACTGTAGAGTAGTAAATTTGAGCTCGATATAAGGAAAAAAATCTAACAAAGCTCTCCCAAAGTGGAATTTTCTGCCTCCACAGATAAGAATAATATTCTTATTTACATACATTAGTCTCATTTGATTCTTATAACAACCATGTGAGGTGTTACTCTCACTCCAATCTAAAGATTAGGAAACTGAGGCTCAGAGACTTATCAAGAATCCCATACCCAGTAAAGTTCTAATGTAAGATTTGAACTAAGTTCTCATTGAATTCATGTTCAGAACACCACCCACTGTACCACCTACATTCCCTCCTTAGAAGTCTTCAAAGGAAGGTAGGATGACCAGTTGCTGAGGGTGATGCGTGAATTTCTGTCCCATTACAGATAGAACTAAATGCTTTCTAATATCCCTTCATACTGCTGCTTAGAGATATTTTAAGTGAAAAAGGGCAAGAATGGAGCTTTGGAGAATGTTTACCTTTTGGAAGCAGGAAAAAGAGACAGAGAAGGAGACTGAGGATGGTAGTCAAAGGTAGGAGGGGGAACCAGAAAATCATTCTATACACGAAGAGAAAACAGATTATGAAGAATAAAGGAAAGCTCATAGGTGAGAAATGGCTCAGAGAAGTCAAGAAAGATAAACACACACACACACACAAATATTGCACTTAATGATTAGGAACTTGTCGGAGCAGTCTCACTAATATTATAGGTTTGAAAAGTAGATTGCAAAATGTTTGAGGAGTGAATGGGTTGTTAGTGAAGGTGGGGAAAAGACATGTCTAGCAACTCTTCTCTAAAAGAAAGACATCTCATACACTTAAAACTTAGTTATGTTCTTGATGTTCCTGTTGCCTGAAAAAAGATTATTGCAAAAGTAATTATAATTAGTGCATGTGTGACTAAATTATAGGCCTAATATAATATTGGAGTGAACACAGCTGTTTCTACATTAACCTCATGCTATTGCTCTTATGTACAATTGGGAAGAAGGAAGTGGTGCAGTAACATGAACTGTCACAAAAAAAGCAAGTGATATATTGAGAAGGAAGGGTAGATATCTATGGTGGGGGTAGGGAGGAAAAGTGAAAGAGACATAAAAGAGAGAGAGAAAGAGAGATAAATGAGAAAGAAGAAAGGAGGGAGGAAGTAGGAGATATGGAAAGAGGGAAAGAGAGGGAGGAGACAGGGATCTGGAGAGGAGAGAGAGAGAGGAAGAAAGGGAGTAGGGAGGAAAAGAGGAGAGAAGAATAGAAAGGGAAATGGTGACAGAGGTATCTCAAACCTCTACTTACACACCAACCTATTCTGTTGTTTTCTATGAGAAATAACTTCCACCTCAATCTGATTGATAGAAGTCAGTTTCCCAGTTCTTTCCAGAGTCAAGACAAAATCTATTCTCACCACAAATCTCCATTTTCCTAAGAAACACAGAAATGAGACACCATTCCAAGAGATAAAATCAAATCAACTAAAGCAAAACGAAACCTTAATATGTAAGCTATACTGAACTCATATTGACTCTGAAGATCATGTTTTATTATCTATAACCACCTAAATACTTCAAGGATCAAGTCCCTCCATTGATGCTACCACATCCCCATTACAACTGTGCTTTTCCTTAAGAATTGTGGTGTAAGAAATCATCACTCTGAAGCCAGAGGTTCTGAGTCTCTCCATGCTTAGCTCAGTTGATCTGCAGATAGCAGATATGATCCAGCATAACATGTGAAAGTGCTATGTTGCTACATAATAATTATAATGGCTATCATTTAAACAATGTTTTAAAATTTGCAAAATATATCTATATACATGCATCTGTATATATCTATAATTTTATCTTCACAGTGATCATGTAAAGTAGGGGGTATTTTTATCCCCATTTTACAGGTTTTGAAACTGAGACTAAGGAGAACTAAGTGACTTGCTTACAATCACATGGATAGATTGTATCTGAAAAGGAATTTGAGTTTTGGTTTTTCTAATTCCAAGTCAATATACAGAAAGGTTGTACCATGCTGTGCTGTGTCTGCTTTATCTATTGCATGTTCCTTTATGAAAGAGAGGCACAATTGTAAATAATAATAAATAATGAATTGTTTAACTCCAGATACCTAGACGCACATAGGTGGCACAGTGGACAGAACTCTGGATCTACAGTCAGGAAGACTTTAGCTCAGATTTGGTCTCTGATTCCTATTCTGTGTAAGTCACTTAGCCTCTACATGCCTCATTTTCTCAATGTTAAAATACAGAGAATAACAGAACTTAAATTCTGGGGTTATTATGAGGATAAAATGAGATATTTGTAAAGTGCTTTACAGATCTATACATGCTCGCTGTTATTATTTCAAATGTTGTTTACTAAGTGGTAAGCTGAACTCAAGAAAATTCAGTCCTTTTGGAAAGTAAATTTTTACCCCCTAATTAATCAGTTTTGCAAATTTAGATTTTTCACATATAGGTTTATGTCAATTGGAGATGCTTCTGTTACAGGGAACTGTACATACTCAAATGAGATATTATAGCTCCTTAGGCTACTCTACTCCAATTACATGTATGCTAGGAAAAACCCCGAAGAGCTTGTGTTACAAATTTAGATGTTGCATTCTCCTTTCAATTTAGTTTTTGTTCTGTGTGCAGCAGACATAAAATATAGATGATCATTTAACTAAAGTGTCTCACCTTTATCTGCAGTGCCAAATATATCTTCACATATTCAAAAGTAAAAGAAAAGTATTTGAGCAAAATCAACTCCATGGAGTATATCTAGCATCATATCCTGCCAGGCTCAAGAACAGAAAGAATCTATTATGAAAGGATATTTTAGCTAAATTTATGTATTAGGGTTTTCCTTTCCTAACAGTTCCAATTTGTTCAGAACTTACCTTCTGAATTTATATATTGGTTCAAGAGTCCCTTTGTAATCTAAAATGCTGTGATTCTGCAAATTCCAACAACTGGTGAAAAGAAATCTATTTTGAGAAATAATGGTAAGACTCAAAATGTAATGGTTAATTATTCAAAATCATCATGGCAGGTAGTCCTCAGTGGAGTACCCAAGGAATTTGACTGTATACTGTTTAATATTTTTACTATTGACTGGAAAAGGGGCATATACACCAAGTTGATCACATTTGCTAATGACACAAGTTTTGAATGGACACACTAGATAAAAGTTAGGATAAAAAAAAGATTAGATAGAAGAATATTGAGCTGAATATAAGGATATAAAAGTGGCAGCTAAACAGAAGGATGGTGGAATTGGCTGCAGCAAAGCCTGAGCTCAAATCCTGCCTCATCTGCTTAATTAACTGTGTGACCCTGGGCAAATCACTTAAGCTCTGCCTATCTTCTTTTCCTCATGCACAAAATGGGGATAATAATAACATCTAATTCCAAGGGTTGTTATGAGGGTAAAATGATACAGTATTTATAAAGTACTTTGCGTACCTTAAAATTTTATTTATATCTTAGTTATTATTACTATTATGATATTAAATAAGGATAAATGTTAAGTCTTGTAATGGGGTAAAAAAAATCTTCCCAGTCCTTCATGGTCCAATTCAATACTCCTCCATGAAAACCTAGATGTTCTCAATTAGAGCTAACTTTTCCTTCTCTGAATGCTTTCATTGTATCTCCTCTAAGTCTTTTTGTGGTTGTTGAGTCATGAACAGTTCTTTGAGACTCTATTTGGGGTTTTCATGGTGAAGACACTAGAGTGGTTTGTCATTCCTTCTCCTAATTATTTTACAGATGAGGAAACTGAGGCAAAAAGGATTAAGTGATTTGCCTAGCATCACACAGCTAATAAGTGTCTGAGGCCAGATTTGAACTCACAAAGATGAGTCTTCATGACTCCAGTCCTGGCACTCTATCCATTGTGCCACCTACCTGCCCTATATATAATTTATGTGCTTCTAGCAATATTTTGTTGCTATTCATCTCTTGGATATTACATTAAAAAACAAACATGTAAATGACAATAGAAATCCTATTGCATTTAATGGAATTACAAATTAAGTAAAAACTTTTGCATTTGATTTTTATGAAGGTATCTTTTACTGAATAATAAGACTATTAGTATTCCAAGTGATGAAGTCATAATTCCACTGTACTCTGTCCTGGCCAGACAACATCTGAACTTGTGTTTACTTCTGTTTACCATATTTTAAGATGGGTATTAGAAAACAAGAGAGTTGAGAAGAGGTATCCATGATAATTAAGGGTCTTGAGATCATACAATATGAAAATTTGCTGAAGGAAGTACCTGCAGAAGAAGAGACTTGGGGAAGATTTGAAAGTTGACTTCGAGAATCTGAAGGGTTTCCACATGAAAGAGTGATTACTCTACTTACCCCAGAGGGCAGAGCAAGGAGTAGTATGAAAGGATGGCAAAGAAGTCACATAACTAAGTAAGCAGGAGGCAAAGCAGGGGAATTATTTTCTTAGAGCCAGGACTATCTAACAGTTGAATGGGTGACTTTGAAAGGTATGATACTGTCCCATTCTTGAGGTCTTCATGCTCTTGATGATTGGATCCAATAGTTAAAAAATTTGTAAAAGGTACACTTTATAAGTATAGTTTGGAAAATTAATTGCATGAAATAACATGGAATGTAGAATATCTATGTGTGCAGAGCAAGGAATATAGCCTTGAATTCTGCTATGCACATCTCCCCTTTAATATGGCAGCAGGACTTTGCATGACCTGGCCTTGGATTCAGCTCAGTTTTCATATATTCCATCCTCCTGAAACAAGTACAATAAATAGACCTATGCTTATGCTTGGAAGTACTCATAACAAAAACTAAAACAAAAATAAGTTTGAAAGGGTACAGAATTTTGCCTGAATTTATGCCAAACCTTAATTTTTAGAAGCCTATAAAGATAATAAAAATGAAACACCACAAGGTGATCATCAGGAGATGTTGTAGAAAGGATTCATTCATGCAATGAGCAAGCAGTTGAGTTAATTATAGCTGGCATTTATCTAGTGCTTTAAGTTTTTAAAATAATTTTATCTCATTTGATCCTCATACCAACTCTGGGAGGTAGGTGCTATTATGATCCCCCATTTTTGATCATTAATTTTCAGTCACGTCTGACTCTTTATGACTCTGTTGGGGTTTTCTTGGCAAAGATATTGGAATGGTTTGCCATTTCCTTCATCAGCTAATTTTACAGATGAAGAAACTGAAGCAAACTGAATTAAGTGACTTGCCCAGGGTCACATAGCTAGTGAGTGTCTGGGGCT
Source organism: Notamacropus eugenii (assembly GCF_028372415.1). Classification (NCBI taxonomy): domain Eukaryota; kingdom Metazoa; phylum Chordata; class Mammalia; order Diprotodontia; family Macropodidae; genus Notamacropus; species Notamacropus eugenii. Next base: position 133,681,085 of record NC_092875.1, on the reverse strand, counting down.
ATATTTTAACTCAGGAAGGCGAGTCTTTCTGATTCCAGGCTCCGCTCTCTATCTATGGCGCCTCCTAGTCACCCATCCCCATTTTACAGATGAGTAAGTGAGGCAGATGTATTTTAGATGACTTGCATAAAGTCAGAATCAATAAGTGTCTAAAGCTGAATTTGAACTCAAATTCAAACTGACTTCTAGGATTTTGCAGTTTTGCGATACTAAATGTTCTTTTTGCACTACAATTACACTCCCATAGCACCAGATTTTCCTGTGGAAAATCATCATTTAATCATTTTGAAACAAGTAGAGGGGTTTTAAAGTGGGTTTTTGATAGATAGCATGGGGAAAATCACACAAGTAGAAGTGGGATAAATTTATACATACACATATACACGCACTACATATACACACATATATAGATATATAGCGACAGTAGCATTTGCTTAAATGTATAAATAAAAACAAGTGGCATAGTAAGGAAAATGTAAAAGAAAAGGGCAAAAATGGGCACATTTTAAAGTAATTCCTGCTAAAATATATTGACCTAGTAGAATCTTATTAAGACAATTGGCATGAGCATAGTACTAACCTTTCCTTATCTCTGAATATTCTTACCTCCTTCTATATATCTTCTTATATCACTAATTTAAGAGAACATTGGCACTTACTCCATCAGAAAAATAGTGTTCCTGTAGGTTTTGTGAAAATAAGAACTATGAAGGACCAAAAGAGTAGGTTACCTGAGTATCCATTGCTCATTTTCTCATTTAACCTTTCTTGTTTTCCTATAAACCCTGATTAAGTAAGCCAGGGTTTATTTTCATGGTTGCCATAAAATTAAGGGGCAGAACTTTGAATTTGATTATGAAAGGCACTGGAGAGTGGGAGAGTTCAGAGAAAGGAAATAACATTAAAAGTGATAGGTATAAAACACAATTTGCTGATCACAATCTATTATATAACTGCACAAGGACCACTGCAGAAATCCATGTGGGATCTCCATTAATACTAGACAAACTGGTTAATAGCAGTTGACTGAACAGATGGAAGTCAATAAACATTTTAATTTGAAAATTACAAGGGAAAAATCATATTAAATCAGATCATAAAAGTGATTACTTATATTGGAAAGAATCAGATGAAGCCTGTATCATCTTCATGCTGAATGAACATAGGATATATAACTGTAAGATTTTAGCCTTACTCTGTATCTTTATTTCTTGCTCCATTGTCTTCTTGTTGTGTGGGGTGATCCTGATTGCAGGTTATGAAAATAGAAGGGCCATATCAGTCAGAAGGTCTTTGAATATGATCCCAAAGATGGAATATTGTACAAGGAACATTCTAGTTAAATTCAGAGTGCTTCCTCAGATTGACCAATAGGTGACTTTTTTTTTTTTTTTGAAAGGAAAGATACACAGCAACATATAAAAGTATGTACTGAATGTGGAGTGGTTGCCATGTTTGTCAGTCTTAAGTGCCCACACTGACAAAGAGGAGATCTTTCAAAATACTGAAACTAGAATTCTGGGGTCTAAATAGTATTCACTGAATTTGACTATGTCTACATGATGTGAAACATATCTAAATAATTCACTAAACACTTCACTTTCCACCATGTTATGCTGCTACCATATTCACATAAGAATAAAGAGGTCCAAACCTTTTCCTCTAAGAATAGTGAGTGATTTTGTGAATCAGTCATCCATTCTACAGTTAAAGAAAATCCAAAAAAAAAAAAAATAACTTGTTGCTCAGTCATCACTGAATCTTCTTGATCCCGTTTAGGGCTTTCTTGCAAAAAATACTGGAGTGGTTGACCGTTTCCTTCTCCAGATCATTTTAATGCTGAAGAACTGAGACAAATAGGGTTGTGTGACTTGCCAAGAGTCACATAGCTAATAAGTGTCTGAGTCCAAATTTGAACTCACTTGTATGAGTCTTCTCTACTCTAGGCTGGGACTCTATCCACTGTTCTACCTGGCTGTACTACAAACTCTGATTCACAAGACTGAAGATCTCCATCATTTCAGAAAAATATCAAAATGGAATTTGGCACACAGATTAACAGCCTGGATGCAAATTTGTTTACACAAAATATTTAAATCAGTTCAGCTGTTTTGATTTAGAGATCAATCAAACCTTAAAGTCTCAGGGTTTCTCAATACAAAAAAATCATTTAGACTTTCTCTAGTCAAAAAAGAAAGTCATACCCAAAGAGTGAAAAGTAGTAACTACTTTCAAACACTGAAATGTTATTACAAATATTGATTGGGCTTTTTAATTTAGTTATTTAAAGCAAAGTGCTAATAAAGCCAAGGTGTTTTCAGTCAATTTTATCAATCTGTTCAATGACTACATGTTGTATTTCTAAATATAATTACCTATGTCACAAATGTTTATCATTAGCCACAAAGGAATGCTACAGGATGTGTATAATAAAGCAAATTTACCACTAGGATAAAAAATACAAGGCTTGGTAATGTTCTGCAGAAGCTTGTTTCTCTACGAAAATCTATTTTTGGACATATTAAAGAAAAAAAAACCCTAATATCCTCCTGAAAACGAAGACCCATTTTAATATCAATAATTTCCATGTTGTATTATAACTGGGTGACATGGGGTACTGTCTCTAAAGAACGCAAGTTGACCGATATTCATGTGGCAGGAGTGATAGTCTCCAAAACAATGTACAGACAAGTTAGGGCTAAGTATATCAAAGGTTTCATCATATATGACAGGAAAAAAAACCCACAAAGATAAGTAAGTAGTTTTGAAGACCTCTAAAGGAAGCTCCCCAGTCTGGTTGTAGGGTCCACATTGGCATATTCCCAGAAGGATATGGTTTAAGAGTCACACTGGATGGTCAGGTATGGGTAGGTTGTGATTTGAATTATGGGTGGGAACATTTACACTGTTAAAATCATAATAAGTCTAGAAAATGTCATTTCTCAAAGTCACCTGTTGCTTAAAAGTGATGATAATTTCAAATAATGTCATGCCATTTAATTATCTATCCAGGAGAAATTGCTACTCTAATCTTCCTGACTATGCTAATCACATCAAAAGTAAGTCTAATTAAATCTGTCTTGGAAATGACATACACATTTCTGTGTCATTGGCTCAGCTGACCCATTTGAAGACTTGTAACTCTTAATCTGGTTTAGAGGTAAATAAAATATAAGATAAAGTAGTATCATAGGACAAGTGGAATAATCCAAAACATTTTTCTCCAGATTTTCCAAGATGGGTATCCTTTAAAATTAAAAAAATAAATAAAATAAAATGTCCCCATCACTGACATTAGGGAATCTTCTAATAATTAACATTCCAATCAGTAAACGTACCAAGGGCTAATAATGATGTGCTAAGGTCATGTGAAGTGATAATATAAGGCAACTGAAAACTCCCTAATGAAAAGAATTACGCAGAAAGAGACAGAAAGGAATGAATACCTTCCTTTTTTAAGACCATGTAAAGAAAATCAGAAAGTAATTGATCCTAAAGTTTTTTTTTTTTTGGGGTGGGGGGAGATTTATTTTTTAAAAAACTACCGACTTCTACATAGAAAAAAGACAAATATAACAAAGTCAGCCATCAAAAACAAATTGGCAGACCTGGAAGAATTTTTTTTCCTCCATACAATGTGTTCTGATTCCTGCTATGGAAATGGCCTGAAGAATATACCAGCAAGTTCTGGCAGGATGTACCAAGCTGGGAAGACTATGCATATTTGTGGTAATGGATGGATTGTGCTTTCCAAAGACCATCAGACATAAGGAGAGAGAGGGTTATCAACCGTAGGCTGAAAACTTGGGGAAGTATTGTTTGACCATAGCAATATATACATATACATACACACGTGTGTGTGTGTGTGTGTGTGTGTGTGTGTGTATGTATAATGGTCCCCAGTCCTGGGTGGTCCCCTTCTGCTACTACAATAGTTGTGGTATACTGGAGGAAAGTGGGGGAAGTTGATAAGAATCACATAGTTGGGGGGTTTTTGCCCCTCTATAACATTTAAATTACATGCTGGTACGCTAAACATCAGGCCACCTGTCCAATGGCCAAGTGAAATCCCACTGAAGGAATCAAATCATATCAGTCTTTTATGCTTGTTTTGACAAAATCAATAGAAAGATTAAAGCTATGGCTAGATGGAAAGATGGTTCACAGGATCTTCTCATAGAGGGAAATAAAGGAGTGGGTGGATTTCATGTTATGATGCTCCCAAAGTTAACAAGAAACATTATTTCATGACACATTTGGTCAACTGATATTACGATCCTCATGGTTGCTATTTATACAAACATAAAAATATCATAAAATTAATTTGTATCTTATATGCTAATATCTACTTCAGATAATGAGATAGCTGTTTCAGATAATGAGATAGAAAAGTTTTATTAAAAACTCAACGAAGGCCTCTAAAGTAAAGGAACAAATATAGATTCTCAGTGAAATCAATGAAGAGATTAGAAAGGATAAAAATGGACAAATTTTACATATTGAGAGTCTGCTTGTGTGCCTTAATCTAAAAAAGTCATTCTTTAGCCACTTCCTTGCTTTTGTTGTTGATACTGTGTGAAAACATACATATTTTGAACAGTAGTACAATTGGATAATTATTTGGGTCCAGAATAAGTAAGAGCTAAAGTTCATTCAATTTGGAATGCGTTTGGAGACGTGCAGAGTTCCTTTAAAGACCCTTAAATTTTCAGCAAAGGAGAGCACTATCTTTTTAATACCAGTATTCTTCTAGTATTGTTACATGTTTACAACTCATAATCTTCAAAGATTTAAAAATGTGTTTCACATAGAAGAGGAGGTACATGGTGGGTGTGAGCAGGTTACAACATAAAAAAAATTTAAAAAAAAACTTCAAAGAAAGAGTGGATTAAAGTTTAATATCAGAAAAATATGTGCCAATGAATAAAGACAAGAAGGTGATATGTTAAGAACAGGGAAAAAGTTGCGGATTTCTTGATGGGTTCTACTTGTCTTTTCATGAAGTCAGCGGTGGAAAAAAGGAATGCACTTGGTCTATTGGCTAGAATATTTGTAGTAAACATATGGGAAAGCATGGACCAGAGGCACACAATATGGTGGATGATTTGTTATTCACCTGGCTGCAGAAAACATTCACAACAATATGAGTACAGACCCTGAATATTTGAATCTTTCTAAAATAATTGTTAAAATTCTGGAACCTGCAATTGTGGAAACGATTTGGGAACCTTATCTTTATCATTGACTTAAGTTGTCTTGGTCAAGTCTTATCTGAAAAATGAAAATCATTTTGACTTCATCTATGGTTTATTGATTAAATGACATCAAAAAGTATTTTATGAAGAGAATATTTCAGCTCTAAAGTGTTATAATGTAGCAATTACACACTATATGAAGCTACATTTGAGGCATGGAAAAAATTTTCTTGCACGGTCACTGTGGAATTAAAAAGAATATTTCTTAAAAAGGTATTCAAAGGAGCATGAGTACCTCTAATACAAATAAAATGTGTTTGTGTGTATGTGTGTATGGGGTGGTGGGGGGGTGAGAGAGAGAAAGAGAGAGACAGAGACAGAACAGAGAGAGAGACAGAGACAGAACAGAGAGAGAGAGAGACAGAGACAGAGACAGAGACAGAGACTTCTCAAAAAGGCTAACTAATTAATAGTTTGATATTAAAATGAATTTCTTCACCTTTTTCATGGAGATGTGAAGGCTATTTTTAGAACGTTCAGGAATAATTTGTTTTTTAACTTTTTAAATATCCGTGTTTATTTATATAACCAATGATTTATTTTTACAATTAACCCCTTAGATTAGGTGGTGCAATTTCCTTTCAATTATCTTAATTCATTTCTATTTCTTTTAACACCTGATATTTGTCCATTTCTCCCATGTATTTTCCCCCAAAATCACTCTTGTACAATCTATTAAATTCAACAAATATGAATTCAACACCCACCGCATACTTAAAACACTTCTAGTTATAGTGGGTATATGTTACAAAGGAAAGAGCAAGGCATACCGGGAAAGTAGGATTTTATTTGAGTTCCAATTGAGATACTGTGTTACCTTGACCAATTTACAAACCTATTTGAGCCTCACTTTCCTTATCTGCAAAATTTTGGTTGAAAATAAAATGAAACAAAACAACCTTGTACCAATCTGCCACAGTAGACAGAGTAATGGATTTGAATTAGCTAAATATGGATTCAATTCCCAATCTGAACAAGTTACCTGTCTATGGCCAAAGTGTAGCTCTGAGCCTCAAACAATTTGTTATATAGACTTATTTTACTTAGTTAGAGATGGATTTGTAGAAGTTTCTACTATCCAAAAAGCACAATTATTTGATATACTGACATTTCTAAGTTGCTTATTCCTAATAGGAACAAATGAAATATTGTATATAAAGTACTTTGTAAATGCACTAAAATGATACATAAATGTGCCAACTGTAATTTTTATAAAGCAGGTTTAATTCTTCCTCTCTGGAAGATATACACATGAAATAAGAAGTTATGAAATAATTACAAAGCAATTCAAAGGCTTAAAAAGTAGAGCATATGTCTAAAAGTCAAAAAATTTTGCTCCGTCACTTGCTAGCTATTGCCTGGTTGAGTCAACCCCTTTGGGCTTCAATTTTTTTTATCTTTAAAATAAAAATTTTGAACTAAAATACTTTAAGATGTCTTGATTACTTTTTTAAAAAATCCAGTGATGTGATAATTGTTTTTAAAAATGAATGTAAGCATGTGCTATTGAACAGACATTAAGTATTATGGGATATTGGGAAGAAAAAATGTGATTTTGTGAAATCACTGTTGTCCACAGCTATCAAAATAGCTAGCATGGAGGAGGAGGGACATTGAAAGTGATAAAATCTGAGTAAATTGAGGGAAGAATCAGTGCCTGATATAAACAAGGCTATGAAGGCAGGAATGCATATGACTTGTATTGGGCACAATGTTGAGAGCTGATATGCAGTATTATAGTCCTGTATGCCTCTGACCTTGGAGAAGCCATTTAACATCTGAGGGTTTCTGTTTCTCCATTCAATAATTAAAAGAGGTGGAGTAGAGGAACTCGGGCTTTTTCTATTTCCAAAATTATGCAGTTCAACAAAATGGATCCTCCACTTACCTTCAGAGATTGGGTAACCATTGAGCATGCCATTCATTATAAAAATAAAATAGCAAATAGCTCCGCAAGTAATTATGAAGGGTTGGCATATTTTCAGCATTTAAGATGAAAGAACAGTGGAGTTAGGGAGAAGCCTTTCTTAATTCTTCTGAGCACATTACCTAGCTGTGGAGCCCTGAATAGGTGACTCACTTTGTCTCTGTGCAACTCATTTAAATTATGCTCCAGAATAAGCATAATATCTACCTTAATGAATATAAAATAATTAAAATAGATGAGAAAGAACTTTTATTTTTAAGCATTTAAATCTTTGCCTTTATTATTATCATTGTTAAAGCAGACCAATTATGAAAGCTTGGGGTCAAAGCCTACCATACCAGCTGCATGATCCTAGGAAAGGCACATAAATTCTCAGTGCTCCAGGCAAATTTCTAAAAATATAAATTACAGAACAGCTGCAAATCTGAATTGGTCAAAGGAGGGGCATTTTTCCCCCAATGATTTCATTTCATCAATGAAATCATAGTTCTATACTAAATATGAACATGTATTCATTCATTCTTTCATATATACATATGTATAAATGAATAAATCTGAAAAGCATTATTAAATATTTACTATGTGCTAGGATCTGTGCTAAACACTCTTAATAAAGATTTTGCTGATATTGTTTGTCCTACATTTTAGAAGAGGACCATGGCATCAGGAAGGTCATGCCATGACTTGCAAGGGAATTGGATTTAAGTGAGGGAGGGCTGTGCAAAGTCACCAGCCTCACTTTCTCCTCTGGAGTCATTTGGGTCCAATGGCAAGATGTAAATCAGGACAACTGGAGAAGATCCAGCATTCAGTGGGAGATCTTGACCTTTTTAAGCTAAGGTCTTTCCCAGGTCTCAATTCAACTCAGGAAATGCCCATTCAGTGATTAAGGCTAGGTAAGTAATGAGGCAAAGAATGATCTCCTACCTAGCTAAAAAAAAAATCAGTATGGGAGGGAAGACCCTCAGAATTTCTGGTCAAAATAGAAGCAATTGCCGTTTACACTCACTCTGAGCTATTGTTGGCCAATCAATGAGAATGATTTCTATCTGTTATGGAGATAATATTCTTCATGTTGCAATGGCTCTGTAATATCAGCCTTCCATCTCTATATCTATATGGATATTCCCTGCAATAATGCAGATTATAACTCATCTGCTCTTGTCCATTCTTTAAGATTCTGGTCTATGTTGAAAAAATATTATACTAGTGTCCTATTTAATGTTATGAGAGTAGAGTGATGTACTCAATAAAATAATCAGGATTGAAGATATCTGGGTATGATCCAATTTAAAAATCTTATGATTCTAACTCTGGCAATCTTATTTTTAAAAACCTAACAGATACCAAATAAAATGATCATTTCTATGTGTAAAGTAGAATAGAATAAAAAACTGATTGCAAAGGAACCTCTGAATCTCTCTTACATATGGTCTGCTTTCCTTTTTAAGTCTAAAAATTCAAAGGTAACAGTTAAAGGCACTTTATTGTTTGACCATGATATTTTTAGGCTTTCATTCTATTCTCTTCTATGCATATAAAATTTATGAACAATCAATGACCATTCTTTATTTCTTTCTTCCTTTCTTTCTGTGCTACAGCAGACTTCCACTGCTTCCTCCTTCCCCCATTAACTCTGTTACAGTATGTGTCAGAGGAAAACTTGTACACTGGTTTGCTGAATTACACATATGAAGATTTTTTTAATGGATAATAATTTCATTCTTCACATGAAATAATCTATATTTTAAAATACATCAACACCCATTTTATCATTGCTCTATTGATATAATGATATATAAGTATACATACTTGCAGACAAAGATACATGTTTATCATATATTTACATATCCTTATGCAAATCTATATAGTCTACTCCTCAGATTTCTGAAGTGCAGGTGACTCTTAGGAAATTCCTTCCATAAATGAAGTACTAGCAACTAGTGTTCAATGATTATTTTAGAGATCTGCCTGAAGCAATGAGAGATAAAGTGACCTACCCATCTTCACACAGCTAAGATGTGTCAGAAGAAGGACCTGAGCCTGTTGCCTTCTTGACATAAAGGCTAGGCCCTGTCATGTAAACACATATCCAGTTTTACATAATCAGTATTCAGTTATACCTCTCCATGCACTGGGGTACTGTTTTTAAAGGCAAAATTTAACAATTGAGTACTGTCTTTTTTGACTTCATAATATTGAAGTTTTTTTTTATTAAAAAATACTGCATTGTCCACCAGAATAAAATAAAGGAAAACCTGCTATCTCTGACCTCCAAGAGTCTGTGATCTTAAATAGTTCTCATTTTACACTCATTCAGCTTCCAGATGAGATAGTCTAGTACATTGGTGAATTTTTTTACTACATTGTAAAATGCTTCAACTCCTTTCTATTAAATAAATTCTTCTTATATTCACTTTGAAACCCTCACTGAAGTGTCTTACAGGGGTTCTTAAAAGCATTAATGTTTAATTAAAACTGAATTTAGCTTTAAAGCCATGTATTTTGTTGAGCTATTATCTCTCCTTTAATGTGCTCCTGCATTCTTATGATATTTCACGATGAGAATATTATGAGACTATGGAGTCTATGGAAAAATTTTATAGAAGAAAGGTGTATAAAATTTATACATTTGGCCAGTGGACTCATTATTTAAAGTGAAGATAATACTGAACTAGAAAGAACTGATGACATACAACTTCTTAAAATATAACTGAGAAAATATGCATGAATAAAACATGTATAGAAATAAAGTAATATAAAATGTGTTTAACTGAATTATCTCAATTCTCTCACATGATATGATTCTTATAATGTTCTATATGAAATTTTAGTATGATGGTGAGCTTGCTTACATGAAGAGATAAGACATTAAAGGAAAAGATTTTCATTTGTTGAAGATCAGCAGTGATTTATCCTTAGAACATTCGCAGGAGAATTAAACATTTCACAATTTCATTTTAAAATATTTTCTTTGTCATTCGTGTCTTAGTAAATAAATGAAACTCCTTTTCCATTTACATGGAATAAACATACATTGTTGGACAGTTTATATAGACTGGTTATAAAATATTATCCTATAAATATTATTCACCATATCTCTTTTGTAATTGAAATTTTTACATTAGTTTTCTAAAAAAATAAATATGTTGGTAAAGTTGATGTGACATAGTTGAAAGAACTATGGGCCCACTGTCAAGTGAACTAAGGGTCTAGAGGGATAGAGAAGTCTCATTGAATTGAACATAAGGATGATTCTGTTGTGATCCCAGATCTGCTTCTTAAAGTATACTTTAATTAAAAAATTAAAGTATACAGAATGACAGAGATGCAAACAACGTCAAAGATCATATATTCCAACTCATATCTGAACAAGAATCCTTCTATAACACCCTTCACAAGTGGTCATCTAGTTTCTACTTAACGATGTTATGGGAATGTGGTGAGGGGTGATTATACCTATCAAAGGCAGCCTTTTCCAATTATGTATAGCACTAACTGTTAATGAGTTTTTCCTGGAATCAAGCCTAAATTTGTTTTTTGAAACTTTTCATTATTCCTAGTTTTGCCCTGTGGACTAAGCAAATTAAATAAGATTCATCTTCCATATGACAGTCATTTATATATTTGAAGATGGCTATCCTTTACCTTCTAAACCTCCTCTTATGTAGATTAAACAATCTCGTTCCTTTAAGTCATTATTATATGAGACAAAGCAGACACTCTTCAATACCCATGTCTTCTTTCCTTGGACATTACTATTTATCAATATTCCTCCAAGATGTAAATTTCCTTAGTCCTGTTTCTTTTCCCTCACATACTCTGAGTGGACTACATAATTTTAAATGTTCCTTCAACTTTTAAAAAAAGGTTTTCATAAGGACATGTGTTATAAAGTGCTATCCCATCTTAATCCATTAATCATTTAATCCACAAAGATGGGGTTTTACTATGCTAGCTATTATAGTACAATAGCTATACAATTATACTATAATATAATATTACATTATAAGCTTTTATATAAAAGTAGAGAATAACAACCATAGAAGTCATCAGTTAAATCTCTGGTCACAGCCCATCAAATATAATTCTATAGAAAGAAAAAAATACAATTACACATATAATTTAAGTGATATGATACATTGTTTGCTGCCTTAATTTCATTGATAGGGAAGACATTTTTATCTTTTTGCATACACATGCCTAAAAGTAAGGAATGAGATTCCTTATCAATCATACAAAGGATTTTCAAAAGAACATGTGCCTTGTCAAGAGACAAATGTCCTTACCTTCTCTCTAAAGGTTTGGTGAAGGAAACAACATAGATTAGTTATCTCTGAGTTCCCTTGTGGGGAAGGCCAATGAAAAATCAGGCTACTCAAGCCACATCTGAGACATGTATGCCTCTACCAATACAATTACACTCACTTTTTCCAAGATAGAAAATGCTGAATTCTGGATTAATGAGCACAACTGTGAAAATGCAAACATACTACACACCCACAGGCACAGTTTGGTAAACCCAAACAAAACAAAACAAAAACTCAACAACAACAACTTTATTGACACATGGGGGGCATATGTGTGTATGTGTGCATATGTGTGATATATTTTTATGTACACATGTGTATATATTGAGTTTGAGTTACACACATTTAGATATTATCCATATGCATGGCAATCTGAATTTATTGACTCCTTAAAACATTCCCCCTTTCCATCTTCTTCATAACTGAGTTCTGTCTTGGTTCTCATTATTCAAAGTAACAATGAAAGGACACTGAAATTACTGCCCTGCATTTCTGTTCAAGTATTCTTGCAAAGGCTGCTGATGCTACTACCAGGGAACTCACAAATTCTGGAAAATGAAGTTCTATAAAAGTCCACTCATAAAAATGGATTAAAAGACAGAAATCTGCATCCCAACCCCCACCCCAAGGTACTAGCCCCGGAAATGCTAGCCACTGGTTGGTAAGGGGAGTTCTTCCACGGTCTTATTTTTGTAATCAGATACTTTGGAAAGACCTGTCAGCCACAACCGATGTCCCTTCCCCCAAGGGAGCATAATTTTTATAGGAAAAAAAAAATCACCTCCAATAATAACAATGAGGAAGAGAATGCTAATTATTATTATTAAACTGGAATAGCTGTGCTTCATTATTATTCTGTAACTCGCTGCAATTCCAGAGAGGGCATTGCTTTCAGACAGCAGCTGCTACTCGCCTGGAGAGCGCCTCTCCAGGAGCTTCAGAACACACTCTGATGTTTGACTTTCTTCCCACCTTCCCCAGAAGGATCTCCAAGTATTCAATGGGGACTTTCGACTTTCTCATTTCCGCAAAAATGAGCTGGAAAGAGATGGTCCGAGGCCTCAGTTCCTTCATTCCCCTCGTTTTTCCTCCTTCATTCTTCTCTCCCCCACTTGCCAGACATGTTTTCAAAGTTCTAGAGCATCTCGCGGCTATGACTGTGCACATGGAAAGAGAAGTTGTCTGGTTGAAGGAGAGCCTGAGAGTTGTGAGGATAGCCCCTTCTCTTTCTAAAAGCCCTTACTGGATATAGTAGCAGCGGCGGCAGCAGTAACAGTAACCATCTGGACTCCGGAGAAACATTAACCTACTGTTACCGGCCCAACCGCTTCCGCCTCGGGGGCACACCCACGCAGACACTCGCTTCTTTCAGAGTCTCCTCTGTGTCAACTCAACCTAACCTCCGCTCCCCTACAGAGACATCAGCAGAGGCGGTGTCCTCCATCAGTTTAACCCTAGAGTCAATCGATTAAAAGTTCAGGGAAAGATGCTTCAGGAATAAATGGACATATGCTTTAGGAGGAAATTAAAAAAAAAAAAAAGAATGCAGGACACAATCTTTTTGTAAGTCTGGGGAAGCAATGAGACCAGATCCTGGCTTCCACCAACATATAAAGACCAAAATACAAGTACTGGACAGATCCATGGTGGTGTTTAAATCACGATATCAATTTTGAAACATGCATGTGTGTGCATTGGTGTATGCTTCTTTGTGAATCTATATCTATTTATCTATCTATCTATCTATCTATCTATCTATCTATCTATCTATCTATCTATCTATCTAAAATGCCCCCCACCCCCCAATGGTGGAGCTTAAATTAAAGGAGTGCCTACCTGGAGTCAGGAATAGTGAGTTCAAATCCTACCTTTGACATTTCCTTACTATATGACTAAGGAAGGTTAGTCAACCCTTCTGAGCTTTAGTATCCTTATCTGTAAAACAAAGCCATTAGACTAAATTGCTTCTATAACATTTTCCAGTTCCAACCCTATGCTCCAGTCAGCTTAATTGATCACATATCTAGAACTGGCAGAGATCTCAGAGGCTATTTAATTCAACCTCTCGTTACACAAAAGAGAAAAATGAAATCTAGAGGTGTTAGGTAATTTGTACAAGGTCACGCGTAGGGAGTTACAGAGGAAGAATTTGAACTCGGGACCTTGTACTTCAAAACCGGAATGTTTCTATCCACCAGTGTTACTAGAAGATGTGGTGCGCCTGTGTGCGGGCACAGTACCGGCCTGGGTCTCTGTAGGAAAGCGCGCGGCAGCAGCACCAGAGAGGAACTCCCCAGGAAGAGATAACGGCGGTGATTTGTAAAGATGTGCTAATGACTGCAGTGGCTTTGAGCGATTTTCCGAGACTTAGACGCCCCTTCCTCCCCCCTCCGCCTCCTCCCTCTTCCTGCTTTGATAATGAGAGGTTGGAGGACTAGGGGAAGGGTTGGGATGCTGTGGCAGGCCCCTGGCTGCTGGTGGCCAGGATTCGCAGGAATTCCATCGCCTTCCAGTTTAAGAGAGCGGTGTACACACATCGGGCAGCATGGTCTAAGCTACGGAGACACCCTCGGACTCAGGAAAGCCTGGGGCGTGTGCGCTAGCCAGCCACACAGCTGGGGAAATGGAGCTAAGAAGGGGAAAGAGGAAGACATTTTTTTTCCTTCTCACCTCCTACTAGACTCGGCTTGTTTATATCTTTCTCAGCTCAGCTACACTTTCTTTTCGTTCATATCCCTAGGGAAGGAGCGTGGGAAAGCACTCCCTTTGTGCATGTATATATAGACCGAAGGTAGGTAGTGGTACCTCTAAGATAGAAGCACAGCCCTTTTCTAGATGAAGCAGATAGACTGCAGCCTCCTTGGGCAGCAGGGGTTCAAAGGGCTTGCTGACTCCAAATATCTCCTTCCTCTCCTCCCTTGACCTCCTCCTTCCCTCAGGTGTACCTTAAATATTCTAGGAGGAAGATCAGGTTGACAGTTCAACAAATGTGTGAAACAAATGAACAGATTAAAATCCTACAAGTACTTGTATATACATGAAGAATATATGTGTATATCCATATATATATTTTATGTACATTCCTATAAAACCCACATTTCATCTGAATGTCTACTCATTTTAATCTTTCCCCAGCAGGACTGATATTGATCACAGTTCTACCTTGCAGGCAATGGCGTTTTGCATAAGTCTCTGAAATGGCTGTGTAATGTACATTTCAGAGTATGAAATTATATAGGTAAGAAATTACTGGGAAGATTCTCAAATGTCAGGTGCCTTTCTTTCTGCTAACTCTTAGGGGTTTTTAGATCTTAGAAACTGGAATGCATCCAGGGACTATAAGAAGTGCCCTTAGTATAAAATCTGACGGCCAAACAGAAATAGTCTAGCCAAATGAAAACAAAACAAAACAGAGAGAAAGAGAGAGGGAGAGAGGAGAGAGAGAGAGACAGAGAGACAGAGAGAGAGACAGAGAGAGAGAGAGAGAGAGAGAGAGAGAGAGAGAGAGAGACAGAGAGACAGAGAGACAGAGACAGAGAGACAGAGACAGAGACAGAGAGAGACAGAGAAAGACAGAGACAGAGAGACAGAGACATAGCGAATTTGAAAAGTAGGGCTTAATCCAGTCTGGGATTCTGTGTTTCAAGGCTAGCAAGGCAAACCCTTGAGAACAATACTCAAAAAGGAAAGCAGACAAAATCAGCAGGGCCCTGAGAGAAAGTACCTAGGAGTTTGATACCAAGGAGAAGGAATTTGAGGCACATAGATACGTCCTTAAAAAAAATGTATAAAGAGACCGTTTCTGAGACTGATAAAAGTGAAAGTGGCCTTGGAAGAGATCTCTATCACCGAAAATAGAGCACTTAAAAAATACCTCCTGTTAACAAGAGACCATCCTTTCTGGAAGGTACCAAAGGAGAGAGTGCTCTCTTTCCATACACTCCATGCCCCTTCAAGAATGGAATAGAATGCTTTTTATTTATTTAAAAAATAATATATGTATATATATATATATATATATATATATATATATATATATATATATATATATAATGTCTAGAGGCAAGGAAGGTCAGATTTTCATGTCACAGAAAATTAACACTTCATTCAATTTTTTGGCGCCTCTCATTCAGAACATACGGTAAGTGCGGGTTACAATACTATACTTGCAGTCAGCGCAGCTTGGTATCCTGTCAGGCTTGCCTGCGCTTCCCGCTCCGATACTCCCCCGCCCCACCTCCCTATTCTTCCGCCCCCAAAATGTTTTTCACTCAACAGGTACCACAAAAACTTGCAGTTAACCCGTGGTCATCTTTTCCCAAGGAGAGACAACCTAGTTCTTTAATTCTATAGGATGCTGCCTCCACGCGACTCTTACTTACAAAACACCCGTCTCCTAAGGAGCTTCAGAGACATCTATTAAACTAACCTTGTGGCAGGCAAACTAAACATTAATACTAAGATCCTAATACGTCGAGCAGACAACCGTAACATGGTCCGGTGCAACCAGAAACACGTTTTATTCAGAAGACTGGAGTTCTAAGGTGATGAGCATGTTCTCTATGTATTGGCTTGGATCTGAAAGACTCTTGCCAAAATATGCTTTAATGCAAGCTGAGGATTAGAGAGCATTTTGCTTACACATAGAGACAGAAAAAGCTCCATTGCATTAAGAATATTAAAAAAAAAAAACCCTAGCTATATTACCTATCACTGAATATAGTGTCAAGATAAAATAGCACAAGGTAGCCCTCCCACTCCTTTGAAACATGAATTATTATTTCCATGGAATGCAAATGCACTGCTTTCTGTGTGAGGACAACCAGCTGCAAGCTGTACAATAAACTGTTTCATAAAGACGGAGCCAGATTGCAGTTCAGAGAGTCACCCCCTCTAAAAAGGAAGGAACATGCAGTTTGTGTTGACAACCTCTGTGTGTCTATGCAAAAACCGAGATTTAAAACTGGATCCACCTGCCCCCCCCCCCCCCCCCCCGGCCAAAAAAAAAAAAAAAAAACTGAGATCGATAGTGGCTATTCGAGCTGCTCTGTGGAGGAGGAAGAGGAGGAGGAGGAGGAGGAGGAGGAGGAGGAGGAGGAGGAGGAGGAGGAGGAGGAGGAGGAGGAGGAGGAGGAGGAGGAGGAGGAGGAGGAGGAGGAGAAGGAGGAGGAGGAGGTAATCCATCCAAAATTCATCATTAGTCATAAACACCTCAAGAGTATTTCTTACAGCAATTAATAGACAGCAGGGTTCGTGTGAAGTTGTAGAATGAGGCTTTCTGGTTCATTTCTTCCCCTGCCTATTTCATGGAGATCCCTTTCACTTGCTCCCCAATGTTCCCTGCATCCCTGCTGCTTTACATGACATTTTACATTTCCACCTCTCCGACGTGCATGTGACATTCACTTCTACCTGTCTGAACAGGAGACTTTCTGGAGGTCTTTCATTTATTTATTTATTTTGTTCGTCAGATGATGACTTTCTTTCTACCTTTATTTCTCCCCCAAAGGGTCGACCTCTGCACTCTATGGCATTTCATGTTTTTGAAAGATTTATCTTTGCCCAACCCTTCTGCAAGGTCCCAGTGCAGCTGTTCTACACCCTTCCATTCATCCATAGGGACACGCATATAGAGAATGCACAGATTCATGCAAATCTATCTATCTATCTATCTATCTATCTATCTATCTATCTATCTATCTATCATCTATCTATCCATCCTATCTACCTATGTGTCCCTATAGAATTCTTGAGTTTTGAGTCATAGCTCCCTAATGCCTTTTAGATCATATAGTGTACATACAGTGCACCTCCCTAACTTTCCCCACTGAATGGGTTAAAGGAATTACAGTAGTGTCTTTAGTATCAATATTCCACCAAGGCTACAATATTTATCTATTTGAGTAGAAATAAAGGTAGTATTCCTCCCTAAAAAAAGTCTTGCAGTGGGATTCTGCTTGAATATCCACTAGTTAGAGGCTATACGAACCAACTCACGTATTCGTTTGAGCATACTGCAAGAATATTTATTGAGCTCGGGCTCAATCACTGCATTGAACGCCAAGCCTGGCAAGCAAATGCATTTCCTAACTGAGAATAGAGCCGTGAATCAACGCGTTCTTTATTATTTTTATTGTTGTTATCATTATCATCCTCATCATTAGTCCGAATGGCAAAGTAATATGCAGATCTATTTCCAGAAGACAACTCAGAACACCTCAGATCAAAAGAGGAGACCCCTGAAATCAAACCTACCTTTCACACATGAAATCATCAATAAAAAGACGAGGTTCCAAAACGTAAATCCACTTTTAATCCCCATTTTCTTCACCAGAATGAAATCGAGTCGGCAGCATTTAATACATCCTCTTTTCTCAAAGTCCCTCGATTTTGATTCCTTTGCACGGATTTCCCCTTTGCAGATCCCTTTCATATTATTCGTGAGCTCCTAATTCCTATTCCTTGGCCAGGCGCAGTGGAGTTGTTGCTGTTGTTGGTGCGCGGTCACAGCTCAGAGTGAATGGTGTTTCTGGGATACCACAGCAACCTTGACGAGGACTCAACCATCTCTCCAACGGGGGCACAGAGTCTCAGCTACTCTGGATTTTGTCTTTTCTTATGCATTTTTCCCCTCAACACAAATCTACCACAATTCTCACTTGTTATAGCAATCGCCAGAAACCAACAGAAAGCATCTTGAAGACCAGCGACGCTCTCTAATAAACTCCAAACAATATTTGATATTAAGGGGCTTGTTTTTTTCCAGAGAAGATCAATTCTGCCTGTAAAAGCAGCCGGAGAAATAACGTTAGTGCTATTTCCATTGCAGCCTGAAATACAGTCTAGAAGCTAATGCTAGAAATCATTAAAAGGATACTTTATTAGAGGGACCGGCTTGCTCTTTGAGAAACTATCATCAAAATGCATAGGGTTATCTATATCTATTTCTATGTTTCAGTGCCCCCATCCTTAATGTAGCCTGTGACACTATTCCACTGGCAGTATATTTAAGGCAGACTGCTTGCATTCATTATACTGTGAATTGATTAAGAATAGAGATTACAAAAGATTGGCTTTGCACAGAGCCTTGTATACATTAGATGGGTGTATGTTTACCTATATACCCATGTTCTTACGTGTGGCCCAATTTCATTCCAGGGTGGGCAGGAGAAAAACTCATTTTCACAAATACTTGTCCCTTACACATTTGTTCTCCCCTAAGCAGCAAATAAAGAATAATTTGAGATAGTAAGAGGGAGCCATTTCATTTATATCAATTCTGAAGTACTCTCAAATATGTAAATTGAGGGAAATTCTTTCAAAACGAGAAATGTATGCATCTATGCTTCTACACTTAGCAGCTTCATGCTCAGACCGAAGGGTTAACGCCCTACAAGAGAAGAGCACTTGCGCCATCTACTGGATCCTGGGAGACCATCGATTCCACTCTGTTTCTAAGAGGAACCCCATTTTTTTCCTTCCCCCTTAACACTGTAGGGTAGCACCGTCCCTGGGAGTGGAATTTTTGCTCCAATATGCCAATGCCTAAGTATGCTTCTGAAACCCACCTTCACAGTCCCAACAATGAGGCTGGACCTTCCAAGTAGGCTAGGGAGCCGACAGACCTTTGTGGAAATTCTCATCTACCAGGGGGAGGTGGAGAGAACCGCAGTCCCTTTGCCTGGAATAGGTAAATGCATTCGCTTCTGCCGATATTAGAATGATGAAGCATGTGTCTGAGATTTACACAAGGCATGTAGCAAAGGAAGGGTCACAGGCATTGTGCTCAATTGTGTTTCTATTCCCTACTTTCTGCTACTCCCAACAGCTCCTGTGCCTGGGTTCTGTGTGAGGGGAATAGAAGACAGTCTGAAGGGACTTCTGTTCTGCAAGGGATGTTGTGCATATTATAACTAGCTAGGCATGTTACGAAGAAGGCTGTGTATGTGTGTGGAGAGATCGTGCTTGATTCGATATTGCGGGTACTAGGTAGGTATTTTGCCTTTTCAGTATGTTGTATTGTGTGATGCAGAGAAGGCGGTATATGGGAGGGGAGAGGCAGGAGGAGAGAAAGGGGAGGGTGAGGGAGGGAGGGAGGGAGAGAGAGAGAGAGAGAGAGAGAGAGAGAGAGAGAGAGAGAGAGAGAGAGAGAGAGAGAGAGAGAGAGAGAGAGAGAGAGAGAGAGAGAGAGAGATTATTTGTATATATTACTATTTCTGAAGGATGAAGGGAGTGTAGATTTTCATGCATGTGCAAGTGTTTGTAACCGTGTTTGTGCAATGTGTGTGCGAAAAGCCATACACGTTTGGGGCAGAGATGGCTCTTTCCTCCTCCCTGTCGCCCCCACCACAGGCATCTGTAGCAGCAGCAGAAGCAGGATACTACTAAATGACCTCATTAAACACATCCAGGCACCTTCAGGGATTATTGGGACTGAGATTTGCTTCTTGCCATCAATATGCAGGGTTACTGTCTGCATATGCAGATTTCCCAGGGCCACAAGGTTGGGACCGAATGAGAAAGGAGAGGATCGACAATGAAAACGTCATTAGGTGCTGAGGCACCTCGGCAGAGAGTCAGAAATTGATTTCAGTTGACGTCAACGTGAGTTGCTGCTCTTGAGGTCAAAGAAAAGTTAGACTCAAACAGGTCCTTCAACCTAATGAAAAAGTTCCACAAAATTGCTTTTACCTTGTGATGGAGAAGTCAGTCATCTTTCTGAAGAACTAAATAAAAAGAAAATGAGTTCCTGAATTTAATTCTCTTACTTTTTAAATTGCACGTTTTAAAATTTTATATTTATAGTCCTAAATGTAAGAAAAAAATATAAAAGAGTGTGTTACCATGTGCCAAAAATTAGAGATATCCTAAATGAGGGCAAAACGCCACCTCTAGTCTGTCTTATTTACCTGCAGTCCAGGGATCTGGAGGTGTCCATGGATAATTTCAAGAGGTCTGACTTGAATGAGAAAAAAATACATCTTTCTTTTTGTTAATTTTAAACTGAAATGTGGCATTTCCTTCAGTTTTGAAAGTAGGCTAAACCCATTATTTTTCCCTGAGAAATGCTTCATAGATTTTAACAAATTGCTAAAGGTGTACAAAAAGAGTTAAAAGTCTCTTTATATTTTAAAAGTGAGACTCCGTTTCTTGTTGTTGAGTTGTTTTTCAATCATGGCTGATTTTTAGTGAAACCATTTGAGGTTTTCTTGGAAAAGTAGATTGCCATTTATTTCTCTAGCTTATTATACAGATGAAGAAACTGAGGCAAATAGGGTTAAGTGACTTGCCCAGGGTCACATGACTAGTGAATGTCTGGGGCCAGATTTGAACTCAGGAAGAGGAGTCTTCCTGACTCCCAGTGCAGCACTCTAATAACTCCATCTATTCTGCTTTTCTAAAATGCTCTCTGTCCATATCTTCACTGAAAATGCCACTATTTAAGATCTGCCAGAAATCATTAGACTTTCCAAGTAATTTCTAGAGTGATAAATACTTCACAAACAATTTCCCCCTCTACCTAACAACCCTGCTGTCAGAACAGTTAACAACGTTTTCTTCATGTTTTACAGATGGGAAAATTAAGGCATGGTGAGATGTGGTGTCACGTACAAGGTCACCAGCAGGGCTGGGAAGAAAACCCCAGGAGTGGTGACATTTCGTTCTATGTGCTGACTGCTGGCTCACACTCTGTCTGTCATGCTAAAGATTCTACTCTGCTGGGAAGATCTCAGAAGTCATTCTAGAAATACATTAACACCAACTAGGAAAAAGGATTTCTAGGTTAATACCATCTCCCAAAGGAGACACATTGATATCTACAATTGGGTGGGGGAACACACACTTGGAAGTAGGTAATGGGAAATACTAGTAAATGATTTCTATATTATTGATTATAGGAGTATTCAAATAAAGCAAATTATGATTTTGCCCCCTTCATGACACTGTAGAAAAAGTTTTCCAAATATTTTGTGATTATGAGTGCAAACTATAGACACACACACACACACACACACAAAGAAAACCTTAACAAATTCTTCTTTCCTTCCTTCCTTCCTTCCCTCCTTCCTTCCTTCCCTCCTTTCTTCCTTTCTCCCTTCCTTCCATCCTTCTTTCCTTTTTGCCTTCTCCTTCTGTCTCTCTATCTTTTTCTCTTTATCTCTCTGTCTCTATTTTTCTCTGTGCCTCTGTCTATCTTTCTCTGCCTCTATCTCTCTCACTCTTGTTCTCTCTCTCCTTCTCCTTTTCTTTCTGGCACACTCCAGTCTATTGATCTTTTGCATATAGGTCAAGGATGAAAATGATTTGGCAAGGATCATTATGTCAGTCATGATGATGACATACTGTCAAGAGTTTTTGAAGACTTTAGATAAAAAATGGATTGATGTTTAAAATTGAAAGTTCCAGGTGAAGGTGTACTCCAAGACACCATTAAACCTAAAAACAAAGTAATTCTGGCAGTACAGATATTTGATAAAGAAATTTACCCCTTCCAAAAACTACCTAATGTGGTTCCAAATTTTTTGTCTCATCGGCATTCAGAGGTAGTAACATAGAAATTTGAGCAAAAGAAAGAAAATAAAATTAGTGTACTTTTAGGTGTGAAGAAAAACCTTTTAGATCAATTTTAAAAGTGGACAGGTCTTTTTATTTTAAGGTGAGAATACATCTTTACAGGGTAAATACTAAAGGACAGTGATTGTGTCATTTACAATGCAGCAAGGGCTGAAAGTTATATATAGTTCAAGATGCAGGAAATCAATCATGGTTTAGTGTGAATATTTTTTTTCAGTGAGGACCTATAGATTAGTAAGAGTTTGTTAATAAGTATATAGAATCTAAAGTATTTTGTTACAATTTAGTCTTAGAGTACCAATACCAATATGAATGACTTAGTTTAGAATAAGCATATTACAAACACAAATAAGACATCTCCACCCCAGACACACACAGCACAAGTAGACATCCCCATCTTCCTTTGCATTTAGAGGGATAAAAACTCTATTTAAAATAAACAAACAAACACCTTTTTCCTTCAAAACCCATCTGAACTTTGATATTTAATCTATAAATTTGTGATAAATGACTATGATGGAAATTGCTATAATTCTGCTGTGTTGTGATGGATTATGCTACAAGAAATGATGAGAAGGATGTTTTCAGAAAAACCTGGGAAGAAACATGGATTGGTACAAAGTGAAGTAAGCAGAACCAAGAGAACATAACACACAGTATTTTTATGATAATCAACTCTAAATGACTTAGGTATTCCGAGTCATACAATGATCCAAGACAATTCCTAAGGACTTATGAAAAAAATTCTCTACCTCCTGTGAAAGAACTGATAGAGTTCGGATGCAAATAAAAATATACTTTCAAAAATTTATTTTTCTTTTTTTTGTCTGTTCTCTTTTGCTACATGGCTAATGTGGAAATATATTTGGCAGGACTATATAGATATGATTTATTAGCAAATTGCTTCCCTTCTTAAGGAGGGATTAGGGAGGGAGAGAATGTGGAACTCATTTTTGTTTAAAACTGGTAAAATTGTTTTTATATGTAATTGAGAAAAAAAGAAAAGAAAAAAATTAACCCATAATAATGAGAACTTTCTGAGTCAAATCTATACAAACCTTTTGTTTCCAATAAGCCCTTTAGATTTTTTTAAGAAAAATAAAATAAAAGTAATAAGACCTTAAAAAAGTCTTCAATAAATAATATTTAAAGAGTATTTATAAGAACTTGTCAGCCTGATATTAGCCAAGAAGTAATACTGATAAATGGGATCACATTTCTTATATGTGCTATTAAAGCTATCTTATTAGGCATCCATTCCCCATCTGTCTTGATTTAGCTGTCAGTTTCATTAATTGTAAAACCATAGATTTCCCTCCACATTTTAGCTACAAATAAAATAAGTGAATGTAAAAAGCTTGTTATATTAAAACAATAAAATAGTAGACTTGGGAGGACATCCTGTGAATTCATCCTACTGTGTTGCATTATCAATGCAGAGAAAAAAAAGCCTTGAGAATTCAGTAAAAAAAAATATTTACTAACATGACCACATAAGGGCAAACTAAGTGTCTTTTCAAAGAAAATGTTGCTAAAACAAATGCAAGAGTGGGAGAGAAAATATAAGAACCATTAGCATCATTATAGAAGTTTTTTCTGCTATATTGTTTTATCCCACTGCTAACTTTGGCTTGTAGTCCACTAAGCTGAATTTCCATACTTCTAAACTTTACTGCATCTGTGATCTTACTAATGGCCTGGTGACACAGTGGATAGAATGCTGGGCCAAGAGTCAAGAAGATTTGAATTTAAATCTGGACTCACATACTTACTAGCTGTGTATCCATGGGCAAATTATTTAAGCTCTGTTTCCTTCACTTTCCTTAAATGTAAAGTCAGGATAATCATAGCACCCACCTCAAGGGCTGTTGTTAGGATCGTATGATGAGATATAATTGGAAAAAATATGTTTAGCGCAGTGTCTAGGACATAATAGGTGCTTAAAAATGCTTATTTCCTACTGCTTCCATTTCTTTCCTCTCTTCCTTATTCATTCGCCTGACTGGTACATTTCACAGCAGAGCTACACCTCATTTTATGTGATTCTTGTTCAGATTCTCCCATAAGCTCTCTGTAGCAACTCCTTTCAATAATGGAGACTTTGGTGTAGGTCTTTTTCTTTTGAGATTATGAAGATATCAGTGAAGTATGGGGGTTGTCCAACTGTTATTTCTTATTCTCAGTATCTAACTGATCAGCTTCCTTTCCCAAAAGTATATTCCTGAATGAAATGGTTTACTCCACTTCGTACAAGAAATCTTCATATGAATATCCATCATGCAGTTCTTTTTTTTTTTTTTTTGCATTATATATCATTTTGATGTTTTTGGAGAGTGTAATATTCCATAGGTCTGATTCATTGTTGGTGTTTGTTTTTCTTTTTTGAAGAGGATCAATGACATCATGGGTGATGCCTTGACTTGAATTGGATTTAAGCAGGGAAGAGATGTGCAAAACTTAGTTGTCAGACTCATTCTCTCTTCTATAGTCATTGAAGTCCAGTAGCAAGACAAAAGTCAGGACAGCTGATGATGGTCCAAGATACAGTGGATGACCTTTGTGTCTTCAATGTCTGTCCAAACTCTAAGCATTTCACAGTGCCTGTTTCAGCCACCTTCATGGCCATTGGAACAAATTGTTCTCAGTAACCCATTTTATTAGGGGAATTCTTCACATGCATGGGGAAGACATCCCCCTACCTCCCTGATGGGTTTGAGGTCTGTCAGTTACCCTCAACATGGTTAAAGCCATTTGCTGAGATGGCTTTACTGGGGTGAGGTTGCTGTGCATGCTGCAGCTTCTTGGAGACACAGGCAAGGGTTGGATTATAGGTGGAAACCAAACATATGAGCAGCCCCCAAAAGGGCTCAGCAAACCCTCACACCAGGAGTGCTAGTCCTCCCTGAACATTCCATCAAAAGAATACATCAACACCTCAATAAGTACCTGACTTCACTTATGTAGATACTACTGTCCAATGATATAGGTAACAATTTCTCGATGAATTCTCATCCATTCCATGCCCTCTGTATATCCTTGACAAAATACTTATTCAAAAGTTGAAGACCTTACTCTGTGTCTTTTAGAATTATATGAATATCAAAACAGTTAATTCTCTCTTTCTAGATGAGCTGCCTAACTCCTTTTCCAATCATAACCTGAGTATCTTTTGCTTTACTTGAAGATGTTATAAATGTCAGTGACCTGTATCAGTGTATTTATGCCCACCATAATTATTTCCTTTGATCTCTGGGGAACCTACAATTTCATTTCTGTAGGCACAAGGGCATTTTTAATGATTGTTAGCTGTACAGCTTCTTTGAGATAATTACCTTTCTTTGTATGCCCAAGTTCTTAACACAGTACCTGGCATATTATCAGATCTTAATAAATGTACTAGCTGTTGATGATGATTACAGTTTTCAATATGTGTGTGCATGTATAAATATGTATGTATAAACATGTAGATATCATTGAGCCTATATATCAACAATAAAAAGATTATTCAAAAAATGATCCATTTGACTCTGTTCGGATCATGGCATATACCTTATAGCACAGAGTGAATAGTACTGGGTTGTGATATATAGAATCAAATGCATTTTTATAATGAGTAAAAATAAATTTGGGATATTGTATTCTTTTCATTTTTTGGTGACTATAAAGATGAAGTATGATATAGAAAATCAATGTTTAAGCTCCTCCCCCAAACTTTACATATAACTATAATTATTTTTCCTGTTTTCACCAATAATATTTTCAATACATGTATTGACTAAGAAAAAATTACAGATATGTCAAAATAGTCATATGGGACAATAGACAATAATTGTCTTTTACATTTTATGGATAAAATATGAACTACCATATCTCTTCCCCATGCCATTTTTTTGATATCTTATTATTGTGGTATCTTTTGTAGTATCGGTGTTTTCGAACTTCAGTTGCATCCAAGCAGATTTTTTTCTGTGTGAACTTGGTTTACTACAGTAATCATTGAACTTCGGCTTAAGTATTTGGTTAGTTGGTTGGTTGTTATCCTTTATTTTCGAGAGGACAAATGACATTACTATGCTAGAGTCAAGTCTTAGTGTGTCTGACTGTGGCTGATCAGACCAAAATGAGCTCGGAATGTTCTACCACAGGTATGGGACAAATAGTCTGTGTGAACATTTGGGGTGGATTCTCTGAGTTTGAACATCTTGAATTTCTCTTTAGCTATTTCAATTCTGCTTTGATCATAGAGAAAGCACCTTCTCTGATGTGGGCACACTATACAGAGCAGTCCTATGCCACTGTCTCCCACAGCACACAATCAATTCCAAAGTTCTTAAGAGAGACCTTGAAAGTGTCCTTGTATTGCTCCTTCTGACCACCATGTGAATGATTGCCCTGTGTGAGTTGTCCACAAAACAGTTTTTTTGGCAAGCATACATTTTGCAATTGAACAACATGGCCCGCCCATCAGAGTTGTGCTCTCTGAAGCAGTTTGAATGCTTGGCATTTTAGTTTGAAAATAGATCTCTGTGTCTGGCATCTTATTCTGCCAGAATCTTCATAAGACAATTCAACTGGAAGTGATTTGCTAAGAAGTAACGTGTGACTCAAAGATCAGAAAGGTTTATTGATAATCATACCCATCTAAATCTATACATGTATAGCTAAAAAACAAGTAATGGGGTATAGTGGATAGGGAGCTGTGCTTGGCATCAGGAAAATTTTGTTTTGTGTCTTGATTCTGCCACATATTGTCTGTGCAGGTTTGACAAGTCATTTAACATCTCAGCACCTCAGTCAACACTCAAAGATTCTAAGTTGTAGAGAAAATGCTGATCCAAAGATTCCTCACAGGTCTGGTGGGAAAATATACACACTTTTAAAAAATCTATATCAGAGCTAAAGCTCTAGCTGAAATTTTTTTTAAAAAAAGGAAATGTACTGCAAAAGCTTGAGGTAGACAGCACTGCCTTGAAGTAGCTCTGCTTAGAAGCTTTGATTATAATGATTTTCCTCCTCCATTTATTGGCACAGAAGACAAAGGGAATATCCAGATTAAGGAAACTCAGGAAGTAAGCAAAGTATAGATTCAACAACTGTTGGCAGTATGTTGGAAAAGTAGCTCCCAAAATGATGCAGACTACATTTTTGGCAATTCAAATTTAAGCAGCTGTTCCAAAGTACCTTAAGTCAATAGAGGCTGTGGATGAAGTCACTGTTATTAGTGCATAGAAATGGAGTTTTCTTTTTTTTTAAAGGTAGACTTAATACATATGAGTACTACTTAGATGACTATTTTCTTTGTGTTCTAAGAGCTTGGTTCCTGGGTGAGGGCTATTCTTTTGGGGGAAGAAAAATAACAACGACAACAAACTATTACAGCCAAGATTGAGCATGAGGAGACTCTCAATCTGAAGTAAGGAAAATAAAAACCAAACAGCTATGGCATTTCTTCCCCAGCCCCTCCAGTGCTTGGATATATGAAGTATGTGAGCTCTATATCACTGAGCCAAAAACTTTGGTCCAAGTCCTACGAGCCTATGTATTTTAAAAATTAAAAATCAAACAAATCAGTAGAGGCTCTGTGTGATGGCAATCAAATTAGAATCTTTTGCTGTTTTTGTTTTACTAAAATTGCCTCTGATTGAATAATGTGATTAGAGAAGATCTTTCCCACCCATTGAAGGGCCTGCCCTAATTGCTTGATTAGGGGAGCTGTTTTGTCGGAGGATCCCAAGTATCTTTTGTTTTTTCTGTTGAGTGTTATGCCCTCTGGCTCTGAAAAGTGTATAAATACACTGAAGGTAAGGTTTTACTTTGGGGCTTAGTTTTTGGAAGAAGGACCTGTAAAATATATTGGACTTTCATTGCCATGTCTGATGAATCCTATATGTTACACTAAGAATGACTAGGAGAGCAGGACATAGTTGAGACAAAATCAAATTTAGTGTAGAGGTATTAAGAATACAAACCAATTATGAGAATATATTACCATGGAGATAGTGGCAAATTGATTCTATTTTGCATCATTTTGTTGTCTTTCTTGTCAAATCTTTCTTTTTTAACAAAGAATTTTTCTTTTCTTTGTTTTTGTACAATGGATTGGGAAGTGGGAGGAAAAATAGATTTCTGCAATTTTTGTTTGCAAAACAAATTAAGGTGGTACAGAAGTGGAATGTTGCATGTACTTTCAGCTGATGTCACTGTGTTGTTAATTTTACTCTATCATAAGAGAATTGTCATGATATTGGAGTAATCTGTAAATGGTTATAATTTAAAAATGAAATGTACCAACAAAATTTTTTTAAAAAATCATAGTTCACATTACTAGAGACCTCTTCAGCTTGTTTACTTCTCTTTCTCTTCTTTTTAAAAAAGTTATTTATATATTTTAATATTTATTTTTAAATTTTGAGTTCCTAATTCTCTCCCTCTCTCCTACTTCTTCTCCACCTACCAAGAAGGAAAGCAATATGATACTCACTATACATATGAAATAATGCAAAACATATTTCCATATTAGTCATGTTGCAAAAAAGCAAGAAAAGTGGGAGAATCATACATCAGTTTGCATTCAAAGCTCACAGTTCTCTTTCTGAAGTCGTGGACAGCAATTTTCATCATAAGTCCTAATTGTCCTGAATCACTGTATTAATCAGAGTAACTAAGGCTTTCACAGTTAATTATCATTTCACTCTTTGCTGTTATCATGTACAATGATCTGTTTACTTCGCTTTGCATCAGTTCATATAAGACTTCCCAGGGTTTTTTTTCCTTTCTGAAACCATCCCCCTCATCATTTCTTATAACACAATAGTATTCCATCACAATGATATATGATGACTTGTTTAGTCATTCCACAGTTGATGGGTATACCCTCAATTTCTAATTCTTTGCACCGCAAAAAAAGCTCCTCTATTATTTTTGTGCATATAGGTCTTTTTTCTGCTTTTTCTTTGATATCTTTGGGATATAGAGGCAGCTAGAAGACTCAATGGTTAGAGTCATCAGCCTGAAGTCAGGAAAACCTGAGTTCAAATCTAGCCTCAGACTCTTACTAGTTGTGTGACCTTGGGGAAGTCACTTAACCTCTTTTTGCGTTGGAAGCAACTAGATGGGTCAGTTGAATAAATCAGTAGGCTTGGTATCAGGAAAACAAAAGTTCAAATTTGGCCTCAGACATTGACTAGCTGTAAGCCATTTAACCTCTGTTTGCCTCAATCCACTGGAGAAGAAAATAGCAAACCACTCCAGTATCTTTGCCAAGAAAACTCCATGGACAATATGGTCCATGAAGTCACAAAGAGTCAGAAATGACTAAAGAACAACAATGGTATTTTGGGTTAAAGGATATGCACAGTTTGGGCATAGTTCCAAATTGTTCTCCAGGATAGTTGGACCAGGTAACAATTCTATCAACATCTCTCCAGTATACCTATTTTCCCTCATCCCCTCCAGCATTTCTGACAGATGAGGTCTGGAATCAGGAGGTCTTAGTCTGAGTCCCACCTCAGACACTTACTAGACATTTGATTTTGGACAGGTCTCTCTTTTCTCATCAGCAACACTGAGATAATGCCATTTGTACTTTGTCACTCCTAGAGCTAGAGTGAAGAAAATGTTTTAGGAACCTTAAAGTGAAATAAAAATATGAACTGATGACAGTTCTGAAGAAATATTGTTTGTATGTATAGTTCTTTAGATGAGTTTGATCTACATTTAGGAGTAGTCCTTCACGAATTCTCTAAGGACTTGTATTTTATGTTTTTTCATAGCTCCTCATTCTCTTACTCATAAATTAATGTCAATGTTTTTATGGACCTATTCTTGACTTTCTTCTGTCCATCTCAATTCTCCCTTGATCTTATTTCTTACTTTTGTTACCTCAATGATAACTTCAATGCAGATGATTTCAGAGATGTGCTGGTTCCAGCTCCAAAAGCTCAGGAAACCAAATTGTTAAATTTTAAGTGTGAGCCTTTACTCTTCAGAAATCAGTACATGCTACAGATCAGGGCTTGATTTATTGTTTTGTTGGTTGTTTAGACTTGAGAAAGACTAATGGGATAGGGAACTGGATTACACTTATAAGTGGTTGTATATATGTTTTGTTTTCAACTGAGATAATTGTTAATTATTTACCAACACATCCTAGGATGTTTCCTATAATTCTGGTCCCAGTTCTCAATTTTGAGAAAAAAGTACCGAGACACTAATTAGGGCAACCATCAAATAACATTATAAAAATCTAAATGGTTATATATCAACAGGAAATGGTATTTTGATGATTGGGAATCTGTCCTGAGGAGTGGCTTGTATAATGTCAGTCCACCGATTTCTTACAGCAAAAATCAAAATTAATATAAAACTAGAAGAAAAGATCATTTAAAAAGATATGATGCAACTAAAACAAACCAACACTGACCTATTTTTGCATTTAAATTTTATTTTTCTCAATTAATTTCTAGCATTTTTCCAATTTCTAGCATGCATTAAAAAAAAAATTGAGTTCCAAATTCTGTGTCTTCCTCCCTTCCCACCTCATTGAGAAGGCAAGCAATTTAACATATATTATACATGTGCTGTCATGCAAAACATTTCCATATTAGCCATGTGGCAAAAAAATAAATAAATGAATACAGTCCCCCTCAAAAGAAAAAAAAAGAATAAAGAAAACTTAAAACATATGCTTCAATCTGCATTCAGACTCCATCAGTTCTTTCTCTGGAGGTATATAGCATCTTTAAACATGAGTACTTTGTCATTGTGTTGGATCATTGTATTGCTGAGAACAGGTACGTCATTTACACTTGATCATTATTACAATATTACTGTCACTGTGTATAACATTCTCTTGGTTTTGCTCATTTCACTCAGCATCAGTTCATGTAAGTCTTCCCAGGTTGTTCTGAAACTATCCTCATAATTTCTAATGGCAAAATAATACTCCATCACAATCATATACCACAAGTTCAGCCATTTCCCAATTGATTGACATCCCATCAATTTCTAATTCTTTGCCACCACAAAAAGAGTTGATATAAATATTTTTCTTCATTTAAATCCTTTTTCTTTTTCTTTGATCTCTTTGGAGCACAGGCCTGGTAGTAGTTTTGCTGGATAAAGGGTATGCACCCTTTTATTGCCCTTTGGGCGTAGATCCAAATGGATTGGATCAGGTTTAGGTCAGTTCACAACTCCACCAACAGTGGATTCATGTCTCAATTTTCCCACATCTTCTCCAACATTTTTCATTTTCCTTTTCTGTCATAATAGACAATCTGCAAGGTGTGAGGCATCACCTGATATTTATTTTAATTTTCATTTCTCTGATCAATAGTGATTTAAGGCATTTTATGCGACTATAGATAGCTTTGATTTTTCCTTCTGAGAATTTCCTCTTCATATTCTTTAACCATTTATACCTTTTTTTAGAGCCAGAGGACATCTCAACCCTTGAGAAATGGTACCTCATTAACAAAAGGCATGGGCCTTTCCAGAAATCTCCCTTAATCTAACTCCCCTTAATGCGCAAGCCCACTAATGGATGGGGAAGATCTTTAATCATATTAAAATAATTAACAACACAAATATACATACATACATACATACATACATACATACATACATATATATATATATATATATATATATATATATATATATATATATATATATATATATATATATATATATATATATATATATATATATATATATATATATATATATATATATATATACTGTTTCTACTTAAAGAAACTCTTGCTTCTTTGCTTTACTCCTAGTAAAGACTCTTGATTGATAAAGGCAAGATTCAATAAGAGGCACTTAATTATACTAAAACAAAAACAGCAAAAGATCCTATTTGGCTCGCCATCATCCCCCTCCCTTTGCTTTCCTTCTTATCCTTATTACATTGTTTTTGTTTGTGCAAAACCTTTTTAACCTGATGTGATCAAAATTATCCAATTTGCAGCCTAAAATGCCTTCAATCTCTTTTTTGATTATAAATTCTTCTCTAATACTCCCCTAATTTGCTTTTAATATCACCCTTTATGTACAAATCATGTATAGATTTTCACCTAATCTCAGTATACGGTGTGAGGTATTGGTCTGTGTATTGTTTTGGCCTAACTACTTTCCAGTTTTCCTAACAGTTTTTGTCAAACTGTGATTCCTTGTTCCAAAATCTTGGATCTTTGTGTTTCAGACATCGAATTACTGCAGTCATTTACTACTGTGTATTTTGTAGCCAATCTATTTCATTCATTCACCACTCTATTTCTTAACCAGCACTTGGTTGTTTTGATGATTATTGCTTTACAATACAGTTTGAAATCTGGTGCTACTAAGTTACCTTCTTTTACATTTTAGTTTTTTTATTGATCTTCTTGATTTTCTTGACTTTTTGTTCCTCCAGATAAATTTTGATATTCATTTTTGTAGCTCCATAAAACATTTTTGGTAGTTTGATTGGTATGACACTAAATAATAAAGTATAACTAAGTTAATAATAATTAAATAATGAATAAATTAATTCATGTAGAATCATTATTTTTATTCTATTGACTCAGCTTACCCAAGAGTAATAAATAGTTTTCCAATTGTTCACATTAGACTGTACCAAAAGTGTTATGTAATTGTGTTCATATAATTCCTGGATCCATTTTGGCAGACAGATTCCCAATTATTTTATACTGTCTGCACATATTTTAAATGGGATTTCTCTTCTTATGTCTTGCTGCTGGGCTTTTTTGGCAATATATAGAAATGCTGCTGATTTATGTGAATTTATTTTTTATCCTGCAACTTTGCTGGTTGTTAATTATTTCAACTAGTTTTTATTTGGCTCTCTAGAATTCTGTAAGCATACCATCATATCTCCAAAGAGTAATAGTTTTGTTTGCTCATTGATTTAATTTCCTGCATTTCTTTCTCTTGTCTTATTACTATAATTAGTATTTTTAAAACAAATTGAATAATAGTGGTGATAATGGACATCCTCGCTTCATGCCTGAACTTAGAAAAGCTTTTAGCTTATTTCCATTACAAATAATGCTTTCTGGTGATTGTAGATAAATACTACTTATCATTTTAAGGAAAGTTCCATTTGTTTCTATGCTTTCTGATTTTTTTAAAAAATTAGTAAGAATATTATATTTAGTAATTCTTTTTCTTTTCTGCGTCTATTGAGATAATCATGAGATTTTTGTGGATTTTGTTATTCATACAGATAATTATGCTGATAGTTTCTTAATATTGAACCAGTCCTGCATTCCTGGTATAAATCCCTTCTGGTAATAATGTATGATCCTTGTGATATAATAGTTACAGTCTTCTTCTTATTAGTATATTATTTCAATTTTTGTATGACTACTTACTGGGGAAATTGGCCTTTAGTTTTCTCTGTTTTCACTATCCCTGGTTACACAGCAGCACCATATTTGGTAGGACTCCTTCTTTGCCCAACTCTGATCTATTTAGATGAATTATTGTTACTGAATATTGATAACAGGCAGTGGAAAGGACAATAATACCAATTTTAGCAATTTAATGCAAAGGTTAAATTGATTTAAAGCATATATCATTACAAGGAAAACAAAAGAATGATCAATTCACATGATGTCTGAAGAAAGAAAAAATGCCAAAGGCATGTGTAAATGCAAACAAGTTGGGATTGCTGTTGTTTTCTTTTTGGAGTTCAGGGTAAATTATGAATATCTGAAGGATTGATCTCCTTTGAACCCTGATGATCCACAGCTGTGTTGAGTCACATAGGTTTCATGCCTACTGGTTCTGAGCCAATCAGGGGCCAAATGTTTGTTATATATTCTGATTAGGGTGTAGGGTGTGTTCAGGGAGGACCTCAGTCTGATGGCTGCTGACTCCCTTTTTGGAGCTGTTTCCACCATTGGTATTCACCTGTTCCACCCAACTGTCACCTGTGGCTCCAAGAGGCTGCAGCATGCACAGCAGCCACACCCTGGTAAACCATTTAAGCAGAGAGACCAGACCAAGTTGAGGGTAATCAAGAGGTCTCCAACCCATTGGTGAGTTAGGTGAGTGTCTACCCCAAGTATGTGAAGACTTCTTCTAGTGGATATGGGTGAATGAGAACAATTTGTTCCAACAGCCATGAATGTGGCCATGGTGGCCATATTCCAGCTGCCATGAAGGCGGCTGAAGCAGGCAATGTGGAGCTCTTAGAGCTTGCTTAGACAAGAAGACTCCAAGATCATTCACTGCAACCTGAGCCATCACCAGCCATCTTGACTCTGTTCTGTCACTGGACTATGATGGCTCTAGAGGAGAGAGTGAGGCTGACAACCTCATGTAATTCTACCTCACTTAAATCCAATTTATACATGAATCAAAAGACATTACCTATACCAGTTTACTATTATGCTTCAAAGTTCTGTGGTGACAGGCAACTGATGAAGCAGCAGGTGCGGATACACTGGGAGCTGTAGTCACAACCCTGCACACACGTGGCCCAGACCATAGGGTTGTTTCTCACTGGAAGCAGCAGTGGGACTCGGCAGGCCACGGGGTGTTTGAGCAGCCTTTTTAAGGATTGCACTGCTCACCTCCTGGTGTAAGGAAGGGGCTCAAAAATGTGCCCTAAACATTATCTACTTATCCAACCCTGACCTGATTACTGCAGCAGGTGGGGAATCCCATTATGCTGTCAAAACACAAAAAAATGTAAAAAATGTACAAAAACATCTGCAAAAATGATTCCACTCACCATCAGCGCATAGAACATGAGCACACTTATAGACAACACAAAACTGAGTAGACCTGAAGGATGAACTGCTCTTGTTGCAAGAGAACTCAACAGGTTTTGCATCCAAATAGCAGACCTGAGTGAAACAAGGTTGGCAAATGGTCAGCTTACTGAAGTTGGATCTGGATACACATTTTTGTGGAGTGGGTTCAGTGAAAGGGAGTGCCGTGAAGCTGGCATGGGTTTTGCAATCAAAACTAATCTAGTCGGTAAGTTGGTATGCCTGCTAAAAGGGAGAAAAATAACAGGCTCATGACAATGTAATTGCCACTCACAGGAAAATGCCATGCCACCATCATCAGTGCCTATGCTCTCACCATGAGAACTCACATGGGGCAGGTGATCACATGGTGGTCAAAAGAAGCAATACAAAGACACTCTCAAGGTCTTTCTTAAGAACTTTGGAATTGACTGTGCAACATGGGAGACACTGGCACCAGACCACTCAGCATGATGTGCCCACATCAGAAAGGATGCTGTGCTCTATGAGCAAAGCAAAATTGAGACAGAACGAAGTAAATGTAGGATGCGCAAATTTGGAGCATCCACCCCAAAGATTCATGTGGACTATCTGTGCCCAACCTGTGGTAGAGCATTCTGAGCTCATATTGGTCTGATCAGCCACAGTTGGACATACTGAAACTTCACTTTATCATGGTAATGTCATGTTGGTCCTCTTCAAAAACAAAGGTTTACAATCAACCATCTAACCAACCAATATATTCTGGGAGGTTGGCATTTTGATTTGAGGGCTCGCTCATGAGAAACACCTTTTAATTCCCTGGATGGGACTCTGAGTAGCTGATGGTTCAGTGCCCCTGACTCCTCAGATGTTGGTATGCTTCTGGTCTAGAGGTGTATATAGGTGATTGTGTTACTTTGTTCAGACAGTTGGAGCCTTGTCTGTTGAATCTCTGTGCTAGTTTCTCTGCTTGTATTTTCTATACATTTCTTTCTATTTATCTGTAATTAAAGTAAGATTGTTGAACTTTTTAAAGTTGTCTTTCCTTAAGAAAAGCAGATCAAAGAACCTAGGCTAGCAGGACATCCTGGGTGTACTAGGGTGTTTGCTAATATAGCATGTGAAACCATCTAAGTGACCATTAATTTAAGAGTGACCAATGATCTAAGAGAATCTAAGTGACTAAACTAAAGGAATACTATGTATGAATCCAGGTGGATTTGTTCATCTTTATAAAATTATTCTGAGAATCAGATACAAAAATACAGGCAGCTAGGCATTCTCAGAGCAGTAATAGGGAACAGTCAGATTTTCTCAAGTGGTAGTCTGTAGTATATCACATCTTTAAAATAGTATGTTTGACTAAAAATGGCAGAGAGTAACCCTACCACGTTTATTAAATTTTTTAAATGTATATTTTAAAGCATTGTTTGAGCAAACACTATATTAAAAGATTGTCTTCCAGGAGGAAAGCCACATTCGATCAAAGAAAGGATGAAATAGTGGTCATTTGAGAAGGATTCTTAGTTATATTATTTAAAGAGCAAGACTAAGAACAACAGATGGAAGTTGTAAAGAAGGAAATTTGGAGTTGAGATAAAAAATGAAAAATAATTTTCTTAGAGAGAATGGAATATACATTTGTTCCCATTTGTAGATGACACTATGATATTACATTCAGCTCTGTAATATTAAAGTGAGTCCTGGGAGAGATCTATAACAACTCGGAGGAGTTGGGCCTAACCATATACCCAGGAAAATCAAGGGAATGAAAACATTTATTACCCATTATGACATTATTCATTTGTTTCTGTGCATTTATGTATCTCTCTCATCTATCTATCTATCTATCTATCTATCTATCTATCTATCTATCTATCTATCTATCTATCTACCTACCTACCTACTTATCAATCCCTGTATAACTGTGTGTGTATATGCGTATATATGGCACAGTTGATACAAATGAAGTTAGCTTAGAATTGTACAGGACAGAGAAGGCAAATTGGAGCTACAAACTCACTACAGCTGAAAAAAATCTTGTCTTTCCACCTAAATCTAAACTTTCCTCTCCTTACTTTGTTGTTTTTGTCATTGTCAACACCTTTCACTCAATCTTCCACATTTGTTATATTGATGTTTTATTTAATTCTTCCCTTTCCCTAATTTATCATATCTAATCTTTTATCAAGTTTTCTCAAATGCGGGTTATCAATAGCTTCTGTTATTATGAACACCGAACTTCACTGAACTTTTCACCTCTCCTCTTGCTACCAATATTCATAACACTGCCAAAATAATCTGTCTTGTGTATCACACAATTACAAATTTATAAACCTTTCAGGGTTGGAAAGACTTCAGTGGTCATCTAATCCAACCCATTCCTGAAAAGGAATATCCACATGATGATCTAG
The DNA here is from genome assembly GCF_028372415.1 of Notamacropus eugenii. Taxonomy (NCBI): domain Eukaryota; kingdom Metazoa; phylum Chordata; class Mammalia; order Diprotodontia; family Macropodidae; genus Notamacropus; species Notamacropus eugenii. Next base: position 133,643,855 of record NC_092875.1, on the reverse strand, counting down.
GCTATCCTATCCCACATCTAGATCTACACTTGCTGTTTTTCTACTCTGTGACTTCAGTGACTGCTTGTGGCCTACAAAGTAGAATTGGAACTCCACTCCTTAGTTGTCAAGGTTCTTTACAATCTGGTATCAAAAAGATTTATGTACTTATCTCGTTATTATTACCTATCTCTACAGATTTGCCACCTCCCACCTTTATGCCTTTGTTCTCATTGTTCCTTATATCAGTAGTCTAGCTTGAGTAACATCCCCTCCTCAGAACATCCTCTGATTCTCTAGGACAGAAAGGGCCTTTCTTCTTAAGGCTGATATAATTTTGTCTTACAAGTCAATAATAGTAGTCACTAATCATTAATTAAGCACCTACTATGTGTCAGGAATTATTCAAAGTGTGGGGGGTATAAATATGAAAAAGACAGCCCCTGCCCTCAAAGAGCTTCCATTCTAATGAAGGAAGACAGCATACAAAAGAAGCCTGAAAAAGGAGGGTACTCACCATAGTGAAAGTATGGAGGAGTCAAACAGTTATCAAAAAAATTGCTATAAAAGTACATATATACTAAACCACCATTTTGATATACTATTTCATTGTAATAGTTAATGTTTAATGTTTAATATTAAAGACTACCTCATACGATGTTTAGATTACTGGATATGAAATCAGGAAGAGCTGGGTTCAAATCTAGCTTCTGAAACTTGTTACTAACATAATCATATTCAAGTTATTTTATCTCTTTGTGCCTCAGGCAGCTGTGTAAGAGTTATTTTTTATGTCACAGTCTAGTTGCTACCTGCATTGTTGAAGGGAGTCCCCACACTAGAAACTGCTGATACTTCCCAAATCTCATGGATGTTTGGTGGCACACACATTTATTCAGGTGGATATGTATCAATGTAGATTGTTACCTAAATGTTGGTCATGAAGTGATTACACTGATTAGATAAAATATCTTCTTAAACCATCTATAAAAACATGGGACAATCCCACTGCAAGAGTACAGATCTGGGGAAGTTTTGAAGATATGCCCTATTAATCATTTGACATTATTCCTTTACTATTTGTGAAGTACTTCCTGTTTCATATGATCATAGCTCTAAAGTTGAAAGAGACTTCAAAAGTCATATAATCCAACCCACTCCCTTAATAGATGAAGTAAATGAAGGCCAAGGAAGTTAAATTCTTTGCTAAAAGTCACTGAGATTGCTATGAAAATCAACTGCAACCTGTGGAGAGACCCAGGACAGGAGCTATTAGGCACATTTTATAGATGAGGAAAATTGGGCTCAGTTCAAGATAAAGAGGATTTCCAACTTAGAAGAGCCAAGATAGAATACAGGTCTTCTGGCTGCTAGTATAGCCACATTCCCACTATAATGTGCTGCTCTTAAAAAAAATAATAATAATTTTACCTCCACTGAAGCTTTTTCTTGTTTTGCACATAAAATTTTCATGAAGTTAATCTCATTATATTTTATTTAGCTCTGTGCTACTCTTGCTTTTTTCATTAGCCTTAAGATTGTAAAGTTCATTATATTTCTAATGCAATCAATTCATTTGTCAGTAAGGAAAAAAATGGAATCTTCAATACCAAAGACTTCAGAAACAAAGGGATAAATTTTGTGCACATTCAATTAAGTAAAATCTCTCTCTCTCTCTCTTTCTCTTGCTTCCTTCCCTCCCTCTCTCCTACTTGGCACTATAATACCTACCAAATAATGATTTTGAAAATTATTTTTATTTTTACTTTTCTTGGAGCAATTCAGGTTAAGTGACTTGATCAGGGTCACATAGTTAATAAATATCTGAGGCCAGTTTTGAACTCAAGTCCTCCCGACTCCAGGGCTGGTGATCAAGACCACCTAGTTGCCCCTAAACATACAGAAATATGTGTTTATGCACATACACAGATACATTACATCTGGTAAAGATTATTTTCTCTAGAATTATATTAAATATAATACATGGAATTTCTTTTAAATGCTGGTGGTTGAGTGGGGTTGGAGCAATAGAATAGTTGTATCATAACAGGCATTTACTGTATGAAATTTTCCTGTTCAAAGAATATGACTAGGCTGAATCTATCTGTATAAAAAAGAAATTTTAATTCTATGGCTTTTACACTTTCACTTGATTAAGTTAGCAGAATAAGTTGGAAAGTATATGATTTTGTCATCCAGGTCAAGTGTCCTAAGACATGAACCTTCTTAGTCTCAGAGTTAGAACTTGAACTCAGGTCATCCTGCCTCCTACCCTGCAATGTAACAGTTAATGTGACTTGGAATGAGGGGAGAAATGAAATTCTGCATCTGTGCCTATAGCTATATGTGGATAGCTGTATAGTCAAATTAGCTTTTTGGCATCATATATACTCCCTAAAATAAAACAAAATAAAAATTTCATTGTACTTTACCTGAACTCAACTTTCTTAAAACAAAAACAAAAATTTAACCGTATGTATTGCCCAGGCAATATTCACAGCACCAAGGGCAATTATAAATATCCTGGTGCAGTTCAGAATTGTAAAGTATAACAGACTCTCCATGTAGAAGGCAGAAGAAAAACATTTATTCAGACACCAGAAGGCCAAATCCCCAAACTAGAAAGCCAAATCTGTCATAGTAGCCAAGAAGTCAGTACACGTTACCATCATAGGGGACAAAGTCATTCCCAAGCTTCCCTCCCGCTGGGGCCTTCCCACAAACAAACACTCAGAGCTTAGCTTCTGCTTGCCTTTGTCCTCTCTCTCCCTTCACCCTAACTGCTCTCACTCACTTCCTCTCAGTTCTGCTCCACCTTTCCTGTTTCACCATTTCAGCAAGCTCCTCCTACCACATGACTTAGGCTTCCATGTGATTTAAGCAGGTCATATGGGCCTATTAATGAATGGGGAAGATCTCCCCATTGATATTACTATTATACCATAGTATACCTATTATACCATAGTATACCTGCCAAAGAACTTTTGTATGAGGACTCTTATCCTTTAATAATGAATCTTCCACACAGATATTAAACATAAACATTGGCTAGATTCTGTACTCATATTTCTCATTAGAGAGCTGATGACCATATATTATTGCCAAACGATAAATTGATAGAAGGATAGATAAATGGACAGATAGGTACAGAACATTGATGAAATGCTCATGTTGGCACTGTGCCAAATATTGGGAGAATAAACACAAACAAATAAAAAGAAAATCCCTGCCTTAAAGTAGCTTATGTTCTTATTGGGAAATACAACACATAAAACGGAGCTAAAAAGCATGACAATGCAGAAGTAGACCCCCATTTGAGAACAAGTTGAAGAGGCAGGAATGGAATTAGAGGAGTGAGCATGTTTGGTTTAGAAACTTGTACTACTGTAATAATGTAACAATGTACTATAGTATTAATAATTATATCAACTGTAAAGTTTACAAAAACTTAGAAGCTAAAAAGAATGATACACTGATGAAATATTTTATCTTAGAGTTAATAGAGTACCACTTGAGTGTGTTCAGTAGCGGAATTTTATGGTGAGTTCTACACTTAAGGAATATTGATTGGACAGTTCTGTGAAGGATGAACTGAAAAAGAGATGTTTGAAGCAGGAAGATCAATAAGGAAGTTATTGCAATAGGCCAGGGGGAAGACAACGAATGTTTGAAGTAGGGAGGGTAGCTATGCAAATGGAGAAAGGGGGAAGAATTCAAGAGATGTTAGAATTGACAAAACTTGGTAACTGAAAGAATATTAGGATGAGGTGTGATGGTAAATGTTTAATAATAGGTTCTCTGAAAAATGCAAACGCAGCACATTTTAAAAAATTTAAGTTAAATTATTCACATTTTCTTTAGTTTAGACAGTGACCAATATAGCAAATCAAGCCATGATCTGTATGTTGCCTTTCCTGATGTCTGAGGTGTAAATACTCATACCCCAAATTTAACAATTTTCTCTTGAGCTGTTATGAGATGGCTTTAGCACATTTCTGATTTGATCACAATAAATGACTTCAAGTTCACTACTTTTTCACTGTACCACTTGATTTAAAATGGCTAAAATTTACAGTGTTTAATAACATCAAAATACATAATGCCACAAAGTATTATTGGAAGTACTTTTGCCAACCGAATCTTAAGTTTAAAATAGTTATAGCTTGGGAGAACAATATTGGCTGGTGCAGAGAATGGATAACAATAATATAGTGATAATAATAATATAAATACAGAATGTGGAAATGCTTAGCATCATGGAATAGTGGAAAGCCAAGTAGTTTTGGGACCAGAGGGCTTGGTTCAAATTCTGCCTCTGTCACTTGCTACCTTTGTGGTGTTAGACATACTTTTCTCTGAGTCTCAGTTGTTTTATAATTTTAAAATTGAGGATAAAGGCTATGTAATGTATCTTCTTGCTCTAACTCTGTGATCTCATGATCTACTCCATGACTTAGAGTCAGAAGATCAAATTTTAATTCAGCTACAATGATAACTTGTCTTGACTTTTAATCTCTTCATCTACAAACTGATAAAATTGGTCTAGGTAATGTCTAAGGACCCTTTGAGCTCTGAAGTTGTGATGAGCATTATAATAATAGTTAAATTCTCCAAAAGCCTTGACTCATAGATGAAGTTATTAATTATACTTGCCTCAGTTATGGAAATTTTACAAATTCTTCTCAGTGGAACCCACAACAATAGATTTCTTAATGGAGACCACAAAAATATAAATAAGATATTCTGTGGAAATAGAAAATGAATGAAAAATGCATATTTCCTAGACTACGAAATAGAGCTCTAACCTATTCCTTTGTAAGTACTGGAGAGAGAACCTCTAAGCTAGGAAGATCTGGCTTCAAGTTCCACCTTTGACACATGCTGACTCTGTGCTACTTGATAATCACTTAAACTGTCAGTGTTTTAGGCAACTCTGTAAGACTATAATTACACTAATATTTATATGGTGCTTACTATATGTCATCTCTGTGCTAAACTCTTCACAATTATTATCTCATTTGATTCTAATAACAATCTTGGGAAATTGCTACTCTTATTATCCTAATTTACAGTTGAGGAAACTGAGACAGACAGTTTTGCCCAGGGTCACATAGTGTCTGAAGTTGCATTTGAACTCAGGTCTTCCTGTCTTCAACCCCAACCCTCTATCCATTGTATTATCTAGGTGCAGGATTCTCCAAGTAGAGAAATATGGCTGAAACTTATACCTCCAGCAAAACCAAAACCGTAAGGATTCCAGAGGAAAATACAAGAGTGGAATGATCGTTAACTAGACAGTAGAACATTGTTTTCAGTAGGCTTACATATGAGAAATGGAATAAGAAATTATTAAGGATATGTATGAGTAGAAATGTGGCAGGTCAGTAGATTAGAATGAGAGAAAAGAGATAAATATCTCAAATGAAATTAAGCTATCCAGAGGTCTTTGTACACAAAACAGAAACCACTAGGGAGGATTTAAGGAAAGACATATAAAAACTCCCTGGAATACCAAAGGTAGATGATGATTTATTGATATTTTAGAAGGAATTCTTTCTTAGATATGGGTTCAACTAAGATTCTGTAGAAAATATTGAGGGATTGGAACCTGCATTATTGAAAGAAGTACCTACAGTCACGAAGACAGGATAGGCTTAACAGTTTGATAATACAAAATAATTCTGTGGAATTTATTTTAGTTTAAAAAATTTGGTGTAGTTTTCATATGGTTTGTAGGGGAAAATTGTAGAGATGGGACATACTCAATAACGAAATTAGGTCATTTTGGGAATGACAAGAGACAAAGAATAATCATTAGCACATTGATATCAACTCTCAGTGAGACTTCCTGTGGAGGGCACCAGGAAACTGTCATTGGCACTGTTTTTCAACATTTTAATAAATGATTTAGATAAAAAAGTAGATAACCTGCTTATGAAATATTCAGATGGCCCAAAGTGAGGAGGCATAGTTAACAAGTTGGATGACAAAGAAAAGCTCTAAATGTATCTAGAAAATGCAATAAGTTTATTTGATTCTTGTGACAAATTTAAATGTGGATAAGTCCTACAAAGGGCAGCTAATTGTCATAGTAATTAGAGTACTAGGCCTGGAGGCAGCAAGAAGACTTGATTTCAAATCCAGTCTCAAATACTTACTAGACTGAGTCACCCTGGGCAAGTCACATGACCCTATTTGCCTCAGTTTCCTCATCTGTAAAACAAGCTGGAGAAGGAAATGACAAACCACTCCAGAATCTTTGCTGAAAAACTCCAAATGGGTTCATGAAGAGTTGAGCATGATTGAAAATGACTGAACAATAGTAAAAGTCCTACATGTATGTCCAAAAAAAAAAGAACCTCAGTGTAAATGAACACTTATTTATCTGAAAAAAGATTTTGGGATGTCAGTGTATTCTAAACTCAATATAAATTGGGATATGTTAATTTTAAAAATGGTCATATTTTTCATTAAAAGTATTATTTATAAGGAGGGAAATATGACTACTGTACTTTGATTTGGTTAGTCCAAAGAAGGAATGTTGTTTCATTCGGGGTGCTAAATATTAGGAAAGATACTACCAACCCAAGATCATCCACATAAGGGCAACCAAGATAGTGAAAGATTTTGAGTTCGTATCAGACAAGCTTTAGTTGAAATGGTTGGAGAGGGTTTAGCTTAGACAAGAGAAAGTTCAGGGGTAAGCACATGATAATCATCATTAAATCCTTGATGAGTTGTTAAGAGAAAGAGAGATGAAATCTATCCTGCTTGAGTCCAGAGGAAATGCCTAATAATAATAGGTAGAACATGTGGAGAGGTAGATTTTGACTAAAGGGGAAAACAAATCTTAATCATTAGAACCATACACATAAAAGAATAAAATGCATTGGGAGACTGATGAATTTTCTCCTTCTTAGAGAAGTCAGGATGACTGTTTTTGGAGGTTTTTTCCATAATATATAAGGTACTTATGAATTGCAATAGATGATCTTTAGGGTCTCTTCAAACTGTAAGAGTCCATGATTCCTTATTTCAATAGTAATGAGGAAGGAAAGTACATTGGGAAATATTCTGGGGTTTGAACCAATAAGATCAGGATAAATGTGTAGTGGTAATACCAGTGGTGGAGAGGAAAATGGAAATGGAGGAGGCAGAAATAACTCCAATTTTTAAACCTATGATACAATGAAAATCAAGGGATCATTGAAGTTACTTTTTGATCTACCATAATAAAATGATATTACTTCTTGAAATAATCAAGAAATTATACTGAATATTTTATAATTCCATAAGTCAATAGAGGATATTTTGGAGTTAGTTAATAAAAGAGTCTCAAAAGTGAAAAATTAAATCAAATCATTTACTGCCATCATTCTTTAAAAATGACAACAGTATATATTTGAATAAATCCAATATTCTCTTCATTCTTCTAAAATCACCAATTTCTAATCAATCGAACCAGACTATATTTGCATAATGTTAAAAACAAGTGTTTGAAATATCCTGTCTAGTAAAACAACAAGCCAAATGAAAAAGAGGGGGACTACTTGTGATTGCTAAGACATAAAGCTGGTTCATTGTCCAAATTTTTCACTTTTTGGCACTGTGCAAAAACAGCTTTAAATGTGAAAAATAATAGTAATGAGACTAATTCCACATCTTCTGTAGAGATATATGTTTCTTCTTTGCATAACGACCTTTGAAATCAATAGGGCTTTATAAACAAAGAAACATTTGGCACTGTGAAAGCAATATCAATTACACTAAAAATGAATAATTTTAGAAAGCATTTTAAAAGATTTATTTAAAGTGGCATGAGAATAATTAGACAAAGATAATCATAGGTTGCTCTGAAATTACAGAGCTGGTGTCAACCATTCTGAAAACAATAAAGCTATTTAAAAACATTTTCTATTGAACAACTCAGATACTGCTTCTTCCCTCTATAAATTGCACAATACTCTTTGTCCTGGCCTTAGACCCCTGCTTTCTTGGTGGGGAGCAGTATCATGTAGCAGGAAAAATACCTGGGCTTGCGTGCAGGAGAGATCTGGGTTCGAATGCAATAATGTCTATGAAGCTTTAATGACCTTGCCTCTGATATGCACTGGGGAGGGGAATTATTGTTTTTGAATCTCAGTATGTCCTCTGCAATGGGAATAGCAATAATTACTTACCTACCTCATTGAGTTGCTAGGAAAATGGAATTATGGATATAAGAAGGGAATTATAATTACAGGGTGCTTTGTTGACCTTAAATTGTCAAGTAAACATCAAATACTATTATCATTTTTATGAATTGTGGGGTATAAAATACCATCATTTCATCTACATGATTTATGTGCTACTGTTTCTACTAATTTTTTTGTTTCCTGTCTTCACATATTGCTGGATGGCATAAACAAAATTTGAAATAAGCAAAATTTTCCATGTCATTTTCCCTCCCTTTCCATGCTCCTTTATTCCATAAGGAGGAGAAGGCATTACCCAGAAAAGTCTCAATCCAGATAGCAATATGGTCTTCTTAGTGCCAAATAATGTGGCTGTTTGGGGAAGTTGCTCTGGGTAAATGTGTAAATTGGCCTTCTAATGCCTATTTACCAGACACCTGGCACCTTCATTTTGTCCCTAAGGGGATTTCATTATTCATGTTTGTCCTTACTTTACTTTCTTTTCCATGCCCAATCAGAATTCTATTCTCTGAGCTCTCTGTTTGTTAGCATTCCACCTTATTGCAAATATATAGATTTATGGAACTAGAAGGGAGCTTAGAGGATAGTATGATCACTCTTCTATCTGGTGTCCAGAAGAGGCATTCGTGTCATGTTTGTACTTCATTGCCAAAGAAGACCATGCCATCAGAGAAGTGATGACATGACTTGCGCTTGACTTTGTTTTGAGTGAGGGAGGGCTGTGCAGGTCACCAGCCTCACTTCTCCTCCAGTGCCACCTGAATCCAGTGACCAGATATTCATCAGGATGACTGGAGATGGCCAAGAATGCACTGGGAGACCTTGGGCCCTTTAGGCCAAGGTCTTTGCAGGTCCTCACTTAGGGTGAGGCAACGCCCATTCATTGAATAGGCCTGTTTAAGAAGTAGCCAGGGTATGGCCCCTTTAATGAGGCCAAGAAAAAGAAAGACATCAGGTGGGGTGGAAACAGCAACAGTTATTATTGATAATCACTCTAAAGCTAGGGGGTCCAGGAGCCTTTTCCAGAAAAGGCATTATAACCTCTGTGAATACTATGTGCTATGAGTGTATTCTCTATAATGTATCAATCAGCTTATTCAATTTCTAGACCACTATAGTAATTGTGGAGTTCTTCCCCATTTTCATTCAAATTTGCCTTTGTCTAACTTATACACATTATGCTTATGCCTAGTATTCTCACTGGGAAACAAAATGGGACAAATCTAATCTTTCTTCTATACATTAGCTCTTTAAATATTTAAACTCTTCTTCACTCTTTTATCCCATTCTGATCTTCCACTCCTGCCATCCCATATATGTTTCTTTTCTTCAGGCTAAATAAGTCAATGTCTTTCAAAGGATCTTAATCTAAAATTAATTCAATCCCCCCACTTCCTGTAACTGACTGTTTCAGGAAGCACTCAAGCTTCACAATATCCTTCCCTGGTAATATTGTACACCTGCTCTTATCAGACAATAAGACAGTGCGATTATCTTCTATTTTAGACATTGTACTTCTATTACCTATCTCCACTTTGGTCTTACACTAATGATTCAGCATGGTGGGAGGATGACTACAGTTTCTCAAAGGCTTTGGTAAAGCAGCATAAATTTTGGTAGGACTTCTCAAGCTAGGGGAAAGGCTGCTTATCCGGGTGAAATGATGGGCAACATGGCTGTTGTCTGAGAACCAACCCAATTAATTGTGGAGAACATCACCAGAAGGTTATTTAACAGATATTTTTGTTCATTTGTTTTGTTTTGGCCATGACAACTCATGAAATGTCTAAGAATTGAGATCTGTGACTCTGTGGGTACATATCATTTAAATTACAAATAGTTTACAATATAGATTGGGAGACAATATGATGCAGTGAGTGGAATGAAGCCACAGGACCAAAATTATAATCTTATCTCTATCACTTCTCATGTATATAAAGATGGGCAAGTAAAAAAAAAAAAAAAAAAAAAAAACTTTATGCCTGATTTTTTTTCATTGGTAAAATGAAGGAGTTAGACTACACGATCTCTTTAATACCTGCCATCCTCATGATCTTAAGATACTGTTAACTATACTGCAGCTTTAATTTGTGGACTGGAAGGGAATCATCACAATATTAACTTGAAGTCCATAAAAATTTCCAGGTGTAAATACAATCTACTGTGTAGTCATATGACAAATTGATTCACATTGTATTAGTAGTAACTGATAGCTTAGAGTGTTACCACACTGCATTTTAAAAGATGATGCATATTAATCTAAAGAGGTGACTTTCTAGTAGTGTAATCGATGGTGAGCAGTTAGGTGGTGTAGTGGATAAAGTACAGATCTTGGAGTCAGGAAGATTGATCTTCCTGAATTCAAATCTGGCCTTCTACATTTACTAGCTGCATAACCCTGGGCAAGTTCCTTAACCCTGCTTGCCTCAGTTTCCTCATTTGTAAAATGAACTGAAGAAGGAAATGGCAAACCCTCTGATATATTTGCCAAGAAAACCATGACTAAATAAAAAAAAGGTAGTGTGAAAAATGGATTGAAATATTTTGGATAGAGACAGCCAAGCAAGGACCTCATAAATTTTACCACAAAACTGCCTACTTATTTTGCTTACACATAATGTTTGTCTCTACTGAACAGTATAAATTATAATATCTCACAAAAAGGTATTATCAGGTCACTGATTGCAGTAGTTGACTAGATGAATATACTCAATTAAAACAATTAATACTTCGATAAATTGTGATTTTAGTGGTGAGGATACTTCTGTCATTGATGTATTACTCTGTCTTAGTAGGTGATTTAACATATTTCTGTGCCTGAGTAAATAGGTCTCCTGGTGGCCAGCCTTCTTAATAATTAAAGAAGTTTACATTTTCATAGAGCTTTAAGATTTTCAAATAACAGTCCATCATTATATCATCTGATCTTCACAAAAAACTTTCTAAGATAGATGCTATTATTTTCCCCATTTTACAGATGAGATATTTAGGCAAAAAGAAGTTGTTGTTTGCCTATGTCACACAGCTATTAAATGTCTGAGATTCAAACTCATTTCTTCCTGATTCCAAGGCCAATGATTTATCCAATATAGTCATTATGTCTCTTCTCATAATGAAGAAATATAAAATTCACAAGAAAGGTCCCTGGACAGCAGATATAGCATTTATAGTTAAGCTCATGCTTATATGTTGCTGTCATGCTAGAATCTGCCAAGCTTTTCACTTCAGTGACTTTAGGAAGTCAGTGATATATCATTATGAAGAGGAGTGTATGAATAGTAACATTAAAAAATGTGGGTTTAAAGAAAATGTGCTTTCCATGCAACCATCTAAAATACTTTCCAAGTATATTTTGACTGTGATAATTGTATTCATTAGTTTAAATATCCCATTGTGGCATAGTGAAAGGAACATTAAATTTGTCTCAAAAGACCTTGGGCATAGACGTTGGGCAATTCACAAGCTCTCTGAGTCACAGTTTCCTTGTCTGTAAATGGAGGATAATTGAAATATCAAACTTGCAAGCTTATATCAAGGTTCAAATTAAAGAATATTTGCAAAACTTATCTTTTAAATATGAATCACTATAGAAATGAAAATTATTTTTGTTAATAGAACTGTAGTTTATAATCTCTCCACTAAATTCCTATTTGTGCCCCTCATTGTGATGGTTAATAAAACACCATACTTCAAGTCAAGGAGGATCTGGTTGTGAGTCACTGCTCAGACACCCACAACCACAAGATACGTGATCCTGAACAAATGACTTAAGCTTTCTCAGCTTCTGTTTCTTTGTCACTGATACAGGGTTAATAAAACATTTTTCAACAAGCTCACAAGATAATAATGAAGGAATTGCTATTGTAAATTGCAAAATGTCATAAAAATAGGAGTTTGTGAAAACAGTGTCAATAGAGTTCATGATATGGTAAGTCTTACCAAATTAGTGTGGCTACATGGATGGTCTTGGCAGTGAACTCTATGGCTGTCTTTCTGTGACCACATAAAGCTCTCCAAACTAAGTTTGGAGATACCATGAGAACCTTAGTCAATAGATATTACAGGATAAATCTAGTTTGAAAGAACAGATGATGTTTTAGTCCAAATAAAAGATTCATAAGAAGCACAATAGTTATCTTTAGGTATTTGGAGGACTCCCATATAGAGGGATAGATGAAAAATTTTCTGCTTGGCCTTACAGGGAAAGACAAGCAGTAATGGGTGAAAACTGTTAGATGGCAATATTACACTTGAGGTAAAGAAAGAATTCTTAATAATGCTATTTTTAAACATTTCTAGGAAAACTGTATTTGGAAATAGTAGGTTTCTTCCTGCTGGAGATATTCAAGAAAAGTATAAATAATTTTGTGAAATGTTGTAGAGATAGTTCTTATTAAGGGATGATCTGATTTAGAAGGCTAGATTTTGGACCTAGATTGAATTTAAATACTGAGTTTCTGTGTTTCTTGAGGAATGAGAGGCAGAGCACAGTAACATCTCTTAAAATATGAAAGGGTTCAGTTATACTTCAATGAAGAGAACACCTATTCCAATGAAATCCTTTGAAATATCTGAATTATTTTAAGACCAGAAATTCATAAAGATATAATTTGAAGTGACTTTTTGCAAAAAAATTTAGCAAAATCTCTTAGATTTCCAGAATATATCCAGCAAAGAGAAGATACTGAGACACATCTATTTGCTGCTTCTTCCACTGACAATCAAGGGATTTAAGAGTGGTGATGGGAAGTGGTTTACTGGAATATGAAATATCAAGACAACCCTCATTCTGTAACTAGTATTATTGAAACTATGAATTCCATGATGTCTTCTAATGTTTACATCTGCAAATATGTTCTAGAATAGCTGTAAGTTAAATAATTAACTCAAAAGGAATGATCCAGAGCTTCAAATAAAAAAGAAATATTAGTTGCAGTGTTCTCTGTGTCATTTGATATTATGATAACCTTGTTTGAAAAATGTGAACACAAAAGAGTTCACCTCTCAAAAGCAGATTTTATTTTCAAAATAAATGCAAATTATCCAACTCATGTTCATAGGAGCAATAGCTATGCCTCTAACCTTTAGGTTGAATATTCCTTTTTTCACTTGGTTCACTTAAAGTTTGAAAACACAGCTGGGAATCTAAGTCAGATCTAGTTTATTCAGCCTTCAGAAATTCAATAGGAGTTATAACCTATGCCTTAGAGATTCAATCCATTGTAATTATAGGTAACAAAATCATGATTCAAAGGAGACATTTTTTCTTTGTTTTAGTCTGGAAAATGGAAATAATGTCAATTTTTTTGGTCAATAAAGGCACTATCCTTCTGGCCTCAGATGTGTCCTCTGTCAAAACATACTTCTTTCTTGAACTAATAAAGTATGATTAGGATTGATGTAATGAATATAATCTATCAGTCTGTCAGTAAATATTCATCAAATACGCCTACTCAATTTAACAAAATTACCAAGTATTCAATATATATAGAACATTTGATAACTTCTCTAATCAAGACACTTCTTCCCAGTCAATACTCCCCACATCTGAATTATATTCTAATTGAATTATATACCATTAGAATGTAACCTTCTTCAGGGAAAAATATGCCTTATTTTTGTATTTTTATTTTGCATTTGTATCCCTAATATATGACAGTTCCTGGCCCTTGTTAAATGTTTTCTCATTCATTCATTCATTCATTCATTCATTCATTCATTCATTCATTCATCAAGTCAGTCACTTGTGGAAAAGTAGAAAGTTTAATAAGGTACTATCTTTTCTCATGGAGTTTCCAGACTAAAAGGACAAGACATCTATGCAGATAACTCTACCTAATACATTTAATCCCATAATATGGGATTAAATATCTATTAATAGTATGCATTTTGTTGGTTGTTGCAGTATAAATTTGGTGCCTGTCATCAATATCTTTTAATGTTTGAGATAAGTGTTAAATCGTATATGATTCTGGGTTACAATTATTAGATCATTATAAGAGTAAGGGTGAACATAATTGTCCTCATTATGATTCCATCTTCTTTGGCTGTGGAAGTTTATTTTAGACAAAATATTAAGAATTTAGTTATAATCTGAGGCCCCCTTTGGGAAAATTACTAACATTAAGGAGGGAATTGGACTTTCTGTTTAATTTTATATTTATATCTGTCTTTAATTAATACCTGATCTCTTTGTGGTAGAATGCAATAGGGTTTATGGATAGATAGTTATCAGGAGGAAGCTGGAGAAAGATCCAACCTATTCTCAGTACTTTTCTTAACTCAGATCTGCTTTGAGATGCTTATAGAGCCAATTACTCCCTCCTATTACACTTACCTACTTGTGTTTGCTTGCTTCTTTTTTCCTCAAGGAAGTCTTGGAATGCCATGCTTTCTCCAGTGCCTCAAATGAATTCATTTTTAATTCTCTTAATAATTTATAGATGGTCCTGGTGGCAAAGATAAGTTTCCTCAGTCAGTGTGAACATCCTTCTTACCTTACATGCATATCAAGTTCAACACGTTCAAATCAGATCCCATTATCTTTTCATCAAACCAGCCTTTTTGAAATTTACTTGTTTTTTCAAAGATAACCCCATCTTTTTATTTACCCAGATTCACAGCTTTAAGGTTATATTTGCCTCTTTACTCTTCCTTACCTTATTGATCAGTTACCATATCTTGCCATTTCTAACTCTATAACATTTCTCAAAATTCATCCCATATTCTCTTATTATATGGTCACCATCTTGTTTCAGCTGCTCCTTCACATTGGCCTGGATTATTTCATAATATTCTCACTGGACTTCCTGCCTCAAGTTTCTCTGCTCTCCAATACATCTTCCACATAGTTTCCCAAGTGTAATTCTTCAAATTACAAATTTGCCCATGTCACTCCCTGGTTCAATAAATTCCAGTAATTCCTGATAACTCCAGGATAAAACATGTAAGATGTTGCTTGGTTATCAAAGCATTTAACAACATGGCCCCAACCTCTTTTTCCAGATTATTAAATACCACATCCCTTTACACACTTGGTAATATGGTCAAACCCTATCTCACTCAGGACACTCCATCTGCCATCTCCATGCCTTTGAAGTGGATAATCCCCAAGCCTGGAATGTATTCCCCCTTACTTCTCCTTTTAGAATGCCTCATTTTCTGAGAAAAAAATCATACATTTTCCCTGATCCCACTTATTTTCTAGTGTCTTCCTCATGAAAATGACTGTATTTTTTTAAAAAGTTGATATATAGCAAGTGTCTTCTAAACCATGTTTCTTTTTTTCTTTATTATTTGACAGATACAAGTCTTTTGAAGAAATGGTATCATTTTGAAATTTACCGAATGTAAGGAATAATTAAAAACAATGAGTCAGAGATGAATACCAGATTTAAAATCTGGGTGACTAAAAACAATGATATAATTCATATAAGAAAGTTGGGCAAGGTAGACATTTGAAGGAGAAGGAAATTCACTCATCATGCTGAGTTTAAGATGGTGTTAGAACCTTCAAGAGAAATATACAGTAGGCAGTTGAAGATATAGGACTGGAGTTCCAGTAAACAGAATGAACTAAAGATAGACAACAAAATAAATTGTTGAATTGGAAGGTAAATTGAAGATCATCTCATTCATTCGTTACCCCCAGAAAAGTCTCCTAGATCAGATGTTAAAGTACTTTTCTGATCAAGCACTCCTATCATTAAAAAAAAAAAAAATCAGTCAGCCTCCAATATATGTGTACTTCTATATCTGCACATTATAAACATGAATGACTAGTAATAGTGAGAGTTACCATTTGTATAGTACTTTAAGATCAGCAAAGTACTTGAGAAATATAATCTTATTTTATCTTTATAATGACCTTGTGAGTCAAATGTGATTATCATTTCTCTCATTTTTATTTCTTTACAAAAGAGGAAACTTAGGCAAGCAGAGGTAAAGTTACTTGCCCAAGGAAACACAGCTGAGTAAGTGTCTGAGGCCAAAGTTCAATTAGGATTTCTGAACTTTAGCCTGGGAGTTCTATCCATTGTACCACCTCTATAGAATATTACATAGAATATACACACACATATATATAGCATATTATTCTACAGTATATTACTATATGTTTGATATCAAATGTTGCAAAAAAAGGTCAAGAAAGGTGAAGACTAAGTAAATATCATCATACTTGGCAAATAAATGTTCTTTTTTTCTTTGAAAAGGGCAGTTTCAGTTTCTTGTGGAGTCACAGATAAGGGGGAAATTAAGAAACAGTGAATGGAAGAATGGTGACAAGCTGCAAGGAAACAGGAAAGTTTAAAGATGAGTGCTTTTCTTGGGAAAAGATGTTGTGACGAAAGTCTATCCTTCGAGTTTATTCTCACGTACTCATTCTCTCTCTCACACACAAAGACAATGTGTTTATGTGTATATGGTGCTGGGGGACTAGTAACCAGCCCCTGCCTTAGAGAACCGAACCAGATTCTATGTTGAACCAGAGGACAGGGTTGTGTGGATGCTGGAGAGCAGTAGGAGTGGAAATTTGCATCACAGTCACAGTTGAATTGCTTGTTAGTTGATATTATATCCTCACTGCCCTGAGTGGCCCACATGCCCACTTGACTATATACATATACATACATATATACCCATACTCATGCTTATACATGCATACATACATATATGTGTGTATATATATTCTAGTATATAGTATTATATTCTGTATACTATATATTAGCATATACAAGTACATAGTACATATATTCTATAGTATATGTATATATACACATGCATACACAATACATATATACATATGCATATATGTATATATAGGTGTGTCCATATATAAATATAAATCTATATAAATAAATCTATAAATCTATATACTTATGGAGAGAGTTTTGTGTTCATCCTTCGTTTCTGAAGACCATGCCATCAGATAAATGATGACGTGACTTGCCCTTGACTTGGTTCTGAGTGAGGGAGGGCTGTGCAGGTCACCAGCCTCACTTCTCCTCCAGAGCCATCTGAATCCAGTGACCAAATATTCATCAGAATGATTGCAGATGACCCAGGATGCACTGGGAAACCTTACACGCTTTAGGCCAAAGTCTTTGCAGGTACTTAATTAGGGTGAGGCAACTCCCATTCATTGAATAGGCCTATTTAAGAAGTAGCCTTAATGAGGTCAAGAAAAAGAAAGACATCAAGCTGGGAGGGAAACAGCAACAGTTACTACTGATAATCGCTCTAAAGCTAGGAGCATCCAAAGGAGCCTATAGGCAGGGGCCCATTGGCGTCCCAGCTTTAGAGTCAGTAGGTTTAAGGTTTTGGAACAGGATGAGTGTTGAAGGAGAAGGTAAAATATTGCTGAAAAGCTTGTAGATCTGACCTTCTCAAACCTGATCTCCTGATTTACTCACTTTAGGTCAAGCCATAGCCACCTTGGTGTTACACTATGGCCTTCTAAGAGGTCACAACCCCTAATTTGAAGATCACTGATCTAGACAATATACTCAGAAAGTTTTCAGCCACCTGATGCTGAGAAGACCCCATTTAGGAAAAGTAGTTTCAGTTGAGGACATTTCTAAATTGGGGAATTTTTCTCTGCTATGAAGGCCAAATCGTCCTTATATAAATTTCTACCCATTGAAATTAATCTGTCTATCAATGATCATTTATTAAACACTGAAAAACAAATGCAGCAAATATAATTATTTTGTATATAACAGAGCTTCTAATACTTGAAAATAGTTACTATATTGATTCTTCATCTTCTCAAGGCTAAATATTCGCAGTTCCTTTAAACAATTTTTACGTAGCATGGACTTTAGGCCCTCATCTCTATACTATTCAGTTTTCTTAATATAAATGTAAGAATCCTGTACATAACAGTAATAGAGAAGAAATAAAGTAGAAGAATTAAAATATTCCTCCCTTGTAAAGAGATAAAGCAATGATAGTAATAATAATCTAGAGGAAGAAAAGAAAAGAATGCCAAACTCATCTCTGAGACTGAAGATGTAGGTTATAGAAAAAAAAGAATACCACCAAGTTTGCAGCTATACTAAAGTAAGTTTTGGACTCAATCACCAAGTGGTACAGAAATAAGTTGTTTTGCTCCCCCCACACCCCTCAAAATGACACAAAAGAATTAAATTCAATATCTAAGCAAAGATAAGGTCTTAATCACCTTCCTAGTCTCAATTATGTCTTATATAAAAACTGATGCTTCAAGGCATTTATCTTCCTTTTAAAATTCCATGTTGAGTATGTGATTTCTAATAGGCCAGAATAAATTGAACCTTAGGTATCTGATCACATATCACGTATGCATAGCCACAGAATGCTTTAACTTAACACTCAAGAAGCTGTCGCCTAAAAAGATTGGGGGTATGGTTACTAAATGAGAAGAGGATAACAAATCATCTGGAGAGATTTATATGTACTGTGAATCCTACAATTTTTACCTCTGAATAGAATTTTAAAAATCCTGTTCTTTAATTTTTTAATTTAATTAAATTTTTAAAATTTTAATTAAATTTAATTAAAAGTCTTTTAATTTAGTGTATGATTTAAGAGTAATGATCATGAATCACACACAAATTAGGCCCAAAAGATGCAGGTATGTAGGATACCATAAAATACTGAACCTATAACATTGCGGGGGTACAAGGGACATTTGCTATCGAAACCTCTATCCTACTAGTTTCCCTTGATTTTGTCCCAATGAGAATGTTATGACAGGGGAAATCAAGAAAGAACTAATACAATTTCTTGAGCAGTAGGGAGACGAAGGTGACTCACTTTTATTAATTTATGGGATGCAATGGTCAAAAGTGTCCAAAAAAGGGCACGAATAAAGTGATTATGATATTCATGTTTCAAGGAAACTTCCAAATAGATGAGATTAGAGATTCATTTCAATAATTCCAATTTTTCTCTCTCTATACTACTTCACATGGTCTCATCAACTCCCATGGATTTAATT
The DNA here is from genome assembly GCF_028372415.1 of Notamacropus eugenii. Lineage (NCBI taxonomy): Eukaryota > Metazoa > Chordata > Mammalia > Diprotodontia > Macropodidae > Notamacropus > Notamacropus eugenii. The sequence continues at coordinate 133,624,700 of NC_092875.1, read as the reverse complement.
ACTGTCCCTGTGCTGATGATTCTCAAATCTGCCCATCCAGTCCCAACCCTCTGTGCTTCCTTACGGTCTCACATTTCCAAATGTCTTTCAGTCATCTCAAACTGGAAGGGTAATGGACATTTTAAACTCAGCATATTGAAAACTGAATTCATTAGCTTCCTTCCTAAACTCTCCCAGTCTCCTAGCTACCCTACTGTTGTTGAAGACAACAGGATTCTCCTTGTCACTCAGGCACTATAACCTAAGTGTCATTGTTAAACTATTCGCTTCCTTCTCTTCCACAATATCCAATCTGTTTGCAAGGCCTATTAATTTCACCTTTGCAGCATCTCTCAAATATGTCCCCTTCTGTCCTCTTATATTGCCACTACTCTACTGCAAGCCTTCAACACTTCACACCTGGACTATTGCAATAGCCTGCTGGTAGGTCTGCCTGCCCCACACTCCAATCCATGGGTGGGGAACCTGTAGCCTCAAGGTCACATGAGGCCCTCCAGATTCTCAAGTGTGCCTTTTGACTGAATCCAAATTTCACTGAACAAATCCCCTTAATAAGAGGATTTGTTCTGTACAACCTGTACTCAGTAAAAAGGCCATGCCTAAGGATCTAGAAGGCCACATGTGACCCCAAAGCCATCCTAGCTCCAATCCATCCTTCATACAGCCAGTAAAAATGATTTTCCTAAACCATAGGTGCAACCATGTCATTGCCCACCCCCCATTCACCCACACATAAAACAGTTAACTCCCATGGCTTCCTTACACATCTAGGATGAAATATAAAATCCTCTGTGTAGTGTTCAAAGCCCTTCAAAACTTATTCTCTTCCTTTCCAATCTTCTTATACCTTACTCTCAACTTCATACTCTTGTGCTCTGGTCTCCTTGCTGTTGCCCAAATGAGCCAATCCATCTCTTAGCTCTGTGTATTTTCTCTGGTTATCCCCCATACTTGAAATGATCTCCTTCCTCATCATTACCTCCTGGATTCCTTCAAGTTCTGACTAAAATCCTATAAGAAGCCTTTTATAACCCCTGCGAATTCTAGTACCTTCTCTCTTTTACTTATTCCTATTTATTCTATAAATAACTTGTTTGTACATATTTGTTTACTTGTTATCTTTCTCCACTGGCATGTTCAAGGATAACTATCACATGTGGTGTAAGGGTTGGCTGAACCCTTTTCAGGGATGTTCATCCATCTTTGGTGTCCACCTATAACCAAACTCTCACCTGTGGCTCTAAGAAGTTGTAGCATATGCAGTCCTCATACTCCAGTAAATTATCCTGGCAGGTTGAAGGTAATCACTGGGTCTCAGACCCATTGGTGAGTTGGAGGGTATATATTCCAAGCATGGGAAGACTTCCCCCAGAAAAATAGGTGGATGAGAAGAATTTGTTCCAATGGTCATGAAGGAAGTTGGAGTAGGCCCTGTGAAGTTCTTAAGCTTGGCCAGACATTGAAGGTGCCAAGGTTACCCCAGGCCATTGCCAATCACCGTGGCTTTTATCTTCCCACTGGACTTTGGTGACTTTAAGAGAGAGAGTGAGGCTGATGACTATGTAACTGCCTCACTTAAACCCAATTCATGCACAAGCCAGGACCTCACCCTATGATGTAAAAGGTTCTTTTCTTTTCTTTTTTGGTGAGGTGATTGAGGTTAAGTGACTTGCTCAGGGTCACACAGCTAGTAAGTATCAAGTTTCTGGTCTGAGGTCACATTTGAACTCAGGTCCTCTTGACTTCAGGACTGGTGCTCTATCCACTGCAGTACTTATCTTCCCCTCATAGGTCCTTTTCAAAAAGGAAAGACAACATCTTTCACCACTGGATTATAGTCTCCTTGAAAGCATTGTCTATCTTTTTCAGTCCCTGTTGCTTAGCACAGTGCATGGGATATAGAAGTCTAGTCAGCTAATCATATACTGTCTATTAATAGCTATTGTTATATAACATACTGTAATATGAATTCATCTTTACCCTATTTCTCTTCACCTCCTTTTCCTTATTTTCATTCCTTTCATATATAGTACAGTAGACTATACTCAAATGGATCTGTGATTTCATCCAAATGTTTATGTCTTCCAATGAAGATCATAACCTATCAATTCCTTCCCAATCTATGCAACTTCTGTTCATGATTTCCTATAAATTCATCACAAATGGTCAATTCTACATTTAAGTAAGGATCAAGGGTTGGAGTAGTCCTTCCTTGAATATTTTTGATAGTTTGAAGATACCAATGGAGTCAAATGACTATCCATTTGTTAGCCTTTGCTCTCACCAAGTAACCAGCTCATGGTTTTTTAAATTTATGCATTTCTTTGATGCTATACTTCAGACCAATTCTCCTTTCTAATTTCTTACTTGTAATGATATATATATATATATATATATATATATATATATATATGTAACCTGTCATGACTGCCTTGTATATTGCTATTATCCTGTGTGTGTAACTCAGTTTTTCAGAGAATGAAGAGTTCTGTGACTTGAAAGTATATTAAAATATCAGAAAAATGCTGGAGTTACATATGAAAAAATGAATAAACTTAAAAGCTCTTACTGAGCCCTTCCTATGTGCCAGGCACTGGGTATATCAGTGCAAAAATCAAAGTAGTCCCTGGCCTCAAAGAGCTTACATCCTAGTAAGGAAAGAGAAGAGGCTAGAGAGAAATGTTTTTGCCTGGGAAGTCATAGAAATGATGAATGGTGCCATAAAATGATTGACATTTTTTCTTGGAATTAAAGTGTTGATTTGACAACTTTCCCCAGAGCTAGAGGTAGAAAGCAGACGACAGGAAAAGAACAGAAGAAAGGAAAGAGAAATGCATACACATATACAGCTCAACACAAAATAGAAAAGTAAACAGGTTTCACTTTGACATGAATAATAAATGCTCCTTTTTTTTGTACATAAATCATTTTACATTCTCTGACATTTCAGAGAGTTAGAGCTTTCATTGGGGCACTGGCAGAAAATGTTCAAAAATTGTAACTGCTTTTCTTTGACATGGTTAAAGGATGATAACTGCGATAGTTATTCCTTCCCTGTCATGGTGATAACATTAAAATGGTTTCTGAAACCTAACAAAGTGAGTGCACTGCTTAGTACTTTCATCTACTTCTCTATCGTGATATTGTTCCTCATACCCTGATGTCAATAATAGCATTACACAATGATTTACTGTGGTTTTGCAACATAACCAGAACTGTATGGAGACATATGAAAAAGGAAATATTTTTGTTCATAATTGAATATTTATTATTATGAGTCCTCCAAAAAAAATCACAATCTGTGATTTCTGATTGCCAGAAGTAATAAAATTTTAGATCTACAAGAAAACTAATGGTTGTTTTGTCTAAATCTTTCATTTTATATCTCAAGAAAAGGAATTGCTGATTAAATTAGTTCCTAAAAGTTACAGTACTACTTAAGTGACAGGGTCAAGACTACAACAGAGGTCTTCCGACCCTCAGTTCTATGTGTTAATAGACACTGTTGGGTGAAATATTTTCATTACTTCTAATAGAAGAAAATTTTATAGACATTAATAGGACATGAAATAGTATAATAATACAATTAGTGGTTATCTTTAGAAAATAGCAGAATGTTTTGTATTGCATGCATTAGAAAACATTTTGACATATTTCATTAATATTCTTCAAATTTGACATTGGGTGACAAAACAAATTTTGATGAGATATTGAATAGTTAATGTAGTCATACTTTTAGCAGTGAAGGTGTTTGGAAAATAATATAATTGCCTCTAATTTCAGTTTTTATTTGTATGGTTATTGATAGGAGTAACTCCTGATTATATCCTGGATAAATGTTCATAGAATAGAAGAACAATGAAGAAAACCAAATATTGTGTCACTGTTTAAATAACTATTCCAAAGGTTAATTATTGAAATGTATGTTTCTACCTTAAAAGTTGAATTTATAATTCATAAATATATTTGCATTACACCTTATACTAAAAAAAGGCATATTTAACACTTTTATGTGTTCAAAGTTTAAGCAAATCACTTTCCTCAGTTAATAATTTGTGATTTTTTTTCTCCTTTATGTTGTTCATATTCTTCTTTCAAAGTCTTACCCTGATGCCTAATTGTGATCTGGAAGTAGCCCCACATTTCTCAGATGCTATGACAGCAAACCTAAGCTTTGCCATCTACCAAACTGGAAATTCTTTGGATGCAATGTTCCAGCCTAACTTGTAAGTTAGATAATCAGATAGACTATGTGAAGAGACAGACAAGATGTAAGAGTGACAAGGACAATGTGTGGTGTAGAGTGCTGGACTGATCACAGACTTATCCTTTCCAAGCTAAATGTCATCAAAAGTGCCGACCCCAAGGTAAAATGACTACCAGAAGAACTAAGGTCAACAAATTAGAGCCCTTCTTTGAGGGTGAACAGTTTGTTGCTAACTTGGAGGGAAAGTTGAGCCAACACATAGTTGGCAACAATGGAGCAGAAAAGGAGTGGGCAGCTTTCAGAGATTTGGTGTACAGCACTGCATTTGCTCATGTGTGTCAGAACACTCATAAACACCAAGACTGGTTTGATGAAAATGATAGGAAAATTCAGAAGCTGCTAAAAATAAGAACTCCACAGGATATACCAGCAGGATAATTCATCTACCTCTAAGAAGGCAGCATTTATTTCCATGAAAAGCTAAGTACAAGCAAAGCTTAGAGAGATGCAGGATTCCTGGCTCAGTATGAAGACAGATGAAATTCAGTTTTATGGTGATAGTAACAATCCAAAACACTTTTATGATCCCTTGAAAGCTATTTATGGACTAGAAACCTATAGTGTAACACAAATACTCAGTGCTGATGGAGCCACATTGATTAGTGATAAGGACATGATCTTTGAGAGATGGGTTGAACACTTCCATAGTGTTCTCAACAGACCATCATCAATCAATGCTAAGGCTATTAACTGTTTACATTAGGTTGAAGTCAATCCTTCCTTAGCTGAACTTCCAACTGAAGAAGAGGTTTTGAGGGCCATTAGGCTACTTTCATGTGGCAAAGCACCTGGTGCTGATTCTATTCCAGTTGAGACTTACAAGGTAGGAGGACAATTACTCTTACAAAAACTGACTGAATTTTTTGAGGTTAAATGGCAGGAGGAAGTTATCCCCCAGGAGTTCAAGGATGCCTCCATTGTCCATCTCTATAAAGGTAAAGAGAATAGATTGTCTTGTGACAATCACAGGGAGTCTCTCTCTTAGTCACTGCTGGCAAAATTCTTGCTAGAGTCCTCCTTAATAGACTGATCCTTCACCTGGAAGATGTTCATATACCTGAGAGCCAATGTGTCTTCAGAAAGGGCCGAGGAATAGTCGATATGGTGTATGCTGCCCAACAACTCCAAGAGTAATGCCAGGAGAAGAACAGAGATCTGTACACAACATTTGTAGATCTGATCAAGGCCGTTGACACTCTTAGTCATGAGGGCTTATGGAAAATTAGGTTAAAATTTGCCTGTCTGGAGAAGTTCATCAGTATTGTACTTCAATTTCATGATGGCATATTTGCCCGGGTTCTGGATAGTGGACAATGCTCTCGTGCCTTCCGCGTCACCAGTTGGGTGAAACTGGGCTGTGTGCTTGTTCCCACGCTTTTTAATATGATGTTTTCAACCATGTTGTCAAATACTTTCAATGAGGATGAACATGGCATCAAGGTCAGCTACTGCATTGATGGCAAGTTCTTCAATTTGAAAAGGCTACCAGCCAAGACCAAAGCGGAGGGAGTGATAGTGCATGATTTTCTGTTTGCAGATGATTGTGCACTCAGTGCAGCCTCTGTACCTGAGATGCAACAAATTATGGATTGATTCTCTGCTGCTTGTGCTACTTTTGGCCTAACAATTAACACCAAGAAAACACAGGTGCTCCATTAGCCACCACCACACCACCAAATGTGGAACCATTGATTACAACAAATGGAGGAGTTTTGAATGCTGTGGATAAGTTCACTTATCTTGGTAAAGGACTGTCCAGGGATGTACACATTGACAATGAGGTTGATGCACACAGTGCTAGAGCTAATTCAATGTGTGGGAGGCTCTGAAGAAAAGTTTGGGAGAGAAGAGGTATTAGACTAACTACCAAAGCGAAGCTCTACAGAGCTGTTGTGCTGACCTCATTGTTGTATGCCTGTGAAACATGGACAGTCCACCAGTACCATGCCAGGAAACTGAACTGCTATCATTTGAACTGTCTTAGGAAGATTCTGAGGATCACCTGGCAGGATAAGATACCAGACACTGAAGTCTTTGCTTGAGCTGAATTACCAAGCATTCAACTTGTGCTTCAGAGAGCACAACTCTGTTGGGCTGGCCACATTGTTTGAATGCAAAATGTACGTTTGCCAAAAAGACTATTTTATGGAGAACTCATATGGGGCAGGTGATCACATGGTGGTCAGAGGCAGCGATACGAGGACACTCTCAAGGTCTCTCTCACGAACTTTGGAATTGACTGTGCAACATGGGAGACACTACTGCAGGACCGCTCAGCATGGCATGCCCACATCAGAAAGGGTGTTGTACTCTATAAGCAAAACAGAATGGAGACAGCATAAAGTAAATGTAGGATGTGCAAATTTGGAGTATCCACTCCAAATATTTACATAGACTATCTGTGCCCAACCTGTGGTAGAGCATTCTGAGTTTGTATTGGTCTGATCAGTCACAGTCAGACACACTGAAACTTCACTTTATCATAGTGATGTCATTTTGGTCCTCTTTGAAAATGAAGGACAACAACCAACCAGCCTAACTAAATTCAACTCAACACCAGATTATCTACAAGATGATTTTAATAAATAATCAAGGTTGTCCATAAGTGAAATGACTTAACTTAAGAGATGGTGAGTTTCTCTTTATTTTTTATTTTTTTTTAGTGCCCCTTTCTTGTAAGACTTCAGTGAGAGACTGGATGGTCACTTATTGGGTATGCCATGGTGAAGATTCCTTCATGAAACATTGGGCTGATGGTCTCTGATGTTCCTTTTATCTTCAATTCAGTGATGAATTTTTATTAGAATTCTTGAAGAACTTCTACTAAAACATAAATGTGTTGCAACTTGTGGCTGTACAAACTGCATCCAGAACAGTGAAATTGCCCACATCATGGAAAATGTTGAAATACTGAAATATGCTTATTTGTGGAACAGACTTAAGCTATGTATGCACATGCATATTGCCATTATTTCTCCATCTTCATATTTATTTCATCTTGAAGAAAAGATTGAGTTAAATGCATCTTATTTATTTAATGGAATAAGGTCTGAGTCACATTAGCATTATATGACCATTTGAAAAAGACAAAGTGTTTTTAAATTATAATATTCATTGTCTATCAAGTAAATGCTCACATAATTACTGCAGTCTGTGACAGAAGTTTTGAGAAATTGTAGAATTTTTCTTAGGCAAGGTACAGGTTTTATGAGTTTTTTTGTTATCTTTTATTGGTACCCTAGATATACATGTTGTGGCTCTGGATCCCTACCATCTGTTCTCACGCCATACACATTTCCTTAGTCCCTTTGGTGCCTTTTATAATAAAGTAATTTAATTTCTTCACCATTCATAGTAAACAGTGTACAAAGTAATATTGGGACAGCTGAAGGAATGTTCTCAAAAGAAGAAAAAAGTTTGGGAGACTTGAAATAATAATATTGTCTGTCTAATTTGGGCAAATTAAATTATAATTACTTAGCAACTAAATTCGTTTTGATCAGAAATAGTCTTGACTAAATTTCATTTTAAATATTTTCAAAGTGCCTACTATGCACAAACTACTTGAGAAAGTTTGGATGAAGGATATCATAGAGTACAGGATTTGAAGAATACATTCTGGGATCTAGTTGTTTGGTAAATTTCCTCTTGTATTAATAGTAAAGCTTTAGGAAACAACAGTGCCTCTTCCATGTGTTTCCTATATGGAGTTTCTATCTGAGAAAATAGGCACTTAATCCCCAACCACTGTGAACTTTTATGTTACTAAAAGTCACCCACTTGGCATTTCATAAGATCTATTTCCATAAGTGAATAGATATTCTGTATATTTTACTACATTTTAATGTTTCTCATTGTACCATAGAGGCTACTTAAGGAGTCTACAATTAGACTTAATTTTTCATAGGGTTACTGAGATCCTTTTTTAAAAAAAATAATTCAATGGATTTCTACTTGATGTTTTTTTTGCTATGAAGTGATCTTTTTATATTGCAAGAACATATGTATATATGAATAAATACGATATATTAAGTATATAATATGTATATATATGTATACATATTTTATATTCACTGCATTAAGTAATTGCCACAACATGATGGAAAAAAGCTAAATTAAATGGGCAGAATGACCATAATACAAGCAATCTAGGAAAATAAAACATGCAAAGATATTTTATCCCTGGTACAAATAGTAAAATCATCTTTTGAAAAAAGGCTCCAAAAGCAGCATTAAAATCATACAAAAATCATTTTGAACTAAACATAATTATCTACAGAAGAGAGTAGACACCATAAAGAACCTTAAGATTTATGCTGCCAATATTCATTTCTCTTTGGCTTTTTCATTTGAAGATAGTTTCTAAAAGATACTTATTGCCATGGTATTCTTGGCATACTCAGGATGTCAAGAGAATAAGGACTGCTTCTTATTCTCCCAGTTTGGCTCAGTATAGCATGACTTTTTTCATCCTCCACTTTGTAGAAATGCACCTCTCCAATATGAATAGAAATGCTGTTAAAAGGCTTCTTGAATTTCCTGAATATGATAATTGAAAAGTATCACTATTTTAAAATGTTTTCTATTTGGAACATTCATATAATTGAACACTTGTTTTTCTTGGTATATAAAAAGACAAAATTTTACCTTCTCCAATTTAATGAAAGGGACTATGAAGATAATACTTTTAATCTTTTTGCGTGAATTCACCAAAAACACCATATGCTTGTATGTAAACACAACAAATTTCAAAATAGCTAAATTCATAATGGTTCATCACTATATTGAAGAAGAATGATGAGATTTTGGCCAAAGTAGACTGGAAGACCACCGGACGATTGCCCATGAGGTTACTGAGTGGTCATGAGCTGCATTGATGGAGGGAACATTTGAACCCAACAACTCACAAGATCAAGAATTAGAGGGAATCTTAGAAGCTAGAAAGAGAAAAAAAGCTTGCACTTGCACCATCATATTTATAGCAATACTTTTTGAAATATCAAAGAAAATAAGTAGATGCCTACTCATTGAATAATGGTGGCATATAAATGAAATATGAAGAAATTATCAGCATCACAAATGCAGGAAACATTGAAAGATTTACGTAATATGATGCAGAGTGAAGTAAGGAGAGAGAAAAATAACATACATAATAACTAAAGCAAACTTCAAAATAATTAAAGTGAATATTGCAAAATTATAAATAAGAATGACTCCAAAGAACAAATTTGAGAAGACACCTCCATCCCATGTATTTGTTAATGTGGGAGACTATGAGTGTAGTTAATTTTATATATTTCCAGATTTTTTTTGATATACTGATCAATTTTGTTTATTTTTCCTCTTTTTTCTTTAAAAAAAATATTGCTTTTTACCTGGAATGGCTTTTTGATAGAGTTATATTTGGAGAAATATTGGCAATTAAAATAAACCCAAATATTACAACAAAATTTATTTACAAAAATTTTAATCTTACTCATTTATTACAGTCTCTCAGGAAGAGATGTTCCTTTCCATTTATAAAGCCAGTTTCTCTACTTGTGCTCTTCATCCCTTCCCCATAAACCTGGACGCACCAATCTCTTTTTTTCATGTTTAGTTTCTCATGTATTTGTTCTTTTAGCAAATACAAAAGCATAGAGATGAGAGATAGAGGGTCAGATTTGAAGAGCAGAGAGATCTGTTTGAATGAATCTCAGTGAAGGATTAAGAGTAATTTTTATGAGTCTAGAAAAATATTTTGGAGTCAGATTTGGTAGAATTTTAAAGGGAGAACTTTTTTATCCTAGGAGAAAAATAAAGCTACTAGAGTTTGCTAGGTAGGGGATTCATATGGTCACATTGAAGCTACAGCAAACATTAGAAAGAATTAATAGGATGGACTAGACTTGGGAAAGTCTTGAGGCAGGAGGACCAATTAGGAATGGGTTGGAATAATTTAAGAGATAAATAATAAGAGCCTGAAATAAAATAGAAGCTGTATAGATGAAGAGAAGGGATTGGAAGTAAGAGATCTTGTGAATGCAGAAACAAGCTTTGACAACTGATTGGACATGTGAAACAGAAATAAAGGGATGTTTAATTTCTAGGCTATCACCACTGCACTGGTGAGTGTCTTCCCCTGAAAGGGCTCAAGAGGTGAAAGTAAGGTTGGTGATCTTGCACAGCCCTCCCTCACTCAAAACAAAGTCAAGTGCAAGTCAAGTCATCATCTGTCTGATGTCATGATCTTCTTTGAAAATGAAGGATTCTGTGAGTAGAATGAGCTGCCTGAGATGGGACTCAGGTAGCTACCTAATCCAGATCATACTTTCCCTTCTGTCTCCTCCTCCCCTTCCTTTGGGGTTTACTGACTAGATGTCCTTCCTTCCTTCCTTCCTTCCTTCCTTCCTTCCTTCCTTCCTTCCTTCCTTCCTTCCTTCCTTCCTTCCTTCCTTCCTTCCCTCTTCCCTTGTTGTTCCCCCAGACCTTAAACCCGGTACACTCTGAAATCCATAGACTGGACAACAGTGGATCCCTGCCCAAGCTCCACTTAATGGCTGGCTTAGAATGATTATCAATAGTAACAGTTTCTGTTTCCTTCCCAACTTGATTTAGTTATTTTTTCTTTCATTCATTAAAAGGGCCATTCCCTGACTAGTTCTTAAGAAGGCCTATTCACTCAATGGGCATTACCTCCCTCTAAGTGAGTACCTGGAACAGCCAGCCTAAGATGGTCAAGGTCTCATCCTGGGTCATCTCTAGACATCCTGATGAATATCTGGCCACTGGACCCAGATGACTCAGGAGAAGAAAGTGAGTTTGGTGACCTTGTACATCCCTCCCTCACTCAAAATAAAGTCAAGTGTAAGTCATTTCAACATTTCTCGGATGTCATGGTCTTCTTTGAAAATGAAGGATGAACACAACAACCTTGCCCTGAAACAATTCAGCTATAGTCTGTCTTGTATTATTGAATCTCTTGCCCCTTATCCTATCTTGGTCTGCTAAAGCATTAGCCTTGCTATTCTCTCACCATCCAACACTATCTTTGCTTCTATTGACAAACTGCTGAAGAGCACAGAAAAAAAAACCATGAAATTATTCAGGTGGATCCCCTACACATTCATGCTATATATTCTCAGTTGGGCAATCACAGGAGCAAGGTGATCATTTCACACTTCCCCAATCAATTCACTATCCCATTCACCATAGTGGCTTTTTAAACCTTTCATAATTCATCAAATAATATTTCTCAATCCAACATTTTAGCTGAGAATCATTCTTCATACTTGATTGAAAAATTAAGACCATTCTTCAAGAGCTTCCTATTCTCTTTGTCTTCTTATAAATCACTCAGATATCATTGACTGATTTGTCTTCCTTCACCTCTGTCACCCATGAAGAGGTAAACTTCTTCCCTGACAAAGTAAACTCCTTGTCCTGAACACCCAATCCCATTTCATCCCACTTCCCCAGCAGATTTCCCCTGCATCACCTCTCCTCTTTCATCAATCTAAATTTTCCTTGCTTAATATTTGCCTGTTTCCTACAATAATGTCATATCTTACACATACTTAAAACATCTCACTTATTCTTCTAGTCCCTCTTTCTTTCCTCCCTTTTATGGCTAAACTCTTTGAGAAAATCATCGCTGCTCTCTGCATTCATTTCCTTTCATCTTACACGATTCTTAACTCTTTAGTTCAAATTTGGAGTGCATTTATCTGAAATTGCTATCCTCAAAATTAACAATAATCTCTTACTCTTCAAATCAAAAGATTTTTTTTCAAAATTCTCCTCAGTTGTTGTTTTCTGCCTTTTTTCTCTTTTTTGCCTTTGACACTATCATCCTCTTTTCCTTAATATTCTCTTTCCTTTAAGTCTTGATGTTACTGTGCTTTCCCTTTTCCAATTCTACATTTCTAAGTGCACCTTCAAACTATCTTCTCTTGGATCTTAATCCATGCTGTACCCTTTTAATCATCAATATCCCATAAGGCTCCATCTGGGACCCTTTTATCTTCTCCCTCTGCATTACTTTGCTTGGTAATCTCATCAATTCCTATTAATTCAGTTAGCATCTCTGCGCAAATGATTTTCAGATCTGCTCATTCAGCATTAACCTCTCTTTCGATTTCTAGTCTCATGTCTTCATCTGCCTCTTGGTCATCTCAGACTATATACCCTATAGAAATCAGATTCAAAGTGTCTGAAACTGAAACTATTATATCTCCTGCCAAATTCTCCCCACTTAATAACTTTGCTTTTATTGTGAAGGATAAGGCACCACCATCTTCTTATTCACAAAAATTGCAACTTATGTATAATCCTCAAATCTTCCCTCTCTCTTCCTTTGTATACAATTTGTTTTGTTTAGTCCCATCTTTTATACATTAGCAACATCTCTTATATATGCCTCCTCCTCTCCTCTGGCATTTTCACCACTCTGGTGCAATGACCTCATCACTTCAGATTGGACTATCACTGTAGCTTCATAATCTTATCTCATTATATCTACCCATTTCCCATACTCATTCCACCTCCTTGCAATGTTTGTTCCACATAGAAATTTGTGTCACAAATAGAATATTCATACACTATTTGATGTTAAAAGTGGAGTGTCACACAAATGAAAAATATATCCTACTCGTATTGTTCAAAATCTCACCTAGCCCAAGTATCTATGGAAATATATTACATTCAAATGAGCAGAAGTTGAAATAGAGATTTTAACCATTCTAATGTCAGAAAAAAAGAACTGAATAAGTTATAGAGCATTACCTTGCAGAGAAAGAAATCTATGAGTAAAATGAATCTAGCTGGATTCTGTAATTCAAAAAATAATTTAAAGCTTTTATTATATAAATTATCCTGAAAACTGATACAGAAAGCACTGTCAATGCTTCTTTTTTAAGACATATATAGTTCTATTGCCTAAACCAGAGAAAAATATAGGAGAGAAAAATAGATTTAGATAAAAATAAAGAATAACTATGAATTCACACATTTAAAATAAAACTCTTGCCAAAACTGTACAACAATATATCCATTTTTTTGGCTTTATACCAGGAGTAAAAAGATGTTTCAATATTTGGAAAAGAGTTAACATAAAAATATTTTTAAAAAAACACACCCCAAGTCACTTAATTATAATTAAGAGATGCATGAAAGCCTGAAGCAAAGTATAATGCTCATTTATGTTAAAACAAAATAACAGAAAACCCCTCACAAAGCATGGGCATAAAAGGCTCTATATTCAATTTGATCAAAATTATATGTCTAAATCCAAAAAATTAGTATTATATGCAATGGGAAAATACTAAAATATTTCTCAATAAATTAGGTAGTAAAATAAGAGTTTGCCTCATACTTTATTATTTATGCAGACTATTATTTGTCATAATTCTAGAAAGGTTAGCAATAATAATAAGAAAAGAGAAAGAAATAAAAGACATAAACATAGGCAAAAAAAGAGACTAAAGTAAATCTATTTACTGATAATTTTATGGTTTACAAAGAAAACCCTGAGAATTAGCAAAGAAGCTGAAACATCTAATGGCTTAAGTAAAGCAGTAGTATACACAAAATAAAACTACAACAGTCACATTTCTACTTAGCTAAAAGAAAACCCAGGAAAATTAGTAGTAAAACAAATCCTAGTCCAAATAATTACAAACTGCTTAAAATATCCCTGAATCATTCTTTCAAGGCACACAAAAATCTTTCTACCAAATATAGCTAACACTAATAAATCTATTTTTTTTAACAAATAAAGATTGATTCTAATAACTATCACCCTGTGTGTCATTCCTATTTCATTCTAAGAGAATAGAGATTATATTACTTTTGTTCCACATCAGCAAAATTACCAAATTTTGTTTATTGACATAGACAAAACATCATAGAAATAATTTTGAACAATATTTGAGAATATCAAGGAAAATAAAGAAGAAAAGTAGGAAATATGTATATAGGGTGGTTGAAGCAGCAAGCATAAAACTACTTGTCATATGTGGCAGTGACCTTCACAGCTATTTAGTATTGTTCAAAAACATAGAAAAGTAAATAATGAAACAGAGTAGATGAAGACCTATTAGCAACATTTGAATTTAACAACTTGGTGCTTAATAAATCCAATAACTTATCTTAATTATGAAAGTTCTCTCAACTGGCAAAGAACTTTTGACTAAACTAGAAAGCAGTTTGCCAGAAAATAGTTTTAGATGATCTCATTGCTTAACATATTGCAACATTTTTTTAAAAAAGATATGCAGCTGGAATATTATAGATCACATTATACCACAATTAACACAAAGGCAGATGAGGCACAATTTACAAGCATGTCTAAGAGAATAATTGTTAACCAAACAAGATAGAGATGATTTCAAAAGACAAAACTGAACATTTAATTCCATAAATTCAGAAACTTATGGGTTAATAAATTCAACACAACTAAGAAGGCAACAATCAGTTAAGAAAAATTGCGTAAAATATTTTTTGGCAAATCTTTTATAAATAAGATATGTGAGGAAATAATACAAATACATAGCACTAAAAACCATTCCTTATAGCATGTGGTCAAAAGAATATGAACAGTTCTCTAAAAAAGAGTTGAAAGGTATTAGAACCATGTAAAAATTCTCTATATAATTCATGGCAAGACTAATGTAAATCAAAGCACCTATGAAGTCTTACTTCAAACCAAACAAAATGGAAAATAAATGACAACAGATGGGAATAATTAATGTTGGAGAACTGTGAAAAGGCAGGTATATTAACACACTATTCGTAGAGTTATGAATGGGTCTTGCCATTGTGGAATACAATATGGAATTATGGTAAGCATCTAGGTCATACAGTGATACAGTGCTACATATGGAGTCCAAAAAAGTTGAGTTCAAATTGTGACTCAAACAGCATATGACTCTAGGCAAGTTATTTAGTATATTTTAGATTAATGGAGGGAATGACAGAACCTATCTCACAGGATTTTTGAGACAGTCAAATGAGATATTTGTAAAGTGGTATGTAAAACTTAAAATGCTATATTAATGTGACCTCTTAAGTTACTAAATTATCCATACCATTTTGACCCAGGTACCCCATTGCTAGGAATTTGCTCCAAAGAAATCAAAGAAAGAAATATAGGACTGATATTCACTAACTTATTTATAGCAAAACATTACCTAGTAAAGAACTGGAGGTAAAATAAGTGTATCCATTGCTTGACAGGTGACTAATTTTTTTTGGGGGGGGGGGTTGAGTTCTATGAAATATTACCATGTCAGAAGATATAATGAAAAAGAAAATGACAGAGAGAAAATGATCACGTATATTTGAAGATATACATGAAAGGAGGCAAAATAAAATAAGAACTAAGAAAACAATATACACACCGATTATATATGTGCATATACCTATACATGTAATGTACAATGTAATGTAAATGTAAAGAATAACAGTAGGAAAAATGGAAACTGAATGCTGTGTAATTATAATGACCAAGTTTGAGCCTAAAAAGATTTATGTGAATGCATCCCACTCTCTGTTTAGAGGTCAAAGACTCAACATAAACTGTTAGACTTGATTCATTCTTTGGTTAGCTTTGTCCAAATTCTTTTAAAGTTTTCTTCTCTTTTTGCAAAACAATAATTTCTTTTATTTGAATACCTTTTTGATTAAGAGAGTAGGGAAATATGTATCGGGAAATGAAGGTAATGCAAAAACAAAATCAAAATCTACTTCTGATGCCTACTACCTATGTGACCTTAAACAAATCACTTAGCTTTCTTTGGCACTAATTTTCTCTTTTAAAAAATGTGAGGTTCATCTAGATGGCTTAAAAGATTTTTCCATCACCAAATCTATGAGCCATATAAAAAGAAAGAAGGTACAAGGTGAACTTGCTTCCCTCTTCCTCTAACTTCACTCCTTTAAGTGATTTAAGTTTTTGAGTATATGTTTATGTGTGTATATGTATTTGTGTGCGATTGAATTGTGTGAACAGATCATGTCAAATATTCTACAAGGTGTTACACAAGTTTTAATGTAACTTTAATCTATGTAAGTCTAAATAGTGCAAAACTGTCCTAAAACTTTTGGAACACCCTATGTTAAACAATTATAATTATCTAGAATTATAGGGGACAGGTAGGTGGCACAGTAGATAGAGTGCCAGGCCTGAAGTCTAGAAGACCAGATTCATAAGTTCAAATCTGGCCCCAGACACTTACTAGCTATGTGACCTGGGGAAAGTCACTCAGTCCTGTTTGCTTCAATTCCTACCTGTAAAATGAGCTAGAGAAAGAAATGGCATACCACTCCAGTATCTTCACCAAGAAAATCCCAAATGGGGTCACAAAGAGTCAGACATGACTAGAAAATGATTGAACAGCAGCAACAAATAATATAGTACTTTAAATAATTTTAAATATTATAAAGTTATTAGTGCTAACTGGAGAAGAACTTCAGATGTTACTTCAAGAACTGGAAAAACTGGGACTTCAGGCAAAATCTTAGTGAAACTCTGTCTACCTAAACTTAATACCAAAATGAGTAGGTTCTGGGATACAGTTCCTGATAGAGGACCAAGTTCATTCTTTCCTCATAGAATACGTTCTGGACATGCCTCCTTCTTACAAATCTTAAAATGTTATTCATGCCAAATATAGATTTAGTTAGAAAGTTGGAGACTCAGACCTCTGAACTGAGCTCTCTCTCTCTCTCCACTCTTAGATCCACAAGTAAATATCTTCTAGCCAAGAATTCTTTTGCCATGATCCAAATCATTCTTCCTCCATTTTTGATCATATTTGTAATGATAACCATGCTGCTGTTGCTGTAGCTGCTGCTGCTAATTGTGATAAAAATGATTCTAATATAAGGATGGTGATGACAATTATGATATTTACCATAACCATGGAATGGTGCATTTAGCATATGTTGGTATGTTTGAGATTCATAACAAACTCAATTAAATAGTCACTGAAAATCTTATTTATCTTCATTTCATAGATGAAGAAAATGAGACTGAGAAAGTGACCTTTCCATACCTACATAACTGATAAGTGCCAGAGACAGCTTTCAAGTCAAGGCATCCTGGTCATGATTCCAAAACACTTTCACATTAACTGATCTTTTGGGTTCATACTTCAATACCTCAGTATTCCTTGCTGGTATCCCTTAAAAACATTCTTGACTTCTGGTTCATTGACTTAATTTATGTGGCCTATGTCTGCATGCCATATGAGCTACCTATAATAATAGAGCTGAGATATATTATCAACTCCTACAACTACATATTGCACAGCCCTATGATTCTGGTCATAATGCTTTGACTTTTTATTTCTTGCTCTGTATCTGTATTATTTCTCTGTACTCTTATCGCACTGAAATCTCTAAGCCCTCAAATTTTTCATGTTCTATTCCAGTATCCCTATTCTGGACATACTTTGTGCCCTTAAAAATCTTGACAAAAATTAGTAGCAAACATTCATATACTGCTTTAAGATCTGCAAAGGACTATTTTCTCATTTTCTCCTCACAACAACCATGTGAGGTAGGTGAATTATTATCCCCACTTTTCAGATAAGGAAACTGAGGCAAACAGGTTAAGCAACTTGCCTAGATTCATACACAGAGTGTTTGAAACTGGAATTTAATCTGATTCCAAGTTCAGGGTTCTACCTGATGGATCAGTATATTGTTTTCATCCTTAATTCCCTTGAGTTGATTCAACAACAATTTGTTGGACATCTCTTAGGTATAAAGAACTTGATCTGAATATCCTTTAAGATCTCTAAACACTAAAGGTACTTTAGTATGTAGGAAGTATTTCCAGGCACTCAAGAGTGGTAAAGAAGGGACATTCTACTTTTGTGAATGTGAGATATTAAATGAAGACACTAAATTCCCTTAAAAATCGGAGGACTTACATCAAAAGGAGGAACTATGGAGGATGTGGTAGGGATACTTTTGTGTGAGGCTGGTCAGATCACATTCGAGTTTTGAATTAAGTTTGGGCTGACACATTTTTAGGAAGGTAATTCATAAAATAGAAGATATCTGAAGGAATATGACTAGAATAGCACTGATATGAAATATGAGGATTGGTGGAAAGTATTGGATATTTAATCTATAGAAGAGGAATCTAAAAAGATATATGAAAGTTCTCATCAATTACATGTAAGGCTATTAACTGAAAGAAGTATTACATTTGTTCTCCTTGGTCCTCAAGTTATAAGTAGCAGAATTTACTAGAAGTTGCAGAGGAGAAGATTTCATCTCAAAGTAATGAAAAAATTCTTAATAATTAAGTCAACAGAAATGGAAAGGATTACCTCAGGAAATATTGGAATCTTGTTCACTAGCGGACATCAAACAAAAGTTGGTTAAATATTATCCTGGTGATATTATTAAAAGGGTTTTCTGTAGGATATTGGATTAGAGTTCTCTTGTAACTCTGAGGTTCAGTGAGTACACAATTACTTGAAATGCTGGTCTCCTGAGACTCTGCCATTTAGATATATTTTGTCTGCCCAATTGAATATAAACTTCTTGAGGTCAGAGGTTTATCACTTTTGTCTTTATATGCCCAGTTGATTAGGATAGAGCCTACACAGAGTGATAATTTATAAATGCTTCCTTGATTAAATTATTTTTTCTCTCATGAACACTTGCCCATTTTATAATATTTTAGTGGCTTGTTCTAGCTTTAATCCCAGATTCCTTTCTCAGGTGATACACATTGGGTCACTGAAAGCAGATATAGATTTCTATTTGGTATTTAAAATATGGTGGGAAACATACTTAAACTATTATTTTCTTTTGTACTGGGAGAAGGAGGTTCTACTCAGATGTTTAGTAAAAGCAATAGGTAGGACCAATCATTTCCAGAAGTAACTTCCTGTTACTTTATTGAGACAAAAGCCTGAGACACACCCATCAATTAAATTTAAAAATCATTATTTAATACTTACTTGCATTCTGAGGTAGGATATGCACTAATGAATTAGGGAAGAGGGGCACTAAAAAAGTAGAGAGATATTTGCTGGGGCTCAGCTATGTAGCTATCAACTTACCCTTTGATGGCTGGAGTTTTTTTGTTTTTTGTTTTTGTTTTTTTTTTTAATAATAGAGGACAAAACTGCCTTAAAATCCAGCAAGATACTAGTGGTCAGGGATCCATCAGTATGATTTAGGTGGCAGATGAGAATAGAGTGGACAGAGTATGAATTTAGAGTCAGGACTACCTTAAATGCTTACCAGCCTTATGATTTTGGGCATGCAACTTAAATGAACCTGTTTTCCCATCTCTAAAATGGGAATAATAATAGCATTTACCACATGGAGTTGTGAACATCAAATAAAATTTTATATGCATATTTATATATGTACAAATATATGTTTGTATATCTATATCATCTATATCTCAAGAATTTTGTATTTGATTGTGCGACATGAGAGACACTGGCACAGGACTACTCTCAGCATGGTGTGCCCACATCAGAAAGAGTGCTGTGCTCCACGAGTCAAACAGAATGAAGACCAAACAAAGGAAATGTAGGATGTGAAAATTTGGAGAACTCACCCCTAATATTCACATGGACTATCTGTGCTCAAACTGTGGTAGAGCATTCTGAGCTCATATTGGTCTGATCAGCCACAGTTAGACACACTGAAACTTGACTCTATCATGGTAATGTCATTTTGGTCCTTTGGTCCTTTTCAAGAATGAAGGATAATAACCACCATGTGATGATCAAGCAAAATTGTCTGTGTGTGTGTGTGTGTGTGTGTGTGTGTGTGTGTGTGTGTAACCTTGGTTTTATAATACGCATTCACAAACACACATACACATATGTATAGGCTCTGTAGGCTCACTGAAGGGATCTGATCTAGTAGCATACTAGCCAGAAGGAATAACATACAAGTCTTCCTGTTGACAAATGATTTTGATTTCCTCAGCCAGTTTCTATTTTTTGAAATGTTTTTATTCCATGTAATTTGGGGACTAGGAGTATTTGCTACTGTGAAATCTATTTAAAAGTATTTTCTAGTTTTTGTAAATAAATATTATATCTGGTGATGGTTGTTACCAGTTTGAATTATAAAAATATGCTTTCTCTTGCAGTACATTAGTAGAGTTTCCCAGGGTATATTGAGGTGAGGACTTTATATGTTATATGATGATTTGCACTTCATTAGTTCATAAAAAAGTGAGTTTCTGGTGTTTAATTCTCACCATCAGGTCCCGTCTTGGTAAGCATTCTGTTAGTGGTAAGATTTTAGCTTTCAGTGATACTTTACACAGGTCCCACTGCTTTCCTTGCATAGTCTATATCCTTAAGGATAATTCTTCTGTAGAGTTTCTGGTGATGATACAGTCCCAGACTGCTATCCCAAAATGTTCTGTTTCCATCCAGTTGAAAATTATTACCATAAATTGTTTCCACAAGCAAAACTGTATTTCTGAGCCATTTATAAGATATTTCTTTGGCAACATATTATTACCTATGGAGGGCCTTTTCTTTCAATTCTTGGATCTTGTATTTTTCATAGACTTTTTCTAAATTTAAATTTTGATTATATTAGAAAAATATAATAGTATGTATCTGTTCTCAGACTTTACTGTTGCTTTGGTGAAGCGGAATCATTCCAAAAGTCTTGGAACATATTTTTTGACCTGTTTACTATGTAATCCAAGAACTTCTATCAATAGTTTCCCTCTTTTTGCCTTGGAAATATTTATCCCTTTGTAGCTACCTTAGGATGATGACTCCTACATGCTGTTAACATTATATAGTGTTCTATCAGAATGAGGCAGCTAGGCAGTACAGTGGATAGAGCACCAGACCTGAGTTTGAATCTGCCCTCAGACACTTACTAGGTATGTGACCCTGAGAAGTCACTTAACACTGTTTGGTTCAGTTTTCTTATCTGTAAAATGAGTCTGAGAATAAAATGTCAAACCATTTCAGTATCTTTGCCAAGAAAACCCCAAATGGGGTCATGAAGAGTCAGACATGACTGAAAAACTCAACCACAACAATAATAAAAGTCATCCCTACACTTTCCTTGGTCCATTATATTCCACTTTACAATTCTGAAAGTCTACATTGAGGTAGGCATTTCATAGATGTTAACTTGTTTTAATATATTCTTTTCACTCAGCTTTGATTCCAGGGTGGCAGTACATCTCAGCATATTCGATCTCAGTCATCTCTCTGATATTTTCATGCTTGATTTGTTTTGCATGATCAAGATATTTGTATGAGGCACCCATTGCCTCATTGTGATGTCTAGATTGAAGCTCAAAGTTTCCTCTCTATCTTTCCTTGATATACATGACAATGTTACATATATCAAGTCCAAATAATATTTTGATACCACATGAACGAATGTTTCATGAATTGAAGATGTTTAAATTTTTTTCTCTCTCATGGAGCCAAACAGTTTGATGCCATCCATTACAAATGCATCATAAAACATGTTGGCTTGATTCCTTCTTTAATTTGTAAGTGATAAATATATTTAGGATGAATGATAAATTTTAGGCTAAAAATAAGCCTCATAATCTTAAATTATCTGTCTCCAAAAATGTTAAATGATTTTTCTTGACCTTACTATGTTTGTGATATACTTTGAATAAAGAACAATTTTCTTTGTGGATATGAAATACTCTAGTGTATATTTTTGACTCTAATACATTTTTTATATTTGATGAATGCTAGTAAGTTGTGAGTAAGAAATGAGTCAAAGGTGCTGTGTTAATCAACAAACACTATATATGTTAGAGTGCTTCTAGGTAGTTTGTTCAATAATTATAGAATAAATAATTTGCTTGTAATACCTCTAGGACACTTTGGCATGAAATTTTTAATCCTCAGCCAATTATTTTTATTCTTGCAATCACTTATGGAATTTTAAACTATATGAGCTAGGACAGCTTTGGCCTATATTTGAAGGGATCATTGGTTTTCTAGTCTTTGCTAATAAATATGTAATGTTTCCCGTTAATAAAGAAGGGATCAGGTTTATAATTGAGAGGAAGCTGCTAATAATAATTCATATAACACTACATATATTTCAGTAAAATATTATGCATTTTTATATGACCTGTTGCATTCTAGTTTTTTAGAGAGGCTAGAATTTTAGTGCCTTCCCTTGATATATCTATTCTGGTATTCATTATACTAATGGTAAAGATTTTTATTTTTTATCCAACTTGTGATTTTGTTTTGTTGTTTTTATTTTGACCACACAGATGATCAAAAATTTTCTTCAAGAGTTCTTTCTTGCTCTTGATCCTGATTTTTCTTCTCCAAGCCTCTGTGGAAAAATAATCTTTTTTTTTCCTGTGAGGATTTTCCTTTATTTTCTGATTTTAAAAGGTAGGAATACAAAGGATTACACATTGTGAACATTTAGAGACCTCAAGGAACATTTAGTAGGAGCCTCTCATTTTAGAGAGAAGAAAGCTGAGGATAAGGAAGGGGGAAGTGACTAAATCAGGGTCACACAGTAAGGCAAAGGTAGCCAGCATTGGAGCAGACCTCTCAGGGGCCAGGAACAGGATTGATCAGGGGTTATAGTGAAATCTCTCAACCTCGGGATGGGGCCTGGATCAACACCTAGGAGGGTAGGGGGATGATAATCTCTGGTTTGGGGGCTGTCCGATCATCTGACTGGGAGTGATGTAGGCCCCTGGCCCCTGGAACTGTGTGGGTCTCAAATCAGGTGGGAGCTGACCACTGTCACAGCCAGAACTCTCCTAATTTTCTGAACTGAGTCCTGTCTCCAAGGGCTGTAAGCACTGTATACTATGAAATTGGGATAGCCCAGGGGGCCTTTGGGGTTCTGGTTTCAGAAAGATAATGCCAACTGCAAATGAAAGTCCAACTTCTCAGAGGTTTGTATTATCTGGGCATAATCTATATCTTTCTGAGCTGTGAAGTGCCAGCTGGAGCTCCTTGGGGAAATTTGGACCATTTCCTGATTGAGCAGATCAAGGGGGATTTCACCTGGGAGATCCAGAGAGGGTAGAAAGCTACACCATTTCACCAGCTGGAGGTAGATAGGGTCAAGCTCGGTCTGTATCTCATTTTTACAGATCATAGTCAGATCCTTTACTTCCATTTTGGCTGCTGGAAGGGTGGCAATTCCTCTGTGGTTGGTGATGGCAGTGCTGTTGGTGTTACCAGAGAGTGTTGAGTGTTGGGCCCCTTCTCTGTGAGGGCTGCTCCCCTCAATGATGGTAAGAGGCCCCCCCTCCCTCCCTCCCTCCCCCGCCCAGTCTCCCCCCACCAGTTCAGGATCAATGTGCGCTCAAGTCAATTACATATTAAAGTGACTTAGGTTAGGGTTCCATTCCTCACCACTACATCCCTCCCTGAGAGCAGGAGTTATTTCTTTGTATTTTGTCTTTACTCTCTTTTGCCTGAATGCTCTCGCCAATCAAGATACTTTAAGAAGTAGGGGCTTAACCAATGTTTGCTAAAGGAGTGAACATGTGGAATGCTGTGCCAGTGCTCTCCTAACTGGGACTCTCTAAACTAATGTTTGAGCACCTTTGGTGGGGGGATATAAGGATGTTGTTCAGTTATGGGAGGGACTGGATGGCTTTTGCTGTCCTTTCCAGCTACATAGACTAGGAACCCTGAGAATGAATGAAGGGAGGGAGGTGCTGACAGTGATTGACAGAAGCTCCTGAGGACTTCATAGAGTTATTCAACAGGTAGGAGTGGGGGAGTGGGGGAGAATGAGGAGATAGAGGAAAGGGAAAGGGAAGGGGGTGAATAGAGGGGTAGAAGAGGAGAGACAGACAGAAAGAGAGAGAGACAGAGAGAGAGAGTAGGGGAGAGAGAGAGAGAGAGAGAGACAGAGACAGAGAGAGAGAGAGAGAGAGAGAGAGAGAGAGACAGAGAGAGAGACAGAGAGACAGAGAGAGACAGAGAGAGACAGAGACAGGTGGGAGAAAGGGGAAAGAACGAGAGATAGGGAGAGAGAATGCAGGGTGAGAGCAAAAAACGGTCTTAAAAACACATCTTACCATGTCACTCTCCAGACCAATAAGATGCACTGACTCCTGTTACTTCCAAGATCAAAAATAAAATTCTACATTTGACATTTAAAACTCTTCCCAACCATTCTGACTTTTCCATTCTACTTATACTTTCATATATAAATGAAGGTAGAGTCAAGATGGCAGAGAAAAGGCAGGATGTCTGAACTCTTTTCCAAGTTCCTCTGAATAATTTTAAATAGTCACTCACATACATACACACACATGCACACACACATACACACACACACACACACACATGGAGTAGCAGAACCCACAAAAGGATGGAAAGACCACTTAGGTCAGAAGAAAATGTCTGTTGCACCAAGGTGAGAGTGAAACACAGTACAGTAGAGGTCATATAGGTGTAGACCAGGCCCAAGCAAATCAGGAGCAGTCCTTGGAAGTGACCGAATCAGAATCAGCAGTGGCAGCAGCTATTTCTAGATTTCTTAGCCCATAAATGTTATGGAGGCAGAACCCAGAAGAAAATAATAGGGATCTCTCTGCTGGCACTGGGAACAAGATTTCATTGCTTTGCCCACTCTTAGATCCAGGTCATGGTGCTGGATAGCAGTCCTAAGGCAAGGAAGAGAAGTAACTCAAAAGAACTTGAGACCTCAGTGGAACGAGGATCCTTTTCACAGTTGCAGGGCAGAAAAGAGTGCTTTTGGTCACTCATAGAGTAGAGGACAGGCTAGGAGAATAGAAAGTATAGCTCTACTTTATCATGCTACCTTAAAAGAACTGAGAAACATGTCTGAAAACAGCTGCACAAAACACCTGAAGATTGGGACAGTGTGCCCTCCACCCTGGAAGCAGGGCCCCACTTTAACATAGGGTTAAGAGTTAAAATGAGCAAACAGAAAAAAAAAAAAAAAAAAAAAAAAAAAAAAAGGTCTGACTGCAGAAAGTTACTATGGTGACAAGGAATATCAAGATATCTACTAAGAAGACAATGAAGTCAAAATCCCCACATCCAAAGTATCAAAGGAAAAATTTGAATTGGTGTCAGGAAATAGAAGAACTCAAAAAGGGTTTTAAAAATCAAGTCAGAGAGGTAGATCAAAAAAATTGGGAAGATAAATGAGAGTGATATGAGAAAAATCATGAAAAAAGAGTCAACATCTTGGTAAATTAGCTACAAAAAATACAGAGAAAACAACAACTAAAAAAATAAGAGGCCAAATGGTAAAAGAGGTACAAAAATTGAATGTGAAAAAGAATGGCTTGAAATGAATAATTGGCTAAATGGGAAAAGATATACAAAAATTCACTGAAGAGAAGAACTCCTTAAAAAAGAAGAATTGGTCAAATAGAAAAGGAGGTAATAAAGCTAACTGAAGAAAATGATTCTGTAAAAATTAGAACTAAGCAAGTGGAAGCTAATGACTTTATAAGACCTCAAAAAACAATAAAACAAAACCAAAAGAATGAAAAAAAATAGAAGACAATGTGAAATATCTCATTGGGAAAACAACTGACCTAGAAAATAGATCCAGAGGAGATAATTTAAAAAAAATGTTGGACAACCTGAAAGTCACCATAAAAAAAAGCCTAGACATCTTAACATCATAATTTCCCCCCACTTCATAGTATTTTTCCAATTATGCTTATATGTATATATTTACATGTGTATACATACATACATACATACATACATACATACAGATAGATAGATAGATAGATAGATAGATAGATAGATAGATAGATAGATAGTACTGGACATTCATTTTATGAGATTCTGAGTTCCAAAATTTTTCTCTCTCTCTCCCTACCCTTTTCTCTCTCCAGACAGTATAAATTATACATGTATAATCATATTAATCATATTTTCCATTGTGTGTGTTTGTCCTTCATTGCCAAAGAAGACCATGTCATCAGAGAAATAATGACATGACTTGTACCTGACTTTGTTTTGAGTGAGGGAGGGCTGTGCAGGTCGCCAGCCTCACTTCTCCTCCACAGCCATCTGAATCTAGTGACCAGATATTCATTAGGATGACTGGAGATGACTCAGGATGAAGCAATTGGGGAAAGTCACACAGCTAGTGAGTGTCAAGTGTCTGAGGTGAGATTTGAACTCAGGTCCTCCTGACTCCTGCACTGGTGCTCTATCCTCTGCACCACCTAGCTGCCCAATATTTCCCATTGTTCATATTGTGAAAGAAGAATCAGAATAAATAGGAACAACCACAAGGAAAAAAAAACATAAAAAGTCCAAAAAGAAGTGAAAATAGTATGCTTTGATCTGCATTCAGACTCCACAGTTCTTTCTCTGGCTGTGGACAGCATTTTCCATCATGAGTCTTTTGGAATTGACTTGGATCATTGTATTGCTAAGAGCTAAATCTGTCAAAGTTAATCATTGCACAATGCTGCTGTTAATGTACACAATGTTCTCTTGCTTCTGCTCTCTTCATTCAGTTCATGTAAGTCTTTCCAGATTTTTCTGAAATCTGCCTCTTCATCATTTCTTATAGCACAATAGTATTCCATTACATTTGTGTCACACAACATGTTCAGCTGTTCCCCTTTTGATGGGCATCTCCTCAATTTCCAATTCTTGGCCACCACAAAAAGAGCTGCTGTAAATATTTTTGAATATGTGGCTCCTTTTCCCTTCTTATCTCTTTGTGTTACAGACCTAGTAGTGGTCTTTCTGGATCAAAGGGTATCCACAGTTTGGTAGCCCTTTGGACATAGTTCAACATAGCTATCCAGAATGGGCAGATCTGTTCACAACTCCACTGAACAATGCATTAGTGTTCCAATTTTCCCACATTTTCTCCAACATTTATAATTTTCTTGTTTTTTCATGTTAGCAGATCTTATAGGTGTGAGGTGGTACCTCAGAGTTGTTCTGATTTGAATTTCTCTAATCAATAGTGATTTAGAGAATTTTTCACATGACCACAGATAACTTTAATTTCTTCATCTAAAAACTGCCTTTTTTCAAAAAAATCATCATTTATCAACTGAGGAATGAATTGTTATAAATTTGACACAGCTGTCTATATATTTTAAAAATGAATCCTTTATTAGAAACACTGACTGTAAAAATTGTTTCTCAGCTTTCTTCTTTCCTTCTTAGTTGCACTGGCTTTGTGAAAAACCTTTTTAATTTAATATAATCAAAATTATCCACTTTGCATTTCATAATGTTCTCTATCTCTTGTTTGGTAATAAATTCTTCCCTTCTCCATAGTTCTGATAGACATACTATTTCTTGCTTTCCTAATTGCATATTATTTCAACCTTTAAGTCTAAATCATATACTCATTTTGATGTTATCTTGGTATATAGTTTGAGATGTTGGTCTATGGTTAGTTTCTGCCATACTATTTTCCAGTTTTCCTGGCAGTTTTTGTCAAATACTGAGTTCTTATCCCAGAAGATGGAATCTTTGGGCTTGTCAGAGACATATTTTTTTCCTAGAAATTGTCAAATAAAACTGCTTTGATATTCTAGAACCAGAGGATAAAATAGAAAGCATTCACTGATCACCTGCTAAAAGAAATTCAAAAATGAAAATTCCCAGGAATATTACAGCCAAATTCTGCAGTTCCCAGGTCAAAGAGAAGATATTGCTTAGAGCCAAAAAAGAAATAATGCAAATATTGTGGAGCCACAGTCTCCACAAGATTTAACAGTTTCCACATTAAAGGTCTGGAGGGCTTGGAACATGATATTCTGGAGGGCAAAGGAACTCGGATTACGAACAAGAATCACCTACCCAGCCAAATTTAGTATAGTCCTTCAGGGGGGAAAATGGATATTCAATGAAATAGAGGACTTCCAAGCTTTTTTAATGAAAAGAATAGAAAATTTGACTTTTAAATATAAGACTAAAGGGAAATATAAAAAGGTAAATAGGAAAGGGAAATCATAAGGGACTTAATGAAGTTAAACTGTTTACATTCTCACATGGGAAGATGATACTTGTAACTCATAAGAACTTCCTCATTATTAGGGCAGTTAGGAGGAATACATATACACCCCCCCACACACAGACACACGTAGATAGAGGGCACAAGTGTTAGTTTTATGATGGAGTGATTTCTAAAAAAATAAAATTAAAGGGTGAGAAAGAAAAATAAAATGGGAGAAAAGTAAAGGGAGAGGTAGAATGTTGTAAATTTTCCCATATAAGTAGACCAACATAAAGCTTTTCAAGGTGGAGAAGAAGATGGGGGAGGTGGTGGGAAATGTGAACTTTACTCTCATCAAAACTGGCTCAAAGAGGGAATAACATACACACTCAATTGAGTATAGAAATCTATCTTATCCTGAAGGAAAGTAGAAAGAAGTAGATAGAAAGGAGAGTGGACTGGAGGAGATGGTAGTCAGAAGCAAAACACTTTTGAAGAGGGACAGGGTAAAAAGAGAAACAGTATAGAATAAGTGGGGAAATATCATAAAGGGAAATAGCAATCATAACTGTGAAAACATTTTTGAAGTAAGTTTCTCTGATAAAGGTTTCATTTCTCAAATTTGTAGAGAAATTTAAAAAAACGGCTCTTATAAAAATGAAAGCCATTGGCAGCAGTGGATCCGTTTTGGTGAGCAGTTGGCGTTGTGCAGGAGACGACTGTGGTTCCTTGTGGTCCAGCCTCTTCGCGGAGGAGAGGGAACAAGGTTAGGGTGAGAGAACGCTCTCGGTCCCGGGAACCGCGTGGCCTCAGTCTTTCAGGTGAAACGTGCGCAGTGGGAAATAATACCAAGCAAACAGCCAATAGTTCATCTTCAGAGGACGGGGAGTACGTCGTGGAGGTGTTAGATGGCTGTGTGATCAAGGGGCAAGTGGAACACCTATTCAAGTGGAAAGGCTTCTCTGAGGAACGTAATACCTGGGAGTCTGAAAAAAACCAGGATTGCCCTGAATTGATCTCAGAGTTTATGAAAAAGTACAAAAAGATGACGAAAGGTGAAAACAACAAGCCCCAGGAGAAGTCAGAAAGCACCAAGAGAAAATTAAGCTTTGCCAACAGTGCTGAAGAGATCAAATAGAGAGAGAGAGAGAGAGAGAGAGAGAGAGAGAGAGAGAGAGAGAGAGAGAGAGAGAGAGAGAGAGAGAGCGAGCGAGCGAGAGCGAGCAATGATATTGCTCAGGGCTTTGAGAGAGGACTGGAGCCAGAAAAGATCATCAGGGCCACAGATTCCCGTGGAGACTGAATGTTCCTAATGAAATGGAAAGACACTGATGAAGCCGACTTGGTCCTTGCAAAGGAAGCCAATGTAAAATGCCCACAGATTGTGACAGCATTTTATGAAGAGAGGCTGATGTGGCATGCATATCCTGAGGATCAGGAAAACAAAGAGAAAGAAACAGCGAAGGACTAAAGCAAGGGTGGCCTTTGTCATTTCTGTTTGTGTATGTAACACATTCATTTCCCCACTGCCTGTCCTTCCCTTTCCAGCCCCACTGCCCCTGTTCTAAATACATCCATAAAAACATGTGCTTATTACTGTGTTACACAGAAGAAATATTGGTATTGGTTCTCATAACATAAAAAAAAATAAGAGCCATTCTCCAATTGATAAATTATCAAAATATATGGACAGTTTTCAAGAAAGTAATCAAGGCTATCTATCTGAAGCTATATGAAAAATGATCTAAATCACTATTGATGGGAGAAATGCAAATTATAACAATTCTGACATACTACCTTATACCTATTAGACTGGATAATAGGACAGAACAGGAAAATGACAATTGCTGAAGGGGATGTAGGAAAACTGTGACATGAATGTGCTGTTGGAGGAGGTGTGAACTGATTCAACCACTGTGTAGAACAATTTGGAACTATGCCTAAAGACCCTTCTCCAAAAAACTCATGCATACCCTTTGACCTAGCATTAACACTACTAGGTCTGTATCCCAAAAGAGATAAATAATATAAAAAAGAACCTATATGCACAAAAAAATATTTATAGCTGCTTTTTTCTGGTGGCAAAGAATTGGAAATTGAAGGTATACCCATCAATTGGGGAATATCTCAACAAGTTGTGGGATATAATTGTGATAGAATACTATTGTGATATAAAAAAAGATGAGTAGGATGCTCTCAGAAAAACATGGGAAAACATACATGATCTGATGCAAAATGAAACAAGTAGAACCAAGACAGCATTGTACAAGTAACAGAAGTATTTTAAGATGATCACCTGTGAATGACTTAGCTATTCTCAGCAATACAGTGATCCAAAACAATTCTGAAAGACTTAAGATGAAGAATACCGTCCATCCACAGAGAAAGAATTGATGAAGTCTGAATACAAATTGAAGCATGCTTTTTAAAACCTTTTTTTGGAGAACTTTGTTATGTTTTCCAATATGATTAATACAGAAATATGATTTGCATGACTACACATGTATAACCTGTACCAGATTGCTTGCCTTCTTAATGAGGGGTCAGTGAAGGATGGAGAGAATTCAGAACTCAACATTTTAAAAACAAATCTTAAATGTTTTTGCATGTAATTGGAAAAAAATTATAAAGATAAACATTTTTTTAAAAAAATTATAACAAGTAATTTAGATTTCATGCTTTTTTATTTGAATAAAGGTTTGCACTATTCACTCAAAAAAAAGTAAATCTGATTCTGCATTGGATTTATTTTTGGATTTGTGATTTAAAGCAGGAATAAAGAGAAAGTACTTGTTCACACAAATATATGGTGGAAAATGTTAAGAGAATTTCATAAACTCTCTTGCTGAGACCTGAAAAATGAATTTTAAACTGTTTAGCCTCTTAATTGATAAAATAAATAATTGTAAACTGTATCTTTTTAAATTTTATACTAGTTAATGATTAATTCTAAGTGAAATAATAATGTTCTTAAAGTGAATTCCTCATATTGCTTCTTTTAATACTATATATGTATATATATTTATATATACATATAAATATATATATACACTAAGCTTTTAAAGAAAATAATTCTTTCAAATCTTATGTTCTTTTTACCTACCATGCACACTTTGGCTATACTCCTAGAGAAACTCTACTGCCTGACCAGTGTTACCAACCAGTTCATCTTAAAACCTGGCAAGTAGATGAATATTACCATGAGTGGAATAGAAGTTTGAGTTGGAAATTAGGCTACAATGGGAGACACTATAATGTGTATTTCTGCATATTATGTACAGTAATCCATGATATGCTTTCAATGTGTGTGCCCAAAAGTCATGGTTTTCAAACAACCTTATGTTTATGCTGAAAGAACACACATTTTCATAACATCTTGATCCTGTTTACAAAGCTGATGAGAGATAAAGAGCAATAGGAGAATGGGGAAACTTCTCTGATGCAGTGTACAGAATATAAATGAAGATAGGTACATACATTTGACCATCTCTGGAGAATCATTTATACTTTAATGGTGAACCCTTGTGGAGGTTTGGAAATAATTTGATAACAGGTTGAAAAACTGCAAGAACTTTTTGTACTTTTCCACAAGTGGTTGGAGTTTAATGTAATTGCTGCAGAAACACCAAAATTGTTGGACACATGATCATGTTTTTGAATCACTACAGAAACAAAATGGCAGTGATTCAAACATTCACATTCCTCTTGAAACTTGGGGTCATTAACATAACTGGATAAATATTTGCTGCTTAAAGTGCTATTAAATATTTTAACTCAAATTTCTTAGATGATCATTGTAAACTCCAAAGGGTTTACAAACCGCTGAATGAAAGCAATAGCTACAGAGCAGATTTTTTTCTTTTTTGTGTGTGTGTTGTAGACCTCATTGGCAGTATTGTGAATACTACAGACCTTTTTGAATAAATGTTTTTTAAATACTTAAGATAAAATGAAAAGGGTTCCTAAGAAAGACAATTAAATTAAAGTTGCATTTTCTCCCTTCCAAAGTCACACACACACACACACACACACACACACACACACACACACACACACTGTAATTTATCCATCTCTTTAAGAGTCTGTGGACCCCTGGGTTTACAAACACTGCTATATAACTTCCTTGTTGTGGTAGAATATAGAATTTCCTTTTGTTACAGATCACACACTAATAGACAAGGAGCCCTTACTCAGAAATTTATTTTTTGTAGTATTTTTCCTATTGAACTCATGAAAATTCAATTTTTCATCAAGAACGTCACAACTTATTTCACCACCAAGGAGTTTTTGGTAGATGATGGTAACTTAGTTTCCTGATGTCCTCTTTGACAATGTGGCAAGGCATCCCTCACACAACCGAGCACTTCCCAAGAGTCTCTGGCTTGACAACGTGCCCTAATGTCTCAGTAATTGTCTGAAATTTATGACGAGTCTACTTGAGTGAAATTGCTTGTTGTTATTAAAGTTGCTCTGCTCTGTTGAGTATCCTTCCAAGGGTAAAAATTTCTACACATTACTCCAACAGAGCTGTACAACAAATGTTTAAGTATTCAGTTAATTAACAAATTTTTGTTTCTAAGGAATGGTATCTAAATTATATATTTAATAATTTAAAAACTGATAGTCTTACACTTTATATGCACACACACACACACATATATATATACATGCATGTATGTATTATTAGACATTTTGAATGTAAGGATCATTTCAGATATTTCTTTACATGTCCTAATAGGAGTGGTGAGAAACTGTACATATTCAGTATGCAATTATTGTATTAACTGCTTAATTTTTAATTTTTCCCCACTGATTCTAAATAAG
Source organism: Notamacropus eugenii (assembly GCF_028372415.1). Taxonomy (NCBI): domain Eukaryota; kingdom Metazoa; phylum Chordata; class Mammalia; order Diprotodontia; family Macropodidae; genus Notamacropus; species Notamacropus eugenii. The sequence continues at coordinate 133,591,693 of NC_092875.1, read as the reverse complement.
TCACTTAACCTTTCTTTACTTCAATCTGCTTATATGTAAAATGGAAATAATATTCTAAGTCATTGTGAGGATAAAATTAGATAACATTTGTAAAGTACTCAGCAAATCTTAAAGTGCTATAAAAATGCTGGCTATTTAAAGACTCATTATTATATTATTTTCTTCTTAATATCCCTAGCTTCTTCCATTTCCTTCCTGTCTTTTCGTTCTTTTGCCATCATCCTGTTTAATTCCCTTCCACTTAGGGCTTTCTTTTGTCTACTTGTGCAGATTTCTTCCTTTCCTTTCACTATTGCTAGATTCACATCTCCCATGTCCTGTATTTTTGTAACTATTTCATGATGTAATTCTGTTAGAAGATACTTGTGTTATATCTCAGAGTTGTCAAGAAAATCTTTCAAATTCTCAATTTGCTCCAGACTCATCCTACCACAATAAAAATCTTCAAATGAATAGAAACATCAAAAGCTTTTACAGACATAGATGGAGTAAGTGAATCAGTTATATCTGCCATGATGCTTTTTTTTCCAGGCTAGTGGGAGTTTCACATAAAGAACAAAGTGAGTGAAAGATGTTTCCAAATATCTTAGAATTAGGTGTCGTTCTTTTCAGATAATAAAACCATCTGAGACCATCCTCCTCATCATTTCTTATAGCAAAAAAAATCCCATCAAAAATCATATGCCACAACTGATTCAGTCATTCCCTAATCAATGAGCATCTACTCTATTTCCAATTCTTTATTAACACACACAAAAAAAACATTGCTTTAAGTACTTTTATACATTCCTTTTATTTTGATCTCTTTGGGGTATAGACTTAGAAGTTCAATTTCTGCGTTAAAAGTATGCATTCAATCTCCATAGTTCCTTTTCCAGATGTGGATAGCATTTTCCATCATGGGTATTTTTGGGTTGTCTTGGATCCTTGCATGGCTGAGAAGAATTGACTATCAAAGTTAGCCACTGCAAAATGTTGCTGTTATTGAGTGCAGAATTTTTCTGGTTCTACTCACTTCACTCAGCATCAATTCATCCAAGTCTTTCCAGGATTTTCTGAAATCTGCCTGCTATTCATTACTTGTAGCACAATAGTATTCCATTACTTTCATATACCACAACTTGTTCAGTCATTCCCCAATTGATGGGCATCCCCTCAATTTCCATTTCTTGGTCACCACAAAAAGAGCTTCTATAAATATTTCCATGCATGTCGGTCCTTTCCTCTTGTTTGTAATCTCTTTGGAATACATACCTAGAAGTAGCATTGCTGGATCAAAGGGTATGCACAGTTTGATAGCCCTTTGGGTGTAATTTCAAATCACTCTTCAGAATGGTTGCATCTCTTAACAACTCCACCAAGAATTCAAGAATTCATTAGTGTTCCAATTTTCCCACATCTTTTTCAACATTTGTCATTTTCCTGTTTTGTCATATTAGCCAATCTGATAGGTGTGATGTAGTAGCTGAGAGTTGTTTTGATTTTCATTTCTCCAAACAATGGTGACTGCAGATAGCTTTATTTTTTTCATCTAAAACTACCTGTTCATGTCCTTTGACCACTTCTCAAATGGGGAATTACCTGTATTCTTGACTCAGTTTTCTATATCTTTTAGAAATGAGGCCTTTGTCAGAGACACTGACTGTTAGAAAAAGTGTTTCCCAGCTTCCTGCTTCCTTTCTAATCATGGTTGCATTGGTTTTATTTATGCAAAACCTTTTTAATTTAATGGAATCAAAATTATTCATTTTGCATTTTATAACTATCTCTATCTCTTATTTGGTCAAAAAATCTTCTATTCTCCATAAATCTGAAAGGTAAACTATTTCTTACTCCCCTACTTTGCTTAAAGTATCAGCTTTTATACCTATATTCTGTACCCATTTTGACTTGGTCTTTGTATGGGTTGTAATATGTTGGTCTATGCCTGCTTTCTGCCATTCTATTTTCCATTTTTCCCAGCAGTTTTTTTCAAATGGTAAATTTTTATCCCAGAAGCTGAAGTCTTTGGTTGTATCAAACAGTAGATTACCATAGCCAATGACGACTGTGTTTTGTGTACCTAACTGTAGCACCAATGTGATATTCACAAGACCTATGGAAGGTATGAATATGTAGCATAATTGTGAATCACATAATATAACAGACTGTCCACATGGCAGGCAGAACCAAAACATTTATTTAAGGACCAGAAAACCAAATCCCAACACCAGAAAGTCAAATCCATCATAGCAGCAAAGAAACCTATATACAATAACAATGCAGGAGCCTCCACCATCCCCAAGCCTTGCCCCAGCTGGGGCGTTCCCACAAATGAACATTCAAACTTGCTACCTGCTTCCTCAGCTCTAACTGCTGTGACTAACCTCCTCTCAGCTCTGCCCCACTCCTCCTGCTCCACCCCTTCCTGCTCTACTGTTCTGCAAGTTCATCCTACTACAGACTCATGTGACTCGAGCAGGTCACATGGGCCTATTAATGGATGGGAAAGATCTTCCTATTATACAAAAATACATTCAGCCCCAAGATCTTTTGTGTCCATTACATAGGTTAATGTGAATTTAGGGATAACTGGTGTCAACAGAACTTTACAAAAATATAACAGGGATAACATAAAATAAGCACATAAGACAATTTCTCAGGCTGGGGCTTGAGCAGAAGCACCCTATCATTCCCCCCTCAACCAAATGGGACCCCAAATCTTGGGGTAAGGGTTGAAATTCTCTTCTTTCATAGTTACTTCTTGCTGAGATTGGACTTGGAGCTGTCCCTGTCCCTAAGAGATTCCATTCCAGAGGTCAGTTCTTTAGCTGGCATCTGGTGCTTGGTCAACACCAGTTCCAGGCGGTGACACATCACAGTTGTGGACAGGGGTGACATCCAGTGGAACCAATCAGGCATCTGCAGGTGGAAGGTACTAAGCCTGTAGGAAACAAATCTATCAAACAAGTTTAACAGACAAAAAACCCAGAAAGAAAGAAGGAGACAATAACCAGAAGCAGGGTACGTATAAAGTCAGTCGTACATTTGGAGTCCATGAATCCACCATCAGAGCCTCATTCATGGTAGAATATATGAGTTAAGGGCACAATTTGGTAATCATCTCCTGAAACAGTTACAGTATTATCTTTCCTGTGTGCTATAACTTTCACAGCCTTTGAAACATTGTCTGGCTTCTGCTTTACACATACTTCAGCTTCCAATTTTATTTTACCAGTAGAACCAAATCAAACCCTCAGTTCCTTTGATAAGTATTTTGGAAGAAGGATCAATTTTCACAAGGAGTTTTGTTGCCCAATAACTATTGAACTATTGAACTATTCTGTCATTTTTACAAAACCATATGGGTTCCTCAACTAAATTTTGGAATGTCACAATAATATTTCCTCTGTAATTAGAATCTACTGTTCCAGCCACTACATATATTCCTCAAACCGCTAATCCTGATTTAGGTAATATCCATCTAAAATGATTTTTAGGGATAATCTTACATATTCCAGTGGAGAATTTTCTTATTTCTTTTCTATCCAACCAAAAGTCCTTGAAACAATGTAAAGCATATCCTGCCAAACCAGGTGTTCCTGGATAGTATTGGGACATCTTGCCTCACAGTCTAGTATTCAATATTTGGGATCACATGTGTTTGTTGTTTTCTAAATTTCACATTTGGGGTCATTATTCTGGCTAGAGGTGTATTTCTTTCTAATGGTCTATTAATCAAATCACATAAAGCAGTGAACAAGTTATCCTTTCAATGTTGGTACAAATTATTAGAACCTAACTTCCTTAACTGTTCAATTAACTCAGATGCTTGTGGATGATATGGAATATAATATGTTCATTCTATATTGTTTAACATCTCTTAATTCCATAACCTTTGAAATATGATCTATTGTCACTTTGAATCTACATTGGGTTTCCATAATATAGACTTATCTAGAGTTTTGCAGGTGTTTTCCTGGGTCTCATTCTTATACGGACAAGTAACTAGTATACCTGAATAGATATCAGCCCAAATACATATAAATTTGCATCCTTTATCTTGAAGTAAGGGTCCAGTATAATCTATTCACCAAATTTGGGCTGATACTTTCCCCCTTACTATCTCTCTAGTTACTACCCGAGGAATAGTTCCTTCTCCAGTTGACATTTATGACCTTCCTCTGCTACTTGGTCTCATAACGAATAAGAGATACTAATACCTCAGTCTTCTGCTCACTAGTGTGTGGCCTGGACCCCTAAAAGGCTGGGTGTTTGATGGACCCATTTTGCTAATACCAGATCACCAATTGATTTCAGAGTAGGGACAATATGTTGAGTAGCAATCTTTGCTACTCAATCACCATCTTCATTGTACTTACATTCTGGTGTGGTGAGGGCCATGGGAACATCTATATGAAAAAACTGACAAATTAGTAACCAAGAACATGTCCCATATACTTTCCAATAATTCTTTGACTTCGACTTGATTGCCATTAATATCCTAGTTTTGATTTTTCCACATGGGCATCCACATACGTAACCAATTTGCTGTTGCCCATGAATCTCTCTTAGGCCTTTATTCCATTGTATACCCCCAAATTTTATGGTTTGAGCTGGCTCTTGAATCTTTACAGGGTAAATTTCCCACCATTTGCTTTTCATATGCTCAATTAAAAGTGTCAAACTTTCCTCCACTTCTTCTCTCTCCCTCAGCTCTAACTGCTGTGACTAACTTTTGCTCAGCTTTGCTCCACCCTTCCTATTCCACCTGTTCTTGCTCAACTGATTCTTCAAGCTCCTCCCACCACAGACTCTTGTGACTCAGGCTTCCATGTGACTCAAGCAGGTCACATGGGCCTATTAATGGATGGGGAAGATCTTCCCATTATGCAAAAAATACATTAACAATACACTAACCTATTTCACTGATACACCATTCTATTTCTTAGCCAGTACCAAGAAGTTTTGATAATTTCTTCTTTATAATACAATTTAAAATCTGGTATAACTAGGCTACTTTCCCTACCATTTATTTTTACTAATTCCCTTGATATTCTGGAACTTTTGTTCTTTCAGATGAATTTTGGTGTTATTTTTCTAGCTCTATAAAATAAATTTTGGTAAATTAATTTAGGTAGAATTGTCATTTTTATTATATTAGCTCAGCCTACCCATGAGCATCTGATATTTTTCCAATTATTTAGATCTGACTTTATTTGTGTGAAAAGTGGTTTATAATTTGTTCATTTAGTTCCTAGGTTTGTCTTGACAAATATTTTGCAATGTCCACAGTAACTTTAAATGGAATTTCTCTTTCTGTCTCTTGCTAGTGGTCTCTGTTAGTAACATATAGAAATTCTGATAACTTATTTGGCTTTATGTAATTCCTGCAGTTCTGCTAAAGTTGCTTATTATTTCAAGTATCTTTTTTTTTTACTTGATTCTCTCAGTATACCTTTATATCATTGTGAAGACAGGCAAAGTAGACTCTTTTGCTCTTTTTATTTTAGTATAATTAAGTGCATCTAATTGACTAACGTGATTACAGAAAATCTTCCCTACCCATTAATGGGCCTGGGAAGATTTGTAGGAAGGCCCACACCTTTGGTAATGAGGCATTGGTTCTCAAAGATTGTGATGCCATCTGGCTCTAAAAAGTGAATAAGGACTCTGAGATGTGGTTTTACTTTGAGGGTCAGTTTTTGGATAAAGGTTTGTGTGCCAGATGAGACTCTGGGAAACTGCTAAGCAGCCCCCCCTGGACTTTGAAAATCCAGGTGTTAGTGCTTTCCTCTCTGGTAGCTATAGTCAGACAATTGCATCTGTCTGTTGATTTGTGATTTTTGTATCGCTTACTGTCAGACAGTTTGGAAGTACTGTCTGTTGATTTAGATTTCTCTGTATTTTCTCTGAAGTTCAGGGTGCTGACTTTTCCTGCTGAACTAAGTCAATGATACATGTGCTTGATTAAAGTGATTGTTGACCCCTCAAAAGTTGCCTTTCCTTTTAATAAAAAGCAGATCAAATAACCTGTGATAGCAGGTCCCCCTGTGTATGTCAGGGTGCATACTGATGCAATCTTCTGCAAAGAATTACTGTTTTGTTTCTTCTTTGCCTATTGTAATTCCTTTAATTTCTTTTTCTTCTCATTGCTAAAGCTAATATTTATATTACAATATTAAATAACAGTGGTGATAATGGACATCCTTGTTTCACTCCTGATCTTAATTGAAATGCTTCTAGCTTATATTCATTTCATGTAGTGCTTGCTGGTGGTTTTAGGTAGATGTTACTTATCATTTTAAATAAGACTCCATTCATTCCTAAGCCATCAATGAACTCCCTAGGAAAAAAAAATATCCAGGTCCTGATGAATTCGCAAGTGAATTCTATAAGACATTTAAAGAACAATTAATTCCAATACTATATAAATAATTTGGGAAAACTGGCAAAATAGGAGTGCTACCAAATTATTTTTATGATACAAATATGGTGCTGACATCTAAACCAGGAAGACCCAAAACAGAGAAAGAAAATTACAGGCCAATTTATTTAATGAATATAGATTCAAAAATTTTAAATAAAATATTAGCAAAGAGATTACAGTAGCTTATCTCAAAGATAATACACTATGACCAAGTAGGATTTATACTAGGAATGCGGGACTGGTTCAATATTAGAAAAAACTATCAGCATAATAGACCATGTCAACAACAATATTAACAGAAATGATATGATTATCTCGATACAGAACAAAAATTGACAAAATACACCCATTCCTATTAAAAACACTACAGAGTATAGGAATAAATGGAGTCTTCCTTTAAATGATAGGTAGCATCTATCTAAAACTATTAGCAAGCATTATTTGTAACGATGATAAGGTAGAAGCATTTCCAATAACATCTGGGGTGAAACAAGTATGCCTATTGTCACCAATGTTATTTAATATTGTTCTAGAAATGTCAGCTTTGGCTATTAGAGAAGAAAAAGAAATTGAAGATATTAGAATAGACAAAGAAGAAACAAAGTTATCAGTCTTTGCTGATGATATGACAGTATCCTTAAGAGAATCCTAGAGAATCAACTAAAAATTAGTGGAAATAATTAGCAACTTTAGCAAATTTGCAGGACATAAAATAAACTCACATAACTCATCTGTATTTCTACACGTTGCCAACTAAGCCCAGAAGCAAGGAAAAGGAGAAGTTTATTTTTAAATAATTGTAGACAACATAAAATACTCAGTAGTCCACCTACCAAGACAAACCCAGGAACGTTATGCACATGATTGCAAAACACTTTTCACAGAAATAAAGTCAGATCTAAACAATTGGAAAATATGAGTTGCTCATAAGTAGGCTAAACCAATGTAATGAAAATAATTCTACCTGAATTAATTTACTCGTTAAATACCATATCAAACTACCAAAACTATTTTATAAAATTAGAAAAAATAATAACAAAATTCATCTGGAAGAACAAAAAGTCAAGGGAATTAATGAAAAAAAAATGTGAAGTAATGGCCTAGCTGTAATACATCTCGAACTGTATTATAAAGTTGTAATCATCAAAACTACTCAGTACTTGTTAAGAAATAGAACATTAGATCAAAGTAATAGATTATGTCTACGGTACAGAGAAGTACATAACTCCCACAGTCATCTCTTTCTTTTACTCTTCCAGGAATTCTTGTTGGGTTTTGGTTCAATTAGCACTTTTCTTTGAGGTTTTCATTTTAGATGTTTTTGCTTTGTTGCTTTCTGAGTTTCTGTCTTGGTTTTACTTGCCATCATAGTAGCTTCTTTTGATCATGTTTTGTGTGTGTGTATGTGTGTGTGTGTGTGTGTGTGTGTGTGTGCTCATTTTAACATCATTTTTTAAATTTAGCAATTTATATTAAAGTTGAACTCTGCTCACCTGAGAGTGGGGAAGCACTTTCTCAATCTTCAGGCTTTTTTTTGTGCTGCTATTTTAAAAGCTAGTTCTGGGAGTATAGAAATTTTCCATGCTTCCAAGGTGATTTGATCTTAGAGAAGTGTTTTACTGGTTTCCTGGTCTGTACTCTAGTCTCTGACCAGGCAGGGTAACTGCTTCTATATGAATGCAAATACTAACTATCTTATTTCTGAAACTGTGATCAGATTGCCTATTCTCCTGAAGCCACAAGCACTAGAGCTTCTTTCTGCCCCAGAACTGTGACCAAGGCTCCTCCTCCCTTTTGACAGACCACAGGTTCCCTTTTCTATCACAGAACTGCAATCCATAACTGCATGTGGGCAATAGAGCTACCAATCAGTGCCATAGTGGGCAATATCAACCCCTGAGGGATAGATGATTCAGTGGAGAGGTATCCTTAGGTGTAGTTGTGGCCTGTTGAATAAAAATAAGTGGGCTGTGAAAGCATAAGGAAAGAAGAGAAGAGAATTTTGAAAAAAAAATGTTCCTACATGCTTCATCTCTTTTGTAACAGAGTTAAATTCGTATTTGATTACATTATTTTTCAAATAAACACACAAAATTCAAGTTACATCCAATCAGTGGATATGTCTGCTAATAGATCTTGAGAGGCAAGTGTTGGTAGGCACACATACCACACATTGTTGGAAAGTCCAGTATACATTAGGAATATGTGCATATAATGACTTGCTTACAATATAATACTATATGGTTATATAACATGATATTGTGCCATCAACCTTTCAACAGAGGAAAATTTCCACAAATTTACAACAAATTATTAAATTTTAGATGCATCATTTATACATACACACACACAGACACACACATATACATATATATATATATATACATATATATATATATATATATATGTAAATAGAGAGAGAGACAGACAGACAGAGAGCCAGAGAGAGACAGAGAAGAGAGGGAGAGAGAGAGAGAGAGAGAGAAATTATGTAAATTTCCAAAAATAAATTTCCAAGGTGCTGAGTGATTTTTTTTTTTTGAAAGGGGGCAGTAAGCCAAATAAGTTTAGGAACTTCTGCTATAAATTATCTTAGACTGAAAAAAAATCTCACTCTGATCTGTATTTTTTTTTTTTTTTGGGAGGGAGAGGGCTCTGCCACTCCAAAATTTGATTTGAGATATTATTTTAAAGTGGTTTGAAGGGGAATGTTGGGAGAGTTTGGTTGTATTGTTACCTCTAATCTTCCACATTGACTCTGCATCCCCATACAGATCTGTTTCTGAGCTGTATTTCTAGGAAGAAATATATTCTTTTTCCCTTCCTTAAAGGTACAGTTGCTTCCTTACAATGGCACATTGCATCTAGCTCATGTTTTTGATCCATCCCTTTCCTCCTCTACCCCTATTTCCTTCTAGATGGGGCACATTTGATTCAAGTTTTTTTTATTTTTTTTCTTATTTTGGTTCTCCTTAGGTATTTTTGATAATAGAATAATTTGTCTTATTCAGGATATTTAAAGTTACGGTAAACCTTGGCTTTCTCTGCCAAGAGCATCTCCTGAAGCATTTTTTATTGTTTCTTATTCAATCAAGGCTTGGGATGCATGAATAGATTTAAGCTGTCAGTGTGAGTGTTTCTCCCTCTAGCTGTGTTTTCTATCTTTACTTTAAAAGAGGAAGTTATAGTGAACTGATTAGTTTTTTGACAGTAATGATAACACTCAACATAAAAAATCCATCTTTCATGAATTTTCTTTTCACTGCACTCTGCCTAAATTCTTCTAATATCCTCTTTTTTGTAAAGGATAAAATTTAAATGGTACGGATCTTTCTTTCTTTTCCTTCCTTCCTTTTTTCCTTCCTTCCTTCCTTCCTTCCTTCCTTCCTTCCTTCCTTCCTTCCTTCCTTCCTTCCTTCCTTCCTTCCCTCTCTCTTTTTTCTCCGTCTCTCTCTTTCTCAGTCTGTCCCTTCCTTCCTTTCTGAAATTATGAGGCTTTTTATTATCGACATTCTTGCATCGTATGCTTTACAAGAACTTTGCTGAGTTAATGGATATGAATATTTTCATCATATTTTACCATAATTCCAAATATATTTTCAGAATGGTTCAATCAGCCATGCTCGATGAGCAGTATATTTAAACAAAAAAATATGAATTGTATTAGGATATTGTGTGTGTGTACGTATACATATATATGTGCACGTATACATACTCATGTACATATGTGGTAATATATTGATATATGAATATTATAATATATGGTAGTTTAATTGAAAACAGTGCTCACAGTCCTTTGATATACTTATTTCTATTAAAATCATGACAATTTGATTACCTTCTCTAGTTGTGCTCTACATGAGTACAGAAAGCAAGCTATTAACTTGAGATTTAATATGCCTTAAGGCAAATAGTTGAATTGGCATCTACTTTGCTTCATATGAATGTGAATTAGTATCTTAAAAGTTTTAGATATTTCATGAGTTTTAGTTATCTTTTAGTGTATCTTTTCCATTTAGTATATCTTTTCCCTTTTCAGTTTATTTTTCTTTAAGATTTAGAGATTGCAAGACCTAAGGCCCACGAGGTGTTACAAGGTGTAACTGATATCACATAACTAATTATTTACTGACTTACACTGTAACACAGACTTCCAGACTGACAATCTACTAATATTTCTAACCTCCCTACTGAAGCCCACTTCCCCCCAAAATTACCTAGATATGGTGACACATATCAGTAACTCCTGCCATCAAAGAGGCTGAGACAATAAGTATCTCTTGAAATGAGAAGTTCTGAGCTAGAGTATGCTAAGCCAGTAGAGTGTGTGCACTAAATTCAGCATCACTGCGGTGAGCCACTGGGAGGAGATGGGTCACCAGGTACCAAAGTGGCCAAGATAGGAAATGGAGAAAATCAAACCACCTTTTCTGACCTAAATTTATAGTCTAAAAGATATGGGACCCAATTTTTCTTTAAAGTTCACGTACTTTTCCTGTATAGATATTTGACAATATCTATACCCCACCCCAACAAAGCAGATCCTCTGGAAAAAAAAAAAAACAATTAAATAAAATCACCTAATGTCATGACTACAGCAATAGTATTTTCCCTACATTTCACTTTTTTTTAAAGTACTAAAAACAAGAACAAATTCCAGCTCTTCCTGCTTATTGCATTTGCACTCTTCCTAAATTGTGCAGTAATTTTGTAATGGTGGCTCTCAAATAACTGTAAAATCGGGGTTCAGTGTGTTTGTTTAAGTCAGCTACCATTTTCCAAACAACATCTCTGAATTTCAGTTAATCCTCATCAAGATAGACATGAGGCTTTAAGAATTTATTATGAAAATTAGCTCACAATTTTTAATAAAGCATTTTGAGTTTTTTGAAAGAAAACAAAATTTATTTATAGAATATTATTCTCTTACCCTCTAACTTGTGATTTTCACATCACCATCCCTGGCAAGGAATCAAGATATAGAACATTGTTCCCTCTGAAGAGTTACAGCTTTTGATTGTCAGTATAGAAGCTGGCCTTAAATCTTTTTATGACCACCTATCTTTAAATTGTTACCAGTAGCTTCTAAATATTTTCTTGTAAGGGATTCACTTTGGCATCCGACTATATTGTGTTGGCTCATCTTGACTTTTAAATCTAGATTTATTTCCTTTTGGGTTTCAAAGTCACTGGTTTTTTTCTTTTGCCTTAAATAATCTTGTTTCCCATCTTTCTTTAGCCTCTACAGTAATACCAAGATTCCTTCCAGGGGCCATATAGAATAGGGAAAAAGAGCTCTATGCTCAGAATCAGAAGACTTAGGTTTAAGCTCTCATTCTGTCACATATTAGCTGTGTGGCTTTGGGTAAGCCACTTAAATGCTAGCTATCATTCATCTTTCTGAGCCTCACAGAATCAGAGCTAAAAGTGACCTTGATGGATATGTAGTCCAAACTATATTCCCAGAAGAATCTTTACTAAAACACAGCGAACCAGTGGTTTGTCCAGTCTCTTTCAGAAGAACTCAAAAAAGGCAAATTTACTTCTCCTGAGGCAGCCCATTCTACTTTTGGATACCTCAGATTCCTAGGAGGCTTTTCCTGACATAGGCCTAAATTTACTTCTTTATAACATCCATTGTTCCTATTTCTGTTCTTTGGGACCAAAAAGAATATGTTTAGGTTTTTTTTTTTTCCTACAAGACAGACATTCTCCATTGTCTCATAAGTACAAAAGGGTTAATAATGATTTACGATACTTCAGAATTTTTTTGTAAAGATCAAATTAGTTTCATTACCTAAACTGCTTTGTAAAGTTTGAGACACTATTTAAATATCAGTTATTATTATACTGGCATTTTTCTAATACTTCCTTGCTTCTGTGCCAGGGGTATCCTTTGACCTTAATGACTTCTGTAAAATGATTTATAGAAGATCCTTGTGGATACAAAATCATATAGCTAAACATAACCCAGAGATTGCTGTTCATTTGGTGAGATCTAGAAAAAAATCAAGCCATTTTGTCTTTCTAAAATTTGTAGGTAATTTTGGCTTATATGAGGTTTCTATTAGTTTATTAATATCCTGATCAAACAGTAGTAGTTTCTTTAGTCTGGTTTATAACCTATCTATAAAGATTACTGATTATATTCATTTGCAAAAATTTGATGATGAAAATCAAATGAAGCTCCTTGAACTATGACAAGTTATTCTTGTTCTGCTTTGGTCAGCTAGAAAGCCTTTGGGATTTGGGGAAAATTAGAAAGGCTAGCCAAGGATCTGGAAAAATTGCAAGCTTCCATTTATCATTATGGGTTTAATAATTTCTTGAATATTATATTAAGTTTGGGTATTTAATAATTCATTCTCACTTCTCTCCTTTCCCTATCCCCTAATAAAAATTTTCCCATACTACTTGATACTATTCATTTTGAGCTGTCTAATTTAATTCCTTCTTTGACTATTGTTTTAGAGTAACAATTTTAATTACTCCTAATGGTAGTGTAATGTTCACTGGCATGTGTCTTCATGTATTCAGTGGCTCAAACTGGGTATAATAGATTTTCTTCCCTGCATCTGCATTATTTAAGAACAAATCAGAGGGGATTATGCTAATTTGCTGTTGGACTGGAGTGGGAGGAGAGAGTTCTTTATTTAAGTGTTGACAAGAGATGTAAATCTACGTGGAAAGCATAGCTGAAGGAGAAGACTGGGTAAACTCATTAAGTTCTGTTCTTTTAGCAAGTGTTCAACCTGTAGCTGAGATGTGAAGTTCTGAGAAAAGAGATGGCAAATGAAAGAAGTGGTAAGAAATGAGAGATTAGTGAAGTGACTAGGTAATCAAACTAAGCTCAGGGGTAGTTAGAATGAGCATACGTCCTGTAGAATAATAGACTAACAATTTCCTGGCCTTGGAAGTGGGCAACTACTACCTTGAACTGATGTGTGAAGAACATCATCTAATAATGATCTTGAGAATCAGAATCAGAATCTCAGATACAGTAGGGACCTTAGGGAATATCTGGTCTAGTCTGTACTTGAAGGAAAATCTTAATCATACTTGAAGGTCTAATAATGAGGTGGTATCCAACATGTGCCCTGAGTCAGAGACAGGAGATACTGCATGTGCCAGGTGGACCAAACCATCACCACCATCTCATGTGGTCATAGGTTTTGAACTGCAAGGGACCAAAAGTCATCAACTTCACACCAATCCTTTTGAGTTTGAATCTCAGAGAAATTTAGTGAATTGCCCAGAACCATAGATTTGATCTCACCTTCCTGAACCAAATTATATCAGTCTATTGCATCACCAACTATGAGACTTCAATGAAGTCTTAGGACTGTTTGCTGAGAACATCAGAAATAGCAGTACACACATTCCTGTCTCCCTGTCTCCAGATCAAAATCTACAGCAATATCAAGAATATCTAATAACTCTGCCTCCTCAGGAAGCACATGGAAAAGAACATTCTCACCATCAATATTCTTCGCATTGTCAAAAGGTTCCAGATCAGAAATGGATGTGGTTTTGTCAATGGAAATGAAACTAAAGAATAGGTATTGCATTTATGTTGTTATTATATCCTAAGGATCAGTGAACCTTTCCATCTTCCTTGCATATGAATTTCCTTATAGGTGTTGCCTCTAACTCTCCAAATGTGAGTTTTTTGACAGAAGGGAACATTTAATTTTTGTGTCTTTTTGGCAGTTCTTAGCATCAGGTAAGCATTTAATAAATATACTTTTCATTCATTTACTACCTCCCAGAAATAGTCCTTTCAACTGGGGGCAGCTCTAATTGCTTTGAGGTTTTTCCTTACATCAATTAGAAACTTATGTCTGCAATTTTTACCTCATGGTCTGAGTTCTGCCCTGTGGGAAGTGAAGAATAATAATAATCTTGTTAACATCAAAACTTTTCAAATATTTGAAATGGCATTCAATACTTGAATACTATCATATTATCTCTTCTCAGCTTTAAAAATCTGTTGGTCCTCCAGTGAATCCTTATATGGCAGAACTCAATGTCTTTTGCCATTTTGATGGCCCTTCTATGAAAGTTCTGAAGGAGGGGTTCTTTTTTTTTTATTTTTTTTATTTTTTTTAATGTTTAACAATCACTGCCATACAATTGCGATTTTATCCCTCCCCACCCACCCCCCACTACCTCCCTCCCTCCCCACGACTGCATACAATTCTGTATAGATTCTACATATACTTTCCTATTGAGTATATTTTCACTATAGTCATGCTATGTAGTCAGACTAAGATAAATGAAAGAAAGGAGGGGTTCTTAAGATGAAACCTATGAATTTGGGGAGATTTGGTAAATTATAAATAAAAACCATGTAGCTCAACCTTATTATTCTACAATGAAGCACTTTAGGATCTTATTGTTTATTTAGATCATAGACCACTTTGACAAACTAGTAATGCTTCTTGATGATTGTCAGATTAATGCTTCTAAAAACATTAAAAATAAAGTTACTAAGGAAAAATAATCATGCTGAAATAAATATCAAAATAGTATTCACCTCCTTAACTTCTTTGTTGTTTATTTTGTGGCTATATTTATTTAGTCCTGAGAAGTGGGGTTGAGGTCCTCCATTACTGTAGTTTTGCTATCTATTTCTTCCTATAGCTCTCTTATGTGGATGCTATACCACTTGATGCATATATGTTTAGTAGTGATATTACTTCATTGTCTACAGCAGGATTTATTTCCTTCCTTGTTTCTTCTCATTAGATTTATCTTGGTTTTGGCTTTGTCGGAGATCAGAATTGCTATCCCTGCTTTTCTTTCTTTCTGTTTTGTTTTGTTTTTTTTTTTTTACTGCACTTGAAGCATAATATATTCTACTGTAGGCTTTTATCTTTACTCTGTTATCCCTCTGTTTCAGATGTATTTCTTGTAAACCACATATTGTAGGTTTATGATTTTTAATTCACTCTATCTGTTTCCACTTTAAGGGAGAGTTCAGCCCATTCACATTCACAGGTATCATTACTATCTGTGCCTTTGTGTCTTTTTCTCCATCATATTCTCTCCCTGTTCATGTTTTTACTATTTCCTTTCTCCATTTCCCTCCTCATTAGAGTTTTGCTTTCTTCCATCTGCCATCTCTTCTATCAGCTCCTCCTTTTTTCATTTGCCTTCTTACTGAACTACGAATCCTGCATCTCTCTAAGCTTCACTTGTACTTTACTTTTGATAGAATTAAATGCTTCCATCTTAGAGATGGATAAACTATCCTGCTGATAAACCTTGTGAAGTCCATGCTTTTCTTTTAGTAGCTTCTGAATTTCCCCATCATCAATATTCTAAGCAAATGCAGTTCTGTACACCAAATCTTTGAATGCTGTCCACTCCTTTTCTGCACCACTATTTCCAACTATGTGTTGACACAACTTCCTCTCCAAGTTAGCAACAAACTGTTCCTGCTCAGATAAGAGCTCTAATTGGTTGACATTAATTCTTCTGGTAGTCATTTTGCCTTGAGGTCTATGCTTTTGTTGAATGCAAATATTTAGCTTGGAGTGGATAAGATTGTGATCAGTCCAGCACTGTGCCACACATTGCCATCATCACTTTCACATCATGTGTATCTCTTTTCTTTATAATCACGTTTGCTACGAGGATTCATTCACAAAATTTTATTGCATTTTAGGTAAATGAAAGACAGTGTTAGGGATGAGAAAGTCATAATACACAAGTCTTCAGTGGGAGGTGACTATTTTTTTCTGCTTCCAACTCCATTCCTCCCTAGGACTCCTTGCCAAGTCTGGTAGTCTGAGCTTACTCTAGTATTAAAGTCACCTAGAATTATAAGCTTGACTTCTTTTGGCATATTGATGATAAGGGTCCCCAGGTCTTCATAAGGCTTTATTTGACCTCATCTGGGTTCCTCATGGTGAAAGCACTGGCTCTTATGATGGTGGTATGGCATTTCTGCAAGTGGCAATCACATTGTTATGAGCTTGTTGGTCCCTAGCTTCTGGCTAGATTAGTTTTGACTACAAAACTAACACCAGCTTCATGGTGCTCCCCTTCACTGAGGGCAGCTAGGTGGTGCAGTGGATTGAGCACCAGTGCAGAAGTCAGGAAGACCTGAGTTCAATTCTTACCTTAGAAACTTGACACTCACTAGCTGTGTGACCTTGGGCAAGTCACTTAACCCCAGTTGCCTCATCCTGGGTCATCTCCAGTCATGCTGATGAATATCTGGTCACTGGATTCAGATGGCTCTGGAGGAGAAGTGAAGCTGGTGTCCTGCACAGCCTTCCCTCACTCAATACAAAGCCAAATGCAAGTCATGTCATTATTTCTCTGATGGCATGATCTTCGTCAGAAATGAAGGATGAATGCAGCCACTCCAGAAAAACATGTGTATTCTTTTTCCCGTGTGTTTTGTCCACAGGGTGGGATCCCCACCTGACATGATAATCATGCCAGAGTTGGGTAAGCACACAATTTTTAGGGCACATTTTCTAGCCCCTTCCACACACCAGAAAGTGAGCAGTACAGTCCTTAAGAGGCATCACAGACACCTGGGGTCTGCTGAATCCCACTTCTGCTTCTACAAGAAGATGGCCCTATGTTGTTGGCTGCTTGTGTGCAGGATTGTGACTACAGCTCCCAGTGTATCAGCACCTGCTGCTTCATTACTTACCTGTCATCACAGGACTTTGAGATAGGTAAAAGTGGTAAAAAGGTATTGGTGAGGTCTTTTGACTCTTGCATAAATTGGATTTAAGTGAGCACAGTTGCATGAAGTCATTGGTCTCACTCTCTTCTCCAGAATCATTACATTTTAGTAATAGGACAGATTTAAGATGACTGGTTGTAGCTCAAGATGCAGTAATTGACCTTGGCATCTTTGATATCTAATCAAGCTGTAAGCACTCCACAGCACCTGCTTGAACTACCTTTGTGACTGTTGGAACAAATTGTTTTCATTTGCCCATTCCACCAGAAGAAGTCTTTATATTCTTGTGGTAGACACCCCCATAATTCAATGATATGGTTGAGACCCCTTAGTTGCCCTCAACCTGGTTTAGCCAGTATGCCTAAACTGTTTACCAGGGTGTGGTCACAGAGCATTCTCCAGCTTCTCGGAGCCACGGGTTATAGTTAGGTGGAACAGGTAGATACCAAAGGCAGAAAGCAGACCTGAAAAGGGCTCAGCAGCCGTCACATAAGAGATATTAGTCTTCGTTGAACACACCTTACACCCCAATATACTATGCCCCATAAACACTGATAAATGTTAACATGTTCTCTTACCATTAACATGAAGTCTCCTTGAAGGCCAATATTGTTCTAATCATTTCTTCATAGCCCTAACATCTATCAAAGAGTCTGATAAATGGCCAATACCTAATAAAAGCTTTTTGCTTGATTGTTAGATTGATTCCTATAACAGTAAGCACTCTGACATACACTGGGCGGGGAGGGAGGAGGTTCTGCTATCCTAGATTCTTAGATCTGCATTTATGAAAGGAAAGGCAATTTTTGAGGGGTTAAAATTTTCCTTTAATTAAGCACATATATCACTCACCTAGTTCAGGGGAAAAAGTCAGCACCCTGAATTTCAGAGAAAATATAGAGAAATCAAAGATTAATAGACATGGCTTCCAACTGGCCATAATCAATACATATATCACAAATCAACAGACATATCCAGCTGTCTGACCATAGTTACCAGAGAGGGAAGCACCAGCATCTGGGTTTTCAAAGCCAGGGTGCTGCTTAGCGACTTCCCAGAGTCTCATCTGGCCAAATATTTCCTGTCAAGAAGCCCAAAATAGTATCATACTATATATATATATATATATATATATATATATATATATATATATATATATATATATATATATATATATATATACACCTCACCCTTGTAGTATTTATACATTTTTTAATAGCCAGAGGACATCATTACCCTTGAGAACAAGTGCCTCATTAACAAGAGGTCTGGGTCTTCCTGCAAATCTTCCCAGGCCCATAATGGGTGGGGAAGATCTTCTTTAATCACATTATTCAATCAGAGGCACTTTATACTAAAACAAAGACAGCAAAAGGTCCTATTTTACTTGCCATCATAATTCCTTCTCTTAATTCAGAATTTCTGTAATGGTGGAAGGGTGAGAATAGAATAGTTCTATAGAACAACCTCTTAGTAACAGTATTATACTTTATAATCTGATTTCTTGATAGAGATAATACTTGGTTGTAGTACGATTAAACTGCTTCATGAGGTGCATTAACTTTTTCAGGTTATTTAGCAAAAGTAGGAGTTGTAGTTTACTAAAGAGCCAAAAGATGTTCATTTGACTCTGAATGGTTAATAAAGATTTTTTAAGATCACAAAGATAATACTTGGTTAATTGATCATTCTCTTATGATAAATGGAAACCTGATCACCTAAAATATATCTACAATGAGTATTATAAGACCTTGTAGCCACAAATACCATTTAATCAATTACCTCTTCAAATTCTCAAAAACCTAAGACGTTTTTCAACCATATACTCTTATTTGAGTTTAAAGTACATTTATTCATTCAAACACTGAAAGAAAATTAATTATAAACCTAATATGTGAAAGATACTGGGTTAGGAATGGAGGGAACAATAAGAGCTTATGAGACAAATTAGGAAATGAAATAGACAAACGACTATAACACAAAATAATAGATATAAAATTAGATACAATATAGCATATTGTCTAGAATTCTGGCACAGGAGTCAAGAGTGCCCACCTCTGACAGATACTGTCTCCATAACCTTGGACAAGTCACTTAACCAATTAATGTCCTAGTGATCTCAGTAAGCCTTTAAATTGCAGGGAGAACACCAATATATGTTGAAAAAGGTCATTTCCCCATCCAGGAGTTCTCTGTGTCACATACCTGTGGTATAGCTATGTCTGTGAAATCCCAGGCTGTGATATTAATTCTGTTAATGATAGTTAAAGATCTTCCCACATATTAATGGACCTGCACATTTAGAAAAGTTTGATTAGGGGAGATTTTTTTTGTAGGAAGGCCCACACCTTTTGTTAATTTCTAGTGAGGTTCTCAAGGGTTCTGATACCCTCTGGCTCTGAAAGTATATATATACTCTGAGGTGAGGTTTTGTTTTGGGGCTTACTCAGTGGAACTGTTTGGCCAGATGAAACACCTGATAGTCACTAAAGAGCCCTCAACTCTGAAAATCCAGATGTTGGTGCTTCTCTCTCTGGTAACTACGTATGAATGCAATGGTCAAACAGCTGGATCTGTCTGTTGATCTGTAATGTATGTATTGCTTATTGTCAGACAAATGGAAACTGTCTGTTGGTCTTTATGTCTCTATATTATCTCTGAAGTTGAGGGTGCTGACTTTTCCCCCTGACATAAGTCAATGATATATGTGCTTGATTAAAGTAGATTGTTGACCCCTCAAAATTTGCTTTCCTTTTAGAAAAGCAGATCTGAGGACCTATACAGTAGGTTCTCCTGTGTATCTGGGGGTCCTCTACCCATAAAATAAATAGAAGCACACACATGATATACTGTATGAACAAGGGGATAGGAAAGGTTTATAAGACAGTAGCTAGGTGGATGAGGGAAGGCTTTGTGAAAGAGATGGAATTTCATCTATGCCTCTAATGATAAAAAAAAATTACAAGTATACATTTATAGCAGCCATTCTTAGATATATTCTTAGTTCCAATTCATATTGGGAGCTTATATCTCCAAAGCACATCTGCCTGCTATTTTTCTCAAGGTTCAAGAGATACAAATAACAAAGGTACTATTGATTATAACTCTCTCCACTGTATTTCCCTTTACAAATTTAGTAGTCAGACTTCAGTAGTTTTTACAAAAAGAATTTTGTTAATGTAGCATCTAAAGGACAATTGGTAGAAATATAAATATCTCAAAAGCTAAGGTTGTGATATCTGTCTTTCACACATAAAGTTCCTGGTGATTAAGCTCAAACTTGAAATGGAGTGGGACATAAATCTAGAAAACAAGTATAGCCAAGGGATACCTCTTGAATATTAGAAGAAATTTTCTCCCTTTATAGATTCCTCGTGGAGGAATTCATCACATTCTGCTGAGTTCCGGGCATCCATATGGGTTATGTTTATGGCCCATAGCTAGCACTTCTCTCTGACACTAAGGGTCATGATCCCAAAAGTTTATACCATCCTTCTGGGTCTGCCTTTCCTCTTCTGTCTGCAGGTGCCTCCTCTCTTGTAATCCACTACTACTCTAGCTGCCCCTTTTGCCACCTATCCACTCTGGTTGCTGATGGGACCTCTCATGGCTCTCAGGGCTTTTCCCAAATCACCTGGTTACCGGGCAAATTTATTAGTCTCTTCTCAGAATACTCATTAGACTAAGGTAAAGAAAAAAAAAATAAACACAAAAGAAACAAGATTATCATGCTCACTGGCAAGTGGGAAATAGAACAGTGGTTCATCACCCTCCCATGCAATTTACAGAAATCCTTCCATCACTTGCAATTAGATTGGAATAATACTGAGAGATTTGTGGGTTATCCTTTTGTATATAAACTCAGGTATACTTCAGCATGGACTGAGTCCACAGTTTCTCTACATCCACAGTTAATTAAAATATTTTTCATGGTCACACAGCACCATCCTTGCAATTTGGATGTATGACAGGAAACATAGTACCAATGTTCTCACCTGCTGGATTAGAGTGAGATAGGGAATATTCGGGCATGCTCTGTATAACCTTCCAAGAAGGGGAAATTTTAGCATGATCTAAAGAATGAACTCCAATTGGCCCGACCTCCCATGACTTAATTATATCAAGAGAAAGGAGGATATTTCTGATGGAAGGAGTAGCATCATAAAATGATACTATTTACACAAAGCACTTTAATGTGTGCTAGGTGCCTTATAAACCTTTGTCTCATTTTATCCTCACAACAACCCTGGGAGATAAGTGTAATTTTAAATAATTTTACATATGAAGAAACTGAGGCAGAGAGTAGTTAAATGACACCCTGCATCAAACAGCTAGTTGGTGTCTGAGGACAGATTTGAACTCAGATCTTCTTGACTTCAGGTCCAGCACTTCATCCATTGTCCCACCTAGCTGCCTCATAAAACATTGTTTTGGTTTGTTTTACACTGTAGCTTATGTTCCTGAATAGGTGGGAGATAAATAACTTTTATATTGTAAGATAATATATTTATGTAGCACTTTACCATTTTCAAGTACTTTACACAAATTATCGCATCTGTTTATCATAGCATCTCTGTGGGGAAAGACAAGCATTGTAAATATGATAACTACAATTTTACCCAGGAGGACATTAAAGTTCAGAAAAGTTAAATGATTTGCCTGATGTTATCCAGAGAACAAATCTTAGGGACAGGGAAGAAACTCAAAAATATCTTAGCTATTCCTGTATCCCCACTCTGATTTTTTTGCACCATTGTACTAGAGGGTCTTGTTATTTTTTTTTTTTTTTAAAGCTGATCAGGGTCTATACTTTTGTAGTATGATCAACCTCTTTTAAAGTCAGTAATTGCTTCCCTACAGTGAAGTTTCATCTGTAAAATGAACAATTGTGCTGGATTATCTCTAATGTGTGTTTCACCTCAAAGTCTATAATCCTGACTGATGGATCTGTGATCTCATCCATGTGGGTGCACTCTCAGTGCAGTACAGGTTGGAGGTTCATCCATTACTTTTCATTCTGTGCAATTCCCATTCATGACCTCCTATAAACCTACCTCAGGAGTCTCACTTCTTTGCTGAAAATTTTATTCTTCATCTCCTGCCATTACATAGATAGAAAAGAAGCACTTTATGCCTCACTCTTAGTAAATGACTTCCTTATGCCATTTCTTTAGTAATATAATATTTCCCTAATTTATCTGTTTATATACTCAGAATTTTATTTATTAGTTAACTTAAAGGGAATATTTTCATAACATATATTGCTGGAGTAAGGTTAATTAGGGAAATTATTGATTTTTTAGGCTGAGGCATCTCCCATAGAGCTGGACATGTGCTATATTATTTCAATAAGTTGAATATCCCTAAGCACAGGGACAGAGGACATGATGCCCCTAAATGCATGGGGCAATATCAGTCTAGCAAATCAGCTGCTGATCACCCCTGCTGCAATACTTGGAAGCTTTTATTTGATTATGCACCAGTTTCAAGCTTGTGTATGCCATTATACTGTGCAAGTAATTTCTGTACAGATTGTCATTTGTGTCCTCCTCAGGGAACCTAGACAGTAAGAGGCAGTTTAATAGCAGAATTCTAAGTTTGATGCAGCTCCCATGTATTCTTATGTGTTCTTTTGCAACCTCTCTCATCCCCTACTCCATCAATTTCTGCTTGAGCATCCCTGAGGAATTCCCCATCGAGTAGAAGCCATTTGTGTTACTATCAATAGTTCATGTTTAGAAACTTCTCTGGGATTTTTTACCTTTCTACATCTCATGTACCATTCATTGGGGAGCTTGGTATGGCTCAGGGGTAGAAGCTGAGACTGTGGATAGGGAAATGTACTCTTCAATCCTGTGTAAGACTTGGAGCCGGATGTAAAACATCAGGGATGCTCTCATTTCACTCTTTCCATAGCTCTATAGAAGCCAGCAGCTTATCCAGAATTAGAAAAGCAACAGATAAATGGGAAAACATTAAGTATGTTCTTGAATAAAAAGGAAAAAAAGGAATTTTTTAGCCCCAGTGCTGTAATTTTTATCTGCCATTACTCTTATATAAGGCATTTATTTGACCCTCACTTTCTTTATCTCTAAAATGAGAGTCAGAATATTTTACTTCACAGAGTTATTCTGAAAGTAAAATGAAATAGCACATAAATATTTAATTCCAAAGGTACCATGCAAAGATAAAATATTTTTTATAGACTCTATGACATTTTCAGGATGGTCAGCTTTTAAAAGTACGTCTGTGATTAGTCTTTGGAAGAACTTCATTATAAGGATAAAAGGTTTTTGTTTTTTTTATAAAGGTAGTCTCATAATCACTTGTGGGGTAGGAGCGAAAAGACGTCAGAATGAAACAAACCTAAAAATGAAAAATGTCTTCAGTAATACATTCACTTAAGATTCCTATATAGATCCACTCCATCCCTTTGAGAAATATTTGATCATTAGAATCCACCATCATTACCTGTGCAAGATGATGTGGTCTTCCAATCTTGCCTATTGCTTTCAGAGTGATTATCAATAGTAACTGTTGCTGTTTCCACCCAGCCTGATGTCTATGTTTTTCTTGACCTCATTAAAGGGGCCATTCCCTGGCTACTTCTTAAACAGGCCTAATTCAATGAATGGGCATTGCCTCACCCTAATTGAGTACCTGCAAAGACCTTGGCCTAAAGGGTACAAGGCTTCCCAGTAAATCCTGGGTGATCTCTAAACATTTTGATGAATATTTCGTCACTAAATTCAGATGGCTATGGAGGAGAAGTGAGGCTGGTGACCTGCACAGCCCTCCTTTACTCAAAACAAAGTCAAGTACAAATCAGTCATCATTTCTCTAATGGCGTGGTCTTCTTCAGCAATGAAGGAAAAACACAATTAGAATGTGATTCTTTGCCCAGGTGCATTTTAGAATTTGAGGCAGAACACTTCCTGGGTGCCACTACTCAAACACTTAAGCTTTCTTATAAAGGATGGCACCAGAAGAGTATAGTACTTATGGGAGGCATCACTGTATCAAGATAAGTATTCCCTTCACTTATGCCTATTGCATATAACAGTGAGATGCTGAAGCCAAAGAAATCACCATGCAAATTTAGTTTGCTTATTCTACAGGAAGGAAAATAATCATTTATTAAGTAGCTATGTTCTAAGCACTGTCTTAACTACTATGCAAATATCTTATTTGAGGTGATAACCTTACAACAACCCTGGAACATAGGCATGATTAATATTATTTCCATTTTACAGTTGAGGAAACCAAGGCAAACAAAAGTCTAGAGTCAGAGAGATCTGAGTTCAAATTTAGATTCAGATGGCTCTTCTGAATCTAGACTCAAGACATAATCCACTGTATCACCTAGTTGCCTCAGATAACATGAATTTAGTGACAACGTTCAGATTCAAATTCTTTGCAACTGACCAGTCAATTCCTCTACCTCTCTGATTATTGAAACTGCTTCTTCTCTTCTAATGTTGCTTTTCTACCATTTTCCCTCCATAGAAGGGAGGAGTGACCTAACATATTATTTGACTCTCAACCCCTAGGTTGAAAACTGTTTCTCAGCTGCAAAGACAAAGACTTTCTTTTGGGGGATCAGTGTGTTTAATGATATTGTTATTGCATAAAAATAATGATAATATTGTATAATAATAATGATAATGTTATTGTATAATATTAAATGCTATTATTAAATTAAAATTACATATTATTTAATGATCTATCTGACTGGTGCTTAGCAAATGTTTATTGACTGAGAAATTGGTAGAGAAATCTGGGAAATGGAAGCCTGAATTTAAAGGTCTGTTTTAATTCTTAGAACCATGCAAATGGTATCTTTACTCATCCAAGTGGTCACTGTGGTGGCGCCTCATGCCTGGAACTCCTAAATACTACCCTGGATTTATGTCATATTATTGATATGTCTTAATATTCATTCAAAAATTATAGCTCTTTAGCCCCCCACCAATGCAGTTTTTAGGTTCAGTAAACCAGAGAGCACATTAAGTCAAAGCAAAAGACAGATAATCTAACAAAATAAATGAAGAGACAATTCCCTTATCCATACAGTGACATACTCCCTTTTTGGTTACCCTATTCCCAATTGAGAAGGAGACACTTTACAGGGAACAGTAATTTCCAAGGACCTTGTGGAGAATCATATTGCCCAGAGAATGCACATGGATGAACACACACTAAGGAATATGTTTGTCCAAGTAAAATGCCCTATCAGTCATTAGACACTGAAATCATGGTTCATTATTCACATTAAGAGACTAGTTAACTGTTCCACTTTGGAACTTCCTCTAAGTCTTTGAGTTTTTGATGCTACCCTCTATGTGATTTTAGAATTGAACTGTTCTTTTATTGAATCACTTCAGGGTCTTTGACCCACTTCCCTGAGTCTGATCTAGGGAAGGCATACGTAATGGCAAGTAAAATAAGATCTTTAGTTGTTTTTGTTTTAGCATAATCAAGAAGTATAATGCTTCCATTTGAATGTGACTGAGGAGGATCTTTCCCACCCAAAGTTAGGCCTGGGAAGATTTGTAAGAAGGTCCAAGCTTTTTGTTAATGAGGCACTGGTTCTCAAGGGATGTGATGCCCTCTGGCTCTAAAAAGTGTATAAATACTCTGAGGGTGAGGTTTTACTTGGGGAGCTTAGTTTTGCTAAGAAGGTTTGAGTGTCAGAGAAGGACTCTGGGAAGCTGCTAAGGAGCCCCACTTTGAGAACCCAGATGTTGTGCTTCCTTTTCTGGTAATTATGGTCAGACATCTGTCTGTTGAATTATGATCAGACAGAGGAAGCTATGTCTGTTGATTACTTTGGTATTCAGGGTGTTGACTCCTCTGAACTAGGGGATATGATATATGTGCTTGACTAAAGAACTGATACATGGGCTTGATGAATGGTTGTTAACCTCTCAGAAACTGGCTTGCCTTTTATGAATGCAGATCTAAGAACGTGTGATAACAAGTCCCCTGGTATGTTGGGATTACTGATATAGCATACTGTTTTGTTCTTCCACACACCCAAGATATTACTGTAAATAGCATAGGGACAGATTCAAAGGTTTTCTTCGTTGATAACAAGATACTAGCTATATAAAAATGGCTGATTAGTTTGTCAGGTCATCTGGAATAGGATGTGCTGCCAAACAGAACTGAAAAACTTCATTTTGCTCCTTGAAGATTTCTATTAACAGTACCACATCTTAAGCCAAAATGGCTCTCAGCTTATAGAAATCATTGATGTATGCAACTGCTTGTATCTTTTCCTGGTATATAGGAAATACTGTTATAGCAATACTCCTTTTCCTTTGAGGGTATCTGCAAATTAACAGTAGCTCACCTTTTAACTTATCCATAGCAAATGGGTTCCTTTCTCCATTATCACAGTAGTTCAAACCTCAAATTACCAATTCTTACATGCCAAGAAAAACAACATAATAGAATTTATTGAAAAAGTTTTGATCTACATATTAAAAATTAACTCAAAATGACCAAGGAAGACTAATGTGCATTATCAGCGAAACAAAGCCAAGATAATGCATGGCAAAGTTATTTTAGCCTGTGGCACTGTTTGAACCACTATGATGACCTGTATACGGCTGTCCTCTAGCTGCATCATAAGATAAACAACTACTTCACATATTTTGCCACTGTTTCCCTACTCATTTGAAGGATATTATCCATCAGATCTTTTATACTTCTAGGAATTGGTGAGGGGAGACATTTTTAGTATTGAAAGGATTGGGAAAAAAAAAATTTTAGTGCTTATGTTACTCTCAGAGTCCTGTGATATTCACTAAAGGACTGCTTTAGAGACTAGGAAAGGTACTGTCAAGGACATAGCTGTCACTGACCTTGTAAGAATGAGCCATTACACACAGTCCTTAGATGTTCCCTACATTAGGTCAAAGGTTCAAAACAAGCAACACAGGAGAAAAGACACAGATTCAGAGAAGAGCCTATTAGGAAACTTTATACTTACCTCAAGGAAAAAAAAAAAAACTTTTATGAAGAGGTTTTATCTTTGCTTCCGTAAAGATAATTCATCAGCCATAGTTCCATTTTTAGAATAGTAGTCTAGAAGTCTCCCTGATATTATCTGCTTCCTACAGGAAGCCTAGAATGGGTCAGAGGTTGATGTTCTCATTAAGGTTATTGACAAGACTTTTTTTCTTCTTGTTCCCGTAACATTTTTTTCATTACCTTCCTAATGGTGTTAATATTAACTCTCAAAATAATGCAATTCATATTTATGGGAAATTTTTCAATTTCTAATGTACTTTTTTCACAACAACCCTAAGAGGTATATTGTTCATCTGTCATTATGAACATTTATTTAATGCAGATAGATGAAGTGATTTGTCCAAAAGCATTATGGTGATTCAGAAGCATAACTGATGCTGAAAGCCAAGTATTCCTGTTTTAAGTCCAGTACATAAAATTCAGTACAATAGCAGTAGGCAGAGCACCAAGGGCCAAAGCAAGTATCTTATCTCTGGCTATCCTCAGACAAATAATTTCACTGCCCTGGGTCTTACTTCCCTGATATACAATAATAAAGAACTCATTGTGCTAGATTCTTTCCAAGGCACCTTATAATTTAATCTATGATCTTATGATTATTCTATTAAAATTGCTGTTTATAAATCATTCACTTTTCATCTATTTGGACTCTATTATCACATCATCACCAC
The DNA here is from genome assembly GCF_028372415.1 of Notamacropus eugenii. Lineage (NCBI taxonomy): Eukaryota > Metazoa > Chordata > Mammalia > Diprotodontia > Macropodidae > Notamacropus > Notamacropus eugenii. Next base: position 133,563,867 of record NC_092875.1, on the reverse strand, counting down.
TACCATCATCTTTTTCTTTAAGGTTTGTGAAAATAAAAAACTTTACAAATTTTATCTCATTTGATCCTCACTAAAACCTGGGCAAGTAAGAGTTATTTTTATTCTCATATTACAAATGAGGAAATTTAGGCAAACTGAAGTTAAATAAATTGCCAAGAGTCACATAGCTAGTAAATGTATGAAGCCAAATTTACATTAATCTTTCAGGACTAGTTCTGTACTCGTTGATTCACCTACATGCCTCAATAGAATGTACCTTTTAATATCTTTTAGGCATTGGCTTTATTGAACAAATGAGAAATTGACCGATTGATAGTAAAGATGATAGGCACATACTTAGCAAAGACCCCTTTAATTTATTATGTGGAATTCATCCTAAACTACTCATGGGCTTCTATCATCAGGAGTTATTGGTTTTGTGGCTCTGTTTCTCATTTCCCATGCCATCATCTTTTGTTTCTTTAACAAACTGACAAAAACTTTTGAGCAAATCAAACATTGACTTTGTAAGCTCCTTTACCATCAGACTCTTTTTGATATTTCATACAATTTCAACTGCCAAAATTGTTTTAGGAAGAGAAAGCTCTTAAAAAGTATAGTTTGATGCCATGTGGTTCTGGATTATTATAAAGAAAAGTATTATTAAGTCCTGCAAGATACTGACACTATGCAATTTATTTCTGTTGCTAATTTTATGAAGATACATGATGATATAGGGGCTATTCAGAAAAACCTGATTTTCAACCAACCGTGCTTCACATAATTACTAACTACGTTACTTTGGGAAAGTCACTTAACTTCTTTCAGTCTCAATGTCATCATTTATAAAATCAGGGATAAGAATACCTATGTCAGAAGAATATTATGAGGATCAAATTAAATAACGTATAGAAAGTTCCTTCAAGTGTCATATAGACACTTACATGATGTCATATATTAGGTATAGAAATAACATTATTAATGACCATTGCTATTTCCACTCTAATTAGTATTTCTACTCTAATTACTCCCACCACCACCACCATTACTACTACTACTATTGCCACTGTTGCTGCTGCTGCGGCTACTACTACTCCTACTAATATAACTATTATATTATATATTTGTTTTACTCTCAGGGCCCTGTGAAATTTGATACTGTTATGCTTTAGAGACAAGAAAAGGGTACTGTCAAGGTCTTACTGACCTTGTGATGCAGAGTCATTAATCACCAAGCTCTTAAATTTTCCAGATGTCTAAGATCACTATTACACTCTGCAGAGTTTTGAAAGAAGCAAATATTTAGAAGAGTTGCTAGAAAGATGAGAATGGAATGGCCTATGAAATGGAATGAAGGCAGGAGACTGGATGTATACTATAAAGTACTTCCATTTTGGCTAGAATATAGAATATATGAAGGAGAGCATTCATTCCCACAATAATACTGAATCACAAATTAGAAGTTCGGGGACGAGTAGCAAAAGAACTTTTTAATTTCTTTGTAAAAACTTGAAACATACAAAACTTTCTCCCTTATCTGAATAGTTGATATATTAGGCATAATAACCTCCTACATACAACAGAGAAAAGTTGATTCCATATGGACGTAGCTGAAATGACCGTCAATCTATACATTTCGTACATGTTAGACATGATATCCTAAAATGTAATACACATAGACAATTTCCAGTTAAAATTTGACATTGTGACTGGTCTTATGTAAATGATCTTTGACCATGTAAAGACACTTGTATATTTCTATGACATGTTTTAGTTACAAGGATTATACACTATTTTCCATTAGTTCATTTACTTAACTTCAACTCCAACAATATGCCTTTCCCAAATAGGATACACTGATCACCTGAAATCTCATCACTGGGAAGAACAGCTCAAACTTATTGCTAAAATAACACTATATTTCCCCCAAAGCCTTCCTTTGGAGAGGGCTCACAAACTAACTCCATTTTAATATCAGCTGCTCTGCTTGCATTTGGCTCTAGGGAATAATATGCCTCAGAGGTAGGAATCCACAGATGATCCTTCATTGTGGTATTCCTCCATTACGTTTTCTGCTTATTGAGGGCAAGAACTTTCTCACTTTCTTATTTGTATCCCTAGCCTAGAAGCTGACATGCATATAGTAGGAACCTGATAATGTTTTATTGAAAAATGTTAGAAAAGATTAAAAAAGATTACCTGCTGTTATGATGATCTTATCTCTGCAGATTTTTGCTAAATCTATATATCCAGCCTTAGTTCTTCTGCAGAGTACCATACTTTTAAGTTTTTAAAAATAATATTTATTATCTCCCAATTACATGTAAAACAATTTTAAACATCCATTGTTTATAATTTTTTAAGTTTTGAGTTCCACATTCTATTTCTCTTTTCTTTTCCTCCACCCTTTGTGAGATAATAAGCAATTTGATAGGGATTATACATTATAAATGACTGGACCTAGATGAGAGGAGAGGAGTGAGGCTGATGACTTTGCTCATCCCTGCCTTCACTTAAATCCAATTCATTTGTAAATCAAGACATCACTCTTCTGATATCATTGGTCCTCTTTGAGAAGGAAGGAGCAACAACAACATGTAAAATATTTCTACAGTCATTTTGTGGAAGAAAATTCAAACAACAAAGAAAAAAGAAAGTAAAAGTAGCATGCATTTGTCTGTGTTCAGAGACCATCAGTTATCTAGAGGCTGATAGCATTTTTTATTATAAGTCCTTTGGGCTTCTCCCGGATCACTGTGTTGCTGAGAATAGCTAAGTCATTCATAGTTATTCATTGTGCAATAGTCCTGTTACTGTGTATTCTGCTTACTTTACTCTGTATCAGTTCATTTAGGTCTTGCCATGTTTTTCTGAAATCATTCTAGAGTACCAATCTTCATCATCAACTTCCTTATGGACATCTCAGGTGTTTCAGAGGCATCTCAAAATCAACATGTTCAGAATAAAACTAACTCCTTGGAAACGTTCCCCAGTTCCCAGTTTCCCCAGTCCCCAACTTTACCATCATCCTTGTAACTTTGGTTTTATTTTTGAATTTTCACCCACACTCAACAAACAGATATATTTACACACATGTACATATACATTTACATATGTATATATTTATATGTGTGTATGCATATATATACATGCATGTATATGTATATATATATGTGCGTGTATGTGTATGCATACATGTATGTATGTATAATCAGGTAAGACTCCTGTAGGGCAGGGGGAAGAGAGAAAAAGATGAGCCTTGTATGTCTTGCCTGCATCTCTCATATTTCCCTTTCTTTTCACTCAAAAAGCTACCACTATATTATAAGCCCTCCTATAACGAGTAAAGTTCAGGTTTGAACACTCTAATTAATAAACTCTAGTGACTTCTATTAAATCCAGGATCAAATATAAAACGGTTTGATTGTCATTTAAAGCCTCTTGCTACCTGACTCCTTCCTACATTTCAAAATTATATGATTGTCATTTAGGGCTCCTAATTACCTATTTCCCATGTTTCCAGTCATCTTATACTTTATTTCCCTCCATATACTTTAAAATTGAAGTACACTAGCCTGCTTCTGGTGATTCTAATACAACACTCAATTTCTTGTTCTGCATCTGTTGACAGTTGTCCTATGATTGGTAGATTCTTTCTTCCTTACCATCCTCTTTTAGTTTCACTGTCTTTCTTCAAGACAGATCATTTCTTAAGTTCTACAATGACCTTTCCTGGCCTTCCAAAAGACTTATATAAGTCTTTTATACTAGTAGTTGTTTATAGTCCTTTTTCTTCCAGTACAATGTCTGTTGCCTGAAGGTAAGGTCAGTGTTTTTTCTTTTCTTTGTGTCTTCAACATTTAGACTAGTGCCCAAAACATGGTATCCCCAAGTACTTAATAAATGCATATTGAGTGACAGTCTAAACATGAATTCTCTCTGTCTCTCTCTGTGTCTCAGCAATGGTAATTTAAATGGGAAGATCTTTCCCATTCATTAATAGGCCCATGTGACTTGCCTGGGTCACATGAAAACCTGAGTCACATGAGTCTAAGTCACATGGAATCTGTGGTGGGAGGAGTTTGCTGAATGAGTCGAACAGGAAGAGTATAACTGGAAGAAGCAGAGACAGAACAGAGCTGAAAGAAAACTGGTCAGAGTTTAGTCAGAGCTAGGAAGGATGTAAGCAAGCAAGCACCTGGCTAGATTGAGTGAAAGAGTTGTTTGTGACTTTGTTTAAGAGAATCTGCTTGTGATTTGTTTAATGGAGATGATTTGTGGGAGGTCTAATGAGGGAAGACTTGGGGATGTTGTTGTCCTCTGCATTGTTATTGTATATAGATTATGATGGATTTGGTTTTCTGCTGTCTGAATAAATGTGTTGGTTTTCTCTTCCATGTGGAGAGTGTGTTGTATTTGGAGATTCAGAATTGCACCAGGATATTCATGGCCATGGGAGGTACTGTGAATATTGCATTGGCACTACAAATGGTGATGAGGATGGGATCATGAAATATCAGACCTCTATTTGGAGGCAGGATGGCTTTGGAGGAAGAAATGGATGTACCAAGGTGGGAGGATTTGCCTTATTTGTCTGTAGCAAGAGAATGGGTATTCCAACTAATGAACTACATAAAATGTATCAAGGCAAGAGGTTTGATATTAGGCTGAGCAAGTAGATGAGATCTGTCCTTAACAATCCATCTGAAAAATTGTATTCAAGTTCTACACACCAGATCCCAGCTTAAATTAAAGAAAATATACCTCTAGTAAGAATGATGACCCCCAAACTACAAATTAGAAAACAGTAAACAACAGTGAATGAGGCTATGATAGTGGGTTCATGGACTCCAGAAGCATGACTTGACCCTATCTACCCTGCTTCTGATTATTGTCTGTTTGTTTCTTTTTGTCTTTTCACCTCATTTGTCAGATTTGTTTTCTGCAGACTCTGTACCTTCCACCTGAAAATGCCTGATTTCTAAAGTCAAATTTCATACCCTGTCCATGACCATGATGTGTCACCCCTGGACCTGTCTTTGACCAAGTTCCAGATGCCTGCTAAAGAACTGATCTCTCCAATGACACCTCTTGGGGCTAGGACAGCTCTATGTTCAATCTCAGCAAGAAGTAGCTATGGAAGAAGAGACCTTTGTCCTTTACTCCAAGATTATGGGCTCCATTCATTCAAGGAGGGAGTGATGAGATGCGTGTGCTCAATCCCCAGCCTAAGTTTTTGTTTTATATGCTTATTTGATGTTATATTGTTGTAAAGATCTACTTACACCAGTTGCCTAAGATATTGTTTTATATGTTTATTTTCTGTTATCTCTGGCAAAGTTCTATTGATATCAGTTGCTGCACAGACTTATGTAGTGAATACAAAAGATCTTGGAGACACATGTAATGGTAATCTAAATGAGAAGATCTTTCCCATTTTCATTAATAGGGTCATGTGACCTGATATGGAAGCCTAAGTCACACGAGTCTGAGTCGCATGGAGACTGTGGTGGGAGAAGTTTGTTGAATGGGTGGAACAGGAAGGGTGGAACAGGAAGAGGCAAAGTTGAGAGGAAATTGGTCAGAGTCTAATCAGATCTAGGAAGGATGCAGGCAAGCAGGCAGCTGGCTAGAGTTGATTTTGTTTAATGGAGGCTCCTTGTGATTTGTTTAATGTGAATTAGAGTAGAGGAAGAGTTGGGTTAGGCAGACCAGACTTGAGTCAAAGTTACATAGGTAGTAAATGCCCAAACAGAGATTTGGTCTTTTGAAGAGAGAGAAAGGAATAGGACTGAGGGATGTTATGGAGGTATAATCAACAGTATTTGGGAACTGATTGGATGGAGGGAAGAAGAGTGGGGTGAAGAACTGATGATAACTCTGATTCTAATGTTGTTAACCTAGGTGACTGGAAAGATGGTGGTATCCTAAACTGAAACATGGAAATTAGGAAGAAAAGGAGTGATTTGTGGGAAATAATTTAGTGTTGGGCATGTTAAATTCAAGATGCTTAAGGAACATCCACTTATAAACATGTAGTCTCTCCAACTTTAAACATGTTTACTGATCTCCCTGTTTTCTAGGTAAATAGTCCTGTAAAATCTGTTTTATAAAGCATAATTCATTTTTCTATGTATTATTTTTGTTATGTATTTTCTACTTGATTTCTCTATGAGGTTTTTTCTCTCCCTTTTTTCTTTCCTTTTTTTCTTTTCTTCTTTTTCTTTTTCTTTGGTGGGAAGTGAGGGAGTGGTATGGTGGTTTAGGAGATTAGATTGTTTAAGAAATGCACATATATCTTACCTCAGTACCACATTGATGTGTGATATTTTTCTTTGTGTGTACTCCTTCCATCTAGTAAGATCATAAGTTTTTTCAAGCCAAAGTAGATGGTTTTGTGAAATTCTTTGTTTAGAAATTGAACCTATGATGATGAGTTATCTAGTCTCAGACAACAGTCCATCACATAGATGGAAAAAGGCTATCACTGAACTTATACAAAATGCAATTTTTGCTTAGTAAAATCTCTGGATTTGGTGTTTCACTTGGAATGCCTTTAAGATTTCAGGATAATCTGTATGCCACAATGAGTCATAGAATATGAGGCAGGCATATTTTACAAACATATAATATTAAAATCATTATAAAAAAACTTAAAAAAAGACTACACTAACCCAGATTTAGGTAAGGTTAGCATGTACCTTGGATATCAAGATCTGTTGGCTCCTGCCTATGGGTATCCTTCCCATCTTTTCATAGCATCTTTTAAGTGCTTGAACATTTAGGGTTGCTCTGTTGTAGATTGTAATCTGTTATGTAGGGAACTGAATGGTTGGTAATTTGTTTATGCAGCTACAGAAAGAAAGGAAAACTTAGAGCATACAATTTACTAAACAGCAAATTAGTTAATGGCCAAGGGAACTGTGAATAAAGGGGTCTTGTAATTGAAACAGATATAACATTGTTTGTAAGATCTAATAGATGTAACACATAAAGTAAAGAATGAGAAATAAGAAAGAATACAACACATCTAAGCCATAGTAAAGAAGTTGTGGTAATTTTGATGCAATGGTCACAAAGAATGTTGTTTAAGTGCAGTTTATTAGTAATATAATGCCTTTAATACTTTATTCCTTCAGGGTTATATATGAATGAAATGGAAAAAAAAATAACATAAGGCTACTGACTCAGTAAGCAATTCTGGGTGTCACTGCTTCAGGATTAAATGTGGTATGCCCCTAATTTTCACAATTTTATGTTTTACTGACATAGAGCAAGTCATAAAAGAAATAAGACAAATGCCTACTGGGAGAATAATAACAATGATGATAATAATAACTAATAATTTAATAGTAGTGCCTTACAATATGTCAGGAACTGTGCTAAGCACTTTACCAATATCGTCTCATTTGACAGATGAGATGCTATTATTGTCCTCATTTTATAGTTGAGACAACTGAGACAGGCAAGTTAACTGACTGCTTAAGATCCCAATGTTAGTAAATATCTGAGGACAGAATTGAACTCAGGTCTTCCTAACTCCAGGTCAAGCACTCTCTCCCCTACATTCATGGATAAATACTCCAGAGGGAAAGTGTTGCTAGGAATTGTAGAACTCCAGATATAGAAATACAAGAGAACACATTCAGTTAGTCACTCAATTTATTAACATCTTAAGTACCTACTACATGCCAGACATTGCACCAAATACATGGAATAAAAAGAAAGGCAAAAGATAATCCCTGCTTTCAGAGAGCTCACTGACTAGTGGAGGAGACACTCTAAAATAACTATATACAAGCAAGTAATTTACAGGATAAATTAGAAAAGGAAAGACACTAGAATTCAGTGGTATTGGAAAAGCCTCATAGAAAGTAGGATTTTTAGCTGTGACTTGAAGAAAGCCTAGGAAGTTGGGAAATGGAGATGAGAGAAGAGAGAATTTCAGGCATAGGGGATAGCTGGTGAAAGTGTCTAGAGTCAGGAAATGGACTATTTTATGTGGGGAACATTTAAGGAGCTCAGCATCATTATATTTCACGGTACCTGGAGTGGGGAGTGTATAAAATGTAAGCAAACTGAAAAGGTGGGGCAGGGGCTATATCACCAAGGCAATATTCAAACCACTGGTGGTGACTAAGAATATGCCAGCGTAGTTCTCAATCCCAAAGTATAACAGACTCTCCATATATAAGGCAAAAAAAAAAAACATTTATTCAGATACCAGAAAGCCAAATCCCCAAACCAGAAAGCCAAATTCATCATAGCAGCCAAGAAGTCAATACACATTAGCACTGCAGGAAACAAAGGCATTTCTAAGCCTTCTTCTCTCCGCTAGGATGTTCCCACAAACAAACAAACAAATACACATGAACCTGTATGCTTGCTTGTGTCCTTTCCAGCTCTGACTAGCTTCACCACTTTTCTCCCAGCTCTGCTCTACCCTTCCTGTTCCATCTATTCAGCAACCTCCTCCCACCACATGTGACTTAGGCTTCCATATGATTTAAGCACATCACGTGGATCTATTAATGAAAGGAAAATATTTTCCCATTTAAATTACCATTATAGGGGCAAATTATAAAGGGCTTTGAATGCCAAAGAGAAGATGCTATATTTGATCCTGGAGGTGATAGAGAACCACTGTTGTTTATTGAGTAGAAGCATGACATAGTCAGTCCTACTCTTCAAGAAGATCCCTTTGACAAATGAGTAAATGATGGATTGGAGGGTTCAAAGACTTATGGCAAGGAGATGAACTAGTAGGCTGTGGTAGCAGATTAGACCTGAGATGATAAGAGTCTTTACGCAGGTGGGCAGTGGCAGAGAAAAGAAGGGAGGACATAGGAAAGATATTACAAAAGTAAAATTGACTGGCCTTCACAATAATTTGGATAAGGTGGAATGGGTGAGTGAGACTGAGGAGGCAAAGATGACACCTAGGGTTTGAGCCTGGGTGATTAGAAGGATGGTGGTACTCTCAACAGTAACAGAGAAAAAAATAGAAAAGTAAAAGTGTTTTTTAGTCCAATTATCTCATTTTGTAAAGAAATAATGGTTTATAGAAGCAAAAGTATTTGGCAAAGATTGCTTAAAGAATATTTATTACCAGACATAGCAGACATAGTATTCTAAACCATGTTTGTCAATTCCAGATCTGATATTCTTTTCACTACACTATACTTTGAGGAATGACTTTAAGGACCAAAAATTATTGGAGGGTCAAACATTCTTTGATCTGTACGAGGAATTTGTACAGATTCCCCATGGAAAACTATTTGAGAAGCTGTTTCTCTATGGAAAATCACTGCCTGTAGACTATTTTTTAGAAATGGATCAAGAAAATTCTGACCCAGAGATAAGACCTTGTCTGTCGGTAAACAATAATTTCTGGGAAATTTCCACCCTACCACCACATACTGAGTAGATTTGTAACTTCTTTTCCCAACAGTACTTTCTGAATAACAGGATGAAAGATCAGAGGACAATATTTCCATTTTTCTGTGTTCATCTAGTACGCTTAACAGATCATTAAAACAATAGTTTCTCTCATTTCCAGTCTATAATTTTATCTTTCTTTTACTATTTTTCACCACATGGTCCAATATATATATACTTTATCATAAAGGTATTGGATGTAATTTAAGAATATGAAAACTTTCTTGGTTTCATGTAACTCAATACTTTTCTAACTGTTTTTGGTAGTTAATAGACTTGAATGACTTTCAATTTCTTGCATGTATCGATTTTGTGATATCTTGGGCAATTCCAAATTATTTGTTCTGAAGTGGATAAAAATTATGCTCATCTTCTTCTATTTTTTAGATGCTTTCTCCGTTTTCTAGGTGAAAAGGATACCTCTACATTTTAAAATGTTATCCTCTCTCACTTCACTCCACTTCACAAGTTTCCTTTTAAATTTTAGTGTAGGGATAGAAATTTTAATTTACTGATATCATGTATTGTCTCATGTCATCCACAAGGACAAATTTTTGAGGCAGGATATCAAAGGCATTCAATAATATGGTCCCATAGCTATTTCATTGTAAGGAGAGCTTTTGACCTTCCAAGAACTTCAAAGAGAAGGGTCTTGATTCATGATTTCTGAGGATGAAAACTCAAGTCTAATCACATTGGATTTATTAATATTTTGAGTGATTATTTTAGTTAACTTTTGTGCTTCTTTTTTGATATTATATTAAAAAAAAGATATGACACATAAAAGAGTTATGGTACTTTTTCTATGCCTAGCTGCTGGTTGCTAAATCCCCTATCAGATGAGTCACATCATGCAGCCTCTTTACTACTCACTTATGGAATGTAATACTGCATTCTTACACAGTCTTATCTATCCATTCAAACATGGGTCAAAAACTGGTCCAGATGACAAATTATCCTATCAAATTCCCTCAAGATCAGTATAATTGTCTCCATTCTGAAAGTTATAAAAAACATTTGAAAAGCTTAAAAATATGGTAAGTTTTGTAGGGGCAGACATTCAGTTCAATGAAATTAATGAATATTAACTAAGTGACTATTGAAGTAATGTTTAACCTGAGATCCAAAAACTTTAAAAAATTTGTTTTAGTGGCTGTATGAATATAATTAATATGAATATTTTTGTGGCATTGCTTTATGTCATTTATTTAACACCATTATTCAGAGGAAAGATTCATCAGCTTCATCACACCACCAAAGACACTTATGATGCACGCAAAAAATCCTAAGAACAGTAGGACTATTATATATAGCAGACACTGTGTGTTTTGGGATAGAGTGTTTAGATTTGACAATTTCCCTTCTCTCCTGGATCTTATAGAATAAATCATGGAAAAATGACATCATTTGGATGGATTTATTGGGATAGCATTTTAGCAATACATTTGACAAAGATGTCCATGATAGTATTGTTGGTGAATGAAAGAAATGAAGCTTAATGAAAACATACCTTGGTTGATTCTTTGCTGCTTGAAAAATCACACCCAATGCTATTGATATAAACCTAAATTGTTATGCTATAAGATTAATACTTTGCCCTTTTCCCGCTCATAAATTTAACAAAATACTTGTATGAATACATAGAAGGTAGCAACAGTGAGTTAGATCTTTCTCATCTATGACTGGTTGCAGAAGAGATTTCCATGCCCCAAAACAGATGTTGATTTTGGAAACGGCTCTTGAAACTCCCCACATACACCATTTGTCAGGCCTACTGCTAAATCACAAAGAAGATGGCCCTCCCATATGGAAGGAGAGAGGTAAATACTATAAGACTGAGAGTCAGTGTATCAGAAGAACTTATGTTTGGATGGTCCTTTTCCTGTTGCTAAAAGTTTGATTTACAGTTGGGAGTATGGGAAGATAGGATTCTGCTAGAGCAAAGTTTCTTGGACAACATGTTCTGGTGACTTGTAGCTCTCTGAGACAAGAGGGGAACTGACGCGGATTTTAATCTGATCAATGTACCAGGATCTAATAAAGGCTAACGAGTATTGATCCCAATTTAATTTTGTACTTGTATTTGAGAGTATACTCTATCAAAGACTTCCTATATCTAATATCAGAAGGGGCAGATTTTCCCTCCTAAAATGCAAAAGTCACAGTTCTGAGATAGATTGCTCCTTTCTCAGATCCACATTTCAAAATCTTTATCTTCCTTAAAGAATCAACTCATATGTCACATCTTCTTTGAAGCCTTTCTGATCCCCACCTTAGGTCCCACCAGCTATTATTATTCTTGCCTTCCTCAAATGTTCCTACCTCACTGCTTCACTCATTATAAATGAATACTTGATACTAGTGTGTGTGGGGGGGAGGGGGAAAGAAGCCAAGAATAAAACCCTTTTGTTCATACACAAATATCTGTATGTCTATACACAAATTCACAGTGCAAAGGTCAATAGCCAGGTAACCAAAAATCACAAAATGAAGAACATTTTACCTCAGAGGTATCATGGTGACCTTATGAGTTGGGAACCAAGACCTGCATATGATTCTTAAAGCTCATCACTTATTCAAAAGGACTAGGATAGATTAAAGGTCTTAAATTAGTATTGCATATAAATAACATATACCCAGGTTAAGCACATCCAATAGCCAGAATGAGGAGGCATAGTAGAGAGAATTAGATAAAGATTAACAGAGGTAAAAATAGAATCAGTATTGCCATGACAATCTTGTTACATACTATTTGGACAAAAAGAGGAAAGAGTTGAAGAGTAAGTAGACTCTGATTGAGGAAATAATGAAAGAAAAACTTTCATTAAGCATTCATTACATGCCAAGTACTGTGTTAAGTTCTATGGATACAAATAGAGAAATAAGACAAGTTCCTACTCCCAGTAGTTCACCCTCCAGTTGGAGCATCCAGGTACATGAGAAAGTTCAACTGTGAGGCAAATGGAAAGGTCCTTCTGGACCTTTTGCTCTGGACTTCTGTCCTAAGGTATCAATGGCAGGACATTTTCTGACAAGCATGTTCAAATTGAACAGATCAGATTCCAAAGTATTATTTAATATATTTTAGTCCCATAGACTAAAATTTCATGAGGTAAGACATTGCTGAAGGTATAAAAAGTCTAGAAACTAAAAGAAAACATTTCAAAAGTAGAAATAAAAGAAAAATAATACTTTCAGAGTTCAAATTAAATCACAAAGTACTAATTATCAAAACTCTTGGTAATGATTTTTTAGAAAAATGGGTAAGTAGATGAGTAGAAAGAATTACAAAGGGATGTAAGAAATTTTTTGAAGTAAACATTCCATTTTTTTTATAAACCTGAAAACACATACTACTTTTGGGATACAATCTCTATTTAAAAATAAGTATGGGCAAAATTGGAAAGCAGTTTGAAAAAAAATTAGACCAGTAATTTAAACCATATAGGATAATTAGATAAAAAGGGATATTCAGTCTAAATGTTAAAGGTCACAACATTACATACACACATGTAGATTAATATATTTATATGTGATATGTGTGTATACACATAAATATAAGCATTACATATGTACATGTATGTGTATATATATATATATGTACAGGCATATACAAATAAATGTTATATACCCATGCCAATATCCCTACTCCATATCCACACACTTAAATAGTTAGAGGTAAAATTCTAACCAAATATGAGACAGAGGTGACAACAAGTTAATAGAATATTTTGATGACTTAGAAAATCATTTGCACAAATAAAATCAACACAGCTAAGATAAGAATGAATGTTGAAAAGTGAGGAAAAATATCAAATGTACCTGATTAGGTTAATTACTAAGATAATTAGGGAATTTACAAAAATATATACCACTATCTTCCATTCCATAACACATAAGAGGTCAAAGGATATTACCAAAAATTTTCAAAAAAAAGAACTGTATGAAATTAAGAGCCATATAAAATATTAATATCCACAAAATATGAAGAATTAAAATAAAAAAAAATGTGAAGCTTCACCTCCAACCTAGAAAATTGGCAACAGTGACAAAAATAGCGAAAGTAAATGCTGACAGGGCTGTGGAAATACAGTCACACTGACACTGTTCCTGAAACTGTGTAATGGTTCAAATAGTCTAGGGAGCAATTTGATATTATGCCAAGCAAATGACAAAAATGCATGCAAATTTTTACCTAGAGATTCTTTCATAAACATATACTCTGAGAACATATTTAAAGACAGAAAGTTTCAATATATACAATAATAATTATAGCATATCTTTTTTGTATCAATAAAGAATTAACAACTATTAAATATTCATCAACATTGGAACGATTGAACAAATTTTATCCCATAAATGTGAAACAGTGTTGTGTCACCATAAAGAAAAATGAATAAGAATACTATAAAATGATATGGGAAGAATTTTATAAACTCATGGCAAAATAGTGAAATAATTAGAATTCTAAAAAAAATGATCAGTAAAATAACATTATGAAGGAAAAAAAAACAATAAAAAAAACTGAATGCTACATAATTATAATAACTAAATCTCAACCTGAAGAGTAGACCAAAGAATGCAACTCTGTGTCCATTACTTGTAAAGTAATGTGTGGTATTATTCATCAATCAAATAATGAAGATACACTTGTTAAATCTCTACTTTGTGCTAAACAAGATCTAAAGTTTTTATAAATAGAAAGATAAAGAATGAAATGATCCCTACTCTCAATAATCTTAACCTCTTTTAGAGGAGAAAAGTATTCATCTATCATATGAATCTATTCATCCATCCATAAATACATTTACACACGATGCATTCATCTGCATACATGTACACACTCATATGTATACCCATATACACATATGTATGCATGTTTGTGTATATAATCAGATATATATATGTGTGTATATCTTTATATTTACCTGTGTGTATCTATAATAAAAGGAATGAAATATAATGGAGTTAATAAGAGAGGGAACTACCATTTAAGGAATCAGGAAATGTATTATGTAGAATATGCTTCTTAAGCTAAATCTTGAGAAAGTGAGAGTTTCTTTGAAATTGATGTGAAGATAATACATGCAATGGTATGGAGAGAGGAGATGAACTACTTTGGGGTGAAAAGAAATAAAATCAGTTTGGCTAGAAAGGAAATAGTATATAATGAGCCTGGGAAAATAGGATGGAGCCTTTTCTGATAGGTTTTAAAAAGCAAGAATAGTAATGTTATATTTGATCTGAGAGGCAATGGGAAATGGCAGGACTCTATTGAGTACAGAAGTGGCATAATCTGTTCTACAATTAAGTAAAATCAGGAAGTCTTTGCATTGATACGATTGCAATAGTTAATGATTTATTAATTTTAATGAACTCTTTTTTTCGTTTTCAGTACTTTTTATAAAGGATTTATCTTTGGGTATGGAAGAAGGTGTAGTATTTTAGAAAATGAAAGTGCTGTATAATACAAAACCAAAAGAATATCTATAAATAGCAAACAAAAAGGGTAAAATTTTGAAGATAAGAGCAACAATTCTGATGGGGAAGAAAAGAAGCTTTCTAATGAGACCAACGTGGAAGAACTGATAACTCAAAGAAAAGGAAATTCCTTACACAGAAAAGGAAGACAGCAGTGAAAGAATGAGAAGATATTGCACAGAATTCTGGGTCATTTGACAAAAAAGATGGAGAACTAAGCATTTTCTCTGATCTTTGTTCTTTCAAATCTTTGTGAAATAAAAACTGTACATAAGAGACAAATCAGTTTCAACAGTTTTCTCCATTTTCTGGGACATCTAGATCCCTAATGAGGTAACAAATGATAATACCCAATATCTAATACTCAGCATCCCCACTATCATTGCCACCATAAGCATGCTGACCAGCTTGCTAAAAAGCTCCATCCTTCTCACTCTTTGTAGTGCCAGAGAAAACCAAAATGCAGGAGCTTGATCAAACAAGAAAAATAATGTGACATTGTTCTGTGCTGCAATAGAACTCTAAGATCTCAGAAACACAGGGAACTGAAGAAAGATACATGTATAGCACTCTACTAAGCCTGAGGGAAATTGCCCAGAATCCATCTGAGTTCAATTTTGTCACTCCAGAAGTGACTTGGCAGTGAAAGCAGAAACTCTCCTGAACTCTTCCATAAACTCCTTCACATATCTCTAAAGAGTGATTCTAAACAAATTTTAGAGTGGCAGAATCCAGTAGGAGACAGAGTGTGGCAGATTTCCAGCTCAAGGAAGGTTGGAAGGTAGATGAGAAAGAACTTTTACATGAGTTTGGGGGAACACAGGGCATGCAGGCTGCACCAGCAGACTCCACCAGTGCAGATTCAATCATAGCTGAGCACAAATAGTCCTGAGCCAACTGAATCAGAAATATCAGTGCAGATTCTCAAACTTCTCAGCATTGGACTGGAGTCCCAGCAGAACTGAGTGAGAAAGAAGTGCAGGGTCCATGGTAACAACAGCAATCACTCTTGGGGTTATCAGCCTAAAGACTAAATGTTTGAAACTAACCTACTTGAACTTCCAGGACCCAAGGTGGAGGAATAAACTGTAAGTGCTCTCACTTTCCCCTTGTTGACCTTGAAAAACCCAGAGAATATTGCCCTAGGAAAAATGCTGAAATAGCGGAGCCAACAGAAGGGGAACAACTGTCTTTCAGCTTGGGAGACTAGGGAGATAGATAGGAAGAATCTCTCTTGCTGGGGCTGAAGGGGATCAGTGCAAAACTTGAAGCATCGCAGCAAGCCCCACCTCAGTAGACCAGCAGGATATCCTGAGTCCCAGAAACTAGTAAGCTCCAACACTAGGACCCAAGGCTTGCCTTGGAACAGTCACGGAAATTGGTCAGACACCAGTTCAGATGGTGGGGGGGGAAAGCAGCAGCTGGTCCTGCCTGTGCCCTAGCAGAGCCCTAGGGAAGAAGATATCCAGCAGCCAGACCACCCCTCCCCCACACCTTACACCATGAGCTTCAGTGTATCACCAGGGAAACTCAGAAAGACTCCACCTAGCATCACCCTTGGCACACATCAGTCTACTCAGCACTAGGTAAGGTGAAGCATTATATAGCTTCTAACTGAAAGAAACAGAGGTCACAATGCACAGTAACTCAGGCCAAAGCTCACAGCACAAGAAATGTGGGACAGAGTGCCCTGTGCCCCAGAAGCAGAGATATACTTTGGAAGCCAAGAAAAAGACAATCACCATGAACAAGAAGCAAATCAAAAAAGCAAAGACCATAGAATGCTACCACAAATTCAGAAGAGGACAGCATTGACAATATACCCACATCTGAAACCTGAAAAGGGAATATGAACTGGTCTCAAGCCCTAAAAGCACTCTTGGAAGAGCTCAAGAAAGATTCTAAAAGCTAACCTAGAGAAGTAGAAGAAAAAATGATCAATGATTTCAAAAATACAATTAACTCCTTAAAAAGTAAAATTGATCACATGGATAAATAAGTTAGAACAAAATCTAACTTGAGAAAAAAACTGCTTAAAAGGAAAAAAAATGGACAAATGGAAAAGTAAGTACAAAAGCTAACTGAAGAAAACAATTTGCTAAAAATTAGAATTGGGCAAGTAGAAGATAATAACTCTATGAGGCATCAGGAATTAGTCAAACAAAATCTAAAGAATCAGAAAAAAGAAGGAAGTGTAAAATATCTCATTGTAAGAACAACTGACCTGGAAAATAGATCAAGGAGAGGAAAAACCTAAGTCTACTGGAAAGCTGTGATGAAACAAAAATAACCTGGGCATTATCTTCCAAGAATTCATCAAGGAAAACTGCTCTCAGGTCCTGAATCCAAAGGATAAAATAGTCATCGAAAGAATCCACCATTTACATCCTGAAAGAGATCCCAAATTGAAAATGCCAAGGAATATTGTTGCCAAATTCCAGAATTATCAGGTCAAGGAGAAAATGCTGTAAGCAACCAGAAAGAAACACTTCAAATCAAAAATTCAAATATCAAGGAGCTCCAGTAAGGATGACACAGGACATTGCAGCTTTTATATTAAAAGATCAGAGAGACTGGAACATGATATTTTATAAGGCAGAAGAGCTTGGAATAAAACCAAGGATCAATTTCCCAGAAAAAACTGAACATAATCTTGAATGCATATAGTTGGACATTCAATGAAATAAGGGATTTTCAGGCTTTCTTGATGAAAAGGTCAGAGCTCAATTGAAAATTTGACCTTTAAATACAAGACTCAAGAGAGGTATAAAAAGGTAAACAGGGAGAAAAAGAAAAAAAAAAAACCTTGTTATTCAATGTGAGCAAACTGTTTACATCCCTACATGGGAGTATGATACTTGGTAATCTTGAGAACTGCATATTTTTTATGACATTTAAAAGGGATATACACAGATAGAGAGAGTGTGCATAAATTAACTGATGTGATGATAAAGAAACATAATTAAAGGGTACAAAGGGACTGTAATGGGAGAAGAAAAAAGGAGGAGGCAGTACAGTGTAAATTACTTCAGATGAAGAGGCACAAAAACATATTATAGTGGAGGGAAAGAAGGATTGAGATGAACATTTTATGAGTTTTACTTTCACTGGATTTGGTTCAAGGAGGGAACAACATATGCATTTAAATATAGAAAACTAACATGCCCTACAGGCAGTAGGACTGGAAAGCGGAAAGACAAAGGAGAGGGCGTTTGAAAGGGATGGAAGAAATAGCTAGGTAAAAGGGAAAGAAAAGAGAGGGCAATGGAGAGAAGGGAGGGAAGATAGAGGGAGGTGGTGGTGAAAAGTAAAACTCTTTTGAGAAGGGGAAGTCAGAAGGGAAAAATAAAAGCATAAATTGGGTGGGGGATAGGATGGAGAGAAAGGCATGAATAGTATTCATGACTGTGAATGGGAATAGGATGAACTCTTCTATAAAACAGAGGTGTATAGAGGAATGAATTGAAAACCATAATCTTACAATGATATGTTGTTTACAAGAGACACATTTGAAACAGGGGGATACACACAGGGTAAAGTAAAAGACTAGAGGAGAATATATTATACTTTAGCTGATGTAAAAAAAAAGAAGCAAGAGAAATAATCCTAATCTCAGACAAAACAAAAGCAAATAATAGATCTAATCAAAGATAAGGAAGAAACTATAACCTATTTAAAGGCACCACAGATAATGAAATAATATCATTACTAAACATACATGCATCAAATGGTATAGCACCCAAATTTTTAGAGGAGAAGTTAAAGGAATTACAGGAAGAAACAGACAGCAAAACTATACTAATGGGGGACCTCAATATTCTCCTCTGAACTTGATATATGTAACCTCAAAATAAACAAGGAAGAAGTTAAGGAGGTGAATAGAATTCTGGAAAAGGTTGATATGATAGACCTGTGGAGAAAACTGAACAGGATAGAAAGGAATATACATTTTTCTCAGTGGTACATGACACATTCACAAAAATTGACCATGGACTAGGGCATAAAAACTTCACAATCAAATGCAGAAAGGCAGAGATAGTCAATGAATCCTTTTGAGGTCATGATGCAATAAAAATTATTTATAATAAAAGGCCATAGAAAGGCCAAAAGTTAATTGGAAATTAAATAATCTAATTCTAAAGAATGAGTGAGTCAAACAACAAATTATAGAAACAATCAATAACTTCATTCAAGAGATGACAATAATGAGACAGCCTATCAAAATTTATGGGATGCAGCAAAAGCAGTTCTTAAGGTTAGGTTTGTACCTCTAAATGCTTACATTAAAAAAAATAGAGAAAAAGGAGATGAGTGAATTGGGCATGCAATTGAAAAGGCTAGAGAAAGAACAAATTGAAAATGCCCAAATAAATACCAAATTAGGAATACTGAAAACCAAAGTAGAGATTAATAAAATGGAAATTAAGAAAACTATTGAACTAATAAATAAAACTAAGAGCTGGTTTTATGAAAAAACTAAAATTGATAAACCTTTGTTCAATTTGATAAAAAAAAGAAAGAAGAAAACCAAGTTATCAGTATCAAAAATGAAAAGTGTGAATTCACCTCCAATGAAGAGGAAATTAAAACAATAATTAGAAATTGCTTTACCCAATTACATGCCCATAAATTTAACAATCTAAGTGAAATGGATGAATATTTACAAAAATATAAATTGTCCAGATTAACAGAAGAGGAAGTAAAATACTTAAATAATCTTCTCTCTGGAAAAGAAATTTAACAAGGCATCAGTGAACTCCCTAGAAAAAATCCCCAGGACTAGATGGATTTATAAGTCAATTATATCAAACATTTAAAGAATAGTTAATTCCAATACTATATAGACTATTTGAAAAACTGGTGAGGAAGGAGTCCTATGAAATTCTTTTTATGATACAAATATCACTCTTGTACCTAAACCAGGAAGAGCCAAAACAGAGAAATAAAATTATAGAGCAATTTCTCTAATGAATATAGATGAAAAATTTTAAAATAACATATTAGCAGAAAGATGACAGAAACTTATCATGAGAATAATATACTTTGATCAGATAGGATTTATACCAGGATTTCAGGGCTGGTTCAATATTAGAAAAACTATCAGGATAATTGATCATATCAACAACAAAACTAACAGATGTAGAAAAAGCTTTTGACAAAATACAACACCCTTTTCTATTGAAAACCCTGGAGAGAGTAGGAATAAATGGATCCTTCCTTAAAATAATAAGTAGTATCTACCTAAAACCATCAGCAATCATTATATGTAATAGGGATAAATTAGATGCATTTCCAATAAGATCAGGGATGAAACAAAATTGTCCATTGTCACCACTGTTATTCAATATAGTATTAGAAATGTTAGCTTTAGCAATAAGAGAAGAAAAAGAAATTGAAGGAATTAGAACAGACAAAGAAGAAAATAAATTATCACTCCTTGTAGAGGATATGATGATATACTTAGAGAATCCTAGAGAATCAAGTAAAAAAGCAACTTGAAATAATAAACAACTCTGGCAAAGTTTCAGGATACAAAATAAACCCATATAAATCATCTGCATTTCTGTATAGTACTAATAAAGTCCAACAGTGAAAGACAGAAAGAGAAATCCCATTTAAGGTTACTGTAAAAAATGTAAAATATTTGGGCATCTACCTGCCACAAAAAACCCAGGGACACAGTTTTGACACAAATAAAGACAAATCTAAATAATTAGAAAAACATCAGTTGCTCATGGATAGGTTTAGTTAATATAATAAAAATGACAATTCTACCTAAATTAATTTACTTATTCAGTGCCATATCAATCAAACTACCAAAAATTATTTTATAGAGCTAGAAAAAAATAATATTTAAATTCATCATGAAGAACAAAATGTCCAAAACATCAAGGGAATTAATGAAAAGAAGTGCTAGGGAAGGTGGCCTACCCATACCAAATCTTAAACTGTATTATAGAGAAGCAATTATCAAAAACACTTTGTACTGACTAAGAAATAGAAGGGTAGATCAGCAGAATAGGTAAGGAATAGAGAATTAACACAGTAGTCAATGATTTTAGTGGTCTACTGTTTGATAAAATGAATGACCCCAGCTTCTGGAATAAGAATTCACTGTTGACAGAAACTGGTGGGAAAATGGGAAAATAGTATGCCACAAAATGGGCGTAGACAAATGCTTGACTCTGTATACCAGAATAAAGTTGAAATGGGTACATGATCTAGGTATAAAGGCTGATATTATAAACAAATTAGGGGAGCAAGGAATAGTTTGTCAGATTTATGGAGAATGGAGGAATTCATGACCAAATAAGAGACATAGAACAATAAGAAATACAAAATGGGTATTGAAAAGTTTTTGCACAAACAAACCCAGTGCAACCAAGATTAGGAGGGAAGTGTCTGTGATAAAGGCCTCATTTCTAAAATATATAGAGAACTGAATCAAATTTACAAAAAATACAAGTCCTTCTCCAATTGATAAATGGTCTAAGAATATGAACAGGCAGTTTTCAGAGAAAGAAATTAAAGCCATCTGTAGTCACATGAAAAGATTAGAGAGATGCAAATCAAAACAACTCTGAAGTACCATAACACACCTATCAGATTGACTAATGTGACCAAACAGGAAGATGATAAATATTGGAGATGTGGGAAAGTTGGAACATCAATTCATTGTTAGTGGAGATGTGAGGTAATCCAACTATTCTGGAGAGCAATTTGCAACTATGCCCAAAGGGCTACAAAATGTACATACCTTCTGACCCAGCAATACTGCTTCTAGGACTGTATCCCAAAGAGATCATAAAAATAGGAAAGGGTCCCACATGTACAAAAATATTTATAGCAGTTCTCTTTGTGATGATCAAGAAATGGAAATTGAGAGAATCTTCACCACTTTTCATGAGTTAATAAATTCTAATTTCTTCTCTTTTAGAAAGAATTCTCAAAATATTTTAATTTGATTAACCTGTAGACATTAAAGATGAAATGATTCAAGAATGCAGAAAACATGGAGAGGCTGTCCATGATGATACTTATATTGGACATGCAACCGTATATATTAACTGTAATTGAGCTCAGGTAATATACACGTGAAGTGCTCCTCAAAGGCTGCAGTTATTATTATGTTAAATGCATTTCTTGGAAGATAATTTGGTGCTTAAATGATTACAGCAATATATATATACCTCTTTCAACTTACAAAACTCTAATTCTGCAACAGTAGCACAATTATCTGTCCCTATTTTATGATGAAAGAGGATTTAGTCCATTTTGTTGATAACTTTTTTTTAATTTAAAAACAATTTTATTTTGAGTGGTCAATAGTATCACACAAAAGTGAACAGCTAAACCTGATAGTTCCAGTTTATTTTTCAGTTTAAAATTCTGTTGCTAAGCTGTATCTACATACAATCCCATATTCTAACATATTTACAATCACAATTTATTTAGGAAAAATTAGTCTTAACTAAAGTTTAGAAGCCAAACACCCCAAAGAAAATCCCCAATAATTTGTCATGCTGAACTAGATAGCCATCTTAAAGAAACTTTTGACAGAAATATTGTTTAAAGGGAGGTTTTCCAAAATTCTTTTAGAACCTAGACATATGAAATCAGTTACTGTTTGAGGAATTCTAAGTTTTAAACTTAGGGCACTGGTCAACTTAAATATTTTAAAGTCTAGAAGAAAATAAAATCTTTCTGTTTCCCCCCTCTACTAACAGAGAAATACTTGGTGTAACAAAATCCAGTAATTTACTTAAATTGTTCCTGTTTTCATCTCTTTATTGAAAGGCTGGGCTTTAACAATTCATATTCAGTTTGCTGCTGCAACATAGCTTTCATAAGCTCTTTAACTGGCCATCCTCCTTAAAAGGGAATTTAGAAGGTGGTAGCTCCTAATATGAACAGTAGTTCTCTTTAAGTCAGAGATCTGCAAAGATTTTCAAATTGGTTAAATCTGAAGTAATCAGAGCAGCCCAAGATGGCAAATTGTCCAGTCAGAATGGAACTCATAGCAATACAAAATTTAAACCAGTTTACCAGAATGCCAGAGTAGCTGCAAAATCTCTGGTTTTGCTTCTTCAAAGAGAGTTGACAATCACATTAATAAAGATTTAAACATTTACTATATCTATATATCTGATCTGTGTGTATTTTTACATATGTGTCAGAAAATATATGCCATGTAATATATGTTTATATTATATGTACATTTGTGTATATTAGATTCAATATTGTCTCAGAGGGAATGCACTCACCTTATGGGAGTCCTTGAAAACTTCTTTCAAAATAGGGAATTTAAGGATAGAGTATAATTTTTTGGCACAGTGGATAGAGTACTGGGTCTGGAGTCAGGAAGACTTGAGTTCAAATCCAGCCACAGATACTTACTAATTATGTGACTTTGGGCAAGTCACTTAACCATGCTTGCTTACTTTCCTCATCTGTAAAATGAGATGGAGAAACAAATGGCAAACCACTCCATTATTTTTGCCAAACAAAAACTGCAGATAGGGCCAAGAAGAGTCAGATATGACTGAAATGACTTAGTAGCAAATGAGTTCAATTTTGGAAATCCTGAATTTAAGTTAAGGTATCTTGACTCTCAACCCCTCATCTTTTACTTTGTTTTGGGAGTTCTCTATGCTCCAACTTTTCCCTGTTAAGTGAATAATTCTTTATAAATCATATCTCAGTCTTCAAATGTTTGTGTGATTCATCAGTTTTAAAAATTTGATCCTCTTTAGTCATAAAACTTGTATTTGCAAATTGGCTTACTACAAAGATATTTCATACCTCTAGTCTTCAACTCTGTAGTCCATCTATTTGATACCTTTAAAACTGAGGGTTTTTTCCCCCATGAGTCTTTTTTTAATAAATGAAATAACTTTCCCTGCTGTTTTACAATGTTAAAATATTCTCACAAAAAATGTTCCCACCTCCCTCTGTTTAATTCTCAAAGAAATTTGGTTCTTTATATTTTAGTACACAGATCTTTTTTCATTTCCTCCAAAACTGTCCAAATATCAGTGAAAGTTATGTTTTTTAGGAACATATATGAGTAGTGCATGCTGCGTTGAATTTTTTTCTTCTCCATTGGGTGTGAAAATATTTATCTATAACATTGACAATATCATAAATTATTTGACAATTAAAACAAACTTGTTCCTTTACACAAAATACCTTTTCTTAGTTTTTCATAACCAAACTTCTCCTTTTATCTTAGAGAGAAAGTGTTCATTACAGAAAAAATAGAGGTAAAATAGTCCAGGGCACTTGGAATTTACTCTTCTTACTTTGAAATATGTGTGAAAAAGGAACAATTTCCTGATTTTGGGTGGAGAGAGCAGATGGGATAATAATTATATCTCTTTTCCAAATTTTCTTTTTAAAAAGTGGAAAAGAATCAAAACTCCAATTTACCACCCTGAGAATTTTGTTTCCAATCCTAGTAAAATTATTGATTATATTATTACACATTTTCATAATTCCAGTCGTATCTTATTCCCCATGATCCCATTTGGTGTGTTTTTGGCAGAGATACTAAAGTAGTTTGCAATGTTCTTCTCCATCTCATTTTATAGATGAGGAAATTGAGGGGAACAGGGTTAAGTGACTTTCCTAGGGTGACACAACTAGTAAGTATCTGAGGCAAGATTTGAACTCAGGAATATGAGTCTTTCTGACAGCAAGTCTGACACTTGCCACTTAACTGTCCTTTATTAAATTTATAAAGGTAGTAAATACCTGAGAAATAAATAAGAGGTGGTCAAAGAACAGCAGTGAG
Organism: Notamacropus eugenii; assembly: GCF_028372415.1. Taxonomy (NCBI): domain Eukaryota; kingdom Metazoa; phylum Chordata; class Mammalia; order Diprotodontia; family Macropodidae; genus Notamacropus; species Notamacropus eugenii. The sequence continues at coordinate 133,539,176 of NC_092875.1, read as the reverse complement.
GCTTCATTAAAAAAAATGCCTACCTAATCTTAATTCCCTTTTGTACAGGGATAATATACAGATTTATCTGCAAATAATGTGCATGTAATTTATTTTGATTTAAACAAAATATTTGACAAAGTCATGATTTTTTTTTGAACAAGGTGGAAAGATATAACTAAGAAGATAGCACAATTGTATGCCTTTAGAACTTGTACAAATATTCAACCCAAGTGACAATGCCTTGGAAAGCAATACTTCATACATTGCTATTTGGCATTTTTATCAATGATTTGTATTAATGTGTAGATGGTGTTCTTATCAAATTTAATGATTTAAATTTAAACCAAGCTGGAATAGATATCTAATTTACTGGATAGTAGAATAAAGGCCAACAAATTCTCTTGACGAGCTGTAATATTAGACTGAATATCGTAAGATGATGTTCTCTATGGATTAATATAAACTGTTACACTTGAGTTCAAATTAATTTCATAGGTACAAGATGGGAGGTATCTTGTTAGAAAATAATTTATCTGGAAAAGATTCAGTGGTTTTAAGGGATCAAAAGGCTAATTGAAGTCCCCAGTACCATATGCCAGGTAAGCAAGGCTAATGTAATATTGGGGTATAATGACAGAGGCAAATGTATTCAAGACTGGGGAAGTGTTGGTTCTGTTGTACTTTGCCTTCCCTGGTCAGACCCCATCTAAAGTATTATGTTCAGTCATGGACACGAAGTTTTAAGAAAGCCATTCTGGAGAATATTCAAAGCAGTGCCAACATGATGACTATGGCCACAGGTTCTTTTTATATGATGACTGATTAAAGAACTAGAGAGAAAGGAAGGAAGGAAGGAAGGAAGGAAGGAAGGAAGGAAGGAAGGAAGGAAGGAAGGAAGGAAGGAAGGAAGGAAGGAAGAAAAAATGTATTAAGTACCTACTATGTGCCAGATATTGCACCAAATGCTTTTACAAATATCTCATTTGATTCTCACATCATCTCTAAGGTGGGTGCTATTTTTATTCTCATATTACAATTGAGGAAACTGAGGCAAAATATTTCAGTGATTTGCAAAGCTAGGATTTCACAGGTGGTGTCTGCCAGATCTGAATTTAGGTGTTCTCGACACCACACTCATTGTTCCACGTTCTTGAAACCACACAGAGCAGCAGATGCAAAGTGAAGTGTGCTCAGAGTAACTTTCTGCCATCTATAAAGGCAGACTCGGGGAGGAGTTTGGTACTGTGCTCTCCAGCCCTTTAATCAACGTGGAGAAAAAGCTGAAGGATTGGTTTCAGTTAAGGCTTGAGTTAGCCTTGTACTCTAATCACTGTGCTACCTAGCTCCCTGAAGAAGAGATGACAAAAAGTGATACATGATAACCTTCTTCCAATATTTGAAGGGCTATCACATAGAAGATGAATTTTACTTTTTCTGCTTGGTTTTAAATTGAAGAAGTAGGAGCAATGGAGAGTTCATCTGAAATTAATCTTTTCAAGTCGTCTTCATGGCTTAGTCTGCAGTTATAAGACGCTTGTCTCAGTTCCCATATTTGATTATTTTATAATATATACCTTATGCTCATTTATGTATTCTATACTCAAGTAAATCTGAATTTCTTACCATTCCTTGAACTAGTCAATCAATCCATCAATTAGTGTCTTCCATATGCCAATCACTCTTAGGTGTTAGGGATACAAAAACAAATAAAAAAACAGTATCTGCCCTCAAAGAGAATATAATCTTTAGGGAGGGGAATGGGAGAAATCATGCATGTATAAAAATGGGGAAAATAATTGTAGTTACAAAATGTAAACAAAACAAATCAAAGATAATTGAAGTAGCAATTCACTATGCATATGCTATTCTGCCCAGTTCCAACTTCAGGGAAAGAGATACCTCTCTCAGGGTAAGCTCAGCACCTCTAATCTCACCACCATGCTGCTAACTCTAACGTTGATTGACAGCATCTCCCTCAATCTTTTCTCCCCGTTGTTTGGAAGGCTGGTGGGTAGAGTATCAAACTCACCTTTACAGAGTGCAGAAACTGACTCTGAGTGCTTTTTTACCTCTGCTTTTCTGCCTGATTTCAACTCCATGAGACAAGATGCCTACTCTGGGTACCTCATAGTGTTTTTCTTTTTTTCACCCTTCTTTGTGTATATATCACACTTCATATTATAAGTTCAGCGAGGGAAAGAACTATCTTTCTTTCTATTCATTGTGTACTCAGTGCTTAGCACTATGCCTGCCTAGTAAATACTTAATAAATGTTTATTGCATTGTTAGAAGGATATAGTGGATAGATGGGCATTTAGGAGGTACAATGGACAGAACACTGAGCTTGGAATCAGAAAGATAGCTTTCTGAGTTCAAATCTGTCCTCAGACGCTTATTAGTTGTGTGACATTTGTCAAGTCTCTTAGCCTTGTTTGCCTCAGTTTTTCATCCATAAAATGAGGTAGAAAAGTAATTGGGGAACTACTCCAGTAACTTTGTAAAAAACAAAAAACAAATGGGCCATGAAGAGTCAGATATGACCAAAATGACTAAACAAAACCCAAAGTGGATAGAAAACTTATCTCAGTTATAAGACCCAGGTTAAGATTCTGCCTTTGACGTATATGTAACACTATGAATGTCACTTCTTAGTGTGTTAGGAAACTCTAAGTTTCCTTTTCAACATCTCTCTACTTTGAAATTTCTCATCTTAGAGTCTCTGAACTTAATTTGCTTTGTAATGTTATGTATTGTATTCATTATATTTCTATCTATCTGTCTGTCTGTCTGTCTCTGTCTGTCTGTCTATCCATCATCCATCCATCCATCCATCCATCCATCCATCCATCCATCCATCCATCCATCCATCTAATCTATCTATCTATCTATCTATCTACCTATCTATCTATCTATCTATCTATCTATCTATCTATCTATCTATCTATCTATCTATCTATCTATCATATATTCTTAGGAGTCCACAGACTTCATCAAACTGTCAAAGGTTTGTGATTTATTAAAAAAAAAATTAGAAACCCCTGAACTAAAATAAATAGCAGATTCAAGATAAAAAATAAATAATAATGAAGGGCTAGGTATTAGCTAAACCATTAGAGCAAGTCAGTTTTTGTCCAAGTGAGAAGGAAGACTATTACATGGTTTAGGGAGTGCCTATGCAAAGATTCAGAAAAGCAATCTATGTCAAGGATTTCTTTCTCACTTGTTTTTGTTTGTTTGTTTTTTGCTAAGACCTGCATTGTACTTTCCACCATCTTAGGTCTAAAATTCTTCCAATTCTCTAAGGCCAGATTCAAGTTCCACCTCCTACTTTAAGCCTTTTATGATATGTCCTGCAGAAAATAATGGTTCAAAAACAAGTAATGCTTCCCTCCTTTGAACTCTCATAGCCTGTCATAACTTTTCAACACATTCAATATACTCATTTTCTATTTCTGTTATTGCTATATGTCTTATTAGAGGTGATATCTCATTTATCATTTATAGCTTCTTCAAAGTCCAGTATCATTCATCCAACACTTCAGTTTCTCAATTACTGTTTGTGATACTGAAGTGAATCAATTAAAATTCATTTTTCCTTCCATCTTGAAATTCTCTTTACCTGGTAATATTATCATTCTTCTATAGCCTCTTTGAATCTTTGTCTCTGATTATATCCTCTTCTATTTCTTCATGCTTTAATATAGATATTCCCCAAAGTTTAGTTTCATTCCTCCATTCTTACTTCTCAATGACCTTTGGTTCATAATTTTATCCACTGCCATGAAAACAGTGATTTTATCCATTATTATAAATAGCAGATCTATGTGGGTGACTCATTTCTGCATGTGGTCTCTACCTCTCCCCTTAGGTCTAGTGTTATATTTTTGGTACCACAAGATATCTAAAATCAATCTCCTTCTCCTCCTCCTCCTCATCATCCCTGACATTTCCCTCTGGGAACAGCTTCTTTTATCTTTTCTATTTCCATTGCAGGTATCACAATTCTCTCAATTACTGCAGAATTAAATAATAGTTCTTTTTGAGTCATCCCTCCACAATCTGATAAATTCTACTCATCAGGTGCTCTTCAAGGGTTTCCATAAATCATAAGATTTTTATGTGAAAATATTTATGAGACATCACTTAATTTTATAAAATAATATTTCAGGGATTTCTTTTATTTTTATGTTGCCTACTCTTCCCAGTATAGTTCTTCTCCCCTCCCCATCTCAGGAAGCCATCTTATATAATAATGGAAAAAGGAAAAACAATTCAGAGAACTAACCAACATATTAAAAAGTCTTACACTTTATAAAGCATTTCATATCTGTAATTCTCCATCTTTTCTAAAAAGCATGCATTTATGAGGGATGGGGAAAGGGAGTGACACCTTATAATTTTTCTTTGGGAACTAACAGCCATTTTAAGCATTCAAGTTGTGATATGTATTTCCTTTTAGGTTGCTTTGTACATTTCCTTTTAGATGACATCGCACCTCGTATATGGTTTTCCTGGTTCTTCATTAAATATCCTTTTAAACACATTAGCTGTGCAAATTTCACAATATATCTGGGCTTCCAATACCAAACTCATGTAAGAAATTGCCCAATTCTGACTCCTACCCTGTCAGTAGAGTTATACTCATAAAACTTCTGAAATGCAAAAATAAACAGAAGCCTCTGCCTTCCAATTTAATTGGTACAGTTTGCTTTGATACATTTTTATTTCCAATTATAACTTTCCTGCACTTTCAACTAAATTACTAATCTATTATAAAACTAATGATAGATAAAAACCATTCACCAAGACTAGCCATCACAGTAACCAAGAGTGATGGTCTATGCAATGTTCTATCACTATAGTCCCCCATGTTTACCAAGAAAGGAGATGCATTTTCTTTCTTTTTTGTCTCACTGGCATTACTATCCTCTCTCCCTCCTCAAAAGTACTTAGTAATGTCTTCTGAGACTGAAATGGAAAATGAAATCAAATCATCCCCCAAATAATATTGAAACTCAGGTTAAAATAATATTTACCCTTTCAAATGTATCTTCTAATCAATCTAAAATACCATGTGTGAGAAAAGACTCAATTATGATGAATAATAAATCATTAAAACACTGATCTGTGTTATATGAACTACAGGTTTCATATTCCTCAAAATTTCATATTTTATAAAGTAGAGAAATTTTAGTTTTCTGTTCTTATTAGATCTTTTTTATATTTTCATGCTTCATAGTGTCCTTAATGATTAGAAATGGAAGTGACTATTCAGTGAAAGACTGAGAACACTACAAAATGTAAAATGGATAATTTTGATTATGTAAAATTAAAACATTTTTGTAAAACAAAATAAATACCACAAAATTATAAGGAAAACTAAAAAACTAGAAAAAATTTATAACAATTATCTATGATAAATTTCTCAAATATATAATGAACTGAGTCACAATTATAAAAATACAAGTCATTCCCCAACTGATTAAAGGTAAAAGCATATGAAAAAGGCAATTTTCAGGTGAAGAAATTAAAGTTATTTATAGTCATATGAAAATGCTCCAAATCTTTATTGATAATAGAAACACAAATTACAACCACTCTGAGGTACTACCTCACTCCTTTCAGATTGGTTAATAAGAGAAAAAATGATAAATAATGCAGGAAATGTGGGAAAAATGGGATACTAATGCACTGTTGGTGGAGTTGTGAACTGATCCAACCAATCTGGAGAGCAATTTGGAACTATGCCCAAAGGGCAATCATACTGTGAATACATTTTGATCCATCAATTCAACTGTTAGATCTATATATCAAAGAGATTTAAAAGGAAAAAAAAATGTATGTACAAAAATATTTATAGCAGATCTTTTTTTTTTTTTTTTTGTGGTGGCTAAGAATTGAAAATCAAAGCCATACTCATCAATTGGAAAGTGATTGAACAAGTTGTGATATATAATTGTGATGGGATATTATTGTACTATAAGAAATGACAAGCAGGATGATTTCTGAAAAGAAATAAACTAAAAAAATTTTACATGGACTGATGCAAAGTGAAGTGAGAAGAACTAAGACAACATTGTACACAGTAAGAGCATTATTTTACAATCAACAACTGTGAATGATTTAGCTGTTCTCAACAATGCAATAATTCAAGGCAAACACAAAGGACTTGTCATGAAAAATGCTTTACTTCTCCAGAGAAGGAACTAATATTTTCTGAATATCCAATGAAGCATACTATCTTCTTTCTTTTTCTCTCTCTCTTTCTCTTTCTTTCTTTCTTTCTTCCTTCCTTCCTTTCTCTTTCTTTCTTTCTTTCTTTCTTTCTTTCTTTCTTTCTTTCTTTCTTTCTTTCTTTCTTTCTTTCTTTCTTTCTTTCTTTCCTTCTTTCTTTCTTTCCTTCTCTCTTTCATCTTTCTTTTCTTCCTTTCTTGCTTTTTTCTTTCTCCCTTTTTCTCCCTCTATTCTTTTTTGCTTTTTTCCTTCCTTCTTTTTTTCCTTTTTCCTTCTTGTAAAAAATGATTACTATGGAAATGTTTTTCATAATTACACATGTTTAACCTATATCAGATTGCTTACTTTCTGAGAGAGAAACAAGGGGAGGGAGGGATAGAATTTAGAACTCAAAAGTTACAAAAAACCCACAAATGTTAAAAATTGTTTTAATGTGTAATTGAGGGAAAATATTGGTTAAAAAAAGAAAAAAAGTAGTAAATTGAAGAAAAAAGAAATGGAAAAAGAAAAATCCTCATAAGGAACTCTTTTCATCACACGCCTTTCTCAGTCTAAATAGGAAAGTTAATAACAGATTAACAGATTAAACCTTTCTACTTGCCAATTGACAAATAGCTATGAGTGGAACTTTGATTTCTCTACATCTTCAGATAGCTTATTTCATCTAGCAGGTCAAAGTTCTCAGCTATCCTTTTCCCATCTGGCAAACCATTTGGAAATTTGGTAGGAGATGTGTAAAACTCCAGGTCAACACATGACTACAAAGTAGCACTAATTGGGAGAGAAATACTTATTGTAAATATTTCAATTATGAACTGTCTAACATCTAGAAAAACATCTAGCAGTTAAGACAACTGTAAGGAAACCATCTATAGTAGGATATATTTAAGTGTTACTAATGAAAATGAATTTAAATATATTTTAAGCAAGACTACTGAATAGTTTTTGGAAGGACCATTACAGTTTGGAAAGTGGAAATACTCCAAATTGATGAACATTTTTTATATGTATGGGAAGGTATAAGCACAATATTTCACATACCAAGAAAGAGTAAATACATAGAATATATAGAAAATATACATAGAAAAAAGTAACATACACATGAAATGTAATTTCATATATGGACTCTCTATATATGTATGAATGTTACATGAATATTAGTTTCCAGAAATAAAGAGGCCATAGTTCCCCTAAATTCTGTCTTGGTCTGACCACATCTGGAATTCTCAATAGCACATTTTGAAAGAATTGTTTGGTTTGGAGAGTGTACAACCAAAATGCTAACAGGTCTTCTACATTAGTTAAAAGAAAATGGGATGCTTAGTCTGAAGAAGAGAAATCTCAGGAAAAAACATGATAGCCATTTTCAAATACTTGGAGGATTGTCTTATAGGAAAAAAATGGGTTAGACTTTTTGTTTGGTCAGAGAGAGCAACCTGAAGTTGAGCTTTCAAAGAGGCAGATTTCAACTTCATGAGAGGAAAACCTTAAGAATTCATGGAATGGGCATGTCTCCATACATAGTGGTTCCCTCTCATTGAAACTGAGTCTAGATGGCCAATTTTATTAGGTATCTTATGGGGGCATTCTTTTTTCTAGAACGAGTAGGACTAGAAGACTGTTGTTCCTTCCACCTTTCAAATCATCACATTCATGATATGTGGTAATCCACTTTTAGTGGGATTTGTACTCTGAGCTATTCACTGAACAGTGGTAATGATTTGCACTGATCTATCCACACTTTGTTGTCTGGTAACACTAAGGACTCTCTTTTGCAAAATAGATATAGATGGCTGGGGGTTAATAGTTCTTTTTGTAGTAAGGATCATTCTAGCTCTCCTGGGTGGAGATTGTATCCTTGACATTATCATCTTAGCTCCCAGCTCTGATTTAATGTTAAATGCACCCTCAAAAATTCGCAAATATGTGTGAAACAGACATTCTAATGACTTTACTGTGAAGAAGAGGATAAAAGAAAACTGGATAACTATCCATACAACACAACATAGGGTTCCACAATAATTACATTCTATGCTTTTAGAGAACCATAACGCCGAAGGATCTGTTTCTTGGATATTACCTGAACTGAGACTAATTTTTTAAGGTATCTAAACATGAAAATATGAACACTTTCATCAACGAGACCCTCATTACCCCTTCCCCCAAATTCCCTTTTATTTCTTTAGGCTAGGGTATATGGGAAAAGGGTTTATATTGTGTTACAGTTTCACTATTTTTCTTATTTCCTTTCATAGCTAGAGAGCATTGTATTGTATTTAAACGAGTGTGTGTGTGTGTGTGTGTGTGTGTGTGTGTTTCTGTGTCAGGGGTATGTGATTGTGTTTGTGTGTATGTACCTGAAGCCCACACTGTCGGGTTAATGGTGGAATCCAATAATGGAACTTGGTGCTTGAGTAGGCAGAGATGGGACGGATGGACAGAGTGGGAGATGACCTGAGACTATCCAAGCAAGTGCATATTATGCTGTTTTTTAAAAAAATAAATCAGAAGTCCACAGGTCTCTTTTCAATATTGCTTAGATTGTTTTCACTGTGCTTCAATCATGAACCAGGCTGTAAACGATAAATGGGTGGAGTTGTTACACACTCCATTGCCATATTTACATAGCTTATTCTACTTTCAATGAGTAAGCAAATGGCAATTATTTATTCTTTTAAGTACAAGTCTGTCAGGAAGTAAGCATGACATATAGCCATGTTGTTTTGAGAAGATACAATCCTGAAAAAAGGGAAACTAAGGCATGTTGTATATATAATATATATTCATTTAGGGAACATGAATATAACTTTTCTCTTTTACATATTCTATATTTGTTTTACATCAAATCCACTAGATCTACAATTTCAGGTAGTCAATGAACTCTCATATATCACAAATCCTCATTGATCACTTATTTAGCTAAACAGTTTTATGAGTTTCTAGAGTTATGTTCTCAGGATGATATTCATCTCCTTGGGAAAATAAAACCTTAAAAACCTTTCATAAAATTAAAAAAAAAATAGCAACCCATAGAGCTCTAAGTCAGAACTTAAGGAGATATGCACAGTAAATACTATGAGTTCTTATAAAAGCAAATACCCTGACATACGCGGGGGGACCTGCTATCACAAGTTCTGTGATCTGCTTTTCTAAAAGGAATGGCAACTTTTGAGGGAGGGGTCAACAATCACTTAAATCAAGCACATGTATCATTCATTTAGTTCAGGGGAAAAAAGTCAGCACCCTGAACTTCAGAGAAAATACAAAGAAATCAAAGATCAACAGACATTCTTCCAATTGTCTGACATAAAAAATTCATACATAATAGATCAACAGACAGATCCAAGTGTCTGACCATTACATATATACATAGTTATCAGAGAGGGAAGCCCCAGCATTTGGTTTTCAAAGCCTGGGGGAGGGGCTTCTTAAGTGCTTCCCAGAGTCTCACCCGGTACACAAAGCTTCTTCCAAAACTAAGCCCCAAAGTAAAACCTCACCTTTCGAGTATTTATACAATTTTTAGAGCCAGAGGGCATAACAACCCTTGAGAACCAGAGACTTATTAGAAATTTAACAAAAGATGTGGGCCTTCCCACAAATCTTCCCAGGCCCATTAATAGGTGAAGGAAGATCTTTTATCACATGAAAAATAATTAGCAATACAAATACATGTACTGTTTCTTGTTAAAGTTTCTGTATTTTACTGCTAGCAAGGACTCTTGGTTGATAAAGGCAAGATTCACTCAGAGGCACTTGATTATAGTAAGAACTTTGCTTGCCATGACAGTTCTCTAAGAAAGAAGTATTCTATCTATATAGAAGACTGAAGAAGACTTCATGAAGGAGGTGGGTATTTACAGATGAATAAAATGACACTGTTTGTCTATGCATATTTCTTATAAGGCTTTTTTTTTTTTCCATTCTAACTGGAAGGAGGGGGAAAATGTTAATTGAGAAAATAAAAGAAATTTCAGTTAATTGAAAAAATAAATAATTAAGAAAGAAAAGAAATGAAAAAGGTCATTCCAGGCCTAAGAGAAACTTTCTACCTTCTTTGTAATCTCAAAACTGCCATTTATGAACTTTGTCTTTCCACTGATCTAACACAACATTCCTAAAAGTGATTGAAATGTTTCTTTGATTTTTAAGTGTCTGACCTTTCCAGGAATTAAATTATCCTGGAATGTCACATATAAGAATGAATGCACAGAAGTTGTGCATTCAACTCTACATATATACAACCTTCACTTTTGAGCCAAGATAAATATTTAATTAAAATATTGTTAACTAGTTAATAGTCATAGATAGGAAAGCAATTAGCTAAAAATTAAGCTAAAGAAAAAAATGAGAGTGTAAAGAAAACAGGTAGAAATGAATTGTGCATATAGATAGCATCATGAGCATGTTTAAAAAGAATGATATAATGTGAATCAAATAGTAAGGATGAGAATCTTAAGACCATTAAGATCACAGGGCATTTTGTTTCAGTTATCTTCTACTAATCACATTTGGTTATTACCACCTCCCAGCACTCATAAACCATTGTAAGAGGTAGATTTTCAAGATATTTCAAAGTAAAGCAAGCATCCTTCAATACCTCAAGGACCTATGATATCAGGACTTTATTGACACAGAGCACTTTATTATATTAGCCTTTGGTTATTTCTTGTACTGGACAATTTATCATCCTGTGACTTAGCTGACTTAAGCTTAGTTTCTGTTAATTTAAATTCCTCCTCAGGTGACAGACAAAAATGCTGCTCCAGTGTCCATACTCAAGGCATTTCTGAATTGATTGGGTCTTTCCAGAATTTTTGCTTTAAATCTTCCCACTATTTCATATAAGATATTTGACATTTTATTGCTCCAGTTGAATTTTATTATTTTTTTCTAGTTCTCTATAGTAATCCTTTCTTAGTTTGATTGATATGGCACTGAATTAGCAAATTCATTTAGGTAGTCTCATCATTTGTATTGTATTAGTTGAACCTATTCATGAAAAATTAATGGTTCGCCAATTGTTTAGGTATATCTTAGTTACTTCAGTGGCTTTTTAGTTGTATTCATGTCATTCTTGTAAATGATAAATAGACTCCCAAGAATTTTATACTTACTTTGCCTCTTGTAATTGGGATATCTTTTTTTTTTAATTTTTTTTTCATCTAGGGTTTTGTTTTTTGTTAATATATAAAAAAAACAACTAATATGTGGATTTATTTTATATCCTAAAACTTTGCCAAAATATTTAATTGTTTCTATTCAAGTTCAGTTGTCACTTTGGTCTTTTCTAAGTAAACTATAATATCTGCAAAAAGTGATTTTTTTTCCAGTTTTGACTATTCTTATTCCCTCCATTTCTTTTGCTTGTCATCATTATAGCTATGATTTCTAATGCTATACTCTATTTTATCACTTACTGAAAATGTTTGCTCTTCATTTAAATATACTGCTTATCATGACAAAGAAATATGTATTATTCCTATATTTTCTAGTGTACTTTGTTCCATAGTTCTCATTACTTTTCCATTTTCTCCTCAAGTACTCTCACTTCATTAGCTAAAAAACATCTTTTAAAACTCTTGCTTGATCTCTTCCAGGATTTCTAGCTGAATTATGCATAATCTACCATTTTCTCTGAGATCCTACCTACAGATATTTTGGAATCATTCTTATGCATTTGCGTCTTGAGCATTCACAAAGATTCATTATGTTGGACTTCTGTTTTTGTTTCCTAATTCTTCATGAGTTCATGATTTTTTACTTGATGTCATGGATGGGCTATGTGACAATTTTGAGGAAAGGTGGAAGTTGTCTTATTGCTATTTTCTTAGGATAATTGAGTGTTATGTTTTTCTAGGATATCAAGGACAGGCTGGGGACCTGTAAGCTTTCAGTTCTTTTAAAGTGTCAAAATTGAAGGAAAAGTTTAATAGCTGCTACCCTGGTTTTAGCTGGGTAAGTTCCTAACTGAGGTTTTTAGTCAGTGCAGCAATAGAATGTTTCTGAACTCAGTCTTTATCAGTCACTTAGGAGGGAGGCTCTGTTGTATCATAGTTACAGAACCGTATGCTCCTCTTTGGTCTGGGATTTCTGTCCCTGTTGTTCCTCTGCAGGTTGGGCACGATGTTTATCTGATTCTGAGGTCTGAGCCAAAATGCTGCTACTTGCTTCTGAACTTTTTCTTTTCTTGGTCTACAATTCAGGGCCTCCCTAAAGGGAATGACACCCCTGTGTGCAGATCCTCTTCTCAATCTGCAGTAGATTTATGTCTCAGAACTGGGTAGTATGTGACAAAGCTGTCATTTAATAATTTTCCTATGCCAGTGCCCCTGTTATGGGCCTGACAGTATCACCATTTGAGTCTGATACCTCTTTCTCTGTCGTGTAGTCTCTCCCTGTTGGGGGGGGGGGGGCATCTCTAGTCATGCTGATCTATATCTCCCCTCCCCTCCCCTCCTCTCCTCTCCTTCCACATAGAGTATCATACTGATACCTACAGGTGCTCTGACCAAAGGAACATAAATTTTGATCACTGAAACCTTGCAAGATATCTTGAGGTTTAAGGACTAGATTTCTTTCTTAAGGACCATGTCTTAAACCCAAATCACTCTGGCTTTCTTGATTGGCCAACAAAGGCTCAGAGTGAATGTAAATAGCAGTAGTTTCTGTTTTGGTCAGACCCTGAGGGTCTTTCTCTCCCAGACTGATTCCTTGTTGACTAGGTAAAAGAGGCTATTTGCCTCTTTTCTTACCTAACCTTAATCACTGAATGGATATTGCTTCTGTCAAACAGATCTGGGAAACACTTTACCATAAAAAAGACCAAGGTCTCCCACTGCAACTGGGGTCATCTCCAACCATCTTTATCTATATCTTGCCACTGGACCCAGATGGTCCCGGAGGAGAAAATGAGGACTGGTGACTTTGCATTGTCCTCCCTCACTTAAATCCAATTCACTTTCAAGTCATGGCATCACCTTCCTAATATTACAATCCTCTTCCAGAATGAAGGACAAACAACAGCAGCCTCTCTCTGGGTGCTTGAGTGTTCAACCAATGTAAAGTATTTTCATACTGACAGAGTTCTCAGGATCAGCGCACCTATCTGTCTTTTCTTCTTTCCAGGGGTAGAAACCTGTAGCTTTCAGGCAACATTTTAGGTCCTCAAGTGTGGCCCTTTGCCTGAATCCAAACTTCACAGAACAAATTCCCTTAGTAAAGGGGTTGTTCTATAAGAATTTGGGCTCAGTCAAAAGACTACACACAAGGACCTAGAAGGCTGTCCCCGAAGCCCCTGGTTCTCCATCCCTGATCCATGCTGATCTGGGATAGACAAAGGATTTGGTATAACTTTTATCAGGACTGGGTCTTGTTAATTATCTAGGTCTGTTTAGAGGAATCTATTGGGGAGCTCCACTACATGCCCTCTTCTTTCCCAACTTGGATTGGCTCCCCTTTTCCCAAGAAAATTTTTATTATATGTTTGCTTATTAATGTTCCTGCTGCTTTTTTTATCTGAGAATTTAGTCATAGTTGGCCATTTTCTTTTAAATGAGACTGGATTATTCATATATAAGTCCTATATTTCTTATTTTATTGATCTGGATATTTTGGTTTTAAAAAGATTATTCGTCCATTTCATTTAGATTCTCTTTTATTGGCATTTATTTGTACAAAATAATTATTAATATTTTCCCTTATCTCTTCTTCATTTGTTATAAATTCAACTTCTTACTTTCCATTTTTATCTTATGGTAATTTCCTAGAAATTTGGGAGCATTTTATTGTTTTTGATTTGTATTTCTCTAATGTTAGTTATTTGGAACAATTTTCATGGTTAACCATTTGAAATTCTGAACGTTGATCACTTACTTTTTGCCAACCTTCTCATTTTATAGATGAAGGGATTGAGGCCCAGTAAAATTAAATGAATTGCTGAAGGTTATATCAGTTAAAAGACAGGGAGAACTATATTTTACCCCCAAATATCCTAAATCTAAATCTGATGATTTTAATGAAGGTTTTCAAAGACAAATTCAACAATATTGAGCTATAAAATTCATGGTATTGAGGGTCCCAATACTTGAGAATTAATGACTTTTCCTTAGTTATTGTATCTGAAATTAATTTGCCTTTTAGGAAGTCTTAGAATGTCTGGGAGCAGAAACTACTTCTCAAAGGGTAAATTATCTCTGTCTTTTTATTTAGACTATGGAAGAAGAAAGAAAATCATAGAAGTCAAACATAATCAAATTCATTTTGGCTTAAAGACTGTCTGGCTATATATTAAAGATGTCAATAGAATAAATAAATTGTGAAACTAGTTTGCAGCACAAACATGTTTTAGGTTCTTTATTACAATGAAATTAAAAGAAATTGTTTTTTACAATCAACATTTCCCCCTCAAAGTCAGGTCAAATATAATTGATTTATAATACCACCAGCATGATAAACTCAAGTTATTTGTCCTGTAAAGTCTCTGAGAAAATACTTTTTTCTTGTTCTTTTAAATTTTTTCAGGGATTTAAGGAATGTAAGTTTCAGGGTTTGGTTGTATGTGTATGTGTGTGTGTGTGTGTGTGTGTGTGTGTGTGTGTGTGTGTGTGTTATGACTCTATGGCATTTGGACTATAGTATTAATAATATTAGTAGGAAAAATGTAATTATAACATCAAACATATGTACATATATATATATATATATACACATAATTTTTAAGATTTATAAAGTGCTTTACAACAATTATGTCGTGATCCTTACAGCAATCTTGGGAGATACATTATTAATTACACACACTTTACCAATAAGTAAACTAAGGTTGAGAAAAATGAGGTGACTTGAGATGGGCCATGTAGCTAAAAAGTACTGAAGACATGGGTCAAACCTAAGTCATTCTGATGCTAAGATCAGTTCACTTTCCATTAACCCAAGCTTTTGCTAAACTTTTCTTTTTGATAGTTAAGACGGTTTACATCAACCAACATTTATTATGTGCCAGGCATTAAGCTATGCTTAGGCATGCAAAGGAATACAAAACAGTCACTGACCTCCAACAACTCATATTATAATTGAGGAGACGTGTATACTATTAAGTACATCCAAAATCTAAATAGAAAGACAGATATGTATGTGTGTGTGTATGGGTGTATGTGGTAAATTGAGGAAATCTCAAAGTGAAAGTAGGCAACAAGTCCATGGCATTAAGTTTCAGTTGCTTTCTAAGAAATTTTAGTGTTAGGATCTTACCTACTTATCCATAGTGTGTTGGGCATAACATTCAGTTTTATCATCCTTCTAAGTTCAGCTGGGAGAGTAATTTAGGGATCTACCTGTTTGATCATTCCTGGCAATATCATAATTAACTTCTGATATCTATTTATCTTCTAGATGTTTAGAACTGGGTGGATAATAATACCTTGCCCTTTTGCACCAGGAAATTCAGCTCTAATGGGTCATATTTACTGGCTATAGGAAATAGGTTTTTCAGTTATTAAATGGGCAGGACCCCTTTGATTCTAAAATCATTCCTTCACCTGGAAGAAAGTATCTCTTCTCACTTTCACTGGGAGATGTTAGGTTGCAAAGGATTAGGTATTGCCTTTAATCTTCTGGCAGGAAGATCTGAGGCATAGGTAAGAAGGAACATGACTAGGGGCATGTAACCTGATTAAAGCAGATGTAGTGTGTATGATTTAAAGATACAGCTGTTCTGAATTCTATGGACTTGTTTGATCTTCTGCAGCAACTGAGTCAGATACTAGACACATGGTTCTCTTCTTTCTCCCCCATTTCTCCTTTTTCCCTCACTTGATCAGAGGCTCCTTAGATGCTTCAGTTACCCTCACTTTCTTTTATCTATTTTAAAGATAGAAAACCAAAAGTTTTCTCTTTGTCTTACCTCTGTTCTTCTAGGGGACAGAATCCCAAGATACTTACTCACCTTTTCTGTCACTGTTGATAATTTGAAAGAGAGGACAATAGGCATTTACATAGCACTTACTAAATGCCAGGCATCATGTGAAGCACTTTACAAATATTGTCTCACTTGCAAATCACAAAAATCTGGTGCTATTATCCGCATTTTATAGTTGGGGGAACTAAGACAGGGGGCAGATTTGAACTGAATATCTTCTTGGCTACATACCTAGCACCCTATACACTGTGCCATTCGACTGCCTCCTACGAGTGCTATTTTTATGCTAAGCTAAGCTAAGTAGTCTTATCTCTCTACTTTCATTCTTTTATGTCTTTTGGGTAGGAGTTGGAAAACCCTTTCACCTTGTGTGAAGGTATATCCAATGGGCCCAGGACAGTTATCTACTGACATTTTTTTCAGAAACAATCATGTGCTTTACATTTTTATGAGTGTTTTGAAGGTGAATTTTCATTATTTGAGTCCTTTTGATGCATTTATGTATTGTACTGACAAGTATTTTCTGTGATATTCTACTTGCTAAAAGTGCTGCATGAAATTCTTCCTCTCCTGAACAAAACAGTGTTTATTTATTTAGTGAGATTCATCTCATTAGTTTCTCCATTGGTTTGAGCCTAGGAATATCCTCAGAGGTCTGGTTCTCATAAGATTTGGGTTAAAGGCTCATTAACCAAAGAGATGTTGGGTATACTATCATCAACCATAGACATTGATCTTTGTATCAGTCTCTGATACTAATGCTAAAGGAAACTGTCTTTAAGAATCTCTCCAACCTTGAAATAGATAAAGTTCATAGAGACATAGAGCTATTGATCAAGACATCAAGAAATATCAACAATAAAAGAAAATTTGGAGATATTACATCTTGTTTTGCAGAATCGTCAAAAGAAATTAGTCTTACATTTCCATAACCTCATACTTCATTTCCACATTATGCCTCTGACTTGACAAAAGTCATAATCATTTCATGATATTTACTAAATTCAGTGAGAATTACAATGCTCACTTTCTATATAAGTTCAATTGTTCCAATAAAATATTAAGTCCATTAATATTGGAAAGGGAAATTTAAGAAAATTTAGTGCCAAAATGCATGTTTTTTCCATTGCTATTGCTTTTATAGTTGCATTTTCTTATCTTTGTCTTTACCATTCCTCCTTTTAATTCTTCCATTCCTTTTAGATGAGCACCATCTGGTTTATTTAAGTTACTCAAATTATCCTCTTATCTTTCATCTTTAGAAACTTCTCCTCTGGGAGATAGTAACCCTAGGATACAGCATTCAATTCTTCTAAATCTCAAAATCTCCCCTACCTCAGCTATTCTCAATTTATACTGAGAAAATAGAAAAAAAAAAACCACAATGAAGTAATGGACTTAAATAGTAGCATGAAAGATTTAGGTTAGATAGGAGAAAGAAATTCCTGACAATGAAAGTTGTGAAACCTTGAACAAATACCTTAGGGAGTTGGAAGCTCTCCTGCTTAGGAGGTCTTTAAAAATAGCTTATTTTTCAGTTATATTTTCTGAGATAGGTTTAAACAGGTCCTTACTGGCCAGATAGCCTCTCAAAATCCCTTAAAGGATTCTGTCACACTAAAAAACTATTATTGGTCCTTAATTGAGTTTAATATTTTATTATCAACATTTAGCTGTTTTAGCTTATCCATTAATTAATATTTCTGAGTTACCAAGATTAGCAAAGAACTAGAAAATCTTCCATGAGATGGTTCCTTCAGTATTGTATTGGAGCAATATATTGCACTATTTTACCAAGCAGTACAAATAAATGTCAGGGTAACAGGCAAGAGCTTTGTAAAGAAGAAAGGAAAGGGGAGGGAATAGATACCTAAAAGATAGAATTGATTATCTCAGTTGTTATTTACATAAACTGTAACAGCTGTCTGCAATGATTCCATTAAGTTATAAGGGATGTAAATATTTTGAAAAGATCATAGGTAAGAAGGACTTCGATCTTTTCATTAGAACATTTAGTTTGATAGAAACATATAGTTGAGTACTTTCTTCCATCGTGGAAAGTCCTGGTCAGAGTACCTATAGCTTTGTGAGATTAGACCACTGGCAGGAAAATAAGATGGTTGTCTTAGGTGATGACCAAGGTTACATCCAATTCTGTAAACCTCAGGTTACAAACTTCAAAAAATCCGAACTTCACAGAACATTTAGATTCAGTCAAAGGGCCACAGTTGAGAATCCAGAGGGCCACATGTGGCCTTCAAGTCAGAGGTTCCCTGCCCCTGGCCTAGAGCTTGGTTAAAAATAGTAGATATATAAGTATAACTGGTTCATATGTTCCTCCCCTTCCAAATTACAAGAAAAAAGGAAATATTTTATAAAACTCTTATTAAAGGAGAAGAAAGAAGAGGCAAGAAAAAATTATAAATATACACAATTCCTAACATATATCAGTTGTTTTCATTTTAGTATATGTAAATATCTTATAATAGTTTGACATTTACTTAATTAACAATTTAAAGCATTTTCTGTGAACCAGATTCTTATTTACATATAGGTTACAGTATGGTATACCTAATTTCTCCTTAAGTAATGTTCACATAGATACAATTTTATTAAAGCCCAATTGTGAATGAATGAATAAGATATCCAAAGGGATAATGAACAATTATACCTGAGATATGCTTTAATAATATTTTATAGGCAATAATTGTACACATACATGCATATGTATTTATAAGCATATGAATACACACACAAATGCAATATAATTCCAATTGAATCAAGTCCAGAATTAAACTATCTGATCCAATAAAACAAGCATTTAATTGACAATTATTTGTAAGGCACCATGCTATTTACTCATCATAGCAAAAACAAACAATGCTTGCTTTCAAGAAACATGCTCTATGGGGCAATGTAGGGGGGAGTGGAAAAATTTGACGTTGCAGAGTTTATATTCATTGAATACTTAATAAATATCTCAAAGTCTCCTATGATGAAAATATAACTGGTGAAAATAATTTGGAGTCATTAATATTATATATATATGTATACATATATTGATAGATGATAGATAAATTGGTGATAGATACAGACAGTTTAATAAGTACTTTATTCATGCTAGCCTCATGAAGTAGGTAGTGGGATATTATTATTTCATTTTTCAGAATAAGAATCTGAGAATCACAAAGATCAAATGGCTTTCTTCAGGCTACATGACTGGCAAATGCCCAAATCCAATGATTTTTCTACTATTTCCATACTTCCAGATCTGTAATGTTAGCTTATTGTGCTTCCTTCCTTGTTGTAAATTACATCCCCTCTGTAATTTAATGGACAGTCTTCAAGAATTGCAATGGCCAAAACATCCATCACCCTGGCCAACCAACTGACAAGTCTCTCCAAATTTATCTGGTCCTTTTGTCAGGCACCAGGCACATATTCAGTACTTGAAGTCTTTCCAGCTCAGTAGGAATTGCCAAAATTCATGATATTTTCACAAAACCTTTGAAAAACAGTCTAGTTATTCTTCCTTAAATATGTCCCATACTTTCTCAGTCTATATCACTCCCTCTCTGACTCCACACCCACTGCAAACATATTCTTGAACCAATATGGTCTGCAAAATTGTATATATCCTTCAAATTCTGGCTTCAAAGGTGACTCAAATGCCGTCTATTTTTGAGCTTTTATTGAGCCTTCTCTGATTCTGCAAGTGGATGCCATGATGAGATACTGAACTTGGATAAAGTGGAAGCTTTATTGGCATACCATATTCCAAATGCTTTCAAATCCAGTCAAATGATACCAGACTGGTAACTTATTATTTGGCTGAATGCAACTATTTCCTCCTATAAAAGATGCTTTTTTTTTGATATTGCCTAGGAGAGAATTAAAAAAAAAAAAAACTACTCAGTTTAGAAAAGATGCTAACAAACTGGAATATGTTCAGATGAAAAAGATTAATTAGTTGAAAGTCCTGGAAGCCTTGATATACAAGAATAGATTAAAAGAGCTAAGGGCATTTAGCTCAGAGAAGAGAAAAATGATGGCCATTTCCAAGTATTTGCATAATTATTTCATGGAGAGAACAGGGGAAGGAAGGAGAGAAGGCAGGAAGAAAAGGAGCACTTATTAGGTGCCTAGTATATGATAAACATTATGGTAAGTACTTCACAAATCTCATCACATTTGATATTTTTAACAAGCTTAAGTGGTAGATTCCATTATTATCCCCATTTTAGATTTAAGGATGCTGAAGCAGTCAAGGGTTAAGTGATTTGCCAGGGTCCTATTGCTAGTTTATATTTGAGGTTGGATTTGAACTCAGGTCTTCCTGATTCTATGTTCAGTACTTTGTAATTAGATTTCTTCTACTGGAAAGAAATATCAATAATGCTTGGAAATTTCTGAGACAGTTGTTGACTTACTATTAGGAAAAAAATTCTATTATTAGGGCTATCTGCTGATCTGGGTCAGAATACTTGCAAACACCCGAATTGGTTTGACAAAAATCATGGGGAAAATCAGAAACCGCTAAATTAAAAAAAAAGAAAGAACTCCACATGATTTATCAGCAGTATAGTTCATCCATTTCTAAGAAGGTAGCATTTAATTCTATCAAAAGTAAAGTACAAGCAAAGCTTAGAGAGATGCAGGATTCCTGGCTTAGTAAGAAGGCAGGTGAAATTCAGTTTTATGCTGATAGTAACAATCCAAAGCACTTTTATGATTCCCTGATGGCTACTTATGGAGGAAAAACCTATGGCGCATCATAACTACTCAGTGCTTATGGAGCCACATTGATTAGTTAGAAGGACATGATCCTAGAGAGATGGGCTGAACACTTCCTTAGTTTTCTCGAAAGACCGTCATCTATAGATACTGAGACCATTGACCGTTTAGGTCAAGTTGAAATTAATCTCTCCCTAGCTGAACCTCCAACTGAAGAAAAGGTTTTGAATGCTATTAGGCTCCTTTCATGTGGCAAAGCACCTGGTACTGATTCTATTCTAGCTGAGATTTACAAGATAGGGGGTCAATTGCTCATATAAAAGTTCACTGAAATTTTCCACGTTATATGGCAAAAGGAGGTTATCCCCCAAGGGTTCAAAGATGCCTCAATTGTCCATCTCAATAAAGATAAAGGAAATAAATTGTCCTATGACAATCACAGGGGGATCTCTCTCTTAGTCATTGCTGGCAAGATTTTTCCAGAGTCCTCCTGAATAGGTTGATCCTTCATCTGGAAGATGGTCCTCTCTACCTGAGAGCCATTGTCGCTTCAGGAAGGGCCAAGGAATGCTCAATAAGGTGTTTGCTCCCTGACAACTCCAGGAGAAATTACAGGAGCAGAACAAAGGGCTGAACACAGTCTGTAGATCCGATCAAGGCCTTTGATACTCTTAGTCATGAGGGCTTGTAGAAAATCATGTCAAAATTTGATTGCCCAGAGAAGTTCATCAGTATTGTATGAGAATTTCAAGGCAGCAATCTTGACCGAGTTCTAGATAGTGGGCAATGCTCTTGTGCCTTACCAGTCACCACTAAAGTAAAATAAGTCTGTGTGCTTGCTCCCATGCTTTTTAGCATGATGTTTTCAGTCATGTTGTCAAATACTTTCAATGAGGATGAACATAGCATCAAGGTCAACTATTGCACTGATGGTAAATTCTTCCATTTGATAAGGTTACATGCCAAGACCAAAGTGGAGGGAGTGATAGTGCATGATTTTCTGTTTAAAGATGATTGTGTGCTCAATGGAGCCTCTGAAGTTGAGATACAACAAATTGTGGATTGATTCTCTGCTGCTTGTGCTAATTTTGGCCTAACAATTATCAACAAGAAAGCAGAGGTGCTCCATCAGCCACCACCACACACTCACATGTGGAACCATTGGCTACAGCAAATGGAGGAGTTTTGAATGCTGTGCATAAGTTCACTTACCTTTGAAGTACACTTTCCAGGGATGTACGCATTGACAATGAGGTTGATGCATGCATTGCCAGAGTTAGCTCAGTGTTTGGGAGGCTCTGAAGGAAAGTATGGGAGAGAACAGGTATTAGAATGACCACCGAACTGAAGGTCTACAGAGCAATTGTGCTAACCTCATTGTTGTATATCTGTGAAACATGGACAATTTACCACCGCCATACCAGGAAACTGAATGGCTTCCATTTGAATTGTCTTAGGAAGATTCTAAGGATCACCTGGCAGGATAAGATACCAGATACTAAGGTTCTTCCTTGAACTAAATTGCCAAGCATTCAAACTATACTATAGAGAGCACAACTCTGATGGACTAGTCACGCTGTTTGAATGCAAAACATACACTTGCCAAAAACACTATTTTATGGAGAACTCACACAGAGCAGATGATCACATGGTGGTCAGAAGAAGCAGTACAAAGATACTTTCAAGGTGTCTCTCAAGAACTTTGGAAGATTGTGTGACATGGGAGACACTGGCACATAACTGCTCAGTGTGGCATGCCCACATCAGAGAATGTTCTGTGCTCTATGAGCAAAACTGAATCAAAAGAGTGCAAAGGAAACATAGGATGCACAAATTAAGAGTATCCACCCCAAATGTTCACATGGACTATTTGTGCCCAATCTGTGGTAGAGTATTCTGAGCTCATATTGGTCTGATCAGCAACAGACAGACACATTGAAACTTGACTTTCTCATAGTGATGTAATTTTGGTCCTCTTCGAGAATGAAGGACAACAACCACCAACCACCAACCACTACCAACCACCATCTACAGTTGGAAAAGGGTATGTAAGGAAGCAGTGAGGTAGATAGGTGGAACAGTGGATAGAGTTACGGACTTACAGTGAGGAAGATCTGGGTCAGACATTTAATAGCTTTGTGATCTTGCATAAGTCTTTTAACTTCTGTCTCAATCAATCAATCAGTATGTCTTAAGTGCCTACCATGTGCCAAGAACTGTACTAAGTGCTGAGGATATAAAAGAAGCAAAAGACAATCTTTGCTTTCACAGAACTTATAATCTAATGAGGAGACCACATATAAAAACATATAAAAAGTAAACTAAATACAAGATAAACAGTAAATATATACATATACACATATACACACATATGTACATACACATACATGCATACATACATATGTGTATATACACACACACACATATATATATATATATATATAAAACATCAGAATTAAGGGAGTGGGGAAGGCTTTCAGCAAAAGATGAGATCTGAGTTAGGACCTAAAGAAAGCCAGTGAGGTCAGTGGACAGAGTAAATAAGAAATATTGTTCCAGGCATAAGGGATAGTCAGAAAAAATACCCAGAGTTAAGAGATATAGAGTATTCTTTGAGGGATATGCAGGAAATCAATGTCAGTGGATTGAAGAGTTTATATCAAGGCATAAAGTATAAGACTGAAAATGTAGGAAGGGGTTATGTTATAAAGGATATTAAATGCATTTTACATTTGTTCCTGAAGGCAATAGGGAGCCTCCAGTGTTCATTGAATAGGGGAGTGATGTCTTTAGGCCTGTACTTAAGGAAAATCACTTTAGTGACTGAGTGGAAGTTGCATTGGGAGAAAGTTGAGACAAATAAAGTCACCAGAAGGCTTTTAGAATAATCCAGTGCTAGTAGTGAAGAAAAGGAAGCATATTTGAGAAATGCTGCAAAGGTAAAATTGACAAGTCTTATCAGCAAATTAGATATAGGGCAGTGAGAGATATGAGGGATTCAGGTTATGAGCCTTAGGGACTCTACAGTAAAAAGGAAATGTCAGAGGAAGCTGGGGACTCTACAGTAATAGGAAATGTCAGAGGAAGCCGAGGTTTATGGGAAAAGATAATGGGTCCCATTTATAACACATTGAGATTAAGATCTCTGCTAGACATCTGTCCTGAGACAGTTTAAGAGCTTAATCAATGTTTATTGTTTGATTATTGATTGGTGATCTCAACAGCCCCCATGAATTTAATTACCATCTCTATATTGATGTTTTCAAATCTATCTATCCTGCCTCAAGCTTTCTGCTGACCTCCAATCTCACATCTTTGAGTTCATCTGCTCTAGGCCAGGTACTATACTAAGCATTTCACCAAGTGAACTAGTATAGAGATAGAAGAGGG
Source organism: Notamacropus eugenii (assembly GCF_028372415.1). NCBI lineage: Eukaryota > Metazoa > Chordata > Mammalia > Diprotodontia > Macropodidae > Notamacropus > Notamacropus eugenii. The sequence continues at coordinate 133,514,920 of NC_092875.1, read as the reverse complement.
CTCAGGGTAGAACACTGAGAGAAACCAACGGTAGGAGAACATGATCTAGAAGAGCATCCAGGAAAAGAGACAGGGAAAGTCAATAAAATAGGTGAGAGGAGAACCATAAAGTAGTTTCCTGAAAACCTAGAGAGACGTGACTATCAAGGAGGAAGGTAATCAACAGTGTCAAAGGCTGCATGATGGTCAGGGAACAAAAGAATTGATGGTCATTTGATTTGGCATCTGAGATCATTAGTAACTCTGGAGAGAGTAGTTTCATTGAAATGATAAAATTGGAAGCCACATTATAAGGGATTAAGAAGAAAGATAGAGGAGAAAATCTAGAGGCATCTATCATACACAGGCTTTTTAAGTAATTTAGTTGTAAAGAGTAGAATATATAGGACAACAATTATCAGGGGTGGAAGGATCAAGTGAGGCTTTGTTTTTCTTTCTCAGGATGGAGATATAAGCATGTGTGTAGATAGTAGGAAATAAGGCAATATACAGGGGGAAATTTAAAAATGAGTCGAACAGTGGGGACGACACAAGGGGCAACCTTTTGGAGGAGACAAGATGGAAAGCATTATTTGAATGACAAGATTTTTTCATGTAAAATGGAGATAATAAAAGTACCTTCCTTCCAGGGTTGTTGTAAGGATCAAATGAGATAAAGTGCTTAGCACAGTGTCTGACCCACAGCAGAACATTTTATAAATGTTATCTATTATTGTTATTATCATCATCATCTATAAACTGGAGATAACACTTCACAAAGTTGTGAAAGTCAAATGAGAAAACATATGCTAAACACTTTGCAAATCTTAAAGAATTTTAAAAATGTCAGCTACTGATTAATTATCATGATTCCCCATCTTATTAGAGTGTCCCTGGTGACCACTTGCCAGATGTGTTGTATAGGGGATATCTAAGTCCTTTCCAACTGTGAGATGTTTTAATTGATGGACATGAGTTATATAATTCAAAAAATTTGCATAGGCATTTGTTTTTTAAATTGTGAAAATTGAGAAACATTGAATAAATATATAAGTATGTATTGGGATACATAAAATACAGATATAGAATATGATAGGCTGGAATAGATATATCTTGAATAACACAAAAAGGACCATATAAGTATGACTTTCTTTCCCTTGAAACTCTCAAGGGAAAGCTGCGTGTTGCTCTTATCTCATAATTCATTTATTACTGACTATATACAAAGATGCCTAGATCATTGTTAAAGCTTCCCTATCCATTCTGCTGTCTTTATTACTCTTTTTTAAAATTCATACTTCTATACCATTAGCACACCACCATTTTCTTTCTCTTTCATTGAGGCCAAAAAATCAACAATATTTACTAAGCACGTGATCATTTTGGGAGGCACCGTGCTAAACACTAAGGTTAAACAGAATTGGAACGGCTTCTGTTTCAGGGCTGGGGAAGTGGAGGAGTATGCGATATGAACCTCTCCAGCATATCTTGTATAGTTTAAACCTTTGATAGGTATGTTACCTTGGCAAGTAAATTAACCTCTCTGGATATCATTTTTCTGTTCTATTTAATGGAGAAACCAAGACTGTAATACCTATATTTATTAAGCATGATTTTAATGTAATCTGCCAGATACATATTTTCAACACGTTTCATTATATATGCCTTGTAACGCAAATATAATTGTTGTTACTATTAGTACTAGCATGACATTTATAGAAGCATGTAATCTCATATTTGGAAAATTTCTCAGAAATTCTCTAATCAACTCCCCCCCCCCCCAACACACAACTCCCCTCTACAATATTCAGAGGCAACTAGACTTGAAGTCAGAAAGGTCTGAGTTCAAATCCTAAGTCAGTCATTTACTGTGAGTTCTGGCAAGTCACTGAACCATTGTCAGTTACAGCTTCCACACCTGTAAAACTTATATAATAATACCATGAATTGTACTGCAGAGTATTGTTGAAGGATCAAATGAGAAAAATCCATGTAAAGTTCCTTATGGAGAACGTTAGAGCACTATATAAAGAGTTAGGTGTTGCTCTCGTTGCTATATCTGGCAATTGGTGATCCAGGCTTTGTTTGGACATCTCCATTAAGAACGAATACATTCCCCAGAAGCCCATTTCAGTTTGGAGATTTTTTCTTATATTCTACTCAGACCAGATTCGTCATTCTTCTCTAAACAGGTTTCATAATTTCCTAGTGCATATCATTCCTTTCAACTTCACACTCACCTCCAACATATTCTCCAACTAGCACATGTCAAATTTGTCTGCATCCTTCACTGGGTACTGTATGGAGCCTTCTCTGAGGCTGCAAATAGACATCATTTCACCATTGTCTGAAACAGTATATTATTTTTAAAAAATCTCTTGACACCTATGGTCTACCTCCTATTTTAGATATTTATGTACTTATCTCAATATTTGTGGAACTATGTAGTTATAAAAGAAATACAAACAAAACAAATGCAGTTTAATTTGGGAGAGAGGCTCTAGCAGTGGGGGGATCAGAAATGGTTTCAGGTAGAAGGTAGTATTTTAGCAGAGACTTTGAGGACACAAAAGTTTCTAAGAAAAGTATATGAGAAGGGATTTTATTCGAGGAAAAGTGGAGAGCCAATGTAAATTCATAGAATTAGGAGATTGAACATTATGTGTGAGGAATAGAACAAAAAAACATGAGTCTGACTGAACTTTAGGGTAAAATAAGGTGAGCAATGCCTACCAAGGTGGGAGATGTAAGTTGAGAATTATATGTGGAGAATTTTTAATGGAAATGGAATTTATATGTATCCTGAGTGTCTTTTGGCAGGAAGGTAAGAATAGATATTTCTAGTGTCTTCTATTGCCACCTACTAGAGGAAGGCTTTGAATACTGTCACTAGAGGAAGTAGGGGTTGGGAAGCAAAAATTTGGCCACTTTCAGAGAGTTGGAATACCAAATTAGAATTATATCTATCTGCTGCCTAATATATTATTACTTGGGGGAAGCATTTTTAGGTTCAAGCTAAGCTCCTGATCAGTATTTCTTAATTAGACAAGAGCACTCCAAACTTTATTTCCAAGGCTTGACATCTTTCACACCAAATTCAGTTCCACAGTGAACACACATAGCAAATAGCAAAGAAAATCATTTATCCAAGTTGATATCAAAGCAGGAATCAGAGAAAATAGACATGCAGGAATATATATGGGATAATATAGATTAAAGGGACTCTCCTGCTGGGACTGAGGTATCAGCTCAACCAAGAGAGAAAAGTCCCATATCTCACCCAAAAGGGAAAATGCCTCAAAGTCTTTAGTGTAGCAACCTGGAGATAGGGATCTGATCACATTCTTTATGTCAACTCCTTCCCAGATGTTTTCCCCCTTCATGGCCCTACAGGGAACATGGAATCTTAAATGTCTTGGTTTTTTCTTGATATTGGAAGCTAAAAGAATCCTGAAGAGACTGAAGAGAACTGATTTTTCTTCTCTGCCACTTTCACCTACCTCTTACATAGGTTTGGGGCATTGATCTTTGCTAGTAATGAGAAAGTCCCACAACAATAGATTTTTTGGCTTGGGTTGCATTTGTTTGATTCTTGAGCTAATAGGCTGCCAGTGAAATGTATTGAGTATAGTCAAACCTGAGCTTTAGGAAAATCACTTAAGGAACTCTGTGGAAGATAAATTGGAGTAGAGAAAAACTTAAGACACAGAAATTAGAAGGTTTTTCCAAAAGGCTATGTTGAAGAGATGAGAACTTGAGCAAGATCAGTGGCACATGATTATTATTAGTGGAGACAGATGCAAAATATATTCTAGAGGTAGAAACAATGTGAGTTGGCAACAGACGGGATGTGTGGATTGAGGAAGAGAAAAGAGTGGAGAATAATGTTGAATTTGTAAACCTTGGTGACAGGAAAGATGATGGTATCCTCAACAGAAATGGGGTAGTTCAGAAGTTGTAGTTTGGAGGGAAAATAATGGATTTGATTTTGAAAATGCTCTGTTTGAGATACTTTAGGACATTCACTTAAAAATATTTGATAGGCAGCAAGAGATACATGACCAAATCCTAGGAGTGAGACTAGAAATGTATGTGTAGATATCTAAGCAATCTGCACGGGGATAAACATTAGACTTGTGTTTATGAGTGTAGAAAAATGAAAATAAAAGCACAGGACTAAGGCATTTAGTCTCCATTTTTTTGTTTGATTATTCAGTCATATCTTTTTCTGTGAGATGTTATGGACCATACTGTCCACAGGGTTTCTTGGCAAACATACTAGAGTGATTTGTCTTTTCCTTCTTCAGGGGATTAAGGCAAAAAAAGATTAAGTGTCTGAAGTTGTATTTGAACTCAGATTTTCTTGACTGCAGGCTGAGCTCTCTATCTACTGAGATACCCACTGGCCTAACTCTACATTTAGAATCCTGCAGATATTATAAAGGAGAAGTCAGATGGGTAGGAGGGAAAAAATTCAGATAGATCAGCATGTCTAGGAGAAAAAGGGGGTCAGTAACATCAAATGATATGATTGGTTGGTTGATTGTTGTCCTCTACACTTGAAAAGAACCAAAATGATATCACTGTGTTGGGATCAACTATGTGTGTGTCCAACTATGGCTGATCAGACTAATACAAGCTTAAAAGACTCTACCACTGATTTATCCCCCAAATTCCATATAAACATTGGAGTAGAGATGACCCTAAATTAGCACATCTCATGTTTCTTTTGAGCTGCTGCAATTCTGCTTTATTAATAGACCATAGTGCCTTCTTTGGTGCAGGTATGCCATGCTGGGTAGTCCAGTGCCAGTGTTTCCCATGTGTTACAGTGATTTCCAAACTTGTTCATATAGATCTTGAAAATATCTTTGTATTGTTTCTTCTGACCTGCATGTGAGTACTCCATACAAATAGTCTCTTAGGTAAACACACATTTGACACTGAAACAAAGTGACTAGCATTAACCCGCTGAAATTACACTCCCTGTAGTAGAGTTTGAATGCTTGGCAGTTTAGCTCCAGAAAGGACATCAGTGTTCAATACTTTATCTCTGCAGGTGATCTTCATAATCTTCCATCAGTACTGATGAACTTCACTGGGCAACCAAATTTTGCCATGATTTTCCATAAACCCTCATGATTGACAGTCTCAAATGCCTTGGTCAGACTGACAAACATTGTTTACAGAACTCTGTTCTGTTGTGACATTTTTCCTGGAGTTGTCAGGCAGCAAGTACCATGTCATCCATTTATTGGTCCTTTCTGAAACCAAACTGACTCTCGGGTAGATGACCATTTTCCAGGTGAAGGATCAGCCTATTAAGGAGGACTCTGGCAAGAATCTTGCCAGCAATGACTAAGAGTAAGAGCCCCCCAGGATTGTCATATGAATCAGAAAATTTCAGTCAGGTTTTATATGAGCAGTGGACCCTCTGCCTTTTATATCTCAGCTGGATTATAATCAGGCCCATACTCCTCATTCGGCTATTCCTCCTACTCAGCAACACCCTTACCTGTGGGCAGTTAGGTGGTGCAGTGGATAGAGCATAAGTCAGGAGAACCTGAGTTCAAATCTCACCTCAGACACTTGACACTCACTAGTTGTGTGGCCTTGGGCAAGTGACTTAACCCCAACTGCCTCATCCTGGGTCATCTCCAGTCATCCTGATGAGTTCAGATGGCTCTGGAAGAGAAGTGAGTCTGGTGAACTGCACAACCCTCCCTCATTCAAAACAAAGTCAAGTGCAAGTCATGTCATTATTTCTCTGATGGCATGGTCTTCTTTGGCAATGAAGGACAAACACACATCCTTACTTCTAGGACTAGATACCATGCTTTGAAAGATTTAACCCTTTCTTTTCCATACCACCCAAACTAGGCCCTTTTTGATCAGTACTCATATGACCCATTCATTATATCTAACCTGTCTCCCAGGCATGCTTTTATTCCCTGGCCAATTTGGCAGTCACTTTATTGTAGGATTTTTGTACCATTTACTCTCCTCCCTTCCGTCATTTCTTTCTGAGTTCTGGAACCATAATCAAATTAACATTGCCATTAGTAATTTAAAAGCTATGCCAATACATTGTCTTATTTAGTTCAAATCTTACCTTAGACATTAGCTGTGTTCCTTTGGGAAAGTCACTTAACCTCTGTATGCCTCAGTTTCCTAAAATGTAAAATGAGGATTTTAATAGTACCTACCTTTCATAGTCAGTCAATAAGAATTTATTAAGTACTTACTATGTGTCAGGTACTGTGTTAAGCACTGTGGATTTAAAGAAAGGTTAAAAAATACTCTTCCCTCAAAAAACTCACAATCTGAAGGGAGAGAGACAAGAAGCAAAAAATATGTACAAACTATACACAGCAAAAATAGGAATAATTTGCAGAGAGAAGCAACTATAATTAATGGGGATAGGGAAGGGCTTTCTATAGAAGGTGGGAATATATTTTGTACTTACAAGAAATCAGGGAAGGCAGGAGTTGGAGAAGAGGAGGGAGAGCATTCTAGGCATGTTGTCACAGAAATTACCCGGAGAAGAAAGATGGACTGTCTTGTCCATGGAAGTGCAAAGAGGCCAGTGTCATTGGATTAATGAATACTTTTAGGTATGTAAAGTGTGAGAAACCTGAAAAAGGCTAGTCTATAAAGGACTTGAAATTCCAAACAGAGAATTTTATATTTGATTCTAAAGATAACAGAGAGCTACCACAGTTTACTGAGTAACAAGGTAATGTTGTCAAACCTATGCTTTAGAAACTTGTAATGGCAAGTGTAATGGCAAGTAAAGTAGACTTTTTCTACTGTTTTTGTTTTAGTATAATCAAGAAGTATAATGTCTCTATTTGTTCCAAGATCCATGGCCATTTAGATTGGAAGGCCAAGAATCCTGGAAGAATGGGCTGTAAGGACAACCAAAGTAGGATCTTTTGCTGTTTTTGGTTTAGTGTAATCAAGTGTCTCTGCCTGAATCTTGCCTTTATCAACCAAGAGTCTTTACTAGGAGTAAAATTTTAGCAAAATAAAAACAAGAAAAAAAGCAAGAAAACACAAGTGCTCCATCAGCCACCACCACACCATCCATATGTAGAACTGGCAGTTACAACACATGGAGAAGTTTTGAATGCTGTGGAAAAATTCACTTACCTTGGTAGTGCACTTTCCAGGGATGTACACATTGACAATGAGGTTGATGCACGCATTGCCAGAGCTAGCTCAGTGTTTGGGAGGCTCTGAAGAAAAGTTTGGGAGAGAAGAGGTATTAAACTGACTACCAAACCGAAGGTTTCCAAAGCCATTGTGCAAACCTCATTGTTACATGCTTGTGAAACATGGACAATCTACCAGCGCCATGACAACAAACTGAATTGCTTCCATTTGAATTGTCTTAAGAAAATTCTGAGGATCACCTGGTAGGATAAGATACCAGACACTGAAGTCCTTGCTCGAGCTGAACTGACAAGTATTCAAACTATGTTTCAGAGAGTGCAACTGTCTCTGAAGAGTTGAGATACCTTTGGCTCTGAAAACGATATAAATAATCTGAGGAACACAAGATCTAGCAGCTTCTACATTAAGGGATCAAAGGGCGTGGAATAGGATATTCCAGAAGTCAAAGGAACTAGGACTAAAACCAAGAATCACCTACCCAGCAAAACTGAGTATAATACTTCAGGGAAAAAATTGATCTTTCAATGAAATAGAGGACTTTCAAGCATTCTTGATGAAAAGACCAGAGCTGAAAAGAAAATTTGACTTTCAAACACAAGAATGAAGAGAAGCATGAAAAGGTGAACAGCAAAGAGAAGTCATAAGGCACTTACTAAAGTTGAACTGTTTACTTTCCTACATGGAAAGACAATATTTGTAACTCTTGAAACTTTTCAGTATCTGGGTAGTTGGTGGGATTGCACACACACACACACACACACACACACACACACACATGCACACGCACACGCACACACATAGAGACAGAGTGCACAGAATGAATTGAAGAGGATGGGCTCATATCTTAAAAAAATGAAATCAAGCAGTGAGAGAGAAATATATTGGGAGGAGAAAGGGAGAAATGAAAAGGGGCAAATTATCTCTCATAAAAGAGGCAAGCAAAAGACTTATTAGTGGAGGGATAAAGAGAGGAGGTGAGAGAAAAACATGAAGCTTGCTCTCATCACATTCCACTAAAGGAAGGAATAAAATGCACACTAATTTTGGTATGAAAACCTATCTTACAATACAGAAAAGTGGGGGATAAGGGGATAAGCAGGGTGGGGGGGGGATGATGGAAGGGAGGGCATGGGGAGGAGGGAGCAATTTCAGGTCGACACTCATGGGGAGGGACAGGATCGAAAGAGAATAGAAGTAATGGGGGACAGGATAGGATGGAAGGAAATATAGTTAGTCTTATACAACACAACTATTATGGAAGTCATTTGCAAAACTACACAGATTTGGCCTATATTGAATTGCTTGCCCTCCAAAGGGAAGGGGTGGGGAGGGAGGGAGGTAAAGAAGTTGGAACTCAAAGTGTTAGGAACAACTGTCGAGTAATGTTCTTGCCACTAGGAAATAAGAAATACAGGTAAAGGGGTATAGAAAGTTATCTGCCCCCACAGGACAAAAGAGAAGATGGAGACAAGGGCAGAGAGGGATGATTGAAGAGAGAGCAGATTGGTCATAGGGACAATTAGAATGCTGGGTGTTTGGGGGTGGGGGGAGGGGACAAAAGGGAAGAAAAATTTGGAACCCAAAATTTTGTTAAAATGAAGTTAAAAGTTAAATAAATTAATTAAAAAATAAAGAAATAAATAAAGAAATATTCTGAGGGTGAGGTTTTACTTTGGGGCTTGCTTTTGGAAGAAGCTTTGTGTGTCAGATGGGACTCTGGGAAGCCTCCTGGCTTTGAAACCCAGATGTTGGTCCCTCTTTGGCAACTATGGTCAGGTAGTTATGATACATGTATTGCTTATGTCAGATGGTTTGGAAGTGCTATCTGTTGATTTCCTGAACTAAGTGAATGATGGATGTGCTTGATTAAAGTAGATTGTTAACCCCTCAAAAGTTGCTTTTCCTTTTAAGAAAGCAGAATAAACAACTTGTGATAGCAGGCTGCCCTGTGTATGTTGGGGTGTTTACTGATACAAAATTCACTTTGGGAGGTGAATGGAACGTGGACTGGAGTGGGGAAAGAGACATCTAGGTAGTTCAGTGAATTTAGTACTGGGCCTGGAGTTCAAATTTAACCTTAGTCACTTACTAGCTGTATGATCCTGAGCAAATTACTTAATCTATGTTCTCATCAGTTTCCTTATTAATAAAATTAGGTTAAGAATAGCACCTCGCAGACTTGTTGTGAGAATCAAATGAGATAATTTTTGTAAAGTACTTAGTACATTGCCTGGAATATACTGATCACTATATAAATGTTGATTATTATTACTATTTTAAGATAAAAAATAATAATAGTATCATTATTACTATTATTATATACCAAGCAACTGGATATTTTAATAGTCCAGGGTTGTTGTTAGAGTTAAGTGAGACAATATTTCTCAAGCATTTGACTCAGTGCCTGGCCCATTGTACAAACTTAATAAATGCTTTTTTCCCTTTCTTGCTTCTATTATTGCAACACTCATCACCCTGAAACTTGCCAAAGAAAAGCAGTCCTCTTCCATTATCACTCCCCTTTATGTGAAATTTCCCTACATTAGAATATAAGGTCATTAAGGGCAGGTGTTGTCTTTACTTTTTCACTTGTATCCCCAGAATTTAGCACAGAGTTTGGCACATTTGTGTTTAGTAAAAGCTTTTTAATTCATTCAATCATTTATGTATACAAATCCATTTATGATCACATGAATTCAGAGAAAAGTCACTAATTGTAAAGGTTTTAGAGGAGGTGCCCCTTGAGGATTCTAAAATAAAGAGGTGCTGAACTAGTTTTCATCATGCTTAAGAAAGCAGCTTGAAAAAATTTAGAGGCAGGTGTTGGAGTGTTAATTTCATTGAAAAGCAGTCTTCCAGTTTATCTAAAATGGAGAGTTTGTGAAAAGATGTTTTATACTTCTCACCTCTTGAGATAAGACTGAATAGGTTTGTACGAGCCACCTTATGAAGGAGATTTAAATGCCAGGCTGAGGAGATTGCATTTTAGTACATTTTTATCTAGGGAATAAACTTCTGAAGACTTTTGAGAGAATGAGGGTCCTGTCTCAACGAGTTCAAGTCACTCGGTATGGATGAAGTACGTTATAAGACAGTCACAAACACACACTGACAAATTGACAGAAGTGATTGCCAAACCATTGTCTATTATCTTTGACATGTTGTAGTGAATGGTAGTAACACCGTGGATCTCTAGAACATTTTTCTTTTTAAAGAAATAAGATGAAATTGGCAAGATATGGAATAATAACATAGTATCATAGATTTAGAGTACAAATTTATAAATTCCTCAGCTTATAAATAAGGCATTTGAGGCTCAGAATGAATAACTGACTTGCTTGAGTTCATGAAGGTAACAAGAAGCAGTTGGCATTTGAACCTGGATCTTCTAGCTCCAAATCTGGTACACTGGTGAGGGAATTGGAGAACATGTCATACAAGAATCAGTTGAAGAAATTTAGAAGTTTTGTCAAGAAAATTAAAAAAAAAGTGCAAAATTGCATTCAAGTATTTCAAAGACAGTTGTGTCAAAAATGGCTTACTCCTCTTGGCCCCCAAAAGAAAGCACTAGCAATGGGTAGAAACTTTAATGACAGAATCAGGGCTTGGGATAAACTAAATGTTCTGGATGATTAGAGCTGTCCAAAAGTGAAATGGACTGCATTGTGAGACTGTGTTTTTCTTCTTTTTGTTTTCCTTTAAAAATTTCTGAAATAATACTTTTATATACAAAGTAGAATATTTAAAATCATTACTTATGAAACTGTGAATCTTACATATATCTTATTGTAAAAATGCACATGATAAAATGTTATATTGAAAATAGTTCTCCTTGTCAGTGTTTCCTTCTAAACTTTCCCCTGAACCTGCCATCCTTCATTAAAAAAATGCTTCAATGAAACTTTTGTCTGTCTTTTTTGCAGGTTTTGGTTTTTTTTTTGGGGGGGGAGGAAAGGTTATTGTTAGCTTTCCTCTTCCCTCTTTTCTTAAATTTCTTCATACAACCATGCACAAATGTGTCTCACACTTTCAACCTTAGATGAGATGACTATTTGCTAACAATGTTTTACAAGAGTCACATAAAATTTACCTAGATTGCTTCTTAGGTAACAGAAAATGCCCGGTTTCTATGACTCTGTGAAATGGATGAAGCATGACAGTTGTTTAGATTATTACATTCATTTGGAGGACCAACCCACTGAGTTTGTTCACATTAAGGTATATATGTATGTATTCATGCATGCATGCATATGCATAGGTATATTTGTAATTTTGTGTTTCTGCTTATGCTTCCATTTCTTCCTTTGTGTTGCAAGTTCTCATTGATCTGGAATAATTTTCTTTAGTGAAAACAGTCCCTTGAGAGATATTTCTATAAATATTTTCTAGAAAAATAACTTTCTGGCTATAATTTCAGTTTCATATATATATGTATATATACATACATACACATATATACATATATATGTATATACTTACATGTGAATAAAGTTAAAATATAACTCTCTCAATAAATCCTTGTTTGCCCATGAGGCTGAAATATGAAAGTGGTAGAATGACCATACAATAGGATATGTACCCTTATCTACAGACAGGAGCTCAGGTTTTTGCCCGTACATCTGATAGTTATTGCAGGGTAGATTCACAGTGACTAGGTGGGAAAAAGTTTCTTGGGGAGTCAATCATGGTGGCCCAGACTGCAACCTCTTCTCTCCTTATCAGTCCCATGGCCTTGTGATTAGGAAAGTTTGCTATGATAAAAGTTGGAATATTTTCCCAGAAAAATATAAAAAAAACAACTACCAACAGAACTGATCTGATTTTTCAAAAGCTAAGTTTACATGAACTCACTAGAATAAAATTGAAACAAGGACAGAAGTTTTAAAGCTACCTTGAGAGAAAGAAGAGAAAAGACTGAAGAGAAGAAGGAGATAGCAGAGCTTGGTGGTCCTCCAATTCCACATACATAGTAACAGCATGACAATTGCAGTCCCCTCACTTGAACCCAAGCCTATGTGTGAGTGTGTGTGTGTGTGTGTGTGTGTGTGTGTATGTTTAGTGATGGGCATTGGCTCAGGTAGCTTGGCTATTAAAGGGGAAAAAATAAACTAGATATGGAGGAAATGGAGTCCCCTGATCCTTCACTTAACTTCAGAAGGCATAAATGGATACACATTCCTAATCGTATCCTTTCATTCCTTTAACAGATTGCATCTCACCTATCTTATTTCTCATTAACATTTGTGGTTGTTAGCAGGACAGCTGTTGGAGTCATCCAGAAGAGAAAGACCTTTTCTATGCAGGAATAAGACTCCTAAGACTCTTAATCTCCAGTTGATTGTTCATTTGCAGTCTCCAAACTTGGGGCGTGATCACAGATCATTGAATTATCAAACCTACCACTTTGAGGACATGGTTATTATCTAATTGGAGATGTTAAATGTGTTCCTCTAGATGGAAGGCTTATTCCATTTCAGACTTGTAGTGGTTTACTATAGAGCTAGTTCTTTTTTGTTTGCTTTTTATTTTATTTTTTGAATAACAAAACTTGGGTTTATTTGTGGCAAAATGAAGGAATTAATACTTAGAGAGAGAGAGAGAGAGGATTAGGGAGAATCTGAAGAAGTATGAAGAGAAGGGAGGGAAGACATGAGTAGAAAAGTTGAATTTGTCATCAGAAGAGCCATTATTATTAGAGACTAAAATGAAGGATGAAATAGTAGGGGATGGTGACTAAGGGATATGACATATGCATGAAGAGAGAAAAGAAGGCTTTTTTTTCCAGTAAAGTATGAGGGGAGGTACTCAGCAGACAGAGAGAGTATCGTGGGAGACTTGAAGAGAGAAAAGTTTTGGAGGAGTTGGTGAAAGTGGCAGAAGAAATCAGTTAAGGAGGAATAGTAAGATTACTTTACTGTAGAAAGTACCTAGATTAGAGTGGACCTACGCAGCACAATTCTAAGATTTCTTCTAGTTCTATTTAGTAGTATTTGAATGGAAGCAAAGGAGGCAGGTGGTAAGAATAATCCAGGACTTGGGTTGATAAATAATATAAGGGAGCAAGATATTCAAGATTAGTGGATAGTATAGAGTTGAACTGGTATAAAACTAAGATCAAGAAAAGAGACTGCACCTGGAATTGCACTGAAGAATAGAGAGATTGGAGGTCATAGTGAGGATGAAGAGTAGGTTTAGGAGAAACATTGTATGGGGAAGATAGAAAGACAAAAGGTTTTATTTTATAAGATAAAGGAAATTTAAGAGTTCTTAAGAAAATTAAATACAAGTAAATGATGGCAAGATGAAGGAAGTGACTATCCATCTGTGTTGCTGAGCTTGATTGAAGGAATATCCCATGGGAGTTGAGTATATTAAATAACTAGGATGCTAGATTACTTGAGTGAACACTCGCATGTATGTTGACATCCCCTGCTATTAATGCAATAGCTGGGATGGAGATCAAGACTGTGAAATAATCACAGATCTCATTAAGAAGGAAGGGAATGTTCTAGGGTTTGCTATGCAATAGATAGCATCTGGCATGATAAATTAGGGTCATAAATTTGGATTGAATAAATCTAAAAGGAGGAGGGAGAAAGTGATGCTTTTAAAGGTTGACTGTAAATGCCTTTGAGCAGGATATTGCCATGTAAATCCTCTATGATGACCAGCGATTCAATTATGAATCAGATGTGAAAAGCAATTATAGTAATACAAAAGCTGGAAGAATCAATATCAAGAGGGAGCTAGGGTTTTCAGAACTGCCCACATTTACTTAAGGTTAGAGAAAGAGAAAGATATTGAGCATAGTATGGAAAAATAAAATATCTAAACTTTATCACTTTAGTTTATTCAAACAATGAAGATATCAATGGAAAGTAAAGACCTCTCTAGCAACCTTGACTCAGCTTCATACCAGTACAAATCTTGGTCTTTATGGCAATAAAATAAGGAGGGGTATCTCAATGGGTACCTAGATAAAGAAGGGATTCACCAGATTGCTAAATTTGCATCTCACAATCTAAATTAATTCCCTTTCAAAGGGCAGATGCTATGAGTGTGAACAAATATATAGGTACCTGGAGGAAAGATAGGTTTACTGGGGATTGAGGAGACTTCATTGATTTTTCATCGGTGAGTATTTAAAGGATTTTGCATTTTGTCTGTGGGGTAATAAAAGTTATTTTATACTTTATATGTATATATGTGTGGATGCATGTGTGCATGCACCTGTGTGTGCACACATACACACATATTCTCTTTCCAGAGAATTAGAATCTTTTAAACCATTTTTGTATAATTGTAGAGTTTTTAAAAATATCTGTCTTCTGAGGTTCCTACAGAAAAGTGTGTGGTAGTTTTTGTGATTTTTTTTGGAGAAACTTCATAAAGTTAAATCTGATTCAGAACCTTGGGTCACTGGCTACTTATTTATGAGGAAACTACCTCGTTTATTATACATTATATTGATAGGAGGGTCCATGGTATGAGATGACTTTAAAGTGTTACTGACTAGGAAGATACAGACACAAAGATAAGGATACTGTTAGGTATGAATAAAGTCCTAACATTTTTCTCTGAATGCTGCCTAACTTCTCCATTGCCTATTTTACTTCATTCAAGTTCTGGCTCACAATGAATTCGGTAAAATTGAACACTGAAGGTACTTTCTAAAACAGAACTTCCTTGCAGAATAAAAAATCAGTTACAATACAAGCCTATGCCTAATGAATTATGTGTAGTCATGCTAAATTTGAAGTTGTAACAGAATGGCTTTTCAAAGTGTCCATATAAAGAAAATTTGAATATAAATTATATTTCTTTCCCTTACATGCAGTAAGTATAAGAATGAGTCTGGGAAATCTTGTGTAGCTCCATCCATATAACATCACTTAAAACCAAAAGGACATGACTTTGGAAAAGCTGGAGATATGATAGAAAAGAATCCAGTGGAAAATATAACCACATATTCTAATACACTTTAAGGAATGGTGTGAACTCATCCAAACCACTTGATATATTGGTTTGAAATTATTTTTAAAGTCTTAATTTTCCACTCCTGGACATATGCCATGAGGAGATCAAGATCACAAAGCAACATGAATATATGTGTATATTCATACACAAAACATGTATTGTATACACATGTGTATACATGTGTGTACATGTAATATTAAAAAGAGTGTGTCTGTATATATTATATATTTAATATAAAAGTAGACATGTAATTATGCACACATGCATACATATATGTATACACACATGTGTAGATGCACATGTATATACACATGTATGCATATACACATTTTTACATATACATACATATATGCATATATATGAAGGAATGGGACAAAAAACTAATTATAAATGCTATTAGAATGTAATGGAAAATTATGTATTAATAAATTATGACTATGAGGAATTTGGAAGTAAAACAACAGCAACAATATGAAAATATATACAAAGATATACAGAGTAAAGTAAGCAAAACCAGGGCAACAATATACACAGTGACATTAATAATCGAAGGAAAACCAGTCATACTGCTAGAAGACAGATTAAGAAATATGTGCCTTCTCAGAGGAGAGAGGTTAAGAGGGTACCAGGGCAGAATTTTGCATGTATTTCTCAAATGTGTGTGTCACTGCATCATTGTTAAAAACCGATATTTATATGCCCATGACCTTTTGCAATTTAATATTTATGTATGTTTCTCTCCTCTTAACCCAATTTTCCTGATCATTGTGACCTCCAATATCTCTACCCCTCAATATTTTCTCAGAGCACTGACCTAGTTCTGACTTCACTTTCCTTTCATTCCAATCTCAACTCTGTAGTTAGGCAATTTAATTCAATACTGTCCTTTTGTCTCAAATTCCTCTCTTCTTGTTTTATCAGTCTTTATGTCATTTTCAGCCTCATATTACCCCTTCCATCTGTCAGCTTCAGTTCTGCACAATGTGCTTCTGAATGGAGCTGAAGAAAACCATACAACTCTACTGAGTATCATAAATTCATCATATGCAACTTCAACTGGACTCTCTCTACAGGAAGGTAATCCTTTTATTCTACCTGATTGGTTCCTTATTCATCTTACTCCACAATAAGCTATTCCAAACTTTTTTCTCTCTGCTCCAATCTCCTAAATTTCCCCTTTCCTCTACCTTTCCCTTCCCTCAGTTAATGACCTCTCCTCTTAAAGTAAGATACTAAATAAGAATACATAATAAAGTATTAACAAAAATGAAATCATTTGACATTCATTTTTCTTTTTGTTTCATCTCAAAATCCATGGATGTTTTTCCCTCCTTTCTTATTTCTTTCAAAATGTAGTCCTTCTAGCCAAGGGTACCTTTTTAATACTGCTTTTCATCCTGTTCCACACCCCTATTCTTTTCTAACAGATTGTAAACTCAGTCACACCCTCTCTAGAATCTTTATCTTCTCCTTTTCAGATAGATTTTTTTCCTATAGCCTTCAAAAATGCCCATCTCCCCCATCCATAAAAAAAACCCTTCACTATACCCTCTCATACCCTAAAACTATGATCCTTTATCTCTTCTTTCCTTCTCAGTAAAGATTCTAGGGGGGAAAAAAAGCTGCTTTCACTCGTTGCCTTTACTTTTTCACCTCTCACTTTTCAACCAACTCTATTATCTAGCTCATCATTTACCTGAAACTGTTGAAGTATGTTTAACCTTTTCATTGCCATTCAAAGACCTAACAATGGTGTTTCCTAATTCTCTTTCCTTGCTTCATTTGGTAATGTTTACTACCTTATTTTTCTAGATGCTATCTTCCCTTTTTTTTTTCCTTTTTCTTTTTGTGAGACCACTTTTTTCATTCTTCTCCTCTTGCTTGTCTAACTTCCACTTGATCTCCTTTGTTGGTTAATCTTCCATACTGTACCTCCTATATTTCAATGTTGCTCAGAGTTTTTTTCCTGAAATTCTTTTCTTTTATCTTTACACACACACTTTCTCTTGAATATCATGAGTTTAATTGACATTTCTGTGTAGATGACCTCCAAATCTCTCTATAAAGCCCTGCATCTCCCCTGAACTATAGTACTTTATTACCAATTTTCTAGTGAATAGTTCAAACTGAATGATCTGATTGCCTATAAAACTTATTATGAAACACATTACCACCACCTTAATTCAACTGGTTGTTGTCCTTCATTCTTGAAGAGAACCAAAATGGCATCACTATTTTGGGGGTCATGTTATGGTGTATCCAGCTGTAGCTCATCAGACCAATATGAGCTCAAAATGTTCTAACACAGGTCAGGCACAAATAATCCCTATGAATAATTGGCATGGAGATGTCTCTGAATTTTTTGTTACTGAAATTTCATTTTTCTCATAGAACACACAGCACCTTCTTTGATGCAGTCACTCCATGCTGGGTGGTACTTTACCAACATCTCCCAGGTCATGCAATCAATTCCAAGGTTCTTCAGAGAGATATTGAGAATGTCTTGGTTTTGTTTCTTTTGACCACAGCGTAAGCACCTTCCTTGTGTCAGTTCTTCAAAAAACAATCTTCTAGGCAAGCATATGTTTACACATACCACCCCAATTCACCCCTTTTCTAAACTTCCCTTGTTTGTCAAAAGCAGCAATATTCTTCCACTGTTATAGTCTTCCCAGTCGTCACTTCAGTATTATCCTTAAATTCATAGTATCCTTCATCTCACATCTTCAGTTAATAACTAAAATGTCCAATTTCTACCTCCACAACATCTCTCAAATTTGACCTCTTCTCTGTACTCACACAACTTTCCCCTTCTTTCAAGCCTTCATTACCTCTTTCCTAGAATATGGTGACACTTTCCTGTTTGTTATCCTTGACTCAAGTCTCTCTCCATTCCAGGCTATCTAACACAATGCTCCCCTGAGATTTTCCTTAAATACATATCTGACTATATTATTTTCCAGCCTAGTAAAACTCCAGTGACCCCATAATGCATCTAGAATCAAATATAAATTCCTCTGTGGCTTTTAAAGTCCTTCATAATCTGGGCCTAATTTTTCTTTCCTTTCAAATTTCACTAGGGTTGCTCTCAGGCTCTGTGATTTAGCCAAAGAAGACTTCTATTAGGCCTTTACACATGACATATCATCTTCCATTTTCAATTTTTTTTTATATCAGTTACCTCCCATGGTTGGAATGCATTCCCTTCTTATCCCTATCTCATAGAATTCATTTCTTCTTTCCAGCCACAGCTTAAGTAACACTTTCTCTGAAGCTTTTCCTGATTCCTTTAATTATTATCTTCTCTCCAAAACTTCCTTGTATTTAACTTATTTTTTTTAAGAATATGTACTATACATGGGCTTATGTGTGTATTTATTTTCTTCTACATTAGAATATAAACTCCTTCTGAGTACAAATTGTTTCAATCTCTTTGTATATGTGTACATATACATGTATATTATATATGTGTACATATGTGTGTATATACATATATACACCAAAATAAATGCTTGTTAACTGATTGATTGACTGGTTAGAGGCAGCTCAGTGGTACACATGTATGCATACATAGAGAGAGTCTATATATATATATATATATATATATATATATATATGAGAGAGAGAGAGAGAGAGAGAGAGAGAGAGAGAGAGAGAGAGAGAGAGAGAGAACTGATGTCTAGTTAGGAATATCCAAGTTCACGTCCAGCCTCAGTAATACTAGCGGTGTTGACCGTGTAACTCACTCAACCTTTGCCTGTCACAGTTTCCTCCTCTATAAAATGGGAACAACGATAGCGCCTACCTCCGGATTTCTGTGAAGATAAAATGAGTTAATATTTGTAAAGTGCTTTGCAAACCTTAAAGTACTATAGAAGTGATAGCTATTACTGCTATTTTCCTTGTTGCAGGTATGGTTTCAGCATGTAGGTGGGAAATCAAGTGGTGTCTATGGTGTAAAAGCAAAAGGCATCAGTATGACTTATTTTTAAAATGTTACACACACACACACACACACACACACACACACACACACACACACGCACGTACATAATCAAGATTTTTCCCAAAGAGTAAAAGCAAATGAATTTATATAACATAAAGAAAAAAATCATAGAACTAAAGAATCTCTGTGTTTCAATCAATTAATAAATCGACAAACACATTAAGTACTTGGATGTGCAAAGTTCTATGCTCAGTAACTAAAATGGCAAAGTCAAAAGTAAAACTAATCTTGATGTCATAGGGCTTGAAATCTGGGGAAGAGGGTATACATATCCAAACATTTACATATGGATATACATAAAAAAACTATCCAAGTAAATGCAAAACAACAGAAGAAGGGAACAGGAAGGAGAAACAATGACATGAGGAAAGTGAGACAAGATAGACTTTATGAAGAAATTGACACCTAAGCTAAGCCTCGAAGGAAAGCAAGAATTCTTAGAAAAAGAATTTGAGGATAGAGTTCAGGACATGCTATCCAACCTGTTCCTCAGGTAATGTTTCTTCTACAACATCCTGAGAAAATGGTTATCAAAATTTCATGTGAAGATTTTTAATGGGATAGAAATCTCCTACCTTTTGAGGTAAGCCCTCAATGTTTTTGATGGGAATACTTTTTAGCATCCAACCAAATTGGCAAAATGATTTGCTCTCCTTTGTATACAAATACACTATTTATTGATTCATGTCTATATCATGAATTTTGAGTTGTTTTACAGTAACTGTGATGGCCTATGCTAAACCATCCACACTCTCCATTTCCTTTCAGAATTTAGAGATATCTGTATTCTTTGTTTTAGTTTTGTTATTGTTTAAGAAAGAATTGCATTATACTAGGTAGATTTTAAGTTTTTAATTATTATTAGGAAGGTTAGTTTCTTGAGAAATTTTTTTAGTTAAAAAAAAAAATTAGGTTCTTTCAGTAAACCTAGCAATGATTATACTTATACTTATACTGGAAAGCCTTAAGCAGAAAATTTATAAACTACAGAAATCCTAAATAAACATAAGAAGAGTATGAAAACTTTCCTGAAACCAATATAACAGAATGTATTCATCACTGTAATGAAAAACTTTCTAATGATTAAAGCTGTCCAAAAACGAATTGGATTTCCTAAGAAACAACGACTACTGGAGTCCAATGAGGGACTGTAAAATCCCAACTAGATTTTGAACTCCGTAATGGCACCAACCTTTTTCCTCTTTTTGTATTTCCAGCACTTAGCATAGTACCTGGCACATAATAGATAGCAAATAAATTATTTGGATTTAGACAGAAAAGGACTTTAGAAGTCATGTAGATCAACTCCTTGATTTTCTTTATGAGAAAAGGGGGACATTAAGATACATACCCAAACTGAAAGAGGTAATAAGTGGCAGCTCTGGAATTTAAAATAAGATCCCCCTGACTTGAAAATGAAGTATTCTTTCTAACATACTACTCTGCCTCATTTGTGGGAGAAGATATCTATTCAGGTGAATTTTGTACTAGGTAATTCCTATGTCCTCTACAACTCAGAGATAGTATGATTATGTCAAATTAAAAATCCAATCCTAGATATATACTCTATATATCTAGATCAAGGAAATGGAATGGTGTGATCTTTATTTTTGATAGTCACTTAAGGAGGAATTGTTGACTTGTAAGGGTTCATTATTTAGCCAGCAACTTCACTGAAGCTATTGACTCATTTAGTATCTTTGCTGGTTCTCTGGGATATTACAAGTATACTATCATGCTAATCAGCAAATAAGAGTAATTTTATCTCTTCTGTACTTATCTTTATGCCTTTAATTTCTTTATCTTATCTTATTACTATCGCAATTTCAAGGACTATATCAAATAAAATGTAGGGAGAGAGGACATTCTTGTTTTGCTGCAATATTGGGGAAAAAAAGATTCAATTGCACATGCTTTCAGTTTTAGATATTTTAGGATGTTAAAAAAGTACTTCTATGTTTTTACTTGTTAGAGTTTTTGGAATGAAAAAGTGGTGTGTTTTGCAAAAGGCTTTTTCTTCATTTATTGAGATATCAAGTAGTTTTGATATTTTGATTTTTAATATGATATATTTTGCAAATTGTCTTCCTAATGTTGAACCATTATCACTGCAACCCTGGTATTAATCTTTTTAGTCATAATCAGCAATGTTTAGATAAAAATGTTTTGCATCATTATTTATTAATTATATTGACATAGTTTTTCTTCTGTGTTTATCTTTACCTTGTTTAGGTAAGACTATGTTTTTTCTCCTGTAAGGGTTCTGACAGTGATTTCTTTCTCAGTTGTAGAGCATAATTGTGAAGTATGGGCACAAGCTGTTCTTTAAAAATTTGACAGAATTCTATGAATCTGTCGAGACCAGGAGTCTTTTCTTTTTCTCCCCTTTGGTATTTTCCAGCACTTACTTTTATAAGATTTTAAGTTCAAAAAAATTTCCCTCCCTTGTTCTCCTCCTCTCTCCCCAAGAAAATAAGCAACCTGATATAGAATATACATGCACAATCATATTAAACATATTGCCACATCAGTCATGTTGTGAAGAAGAATCAGAACCAAAGGGAGAAAAAACATGAGAAAGCAAAAAACCCAAAGAAAATAGTATGCTTCCATCTACATTCAGACTTCATAGATTTTCTCTGAATGTGGACAGCACTGTCCATCATGCGTCTTTCAAAATTGTCTCAGATCATTGTACTGCTTAGAGCAATTAAGACTATCAAAGTTGGTCATCACACAATGTTGCTACTGTGTACAATGTTTTCCTGATTCTGCTTAATTCACTCAGCATCAGTTCATGTCAGGTTTTTTTGAAATTAATCTGCTCATCATTTCTTTTTTCCCATTTTTAAAATTAATTAATCTATATTTAGTTTTCAACATTCATTTCCACAATATTTTGAGTTCTATCCCCATTCTATCCCCTTCACCCTTTCTTTCTTTCTTTCTTTTTTTTGAGGATACTTTCCACATTTTATTTACATTCTAAGACTAATTTTAATCTCAGAATCACATATCCATATACCTATTTCCTTTTCTTTTTACTTAAAACTTAAATTCATACTTTAGTAGAACAAAGCTAGTAAACAAGTATTTACCATGTATGTTACATGTAAAACACACAGGAGCTGCTTTGAACAGAAATCCATTTCCTTCCCTCAATCTCTCCCTTCTTTTTATAAATACAGGTATCAAAACAATCCTGAACATATTCTTTGTTACTACTAGTAGCCGGTACCCACATCTCTTCAAAAATGAAACAAAATTAGCAACAGTATTTATTGTACCTGCTACTTTAAACAATTTAAATTCCATCTCTTTCACTAAAAATATGGATTGAGCATGCCATTTATAATTTTTCTTCTTGAGAAATGAGATTTCTGCAACATACATTACTCCACAGCAGTCTGATACTTCCTATCATGCTTTCATCTTGTAAAACCTGAATTGCATTTGGAGTACTCTGGGTTTATACTTAAATTATAATTCCTTGATAAGAGGGAAAAATTTGTGCTACATTTTTATTCCCATTGTACCTGAAAACATAATGGGGGTACATATGTTAAATATATTCTTATGAATGTCTAGGTCATGTATACCAGCTGGGATTCTTTTAATGTGTGAGTTCTGCCTTGTGAGATTTAAACAAGACATTAACATGAGTAGAAGGTTGTTGGTTTAGGTAAGTTTGAGATTTGTCAAAATTAATTGTGTACATTTGTTCTTCTGGATGTTGTGGAAGCTCCATATTTTCTTTGGATATCATTAGACACCTTAGCTCTTGAAGTACAATTTTAATGCTATGGCAATTTTGCCATTTTGCTAACACTGCTATGCACCATGCAACCACCATTCCATTGGAATGAGTAATCCCATTCATATTCATTTTTGTTACAAATCTAATTGTTGAAGGTTCTTTTGGGTATTTGGAGCCACACTCTGCTATCAGACTGTATATTCTGTTTTCATAGTTTGTCCTTGGTGGCCAATAATCATGACTGTTCACCTTGTAATTGTCATAGCTTCATCATGTTCAAGTACCCAGCTAACTGTACTATCACCTACGCCTTTTTGGTCTTATTTAAGTTCTTCTAACAAGTGAAAATTACATGGAACTTTAACTCCTGTGGAGACCACTATCTTCTCCTGCAACCCAGAACTTCTGCTGCCCTGCTGTGTCATGTCCCCCTTTGCTTTCTTGTAAGGCAAGATAGATTTCTATACCCCATTGCCTACATATCTTATTTCCTAGTTACATATGAAAACAATTTTTAACATTTGTTTTAGAAACTTTGAGTTACAAATTCTCTCCCTTCTTCCTTCCCCACCCACCTTCACTGAGAAGGTAAGCAATTCAATATATATGTACAAGCAATTCAATATAGGTTATACAAAACATATCCATAATAGTCTGTAAGGGGTTTGGAACTCTTGGGTTATCAGGGTCATGGTGTCCTCGGGAGAAATCTCTTGGGACATCATGTCTTGCATGACTTATGGGATAGACCACCCTTAAGCAATAACCGACCTTCAGCAATTATGTTGAGCAAGAGCAGGAACAGCCAAACACCTAAGCTCAGCACACAGTATATACGAGCTTCTTGCATGCATGGAAGTAGAATGCCTATATATACTCTGAGCTAGCTGAGAATAAATGGAGTGCATACCATTCTTGCTCCTGCCTCATTCATTCGCACCTGGAAGAAAGATCTCATGTAGGCATAGATCTTGGGGGACTCCATATTTTGCGCCCAATGTGGGGCTCCTCTAAAAGACACTCAGTTCCAGAGTAAGAGGAGTGGACAGCTTGGGGAAGCACACATCTGGATCGAGCAGCAGGGAGGAATGGCTGACACCCACAATTTCACTTTTGGGACAACCAAAAGCAGTGGGAAGCATCTGGGGTGAACCTGTTTTTTTGGAACAATTTTGCAAGAGTAAGTAGTGTAAGTTTTAAAGGGGCTTTAATCAAAGCCCACTAGGAGAACAACATGGGTATGAAGTTTAAGGAAAGCATAAAAATTTTGGAAATTATTGGAAAGTTGTTGGTAAAATTCTCTCTCTCTTTCTACCTTCTAACCCTGGCCAGGTTGTGAAGGTGGAGAGAAAGACAAGAAGAAATTGGGGAAATTTTTCCCTCATATCAGAGAGGCACATTGACTAGCATTTTAGTTATCTCTTATGTCTCTTAAAAGAGAAAAGTTTTGTGTAATGGGATACAACAAAAAGGTAGTTGTTCTGGTCATATTTTAAGGGAAACATGCCTCTCCTAATAGGATGTTTAAGACAGGTCAGAATTGGTTGTATTATTTGACACTAAGGCAAATTGAGAAAATGCATAAATCTGAAAATGAAAAAAAGACACCTCAGAGATAAAGCTTTGAACTCCCAAGTGGAAAGGAGGGGACTAGGTGCCACTGGACTTTGTTTCAGAGTCTCCCTCACTTCTACTTGCAGTTTCATACTTTTTCTCTCCAAAAAGTTCTAAAAGAGTGGACACAGATGTGAAATTTTCTTGAGTAAAAGTTAGAACCATTAAGATTTTTATTTTACTCTGTAATCCAGAAATGGTGTTAGAGAAAGCAATTTGTAATCTGAATTTTGTTGAAACTAAAAGATATTGGAAAAATTGTATAAAGCCAGGTATGTTATTTAAAATTTTATCAGTCCTACTAACCTTATCTTATAAAGTTTTGTAATTGCCATTTAGAAAACCAGGTATTTGAACCTTTGCCTGTTAAAGAAGTTACAGCTAAAGCAATTTGGTTATCATTTATAAAAGTTGTAAGATTGTTAACTAAGTTTTTGAAGTTATTGTTTTAATGCTAAACTTAAAATTGTTAATTGATTACTGTGTGTGGAAAGAAAAAAAAAAGGAGTGTATACCATCCTTGCTCTCGCCTCATTCATTCGCGCCTGGAAGAAAGATCTCATGCAGGCATAGATCTTTGGGGGACTCAACAATAGTCCTGTTGTGAAAGACTGACTATATTTCCCTCCATCCTATCCCAGCTCCCACTTATTCTGTTTTCAACTTTGTCCCTCTCCCTTTTCAAAAGTGTTTGCTTCTCACTACCCCCTTCCCCAATCTGCCCTCCTTTCTATCAAGCCCCCATCCCCTTCCTTCCTACTTTCCTCTAGGGTAAGATACACAATTGAATGTGTATGTTATTGTCTCCTTAAGCCAAATACGATGAGTGTAAGGTTCACTCATTCCCTCTCACCTCCCCCTTCTTCTCCACTGAAAAACCTTTTTCTTTCTTCTTTTATGTGAGATAGTTTACCCCATTTTATCTTTCCTTTTCTTCTCCCAATATTTTCCTCTATCACCCCTTAATTTTATTTTAGATACCATATTCAACTCACTCTGTGCTATCTATCTATCCATCCATCTATCTATCTATCTATCTGCTGGGGATGGAAGCTCAATTCCATGTGGACAGTCTCGGGCAGGTAAAGGTGGGAACTTCTAAATCTTAGAGTTCTCACGAGGCCCCCCCAGGAAACGACTGGGAATCGAGGTGAACCGAGCTATCTCGTGTATTTCCGCCTCTTCCGGTGAGAAACGTGATGGGAGAGAGCTCTCCCCGCCCTTGAGATTGTCCCGGATCTGGGCACACCTAGTTACCTAACAGGCACGGTATTCAGATGCAAACTATGTGGCTGGAGAGCTTAAGTAGGATCAGGAAAGCCTGAAAGTTCTCTTGGGCAGAGGGGCCACGTGTGAGGACAACAAGGCTCCGCTTTTCCTCTCTCCTCTCTCCCCTCCCCCTCTCTCTCCACTTACACTTCTACTTCCAATCTCTTATTGTAAGATCTTTGCCTCCTTGGGAGATTCTTCGCTCCCTCCTAAGGAAGAATTCCCCTGCACTTGTAACTAGACCCTGAAATAAAGCTCAACCCTTGTTCGACTCTGGAACGTCCTTTCTCTCATACGAGCATCTGGTTTGGCCAACCGAAGACCTCCAATAGAGGTAAGGGAAGACTCGGGCAGCCCTCAGGCCTCTAAGCCTGGCATCTATCTATCTATCTATCTATCTATCTATCTATCTATCTATCTATCTATCTATCTATCACCTCAGTCTACCCTAATACTAAGCAAGGTCTCATGAGTTACAAATACCATTTCTTCCATGTAGGAATGTAAACAGTTCAATTTTAGCAAGTCCCTTATGATTTCTCTTTCCTATTTACCTTTTCATGCTTCTCTTGATTCTTGTATTTAAAAGTCAGACTTTCTATTTAACTCTGATCTTTTCAACAATTGAAATTCAATTTTTCTCCTAAAGTATTATATTCAGTTTTGCCAGTTAGATGATTCTTGGTTTGAATCCTAACTCCTCTGGCCTCCAAAATATCATATTCCAATCCTTCCAATCCCTTAATGTAGAAGCTGCTTGATCTTATGTTATTCTGATTGTATTTCCACAATACTTGAATTGTTTTTTTTTGGTTGCTTGTCATAGTTTCTCCTTGACCTGGCAACCCTGAAATCTGGCTACAATATTCTTGGGAGTTTTCCTTTTAGGATCTCTTTCCAGATGCAACTGGTGGATTCTTTAAGTTCTATTTTACTTGCTGGTTCTAAAATATCAGGGCAGTTTTCCTTGATAATCTTCTGAAAGATTATGTCTAGGCCCTTTTTTTTATCATGACTTTCAGGTAGTCAAATAATTTTAAAATTCTGTCTCCTGAATTTATTTTTCAGGTCTGTTGTTTTTCCAATGAGATATTTCACATTATTTTCTATTTTTTTCATTCTTTTTGTTCTGTTTTATAATTTCTTGATTTCTCATCAAGCCATTAGCTTCCATTTGCTCCATTCTAATTTTGAAGAAATTATATTCTTCAGTGAGATTTTGAACATCCTTTTCCATTTAGCCAATCCTGGTTTTTAAGGCATTCTTCACCACTACCACACAGCCACTACCACTACCACATCTCTGAATAAGTAGCCCATCACTATCTGTATATTCCTTTTGGTAGCCTTCATTTTCCCACCTGCCTTAAAATCTCTTCCCTGAGTTTAGGCTGTCCTACACATACCAGGTGCCAGTTGCTATCAAGATTTCCAACCACCATCACCCATCCTTACCTCTGAAGTATGGTGAGCAGTATTTTTAACTGCCAAATCTTACAGACCACAACCAGCATAATGTCCTCTTCCCCTTCATAGAACATTTCTTTTTACACAAAAAAGCATTCATCAGTGGAATCCTCTCCCAACAACAAAGCAAAGCCTCTTGCCTTTTCCACCCCTTTTAAATCCTTTCTCTGTCTTCCCAAAGCACTCCACAGCAGGCTTTTATCTTCTTGAGACCTCACGGGTTATTACTATCCCTCAATCTGATATAGGCAGATTACACACACCTCTTTCCCCCTGATTCCTTAGCCCCATTTTATATATTCTCACATTTTTAATATGGTCTCACCAAAAAAGAAAAAGAGGCATAAGGAGGCAGAAAAATGCCAATTTCTATCCACTATACTTCAAACTTTTCTCTACCTCCATTAGACTTCCATCTCCATTCAACACTGTCCTCTTGTGTATGTTTAGAGAAAAGTCTCTTACTGGTTTCCCTGCTGTCAGTCTGTTGCTGTTGGCTGTTTTTACATTTGTTCACCCTTTCAGAATTTCTATTATCTAAAGTTTTCAAGAAGCAAATAACCTCTTCAATTCCTGTTTTCTTTCTAAGAATCTTTCAAAAACCTCTTTGTTATTGAATATCCATCCTTTTCTATTTGAACTTAACCTCAGATTTGCAGAATAGATCATGCTGGGTTGCACTCTGAGCACCATTGTTCTTAGAAATACATTATCCCATTTCCTCCTGAGTTTTCTGGTGGGTAAAGAACAGTCTTTTTTATTTGAATTTCCTTTCCTTTGTATGTGAAGGTCTTTCTACCAAACATTTGCAGAATTTGTTTCTGAATTGAATTCTTAAATTTAACCACTATGTTTCTTGGAAGTAATAGCCTTTGATTTTCTTTGATTTTTTTTTCTGATGGTAATCAATTAAATTTTTTCAATTGGTATTTAATTTTCTCTTTAACAGTTCTATTGTACTTTTTTCCTCACATGATGTTATTCTTTTACCCCCTCTTGTATTGTTCTGTGAACATCCTTAGGTCCATAGGTTGTCTCTATGCATACTGTTGTGAAGACTGGCAGGATTTACATGGGTATTGAGCTTATTTTATTTTACTCTTTATTTTCTTTTATTCTCTTTGCTTTCCATTCAGTTTAGGGTATTTGCATTGCTGATTTATTGTTCTCTCTCTCTCTTTTTTTTTTTTGAAGAAACTTGCCTTTGCAGATTACAGTTTTCCTATTCTGCTCATATTTTTTTGCTATGAATGTCATCAATTCAACTCTCATAGTTCTCATTTTTCTTTTAAGCTACTCAAGTATAGTATGTTGTGATTTCATATTCTCTTCTTAGTCCATAGATCCCTTTGATTCATCAAGTGCTGGATCATTTGACTTTGTTTTGCAATATTTATTCTTAGAGGTCTGAATTTGTCACTAGATCTTGAGACCATATTTCTTTCTGATTTTTAATTTCCCTCTGAACTTTTTTATTTTTGTTCAACGTCTCCAAGTTTTGTTTTTCCTAATATATTTGATGATTTCATTCAATTTTCATCTTATTTTTGACCATTGCTGCCTTTTGGGCTCCTTCCCTGTAATGATAGTTTCTTTGGAGGCTGGATCTCAAAGCTTCTCAGCCTCCTCCTGTACTGGACAACTAATATTTCACCAGTCTTGGTCCCTTCTCTCATTCCTTTTTTTTTTTTTTTTAGGTAGGGAAGAACATGGGGAGGGAGGGGTGCAAAACTAGGTCCAGCTGGATCCTGAGCTCTTTCCCTTAGGCTTATTGGAGCACCACACAACCTCCTTCCCTGCCTCCACACAAGAGTATCTTGTTCCACTCCCTCTGTTCATCATTTCTCCAACCCAATATCCATAGTTCAGAAAGCTGCCATGCTAGGGCAACTATACTTTGAATCTCTGAGACTTTAGAAGGTGTGGGGTGTGCAGTGGAGCTCTAATTCAATTCAAGACACTGTATTGATAGCTTCTTTTTGCTTATTGTTAATATAATTTTGCTTCTTAATAGGAAGATCTTCCCCACCTATTAATGGGCCTGCCTATTAAGGAGAGTTTGATTAGGGAATATTTGTAGGAAGGCCCACACCTTTTGTTAATTTTCTAATGAATCATTGGTTCTTAAGAGTTGTGATGACTTCTGACTCTAAAGATGTATAAAGACTCTGAGATGTGGTTTTACTTTGGAGCTTAGTTTTTAGAAAAAGATTTGTGTGCCAGATGAGACTCTGGGAAACCACTAAGGAGCTTCCTGGCTTTGAAAACTCAGATATTGGTGCGTCCCTCTCTGGTAACTATGCATGTATAGCCAGAGAGTTATCTGTTGATCTGTGATGTTTGTCAGACAGTTTGGAAACACTGTCTGTTAATTTAGATTTCTCTGAATTTTCTCTGAATTTCAGGGTGCTGACTTTTTCCACTGAATTAAGTGAATGACACTTGTCCTTGATTAAAGTATATTATTAACCTCTCAAAAGTTGCCTTTCCTTTTATGAATGCAGATCTAAGAACCTGTGATTGCAGGCCCCCCTATGTATGTCAGAGAACTTACTGTTATAGACATATACCCTGCCCTCTGTTATGCCACTCTCTGGAAGACATCTTTTGAAGCAGAGAATGCTGCCACTGTCCTGTTTCTCTTGTGTAGCCCCAGCAAACTTCTACAGCTTGGACCACTGTTGCAGAGCTTTCTCTCTATCACTGCTGGAGTAAATTTCCACAGCTTGGAGACAGAATCTCCTTCTCACTAGAAAGAGAGCAAGGAAACAGAAGTGTGAGGTTGAGTTTTCTTGCCCTGCTATCAGCTTCTTGGGTCAGGCTAGTAAGTCTCACTGCTATAAGCAAAGTGGGCAATGAAGGAAGGTTGTGGAATGAGCTCTGGGTAGTTGTCAGTTCATGTTTGTTTGTTAGCTTTCTTTTGGATTTGATGTGTTCTAGACATGGAGTGAGAAGTAGAGCTGGAATTTAAACTGAGATTTTCTGACTAAAAATCCAGCACTTTTTTTTTTTTACAACATACCTCCATTCAACATTTCCTCATTGCTACATTAGTATGAAAATTAAATTGGAAAAAGTGAAATGATTAAATTAATTAGCATTTAATAAATTTTATAACTTTATTATTTCTCAACTGGTTCTCACTCTCACATCCAAACTTTAATTGCAGCAGCCACTCATAGCCCAGATCCCAATATTTATTGAAACATAAGATTTAACCTTCTCTGTTTTTGTGACCTGATGCAGTTTGTCAGGCAGGTTGGTTACCTCCACTACCACCACCTCTTGGTAAAGCTGGGACTGGCCACATTGATGTTGATGTTAGTGGGCTTCAGTCCCTTTGCAGGTCAGAACTTCTAAATTAAAGGAATCCATAAGCCACAGCCTGCTTAGCAGAAGGAAATAAAGGAATTTAACATCATGTCCAGTTCATAATTGGAAAGCTTTTTTAAAAAAAGTATACAAGATGGTTTTATTTTGTTTTAGTAGTAAGACATACACACAACTATTGGTCTGACTTTAAATTGAATCAAAATTTTCCCTTGTCGCAAATAATTCTCTCACTTTTATATTATGGTCTAAAAAACTGAACTAACTAGAATACTTATAAAGGCAAATGAAAAATCTATATAAAACATCCTGAAATTATGTGAAAGTGGAGAAAAGCACCTTTGAAAATTCTAATAAATTTCTAAATTCTTAAAAGTATGTTCTAGAGATATATATCTCAAAGAACAATAAGAAATTCTTTTTTTTGTTATTTTAATTGAATAAAGGACTGAAAAACATTTAAGGGCATGAATGTTTTAATAGAGTAATTTTATCATGAGATTTAGAAAGTGGATAGGATCAGACAAAAAAACATCAAATAGTGGAAACTAAAATCATTTTAATTTTAACTCACAGAAATATCACTTCATTTCATACTGAAGAGGGAAAAAAAGAAACTTTCGTACTGACTTTAGGCAGTAAAGTCAATGTAAGTCAGGTACTTGTAAACAGATCAAAGCATGAATTCTGATTACTTGCTAGGTCAAAATGTAAGGAACTATGCAGTGACTCTCTCTTGGGTCCTATTAACTGTGCATCACTTTTAAATGTCTTCAACAACTTTAGAAAGATTTGGAAGAAACTCAGGAACATTCCTTTCCCAGCAGGACATCAATACCTTATATCCTATACAATGAATATAGAGTAAGAGATAGATATTCACAAACCCAATATTTATGCAACTATGACCTGCACAATCCATTTAAATGAACTCTGTTTTATTGCAAAATCACTAATGTGATCATTCATAATGAGGTATTACACATAAAAATGGTTTGTTAATTACATTTATAATGATTTAGTTATAACTTTAACCTTTCTTCCAGTCCATATTCTTCCCATCTTTTGACAGTATTATTGTGATTCTCTGCTTAACAAATAAGAAAAATAAGCTTCATGTAAGCAATATACTCTTGCTTTTCTATATTCTATCACAATGTTTTAGTATGTACATTGGAAGAAGTAGAAAATGTCCCATCCTTCTTTTACTTTGTATAAGTGCTCCTTAAGAAGGACTTTTGGTGTGTGTGTGGGGGGAGACATTTTCTTTTTTCTATTTTGCACAGAGCAGAATAAATAATAAATACTTTAAATTTTATTTGCTTGATCAATTGATTGTTGATGATAAAGCCTTGAAAGTTAGACCTTGAAATATGTTCCATAAACAGCTATAATTTTTCAGTTGCTTTTAACAGACTTTTCAAAAAAAAGTCTGTGAATGTATCCATTCTATTCCTGGAGGCAAGGGAATGAACTGGATGTGTTTTCTAGATTGAATTAGAGTGGCACACAATTGCAAAGCTGGTAACAGAAAGATCTGAGTTAGAATCTCACTTTATACACCTACTGCTAGTGTGATCCTGGACACTTCATTTAACTCCTCTGACATGAAATTTCCTCATATAGAAAGTAAGGGTAATAAAAGAGAGTCAACTGAGATAATGTGGTATGGAGGAAATATAGGTAAAACATAAAGTGTCATATTAAGAATAGCTATTAGTATTCATGTTTCTATAGGTTGTTGAAGAATCTACTGAAATTTCTGAATTTTAAGTTCTGAGCTGTAGTGAGTCATACCATATATATGTATTTTTCTTATTTACTAATTTGTTATTATTGTGAATAATGATTTGCCAGTTCCTGGCATGAATGTTAGGTTAGATGAGACACACTCTCTGCAGTGAAGGAACATAGAATTTAGAGAAGTTATGTTGCAAGCACTTCTTTCTAAATTCCAAAGATAAATGATACTGTTAACATATCCTTCAAAAGGATAGATGTTATACTGGAATGTTTTTTGACATCACCAGCTTGCTGAGTGACAAGTCTATGAATTGAGCTAAGCTGTTTTTCAATCAAAAGACTTTTAATATGTATCAAAGTTCATAGCCAAAGACTTTAGGACTGGGGTGAGCGGTAATCTCACCAAGGTGGAAAAGTATTTGATAGACAACATCCACTCGCATGGCCTAATGAGACAGGAACTTGGTGGGGAATGATGAAAATACAAGTAACTATGATATGAAATAATTTATAAATAGTACATAAAAATGTACTGACAGAAATCATGAGACTCAAGTTAGAAATGGTCACTACTAATTGGGGGATTTATATTTGATGTCCTTGTGGAAGTGGCATATGAGTTAAACTTGAATACATGGAGAAGAATTCAGCCGTAGGGGACAGTTAGTTTATCATTTTTCATATTTATACTCATACTGTCTAGCTAGGGCAGAGCCTTGCACATAGCCCAAGTTGACATGTTACTTACCTGCACCCTATGGAAGCTATGTATTGTATATATGAGATGGACTCTGAGAGGAGGAGGTATTAAAAGCTCAGAGGTCCTGAAAACCTTTGAGTATTGATGAACAGTTATTGAGTTGTTTAATTAGAAGACATCTGAGGATAGAATTTAGCAGAAATATACTTTTGAGGGTGATATAAAAGAGGGGAATCCAGCAATGGACACAGAAGATGAGTATTTGGAGTTGAATTAGAAATTTGATGGTTCTGAAGCCACGGAATGAATAGTATTCAGAAAGACTTGTCAGAGTATAAATTGCTGCAAAGGTTAAAAAGGATGAGATTTTTTAAAAAGAGGTCATTTAGGGTTCAGTTTCCTCATCTTTAAAGTTAAGGGACTAGGCTACGTCATGATATATGACAGACTTCTCTAAGGTCTCTGTCATCTCTAACTCCAGAGATAAAATGGTATTATAATTAATTGATCATTCATGACTTTTAAGAAAGCAATTTCAGTAGAGTGGTAAAAATGGAAGCAAGATTACAAGACACTGAAGAGAGGGGGGCAACATGGAAGTGAAATGTCTAGGTGTTGATACTTTTGTCAAGAAGGAGAGAGTACAGATGGCATCGTAGATTGATGAGATAGAATCATCACAGAGATAAGACAGGGGCTATCTGAGTACCTTAAAGATCAACTGACATGCAAATCACTTAATAATATGGCCTTTCACCAACTTTCACTCTCTTCCGTGAACACTACATTCTAGTAACATTGACATTTTTGGCCCCTTGAATGTCAATCCATCTCTTGTGTTCTCTCTCTGCCTTTGGACTTTTCTTCCTTATTCAGTTGTTTTTCATTCATGTATGACTCTTCATTACCCCATCTGGGATTTTCTTCATCAAACATACTGGAGTGATTTATCATTTCCTTCTCCAGCTCATTTTACAGCTGAGGAAACTGAAGCAAACAGGACTAAGTGACTTGTCCAGGGTCACACAGTTAGTGTGTGAAATCAGATTTAAACTCAGGAAACTGAGTCTTCCTGACTTCTAGCTACTCCATATTTGAACCAACTCTCCCCAGAACCTGAACTACTTTGCCACTTCACCTCCAGGTCTTAGTTTCTCAAGATTCAGTTTAAGTCTCACTTTCTGCTGGAGAGTTTTCTGGTACTCCTGAAATATTAATGTCTTCTCATCTTGGCATCACTCTCATTTATACTGTATATACCTTACATAGGGTGTGTGTCCATGTGTGTGTTTTATTCTTATAACTAATGCATGTCAACATGGACTAGCTAAATGAAGCTAACAGGAAGGCATTAATGGATGTCTCTGCAATTTTGCACAATTCTCTTCTCGCTGGAGGGGCATAGTCAGTCAACTGACATTTATGTAGTCCTTAATATGTGTCAGGGACATGCTAAATTAGGTGACCCCGAGAAAAATAGAATATAGTTCCTTCTCTCATTGAGCTAAATGGGAAACAACTTGTAAACAACTACATAAAAACAAGGAATTGAGTTCGAGATACAGTTATCCCTTCCTCATTGTGAAGGTTAGGGATATGGGTCCCTCCAATCTGAAAAATCTGTGTAAAGTTTTTTGACCCTCCCTTTGTACCAAAGAAGAAATCGGCTTTTTTAAAATTTTTCTTTTATGGGGTGTTTATAGTACCTTGTTGTAAAATTGGAATTGATATTATAGAATACTCTACATATATTTTCTGTATTTCTAAGTTCCTAATTCTTTTTCTGTGTCATCTGCTGGTCTTCTCATGTTGTCTGTGGCTTTTGCATAACTCCTCCCAAATTCCCATTTAATTTCTTATGCCAAACTGCAACATATTGATACCTCAATGGGGAAAGTCACAATGTGGAAGGGATAACTGTAATTTATAGAGGGGAAAAAAAGTAGCATGGGGTGGGGAAAGAGAGAGTGAGAGAAAAAGAGAGAGAGAGAGAGAGAAAGAGAGAGAGAGAGAGAGAGAGAGAGAGAGAGGGAGGGAGGGAGGGAGGGAGAGAGAGAGAGAGAGAGAGAGAGAGAGAGAGAGAGAGAGAGAGAGAGAGAGAGAGAGAGAGAGAGAGAGAAGTTGTTACTCTTTTATGCTTGTATGCTTGAGTCAAGTGACAGTGTGTCTGACTGGTGAATCAGACCGGTATGAGTTCCACAGGCTCTAACACAGGTCAACCCAACCCAAATAACCTATATGTACATATGGAGGGGAGATGTCTTTAAATATGTGCATCTCAGTTTTCTGTAGAGCTACTGTAGTACTGCTTTGCTCATAGAGCACAGAGCCTTCTTTCATATAGGTACATCATGTTGAATGATCCTGTGCCAATGTCTTCCATGTCACACAACCGCTGCCAAGTTCTTCAGAGAGACCTTGAAAATGTCCTTGTATCACTTCTTCTGACCATTAAGTGAGAACTTGTCTTGTGTGAGTTCTCTGTAAAATGTTTGTTGAGGTAAATCTATGTCTGGCATTCAAACATTGTGACTAGCCCATTGAAGTTACACTCTGGAGTAGAAATAAAATGCTTGGCAATTCAAACTAAGAGAGCTCAGTGTCTGATACCTTATCTTGCCAGGTAATCTTCAAAATCTGCCAAAGACAATTCAAATGGAAATGATTCAGTTTCCTGGCATGTCCAGGTTTCACAGGTATACAATAGCAATGAGGTCAGTACAACACCTCTTCAGTTTGATCGGCAGCCTAAATACTTTTTTCTCTCCTACGCTTTCCTTCATAGCCTCCGAAACGCTGAGTTAGCTCTGACAATGTGTGCATCAATCTCATCATCTATGTGTACATCCCTGGCAAGTATACTACCAAGGTAAATGAACTTAGGCACAGCGTTTAAAATTTCTCCATTTGCTGCAACTGATGGTTCCTCCTATGGATGTATGGTGGAAAATCTCTGTTTTCTTGGTGTATCAGACCAAATTGTCACAAATGCCAGAGAATTGATCCATACTCTGTTGCATCTAGTTTCCAAGACTGCACTGAGTGTGCAATTATCTGTGAACAAAAAGTCATGGAACAACTCTCCCTCCACATTAGTCTTGGCTTGTAGCCTCTTCAAATTAAATATTTTATTGTTAGTATGCTAGCTGACCTTGACATCTTTTTTGTCCTCATTGAAAGCATTTGACAATATTGGTGAAAATATCATGCTAAAAGGCATGGGAATAAGTGCACAGTCCTGCTTCATTCCATTGGTGACTGGGAAAGCTTAAGAGGGATTGTACATTATCCAGAACCAGTGCAACCATGCTGTCATGAAACTGGTATACAATGCTGATGACATACTCTGGGCAACTATATTTTGTCAAGATTTTCCACAGGTCCTCATGACTGACCATATCAAAAGCCTGATCAGTTCAATGAACCTTATGTATAGACCTTTTTTCCTGCTTTTTGCATTCTCCTGCAGTTGTAGGGCAGCAAATACATATTGACAATTGCTCAGCCCTTTCTAAAGCTACATTGACTCTTGGGTGGATAATGTTTGTTTAGGAAGGCTCTGCCAAGAATTTTGCTGACAATGACTAAGAGAGAGAGAGCCCCCTATGATTGTCACACGACAACTTATTTCCTTTTCCTTTGTAGAGATGGTGTCCTTGAACTCCTGGGGGATAATCTCCTCTTGTCATGTAACCAAGAAGATTTCTGTAAGCTTTTGTATGAGCAGTGGACATCCTGCCTTATAAATCTCAATTGTAATAAAATCAATAACAGGCTTTTCTCACAAGAGAAGGTCTTAGTGATATTCAAATCCTCTTCTTGAGTTTAAAGTTTGGCCAGAGAGGAATTGGCTTCAGCCTGAGGTATACAGTCAATATCTTTGGCATCGATTGAGGACAGTCTGTTGAGGACACTAGAGAAATGTTTAGGGTCTCTCTCCAGGATCACGTCTTTATCACTACGCAATGTGGCTCCACTAGCACTGAGCAGTCAAGATGCATCATAGATCATTGTCCCATAAATAACCTTTAGGGCATCATAATGTTGCTTTAGATTGTTACTAACAGCACAAAATTGAAGTTAATCCTCCTTTCTACTGACACATGAATCCTGCATCTCTATGCTTTGTTTGTACTTTTCTTTGAATGGAGTTAAATGTTGCCTTCTTAGAGATGGGTGAATTGCTCTATTGGTACACTCTGTGGAGTTCTTGATTTTGTTTAGCAGCTTCTGAATT
This sequence comes from Notamacropus eugenii, assembly GCF_028372415.1. NCBI lineage: Eukaryota > Metazoa > Chordata > Mammalia > Diprotodontia > Macropodidae > Notamacropus > Notamacropus eugenii. Next base: position 133,477,665 of record NC_092875.1, on the reverse strand, counting down.
TTCTCATCATTTTCATTAATCCAATGTTGATATTTGTGAGTGTTCTGGTCCATATGAGTAAATGTGGGTCCTATGGACCAAATCTATGAAAGCTGCCAATTCCTTTTTGTTCCACCATTACAAAAACTGTGGTGGCTCAGCTTTCCCTCCAAATCAGTAAGAAACTGTTTACACACAGAAAATTGTCCTAATCAGTTGGTGTTAAGTCTTCTGTCAGTCATTTTGCCTTGGAGTTGTCACTTTTGTTCAATGTGAATGTTTAGGTTAGAGATGATAATGATATGGTATGATAATGATATGATCAGTACAGTGCTATGTACCACACATTACCTTCACCACTCTCACATCCTGTCTGTCTTATCTCTTTATAATGACATGGTCTATTAAATCCCGGTGTTTATTGTGAGAGTGCGTCCATGAAGTTTTATTGCATTTAGGTAAATGGAAGACAGTGTTTGTGATGTGAGGGTCATGAAGATACAGAAGTCTTCAGGAAGAAGTCACCTTTGCTGTTGTTGTTTCTGGCTCTATTCCTCCCAAGGACTCTCTGTCATGTCTAGACCTACTCTGGCATTAAAGGCACCCAGAATTATAAGCTTGTCCCCTTTCAGCATATTGATGATGACAATCTCCAGGTCCTCACAAAATTTTTCTTTAACTTCATTAAAATTCATCATGGTGGGAGCACATGCATTGATGATGATGGTGTGGTACTTTTCTGCAAGTGGCAGTTACATTGTCATAAGCCCGTCATTCACTCTTTTTGGGAGGCATACAAGATTGATGACTAGATTAGATTTAGTTGAGATTTAATTGTGGAGTTAATTTAATTAACTCCACATTACTGTAACCCCTTGAGAAAAAAAACATGTATCCAATTTTGATTTTGATAGGTTGGTCTTCATTTTCCATCCTTGTTTCACTCAGAGATGCTATTTGGATATGATATCTATTAAGTTCACTTGCAATAAGAGCTATTCATCTTTCAGGTCTACTAGATTTCCCATTTTCCATGAGTGTTCATACATTCCACATACCAATGGTGAGTAGAATTATTTTTGCAATAGGTTTGTGCATTTTTGTGCATGTGTTCCAATCACAAGGTAGGATCCCCAACTACTGTGGTAAGCAGACCATGATTAAGTTAGCTGAAGCAGATAATTTTAAGGTACCTTTTCTAGTCGTTTTCTCATGCCAAGAAGTAAGCAGTGAAGTCCTTTTAAAAGGCTCTTGAGATACTCAGGGAGCTGTTGAATCCAATTGCTACTTCAGTCCAGTGAGAAGACATGCCTATGATTTAGGCTGCCTATGTGCAGGGCTGTGACCAGAACTCCCAGTGTATCTACACCTGCTGCCGATCACCACATGTATTTGAAATTTGTAAAAATGATAAAATGGTATGCATGATGCCTTTAATTAGAGCATAAATTAGTTTTAAGTGAAGCAGAATTGCACTCTCTCTTCCATAGTCCCTGGAGTCCAAGCACAAGCAAAAGTGAAAATGACTGGAGATTGTTCAGGATGCAGTGGACGACCTTGGCTTCTTTGATGTCTAACCAAGTTCTAAGAGATTCACAATTTCTGTTTCAGCCACCTTCACGAACTATGAGAACAAATTGTTCACATCCACCTATTGTCTCAGGATGCTTGCAGTCAACACCCCCTCCCCAAACTCACTGACAGATTTGAGGCACTTCACTTTCCCTCAACATGGTTTAGCCCATCTGATGAAGCAGCTTACTCAGGTGTGGCCACTGCATATGAAATAGCTTCTTGTAGCCATAGATGATAATTGGAGTACAGATAGACACCAGAAATGGAAAGAAGCTTTGAAAATAGCTTGGAAGCCCTAATATCAGAAGTATTAGTCTTTTCTAAACACCTATACAACGAGAGAGAGAGAGAGAGAGAGAGAGAGAGAGAGAGAGAGAGAGAGAGAGAGAGAGAGAAAGAGAGAGAGAGAAAGAGAGAGAGAGAGAGAGAGCAAGAGCAAGAGCACTTAAACGTGCCTAAAATAAACTGGTATTTGCTGGAGATACATCTTGGAAGTAAAAAGGAGGGATTGGGATGCTGGGATCAAGTAAAGGGATTGGTTTTAGCAAGGAGTAGGGATGAATTTTGCTCTAAGACAGAAAAATGGAGGAGAAAATGTTTGATGATATTAAGGAGATTTGAAGTATGAAAAGGACATATATGAAACTCCTCTCAGATGTTCTCAATATTCTATATTCATCTAATTCATCTGCTATATGAACCCTTGAGAAAGTATTAGCAGCTTATATAGAGAATTGGTATGAGAATAAGATGTCAATTAAAAAAGAGAGAAAAATCCATCACAATAACAGGGGGCTCTTAGCCAAAACTTATTTTTAAATTTTTTATCAATATCCTCAGGATTCCAGTATCAAGATCATAGGTATGAATATATCAAGTTTAGTTGTATAGTATTGAGAATTAGTAATCTGTAAATGCTGGAAAATCTAGGGAGCTAAGAATTTCAAGAGTTGTTCTAATCATTAAAGAGGTAGGTTATAATGTCACTGTAGAGAAAGATGAAACCAAAGTTTTAAGAATGGATAGTAGAGTAAGATGAGCCTTCTATCTAACCATGGACCAAATCTCTGTTCTGACCTTTATTGGCTGTGTAGTGATCCTGAATCTCAGTTACCTAATTATGAAAATGGGGATGTTAGTTTAACTTTCTGTTTCATAGGGCTGTTGTGAGGAAACACACCATGGAGAAGGTAGAACCATGATAGCAGAGTAAAGGCAGTAAGCTCCCTTAGCTCTTCCAACTTTTTCCTCCGAACAACTTTAAACTAATGGCTAATCAAATTATGGAGTGACAAAACCAAGAAATAGTAGGGGTGAGATGACATATTCCAGCCTAAGACAATTTAGGAATTTAGCAGAATAGTTCTGTGACATGAAGATGGGGGCCAGCTTGGAGTACACAAGTTAGTAACATAAGCTGTGGGTCTTAGAGATGGTTATGACAGTGGCAGCAGCAGTTGTTGGTCATAATGGAGGAGGGTCCCTGATTACAGTTTCATGGTAGAGAAGAACTCTAGGACTTGTGACTACAGGGGACCAGGGTCCCATCCTGGGTAAAGGCCAGAGCATAGACCAAGAGATCAGTGATAATACCTTTCCCCAGATTACACCATCATAGAAGCATCAAAAACTTTCACCAGAACTAGCTCTGAAAACAAAAGCATGAAAAAAGACTGAAGCTTGAGATAGTACCACCTAAACCCCAGGTGAGCAGAGGCCAATTTTGACATAAAGTTCAAAGTCAAGAAATAGACTAGATAAATGAGGAAAAAAAACAATAACAAAAAGAACTGGATCATAAAATATCTACTGTGTTGGCAAAGTTGACCAAGAAAAAAACTCAGAAGTAGACAACAAAATAAAAACAGCTACAAGTAAAGTCTAAAAGACAAATACTAATTGGGCATAAGCCACTCAAGAATTCCTGAAAAAAATTAAAGAAAGAAATAAGAGTAATAGAAAAAAATTGGAGAAAAATAATAATGATGCAAGAAAACTATGAAAAGAGAATTAATTGGTTGGTAAAAGAGGCAAAAGATTCTGAAGAAAATAGCAACTTAAAATCGACTTAATAGTAAAAGAGAGACAAAAATTTACTGAGAAACTCAATGGAAAGGATGGGGGAAAATTCACTTTAGAAAAGAATTCCTTAAAAATCAAAATTGACCAAATGGGAAACAAAAAGATAACAAAAATTTCCTGACCAAAATGATCCTCTGAAAATTAGAATTGGGCAAGTGGAAGGTAATGACTCCTTGAGTTATCAAGAAAGAATAAAACAAGGTCAAAAAAATGAAAATGCAGTAGAAAATTTGAAGTATTCCATCAGAAAAACAACTGACCAAAAAAAATAGATAGAGGAGAGATTACTTAGGAAATGCTGAACTACCAGAAAGCTAGGATGAAATAATAATAATAAAAAACGAACCAAGACATCGTATTTGAAGAAATTATAATAGAAAAGGGCCCTGGTATTTTAGAATAGGAACACTGTTGAAGTTTTGAGGAACCAGATTATGCCCATTCAATTCATCAAACCTTTACTAAATGCCTAGCATGCTCAAGGCATTAGACATTCAGAGACAAAAGGAAAATACTAATTTTGATAGAGATGTTTACTTCACTGAGGAGTTTATTCCACTAAAAATTTATGAATACACATAAATAAGTATGATGGAAAGAAGGGGGTTGATGGACTGCAAAGGAGTACATAAAAATCTGAAGTAATGTATTTGATAAGAGAGAAAATTATCATGGAAGGGTGTGGTTTGGCGGTAGGGATCAAGAAAGCTTTTAAAATGAAGGAAATAACTTGAGACTTTGAAGCCTGGAAGTAAAATAAATACTCTGAAATGTGAAAATGAGAAGTCAGTGTATTCTAGTCATTTAGGACGTCATGCTTCAAAGAATGATATATAATGCTGAATTCACTGAAAAGCTAGTATTCCAGGTCTACAGAAAAGTAGAGTGGGCAAGCAATGTTTCCTTTAAGGTTATTTTGTTGAGGCCTCTGGTAACATAGCTCCTGATTCCATAAAATCCTGGAAAGATTGAAATTTCTACTCTGAATGAATGAAAAGCAATGCATAAAAACCTTTGCTGACTTTTTAGTGTGTGCTAACCACTCTGTTAAATGCTAGGAATATACACAGAAGCAAAGACTGGCTTTAATATAAAGGAACTTGCATTCTAATGAAGGAGACAAAGTATATGGGGGACTTGTGACCAAGTAGTGTTATTTTTTTAATTTGGAAATTCACAGTAATGATGAATGGAGCCATAGAAGAGTAGATTTAATGAAACAGTATTGATAGGGAATTACTCAAATATTAATTTGATGAAGGCTCCAGAATTGGAAAACTGTACACTAAGGTACATGTACAAGGCAAATGGGAAGATAGAAAGGAAGTGACATGTGGCTGGTGATGGCCTAGATATAATGGGTCACAAGAGAAATTCTTCAAATAGAATGGAAGGAGTACTAGAGTAAAAAGTGCTAAGTGATTCAGTCCCTCTGATTTTTGCCGTATGAGAAAACCTGCTTTTCTAGCTTATATTCCCTTAGAAATGGGGATTTCCCACAACGCCAGTGAAATCATGGGAAGCTAGTTGCTTTTCAAGAAAAAAAATTAACAGAAGAAAGTTTGAATCTGAAAAAAAGTCTGTCTTGTATCATGACAATATTCTCAAACACTTGAAGAAATGTCATTTAAAAGAATTAGCCTCAGAATTCCATTGTTAGCAGTATAACCTGAAAATACTATCAGAACTAACAACAAAAAGTACTTTTTGTTCAAGAATTTTCTTAGTATTTTATGTAACTATAAAACAACAACAAGAACAAAATAAAGACCCAGAAAGTCATACATATACAAGAATATTGAAATGGGTAAATTCATTGTGCTATAATGACGTAATCGAATGCTGTAATTCAATTAAGACTGACATGAATGAATAATTTGAAGAACTCAGAGGGGAAAAACTTTTTAATGAAATAATTCAAAATAGAAAAAAAATCAAGCATTAAAACAGAGTCAACACTAATTACAACTATCACATAAGGGAAATTCAGAGGCTTTTTCTTTTTATATGCAATTGGCAACATTTCTTTATTTGAATTTCATTCTATGTAAATCTTTCACACTATATAAACCACCCCTCATCATGCTATCTCAAAAAAGTTGAATATATGTCTTATTGGCTTCTTCTTCTCCCAGTTTATTCCCTTATTCTAGCAGTCTTCAACATTTATGTTAATACTACTTAAAACACCCTAATTTCTGTTTTCTTCAGTCTCCTCTCCCACTCCATCTCAGGCATACAGAAGGATAGTCAAAGCCTGGATGTCATCATTCCCTACAAGTGTTCTACTTCCTTGATCAAAAACTGACATCTATATGACTAAAATATAATAACATTTTTGTTATGTTTCACCCATTCTATATCTGTTATTTACCTTTTCAGTGACTTCCAATTCTCATTATTTTCTCAGGCTTTTATCACGGTTTCATTCAGTCTTTCTATAGACAAAAGAACAGAAACTCCAAAAGAATTCAGTGATTTATTCAATGTCACAGAACTAGTTAGCAGGGGAGTGAGAACTAGAACTCAGATTACCTCGGCTGCAAATGCTGAGCTTCTTTCACTATACCTTACATTGTTGTGGTTGAGTCACGTCTGACTCTTTGTAACCTCATTTGAGATTTTATTGGCAAAGATACTGGAATGACTTGCCATTTCCTTGTCCAGCCATTTTAAAAATGAGGAAATTGAGGCAAACAGGTTTGAGTGACTTGTCCAGGGTGACACAGCTAGTAAACATCTGAGGTGGATTTGAACTCACGTCTTCCTGTCTCCAGCTCTGACGTTCTATCTACTGTGCCACCAGCTGTCCTCACTATATTCATACAAGGAAAAATTTCTAACAGATCTATCCAAGACAGGAATAGCCTGTCCTGGGAATATGTGGAACTCTACTTCTTTAGGAATATCTAAGTAAAAGTGTACTTCTCAGGGATTCTACCTAAAGGATTCCTTGTGGATGTTATACTAGATAACCTTTAAGTTTATATGCAACTCTAAAATACTTCACTCATTTGATTGCTGGGCAATTTTTTGACAAATGTCAAAAGAGCAATTTCACTGAAAGGCTACTTTTGTCCTAGAAAATTAGTAAAATGTAGAATCCCTTTATCTTTTACACACAGGTTTCAGATTCTTCTTTTGCGAGTAGAAATCTTTTAGTAAAAACACAGCTCAGAAATTTTGGAAATTCATTGTGCATAATCTTCTTGAATTCTACCTCTGTAGCCCTAAAAAGGACCAAGCTAGGGACACAATATGCAAAAGTAAATTTAAGACTTTTCTCCCCTCTAGATCCTCTGGCCAACTCTATCCCTTCTGAGGGAAACAATATTGTAAGGATAAGGAACTATGAAAGATTTAGCTAATCTGATCAAAACAATGATTCAAGACTACTCCAAAGTGTGTGTTCATCCTTCGTTGCTGAAGAAGACCATGCCATCAGAGAAATAATGACATGGCTTGCACTTGACTTTGTTTTGAGTCAGGGAGAGCTGTGCAGGTCAATAGCCTCACTTCTCCTCCAGAGTCATCTGAATCCAGTGACCAGATATTCATTAGGATGACTGGAGACGACCCAGGATGAGGCAATTGGGGTTAAGCCCGAGGTCACACAGCTAGTGAGTGTCAAGTGTCTGAGGTGAGATTTGAACTCAGGTCCTCCTGACGCCTGCACTGGTGCTCTATCCACTGCACCACCCAGCTGCCCCAGTATTCCAAAGAACCCTTGATGAAAGATGCTCTTCACCTCCAGAGAGAGAACTGATGAACTCTGACTGCATAGTGAAGTAGAGTTTTAAAAAAATTCTTATTTTTCTTATTTTATTTTGTCTTCTTTTGTAATATGTCTAATATGTAAATATATTTTACATGACTTCGCATGTATAAATTGATATCAAAAAGTTGACCTCAAGGAGGGTGGAGGGACAAGAGAGGTGGGAGAGAATTTGAAAATCAATTTAAAAACAAATTATTGTTATTTTTTACATATAATTGGAAAATATGTAATGAAATAAAATAATTTTTAAAAAAGAAAAAAGTATTTTTCACATTTGCTAAAATTGATTCATAAATAATAACTAGATTTGGGGTAATGAATGAAATTCTTTTTTTAAAATGGCCACTGCAATAATTTTTTTTTGCTTGACTGTGCATAGTAGCTATAATTGTTTTCTTTTTTCTTTCCTTTTGCCAATGAAAGGAGTAAGATGGAGAAAAGCTATTTTTGTTAATTAAAAATACTAAAAGGCAATTAGATGTGAATTTGAAAAGGTCATTTGTGACTTTTAAGAGATCCATTTAAAGAGTGATCAGGTAGAAGCCCATTTGCAAAGGGTATATGAGAGAGTAAATTTTGAGAAAACTGACTTCATTGGATATAAATTATTTTTTGAGGAAGTTCATTATTAAAGGACAGGAAGAAGATAGGTCAGTATATAGATGGTTTAGAAAGATTAGAGGGAATCTTTAAGGATTTTGGAAGCTTAATAATGATCATAGGCAGATGTGAAGAAATTGACCAGAGAGATATTGAATATAAATGAGTGAGGATGGATGACTGTAGTAAGACCCTGAAAGAGGTATGAAGCAATAGACTCAAACAAAGAAATAAGAATAGACATAATAAGTAGTAATATATTTTATTTGATCAGCAAAAAGGAAAAGGGTAGGTAATAACACTGAGTAGTTATGAGAATACAGTAGAGCTAGGTGACTTAACCCTAGATTGTCTCAGTCTTAGTCAATAAATAAGTTAGCTCATCAGCAGTAAATGTGAAGGAGTTGGGGCATGATCCCTTTTAAAGAAAGCTAAATAGAATTCTTAGATTTTAACTCTTATGGAAGTAGATAAATGATCAGTGGGATTCGATTAGGTTTTGGCAAGATCTGAATTCCAAACCCATATCTGACAATAGCTGTGTGAACATGAGCAGACTGTTCAATATCTCTGACCTATTTGTCTCACTTAAATTTTAGCGTTGTCATAAGACTATGAATTAACGTATGTAAAGCTTTTTGCTTAACTTTAAAACAACACTGTATAAATCTCATGAAGATGATGAATATCAAATAACAAGGACCTGGCTCAATTCATATATCATTAAGTATTAGATGAATTATCTAAAGTGTTTCAAAATAATCTTGAGAATTCACTTGAGAAAACCTTTTGTCCAATAACATTAACTTGATATTTATGTTATATTTTTAAAATTTCAAAGCATCATTTGAAGCTAAAGACATCCCTGAAAGACAGGTATTCCTTGAGTACAGTGACTACACTATTTTTATGTTTGTTCTGCTAATGCAGTCTCTGGCACCTATAGGTCCCAGTAAATATGGGTATTGATGAATTGGTTATTATCTCCATTATACAGATATGGAAACTGGATAAGAGAAAAATTAAATAATTTCTGCTTGATTTCACAGCTAATCAGTTTTAGAGGTGAAATTTGAGTAAAAATCTTTCTAATACTAAATTCTATACTGAAAACATTATGTCATGCTTGAATATTTTAATAGAATTTATTTTCAAGTACCCTTATTTCTTATTACCTAGTGACATCATAAGTTCATTGATCTAGAGGTGGAAGGTATATCAGATGTCATGCAATCTACCTCCTTTATTTTACAGAAGAAGCAATTGTGGGTCAGAGAAGGTAAATGACTTGCTCAAGGTCATAAGGCAATAAGCAACAGAGACATGCTTTAAGCTCAGATTTTAAGATAATGGTTATTTTTATTCATTAATGTGTTTTTTGTTTTGTTTTGAAGTTAAGCTGATAAACTGGTAATTACCATTGTTTAATACTTCAATAAAATGTAGGCTACTTAGGCTTTTTTCTAGTCTTTAGGAATCAAGAGATATTCTATGAACTACTGGCCTCCTGCCAAATCTTAAAGTATCCCAGAGTATGACTCATCAGGCATTTTTCATTATATATGAACTCATTTTAAAGAATGTGTAATTGATAGAATTAGATCGATTCAGAAATACATGCCCATTGATGAATTTGAAACTTTTTACTTGAGTATCCTATTTCTTTCATCTCTATACTTCTTAATTAATGCTTTTGTGCTGCTTATTCTATTGGAATGTGTCATGACAATAAAAATTTTATTTCTGAATAATTCCAAATAGGATCTAGCTCATTTTTTCTCCAGTAACTTTCATTTTGACTTTTGCAGTTCACATCATCATGTTTTGTTGCACAAAGTACCTGCAGGAGGGATAGACATGTGGTCCTCCATCTATAGTTTCAGGGAGAAGACAGAGGGAGCAGGATGTAGGTATTGAGTCACTGGAAGTCACCTGGGATTCCCGCTCAGGTCAGGATAGCTATAAATTCCAAATGACCCAATTCAGTCTCCATTGCATTATACAGCATCACCAGTGATAGAACATGGCTCTTCAGTGACAGAATTAGAGGTCAGGTGTCTCACCTATGAAAACTCTCAGCCATGTTGGTTTTAGGATGGTATGTGATTCCTTTTCTGTCATGTCCTTTTGTCTGTCTCAGAAGGCCAGAGGTTCAGATGGATACTCAGCTGGTATAGCTAGTGCTGTTCCCTCCTGGACAGTGGCTTATGAAATATGGTTTATCTAATTTGCCTGGGACTGATGGGAGTGACTTTTGTGGAGACCAGAAATATGCAGTCACCCAAGGTAATGGCCAATAGCCATTGACAGTTCTTCAAAGGGCAGGCTTTATTCGGAATGCCTAATGCTTTCAATTTTCCCTAGATTCTATCAACACTAATGGATGGCTTGACTTCCTGCAGAGAAACTACCTAAAAATATAGAACATACTTGTTTCAACTCCATTAATCCTTCTAGGTACACAGTTTCTAAAATGTCAAAAAAAATATTTCCCTCTCTTCTAGATATTTCCTTTGTTTAGAAAACTTAGACATTAGCAAAGAGAACTAAATCCTTACAAATCAGAGTTTCTCCATTCATTGTTTGTGATCTGTGCTAAGTGCTTATTATCATTTCCCACATCATCATCCCCATAATCATCAATAAGAATGAATAACAAGAAAAATTCACACTTTTCCATATTTGTTTCTGATATCAACTATTTGACATAGGGTATAGAAATTACCTTCTCTATTTTGGTAAGGTGGAAACCATGAATCAAATAGACTAAGTAACTTGTAGTCATACAGCCCGTAAGTGACAGAACTGACTTGGACCCAGAAACGTGCTGGGCAGTGTTTAACAACCATCTTTCAATGATTTAACCACTATTCAACCATTAAGTTGAATCTTCATTATTAACATTTTTCTCCACTATTTTCTTAAGTCTAGACAATCAACAAAACCAAAACCAATTTCTTACTTTTTAATGCATTTGCTCAATTTTGGGCTGGCTTCATAACGTTTTGTATCCCATGCTTTCTGATTCTGAATTTGGCATGCTTTCTATGGCCACATTTATTTCTAAACAATTTGTCTATTGAATTTTTTCAATATCTAGGATCCTGCTGGGTACTAGATTAGGGCGCTTTCTCTTTAGAATGCATTAAAATTCTGAAATTCTAAAGAAAGAAATTTTAAAATCATCTGAATCGTCTTTTCTTTAGACCTAATTACACAGAAAGGTATTTATCCATAAAATAGAAAAAATAAAGTCATTAGAAGTTTAGATTGAGACAGCTATTTTCTATCTACTTCCACTGTGTACCTTTCTAGCTACAAATTGTACATTTAAGAAATGAGTTTATTTTCTTCTTTTCTTATTCTACCCCCCCATGTTTGAATTAATTCCTTTATTCTTGGGCAGAATTAGTATTTGTCAGATTATCCTGCCCAGTGTCAATATTAGGCAGACTTTAATATTAGTCATATAACACCCTGAACTAAAAATGTAATATACTAAAATGTATTTAGTTTAACTTTTTAGAAACCAAGAGGTTTTAAATCAGAGGCTCTTACCATATGTGTATATATATATATATATATATGTATATATATATGTATATATGTATATATATATATATATATATAAGATCCCTTTGAAAGGTAAAGCTTATGGACCTCTCTCAGAAAAAATCTTTTTAAATATTCAAAGGTTACACTAATTTTAATTAGAGGTTAGTGAAAAGAAAGATAATTTTTTTTTCATAATCAAGCTCATGGGTTCTCTGAAATTTATTTCTAGACTCCCAGGGAGTTAGTAACTCCAAACCCCAGGATAAGTATCCCTGCATTAGATACTTTCAGGGAGGAAACATGGCATACAGTATAGGGTAGGGATGGGGAACCTGTGGCCTCAAGGACCCATATAGCCCTCTAGGTCCTCAAGTGTGGCCCTTTGACTGAATCTAAACTTCACAGAACAAATCCCCTTAATAAAAGGATTTGTTCTATAACACTTAGACTTAGTCAAAAGACTGCACTCAAGGACCAAGGAGGCCACATGTGGCCCAAGGCCGTAGACTCACCACCCCTGGATAGAGTATTGGACTTGTAGCCAAGATGTGGATGTAAATAGTATTTTTTGATATTTACTAGTTAACTACCCTTAGGCACATCAATTAATCTCTCTGGTAGACTCACCACCCCTGGATAGAGTATTGGACTTGTAGCCAAGATGTGGATGTAAATAGTATTTTTTGATATTTACTAGTTAACTACCCTTAGGCACATCAATTAATCTCTCTGGGCCTCAAAAATCTTCATCTATAAAATGAGAATGATAATAATACTTGTGCCAGCTGCCTCCAAAAGTTTTTCAACTTTTAAGAGATCGTATCAGTAGTGCCCTTCAAACATGAAAGTCTTCTGCAACGTGTTTTTCACTTGCTACTTGATACACATCCATTGGTTGAAATTTGAAATGTATTTATTATAAACTAGTTTATGTTTGTCCATATGATGCCCAAGAGCCTTTCTAAGCAATATGTCACAATGGGGAGAGCCCTGGCTAAAGAGTCACCTTAACCTAGACTCAAATTCCACCTCTCCTACTAATTGTGTGATCCTGGACACCTCATTTAAGTTCTGTGATGCTCAGTATTCTCATCTGTAAAATTAGAAGGTAAGATTGATTGACCTCTGAGTTTCTGTCTAGCTTTACATTCATCATACTATGACCTTTTATCATTTTCAACACAGTAGCTACATATGTCAATACAAAGGCCTCATATCAGACACTAGGTGGCACAGTGGATAAAGTAACTGTCCTGGAGTCAAGAAGATCTCAATTCAAATCCAGATTCAAACATTTATCTTAGGTGTGTTATGCTGGGTAAGTCATTTAATACTTTTTGCCTCAGTTTCCTCATCTGAAAAATGAGCTGGAGGAAGAAATAGGAAACCACTCCAGTATCTTTGCCAAGAAAAACCTGGTGGACAACACTGGTAACCTAGGATCCACAGGGCCATGAAGTACAGGACACGATTGAACAACAACAGTCTTATGTATGACTTGCTTAAAGTTCACAAGCTTTGGGGAAAAGCAAAAAGAACTGAATCTTCTGAATTTTAATTCTGTAACCTTCCTACTACACTGCTTCAATTGGTTGTACTTTTAATAATTAATCATTACTATTTTTACCTTTATTTATAAATGAATGATAATGATTATGCCAAAGAAATCTGGTGTCATGTTTCTAAGAAACATTAAGTATAGAATAAGACTCCTATTTCTTTGTGATTTTCTTCCACAGCTCTGATTTTATATATGTATGTATGTATATAAATACATATGCCTACACATATATACACAAACACACAACACACCTGTATACATATAGACATATACACACATGTGTACATATACACATATGTGTATACACACATATATGTTTGTTTGCTTATTGACTGCCCTATAAGAGTGTGAATTCTTTGACGCCAGGGACAGGGTTCTTTCTTTTCCTTGTATCCCAGCAGTCTGCACCATGTGTGATATATAATAAATGCTTGCTGACCATACCTCCTTTGCCTTGACTTGACAGCAAGTCTTTTCCCAAACTGGTTATCAGAATGGAAAGGATGTGCAGGGAAATTTGGGTCTAAGCAACTATTCCTAATGTCATCTGTGTCATAGAATCTTAGGAAGTCTGGTGAAACCTATGAAAAATTCCTCAAGAAAAAAAATAATTGCACAAAACAGGCAAACAAACAATCCTTGCTCTGCCCCCAAGATGGCAGCTTAAGACACCCCAAAAAAGAACATTTGGAAGGACTAAGTAATGAAAATAGTTGCACTCCTGGGAGACTGGGAGGACAATGTTGCCAGTAGAGTTGGAAGGAAATTAGAAAGAAATGGCCTCACTGATTGATAGCTGCTCAGCAGATTTATGGCTCTTGGGTAGATAGTTTAATGAACAAGAACATGTCACTAAAATCTTGTTTATATATAAGCAATGTTTTGTCTGAAGTGACTGATTACCTATCGATGACTGATTTTTTTTCCTGTTATCTGCAGTGATTGAATTTCTAATTTGAATTTGATTTTTTTTTTGTTTTAGGCTAAAGTGATTGATTATAGTGTTAAAGTGACTTGGTTTTTGTAGTTTTAGGTAGTTATATTTTTATGTAGTTATAGGTCAATGGTTAAGGTTCTGGTTCAGTCTTTTTCTGCTAAGTCCATTTTGTGTTTCTTATTTGTTTATATTATATATACGTTTATATGTATTAATGTAAACTTAAATATATTCATATAAGTTTATATATATGTTTGTGTACATATATGTATATATACATATATATATACATATATATGTATATATACATATATATATACATATATATATATATATAATAAAACCATTAAACGTAAGTTTGGGGAACTTTTACTTTGTTAGTAGGATAAGTTAAAATTATTTAAAGACGTTAGTTATCCTAGCAGTCATATTCAGTATTTGACCAGGAGTTGGTGTTTTTTTTTTTTTCTTATGGATTCAAATGCTAACATATTTTTCTCATTTTTTTTTGTGCCTTCCTGTTTAATAATGTGAAATGCCTTCGACTTCATACTACTTTGAATGCCATCCAGATGGTTGAGTTAGCAATAAAAAAAAATGCAGAAATATTGGCTATAATAACAGTGGCCGACATTTGTAGCATTTTATGGTTTGTGAAGTGTTACACACTCTCTTATTTAATCCTCACAACAACCTTGGGAGATAAGTGGGTGCCTTTTCTATTTTCCAAATGAGGAAATTGAGGCTCAAAGTTTAAAAAGTTTGCTTAAGTTTGCAAAGCTAAAAAACAAGAGTCAATATTTAAAAACTGATTCTAAACAGATTACAAGGTTATAGAAGTAGAATTAGAATGACTCTTCAGTCCAATACCCTCATTTCACAAATGAAGAAACTGTAGACCCAACAAGGTTTAGTGAATTTTCCAAGGTTACACAGGCAATATCAGAGGCAAGATTAGAAGCCAGTACTCGCTTCACTGTTACACAGCAACAAATACTAAATCAACATTTTAGTCTTTTTAGTTAAAGTGTGTATTGATAATCCCACACTGTAAACGGAGCTTACAGACCTTTGGAGAGAGATAAGACCTATGGACTGAAACCACACAAAGATTGTATAACCAAATGCCAAAATAGGGAGCATGATAGTACTGGACTTCCTCATTCTGTATCCTGTCTCATTCTGCTTTGCTACTTTTTCTTCTTCTATGCCTTCTCCCACCCCAAGTTTGGATGTCTTCCAGTTCTCCTTATCTGAACCTTTCCCTTTAAAACACTCTCAATGATCACATTCAGTAATCAACTGTTTGTAGATCATTACCAGATCTACATCTAAGAAGCAGCTTAGAAGCAAAGTGAATTAAGTTGGGAAGGGCGGGAATAAACATAGATGATAGATAGATAGATAGATAGATAGATAGATAGATAGATAGATAGATAGACAGATATAGATATATACACACATATGTGCATAATATATTAACATGACTATATTATAATTATATAAATTTAATTAATTTAATTTAATTAATATGATTAGAACTTTATACATATATATGTCAGCTACTATGTGCCAGGCACTATGCTAAGTGCTTTTCTTTCTTAAACAAATATTATCTTGCAAAAACTCTGTGAAAACTATCCTGAGAGGTAGGTTCCATTTTGAATTGCATTTTACCATTGAAGAAACTGAGGCAGAGATTCAGGTACTTACACAGGGTTGCACATCTATTAAGTGTCTGAGAGCAGATTTAAACACAAGTCTTCCTGATTTCTGATCCAGTACTCCAGTTGGTGGAAGCAGCTACTGGTTCAGTGTATAGAGGATGGAGCTAGACCTGGAATCAATAAAACCTGAGCTTTGAATCTCAGAAAGCTATTACCTATATGACTCTAGGCAATTCATTTAATTCCTCTAAGCTCCAGTTTCCCTATCTGAGGATTATAATCAGACCTACCTCCAACCTCAGAAGTTTATTGTGAGGGTCAAAGGAGATAAAAAATGTAAAGCACTTAAAATGATACATATTATAGTCCCAAATATTAGAAGATTCCCAAATATATCTCTCTACTGACTTTGTCTTCTATCTGCTTTGGTATCTTTACCTGAATATTCTACCAGCCACTGAACCCCAAATTGTCTAAAACTGACCTCATCATCCTCTCAAAATAAATTGCAAAATTATTGTATATCATTCCTTACCTTGATGGCACAACTGCCATCCCAGGAAGCTAATTTCCTAACCATTTTTGCATTTGCTTATATAATTGCTGTGTATATTCAGTCCCTAGTTCTTATCTTTTCCAAAATAACTATGAACTCTTTGGGGGCATTCAAACTCCTATCACAGTATTAGACTCTGAAATTATCCCACCTTTTAAAAAATAAGCATCAATGTGCAAATTTCTAATACTTTAAACAGGTAACAACACCTCTATTAAATTAATGAATCATTAGTTTTAGACTAAGTAAAAATAATAAGTCTTTGGCTATTGGAGAAATAAAGTGTGCTTGCAGTTATCTGAGGAAAATTGGACACATTCTGTGGCCATCTATGAAACACTTAGTCAATTCAGGCTAAATAGATCCCCTTATTTGTCAATGTAGGAATGCAAATATCAGTCAAACCCCTAAGAAGGGGCTCCTGGAAGTGGAGGGATGAACTTGCCTTGACTTTGACTTTTATCGCTTGGCCTACGGAACCTCTGATTGATTGATTCAATTTAAAAAGAATGACCTCATCTGGTTAAGGTATTGGCCTTTGCATCTTGACACTTAAATGAGATAGGGTAATTATCTAGATTAGGATGATCCTTATCCTTACACCTCTAAATTTAATTTACTGCATTCTTTGCTTCTAATCTCTTCTTTTGAGGGTCTACTCTTCACAGATTTGTCAAAGTAATCCCCTAATACAAAGGTTTAACTACATCAATCTCCTGATTAAAAAACAAAAACAAGTCTCTTCTGGTTCTTTATTACTAATAAAATAAAATGCAAATTCCTAGCACTGTAGTCTTCCTGTAATCTCTCTGCAACCAACATTTCCTATGGAAAATAGGAACATGGTCACTTGTTCCTTGGCCTATGTGAAGGAGCACCCCCATTCCAGACTGCCCCATTGACTTGGAATGCCATATTTCAAACCTACCGCTATACTTGGAATCTGAACTTTCTTTGGCCTGTGTCCCACAATAATGCTTTATACTTGGCCAATGAAGTCCTCCACTAACACCAAGACTCTTGCCTCAGGTCTACTCTTCATATTTCCAGCCCTGGTCCTAGAGGAATGGAGCTCTAAGCCTGACCTCTTTTAGGGATGGGATTTGACAGTCTAATTGCGGAGGGTGTACGTGGATGTTATATCTCTCCTATTCTTTCTCAGAAAAAATATTTCCTTTTATTGAGCACCAGGGAAAAGACTGAATTTGGAAGCCTCCTGGCTGATGTACAAACATCACATCTTTGACCCTACTTAGCTGATTCATCTAAGAAAACCAATAGTGCCTCAGGCATCAGTAATGGTCTCTGCTTTGCTTAATTATATGGCTACTGCAGATTTCCTGGAATCTGATCAACTGCCCAGTTTTTAGGCTATCTGCCTTTCCAACAATTACATCAAATACTCCTTTGTCTTATATTTTCTATCTTCTTGCAATCACAGGATTTATAAAGCATTTTAGAGTTTGCCACATGCTACTCTCTCTCTCTGTCTCTGTCTCTCTCTTCATCTATCTATCTATCTATCTATCTATCTATCTATCTATCTATCTATCTATCTGCATGTATGTATATTTATGCTCATTTCATTGATGAAGAAACAGTTTGAAAGAGGTTCAGTAATGGGTCACAGTTAGGTAAGATCTGAACTGAGGTATTCCTAACTCCAAAATGAACACTTTATCTGCTTCCTATTCCACCTAGCAGCGTCTCTTGATTTGCTGCCTTGTCTAACCACTTCTTATATGTGTGATTTTGGACTTTTGAATGCTTGCCTATTTTAATGCACTCTCTTTCTCCAGCTTTTACTCTGTGCATGGCCTTCCACTCCTTCCTGCCACAATTCAATGCCCAGACTTGCTCTGACTTCCTTTGTGTACATATGTCCCAACTCCAGGCAAGTCATTCAGCAGCATTCATTCAACAAATATCTTTTGAGATTTATAAAATTCCCTCTTTTCAGTGCTGAGGATGTGAAATAATCAATAAATAAGAGCTTATCTTTTATTCTCTCATTCTCAGGTTTGGTATTTTCAGATTCTTCCTTAGGTCTGCCCTATTTTCTTTCCAGTTCTCTACCTTTTTCTGCCAGTCTTACTTTGACTCATCCAGTACAAGCTCTGTGCTCCTTATTCAAGACTAACTCCCTGCCCAGTGTGTGATTTGGGGTCAATGACTCAGCCTTTCAAGAAGCATTTATTAAGTGCCTAGTTTGTGCCAGACATTGTACTCAGTGATAACAATACAGAGATAAAAAATCAAGTAGTTCTTGTCATCAAAGAGTTTATAATATTTATAGATATTCTATATAAACACATGTAAGTATATACAAATTATATGCAAAATACGTACCAATTATAGTTTTGTGAGGAGAGGGGAGGATCAGGAAAAGTCACATGTAAGAGTTAACGTGCAACCTCAGCTTTAGAGTCCTGAAATTGTTCTGAGCTTTGCTTTCCTACTAATTAAAAAATAAAGGAGTAGAATGACTATGATTTAGATTATTTCCTCCTTCAAAATTCTGTTAACTGTGATCCTTGAATTTTTTAGATTCTGGGATCCTTAAAAATTGTCTGACTCTTTATTTTCATTGTATCATGGTAGATTAGTACATTTTTTGCTAAAAGGACTAAATTTTAGATAAGCATACCTAATTCTTAGGACTCTTGCTTCACAAAATATGAAGATGAAATACTGATAATGTAGGAAAGTAATTTTTATAAAACCTAAAGTTTCAAACTTAAGGAATTTTCACATGGACAGATAGGTTTTATTTGTCCTTTGTGCTCAAGGAGGGTCAAAATGACATCATGAAATTGGAATCAATGCACAATGTGTCCAATTATGACTGATCATACCAATACAAGCTTAGAAGGTTCTTGCACAGCTTGGGCACAAATAGTCCACATGACCATTTGGGAGGGACACATCTCTAAATTTGCTCATCCCATGTTTGTTTGTTTTGAGCTACTGCAATTCTGCTTTGCTTATAAAACACAAAACCTTTTTTGATGGGGCACACTATGCTGGATGATCCTCACAAATCTTACAATTGATACTATGATTCTTCAGAGAGACCTTGAGAGTGACCTTAAATCTTTTCTTTTTAACACCATGTGACTAACTGCCTTGTGTGAATTCTCTGTAAAATAGTCTTTTAGGCAAATGTATGTTTGGAATTCAAACAATGTGGCCAGCCCATCAGAGATGGACTTTCTGCATGAGAAATTGAATGCTTGGCAATTCAACTCCATAAACTACCTCACTCTGCTACCTTATCTTACCAGGTGATCTTCAAAATCTGCCCAAGACAATTCAAATCGCAGTAGCTCTATTTTCTGTTATGGTGCTGGTAGACTGTGTAGGTTTCACATTGTTTCACAACAATGAGGTCAGCACAAAAGCTCTGTAGGCCTTAAGTTTGATAGGGAATCTAATACCTCCTTTCTCCCACATTTTCCTTCAGAGACTCCAAAAAACTGAGCTAGCTCAGGCACTGTGTGCATCAGCCTCATCATCTATGTGTTTATCCCTGGAAAGTATACTTCAAAGGTAAATGAACTTATCTACAGCATTCAAAATTTCTCCATTTGCTACAATCAATGGTTCCATGCATAGATGGTGCAGTGCTGACTGGTGAAGAACCTCTGTTTTATTGTATTAATTGTTAGGCCAAAATTAGCACACGCACTGGTGAACCAATGCACACATTATTGCATCTCAGCCTCAGAATCATCACTGAGTAAACAATCATCTGTGGAAAAAAAAGTCGTGCAATAATTCTCCTTCTTAATTAGTCTCAGCTTATAGCCTTTTCAGGTTAAATAATTTGCCTTCAGTGTGGTAGTTGACCTTGATTCCATTTTCATCTTCATACAGTACTTGATGGTGGTACCTACTGGTGAAAAGTCTGACTTCTTTAGCCATCATACATTTCCATATAAAAGAAGACAAGTATAAAGTGATGTTTTAGCAATTTGGTGGGCACATCCTGGTGACTGAGACACTCCATAAGAGGAAAATATGTCTAGGCAGTTGAGAACAGAGAGGAAACGTCAGCATCATGAATGTGATTCAAAATCCTGAAAGTATTTTGAAGAAAAAGCCAATGTATCTTCGTTGATAAGTTTGTTAGAGCTGGAAGGGAATCTACAAAATGTTTAAAGATTTCCAAAAAGCTGAAGTAATTTGCTCAATGTGACTGACTTAAATTGGTTCAGTCAATTAAAGAGGACTCAAGAACTAAAATAATATTTTTTTGATGTATGAAAAATACAGAGTAAAATATAAAACTTGCCACCATGAGAATCCTTGTTATTAAAGATTTTCAAGTTAATCTATTCAGAGATTTTTTTTTCCTTCGTTTTTATAACACAAGTTAATGGGGAGATATGATGCACTTTATAGTCAATTGTTTGGGCATATATCTGTTCAATAATCTGAGTAACACATTCTTTGAAGGAGCAAGGGTCTCTTTTCTCTATATTTGTCTTAGAAAAGCAAAGACTTTTTCTGTTTAGAGGAAACTATGAGTGCTGGTCCTAGAGACATGAATATCTGAGTTCCAATTTGACCTCAGACATTTACCACTAGCTATGTGACCCTGAAGAAGTCAAAATATCTGCTTCAATTTTTTCATCTATGAAATGGAGACAATAATAATACCTACCTTTCCAGGATTGCTGTGATGATAAAATTTGATAACATATGTCAAGTGATTGTACCACTAATGCAATATTCACTGCAGCCATGAATATCCTGGCACAATTCTTAATCATGAAATACTACAGTCTCTCCACATGGAAGAAAGAACCTAAACATTTATTCAGACACCAGAAAGCCAAATCCATCACAATCTATACACAATAACAATGCAGAGGGCAACACTAGCCCCAAGCCTTCCCCCCGCTAGACTTCCCACAAACCAGATCAATTAAAAAAAAAATCACAAACAAATCTTTCACTCATGCTGGCCAGCTGCCTGCTTGCCTGCATCTTTGCTAAGTCTGACTAGACTCTAAAAAATTTCCTCTCAGTCCTGCTCTAGCTTCACCTCTTCCTGTTCTACCCTTCCTGTTCCGTCCTTTCAACAAATTCCTCCCACGATAGGCTTCATGTGACTCAAACTCATGTGACTCAGGTGTTCATGTGACCCAGGCAGGTCACATGAGCCTATTAATGAAAGGGAAAGATCTTCCCAATTAATTACCATTACAGTGCTTAGCACAGTGCCTGTCAATCAGTAATCAATCAATAAATATTTATTAAACATATATGTAAAAGGCACTCTGCTAAACACTACAGATATAAAAGGCAGTTCCTGCCCTCAAGGATCTTTAATGACATAGCTTACAATCTAATGAGAAATTTTAGGTATTTAATAAATATTTATTTCCTTTCTTTAGTAGAAAATGATGTTTTTATGTGTAATACTGAATTACTTTAAAGTGGTATACACACATATACATAAACACACATAAGCACGTGTATAAATTTTATGCTCAAATCAGTTTATGAGAACCTATTGTTAAATTTTGAGTGTGAGCATTTACACTTTAAAAATCAGCAAATGCTACAAAACAGGGCTTAATTATTTTATTGATGGTACATATTTAAGAAAATAATGGAAAATACTAATAATGCATATTAAACTTAAAAAGCTGCTGTGAAGTCTTCCTGGCCCCACTTTCAGAGCCTATTGTGAAACATTTTGCAGTATACTCTTGATGAAAATACTAATAAATTCATTGGTATTATGGATAGCGATTTGGGCTTAGAATCAGGAAAACATGTCAAAGGATCTGGGTTCAAATTCTGCCTGTGATGTTGATTACTTGTCGTACTTAGGAGAGTTGTTAAGCAGTTGCTTTTTCAGTAAAATGTGGGAGTAGGACTGGATGGCTCCTCAGGTCCCTTCCAGGTTTTGATCCGTGATTCTATCATCCTGTCAGATTCAGCATTTTTCACTTATTGCTGTGTGACCCTGGGCAAGTCACTTGGTTTAATATGCCTCAGACAACTTCTCACGATTTATATACTTAATCATAGAGGTATTAAAATCATCTGACTTGGTGGAAGGCATTCCCACACAAGAACTGCTTCCCTATGTTGATGAAATAAGAGATACTTTATGTGTTCCTTATTTTCATGTCAGTATCAGAAGTATGCATAGCTGAGAGAGAGAGAGAGAGAGAGAGAGAGAGAGAGAGAGAGAGAGAGAGAGAGAGAGGTGAGAGAGATATCCAATAAATTTCAATTTCTTTTAAATTTTATAAAAATAAAAATTCTAGAAGTTACAGAGCAGTTGTTGATCTGAAACTACCATAGGAAATTCTACCCAGGGATATCCCCACAGAGATGAAATCACAAGTCTGGACAAAAAAAAAGAGGGGATAAATAATGTACTATGTTCTTCCAGGTTACTTTTGAAAGAAAGAAGCTTGCCCTAGCTAAAACTCGTGTAAAATTTATGAATGTTTCATACAACTGAAATAGCACCTTCTCTGCCCTTGTGCCAGTTCACTATGCTGCCTTCTTTTCACCTATCATTGACACATACAAATTTTTAGTACTAAAAAGTTTCCACAATGCAAATAAAATCATGTGTTATTAAAATTATCCCATTTTCAGTGATTTTTGATGACAAAACAAAATAAAATAAAACATTTTTATCATAAGGTGGCTAAAGGAAAATAATTAGTCCCAAAACCCCTTCCTTTGGTCTGCCCCAAAGTTGTGTGATAATTTTTTTTCAGTTTCCTATGGAATTATCTTCTTAATTCCAAAAGATTAGCAAGAAATATCTTCCATCTTAAATTCATTTCTGTAGTGGATATTTAGAAAGGAAATGCCTGGGTTTATCTCGGTTGTCTTATCAGCCAAAACCCCTTTTCTACTTAATCAAATGCTGACGTGATTATCAAATGTATCATATACTTTTGTCTGACTGCTAGAAGTCTTTCTGCATGCCATTTGTCCAAATAATAAAAAAGTATTTTAAAGTTGCTGAAATAATATAGATTGTCGTGGTATTCACAAAATCAATCCCTATCATCTAGCCTTACCATTCCTATCCTGTGTGGTTTGTCTGTTATAGAGCTCCTTATTTCCAGCTTGGCAGAACATTACACAATTTATAATGTCCTGGCATGATCTTTTAGATATTGGGGTCATATCAGCATCATGAGGAAGAAGACATGAGAAATGGAAAAAAAAAACTATTTTGAATATCAAATTTGTGCACGTGTATATAAAGTGGCCCAAAAGTCTTAGTGCAGTTTTAAGCAAATTAAAAAAAAACAAAATTTATATCCTGTATGAAAATATACTTCATTGTACACTTCTATTCCATCACTTCTCTATTCAGATGTGGGAAGCACTCTTTGTCATCAGTCTTTGTCATCATTCCTTTGAAATTGTAACTTGTAAATACACTAATTAGAGTTCCTGAATCTTGTGAA
Source organism: Notamacropus eugenii (assembly GCF_028372415.1). Classification (NCBI taxonomy): domain Eukaryota; kingdom Metazoa; phylum Chordata; class Mammalia; order Diprotodontia; family Macropodidae; genus Notamacropus; species Notamacropus eugenii. Next base: position 133,453,918 of record NC_092875.1, on the reverse strand, counting down.
TTTGCTTTCTTTACATTATTGAAATTATTGTATATTTTTCTCTGTTTTGCTCACTTCAATATGAAACTGTTCATGTAAGTTTTTTATTTATTTGTTTTTAGATTTTGACATTCATATCCCAAAATTTTGAGATCCAATTTTTCTCCCCATCTCTCCCCTCCTCCCACCCATAACACCTTGCATTCTGATTACCCCTTCCTTCAATGTACCCTCCCTTCTATCACACCCCACTCTTCCCTTATCCCCATCTTCTCTCTTTTCTTGTAGGGCAAGATAAATTTCTATACCCCATTACCTGTATTTCTTATTTCTCAGTTATATGTAATAATAATTCTTAACATTCATTTCTAATACTTTGAATTCCAACTTCTCTCCCTCTCTATCCATCCCCACTGACAAGGCAAGTAATTCAATACAGGCTATATATGTGTCATTTTGCAAAAGACTTCCATAATAGTCATGTTGTGTAAGACTAATTATATTATCCTCCATCCTACCCTGTCCCCCCTTTTTTCTATTCTCTCATTTGACCTTGTCCTTTCCCAAAAGTGTTTATTTCTAGTTACTCCCTTCTCCCATTTGCCCTCCCTTCTATCATCCCCCTCACTCCACTTGTCCCCTTCCTGTAGTGTAAGATAGATTTTCATACCAAATTTAGTGAGGATGTTATTCCCTCCTTAAGCCATATGTGAAGAGAGTAAACTTCACTTTTCCCCTCTCACCTCCTCCCTTTTCTCCTCCATTGGACAAGATTTTTTTTTATCTCTTTTGTGAGTGATAGCCTGCCCGAATCCATTTCTCCCTTTTTTCTCCCAATATTTTCCTCTCTCACCACTTAATTTTATTTTATTTTTTTATGGATATCATCTGATTCAACTCAACCTGTACTCTCTGTCTATGTGTGTGTGTGTGTGTGTGTGTGTGTGTGTGTGTGTGTGTGTGTGTGTGTGTGTGTAATCCCTCCACTTACACAAATACTGAGAAAGTCTCAAGAGTTACAAATATTATCTTTCCATGTAGGAATGTAAACAGGTCACCTTTAGAAAGTCCTTTATGACTTCTCTTTCCTCTTTACCTTGTCATGCTTCTCTTGATTCTTGTGTTTGAAAGTCAAATTTTCTATTCAGATCTGTTCTTTTCATCATGAATGCTTGAAATTCCTCTCTATCGTTGAATGACCATTTATTCCATTGAAGTATTATACTCAGTTTGTCTAGGTAAGTGATTCTTGGTTTAATCCTAGTTCCTTTGACTTCTGGAATATCCTATTCTAAGCCTTCTGGTCCCTTAATGTAGAAGCTACCAGATCCTGTGTTATCCTGATTGCATTTCCACACTACTTGAATTGTTTCTTTCTTCTTAGGAGTTTTTCTTTTTGGGTCTCTTTCAGGAGATGATCAGTGGATTCTTTCAATATTTATTTTGCCCTCTGGTTCTAGAATATCCGGGCAGTTTTCCTTGGTAATTTTATGAAAAATAATGTCTAGGTTCTTTGTTTGATCATGCCTTTAAGGTAGTCCCATAATTTTTAAATTGCCTCTCCTGGGTCTATTTTCCAGGTCAATTGTTTTTCCAATGAGATGTTTCACATTATCTTCTATTTTTTCCTTCTTTTGATTTTGTTTTTTAACTTCTTGATTTTTTTCATAGTCATTAGCTTCTCTGAATTCCACTCTCTCTTTTAAAGAACTATTTTCTTCAGTGAGTTTTTGAATCTTATTTTCCATTTGGTTAATTCTGCTTTTTAAAGCCTCCTTGTCCTCATTGGCTTTTTGGACCTCTTTTTCCAATTGAGTTAGCCTATTTTTAAAGGTGTTGTTTTCTTCAGCATTTTTTTTGTTCTCTTTTGGCAAGCTGCTGACTCGTTTTTCAAGTTTTTCTATGGTCTGATTCCATTTCATATTCATTTTGGAGGTACTAGAGACAGAAGCCTTGATTTCTTCTGGCAGTGTGCCTTGTTCTTCTGCATCCATAAGGATGGATGGAGACACCTGTTCACTAACAAAGTAACTGTCTATTGTCTTATTTTTTCCCTCTTTTTTGGGCATTTTCCCAGCCAGTTACTTGACTTCTGAATCCTTTGTCAAGAGGAGGGTCCTAGTGCTCCTTCTTTCCCCAGTACCATGCTCAAGGCTGAGATTCAAATGAGCTGCTCAATTCTCCCAGAGATTTTAAGTTGATATGCCTGGACAATGGACTCAGGCTGCTTCTGCCTGCTGCCTGATGCTGCTGCTGCCACTATCTGGGGTCAATGCTGGGGGGACTCTGCTCCTCTCTTGACCAGCTGAAAAAACCCTCCCTCACTGATCTTTGGAGCTTTCTTTGTTGCTTGTGGGTTGAGGGATTTGGGATCCTCCCAGCTGGTAATTCTGCCCCAGAGGTCTGTTCAGGTCCTGTTTCTCCCAGTGCTGTATGGCCAGGGCTGGGCTCTGCTCTACTCAGGGTCTCGTAAGGTAGACCTTTCCTGTTGGCCTTCCAGGTTACCATTGGCTGGAAACCTCTCACTCTGTTGTTCTGTAGCTTCTGCTGCTCTATAATTTGTTGAGAGTCATTTATTACAGGTATTTTGTGGGCTGTGGGGGAAGTGCTAGAGTGTATGGGTCTTTCTACTCCACCATCTTGGCTCCACCCCCATTTAAGTTTCTTTACAGATTTATCTAAATATGTCACTTTCATAATTTTTATGGTGAAATAATATTCCATTGCATTCATTTTACATGCCAATATGGTTATGCTTAAGATTCTGCAAGCTAGGCTTTAGCAATATGTACACTAAGAATTACCATAAGAATAGGGTTTTTTTTTTTTTTTGAGAAGGCAGAGGAACTGGAGACCAAATTGCTAACATTCACTGGATTATGGAGAAAGAGAGAGAATTACCAAAAAACAAAAGATATTTACTTCTGCTTAATTGACTGCACTAAAGCCTTTGACTTTATGGCTCACAACAAAATGTGGCAAGTCCTTGAAGAGAAGGGTATGCTAGATGATCTTACTTGTCCTCTGAGGAACCTATATACAGATCAAGAAGCATCAGTTGGAATTGAATAAGGAGAAATTGATTGATTTAAGATTGTGAAAGAAATACAACAAGGTTTTATATTGTCACCTTATTTATTTAATTTATATTCAGAGTACATCAAAATGCCAGGCTGTACAGGTCAAAAGTTTGACTATGGTTGCTGGGAGAAATATCAATAAGCTTGGAAATGTGAATGATACTACTGTGATGGGAGAAAGTGAGGAATTAAGAAGTCTCTTGATGAGAGTAAGAGAAGAATAAAAACTGACTTGAAATTTGACATCACAAACCAAACCAAACCAAAAAAAAAAAAGAAAAACCACTGAAAACTTGGCAAGTAGCCCCATCACTTCCTGGCAAATATAGGGTTAAAAAGTGGAAACAGTGTCAGATTTTATGTTCTTGGTCTCAAAGATCACTGCAGATGAAAACTGTAGCCACAAAATCAAAAGATGCTTGCTCCTTGGAAGGAAAGTTATGGCAAATATGAACAGCAATCTTAGAATAAAGAAAATATCATCTTGCTGCAAAAGGTTTGTTTAATCAGAACTATGATTCTTCCAGTAGTAATGTATAGCTGTGGGAGTTGGACTATAGGGAAATCTGAGTACCACAGAATCAACACTCTCAAATTGAAGTGCTGAAGAAGACTTTTCAGAGTATGTCTGGGTCAAAGAATAGGCACAGTTTAATGACTATCCTAATTACTTTTAAGGTTTAAAACTGGACTGACTTTTAAGGTATGATATATAAACATATCATGTATACACACATTTGTTCTTATATGTTATATACCACATGACATAGCAATACATCATGGGTAAAGTATGCATGAAATGAATATTTATATTGATATACTTTGTCTTTGTTGACTTATACAGTAATATACAATACTATATAATAATATATACTTATTATATAACATAATTATATAATATACAATTATTTAATAATACATATTATTACATAATAATATATAATACTTTATTTAACATCTCTCTGTCTCTCTCCTTTGACCCAGACCCATCACTACTACAATATACAAAAATATATTAAAGGTAGAGAAAATGCACACAAAAATATTTGTAGTAGCTTTATTTGTACTAACAAAAATTGGAAACAATGGAGGAAACCCATGAAATTCACCCGTTTTTCAAATTGATTTCATTTTAGTCCTAACATTGCTTTAGCCATTGCTCCACAGTTGAGTTTGAGTTTAGTAGCAGTTTCATTAATTTCCATAAAATCATTTTAAATTTAAGAGCAATGGACAATGCCTGACAAAGCAAAATGTCACTCTTTCCCAGTCCAATCATACAAGTTAACTAATCCCACACTTTAGGTCATACTCCATTTTCTTCCTCTTCAAACTACAGCATGGTACTGAGAGCAAGTGAATAAGTTAGAGTCCTTTAATTATTCTCCCATCTCAAAGGAAAATAGGAGTAGGATGCAGACAGTCAATTATCAATGGGAGTCTACAAGAGACTAGGGAGTGCTATTGATTTGTTTAAAGGTACATCTTACTGTTGCAGTGACATTGGTTCGCCCTATAAACAGATTCTGGAACTTGTATTTCAAAATTTCAGAGTATGAAATCTTTTATTTTACTGATTTGGATTTTAAACCCACCTGTCATTGATACCTCTCCTTCCTCCTTCCCCTTTGCTTTAGAAAGTACATTTGTTTATAAGGCTATTAGGATCCAATGTGGCCTTGAACCTGATGGAATGGAACCTTGATGCATTAGCTGCGATTATACCCCTGTCCCTGTCCTATCTCCTATTAAACTTAGCCTTCCTGGCACCTTATATCCTCCCCATTCATCCTCTGTTATCATCAATTCATAACACAAAATAAATAAAACTATGTCAAAATCTAAGAGTATCAGCCAGAGTTCTAGAATGATTCCCTCTTTGTGATAATAGGGAGGGCTGCTAACTCTAATCTTGATTCTGACTTCTTTTCTACAGATAATGATTTTTGATTGAAAAGCAAAGAACGAGTACTGCCAATAGGTAGGGAGTTAATACTGAATTTAAATAATGAGATAGGAGAACTCAGTTGCCCTTGAATGAGGTTATATCTCCTGGACTATAGTTTTGGGTACTGAAAGAAATGCCAAATATGATTGATAAGCCCACTGTCACTGATATATGCAAAAGAGAAGAACAGAAAAAGTACTTTAGTACTGAAATTAGGAAAGTATCCTGCTTTTCAAAACAGAAAGATAATGGAGTCTCAAAACTATAGTCTGGGGAACTCAACTTCAATTTTGGCAAAATCCTCAAATGTATTATCACAGAGTTAGTAGACATATGGAAAATGAAGTGAATATAAGAGCTGATTTGTCTTCATTATGAGTAAGTCATGCCAGATTAACCTTATTTCTTTTATTTTTTTAACAAGTATGCTAAATTCAAAAGATTAGGGCAACAATGATGACAAATTTTGTATAGATTTTGGAAAAAATGATAAAGTTTTATGCAATTTCTGTGGAATAAGTCAAAAAGTATAGGTTTAAAGGATAATCAAGCGAGATGGATTTAGAACAGGCTGACCGACTGAATTCAGAGTTATCATTAGCGTTGGGAACTTACTTAGAAGAGATATCCAAAGAAGTACTAAGCAATATTTTTTTAAATCGATGTCTTGAATAAAACCATAAATTATATGCTCCTTAGACTTAGATATGACACATAATTTGGAGGGTTACTTGATCATATAGTCAGAATTCAAGCTTATTTATAGATTAGCATTGACCTGAATTTTAAAAATCTATAATATAATAGTAATAAATGTAAAGCCTTATTTTTGACTTTTGAAAAAGTAGCTCACAAGCACAGAATGGGATAAGCATAAACAGAGAGAAATTCAACTGAAAAAGATTGGGAATTTTAGTGGAAGGTAATCTCATTATGTATCTCAGATATAATTCTATAGACATGAAAGAGAGCTAAATGTTAGAAAAATGCTCTGTTAGCCTCTATAGATTCAAAGCAAAAATCATAAATAGTTCTTACTCCCATGAACTGTGTAAAATATGGGGCCATATGTAAACACATAAGACTATATTTGCATAGAAGAAATGATATAGGAAGGTGATTAACTTTGTTCTGCTTTACCTCACATCCAAGAACAATACAAATTACAAAGAGGCTAATTAGGATCTGATATAAAGAAATACTCCCTAATTTCCTAATAATTAAAGTAATCCAAAAGCAGAATGAGATGCATTGAGGAGCAATATGTTTCCCTCAATTGGAGTGCCTCAAAGATAAGTTTGACAAAGATGCTGCTCTGCTAGATATGTTGTAGAAATAATTCTATTTTATGGTAATAGATGGACTAAATAGATAATGGCTCTTTAGGTCTGAGATTTGATGATTCTGAGATCTTGTAAAAAGAGTGAGCAATATGTGTGGTCAAGAAATAGATCATGTTCTCTGGTTTTTCATTTTTCTTCCCATATATATATATATATATATATATATATATATATATATTATAATTTCTACATGGGCAGAATTTATTTTCCAGACTTAAAAACTCACCTAATTAGACCTACTCTTTTTCACTAATTTTTGCTCTGTTTATATCCTTCAACTCTATCATCTCTGGTGTGAAACATAATAAAAATAATAAAATAGTAATAAAAAACTTAAATAGTTGCATGTTTTATAAATGCATAAAAATAGAATCATTTAGATATATTAAACTTCTCCTATTTAAAGCAAGGTCATTTCAAAGTAAAATTGCTACTATTATTTGGAGTTGCTTTTATTCCATCAATGAAGATGTAAATTATGGTTTTAATTGGAGTTCAAATTAGCAATCAGCATTCGTTTCTCATTTCTTTCCAGGATGTACTCTGGATTATATCACTCCAGAAAGCACTTCATTCTGAAGTCTTACACCAGCCTTGGACTTTACATATTGAAAGTATGCTTAACCCCTAAGGTTTCTCTCTCTGATTGGATGGGTCTTCCTGTAGTCTCTATTTTTGGAGAGCTTGGAAGCCAGCTCTATCTCATTCTTCCTTGGCTGCCCTGTAGACTTTCTGTACCATGCCCTTTCCTACCTACCTTTCTGTACCTACCCATTTCCTTTCGTATATTGTCTTTTCTTATTAGAATGTGAGCTCTCTGAGGGCAAGGAGTGATTTTTTATTTTCTGCTTGTATCTATATTCCAGTGATTGGCACATGGAAAGCATTTAAGAAATGCTTGTTGACTATTCTATTTGGGTCTGCTAAGAATATTTCTGCTAATTTTCAACAAATACAGTCCTTATAATTTCTCTCCCCACACAATATATGTTTTGTAAATTTTGACACTCACATATTAAGGGTTTTGTTTGTTTAGTGAAAAAAAAATGTGTAGCACAGTATACTCAGAATGCCCTCTCTAATTGTAAGAATGAATAAATACATAAATTCATAGGTCAAAGCCAGGATGATTCCTGTCTGGAGGCTCTGGGAAGTGTTAGGTGCTCATTGCAATATCATTCAACTCAATTAACACTTAATTTTCTTTCTTTTTTGTTTATTTCATTCCTCCCTTCCTTCTCTTCCCTTCCTTCCTTCCTCTTCTCTTCTCTTCTTTTTTTCCTTCCTTCCTTCATTCCTTCCTTCCTTCCTTCCTTCCTTCCTTCTTTCCTTCCCTCCCCCCCTTCAAAAGGGCCTGAGTCATCATTAACTAATGCTTTGTTGCATTTACGTGTAAGGGAGTAAGGTAATTTTCACTAATAGGGTTTGTAAGTGGAAGAGTGTGACACTTTCTTTCCAACTATCCCCCAGGCCATAAGATCACCCAAGAAATGGGCCTGTAACTTTTGCCTTTCCATCTGTTTTTTTTTCAATATAAGTGAAGGAAGTGGAGTCTTCCATTTCAGCTGATTTTTCCAGCTAAGAGATTATAGTCTAGGAGTCCCAGAACCCAGACCACATGTGGTAGCCAGCCTAGATGTTACAGCCAGTCCTGCATCAATACTTTCAGGAACGTGGCCCAAGAACTTCAACCAAACAAAAGCCAGAAGAGATGTGAAGTTTAATATATAAACTTGATGGGGAAAATACTATGTAAGTATTGAATTAAATTGTAAACCTAATCTTCCTCCTCACCAGAAACTGAGGGAGTGTAGGAGGAACTAGGAAGGTGATAAGCATTTATATAGCACTTATCATGTGACAGCTTCTGTGATAAGTACTTTAGAAATATCTAATTTGATCATTACAACAACCATGCAAGATAAGTGCCATTAATCCCCTAATTTTGAGGAAACTGATGCAGAGTTTAAGTGACTTGCTTAGCTTTACACAGGTAGTGAGCAAGCCTATTCCCTTCTCTTTCCCTATTCTTTCTTCCCAAGAACGCTTTGCAGAATAAGGGTGATGGCTAAATAGTAGATTCTCTATTGAACATAAGAAATGGGTGATTTGTGGGAGTGATTAGCACCAACATTCCCATTTTGGAAGCTTAAGGAGAGTGACTCCTCTTCCTTCCTCTCTTGCCTTTGTTTGGTTCCTTAAACCACCTCATCCTGCCAACTAACATACTTTCTAAATGATAGGTTTCTTTCTGGCTATAATGTTTTATGTTATGCCAAGTAATAGGAACAAACAGGGAATGAGACATTGAAGATGAGGATGAAAAGTGGTAGGGGAAAAAATTGGCCTTAAATTTTTGAAGACAGAGAATATTTTCTTGGTTTTATTTGTATGGCTAGCACCAAGCATAATGCCTTGCACAATGTAGGTACTTAACAGACATGTTGAATTGAATTGACCAGAGGGGCCATTACTCATGCTGCCGAGGGAGGAAGTTTTCTTTAAGTTAACTGAGGTCAAGGAAAGCCATCAGAGTATAACTCAGAGTGTAGGAAAGTTTGCTTTCTAAATATGTTTCTTACTTCTCTGTATTGGTGTATGTGTTCTCTTTCCCATAACTGTTCTGCAGAGGGGAATCTTTTATTAGTCAGAGTTTAGCAACTGAAAAATTATTGCTAGGGCCCATCACTTTTTTCCCTTCTTTGAATATTCTCTTCTTTGAAGGCATATGTGGGGGATGAGAGTCCCAGAAAAACAAAACAAAGCAAAATAAAATGAAATTTAAAAATGCAAGCATTCTATGTCTAGGGATGGAAATAATTCAGCTCCTTGTTCTGCATGTGATAATCAGGAACTGAGAATAATTGTCATCTTTGTTCATAATACCAATAGCACAGTTGACAAGATTTGTCAATGTTTGAATTCAGTATAAAAAAAAAGTAGTCTTATAGGGAAGAAGGAAGAAATATGCTGCTTTTGTAGTGGACTAATTTTATCTAGTCATAAAATAAATTAAGTGCTCATATTTGAGTTATCATTATTTACTAACTACGATCTATAGAATAACAAAACTGAATTTCAAAATCTATTGCTCTATCAATCATGTTGCAATGTATATTCATTACATGGGATCATAAAACAAGTCCAAACATCTTTTAATACCCATATTGCTTCTAATAATCATTCATTCTTCCTCCTACACCCTTTTACCACAAGAGAGAACCAAGTCCAGATCAAATATTCATTTTTAGTTAAGATACATTAAGTTAGTTAAGACAAGGAAAAAGGACTTAGAAAGAAGTGTCATACAGAAGTGGAAAACATTCATGTTTTAGATAGAAGCTTTTTATTGCCATTCATTTAAATTTAATCTCATAGATTTAACTAATATTTTTAAAAGTTACCGTTAAGAAGATAATACTTTTGAGTGCCACCATTACAGTGATGAGAGGTATTGTAATGCACTGGAAAAGAACATTTAATTTGAATCTAGAAATCCTAAATTCATATCCAAATTCTGCTCCTTTATATATTTGATCTTGGGCAACTAGTTACTCAGTGGATAGAGTCAATGTTGGACCTGGAGTTAGGAAGATATGGATTCAAATCCAGTTGTTCTTACAGGCTATGCAACCATGGGTAAGTCAATGGACTTTTGCCTGTTTCAGTTTCCTCATCTGTAAAGTGGAGAAAATAATAGCAAGTAACTTCTTAGGTAGTTGGAGGGCAAACTAGAATAGTTGTATCATCTTTTGTAAAATTCAAAGTACAATGCAAATGAAGAAGAAGGAAGAGGAGGAAGAGAAGAAGAAGAAGCAGGAGGAGGAGAAGGAGGAAGAGGAGGAGGAGGAGAGGGAAAGGGAGAGGGAGAAGAAGAGGGAGGGGGAGAATAAGAAGGAGGAGAAGAGCTAACACTACCATCACCACCACCACTAGCACCACCTGGGATTTTTATTATCCCCAACCATAGATGTCATTGCTATGGAATGAGAAATGGGGAGAGAAATGGCAGGCTAAGATGGGGATCTAGATTTTGATAGTTCAAGAATAACATGTCTTGACTTTTGGTGAAATGAAGTCACGATGGAAAATTATAATTATTTTTATTATCAATAATAATAAAAATAATATGCTATTCTTTTGGCTGAAGTTTCCACATTTATAAAATAAGGAAATTCAACAAGATAACGTCCAATGTGACTTGCAGTTTTAAATATATAAACTTATGAACAAGACATATGGCCTTCCCTAAAGGAGTTTAAAATCTAATGGAATTAATGTGTGCTTGTCCTTTGTTGCTGAAGAAGAGAAGAAGAACATGCGATCAGAGAAATGATGACATGACTTTCACTTGACTTTGTTTTGAGTGAGGGAGGGTTGCTAATGGAACTAACAGCTATAAGATTAGAATATAAGTACTATAATAATTAAAGAACACTGTCAAATTCAGAACAGGGAGTGGTCATTTCCTGCTAGTGACTAGATGGTATAATAGAGATAATCAGAGAAGATATCACAAAGAAAGCGACATTTGAATGAGATGACTTGATTGGGCAAGAGAGTTGTTATCTAGAATTTTTTTCCCCCTAGAAGTGCCTAGCAATGTTATCAGGTAGGGCAAGATGGAATCCAATTGAGGGTTTCTATTAAGTAAACAACTAGGAAATGTAGTCCTACAAAGTAGAAGGCATATGGTTAGTCAACAGAAATCTCTTGAAGAAGCACCTGGGAGATTTATTCTTCCTATGCACAGATGACATTGCTATGGATGGGGATCAAGTTGTTGGACGGCAGGCTAAAATGAGAATGTAGAATCAGAGTGTTCAGGAAGAAGATACTTTATTCTAATAAAGACATGGTACAGAAACTGAGAGAATATAGAATCAAAGTTAAGTAATCCAGTCCCAAAGAGAATGCTATGGTTACTGAGGCAAAAAGTTATTAATATTTTGACCATGTATGAATTTTTTAGGATAGAGAAGAGAAAGGAAGCACCATTTTGTGTACTCTTACATTTAGTTTGGAAAGATGAAATGATTTCAACAGTCAAAGTTGAGTAGATGTAAGGGAGGAGAATTCATTGATAGCGTATAGGGTCCTATGAATAAAGTCATGTGGGCAAGAAAGGGAGAAAAAAGGGTTTTTTTTTTTGTGAATAATCATTTCACTGGAATACAGAATATATGAAGGAAAATATCATAAGAAAACTCTGAAATATTCTGAATTAAATTGAGCAGTTTTGAAATCAGTTGAAAACAGAGAGTTTTATTGGTAGCCCTGGAATATTTTGAATTAGATTGAGCAGTTTTGAAATCAGTTGATAAAAGGGAGTTTTATTGGTAGTCATCATCAGAAGTTCATACTGAGAGGACAGTAGGAAATTGGTGGAATAGAGAGGACAGACACTGGTAATATAGATATTTTGGAAATTGGAATCTCTTGCAATATTCTGTCATTTAGTTTTTCAGTTCTGTACAACTCCCATGGACCAGAGTATACCAGTACTGTCTTTGGATTTTTGATGGTAAAGTTACTGGAGTGCTTTGCCATTTCCTTCCCTAATTGCAATAATCTAGTGGAGAGATAATATGAATCTGAATTAGAAGCAAGGAAAGAGTATATGTATTTATATATGGCCTACTACATGGCAAGTACTGTTTTAAGTGCCTTATGAATATTTTCTCATTTGGCTTTCCCAACAACCTGATGAAAGAGGTGATATCATTATCCACATTTTACAATTAAGGAAACTAAAACTAAGACTAAGTGACTAAGTGACTTGTTCAGGGTCACAAAGCTAGTAGATATCCGATGCTGCATTTGAACTTAGATCTTCCTAACTCAAAGTTCAGAATACAATCTGAAAGGAAATGGAATGCAAAGGAGGACATAGGTTCTATAGATTTTGTGGAAGTTCAAAAACAGAACTTGACAATTAACTGGTGATAAGGAAAAGGGGGAAAGTGACATATCCAATATGGTTCAAAGATTTTGAAGCTCTTCAACTTAGTAGTGGCATCATGAATAGATCTATGGAAATTAGGCAGGCTGACACAATTCAGAGAAAAGATGGCTGGTTTTAGACATTTTTAGTTTGAGGTGTCAATAGTTCAACCAGGGGTAAATGTACAGCAAAGAGTTAGAAAAATGAGTCCAGGTGTCCAAGAGAGGGACTGCATGCTGGAGATTTTGCAGTACTCCTGATGGATATGATTAGTGAAGTCAAAAGAGTAGTTGTTCACCAACAGAGAGAGGGAGAAGGAAAAAGAGTGAGAAAACAAGAAGAAAAATAACAGGAACAAGAATAAGAAGAAATGAAAAAGAAGAGGAGAAGAGAAAAGAGGTCATAGACAGTATCTTGAGCAATATCAATATCGGGGCAAGAAGGAGAAGATGGGCCACCTAAATGACAAAAAGAAGCATGAGAGAATTGAAAGATCTACCTCTTTCATGGATGAGGAACACAGAATCAAAATATTTGGCATAGTTGACATACTAATTTCTTGGGATGTATATCTTCAGAATATTTTCATCAGCTTGAACAGATCTTTGATCTCATGAATACTGGTACTACCTCTAGTAGTATGGATTATAACTCATTCAAATCTTCTCGTTCTCAGTGATTCTTGCCTAGGACTTTCTATCAGTTCTCCCCATACAAAGTCCATACAAAGAATGCTTTAGCTATTTAGCTTTTGGGTAGATACCAGAGTAAAATTTAATTAATTATACAGAAACATAATATAAATTTATTTGCACATGATGAAATGAGAATATAAAAGGTTTTAAAGAAGTTTTTAGAAACAAAATTTTTTAGTATTCTTTGGGATTTCTTATGGAAAATGTTGATGGCCCTGTCCGTCCACCTCTCTTGTGGCCCCCAAATAACCAGTTTCACAGAATTTTTGAAAGGCTGATTTTTACATTGTTTCAATACAGATTTAAAAGTTCACATTGCTCAATGACTACATATTGTGCCAATTTTTGACTGATGATTCATTGTTCAAAATAAGGGGAACAATGAAAGCTGCTTAAGTTCCTGCAAGCTTTAGTCAGTTATGGTTTTGATCAATAGAGTGTGAGTCACACTTCTTGATGCTAAAATGGCATGAGAATGAGTATCTATGGTGTCTAAAATGAGCTCTGCCACTGATTTCCTTCATTTCCAGTGATCATTTTCTTGAAATAGCTTAATGCAAATACTCATAACTTGGTCCTTCCGAGCATCAAGTAGAATCTACATTAACCTAGCATCCTAGGGCATTTCTTAAATTAACTTCTATAAGGGCATTTAGGGTTGGTTAGCTACTCTTGGTTCTTCTTTGTTCTCTTAATGAAGTGTGTTAATTTGATCCCTATTTAAATTTCTCCTCTACAATCTAAATGACATCCTCCTAATTTCACAGCTTTTCTATTTGAATAATTGAAGGAAACACTATCACTTCTGGGAGGAGTTAATCAATTACCTCAGGTAGACTAGTTCAGTCAGAGCTGTGGGAGCAAACTATACATGGGTTTTGTGTCCAGCAATCAATTGTTATGGTACCATAATTAGCTCTCAGTCCCCTTGGGGGGTTGTGGAAAAAGCTTCTTTTCCTAGAACAAGGCAATGACTTAACTTGGAAAAAAAAGTCTCCTCATTAGAGAAAAGGAACACACAAGTCATGAAGTGAACTCCTTGAAATGTCATTCAATTCTAGTTAGTATCATACATATACATACATACACACATATATATACATACACACACATATATACATATATATATACACATATATGTATATATATCTATATATATAGATATCTATCTATCTACAGATAGATAGATAGATGGTCGTTGTTGTCCTTCACCTTTAAAGAGGACGAAAATGACATTGCCATTGTAAAGTGAAATTTCAGCGTGTCAGACTGTGACTGATCAGACCAATATGAACTAGCAATGCTCTACCACAAGTTGTGCACAGATAGTCTGTATGAATATTTGGGGTGGATATCCCAAATCTGAGCATCCTGTGTTTACTTTGTGCTATCTCAGTTCTGCTTTGCTCAAAAAGCACAGCACCTTTTCTTCTATGAGCACGCCATACTCAACAGTCCTATGCCAGTGTCTCTCATGTTGCACAGTCAAATCCAAAGTTCTTGAGAGAGACCTTGAGAATGTCCTTGTATCATTTTTTCTGGCTACCATGTGATCCCCTGCCGCATGCAAGTTGTCCATAAAATAGTCTTTTTGGCAAGGGTACATTTTACATTCGAAAAACATGGCCAGCCCATTGGAGTTGCTCTCTCTGAAGCATATTTTGAATACTTGGCAGTTCAGTTTGAGCATGATCCTAGAGAGATGGGCTGGACACTTCCATGATGTTCTCAACAGATCATCATCAATCAATGCTGAGGTCACTGACCATTTATCTCAGGCTGAAGTCATTCCCTCCTTAGCTGAACTTCCAACTGAAAAAGAGGTTTTGAGGGCCCTGAGGCTCCTTTCATGTGGCAAAGCACCTAGTGCTGATGCTATCCCAGCAGAGATTTACAAGGTAGGGGGACCATTGCTCATACAAAAGCTGACTGACATTTTCCAGGTTATATGGCACAAGGAGGTTATCCCCCAGGAGTTCAAGGATGCCTCCATTGTCCTTCTCTATAAGGGTAAAGGGATAGATTGTCCTGTGAGAATCACAGGGGAGTCTCTCTCTTAGTCATTGCTGGCAAAATTCTTGCTAAAGTTCTCCTTAATAGGCTGATCCTTCACCTGGAAGATGGGCATCTACCTGAGAGCCAGTGTAGCTTCAGAAAGGGCTGAGGAACAGTCGATACGGTATTTGCTGCCCGACAACTCCAGGAGAAATGCCAGGAGAAGAACAGAGGTCTATACACAATACACATACACATACACACATACAGGTACACACACATATGTGTGTGTGTGTATATATATACATATGTATGTATATATATGTATAACGTATATATAACACTTTGCAAAGCTCAAAGTACTCTATATGTGATAGCTATTTTGTTCTTAAAGAAGATATTGTCTGGTGAGCTATACTAAGTGCTTTGATGTATAGGTGATGAGAATAATAATAAGAATATGAATGATAGTTTACTGAAAAATAGATATGTTGAGCACAAAGACAATTTTCCCTTCAATAAAAGTAATAGATATTAAAATAGTGTTTTTACATAGGTATCTCATTTGATCCTAATCACAACATAATGAGCTAGGAATGATTATCTTCCCACTTTTACAAATGAGGAAGCAGGTTCATAGAGGTTAAATAACTTACCCTGGGTCACATAGCTAAATAAATATCTGAGGCAGGATTTGAACTCAGATCTTTTTACATTTAAATCTTGAACTCTGAACACCATGACTTCTACTTTATCCCACCTGGGTTGATAGAAAAGTGTTGTTGTTGTTGAGTTATTTCAGTTGTATTCAACTCTTTGTGACCCAATTTGTGGTTATTTTAGCAAAGATACTGGAGTGGTTTACCATTTCCTTCTCCTTGTCATTTTACAAATGAGGAAACTGAGGCAAACAAAGTTAAATAACTTGGCCAGGGTCACAAAACTAATAAGTGTCTGAGGCCTGATTTGAATTCAGGAAGATGAGTACTTCTGATCTAGGTCTGGTACTTTTTCCACTGTGCCTTCTAACTACCCTGAAAGAAAAGTATAGCTTTCCCCTCACCCTCCAGAGCCTTGTACTCTTCATAGCTATATGTGTCAAGATAATCCTATTGGACCTAGGTGAAATCCAGTTATTTAGGTTAAATCAAGTCAATCAACTAACATTTGTTAAGCACTTACCATGTGTCAGCAATGCGCTAAGCACAGGGGACAGAAAGAGGAAAAAACATGATTTTTTGTTTGTTTGTTTAAAGTCCCTACTCCCAAGCACCTTGCAGTTTAACAGGGAAGACAACAAGAAAACAACTATGTTCAAACAAGATACATGCAGGATAAATTGGAGATAATCCCAGAAGGAAGGTACGAAGATTAAGGAAGGCTGAGAAAGTTGTTTTCTTTTTATGATCAATGGTTAATTAGGATGACCACATGTTTAGTCTATCTAATGCAGATCCAGAACTACTCCTTTTTAAAAATCACTCCATTTTATTCACATAAAGATATGTATGCTCTCCCATTAGGGTTTTCAAAGCAAATAACACAAAAGCAGAATGTATGATAACCTGTTCTGAGAAACAGTTTTGTTCCCCAACCCCCATCGTGTTATAGAGAAACCTTTAACCCAGAAACTAGGTAAAAGATATTGTTATACCAGATCTGTCTTTAGCCCCCAAAATAGGGACCGTGACCAATTGACTTTTGTCGTATCCCATTTCCTATTCCTCAGATCTTGAAACCTATGTATGTCTCATGTACTTTTTAGTTGGGAAGTCTTTGCCTTGTCACACAAGAACTCAATAAACACTAGTCCAAATCATCCTTTTTTGGTCAATCTGTTGTTCCTGTAGCCAATACTGACACTAGTTACATAGCAAATAATTATAAATGAATCTGAACTTCATTACATTACTCAGGAAGAATCTGATTATGTGCCTGTATGCATTCATAGTTCATAGTTCAATACTTCACTGCTTGTGTTTTTTCAGCAGAATCCTGTGAAGTACAGTTAATCTAGAACAAACCTAAAACTGAAAAAAATTCAGAAAGAAGTTAAGTCATTTGGCAGAGTCTAGAGCCTGATAAGAGTGTACCTCAATCCCCTGAACCTCTGTAAGTTTTACATTATTTAGAATTCAAAGAAGGACACTGCATGTAATCAGTTTCCAGAGGACAAACCCACAACTGCTTCATAAAAACAGTTTCTAGATAAGACATGCAGGTTGCTTTAGGCAAGACTAAACACAATAAAATCTTGGGGATGCCAGAACCCAAGGCTACAATAATGTTCTCACAGAAGCCCTGGGTGGGGTTCAAGCATTCCTTGAAGCAGTCTTGGGCTCTTCTGGAGGTCTCTGACATTAGCATGACCTATATGTCTTGCACATTCTGTGTTTAATATCTAGCCACACTAGGTAGTGCAGTGGATAGAGCATCAGGTCTGGGGTTAGTTAGACCTGAGTTCAGATACTTACTATGTGATTCTGAGCAACTCACTTAATCCTTAAACCACTCCAGCATCTTTGTTAAGAAAATCCCAAATGAGGTCAAGAAGAGTAAGACATGACTAAAGAACTATAGCCACACACACACACACACACACACACACAAACTGGAAAGGAAAGGGGACACCAGTGGAGTTCACTGTAAGGAGGCATCTTGTTCACAGCATAGTGATTAGATAAGAGGAGATCAGTTTATTCTAGGTGGGACATCTTGTTCTAGAGAGCTGAAACCATGCAGAGTGGACCCTTCTCAGCCATGCTGGTGCTCCTTCTTCTCTCCAGCCAGTTGTCCACTTGTTGTAGTGTAACCTTCACGTTGTCTTGTTTCTCCCCCAACACTCCCCTCTTTGTAACTTTTCAGTTCTAAAACTGCAACAAAAAATTCACATAGCTATTGCTACTGAAAAGCTCTACTTAAGACCCCCATGAATTCCCTAACCAAAATTGTTCTTTATCCTGTGTGTTGTTTCTTCTTATTGTTTCCAATAAATAATTCCATGTGAGCAGATCTTACGTTTGGAATTTGTATCCTCAGAGTTTAGCAGAATAGACCCACAGAATAAGTGTACAAAAATCAATTAATAAAAGCTTGCAACATCATTCATTCAAGGAAGAATCTTTTGAAGTAACTGTTTCTATGGTGTTTTTAAGTCAGATGCTGCTGTCTATAGTTGTTCCACTTCAACTAATGTTTCAGCTATGTTGCACCATAAAGATCATTTGCTCTGCACTTAGAAAACCTGGGTGACCATCTCACATTTGATAGCTGCTATCTGTGTGACTTTGGCATTACTTGCTTTCTTTTGGTGTCACTTTCCCTGTGAGAAAAAAATTGGGGGGTGGGGTGGGCAGAGGGTGCATCTGAGTCCCTTTTAGTTCTACATCTATTCTCCTAAGACTTTCTAGAAATCTTTTTATCCTATTCTCGTCCATTTCCTATATTCTATTCCAAAGCATTTTGTTTCACAAAGATTACTTCTTGTGCTTGATAGCTCCTTCCCAGAAATCAGTTTATAGTTATCGTGTATATATTCTATTTTATTGTATCTGTGAACTAATATATCTCTAGAGTAAGATGTAAGCTTCTTGAGGGAAAAAGATCTTTTCATTTTTATTTTTATACCTCCAGTCTTTAGGTTTATTCCTGTTACATAGCAGATGCATAATAAGGTCATATCTTCTATAGACTTTCTCTTCTGCTCTGACAATGCCAACACTCTGGTACAAGCCCTCATCATCTCACATCTGAAATTCTGCAGCAGCCTGTTGATTGGCTTCCTGTCCTCAGGTCTCACCTTATTCTATTCCATTCTTTGAGACTCAGGTATTAAATTGATCTTCCAAAGCAAAGGTCTGACCATGTCAACAATCTGCAGATACTTGACTCTGTATTTTACCTACAGGATCAAATACAGATTTCTCTGCTTCACTGTTAAAACCAGTCTTGCCTCTTCCTATTTTTCCAGTTTCAAAGACCTTATTCCACTCCATTCCCCAACCATATCTCACTTACTCTTTAATCCAGTAACACTGGACTTCTTGTTTCTCATGTTCCATCTTCTGACTGAGCATTTTCATTAATTGTCTCCCATAGCTAGAACTCTCTTTCTAACCTTCTAGCTTTTCTGGCTTCCTTCAAGTCTCAGCTAAATTCCCATCTTCTAAGAGAAGCCTTTCACAATTCTCCTTAATTTTAATATTCTCTCTCTTAGACTAACTCCAATTTTTGTTCAAGTTAATATCTTATTTGTAGTTATTTGCACGTGTGTTCCCCCATTAGACTGAGTTCCTTGAGACCATGGATTATTTTTGGACTGGCAGATAGTAGTTACTTAATAAATATCTTTCAATTGATTGTTTTAGTGATGGTTATTTATTCAAAGACTGAATTGGCTACTAGAAAACACAAGAAATTAAACTGTGAGCTAGGCAAAAGACTAAAGAAATTATTTCAATGAACGATGAAATTAGCAATTTACTCCCAGAGTAAAGATTCTCTTAAAATTGTCTTCTCAGACATGATATTTGGTCAGTATACCAGATACAAATTTTAGGAACAGTAAAATCTCTTAGAATAACTCAGACACTTTGATGAATACATATTTTTACCCATGTGGTTATTCTCTCTAAAGATCACAGCTCCTCTTTACCTTTCATCATATGCAATTTTTGTCCGTTTTTTTCATAAGTCGTTCAAACTGACCCCATGCTCTAAAGTTCTTTCGCTTGTTCAGGTAGTTTTTGAGAATACCATGGTGCTGCTTCATCTATCTATTTCCCATTGTCATTATAGGTTCAATATACTGACATTTTTTTTAAAAGTACCAAAATTTTGGCAGCTACTGTAAAAATAATTTTAATAGAAAAGAGGGAAGTAATATATTTTGATAAGTAGTATGTGTTGAATTCAGCCATCAGAGGGGCTACATGGCCCTGACCCCACGGTCAAACCAGTTTCAAACTAATTCAATTCAAACCAAAGCTTATCTCATAGTTTCTCTAGAAACTTCAGGCTGTTGCACCTGGAGTCCACTGTCCTGAAGGGATAGTCACCACTCAGCCTTTGGCTATTTTGTAAAACAACTTAATCCTCCCTGTTGCTGTCCCTCCTGAGCACTCCTCTCCAAAGAATTCTATTTGAACCCTGACCCTTCTCCTACCTGACACTCCAGTACTTCTGGTGCTATATATTGTAATTCTCTTAGCTCCATTAAAGTTGTTGCTGAGACTTCAGTAGTCCTCTTTACTTTAGGTTGACATATGTAGAAGCCTTCATAATAATGGCTTACATTTTATATTTCTATCAGATCACAGATCAATCAAGCCTTAGACATCTGGCACAATGAGGAAAAATCTGTATTGTCTCATGTAAGATAGAAAATTAAGACAGAAAATAAATAGTATCATTAGGAAGAAAGCTGATGGAAAGCTTCTTTCAAATACTATCAAAAAATGATTCATGATGCACTAGATAGGTGATATCTATTAAGAACAATTCTTTTGAGAGTTTATTATTTGAAAGCATAGTTTAGACACCATCACCAAGATTTGCCTGGGATTCACAAATGTCAGTAACATGTCTTTCTCATTAAAAAAAATAATGAAGTAGATGCATATACAATAAGGATTGACTGTGAGCTCCTTGAGAGAAGGAAATTTTTGGGAGGTGGAGCTTTCTTTGTGTCTCCAGTCCATAGCACAGTGAGACTGGCTCATACCATCTTTTTTTTTTTTTAATTTTTTAATATTAATTTTATTTATTTTCTGTGTTCTACAATCATTACCATATAACTTAGATTTTTTTTTCCCCATCCCTTCCAGCATATCCAGGGACATGTCTTCCCATTGCCCCTAGAGTGCTGAAGCACACCTGGGTCCTAGTACAAGTTTCCACCTCCCTGGGGCTCCTCTCATTTTTGTTAGCCTTCTCCGCAGTAAGAATACTCTTAAGTGATTTTCCTAGCCTCAGGTGCTACGAAACTATTTACCCTTTCTGTTGACCCCACTGATCCAGGATTTTTCTGGAGAAATATTTTATGGTTCTTTCAAGGTCAAAAAGGGGAGGGCGAGAGAGCATTTATCAACCACTCAGCCATTTTGACTCTTGGAAGTTTAAGTAGGTGATTTACAGATGTTTAATCTGTAGGCTAAAAGTCTCAGGAGTGGCTGCGGCTGATACCTGGGGCTCAGTGGCTGTCACTCGGGGCTCCCGCTTGTCTCCTGCCCTGAGCTGACACTCTGCCATCCCACTGTGCTGCTGCTGCCTGAGACCACCCTGGACGCTGCGCTGTGTGCTCCAATTAAGGGGCTCATCCCCATGGCACTTATCCTTCCTGTCAACCTTTTAGTCTGTCCTGGTCTGTGAATCTTCCACAGTCTGTTTCCTATTGGATTCTGCATCTCCAAAATTTGGTCAGCTTCTCTTTTTAGAGGTATCTGAAGGAGTTTGTCTAAGAGTTTAGGTGAGTAGCTGCTCTCACTCTGTGATTTTGACTCCGCTCCCTCATAGTATCTTCTTAATAAATGCTGATTAAGTGACTGACTAAAACCATCAACACATGATTTTTAGTTGACCTACTGTTCACTTAGTTTCTCATTCTTTAAGTTTAGAAGGCTTAATAAGAAAAAAAATCATTCTTGTATAGCTATATAGGAATTCCAAAATGTTCCATGTGAATTATTAAATTTGATTCATGTCCCAACAAACATATTATACATAGGGAATGAATATTACTAGGAAGAGTCTATTTTGTAGATAAGGACAGTCTCAGAAAGATTAAATTTCTTGCTCCAGGTCATGGATGTGGTGTCTGGACTCTGAGTCCAATTCTTATTATCTAGCATTACACTATTTATACCTTGTCTGTTTTACTAAAGGCAACATGTAACACCGTTTCCTAGGTAAATTTGTGAAATGCAAATTTTCTATAGGTTTCTAGTATGTTCTGAGACTGGACATGCAACTTCATGAACAGTTATCATTTGAATCTACTCTCTAAATAATGTCTTGAATTCAGGAGGCAGTAACAGTTGAGTACTTCCCAAACTCAGCTCTTGTATGCGGGCAGCCACAGATTCTATGTTTGTCAGTTCTCACCCAGAGCCTCCACCTTAGTTTGAATGGGAAAAATGTGGCCTAAGGCTTCTGGAGTAAGAGCTTTGAATTCAGCTATCACTTAATTTTTTCATAAAGGTACTACTTTCTGGAAAGTTAGAATTGACCCCAGGCATGAAAGAAAAATAAGCTTCTTAAGAAGTCTCATCATAAAAGTTGCAGGTTTCCTCAAAATATTCCTTCCAACAACAGTTGGAAGGAAACTTTTTAGTGTTTCACATGCTTGGCTGCCTCAAGGACATCTTCCTTCCAAAAAGCCAGATGGCCAAACATCAGAGGTATCTCTGTACCTGCAAAATGACTATACATTTATAAGCACTCTATTTATTATGCAGGTCACTTTAAAACTTTTGATTTATTTATGGAAGTGTTTATGTGGTACCAGAACACAATGCATGCATATTTCATATTGTTGATGTGGCATAACCAGCATTGTCATTGCTTAAAGTTCACATGGGGAAGGGGACATTTTAAGGAAGTGGGAAGATTGTTTTCATCTTCTAATTTAGGTTTTTAAAATAGACAATATTTCAAGGAAAAGGAATCGATACATGTTCCTTAATGGTACTGCTTTAAAATAAAATGGCAGAAGACAAAGTAACACAATTGATAATGACAGATTTAAAGCTAAAGGGGAACTCATCTAATCAACTCCCATTTTAAAATGAGGAAACTGTTCTCCACATACTTGAAGTAACTTACCAGGAAAACTGCAATTCATCCAAACTCATACAAGGGTCTCCATTTCCTATGTCTGTCTTCATACTTGTTTTTTATGCCTGGAATTATTTTCCCTCCTCTCTTCTCTCTGAGAACACATGGACATACATGGATGTACACATATTCATACATACACATAGGTATATACAATACGTGTATATATTTGTGTTTTTGTTAATGCAAATGTATGGAGATATTATTGTTATTATTAGTGTTGTTTGTATGTTATATACATTATGTGCATACATACATAATATACTATATATCATACATAATATAATATACATAATATACATACAATATATAGTCACATACACAGGTTTCTGTCATCTGAACTATATACTCCATGAATTATCAGTGTTATATTTGTCAGTCAGTTGTTGGTTTTGTGTTTGTATCCTCAGTGCCTATCAAAATTTCTGGCACATAGTGAGCACTTAATAAATGTTGCTTAATTGATTACCTAAGTTGATGCACATAGTGTGCTATGCTTCAGATTAAATACCCCTTTCATTGTACAAATTTGTGCTATGAAATATATGTTGTGCCAAATGGGATTATGGATTACACAAGTAATGAATATAACTGCATATTGTAAATGGATACTGTAATTACGTCAGCACAAGAGCTCAGATCTTGCCTTGACTAAAATAGAGGGTAACGTATATGGATGTGTTGATAAATATTTAACAGTTTAATGGGCTCTCAAAAGTTTTTTTATCAAGGCATAATAATGTATAATTAGTATATACTAGTATAATCTGTATTATTAACATTTTTTCTGTCACTTTCTTAAGTCTAGAATTCAGGAAAACAATACATCATGCCTTGATTTTTAGTGTTCACCGATTTCTAAAGTGTAAATTCTTACTTTGAAAATTTAACAATTGGCTCTTAAGAGTAGATTTGAATTGGCTTGCTGCAGCTTGTATGTGAACAAGTCTCTGTCAGACATTTTCCTCACTCATACAACAGATAATATCTTTAATATCAACTAACAGGGTTCTTATGAGAAATAAATAAGCTCTTATCCATCCTGTACATCCAGCTATATCCATCTTGGTACAAAGTTCACATCCCTCTAGAGATCTAGCTCTTTTCTTTTGTAACAAAACTATTTGCTGCATTCTACTTTTGGAGTGTTTACACCCAAATCTGAAGGAAGTAGGAAGGTTAATTAAGGGCAAGGAAATTATCTTAGTTTTCTGGGTTTTTTTGGTTTTTTTTCTCTAGAAATGAGCATGGTGACTGGCACATAGTAATCACTTAATGAGGGTTTCTTCTCATCATTTCACAGTGTTGTTACCCTCACTCAAAACAAAGTCAAGTGTAAATCATGTCATTATTTCTCTGATGGTATGGTCTTCTTCTGCAACAAAGGACAAACACAGACACACACAAACTGTTATGGGAAAACCTCTCCTTTATGATAATACAATAAAGAAAATGGTATTGGGACAGAGGGCATAATGGTCAGATATGGCATTGCTCCTTTTTTTCTATCAAATTTATTGATAGAAATCTATCAACCTATCAAATCAATCTATCTATTATTTTTACTATTCAGAGAGAGAAGCAGAGACAAGAGTAGATTTGAGCCCATAGGGGAAGTTTGACCACTGAGAATCACTCTTTCTCTTGTTGGGATAAAGGGACATGAGATATGTATAGTATGAAATACAATATAATCAGAAAAGATAGCTGTTGATCATAAATTTCTGCATTATATGTCTGAATCTAATCCTGGAGGAACAATGGTAGAGCCAAACATGTTGACAATTATATGCCATAGATATGGAAATGGAACCATGTGATCAGTGTGGAGAGTTCCTTAACTCAGTCCCCTTAAACTTTGTAGTTTCTTGGTAATACAGCATAGAATACTCACTTATAGAAAGAATAGAAGGATTTCCTGAGTAACATCAGTCTTGCGATTACCTTTCTAACATCCATATACTATAAAGTTCTGCAAGCCCTCACATGTAGAGAGAATAAGAATAACAAGGCAGAGTAAATACCAGAATTCAACCTTCCTAGCAAGAGAAGAAAGCCTTCCTGGACAATGTCAATCTCAGGGTGTAATGGTAATTTAAAATGGGGAGATCTTTCTTCATTCATTAAAAGGTCCTTGTGATTAAAAGGCCTGGGTCACATGAGTCTGAGTCACATGGAGCCTGTGGTGGGAGAAGTTTGCTGGATGGGTTAAACAGGAAGAAAGGGAGCTAGAGCAGAGCTGAGATGAAGCTAGTCTTGAGAGCAGACAGAATTCAGAAAGATGCAGGCTGCTGGCCAGTGTGAGCAAAAGAACTTATTAGTGTTTTGTTTGGTGTGCTTGTGATTTGTTTAATGGAGCTCATTTGTGGGAAGCCTAGCAGAGGGAAGGCTTAGGGATGATGCTGCCCTCTGCATTGTTATTGTGTATAGATTTTTGCTGCTGTGATGGATTTGGCTTTCTGGTATCAGAATAAATGTTTTGGTTCAGTCTTCCATGTGAAAAATATGCGGTATTTTGTGATTCAGAATTGCCCTGGGATATTCATGGCTGCCATAAGTATTGTTAATTTTAAATTTGTGCTACAAATGGAGATGGGGATAGGATCATGGAATATCAGGTGTCAATTTGGAGAGAGAAAGGCAGAAGAGACAGAGGAAGAAATGGATATCCCAGAGTGGGATGATTTGCTTTATTCCTCCCTGACCAGATAATGGGCTAAAGGCACAGGACTTTGTGAAAACTAGCAACAGAGGCTATAGAAGGGAGAATCTAAAGACTTAGATGTTTGCAGGGAATAACAATGGAACCAGGGAAAGAAATAGCAGGGGTGTGTAGGAGGGGCTGGGACTTGCTAACAAGGTATTGAATTATATGTAAAAACAGAGACAGGCTGCTGGAGGAGAAGGCTCAGATGAAAAGGGAGTGACTGGTTTTCAGGAAAAGCTTTTTATCCTGCAGTGTTCTAACCATCCTTTAGGAGAGGAAGCTAGAGAGTTTAATGTGCTAGAAGAAAAAGCTCTGGTTGGTTTGGCTCACAGGAGGCAAAATGTCAACAGTAGGAAAGTGAATGCAGCCCTTGCAGAGGCTAGGCTTGATTTATGCCTAAACACAGGCCAGGAGCTTGTGTAGCAGGAGAATGAAGCAAATGAAGAGGCTGAGGTTTGGCCAGTCAAAAGAAGGAAGCAGGAGAATCAGGGGCCCCCAGTGTTTGGGGAGGTAATTAGCAATTTTATTCAGCAGGAGATCACAGATATTTTCAGTCAGTTCACCCAAAGGATGGGAGAATCATTGGTACCTTGGGTGATGAAAATTAGTGAAAAAGATAAATTTCCTTGAGAGAGATGAATAAATAGGCAGTGGATGCAAAGTCAGAATAGATTGACAAGAAAAGAATTGTTTACTGCTCTATTGAGAGCCAGGGTAAATTTTGGAAGAATAGATGGCATTCTAATGAAGGAACTATATAAAATGCATGAAGGAAAGAGGCTTGATATTAGACTGAGCAGGGAAATAAGGACTACCCCTCCAGATCCTCCTGAAACATTGTATCTAAGTTCATCACACCTGCAGAGAGAAGGAGGGGTAGGCCAGGCCCCAGTTCATATTAAAGACCATGTACCTTTAGCCAGAATGATGACCCTGGGACTGCAAATTGGAAAACAGTAAACAAGAGTGAATGAGGCTGTGATGGTGGGTTAATGGATTCCAGAAGCATGACTGACCCTATATCTACCCTGCTTCTGGTTACTGTCTCCTTGGTTTTTTTTTTGGCTCTGTGAATTCATCTTGTTTGTCAGATTTGTTTTCTGCAGGCTTAGTACCCTCTTAGTCTAGATGTCTGATTGCTTAAGCCAGATGTCACTCCCTGTCTGATGTATTGTGTTACCACTGGACCTGGCATTCCAGCTAAGGAACTGACCCCAGAATGGGTCCCTCTTGGGGCAGGGACAGCTAGCTCTATGTCTAATCTTAGCAGGAAGTAGTTATGGAAGAAGAGACTTTATCCCCTTACCCCACGATTTTGGGCCCCATTCATTAGAGGGGAGAATGATGGGGTGCTTGTGCTCAAACTCACCCTAATGTATGCATTTATGTGCTTATTTTGCAGGATCCCTGTTATATTGCCGTGAAGTTCTATTGTTACCAATTGCCTAAGATTGTTTTATATGCTTATATTCTGTTATCCCTGTTAATAGTTCTGTTGATACTAGCTATCCCACCAAACCTGACCTATGTAATGAATAAGAGACATCTTGGGGCCACATGTAATGATAATTTAAAATGGGGAGATCTTTCTCATTCATTAATAGGCCCATGTGACCTGCCTGGGTCACATGAGTCTGAATCATATGGAGCCTGTGGTGAGAGGAGTTTGCTGAATGGGTGGAACAGGAATAGGCAGAGCTAGAGCAGAGCTGAGAGGAAGTTAGTCTTGAGAGCAGTCAGAACTAGGAAGGATGCAGGCTGCTGGCCAGTGAAAGAGCTTGTTTGTGATTTGTTTAAGAGAGCCTGTTGTGATTTCTTTAATGGAGCTGGTTTGTGGGAAGCCTAGTGGGGGAAGGTTTGGGGATGGTGTTGTCCTCTGCTTTTTACTGTGTGTAGATTTTTGTTACTGAGATGGATTTGGCTTCCTAGTATCTGAATAAATGTTTTGGTTCTGTCTTCCATGTGGAGAGTCAGTGGTATTTCTTGATTCAGACTTACACTAGGATATTCATGGCCACAGTGGGCTCTGCGAAGTTCATGTTGGTGGTGCCTCTTTAGCAATCTCAATTTTGAGAGTTTGGGAACCTTTTCTTCTAGGAAGAAAAGGGAAGTTTTGGGACAGATCCATCCATGTAGAAAAAGAAAATGATAAAATTTATGAATAGTCCTGGAGCTAAAATAACAAGAAACTAGTGACAAGACATAAGAATTAAAGAACTAGACTTTGCTCCCTAACATTATCCAGATATTATTGGGAATGTGTGTGTGTATGTATGTATGTGTGTGTGTGTATGTGTGTGTGTGTTTGTAGTCATGGGTGTGTTCTAATATTTCAGTCAGTCCAGAATATATTTTTATTCTGGAGGAATCTAAGAGTACTAGCAAAAAGATGATATTTGTGTACTTTTTAGGAGGAAAAAGTATCAAAATCACAAAGATTACATATCTAAGAACCACAAATTCATTTTCTTTCTAACCAGAATCGAAACCACAAAATGGTGCTATAAATCTGGAAGACTAAAAAGGGAAAATAATTGATTTGATATTTTATGAGTTACTGTGACTCCTTTATGTATTTTCTACATTTTCTATGGAGTAGAATAAAGGCTGTCCAGTACATGATGAAAATGTTGCTACCTGAGAGCTTCTATTGGATCTGTGGAGCCTTTTGACTATATATGAGGAAAGTAAAAATGAGCTATTTTCCAACTGTGTTTTGAAATATCCCTGAGGCTTCTGTTGGTGATTTGGGGGCACTTACAGTAATGAGTAGCATAGAGATTAGTTGTGATTTATGTAAACTGAGAGGTTGAATGCTGACAATGGGGTACACTAGACTGGGGAAGACTATTCAAAGAAAATATATTTCATGAAAAGTATCCTTATCTATGAGCTAAAATATGTTAACTCATTAGAAGTTCATGCATTGTTCTTAAATCTGATAAATGTGCTTAAAGAAAGAACAGCTCTCTAACGAGGCATAGTCACATGTTTGATGTTCTTTCTTTTGATTGTACTGTTTTTGAATGGGAATCTATATATGAAGAAAGGGGATGAGTTGCATTGATGTGAATGACTTTACATTCAAATAATCTTCCTGTTGATTTGTACCAGGAATAACTATTTAGTATATGCTTGCTAACTATTTGATTTGACTAATACTTTTATATTTATTTTGATCTAAAATATATGTGGGTAGGTACTTACTCTCTTCTCTCTCCTTTCCCTCCTTTCTTTCCTCCCTCCTCTCATTACTTTCTCCTTCCCTCTCTCCCTGCCTTTCTCCCTTCCTTGTTTCCTTCCTTCTTTTCTTCCTTTATCGCTAGGTCCCTAATTAAAAACTCCCTAACATGATGTATATTGGGGAGTAATGGGAGATAAAGGTGATGAGGTAGTCTAGGGCTAGACAACAGAAGAAAGAAGAATTTAGATTTTTATACCATATCTATTAAAATCATACTTTGTGAATTATTGAGCATATCAGTAACATGATACAATATTATTTTTGATAGTAATCATTTTCTTATGACCTCTATATTCAAAGAAATAGGTATTTCTGTTAATAACAGAAAGACCTACATTACCACAATAAAACCTGAATTTGGAGATAATAAAAATAAACAATAAGCATTTATATAGCACTTTAAGATTTGCAAAATGCTTAAGGTATGTAAATCTTTGATCAATACAACAATCTTTTGAGATGTTATTATTTTCTTCATCTTAGGCATGAGAAAACTGAAGCTAAAAGTTTAAATGACTTGACCAAGGTCACACAGCCAGGAAGTACAGGAAGCAGGATTTGCACTCAT
Organism: Notamacropus eugenii; assembly: GCF_028372415.1. Lineage (NCBI taxonomy): Eukaryota > Metazoa > Chordata > Mammalia > Diprotodontia > Macropodidae > Notamacropus > Notamacropus eugenii. The sequence continues at coordinate 133,424,582 of NC_092875.1, read as the reverse complement.
GTCTTCCTGACTAGTAGTCACACATGCCATGTACTGTAACAGCTAGCTGTCTCAAATATATCTTTCTGAAACAAAGAACACTATTATTGTAGATGTTTATAATCTCTATCAATATTACTATAGTTTAATTCTCCATTTTAATAATATAATATTATAAAACAATTGTTAATTATAACATTTGGAGCTGAGATTCAGAAACAATTTGCCAGCCAGTGAAACTGTAAGAAAAAGTGTAGTCCACATCCTACTGCTTGAACCTCTCAGCAGGTGGTTCACCTCATTGTACAGAAGCTGAATGCTTGGATTATCTGCTAGGATAACTCCCACCAATCAACTTACACACATACACACATGCACTCACACTCACACACCCACACACACACATACAAGTGTGTGTATTATATATATGTTTTTACATTGCCTACATTTTCCCATGAATCTCTCTCGCTTTGCCCAGAGAGCCATCCTTTATTCAACAATTCATTTTTACACTGGCAATGAATGTGGGAAAATGTGAAATGAGAGACCGTGGTTTCTGTGTCAAATATAGCAGCAAGAAGGTAATCAGGAAACAAGTAACCAAGGGCAAACATGTACCTTTGCACAATGCAGCTGATTTTTTTTTCTTACATTTCGTAAATATTCCCCCCTTTCCTATAAATATATTTCTGTCTCTGTCTCACTTGGTCCATTTCTTTGTCTTTTGCTTTCTGAAATTTTATCAGTCTCTTTGTCTCTCTCTGTCTCTGTCTCTGTGTTTCAATATATAAATATCCAAGTCCCTAAGCTACTGTATCCATGAATTTATTAGAAAAAATAATAGAAGAATTGTGAAGCAATTTAATGTGGAATGTGGATAGTGAATTTTTCACTCTGAAGCTCATAATGAAAGTTTAACAACAAAAAATGATATTAAATACACTTTGCCTTGGGAATGATTTCCTCAGCTAATAAAACCATATCAATTGATCTCAGTCAGGTCTTCTAAACGAACTGTGCAATAGAAAGATAGAAAGCTTTTTAGTTTGAACATTAGTATTTGTTCTGTGACAAGCATGCCATTTTCATCTACTATGTCACATTTTAAAGCCTAGGTGGGATCACAAGATAAAGCCTGAAACCAGATACACTTTAAGGGCCTTATTCAAATCTAACCTCAAATTATCTTCTCTTATCTTGCTCATGAGTCAGAATAGGACAGATTTCCATTCAAACACTGTTAGGATACTCACTTAATTGGCAAGAGTGTTTCATGATGACAACAAAAGACATTCTTGCCTAGGGGAATTTAAGAGATGTAGTTGAGTTAAACAAGCTATCTCCTCAAGGCTCCCAAACTCTGACAACCTGACAAATAAGTGGTCAGATAGTTGTATCCCTCCAAGTGTAGTAGCAGTGTAGTATAGTGTAGTGGCACAAAGCAATCACAAACATTGATCCAAATAGAAATCAGTTCCTTTCTTAAAAGTAGTCAACTCATTTTCCCTGTGAATAACTCAACAAGCTGATTAGGAATATTCAGGGTATCTGAAAAAAATAATAAACTGAGGAAGTTTACAAATTAAATTTGTGTATCCTCTAATATTTAAGAAACTATGCCCAATCAAAGCCATAAAAAGTGTTAAACGAAATGAATTTTTCCCTTGGATATCATCATCTTGGGTGTAGCTTATTTTCTCCCCTAGATGACTCCCATCCTTATGTTTTCCCTTAGAATTTTCCACCAGCTTTTATTCTCAAGTAAGTTAGCAATCAATGTTAGAATTTTGTCATTATTTAATTCCTTTCCCATGCCCACCTTCCCTACAAACATCTTCAGAAGTAAGTACAGGCCTACATATTATCTGTATACATGAAACACTTGGTGGAATTATATGCCTCTGTTATCCTCAGCAAATACTTCCCCCCAGGTGAAATAATAATATAAGAACAACTTTGTGCTTACCTCACTCTTTATACATTTTTGTTTAACCTCAGGTTTATTTCTTTTCCTCTTCTTGTATCAGGACAAACACATAACATTTGAAGGGGTTCTTAAACTTTTGTGTCATAGACAGGTTTGGTAGCTTGGTCAAGCAAATGATCCTGTTCATGCAACAATAATTTTAAATGCACACAATAACATGCATAGTCTAACAAAATAAATAAATAAATAAAAATATAAATCTAAAAAAATGATAGTTAATTAATCTAGAAGAAGTATATACATACACACACACACACACACATACTTTCTCTTTCATTCCCCTATTTGTCATTATGGTTGCCCTTTAAAATTTTTGAATTGTTTTAGCAAAAAACATTTTAATATAATTTGTGATGCTTCACTATAAGAAAAAAATGACAGTTTGAAACACTGTTTCCTTCAAACATTATATTCAGCTTTGAAGGTAAGACCAAGAACAAAAAGGATACCTCTTCAATAACCACCATAACATGCTTTGGAAAAAGGAATATCATTTTTAACTAAAATTATGAGGGAATAGGGTCTTTTGGTTTACTTGACTTTCTGTTCTAAAATGGAACAATTTTATTCTGAACATGCTTTGAAAAATGTTTCCTAAATGTACTAAGACTTCTAGAAATCATATAGGATAAAAATATTTCTAGAATATCCCAGCTCCACAATATCCTGCCTATATGCAAAATCAATTCAAATCAAAGCAAAAACCTAGAGATACATACATCAGAAAACAAAAAAAGCAAAATCTTTAAATATTCTTAGAGAAGAATGACCTTGTGGAAAGGAAATGGAATACTCAAAGGAAGAACAAAAATTAAAAAAGCTCTAATGTGGTAGATAAATATAATGGATTTCAAGAAATGGAAGAACAACAGGGGGGAAGGACCCGAGAACAATAAATTAACATTAATAATATTCCCCCAAACAAAATTGAGTCCATAATGAAATTCATCACTGTTATTAATGAGTCTGCCAATGAAAGTAAGGGAAGCTCTGGTATCAATAGGAAAGAATGGACATTAGTTTTTTGTTTTTTTTTAAAGAAACAAGCTACAGTAATATAAATCAACAAAACAGTAACTATTAGTGCATTATGCACCCTTAAAAATACAAATTCACTGAGGAATGCTATAAAGCTGTTCTTGAAGAGATGACAGAATTGGCAAAACAATTAATAAAATGAATTGAAAAATCAATGAAACTGGAGAAAAAGGATAATTTTACATCCTAGGTGACAAAATAATGGATAGAATTTGCAGAGTACTGAGCTACTGTACTCCTAAAAACATAAAGATAGAATCTCTCCATATTAAAAAAGAAAATATACCTTAGTTATTGAAATCAAGAGAAAATTCAAATAAGAGAGGCAGAAGAAAAACTGAGAAAATGAGAGGTACACAACAGAGAGTCAGTAGCTTGGAAAAGGAAGAACAAAAATTGATTGAAGAAAACTCAATAAAAAAGTAGAATTGGCCAAATGTAAAAGGAAGTATAAAAGTTAACTGAAGAAAATTATTTGGTAAAAATTAGAATTAAGCAAGTGGAAGCTATTAACTCTATAAGACATCAAGAATCAGTCAAACAAAATCAAAAGAGTGAAAAAATGGAAGAAAATGTAAAATATCTCATTGGAGAAAGAACTGACCTGGAAAATAGATGCAGAAGAGATAGTTTAAGAATTATTGGACTAGGGGCAGAGTCGAGATGGTGGAGTGAAAGCATAGACTCACTTTATTTCTATCACAAATTTCTTCATATACCTCTAACAAGAGAATCTGAACAAATTTTAGAGTGGCAGAATTCACTAGGAGGCAGAGTGTGACAGATTTCCAGCCCAGAGCAGCCCGGAATGTTGATGTGAAGGATCTTTTACATAGGGCTGAGTAGTACAAAGTGCACAGGCTTCATCTGTGCAGACCCTGACATAGTAGAGCAGAGCAGGATCGACCAGGGCAGACTGAATCAGAAGCAGTAGTGCAGATTCTCAAACATATCAGTACAGGATGGGAGTTCAGTAGAACTGAGTGAAAGAGCAGTGCAGAAGGTAACAGCAGCAGCGACTCCTAAAACTATCAGCCTACAGAATAAATGTTTGAAGAAATCTACTTGAACTTCCAGGAGCCACGATGGCAGAGTAAACAATAAGTGCTTTCACCATCCCATTATATACCTTGAAAAACCCAGAGAATACTGCCCTAGGAAAAATCCTGGAATAGTAGGATCAGCCTAAGGGATAAACAGTCTTGCAGCTCTGTAAGTTAAGGAGACAAGGAGAGTTCCTTTTGCTGTGGCTGAAGGAAATCAGTTCAGGACCTGAGCTGTCTCAGACAACCCCACCTCAAGGAACCATGATGAGATCCTGAGCCCCAGGGGAGTGTAACCCATAAGCATCAACACCAGGATCCCCGGTGTGCCTTAGCATAGGAGGGAAATTGGGCAGACACTAGCAGAGAAGGGGGTGCACCAGTCACTGAGTCTGCCTGTGGGGACTCTCACAGGGGGGGAGAACTCCTGCAGCCAGACCACCTTTCTCCTACACATTGAGCTTCAGAGTAACCCCAGGGAAACTCAGAAAGACTTCACCTGGCCTTTGCCTTGGTACACCAACCAACTCAGCACCAGGTAAGCTACAGCATTCTAGTTTCTAGCTGAAAGAACAAGAGGCTACAACAACAAAGCCTTTAGTTACTAGCACAAGAAACATGGGACAGAGCCCCCTGTGCCCCAGAAGCAGAGATCCACTTTAAAACCCAAGAAAAAGGCAATTGTCATGAACAAGAAGCAAATTGGAAAAGCAAAGACCATAGAATCTTACTATGTGGACAAAGACCAAAATATGAATACAGAAGAGCCCAGCATTGAGATTATATTCACATCTGAAACCTCAGAAGGGAATATGAACTGGTCTCAAACCCAAAGAGCATTCTTGGAAAAGCTTAAGAAGAATTTTAAAAACCAGATTAGAGAGGTGGAAGAAATATTCACCAATGATTTTAAAAATATAGAAGAAGAATTCACTGAAGAAAAAATTGAAGAAAATTGAGGAAATGATAAGGAGATACAAAACCTAACTGGAACAATTGGACAAATGGAAAAGGAAATACAAAATTAAGCTGAAGAAAATAACTCCTTAAAATTAAGAATTAGGCAGGTAGAAAAGGAGTTGCAAAAGTTATTGGAAGAAAACAATGTATTAAAAATTAGAATTGGGCAAGTAGAAGCTAATGATTCTATGAGACATCAAGAATTAGTCAAACAAAATATAAAGAATGAAAAAAATAGAAGAAAATTGAAATATCACATTGGAAAAATAACTGACCTGGAAAACAGATCCAGCAGAGAAAATCTAAGAATTATTGGGCAACTGGAAAGCCATGATGAAAGAAGAGCCTGGAGAACATCTTCCAAGAAATCATCAAGGAAAACTGCCCTGAGGTCCTAGATCCAGAGGGCAAAAATATACATTTAAAGAATTCACTGATCACTTCCTTAATGAGATCCCAAATTGAAAATACCAAGTAATGTTGTTGCCAAATTCCAGAACTATCAAGTTAAGGAGAAAAATAGTGCAAGCAGCCAGAAAGAAACAATTCAAATATTGAGGAACTACAGTCAGTATCATACACGACCTTGCAGCTTCTACATTAAAAGATTGAAGGGATTGGAATATGACATTCTGGAAAGCAAAAAACTTGGACCACAACCAAGGGTCAATTACCCAGCAAAATTGAGCATAATCTTTCAGGCAAGGAGATGGACAGTCAATGAAATAAAGGATTTCCAGACCTTCCAGATGAAAAGACCAGAGCTCAAAAGAAAATTTGATCTTCATATACTAGACTCAAGACAGGCATAAAAAGGAAAACAGGGGGGGAAAGCACTTGTTATTCAATATGACCAAACTGTTTACATTCCTATATGGGAGGATAATATTTGTTACTCTTGAGAATTGTATATTTATTACGATATTTAAAAAGGACATGCATAGATGGAGGGAGCGGGTAAAAATAATTGATATGATGATAATAAATGTGATTAAAGAATGCAAAGGAATTGGGAGAGGAGAAGAGAAAAAGAGGAGGCAGAAGAAGGTAAACTGCATCACAGGAAAGGGAACAAAAACATATTATAGTAGAAGTAAACAGGAGAGGGAGATGAACATTGTTTGAGATTTCCTCTCATCTGACTTGGTTCAAGGAGGGAATAACATAGTTAAGTATAGAAATCTAACTTATTAACTTGGGCAGTAGGAGGGGAAAGGGGAAACTAAAGGGAGGGGAGGTTAAAAAGGGAAGGAATAAGTATCAAAGAAAAAGGGGAAAAAGTGAGAGGGGCTGAAAGTAGGGAGGGAAGACTGAAGGAGGTTGTGGTCAGAAATGAAACTATTGTGGAAGGGAAGGGAGATGAGAGAACTCAAAGTATAAACTGGGGAGAATAAGATGGAGAGAAAGACAAAGATAGTAATCATAACTGTGAATGTGAATGGGATGAAATTCCCCCCCAAAATGGAGTCCAACAGCAGAATGAATTAAAAACCATAGTGCTACAACATATTCTTTACAAGAAACACATTTGAAACAGGGACATACACACAGGGTAAAGGTAAAAGGTTGGAGCAGAATATATTATATTTCAACTGATGTGAAAAAAAAAAGCAAGCCTAGCAATCCTAATCTCAGATAAAACAAAAGCACAAATATATCTAATCTAAAGAGATAAGGAAGAAAACTATATCCTGCTAAAAGTTACCATAGACTATGAAGCAATAGCATTACTAAACATAGATGCGCCAAGTGGTATAGCATCCAGATTCATAGAGGAGAAGTTAAGGGAGTTACAGGAAGAAAAAGACAGCAAAATTATACTATTGGAGGACACAACCTCCCTCTCTCTGAAATTGATAATTGTAACTTCAAAATAAACAAGAAAGAAGTTAAGGAGATGAATAGAACTCTGGATAAGAGATAATAGATCTCTGGAGAAAAGTGAATGGGTATAGAAAGGAATATACCTTTTTCTCAGCAGTTCATGGCAGATAAACAAAAACTGATCATGTATTAGGTCATAAAACCTCACAATCCAATGCAGAAAGGCAGAGATAGTCAATGCATCCTTCTCAATCACAATACAATAAAAAACATATGCAATAAAGAGCTATGAAAATGTAGACAAAAAAGTAATTGGAAACTAAATAATCTATACATAAAGAGTGAGTGGGTTAAGCAACAAATCATAGAAACAATCAATAATTTTCTTCAAGAGAATGACAATAAGGAGACAGCCTACCAAAACTTGTGGGATGCTGCAAAAGCAGTTCTTAGAAGGAGTTTTATATCGTTGAATGCCTATATTAATAAAATGGAGAAAGAGTAGATCAATGAATTGGGTATGCAGCTGAAGAAGCTAGAAAAGAACAAACTGAAAATCCTCAAGTAAATAGCAAATTAGAAATATTGAAAAGCAAAGGAGAGATTGTTCGGCCTAGAGGCCAATGGACTACCCGAGCCTTCTTACCTGTCGTCCAGGTCTTCGGTGATCAGCCGGATTTGCGTGTTGAGAGAAGAGACTTTCCTGAGTCCAACAAGGGTTAGACTTTATTCAGGGTCTTAGTTACATGATCAGGGTGAATTCTTCCTCAGGAGAGAGGAATCCTTCTCCTCCCAAGGGGCAAGGATCACACAGCAAGAGGATGGGAGCAGAAGAGGGGAGGGACCCTCTTCCCTCTAAGGGCCCCTCAGTGCAAAAGAACGCCTTCAGGCTTTCCTGTCCCTACTTAAGCTCTCCCAGTCACATAGTTTGCACGTGAATACTGTGCCTGCTCTCAGCCCCTAGCTAGTCAACAACAGGTGTGCTCAGACCACAGGCCAATCTCAAGGGTGGGATGCTCTCCCCAGCAAGTTTCCAACTGAGAAGAGGTGGAAATACATAAGATAGCCTGTGTTTCTCGCCTCAATCCCCAGCTGTTCCCTGGGGGGCCTCATGAGAACTCTAAGATTTAGAGGTCCTCACTTTTACCTGCCTGAGACTGTCCTCATGAAACTGAGCTTACACCCCTAACAAGAGATGAATAAAATTGAAATTAATGAATCTATTAAACAAATGAATAAAACAAAGAATTGGCTTTCTGACAAAAACAATAAAATTGATAAATGTTTGGTCAATTTGATTAAAAAAAGAAGAAAACCAAATTACCAATATCAAAAATGAAAAAAAAACAAACTCACTTCCAACTAGGAGGAAACTAAATCAATAATTAGAAATTACTTTGCCCAACTGTATGCCCATAAATTTGACAATGTAAGTGAAATGGACGAATATTTAAAAAATAAAATGCCCAGATTTACAAAAAAAGAAAATTAAATACTTAAATAACACCATCTCATTAAAAAGAAATTGAAGGAGTCATCAATTAACTCCCTAGTGCAAAATCTCCAGGGTCAGATGAATTTACAAGTGAATTTGATCAAACATTTAAATAACAGTTAATTTCAATAGTATACAGACTATTTGGAAAAATTGGTGGAGTACTACCAAATTCTTTTTATGATGCAAATGTCATTCTGATACCTAAACTGGGAATATCTAAAACAGGGAAAGAAATTTATAGACCAATTTTCCTAATGAATATAGATGCAAAAATTTTAAATTAGATATTAGCAAAAAGATTACAGCAACTTATGACAAGAATAACACATTATGATCAAGTAGAATTTATGCCAGGAATGCAGGACTTGTTCAGTATTAGGAAAACTTTCAGCATCATTGATTGTATCAACAACAAAACCAACCAAAACCATATGATTATCTCACTAGATGCAGAAAAAGTTTTGACAAAATGCAACACACATTCCTATTGAAAACACTGGAGAGCATAGGAATAAATGGAACCTTCCTTAAAATAAAAGCAGTATCTACCTAAAACCACCAGCAAGCATTATATGCAATGGGGATTAGCTAGATGTATTTCCAATGAGGTCAGGAGTGAAACAAGGATGTCCATTATCACCACTGTTATTAATATGGTACTAGAAATGTTAGCTTTAGCAATAAGAGAAGAAAAAGAAATTGAAGGAATTAGAATAAGCGAAGAAAAAACCAAGTTATCACTCACTGCAGATGATATGGTGATATACTTAGAGAATGCCAGAGAATCAAATAAAAAAAAAAATTACTTGAAACAATAAAAAACTTTGGCAAAGTTACAGGTTACAAAATAAACCCACATAAATCATCTGCATTTCCATATATTACTAACAAAACCCAGCAGCAAGAGATAGAAAGAGAAATCTCACTTAAGTTACTGTACACACTATAAAATATTTGGGAGTCTACCAGACAAAAGAAGTCCAGGGACTATATGAACACAGTTAGCTAACACTTTTTGCACAAAGAAAGTCAGATCTAAGTAACTGGGGGAAAAAATGGGTAGGCCAAGCTAATATAATAAAAATGACAATTTTGCCTAAATTAATTATTTACTCAATGTAATACCAATGAAACTATGAGAAAATTATTTTCTAGAGTTAGAAAAATTTATATCAAAATTCTTCTGGAAGAGCAAAAGTTGCAGAATATCCAGATAATTAAAAGAAATGCTAAGGAAGTTGGCCTAGCCCTACCAGATCTCAAATTATATCATATAGGAGCAATCATCAGAAACACTTGGTACTGGATAAGAAACAGAAGAGTAGACCAGTGGAATATGTTAGGTACTTAAGACACAGTAGTTAATGAATATAGTGGTTTACTGTTTGATAATCTCAAGGATCTTAGCTTCTGGGATAAGAACTCACTGTTTGACAAAAACTACTGTAAAAACTGGATAATATTGTGGCAGAAACTGGTCATAGCCCTATGCCTGACACTGTACACAAGAATAAAGTCCAAATAAATACATGATGTAGGTATAAAAGCTGATACTTTAAATTAATTAGGGGAGCAAGGAATAGTGTTATTTGTCAAATTTATGGGGAATGGAGAAATTTATGACAAATGAGATCAAGAACGTTATGAAATGCAAAATGGATAATTTTGATTACATGCAATTGAAAAGTTTTTGCACAAACAAACCAATGCAACCAAGATTAGAAGGCAAGCAAACAACTAGAAAAGAATTTTTGCAGCTAGCATCTGTGATAAAGACCTCATTTGTAAAATATGTAGAGAATTGAGTCAAATTTACAAGAATTTACAATGTCATTCTCCATTTGATAAATGGTCAGAAAATATGAACAGGTAGTTTTCAGAGGAAGAAATTAAAGGTATCTATAGTCAAATGAGAAAATGCTCCAAAGCACAATATATAGAGTGATGCAAATCAAACAACTCTAAGGTACCATATCACACCTCTCAGATTGACCAAGGTTACAAAACAGGAAGATAATAAATGTAGGAGATGGGGAAAGTTGGAACATGAATTAATTGTTGGTGGAGCTGTGAGATAATCCAACTATTCTGGAGCATTCTGGATTATGTCAATAGATACAGAAAATTTTTTTTTTATAAACTACAATGCCCATTCCTCTTAAAAACACTGGACAGCTGAGGAATCTATGGCATTTTCCTTAAAATGATACATAGTATCAGTCTAAAACCATTAGGAAGCATTATATATAATGGGGATAAGCTAGACAATAATATTGGGATGAAACAAGGGTGCCCATTATCATCACCATTATTCAATATTGTACTAGAAATTTTAACTTTAGTTATAAGAGAAGAAAAAAATTGAAGTAATTATAATAGGCAAAGAAGAAACAAAGCTAACACTCTTTGCAGGTGATATAATTGTATGCTTTGATAATCCCAGAGAATTAATTAAAAAACTAATTGAAATAATAATCAACTTTTATCAGTGTTGCAGGATACTACATAAACTCACATATATTATTGATGTTTCTATATATTAATGACAAAGCCTGGCAACAAGAGATAGAAAGAAAGATTCTGTGTAAAGTGACTGTAGACAACATAAAATGGTCCACAGTTGTCAAGATAAAATTTTCAAGACAAACCCCAAAACTATATGAATATAATTACAAACCAATTTTCACAGAAAAATAGGCTTATATAAATGATTAGAAAAAATAGCAATTGGGCATGGGTAGACTGAGCTAATACAATAAAAATGACAATTTTGCCTAAATTAATTTACTTACTCTTGCCATACCAATCAAACTACCAGAAAATTATTTTGTAGAGCTAGAAAAATAATAACAAAATTCATCTAGAAGAACACAAGGTCCAGAATATTAAGGGAGTTAATGAAAATGAACGCTAGGGAAGGTGACCTAACCTTACCAGATCTCAAGTTATATTGTAAAGCAGCAATCATCAAAACTACTTGATACTGTCTAAGAAATGGAAGGGTGCATCAGTGGAATAGATTAGATACACAAGACACAGTAATCAATGGCAATGGTAATGTACTGTTTGATAAACCCAAAGATTCTAACTTCTGGAATAAGAACTCACTATTTGACAAAAACTTCTGGAAAGACTGGAAGACAATATGGCTGAAACTAATCATAGAACAACATCTTTCATCCTATACCTAGGTCAAAATGGGTACACAATTTGAACAAAATGAGTGAAACTATAAACAAATTAGGAAAAGGGATAGTTTACCTGTCAGATCTATGGAGAAAGGAAGAATTTATGACCAAACAAGAGATACACCACATTGTGAAATGCAAAATGGACAATTTTGATTACATTAATTTAAAAAGCTTTTGCACAAACAAAGACAATGCAACCAAGATTAGGAGGGAAGCAGAAAGCTGGGAAACAATTTTTTACAGCCACAGTTTCTGATCCCAGCCTCATTTCTAAAATATATAGAGAATTGAGTCAAATTTATGAGAATACAAGTCATTCCCCAATTAATAAATGGTCAAAGGAAATGAACAGGCAGTTTTTAGATAAAGAAATTAAAACTATCAATAGAATCATAGAAAAAAATGCCTTAAATCTGTATTGATTAGAGAAATGCAAATTAAAACAACTCTGAGGTAACTCATCACACCTATCAGATTGGCTAACATGGCAAAACAGGAAAATGATAAATATTGGAGAAGATATAGGGAAACGATAACATTAATGTATTGTTGGTGGAGTTGTAAACTGATCCAGTCATTCTGGAAACCATTTTGTAACCATGCCTAAAAGGGTATAAAAATTTCCAAACCCTTTGATTCAGTAATACTACTACTAGATCTGTATCCCAAAAAGATAATGAAAAGGGAAAAAGACCCACATGTACAAAAATATTTTAGCAGCTCTTTTTGTGGGTCAAGAATTGGAAATTGAGGAGATGCCCATTAATTGGAGAACAACTGAATAAGCTGTGGTATATGAATATAATGGGATACTATTATTTCATAAAAAATGATGAACATGCAGATTAAAAAAAAAAAAACCTGGAAAGACTTACTTGAATTGATGTTGAGTGAAGTGCGCAGAAACAGGAAAATATTGTACACAGTAATACTAATTCCGCGATGGCCCACTTTGACCAACTTTGTTAGACTCAGCCCTTCTGAGCAATCTAATGATCTAAGACAATTTCACAGACTCATGACACAAAATACTATCCCTCTTCAGAGGAAAAACAAACTATGGAGTCTGAATGAAGATTGAAGCATACTCTTTTCTCTTTTTTCATTATTTTGCTGTTTTTCCTTTCTTGTGATTTTTTTCTTTTTGTTCTGACTCTTCTTTCATGACATAACTGATGTGGAAATATGTTTAATATGATGACACATGTATAGCATATATCAGATTGCAAGGTCTTTTGGGGAAAGGAGATGGAGGGAAGGAGGAAATATGGAGAACTCAAAATCTTCTAAAAGTGAAATTTGCAAATTAAAAGTAAATATGTTAGTTAATTAAAAATAATTGAACTGAATTGCAAATTAATTGAGAAAAAAACAGTAACAGTGGTTGACATCAACAGCCCACTAGTAGGATCTGACTTTAATTAAAAATTAAGACTTTATAGTCATGAAAAGAAAGTTGTAAAATATCCTGATAAGCATTATATAGAGAGAGAAATAAAAGGTCTGGTAGATAGGTTATTTATTTATATATTTATGCATTTAACATTCTTTTTCAAAACTTTGCCATTTTCTAGTAAATGTCAAAAATGTAATTTGGTTAATATGCAATGATTAATTCTTGATTAATTGAGTCTTCAAAGTACTGACTTAGTCCACCATAATTTATATTATATGAACTCAGCTGGTCCCTCATTGATGTAAGGCAATCCTTTAATAGCTCTCTAATTCATCATACTCACCAAAGTGGCTAACTTTTCCAAGTGGTTTTATCCTTCCTCAAATCTGCTATGGTTCTCACTCTCCCCATCCTCTCAGTTAAAAAATTTTCCTTATGTTTTACCAAAAAAATTGAAGCCATTCATCAAGAGCTCAGTTTTCTCTCCTCAAACCATTTCTGCAACTACTTCCTCTTTCACTCCTATTTCACATGAAATGGTGGTGCTTCTTCTTGCCACATGAAATCTTTCTATGTAAATAAATGATTCCATTCCTATCGCTCTTCTCCAGCAGAATCCCTGCTTTCTCATTTCCAATTTCTCACTAAATTCCAAGCTTTCCCTACTTGTTGCTTCTCTGTTGCCTACAAATTTTCCATGTTTTCCACATTTTCAAAATCTCTCACTTGAGTCAACTCTCTCCTTCCATAGTCAGATTTTCTCCAGCCTTTCCACTCCCATTACATATGTATATGTGTAAGTGCATGTGTATGTATATGTGTATGTGTATGTATATATACATATATATGTATGTGTGTGTATATATACAATGTATACGTATGTGCATGTGTGTGTGTGTGTGTGTGTGTGTGTGTATATATATATATTTACATTGGATTCTGAGCTCCTTGAGGGCAGAAGCTGTGTTTTGCTTCTGTGTGTATCCTTTCTGCTTAGTACAGTGATTGAAACATTGTAAGTGCTTAATAAATATTTACTGACTCAATGGCTGAATCTGATCCATATATTTCTGCTAACTATAGCCTCATAATTTCTTCTCTTGTGGATAAAAACCCTGAAAAGCTATTCTACAATACCTGTCTCTACTTTGTTCCACTCACTCTCTTATTTACTCTATACATTATGGCTTCTGACCTCATCATTCACCTGAAAGTATTCTCTCCAAAATTGTTAATAACCTACCAATTTCCAAATCCAGTGGTCTTTTCTCAGTCCTCATCTTCTTGATTTCTCTATACTCTTTGACAGTATTGATCACCCTCTTCTCCTTGATCATCTCTTTAGTTTTATATTTTTGACACTACTGTCTCCTGCTTCTCTTCCTACCTGTCTGACTGTTTGTTTCCAGTCTCCTTTGCTACATCTTCATCTAGGTTACTACCATTAAAGTTAGATGTCCACATATTTCTCTACTCCATTCTTTTTCTCTTTTCCCTCTATGTTATTTCACTTGTTCATCTCTTTACTTTCTATGGATTAAATTTTCTCTACACTGATGATTCTCAAATTTGGTTATTTAATCTTAATTTATTCTGATCTCTAGTCTTATATTTCCAAATGACTACCAGACATCTCAAATTGGATGTTCTGTAGATATTTCAAACTCACATATCTCACATTTTCCCTTCAACCCTACTCAGCCTTGCCCTTTGAATTTTCTTATTACATTAGAGGGTACTACTGTCCTCCCAGGCATCCCTGGCTTACAACCTAAGAGTCATTCTAAATCCTTTTCTCTCTATATTTCTTCTCTACTAACAAATCCTATTGATTTTATCTTATAACATTTCTCACAAAAGCTTGTTCCTCTTACCTAATACTGTCACTACTCTATTGTAAGCCCCCATCTCCTCATGCCTTGTCTAGTGAAATAGATTGCTGGTTGGTCCCCCCACAGGTCTTTTCCATTCTATACCAATCCATATACTAATTCATCCTCTACCCAGCTATCAAAATGATCTTCCTAAAGTGCAGATCTGACCATGTCATCTCTTTAATCAATAAACTACAGTAATTTCATATACATCTCAAGATAAATTATAAATTTTTTTTACATTAAAAGCCCTTCACATCTTGCTCCTTTGTCCCCATCTTTCCAAATTTCTTACACATTATACCTGTCTATGAACTTTTGGGACTAATTCCCCTATTCTCCTTTGTGTTTCTTGAACAAGACATACCAGTCTGTCAACTCTGCACATTTTCAGTGGTTGTTCTCCATTCCTGGAGTATTCTCCTTCCTTATCTCTGATTCTGACCTTCTTTTAAGCCTCATACAAATACAATAAAAATTCTAAACCTTTTCTAATATTTCTTAATTCTAGTGCCTTTCTTATTTTGATTCTTTCCCATTCACCCTCTCTATGCCTGTTTGTACATAGCTTTCTGCATGTTATCTCCATGAGATTATGAGCTCCTTAAGAATAGATAGTCTTTTGCCTTTCCTTGTATCTCCAGAACCTAGTAGAATGCCGGACACATAGTAGGTGCTTAATCAATGTCCTTTGACTGTCTGATTTTGAAATAGGCTCCCTTCCACCATAAAGCTATTTTCCAATTACCTTAAGCTACATTGGTTTACGATCACTGAATCCTTTTTCTCAGTGCTCATTAACCATCCCTTTAATCATGTATTAGAATTTTGCCAGGCACCAATCAATCAACTAATATTTGTTAGCTGAATACAGCTAGAGGGTAAACTGGGTAAAGAACACTGGCCTTAGAGTCAGAGAGATATAATTTCAAATCTTGCTTCATATACTTACTAGTTTTGTGACACTGGGCAAATCACTTAATCTCTCTAGGTCTTCATGCACAAAATGCACGTATAAAATAAATAAATACACAATAAATGTAAGGTACTTAAATTAAACTTGTTTGGGAAAGACATTTCCTACAAAACATGGATTTTTTTTTACCTCTTTTTGGTCATGGATTCCTTTAGTAGTCTGATAAATCTTATGGACCCCTGCTCAGAATAATTTTATATGCATTATATAAAATACAAATGGAATCAATCATATCAAAAAAAAAATTCCCCACCCACGTTCACAAGCCCACTCCTTCCTGAGTTATATTCACAAACCCCTTTGGAGTCCGTGGAAGCCAGACTAAGGACTACAATAGATGAGAGTACTCAAGCAGAGGGAGGAAAAGGAAGGTACACTATAAGGTAATATAGATGATAAGACTGTATACTCCTTGTATAAGATAAGGAGTAGGCATTGTAAAGACAGAGAGAAAAGCACCAATGTAGTATCATGTGAGGGGCAGAGAAAAGACCAAATTGGCTTAAGTACAGAGTGTAAGAAACAAAACAATATTTAACACAGATAGGAGGAATGGTCAAGCTAATTGATTAATAATGTGTAAATCTCTTCAGTTAGTTGGCATAGCAAATAGAACACCAAGCCTGGAGTGAGAGAGACCTGAGTTTAAATCCATCTTCAGATACTTACTAGCTGTATGATCCTGGATAAGTCATTTAACCTTTATTTCCTTTAGTTTCTTCATCTCTAAAATGGAAATAATAATATCTATGTCTCAGTGTTGTTGTGAGGATCAAATGAGGTAATAATTATAAAGTACTTAACAGTGCCTGGCATTGCATAAGTCTTAGTTATTATTATTTTAAATTTTATTTTATTTTTAAATGAAATATAATGTTAGGTATTATTTAGATTTGCTGTTTCCTCCCCATATTCCTTTTTTCTTTTCTTTCTTTCTTTTTTTTAAGGTCACCAATGTTGATGAAGTGATCATACCTGCTGTTTTGTTCACTGACTTAGAGATTCTCTTCCTAGGATTTGACTCCTTTTTACAAAATTTTTCTCTGGCCTTGGCAGACAAATCAAACAAGATGAAAGATGAGCAGTATCATCCTCTCTTCTTCTGTTCATATAGATAGATAGATAGATAGATAGAGAGATAGATAGATAGATAGATAGATAGATATAGCTATAGCTATAGATATAGATGTAGATAGATACATATGTATATATGTGTATATTTATATATATAATATATATATTTAATACTTGTCTTTTTTAATGGAAGTTAAAATAAAATTTGTTTTGGGGAAAACTAGTTATAAGTCCACATGGCTATTTTTAGTAAGCACAACACATATGAACATAATTTAATATTCCTTTGATAATTCCTGCAGGGCCTTAGAATAATCCTTTGCAGTTATGTATCTTCTCTCTGGTCCAAAAGGTCTCCCCCCACCCTGGGCTCTGTCACAGTCCATAAAAGCCCTGAAATGATTTTAAAATAATGTATTGAAGGAAACTACTAAATGGAAAAATGAGTGAGTTTTTTTTGTTTAATGAATGGGAAAAGAATCGCTGGATTTCAGAGGAAGATGAAATGAAACTAAAACTATTTTGGAAGGAATAATTATTATATTTCTCTCTATATTATGTTATAGGTATGTACAATCAAATACATTCTTTAAGGCATGAATCTACTTTGAAAACATACTTGAGCAGCTGCCAATTTGTAGATAGACTGGGTTCTTTAAAAAGCTGACATTTCAATATATGTCATCATACATGTATACATATGTATGCATGGCTTATATGAGTATGCCTGAAAATTAGAACAAAAAATATAACTTTTAAGCATGAAAGGTATCTCATGACATGCATAAATGTATATATATATATATCTTCATGTATATATGTGTATGTGCACATATACATGCATGCATACATGCAAATACACACATATATGTATATAGTCAAACCCCCAAACCCCAATTTGGAACAGAGTTTGTTCTTAGAAAGATATAATTGGAAATTAGGGTGCATGTATTGCCATTTTAGTTTCTCTCCAACTGACTTGATGTGCATTGCATGGGAGTTTAGTCCAAATTTGGGCCTCCTAAAGGGACCCAGTTTAGAACTGGCTCCATTTGGGTTTGGGTTACACGGTTATATGCCCTACAAAGAGCAGGTGTTCCCAAGGGGTACCATTCATCCCTGATTGGTCAGTACACTGAGGAGTGGGTTATGTTAAAATGGAGGTCTTGACTTAGGTCCTGGTCAAAGGCACATCAATTTCCATATCATCTGTCTTGACAATAGGGAGAAATTAACATTTTCACAGACATCTCTGGGCAACATAATGAGCAGAAATCTTTTCATTTAGATAAGATCTTAAATTCTTTCTGAAGAAGAAACTGAAGTTGAACCAGAGGGGGATGGGAGAATCTCTGATTCTCCAAGATAATGATTATTAAGAAAAATAATTGTTCATAACACACATGTGTACATATATATTATATATACACATATGTATACATACATATATACAAACACATACATATATACATATGCATGTATATCATATATGTGCATATTTATGCATATATAATGAATTTGTGTGTACATACATTCTGAATAGATTATGCTTATACCTATGTATATATGTACACACATATACACACATATACATATGCATATACATACACATAATATGCAAACCTATGCCTATATGCACATTGTGTATGTACATATATGTGCACAGATAATATAGTATCTGTTTGTGTAAAACCCCCAATATATAAAAAACCAAATATTCCAGTCTCTAGATAAATGATCAAATGGATTCTGTTCAAAGAAAGGATTAATCTTCTT
The DNA here is from genome assembly GCF_028372415.1 of Notamacropus eugenii. Lineage (NCBI taxonomy): Eukaryota > Metazoa > Chordata > Mammalia > Diprotodontia > Macropodidae > Notamacropus > Notamacropus eugenii. Next base: position 133,405,966 of record NC_092875.1, on the reverse strand, counting down.
TTGTATATTTCATTGGTTTAAAATATTTAATATCTTGAAAATTTCATTTTTACTCATTTAAAATATTGAACGGTCTCATCTTTACTTGTACTATCTGATTTGGATAGATATATACAGACCTCCTTGAATAACAGCTAGTTACAACATTTTTAGCTTTGAAAAGTGTTTCATATATGTTTATATATTTGATCCTCACAACATCCCTTTGAAGCAGGTGCTAATATTTTTTCCCCACTTTAGATGAGCAAACTGAGACACTAAGAAGTTAAGTAACATGTCAAGGGTTACATAGCCAGTAAGTGTCTAAGGCAGGATTTCAGCTCATGTCTTTCTGATCTCGAGTTCTATGTTCTATTTTTGTTCCATCTCATTCTGGACACTCCACTTTAGTTTTGTACATAGGAAAAGCCTAACTTTTGACTACCTGCTTCACAACCTCTAATTCCATTTGTTCTGGATAATAATTAGGGTAGGTCTTGACTAATATTATCACCTGACTGCAGTGGGACATTGTAGTTTATTCATGTAAGGAATGTACTTTCTTATCGTCTCTGCCTACTAGAATCTCTGACTTCTTTCAAATCACAATTTAGGTGACACCTGCTGCATGAGACCTTTCCTGATAGTGACAAGCTGTTAATTCTCTCTCCTTTTGAGTTTTTTTGAACTTGCTTTGCATTACTTCACATGGACTTCTTCTGATCTTCTCATAGACTATGTCTGTGTTAGTCCTTTGTTTTGGAAGAAGATCATGACATCAGAGAAATGATGACATGACTTGCACTTGATTTTCTTTTGAGTGAGGGAGGGCTGTATAAGGTTGCCAACCTCACTTTCTCCTCCTGAGCCATCTGGGTTATTCGTCAGGATGACTAGAGATGGCCCAGGATGCTATAGAATAAATATATGTTCCTTTAGAACAGGGAAGATTTCTTTTTTCTTTCTTTCTTTCCAGCATGTCTGTGAACATAAGAGTTACTTAATAAAAGCTTAACTTTAATGTCTTCCTCCTTAGAGGGGTATGAACTAATCCTGGCCACACCTTTTTTTTCTGGCTTATAGTGTTGACATTTCAGTTAATTTAACAATGGAAAAAATTTCCTCCCTATACGGTAAAACTTTGGTTTATGAGTTTAGGTACGCTTTGCTGGATGAGGAGGAACTTTTGGCAAAATTTGTCTTTCAGAATGAGCAAAAATTTTCAGGATGAACTTCATGTTTCGACTTGAGTGGTTCATGAAGGGATGATGCTCAACTAGGTCAATGCTTTTATTTGTTTAACCCTTATAAGATTGCATGCTGTCTCGGGGAGGGAGGGGCAGAAAATTTTAAACTTATGGAAGTGATTGTTGAAAACTGAAAACAAATAAATTAATTTTTAAAAAGTCAAAAAAATGTCATTATAGAGATTCCTAGTCAGAAGTGAACATTAAAAAATAAATCAGTGAATCAAAACATGAAAGTGATTCTAAAAAAAATTAAAAATAAATGAAGGCAGTAGTTTTAGTCTTAGTTTTGGTGAAAGTAGCATAAGAGAGAATACTACTGATGTTGAAATCCCTGATGTTCTTATAGAAGGAGATTCTCCTTCCGAGCAATAACCCTTCCTCTTTCTCCTCCCTTTCCTCTCCCTCATGCCAGCCTCAATTCATCTCAAAGGTAAAGTGAAAGTTAATTTATTTTATTTTCAGCTTATATTGTGTACTGATCATTGCTATTTCATTTCAGACACATTAGGGACAAAGAACCTGCATAAAATTATAAATAATTTTTATATGAATATTTGTGGGGATTTGGTATTGATTATCTCACTTTACATTATTTCCTATGAGAAAATTGACTTTGCAATATGAACAAATTGCATGAGGAACAGAATCTTGAAATGAATTAAATTCATAAATTGAGATACTACTGTACATAATTTCTCTTTAATTTTCCTTCTCTTACTACCACTCATAATTTCCTAGTTTACCTCACCAACCTTACTTTTCTTCATTTTTCTTCTTTCATTCTCCCCTTTTTATCTCTTCTTCTCCCTCCCTTCCACATTTTTGTCACTTGTTAAAACCTAAAAATGAGACCCAAATTAATCCTAATGCAACTGTTCCAAGGAGAATGGAACACAATTCAAAATGAAATTAGCTTTTATAACCAAGAGGACTATGAATAAGTTGGGGACTTCTTATCTCCAATATTGAGGAAAACATAAAGTCTGATTTATTCACTCTTATACAAATTAATTCATTTTGTTTATTACTACATAACTTTTAAAAGTATTTCAGATGAGACACATTATTTTGACATCTATGGGGAACATTACCCCCTTTTACAAATTGAGTGATTAATAGTTTTTTGATTCAACACATATTTGTTGATGATCTACTAGAGTCTAGTCACTATGTTGGATACTGTTGGATATGAAATAGATCCCACCTTCAGGAATTAACCCTTTAACTGGAAAGATAAAAGACAGCACAAATAAAATAATTAATCACGATATGCCTTGTATTCCTATTCAACAACTAAAATAATTATTTTAAGAAATAGTGCTGTGAGAGAACAGAGAAGGAAGAAAATATTGTGGACTGAAATGGCCATGAGACTAGAGCCATATTCTCAAAATTAAACAGCATAATTGTTTTTAACTTAACTAACTTATCTATTTGTATAAGAACAATACGAAATTTTCTGTAATCTGAGTGTACTGACTCACAATACCCTTCTTTGGAGGATACATAAAAATTTCATTTTTTAAAAGAAATCTTAGTTTGTTCCTCATCCTGGTCAGTAAGGCAAACTCAAGAAAAAATAAAGGCAAAAGTATCTTAATAGAATAATAAAGTAGCCAGCTGAATTTCAAACTGCCTCAGTTTTTTATATAAGGATGAGAGTATGCTGATTGTTGCTCATGTTATTGTTTTGTCCTTCATTGTCCAAGAGGACTAATGACATCAAGGGTGGTGATGTCTTAACTCATGCTTGAATTGCATTTGAGTGAGACATACTTGCACAAAGTTTTCAACCTCACTCCCTCTTCCAGAGTCATCAAAGTACAGTGGCAAGATAAAAATTGAGATGACTTTCAGTGGTCTGGGATGCGATGAATAACCTTGGTGTCTTCTATGTTGTAATGGTAATTTAAATGGAAAGATATTTCCCTTTCATTAATAGGCTCATGTGACCTGCCTGAGTCACATGGAGACCTGAGTCACATGAGTCTGAGTCACATGGAGCCTATGCTGGGAGGAGTTTGCTGAAGGGGTGGAAGAAGAGGTAGAGCTAGAGAAGAACTGAGAGGAAATTGGTCAGAGTGTGGTCAGAGCAAGGAAGGAGGCAGGTAAGCAGGCAGTTCACTAACATGAGCGAAGAGCTTGTTTGTAATTTTGATTAAGGGGTCCTACTTGTGATTTGTTTAATGAAGCTGCTTCGTGGGAAGAGGGAAGGTTTGAGGATGGTGTTGTCTTCTGCATCATTATTGTGTATAGATTTTTGTTGCTATGATGGATTTGACTTTCTGATGTCTGAATAAATATTTTTGGTTCTTTCTTTCATATGGAGAGTCTGTGGTATTTTGCAATTCAAAATTTCACTGGAATATTCATGGCTATTGTGGGTGCTGTGAATATTGCATTCGTGCTACATATGTCTGACAAAGCAATAAACACTCCGCAGCACTTGTTTCAGCCATTTTCATGGCCATTGCAACAAATTGTTCTCATTCTCTCATTCCTTTGGGGGAAGTCTTTCATATGTTTGGGTAGGACACCCCCCCTCCCCAACTTACCCCCAACTCACTAAGGGGTTAGAATCCAATGGGTTACCCTCAACTTGGTTTATCTCATCTATTGAGATAGTTTTTCCAGGATGTGGCCACTGAGCATGTGCAACACCAATGTGATACCCATAGCAGCTGCTATGAATATACATGTGTAACTCCATGGTTGGTTCACAAAATATATCAACTCTCTTCCTCCAAGAAAAAAACAAAATATTTATTTGAAACAGTCCTATTGGGATACCAGAAGGCAAGATTTAGTAAGGTGCTCATCATCAATCCAGGGAGCTCTGACATTTCTCTCAGTTAAGCCTCCCACAGCAATCAAGTTCCCCTAGGCAAGTTCTTTCCTCAGCCTGTGTCTCTCTCTACCTGCTTCTCTTTCTATTAACATCTTTCCCTCCAAATGATACAATATATACTCTTTCCTATCAGAAGACTCAGCACTTGATTGACTTAGTGCTGAGAAAATTGGAAATCAGCACTTAGTTGGAAAGGTGTAGGAAGCCTTGTGGCCAAGACCCTAATTAGCTCTGTGCCAAGGTTCTATGTGAGGCTTATTAATGGGTAGGGAAGATCTTATATTCCATTAACCTTACAGCACACCACAGATTCTTGGAGCCATAGGTGAGAGTCAGGTGAAAAATGGAAACCAAAGATGGATGAGCAGTCCTGAAAATGGCTCTGTGAATATCCTATACATTCCTTGTTGCACATGATCATGAGGAAATGGGATGAATGATGCCTAAGCTACTCTGAATAGAGTTACTCTATTTAAAATAAAATGGAATTAGTCTTCACACACCAAGCTATTTCTGGCCTACCATGTCTGCAGGTTGGCTGCATACCTATCAAACATTTAAGATATTAAACATAGAGTGACTCAGACTGCCTCCATGTTCTCAAGAATTTGACTGAATTCAAACATCACAGAACAAATCTCTTTAATAAAAGGATTTGCTCTGTAAAACCTGGACTCAGTCAAAAGCCTACATCCACGGACCTAAAAGACCACAGGTGGCCTTGGGGCCACAGGTTCCCCATCCTTGCTCTACACAAATGGCTGATTGCATACTACTTTATTCCAATCCAATGCATGCATCTTTGGGGGCATATTTCTGGTCATCAATGATGGAGGGGTTTGTATAGTATGACGACAAAGAGTACCCTAGTTGGCTGCAGACCTAGAAGAGCTAATAATTCAGGGCTATTCTATAAGTGATTCCACAGAGTTGTCTAATTAGATACTAATCTAGAACTCATTAAATATATAAATGGGGCAACCTGCCTCTGTGATATTCTCATTCTTTATCAGCTACAAGTATGGAAAGCCTGTCCTGAGTTGCCTCATGAAATTCAGGGTGGGGAGCTCTTCTGATACATGCCAAATAAATGAAACTCATGACAAATGATTTGACAATTTAGGGCAACTAACTTCTATCTGGGGTGGTGAATTCAGGTTTAATAAGGAAGATATGATTTCAGTTAAGCTTTGAAATAGGAGTAGAATATGGATATGTAGAAATGATAGTAAAGGTGTTCCAACTGGGGAGACTTAATGAGTAAAAGTGTTGAGGTGAGAATTAACCAGGTACGTTGAAAAATACTGACAAAATATATCTGCCTCTAGTAGAGATTTCTTAGAAAGAAAACATGGTAAATATGGAAAGACAGATTTAGACCAGATTGTGGAAGAACTTGAAAGGGCAACTACTAAATTTAGATGTAATCCTATTGACAGTACAAAATTTTGGAAAGTTATTTAATGGAGGTCTTATATGATGAAAGCATTCATTTTGGGCAAAAAAAAATAATCTATCATGTATTGAAATGCAAGATGGATGGAAGACAAGAGAGACTTGAGGGAAGATCAGCTAGGGGATGATAGTTATAATCCAGGCATATGTTAGAAGAAGGAGCAATTAGCTGGAACAGCGTAAAGAGTGCCAGGTCTAGAGTCAGGAAGGCTCATCTTCCTGAGTTCAAATCTGGCCTCAGACACTTAATATCCATTGTGATTCTGAGCAAGTCAGTTAACCTTATTTACCTCAGTTTCCTCATCTGTAAAACAAGCAGGGAAATGCCAAACCATACCAGGATCATTGCCAAGAAAACCCCAATGGCATGACTAAAATGGTAGAACAACAACAAATGTATTCTGAGGGCCTGAATTATGATCAATAAAATTCACAACTCAATGAGCATTTAGAAAGTGTATGCTAGAGGACTGGCATCCTTCTAGCTCCTGAGGATATGAAAAAAGGGCTTTTTTGTATTTTGCTCAAATTTTGAGACATTACTCAGTTATGTCAACAGGAGGATAACAACTTCCACAAAATCTTAGAATTTGTCATTTACTTTCATGGCTATCTACCTGAAACATTCTTCAATTATAGATTGAAACTTCCCAGAGAATCTATAAACTGCTCTGCCTATCTATAACAGATCATGTGAATGCCACTGATAGTTCTATGTGGGTCTGTGTGAAGGGCTTATAGTCATTTTCATTTCTGATGTCCTGAAACTGGTATGTGTTCATGGGCAGAAGGATGGGGAAAGACCATGTGGCCTGTACTTAGACATATGTTTACTGGAATGTGAATCAGGAGGTGTTAAGTCACTTAAGAAGTACTAAATTATGCTTAGTATAATAGTGGGGTTTTTATTTTACCTTTTCTTTCTTCTTGCAAAATGATAACATGTTTTTCACTCTATTGTTTTTAAATAAATCATACATCTGAAAATGGAAAAAAAGTTGAAAAAGAAAGTTGGAATAGAGTCCCCAACAATGACCATCACCCTGTCATACAGAACTGCATCATTCAGAGCAGCTCTAACAAGATGCTTTAGGAAACAATGCAAAAGGATCATTTTTGAGCACTTCTGCTTTAGAAATTGCTCAGAGATATTTTCTTTTTAAATTTGAAAGGACTTGGAATTTTCACAAGTCTCAGTGGAATTTACTTCATCTACTTATACTTTAATCATTGCAAAATGATATAGATAATGCATTATTTTAAAATAGTTGACTTTGAAGACACTCATCTGGATTGAAATTTGAGAATTTTCAGAGTTATTATATTTAATTCACTTTCACAGTACCACTGGTGTTTTCCTTGTTACCATTCTATGTTAATTTACATTATAAACCTATTTTGAAGGTTGTTTTCTCAATCATTGCTTTAGGCAGAAAACTTGGTATGCAACTATCTTGACATCTCAGTTTCCCACACAAATGTTATATGAAATCTAATATTTAAAAATGAGTTACATTGTTTATTGTACAGAAATATCTGTTCCTCAGTATCATGGGTTGGATTTTTTTCCTTAGCAGATTGAGGCTAAATAAGAAAATAATTTACATAAGGAAACTTTGTAAGTAAGCAAAGCTGTATGTGGGAAGATTTCTTTGGGGATGCAGACTTTTTGATAAATATATCTTATTTGATTTTACCTCAAATATGATCAAATATATACATATCAAAGAAAATGCTATTTGTATTGATAGATGCAGGCATTGCGGGGTTTTTTTTTTTCTTAAAGTAGTTGTCATGGCTCTGTGTCAAAGGCCTGTGGGGATGAGTCCAGGCAGTCCCAAGAATTTTGTTAAGCAGATCATGGGGAACATCATTCTTAAAAACACTGCCAAAATGAGGCAAAGCCCTGTTAGAAGGACTGTGAGAGGTACCCAGAGATTAGACATTCTGGTGCCTGGCAGTGTTCAAGGGAAGGAAGCAGGACATTATAGATCAAGGAGGTGCCAACCATTGACTCCTCTGTTCAGTAAAGGCAGTCAGTGGGTATAACATCAGACACATGCAACTTATAGGATCTTAAGTTTCCTTTCTGCAGTGTGCACTTGACTTTTCCGTGAAGAAATGCCTTCAGCATAATATTAAATACATGCTTAGATTTTAAATAAACTTTTATTGTTTCTTGAAAAGTAAGTAAGAAAATTCCAACGTGTTAATATGTAAAACACTCTTTAAAGAATAGTCAGCTTGGATGGTGCCCTTTCTGTACCCAAATTGGTATGAATATCTTTGGTGGAAAAGTTTTTTTTAATCTAATTTCTTTGTCAAATATCTTGAGATTGCTGCTAAGCTAACAATTCACACTTTGGAAAGCAGTTTAATTATTTAAATTTTACTTTATGGATTTGTTGGATTTAATGGAAATTAAAGTCTGTTTAAATTTTTGGAGAGAGTGAATTTAGTGCTGCTCTGAGACAAAATTACAAACCGCACTATGAAAACAATGATATCTCAGGACTACTTTTAAGGGTAATGCTTCTCAATTTGCGTTCCTATTGTAATCATAGGAATGGACTTGTCTTCCTCTAGACTGACCTTGCTGAATCAGTATTAATAGCAATAATTTTTTTTAAATAGACATTGTAGGTGAGAACATTTTCTCAAGGAAAGTGCAATGGAGCATGAATGGTACAAATTATAGTTTTCCACATTTTTGTTTAAAAACTAAGTCACATGTAGATTTTTGGTGATTTAACCTTGCCCTTTCCTTACAGTGAACAGGTATTTGTGACTCTTGAGTTTCTCATGCTGTTAGCGACCACCCTTGGAGACAGAGATAAAGGAGCTGCAGATGGTCTAGACAAAGACAATTAAAGTATTTGTGGAGATGGGGAGCATAGTTACTCAAAAAGCCCTTTGATTTCCTTGGCAAAGCCTATCTCCAGTACATTATTTCTGCCTTAAACATGCCTCCTGTTCCAGGTTGGTACTCTAATTCTTGCCTCCCTCTATATTTGGAATCTTCTAGGCTTAAATACTTTCCAACCAGAAATTTCTAGCCTTGAGCTTATTAGCACTTCCCAGGCATAAGGGATGGAAAACCATTTAAGAATGCTTCAGTGAAATCTTGCCCCTACCTAATGGAATCCCTTCCATTTCACTTGAACATGTGATCAATAATCATCATATACTGCGCTCCCTGGAAGGAGGGCACCCCTTTTCTGAATTGCCTTTCTTCTCCTGAAAAATCTGAAGACTCTCACATTTAAGTCAGTGACACTGTCTTTGCTCTCCCCTCTGGAGATCTTTGTCTTTCAAGACATTTATCTTAAGATAGCTTTACTTCTTCTCTTCCCTGTTCCCTTTCCTTCCCTGTGACATTCCCCTCCTAATTTGTTAACAAGCTCCCCATAATAAAAAGTCTTTAGCATTACTGGGCAATTTTCTCCTTCTTTGGAAATCTTTAAATCCTTTTCGTCCCTGCTTCCCTCTTTAAAATAAAAATAGGTGCAAAATATTGGGATAATGAGCTTGTACATAAATAACACATCATTACATTTCAAACTTTGAGAATTTAAAAATGAATGCCTGTCTCTATTTAGAAATGGAGTTTTGAATACCATGAATAGGATGGAGAGGGCATGAAATCAGAAGGTACCTCCAAAATTCTCACTACTGAAAAGAGTTAATAACTGGTATCAGGCTTAAGAATCAGTAGATTGTAAGTCTTTAGTTTTAGATTGGGAGGGTTTCATAAACTGTCTTGTCTGACTCCCAAAGAAAAGTTTATTGTTGAATGAGTTATTTGTCAGAGGCTGAGGCCAACTATTTTTAATTGTATGGAATTTATGAATAGGGTTCTTTAATTAACAAAGGAGTAATGAGTACTTGTGGGTAAAAGATCGACAGAAGAGACATGTGGGGGAGACGAAAGTGCTTCATGTTGACCTTGAGTCCTATCTTGCATCATCACTGTGACATTTATAGTTTATTTGTGTATGTGAGTAGCAGTCAGTTTTTGCTTCTGAGCTTCCCACCTCTATAAGTGTATTCCACTATAGGGAACTAGTCATTATGAAGCTGTAATATCAATTTCAGTGTAACAATGCTTATTCATTCAAGAAACATTTATTACAAGGCTAAATACTAAGCACTGTGCTAGGCACTGAAGATAAAAGAAAAAATAAATTGTTGCTGTCTTCTAGAATTTTACATTTTATTAAGAAGAAGTAACCAAGTATAAAGATGCACTCCTCGAATTCTTGCTATTGGGAGAGACTGAGACTTGTTCAAAGCTTGTACTTGGGAGTTCTGACTGAACTAAACTGCTCAGATGTTCTACACTAATTCAGCAACAATATGATGAAACCTTGGGATCACAGCAGGCAGAAGGTGGTCCCAAGATGCCTAGGCAGAGTAGACCAGTCAAGGTTTTAAATAAAGCAAGTCAAAGCTCTTGGCCACTGCAATTCCTTCTTTTTTAGATATAGGGAGATCTAGTCTGAAAAGAAGAGGGGAGAAAAGGAGAAGAGAGAAGGAAAAGGAAGGGAAGGGAACAGAACAGAAGGGAAGGGGAGAAGAAAATTCAAGAAGATACTTGGAAAATTAAGGCAAAGTAATTTCAGGAGAATGTTTAGTTCTGATGTGGAAAATAGCTGTTTAACAATAAAATTGGTGTTCCATTATTTTTTGGTACAATGGAAGGGTAGGATAGAATGAGACAGGGAAAGTGGATCTCTAGAAATCACATGAATGAGTATAGGAAGCTAAAGAATAATAATCAGGGAAATGAAATTTGATAGGGAAGTGAGGTTCAGTCTAGGCATATTATGACTTAGGGTTCTAGGGATTTAGAGTAGAGTCAAAGGGAAATATATTGTCACTTGCTTCTGGCAGTGACAGTATTGATTTGATTATCAGTCTCTTAGCAGGTATGGAATTTGTTCTAAGGTGGTTCTAGTGTAGTAGCATAGCAGACATAAATTCCTTCATCTTAGAAAGGGTTGTTGGAGTCTTGAGGTCTGAAAGATTACAGGTAGGTTAGGCATGTTTGAGGTGCTTACTCTCCAATCTTCAATAAAATTAGCTCTCTTACCAGACTCACTTCACTGCTGATAGATGATATGATGGGGAAAGAATAAAAGAGACTAGAATTCTGATCCTGGATTCTGATTCTGGTCAGCTCGTGAATGAGAAGGAATGTTAAAGGAGATAAGAAATTTTAGTAGGAGTACCTAGTTTGTCCCATAGTAGGCAAATAGTAGTCACCTTAAGTTATAAATAAGTAGGTTGATGATATGAACTTCAGGATGAATTGCTCCTGTGACAGTAGGCAAGTCCCTTAATTAGTAGTAAGGTTAAAAAAATGCAAACATACCCTGTGAGATTCATTTTAAAAAGAACAAAACAGTTATTTATTATTTCCATATAATGTATTAGAAATCCTTCTGACAGTTTTGTGAATTTTGGATCTGCTTAAACAGGCGCAACCATATAGAATTGAAACAACAACTCAAACTTATTCCAAAATTCTACATGGAAACATTGATACTATCAGAACCTAGCTAGTAACAGAAATGCATTATTAATGAGTTTGATTTATGATCACAGAATCATAAGAAGACAAAAGTTAAAGTAGTTTTAAGAGTCACTGGTCTAGAATTTGAGGTACTTTCAGAAGCCATCTGGAATAACTCTTTCATTTTAGTCTTATGAAAAATGAAGACCAGAGAGGTGAAATAATTTGCCCAAACTTGAGCTTGGATTCATACACTTCCATGCTATAGCTCTCATAGTATTAAAATGAAATAAACAATTGCCAATCTTATAGGCGTTGCTAGATGGTTCTGAAGATCATTGGAAATGATAATTTGCTCTCAGAGATAATTTTCTTCAGAGATAATTGATTCCTATAAAAAGATGGGTTTTTCAAACTTTTACAAGTCATGAAACACTTACAAATGTATACATTAGATATATAAACATTATGTTTTTGTAAACATATAGACATAGACACTTGTGTATCTATACATATGTGTGAGTATATATATATATACGTATATATATATGTGTGTGAATGTATGGGAATATATGTGTATATGTATATGTGTATATATACATACATATGCAGATATATTGATTTAGATATACACAGATATAGGATTATATACACATTGTCCTATATATAGGAGGATCATAATAAAAAATTAAATTTTAATTATGCAAGGTAATTGCAATAAAATAATTATAATTTTTAAAGGTAGTACTCTAGTCATATTCACATTATAGCTCTAAATAATGTTATGCAACCTAAAATTGCAACTAAATGAAAAACTAGTACATAGATTCTTCAAGAGACAAATGACTTAGCAGATGTGATTTTTTTGCATGCGTAATAGCAACAAAAACACAGGATAAGTGAGTCCTTTGGTTGTCTGGTCTTTTAATGTACTTGATGAACTCAAACAAATAGAATGCTAGGCAGATAACTAAAGTTTTCTGACCATTTACTGCCATGTATAAAATAGAATAATTCTATGAAGAGATTATCAAGATACTTTGAAGATAATCAATATGTGTCTGAGTACTCAGTAACTCCAATACAGAAGTAGGCACTTGGAAGGAGGGTGAAAAATGTGAGGGAAATGCAAGTCATTTGGACATTGTGGCACATGCCTGTAATCTTTGTTACTAGGCTGGTAAATTGCCTGAAATATGGTGTTCTGAACTGCAGGTGGACTAAAGTCAATAGAATGTCTACATTAAATGGGGCACCATTTGTGTGAGATTCCTAGGAGCAAAATTCACAAAATCGTCGAAGGGATTTCTAATATATTTTTTGGAAAGAAAAGAATACGACTATTTGTTTTGTTCTTTTTAAAATGAATCCCACAGTATATGATTGCATTTTTTACCCAACCACTAATTAAGGGTCTTGTCTGCTTTCACAGTAGCAATTCATCCTGAAAAGATACGAAAATATCAAGCTGCTTACAAAGGAGCAAACTAACTCAGCAAAGAAATGGAGCAGTCCAAAGCTTTAGTATGACAAGATAGGGAGACCAGTCCCCCCATATCCCCCCAAATAAATAAAAAAGTATGTGAATGAATGGATTAATAGGTAAATGAGTATCAAACCAAATCAGATGAAATGTGATATTTATAAAACATTTAGTTATAGTGCCTGATAAAAAGTAGGCATTCTATAACTGCATATTACCTTCTCTTCCTTCCCTCCTCTCTCATCTCTGCAATAGATGAATAAATAAATAATATAGTTCAGGATTAAGAAATGAAAAAGTTCAAAGGGTTATAAATTCCATAGAAACTTCATACCTCCATGACATGAACATTTTCTCTAAGAAGAAATTCAGATTTGTTCAGATGTCATGTGAAGCAAACAGAATTACCACCCCCAAACCCATTAAATTGACCATTTTTATCTACATGAATGCTTGCTTACTAATATGAGAATGATTACAGATTCAGCTCTTTGTGCAGTGATATCATTGACTTGATCAAGTTAGAGGAATAATGAATATAAAATGAGAGAAAATGATAATGACACAAAAGTACTGTATATTTACCTATATATTTTCCAACACTTGTACTAATCAATTAACTCCCTTAAACTCCTGGATTAGAATAACTCTATTAGCTACCATTCCTAGAGAGCTGGCAACAATAATGCCAAGTGCTTCTATGCTGCCTTGAAGAATATTTATGGGCCAAAGACTTCTGATGCATCTCAATTACTCATCACTGATGGTGTCACACTGATCAGTGACAAGGACATGATCCTGAACACTTCCACAGTGTTCTTGTCTGAGATTGGGATTGCTACCCCTGCTTTTTTTTCCACAGTGCTCTTAACAGATTGTCATCAATCAATGCTGAGGATTGTATGCCTCCACTTGTAATCAGTTCCCCTCTAGTCAAATCCTCCATTGAAAAGAGGTACTGAATTCCATCTAGTTTCTCTCAAGTGGCAAAGTGCCAGATCCTGATTCCGTCCCAGTACAGACTGAGAATGTATGGGGTCTGTTGCTCATACAGAAGCTGACTGAACATTTTTGGATTACATTTCAAGAGGATGTCATCCCCTAGGAGCTTAAGGATGTCTCCATTCTACATCTCTACAAAAGAAAAGGAAACAAGCTGTCCCACGATAATTACAGGAAGAACTCTCTCCTAGTCATTGCTTTCAAGATCTTTGCCAGAATCCTCCTTAATCAGTTGATCCTTCATCTGGAAGATTGTCACCTGCCTGAGAGTTAATGTAGTTTCAGAAAAGACCTCGAAATGATTAACAGTGTTTGCTTCGCAACAATTCCAGGAGAAATGCCAGGAGCCTAAGATATGTCTGTAAACAATGTTCATCAGCCTATCTAATGTCTTTAATACTGCCAGCCATGAGGACACATGGAAGATCATGGTGATATTTGTTTGACCAGAGAAGTTTATCAGTATTGTATGGCAATTTCATAATGGCATGTTCTTCAAATTCCAGAGTCCCCAGATCAAAGAGAAAATATTACGAGTAACCAGAAAGAAACAATTCAAGTATCATGGAAACACAGCCAGGATAGCACAAGATTTAGCAGCTTCTATATTAAAGGATTGGAAAATTTATAATATGATATTCCAGAGGGCAAAGAAGCTAGAATTATAACCAAGAATCTCCTACCCTGGAAAACTGAGTATAATCCATGATAGGAAAAAAAGGATATTCAATGAGATAAAGGAATTTCAATCATTGTTGAGAAAAGACCAGCACGAAATAGAAAATTTGACTTTCAAATACAAGACTCAAGAGAAACAAGAAAAGGTAAATAGGATAAAGAAATCATAAGAGACTTATTAAAGCAATATATTCCTACATGCAAACATGATATTTCTAACTCATGAGAACTTCATCATTATTAGGGTAGTTAGAAGGAATCTATATAGACAGAAGACAAGGTATAAAATGAATGCAAAGGGATAATATCTAAAAAAATAAAATTAAATGATGAGAGATGAATGTTCTGGGAGAAAGGGAAAGGGAGAGGTAGAATGGGAGTAAATTATCTCACCTAAAAGAAGCAAGAAAAAAACTTTTACAGTGGATGGGAAGGGGCAAAATGTGAGAGAGAGTGACTAAACCCTTCTCTCATCAGAACTGGCTCAATGAAGAAATGCACACACACATACACACACATACACCAATTAGGTATAAAAATTTTTTACCCTGTGGGAAAGTTGGGGGGAACAGAATAACATTAGAGGGTGATAGAAGGGAGAGCAGGTTGAGGGAGGGGCAGTCAGAAACAAAAGAGTTTTGGGGAAGGAAGGTAGACGGAGGGAATAGAATAAATGAGGAGGGAATAGGGTAGAGGGAAATATAGTATCACCTGACTATTATGGAAGTGTTTTGCATGACTATATATGTTTAACCTATATAAAATTGCTTACTTTCTCAGTGAGAAGGGATGGGAAGGGAGGAAGGGAATGAATTTGAAACTGAAAGTTTTAAAAATGGATGTTAAAATTGTTTTTACATGTAACTGAGGAAAAATAAAATGCACACACAAAAATAAGATGCAGGCCAATATGGTCAGACTGGAGTTCAGTGAAGTGTCTAATGTGTAAGAACATTGGAAAGGTAGGAAAGGGCCAAACTATGAATTTTTAGATGTCAAACAGAAGTTATATTTTATTTTTAGATGCAATAGGGAACCACTAGATTTCACACAGATTCATTGGAGTAGTGTGTCATGATTTGTGATGTTTTTCAGCATAATTCAGTTCAGAGGTGATCATTTTTCTCTTTTGTAAGAATCATATTTTTACTCTTATCTTTTCCAAAGTCATTGTTTCAACATTTTTAAAGTGTCTGAGGGATAAAGTTTTTTGTTTCAGACCTTCATTTTAATTCTGTAACTTAAAAAAATTTTTGTAAGTGAAGTTAATATTTGAGTTTTATTTTCTAATATGTTCTGTCATTGGACACCTGCACATTTTCACCCCAATGTATGGAAATTCAATAATAAAGAAAAATGGCTTGGCTATAGGCATCCTCCAACTTGGAGTTATAAGATCCAGGCTGCCTATAGACTCATAAGTTCTGGTACACCACAAATTTGGATTCCTAACGTACATCTGAAAAATGAATGCCTACCCCAAATAGTATACAAAGTTCCTTATCTTTCGATGTTCTATAACTATTATCTGTCCCCTATGGCATTCAACTTCTGATAGAATTCCTGTCTCCTGCATAAGTGGTTTGTCTTTGTTCATTTAATGAAAGTCAGGGTAGGAAGTCAGGCAAAAAACATTTTAAAAATCCTTTACCGTGTGTCAAGCACTATGCTAAACACTTGGGGTGCATATATAAGAACACAGATTGACAATCTTTTGACAGTCTTCTCAAGGAGCTTATATCCTAATGGATAAGGCAGCAAATAAAATGGTGCTAAAAAAAGTTTGCGGAAGAAAGGTACTTACATGAGATCATACCAGACAATCAGAGATACAGTCAGGAGAAAAATGGATCTTGACTGGTCCCAGACAATGCCCCAAAAGAAGATATATGGAATAAATCTCATTAATAGAAAATGAGGGTCAGCATGAAAGACATCATTCTCTACTTCTGGTTTGTGTCTCCAAAATATCTGCAACCATATTATTTTTTACAGTGGGACTTTTTTTTTTATGCGCTCTTCCTTTCAGTCTAATTCCTTATTTCTAACTATATTTATTCTTTTGTTTTCAATAAAGCAGCTTGGAAAAGGTTCCAAGACTGAAGTTCAGACTGAGTTCTGTAGTCAGGCAGGCATTGATGCCCTGAGAAATGAAAAGACACCTTCAAGAATCTGAAAATTTTTTAAAAGTGTTTTGTTATTCCAAGATCTCAGGAACATTTCATACTGGGAAACCATAAGTTTTCAGTGGGATTTGGGTCTGACCAACATGCTTGTGGCCTTACCTTTAATTAGAGGTTAAAAAGACTGCTGCTCAATTCAGTCAATGTCAATCAGCTAGAAACCACTATTGATTCAGAGTAACAGAAATTCATGTTCCTCTTTAATCTAGGATTCCTTCCTGCTTTGGTTATTCTTCTTTAGATTGGGCAAGAGACTGGGCCTGAAATTCCATTGTTTTCCAAGATCCAGAGTAACATAATTGCTGCTAGCTTCTCAATATGTTCTTTTCTCTATATAAAACCCATGAATGCTCCTTACCCAGGAATGCCACTGCTAGGTGCAGATTCTCTCTTCAGTATACTCAGAATCTATGACCAGGGAACTGTAACAAGTAACAGGGGTATATCTGATGCTCAGGGAGGACTAGCACCTCTGGTGTGAGTGCTTACTGAGTCCTTTTTCAGGGATGCTCATTCACTTTTAGTGTCGACTTTCATCCAACTCTCACTTGTGATGCCAAGAATCTGTAGGAATCTGTAGTACCACAGTGGTCACATGCCAATAAAACTATCTCAGCAGATTGATAAACCAGGTTGACTGTAATCCACAAGCCTCTAACCTGTTTGTGAGTTAGGGGGATATCCAGTTCAATCACGTGAAGATATCCCCCAGGAAGAATGAGCAGATGAGAACAATTTGTTCCAATGGCCATGAAGGCAGTGGAAGTAGATGCTGTAGAGCACTTAGAGTTAGAATGTGTCTGATGTCGAAGATGCCAAGACCATTTATTCCATGCCAGTCCATGAGCATTCTAAGCAACAAAACTTCCATTTAACATATATTTCTGCACCATGAAAAAATGAAGTCTAGAGATATTAACATTATATCCAAGGTTATATGAGTATCAACAGAACTGGTGTTTAACCTCAGGTTGTCTGACTCCAAATCAAAAGAACAGTAAAAATTTACCATAATAATACCTTGCAGTTGTAAAAATTACTATGAGCGAAAATTATTCTAAATACCTAAACATGGATTTATAGGGACTCAAAAGGAACAAAGCACATAAATTGATAAAGAATGAAAGGCACAATCACATACACATATACATAGAGCAAATATGGTATTATAATCCTGCCACATAATTCCCCTTCAACTTTCTCTACTTCTTCTTTAGGAGACACAATCCATTGTAGCAATTGTTCTCACCTCACTCTTCCTGATCAAGATTGGCACCACTTCCCCTGAATGCTAGCATTATTTTTCTCTAAAGCTACTAACATAAGCTCCCATTCGAGTGTATTCCAGTCTCTTGAATGTCATTTTTCACTTTTCAGGTCATAAGTGCCTGAATGACTTCATAACTCAGTCTGAGCTCCACTCACCAAAAGCCCTTTTCAAAGCTTTTTTACTGAAAAACAAAAGAACAAACACGTAGGAAAAGACCTGAAGTCTGAATTTATAGGCCACATGTTGGCCTCAGATGGGGAGTACTTTTGGACATTTCCCTTTATACCATTGTCTCTTGCCTCACCAGAAACTAGGTAATCAGGAGAGAATCATATCAAAAGTAACGGAATTTCGTGGGTTAGCGTTTTTTGAATGCATCCTGGTTCTGGCCAGGCAATCAGAACATCCTCACTACATTGTTTGCTGACTGGAACAAGTTTTTGAACATCCTTACTGTCATCAGTGATATAGTACATACATTGTTGGACTTAGAGTCAGGAAGGTCTGAGTTGAAATACTTTCTTAGGCACTTACTGGGTGTGCAACCATGGGCAAGCTACATAGTGTTTATTTGTCTTGGTTTCCACATCTTCATTACCCCTTATTATGGGGGTAATTTTAACTTTTCAGTCTATTTGACTGACTCTATAAGATATTTTAACGTAACCTTTTAAAAGGTTACTTCCCAAAACTTCCTTAAAATTTAATCAAATCAAGTTCTTTGGACATATTTTCTAATCTGTAAAACAAATTAGGTTCAACTAGCCAATTTATAAGGATATTTCTATGTCTAATCTCCTAAGATTCTTTGATTTAGCATTGTAGACCATAGATGAAATTGCAAAGTAATCAAAAAGGAGTTGATGAAGTTTCAAAGGCCATAAACAAATGATTACAATTATTAAAAAAACTGTGAAAAAGTGAGAAGCTTAGAGGTAGCCATTGTAGTCTGTTCTGTCTTTCTGTGAAGTCCATGAAGGCAGTGAAGAGATTTGCATGTGATCTAAACACCAAAAGAATTTCACGAATTGGGCATGTATCAAAAGAACTGCTGGAGCTTTAGATGACTGGAAGAAACATGAAACATTCATTTATGGGGACAAGAATACAAAGTTTATAAGACATGAACAAAAGAGAGGAACACTGTCAGAGCAGCAGTGAAGACAAAATTAGCTGCAGTAAAGAAGTATGAAGATGTAACTGTACGGGGCGCTCTGGACCTGGGCCTCCCTGAGAGGATAGGAGACGCCAGAGGGTCTGCACCTGCCGACGTGGCTTTGCCACACTGGCACTGGGGCGGCCCTACTACTGAGCTGTGCTCCGCCCTCTGGGAGGAACTGGGGAGGAGCCTACCCGGAATGGGAGGAGGACTTCCCCGAATGGGAGGGAGAAACCTAAGGTATATATTCGCTGACCAGGAGGGGCTTGGGGGGATTTTCTTGCTGACCGTCATGTAATAAAGCTGCTCTTACCCACCTCCAGTGTTCTGCCTAGTGATTCTCCCCTCGACCCCCGAGGGGAGCCAGAGACGTCTGAAGACCCTTGGGCGGGGTGAGTAGAGGCGGTGGTCGGGGGTCGCCGCTGACAGCTGGCGCCCGAACGTGGGGCCGAGCAGACCGCCACCCCCTAATCTGCTGGCGGGAGGGGAAGACTAGGCAGCCCTAAGTCCTTGCAGGCTTAGGAAGAATGGGACAAAAGGTGATTAAAGCCCAAATGAGTCCGGAGGATAAAGGTGTACTCGCCTGTCAAATTTATAAGATCTGCCGAGCACAGGGCATTAAGATTCATATCAAAGACTGCCGCTCTTGGGTCGATAAGATTTGGACGGTCAGCCCGTGGGTAGAGCATACAGGAATCGACCCCGTGAGATGGGCTGTTGTGGGTCAGCAGATGGCCTCTTATAACAAAGAGGAACCATCGTTTCTAAAAGATAAAGACTTTGTAATCTATGCGGCAGTCGGGGCGGCGCTTAATCCTCAGCCGCCACCTCTTCTAGAAGAGCACAGCACCCAAGTGGGAGACTCCATCTTAAGATCTGATAGTGAGGAGGAGGAGAGAGAAGGAGCGAAAGCGCCTCCGACTCTCCTGTACCCTTGGGAAGAGATGCGAGCCAGTGACAGACAGTCCTCCAGACTGGGACATTCCACCCCCCCCCACCCCCCCACCCCCCCCCCAGCCTTCGACCTTCAGGAAAGAGGAACCTAAGAAAAGGGTAGTCAGGGAGTCAGTCACAACGGCAACTCGGAAAACACCTAATCGCCCCCAACCGGGGGATGGTGAGAACACAGATCACGAGTTGGAGAAGGCAACCGCCTTTATGGCGCAGATGTCGCTCGGGTCGCCTACGGGGTTTCAATTTCATAGTCGATCGCAATCGATGCCCCGAGAGCCCGTGAGCCTGTGCTTGCTTGTCAGCTGTATAAGCTGTGTAAGACCCATGGGCTTAAGCCCCACATCCGGGACTGTAGAGCATTTGTGGAAAAGATTTGGGAGATTTCTCCTTGGTTAGAACACTCTGGAATAGACAAGGCTAATTGGGATGCGTGGAATAGAAAACCTTTCCTCTTATTCCCCGTTTGTGTTGATAAAAACAGACAAGGACCTGGGAAGCCTTATCATCCACCGGTGCCCTTAAGAAAGAATGTGTCGGTTAAGGAGGACATTATAGAGTATCATGATGAATATATGGAACCAACAAGTTCAAAATTATGTTTGGAAGTAAGTAAAAGAAATCAAGCTATAGGTTTAATTTATGCAGAGGATTTCTGACAATCTCTTCTCAGTTTTTGAATTTTTTTATTGTCTGTATATGTGTTCAGTCTTTACATGTTCTGTGTGCATGTGTTTGTGAGTTATTACGGCCAGCTCCGCTGTGCTGGAATTCAGAATGTTATCTCTTTCCCTCCCCCCCCTCATTCCTTCTCTCTGATGGCTGCAGCATCAGGGAGGAGAATGGGAGAGAGAAAGAGAGGAACTAATCTTATATTATTTAGTTTTTATAACTGCTATATGCAGTTTTATATAAGAAATACAAGGCAATAATATGTGAAGTTTTAAAGGAGCTTTAATCAAAGCCCACTAGGAGTACAACATGGGTATGAAGTTTAAGGAAAGCATAAAAGTTTTGGAATTTATTGGAAAGTTGTAGGTAAAATTTTCTCTCTCTTTCTACTTTCTAACTCTGGCCAAGTTATGAAGGTGGAGAGAAAGACAAGAAGAAATTGGGGAAATTTTTCCCCTCCTATCACAAAGACAGATTGAATAGCATTTTAATTATCTCATACCTCACCTAAGAGAAAAGTTTTTGTGTATGGGATACAAGTTGTTATTTTGGTCATATTTTAAGTGAAACATGTCACTCCTAATTGGATGTTTAAGACAGGTCAGAATTTATTGTATTATTTGGCACTAAGGCAAATTGAGAAAATGCATAAATCTGAAAGACACCTCAAAGATGAATCTAATTCCCAAGTGGAGAGGAGGGGACTGGCGCCACTGGACTTTGTTCCAGAGTCTCCCTCACTTTCACTTGCAGTTTTACAACTTTCTCTTTCAAACATATTTTTAAGGAGTAGACATAGATGTGAAATTTTCTTGATTAAAAATTAGAACCATTATGATTTTTATTTTACTCTGTAACCCAGAAATGGTATTAGAGAAAGCAATTGGTAATCTGAATCTTGTTGAAACTAAAAGATGTTGGAAAAATTGGGTGTAGCCATTTATGCTACTTAAAAATTTTATCAGTCCTACTAACCTTATCTTACAATGTTTTGTAATTGCCATTTAGAAAACCAGGTATTTTCACCTTTACCTGAAGAAGAAATTACAGCTAAAATAATTTGTTTACCATTTATAAAAGTTGTAAGATTCTTAACTAAGTTTTTGAAGTTGCTGTTTTAATGCTAAACCTAATATTGTTAATTGATTACTGTGTATAGAAAGAAAAGAATGGAGTAAAAAATTTATTTAGACTGGTTCTGCCCATTCAGAACAGTCCAGACAGTATATTTGGGGTTTGGCAAGCATGGGATTCATGCCAATTCCTTTTATTTTTAAAACTGCCAAGGCCTCTTTCATGTGGACAAGGTCATCAGTCCCAAGAAAGAAATTTGTTTGGCTTATATAATTCATAAACAATGAATGTGGCTTGCTCTATAGCTGTAATAGATGGAAAAGATTTTTAATAATTGACTTTTATATCAGGACAAGTTTTAAATTTGAGAAGGAAGGATCTTAAATGATATCTCTTATGTATGTGAGTCCTGTTAATCTTCATTACTTATTGCAGCTCCATGGGAAAACAAATAACTCTATTTGGCTTTAAGTTGGGATTAGTGAAGTTTGCTGTTTAAGGTAAAAGCATTTGGGACCATAAATATTTTTGTTTAAGTGTGAATTTGGGTATAGTCGTCTGCATTAAATCAGTATCTGAAAGAATATGCCACAAGTTACTCAGAGGGGCTGTGATCCTACATCCTGTACTGTTATTAGGTGAAATTTGTATCTGGAGAGGAAACACTGAGGGGACAATTCTAGACTCAATCTAGGATGGGATCCTCCTGGTCAGTTTCCTCATTGTGTTCTTTTATAAAGGAATATTTTCCACCTGACTATTCCTGAGTCTGGCTATAATACAGACACTGCATGATTGGAAAATTTCACTCCTTTCTGAATTCAAACAGAGTCAAAGAAGTTTTATCCTATCTTATTTGCTATATCACATGTCAATATTTTTTCCTTTTATAGCAAACTTCTATGATCAATTACAAGTAGTCAGTATAACATGTGAGCCCTTTTGTGTAATCTTACTGGAAAACTTAATATTATTTTTATCTGAAACTGGAACATGTTCAGAAATTTTTTTAAATGACTTAAGACTCACCTTAAGATGTCCCTATTGTTGAAAAGCAGTAATTTTTTGTAATCAGTCTCTTGCTGTTGTCAATGTGAGATTCTATTATGCACTTTTATTAAAACATTTTGTGATATCTAGGAATTCTGGAATACCTAAGAATTTGGTTTGTTATAATACTTTGGGAATTTATATTCCTTAGAACATTTTTATATCAACTAAGTTTTAATAGATTTTAATTTTAAAAGGTTTATTTTGCTTCAAAGTGAAAAGACAACCATCACTTTAAAAGGTTTCACCTAATCTTCTTTAAAAAAAAAAAAAGAAGTTTAGTAGCTCTTAACATTATGATAAAATTTCAACTGTTTTAACAAAGAACAAGGAATATTTTTAGAAGAAATATTTTTCAAAATAAGGCTGAAATCTATTAAAATTTTCACTTTCAAGATAATGTATTGCTACTTAATATATAATGATCTATAAAGCAGGACAGATCTTGTTTTAACAAGCAAAAGTTAATACTAATATGTGAACTTATTAGCAACTTAATTTCCAAAGTTTTTCTTCCAAAGTGAATATAATCAGAAAAAGATAAACAAGCTGATGAAACAACGATGATCATCTATTCAGTTGCGAAATTCAACTTAGAAATCTCTTTTGTTTAAGGTAATACAGCTGTGCTAGTTAACAGTAATAACTTATACACTATCTTGTCTATGGTAGAAATATAAAGGAATATGAAGCAGTCTGAATGATCAGTTCTAGAGATTTGGAAAACTAAATAAAAGCTTGATCAAAATACATAGAAAGCAGATAAGGAGGTTGGAGACAAATGTGAATCATTCAAACCCCTCCTATCCTAGATAGTTACTAAGTATATCAAGAGAGTGTGAGGATGTTTGACAGTATTCTCACACCCACCTCACTTCTAGTTATTTTATTCTTACTCCTTTTTGATTCTTGTTTGTTTAATCTTTGTGCCAGATCTGTGTTTTCTAGGTTTCTTTGTCCAAGACCATCACCTATCACCCTCTGAATCATCAAGTTCCTCGTATTGGTTAACGACACAACCCCTCCAATGTTGGGACCCTGTGAGGCAGGGTCAGCTCTACGTCCAATCTCAGCAGGAAGCAATTTCAGAAGTTGAGACCTTCATCCCTTATCCCAAAATATGTTGGGTCCCATCTGTTTATAGGGGGACAGGGTGTGGTGCTTGAGTGCCTGTACTTGGGCTCCAGTTCTAATATTGAATTTCTTTTTATAAATCATTCATATTTAAGGAATACCATATAACTCTATGAGTCAGGCAATAGTATATAGGAAGAATAAATCTCGACCTGTTCCTTTAAAAATAAAAAGGGTAGGTCCCCTCGGGAACAATTGGTACAGGCTGTATACACATTGAACAACTTAACCTTAGATTATGACAACCCTACTCCTTCACAAGCATTCTTTTCATCTTTGGGCTGTAATGATATCAGAATTATTAGTAAAAGGTAGATTGCACCCCAGCAACGATAGATGTTGTAGAAAGATGTCAGTGAGGTGTGGAGAAGCTGTCAAGTGCACACCTCTTACATTGCTTTGCCCATCATGGTATGCCGAGAAGTATTAAAACAGACAATAGTCCAGCTTATACTAGCAAAGCCATTCAACAGTTCATGGCAGAATTCTCTATATCACATGTTACTAGAATCCCCCATAATCCTACTGGTCACGCTATAGTAGAGTGGGCAAATTGCTCATTGAAAACTTATTTGCAAAAACAAAAAGGGGGAGCTGGACCAGGAGTTGATGACAAATTACAATTGGCTGTTCACACATTGAATTATTTGAAATTTGATGATGACGGCTTATCAGCCTCTATGAAATTTTTAACATCTCCTACAAAGACTGAGTCTATTAAGATCAAGTCAGTTACAGCAAATGCATTGAATACCAAAGCCCATAAGGTGATGTGGCGTGATGAGAATAAACGATGGTTTGGTCCTCATATAGTATTAACTTGGGGAAAAGGATATGTTTGTGTTTTAACAGATGACAACAAAGAAGTGTGGGTTCCAGTGAAACGTATCCGAGTGTTGGAAGATAGCAATCACGATGAAGAAGTCACGGGGCACGATAGAGACAACAAAGAAAGTTACAGAAACTTTGTCGGGCCTTTAGCCATCTACAACATAATGGTGCTCCTGATCTTTCTCGCAATACTCCTACTATGCAACCATGTTGCACCCCTTCTTCAAACATAGGAGATGAACTGCAACTTACCCAACTTTATCTGCAGCTTCAATGCCACTATAAGAAATGCATAATGTCTCAAAGAAATATGAAGAAGAGAGAACAAAGGAAGCTACGGACTTGGTTCATTGGCTTAACAGCCTTGTAAACTTCCAGTGGCTTGCCGCATTTCTAGGACCTATAGCCTTTTTCCCTGCTCTTGTGCCCTTTTTCTTCTTTGCATGTTACAATGTGCTTGTAGTCTGATAAGACGAGCTGTACTTGATACCAAAGCTGAGTTTCGAAACCTTATGTAAAACCCCAAGATCCCCATAACCCCAGAGATAACCCCTGTATAAAACAAAAAGGGGGAGTTGTACGAGGCGCTCTGGACCTGGGCCTCCCTGAGAGGATAGGAGACGCCAGAGGGTCTGCACCTGCCGACGTGGCTTTGCCACACTGGCACTGGGGCGGCCCTACTACTGAGCTGTGCTCCGCCCTCTGGGAGGAACTGGGGAGGAGCCTACCCGGAATGGGAGGAGGACTTCCCCAAATGGGAGGGAGAAACCTAAGGTATATATTCGCTGACCAGGAGGGGCTCGGGGGGATTTTCTTGCTGACCGTCATGTAATAAAGCTGCTCTTACCCACCTTCAGTGTTCTGCCTAGTGATTCTCCCCTCGACCCCCGAGGGGAGCCAGAGACGTCTGAAGACCCTTGGGCGGGGTGAGTAGAGGCGGTGGTCGGGGGTCGCCCCTGACATGTAACAGCCTCAATCAACATGCTCATTTCTAGAATGCTTATAGTTGGCCACCTATCTAGATCGTTTGTGAGATCCTTCCGAATAATTTTATCACCAGCTTATTTCTGCTCTCTCTGTCATTTGTATTTAACTTCTTTTCTTCCCATCTCTCTCCTTTCATCCTTTACCTGCACTCTAAGTACCATCAAGGTTTAGGAGTGGAAGGGATCTTTGATTTTAGATTCATCTTATATGACAGAGAAATAGGAGTTTCTTTTGCCTAGGTTCATATGAAGTCTGGAACATTAAGCAGATGTGAATGTGGTGGGAGATACACAATGTTATAAATTGTCTTCGTTGTGTAGTAAATATTTTAATAATTAGAACTAGAGGTGGATAAGATCTCAGAGGTTATCTAGTTTAAAACTCTACCTAGATTAGCCAATTACCATTTATTAAATACCTACTACATGCCAAGCACATTGCGAAGCGTGAATCCTATTTATAACATCGTTGGTAGGTTTGCATACAGCTGTTCCTTGAATGTCTGTGGTATCAGAACATTCACTAGATGCCCCCCAGAAAAGAAAGAAACCTGTTCCACTTTGGATATAGTTCTAATCATCTGAAAATTTTTATTATGATGAGTTAAATACTACCTTCCTGTAACTTTCACCTATTAATGCTATTGTTTCCTTTTATATCATACAGAATCATCATTAGTTTTCCAAATGACAGTCCTTCAAATTCTTAAAGATATTTTTGTCTATATTTCAAGTATTCTCTTTCCCAATCTAAGCACTACCAGTTCCTTTACCTAATCATTTTAGTGTATAATCTTGTCTCCTCATCATCTTCCTCATATCAATGTTTTCACTACACCAACTTCTATATATTTTCCATGTTTGACAATGTTCTTTCTAAAAAAAAGAGATACCATAAACTAGACACAGTATTCCAGATGAAGTGTAATCATCATTGGTAAAAAAAAGGACTATATAATCTTCATAACTAAGGATAGAAGATACTTCATAGGGCATTTGGTCCAACCGCATCATTTTATAAATGAGAAAATTGAAGCCTAGATGGCAAAGTGGATAGAACACTGGATTTGGAGTTAGAAAGTTCTGAGTTCAAATGCTTTCTTAGATACTTAGTAGTTATATAATGCATGTAAATCACATGACCTCTCTCAATCTTAATTTCGTTATCAGTAAAATGGGGATAGCAAAAGCGTCTGCCTCACATCACACTTACAGAGTAATTGTAAGATCGAATGAAATAAATCTAAATTGCTTTGTAGATATTAAAACACTATGTAAATACTATCTATTATAAGACTCTTCCAAGTCCTATAGGTCAGAGATAGGATTTGATTGCAGGTCATTTAAACTCCAAATCCAGTGATCTTTCTACTGAATCAGGAGTGTCCCATTTCTGACTTGAGTGATTTTTGTTTTTAAATGATTATTTGTATTACTGTTTTTCTAATGTTGAACCATTTTTATTTCCAAATTTTATGTGTGACAAAATTTTGGGCATAGTGTGCTAGAATATTTACTTTCTATTCATTAATGACATTGCTCTTTATTTCTCTTTCTCTGCTTTGTCCTTTCCTGGTTTAGGCAATAGAATAATGATCTCCTAAAATTAATTTGATAATGTGTATTTATTAATTATTAAGATCACAATGCCAGTACATTGGAAGCTATAGCAGGTTGAATTATGTTAGAAATGCTTCAAGGGTGATTCCTATCACAAAACAAATCAATTTTCTCAAATACTAGACTAGTGTGTTTTTGAGAGGTTAATCATTAGTAGGCAGATCATTTGATGATAAATTGGCCATAATAATTGGTAAAATAAATAAAAATAAAAAAAATTTGTCAATCTCTGTCACTGCCCACCATACCCACACAAATGTTTCTGAAGAGAAAGTGTCAGATAAATAGAAATCAAGTCAGAAAATTATTGTTTTAAACCATCAATACACTTTAACTTAGTCACAAAAAATGAAAATGCAGCTAAATGGGAGGATGATCCACAGAACCTCTTTGGAAAGGCAAATAAAGGAGTTGGTTTTGTTATGTTCCCAAAATTAACAAGGAAGACAATAAAAAATTGTTCAAAAATTTTATAACAAATATTATTCATTAATGAATAGAGACACCACAGTTCAGTATGAGCTATGTTTATGTGGGAGGAAAATACATTATATGTTGGCAGGTTGAACCAGAATTGAAAAGGAAAGTAGACTTGATTCTTTTTAAGACGTCCAATGACCACTGACTTCTTTCAAAAGATACATTTTTTCATATATTGCTAAATTATTTTCCTTATGTAAAAAAAAAGTGATGGATATTCTACATCATTGGGGATGTCCACTCTGTCAATGTTATTAGAGGATATGGCCATCACCTAGGTTGGGCAGATAAGAATGGGTTATTTGCTACATCATTAAATGAAACACTCAAATGAATAAAACTAAAGATTCATTTGAGTGATTTAATTAATTCCTTTATGGGTTACTAAATATCATTTTGTGAGATTGGAAAATTTAAAATTTTCACTTCTTCCCTATTTATTGAGTTCTGTTTATTACTTTTTTTAAAAAAATATCTTTTTATAAGGTTACATTTTATTACTTTTATTATTCTTTGCAAATATTACATTTTGCCTATGTCTGTCATTTATATAGTTTTTGCAAAGTTGATATTTTAAACCAAATACATTTCTAAATACTTGTCTCTGTTAAATCTCATCTTGTTAGCTTCTCTTCCTCATTCCAATATGGTTTATTCTTTTTGAATCCATTTTATATCAGATAGTAGTTATATTCCCCATCCTGGGTCATTGAGAAGACTCAAAAAATGTGATTCATGTCTTCAAACCCAGGGCCATTGATAGAGTCCTGAAATACTCTGTTGAAGAATGTTCTCCTAAGTTTTTCATAAATGTGGTTTGTCAACTGCTTATTTTTGTCAAAGGCATTTTTAATTCATTGCATCTCGTTTGTTAATGGCTTTCTTAAATTGTAGCAGCCAGAACTGAACATATTACTCCAGATATCGGTGCAATTTTGTTCTGTCTATTTGAGCATTTTACAATAGCTTTTATATTAGATGATTTTAAATGACTCCATTAATTTATAATTTCACAAGCTTTGGTGGTCATGGATTATTACTAATATTAGATTAGATTCTGTCACTAGGTGGCACCATTAGGTGACTTCATTGTGAACTCTTTACCATGTGATCCTGTAGTACTTTCATCTACTCCAAGAAATGGACAGAATGAGAATGTTGAAAAAAATGGCACAACTCTGGACTATAAGTGGCAATGTCCCCATCATGTTTTAGTTTCCATTTGTGAAGCTGGAAACTCTGAATAATACCTCCTAGTGCCAGGGAAAAGCAACCTTTTAATTATTTACCCGGTGAATTTGTGTTTATTCAGCAATCTTGTGTTAAGGCATCATAATGCTTCACTAGATGGTTATCAATAGCACAGATAAGAATTAATATCTCTGAAACATAGGAATTCAATGGATGCAAAACTCTCAGAAGAACTTTAGAATGAATGATAGCAACAACAAAAATAACACATACACCCATGTGTAAAAGTTTTCTAACCCATTTGCTGATGCATCATTAACATATATCAGGTTCTTTCCCCATCAAAATCTTAGGATATCTCATTTCTTTTTAGCACCTTTACATTTATACATACTTCCCCCTTAGAGAGAATTAAAGATAAAATAAACAATAAAAGAAAAAAAACAGTTAAGTAAAACTAGCTAAAACATCATTCAAGTCCAACAGGATATGCTGGGTTCCACTCCCAGCCCTGTGTCCCTTTGCAAAGAAGGACTGTGGGTCTGGAGCAATGCAACTCTCATATCTTTTCTTAGGAGCAAAGCTTGGTAATTATCATTATGTATTACGTTAATCTTTTTTTTTTACAATGTTCTTGATCAAATAAAACATTTGGCATTTGAAGTACATGGTTAGCCCATCAGACTTGTACTATCTGGTATGAAGTTTGAATGTTTCATAGTCTAGCTCTAGAGGAAATCTCAATGTCCAGCACCTTTTCTATCTAGATAGTCTTCAGTATTTTGCTGAAGAAATTCAAATGTAAGCACTACAGTTTTCTGGTGTGGCATTTGGATAGACTGTCCAGATTTCAGAGGCATAAAATAGTAAGCAGGATAACTATGTAGATCTTCAGTTTGGTATGTAGTCTAATGCCTCTTTAATCTGACACGTTCTTTCAGAGTTTCCCAACTGTTGAGCTAGCTCTTGGAAATAAATGCATCAACTTCATAATCTATGTTGACTGTCCCCATTGATGTGCCTTGTAACACCTAGTATCATACCCTGTTTTCTGGAATCTTTCTAAAATAAATTAGAAGACATAAAGCTAATCCTAGTATGTAGAATTAGATTATTAGAATCTGAAGAATTCCAGTCCTATACAATTGAGAAAAGTAAACATGGAGTAATCTATCTAAAAGGTTAATAAATAAGGCAAAGAGATGATAGAAAGAAAAATTGGAGGATGCAGTCAGGATGGTGCAGTAACAGCATAGAATTTCTAGAGCACTTCCCCCCAAGTTCAATCACATATCTGTAAAAAATTTCTCTAAACAAATTCTGGAGCTGTAGAACCCACAGAATAACGGAGTGAAATAAATCTCCAGCCCAAGACAGACGGGAAGGTCGCTGGGATATGTCTATAATACAATGTTGGGGGCAGGGCATGGTACAGAGTAGGCCACACTAGCACAGGCAAGACCTGAGAAGGCCTGGGGTGGGAGGGGACTGAATCTTAGGCACCTGTGCTATTTCCATACTTCCTGACCCCAAAATGCTGAAGACAAATTGGAAGATCAGTAAAAAAATCCTGTAAGACCTATACAGAAGAGTGGAATGGTCAGGTCCTGGCCTCAGGGATGCAGAGGGAGAAGGGAGCAGAGGAACCTGAAGCAGGCACAGCAGCAGCAGGGCCAGCAGCAGCAACTGTTTCTGGAGCTCTATGCCCACAGATTGTGGGGCATTGAATGGCTAACTATATACTCCCCCAACCTCATTGGAAGCAGAGATCTACCTTGAGAAAAAACTCAAAAGTCAAGTAAATGCCTGGAGAAATGAGCAAACACTGGAAAAAAAAAACAGATTATAGAATCTTACTTTGATAACAAGGAAGATCAAAACATGCAAACAGAAGACAACAAAGTCAGAGATCCTCCATCCAAAGAATCCAAGAAAAATATGAGTTGGTCTTAGGCCATGGAAAAGCTCAAAAAGGATTTTGAAATTCAAGTAAGAGAAGTAGAGCAAAAACTAGGAACAGAAATGAGAGTTATGCAAAAAAAAATTATGAAAAACGAGTCAACTCCCTGATAAAAGAAATCCAAAAAATGCTGAAGAAGATAGCATTTTAAAAAATAGACTAATCTGGTGGGGGAGAAGCCAAGATGGCAGAGTAGAAACATACACATATGCGACCTCCTAACCCACAGCCCATAAAATACCTGTAAAGAAGAACTCCCAATAAATTCTGGAGCAGCAGAAGCCACAGAACATTGGAGTGAAGGAGATTTCTGTTCCAGAGAGACCTGAAAAACCGATTGGAAAGGTCTGTTGCATACTGGACCTGGAGCAGAGCCCAGCTCTGCCTTGGCTGTGCAGCACCAAGAGAAGCAGATCCGAGCAGGCTTCAGGGACAGAATCTCCAGCAGCTGCGCAAGTCCCTCCACCCACAGGCTCCAAAGGTCAGTGAAAGGGTTTTTTTGGCTGGCCAAGAGGGGAGTGGGGAGTCCCCATAACTCAGGCCCCCT
Source organism: Notamacropus eugenii (assembly GCF_028372415.1). Taxonomy (NCBI): domain Eukaryota; kingdom Metazoa; phylum Chordata; class Mammalia; order Diprotodontia; family Macropodidae; genus Notamacropus; species Notamacropus eugenii. The sequence goes on along the minus strand of NC_092875.1, from coordinate 133,374,648 downwards.
CGGGAAGCAACAGTGGAGGCAGTAGCAGAGAGGGGCTCTCAAAGTAGGCAGGAGCTCAGACCCATTGTTGAAGGTCTCCACATAAATATCCTAAGGAAACTGAGCCCCGTGTGGTGGCCCTGCCCCCACCTGAGCACCTGAACTTGATCTCACACTGCATAGTAGCCATGCGCCACCAAGCCTTAAGGCTGGGAAGCAACATTTGAATCTCAGAGCCCAAGCACTGGCTGGGCGGACTGGAGGTGAGGTGGTGTGGAGAGGAAACTCAGAAATCAAGTAACTGGCTAGAAAAATGCCCAGAAAAGGGGAAAAAAAATAAGACTATAGAAGGTTACTTTCTGGGTGAAAAGGTATCTCCTCCCATCCTTTCTGATGAGGAAGAACAATGCGTACCATCATGGAAAGACATAGAAGTCAAGGCTTCTGTATCCCAAACATCCAAAATAAATATTCCATGGGCTCAGGCCATGGAAGAGCTCAAAAAGGATTTTGAAAATCAAGTTAGGAAGGTGGAGGAAAAACTGCGAAGACAAATGAGAGAGATGCAAGAAAAGCATGAAAAGGTGGTCAACACCTTGATAAAGGAGACCCAAAAAAAAGCTGAAGAAAATAACACCTTGAAAAATAAGCTAACTCAATTGGCAAAAGAGTTTCAAAAAGTCAATGAGAAGAAAGCTTTAAAAAGCAGAATTAGCCAAATGGAAAAGGAGGTTCAAAAGCTCACTGAAGAAAATAGTTCTTTCAAAATTAGAATGGAACAGATGGAGGCCAATGACTTTATGAGAAACCAAGAAATCACAAAATAAAACCAAAAGAATGAAAAAAATGGAAGATAATGTGAAATATCTCATTGGAAAAGCAACTGACCTGGAATGTAGATCCAGGAGAGACAATTTAAAAATTGTGAGACTGCCTGAGAGCCATGATAAGAAAAAAGAGTCTAGACATGATCTTTCATGAAATTATCAAGGAAAACTGCCCTGAGATTCTAGAACCAGAGGGCAAAATAAGTATTCAAGGAATCCACTGATCACCACCTGAAAGAGATCCAAAGAGAGAAACTCCTAGGAACATTGTGGCCAAATTCCAGAGTTCCCAAGTCAAGGAGAAAATATTGCAAGCAGCTAGAAAGAAACAATTTAAGTACTGTGGAAATACAATCAGGATAACACAAGATCTAGCAACTTCTCCATTAAGGGATTGAAGGGCATGGAATAGGATATTCCAGAAGTCAAAGGAACTAGGATTAAAACCAAGAATAACCTACCCAGCAAAACTGAGTATAATACTTCAGGGGAAAAATTGGTCTTTCAATGAAATAGAGGATTTTCAAGCATTCTTGATGAAAAGAAAAGAGCTGAAAAGAAATTTGACTTTCAAACACAAGAATGAAGAGAAGCATGAAAAGGTAAACAGCAAAGAAAAGTCATAAAGGACTTACTAACGTTGAACTGTTTACATTCCTACATGGAAAGACGGTATTTGTAACTCTTGAAACTTTTCAGTATCTGGGTAGTTGGTGGGATTACACACACACACACACACACACACACAGCACAGAGTGAATTGAATAGGATGGGATCATATCTTAAAAAAATGAAATTAAGTGGTGAGAGAGAAATATATTGGGAGGAGAGAGGGAGAAATGGAATGGGGCAAATTATCTCTCATAAAAGAGGCAAGCAAAAGACTTTTTAGTGGAGGGATAAAGAGGGGAGGTGAGAGAAAAACATGAAGTTTACTCTCATCATATTCTACTAAGGGAAGGAATAAAATGCACACTCATTTTAGTATGGAAACTTATCTTACAATACAGGAAAGTGGGGGATGCTGGGGATGGAAGCTCAATTCCAGGTGGACAGTCTCAAGCGGGTAAAGGTGGGAACTTCTAAATCTTAGAGTTCTCACGAGACCCCCCCAGCAAATGACTGGGAATCGAGGTGAACCGAGCTATCGCGTGTATTTCTGCCTCTTCCCGTGAGAAACATGATGGGAGAGAGCTCTCCCCACCCTCGAGATTGTCCCGGATCTGGGCACACTATTGCTATCTAACAGCACGGTATTCAGATGCAAACTATGCTGCTGGAGAGTTTAAGTAGGATCAGGAAAGCCTGAAAGCTCTCTTGGGCGGAGGGGCGCGGAGCGGACAGGACAACAAGGCTCCGCTTTTCCTCTCTCCTCTCTCCCCTCCCCCTCTCTCCCCACTTACACTTCTATTTCCAATCTCTTATTGTAAGATCTTTGCCTCCTTGGGAGATTCTTCGCTCCCTCCTAAGGAAGAATTCCCTTGCACTTGTAACTAGACCCTGAAATAAAGCTCAACCCTTGTTCGACTCTGGAACGTCCTTTCTCTCATACGAGCATCCGGTTTGGCCAACCGAAGACCTCCGATAGAGGTAAGGGAAGACTCGGGTAGCCCTCAGGCCTCTAGGCCTGGCAGGGGGAGAAGGGGATAAGCAGAATGGGGGGAAGATGGAAGGGAGAGCAATGGGAGGAGGGAGCAATTTGAAGTCAACACTCTTGGGGAGGGCAAGGATCAAAAGAGAGAATAGAAGCAATGGGGGGTAGGATAGGATGGAGGGAAATATAGTTAGTCTTACACAGCACGACTATCATGGAAGTCATTTGCAAAACTACACAGATATGGCCTATATTGAATTGCTTGCCTTCCCAAGGGGAATGGGTGGGGAGGGAGCGATGAAGGCAAGTTGGAACTCAAAGTTTTAGGAACAACTGTCAAATACTGTTCTTGCTACGAGGAAATAAGAAATACAGATAATGGGTGTAGAATGTTATCTGGCCCTACAGGACAAAAGAGAAGATGGGGACAAGGGAAGGGAGGGATGATAGAAGAGAGGGAAGATTGGTGATAGGGGCAATTAGAATGCCAGTGTTTTGGGGTAGGGGGAGGGGAGAAATGGGGAGAAAATTTGGAACCCAAAATTTTGTGAAAATGAATGTTAAAAGTTAAATAAATAAAACAAAATAAAAAATAGACTAATCCAAATGGCAAAAGACATCCAAAAAACTAATGAAGAGAATGCACTGAAAAGCATAATTGATCAGATGGAAAAAGAAGTTCAAAAGCATACTGAAGAAAATGATTCCTTAAAGATTAGAACAGAGCAGATGGAAGCTAATGACTTTATGAAAAATCAGGAAATTATAAAACAAAACCAAAGGAATGAAAAAAAATAGCAGACATTGTGAAACATCTCATGGGAAAGACAATTGACCTGGAAAATAGATCCAGGAGAGAGAATTTAAAAATTATGGGACTACCTGAAAGTCACGATCAAAAAAATAGACTAGACATCATCTTTCAAGAAATTATAAAGGAAAAGTGCCCTGATATTCTAGAACCAGAAGGTAAAGTAAATATTGAAAGAACCCCTCAATTGCCTCCTGAAAGTGATTCCAAAAGGAAGACTCCTGGGAATGTTGCAGCCAAATTCCAGAGTTCCCAGGTTAAGGGAAAATTATTGCAAAAAGCCAGAAACAAACAACTCAGGTATTGTGGAAACAACAATCAGGATGACACAAGATCTAGCAGCTTCTACATTAAGGGATCATAGGCCTTGCAATATGATATGCCAGACGTCAAAGGAGTTAAGATTAAAACCAAGAACCACCTACCCAGTAAAGCTGACTATCATACTTCAGGGGAAAAATGGTCATTCAATGCAATAGAAGACTGTGAAGCATTCTTGATGGAAAGGACAGAACTGAAAGGAAAATTTGATTTCAGACATAGGAATCAAGAGAAGTAGGAAAAGGTAAACAGGAAAGAGAAATCATAAGGGATTCACTGAAGTTGAACTCTATACATAGAAAGATCATATTTATTAACTCTTGAGACTTTTCTTACTATTTGAGGAGTTGGAGGGTTTATATCCATATAGACAGAGGGAACAGCGTAAGTTGAATAGGAAGGAATGGTATCTAAAAAAAATAAAACTAAAAGATGAGAAAGGAGTATATTGGGAGGAGAAAGGGAGAAATAGAATGGGGCAAATTATTTCTCATGTAAAAGAGGCAAGAAAAAGCTTTTTCAGTGGAGGGGAAGAGGAGGGATGTGAGTGAGAAAAAATGAACCTTATTCTCATCATATTTGCCTTATTGATGGAATAACATGCACACTCAATTTGCTATGAAAATCTATCTTACATTACAGAAATGTAGGAGGAAGGGGATAAGTGGAGTGTGGGGAGGGATGAAAAAAGGGGGGTCAAATGGGAGGAGGCAATAATTAGAAGTAAACACTTTTAAGGACGGATAGGATCAAAAGAGAAAATAGAATAAGTGTGAGACTGGATAGGATGGAGGGTAATATAGTTAGTCTTTCACAACATGACTTTTATGGAAGTCTTTTGCATAACTGCACATGTATAACATATATTGAATTTCTTGTCTTCTCTGTGAGGATGAGTAGGAAAGAAGCAAGGGAAAGAAGTTGGGACTCAAAGTTTAAATAAAAATGTTAAATATTATTTTTAGATGCAACTGTGAAATAAGACATACAGGCAATGGGGTATAGAAATCTATCTTGCCCTACAAGAAAATAAAGGGGATGGGGATAAGAGAAGGGAGGGGTGTGATATAAGGGAGGGCAGATTGGGGGAAGGGTTAATCAGAATGCGCACTGTCTTGGGGTGAGTGGAGGAGAGAGATGGGGAAAAATTTTAAAGTCAAAATCTTTTGGAAATGAATATTGAAAACGAAAAATAAATTAAAAAAAGAAAAATTGGCATAAGGTGGCAACTGGGTTCTTATAATATTTCAAAATTTCTTTGTCTTTGATGTCTCTATTTTGATGTTCTGTTGAAAACGTTATGTCCTTTAAAATACATCAATTATGCATCCATCTTTTCAGCTAATTGTAGCAATTTTTGCTGTTATCGTTTTTGATAAGACAGAAATGATAATGAACTATTCCAGAATTTTATTTGTCTTCACGGTTTTAACCTCTCATCCTCATTTTTTCTGGCATTCCCTTAATTACTGTTTCTCAGTTCAATTAAATGAAATTATTTGTGTCCTTTTATTTAGTTTTCTCACAGTTATACAAGGCAAAGAACTTAACTTTAATTAACATTCAAATGTAGCATATGCGTATCTGACAGTAACATTTGGAATATAATTCTTTCTTGGATTATTTTTTTTTTACTATGAGAACACAGTTTGTAATTGGTGTTACCAAATGAAAATAGTTCCTAGTTTATTTATATTCATCATGGGAAAAAAAAACCTAGCAGAAAATGCAAAAAAAAAAAATATTCTAAAATCAGAGCAAGTTGAATCTATATGAAACACATTAAGAATCCCTTCAGGTACTTAATTGTATTATCTTGTTGATGGGCAGGATTTGAGAGTTGGATTCATGTGGTAATGTCAACAATTTTATTCTCAGTTTCTCCAGTTGAATTATGAGTAAAGTGCTAAATTATTTTACTAGCCCTAAAATATTTGAACTTTATGCCTGATTAGGGATAGACAAAAAAAAATTCCCTTCGTATTACTCATGAAAACCTTCCAAGAATATCTCATGTTAGTTTTCTTGACTTCAGCAAAACCACTTTACTATGGATTCAAGGATTCATTAAAACAAAAAAAAGAAAAGAAAAGAAAATATTTACTCAGGAACTTCCAAAAGAGTCTCTTGCCAAGGGGACTTCTGGGAGCCAGGGTGGTAGAGTAAACAGTAAATTGCCATAACTTACCCATGTTTACTTCCAAACAGCCATAATATTGTGTCCCCAAATGGATCATGGAACAACAGAACTAGCAAAAAGGCAATAAACTTGGGTGATTGGAAGGAAAGTTTCACTCTGGTAAAAGGGGAGCAAAATTCACAACCAGAAGCCATCAGCAAGCCCCTCCTCAGCAAATGAGCAGGAGATCCTGATCCTTAGTGTGGTGGAACAGGCAAATTCTAATACCAGGACCCTCCACAGGCCTCAGCATAACCAGGGTAATGGGTAGCCTCTAGCAGTCTGACCACCACCAAACAGGCAGCTTCCACTGGTGATACTTCCACGTGTCTCAGTGTAGCCCTAAGCAAAGGCAGAAATACACCAACAGTCACAAATGCCAGATACCAGTACTAAAATCTTGGTTCAGCACCTGACAAGCTGCCAGACCATTATAGCCTCAAGCAGCATCTGCCAGACCCTAACCCACCCACTCAGCATAGCACCAGACACATGGGTTCCCTATGGGGCTCAGGACAACATCATGGTAGCACAAGGTAAATAGTCAAAGCCAGCCAACAGTGGCACAACAAACCTGAGACAGTGCAGAGCTCAAATTTAAAAGAAAGGAAAAATGACAAAAAATTGAGAAAAAAACAACAGACAAAGAATCTGACCTTAGAAAGTTATTATGTTAATAAGGAAGATCAAGACACAAATTCAGAAGAAGACAGCAGTGTCAAAATACCTATGGGCAAAGCCACAAGGGAAAGCAGGAAGCAGTGTCAAGCTCAGAAAGAGCTCAAAGAAGTGCTCATAAAGGACATTAAGCATCATATAAAGAGGTAGAAGAAAAAATGGAAAAAGAAATGAGAGTGATGCAAGAAAATTATGAAAAAAAGGAGTCAACAGCTTCAAAAGGAGATTTGGTCAAATTGAAAAAGAAGTGCAAAAGCTAGTTGGGTAAAACAACCCTTTTATAATTGAAATTGAGCAAGTGGAAGTCAATGACTCGGTTTTTCCAAGATTTTTTTAAAAAAGTTATTTATTTTCTGTTTTCACCATTCACTTTCACAAAATTTTGGATTTCAAATTTTCTCCCCATCTTTTCCTTCTTCCCACCCCAGGACAGCATGTATTCTGATTGCCTTTTCTTCCAATCTGCCCTTTCTTCTATCACCCCCCCATCCCCTTCCCTTTTATTTTCCTGTAGGGCAAGGTAGATTCTTATACCTCATTGTCTATGTATCTTATTTCCTGGTTGTATGAAAAAAAATTTAAATTCATTTTTACAGCTTTGAATTCCACATTAACTCCCTCCCCTTCTTCTCATCGACCCTTCCTGAAAAGGCAAGCAATTTGATAAAGGTTATACATCTGTAATAATGCAAAACACTTGCATAACAGTCATGTTGTGAAAGATTAACCCCCTTTACCCTGTCCCACCCTCTGTTTATTCTATTCTCTCCTTTGACCTGTCCCTCTACTAAAGTGTTTGCTTCTGATTGCCCCTTCCCCCAATCTGCTGTCCCTTCTATTATGCCCCTTCTTTTATCCACTTCCCACCTGCTTTCCTGTAGGGTAAGATAAAATTCCATACTAAATTGAGTGTGTATGTTATTCTTTCCTTAAGCCAAATCTGATGAGAAAAATGTTCACTCATTCCCACTCCCATCTCCCCTATTACTCTCCGCTGTTAAAATTTTTTCTTGCTTCTTTTATGTGAGGTAATTTACCCTGTTCTGTAGCTTCCTTTTCCCTTCTTCCAATACATTTCTCTCTCTCCCCTTAAAGTTATTTTTAGATATCATCCCCTTTTATTCACCTCACCTTGTGCCCTCTATGTACACACACACACACACACACACACACACACATACACACACACACCAGTGTGGGTCATACTAGCACAGACTCATATTAAGCAAGCCTCAGAACACTGAATCACCAGCAGCTGTGGTGGTTTCCAGATTTCTCAACCCCAAAATGACAAGAATAACTTGAAAGGTCACTAGGAAAATTCTGTGGGATCTATGTGAGAGAAAAGCATGGTCTGGCCAAATGTGATGAAAGGAAGACTCCCTTATTCCTGCTCATCTTCCTCTTCTTCCCCTCCCTTTAAAAACTCTTTCTTGCTTCTTTTATGTGAGATGATTTACTACCTTCCACCTCTCCCTTTCTCTTTCTCCTAGTACATTCCTCTCAACATTTAGTTTTTTTTAGATATCATTCCTTCATATCTAGCTCATCCTGTGCCTTCTCTTCCTCTTTCTCTCTTTCTCTCTCACTCTCATACACACACACGTATGTATATACATGTGTATATATATGTATATATGTTTATATACACATACACACACATACACACCCACCTAGACACACCCCCACCCCCACACACAAATATTCCCTTCAACTATCCTAATACCGAGAAAGGCCTCATGAATTACAAATATGTTTCCATGTAGGCATTTAAACAGTTCAATTTTAATAAGTTCCTTATAGGTTCTCTTTCCTGTTTACCTTTTCATGTTTGTCTTGATTCTTGTATCTGAAAGTCAAATTTTCTTTTCAGCTCTGGCCTTTTCAAGAAGAATGCTTACAAGTCCTCTATTTCATTGAAGTTCCATTTTTTCCTCTTCAAGTATGAAATTCAATTTTACTGGGTAGGTGATTCTCAGTTTTAAACCTATCACCTGTGACTTCTAGAATATCATATTCCAAGCCCTCCAGTCCCTTAGTGTAGAAACTGTTAAATCTTCTGTTATCTTGGTTGTCTTTCCACAATACTTGAACTGCTTCTTTCTGACTACTTGTATTTTCTCCTTGATCTGGGAACTCTGGAATTTGGTGGTGATACTCCTAGGAATTTTACTTTTGGGATCTCTTTCAGGAGGTGATTGGTGGATTTTTTCCATTTCTATTTTACCCTCTGCTTCTAGACTTTCAAGGAAGTTTTCTTTGATAATTTCTTGAAAGTTGATGTATAGGCTCTTTTTTTGGTCACAGATTTCAGGTAGTCCAATAATTTTTACATTCTCTCTCCTGGATCTATTTTCCACATCAGTTTTTTTTTCCAGTGAGATATTTCACATTGCCTTGTATTTTTTCATTCTGTGGGTTTTGTTTTATAATTTCTTGATTTCTCATAGTGTCATTGGCTTCCATATGCTCCATTCTAATTTTGAAGGAATTATTTTCTTCAGTGACCTTTTGCACTTCTTTTTCCATTTAACCTACTCTGCTTTTTAAGGCATTCTTCCCCTCATTGGCTTTTTGAACCTCCTTTGCCATTTGGGTTGGTCTAATTTTAAAGCTGTTATTTTCTTCAGCATTTTGAGGGGTTTCCTTTAGCTAGTTGTTGACTCATTTTTTCATGAGTTTTTCACATCACTCCCATTTCTCTTCCTAATTTTTCCTCTTCTTCTTTTACTTGAATTTCAAAATCCCTTTTGAGCTATTCCATGACCTGATACCAATTCATGTTTTTCTTGGAGGCTTTGGATGCAGGAGCTTTGGCTTTGTTCTCTTCTTGTATGTGTTGATCTTCCTCATCACCAATGACATAAGAAAGCACCTCTTCACTGAGAAAATATCAGTCTATAGCATCTTTCTTTTCCCCATGTTCGCTCCCTTTCCCAGTTAATTACTTGACTTTTGAGTTCTGGGTTAAGGATAGGGCTCCAGAAGAAGCCTCTGTTTCAGCAGTGGCTGCCATTATCTTGAGGCTGGAGCAAAGAGTCTCAGGTGGGGTTAGGGCTGGAGTCAGACCATGCTGCCCTTTCAGTCAGGTGAGAGACCTTTCCCACTGACCTTTGATTCTGTCTTTGGCATTTGTGGGTTGAGAGGACTGAAAACATCACCAACCACCAGACATTCAATCCCCTAAGGCCAGTTCTAGCTCCTTCCATGTGGGCACAGTCCTCCCCGAGTTGTATTCTGCTCCCAGCTTTGTGTGATAGACTCTTTGGGTTGATCTGCTAGATTGTCTTGGGCTGGAAATTTGCTTCTCTCTGTTCCTTTGTGGCTTTTGCTGCTCTAGAATTTTTTAGTGTCATTTTTTACAGATTTTTTGAGGAGTTTGGGGGGAGAGGTATAGCATGTCCATACTTCTGTGCTGCCATCTTGGCTCCACCCAATGAGTCTTTGAGACATCAAAAATCAAGCAAATAAATTGAACAGAATGGAAAGATAGAAGAAAATATAAAATACTATATTGGGAAAATAACTGACCTAGAAAAAACAGATTGGGGACAGACAAGGTCCAAACCATAAGACTACCAGAAACCTATAATTAATTTGAGGGCCAGGGCTGCAACTTTCAAGAAAATATCAAGGAAAATTATCCTGATATCCTGGAAACAGAGGGCAAAATAGACATTGAAAGAACCCACCTATGACCTCAGGCAAGAAATCCCAAAATTGGCTATTATGGCAGAGTAAAAGCAAGGACTTACTTGAGCTCTCCCCCAAACTCCTACCAATACCTGGAAAAAAAAATGACTCTAAACAAATTCTAGAGAAGAAGAACCTATAAGAGACCTACAAAATTTCCAGCCAAAAACAACTTGAAAAATTGATGCAAAAGATCTACTACACTGGGCTAGGAGAGCAGCACAGTCTAGTGCAAAATGCACACACTGAGTCCCAGGAAACCTGGAGCAGGTTTCAAGGGAGTGAATCACTGATAGATACAGTGACTTCCAGACTTTCTCAATCCATAAATGCCAAATAAATATCAGAAGGTCAGTAAGAAAGGTCTGTCAGACCTGAGTGAGAGAGGAGCATGGCCCAGCCCCAGTTCTTAGGTGGTTGGGGCAGTGCCAACAGAAGCTGCCTCTTGAGCTCTTAGACCACAGACAGAGGGGGATTGAGTGGCTGATCAGAGGGGTACTGCAGGGATATCGTTGCTAGTGCTAAGTCAGGATTGTCTTGCTTTGCCCTTGCTTGGATCTAGGTCACAGTCCTAGCGCAAAAAGGAGTAATGGTGTGGCAATTGTGTTGCCAACTGCAGAGGGAATCCTCCTCACAGTTTCAAGGCAGAAAAGAGTACTTGTGGTCACTCACAGACCAGAGTACAGACCAGGAGAGGAGTAAACACTTCTCCTTTGATCATATCACCTTGGAAAATCTGAAAACTTATGGGGTCCTAGAAGTGTCTCTGAAAGTAGTTGCACAAAACCCATGAAGATTGGGACAGTCCATCCTCCACACTGGAAACAGAGTACTACCTTAACAGAATTAAAAACTCAAGTAATTGGCTGGGAAATTTAGAAAACAATGAAAAAAAAAGCTAAGACTACAGAATCTTTGGTGACAAAGAAGGTGAAAATATACAACCAGAAGAACACAACAATGTCAAAGCTTCTACATCCAAAGATTCCAAGAAAATTATTAATACTCACAGGCTGGTGTAATGGCAATTTAAATGGAAAGGTCTTTCCCATTCGTTAATTAGCTCATGTGACCTTCCTGAGTCACATGGAAGCCTATGGTAGGAGGAGTTTGCTGAGCAGGTGCAAAAGGAACGGTGGGACAGGAAGAGGTAGAGCTACAGCAGAGCTGAGAGGAAATTGGTCAGAGTCTAGTCAGAGCTAAGAAGAATGCAGGCAAATAGGTAACTGGCAAGTGTGAATGAAAGGGCTTGTTTGTGATTCTCTTCAAGTGGGCCTGCTTATGATTTGTTTAATGGAGCTGGTTTGTGGGAAGCCTAGCAGAGGAAAGGCTTGGGAATGGTATTGTTTTCTGCATTGTTATTGGGTATAGATTTTTATTACTATGATGGATCAAGTAAATGAAAATCAAGTAAGAGAAGTAGAGGAAAGCAGAAGTAGAGGAAAAGTCGGGAAGAGAAGTGATATTGAATCAAGAAAATCATGAAAATGAGTCAACAACTTACTAAAAGAGACTCAAGAATATATTGAAGAAAAAAAAACACGTTAAAAAATAGACTAACCCAAACAGCAAACGAGGTTCAAAGAGCTAAAGAAGAGAAGCATGCCTTCAAAACAGAACTGGCCAAATGGAAAAGGAATTCCAAAAGCTCACTGAAGAAAATAATTCCTTAAAATTTGGAATAGAACAAATGGAAGGTAAAGACATTATGAGAAATCAAGAAATTATAAAACAAAGCCAAAAGAAAGAAAACAAAAAAGACAATGTGAAGTATCTCATTTGAAAAACAACTGACCTGGAAAATAGATATTTAAAAAATTATTGACTATATGAGTGCCACCATCAAAAAATAACTTGGACATCATATTTCAAGTAATTATCAAGGAACATTGTCTTGATATTCTAGAACCAAAGGGTAAAATAGAAATTGAAACAATCCAGCAGTCACCTCCTGAAAGATATCCCAAAAGGGATACTCATAGGAATATTGTTGCCAAATTCCAGAGTTCCCAGGTCAAGGAGAAAATATTGCAAGCAGCCAGAAAGAAATAATTCAAGTATTGTGGAAAATAATTAAGATAACACAAGATTTAGTAGCTTCTACATTAAGGGATTTGAGGGCTTGGGGTATGATATTCCAGAGGTCAAGAGCTAGGATTAAAACCAAAAATCATCTACCCAGGAAAACTGAGTATAATATTTCAGGAGAACAAAAATGGGCATGCAATGAAATTCAATAATTCTTGATGAAAAAACCAGAGCTGAGTAGAAAATATTTTTTTTCAAATATGACTCAAGAGAAGCATGAAAAGGTAAACAGGAAAGGAAAATCATAAGGGACTTATTAAATTTGAACTTCTTACATTCCTAGATGAAAAGATATTTGTAACACATGACACATTTCTTATCATTAGGATAGTTAGAGGCAATATCTATCTATCTATTTCTACTTATCTATCTATATGATATATATGTGTATATGATTAATTATATATTATAATTATATATATTATATTATATATTATTATAATTATATATACATTATATATAATTATAATAACATATAATATAACATTATATTATATATTATTATAATATTATATATATATCGAGAGAGAGAGAGAGTGAGACAGAGAGAGAGACAGAGAGAGAGAGAGTACAGGGTGAGTTGAATATAAAGGGATGATATTAAGGGGTGATAGAGAAATATACTGGAAGAAAGAGAAAGGGAAAGGTAGAATGGGACAAATTATCTCATATAAAGGAGGCAAAGAAAAGCTTTCACAATGGAGGGGAAGAGGAGGGAGGTGAGAGGGAATGAGTGGAACTTACTCTCGTTGGATTTGGCTTAAGAAGGGAATAACATAAACACTCAACTGATTATGAAAATCTATGTTACCTTAATGAAAAGTGTGTGTGTGGGAAGTGATAAGAGTGGGCCAGATGATAGAAAGGAAGGCAGATTGGGGTAGAAGGTTATCAGAAGTAAACAATATTTCAGGAGGAACAGGGTCAAAAGAGAGAATAGAATAAATATTGGGACAGGATAGGATGGAGGGGAATATAGTTAATCTTTCACAACATGACACTTATGGAACAGTTTTTTTATGTCTACTAACATAACTATATTGAATTGCTTCCCTTCTCAATGAGGGTGCGTGGAGAGAGAGGAACGGAGAGAATTTAGAACTCACAATTTTAAAAATTAATGATAAAAATTGTTTTTACATATAACTGGGAAATAAGATATGCAGCCAAAGGGTTATAGAAATCTATCTTGCCCTATAGGACAACAAAATGGATGGGAATAAGAGAAATGGGGATGAGTGATTGAAGGGATGGCAGATTGGGGAAAAGAGCAGTCAGAATGCATCCCTCTTTGGGTGGGAGAGGAAAGAGATAGGGAGAAAGTTTAGAACTCAAAATCTTGTGGAAATAAATATTGAAAAGAAAAGAAAAACTCAATAATTAATCAATTTTTCTTACATCTGCGAATGAATCAAAAATGAAGTAATCCCAAAATAATATTTAAAAATCTAAGGAATATTATAGTCAAATTTCAGAACTATCCAGTTAATGAAAAAACAAGAACAACATTACAAGTACCTAAAAAGAAACAATTCAAATTTCGGGGAGCCACAATCAAGATTATATAGGAATTAGTTGCTGCAACATTAAAGATGATGGGTCATAGAACATGATATTCTGGAAAGTAAAGGAACTAGGACTACAACTAAGTATTAGCTACCTGGCAAAATTAAGCATAGTACTTCAAGGGAAAAAAGCTCATTCAATGAAAGAAAAGGATTTCTAGCTTTCATAAGGAAAAGACCAGAATTAAAGAAAAAAATTGATCTCCAGTATCAAGATCCAAGAGAAGCCTAAAGAGGTAAAATGGGAAAAGGAATCTTTGAATTGGAGCTAAACTGTTTCCATGACTACATGGAAAGATGATCCTGATAATTCTTATAAATTGTACCACTAAGAGTACAGCTAGAAGGAACATACAGAGAGAGAGAAAGAGAGAGAGAGAGAGAGAGAGAGAGAGAGAGAGAGAGAGAGAGAGAGAGAGAGAGAGAGTATGAGTATAAGGTGAATTTGAGCGAATAACATAAAAACAATTAAGGGATGAGAAACGGGAGTATACTGGGTGCAGAAGGAAGGGGGAGCTAGGATGGGGTATATTATTTCCCGTGAAGTAGTGCAAAAAACCCATTACAATGGAGGGAAAAATGGGAGAGTGAACTATGGGCACTTCTTGAACCTTACTCTCATCAGTACTAACTCAAAAAGAGAAAAATATACACTATTGTTTGAATATAGAAATATGTCTTCCTTGACAGGAAAGTAGGAAGGGAGCAAGTTAAGTAAACTGTGAGGCACTGACAAAGAGAGGGCAGACTAGGAGAGGAGATAGACAGAAGCAAAACTCTGTTGAGGAGGACAACAGGGGGAAAAATAAGATGGAGGGAAATACACGTTTAGTAATCATAGCTGTGAATGGGAATTGGAAGATGTATCCCATAAAATGAAAGTGCATAGCAGAGTGGTTCATAAATCAGAATCATCCTTATTTCTCAAATGCATAGAGAACTGAGTCAAATTTATAAGAATACAAGACATTCCCCAATTGATAAATGGTGAAAAGATATGAGCATGCAGTTTTTGGTAAAGAATCAAAGATATCTATAGGCATATCAAGAAGTATTCTAAATCACTTTTTATTAGAGAAGGGCAAATTCAAACAACTTTGAGTTACTACCTCACATCTATCAGATTAGCTAATATGCTAAAATAAGGTAAATGATAAATGTTGGATGTGGGAGAATTGGGATACTAATGCACTGTTTGTGGAGTTGTGAACTAATCCAACCATTCTGGAAAGCAATTTGGAACTATGCCCAAAGGACAACCAAACAGTGCATACCTTTTGATTCAGCAATACCACTAATAGTTCTGTATCCCAGAGATAAAAAAGCTCTTTTCCTGGTGGTAAAATATTGGAAATTGAGGGGATGCTCATCAATTGGGGAGTGGCTAAATAATCTTGTATATGAATGTAATGGAATACTATGAATGTGCTAGAATACTGATGAACAGGCAGATTTCAGAAAACCCTGAATGACTTTTGTGAACTAATGCAAAGTGAAATGAGCAGATATCAGCAAGATTGTGTGGTCATCAATTATGAATTACTCAGTTCTTCTCGGTCACACAATGATCCAAGACAAGTATAAAGGACTGAGGAAGAACAATGCTATTATTCACATTCAGATAAAGAACTGATGGGCTCTGAATATTGAACAAAGCATTAATTTTTCATTTATTTTATTCTTTTTTCATGTTTTCCCCCTTTTGATCTGTTTCTTCTTTCACAGCTGTGACTAACATGGAAATAAAATTGCCTACCATCTTCAGGAGAGGTGATGAGAGGGAGAAAAATTTGAAACTCAAACTCTTGTAAAAATGAATGCTAAAAATTGTCTTGATACGCAGTTGAGGAAAAAAATAAGATACTATTTTTAAAAGTCTCTCTTGCCAAACAACCCATTCTGGCATTTTTATCATGTAGTTCTCATAGTTTCTCTAAAAAAAATATTAAGCCATTAAATATTAGGATAGCATTATCTAAAATAAAGTGCCAAGAAAGACAGAGATAACTCTCTTCTCCCCTCCCATCCCAGTGTATTCTCATCTGACTAGTAAATTTCTTTATTATCGTGTTCAGTTCTGCATTTTGAGATTAACAGTGGTGTCCTGGGAGTCAGCTTGATAGTAGATTGCAAAGTTTTCTTTGGGAGTGTTTGCTCCAAAGAAATCAGCAAACATTATAAGTCAGTTCTTTTTTCTCCCCTGGTTGTCTAAACTTAAGAAAATGTTAAAGAAGTGTTAATAATTCAGATTAAACTTGAACATACTGGTTTGGAGAACCAGTAGTTAAATATTTACCAGTATTCCCTTAAAGATATAGATAAAGAAGAAGACAGAATTGGGAGCTGACTCAAAAGCATATCATTTAAAGAACTGTATAAAAAACTAGAGGATAGCCAGGTGGCTCATTGGTTAGAGAGCTGGGCTTCAAGTCAGGCTAGAAGTGAGTTCAAATACGGTCTCAGATATTTGCTAGCTGTGTGACTTTGGACAAGTCATGCAACCCCTGCTTGCCTTAATCCACTGGGAAAGAAATGGCAAACTAACCTTAGTACCTTTGCCAAGAAAACTCCATGGCATGTTATGGTGTTCCATGGGGACATGACTGAATATCAGCAAAAGAAACTGGAGTGTTTAATCTGTAGAAAGATAGATTCAAGAGGGATATGGTCTTTGTTTTAAAGTATTTGAAGAGATGTTATGTGAAAAATAGAAAAAAAAAGTCTTATTCTTCTTGGCCCTGGAAAGAAGAACTAAGGACTAATCAATGTTAGTTCTAATCTGGCCATTTTCAGCTGAATGTAAAAGAAATATTTCCTGAAAAAATGTAATTGTCCAAAAATGGAATAACCTGTCATGTGATGGTTTGTCCCTGGAGCTCTTTAACTGGAGACTCTGATCACCTGCCAGGGACAGCAGGAGTTCATGCTGCAGGTAGGGATTGGAGTGTTTGGCCTCTAAGGTGCCTTTTAACTTTGGACATCAAAAATTTTATAATTTCATGCCAGCCAAATCCTGGCTGTCATCTCATCCCTTCTCAGAGGTGTAAAACACAATCTGAATGTTATTTTAAAGCTGCAATACTCTCCAATAATTGAGAAATATTTAACAATATAAATGACTTGTCCATTTTCATATAACATGTTTCTAAAGGCGAAATTGAACCCAGTTTTTTTTCCTGATTATATGCTCAGTGCCTTCACAACTATACCATGACTCCTTTCAATAAGAAATAAATGCTCCAGGTGACCACGATTTTAAAAATTTCTCTTTTATTCTACAGTTAGAAAGATACTAAAATCAGTAAACTCTTCTTTCAAAATGAGATTACCCCAGGAGAGTTCTGCCCTCCCTTGTCACATGACCAGGAGATTAAAGTATATGCACATTGTGAGGAAAGGAAAAGTCCCTATACATTTTCTTTTTTCGTAGAGAAATATTTATTAATAGCCATTACATATTAGAATATTCTATAATATTACATATCAAAGCAGAACTTTTTGAGTAATTAAGAAAGAAAGGAGAGTTGGACATCAGAGTTATTTTCTTTTTTAAGAAATTATTTATTTGAAGCAGACAAAATGAAATTTATTTTTAATCAATTAATTTTTTAGTTTTCAACCTTCACTTACACAATATTTTGAGTTCCAAATTTTCTTCCCATCTCTCCCCTCTGCCAACTCCAAGATAGCATGCATTCAGATAATCCCTTCCTCCAAACTGCCCTCCCTTCTATCACACCTCTCCCTTCTTTTATCCTCTTCCCCTCTATTTTCTTGTAGGTTAAGACAGATTTCCATACCCCATTGCCTGTATTTCTTATTTCCCAGCTCTATGTATAAACATATTTTAACATTCGTTTTGAAAACTGAGTTCCAACTTCTGTCCCTTCCTCCCTCTCCACCCCCTATTGAGAAGGCAAGTAATTTGGTATAGGTTATGCATGTGTTGTTATGCAAAACACTGCCATAGCAGTCATATTGTGAAAGACTAACTATATTCCTTCCAACCTATACTGCTCCCCCAATTCATTCTATTCTCTCTTTTGACTCTGTCCCTCCACAAAAAACATTTACTTCTAATTACACCTCCTCCTATTTGCCCTCCCTTTTATCATCTTACCCAGTCCCTGCTTGTCCGTTTCCCCCCTATTTTTCTGTAGTGTAAGCTAGATATTAATACCAAATTGAATGTGCATGTTATTCCCTCCTTAAGCCAAATCCAATGAGAGGAAGGTTCACTCATTCCTTCTTGCCTTCCCCCTCTTCCTCTCCATTGTGAAACCTTTTCCTTACTTCTTTTATGTGAGAGATAATTTACCCCATTCTATTTCTTGCTTTCTCCTTCTCCCAGTATATTCTTCTCTCACACTTAATTTTATTATTTTTATTTTTTAGCTATCATCCCTTCATTTTATATATACATACACACACACACACACACATATATATATATACACATATATGTATGTATGTATAATCACTCCAACTACCCTATTACTGAGAAAGTGTTACAAATATTGGCTTTCCATGAAAGAATGTAAACAGTCCCTTATGATTTCTCTTTCCCGTTTCCCTTTTCATGCTGCTCTTGATTCTTGTGTTTGAAAGTCAGATTTTCTATTCATTTCTGGTCTTTTCATCAAGAATGTTTGAAAGTCCTTTATTTCATTGAATGACCATTTTCCCCCTGAAACATTTTACTCAGCTTTGCTGGATAGGTGATTCTTGCTTTTAATTCTAGCTCCTTTCACTTCTGGAATATCATAATCCAAGCCCTTTCATTCCTTAATGCAGAAGCTGCTGGATCCTGATTCTTATCCTGATTGTGTTTACATAATACTCTAATTGTTTTTTTTCTTTTCTGGCTACTTTCAATATTTCTCCTTAACCTGGGTGTTCTGGAATTTGGTTTCAGTATTCCTAGAACTTTTACTTTTGAGATCTCTTTCGGTAGGTAATTGTTGAACTCTTTCAATATCTATTTTATTCTCTGGTTCTAGAATATCAGGGCAATTTTCCTTGATAATTTCTTGAAAGATGAAGTCCAGACTCTTTTTTTAATCATGGCTTTCAGGTAGTTCAAAAGTTTTTAAATTGTCTCTCCTGTATCTATTTTCCAAGTAAGTTGTTTTTCAAATGAAATAGTTCACATTGTCTGCTATTTTTTCATTCTTTTGGTTTTATAATTTCCTAATTTTTCATGAAGTAATTACCTTCCATCTGCTCCATTCTAGTCTTTAAGAAATTATTTTTTTCAGTGCCTTTGGGCTGGGACCAGACCACTCTACTCCCTCACACAGGTCTAACAGGCTTTTCCCTCTGACCTTCCCATTTGTCTCCCGTGTTTTGGCATTTTGAAGTCTGGAAACAGCCACAGGTGCTAGCAATTCAGTTTTCCTGAAACTTTCTCATGTCCCTTCTTTGTTGATGTGGTCTACACTAGACTGCACTCTGCTCCTAACCTAGCATGATAAATGTTTCCCACAGACCTTGCAGGTTTTCTTGGGTTGGAGATTTGCTTCACTCTATCATTCTAAGGGTTCTGAAGCTTCAGAATTTATTTAAAGTCATTTTTAGACATATTTGGCTGGGTTTGGTGATAGAGCTCTACCAAATCCCTACTTTTACTTCACTGTCTTGGCTCCACCCCCTCCCTATACATTTTCTTCCATGAAAGGACTTCATAATGGAGTCCAGATAACTATCATTAATATCTGGTCCATTCTTCTGGCAGCATTACCCACAAGAACATGGCAGCTGATTGATTTGTTTGGCATGGATGGGAGGTACAAGGCACAGAAGTGCATTATATAGAGCCTGAAACAAAGCTAAGGGCCAGATAAAGATGGAAGATAAAACCTTACAACTTCTGTATGCTTTGATGTACAAATTACCATAAAGCCCTATGTCTATATCAACATATCAGAGATCTTGGATTCCAATCCTCCCTCATTTTCTCAAGCAATGAGCAAGATGTGTTCATCTCATATTGCATTTCTGATCCCTAAATGTCAGCAAGATTCCAAATTCCCATAGTACTTTCTAGACAAAAACCTTCTGTGCCAGGGTATTGTAAGCATCATCCCTAGTTTATATTTGAGAAGACTAAGGCTCAGAGAGGATGTCACTTGTTCAGGGACACATAGTACATTTCTGATGGGGACCCCAGCTCACATAACTGTAATTTCAGTACTTTATCAATTATCACAAGTATCCCATTGGGAAGTTATGACTAGGTTTAGAAAAACTTCCCTACATTAAGGCTATAATTACAATGCATTCAGGATGACATTTCATTAATTACACCTGAACCTTTCCAGAAGTGATCCTTTCTGTATGGAACATCCTCCCTCCTTATCCCTACCCCTTTGAATAGAAAACTTTCTTTAAGCCACCTCTTACTGGAAAACATACTTGATCCTCCTACCTGTTGATACTTTCCCCTCATAAAAATAATGCTATGCTTCTTTTATGTCTTGTATCCTCCCAGTAAATAGGGGCTCCTTGAAGGAGCTATTCCTTTTTTTGTCTTTGTATCCTCAGCATTGAGTCCAGTGCTTGTCCTATGGCAGATACTAAAATATGCCCATTGAATTGGGTCACAGGACTCAGCGAGGTTTCATCAACTCACACTTTTCCCTTTCCAGGGAGAACAAATTCACACCTCCCACATTACTAATGCCTGTTATTCAGTCACCATCTGTCAATGTGAAAACCTCTTTTACTTTGTTTCTGCTTATAAGAGTTTGATTGACATTCCAGTAATCCATAACTACTCACCTACAGGCTTCAACCTCATTTGTCTAACTATTGTGTACTCTCTGCAACCCAGTTAAATTACTAATAAGCTCACCTACATTCTATATATCTGTAATTCCAATGCAATATTCATAGCAGTTGTTATGAATACACATATGTATTTCCAGGGTTGAATCGCAACCTGTAAGTTCTCTTCATTTAAGATCAAACCAAAGCATTTATTTGCAACATCACTATTGAGATACCAGAAGGCAAAACTTAATGAAGTCACAAAAATATTTGTACACATCAGTAATCAAGGTAGGACCTACATCTTAAGAGTTTTTTTTGTCCAGGATCCCTGTGAACAAGCTCCCCTACAGACAAGTTCTCCTGGGTAAGTAACACCCTCCTTCTCTGCCTCTTCCTGTCCTCTCAAGCAATATATGTGGCCTTCAAACAAAAACTCAGCATCTGATTGGCTTAGCACTGAGAAGCTTGGAAATCTACTTGCCTCACCACTTAATTGGAAAGGTGTCCAAGCCTCTGTGATTTTAGGGTGGGATGTGTCATATCTGTGAACTGAACTGAAGTTCAAAGCAGCAAGACATCCATGATTGAAATACCTGTGGACTTTTTGACTTTGGAACATGGCTCTTGTTAAGGGAAAAGGAGACACATGTGGTCACATAGGCCTATTAATGGATGGGAAAGATTTCATATTCCATTAACCCTAAAGTGTCTTCCTCTTACAATCATTCTTTTACTAGTCACAGAATTTTAGCTCTGTGCAGAAGACATCTCTTCCCTCCCTGTCTGAGTTGGTTCCTTTCTCTCCCCATAACCTTATCTGCATGAGCCACCAGGTAATTCAATGGACAGAGTAGAAGGACTGTACTCAGAAAGATGTGAGTTCAAATGTGACATTCAAAACTATCTGTGTGGCCCTTGTGCAAGTCACTAAAGGCTATTTTCATCAGTTTCCTCATATGTAAAATGAGATGGAGAAGAAAATGGCAAACCACTCCAGTATCTTTGCAAAGAAAACTCCAAATGGGGTCAGGAAGAGTCAACCATGACTAAATAACCACTCAACAACAACAAACCTCATCTGCAAAAGAGACAGAAAGAGAGGGTGGTTTATTCCTTACTCTTCACTGACAATTACTGCTCTTCTTTCTTCTTTAGGTTCACCCCTTCTTTCTCTATCATCTAATTCAAGTTCTTCCCCAATATACTGACCTCTTCACTTTCTCCAAGATTTCAGTATCTTTGTGATTTTAAAGGGCTCCTATAGCTAAAATTTCTAGCCTTGTTATCTTTCTCCTCTAGCCCCATCCCCAAAACTTTTTTTCATCCTCATTTTTTAGCTTGAAGTCTCTTCAGCTTTCTCCTTTCCTTAGTCTGATCTTTCTTCTATTGGTCCAAATTATGGTCCCCACAGTTAATTGTTTCAACACAAGCTCTATTTTGTGCTACTTCTGTCATCTTTACTCAGTCCTGTAACCTCTCTAAGCTTCAATTTCTTTAACTGTAAAATGGATGATGGAAGGTGGAATTGGATTAACTTATCCTTAAGATACCTCTGGCTCTACATGCTATGTTACCATGATTATTTTATCCACCTCACTGTGTGAGAACCTGAATGAAAATGGTAAATGAAAGAAAAGAAAGAGGAATACTCATTTCAGTCCATTGGTTTCTTATGTGTCCTTCTTAGTCCTCCTACCATATGCATACCTATACACACCTCTTCCCTTTCCTTTACTATCAGTACAGAATGATATTCATGGATTTTCATATTGGTTTTGAGCTGTATAATGTATTCTCTAAATGTGAAAGGTCCCCTGTATTTATAAGGAAGCTACTAATTTTGAAAACTATGTTGTTTTTTTTTCTTTAGAATGGAGTATGCATGCTATGAATAATGGTAGTTTACATATAAACTAGTTATATATATTGTAAATGATCACATTTATTCCAACTGCTGCACACCATCTGTTTATTTAAATATTAGGACTTCTGAACAGTTTAAACATCTGTGCTCATATATATATTTTTATACAATTCTGGGAAAATGCTGACAAAAATGGAAAATAAAAGAGAAGCCAGTGAAATTTAAAAGTACATTTGTACACCAAATTCATGTAAATTAAACTTTCTCTTTTCGAAATACATCTGTTGGCTTTGATGTAATTCTAGAACTCATCAAAATCCTAGTAACAACATTGCATTTTAAAAAATGATTAAATAACCTAAAGACCTAAAGTTCATAAACTTGTCCTTATATAAAATACTTGATTGACAGTGGCTTTTAGCTGTGTTTAACATTGTTATGACACAAACAACACAAATTACTCATTCCTTCGTAACAAAATTTCAATGTGATTTCAGGGATATACATAGTCCTTTCATGGCCACAGATTGCAGTATATATTTTTTTGATAATAAAATGTCTTCAAGAATTGATTGAACCCAAAGATATCTACTTTGTGTCCATCTAATTTAGATTTTTATAATGCTTTTTTAAAGATAATTTGCATATTGATAAAAGAATCTCATGAGGAAGGAAGCTTGAACTAGGTTTAGGTTTGATTCAAACCTCATTTTAATTGAAATTTAATTTTTAAATTTGTCAAAACTATGGACTGAACCAAAGTTCGATTTAATTCAAAATCTGGGTTTGAATCCCATTATTCTCACTTAGTAACCAAGTGAACCTGCAAATCACTTACCATTAATTTATTTCCCTCACCTGTACACACACACACACACACACACACACACACACACATATACATGCACACACACGTTCACATATTAGCATTACTCTACAGTATTATTTGAGAGATTAAATGAAATGAGCCATTGCAGTTTGTAATCCTTAAAACACTTCATAATTTATATAAATTTCACCTTTTATGAGATAGTAAAAATATTTATTTCCATTTTTCAGATGAGAAAAATGAGGCAAAGTGAAGACTACCAAAATTCCCAGAACTAATATGATTAATGTAAAAACTTGAACTTTAACACTAGGTTTTTAAGATCTAATTCTAATGTTCTTCCTCTTTGACTGCAGTTTTCATTACTATCAACTCTAGAAGAGTTAAAGTAATTTATCAAATTATAATTGTGTTAATTATTGTAAAAATATTTTTCTGATAACAACAACCCCAAAAGGATTGATCAGGGAAGCATTACAAAATTTGGTAAAGCACAATGACTTGGAGAAAAATGACCATTCCTTTTTTCTATACCCATAAAGTGAGAATTGAAGCAATGATCACAAAATTTGGGGTAAGTAAATTAAAAAAAACCCTTGAAATGAAATTAGTCAAAGACTCAAAGCATTTGAATCTTCTCTTAACCTTTTACTTGGTATATGGATGTAGGTGAATCATAGAATGAAAATCACTGATTTTGAGGGTTGCAAGACACCTTAGTGGACACCTGGTCCAATGTAAATATGAAAAGAATTACTTTTGTAACATACCTGACAAGTAGTTGTTGAGACTGTACATGAAGAGGGGCAGTCTGAGGAGAGGGAGCTCATTTCTTTAGTCAGCCTCTTCTACTTTTGGATAGCTCTAATGCCTATGAAGTCTTTCCTGACATCAAGTCTAAATTGTCTCTGCAGTTTTCTCTCTGTTTGCTTCTGGTTCTGCCTTCTGGGGTCAAACAAAACAAGACTAAATTCCTCTTGCCAATAACAGCTTTTCAAATACTTGAGGACAGCTTTCATGCCCCTCCTGTATCTTCTCTTTTTCAGGATAAAGATGCTCATTTCCTTCAATTAATCCCTATATGTCAAGGACTTGTGGCTCCTCACTTTCTCCTGTACTCTCTCTATTTCAGCAATATCCTTTTTAAACTTTGGTGTTCCAAGCAGAAGCACAAGATTCCTGATGCTGTCTCCCCAAGCAGAATACACAGAGACTTGTTCCTGGAAGCTAGATCTCTTTTAATGCAGCCCAAGATCACGATAGTATTTTGGCTACTACATCCTATTGTTAACTCATAATGAGATTGCAGTCCACTAAAATTCCCAGATAATTTTCCTGAATATTAATTTTCCTGAATAACTTTTATTTCTAATATTAAAATCAATGAATAATAAAAATAAGAAAGATGTGTTTCTACAAGGAAACATGTGGAATCTTCTAATCATGTCCTGGTTTGGCTACTCATTTTGTGATCTTGGACAAATCACTTCATTTCTCTAGTGCCAACTATGGGCTAGGTATTGTATTGTGTTGGGGATATAAAGGAAAGTAAAAGACTGTTTCTGCTCTCTGAAGATGCTTTTGAGTATTTATTCGGGACAAAGTAGAAGACACATAAAAACTCCTAGCTCTTCTTAAGAATTTCAAGATTATTAGTTACCTCTGGAGTAGCACTGAGTGTGAGAAATAAATTTTCTCTCTTAGTTGTTGTTTCTTTGTTGAAAATCTCAGTAGACAAAGATACCATGGATGTTATGTTCATTGGGAATTCTCCAAATGCTTTAGGTTGCCTAATACTGTTGTTAAAACCAAAGTGACTTTAAATTGAGAGCATTACGAAAACCATAGTTATCAACTGGAAAACTATTCTGTAGCGTACCCTGTGAATACTGATGCTCACGTACCTTACCCAGTTCCATGTCATCCTTCAGCAGTGTTAGTGTACACCCCAAGAATTCTCACTCATACTTTCACACCAGCAACAGTTCATTTACAACCAAAATCTTCATCTAGGATACTGTTTACTTCAAGGGCTAAAAAAATCGTCTGTGTTGCCATTAGCATTAGTGTAATATTAATTGGTGCTGTGATTGCAACTATCTTTCTTTGGAAGTTTGTGAAAAAGAGCTAACCAAATGCTGGAACAGAATGTAGAACCCTGGAATTTGTATCAGTTGAACTAATTGGTATGATGGAATATCACATTGTTCCAGTGGTGAACATGAGAACCACTGTATTCACCTCCTTGAACCAAAATTTATCCTTCAGGTTTATTCATTTGAATCCTGGTATCCTGTATGCCAAGATGACTGGAATACTACAGAAAGATCTCATGTAAAGATGTGAGGTATGACATGAATAGTTTTCACTCTAGTCAAGGAATAACAGATGATAACGATATCACAAGCTATATGGCGTCAAACCTGAATGCTGGAAATGCAGATTTATATGAAAAACTTTACAATAATAGTGTTTGTTTCTCAAAAACTGGTATCTCTCTAATTCATAAAATGTGGTACAGAAATGAAGGTGAATAGATTGAACAGGAAAGTTGGTGGAACAAATACTGCTCTGGGGGGCTGCCATGGCAAGTCAACCTTGATGTCCAAGGTGTCCATGTCTATAGTGGCTTTGTTATCACTGTTGAATGTGTTGCAACAACAGCTCACTGTGTGGAAGAATCTATTTCAAATCCCCAGTACTGGACAACATTTGAAGGAATTTTGAAGCAGTCTGGGATATTCTATGGAAGTGGATATAAAGTGCAAAACAAAATTTCTCATCCAACTTATGATTCTAATACAAAAACAATGACATTGCTCTTGTAAATTCGCAAAACCCATTCAAGTTTAATGAAAAAATAAGATAAGTACGTTTGCCTAATGCAGAAATGATGTTAGAAGTCACTCAATCATGCTGGATATCAGGATGGGTTGTAAACCATGAAAAAGATGGGACTTCAGACATGTTAAACGAAGTTATAGGACCCATAATATAACTTTGGATATGCAATAGATGATATGTCTACAATAACAAGATCACACCTGCAATGATTTGTACTGGTTTTCTCAGAGGGAAAATTGATTCCTGTCAAGGTTGACAGTGGGTAGACTGAGGTAATGTAATAAAAATGACAATTCTAACTAAATTAATTTACTTATTCAGTGCCGTAACAATCAAACTATCAGATAATTACTTTCTAGATCTAGAAAAAGGAATATCAAAATTCATCTGGAAAAACAAGCCATCCAGAATATCAAGGGAATTAATGAAAAAAAATGCTAGGGAAGGTGGCCTAGCTCTACTAGATCTCAAATTGTATTATAAAGCAGTAATTATCAAAACCACTTGATACTGGCTAAGAAACAGAAGGGTAGATCAGTAGAATAGTTAGGTACTCAAGACACAGTAGTCAATGAATATAGTAATCTACTGTTTGATAAACTCAAGGACCCCAGTTTCTGGGATAAGAACTCGCTGTCTGACAAATTTGCTGGGAAAACTGAATTACAGTGTGGAGGAAACTAGACATAGTCCAATGCCTGACACCATACAAAAGAATAAAGTCCATATGAGTACATGACCTAGATAAAGATTGATGTCATAAACAAATTAGTAGAGCAAGGAATATTGTATTTCTCAGATTTATGGAAAAAGAAGAATTTTTGACTAAACAAGAGATAGCATTATGAAGTGAAAAATGGATAATTTTGATTACATTGAATTGAAAAGTTTTTGCACAAACTCAATGTAACCAATATTAGGAGGGAAGCAGAAAACTTGGAAAGAATTTTTGCAACTAATGTCTGTGATAAAGGCCTCATTTCTAAAATATACAGAGAACTGAGTCAAATGTACAAGAGTACAAGTCATTTCCCAGTTGATAAATGGTCAAAGGATAAGAACACACAGTTTTCAGAGGAAGAATTTAAAGTTATCTATAGTCATGTGAAAAAATGCTCTAAATCACTACTGATTAGAGAGATGCAAATCAAAACAACTCTGAGATACCACATCACACCTATCAGATTGTCTAAGATGACAAAATAGGAAGATGATAAATGTTGGAGAAGATGTGGGAGAGTTGGAACCCTAATTTATTGTTGGAGCTGTGAGCTGATCCAACCATTCTGGTTGGAGCAATTTGGAACTATGCCCAAAGGGCAACAAAAATGTGCATACCTTGTGATTCAGCAATACTGCTTCTAGGACTGTACCCCAAGAGATCATAAAAATGGGAAAGGGTCCCACATGTACAAAAATATTTATAGCAGCACTCTTTGTGGTGACCAAAAACTGGAAATCAAGGGGACGCCTATCATTTGAGGAATGGTTGAATAAATTGCGGTATATGAATGTAATGGACTACCATTGTGCTATATGAAATGATGAACAGGAAGACTTCACAAAGACCTGGAAAGACTTACATGAACTGATGCTGAAGGAAAGAAGCAGAACCAGGAGAACTTAGTACACAGCAACAACCAAAGTGTGCAAGGAATTTTTCTGGTGGATTTAGTACTTCATTTCAATGCAAGGACTTAAATAATTCCCAATGGTCTCTTAAGGCAAAATGCCTTCCATATCCAGGGAAAGAACTATAGAATTTGATCACAAATGAAGCTGATCATTTTCTTCTGCATTTTTTTTTGTATTTTTTAATGATTTTTCCCATTTATTTTAATTCTTCTATGAAACAGGACTAATGCGGAATGTATGTGCAGAACCTATATAAAACTCTATGTCCTCTCAAGGAGGGAGTGGGGAGGTAATGGGGAAGGAGGGGAAAAATCTAAGGTATATGGAAGTGATTGTAGAATACTGAAAACAAAATAATTACAATAAATAAATAAACAATTAAAAAATACTACCCAGAATAAATTTTTGGTGTTTTCTACCAGGAACAATCATATCTAAGCATGGAAGACTGATCTAAATTATTGAGCAGATGTTTAAGTATAAATTAAATTATGTCAGCATCAGTCTCTTATTTAGTTAAGTATTTATCAGCACTTTCAATATTCCAGGTGCAGCAACTGGTACTAGAGGTATGAAGACAAAAGTGAAACACAGTAGTTTTTATTTGATCATAGAAGTAATGGGATATCTATACAGTTTATTGAGTAGGGAATTAAGTTGGTTAGACATACGCTTTAGGAAAATCATTTTGGCAGCTGCCTATAAGAGAGATTGAAATGGGTAGAAACATGCATAAGGAGAAATCATGAATTAGGATACTATTTTAAAAGGTCAAATAAGAGGTGATCAAGTCATACGCTATGATGATGACTATGCAAATGGAAAGAAAAAAATGTGCAGTGAAGAGATAGAGAGGAAGTTGTAATAGCAAAATTTTACATGTATCTGAATTTTTAGGGTGAGTAAAACTAAAGGAGTCCAGCACATTGAAATTATGAACTTGGATGACTGGAAAGATGGTACTATCCTGTTTTCAGTGAGTTGTGGTGCAGAGATGAGTTCCATTTTATACATTCATTTAAAATATTGATATTGCATTTATTTCAAAATAAATAATAGAGAGTTGGTGATATCTGATTCAAGAGAGAGAATTGCAGTTGTGTATGTGTGTATATCCATATACACGTATACACCCACATATGTGTGTACACACACATATGAGTGATGGGCACCGTCATGACACTTATACCCCAAGGTAATGATGAGACCACCAAGTAAGTATAGAGAGAAAAAAGGACAAAGGATAGAGCCCTGGAGTATACTTACAGGCAAGGGACAGGATATCTATGATGAGTCAGTAAGGAAGGCTGAGGAGTGCTCTGACAGGTATAATGGGAACTAAGAGAGAACAATGTCATAAAAAAATACAGGAACACTTTTTTTTTGTTTCTTTCCCTAGTAGAGTATGAATCCAGTTTATTGACAGAAAGAAATGATTGGAAGGATAGCATGCAATCTTGAGGACAGAGGAGGTCTGAAATAGTCAATATGATAAAAAAAAAAAAAGGACGAAATAAGGGAAATAAAAAGTCTATCTCCAAAGAGGGAACAGTTGAAATTAGATAATAGGAACAATAAAATAATCCCAGAATATTGGGAAGAGAACAGAGAAGGGAGAAGATAGAAAAATGAAATGTTACAGAAAGATGAAGAAGAATGAGAACTGAGAAAATTTCATCAGATTGACCAATTAAAAATTGATTGTTAACCTTGGAAAGCACAATGTCATTTAAATGATGAGACTGGGAATAAGATTGCAGAGTTTGGAAATAAGTGAGAAGACAAAGAATGGAAACAGCAAATATGGATAGCTTGTTATGAGAGCTTAGCAGAGAAAGGTAAGTGAGGTGTAAGATAATGACTGGAACAGAATAGCATGCATTTAATGAAAGTTTGTTTTTTCAATAATTAAGTATTCATTGCCAGCAGAGAAAGAACTCAAACTGGGGTGGGATGGAGTGGTGGAGCCAAGATGGTGGGGAGGAGAGAAGAGGGGACTCACCTGAGCTCCTCCACAAATTCCTTTAGATACCTCTGACAAGTGAATCTGAGCAAATTGTAGAGGAGCAGAATGCATTAGGAGACGGAGTGTGGCAGATTTTCAGCCCACAACAGCCTGAAAGGGAGGATTTGTTATACCTAGCTGTGGGAGTACATACTACATGGGTCAAATCAGTGCAATATTGGCCATAGTGGAATGGGGAATGGCCCCAGGCAAACTGGATCACTTGTAGCAGTGGTGATTCCCAAACTTCTCAGCATAGGACAGCTGTCTGGTGGAGCTGGGTGAGAGACAAACACAGGGCCCATGGTACCAACAGCAGATACTCCTGGCGCTATCAGCCCACTGACTACATGTTTGAAAGTCATCTGCTTGAACTTCTGGGAGTCAAAATGACAGGATAAACTCTAAGTGCTCTTATGCTCCTCTTGTTGACCTTGAAGAAACCAGAAAAATACTGGAATAGTGGAGCCAACAGAAGGGGCACAGAAGTCTTTTAACTTGGGAGAGTAGGGAGATTGATTTTTTTAATTATTATTTTATTTGTTTTCAGTGTTCTACAATCACTTTCATATAACTTAGATTTTCCCTCTCCCTCCTCCTCCAACCCCCCTCCCTACCCCCACCCTTCTCAAGACAACATACAATTTTATATAGGTTCTACACATATATTTCTATTAAATACATTTTCACCTTAGTCATGAATTAAAATAAATGGGACAAATCATAAAACAAACCAAAACATAATACAAAAGAAAATGATCTGCTACATTCTGTGACTGAATACCATAGTTCTTTCTCTGGATGTGGAAGATATTTTTGCCTTAAGAGACCATTGGGAATTTTTTAAGTCCTTGCATTGCAATGAAGTTCTAAGACTATCAGAAAAAATTCTCTCACACATTCTGGTTGTGGCTGTGTATAAAGTTCTCCTGGTTCTGCTCCTTTCACTCAGTTATCAGTTCATATAGTCTTTCCAGGCCTCTCTGAAGTCTTCCTGTTCATCATTTCTTATAGCACAATAGTATTCCATTACATTCATATACCACAATTTATTTAGCCATTCCCCAATTGATAGGCATCCCCTTGATTTCCAGGTTTTGGCCACCACAAAGAGTGCTGCTATAAATATTTTTGTACATGTGGGACCTTTTCCCATTTTTATGATCTCTTGAGGATGCATTCCTAGAAGCAGTATTGCTGGGTAAAAGGGTATATACATTTTTGTGGTCTTTTGGACATAGTTCCAAATTACTCTCTAGAATGGATGGATCAGCTCACAACTCCACGAACAATGAATTAGTGTTTAAACTCTCCCACATCTTTTCCAACATTTATGATCATCCTGTTTTATTATGTTAGCCAATCTGATAGGTGTGTTGTGGTAACTCAGAGTTATTTTGATTTTCATCTCCCTAATAAATAGTAATTTAGAGCATTTCTTTTTCATATGACTATATTTAGCTTTGTTTTCTTCCTCTGAAAACTGCCTGTTCATATCCTTTCACCATTTATCAATTGGGGAATGACTTGTATTCTTGTACATTTGACTCAGTTCTCTGTATATTTTAGAAATGAGGCCTTTATCACAGACATTAGTTGCAAAAATTCTTTCCAAGTTTTCTGCTTCCCTCCTAATCTTGGTTACGTTGAGTTTGTGCAAAAACTTTTCAATTCAATGTAATCAAAATTATCCATTTTTCACTTCATATTTTTTTCTGTCTCTTGCTTAGTCAAAAATTCTTCCCTTCTTCATAAATCTAGTAAATAAACTATTCTTTGCTACACTAATTTGTTTATAGTATCAATCTTTATACCTAGATCAAATACTCATTTGGATTTTATTCTTGTGTATGGTGTCAGGCATTGGTCTACGCCTAGTTTCTGCCGCACTGTTCCCTAGTTTTCCCAGCAATTTTTGTCAAAAAACAAGTTCTTATCCCAGAAGCTGTGGTCTTTGGATTTATCAAACAGTAGATTGCTATATTCATTGACATATATGTGTGTGTGTGTTTGCATTTGTATGTGTGTGTGTATGTGTATCTTATGGCACTTATTAATGACTTCTTGTTAGAAAGAGGCATTAAAATCATTGGGGATAATTTGCTTACTATAGTTCTGTAACAAAATACAGACAGCAGTGGAGCTTAAGGAGAGTTTGAAAGAGACACAGAAGTGTAACTCTGTAGAGTGCTTTGTTGAGAAGTACAGCTCAGAAGGAAGAGTGACGGGATTCTTTGTGTATTTAAGTCCTTGAGAGAAGATTGAGCATAATTGTTTTGTTTGAATTTGTTTTGAAATAATAGGACTTAATTGCTAGATTATTGCTTTGCAAGTAAAATATTTTAATCTATCCATTTGAAATCCCAAAGGAAACATTATATAGCAGCATATGTCTCTTTGAAGTGTGTATCAGTTACCTCCTTTTACTATTTCATCTCTGGTACTAAATAGTCAAAGTTCATAGTTTATATTAAATAAATGTTGAACTTTCAATTTTTGCCAGGTTTTTGCATTAGAAGTTTCATATACAAATGAAAGTACAGGTTTCGATGCATAAATGCATACATAATAATGAGTGCACATACATTTATATATACACATACATGTGCATATGTGTACATCCATATCTATCTATGTATAGTTATATCTATCTCTATATAGCTATATTAATGTTTCTAAAGCTACTTTTGGTTTTTATTATGATTTAGTTCATTTCAGAAATGTAGGCAGTGTCTATATCTTTAATAATAACAGCTAACATTTTATAGCACTTTGAAATCTTTGAATCATTTTACATATTTTATTTCATACATACCTGATCCTCAAAAAATCCCTATAAAGTAGGACCCATAATAATCCCACTTTCACAGATAAGAACATTGAAGTCCTGAATGTTTAAGTCACTTCCCCAGGGTCACATAGCTAATAAAAAAAAAGTGAAGCCTTCATTACTGTTGTTTCTAAAGTCAAGTTCAGGGCCCTCTTCGCTGTGCCATGTTGCATGTGCACACTAGGAATGATGAGGAGGAGGAGAAGAAAGAGGAAGAGGAGTATGGCGATGATAATAGCATGTAATGACTGCAAGTTTTTCAAGTATTTTACATATATTATCTCACTTGAAACCCCACCACAATAGGAAGATCTTTCTGGGTTGTCTTTGAAGGTTTTATACCAGGAGAATAAAAGTCTTGTTACTTCTTTTCTTGATGCAAAGTATTTAATTTTGGTCCTGGTGACATATATTATGTCTGATATCTGAGAATTAATCTAGCTAATGTTGGAGAAGTTTCTTAACAAATAATTGGCCTCCAAGTGATAGATAGATAGATAGACAGATAGATAGACAGACAGACAGATAGATAGATAGATAGATGATAGATAGATAAATTAGATAGATGGATAGATAGATAGATAGATAGATAGATAGATAGATAGATAGATAGATAGATAGATATAGATATATATTGCTCGCAAAATACTTTGGTGAAAGGAGTACTCAGTAAGAATAAAAATCTTTTCAAGGATTGCTAAAGTACAAAATGCAAACCTGATATACTTAAAATGAAAAAAAAATCTTATATTTTCTTAAAAAATTCAATGTCACTTAAGTAAGTCTGACTCTTTTATGGATTGACTGTTATGGAAAAACCTACTTTAATAATAGTTCACTGGAGAAAAATCTGTTCACTTGACTGGGAGGCAAGGAAGGACATTGGAAAGAAGAAAAAATTTAGACATTTAACTACTAAACTGAATTCTTGGAGCTGCACTTTACTACTTGTGAGAAAAGTCGTGGGGGGAAAGTAATTTGATTTCCCTGGATGCTGGTTTCCTCATCTATAAGTGATAGATTAGGACTAGTTGACCTTTTAGGGCATTAACTGACCACAGGTACTGCAGGAGTAACAACACAGTGAAGGCACTAAAAATCTAAAGTGATCGAAGGTGGGGAAAGAGTGTACTAGCAATATCTGGGATAGAAAATATGGTGTGGGCTTCAGAAATAAAGGAAGTCAAAGGCAGGCAGAGTCCTCAGAAGTGTTATCCCCACATAGCGTGATGATTTTCTTCAAGGAAGGAATGTGAAGTTATCAGAAATAATCAACTTTAAAGATCTTCACAGAAAACAATATTGACTGTGTCTTGACAGACAGGAGACAAATCATTACACCAATAAAAACTATAACAGGAAGGAGATTAAGCAAGTTCTCAGAATCAAATAATGCTAAACTAGAAGTCCCCTAATTTCTAGGATAATGTTTTATTTTGGTTTGGTTTTCCTGAACTGCTCAGTTTTTGATGGCTCCTCCCTATTTTCCCCAACTCAATTATTTTGTAGTTATTCCGAATATATTTTAATGGGGTCACATGTGTATGTACTATCTTCTCAGATCAAATGTATACTATATATAGGGAATTAGGGAATTTTTCATGTCTGTTATTTTTACTAATTAGGCAAAGTTACTTTCTATCCTCTTTATATTTATTTACACAGTCCTTCGGACATTGTAGGAGCTTAAAAACCTTTGTCACTTGATTGTTTGACTAAGAAAAATTTCCTACTTGATTTATAGATAAGGAAAAAAAAATTAAGGTGAAATAAATAGAAAGAGCACTTCATGTTTTTCTGAGACCTAACGGAAAGAATATTTATCGTGCCCAAATAATTCTTAAAATATTAACTATTCAGTTAAATTCTTGTAGTTCTTAAGAAAAAAATGGGGACAGGTGGTTGGCACAGTGGTTAAAATGCTGGGCCTAAAGTTAGTAAGACTCATCTTCCTGAGTTCAAATCTGACCTTGGATATGTACTAGCTGTGGGAAACTGGGAAAATCACTTAATCTTGTTTGCCTAAGCTTCTTCATCTGTAAAATGAGATGGAGAAGAAAATGTTGAACCCCTCCATTATTTTTTCAAAACAAACAAACAAACAAACAAAAGTACAATAATCCAAAAGGAGTCAGGAAGAGTTGGATATGACTGGAAAGTAACTGAAAAAAAAATTCTTTGCTAAAAAAGCATAACTCTTATTACTCTGCATTATTTCATAACAGATATATATTATCTTGATCTCATTGTTAGGAAGTGTAAAATATCAATTTTAGAGAACTGCTTTATCCAAAAATTTTCAATTATTTCTGCTACATTAGGAGAAAAAATAATTTACCAAAGTTAACTGAAACATAGTCACCAAATCACCAGTTGATGAGTCATCATCTCAATTCAGAAGTTTACCAAGGTATTTAGAGGTTAATATTTGGTACTGTGCATTAATTTTGCAAAACAAAAAACAACAGATGTTTATATTGTTTTCTTCACCTACATCAAGCTTGTGTGTTCAGAATGCTTTTCTTTAGTAATAAACACATATAATTATTTGAACAAAACAAGCACATGTATTTTTGAATTTGTAACAATTTTAGTCCCAAAATAAGGGGTTTTAAAACAAAAAAAAGTAGACCACATTAGTTGTGTCAATATGAGAAACTCAAAATGTAAATTAGAAAGATAACTTAGTCAAAACCTTTCTTTAAAAAAACAAGTCATAACATAGGAAAGAATATCCATGCTTCGTATTTGTTGTTGCTTTTGTGTGTGTTTTTTGATTTCCAAAATGATTCTCAAATAAAAAGAGGTTATTAAAGAAAGGGACATTTCAATATTTGGACAGAAAATTCTTATTGTTAATTCAATTCAACAAATATCTATTAAATTTCTTCAGTTTATCAGGCACCTCAGTAATTGCTGATGAAGCTAGAAATTTTCATCTTCATAGTTCCCAATGGATGCATGTGATTCAGGGACTTCAGTTTTATTTGATGACATTTTATTTAGAATGTTGAGACTGATCTTGGTTAAAATTGTACTCTTCCATAAACTTTCATCTTAGACCTTTCTAATTTCTTGGTCACTGCTATTTCTCTCCATTGTGGTGCATTCAGTACAAGATGGGAGGCATCGCAGCAAGCCAGCAGCAAGTCCCACTTCAGCAAATCAGGGGAAGATTCTGAGCCCCATGGTGTTGGAGCAGGCAAGCACCAACAATAGAAACTGCACTGCACCCCCCCCACCCACCCCATCTTCCAAGTGCCTCAAGACAGGCAGGGGAACCAGTAGACACCAGCTCAGGAAAACTACCATGTGTGGTTGGTGTTCTCCAACAGCCAAATCTCCCTCTGCTTCAACACAACTCCAGGAGTACAGTTCTAGGAGGCATGCCTCCAAGCTGGCAGACATTCTCCAACAGCCAAATATTCAAGTTCAAGGCCCAGGTGAGCAGAAGATAATATCAGAGTGTAAGACCTGGGAGAACAGGCATCCCCCAGGGTCAGATTCCCCACCCCCACAGTGAGAGCTGTAGTATTGCTGATCCCAGCTTAGCGCCAGGTAAACTGCCAAACCCTGCAGCTTCCAGCTGCCAGCACTTGAGGCTCCAGCACACAAAACCAGTGACCAGGTTCTGGGTTCTTAGAACAAGAAGCTTGGGTAAGTTCCCTCAAGTGATCCAGTAGGAGAGCTGAACTCTAAAGGTTAGTATTTAGGCAAGCACTATGAGCAACAGAAGAAACAGGGAATGAACATAGCTTCTTATTATGAGAATATGGAAGATCAAGGCACAAATTCAGAAGAGAACAGCATTGTTAATATACCCACATCTGAAACCTCAAGTCCAAAATGTCTTCTTGGAAGAGCTCAAGAAGGATTTTAAAAGTCAAATCAGAGAGGCAGAAGAAAAATTGTTCATTTATTTATTTATTTATTTAACTTTTAACATTCATTTTCACAAAATTTTGGGTTCCAAATTTTCTCCCCTTTTGTCCCCTCCCCCACCCCAAAACACCGAACGTTCTAATTGCCCCTATCTTCCAATCTG
Source organism: Notamacropus eugenii (assembly GCF_028372415.1). NCBI lineage: Eukaryota > Metazoa > Chordata > Mammalia > Diprotodontia > Macropodidae > Notamacropus > Notamacropus eugenii. Next base: position 133,338,090 of record NC_092875.1, on the reverse strand, counting down.
CCCTCTCTTCTATCATCCCTCGCTGCCCTTGTCTCCATACTATACCCCTTTACCTGTATTTCTTATCTCCTGGTGGCAAGAACAGTACTCGACAGTTGTTCCTAAAACTTTGAGTTCCAACTTCTCTTCTTCCCTCCTCCCCATCTTCCCTTTGGAAGGCAAGCAATTCAATATAGGCCAAATCTGTGTAGTTTTGCAAATGACTTCCATAACAGTAGTGTTGTGTAAGAAGTAATTATATTTCCCTCCATTCTATCCTGTCCCCCATTACTTCTGTTCTCTCTTTTGATCCTGTCCCTTCCCATGAGTGTTGACCTTAAATTGCTCCCTCTTCCCCATGCCCTCCCTTGGATCAGCCCCCCCACCCTGCTTATCCCCCTATCCCCCACTTTCCTGTATTGTAAGATAGGTTTTCATACCAAAATGAGTGTGCATTTTATTCCTTCCTTTAGTGGAATGTGATGAGAGTAAACTTCATGTTTTTCTCTCACCTCCCCTCTTTATCCCTCCACTAATAAGTCTTTTGCTTGCCTCTTTTATGAGAGATAATTTGCCCCATTCCATTTCTCCCTTTCTCCTCCCAATATATTTCTCTCTCACTGCTTGATTTCATTTTTTAAAGATATGATCCCATCCTCTTCAATTCATTCTGTGCACTGTGTCTCTATGTGTGTGTGTGCGTGCGTGTGCATGTGTGTGTGTGTGTGTGTGTAATCCCACCCGGTACCCAGATACTGAAATGTTTCAAGAGTTACAAATATTGTCTTTCCATGTAGGAATGTAAACAGTTCAGCTTTAGTAAGTCCCTTATGACTTCACTTTGCTGTTCACCTTTTCATGGTTCTCTTCATTCTTGTGTTTGAAAGTCAAATTTTCTTTTCAGCTCTGGTCTTTTCATCAAGAATGCTTGAAAACCCTCTATTTCATTGAAAGACCATTTTTTCCCCTGAAGTATTATAGTCAGTTTTGCTGGGTAGGTGATTCTTGGTTTTAGTCCTAGTTCCTTTGACTTCTGGAATATCCTATTCCATGCCCTTCGATCCCTTAATGTAGAGGCTGCTAGATCTTGTGTTATCCTGATTGTATTTCCACAATACTTGAATTGTTTCTTTCTAGCTGCCTGCAGTATTTTCTCCTTGACCTGGGAACTCTGGAATTTGGCCACAATGTTCCTAGGAGTTTCTCTTTTTGGATCTCTTTCAGGTGGTGTTCTGTGGATTCCTTGAATATTTATTTTGCCCTGTGGTTCTAGAATCTCAGGGCAGTTTTCCTTGATAATTTCATGAAAGATGATGTCTAGGCTCTTCTTTTGATCATGGCTTTCAGGTAGTACCATAATTTTTAAATTGTCTCTCCTGGATCTATTTTCCAGGTCTGTTGTTTTTCCAATGAGATATTACACATTATCTTCCATTTTTCCATTCTTCTCTCTTTGTTCTGTGATTTCTTGGTTTTGCATAAAGTCATTAGCCTCCATCTGTGCCATTCTAATTTTGAAAGAACTATTTTCTTCAGTGAGCTTTTGAATCTCCTTTTCCATTTGGCTAATTCTGCTTTTGAAAGCATTCTTCTCCTCATTGGCTTTTTGAACCTCTTTTGCCAATTGAGTTAGGCTAGTTTTCAAGGTGTTAATATCTTCAACATTTTTTTGGGTCTCCCTTAGCAGGGAGCTGATCTGCTGTTCATGCTTTGACTTCATGTCTCTCATTTCTCTTCCCAGCTTTTCCTCCACCTCTCTAACTTGATTTTCAAAATTATTTTTGAGCTCTTCCATGGCCTGAGCCCATTGGGTGGGCTGGGACACAGAAGCCTTGATTTCTGTGTCTTTGCCTGATGGTAAGCATTGTTCTTCCTCATCAGAAAGGAAGGGAGGAAATGCCTGTTCGCCAAGAAAGTAACCTTCTATAGTCTTATTTCTTTTCCCTTTTCTGGGCATTTTCCCAGCCAGTGACTTGACCTCTGAATATTCTCCTCACACCCACCTCGCCTCCTGATCTTCCCAGCCAGCGTTTGGGGTCTGAGATTCAAATGCTGCTTCCAGCCTCAGGGCTTTTGGCGGGGGCAGGGCTGCTATTCAGTATGAGATTATGTTCTGGTGCTGAGGTTGGGGCAGGGCCAGCTCTCAGGCTCAGTTCCCTCAGGGGGTTTATGCACAGACCTTCCACAATGGATTCAGGCTCCCGCCCGCTTGGGGAGCCCCTGTCTGCAGCCGCCTCTCAGCTTCTACCTCCCGGGGGGGGCCTGAATTATGGGGGCACCCCACTCCCCTCTCAACCCGCCAAAGAGACTCTCTCACCCACCCCTGTCACCTGTGGGTGGAGGGACTTGTGCGGCTGCTGGAGATCCCGTCCCTGAAGCCTGCTCGGATCTGTTTCTCTCGGTGTCGCAGCCGTGGCCGCAGCAGGTCTGGGCTGGGCTTTGCGTCTGCAGCGCGACGGACCCTTTGCGAGAGGTTTGCAGATCCCTCTGTGGGTGGAGGGACCCGCGCGGCCGCCGGAGATCCCGTCCGTGAAGCCCGCTCGGATCTCTTCCCCTGGGTGCCGCGGCCCCCGCAGGGCTGCACTCAGCTCCCAGTCCCGGCGCCCAGTCCGCAGCGCGAATGACCCCCCGCGAGAGGTTTGCCCGTCTCTCTGGAACCGAAATCTCCCTCGCTCCAATGTTCCGTGGCCTCTGGGTGCGGAATTCGCCGTGAGTTACTTCCCTGTAGCCATTCTATGGGTTGTGGGTTCAGAGCTATGTGTATGTTTGTTTTCAGTTTTCAACAGTCACTTCCTTAAGTCTTAAATTTTCTCCCCCTACTTCTACCAGCACTCCCCAAGAAGGTATGAAATCTTATATCAGTTCTACACATACATTTTTTTAAAACATTTTCACATTAGTCATATTGTATAGAAGAATTAAAATGAATGGGAGAAACCATGAGAAAAATAAACCAAAACAAAACAATACTAGAGAAAATAGCCTGCTTATTGTGTGTTTCCATTTCATAGTTTCTGCTCTGGCTGTACCACCTCCAAAAAAAAGACAACAACAAATCTGTATTTATATTGTACATGGTATGTATACATTTATGCTTGTAAATGTTCTGTCCTCTAATAGGATGTAAATTCTGTGAATGCATATACTGTTTCACATTTGTGTTTGAATCCCCATCACCTAGGATACTGCCTGAAACATGGTAAGTATTTAATTTGTGTTGCATAATTGATTTTCATAACAGAAATGGTTGACTCCTACTGTCACCTGACTTGTAATTTCCCCTATAATCTATTGCTGGGATCATGGGCAATCCTATGACTTCTTCATGTAGATTTATCTCATTAGCTAATTCAGACCATTTTCTACATGGTGCTTCCACTGTTAAATGTGTCCAAATTAAGATATACCCTTCTTTTTTTTTCTTTCTGATCTGACTTTTTTCTTTATTTTTCTTTTATTTTCAGGTAACAATTATTTTGTTATTTATTTGAACCTCATACTAATTTGCTCCCCGTTAACAAAGTGAAAGAAGCCTGAAGAACTAACCATTTACAATAAATGTACACATTTGTCTCTTCTGCATTTTAAGTTCATGATTTCTCTGTCAGGAGGAGTCAAGTGTTTCATTTTCAATCTTTTGTACTCCTGGTTTACCATTGCATACAGTTTTGTAAAGTCCTTCAGAGTTATTTTTCCCTCTAATGATATAATTTTTATTAATTTTTCTATTAGTTTTGCTTGCTTCTCTCTACATCAATTCATAAAATTCTTCTCACTTTTTTTCCTAAAATTATCCATTTCCTCATTTCTTATGGTATAATAATATTCCATTTAATTCAAGTGTCACAATTTATTTAGTATACATTTTTCTTAGTCAGAATTTACTACAAAATACATTGTAAATCACTTTTTTCATTCTTCAAGTTGTTAAAAGTATTGCTAAAGGACTCTTACCAAGATTCTGTCCTTCAAAGAAAAGAATGGATCTATTTTGGGTGAGTTTTACTTGTTTTTGACAAATAAGTTGAAATTTTTAGGGGTAGAAGTAACTTCCTCAGATATGTTTAAATAACTTTACTTATATGTGCAAATGACTGTAAACTATTCTTGGAAAGGAGGAAAAGACAGGATCTAAATAACCAGGTCATATGTTAAACATGGAAAAAGAAGGAAGAAAGATGAGGATGATGTGGCTTAAGGTATGCCTGATATTTCATTGAGTTCAAACTAGGAAAATGAGATAGCAGCCACTGAGACAGTAAGTTTTTAAGTGCCTACTATGTGGCAGGATTTTAATTGCCAGTGAATCTCATTGCTACTGTGCACCTACTTCTATCTCTGTGATTTTACTTTGAGTTTCATCTATACCAAAAATGAATTTCATTTCCATCTTCACTTTTTGGAATTCCTGTTTTCCTTCAAGACAACTCCAGAACAACTTTCTACATGAAACTTTTCCTTCAGACACAGATAGATGAGGGGGAAAAATCTGAGCCTGGATTCAACACATTTTAAATTGAGATCTGAAGTCCGATATTAGTTGTGTGATCCTGGTTAGGTCCCTTAACCACCATCTGCTTCAGTTTCTTTAACTTTAAAATGGATATTTGGATAGCACCTAACTCCTGGGGTTACTGTGAGGATCAAATGAGGTGACATTTGTGAAGTGCTTAGCACAGTTACTGGCACATAACAGTGGTTAATCTTATTGGCACATAATACTAATACTGGCACATAATGGTGGTTAATAAATTCTTGTTTTATTTCTTCCTTATTATCACAGTTGTTAATGTTTGTCTTCATAAAACTTAGGCATCTATTTTGCCTATATTTAAAATATAGTAACATATAGACACTTCTCCCCCATTAGAATATTAATATTTAAGTTCCTTGAGGCCAGAAACTATTTCACTTTGTTTTTGTATCCCCAGTGCTTGGCACAGTTCCTAGAAGGAAATAGGAGATGATGCTTGATGTTTTGTGTTGAGAGATTGATTTTTCTAAAAACAAAACTTCTGTCTTATCTGGTGTAATGGCAAGCAAAAAAGGATCTTTCTCTGTTTTTGTTTTACTAAAAATTCCTCTGATTTAATAATGTGATTATAGAGGATCTTTCCTCCCCATTGATGGGTCTGCCAGTTGTGGGAAACTTGATTAGGGGAGTTGTTTTGTAGGAGGGTCCCAAGTACCTTGTGTTTTTTCTATTGAGGCACTGAATTATAGGGTTATGCCATCTAGCTCTTAAAGTGTATAAGTACTCTTAGGGTGAGGTTTTACTTTGGGGCTTACTGACTGGTAGTGTTTTTTTGGCCAAAGAGCCTCTGGGAAACTGCTAAGGAACCCCCCACCCACCCTGGCTAAAATTCAGAAGTTGATGCTTTTCTCTTTGGTAACTGTGCACATATGTAATGGTCAGACATTTTGGAAGTGTTTCTGTTGACTTTTCATTTCTCTATATTTTCTCTCAAATTTAGATTTTGATTTTCTCTGATACATGTGCTTGATTCAAGGGACTGTTAACTCCTTGAAAGTTGCTTTCCTTTTAGGAATGCAGATCTAAGAATCTGTGATAGCAGGTCTCCCTGTGTATGTTGGGGTGCTTACTGATACATGTCTTCTGTCTTTTCAGTAGTATTCTAACCTTCTCCCCTTAGGGTCTTCCCACATAATTCTTACTGTGCCTCTGTTAACTAGATCTTTGCCTCTTTTGGTAGACTCAGTCAAGTGAGAGAAACAAAAATGGAGAGACAAGAGACAGAAAGAAACAGACAGAGACAAAGGGCACTTTTCCAACCCTTTGCTATTATACACCTAGACTTCTCTAACAGTAACAGAGTTATTCCAAGTGATCTTCTCCCTAGTTCCTCTCCAGCACCCAATCTCCTGGCCAAACAATCTGACTTAAATAGTTGTTTTGAGAAAACATGTTGCTAGCTCGAGGCACAAAATTGCTATTTCAGGCTCTGCCTCATAAATAAGCACATTATGATTAAGAAGAAAATGAACTTGTGAAATCTCCAAATGTAAACACAATAGAGTTAAAAAAGCATAGCGTTGATGAATAGTATTTGTCTTTTTTGTTGTTTTTGTTGAGTGAAACCAATAACAACAGGTTGTTGGCAACAGAAGTCGCTAGAAAAAGGAAACAAGATTCTCAGGAGGCCTTAGTTTTTCTGTCTCTGGAATCTACTTGGACCAAGGGACCCAATATAGCTACATATACATATACATGCATGCCCATACTTACACACATATGAATATATGTATATATGCACATATATAAATACATGCACATATATATAGCTATATAATCCCTTGATAGGATTATTATTAGCCCTAGGTTTGTTGTGTCAGTCAATAAGAAAAAAATAATCAAGCATTTAATATGTGCCAGGTACTGTATGCTAAGGACTGGGGAAACAAATTGGGTGGAGGAGACTTCCTCACTTCCAGGAGTTCATATTCTAATTTGAAACACAAATGAGAAAGCAAATAGAGACATTCAAGATATGTAGTCAATGGAAGGTAATCTCAGAAGAAAGGAGCTAGCATCTGGGTGGACAAGAAAAGGGCTACAGAAGAATATGAGCTGCAACTTGAGGGAAACCACAGAAACTAAGAGAGAGGAGAGATCGGTTCTAGTCATGGAGTACAGCCAGTGCAAAGACAAAAAGATAGAACATGGAATGTCAAATGAAAGGCCATTATGATTGAAGAGTGGAGTACTGGAGGGGAATCTGATATAAAAGGTGGAAATGAAGGAAGGAGCAAAGTTATGAAAAACCTTTAATGTGAAATAGAGCAATTATATTTGACCCTGGTGGTAATAGGGAGGCACTAGAGTTTATTGAGGGGAAGAGTTGTGGCTTGGTTAAAACTTTATCAGTAAAATTACTTTGTCAGCTGCATGTAAGATGGATCTGAGCAGGGAGAGGCATGAAGCAGAGCTATGAGATAGCCTAGCAATATTCTAGGTAATCAATGATAAAGGTGGTGTCAATTAGTGGACAGTGGGGAGATGCAGATGACAGGCTATGAAGGTAAAAATGATAATGTTTGTCAACACATTGCATATTTGGAGTAAATGAGAGTAAGGAGGTAAACGTGACCCTGAGCATACAAGCCTGGGTGACTGGCTTGACATTGGTCCCTTTAAAATATAAAGAAGTTCAGAAGGAAACAAAAGAAAATAAACTTAGGATTCTGGAGAAAATGTTTTAAAAATTGTTTTTGTAATTTTTCATGAATATTTTGTGGAGAAATGACTTGCTTCTTGTGCCTTCATTTACTCTTATCTTCCACAGAAAAACTTTGAGCTCAGTACGAAGAACTAGGATTCTTATCAAGAAAAAGAGCTAAAAGTTGTTCTAACTCTTCATATTTTAATGACTAAATTAGTTTCACCTAAGTTCTTTCCTTAAGTTCCTTTAGTTCCTTCTAAAACAAGAGTAATAAGCCAAGAATTCCCTGGGCCTTTGCTCACAGATATGGAAATGGACCTCAGGTTATTCAGCACCTCTTCTATATTTCCTTTTGGCCCAATATTGAAAACTTGAGTTACAATGACTCCATTTCATTTTCCCTTCATAATTTTGTTTACCAATAGTTGTCACATTAACGCAATCCTTGATCTAATGCTCAAAACAGCCTGCTGCTGAGTTCCATCACACATCTAATTTCTCCTATATTCTTCAGGAAAGCTACCACAAAGTGGTTATTACAGGAACATTTGGCTATTTCCATACCAGCCTTTATTTCTGGAGGCCTGAAACATCAGGGGTATCAGACGTGTCTTATAACTATATATCATTTTATTAGTGTGAGTCTTTTATCATTTTCTTCTTGGCTTATACCAACTTTGGATATATTTACAGGATTGCTTTTGACAAAGCTGTGCATTAGACATGTGATTTGGGGTCACTATGTATCATAGATTGCCCTGAACCGTTCTTTATCTTCTGAACATTCAGCTCTCTTTGCATTTCCTGATGAATCCATCATTTCTCTAAGCTAGGCAGTTCTTGCTTCTATTTTCTCACAACTACATATTGCTAGATTATTGAAGACATTGCTTTGCCCATCAAACCTCTGGTAATGCTTATTTTCCCTGTGGACTTTATGGATGTTAGTTCAATTTCTTTCTCATGCACTGTATTCAGAATTTGTCTTTAATGTCTGCTTTGCTGGGAGTAATAATGGAACCATCCCAGTGCAATATGTGCCTTGACCCATATAGAGTGGAGAGTATTTAGCTTTAATCAGGAAAGACTTTTTTCTTTTTTCTAAAATCAATTGTGTTTTTCTATCCTCTTTCTTTTCCTTATTAAGAACTGATCCATGCTTGTTTGAAAATGACGAGAAATAGGTTTATTTTAATTTTTTGCCACTATAAGGGGTCACCTGACATGTACATTGATTTTAGTGTCATTGAACTACAAAGGTACAAAAAAAGAGACTATACTGAGGATGAATCCTGCAATACAAACTTCATAGCAATGCAATGACTTAAAAAGAAATTCCCAGTGGTCTTCTAAGGCAAAATGCCCTCCACATCCAGAGCAAGAACTATAGAAGTCAACCGCAGAATGTAGCAGATCATTTTTTTGTGTGTGTATTATGTTTTGGTTTGTTGTATGATTTCTCCCATTCATTTTAGTTCTTCTACACAGCATGACTATAGTGAAAATGTATTTAATAGGAATGTATGTGTAGATCCTATATAGAATTGTACGCTGTCTTGGGGAGGGAGGAGGGAGGTGTAGAGTAGGTAGGGGAAAAAAATCTAAGTTATATGGTGGTGATTGTAGAACACTAAAAATAAATAAAATTAATATTAAAAAGAAGGTTAAAGTCCCTCATTATTATAGTACTAAAAAAAAATTGATTGAATGATACTATTTCTCCTTAGGACTCTTCATCACACTGAACAAATACCAATATGAGAGAGTTATGCAAAAAAACAAAAAAAACCAAACCAAACTAAAAAAAACAAAACAAAACAAAACAAAAAACTTTTAAAAACATGGCCCCTTTCCAGAATGTATTGTATAGTGGGACTTTTCAAAATATCTCTGTTACAGATGTTTTAATTTCTTACATAATTCACTAATAGCCTGTCAGATTCAGGTGCAAGAGACCCTCAGGGGCACCTCCCTAGAAATCACTTAGTACATTTTGAGGCTCAGGGATACTTATGTGAGGATATACTTCTAACTTTATAATTCACGTTCTCTGTATTGAACTTTCCATTAATACACAGTCGAGAAACACAATGAGCTAAAAACAAAAGCTTTTTACTAAGATGTTACCATAAGAATGGAGCAGCTTGTTGGTATAGTGGATAGAGTGCTGTGTCTTGAGTCACAAAGATCTGAGTTCAAATATGGCCTCAAATACTCACTAACTATGTGACTCTGGGCAAGTCACTTGTAATGGCAAATAAAATTAGGATCTTTTGCTGTTTTTGTTTTAGCATAATCAAGTTCCTGATTGAATCTTGCCTTTATCAACCAAGACTCTTTACTAAGGAATAAAGTACAAAGACAAGAGTTTCTTTAACTAGAAACAGTATATGTATTTGTGTGGGAACTTGGGCCTATCCTATAAGGAGAGTTTGATTAGGGAAGATTTGCAGGAACACAGAGCTTTTGTTTATGAAGCACTGGCTCTCAAGGGTTGGGATGCCCTCTGGCTCTAAAAAAGGTGTAAATACTCTGAGGGTGAGGTTTTACTTTGATACTTAGTTTTTGGTAAGAAGGTTTTAATGCTAGATGAGGAGCCTTGGAAGCCCTAAGGAGCCCCCCAGCTTTGAGAACCCAGATGTTGTGCTTCCATCTCTGGCAATTGGTCAGACAGCTGTACCCATCTGTTGAATTATGGTCAGGAAGAGGAAGCCATGTCTGTTGATTAACTTGGGGGCTTATTGACTGGAAGTATTTGTTTATCCAGATGAGGACTCTGGCAAGCCACTAAGGAACCCCTTAGCTTTGAGAACCCAGATGTCATGCTTCCCTCTCTGGTAACTATGGTCAGGCAGTTGGAGTCCAACTGCCAATTGAATTCAGGCAGAGGAAGCCACATATGTTGATTTCTAATTTTTCTGTATTTTCTTTGAAGTTTGGGGTGCAGACTCCCCTGAAATAGGTGAATAATATATGTGCTTGGTTAAATGATTGTTACATATACTTGTTTAAAGTGATTGTTAACCCCTCAAAAGTTGCCTTTCCTTTTATGAATGCAGATCTAAGAACCTTTGATAGCAGGGCCTCCTGTGTTTGTTGGGGTGCTTATTGCTACATCACTTAACTCTTATTTGCCTCAATGCCTTATTTGTTAAGTTTGGGCATGCTGTAAGAGTGGGAAATCATTCCAGCATCCTTGCCAAGAAAATCCCGTGGACAAAATTAATGGGGTCTCATAGAATCAGACATGTCTGACCAACAGAACAGCAACAATCATAAGAAAAGTAACTACAAATAATTTCCTCCATAAACTTGAGTACACTCTACTTAAAATTCCTCCAGTATCTGTAGGAAGACCAGGAAGAAACTGAAAGTATAGAGGTTCTTAGACAGACACACACACACACACACACACACACACACACACACACACACACGCACATGCAGGAGGGATAATTCCACACCTCTGGTATTCCAGTGTCCTTATGTTGTATCATTTCTCACGATGATCTCCACTGGACCTACTGTCTATTCTGGGTGAGACCCTAAGTCTAATGTCTATTTACTTCAATATTTCACCATCAAAGCTGAGTTTCCTATGTATCTATAGGTAATTCTGTTCTTTGTTCCTTAAAACCTCTTCTAACATTGAACAATGCTCTTTTCTGTACCTATATTTCCATAAAGAGCACATATCTCTGTTCCCTGCTGTTTGTATTTCAATCATGACTTGAATTTTCTTGACCTCTTTTGCTGTCTTTTGAGGTCCATCTAATGATCAGATTCCACTTTAATTATGTCAAGAACTTTTTTATTATTTCTAGATGGATATCAGTCCTATAGACATATTTCCCCCTAATTTAGATTCTCTTAATTTTACATTAATTTTAGCTTTGATTTCTCCTAGGCTGGGCTTCTTTATTTAAAATTATTATTCCTTTAATCAGCAAAAATCTGCATTTTCTTTCTCTACTATCACTACACAAGGTTGATAAAGAAAAACAAAATTCTTGTACCAAACATATAGTTAAAACAAATTTTCACATCATCTACATCGAAGTATACACATAAGTAATTGCACATACATATACAAATATAACATATTCCATGAATATATAATTATAATTGGTATATATGCATGTATATCTCCCAAATGAGGATATCCTTCAATTTCTAATTAATAGCCTCTGCAAAGAAGAACTGCAACAATACTTTTACTTATCCTTAGAGTTTATTTTGCTTAAGACAAACCCCTTCATTAAATTATTATCCCTTTTAATTGTCCCCTGTCCCTTCTATCCTTTCCTACCTTTTTCTCTGTGGACTGAAATGTATTGCTATACTCAACTGTATATGTATAAATAACACACCCACCTTTGATTAGCTTAGGAGAGAGTGAGGTTCAAGTGTCACTTACTTTTCCTTCCCTTTCTCCTTGTTTGTTTGTTTAGCTTTCTAATTATCTGAGACATTTTCCCCCATTCTTAATTTGCTTCCCACACACTTAGCGTTCTTCTTATTTTCCATTTTTCTCTTAAGATTGAAAAACATGACCATAAACAGATTCTTCTACTTAATTAAACTCCTTCTGGAAAATTTGATGACAGGCTTCAGAGGGCACATGTGTAATCTCTCCATTTTGGAAAATAATTAGATAATTTTTCTTTGGTCCTTATAACAGTCCACTCAAATTTACCCTCTTTATGCTTCTTTTGTTTATTGTATTGGTGCTTCAAATTCACTGCTCAGTTCTCTTTTCATTAGGAATCTATGGAATTCTATTTCATAAGAAGTCCTTTTAATCCCCTGTAAAACAAAATCAATGTTACTGATTAAATTTATCTTAACTGCAACCCTCTATCCTTTTCCTTGAAGTTATCTGCTCCTTTAGTGGTAACTGCTAAATTTTGTGTGATACTGAATGTGGATATTTATATGGAATATCTGAATTTTGACAATAATTTTCATGATGGTTTTAATTTTGGGCACCTTCTAAAGAGATCATTGAGGTATTTAATTTTTACTTTACACTCTTGTTCTTACAGATCTAGGCAGTTTTTCTTTTTTATGATTTTTTGAAATATCATATCTGGGCTACTTTTTTGGTCATGGAATATGGGTACAGAAACCCATTCTTAAATTATCTTTCCTCATTTGTTTTCTAGATCATGTGTTTTTGCTATAGATATCTCATCTTCCCTTTTATTTGATTTTACTCTTTTGACTTTGTTTTAAGACTTGTTTTTATCTTATGGAATCATTAACTTCTATTTGGTCCATTCCAACTTTCAGGGAATATTTTGCTTGGACAAAGTTTTGTACCTCTTATGAAAAGCTGTTAATTGTTTTTCAAAATCTTTCTTTGATAACGTGTGTGTATATTTCCATGTATATGTGCATGTCTATCTATCTATCTATCTATCTATCTATCTATCTATCTATCTATCTATCTGTCTGTCTGTCTGTCTGTCTGTCTGTCTGTCTGTCTGTCTGTCTGTCTGTCTATCTGTCTGTCTGTCTTTTTGTCTGTCTGTCTATCTATCTATAAATAAATACAGACACCCAGATATATGTATGGCTTTGCTTTAAATCATGGCTTTCTTTTATTCATAACTTTTAAAATTTATTTATTTATTTTTAGTTTTCAATAGACACTTGCACAAGATTTTGAGTTCCAAATTTTCTCCCTATCTCTCCTCTCTGCTCACCCCAAGACAATATGCATTCTGATCACCCTTTCTCCCAATCTGCCCTCCCTTCTCTCCCACCCCTCCCTTCTCTTATCCCCTTCTCCTCTATGTTCTTGTAGGGCAAGATAGATTTCTACACCCCATTGCCTGATTGCCTATATATTTCATTTGCTAGTTGCATGTAAAAACAATTTTTAACATTTGTTTTTAAAACTTTGAGTTCCAACTATTCCGCTCTCCTCCCTACCTATCCCCACAGGGAAGATAAGCAATTCAATGTAGGTTATACATGTGTCGTTATGCAAAACACCTCTATTAACAGTCATATTGTGAAAGACAAGTTATATTTTACTTCAGCCTATTCTGCACCCTATTAAATCTCTTCTGTCTTTTGACCCAGTCCTTCCTCAAAAATGTTTCTTTCTAATTACCCCCTCTTCCCATTTACCCTCCCTTCTATCATTCCTCTCATCCCTCCACTTATCCCCTTCCTCCTTACTTTCTTGTAGTGTAAGATAGATTTCCACATGAAAATGAGTATGCATGTTATTCCCTCTTTAAGCCAAATGCAAAGGTTCACTCTTTGCCTCTCACCTTCCCCTTCTTCCCCTCCATTGAAAAAGCTTTTTCTTGCCTCTTTTATGTGATATAATTTGTCCCATTCCATTTCTCCCTTTCTCCTCCCAATATTTTCCTCTCTCAATCCTTAATTGTAGTTTTTAGATATCATCCCTATCTATTCAACTCACTCCGGGCCCTCTGTCTATGTCTATTATCCCTCCAACTTCCCTAACACTGAGAAAAGTATCAGAAGTTACAAATATGATCTTTCCATGTAATAATATAATCAGTCAAACTTTAATAAGTCTCTTATGATTTCTCTTATCTGTTTTGCGTTTCCTGCTTCTCTTGATTCTTGTGTTTAAAAGTCAAATTTTCTATGTAGCTCTGGTTGCTTCAACAGGAATGATTGAAAGTACATTATGTCATTGAATGACTAGTTCTTCCCCTGAATATTATACTCAGTTATGCTGGGTAAATGATTCTTGATTTTAATCTTAGCTCTTTTGACTTCTGGAATATCATATTTCAAGCCCTGTGATCTTAAAGTAGAAGCTGCTAGATATTGCGTTATCTCAATTGCATTTCCACAATACTATAATTGTTTCTTTCTGGCTGCTTGCAATATTTTCTCCTTCACCTGGAAATTCTGGAATTTGGCTACAAAATTCCTAGGAGTTTTCCTTTTGGGATCTTTTTTAGGAGGTTATTGGTGGATTGTTTCAATATTTATTTTACCCTCTGGTTCTAAAATATCAGGGAATTCCTTGGTAATTTCTTGAAAGATGATGTCTAGGCTCTTTTTTTGATCATGGCTTTCAGGTAGTCTAATAATTTTTCAGTTGTCTCTTCTGGATCTATCTTCCATGTCAGTTGCTTCTTCAGTGAGATATTTCACAGTTTGCTTTTTTTTTCATTTCCTTGACTTTATTTCATAATTTCTTGATTTTTCATAAAATCATTAGCTTCCATGTTCCATTCCAATCTTTAAGGAATTATTTGTTTCAATGACATTTTATACTTCTTTTTTCATCTGGCACGTTCTGTTTCTTAAGGCATTCTTCTCATTGACTTTTTGGATCTCTTCTGTCATTTGGATCAGTCTATCTTTTTAATGTGTTATTTTCTTCAACATTTCTTTGAGTCTTCTTTAGCAAGCAGTTGACTCTTTTTTCATGATTTTCTTGCATCACTTTCATTTCTCTTCCCATTTTTTTTTACTTCTCTTACTTGATTTTCAAAATCCTTTTACAGCTCTTCCATGTCCTGAGACCAATTAATATTTTTCCTGGAGTCTTTAGATGCAGGAGCTTTGACTTTATTGTCTTCTGTTTTTATATTTTGGTCTTTCTGATCACCAAAGTAAGATTCTATAGTGTGATTCTTTTTCTGATTTTTGCTCATTATCCCAGCTATTTACTTGAACTTTGAGCTCTGAAAACGTAATTCTTTGCTTCCAGTAGGGGTTGGGGGTATACCGTCTCAGTATCAGCTGCTCAATCCCCACCCAATCTGTCGGCCTAGAGCTCCAGAAGCAGTTGCTGCTGCCCTTGCTCTTCCGGCCAGGTGCTCTTCTCTGTGTGCTCTTCAGCCTCTTCTACTGCCCTGGTGCTGGGGCCTGCCCACTTTACTCTCTCACCCAGGCCCCATGGGTTTTTTCCTTTGACCTTCCAATTTGTACTTGGTGTTTTGGGGTCATGAAGTCTGGAAACTGCACAGTTGCCTGAGACTCAATCTCCCAAGGCCTCCTCAGGTCCTGTTTATGTTGGTATAGCCAATGTTGCACTGCACTCTACTCCCAGAGTGGCATGATAGACACTTCCCAGCAACCTTCCAGGCTGTCTTGGGCTGGAGATGTGCTTCATTCCATCATTCTGCAGGTTCTGCAGCTCCAGAATTTGTTTGGAATCATTTTTATAGGTATTTGGCTGATCTTGGGTGGAGCGCTCTAGAAAGTCCATGCAGTTACTCATAAGACTTTCTTTTGTAGTTATTTCAAATCATTTTCTTCTTCTGGGTCTTTAATGTTTATTGTCCCCACTATAGCTTTTTATCACAGAATTACTTTGTTTGTTTATTCTTACTGGCTTCTTCACTTCAGATTTTGTTTTAGGATCTGCACATTTCTGTCATCCCGGTCTGAGCTCTGCAAGATTCTATCCTCAGTTTAGGTTTGATGAACCTGTCTCTGGATTTGTCACTAGTCAGACTTCTAGTGGAGTTCTGATGGACTCATCAAATATCAGCCATCCAGATGAAAATATCTGTTCATTCAGAATGATTCAGAATGCAGTTTCTGTTTTGGTTTAACATTCTTACCATGGTTATTGTGTTGCAACCTTCAATCTGATATAGAAGCTGAGGTCCCTGTTTTATTCCTTATATCAGAGTCTCATAGTGGCTGCATTCTGAGTAATCTAGGGATTAGATTGCACTTCTCCATAGAATGCTGCTCCTAATTGTGAATTCTTTATTCAGTTTGCCCTGAAAACTGTGATTAGTAACTAATAATGAGCAACAGACCCATCAATTTATACTTATTCCTCAACTTGTACAAATTTAGGTTTCTTTATACTGGATCTTAGAGTCAATGTTCCATCTTTTCTCTCAGCTTGAATAAGCTGTGCTTTTCCTGACTAGACCTCATCCTTAGGGCCCACAGACCTCTATGTTTTTCTCTATAGTCTTCAGCCCTAGAAAAAAATGAATCATTGTGATCCCCCTTACTCCATTACCTTTAGATTTATTCTTTATCTGGGCTTGTGTTTTTCTTTTTAGACTTATTTGGAGGACTCTTGTATGGCAGATGTATCTTACTACATTTCCTCTTGCCATATTACCATTTTGTTTCTTCACCTGTTCTATTCTATTATTTCTATGTTTCTGTGAGCAGCCATCAAGTTAGACCAACTAAAACTCTAACATGCAAGTAATTCATGCAAAAAAAGTTAATAGGATTGGAGGAAAAACTACAGAAAATAAATAGCAAATACCAATAATATTAGGATTATAACATCATAGTTTTAGATCTTATATATTCTCTCAGTGATAAATACAATATAGTCCAACTGCAGTTTTTAGAGATCATCGAACTAAGACAGAGAAGTGAAATGAATTGACAAAAAGCACATGTATGGTTGGTGGAACTGGAATTTGTACAGGTTGATTGATTTCAGGTTCATTATTTCCCTCCATAGTTTGATGACAAGTGCTATTTACTTTGGACATTTTTACCCCCCCTCCCATATAAAATATTGTATAATTGCTTGATGGTAGGAAATTCCTGAGGAAAAGTAAATTTCTGCAGATAATTTATTTTTTAAAAATGCTGTTAATTTATTTTTATTTATATTAGGTATTTTATTTTGGTTTGTTTCCTTCTATAAGACAAAAGTATTGAGATAACCATTCATTTCTTTAATTTCCTGTGAGGATACCTATGCGATTGCTTCCAGTTAGGGAAGTTTCTAACCTAGAAATGTGAAGGTTGATGAGAAAATGATCATAGAAAAGCAGTATTAAAGATCACATGATTGGTTATATTGAATAAGGAGAGAGGATTAAAACAGACAATTTTTATAAGTTTTGTTAAGAATAACTTTCAGAAAATACGAAATCAATTTACAAGAAAGGAATCTTTCTGTCTAAGTAGTACAACTTTAACAAAAGAGAATGAAATTAAGGAAAACAAAATATGTTAAAAGTAAACTCATCAGCAATGTCTCCATAAAAAGCAAAGCAGACTATTTCCTTTTCTTTATGTTTATATTAAATGAATTATGCTACTAAAATGATGAAGATATTTTCAGAGAAAAAATCCATGTGTAATAATGTTTCAGTTTTACAACATTTTAAGGGAATGATTAACTCCATATATTTGTGATTTTTCCTGATAATGTAACTCCTAAAGATTCAAGAGATATTTTAATCTTTTGTTTATTGGAAATATCTCTTCCTTCCTTTTTACATTTTTATTGATATTTTCTGTTTCTTACATCATTGTAGTTATCACAAGGAACTCAATCCCAGAGAGCCACCTTGTCTGACAAAGAGGAAAAAATCAGTATAAATGATCATATATATATTGAAAACGTCTGAAAATCTGTGCAAAATGTAACATCTTTGGACTTCCCACTTCCAGGAAGGGGTAGGTTGGGGGCATCTTTTTTAGTCTTTTCATTCAATCTTAGATTGGTTTTTATAATTTAATAGAGATTGCCTTTGATTTTTTTTTGTATGTAATAGTTGTTTCCATCAACATTGTTTTAGTCACCATGTTTATTGTTTTCCTGATGCTTCTTCACTGTGCATCAATTAATATAGGTCTTTCGATGCTTCTCTGTATTTATTACGTATGTCATTATTTATAGTAGAGTAGTATTCCACCACATTTATGTACCACACTTTGTTTAGCCATTCCTCTGATGGGCATTTACTTTGTTTCTCATTCTTTACAATCAAAAGTGCTGTGATAGAAAAAAAAATATCAGACAAAGTGAAATATCTCATTGTAAAAACACTGTACTAGAAAATAGATTCAGGAGAGAGAATTTAAAAATTATCTGACTACCTGAAAGCCACAATCAAAAAAAGAGCCTAGATATCATCTTTCAAGAAATTATCAAGGAAAACTGCCCTGATATTATAGAATCAGAGGGTAAAATAGATTTGAGATAATCCACTGATCACCTCCTAAAAGAGATCCCAACAAGAAAACTCTTAGAAATATTGTAGCCAAATTCAAGAGCTCTTAGGTGAAGAAGAAAATATTGCAAGCAGCCAGAAAGAAACAATTCTAGTATTATGGAAATACAATCAGGATAACACAATATCTAGCAACTTCTACATTCTAGGATCACACAGCTTGGAATGTGATATTCCATAGGTCAAAGGATCTAGCATTAAAACCAAGAATCACCTACCCAGCAAAACTGCGTATAATACTTCAGGGGAAGAAATGGTCATTCAGTGACATAATGTATTTTCAAGCATTCTTGTTGAAGCAACCAGAGCTACATAGAAAATTTGACTTTCAAACATAAGAATCAAGAAAGGCATGAAAAGCTAAACAGGAAAGAGAAATCATGAGGGACTTACTAAAGTTTAACCTGTTATATTCTTACATTGAAAGATCGTATTTGTTACTAATGAGACTTTTTTCAGTATTACAATAATTAAAGGGATTGTATACATAAAGACAGAGGGCCCAGAGTGAGTTGAATAGGTAGGAATGATATCTAAAAAATAAAATTAAGGGGTGAGAGAGGAGTATATTGGGAGGATAAAGGGAGAAATGGAATGGGGCAAATTATCTCATACAAAAAAGGTAAGAAAAAACTTTTTCAGTGGAGGGGAGGAGGGATGGTGGTGAGAGGGAAAGAGTGAACCTTACTCTCATAGCATTTGAGTTAAGGAAGGAATAAAATCCACACTCATTTTGGTATGAAAATCTATCATCCACTACAGGAAAGTAGGAGGAAAGAGGATAAGTGGGGGTTGGAGGGTGATAGAAGGGAGAACAAATGGGAGGAGGGGTTAATTAGAAGTAAACACTTTTGAGGAGGGATAGGGTCAAAAGAGAGAATTGAATTAAAAGGGGCCTGATAGGATGGAAGGAAATATAGTTAGTCTTTCACAATACTTATAGAAGTATTTTGCACAACTACACATTTATAACTGATATTGAATTTCGGCCTTCTCAGTGGAGATGGGTGGGAATGGGTGAATATTAAAAATTGTTTTTACATGTAACTGGGAAATAAGATATATTATCAATGGGATATAGAAATCTGTCTTGCCCTACAAGAAAATAGAGAGGATGGAGATAAGAGAAGGCAGGGGTGTGATGGCAGGGAAGGCAGATTGGGGGAACTGAAAATCAGAATGCACACTGTCTTTGGGTGCATAGAGAGGAGTGATGGGGAGAAAATTTGGAACTCAAAACCTTGTGGAAGTGTCTATTGAAAAATGAAACTAAATAGATTAATTAAAAATAAAAAAAACCAAAAATTAAAAAATTAAAAGTGCTATCATAGACATTTTGGAGTATATTGCGAATTTCTCTGTATCAATGCCTTCCTTAGAGCAGATGCTCAGTAAGTGAATCTCTGGTATGGTTATTTTAATCACTTATTTATATATTTCCATATTGCCTTCCAAAATGGCTATACCATTTCACAACTCCACCAACGATATATTAGTGTACCCATGATTCCACAATCCATCTAATATTGTCTCTAGACTTAAAAAAAGTTTTGTTTTGAAATTTGAAGGGTATGAGATAAAACTTCAGAGTTCTTTTGATTTGCATTTTTTGTTATTTTTATTATTATCATTATTAATGTGGAGCATTCTTTCTTATGATTGTGAATACTTTGCTGTTCTTTTGAGAATATTTTATTCAATTCTTTTAACACACTGGGGAATGGTTATTAGTCTCACATATTTATTAATTAGTTACATATCTTCAATATAAAACCATTATCAGAGAAAGTTGATATAAGTCCCCCCCACACCCCATTTAACTCCCTCCTTTATTAGCCTAGATGCAATATTTTGCTGGGCAGAAGTTTTTTCATCAAGTAATCCAAATTATCCATTTTATCTTTTGTAATTGCCTCTGTCCTTTGATCAAGGAAACATCTATTCATATCTGTAAGAGTTCTCTTCTAATTTTTTTATATTATGATTTTTTATATTAAGGTAATGTAGTTATTTAGAATGTCATGTGGCATGTGGCATAAAATATTTATCTGCACTTAAAATCTGCCAAACATCTCAATAGATTTTTTCAGTATTTTAAGACCAATTCTAGATGTTACAGAGAACACTGCACTATGGTGGGACCCTTCCTGCATCCGCGTCCATGGTTATTCAGCCCATTACTGATTTATGTCTTTCCCAGTTACCCCTCCCCAACAATAGCCTCAATATATCATCCCTGGGTCCACAATTTCTCATTTTTACACACCATGGATTCCAATACCCATCCTCATGAATCAGGATAAGTAACTTTCTCTAGAACCAAATCCTCAATCAGCAGCAGAATTAAGTTCCCTGTCTCTTAGGAGACCATCTCTTCACCCATAGGAACTTACATGCATAGTGAACCCCCCACCCAACATCAAATTAAGGGCTTCTTCCTTTCCTTCCATTTAAAATTCTTCTGAACTCATCTGCACCAGTTTCTCAAAAGTTATTTTCCTCCTTGAGACTGAAGAGTTTACCTTTCTCCTTTATTGTGAAATCCTGATTTGGCCCCAGCACATTCCATACTCCTCTCCATCCTTCTATTCACATAAAGCCCCTTCATGTACTCTCCCATGTTATAATGTATTATCTCTCTCTCTCTCTCTCTCTTTCTCTCTCTCTCTCCCTCTCTCTCTCTCTCTCCCTCTCCCTCTCCCTCTCTCTCTCTCTCTCTCTCTCTCTCTCTCTCTCTCTCTCTCTCTCTCTCTCTCTCTCTCTCTCTCTCTCTCTCTCTCTCTCACACACACACACACACACACACTATCAATAATAAATTATTAATTTCATGTAGGCAGAGAGCTACCAATTTCTATTCATATTGTCCCTATCTACTTCCTCACTGCTACCTCTACTAGATTTCTGCCTTTAGTCCTGTCTCTTGGTGTAAATTTAGAAATAAGTCTCTTAGTGGCCTCTTTGCTATCACTCTATTGTTCTTCCTGTCCTTTCTGTTGATTGGGGTGTTTGAAGAGGAAATAATCACTTCAGTTCTGACTTTTCCCTATCATGGTTTAGAGGTCAAATTCTTTTTTTATTATTGAACATTCATCTTTTTAATGTATGATTAAGCTCAAATTATGGGGTAAACAACTTTGGGTTATATCTTGAGCTCCGTTGCTTCCTTTTCAGAAATTTTTATGCATTTCTGCCCACAATTTCTGGTGAACACAGAAGAGTTTTGCATCATTCAAAATGTCTTCCCCTTGCATTTCAAAGTCTTTCTCCTCCTTACCTGCAGAACTTATTTCTGAACTGAGTAGTTGCATTTTACTATTATATGTCTTGGCATTTCCATTCTTGGGTATTATTCTGGCATCAATTTATATATTATTTAAATAAGTATTTTATTTTCTCTAGGAATAAATTCTAAGCAGTTCTCTTCTATTATTTCTTTTCTAATGGCACTAAGGTTTTTTGTCCTGTCAATGATCTTCTGGGATAACTATGATCCTTATGTTGTCTCTACACATACTTTGATATCAGTATGTTTTGCTTGCATACTGAGCATGTTTTCTTTTATTATTATCTATGTATTTATTTCCTTCTCTTCTTCTGGATTCTCCATTATTTTTGAGTATTTCCATTTCCATCAGTTGTCTTCCTTTTTGGTTCTTTTGGAAGACTTTATATTGCAGATTTGAATTTTTCTGTTCTGCCCATTACTTTTCCTGTGCAAGACATAAATTCTGCTTTCATAATTCTCATTTTGCTTTTGAAGCTCTCAGGAATAGCATTTTGTGGTTCTGCATTTTCCTCAAATTTCATAAACTTCTCTGTTTCATCAAGAGTTGAATATTTTCCTTTGTTTTGCAGTATTTATTCATACATACTTGGACTCCTTTACTTGATGTGAAGGCCATGTTTTCTTTTATTGTTACTGTTATTATTCATTTATCTGTTTGAATTCACATAATTTTGATTATAAAGAGGAATTTGAAATTATTAATTGTTTTTATGATTTTTTTCTTGTTATGTTAATTAGAGTTAAAGATCTCCTTCCCATTAATAGACTTCAGGTAGAGCCCATTAAAGGAAGCTTGATTGGGGAGACTTGTTTTGTAGGAAGGCACAGAGCTTTTGTTAATTTCTGTTGAGACTCTGGGTCATGAGAGTCATGAAGCCCTCTGACTTTGAAAAGTGTGTATATACTCTGAGGTGAGGTTTTGCTTTGGGGTTTGTTCTTTGCAAGAAGGTTCATGTACCAGATGAGACTCTGGGTAGCTGCTAAGTAGCCCCTGTCTCTGAAAACCCAGATGTTGGTGCTTCTCTCTCTGGTAACTAGGTATTATGTAATGGTCTGATAGTTGGATCTGTTTGTTAATCTGTGATGTATGTATTGCTTATGTTAGAAGTCCTGTCTTTTGGTCTTTATTTCCCTGCTTGTATTTTCTCTGTTGGTATATATGATTATAAAAGATTGTTGACCCCTCCAAAGTTGCTTTCATTTTAGAAAAGCAGATCTAAGAACCTGTGCTAGCAGGCCATCTTGGATGTGTCAGGATGCTTGCTGCTACAGTTCTTTGACCCACTCATTTTTTAGGTTGAGATAATATAGTTTCCAATTAGTTTTAATCCATGTTTACATGGTTCTTTATTGAATGGAGTTTATTGAATGAGGGAGTGATATGGTCAATGCTTCAGTGATAGTTGAATGATGAATGGGCTGAATTGAGTAGAATAGTTCATGTATCAACTGAAGAAGACTTGTATCAGGGTGGTTTCAATGTCAGTTGAGAAGTTACATACATGAGAGATGTTGCAAGAACAAAATCAATAAGACTTAGCAATAAATTTTATATGAGAGGACAGAGAGAATGATAACCAAGGATACCTCCAGTGCAAATTGGGTTACTGGGAGGATGCTGATGCCCTTAAAATTGTTCTCCTTCCTTAAATTTAATCTTCTAACAAATATTATCTTCCCTTTGTTCTTTATTTAGGTGCTTCATCTCTCATCTCTCCATTTTTGCATAGGCTTTCCAAAATGTCCAGAATGCACTCCCTCCTCACATACACCTCACAGACTTACTAATATCCTTCAGGACACTGCTCAAGCAACACATTCTGCATGATCCTTGACCAGATACTCTCAAATACTGAATTCATTCCCTCCCTAATTAGTTTGTATTGAATTACCTTGTGCTCATTTTGTATTTATCATGTTTAGATTTCATAAGTATTATGGTTATATATGTATAGGTTATCTTACCCCTATAGAATGTAAGGTAATTAAAGGCAGAAATTCTTTCACATTTATGTCTTTCTTACCCCAGGATCTAGCATAGCACCTGGAAAACAGAAACTTAATAAATTCTAACTAATTTATTAAGAATTGCTCAGCAGGATCTGATACTCACAAACATAGATGATCTCATTGTTTGATAAAGTGGAAATATCCAAAATCTTTAGGAATAAATAATTATTCTGTCATAGAGTTCATGACAGAGAAGTAAAGGAAAAGCAGGTATAGTATCATAGGTTGTTGTGAAGAATGTAACCACATATTTAGGGGAAAAAAGATTAGATGAATATATTGAATAATATTCTTCCAAGAAAGTTGTCACAAGATGAATGCATAGTTTTCATGAATGCAATTATGAAGTTATGCAGGGAAATATTATTGAAGAATATAAAAGTTCTGGAATTGCCTAAAGAGGCTGAGTATGAAAGCAAGAACAGATAACAGAGCATAAACATAAAAATGTCACATACATATCAAGTTGATATTATAAAGTTTATTAAAGAATTCATTATATAAAAGTCCCGTAATTTATTCCATTTTGGACAATGAGAGTTTCTTAGGATAGATAAATATTTTAAACAACACTTTCAGGATATGTTTCTCACAGTGTGATGATAAGGCATGATTGTTTTTGTTTAGACTGAAAAATATGAAAAATGAAAAAAATCTAAAAAGACCTTTTTGAAATAACGTATATTTGTAAAACATGAACCAGAAAAATGGACTCAGCACTAACTATAACAAAGAGAAAAGTGAAAGAGAATTGAGGAATAAAAAAGGAATACAGATGAAGATTTAGTTATGAAATTAATTAAAATTTGAATAGCTAATTATAGTATTAATGTTCAATGTTAGGTTAATACTATGGATAAGGATTGAATTTTGATTTCATTGTTTAAGAAACTCTTATCTATATAATTCCCTTTACCTATGCAGTTTGGAATCTTCTCTCAATGTTGCCTGAAGTTTAGCATAATACCTGAAACATATTATTATTGATTGAATTAATTATTATTATTGATTGAATAATTGCTTGATTGACTGGGGAACTGATAATTTAATTAACATGAACAGAGTCATATAGCCATTAGGTGTTTGAGGGTAGTATTTTACCCAGGCCTACCTGACTCTAAGTAACTCTCTATTCTATAAGCCATATTGTTGCTGAGTTACTAAAGTCAGTCAGTTAGTCATTTGTGCACAAGCATTTTATAAGTGCCTACTTTGTGCTAAGGTCTGTGCTAAGTCCTAGGGATATGAAGAAAGGCAAAAGACAGTCCCAGCTCACAAGGAGATCACAATCTAAAAAGGAAATCAACATACATTTGCCTATGATACGTATGAGAAAATTGGAGATATTCAAGAGAGAGAAGTCAATAGAATTAGGGGATTTATTGATGTGTGGGCTCTTAAAGGCATGCAAAGTTTTTTAAAAATAAAATAGTTAAATAAATAAGTTTATAAATTAATGTACTAAGGCAGGTTATAAATGAATGATAAAGATGCAAAATGGGAATGAGGAGTGAGAGACTTCAGTAATGTTGGTGAAATGAGTATTCAAATAAGAGATATAATCACAGATTGCAGTGTTCAGGACAATTATAATTAGAGACAGTAAAAAGACTGAGCTATTCAATTCTTATTTTTCTTTCATTATCTCTTGCAAGGAGAATGGTCTTTGAACTGAGAATAGTAAACAAAAAATTTTTAATGGATTTGAAACAATAGATAAGTGAAGATATGGCATAAAAATATGCATCCACCCACAATAAACTTTCTAGCCCTGGGAACTAAAAATCAACAAATGGTCCTACCCATGATTTTTGTTAAAAACAAAACAAAACAAAACAAAATACAACAAAAAGTTTCCAGAATAAAAGAATTTATAATAAGCCCAGAAAATGTCAAAAATCTTTTTTTTTAAAATAAGATGTAGAGGGTTGGAAGCTTTGATCATATAAAGAAAACAGGTAAATGAGAGACACCAGATCATTGTAGGGGTAATGAATCAAAGAATGAGGGTTTAAAGTATATGGAAAGAGACTATTGGTAATACCTTTGCAAGGGAGTACAAAAATGAAATTTAAAAGCATATTGAACAGAATGAGCTGAATGAGAAGAAGGGAAGAGGAAATCCCATGTGACTAAGATTTAAAAAGAGGGGAGAAATACATAACCGAAGAAAAGCAGGAGAGAGGAAAAAACCCTAAAAGGAAAAGGGTAACAAATGAAATAAGGTGATTAGGAAGGGAGAAGAGTGTCAGTGGAAAGAGATCCTCCTTAAAAAAAAGATTAAAATAAAATAATGGAAGGAATGTAATATTGTTTCTATGGAAGAGATTTCTATAGGAAAATCATAATTTAAAGAAAAACAATTTGAGAGACAGTTAAAGGAAAATATAAACCTAACACAACTAATTGTAAATGGATCAACAATCTAATAAAAATGAAAGAGTGACAAGTTCAATAAGTAAGTGAAACACTATAATCTATCATTTAGAAGAAACATTTAGAAACCAAAACATTCACAGAATAAAACTGAAAGCATAAGAATCAAATGCAACAAGTAAATGCAATCAAGTGCAACAAATAAATCAAAAGAATCAAGAATTATCATGCTATTAGACAAAACAAAAACAAGCATTTAAAAAAAATACAAAGAGACAAATAAGGAAACTATATTATGTTGAAAGAACCACAGACAGAAAACTAATTTCAGCAATAAACTTATATGCTTCAAATACTTTAGCATTGAAATTAATTAAGGAACAATTATCTAAGCTGCAAGAAGACATAGACAATACTACAATTGCAGCATAAATTTTATCTAAAACTATCAGTCTAATAGGAATTGTGGCTACAGGGAAGTAGGACCCCTTTCTCAGTAAAGACAATAGCACAGATGCAGGCAACAGTAATTGCATTTCTCTCTGGATTACACCACGTTGGCAGCAACTAAAACTTTCAGATCCTTAGAATTATCTCTGAAAACAGCAGCATAAAAATGTCAGAAGCTTGAGACAGTGCCTCCCCACCCCCAGGTGAGTAGAATCCAATTTTAACATAAAGTACAAAGTCGAGAAAGAGGATGGGAAAGTAAAAATAAAACAGCATAACAAAAATTGTTTGCAATCAATATCCTTAAAACAGAAAGATACAAGGAAAATCATTAGCTGGGTGAAATTCTATCGTTCCTCAGCAGAGGTTTAAAAAAAAAGACAGAGATAATGATCTTGTTTCCAACAAAACAGAAGCAAAATAGACCTATTTAAAAGGGGCAATCAAGAAAACTATATTTTGCTTAAAGGTCATATAGACAATGTGGTAATATTAATACTAAACATATAATACCCAATGGAAAAGCATCCAAAGTCTTGGAAGAAAAGATAAATGAGTTATAGGAATAATTTTAAAACTATACTAGCACGGAATCTCAATTTTCCTTTCTTATATGTAAATAAATCTAAACATAAAATCAACAACAAAGTAGGTAAGAAGATGAATAGGATTTTAGAAAAGCTGATAAACCTCTGGGAAAAATGGAATGGGAATAGAAAGATATACACTCTTTTCTCAGTTGTACAAGGTACCTTAAGAAAAACTGACCATGTATTACGTCATTAAAACATCACAAACAAATGCAAAAAAAGCAGTATTATTAAATGCACCCTGTTTTGATCATAATACAATAAATTTTTATTCAATAAATATATTTGAAGTAAAATTTAAATATTAATTAGAAATTATATAATCTAATCCTTCATAATCAATGAGTCAAAGCCTCAGCAACTACCGAAAACTTGATGAACACTCAAAGAAGGCTGAGAAGCTCTTCTGTCTCTTGGTCTCACCAACTTCTCCTTACACCTCATGAATGTGTAGGGCACTGATCTCCATCAATGAAAAGAGAGTTCCATAACAGTGGGTTTGGCAACTGGGGTAGTACTAACACTAAGAATAATGGATTGTAGTTGTAAAGGGAAAAATTTAGAGTTTTGTAAGGAAGAAGAATCCTAGCAAATGCTACTATGCAGAAATAGAAAGGGAAGGTCCAGAAGGTAATTAATTATGACTTACTTTAACTGGTTAATTGGAGACTAACTTTTTTTTGTCATAAATTATCAGAGATGCTATTGAAGGTATTTTTGGCTAGGCACAGGTTGGTCACTGAAATTCCTTTAAATGATGCGATTCTGTGATTAGTAAGAGCAATCCAGGGAGCTCACTTTAGGAAAAAACAAAAACAATTGAAGAGTTTGAAAATTTTAATCTGGGCATTAGTGAGAGTGTCAAAGTGGAAATGACAACTCAGTTGAGCCATGAAGTAAGAGAATCATTCCAAATAGCAGTGATAATTCTTTTTTAAAATTAATTTATTTAACTTTTAACATTCATTTTCACAAAAATTTGGGTTCCAAATTTTCTCCCCATTTATCCCCTCCACCCACCCCAAAACACCGAGCATTCTAATTGCCCCTATCACCAATCTGCCCTCTCTTCTAACATCCCTCCCTTCCCTTGTCCCCATCTTCTCTTTTGTCCTGTAGGGCCAGATAACTTTCTACACCCCATTACTTGTATTTCTTATTTCCTAGTAGCAAGAACAATGCTCGACAGTTGTTCCTAAAACTTTGACTTCCAACTTCTCTTCCTCCCTCCCTCCCCACCCATTCCCTTTGGGAAGCAAGCAATTCAATATAGGCCATATCTGTGTAGTTTTTCAAATGACTTCCATAATAGTCGTGTTGTGTAAGACTAACTATATTTCCCTCCATCCTATTCTGCCCCTCATTGTTTCTATTTTCTTTTTTGATCCTGTCCCTCCCCAAGAGTGTTGACTTTAAATTAGCAGCGATAATTCTAAACTTTGTTTCAGGGCCTTGATACATTATTATTCCTGATATTCCCGGTTCTGTTAAAGTTATAATCATCACAACCACAACCACCACCACCACTTCTAATACTAGCATGACCTCATCATCATATCAGAGGTCACCATCATGCTCATTATCATCATCATCACAATTATCACAATCCTTACTCCTTTCTTCTTCTCTTCCTCCTTTACCACCATCATGATTTTAATCATAATCATTAACAGCAGCAACCCTCCTTCATCACCCCTGTCATCACACACATCATGTGACATTATGTGACATTAACATTACCACCAATCAATATCATCAGTCTGACACATCATCTTTATCATCAGTGTCATCATGAAACAATCTTATAAGTTATTTAGTGTGTTGCTTTTATTTTATTGAATAGTTGCAGCTAGTTTGTCCACATTACATACAAAATAAATCTATTCAAGTTAAGGAGTAATGACCAAATTCCTTAAGCTTTTGATATGTCCATAATCAAAGAGATGTCAATTAGAAATATGAGTCTCAAATGTCACTGAAAGAAACCAAGACTACTTAGTCCAATTCCATTATTGACATTCTTTGTGGTAGGTAACAGAGCCCAGGGAAATTTAAAAATGTGTGTGTGTATGTATATATGTAGGCATACATATGTATGATATACAAGTGTATATGTATATATGTTTGTATGTCTGTGTGTGTATATATATATGTGTATACTTACATACGGAGAATTTAGTCTTGGGAAATTGGGGAAATAGAAAGAATTAGATTGTTCCTTTTACTATGTAGAAAGTTACCTACTAATTGGACTAGAGCTTCACCTTGGTTTTAAATCTGTAACCATTCCTCCTGGCATGATCCTTTTTGTATACATTGCCTCAGGGTTGAACATGTACCATTCTTCACCAAAATTTCCTGTTGAATCTCCTAACTAATATGTTTATAATTGTTCATCTAGATACATTTATTTATACTCCACTATCTCTTTCCCATCTTTAAGAGTTGCTTTGATTCTTTAAAAACAAGAAGAAAGAAAAACAATCAATAGATACTTTTGAAATTTTAAAAACATTCTATTTAAAATATCTTTAGGAGCTAAAGAAGGAAAAATGCGTTATTTTATGCCTTGCAAAACATATAACACAGAACAAAAAAGCACACACAATGAATTTGAACTGACTACTTATTTCTTAAAATCATAATTAAAAGCAGTTACCTGATTAAAATATTTGAGACTTTGTAGCAAACTTTAGGAAAAATGAATACATGTGCAAACACAACAAAATCCAACCATCCATCCATCCATCCATCCATCCATCCATCCATCCATCTATCTATCTATCTGTCTGTCTGTCTGTCTGTCTGTCTGTCTGTCTGTCTGTCTGTGTCTGTCTGTCTTTCTATCTGTCTATGTACCTACCTACGTACATATAACCATGACTTCTGAACTACTTTTTGTAATGAAAACCAACAAAATTATAGAGACATAGTGGAAGAAACCAAAACCAAGAGGGAACAGAAAGTAGTATATAACATTTTTGTTGACCTGTCTACAACTGTAAATGTTCCCAATATCCTTCCAGTGCATTTAGAAGAGCTTACAAATTAACTTTAATTCAATTATCAAAAATCAAATGCACCTGAGCAAATATCCTCCAAACTTTAACATAAACACAAAAATACAATAGCAAATTGTCCCAGGACTATTCCATCTGAACTCCATTGAATATGAAGATAAAAAGGATAATAAATTAGATGATGAGAATAATTACATATTTATTGGTCAAGTATCTTCATAAGTTTTAGAATCAATTTCCACATTTTAATGTGAAACTGTTAAGTTCTATCACATATAGGTCCTCTCTTAGATTTAAATATTAACATTTTGATACAGAATTATAAAGTCAGTCAATTAACACAGTTGATCTTTCCAAAACCCTGTGAGTTAGAGATAATGAAAGTTAAATATCTTCTCTGCCCATTAATAGGTCTCACATGAGACCCATTAAGAGAACTTTGATTAGGGGAGGCTTATTTTGTAGGAAGACACATACCTTGTGTTAATTTCTAATGAGGCACTGGGTCACAAAGGTCATTATGCCCTCTGGTTTGAAAAGTGTATATATACTCTGAAGTGAAGTTTTGCTTTGGGGGCTTCGAAGAAGGTGCATGTACCAGATGAGACTCTGTGTAACCATTTCAAAGCTCCCTGGCTTTGAAAACCAAGATGTTGGTGCTTCTCCCTCTGGTAGCTATGTATGTATGTAATGGTCAGGCAATTGGATCTATCTATTGATCTGTGATGTATGCATTGCTTATGCTCTATCAGTTAGAAGCCTTGTATGTTGGTCTTTATTTCTCTGCTTGTATTTTCTCTGTTGGTATATGTAATTAAAGAAGATTGTTGATCCTTCAAAAGCAGCTTTCCTTTTAGAAAAGCAGATTGAAGAACATGCTAGCAGGCCCTTCAGGTTATGTAAGGGTACTTGCTGCTAGAGTAGATATTATTATCCCTATTTTACCCTTGAGAAAATCAAGACTGAAGTTTTATATTACTTTTCTTTGCCCACACAGTAAATATTCAAATCCACGTTTTCCTGCCCCCAAGTTGAACAGATTTTCCACTATGCCATGAAGGAGAATGATATATAAGACAGTATAACATAACATAGCACAACACAACACAATACAACACAACATAACATAACATAACATAACATTAGCACAGCAAAACATAACGTAATAGTTATAATACATATAATACAATATATGATATCATACAATATAATTAATATAACATAATCTAAGACCATGAAATTTGTTAGGTGGCAGCCTGATGTACAAGTAGATTTAGTGTTGTGCCTAGAGACAGGAAGACCTAAGTTCAAATTCAGCCTCAGACACTTACTATGTAATCCTGAGCAAGTCACTTTTCATCTATTTGATTGCATTTCCTTAGGATTAAAATTGCATCTTCTTACAAGGGAGAATCAAAAGAGACAGCACTATTAAAACCCTCAGAACATTGCCTAATGCATAGTAAGCACTTAATAAATGTGTTTCCTTCCTTCCATATGAGGAGGCTGGTTTGGAGAGGAGAGATAATGAAGACAGACCAATGGGGAAGATATAACAGTAGGTCAGGTGAGAAGTTATGAGACACTAAATCAAATTTATTGGCTGTGTGATTGATGAATGAAGGATAATTATGAGAGAAATTGTAGAAATAGAATTGACACAGCTTGGCAGCTAAATGATATAAGATGAGTGGAACAATAAGGAGTCAAGTATTTTACTTATATTGTGATCCTAGATGACAAATGGTGAAGAAAGATCAAGAGAAGTCAAGAAATGTGAGAGCAGAGAAGATTTTTATGTAGGAAATGACTTCCATTTCTATGTCAATCATTTTACAATTGAAAGATGCATGTGGATCACAGAAGACCTATCCCTTAATTAGACTGTGAAATATACATATACATGCATACATATTAAATATATTCACACACATATATGTATACATACATATATATGTATATCCATCTATCTGTCTATTTATCTGTCTAATCTCTCTCTATATATAACACCTTGGCAACAGAAGATTAGCTTAAGATTACTTTCTGTCTAACCCAATATGAGAATTCCTACCATCTTATGTGCAATACAACTCTTTTTTTTAACTGAGAGAGTGAAGTGAATCAGAGACCTTTGTCTTTGCTGGTTTTGTGTAGGAAGGTGTTGTATTCTAGATGTCAGTCAGTGTAATAGTAATTTAAATGAAAAGATTTTTCTCATTCATTAATAGGTCCATATGATCTGCTTAAATCACCTGGAAGCCTAAGTCACATGTGGTGGGAGGAGCTTGCTGAACAGGTGGAACAGGAAGGGTGGAGCAGAACAGGGAGGAAGTGAGTGGGTTAGAACAGAGGAGAGAGGACACAGGCAAGTAGGCAGGCACTGCAAGGCTCAGGCTCTTGAGTGCTTGCTTGTGAGAAGGTCATGTATGGGGGATCCGGGGGGAGGCTTAGGAATGGCTTTACTCCCTTCAGTGATCATGTTTATTAACATCTTGGTCACCATGACAGATTTGTCTTTCTGGTGTCTAAAGAAATGTGTTTTTTTTCTTTCCTCTATATGGAAAACCTTTTATTTTTTGAGATTGAGAACTATTCTGGCATATTCATAGTCACACCAGTGCTGTGAATATTGCCTTGGTGATACAGTGAGTCAAAACATATTTATAAAGTACCTACTCTGTGTTAGGCACTTATGCTATGTACTAGGAATAAAAAGAGTTCACAATATGATGGGGCAGACAATAAGCAAATATAACCAAGTTATATACAATGTATAGGCAAGACATAGCACATGAAATGAAGAGGGGTAAAGGAAAGACTTCCTTTAGGTAAGATCTTAATTGAAAATTGAAGGAAACCAGGGAAACCAAGAGGCAGGGATCAGAAGGGAAAGCTTTAAAGGCATGTCCGAAAAAAAAATCTATAGTCAAGAGATGAAGTGTCTTGTTTGTGCAGTAGCAAAGAGGTCATTGGAACAGGATTAAAGAACATGTGGAAGGGAGTAAGATATAAGAAGAGCAGAAAGGTAGAATTGAATAACTTTGTGAAGGTCTTTGAATGTCAAATAGATGATTTTGTGTTTGATTGATATCATAGGAAGCCATTAGAGATCATTAAGTAGAGAGGTAACACACTAAAAATCTCCTCTATTGAGGAAAATAATCCAAACAGGCATGCACCCTAATTGCCCATTATTATCATTATAACAAAGACACATATGCCTAATAATTCAGAATGTTTTTTCTCCCCAATACATTATAAGGAATATTATAGACACTGTCTCAGCATTCTAGCAAAATTCAGGGGAAATTGCAGTTAGAATTGTAGTACTTGGATTCTAATCCCACAACTAATACATACCTATGTGATCTTGGACAAGTATTTTAATTGTCTTAGGCTTCAGGTTTATCATCTGTAAAATGAGGTGGCTCGACTAGAAGACCTTTGTCATTCGGTCTAGTTCTATAGCAATGGAACAGTGGATAAAGCATTTGGAACCAAAAAGCATTAAATATGAATCCTGCCACAGGCAACTTATTAGGTGTGCGATTTTTTCTCTTAACCACTCCTAGCCTCAGTTTTCTCATAGTAAAATGGGAATGATAATAACACCTACCTCAAAGGGTTTTTATGAGGATCAAATAGCACATATAAAGTGCTTTGCAAAGCTCAAAGTGCTATGTAAGAAATAGCTTTTATTTTTTTTTTTACAATTCTTATTATCCAATCATTTCAAACATAAACACATACTTTATTTATGGTTTATAATTTCCCTTGCTAACAAAAAAGAATTAATGTGATAAGCTACATGTATAAGATATACAGATATGCCACCCTCTTGCCACATACAACTGTTTAATGCAATAGGACAAATCCTCAGGAGGTCAATCATCTATGGACAATGATAAACTGTCTGACTTTATTCCTTAATGGTTAATATACTTCCACCCACCCTATGCCTGAGATTCTCAACCTCAAGTTTTTGTGACTCCACATCCCCATCTGGCTACTATTTTCCCATCCATTCCCCTCAACCCACTGACATCTTAACTGTAAAGCTACTATTCCTTTGTAGAAAGATAACATTCCATAGGTAAAGAATCTGATTTATTATGTCTTTTTTTCATGTTATATAAAATATCAATTAATGTACATATACAAAATATTAGTTAAGCATTTTAATGGAAATTTAATCCACTTGTTCTAAAACCATTTAGAAAAATGCAATATATAGTTACTTAATAACAGCTTTGATTTCATTTACTAAATAGTAATTGTTTCTCTTTCACCCAGGAACCCTGAAGATCTTCCCCTATCAGTTTGATTTTTCTATTAAAGGGGTCATCCCTTGAGTAACTAATTAAAGAAGCCCATTCATTGAATGGGTGTATCTCACTCAAAGTGAGAAGGTGATAAGACCTTATCCTGAAAGGGCCAGGGTCTCAAATTGCATCCTGGGCCATCTCCAATCTTTCTGATGAATATCAGGCCACTGGACTCAGATGGCTCAGGAGAAGAAAGTGAGGTTGGTGACCTTGCACAGCCCTCCTTTGATCCAATCAAAGTCAGCTGTAACTTATGTCATCATCTTGAAGTTATGGTCCTCATCGAGAATGAAGGATAAGCATAACCTGTGAGTGAGTAGCAACTTCTTTCCCCTCCTCTTACCTTCCTCTTCTCCCATATTCTTCCCCCTCCTCTCTCCTTCCTTCTCTTCCCCTCCTCTCTCATTTTCTACCTAGAGAAAAGCACACTCTGTGGCCAAAATCTGTCTTTTTTCCTTGAGGTTTACCAGCTACATTTCTTGTTCAAAGATTAAGCCTTAAACCCAATTCACTCTGGAGCTCACAGACTGGACAACAAGTCCCTACCCACCTAGCAGAGAGTGAATGTAATTACTAAGTAGTAATTGTTTCTCTTTTACCCAAGAACCCTGGGAGTCTTCCCATCCCAGTCTGATTTTTTTTTTTTATTAAAGGGGCCATTCAAGGGAATAATGTGGAAATATGCTTAATAGGATTGTACATGTATAACCCATATCAGATTTCATGCTGTCTTGCGGAGGGAGAAAGGAAGGGAAGGAGAAATAGCTGGTAACTCAGAATCATATAAAAGTGAATTTAAGAACTGTCTTTACCTATAATTAGAAAAAATAAAATGTCATTAAGAGAAAAAGGATTCTAGATCCCCTTTTCTAATTGGTTGACTTGCTTTTCATAATCATCTTTTTCTTGGGTTGTTTTTTTTTTTTTAATTTTTCCTCAGTCTCTAGCATTTGATTTTTAGTCTTTTTAAAGTTCTTCTTTTGAGAAGGTGACCATTTGACATTACTCTTTGGGTGTGGAAGAGGGTTTCTTTGTTTCAGTATCCTCCTCTGAAGATGGACCCCAGAATTCTTTATTCCACAATAAATTTCTGTGGTTAGATTCATTCACCTTTTCCTGCTCATATATTTTATTTGTAGCAACTTATTTTTTTGTAATCACCTCTAGTCCTATGGTATGGAGGATAGTGCTTCTGGCTTCAAATCTTCCTTCAGTTCTCCCCTCTGGCTTAGAACTGAAACCAAGACCTCCAACCTCTTGTAAGTGACCACAGCAAGCAGCATCCTTGCCTCATTGCAGTGGGACTCACCAGATCTGTGCTGGTGCCTTCTTGCCAAGTTTCACTTCTCTGCAGCACAAGTGGGTTTGACATTACTTTGTCAGCAGAGGTTCCCTCAATTTTCTCTGACTCACCAGCCCAGCTCCTCTCATTGCCTGGGAGGTAAAAGTTCCTGTGGCTGGGGCACAGGTTGCCTCCAAACCCAGCTAACTAACCCCAGGACTCATTGCTTATTAAAGCAGAACTAGGCTAGATCTGTTTCTTCTTTGCAGGAACCAAACCCTGACCTCCTATTTTTTCTGTCAGATTTTCTTTGATAGTCCCAGGAAGACCACTGTTCTGCCATAAATCTCATTTATTTTTACAACTTTATGTTTACCCTTAGGTGATATGTTATCTCATTCTTGGGGAAAATCTGGAGAGTTTGGAATTTTCTGACTTGCTGCTCTATCAAGGAATTCTTCTGGACCTGAGCCCCCAGATAACCTCTATGGCCTTTTCTTTCTCCAAGTAAAAGGTTTAATTATTTTTTTTCTCTTTTCTCATTCCTTCCAAACTCAGGGATGATTTCTCTTTTATCTTTATAGACTTGGCCTATAGATTCTCTTGAGAGGTAAGAGATATTAAGGACAATAAACTCCTTGGCAATGCAGTCTTTCCAAGTGTGTCAATTAAAATCACTGGATATTTTTGTTATTAATTTAAGTTCTTTAAATCTAAATTGCAGCAATCCCACAAGGTGAACAGAAAGGTTTTTACATATATTTAAATAATATTTTTGATAGGGGAAACTGAAATTCTGTTTTTGGTCATCCCATTACCCAAAGATCCCTTAGTTCCATAAGAGCATTCCTTCGTTTTAAAAATTAATTTTACAATGAGGCCATTGCAAAACAAACTCTTCATTTTTACTAAATATTCTATTCAGTTTTATGTAATCATAAGTTTTTTCCAGTAATGTAAAGGTTAATTTGTATTTCATTTTAGATTTTATTCCCAAATCTATGACTACAAGATTCTGAGCTAATCACCCTAAAGCATCAAAGGAATTTGCCCAGCCCACCCAGTGGAAGTCATCTCAAGCTTCACTCTTCCCCGCTTGCTCAGAGGAGAATATATACTGATATGAACAAAGTTCTCTCAGTTTTTCAGAGAAGAAAATTCTGTGGAGATGCTCAGTAATTAATACAATGTGGGGATATCAACTCTTTAGTAAATTAGAGTGAGATCAACATTAGCTTCAAAAGGATGCATCCTTCAGTGAATGCATAAGTGGATAATTCTTTATTGAATTAAAAACTGTTGTTATTTTTCAAACGTGCTGAATCGTATAAACACCAAACCATAACTGGTTGACTGAATCTATTTGGAGAAGGCTTTCTGACGGTTCATTATTCATATAAGAAAGTATGATGTTTATTTGCTGCCCCACCTAATTGTGTCATCAGAAAGATGAATTGTTTTTGGTAACAGAATCCCTAAGAACTTCTGTTAAAAAATATTGCTGTGAGCAAAATCAAATAACCTAGTGAGTAAATGAGTTTCTCCAAAACTGCAAAAGAGTCATGTAACAGCAGTTACAATAAACTTACATTAAAATATCTGTTTTTATTTACCTATTTCATTATTTTCTATCTCTTTAAAAACTTAAGTTTTAACTCTCAGTATTTTGCTATGTACTACTTCAATTTGGTAAGAGACAGTCTTTTGCAATAATACATTATATATGTACATATCATGTTAAGGTTTGCAAAATACTTTCTACTCAAGAACCCTGTTAAGGAATGTTTTTATTACTATTTTGTTGATAAGAACAAAACAAGTTAATTATTTGACCTGGGTGGTTGTTATTTTTCATCCATTTTCAAAGAGGATCAATATCATGTTTTGACTTGTGTGTGCACTGAATTTAAATGAGGAAGAGTTGCACAAAGCCATCACCCTCATTCTTTCTTCTAGAGTCAGAGGAGTCCAATGGCAAGACTAAAGTCAAGGGCAATGGCCTGGGATACAGTGGATTACCTAATACCTTATCAAGCCCTAAGTGTCCAGTAACATCTGTTTCAGTCACCTTCCTGGCTGTTGGAATAAATTGTTCTCATCTGTCCATTCTACCAGGAGAAGTCTTTACACTCTTGGGATAGAAATCTTAACTGACCAATGGTATTGAGCCCACTGGCTACCCACAATCTACAAAAAGGATGAATTCTAAATTAGTGAATATTGATTATTTTAGCTTTATTGAAGAATTAAATTTCCTTTCCTTAGGAATAACTAAGCAACTGTAACTGTTTCTTAATCTTAAGTTACGTATACATTTAGTGAACAGATATTTTGATAATATTTAATAGTTGATAAATTAGAATCAGTCAAAATAAGTGAAATAATCACAGGATTAAGCTTACACATC
Organism: Notamacropus eugenii; assembly: GCF_028372415.1. Classification (NCBI taxonomy): domain Eukaryota; kingdom Metazoa; phylum Chordata; class Mammalia; order Diprotodontia; family Macropodidae; genus Notamacropus; species Notamacropus eugenii. Next base: position 133,300,226 of record NC_092875.1, on the reverse strand, counting down.
TCAAGATTTTTTACTAAAGATCAAGTTTCTTTTCAGATAGCTTGAAGGTGATGGTTGATTCTCAGTTTACCATAAGTTCCTATTTTTTGTAAGTTTTGTAAGTTAGTTCTTCTCAGTCAGCTACATATACCCATAGCAGAAATCCTTAAGAGTCCACTGAAAGATGCTTCCCCTAAAGTTCACAGAATGTTAGATGTGAGTTTGAAATCAATGAAATATTGAATCTTGTTATGAGCCCACCTTGGAAACTCCTTGGTATGCCATCAACATGCCCAGCAGCTGAATATTGCAAATCTACCTACTTCTCTTATAAGTCCATGAATCAATCTCATGAATATTGTTTCTTTTCTCTGTTAGGAAAACAAGCTGTGCAAACCTGTCGTATTTTCAATAATTACAGAAAGATTAAGGGAACTAAATTAATGGTAACTTTCTAGATTTGCTATTAAATCATTTTCTGAAATAAAAAATCTCAGAGTTGTCTTTTTAGATAAAAAGATTAAACACCTAGTTTAGCCCATGTGGCAAGAGGTTAACCAGATTGTGGATGCTATACTTGATGTAGCTTCTTAGAGCCACAGGTGAGATATCAGTGAATCAGGTGGACACTAAAAAATGGATGAGCAGCCCAGAAAAGGGCTTGCCAAGCCCTCACACCAGAGGTGATAATCCTTTTGAATACCCTGTATGTGACCTGGGTCACAACATCTGTAGGAAGGATCAGAGCCAGGAATTAGACACAACTCTCCTAGTCCCAAGGATAGTCCTCTTTCCAATGTCACACTCTATCTCCCAACAATTATAAATCAACATCAGGAACTTTATGTATTTTCTTTACTCTTTTAATTTGGTTTAGTTTTCTCTTGGAAATAACTAAACAGTTTGTTATATCATTATCATTATTTTGCTGATTACAAAAATAAGGACATTTCTTAGGAAAATGAAGTTATTCTCTGACATCTAAAACCTATTTAGTGTATCACAAAAATGTTTGAAGGTTAATATGGAGTGACTAATGTTAAATAATTTGTTCATTTAAACTAAGGAAATTGAACAAAATTTATCTGTCTCAACCACTTGTATTTTCATGGAAACATACAAATTCAAATAATAAATAAATTCCTTTTAGAAGAATGACTTCAGAGTTTTGTTTTACTTTTTGAATTTTAAATAATTTTATTTCACAAGAAGGCTTTGAATGTCAAGATTTTTAAACCTATCATATTTGAATTTTCCTCTACATTTGATTTCAAGTCAAAATTTTATAGTTCAAATAAGTGCCCTCTTTTTATATGTGTATATAAGCAGATAAATTCAAAGTTCCAGGAAGACATGCTTTCATGGCTTCTGGATAGTGGATAATATCCTTGTGCTTTCCTGGTTACCAATGAACTGAAGCAGGGCTGTGTGCTTGCTCCTATGCTTTACAGCATGATGATTTCAGCAATGTAGTCAGATGCCTTCGACAAATATTAAAATAGCATCAAGGTCAGCTACCACACTGATGTTAAATTATTTAACTAGAAAAAGACACAAGCCAAGATTAAGGAGTAAGACAAGTTGGTACATGAGTGTTTGTTCATAGATGATTGTGCACTCAATGCAGCCTCTAAGGCTGAGGTATGGATCAATTTTATACTCCTTTTAACAATTTTGGTCTAAACACCAAGAAAACAGAAGTTCTCCATGAGCCAGCACTTTGCCATTCATATTTGAAATTATTGGTTGCAAGAAATGGAGAGATTTTGAATTCTGTAGATGATTTTACTAACCTTGGCAGTATATTTTACTAAGCTGTACACATAGATGATGAGGTTGAGAAATACATTGCCAGAACTAGCTCAGTTTTTGAGAGGCTCTGAAGAAAACTGTGGGAGAGAAGAGTTTTTAGAATGTCTACCAAACTAAAAGTCTACAAAGGTATTGTGCTGACCTCATTATTGTATGCCTGCAAAACCTAGACAACATACCAGTGCCATGTCAGGAAACTGGATCACTTCCATTTTAGCTGTCCTGGAAGATTCCAAAGGTTACTTGGTAAGATAAGGTACCAAACACTGAGATCCTTTCTTGAGTTAAACTGCCAAGCATTCAACTCTACTGTAGCAACTCCAATGGACAAGACACATTTTTTGAACAACATAGGTACATTTGCCAAAAAAAAACTATTTTTTGGAGAACTCATACAAGGCAGGCACTCACATGGTGATCTGAAGAAATGATAGAAGGACACTCTCAAGTTCTTTCTCAAGAATTATAGTGCCAAGCCTAGAGGCCTGTATTGGGCTACCCGAGTCTTTCCTACCTGTCCCAGGTCTTCGGCTGGCCACGCCGGATGCACATATGAGAGAAAGGACGTTCCAGAGTCGAACAGGGGTTGAGCTTTAATCCAGGGAATCGGTTACAAGTGCAGGGGGTCTTCTTTCTTAGGACGAAGAGGGGGAGATTTCCTAAGAAGGCTAAGCTTAAGGGATTGGAAGTAGAAGTACAAGGGGGAGAGAGGGGGAGGGGAGAGAGGAAAGAAAAGAAGCGGAGCCCTACTTTTCTCTTTGGCTCCACACGTGCTAAGAGAGCTTTTAGGCTTCCTCAGTCCTACTTAATCTTCAGCCACACAGTTTGCATCTCAATACCGTGCTGTTAGGTAACTAGGTGTGCTCCAATCCGGGACGACCTCGAGGGCAGGGAGACTCCACCCATCAGGTATCTCCGGGGGAGAGGCGGAAATACCCGAGCTAGCCGAGCTAGCTCGGTCTGACCTTCTCGAACCCCCGCTGTTCATGGAGGGCCTCGTAAGACTCTAAGATTTAGGAGTCCCACTTTTACCTGCCTGAGACTGTCCACATGGAATTGAGCTTCCAGTCCCAACATTATAGAATTGTTTGCATGGCATGGTTTACACTGGTATAAGATCACCCAGTATGAATTGCTTATATGAAAGATGGTGTTCTGCTCTATTAGTGAAGCAGAATTGCAAAAGCTCACAAGAAATGTGATAAATGGAAATTTAGAGATATTTGCACTCCAGATGTTCATATGGACCATTAGTGCATGACCTATGGTAAAATCTTCCTAACTCATGTTATTTTTATCAGCCACAATCAGCCACTATACCTTGACTCCAACATAGTGATGTTGTTTTGGTCCTCTTTGAGAACAAAGAACTATACACACACACACACACACACACACACACACACACACACACACACTCAAATGTGCAAACACCCTCAGTGATAGTCATTTTATTTTGAACCCTTGTAGTATTTTAAGGACAATTTCCTCAATGATTATACCTTAGTAATGATAATACATGAAATGAAAATGGTTATTTAAAAGCTATTGTTGCTGAATTCTGTTTTTCATATCATCACAGTTATTACAAACATTTCTCTCCTTTCCTCCAATAGAGGCATCCCATACAAAAAATGGTATACTTTTAAGTGAAGAAAATATCAGTATTAACTGGCTAATACATTGAAAAAATTCTAAATATCTGAAATGGGAAACACTTGTGGATGTTTCCCATTAATGAAGGACTTGAATGGAGATGACTTCTCATATTTCTTCATATGAATCCTGGTAGGTCTTTTAATCTTTTTATTCAGTTTTGAATTTGGTATTTCCATTTACACACACAGTGTTGTCGTTATTCTCTCTGTGTGTATAGCATTTGCTTAATTATTCTATCAGTTCATAAAAAAAAGTTTCATGCCTCTTTATAATAACCACCCACATCATTTCATGCAGCACAGCAGCATTCTACGATATTCCTGTATTTTAATTTGTCTAGCCATTCCCTAATTGATGGACATCTACTTAGCTTCCAATTCTTTGAAATCACAAAAAAGTGCTAATTTTTGGGTGTATGGGGACTTTATTCCCATCAGTGGCTTCCTTGGGAATGATGGCAGTAAAAGAGTCTCTAGTTCAAAGGGTATGGAAATTTTATTCACTATATTTGCATAATTCCATATTTTTAAATTAACACAGCATTTTTTCAATTACACCAAGAATGTGCTTATTCTGTCTATTATTCAACAACCCCTCCAACTTTGATTATTGCCATTTTTTTTGTTATCTTTGTCAATTTGCAATGTGTAAGGAGTAAACTCAATGCTGTTTTCATTTTCATTTGTTGTTAGGACTGATTCTAGAGCATTCTTTCATACTGTTGTGAATACTTTGCATTTCTTTTCAGAACTGTTTATTCTTATCACTTGACCACATATATAATAACAAACAGCTATTAATATTTTTTATGTTCGTTAATTGTTTATATATCTTACATCACAAATCTTAATAGGTAAATTTGATATGAGTTTTTTTTTGTTTTTTTTTTTTTTTTACCATCAACCATTTCTCTTCTTATTCTATGTGTTTTAATTTTGTCTGCACAGAAGTTTGTCAATTTTTTAAAATCATCTATACATTTTAATTTTTTCAATTGCTCCCTCTTTTTTGTTTGGTTAAGAATATATCTCCTATTCATAGATGTGAGAGGTATATGATCTGTTTCTCTCCTTTTTATATTATCATCTTTACTATCAAGGTCTTGGATTCCTTTAGAATTTATTGTTGAATATGAAGTAAACTGTTGGTCCACTTTTTGCCTGACTGATTTACAGGTTTGCCAGCAGTTTTTAATCAAAGAAAGAGTTTCTTTTTCCTTAAGTAATTTACATTTTTCACTGTTTCAAATACTGGGTTATTGAATTATTTTTTTTCTCCCTAATACTTGCTTGTTTAGACTTTTTATATTGAGGTTCATCTCTCCTTTTTAAGGAATAGCAGATAGTATTTATGATTACTATGTTATAATAGTTTGAGTCCAGAAACACTATCCCCCCTTCACCCTTACTTTTTCATCATTTCTTTTGATAGTTTAGGTATACTGTTTGTCTAAATGAGTTTTGTTATTATTTATTTAATTCTGAAAGATATTGCTTTGGTAATTTGATTGGTCTAGCACTAAAAGTGTGTGGGGGAAGCTTTGATATTATTGTCATTTTTAATATTTGGAAGTGACCTACCTCTGAAAAATTAATATCTATATATCTATTTAAGATGTCTTATTTGTTTAAGAAATACTTTGCAGTTGAATCTATACAACTATTTTACGTTTTAGTACTTTGCTCCCCAATTGCTGTTGTTTTTAAATTTTGTAGTTATATGTTATGATACATTTCTCTTACCTCTTTTATGTGAGATAATTTACCCCATTCTATCTCTCCCTTTCTCCTCCCAGTACATTCCTCTCTCACCCCTTATTTTTAGAGATCATCCCTTCCTATTCAACTTACCCCATGTCCTCTGTCTATATGTGTATAATCCCTCCAACTACCCAAATACTGAGAAAACTCTCAAGAGTTACAAACATTATCTTTCCATGTAGGAACATAAACAACTCAACTTTAGTAAGTTCTTTATGATTTCTCTTTCTTGTTTACCTTTTCATGCTTCTTTTCATTCTTGTATTTGAAAATCAAAATTTCTATTCAGCTCTGATCTTTTCATCAAAAATGCTTGAATGTCCTCTATTTCACTGAATGACTATTTTCCCCCTGAAGTATTATGCTCAGTTTTTCTGGGTAAGAAGGTTATTCTTGGTTTTAATCCTAGTTCTTTTGACTTCTGGAATATCATATTCCAAGCTCTTTGATCCATTAATGTAGAAGCTGATAGATGTTGTGTTATCCTGATCATATTTCCACAATACTTGAATTGTTTCTTTCTGGCTGCTTGCAATATGTTCTCCTTGACCTGAAAACTCTGGAATCTGGTTACAATATTCCTAGGAGTTTTCCTTTTCAGATCTCTTTCAGGAAGCGATTAGTGCATTCTTTCAACATTTATTTTACCCTCTCGTTCTAGAATATCAGGGCGGTATTCCTTGATAATTTCATGAAAGATGATGTCTAGGCTCTTTTTTGATCATGACTTTCAGGTGGCCACAGAATTTTCAAATTGTCTCTCCGGAATCTATATTCCAGGTCAGTTGTTTCTCCAATGAGATATTTCACATTGTCTTCTATTTTGTTGTTCTTTTGGTTTTGTTTTGTAATTACTTAGTTTCTCATAAAGCCATTATCATTCATCTGCTCCATTCTAATTTTTAGAGAACTATTTTCTTCAGTGAGCTTTTGAAACTTCTTTTCCATTTGACCAATTCTGCTTCTTAAAGCATTCTTCTCATTGGCTTTTTGGACCTCTTTTGCCATTTGGGATAGTCCATTTCTAAAGATGTATTTTCTTTAGCATTTTTTGGGGGTCTCTTTTTACCAAGTTGTTGATTCACTTTTCTTTATTTTCTTGCATTGCTCTCATTTCTCTTCCAATTTTTCCTCCACCTCTCTTACTTGATTTTCAAAATCTTTTTTGAGCTCTTCCATGGCCTGAGACCACTGCAAATTTATTTTGGAGATTTGGAATGAAGAAGCCTTTACCTTTATGTCTTCCTGTAATGGTATGCTTTTCTCTTCTTCATCTGAAACGATTAAGGAAAATAACTGTTGACCAAGAAAGTAACCTTCTATAGTCTTATTTTTCCCTTATTTTGGGCATTTTCCCAGTCAGTTACCTGAATTTTGAGTCTTTCGTCAAGAGGAGAATAAACTCTAGGGATCTGTAAGTTCCCAGTTCTTCCAAGGAAGAACAATCAAGGGAGAGGAGTTTACTCCTCTCCTGGCCTGCACTCTGGTCTAGGAGCAACCACAAGCTTTTCTGTCCAGGATCTGTGAGTAGTGTTCCTTATCCACAACTGCCTTCAACTCCACCACACCAGCACTCCTCCTCACCCCAGAACCGCCACTCAGGGCTGATTCTCAGATCAGCCCCTTGATTCTCCCAGGTTCTTTTGGCCAGGGGCTCCAAAAATGGATGCTGCTGCTGACTGAGACCACCTGGGTTCAGGGCTAGGGCAACATCCTCTTCCCTTCTCACTCAGGTGAAAGAACTTTCTCACTGATCTTTGAAGCTGTCTTTGACATTTGTGTGGTGAGGAATCTGGGAACTGAAGCTGCTGCCTGGGATTCCATGCCCTGATCTGGGCTGTGTTCCACTCCATGCCTGGTACAATACACCTTTCCTGTTGGCCTTTCAAGCTGCCTTGCAGTGGAAATCTCTTCCCCTCTGCCATTTTGTGACTTCTGCTGCTCTAGAATTTGTTTAGAGTAATTTTTACAGGCATTCTATGGGCTTTGGAGGGAGAACTACAGCAGATCTGTCTTTTTACTCTACCACCTTAGCTCCACCCACCAGCAATTCCGCTTTGTAAGGCATTCTCCATATTAGCTTCTTATACCTCTTTTCCATTTGAGTTAGTTTATTTTATAAGGTGTTATTTTCTTCAGAATTTTTTTTTTGCATCTCCTTTACCAATCTAATGACTTGTTTTTCATGATTTTCTTGCATCATTCTCATTTCCATTCCCAATTTTTACTCTGCTTCTCTAACATCATTTTCAAAGTCCTTTCTGAGCTCTTCCATGGCTTGCAACCAATTCTTATTTTTCTTAAAGACTTTTGTTGTAGGATCATCAATTTTGTTGTCTTCTGGTTGTATGTTTTGGTCTTTTTCACCAGGGTAACATTCTATAGTCTGACTGCTTTGTACTGTGATTGCTCATGTTCCCAGTCAAATACTTGACTTTCTATTTTTTGTCAAGGCAGGACTCTGCTTCCTGTGAGTGTGGGTGTGAACATTCTGCCCCCAGCTATAGTTCTGTATCAGCCTCTCCATACCCCCACTGTCTGTGTATTCAGAACCACCAAAGCTGTTGCTGTACCAGTGCCACCTCCTCTTTTGTCCTAGACCAGGGCCCTGATGCCAGCCATACCAGGTCTCACAGAGTTTTCTCACTGACTTTCTATGCCTTCTTTGTTGTTTTGTGAACTAGAATGTCTGGAAACTACCTCAGCTTCCAGTGATTCAGTCCCCTGAGACTTGCCTTGGCACTGTCTGTGCTGGAGTAGCCCATGCTGGACTGTGCTTGGCTCCCAGACTGGTGTGACAGACACTTTTTTCAACATTCCAGGCTGTCTTGGTCTGGAGACTTTTTCACTTGATCATATTGTGGGTTCTGGAGCTCTCGAATTTGTTCAGTCATATTTAGGGATCTTTAGGAGGGGCTCAGCAGGGAGAGCTTAAGCATGTCCTTGCTTTTACTCCACCATCTTGGCTCTATTCCCCTGTTAGATTTTTCTGTTACTATTGTGTGTGTATCTTCTTGTAGCTCAAATAACATTTTTCTTTATGAATTCACATACTATAATAATTCAAATGCAGAATTTCAAATAGAGATTCAACAAAGAAATCCTAAACAATGAATGTGTCAAATAACATGCATGAATTTGGAGTATAAAAGTTTATTATTGCTACAGGTTTCCTTTGTATACTTCTTTTCAGTGTATTGCAGTTTCCTTGTGTTCCCCTTTTATTTTAAATATTTATTATATTTTGTCAGATAGCACTTTTACAACTCTTTTTTTGGACTTTATGTATACACTCATTTATATCTATCTATTTATTATAGACAATATACATATGTATACACACACTATATACATAAATAGACAGATAGATATAGATTTTTCTATCACCTCAATTCCATTTTGTGTCTGTGTTGTTTAAATATTTTTTTCTTATAACATCTGTCATTCTTCTTCATTTTATTGGATTACTTATTACATTTACTTTTAAAGTTATAAGAGTTAAGTTTACATTTTCCTGTATCTGTTCCTAATTTTTTTTCAAGTTATGATTGTTTTCCTCTTCTGCTGTGAATAAATATTGTTTTCTCTTAGTCACATTAGCTAAATTTTCCTAAGGTGGCCATATTCCTACTACCTTTTTCCTTTTGACCTTCTTGATGTTCATATCCTGCTGTTATTTGTTATCCATTTCCCTTTGCTATTTTAAATATGCTATTTCTTTCTGCTGCTATTATCTGGTTATATATTCTCCCCTTCCCCTTTCAACTCCCAATTAGCTTAGTAGATGTCCCCTTTGTGAGAAATGAATATTTCTCTCTTGTAATTAATAACTAATTATTATATTAGAAGCAATGTTTCCCTTTTTTCTTCTTGCTCATCAAGAAGCCACCCAATGTGAGAAATTTCTCTTAAGATTTATCTAGGCCAAGATCTAATCAGACAGCAGAAGAAATTCTAAGTTTGGGCTAATGGGTGTATTTCTGCTCACTGCGTTTGCTCAGACAGGTTTGGGAAAATGATGACTCTTTCTTTTGGCAAGACATGTAATACGGAAATTGAAGTCTCTTTGACCAAGATTTGGGTGACCTTACTCATGTATCCTCAAGACCTTCATTTTCACTTTCTCACTGTCTTCTTTCTGATGGTTTCTTTTGTGACTGAGTTTCAAAGTGTCTCAACCTCCTCCTGCATTGGGCAATTTGCAGTTTACCAGTCTAGCTCTCTGCCTAAAGTGACTAAAACTACCTGTGGTTGTATGTTGAGCTCTTTTGTTTTAAGTTTAGTGGAATGTTGTATAGTCCCTCACTCCCATACACACAGTGTTCTATCATTGTGTCTTGTCTCATTCCCCTAGGTTTCTTTCCCGGTACTAACTATTCAGTGCTTTGGAATGCTGCTACTACAGATTTTCTGCTCTCGTCCTGGCAGTTCAGAGCATTGCAACACTGGTACTTTGGTTTGTCTACCAAACTGTTATCTGGATATCAGTTCTCCGTCCTCAAGTCCCATCTCCAACATGCTTTTGCCCCTGAGAGGCTGCCATGGTCTTGGCTGTCCTGGAGCACAGAGCTTGGGTCTTTACCAAACAGGGTAGAAGGAAGGAAGGGCTGAGTGTAGGATTGGGTTTTGTTATAAACCTCTATGTCAGGCATTTGGGTATGCTAGTTTTAGGAACTGATTGAACCACAGTAACTCCATCTTGTGACTCAATTCTGGATCTAGTTCTGTTCTCTTTCTGTTTAATTTTGGGTATAGTCTGATTTCTGTCTCATGAGAAAATCTTATTGCATTCTTTGAACTTTGCCCTGTATGCTGGGAAGTTAGGCCACCACTACCTGATTCTTAGAGTCCTCAACTAAAAGCCTAGGTTTTACTGACCAAAGATCCAGTCACATTTGAAGATTGATGCAAAATCATTTCTCACAATTATATATCTCAAACAACTCGTGTCTTATCTGAAAATTGGTAAAATAACTATTATTTCGATGTTCTTTTTTGTTTTTGATGATTCTTATTTTGAATGAATACAGACTTGTGGAAAATGAGAAACCTTTAATTCTGATTTCAGGGAATTGCACTCATTGAGCTCTCCCCATCCAAATTTTAAAAGCCCCTAATATTTCCTCAAATTAGAGATCACATTACCTAATTTTGTATCCTGGGTAACTGCTTCCTTTAAATTAATTGGTTTTATTTGATTCATAGTTTGTAATATGCAAAAATCTGTTTTCCTCTATTTTCAAGGTCTTTGGACAAACTGGGGTGTACATTAACATTATGACATTAATATTTAACATTAAGAAGTATCTATTTTGTGAATAAATCATGTAACTTGGACTATTTCCTCAGTTATTGTTGATTATCCGCCATACATCTAGTTACCCACATTAAAAAGAGGCTTAGAGAAAAACTCAGTATGTTGAGTGAATCACTTAGAGTTCAAAGTAGGCATGAAACAGTGTCACATGATAAGAAACAATGACTGAGTTATGACAAATAAAATACATTCAAGTAATGAAGCAGCATTTTATTGAATAATAAAATCTGATCAGGGGAGAAAAAAATTAGAAAGAAATTGAATATAAAAAGGCTTCAGAAAAAGGCATACTTTCTCCCCTGAAGGCATTCATTTTCCTTAGGTTGATATATTTTTTTCTTATAGAAGAGCGGTTTATTTATATATTCATAGACATAGAAATGTTGCTTGTACATAGGTGAGAAAAGTTAAAATTAAAAATAGCATCTTTCCAAGTATACAATTTTCAATAGAAGTAATCTACCCAAAACAAACTCTGAAAGGGTGGTGTGTTTTATCTTTTTTTTCTGGAACCAGTAGTGCTCATTGCATTTGAACTGAATTTAGCTCACCTTATGTGTTATTTTTCTTTAACCTATTACAATTAGGGTGCATATTGTTTGCCAGATTCTTCCTTCTCTGAACTCATAACATGTCATTTCTTACTGGAATAATATTTCATCGTATTTATATATTATAATCCTTTAAACCATTACATTTTGACCATGGTGAGCATACCTCTTATTATTTTCCTCCCAAGCCACTGTTACTCTCATAAGAAAATGCTACTATAAATACTTTGGAATGTTTGACCCTTTTCTTTGACTTCTTTGAACTGCATGTCCAGTAATGGGATTACTGCATGAAGGAGTTGTAACAGTTTAATAAATTGGCTTGCATGAATGCAAATTGTTTCTTCTCAGCTGACCAAACAACATTACTCTCAGTTACTGCTTTATAGTTTTTGTTTTAAAGTTTACTGAACACTATTTCACATATGTTTAGTTACTTCAGATTCTTGCTTGCTTACTGTTCCATTGATAGATTTTTGGACACTTTTTATCAGATACATTTATTGATTACTGCTTCCTAATATACTATAAGATCAAATGCTAAACCCTAATTTTTACATTATTTTCCTTGTGATTTTAGGACTCAATACTCTAAATTTATTTGGTTATACTAAATAGTTCAATAAAGTAAGTCCTTGGTAGTTTGTTATAATTCTGTCTGCAGATTTTAATTTAGGTAGTATTATCATTATTATTTGACCATGCTTCAACTATTGAAATGTTAAATATTCACAATTATTAATTCCATTCTGTATTTATGCAAAAATGTTTCATTGTCAAAATCATATGTCTGGAATGCTTTGGATAGTTTGACTCTTAGATTTTTAAATATAATTTTGTAGATATTTTGAATGGTATTTTATTTTATATTCTTTTTTCCAAGTCCATTTTTAGTTATTCACAAAAATACCTATGATTTCTGTGGATTTCTTTTAAAATCTCATTATTTTACTGTAATCTTCTAAATTAATTTCTTCTATAAAAATAGAATTTTTAAACTATCATAATATCTTGAGGATAATTTATCTTCCTTTTCTGATGTTTATTACCTTAAATTCTTCATCTTTTCTTATCTCAAATCAACAAAAGGACAGAAAATGTTTTACCTTCATAATTATTAGTGAAGCTTTCAGTGGTTTTGCATTTCAAAAGAGGCTAAATGTTTTTAGATATGAGCTGATAAAAATCAATTCTTTTTTTCTACTTTTAGATTTCCTATTAAAATGTCATATTTTCAAAGGATTTTAAAAAGTTTTATTATTATACTCATGTGTTGTTTGCTCTTCCGTACTAAATAGTTCCCCATTTTTTCTTCTGGAATGCATCCAACTTGATCCTAATAAATATTTTTGATATATGACTAATGGGCTTTGAATTGATAGTTTTTATTTTTGTAGCATCTTCATTTTTCTATTCACCTTTTTTCTCTTTGCCTACACAGTAATGGGGGGGGGGGGGGGTGGGTGGAGAAAGGAGAAAATCAGTTTGATCAAATCAACCAACACATTTGTATCTGAATTTTTGTTAATTATTTTACAACCATTGTTCCAGATCTCCAAGAAAAAAAGTGAAGCAATTGACATTTTAGCTATTCGCCAAATTGGAGAGTGTTTATTTTATTTTAATTTGTAGGATCTGACACAGAAACTCAGAAGTATTTTGATTTGTATGTCCCTTGTTACTGTTGATTACAAGTTACCTTACATAAGTTTGTTATGAATTTTTAATACTTCTTTTATTAACTGTCTACTTATATCTCGTGTCCAAATATTTAGTGATAGTTCTAGGTTTAGCGCATTTGTATTAAATCTCTTCAGATCTTGGAAATAATAACATCTCTGCAGGTACATGATAAAAAAATTCCATTCAACATTTCATCTTTTTATTCCTAACTGCATTGATTTCATTTATTAATATTTGAAATATTTCATTTATTTTTTGAGTGTATCATTTATTTAAATATTATTTTTTCACAATTTATATTTTTAAATATTTAAATAATTACAAACAGAATTTTGTAATTATTGTAATTATGAAAGTTTGTAATTATCAAAAGAAGTTGAACTACATATATTTTAATCATGTGATATGTTAAAATCATTTTACATATCCATTTTAGCTTATTGTAGTACATAGTATTCCATTAATATTTTCTTTAAAATACTGTATCAAAAATGAATTAATGATGTTTGCTCTTAAAAAGTCTAATATCAATTTTTTCTGACTTGTTTCATCAAACATTTGGTACAGCACATTCTTTCTGATTCATTTAGAATGATAATTTGTGACAAATACTATTGTTTTCTTTTGGGGAGGGGGATTTTCTTTTTTTATTTATTTATTGTTTATTTAACCTTTACCAGTCATTTTCACAAAATTTTGGGTTCCAAATTTTCTCCCCTTTTGTCCCCTCCCCCACCCCAAAACACCGAGCATTCTAATTGCCCCTATTACCAATCTGCCCTCTCTTCTATCATCCCTCTCTGCCCTTGTCTCCATCTTCTCTTTTACCCTGTAGGGCCAAATAATTTTCTATACCCCTTTACCTATATTTCTTGTTTCCTAGTAGCAAGAACAGTACTCGACAGTTGTTCCTAAAACTTTGAGTTCCAACTTCTTTAGCTCCCTCCCTCCCCACCCCTTCCCTTTGGAAGGCAAGCAATTCAATATAGGCCATATCTGTGTAGTTTTGCAAATGACTTCCATAATAGTCGTGTTGTGTAAGACTAACGATATTTCCCTCCATCCTATCCTGCCTCCCATTGCTTCTATTTTCTCTTTTGATCCTGTCCCTCCCCAAGACTGTTGACTTCAAATTGCTCCCTCCTCCCATTGCCCTCCCTTCCATCATCCCCCCCACCCTGCTTATCCCATTCTCCCCTACTTTCCTGTATTGTAAGATAGGTTTTTATACCAAAATGAGTGTGTATTTTATTCCTTCCTTTAGTGGAATGTGATGAGAGTAAACTTCATGTTTTTCTCCACCTCCCCTCTTTTTCCCTCCACTAAAAAGTCTTTTGCTTGCCTCTTTTATGAGAGATAATTTGCCCCATTCCATTTCTCCCTTTCTCCTCCCAATATATTTCTCTCTCACCGCTTAATTTCATTTTTTAAAGACATGATCCCATCCTCTTCAATTCACTCTGTGCTCTCTGTCTCTGTGTGTGTGTGCGCGCGTGTGTGTGTGTATAATCCCACCAACTACCTGGATACTGAAGAAAAGTTTCAAGAGTTACAAATATTGTCTTTCCATGTAGGAATGTAAACTCTTCAATTGTAGTAAGTCCCTTATGATTTTTCTTTCCAGTTTACCTTTTCATGCTTCTCTTGATTCTTGTGTTTGAAAGTCATATTTTCTTTTCAGCTCTGGTCTTTCCATCAAGAATGCTTGAAAGTCTTCCCTCAAGTATTATGCTCAGTGTTGCTGGATAGGTGATTCTTGGTGTTAGTCCTAGTTCCTTTGACTTCTGGAATATCATATTCCACACCCTTTGATCCCTTAATGTAGAAGCTGCTAGATCTTGTGTTATCCTGATTGTATTTCCACAATACTTGAATTGTTTCTTTCCAGCTGCTTCTAATATTTTCTCCTTGACCTGGTAACTCTGGAATTGGACTTCAATGTTCTTAGGAGTTTCTCTTTTTGAATCTTTTCAGAAGTTAATTGGTAGATTCTTTCAATATTTACTTTGCCCTCTTGTTCTAGAATGTCAGGGAACTTTTCCTTGATAATTTCATGAAAGATGATGTTTAGACTCTCTTTTTGGTCATGGCTTTCAGGTAGTACAACAATTTTTAAATTGTGTCTCCTGGCTCTATTTTCCAGGTCAGTTATTTTTTCAATGAGATATTTCATATTATCTTTAATTTTTCATTTTTTTGGTTTTGTTTTGTGATTTCTTGGTTTCTCATAAAGTCATTAGCTTCCATCTGTTCCATTCTAATTTTTAAAGAACAATTTTCTTGAGTGAGCTTTTGAATCTCCTTTTCCATTTGGCTAATTTTACCTTTTAAAGCATTCTTCTCTTCATTGGCTTTTTGAACCTCTTTTGCCAATTAAGTTAGCCTATTTTTAAAGGTGTTATTTTGTTCAGCATTTTTTGGGTCTCCTTTAGCGAGTTGTTGATTTGTTTTTCATGATTTTTCTTGCATCTCTCTCATTTCTGTTCCCAATTTTTTCTCCACCTCTCTTACTTGATTTTCAAAATCTTTTTTGAACTCTTCCATGTCCTGAGACCTTTGAATATTTATTTTGAATGTTTGGGATACAGAAACCTTGATTTTTATCTTTCCCTGATGGTAAGCGTTCTTCTTCATCTGAAAGGATGGGAGAAGATATCTGTTCACCAAGAAAGTAATCTTCTATAGTCTTATTTTTTCCCCTTTTTTGGGCATTTTCCCAACCAGTTACTTGAATTTAGGGTCCTTTGTCAAGAGTAGGGTATACTCTGGGGATCTGTAAGATCTCAATTCCTCCAAGGTGGCACAATCAAACGTGTACACTGGTCTGGGAGCAACAGGAAACTTTTGTACCCAGAACCTGTGAGTACTAGTTTCCTCTCCACAACTACTGGGCCTCCAGTTCCACCAAGACAGCACTGGGGACTGAGATTCAGATAAACTGCTCAATTCCCCCAGGGACTTTCAATGGGGGCTGGGTTGCCATTCAGTGTGAGACAAAGATCAGCGCCTGGATTCCTTCAGGAGCATTAGATGGGGACAAGGCTACTACACAGGGCTGAGGTAAGGATCAGCTGCTCAGATCCCCCAGGGGCTTTATGATGCAAAAATGTATGAGGGCTGCTGTGACAGCTGCTGCTGCTCCATACAGCCTCTTCCACTGTCACTTGAAGTTGGAGCTATGGGAAGACCCTTCCTGGCCAGTTGGAAAAAACCTCTCACTGACCTTTGGTGCCTGTGGGTTGAGGGATCTTCAAACTGCCCCTAATGCTGCTGGGGTTTCCACACCCGAGGCCTACTCAGTTCTTCCTCCCTGCACCATGCTGGGAGGCCAAGCCTGGGCTGGGCTCTGCTTCTCGTCCTGTGCAACAGACCTTTCCCGTTGGCCTTTCAGGTCACCCTGGACTGGAAATCTCCTCCACTCTGCTATTCTGTGGCTTCTGCTGCTCTCTTATCCCAGTGGCTAGGAGAAGATCATAGTGGTTCAATTAATATTTGGACTCCTGGGTTCTGGCATCTTTATGTTGAAGAGAGAGAGATGGCAGAAATGGTTCAATATGTGAATGAATTCACTTAGACCTTTTCTGTAGTCATTGAGAGCTTTATTGATGCAAAATCACTGAGCCTGAGATTTAGCATGGAGCTAAACAAAGGCCCATATTTTTCTTAAAGGCTTTTGACATTGGTGCTTTTACTTTGTTGTCTTCTGGTTGTATTTTGTGATTTTCTTTGTCACCAAAGCAAGATTTTATAGTCTCAGTTTTTGTTATGCTATTTGCTTTTCTTCCCAGCCAGATACAGACATTTTTGTGTAGGTTGGACTCTTCTTTCAGTGGAGGTGGAAGTGAGTGTACGGTCCCAAGCTTCAGAGGTTTTGAGTCAGCTTCTCAATCTCTCATCATCTGTAGGCAAAGAGTTCTGGAACCATCTCCTGCTACCACTGCTTCTGCTGTAGTAGGCTTCAGTAGAAACCACCCTCACTACCCTGGGGCAGGGTCTGGCCCTAGCCAGACTGTAAGTTCCATCTTTATCCCGGTCCCACAGAGTTTTCCCACTGACCTTTCTGGTGCCTGTTTGTTGAGAAGTCTGGAAACTGCCACAGGTGTCAATGATTCAGTCCCATGAGACCTGCTCTGATCCTGTCTGTACTGATGTGGCCCATGCACATGGACTATACTCCCCTCTGCTCCCAGCCTGATATACCAGATACTTCCTATGGAACTGCCAGATCATCTTGGCCTGAAGATTAGCTTCACTCCATAATTTTGTGTGTTCTACTGGTCTAGAATTTGTTTTGAGTCATTTTTTACAAGTATTTGGAGAGGCTTGGAGGAAAAGCTAAAGGAATTCCTTGCTTTTGCTCTGCTATCTCATCTCCACCCCCAAGACTAATTTTTAAAAATTCTTCTCTGTCCATTGTAATCTCTAAGTTTTATATAAGACTTTTCTTATTTTGAATTTCCATGGATTTTTTTCTGTTATTTATGACTCAAATATTCTGCTGTTTATCATTTGTTCATTTTACTCCACTCTGATATTATCATCTTTTTGAGAAAAATGACTGTATACTACTTGAACCTTGGATATAACAGACCTTCAATAGAATTAATTCATTTATTCAATCTACCTTTTAACTCCTCTTGTGTGTATAGCATGGTGTTAGATCTTAGGAAGGAGATTAAAAAAAGAGTGTGATACCATTTCTCCTCCTCATGGCTTACAATCTTTTAAGATAAATCTGATCAAACCTTTTCCAGAAAATATTCTGTTTATCTGTCATTCTAATATCATAAATATTGGTTCCAGAACAAAATTCTTTTTGACAGTGTCTGTGCAACTGGGCATTCACTGTCAATAACCTGTTTGTTTATCTTCCAAAGTTATAAACATCAATATGAAAAATAATTTAAATTATTGTGTCCCTTCCATTGAAAATCCTTCTGTTCTTTTCTCCCCAGTGTTTCAATGACTCTGGTTATATATTCTACATCTTTTGAGACACTCATTTGTTCTGACATAACTCAGGGTAAATGAATTTTCATGATTTTTGACGTAATATCCATAGCATCTTTCATGTAGGTTTTAGAAGGAAACAGACTTCCTACTTTGTTATATGTACATTCACATACTTTACACCATACAACATTTTTGAGATCTGAATGTAGTCTTGGGAATATACAAAGCTCTAGAGATGGTACTAGATTGGAACTTGTTCAATATATCATCTCTGATATTTTTATGAATTCCATCAATATTGCATTTATATCAGAGATTCTCCTTCATTGTTTGCTACAGGGCTATGTAAGTCTCAGTCACATGTATATCTGTTTAACAGCATTGGAAGGTTAAATTTTGAATTTATAGTCCATTATGTTGGCACATAGTTATAATTTTTTAGAGTCAAGACAGTAAATCTCTCAAAGATCTTAAATCAAATGGCTATGATATACTTCACAGAGGAGACATGGGAAATAAATGATACCTTAAACCCCAAATAGGCAGTGTTCTGTCACTATTTTCAGAAGTAACTGAAAGATAAGCATCATGGCATGACCAGCATATGCCTTAGATGAAAATGAGAACATCTGTGTGCTATAACCTCAGAGCAGAGAATATTCCCTCATACCAGGATAATCATAACTTCACAGAAACCTCAACTCTATTTACATGAAATTAATAAATAACATCCAATATAACACTAGCTTAATGTCAGTGTTTGTAAATGGAATTTAAAATAAATTATCCTACTAGAGAGAATTTAAGTCTAATTTTGAACAGAGTCAGTGGTAGGATACCAAATGAGATTGCATTACAAATACACTTTGCAAAACATAAAACGCTAAATAAATGAATATTATAAATATTATGTTATTATTGATATATGACATTCAGAACATTAGTAGAAATCCAAACACTTTAATTAACTGCATGACTTTGGATAAGTCACAAACTCCCTGCTTCTTATTTTTCTTAATTACTGTTACATTATTTCTTCTGAATCTCTTTCCTATGTCAGTTGTTTTCCCAATGTATTTATATTTTCTTCTTTTTTTCATTCATTAATTTTGTTTGATTGGTTCTTGATATTTCATAGTCATTAGCTTCCACTTTTCTAATTCTAATTTTTAAGGGATTATTTTCCTCAGTTAGTATTGTACCTTCCTTTCCATTTGGCCATTTCTACTTTGAAAGAAGCTCCCCCCACCCCAGGACATTTTTTAACTTCCTTTTCTTTTGACCAATTCTACTTTTTAAGGAGTTGTTGTTTTTTGTTTTTTTTTTAAAAATGTTGACTTTTTTTTCATAATTCTCTTGAGTCCCTCTGATTTTTTTTCACCCAGTTTTTCTTCTAACTCTTTTAACTGATTTTAAACTCCTTTTTGAGCCTTTCCATGATTTCTTTCTTGGTTTAAGATAATTCCCTTTTGTCTTTGGGGCTTTGCCCATTTGTATTTTGACAATTGTTGTCCTATTCTGGGTTTGTGTCTTGATCTTCCCTCTCCCCAGAAGAACTCTCTATGACCAGACTTTTTTGTGTTGTTGTTTGTCCATCTTTTCTAGCCTTTTCCCTTATTTTTAAATTTGGGTTCTACTCCTGGAGTGGAAGAAGCACTATCCCAAGATTCTTATGCAGAGGTTGTAGGCCTTGGCTGTTTACCTGGTGGTGAATTGGTGATACCGTGAGGCTCATGGGGGATCCTTGTGTTTGGTGCTGTGCTGTGGGGTTGTGGTTGGGACAGCAGGGCAAGGAGGGGATGGCTGACCATGCTGGAAGTTATATGGGTCTGGAAGCTTACTTGGTGCTGAGCTAAGACATATGGGGAGTCTCAGTGTTTGTGTCAACTCATGTACTGAGGTCATGGGGGGTCCTAACACTGGCATCAACTTGAGTGAGGGATAAAGAAACAGGCTTGTAAGTCTGAGGTTGCACTGAGGCATGAGAAATCTTGGTGTTGTCATCTGCTTGGTCACATAACTATGCCGAGTTATATGGAGGATCTCAGCACTGGTGTTTGCATAGGCACATGCAAGGTCCAGTAGTTGGCATCTGGGGATGTGCTGAGGTATGTGGATGGGTCCTAGTGCTGGCTTCTACCTGTTTGCCCAGGGCTATGCCGGAGCACGTGGCACTGGGGTCTGCCTGTTTCCTTGGCTACGTTGAGGCATATAGGGGTTCTTGGTGTTGACGACTGCCTGCTCCTCAACACTGAGGATTAGGATGTCCAGTTGCCTTGCTGAATCAGGGATTGCTGCTGGCCTAGACCCTTCTATCATTTTTATCCAAGTGAGACAGAACTTTCCTGCTAACCTTACAAACCTCTTGTGTTAAAATATTGTTTCTCCCTTTTTGTTTGTTCTGCTATTCCAGGATTTATGTTGGGAGTACTATGTTATGGTTGTTTGGAGGTGATTGGGAGAGTTAAGGAGATTTCCGGCATATTTCACCATCTTGGCTATTGGTAACAGCAATATGGTTTTAAGAACAATGTTGAGGGACTAAGTCACATTTAGTATTATAAATACTTAAATCAACTACTAAGGACCTATAACGAAAGATGCTATCGACATCCAGAGAAAGAATTTATAAACAGAAATTTCTATAGTAAGGTGTTTTTCATATTCATATATATATATATATATATATATATATATATATATATATATATATATATATACATATGTATTTATATATATACACACACACACACACACACTTGGCACTTTTTGTTTCAAATGGTAGCCTTCTTTAGAAGGGTGGGGAGAAAAGGAGAAAAAAATGCATAGCGAAAACAAAAGAAGGAAACCCAGAAAAACAATGTATCTTTGAAAATGACGTTTAGTGTTTGTTACATGTTTATTATTTCCATAAAACAGAATGCAATGGAAATTAATATTTTTATATGGAATCCCCTTTTGATGCTGTACTGTTTACATGGTAATGTTCTTCTTTTGTCTTTTTGCATTTAAACTCAGAATAACTAAACATATAAAAAACAAAAACTCTTTATGTTTCTTAAGTTATTTTTTAAAACAATCTCTTAAACAGAGTCCCTTCTCTGTGTTCTCTCTGTGCATTCTATGTATATACTCACACGAACAACATGCATGTATTTATATTACACACATATCTTCAATATACTGTAACATAGTGGTTTCAAGTTTTAAAATAAACTTTGGATTTTTAGTTTTATGTTCAAATTCAACAAAATAAGGCTTGAGTCTGTCATTCCTGTATACAAAAAATGCTTATGACTCGATTGACTCTAGGTTTACAAATTTTTCATCCTTACCTTATCTTTTTAAATTTCAATTTTGTTTAAGTATTATGTACTTATGTTAGTACAGTGATAATTTAAACATAAGGATATATGCGTATATTAGGGGCTAAGCTAAAACAATAGTGATGAGGTGTAAAATATAGAAATTTGGGAAACTACTGGTCTAGATACGTGGATGGACTGGCCCTGCTCACTACCCCAGGTTTGACCAAGATGCAAACATGTGAAAGTAAGGGTATCATTTTCCCAGAATCCATCAAAGACTCCTAATTTATCAACAAATTAGTTACTATCTCAAAGAAATCAAGATACTTGAGGTTAGTGATGTGATATATTTCTATTCATAACATAAACCTTTCAAAAACAGGAAAGCAAAAGTTGTATTTTCCCATAAACATTCATACACATGTGCATATACATATGTATGAATGTAAATATATATGTACATAAACACATTGTATATATGTTTTTATATATTGTATATATGTACATAGTTATACATATATATGTATACCTGTGTGTATGTATATACATATGTGTATGCGTGTAAAACTTTTCCAGGCCCTCCTTAGAGCCTAACATGATCTAAGCTTTTCCTCTTTCTTATTTTCATTAAGAAATATTGCTGTAAAAATCACTTTTTCATCAGAGTATTAGTGGCACAAAACTATTATATCTTCTTTTCCAGCTTCTCCAAATCTTACCCCAGTGTATTAAATGTAAAGGATAGGAATTGGGACTAGATCTGTGATTTTATCATTACAGGAAACTCCCAGGTGAGGAAATTTTCTCTAGTGATGCAGTTTGTCACCTCCATCTGTAATAAAATATACTGTTAAAGAGCTGCCTAATGTAAGGAGAAGATAGGAGACGTCCAGGTTTACAGCCAGTATCTGTCAGAGACTTTAAACTAGATCCTTTTGGCTTAGAGGCCTGTGCTCTATATTCATTATTCAATTGTACATCTGTTACATAGTAGTAATTACTTGATAATGAATAGTGTTGAATGAAATATAAGAAACAATCCTATAGTTCATAAGTTTGTAATCAATTTGAAGAGTCTGCCTTTATATGTGAAATTACGATAGTGATAATAATATAAGGTAGCATATAACATATGATAGATTAATAGTAAACAAAATAAGAATGATTTCAGAAGAAGGAATGAAATGTAGAGCTCAAACCTTCAGGGAAAGTTTTCATGGAAAACTTGGACAGTGAACATTAGAACTAGAGAGAAGCATTGAAGTATGGATAGAACTTAAGTTAATAGGTGCTTGCTAAATGTTGCTCAATTGACTGATTCATTTAATGATTCCAAACAATCCCAATATTTTTCCCTACTCCTCCCTAGGCACCTGAATTAGTCATCTCTCCCCAACCCCATCGTAGGATTAAGGATAAGGGTCCTGTTTCTTCAATCTTTTACATAAAGCAACTAGTTATTACTTTCATGGCTTTGTTTTATTTTTTCTTTTTTAAAAAATATTTCATTCATCTCCCTAAGTACTTCCAAACTCTCTGCTCTTTCAACTTTTTGATCTCTATAATCCATTTGTTTATGTTCTTTCTTGTACTTAGAGACATCATCAAATTATTGTTTTTCTCTGAGATCTCCATTTATGTCTGATCCACTTCAGAGATGAAGGCTTTTGTGTTTTCAAAATTAGTCAAGGAAATTATTCATGCTTAAGTACCAAAGTAACTTTATTTTATGGTTCTTATTTGAATTCCTTTTCTTTCCTATATCCTGGGGCTCCTGGTTGCCTCTGCTTTTAACATAATCACTGTAGACAGCTTATCTTTTTATCTATTGTCTAAAATAACCTTGTTCTGTGCTTATTGATTCCCTCATTCTCTTAAAATCTCATTTAAAAATCAATTTTTTTCATCCTTGACATATTGTTCTTAATTGGAATTTAAAATACATATATACTCCTTTCTTCAATTTCCCACTATTTGACTTTTTAATTTAATGACTGTGAAGGAATGAAAATAGCTTTTCTCTTAGTTTCTTCCCTGATAACTTCATACTTGTAGTCAAATCATGACTATTGTTAAGACACTAAACCCATTGACATGTAAGTGTCTTTAACTGTACTCCTTCGTTCCCATAGCACTCTGACATAATTCTTTTCCCCATTCTATAGGGGTCTCAGATGCTTGAATAGCTTTCTCATCTAGGTACATTCCTGAATTTTACTCCAAATATTACAAATCACATTTACATAGCATTTTAATGTTTATAAAGGGCTTTATCACAACCATTCTATGAAAGAAGTAGTGCAGTTATATTGGAGTCATTTTATAACTGAGTAAACTGAAGATATGGGAAGTAAAATGAATTTCCTAAGGAGCTAAGTGAATAAAATAGAAAAACAAAGAGCTTTGGAGGCTGAACACCTGAGCTTGAATCCTGCATCCAACCCTTAGTACTTTCATGATTTTAGTCATGACAAAATCTTTGGACTTCAGTTTCCTAAGTCAGTCAAGAAGGAGTTATGAATTACAATTTCTTAGGGACTGTGCTAAGTGCTGGGCAAAATAAAAATAAAAAATTTCAGTCCTTTGAGGAACTCATGTTTTAATAGTGTGAGGGGTTATCATTGTTCATAAAAATATATACAGAGTAAATAGAAGTTAATTTCAGAAGTGAGGGATAAGCAAAGGCCTCCTGTAGAAAATGGGATTAGAGTTGAGTTTTAAAGGAACTTACAAAATCCAAGAGGTGCATTTGAGGAGATAGATAGAGCATTTCAGTAATGAGGGATAGTGCTTGAGAAGGAATGGAGTCAGGAGAGGGACTGTCACTTTAGAAGAAGAAGGTCAGTACAACTGGATTGCAGATTTGGGGGAGAAGAATAAACTATAAGAAAACTAGTAATGGAGAAAATGGACATGTTATGAAGTCAGTTTTAAAATCCAAACAGAATATTTCATATTAATTCTTGAGGTAATAATGAGCCACAAGAATATGTTAGGTACTGCAGTGATATGGAGAATCTTATAATTAAGATAAGCACTTTGGAAACTCATTAGAGTGGACATATTGTAGTGGGAAGTGATATGAATCAAAGGAACCAATGAAGTCATCTTGATGGCATAGGCACGAGGTGATTAATTCTTACGCTAGGATGGTGGCTGTGTGATTGGGAGAAATGGAATGTATATGAACGATGTATATGAAAATGTATATGTGAAGGTAGAAATGATGAGATTTAGCCACTGATCAATTATGTTAAATGAAGATTCAAGCATGTCCCCTAGTTTGTGAACCTGAGTGAGCTGGAGGATGATTGTGCCCTTTAAATTTTTTTTAACAAATAGTTTATTTATTTTCAGTTCTCAGCACTCACTTCCACAAGAATTTGAATTCAAAATTTTCTCCTCTTCTCTCCCCACTCCCCACCCCAGGACAACATGTACCCTATTCACCCCTTCCTCCAGTCTGTCCTACCTTCTATTAACCACCCTTCTTCCATTTCCCTTCCCCTCTATTTGCATGTAGGGCAGAATAGATACTCCATTACCTGTATAGTTTAATTTCCAGTTGCATGCTAAAACATTTTTTAACATTCAGTCTTAAAGCTTTGAGTTCTACATTGTCTCCCTCCCTCCCCACTCACCCTCATTGAGAAAACAAACAATTCAATATAGGTCATACATGTGTAACAATGCAAAGCACTTCCATAATAGTTAGGTTGTCAAAGACTAATCACATTTCCCTCTGTCCTATCCTACCCTTCATTTATTCCATTCCTTCTCTTGATCTGTCCTCCCACAGCAGTTTTTGCTTCTGATTATCCCTTTCTGATTATCTGATTATCACTGTTGATTATCCCTTTCCCCAATTTGCTGTCTCTTCTTTACCTTCCCTCTCCTAAACCCTTCCTCCTTATCTTCCTTCAGGAATATAGATTTCTACATCCAATTGAGTGTGCTATTCCCTCCTTAAGCCAAATCCCATGAGAGGAAGTCTCAGTTATTTCCTTTCATCTCCCTACTCTTTCCCTTCATTGTAAAAGCTCTTTCTTCCCTCTTTTATGTGAGATGATTTGCTACATCCTATTTCTCCCTTTCTCTTATTCCTAGTACATTCTATTCAATATTAAATTTTATTTTTTAATCATCCTCCCTTCATATTCACCTCACCCTGTGCCTTCTGTCTTTGTCTCTGTCTCTCTCTCTGTCTCTCTCTACACATACATACATATACACACATACATATACATGCATATGTATACATACACACATGCATATGCAAACATATATGTATATGTATGTATACACACATACACATGTACACCCATGTACACATACACACACATATATATACCTACACATATATAATATACACATACATGTATACCCATACCCACCTACATGTATATTCCCTCTAACTACCCTAATACCGAAAAAGGTCTCATGAATTACAAATAACATCTTTCCATGTAGGAGTGTAAACAGTTCAACTTTAATGAGTTCCTTATGACTTCTCTTTCCTGTTTACCTTTTCATGTTTCTCTTGATTCTTGCATTTGAAAGTCAAATTTTCTATTCAGCTCTGGTTTTTTCAACAAGAATGCTTAGAAGTCCTCTATTTCATTGAAATTCCATTTTTCCCCTGAAGTATCATATTCTGTTTTGATGGGTAGGTGATTCTTGGTTTAATCCCATCTCCTTTAACCTCTGGAATATCGTATTCCAAGTCCTTTGATCCCTTAGTGTAGAAACTGCTAAATCCTGTTATCCGGATTGTATTTCCACAATACTTGAATTGTTTCTTTTTGGCTGCTTTTAATATTTTCTCCTTGACTTGGGGACTCTGGAATTTGGCTACAATATTCCTAGGAGTTTTCCTTTGGGGCTCTCTTTTAGTAGATAATTGGTGAATTCTTTCCATTTCTTTTTACCTTCTGGTTCAAAAATATCAGGGCAGTTTTTTTCAATAATTCCTTAGAAGATGATATCTAGGCTCTTTTTTCTTGATCATGGTTTTCAGGAAGAGCAATAATTTTTAAAGTGTCTTTCCTGGATCTACTTTCCAGGTTGGTTGCTTTTCCAATGAGACATTTCATGTTGTCTTCTATCTTTTAATTGTTTTGGTTTTATTTTGTAATTTCTTGGTTTCTCACAAAGTCATTAGTTTTCATCTGCTCCATTCTAATTTTTAAAGAAGTATTTTCTTTATTAAGCTTTTGAACCTTCTTTTCCATTTGGGCCCTGCTTTTTAAAGCATTCTTCTCCTCATTGACTTTTTTGACCTCTTTTGCTCTTTGGGTTAGTCTATTTTTATTTTTTTTAATGAACTCTCTATTAATTCAGCTACAAATCAAGCATGCAATAAAGTAAAGTATGGCATTCATAACAACATCTTTAAGTAAAACACATCATTCGATCAATCTATATGTATGAATATATGTGTATATATGTATATATCATGACAATAGCAAAATCCTTAAATAAAACCTATCGTTCAATCAATATGTATCGCATAAGAATAGCAACATCCTTAATCAATACCAAGTATCCAAGTAAAGTCCTTTTTCAAAATACCACATTATCCACCCCTACATCACAGTAAAAACAATGTACTCAATAAATATTAAATATCCAAGTAAAATCATCTTTCATCTTAATGCAAGGTTGACTTTCAAGTCCCATGACTCTTCCTCTGTGGATTGACCACTCCTGATTCTCCTCTGCATTCACATGTAGGCAGCTCTCTGCTCCTGCTCCACATCTCAGCTTATGGGGAATGCTCCACTCCACAGTTTCTACCTCAGTTCATCCCCTTCTCAACAAATATTGATTTCACAAAGTTATTGTTGAATTGTTTCAGTTATGTCCAACTCTCAGTTTGTTCATCTGTAACATAAGGACAATAGCACCACCCTCACAAGGCATTTGTGGGGAATAGTGAGATAATATACATAAAGTCTTTTACAATTCTTAAAACACCTTATAAGTGCTATTATTGTTCATAAATACTTGTTGATTGATTGTTGAGGGTCTGGAACAAGAAGGTGAATTTCTTTCTGTCAGAGAGTGAATGCAAGGAGTGGAGAATGGGGCAAATACTGAAAAGCTCCGTACAATTTGTCACCTTTTGCAGTTTTCCTCCTACCACACCACTGATTTTATTTAATGTTGTCGAGGGGCAAGGAAGGGTTGGAGCAAGGAGGTCTCTACTCCTTTAAGGTCAGGACCAGGAGTAGGCTGACCCTGGTGCTTCCCTGCCCCTTCCACCTCCTTGGGTTCCTAGCTTCATCCAGTGATTGGGGCTTAGGGAGGCCCAGGCCTTCCCCAGCTTCAGAGCCATGTGACTCAGCCCGAGCCTCAGAAGCGAGATCAGGGGATTCCCTGTATTCTAGAGATTGGCTTCATGTGTGACCATGGTGGCCTGTATTAAAGGGATAGGGTTGGCTCTTCCCAGCTCTGCTCTCCTCACCTCTAAGCCCCTCCCAGGTCTTCTATATTCCCTGTGCAGACTGTCTCCAGGTCTTCACCCAGGGTTCGCATGAGCTCTTCCCTGCTGTGGGAGGCCCCCTTGAGCATGTAAAGGGGAGGGGGGTGAACAAAACAGCCCTAGGCAGAGAGTGCCTCTGAGCCCAGTCCACCCTTCCTTCCCCCATTGGAAAGCACTGAGGATAGTCTATTTTTATTTATTTACTTTTAATTTATTTATTTAACTTTTAACATTCATTTTCACAAAATTTTGGGTTCCAAATTTTCTCCCCATCTGTCCCCTCCCCTCACCCCAAAACACTGAGCATTCTAATTGCCCCATCACCAATATGCCCTCTCTTCTGTCATCCCTCCCTTCCTTGTCCCCATCTTTTCTTTTGTCCTGTAGGGCCAGATAACATTCTATACTCCATTACGTGTATTTCTTATCTCCTAGTAGCAAGAACAGTATTAAACAGTTGTTCCTAAAACTTTGAGATCCAACTTCTCTTCATCCCTCCCTCTCCACCCATTCCCTTTGGGAAGGCAAACAATTCAATATAGGCCATATCTGTGTAGTTTTGCAAATGACTTCCATAATACTCATGTTGTGTAAGACTGACCATATTTCCCTCCACCCTATCCTGCCCCCCATTGCTTCTATTCTCTCTTTTGATGCTGTCCCTCCCCAAGAGTGTTGACTTCAAATTGCTCCCTCCTCCCACTGCCCTCCTACCATCATCCCCCCCACCCTGTTTATCCCCTTCTCCCCCACTTTCCTGTACAGTAAGATAGGTTTTCATACCAAAATGAGTGTGCATTTTATTCCTTCTTTTAGTTGAATGTGATGGATAAACTTCATATTTTTCTCTCACCTCCCATCTTTTTCCCTCCACTAAAAAGTCTTTTGCTTGCCTCTTTTATGAGAGATAATTTGCCCCATTCTCTTTCTCCCTTTCTTCTCCCAATATATTTCTCTCTCACAGCTTAATTTCATTTTTTTAAGATATGATCCCATCCTCTTCAATTCATTCTGTGCACTCTGTGCTATCTGCATGTGTGTGTGTGCGTGTGTGTGTGTGTGTGTGTGTGTGTGTATGTATGTGTAATCCTACCAACTACCCAGATACTGAAAAGTTTCAAGAGTTACAAATATTGTCTTTCCATGTAGGAATGTAAGCAGTTCAACTCTAGTAAGTCCCTTATGACTCCTCTTTGCTTTTTGCCTTTTCATGCTTCTCTTTCTTGTGTTTGAAAATCAAATTTTCTTTTCAGCTTTGGTCTTTTCATCAAAAATGCTTGAAAGTCCTCGATTTCATCAAAAGACCATTTTTCCCCTGAAGTATTATACTCAGTTTTGCTGGGTAGGTGATTCTTGATTTTAGTCCTAGTTCCTTTGACTTCTGGAATATCCTATTCCATGCCTTTCGATCCCTTAACGTAGAAGCTGCTAGATCTTGTATTATCCTGATTGTAATTCCACAATACTTAAATTGTTTCTTTCTAGCTTCTTGCAATACTTTCTCCTTGACCTGGGAACTCTGGAATTTGACCACTATGTTCCTAGGAGTTTCTCTCTTTGGATCTCTTTCAGGTGGTGATCAGTGGATTCCTTGAATACTTATTTTGCCCTCTGGTTCTAGAATCTCAGGGCAGTTTTCCTTGATAATTTCATGAAAGATGATGTCTAGGCTCTTTTTTTGATCATGGCTTTCAGGTAGTCCCATAATTTTTAAATTGTCTCTCCTGAGAGATCAATGACTTGGGCTTGCAGTTGAAAAAGCTAGAAAAAGAACAAACTGAAAATCCCCAAGTAAATACCAAATTAGAAATACTGAAAACCAAAGGAGAGATTAATAAAATTGAAATTAAGAAAACTATTGAATTAACAAATAAAACCAATAGTTGGTTTTATGAAAAAACTAATAAAATTGATAAACCTTTGGTCAATCTGATTAAAAAAAAGAAAGAAGAAAATCAAATTACTAATATTAAAAATGAAAGGGGTGAACTCACCTCCAATGAAGAGGAAATTAAAACAATAATTAGAAACTGCTTTCCCCAACTTTATGCCCACAAATTCGATAATCTAAATGAGATGGATGAATATTTTAAAAAATACAAATTGCCCAGATTAACAGAAGAGGAAGTTGAATACTTCAATAAAAAAAAAAAAAAATTGTCTCTCCTGGATCTATTTTCCAGGTCAGTTGTTTTTCCAATGAGATATTTCACATGATCTTCCATTTTTTCATTCTTTTGGTTTTGTTTTGTGATTTCTTGGTTTCTCATAAAGTCATTAGCTTCCACCCATTCCATTCTAATTTTTAAAGACCTATTTTCTTCAGTGAGCTTTTGAACCTCCTTTTCCATTTGGCTAATTCTGCTTTGAAAGCATTCTTCTCCTCACTGGCTTTTTGAACCTCTTTTGCCAATTGAGTTATCCTATTTTTCAGTTTTCTTTTCTTCAATTTATTTTCTTCAACATTTTCTTGGGTCTCCTTTAGCAAGGTGTTGACCTGCTTTTCATGCTTTTCTTGCATCTCTCTCATTTCTCTCCCCAGTTTTTCCTCCACGTCTCTAACTTGATTTTCAAAATCCTTTTTGAGGTATTCCATGGCCTGAGCCCATTGAATATTAATTATAGATGTTTGGGATACAGAAGCCTTGACTTTTATGTCTTTCCTTGATGGTAAGCATTGTTCTTCCTCATCTGAAAGGATGGGAGGAGCTATCTATTCACCAAGAAAGTAACCTTCTATGGTCTTATTTTTTTCCCTTTTCTGGGCATTTTCCAAGCCAGTTACTTGACTTTTGAGTTTCCTTTCCACAGCCACCATGCCTCCAGATCTGCCCAGCCAGCACTTGGGGTCTGAGATTCAAATGCTGCTTCCCAGCCTCAGGGCTTTTGGCGGGGGTGGGGCTGTTATTCAGTGTGGGATTAAGTTCAGGTGCTCAGGTGGGGGCAGGGCCACCTCATGGGGCTCAGTTCCCTCAGGGGGTTTATGCAGAGATCTTCAACAATGGATCCAAGCTCCTGCCTGCTTTGGGAGCCCCTGTCTGCTGCTGCCTCTGCTGCTGCCTCCTGAGGGGGCCTAAGTTATGTGGACACCCAACTCCCCTCTCAGCAAGCCAAAAAGTCACTCTCATTAACCTGTGGGTGGAGGGACCTGTGAGGCCACTGAGGATTCTGTCCCTGAAGCCTGTTTGGATCTGCTCTTCTCAGTGCCATGTGGCCAAGGCAGGGCTGGGCTCTGCTCTGGGTCTGGGATGTGACAGACCTTTCCTGTCAGTTTTTCAGGTCTCTCTGGAAGAGAAATCTCCTCCACTCTGTTGTTCTGTGGCTTCTGCTGCTCCAGAATTTGTTGGGAGTTCTTCTTTAAAGGTATTTTATGGGCTGTGGGTTAGGATCTAGCATATATGTATCTTTCTACTCCGCCATCTTGGCTCCTCCCCCCAGTTAGTGTATTTTTAAAGGTCTTGTTTTCTTCAGCATTTATTTTGGTCTCCTTTAGCAAGCTGTTGACTCACTTTTCATGATTTTCTTGCATAACTCTCATTTCTCTTCCCAATTATTCCTCCACCTCTCTTACTTGATTTTCAGAATCCTTTTTTGAGCTTTTCCATGACCTGAAAATATTGCATAATTTTTTGGAGTTTTTGGATGTAGATGACCTTGACTTTTATGTCTTCTGATGGTATGCTTTGTTCTTCATCCAACAGGATGGAAGAAAATACCTGTTCTCCAAAAAAGTAACCTTCTATATTCTTATTTTTCCATTTTGGGGGCATTTTCTCAGCCAGTTACTTGACTTTTGAGTCCTTTGTTAAGTGGAGTGTGTAATCTAGGGACCTGTAAGTTCTCAGTTCCTCCAACATGGCACAATCAAGTGAGAGGAATTTACTCCTCTGCTGGCCTGCACTCTGTTCTGTGAGCAACCACAAGCACTCTTTTGTGCCATGGAACTGTGAGTATGCTTTGCTCTCCAGATCATCTACCAGCTTCACCTGTGCCTATGAGATATCAATTTCAAGATGTTTAAACAACAAAAGTTATCATATTGTTTGTCAGGAGAGAGTTTGTTGCTGCACAAATAGATCTGAGAATAATCAGAATGGAGATACCTAAACTCATGAAAGCAGATGAGATTGCCATGTGAGATAGAGGACTAGATTACAGGATTCCCATATCCTTTTCCAGCTCACATCTATGATCATAACCTCTGATTTAATCCACTTGACCATTATTCATTTCTGGACTCTTCTAGTCACAGTTGTTTGGGTAAAGAGTGACCTCTTAAAGATAACATCCTCAGAATGACAGGAAAAAGTTGGTGGTGTTCTATTGTATCTGATTCTTCATGAACCCATTTGAGATTTTCTTGGCAAAGATACTCTACTGATTTGTCATTTTCTTCTCCAGCTCAATTTATAGATGAGGAAACTGAGGCAAATAGGGTTAAGTGCCTTGCTTATGGTCACATAGGTAGTAAGTGTCAAAGGTCAAATTTTACTCAGGAAGATGAGTCTTCCTGACTGCAGCCCTGGGATTCAATTGAATAGGCAGCTTACCTTCCCCTAGAAAGAAAAAAAACAAAAACAAAAACAAATCCTAAACAGTAATTGCTATTGCTACAAATAAAACCCTCTTTTATATGAAATATTGTTTCTGCATTGATTATTTCATACTCAACACATGTACCATGATCCCTGCAGTAAATCTTTAAATGCAAGACTTAGGATCCTCCTAGAGTGACTTTCAGTATAACCTTCACATATTCAACACAACTGAACAGAGATTCCTTGATCATAGGATACCAAATCCGGTTATTACCACTCATTTTTCAGGCCAGAGAATCTCACTGGAAACTGGCAAAAAAGTTGGGATAGTCTTTTTCCCTCACTCAATGAGATGGCCTATTAGTGAAATATATAATACACACACAAACACACGACATTGAAGTTATTAAGGGGCAGAGCCAAGATGGCAGAGTAATAGCACAGACTTTCTAGAATGCTCTCCTGAAACTCAGCCAAATAACTGTAAAAAATGACTCTAAACACATTCTGGAGCTATAGAAGCCACAAAATGATGGAATGAGACAAATCACTAGTGCAAAACACCCTGGAAGATCACAGTGAAGTGTCTATCATACCACTCTGGGGGCAGGGCACAGTCCAGTGTGGGCCACATGGGCATAGATGGGACCTGAGCTGGCTTTGGAGAGACTGAATCTCTCACATTTGTGGAGGTTTCCAGACTTCATGATCCTAAAACGCTGAGGACAAATTGGACAGTCAATGGAAAAAACCTATGGGACCAGTGTGGGAGAGTGGAGTAGGCAGGCTCCAGCCTCAGGGTGACAGAGGGGGGAGGGAGCAGAGGAGCCCAAGCAGCAACAGCAGCAGGAGTGAAAGCAGCAACAACTGTTTTTGGAGCTCTAGGCCCACAGATTTTGGGGTAATGGAGAGTTCTGACAGCATACTCCCTAACTCCACTGAAAACAGAGATTTACTTTGACAAAGATCTCCAAAGTCAAGTAAATGGCTAGGGAAATGAGCAGGAACTGGAAAAAATAATCAGACTATAGAATCTTTGGTGACAAGGAAGACCAAAACATGGAAACAGGAGACAACAAAGTCAAAGCTCCTCCATCAAAACGTTCCAAGAAAAATATGAGGGGCAGACCCAAGATGGTGGAGTGAGAGCAACAACTCACTTAAATTCTTGGACAAACTCCTCCAGATGCCTCTAAAAAGAATCTGAGCAAATTGTGGAGGTCTAGAATCTAATAGGAGACAGATTGTGGCAGATTCACAGCCCAGGACAGACGGAAGGATCTGTTCCACAGGAGTGAGCCCACAGCACACAGCTCAGTGTGTCCAATGCAGCACAGCAAGAAAGCCCTGAGGATGCCTGAGGCAGGAGCAGGTGGAACAGTGGAGCAGCATCCCAGGGTAAGAGACCAGCAGCGCCAAGCAAGTGATAGCCACTGAGCCCCAGATATCAGGTGGAGCAGCTCCTGGGACTTTCAGTTCGCAGATTAAACATCTGTAAGTCACCTACTTGAACTTCCAGGAGCCCAAATGGTGGAGTGATCAATAAATGCTCTCTCCTCCCCCCTTGTTAACCTCAAAAGAACCATAAAATATTTCCCCAGAAAAATCCTGGATCAGTGGGAACAGGGAAGGGGCAAACAATCTCATAATACCTGAGGCTAGGAAAATTGCTAAGGGGGATTCCTCTTACTGTGGAAGAGACAAACCAAAAGGAGAAGGCCTCCAGAGTGATGGAAACTCACACTAGGACCCAGGTTTGCCTCAGAGCTAGGAGAGGAGCTCCAGGGGAGGTGGAAATTTGTACTAGGACACAGGTTTGCCTCAGCACTCCAGGAGAAATGGGAAGACAATAGGGCTGCTGGGATCACCAACCCCTGAGCTTATCTTTGCCTCAGCTCAGCTGAGGAGATCTCCCATAAAAAGTCCATCCCCTCCCCCCCTCCCCACACACACTTAAAAAGCTAGCGCCAGGGCTGATCAGGGAAACACAAAACAAAAAGATAAAAAGGCATCTGTCCTTAGCTTTTTCAAACTAGTCAGCTCAGTACTGAGTTCTTCAGCTTCTAACTGAAAGAATTACAAGCCACAATACAAATCACCATCATGAGCAAGAAAAAGCAAAGCACAGGTGAAAAAACCATAGAATCATTCTATGGGGACAAGGACCAAAGGAAGAATATCAAAGAGGTCAGTAGTGAAACTGTACTTCCATCTGAAATTTCAGAAAGTACCATGAACAGCTTGCATGCACAAATAGCTCTCTTGGAACAGCTGAAGAAGTAAATAGAAGAAAAACTGGCCAATGATTTTAAAAGTATGAAAAAAAGATTTCATGAAGAGAACATCTCTTTAAAAAGGAAAATTGAACAAATGAAAAAGGAAGCACAAAACCTAAATGGGTAAATCTGACAAACTGAAAAGGAAGTAAAAAACTAACTGGAGAAAATAGTTCATTAAAAAGAATATTTGGACAGATAGAAAAGAAGATGCAAAAGTTAACTGAAGAAAACAATTTGATGAAAGCTAGAATTGGGCAAGTAGAAACTAATAACTCTATGAGACATCAAGAATCAGTGAAACAACATCTAAAGAATGAAAAAATAGAAGAAAATGTAAAATATCTAATTAGAAAACAACTGACTTGGAAAAAAACATCCAGGAGGGAAAATTTAAGAATTATTGGCCTGCCAGAAAGCCATGATGAAAAAAGAGTCTGGACATCTTCCAAGAAATCATCAAGGAAAACTACCCAGAAGTCTTAGATCCAGAGGGCAAATTAGTCATGAAAAAAATCCACCATTCACCTCCCCAAATGGATCCCAAACTAAAAACCCCAAGAAGTATTGTTGCCAAGTTCCAGAACTATCAAGTGAAGGAGAAAATGCTACAGGCAGTCAGAAAGAAACCATACAAATATCGACGAGCAGCATCAGGATCACACAGGACCTTGCAGGTTCTACATTAAAAGACTGAAGGAACTGGAATATGATATTCTGTAAGGCAAAGGAACTGGGACTACAACGAGGGATCAATTGCCTAGCAAAGTTCAGCGTAACATTTCAGGCAAGAAGATGGACATTCAACGAAATTAGGGATTTCCAGACCGTCCTGACAAAAATGCCAGAACTCAATAGAAAATTCAATCTTCAAATGCAGGTCTCAAGAGAGGCACAAAAAGGTAAACAGGGAAAAGAAAAACTTGTTACTCAATTTGGGCAAACTGCTTACCTCCCTATAAGGGAAGATGATACTTGATAATTTTGAGAATCGTACGTCTATTATGAAATATAAAAGGGATATACATAGAGGGAACAGGTATAAAGTAAATGATGTGATGATAAAAATATTATTTAAGTGGGTGAAGGGATTGTAACAGGAGATGTGAAAAGGAGGGAGCAGAAAATGGTAAATTATATCACAGGAAGAAGTACAAAATTATAGTAGAGGAAAAGAGGGGAGAGAGATGAGCATTGTTTGAGAGGTATTTCTATCTGATTTGGTTCAAGGAGGGAACAATAAACTTAAGTATATAAATCTGACTAGCTCTATAGGCAGTAGGAGAGGAAGGGGGAAGAAACGATAGGGGAAGCTAAAAGGGAGGGAAGAAGTAGTAGGGGTAAAGGGGAGTAAAAGGGAGGGGGGCTGAAAGAAGGAAGGGAAGACTGTGGGAGGTGGTAGTCCAAAGTAAAAACTCTGAACAAGGGGAAGGGATATGAGAGAACTAAAAGGACAAAGGGTGGGAAAGAGGATAGAGGGAGAGGCACAAATTGTAATCATAACTATGAATGTGAATGGAATAAACTCGCCCATAAATCGGTGATAGCAGAATGGATTAAAAGCCATAATCCAACAATGTGTTGTTTACAGGAAACACATTTGAAATGGGGGGATACACAAAGTGTAAAGGTAAAAGGCTGGAGCAGAATATATTGTGCCTCAGCTGATGTAAGAAAAGAAGAGATAGCAATCTTAATCTCAGATAAAGCAAAAGGAGAAATAGATTTAATCAGAAGAAATAAGGAAGGAAACAATTCCCTGCTAAAAGACTCAATAAACAATGAAGCAATATCATTACTAAACATGTATACTCCAAGTGGTAGTGCCTCCAAATTCTTAGAGGAGAGGTTGGGGGAGGTGAAGGAAGAAATAGATAGCAAAACTATACTAGTGGAGGACCTCAAACTCCCTCTCTCTGAACTTGATAAATCTAACCTCAAAATAAACAAGCAAGAGGTTAAGGAGGTAAATAAAACTCTGGATAAGATAGATATGATAGATCTCTGGAGCAAACTGAATGGGAATAGAAAGGAATATACCTTTTTCTCAGCAGTACATGGCACATATACAAAAACTGACCATGTTCTAAGGCTTAAATACCTCACAATCCAGTGCAGAAAGCAGAGATAGTCAATGCATCCTTCTCAGATCATAATGCAATAAAAATGATAAGTAATAAAAGGCCATAGAAAGATATATCAAAAAATAATTGGAAATTAAATAATCTAATCCTAAAGAAGGAGTCAGTTAAGCAACAAATCATAGATACAACTACCAACTTCATTCAAGAGAGTGACATTAATGAGACCACCTACCAAATCTTATGAGATACTGCAAAAGCAGTTCTTAGGGGAAGTTTTATATCTTTGAATTCCTGCTTGAATAAAATAGAGAAAGAAGAGATCAATGACTTGGTCATGCAGCTGAAAGAGCTAGAAAAAGAAAAATTGAAAATCCCTAAGTAAATACCAAATTAGAAGCATTGAAAACCAAAGGATAGAATAATAAAATTGAAATTAAGAAAACTATTAAAGTAATAAATAAAACCGATGGTTGGCTTTATGAAAAAACTAATAAAAATGATAAGCCTTTGGTCAATCTGATTTTAAAAAGAAGGAAGAAAACCAAATTGCTAATATCAAAAATGAAAGGGAACTCACCTCCAATGAGGAGGAAATTAAAATAATAATTAGAAATTACTTTGTGCAACTTTATTCCCATAAATTGCACAAGCTACATGAGATGGATGAGTATTTAAAAAATACAAATTACCCAGATTAACAGAAGAAGAAGCTGAATACTTAAACAACCCCACCTTGGAAAAAAAAATTGAACAAGTCATCAATGAATTCCCTAGGAAAAAATCTCCAGGGCTGGATGGATTTACAAATGAATTCTATGAAACATTTAAAGAGCAGTTAATTCCAATATTATATAAACTATTTTTGAAAATTGGGGAAGAAGGAGTCCTCCCAAATTCTTTTTATGATATAAATATGGTTGTGATACCTAAACCAGGAAGAGACAAAATAGAGAAAGAAATTCATAGACCAATATCTCTAATGAATATAGATGCAAACATCATAAATAAGATTTTAACAAAATGATTACAGCAACTTATCACAAGAATAATACATTATGATCATGCAGGGCTGGTTCAATATTAGGAAAAATATTAATATTATTGACCATGTCAACAACAAAACTAACAGAAAGCACATGATAATCTCAATAGATGCAGAAAAAAGTTTTTGACAAAATACAACACCAGTTCCTATTAAAAATTTTGGAGACCATAGGAATAAAGGGAAATTTCCACAAAATAATAAGCCGTATCTACCCAAAACTTTCAGCAAGCATTATATGCAATGGAGATAAGCTAGATGCATTTCCAATAAGATCAGGGGTGAAACAAGGAGTCCATTATCACCACTATTATTCAATATGGTACTAGAAATGTTAGACAAGAAAAAGCAATTGAAGAAATTAGAGCAGACAAAGAAGAAACTGAGTTGCAGTCTTCGCAGATGATTTGATGATATACTTAGAAAATCCCAGAGATTCAAGTAAAAAACTACTTGAAATAATAAACAACTTTGGCAAAGTTGCAGGTTACAAAGTAAACCCACACAAATCTTCTGCATTTCTATATATAAGTAACAAAGCCCAATAGCAAGAGATGGAAAGAGAAATCCCATTTAAAACTAGGGTAGACACTATAAAATATTTGGAAGTTTACCTGTCAAAACAAACCCAGGAACTATATGAACACAACTACAAGATACTTTTCAAACAGATAAAGTCAGATGTAAGTAAGTGGAAGAACATC
Organism: Notamacropus eugenii; assembly: GCF_028372415.1. Taxonomy (NCBI): domain Eukaryota; kingdom Metazoa; phylum Chordata; class Mammalia; order Diprotodontia; family Macropodidae; genus Notamacropus; species Notamacropus eugenii. The sequence goes on along the minus strand of NC_092875.1, from coordinate 133,262,076 downwards.
AGTTGCTTGTGGGTAGGTCAAATCCATATAATAAAAATGACAACTTTGCCTAAATTTATTTACCAATTAAACTATTAGATAGCTATTTTCTAGACCTGGAAAAATAGTATCAAAATTCATCTGAAAGAACAAAAGGTCCGGAATATCAAGGAGACTAATGAAAAGAAATCCTAAGGAAGGTGGTCTAGGACTACCAGATGTCAAATTGTATATCAAGCAGCAATTATCAAAATCACTTGGTACTGGCTAAGAAACAAAAGGGTAGACAGGTGAAATAATCTAGGTACTCAAGACACAGTAGGCAATTAATATAGTAATCTACAGTTTGATAAACCCGAGGACCCCAGCTTCTGGGATAAGAACTTACTGTTTGACAAAAATTGATGGGAAAGCTGGATAACAGTGTGGTGGAAACTAGGCATAGACCAATGCCTGACATTGTACACAAGAATAAAATTTAAATGGGTACACAAACTAGTTATAAAGATTGATACTATGGTGGAAATGGTAGAGAAGGAATAGTGCATTTATCAGATTTATGGAGAAGGGAAAATTGTTGACTAAAGAAGAGATAGAAAGAATTATGAAGTGCAACATGGATAATTTTTATTATATTAAACTGAAAAGGTTCAACCAAACCCAATGCAACCAAAATTTGGAGGGATGTAGAGTACTGGGAAAGAATTTTTACAGCTAATATCTGGGATAAAGACCTCATTTCTAGAATATGTAGAGAACCGAGTCAAATGCACAAAAATCCAAGTCACTCCCCAATTGGAAGAAATTAAAGATATCTATAGTCATATGAAAAAATTCTCTAAATCACTTTTGATTAGAGAGATGCAAGTCAAAATAACTCTGAGGTACCACATCACACCTATCAGATTGCCCAACGTGACAGAACAGGAAGATGAGAAATTTGGCGAGGATGTGGGACAGGTGGGACACTAATACACTGTTGGTGGAGCTGTGAGCTGGTCCAACCACTCTGGAGAGCAATTTGGAACTATGCTCAGAGGGCTACAAAGATGTGCATACCCTTTGACCCAGAATTATCGCTGCTAGGACTGTACCCCCAAGAGATCATAAAAATGGGAAAAAACCCCACATGTACAAAAATGTTTATAACAGCACTCTTTGTAGCAGCCAAAAATTGGAAATATGGAGCATGCCCATAAATTTGGAAATGGCTGAATAAATGGTGGTGTATGAATATAATGGAATGCCATTGTGCTATAAGGAATGATGAACAAAAGACTTCAGACAGGCCTGGAAAGACTTATATCATCTTATGCTGAGTGAAAGGAGCAGAACCAGGAGGACTTTGTGCACAGCAATGTCCACAGTGTGCAAGAGTTTTTTTCTGGTAGACTTGGAACTTCATTGCAGTTCAAGGACTTAAAAAAAATTTCCAGTGGTCTTGTGAGGCAAAATGCCTTCCACATCTAGAGAAAGAACTATTGAATTCAATCACAGTTTGTAGCAGATCATGTGTGTGTGTGTGTGTGTGTGTGTGTGTGTGTGTGTGTGTGTGTGTATTGCGTTTTGGTTGGTTCGATGATTTCTCCCAGTCATTTTAATTTTTCAACACAGCATGACTGTACTGAAAATGTATTTAATAGGAATGTATGTGTAGAACCTAAACAAAATTGTATGCTGTTTCAGGGAGGGAGAAGGAAAGTGGGGAGGTGGGAGGGGAAAATAATAATTTAAATTATATGGTAGTTGTTGGAGAACACTGAAAAATAAATAAAATTAATTAATTTTTAAAAATAAAAAAATAAAAATACAACCCTAAAATTAAAAAAAAAAAAAAGAAAAATATGAATTGGTCTCAGGTCATGGAAGAACCCCAAAAGGATTTTAAAAATCAAGTTAAGAGAAGCACAGCAAAAATTGGGAATAGAAATGAGAGTGATGCAAGAAAATCGTGAAAAAAATGTGTAAACTGCTTGCTACAGGAGACACAAAAAATACTGAATAAAGTGAGATTTTAAAAAATAGAATTACCCAATGACAAAAGAGATCCAAAAATCCAATGAAGAGAAGAATTCCCTAAAAAAACAGAATTGTCCAGCTGGAAAAAGAGATCCAAGAACTTGCTGAAGAAAATAATTCCTTAAAGATTAGAATGGAATAAATGAAAGCTAATGATTTTATGAAAACTCATGACATTTTAATACAAAGCCAAAGAAACGAAAAATTAGCAAACAATGTGAAGTGTCTCATTGGAATACAGCAGTCAATGTGAAATATCTCATTGAAAAAACAACTGATCTGGAAAATAGATCCAGGAGAGGTAATTTAAAAATTATGGATTACCTGTAAGCCATGATCAAAAAAAGAGGCTACATATTATCTTTTGACAAATTATCAAGGAAAATTACCTTGATATTCTAGAACCAGAGGGTAAAATAAATATTGGAACAATCCACCAATCATGTCCTGAAAGAGATGCCCCAAGGAAAACCTCTAGGAATTTTGTAGTCAAATTTCACAGCGGCCATAAAGAAACATTTCTACTATTGTGGAAATACAATCAAGATAACACAGTTTCTACATTTAGGAATCACAGGACTTGAAATATGATATTCCAGAAGTCAAAAGAAGTAGGTTTAAAATCAAGACTCACCTCCCCAGCCAAACTGAATATAAATGGTAATTCAATGAAATAGAGGACTTTCAAGGGTTCTTGATGAAAAACCCAGAATGGGTAGATTATTTGACTTTCAAACACAAGAATCAAGAGAAGCATGAAAAGGTAAACAGGATAGAGAAATCATAAGGAACTCACTAAAGTTGAAGTGTTTACATTCTTACTTGGAAAGATAATATTTGTAACTTTTGATACTTTTTTCAGTATTTGGGTAGTTGGAGTCATTATATACATATAGACAGAGACCATAGGGTGAGTTTAATAGGAAGGGATGATATCTAAAAAAATAAAGGGTGAGAGAGGAAGATATTGAGAGGAGAAAGGAAGAAATGGAATGGACCAAATTATCTCTCATGTAAGAGACAACAAGAAGATTTTCATTGGAGGGGAAGAGCAAAAAAGTGAACCTTACTCTCTTCATACTTGGCTTAAGGAGGGAATAACCTGCACACTCAATTTGTTATGAAAATCTATCTTACACTACAGGAAAGTCAGGAAGAAGGGGATAAACTGGCTATGATAGAAGGGAGGCGAATGGGAGAGGGGGTAATTAAAACTAAACACTTTTGAGGAGGGATAGGGTGAAAAAGAGAGAATAGAATAAGTGGGGGCAGGATAGGGTGGAGAGAAATGTAGTTAGTCTTTCACAACGTGACTTTTATGGAAGTATTTTGTATAACTGCACATGGATAACATATATTGAATTGCTTACCTTCTCAGTGGGGTTGGGTGTGGAGGGAGAAAGGGAGAAGAGTTGGAACTCAAAGTTTTAAAAACGAATGTTTAAAACTGCTTTCACATGCAAGTGGGAAATAAGATATACAAGTAATAGGGTATAAAAATCTATCTTGCCCTACAAGAAAATAGAGGAGATGGGGATAAGGGAAGGCAGGGGTGTGGTAGAAGGGAAGGCAGATTGGGGAAAGGGGTAATTAGAATGCATGCTATCTTCAAGTGGGCAGAGGGTACAGAGGGGGAGGAAATTTTGAACTCAAAATCTTGTGAAAATGAATGGTGAAAATTAAAAATAAACAAATTTTTAAAATATGACATTTACATGATATGATAGGAAAAGCTATTTCACCATTCCTTACCCTGATGGTCTCATTTCAGCTTAGTTTTATACTTTCTAAGTGGGGTTCCACCAATCTTTATCATAATGAATAATCAAGACAAATAAACTTAGTTCAATAACCTAAATTTCTATAGACATTTTTGGCACTCCTACTATCTAAAGGACTGATAGGGCTATGATTTTGAGGAAACCACAAGGGGGTTAATATACAATGTCCATATCTCAGAATTGGTAGAGGTTTTCCAACAGTGATACCCTAACATGATTAAGTCCCATCTGGAAAGGCATTATAGGACAGGGGGAGGCATGGTGAAATCATGAATCAGTGGTTATGACTAAGTTAACAGCCAGTGATCAAGTTTTGTTATGGGGGAATCTGTTTTTCTTTCTATGCCCTACCAAAGTAAAAAAAAAAGCTCCAACCAGAGTAGGGCACCTAAAAGTCTGAAAACAAACAGATGAAATTTAGTAAAGCAATTTGAATTAAATGTCTTAGGTCACTGAATATCCTTTATAACTTCCTGATCTGTGAAAGATTCCCTCAGTTGTAAACTCTGACTAGAAACTGACTCATTTTGACTCCCAAGCTATTTTGTCATATGCAGTTACACTAATAAAAGATCCAAGCTGGCATTTAAATTATATTGAAGATATATATATTTTGTCTTGAGACTTATCCTTTCTTACCAAGGCAAGGACAACTTTTCTCTTCCCTTCTCTCTCATTCCTTCTCACACTTCCTGAAGCCCCACCTGGGATTTTCTTAAAACATGAATATCCTTCTAGCTTAGTTTCAGACAGTGAATGGCATTTTCCTATTAAACTTTTATTCATTTTTACTTTAATGTAACATTTTTTTTCCTTTTAGATTAGAATCAGCATAAAAATAGCTGGTTCTCTTGCCATTTTCTACAGCTTTCAGTGGATGAAATAATAATATTATAAGATATAACTTAAAAAAAACTGTTCTATTTTTATTAAAGACTGACTTTCAGAGAATATCTGGATAGTTGAAGTCCTCACCAATGTTATATTGTATCTCTGTATCAACTTTCCTTTCTTTCTTTTGGGAGTTACTTTTATTATTTTCATCTCACATAAATTTCTGCCCTCTATCTTCTAAATATATTTCTAACAGAATAGGCTTTAACTTGCATGTGCCTGTATTTATTGTGGATACCTTTTGCTTTTGGGAGAAATCTAAGAGCCCCTCTATTAAATCCCTTGTTTCTAGAACTCCATATAGGGAATATATTATCTTGACATAGAAGGTTTTCCCATCACCTCTTTTATATTTAACCATGTTCCTTTAGAATAAACCTAAAATTCCACTGCCATAATTCAGTTATCAGTCATTTCTAACTAATTTTTATTGATAACAATGAGGTTATGTTTTCCTCTGTGGTGGACTTTGGCCAAGTACTGCTGCTTTGAAATACATACTGCTACTGAGCTATAAATTCTGAGGTTTGTATTCAGAGTAAAAATTTAACTTGGTGGGATCAGGTACATAAAGTTACAAATCATAAATATACATGCTTCTTTATTGATCTTCATAAATTAGTCCCTCTTACATTTCCAGCCATTTTAAATCTTGCTCTCTATCATGGTCTCTAAACCAATTACACTGGCCTCCTGTCTCTTCCAGCAACAAGACATGCCAGGAATGTTGTGCTTCCTCAAAAATCTACTGTAGTTACTCACTTTCTTTAAGTCCTGTGTAAAATTTCATCTTCTATAAGTAGCCTTTCTCAATTCCTCTTAGTATTTCCCTTTATGAATTATTTCCTATTTATCTGGTAGGGGTATGTGGGTGTTTAAGAAGGACTAGCTCCTTTGGTATGAGGGCTTGCCAAGTCTCTTCCAGGGCTTCTCATCCATCTTTGATGTTTGCCTGACACTCAACACTCCCCTATGCCTCTAAGAAGTTATAGCTTGAGCAGGGGCTACGCCCCGGCAAATCATCTCAGAAGACAGGCTAAACCAGGTTGAGGATAACCAATGGACCATCAATACAATGATGAGTTAAGGGGTTATCTATTCCAAGTATGTAAAGAACTACTCCAACAGCCATGAAGGTGACTGAAGCAGGTTCTGTGGGGTGCTTGGAGCTTGATCATACATTGAAGATGTCAAGGTCATTCATTGCATTCCATACCATTTCCAGTCATGTTGACTTTTGCCTTGATTTGGACTTTGATGACTCTGGAGGACAGTGAGACTAATGACTGTGTGCAACTTTGCCTCATTTAAATACAACTCACACATGAATCAAGACATCACAATGTGGTATCACTGATTCTCTTTGAAAATTAAGGACAGAAACCAGCAACAATCTATCTTATATGTGATTTACTTTGTATATATTTGTTTCATGCCATTTCCCCATTATATTGTAAACTCCTGAGGGCAAGGAATGTCTTATATTTTTTTATAATTTTCTATTCTTAGTAAAGTGCTTTACACATAGCAAGTACTTACTAAATGCTTATTAATTTATTAGTTGGTTGATTTCATTATTACCTCAGTTTCACTTTATTACTGTGAGACATTTGAGATCATGAAAATTAATGATATATCTCTTCATGGTATTTTTCTTGCAAATTTTTCCCCTCCTTCTTTCATTGATTCTATTCTATGGTGTTTATAGTGACAATTATAAGTAGATAGATTCTCTGTCTCATTTCCATTTTTAGTTTTAAACCTGTGATCAGATTTACAAGGTTCTACTCAAACATTGTCTTCATCCTGGCCAAGAGATCATCAATCTTATATGTTTAGTTATTATCTAGAAATCCAAATCTTCCTCTTTTTGTAGGTTATTGTTCGCTTCTCGTACCCTTTTTTTCTAAATTCCTTATATTTTGTTGGCAAAATTGATGAAAAATATACCTGTGCCCCTTACCAATTATGTTTTCTATTGAGGACTTTATAAGGTCTAAAGATCTTATTATTTATTCCCGCTTGAATCACCAAAGAAGAAAAGAATGCATCATGTTTAGCAAGGTTTGGGAGACTATTTGTCAAAGTCCATACAAATGTTCTATGAATAAAGCACCATTCTGAATTATTCATCTTAGATCAACATATGCTTCCTTCTCAACATTCAGTAGTAATCTCCCTTTTTTGTCCTCACTTAGTAGTATTTCATTTATTCTTTCAAATTACATTTAAAGATAGTTTCCAACTTTGACTTTGAAAGGTTTTCCAAATTTTTGTCTTCCCCGCTCCCCAAGATGACTTGAAATCAGATATAGATGATATACCTACAATCCCTTTTTTTCCATATTATTCATGATGTGAAAGAAGAATCAGAATAAAAGGGAAAAACACCAGAGAGAGAAAAAAAAAGAGAAAACAGTATGCTGATGATATTGCTTCATTGTCTATGGTGCCTTTTAGCAGGGTATAGGTTCCATCTTTATCTGTTTTGATTAGGTCTGTTTCTGCTTTTGCTTTGTCTGAGATTAGGATTGCTAACCCACTGCTTTTTACATAAGCTGAAGCACAATATATTCTTCTCCAGCCTTTTACCTTTACCTTGTGTGTATCCTCCCATTTCAAATATGTTTCTTGTAAATAACATTGTTGGATTATGGTTTTTAATCCATTCTTCTATCTATCTCTGTGCAATGGGACAGTTCATTCCATTCACATTCACAGTTATGAATACAATCTGTATCTTTCCCTTCATTCTCTTTCCCACTGTTTGTGCTTTTAGTTCTCCTGTCTCCCTTCCCCTCATCAATAAAGTTTTCACTTTTGACTGACCTCTCCTACAGTCTTCCCTTGCTTCTTTCAGTCTCCCTCCCTTTTACTCCCCTTGACCCTTACTTCTTCTCTCTCTTTTAGCCTCCCCTCACCTTTCTTCCCCCTTCCCCTCCTACTGTCTATAGAACTAGTTAGATTTATATACTTAATTAAATTTAGTGTTCCCTCCTTGAACCGAATCATATGAGAGTACCTCTCAAACAGTACTCATTTCCCTCACCTCTTTCCCTCTACTATAAGTTTGTACTTCTTCCTATGATGTAATTTATCATTTTTTGCTTCCTTCTTTTCACATCCCCTGTTACAATTCCTTCCCATGCTTGAATCACAATTTTATCATCACATCATTTTCATTATACCCATTCCCTCTATCTATGTACATTTCTTTTATACTTCATAGTAGATGTACAATTCTCAAGATTGACAAATTTCATCTTCCCTTATAGGGAGGTAAATAGCTTGCCCAAATTGAGTAAGAAGCTTTTCTTTTTCCCTGTTTACCTTTTTATGCCTCTCTTGAGACTTGCATTTGAAGATTAAATTTTCTATTGAGTTCTAGCCTTTTTGTCAGGAAGGTCTGGAAATCCTTCATTTGGTTGAATGTCCATCTCCTTACCAAATTATTATGCCAAACTTTCCTGGGTAATTGATCCTTGACTTTAGTCCCAACTCTTTTGCTTTACAGAATATCATATTCCAATTACTTCAATCTTTTAATATAGAAGCTATAAGATCCTGTGTAATTCTGACTGTAGCTCCATAATATTTCAATGATTTCCTTCTGGCTGCCTGTTATATTTTTTCCTTTACTTGATAGTTCTGGAATTTGGCAATAATATTTCTTGATGGTTTCAATTTGGGATCCCTTTTGGGAGGTGAATTGTGGATTCTTTTGATGACTATTTTGCCCTCTGGATCAAGCAGAGCTTTTTTCATCGTGGTTTTCTGGTAGGCCAATAATTCTTAAATTTTCTCTCTTGGATCTATTTTTCAGGTCAGTTGTTTTTCCATTTAGATATTTTACATTTTCTTGTATCTTTTCATTCTTTAGATTTTGTTTGACTGTTTCTTGATGTCTCATAGGGTTGTTAGTATCTACTTTCCCAATTCTAATTTTTATCAAATTACTTTCTTCAGTTAACTTTTACATCTCCTTTTCCATCTGTCCAATTATTCTTTTTAAGAAATTATTTTATTCAGTTATTTTTTGTACTTCTTTGTCCATTTGGTCAATTTTCCTTTTTAAAGAGCTGTTCTCTTCATAGAATTTTTTTTTGATACTTTTAAAGCCATTGGTCAGTTTTTCTTCCTTCTTCAGCTGTTCCAAGAAAGCTGTTTGTGCATGCAAGCAGTTCAGAGTCCCTTCTGAAGTTTCATATGGGAATATAACCTCAATAATGACCTCTTTGGTATTCTTCTTTTGGTCCTTGTCCACATAGAAAGATTTGATCATCTTTTCCTTCCTCCTTTGCTTCTTGCTCATCATGCTGAGGCTTTGTGTGTTGTGACCTCTGGTTCCTTCAGTTAGAAGCTGGAGTACCTGGTGTTGAGCTGTTGGTGTGAGACAGCAATGGGCAGGTGCCATTTCTCTTTTTCTTTTGTGTTTTCCTGGATTAGCCCTGGGGCTAGCTTGTTAAGTTTGGGGGAGGGGTCGTGTGGTCACAAGAAATCTCCTCAGTTGAGCTAGAGCAAAGGCAAGCTCATTGCTTGGTGATCCTGGCTGCTCTATTGTCTTTCCATTTCCTCTGGAATGCTTAGAGACACCTGGGTCCAAGTGGGAATTTCCAACTGTCGGGGGGTCCTCTCCTTCTGGATCGCCTCAACCACAGTAAGAGGAATATTCTTTAGTGATTTTCCTAGCATCAAGTGCTACGAGACTGTTTGCCCCTTCTGTTGATCCAACTGATCCAGGATTTTTCTGGGGAAATATTTTGTGGTTCTTTCAAGGTCAGTCATGGGAAGGGGAAAGAGTTTTACCTATTTACCTATCACTCTTCCATTTTGGCTCTTGGAAATTCAAGTAGGTGACTTATAGATGTTTAATATGTGGGCTGATAGTGTCAAGAGTGGCTGCCACTGATACCTGGGGCTCAGAGGCTGTCATTCACTGGGCTCCCTCTGGTCTCCTGCCCTGGATTGCCACTCTTCCATTCTGGCATGCTGCCCCTGCCTGAAGCTACCCCAGGGGTTTCCTGCTTGGCCACTATGGTGGGACTCACTGGGCTGTGTGCTGTGGACTCACCCCCATGGAGCAGTTCCTTCTTGTCAACCTTCCCATCTGTCCTGGTCTGTGAATCTGCCACAGTCTGTCTCCTATTGGATTCCACACCTCCAAAATTTGATCAAATTGTCTTTTTAGAGGTATTTGAAGTAGGTGTCTAAGAGTTTAGGTGAGTAGTTGCTCTCACTCCACCATCTTGGCTCCACCTATAATAAGCAGGAACGCCAAAAAAGGAAACAATGTTGCTCAGAGAGAGTAGGTGGATAATTTTTTTGGTGACATAATTTATAAACATTATGAGATTACAAAAAATAGGTAATTTCCATTATGGAGTTGAAAATTTGGCATGCACATCAGGCATATATGTACATATATTGTGGTTCATAAATGCATGCATTGTGAATGAAATATAAATTTTCGCATGAGAAGCAGCATGATTAAGTAGATAGAGATGCTGAATGACTCAGGAAGACCTAGATTTAAGCAGCAACCCTGACACATATTGGCAGTATGATAGAACGAGTAAGGCAAGTCATTTAACCTCTTAATGTAAAACACATGTCTATAAGAATGGAGGTTGCATGAAACTTGCTGTTATTCACCATATATAAAAGTTCCATACCAGAAATTCCTTGAACTTTTGTTTCAAACACAGAAATTCCTTGCAAAAATAAAATTAAAGTTCTAGGCATATGTACAAATATGAGTGTATGTGTACATATTAATTGATCATGCAACAAGTGTGGCATTTGGCTGCTGTAGAGTAGCAGCTGATGAATTGTTCATGAAGTAATCCATTAGAGTGAATTCAGTCAATAAAAATCTGCCTTTTTCCTGATGTTACATATATATGTAAATATATACATATATGTGTACATATATACAGAGAGAGAGAGAGAGAGAACACAAAAAAAGGAATTTCATCATGAAAAACAATTTTGGTGAGAGGGATGCTCTAGGTCTCATGGACTGGACTGCAATAGGTCCCTGTTCAAGCACCACTTAAGGGTTATTTTTTGGCCCTACCTGGCTCAGAGTGAAGGTAAATATTAACTTTTTTCTCTTTTAGCCAGCAACCCTGAAGGTCTTCCCCTCCCTGTTTGGTTTTATTTTTACTGAAGAGACCATCCCTTAACTCACTTCTTTTTCTGTTTTGTTTTATTATTTTATTTGTTTTCAGTGTTCTACAATCACTTCCATATAACTTGGAATTTTCTCCTCCCTCCCCCTCCTTCTCCACTCCCTTCTCTCTCCCTCCCTGAGATGGTATACATTTTTATATAGGTTTTACATATGCATTCCTATTAAATACATTTTCACCTTAGTCATATTGCACAGAAGAATTAAAATAAATGAGATAAATCATAAAGCAAACCAAAACAGAATACATAACAAAATGATCTGTTGCATTCTGTGAACCAGTTCCATGGCTCTTTCTCTGAATGTGGAAAGCATTTTGCCTTAAGAGACCACTGGGAATTTTTTTCAGGCCTTGCATTGCAATGAAGTACTAAGTCCAGCAGAAAAAATTCTCGCACACTGTGGTTGTTCCTGTATACAAAGTTCTCCTGGTTCTGCTCCATTTGCTCAGCATCAGTTCATATAAGACTTTCCAGGCCTCCATGAAGTCTTCCTGTTCATTATTTCTTATAGCATATTATTATTCCATTGCATTCATATACCTCAATTTATTCAGCCATTCCCCAATTGATGGGCATCCCCAGGATTTCCACTTTCTGTCCACCACAAAGAGAGCTGCTATAAATATTTTTGTACACGTGGAACACTTTCCCATTTTTAAGATCTCTTGGGGATACAGTCCTAGAAGCAGTATTGCTGCGTCACAGGGTATGCACATTTTATAGCCCTTTGGGCATAGTTCCAAATTGCTCTCCAGAATGGTTGGATCAGCTCACAATTCTGTCAATAATTTATCATCTTCTGGTTTTGTCATGTTAGCCAATCTGATGGGTGTGATGTGGTACCTCAGAGTTGTTTTGATATGCATCTCTTTAATTAATAGTGATATAAAGCATTTTTTCCATGTGATTATAGATAGACTTAATTTCTTCCTCTGAAAATTCCGTTTATATCCTTTGACCATTTATCAATTGGTGAATGACTTGTATTCTTGCACATTTGACTTAGTTCTCTATATATTTTCAAAATGAGGTCTTTATCACAGACACTATTTGCAAAAATTCTTTCCCAGTTTTCTGCTTCCCTCCTAATCTTGGTTGCATTGGGTTTGTTTGTGCAAATACTTTTCAATTTAATGTAATCAAAACTATTAATTTTTCACTTCATAATGTTTTTGATCTCTTGTTGAATCAAAAATTCTTCCTTTCTCCATAAATCTGATAAATATACTATTCCTTGCTAAACTAATTGGTTTATAGCCTCCATCTTTATACCTAGATTATGTATCCATGTGGTCTTTATTCTTGCATACGGTGTCAGGCATTGGTGCCTTAACTCACTTTTTAAAGAGACCTATTCACTGAATGGACATTGCCTCACTCAAAGTGAAAAGTTGAATAGATCTTAGTTTACAAGGGTCAAAGTCTCTCACTGAATCCTGAACAATCTCCAATTCTCCTAATCATCATCTGGCCACCAGACCCAGGTGACTCTGGAGGAGAAAGTGAGTCTAGTGACTTTGCACAGCCCTCCCTCACTCAAATCAAAGTCTACTGCATGTCATGTTATCATGTCCCTGATGTCATGGTCCTCTTTGAGAATGAAGGAAAAACCACGACCTGTGATTACACCAAGCTGCCTGAGTGAATACCCAGCTGGCCAGTTCCAGTTGGGCAGCTCAGCTCATCCTTTCCTCTCTTTTCCTCTCCTGTCTTCTCCCCATACCTGAGGATGTTCTACCCAAAAGGAAGGTAAACTTTGACGGCCTGTCTAGATGAACTTGGACTTTACTGGCTAGATTGCTTTCTCAAAGGGATGCTTAAGTCACAAGCACAGAAGAAAAGAATGACTTTAAAATATCTGCAAGAGTCCTAAAGAAAAATACAGCATGCACAATAGATTTATTAGCCCAATTAGATTCTAAACTCTTAAAATAAGAAATGTGGCCTTTGCCTTTTGTCTTTTATATTTAATGTACTCTAATACATGCGAGCAGTAAGGTGCTGTCCATACAATCAGAACTCAAAAAGTGACTGTCTGACTAGCCAATCAAATCAATGCTTCTGTAAATATATGTCAATTGCTTGATACAGTAACTCATTATCTCTTTGGTACCACAGAATAAGGACCCCTTCTTTGACCACCTCTTACCTAAATATGTTGTCTTCTTCTTTCCACTTTTAGAATGTAAACTCCTTGAGGATAGTGACTCGTGTGTGTGTGTGTGTATGCATGCATGTGTACATATATATATATATTATTTCACTTTAGTTTCATTTTATATATTGTATAGATTAGTATATGAGGATAATTTCTGCAAAAAGTACTTCATCTTATAGGAACATTTCTCCTACATTTTTGTATTTAAAAATCAGATTTTGAAGTGTTATCTTAACTGAAATGTATGAATGAAATTTTATCTTGCAATAAAATATATCATCATAGTCTGAAAAAGTTAATACCTATCTATCCCAGAAGAATATTTCATGGGATAAGTGCATCATAGTCAACATCCATTTCCATATCTATATCTATGTATGTCTATCTATCAGAATTGAATTAGTAGAAGAAAAACGTGTGAAATACCATAAAACAAATATTTCACTACAATATCTTTTTTCCTTAATTAGACAAACATTTATATACTATGGACTTCTTGATCCTTAATTTTGTCATATTAACACTGAAAACTTAATTCCTGGGAATAGCGTCAGGGTTTGTTTTATAGTTATTTTGACCTCAAACATAAATTTGGGATAAAAAATTGAATAGATTTTTAAAAATGTAGTCTTTCCATAAAAAAAAGTATTCCTTATTTCTTCTTTTAGAAAAAAAAAAGTATTGGTCAGAAAAGCAAGTTTTGTTTGTATTTTCATCCAGTTTTATTTTAATTATTATAATCTTGTCTTTTCTCTTTTTACTTATTAGACTATATTTTAGTTGTCAGTTATTCATGTTGTGACTTAGATTAATGTTTGGACAAGGCTATCAACATTCTGCCAAATGAAATGATTAATGGAGCTATTTTGAGATATCTGGTTTTCTATTTTCCATTCAATGTACTACTGTGTTCTTTTAAAGCTTTGTATTTTTTTTCACCTTAGGGAAAGCATGACTTTTTTCAGTAGCCTTACTTTGATTTTCTGTATCAGTAAGCACCCTCAACATATACCGGGAGGGAGGCTGCTATCACAGGTTCTTAAATCTGCATTTATAAAAGGAAAGGCAACTTTTTAGTGGTCAGCAACCACTTTAATCATAATAATACAAAGTACATGTATCCTTGACTTAGTTCAGGAGGAAAAGTCAGTACCCTGAACTTCAGAGAAAATACAGAGAAATCAAAAGTCAACAGAAAGAGCTTCTAAACTTTCTGACATAAGAAATATGTATATCATAAATCAGCAGACAGGAACAAGTATCTGACCATAGTTACCAGAAAGGGAAGCACCAACATCTGGGTTTTTAAAGCTGGGAGAATGGGTTGCTTATCAGCTTCACAGATTCTCATCTAGCACACAAAACTTCCTCCAAAAACTAAGCCCCAAAGTAAAGCCTCACCAGAAGGCATCACAACCCATGAGCACCAGTCCCTCATTAACAAAATATATGGGCCTTCCTACAAATTATTCCAGGCTCATTAATGACTAGGGAAGATCTTCCTATTAAGAAGCAAAATTATATTAACAATAGGCAAAAAATAATGAATTATCAATACAACTTCTTATTATCTTTATTTTATACTGCAAATTGATTTTGAAAGAGAGAGAGAGAGAGAGAGAGAGAGAGAGAGAGAGAGAGAGGGAGCTAGATTACGCCTGGGAGTTCCAGTTTCAATTCACACACACACACACACACACACACACACACACACACACACACACACACACACACCTCTCCTTGAAGAAACACTTTTTTTGTCTCTTCCTAAAAATACATGACTCAGAAAAGAGTATAGGTAAGGGCAATGGGGGTGGAATCAAGACAGTTACGTATAGGCAGGAGAGGGACTCCCCTGACTCTCCCCTCAAACCTTCCAAGTAGGTAAATAGTGACTAATTGAAATCTAGAGTGACAGAAGTCCCCCAAAGGTGGAGTGAAATGATTTTCTAATCAAAGACAACTTGGAAGGCTGGCCGGATAGGTCTGTTACACTAGGGTGAGAGAGGAGCACAGTCCAGCACAGGACATGATGATGCAGAACTGATCCTAGGAAATCAGGAGCAGGCCTTGGGGTGACTGAAACAGTGACAGCAGTGGCAGTTTCCAGACTTCAGTCCACAGATACCCAAGAGGAAATGAAAGTTCAACAGGAAAGGTCTGTCACACCTGAGTGAGGGTGGAACACAGTCAAGCACAGATCCCACCAGCACAAATCCAGTCCCAACAGAGGAGGAGCAAGTCTTGGCAATCACTGAATCAGTAGTAGCAGTGTTAGAAGCTGCTTCCAGAGCTCTCAGCCAACAGATGACAGGGGGCCTAACAACTGGTCAGAAGGAGATTATAAGGGGTCTCTTTGCTATAACTGAGACAGGACTCAGTTCCTTTGACCATATTCGAATCTGAGTCACAGTTCTGGCCAGTCACAAGGCAAGGAGGAGAACTAGATATTAGAGATTGTGAACAAGGATTCTCCTCACAGTTGCAGGGGAGAAAAGAGTAGCTGTGGCTCTCAGATTACAGCACAGGACAGGAGAGTAGTAAACATCTCTCCTTAGATTATACCACCTTGGAAGAACTGAAAATTGATAGGTCCCCAAAAGTATCTCTGAAAAAAGTTGCATAAAGTCCCTGAAGCTTGTAATACAGATCCTGCCTCCCTGGAAGCCGAGGCCTACTTTAATAAAGAGTTAAAAATCAAGTAATGGGCTAGAAAAATGGGCAAATAACAGAAAATATTCTAACTGTAGAAAGTTACTATGATGATGAGGGAGATCAAAGCACACACTCAGAAGAGATAAAAAAGTCAAAGCCTCCAAGAAAAATACAAATTTGTGTCAGGTCATGGAATGGCTCCAACAGGATTTTGAAAATCAAGTAAGAGAAGTAGAGGAAAAATTTGTAAGAGAAATGAGGGTGTTACAAAAAAATCATGAAAAACAAGTCAACAGGTTGTTTTTGATATAGACACAAAAAATGTACTGAACAACATAACACCTTAAGAAAAAAAGCAGTCAAGGCCAAATGGTAAAAGAGGTAAAAAGCTAAGGAGAAGTATGCTTTAAAAAGTGGAATTTGCCAAATGGAAAAAGAAGTACAAAAATCCACTAAAGAAAAGAAACCTCCTTAAAAAGTAGAATTGGCCAAATGTAAAAAAGTTCTGCAAAAGTTCAACAAAGAAAATAATTCATTGAAAATTAGAATTGAGCAAATGGAAGGTAATGACTTCATAAGAAGTCAAGAAACAAAGCAAAAACAAAAGAAGGAAAAAATAGAAGACAATGTGAAATATCTCAGTGGAAAAACAACTGACCTAGAAAATAGACATAGGAGAGATCACTTTCAACTACCTGAAAGCTATGGACAAAGGATCACAGACATCATTTTTCAAGAAAGTATAAACGAAAGCTGAATTCATATTCTAGAACCAGAGGGTAAAATAGAAATTAAAAAATCCACCTACCACCTCCTGAAAGAGATCTAAAAATTAAAATTCCCAGTAATATTGTAGCCACATTCCAGGGCTTCCAGGTCAAATAGGAAATATTTCAAGCATTCAGAAACAAAGAATGAAAATATTATGGAGCCATAGTCAGGATAACCCAAGATTTAGTAGCTCCTACATTAAAGATCTGAGGGCTTGGTATATAATACTCTGGAGGGCAAAGGAGCTAGGATTAAAACCAAGAATCATCTACCCAGAAAAAAAATCAAGTATAATTCTTCCAGGGAATTAGTTTTCTTTTGAGCATTCTTTATGGAAAAGACTAGAGCTATAAAGAAAATTTGACTTTCAAATATAATACTCAAGGGAAACATAAAAAGGTAAATAGCAAAGGGAAATAATAAAAGACTTAATAAGGTTAAACTGTTTGCTCTCCTCCATGGGAAGATAATACTTGAAACTCATTAGAACTTTCTTATTATTAGGCAGATAGAAGGATTGTGTATATAGACAGAGATCACAGGTGTAAGTTGAATATGAAGGTATTATATCTTAAAAATAAAATTCAAGGGTGAGAGAGGAATGTACTGGAAGAAAGGAAAAAGTAGAGGTTGAAAGGGGTACATTATCTCATATAAAAGAGGTAAGAGAAAGCTTTTACAGACAAGGACAAGAGAGGGGAGAGGAGTGGTAGTGACTGAATATTGCTCTCATCAATTGGGCAATGGCTGAACAAATTCTGGCATACAATTATGATGGAATACTATTGTGGTCTAAGAAATGGTGAATAGGATGCACTCAGAAAAACCTGGATTGACTAACATGAGCTGATGCAAAGTGAAATGTACTTTGTACAAAGTCAAAGAAATATTATAAGGTAATCAGCTGTGAATATTTTAGTTATTCTTAGCAATACAATGAGCCAAGACAACTCGGAAGAACTTATGATGAAAAATGCTATCTATCCCCAGAGAAAGAACTGATATTTTCTGAATATGGATTGAAACTTAATTTTATTCACTTTCTTTGTTTTTCTTGAGGTTTTTTTCCCCTTTGGTCTATGTTTTCTTTCACAACATGACTATTACAGATGTATTCTGCATGACTACATACATATAACTTATATAACTTGTTTGCCTTCTCAATGAAGAGTGGTAGGGAGGGAGGAAGGGAGAGAATTTGGAGTGCAAAGTTTCAAAATCAAATGTTAAAAAATTGTTCTTATATGTAACTGGTAAAAGTAAAATATGAAAGAAATGAGAAAATAAATGAGCAAAAAATATAGGTAAGAATGTGGAGAAGGTAGATTCACAGTATGAAGCCATTATATGTCTTTCATGCTTATAAAGGATCATAGTCAAAGAGGTAGGTCAAAACATGGTGGTTTTTCAAGCTTTGATTTTTTTTCAGATTTGAATCATTTAGGAAGCAAGGCTGAGCAGGGAAGCTTACTTCAGTCTGTCTTTCTATCTTTGATAGAAAGAATAGGAAGATTTTAGCCAAGGTAGTACTGTTTAATGAAAATAATTAAGGCTGAATTTGGAATTAAGACAAGTCAGACAATAGGAGTTTTAAAATTTACTGCATGTCAAAGACTATACTAAGACCTGGGAATACATACACAAGCAACAAGAAAGATATTCCCTTACCTCAAGGAACTTACATTCTAACAGGGGAAGATAATACACAAAAGGTTTGAATACATAATGCTCTGAGACCTTAGGGATATAAGCAAGGTTATTGGACCCCAGGTTCCTTATCTCTGAAAATAAGGAATGTGCGTGTGAAATGAATTAGCTTTAAAATCCTATTTAGCTCTAAATTCTATAATTCTAGGCTTTAGCCCCTGAGTACTGTTTAATAGGAAGGTCAGATACACATTGCCTCTAACAGTTTTACTCAGTAGAATGAGGCAAGAAGCTTACTTCCAATAGCTGCATGTAGCCATTGCTTAGAAATCCCTGGAAACTTTTTGTGGGTTCTAATTAGGCTAGGAAGACACCAAAGTTTAATTGAATTAAATAGAAAAAAAACATCTTGAATTAGACCAAAGCATACATTTTCTGATTCTAGCTTTTTTTTAAGCATCTTTTTTTTTAAATGACTAAAAATTTTGATATGCAGACATAGAACTGGTGAGTAATTGAACACTGATAAGGTAATTTTAATACTTAAAAGTTTTCATTTTTTCCAAATCCATTACCTCAAGTATTGTTAGAGTACCAAGGTAAGAATTCCCTGATGTGATGAAAGTAAAATAAATAAATAAACTTAGTGTCTGTTTCCAATGAATTTTTGCATCTAGTGAGGGTGGTAACATTTTTAGACAGATCACTGAACTACAAATTAGAACATGACAGGTACATAGGGCTAAAGTGACATCAGAGTTCAGAGAAGGGCAGGGTGCACTCTCTGCTGGGCAGATAGATGAATCTTCCTGAAGGACATGTAAATCAACTTGACCTTGAATGGTATTGTTGATCAGTCATTTCAATTTTGTCTGACTCTAGGACCCCATTTTGTTTTTGTTCTTTTTTTTTTTTTTTAACAAAGATACTGAAGTGGTTTGCCATTTTCTTCCCTAGTGCATTTTACAAATGAGGAATTGAGGCAAACAAGGTTAAGTGACTTGTCCAAGGTTGCTCAACTAGTAAGTATCTGAGGCTAGATTTGAACTCAGGAAAATGAGTCCTTCTGACTTCAGGTCCATGTATTCTAACTATCCACTGTGCCACATAGATGAAGGATGAGAAACATCTAAATTGGTGGATAACAGTACATTCCAGGAATCATCATCTTTCAAAATAAAAGCAGTGAAGAAGAAAAGACCAATTCTAACAAAATGCAACAGCAGCAGCAGCAGCAATAGTGATGATGATGATCACAATGCATACATGTGTAATATATTTATGTCCACTTGATTCATTCTAGAGGTTACTCATAGAGAAGCATGAATCTGTGACTCTAGATTGTCCCTTGTTTGTATTTCCTGATAGAAATGGAGCACAAGGTTGAGTCACAAGACTAGACACTCTCTCCTACTGAGAGCTAGGGAAAGGACTGTAATCTCTCTGCACCCCCTCCATAATTGTTATTGTACAATTTTTCAATTCACTCTGTGCTCTGTTTCATGACCTCTTAATGGGAAAAAAGGCTCCAAACTCTCCACAGAAGGCTTGAGTATTCTACCAAATACCAGCTACACAAAGGCCACGAATAGTTAATTGAAAATAAACCCATTTTCCACCTTATCCTAAATGGAAACCAGAGAAGTAGTACTGATGATAATAAGCCACACTATGCACAGAGTGAATGAGTTCTCCCACTGTGAGCAAGAAATCTTTGATTAACAAAGAGACAGAGAAAGACACACTTCTCACACAAGGAAAAATTTCCTAAAGTCTTTAATGCAATAAGTTAATGATAGGAATATGATCAAATGTTAGGTCCTTCACATAATCTTTCTTTCCCTGCAGGGACTTTTTTCTTATAAGATTCTGAAACTCATATTTCATCTCACAAACCTGGATACCTCCAAAAACATCTTTCTTAAGTTTTCACCAACTCTGCTTCTCACGTGATATCAAGTAATCACTTTCTACCAAAGTGGAAATGAACTGAAATCCCCAGTCACTTTGTTATACCAAAAATTTATATGACATTCTAAGGTCTGAAAAGCAATTTAAATATGTTTATTCCTTGATCCTCACAACTCTGTGAAATAGATGCTATTTTTATATATCAGCCTGCTTTGATTCAAAGAAGAAGAATAAAAGGTAAAATGTGATAAAATATCTAAAAGATAAATGGAACTAGATTGAAAGGGGTGTTTGGTATTCGACTAAGAATTTTGGACTGTAATTTGTAGAGAATGGGGTACCTTCAAAATCATTTTGTCATACTATCAGGGTCATATATCTTATGGAAACTTGTCCAGTAGACATGTATAAGATGTATTAGAGGAACAAAAAGACAAGGAAATAATCAAATTGCTATTGAAAAGGTCCTGACTAATGTCAGTACCTTGCGTTATTAGAAGAAAGTATGGAATGCAGAGGGATCTCTCAAACGATATGTGGAAACTATAGGATTCTAATTAATTGGGTGATCAAATTCAAACATTTTGAATTAGGAGTATTGGAGGTAGATCAGATTGATCATTCTGTTATATGCTTCCATTGGATGAAATCATCTTGAATATTGTACTCAATTCTTGGTAGCATATTTTAGGAAGAATATTGATAAACTGTAGCAAGTTCAGAGGAGGCCTGTCTTTGAAAAATTGTGCTGAATGAGAAAAATGCCCCAGAATAGAGGTAAGTAAATTTTCTAATTTTCAGGAGAGGGAAGAGGGAACATTCCAAGCATAAACCATGTATCTTGGCTTCAATCCCTGGCAAAATTGTAAACTATATTGCCAAAGCTATGGTTTGTAATGATTTGCAAAAGAAAGTAGTAATTGTTAACAGTCAGCTTATCTAGAAGTTGGAACATTTAATAGCTGAATTACCTAATGCATTTTTTTTTTACTATAGAATGAAATGGTATAGATATATTGTAGCTTAGAATGAGAACATTTTAGAATTTGGGAGAAAACTCCAAAGCCCATTGAGTTTAACCATTTACCTGAAAATAATCTCACCTACTCCATAGTAGGCTGCATTTTCTTGATGACTATGGGAGCTCATTTTACTTTTGGATTGCTCTGTCAGGAAATTTTTCTTGAAGTGAGGCTTAAATTTGCTTCTTTGCAACTTCTATCCCTCATTTCTATTTTTGTCTTCTCAGACTTCTGAAGTCTATTTCTGAGATATCTCTCTCATATCACAATCCATAAAATAGTTTATTATATATCATATCATTCATATATCTTTTGTTCTCCTAAACTAAACATTGCTTTCCTTTTAATGGACCCTCATAGAATATGAAATCAAAGTATTTGCCTTATTTTCATTCTAGTATGGCTCCTTTGAATTTTCCCCAGCCAATCAAAGTCCACTTAAAATATAATATTCAAAACATGATAATATAGCTGGGGCCCTATCAAGAAAAAGCACAACATGACTGCCACCTCTTTATCTTTGGAAGTCTTAAGTTTTTTTATTAAAAATATGATTTATTAGGGACAGAGCTAAGAAGGCAGAGTAGAAAGAGTGACCTGCTCCAGCTCCCACCCCCCATAGTCCATAAAATACCTGTAAAAAGTGACTCTAAACAAATTCTAGAGAAGCAGAAGCCACAAAATGACAGAGTAAAGGAGATTTTCAGCCCAACACAATCTGGAAGGCCCACAGGAAAGGCCTATCACCCCGGACTTGGAGCAAAGCACATCCCAGCTTTGGCCGCGCTGTTTGGCAGGGACAGGACTGGAGCAGGTTTCAGGGCATGGGTTTACAGGTAGCAGCTGCAGTTCCTAGATATCTTAACCCACAAATACAAAGATAGCTTCAAAGGTTAGTAAGAAAGTGCTTTCACCTGAGTGAGAAGGGAACACAGTTTGGCCTAGCACCAGGGCAAAGGAAGTCACTGCAGGAGTAGCATCCATTTTTGGAGCCCTCAGCCTAAAGACCCTTGAGAAATCCAGCCCCTTATCTGAATCTTAGCCATGAGTGGCAGTCCTTGGATGAAGAGCGCTGGCATGCTGGAGTTGGTTGTGGAGAGGGAATTCTACTCACAGACCCTGGGAAGAAAAACTTGTGGTTACTCCCAGAGCAGAGTACAGGCCAGGAGAGGAGTAAGTCCTCTCCCTTGATTATGCCACATTGGAGGAACTGAGAAATTATAGGTTCGTAGAGCATACCCTCCACTTAAGAAAGGACTCAAAAGCCAAATCATTGCCTGGGAAAATTCCCACAAAAGGGAAAAAATAAGAATATAGAAGGTTACTTTCTTGGTGAACAGGTATTTTCTTTCACCCTTGTGGATGAGGAAAAACAAAGCATTCCATTGGAGGAAGACAAAAAAGTCAAGGCATCTGCACCCAAAACCTCCAAAATAAATATGCAATGGTCTCAGACCATAGAAGAGCTCAAAAGATTTTGAAAATCAAGTAAGAGAGGTGGATGAAAAATTGGGAAGAGAAATGAGAGTGATGCAAGGAAAGCATGAAACACAAGTCAATAGATTGCTAAAGGAGACCCCTGAAATACTGAAGAAAATAATAGCTTTAAAAGTAGACTAACCCAAATGGCAAAAGAGGTCCCAAAAGCTAATGAAAAGAAGAACGCTTTAAAAAGCATAATTTGCAAAATGGATAAGGCGGTTCAAAATCTCACTGAAAAAAAATAGTTCTTTAAAAATAGAATGGAGCAGACAGAAGCTAATAACTTTATGAGAAACCAAGAAATTTCAAAACAAAACCAAAAAAATGAAAAAAATAGAAGGCAATATGATATACCTCATTGGAGAAACAACTGACATGGAAAGTAGATCCAGAAGAGACAATTTAAAAATTATGGGACTGCTTGAAAGCCATGATCAAAACAAGAACGTGGACATCATCTTTAATGAAATTATCAAGGAAAACTTCCCTGGTATTCTATAACCAGAAGGTAAAATAGATATTGAAAGATTCCACCAATCACCTCCTGAAAGAGATCCACCCTCCCAAAAAAAAACTTCATAGGAATATTGTAACCAAATTCCAGAGTTCCCAGGCCAAGGAGAAAATATTGCAAGCAGCCAGAAAGAAACAATTCAAGTATTGTGGAAATAAAATCAGGATAACACAAGATCTAGCAGCTTCTACATTAAGATATTGAAGGGCATGGAATATGATATTCCAGAAGTCAAAGAAACTAGGATTAAAACCAAGAATAACCTACCCAGTAAAACTGAGTATAACACTTCAAGGGAAAAAATGCTCATTCAATGATATAGAGGACTTTCAAGCATTGTTGATGAAAAGACCAGACTTGAAAAGAAAATTTGACTTTCAAACACAAAAATCAAGGTAAGCATGAAAAGGTAAACAAGAAATAGAAATCATAAGGGACTTAGTAAAGTTGAACTGTTTGTATTTCTATATGGAAAAATAATATTTGTAACTCTTGAAACTTGTAACTCTTGAAATAGTTGGAAGGATTACACACGCACTATGACAAATGAGTAGAACTTGAACTGAATTTGCATCTCACTTTAAATAGAGAGAACAAATGATAAAGCTATTGCAGTAATCCAGGTTAAATGTGATTGAGACCTCTACTAGAATTGTGATTTTGTAAATCAAGAGCAAGAAATACATCTAAGAGGTGTTATAGCAAATTATCCAATTTGTTAAAAAAATTGATACATGGGGTTGAATGAAAAATGATCCTGAGGTTTGAAGCTTGGTAAATGGAAGAATTATAGTTGTTTTAGCAACAATAGGTGGGTTCAGAAGAACAGAAAGTTAGTTGGTAAAGATAATTTCATTTTTTTGTCATTAAGAATTTGAGATGTCAATGGGATCTCAAGTTCAAAAGGTCCAACAGGTAATTGGATAAGGCATGAATGGATCTCAAGAGAAAAACTTAAACTGGATAAATAATCTGGAAATCATCTACACAATGACAATAATTGAACTTAGGACAGGTGATTAGATTATAAAGAGCAGGTAGAGAGAAAGGAGAGCTCAAAACAGAAATACAAGTGATTAATGTTGGAAACTTATTTTTCTGCAATAAACCATGTGTAATATAAGCAATATTTGGATTATGTATTATTAATTATAAGCCTTTATTAAGAATAGACAATTTTCTTTAATAACCAGTTTTGACCTTACAGTTTAAATGCTAAAAATTTAGCTAGATTTTGTACTTTTTGCAAAATGTTTTGTCCTATCTTATTTTTTCCCTTCCCTCAACATACAGTTTAATCTCTCAAAGTTTTCCTCAGGATAATTATTAGTACCTGAACTGGGCAAATATCACACTTAATGATAATTAGTAGAACATATCAGAGGTTACCACCAGAAAACAACTCCCTGCATCTGAGGCTACTGAAGGTCTTGAAAATATGCCCAGATCAAATATTTTAGAGACAAATCTCTAGTTCAGAAAAGAATATTCATGAGTCTAGCCTTATTTTCCCGGCAAATTAAAAGTCTTAAATATTCTAACCTCAATTTAAAATGGAACTGATGGAAATAGATACTTTAGAAGAAGAAAATTTTCCATTTGTAAGAAAGAACAATCCAATCTCAAATTGTTTTGTTGCTTGCAACTTCTCTTGTTTCTGTTACAGAGATGCTAGTACTTATATTGGCTTGTCAAAGGCTGGTAGAAGACCAGAAATTCCATAGGCCAGAGCATTATGATCTTCATTTGGAAACATCTGACAAGTTTCTGGAAGGTTTCTTGTTCTCTGTACTCTCTGTACATATAAAATTTGATTGACTCTAACACATCCTTAGATAAACTCTGATGGAACAAATCTCAGGAATAAGACATGGCTTTAATCTTTTTGTGTCAAAGATATAGCAAGATCTTCCATTTGTACAGCATTTAAATGTTAGAGATTAGACAAGAGAGCATAATCAACTTCCCAGTGTTTGTATTTGGCACTATGAATGTAAGACAGTGTCAAAACAATGTACTTCCAAATTGAATATAGGCTTACGTAAGAGGTACATATCAAGTACAATGACAATTTGTAAGGAGAGAAAAGTCACATCTGGCATAATGGATAATATTTTCTCAGGCTACTCTCACCACTCATATATGCAGGTTTGTTACCCAGTTTTGTGAGGTGGGGTTGAAAATTAATCCAGGGTCAAGGTACTCAGTCATCCCACACTCCTAAAACTTCAGCTTATGTGGTGAACAGTGCAGTTTGTGTTGTGTATTTTAATAGTCAACCTATGGTCACAATTAGATAAAAAAAAAATTGCTGATGTTGCATTATATGAACAAGTGTAAGAAAATAATCCCTTCCTCAACAAATATGGCACATAATTTTCCTCAAATGCATGGAGCATAAGTGGGAAGACTAGGCAAATACTGTAAGTTTACTTATAGAGAAAGACAAATACATATAAGGAATGCATGTGGCTGGGTAATTTACTCTTTCATCTCTGTAGAGCCATGTTGTCCTTTTATTCTTCACTTTGTTCTCAAGCTGTTCACCCCTGGAAACAGTAGTTTTGGTTAGTTAAGTCACTTAGTTGATGTTTCTGAGTATGATTCTTTCTACTGATCAATTCCAGACCATGACAGCTAATTCTCTCTTGAATCCAAACATAATTGTCATTCTTCTTACTTGCAGGGGTAATGTTCTTTAAATTTGTCTCTTGCTTCTTTCATTTTGCTTGCTCTATTCTAGATACATTGTCTAGTACTAGAATAGTAGTTCTGCTGAGAGACACCATGATGCTTGAGGGAGAGTAGAGACAAATAATCTACCTGGTTAAGGAATGTGATGTTTCAGCATCAAAGTCTAGCTACTCACTACTTTTATCAAATTTTAATGAAGACTTCTTTATACTTTGCAAAGGGGTATAAAACTTCCTTCTAATCTATAAATCATGCTGATTTTATCATGAGATATGAGATTTTATTCTATGATTTTATCATGTGATCTCAGGGAAATCCATTGATCCGGGCTCTCCTAATCAATTTGCCCAGTGGCATTTCATAGGTATTCACCAAGAGCAATTGAATAAACTTTTCCCCTCCTGTGCTTGAGGTATTCATAGAGTATACGAATTGAAGGTTAGCTCTCCCTATATAAAATAATACTGCAAAAAATGGAGGATTCTACATAGATATGATACAGTCACAGAAATGATGAAGACAAAGGAAAAATACTTCAATCACACCTAGAGAAAGACTTGCATCAAAGGAGTTGATTCAATATGGCCTACAAAGGAAACAGCACTAGGGAGGCTAGACTGAGAGAACTGTGATTAGAATCACAGGGAGCTATTTAAACACCACTACTCATCTTCATAATGATAGGTTTCTTTTCGTCTCTCATTCTCATTCTCTGCCCTTCCTCATGGTATTTTAGCACCTTCATGTTATGTAGCATAAATAAAACTCTTTCTGTTCTTAAGTACTTGCAGAGTTGGTTTTTCAGGTAATAAAAAAGCCAGATGCTTGAGTATTCATGGTTTCATTAGGTGAAAACAAGACATAAACGTTTGTGAGAAGTACTCCTAATATTTTACTTGGGTTTTCATGTTAGGTGTTGACATAATACCAGGTTAACATATTTTAGGACTCTGTGTTTGCTGTTCAACAGCTTATTATGAGAGTATGAGAGCATGTATGTGTGAATATCTACAACTTAGGATAATTCACTGAAGAGCAAAAGGGCTTATTGAGAATATAAGATATTCTCCACCCTATACAGAATAAAATTTAGGTACCTATCTACTATCTATCATCAATCTATCTATGTATTCATATATCTATCACTTTCATTAATTTATTTATTCATTTATTAGCATCATAATTTATTCCGTGTGAAAATTTTTCATTTGTTTGGATGTTATGAAAATTTTGGGGTTAGTTTTATCTTTTTCAAAATACTTAATAGCACAGGCATATGAAAAATTTCTGGAAAAACACACATATTGTCATTTTCTTATATCTGGAGTCAACCACAGAGATGTCTTGAGTATTGAGTCAGTAAATTATAGGACTAAAATCTTGGCACCAATTATTTAGTTAGAAATTTATCACATTTTTCCACTAATAAGTTTTGCTGTATCACTTTCATAAATGATTTATAGTAAATTACTCTTTAGTATAAGGGGAAGGTGGGATGAATGGGGGAACAGATTAAGCGTTTAATAAGTACTTATTATGTGGAAATGGTTAGACAGGAACAGATTCAGCT
The DNA here is from genome assembly GCF_028372415.1 of Notamacropus eugenii. Classification (NCBI taxonomy): domain Eukaryota; kingdom Metazoa; phylum Chordata; class Mammalia; order Diprotodontia; family Macropodidae; genus Notamacropus; species Notamacropus eugenii. Next base: position 133,234,787 of record NC_092875.1, on the reverse strand, counting down.
ACTCTCTATTTTAATATTCTTAAAATTTCCATTAATGAAGTAAATTTCATAAATGAATTTCAACAGGAAAATCTGAAGAATAGTGAGTTTGACTATTTAGGCTAGTAAAAATTAATTCAAGGTATATGCATATTTTTAACACATATATTTTAAAGAACATTAAAAAAATCTTCTGTGATCAACCAAAAACATCATCTAGTCTGGCCACTTGCTTGTACAGGTATGTTAGAGAAAAATATATGTTTTCATTGAATCCAAGGAATAGAAAGGTTCAATAAACTCCTTTAGTAGCATATTAAAATTTAATCTGGTTGTAGATAGACAGCACAGTAAACAGGTTAACAGACTTAGAGTCTGAAATACCTTTGTTGGAAGCCTGTCTTAGATACTTCCCACTGATATGATCCTGGAAGAGTCATTTGAAATTTCTCAGCCTCAATTTCCTCAAGTGTAAAATGAAAATAAAAATAATACCTACCTTACATGATTGTTGAAAGGATAAAATGTATATATATAATACATATATACATTAAATATAATATATATAATGTATATATATACATATATAAATCACTTTGCAAACCTCATATCACTATATAAATTATTATGATCAGTTAAATATACATATAAAGGAGATTAGTCCTATGTTTTATTGGGTTTTTGTTCATTCCTTTTCATGGATAGCCATCAAGAAATTTACGAGGTTTTTTTGTTTGTTTTGGATGACATTTTCATGTTCTAAAACAGTCATGTGAGTAATTCTCAGTCCCACTCTTTTTAGTGTAAACAACTACATCTTATCACAGATAAGTTTGACAAGGACAGACTATAGCAGGATCATAATCTTGCTATTACTGGAAACTATTTCTCATAATGCAAACCAAGATCATATCAGCTTTAACTGACTGAGGATGAGATTGTCATCCAAGAAAATAATTAGATTTTTTTTCAAATACAATTCTAACCAGATCCTCCTCAATTTATATTTGTCACATTTATTATAAGATGAGGCAGTAGATAGAGGGCCAGGCCTGAAGTCAAGAGACCCCATCTTCGTGAGTTCAAGTCTAGCCTCAGACACGAACTACCCATGTAACCCTGAACAAATCACTTAACCCTGATTGCCTAAGTTCCTCATCTATAAAACTAGCTAGAGAAGAAAATGAACAACCATTACAGTATCTTTGTCAAGAAAACACTAAATGGGGTGGCAAGGAATATTATACAACTGACAAAATGACTGAATAACAATACAAATAAGGTTTTACATTTATCTTTCTTAAATTTTATCTTATTAGATTGAAATCAATTATTTTATCTGTCAAGATAATTTTGTATCATGAATCTACTTACCATTTGTTTTAGCTACCCTTCCCAACTATGTGTCATCTGTAAACCTGTTGAACTTGACACCTATGTGATTTTTCTTTTTCTTTATTTTTAGAGAAACACTAAGAAGTTTCATAGACAGTCTTCTTTGTATATTCAAATATTGATGATTGTCAAGTTTGCAATTCAAAATAAAAGAAAAACTTTCAGAGTACTGCTTCATTGTTGAAATTCCAATGTCTAAGAGCCCCCATGACCAATGAATGCATCGCAATACACTCTTCAAGTCTCATTGACCCCGATGCTGGATGCTTTGCAATTTTAACTCTTTTGGCTGTCTCAGAGACAGTTTATCTTTCTTTTTTTAAAATTAAATTATTTTACTTATTTTGAATGTCAACAATCACCTCCATATATCTTAGATTACTTTTCCTTCCCTCCCTTTCTTCCCCCCTCCCTCCCCCCTCCCTCCTTGAGACAGCGTACAATCTTATATAGACTCTACATGTACATTCCTATTAAATATATGTTGCACAAAAGAATTAAAATATATGGAAGAAACCCTAAAGCAAAACAAAACATAATACAAAAGAAAATGGTCTGTTTCTATATGCTATCCAATTCCATAGTTCTTTCTCTGGATGTGGAAGACATTTTGCCTCAAAAGCCCATTGGAAATTTTTTAAGTCCATGCATTTCAAGGAAGTACTAACTCTACCAGAAAAACACCTCACACACTGTGGTTGTTGCTGTGAACAGAGTTCTCCTAGTTCTGCTCCTTTCACTCAGTAGCAGTTCATGTAAGTTTTTCCAGGCTTCTCTTCCTGTTCATTGTTTCCCATAGCACGATAGGATTCCATTACATTCATATGCCACAACTTGTTCAGCCATTCCCCAATGGACGGGCATCCTCTTGATTTCCAGCTTTTGGCCACCACAAAGAGAGCTGCTATAAATATTTTTGTACATGTGGCACCCTTTCCCATTTCTAGGATTTTTGGGGATCGAGTCCCAGAAGTGATATTGCTGGATCAAAGGGTATGTACATTTTTGTAGACCTTTGGGCATAGTTCCAAATTACTTTCCAGGATGGTTGAATCAGCTCATAGCTCCACCAACAATGAATTAGAGTTCCAACTCTCTCATACCTTCAACATTTATCATCTTCTTGCTTTGCCATGTTAGCCAATCTGATAAGTGTGACTTGGCATCTCAGAGTTGTTTTGATTTGCATTTCTCTAACCAATAGCGATATAAAGCATCTTTTCATATGATTACAGATAGTTTTAATTTCTTCCTCTGAAAATTCACTATTCATATCCTTGGACCATTTATCTATTGGGGAGTGACTTGTATTATTGTACATTTCATACAGTTCTCTATATATTTTAGAAATGAGGCCTTTATCACAGACACTAGTTGCAAAAACTCTTTCCCAGTTTTCTGCTTCCCTCCTAATCTTGGTTGCATTGGGTTTGTTTGTGCAAAAATTTTTCAATTTAATGTAATCAAAATTATTCATTTTGCATTTCAAAATGTTCTCTATCTCTTCTGGGGTCATAAATTTCTCCATTCTCCATAAATCTGGCAAATGTACTATTCCTTGCTCCCCTAATTTGTTTATAGTATCAATCTTCATACCTAGATCATGTATCCATTTGGACTTTATTCTTGTGTATGATGTCAGGCATTGATCTATGCCCAGTTTCTGCCACACTGTTATCCAGTTTTCCCAGCAATTTTTGTCAAACAGTGAGTTCTTATGCCAGAAGCTTGGGTCCTGGGGTTTATCAAACAGTAGATTGCTATATTAATTGCCTACTGTGTCTTGAGTATCTAGCATATTCAACTTGTGTCCACTTAGCCAGAACCAAGTGGTTTTGATGACTGCTGCTTTATAATACAAACTGAGATCTGGTAGGGCTACGTCACCTTCTCTAGCATTTCTTTTCATTAGTTCCCTTGATATTTTGGAACTTTTATTCTTCCACATGAATTCTGACATTATTCCAGAGGAATTTTGATACTATTTTTTTTTTGCTCTACAAAATAATTATCTGGTAGTTTGATTAGCATGGCACTGAATAAGTAAATTAACTTAGGTAGAATTGTCATTTTATTATGTTAGCTCAGTGTACCCATGAGCAGCTTATGTTTTACCACTTAGATCTGACTTTATTTGTGCCAAAAGTGTTTTGTAATTGTATTCATTTAGTACCTGGATTTGTTTTGGCAGGTATTTAATAATGTCTCCCAAATATTTTATAGTGTCTACCAAAGCTCTAAGTGGGATTTCTATCTCTTGCTGCTGGGCTTTGTGAATAATATGTAGAAATGCAGATGATTTATCTGGGTTTATTCTGTAACCTGCAACTTTGCCATATTTGCTCATTATTTCAAATATTTTTTTTTACTTAATTCTCTGGAATTCTCTAAGTTTATCATCACATCATCTGCAAAGAGTGACAACTTATTTTTTTACTTGGCCTATTCCAATTCCTTCCATTTCTTTTTCATCTTTTATTGCTACAACTATAATTTGTAATACCATATTGACAGTGGTGATAATGGACATCTTGTTTCACCCCTGCTCTTATTGGAAATGCATCTAGCTTGTCCTCAGTGCATATAATGCTTGGTGATGGTTTTAGGTAGATACTGCTTATTATTTTATGGAAAGTTCCCTTTATTCCTATGCTTTCCAGTGTTTTTAATAGGAATGGGTGTTGTATTTTGTCAAAAACTTTTACTGCATCTATTGAGATAATCATGTGGTTCTTTTTTTTTTAATTTAACTTTTAACATTCATTTGCACAAAATTTTGGGTTACAAATTATCTCCCCTTTTATCCCCTCCCCCCCCCCCAAACACCGAGCATTCTAATTGCCCCTGTGACCAATCTACTCTCTCTTCTATCATCCCTCTCTGCCCTTGTCTCTGTCTTCTCTTTTGTCCTCTAGGGCCAGATAGCTTTCTATACCCCTTTACCTGTATTTCTTATTTCCTAGTGGTAAGAACATTACAGTTGATCTTACCACTTTTAGTTCCAACTTCTTTACCTCCCTCCCTCGCCACCCCTTCCCTTTGGAAGGCAAGCAATTCAATATAGGCCAAATCTGTGTAGTTTTGCAAATGACTTCCATAATAGTTGTGTTGTGTAGGACTAACTATATTTCCCTCCATCCTATCCTGTCCCCCATTACTTTTATTCTCTTTTGATCCTATCCCTCCCCATGAGTGTCGACCTCAAATTGCATTCTCCTCCCCATGCCCTCCCTTCTGTCATCCCCCCCACCCTGCTTGTCCCCTTGTCCCCCACTTTCCTGTATTGTGAGATAGGTTTTCCTACCAAAATGAGTGTGCATTTTATTCTTTCCTTTAGTGGAATGTGATGAGAGTAGACTTCATGTTTTTCTCTCACCTCCCCTCTTTATCCCTCCACTAATGAGTCTTTTGATTGCCTCTTTTATGAGAGATAATTTGCCCCATTCAATTTCTCCCTTTCTCCTCCCAATATATTTCTCTCTCACTGCTTCATTTCATTTTTTTTAACATATGATCCCATCCTCTTCAATTCACTCTGTGCACTCTGCCTCTATGTATGTGTGGGTGTGTGCATGTGTGTGTGTGTACTTCCACTCAGTACCCAGATACTGAAATGTTTCAAGAGTTACAAATATTGTCTTTCCATGTAGGAATGTAAACAGTTCAACTTTAGTAAGTCCCTGATGACTTCTCTTTGCTGTTCACCTTTTCATGGTTCTCTTCATTCTTGTGTTTGAAAGTCAAATTTTCTTTTCAGCTCTGGTCTTTTCATCAAGAATGCTTGAAAATCCTCTATTTCATTGAAAAACCATTTTTTCCCCTGAAGTATTATACCCAGTTTTGCTGGGTAGGTGATTCTTGGTTTTAGTCCTAGTTCCTTTGACTTCTGAAATATCCTGTTCCATGCCCTTCAATCCCTTAATGTAGAAGCTGCTAGATCTTGTATTATCCTGATTGTATTTCCACAATACTTGAATTGTTTCTTTCTAGCTGCTTGCAATATTTTCTCCTTGACCTGGGAACTCTGGAATTTAGCCACAATGTTCCTAGGAGTTTCTCTTTTTGGATCTCTTTCATGCGGTGTTCTGTGGATTCCTTGAATATTTATTTTGCCCTCTGGTTCTAGAATCTCAGGGCAGTTTTCCTTGATAATTTCATGGAAGATGATGTCTAGGCTCTTCTTTTGATCATGGCTTTCAGGTAGTCCCAAAATTTTTAAATTGTCTCTCCTGAATCTATTTTCCAGGTCAGTTGTTTTTCTAATGAGATATTTCACATTATCTTCCATTTTTCCATTCTTCTCTCTTTGTTCTGTGATATCATGCTTTCTCGCAAAGTCCTTAGCCTCCATCTGTGCCATTCTAGTTTTGAAAGAACTATTTTCTTCAGTGAGCTTTTGAGTCTCCTTTTCCATTTGGCTAATTCTGCTTTTGAAAGCATTCTTCTCCTTATTGGCTTTTTGAGCCTCTTTTGCCAATTGAGTTAGGCTAGTTTTCAAGGTGTTAATTTCTTCAACATTTTTTTTGGGTCTCCTTTAGCAGGGAGCTGATCTGCTTTTCATGCTTTTCTTTCATCTCTCTCATTTCTCTTCCCAATTTTTCCTCTACCTCTCTAACTTGATTTTCAAAATTCTTTTTGAGCTCTTCCATGGCCTGAGCCCATTGGGTGGGCTGGGACACAGAAGCCTTGATTTCTGTGTCTTTGCCTGATGGTAAGCATTGTTCTTCCTCATCAGAAAGGAAGGGAGGAAATGCCTGTTCGCCAAGAAAGTATCCTTCAATAGTGTTATTTCTTTTCCCTTTTCTGAGCATTTTCCCAGCCAGTGACTTGACCTCTGAATATTTTCCTCACACCCACCTCGCCTCCTGATCCTCCCAGCCAGAGTTTGGGGACTGAGATTCAAATGCTGCTTCCAGCCTTAGGGCTTTTGGCGGGGGCAGGGCTGCTATTCAGTATGAGATTATGTTCATGTGGTCAGGTCGGTTCAGGGCCACTTCTCAGGCTCAGTTCCCTCAGGGGGTTTATGCACAGACCTTCCACAATGGATTCAGGCTCCCACCCACTTGGGGAGCCCTGCTCTGCAGCCGCCTCTCAGCTTCTACGTCCCGGGGGGGCCCGAATCATGGGGGCACCCCACTCCCCACTCGACCACCAAAGAGACTCTCTCACCGACCCCCGTCACCTATGGGTGGAGGGACTTGTGTGGCCACTGGAGATCCCGTCCCTGAAGCCTGCTCGGGTCTGTTTCTCTTGGTGCTGTGGCCGCAGCAGGTCTGGGCTGGGCTGGGCTCCGTGTCTGCAGCGTGACGGACCAATTATGTGATTCTTGTTAGTTCTGTTGTTGATGTCATCAATAATGTTAAAAAATTTTATAATATTGAACCAGCCCTGCATTCCTGCTATAAATCATACCTGATAATAATGTATTATTCTCGTGATAAGTTGCTGTATTGTTTTTGCTAAAATCTTGTTTAAAATTTTTGCATCTATATTCATTAGAGAATTTGGGCTAGAAATTTCTCTCTCTGTTTTGATTCATCCTGGTTTAGGTAACAGAACAATATTTGTATCATAATAAGAATTAAGGAGGACTCCTTCTTTGGCAGTTTTCCCAAACAGTCTATATAGTATTGCAATTATGTGTTTTTTAAATGTTTGATAGAATTCACTTGTAAATCTTTCTGGCCCTGGTGATTTTTTTCCTAGAGTTCATTGATGGCTTCTGTTAATCCAGGCAATTTATATTTTTAAAATAATCATCCATCTCATTTAGATTGTCGAATTTTGGGGCATACGTTTGGGCAAAGTAATTTCTAATTATTGTTTTAATTTCCTCTTCGTTGGTGATTAGTTCACACTTTTCATTTTTGATAATTGTAATTTTATTTTCTTCTTTATTTTTTTATCAGGTTGGCCAAAGTTTTATCAATTTTATTTGTTTTTTCATAAAATCAACTCTTAGTTTTACTTATTAGTTCAATAGCTTCCTTAATTTCAATTTTTATTAATTTTGCCTTTGGTTTTCAGTATTTCTAATTTGGCATTTATTTGGGGGTTTTTGATTTGTTCTTTTTTGAGCTTTTTCAGCTGCATGCTCAACTCATTGACCTCCTCTTTCTCTCTTTTATTCATGTAGACATTGAAAGATAAAAAGCTTCCCCTGTTTTGTAGTATCTCACCAGATTTCATAGGTTGTCTCATTATTGTCATTCTCTTGAATGAAGTTGTTGATTGTTTCTACAATTTGTTGTTTAACCCACTCATTTTTAGGATTAGATTGTTTAGTTTCCAATTAGTTTTTAGTTTATGTTTCCATAACCTTTGATTTCATATAATTTTGTTGCATTATGATCTGAGAAGGATGCATTGAATATCTCTGTTTTTCTGCACTGGATTGTGAGCTTTGTAAGGCCTAGTACATGGTCAATTTTTGATTATTTGCCATGTGCAGCTGAGAAAAAGGTATATTCCTTTCTATCCCCTTTCAATTTTCTCCAGAGATCTATCATATCTACCGTATCCAGAGTTTTATTCACCTCCTAACTTCTTTCCTATTTATTTCGAGGTTACATTTATGAAGTTCAGAGAGAGGATGGTTGAAATCCCCCATTAGAGTTTTGCTCTCTGCTTTTTCCTATAACTCCCTTAACTTCTCCTTTAAGAATTTAGATGCTATACTACTTGGAACATATATGCTTATTAATGAAATAGCTTCATTTTCTATGGTGCCTTTTAGGAGAATATATTTTTCTTCCTTATCTGTTTTGATCACATCTATTTCTGCTTTTGCTTTTTCTGAGATTAGGGTTGCTACCCCTGCTTTTTTACATCAACTGAAGCACAATATATTCTGCTCTAACATTTTACTTTTATCCTGTGTGTATCCCCCATTTGAAATGTGTTTCCTGTAGAAAAATATTGTTGGATTTCTGTTTTTAATCCAGTCTCCCTTCTTTCAGTCCCCTTCCCTTTTAATCCTCTTTTCCCTTACTGCTTCTTTCCTCCCTTTTAGCCTCCTCTCCCTTTTCTTTCCCCCTTCCCTTCCTATAGCCTATAGAGTTAGTTGCATTTCTGTACTTAACTGTTTTATTCCCTCCTTGAACTCAATAAGATGAGAGTAACTCCCAAACAATGCTCATCTCCCTCCCCTCTTTCCCTCTACTGTATTTTTCTCCTTCTTCCTGTCATGTGATTTACCTTTTTCGAACTCCCTTTCACATTTCTGATTACAATTATCTTTTGATCATGACATTGTTTACTTTATATCACTCCTTCTATCATTGTACATCCCTTTTATATATCATAATAGATATATGTCTCAAGATTAACAAGCATCATCTTCCCTTATCTGAATATAAACAGTTTCCATATTGAGTAAGTTTTTTTTCTCTCATTTATCTTTTTATGCCTCTTTGAGACTTGTGTTTGAAGATTGAATTTTCTATTGAGTTCTGGCCTTTTCATTAGGAAGATCTGGAAATCCCTTATTTCATTGAATGTACATCTCCTGTCCTGAAATACTGCACTCAGTTTTGCTTGGTAATTATTATTTGGTTGTAGTCCCAGATCCTGTGCCTTATGGAATATTCTGTACCAATTCCTTCAATCATTTAACGTAGAAGTTGTAAGGTCCTGTGTGATACAGACTGTAACTCTTTGGTATTTGAATTGTTTCTTTCTGGTTGCCTCCAATATTTTCACCTTTCCTTGATAGTTCTGGAATTTGCCAACCATAGTTTTTGGTGTTTTTAGTTTGGGATCCCCTTCAGAATGTGAACAGTGAATTCTTTTGATGGCTCTTTTGCCCTCTGAATATAGGACATCTAAGAAATTTTCCTTGATAATTTCTTGGATGACATTGTCCAGGCTCTTTTTCCATCATGGCTTTCTGGTAGACCAACAATCCTTATATTTCTTCTCCTGGGTCTATTTTCCAGGTGAGTTGTTTTTCCAATTAGATATTTTACATTTTCCTCTATCTTTTTATTCTTCAGCTTCTGTTTGGCTGATTCTTGGTGTCTCATAGAGTCATTATCTTCTACTTGCTTGATTCTAATTTTTATCTAATTGTTTTCTTCAGTTAATTTTTGCATCTCCTTTTCCATCTGTCCAGTGTTTCCTTTTAAGGAGTTATTTTCTCCAGTTAGGTTTGGTACTTCCTTTTCCATTAGTTCAATTTTCCTTTTAAATTCTTCTGTGTTTTCTTTTTTCCTATTTTTAAAATCATTAATCTGTTTTTTTCTTCTATTTCTCTGATTTGGCTTTTAAAATACTTCCTCAGCTCTTTCAGAATGCTCTTTTTGCTTCAAATCAGTTCATATTCCCTCTGAAGTTTCAGATGGGAGTACAGTCTCAATACTGACTTCTTTGATATTCCTGTTTTGTTGCTTGTCCCCATAGAAAGATTCTATGGTCTTTCCTTTTTTGCTTTGCTTCTTCCTCATGATAATCACTCTTTTCCTGACTTTTAAAGTAGATCTCTGCATCTGTGGCACAGGGCGCTCTGCCCCACAGTTCTTGTGCCTAAAACTTGAGACTTTGTGGGTTATGGCCCATGATTCTTTCAGCTAGAAGGTAAAATGATGCAGCTTACCTGGTGCTGAGCTGACTGGTGTTGGAAAGCAGAGGCCAGGTGAGGTCTTTGTGGGTTTCCCCAGAGCTACCTTGGAGTTAGTTTGGTAAATGTGAGGGAGGGGTGGTCTCTCCACAGAAGATTTCCTGTGCTGAGCTAGAGCATAGGTAAGCTCAGTAGTTGATGATCTCATCTGTGCTAGTTTCTTCACAATTCCCCTGATTGCTGGGGCATGGCTTGGGTCTTGGTGTTGGTGGTTGTGGGCTTCACCCCCTGGGGCCTCAGTATCTTCTCCTGATTTGTTTAGGTAGGGCTGTCTGGGACAACTCTGGTCTTGCACTGGGCCCCTTCAGCCAGAGCCAGAGGGACTCTCCTTAGTGATTTTTCTACCCCCATGAACTAAGAGACTGTTTACCTCTTCTGCTGTTCCCACTCTTCCATGGTTTTTCCTGGGGAGATATTCTCCAGGCTCTTCAAGGTCAACAAGGGGAGAGAGATAGGAATTACTGATCATTCCCCCATCTTGGCTCTTGGATACAAACATCTAAGCTCTTTTTCAAGTCATAGTTAAAAAAAATCAATATTACACAGACAAACACAAATCCTTGAGGCATTCCTTTGGTGGCTTCCTACCACAGTGACATGGAAACTTTAACATATCTTTCAATTTGGCCACATGACTGTATGAACCCATATGATCAGTCTTGTGATCAACTAGTATATATCTCATCTTCATTACAAGAACAGTGAGATCCTCTGACAAAGGCAGTGCTAAAATCTACATGAAATGTAATAGTAAAATTACTTTTAATTATTTGGTGATGCTAAAAAATAAACTTAGTCTATCATGACCTACACTTCATAAACACACAGTAGGACTCTGGTATTATTATTACCTAATCTAGATGTTTACCAAACATTTTTTTTTGATGATCCATTAAAGAATTTCACACCATCAAGCTGACTGCCTTGTGTTTAGCTAACATTGTTCCTCTCTCTCTTTCCCCTCCATCCTTTCTTTTGAAAATTCTCAGGGACAACTAAATGGCACAGTTGATAGAGTATAGGCAGTGGAGTCAGAAGAATCTGAATTGAAATCCAGCCTTAGACACTTACTAGCTATATGAACCTGGGCAAGTCAGTGAACCCTAATTTCTTCCTCCAAAAATGGACACTTTTCTATTACTTATTGAAGGATTAAAATTTATTGAATTCATGGAAAAATTTCATATTGAACATGTATTGCTCACAAAATTTTTGTAATTAAATGCAAAAATATTAAATGCATCATTTTCAGATCACCATGCAATAAAATTACATTTAATAATGAACCATGGAAACATACCATAAAAACTAATAGGACACTAAATGACCTTATTTTTTAAATAAGTGGATTTAAGAACAACTCAGAGAAATAATCAGGTTTGGTAAGGAGAATGAAAGTAATGAGACAACATATCACAGGCTATGGGACACAGCAAAAGCAGTAATCAGAGGAAATTTATATCTGTAAATGCTTAAATCAGTAAATTAGCGAAAAAGAAGACCAATGAATTGGGTACACAATTTAAAAAAAGCAAGAGAAAAACAAACTAATACACCCAATCAAACACTAAATTCGAAATTCTAAAAATTAGGATGAGATTAATGAAATCAAGTTAAAAATAATTAAATTAATAGATTAAACCAGAAGTTTCTTTTTAATAAAATAAAAACAAAACAAACCAATAAAGCCATTGGTTATCATGATTTACAAAAAATAAAGAAGAAGACCAAATCAACACTATTAAAAATGAAAAGGGTGAATATAATACTAATGAATATGAAATCAAAACAATTATAAGGGGTTCTTTGGTCCAATTATATGCCAATAAATCTAACAATTTAAGTGAAAGGGAAAAATATTTACTAAAATTAAAAACTACCAAGGTTAACTGAAGAGGAAATAGAATATCTATATAAATTTGTTTTAGAAAAAGAAAATGACTCAGGTATAAGTGAATTTCCTAAGAAAATAACAGCAGGACCAGTGTTTATATGAAGAAATTCTACCAAATACTTAAAGACCAGCTAATTCCAATAGTATATAAATTATTTGAAATAACAGACAAAGAAAAGATCCTACCAAATTCTTTTTATGAAACAAATATGATACTGATACCAAAACCAGGAAGAATAAAAACAGAGAAAAAAATTAGAGATCACTTTCATTAATGAATATGGATACAAAATCCTAATTAAAATACTAGCTAAAAGATTACTATTATATAATACAAAGATGATATATTATTTCCCAGCAGGATTTACACCAGGAATGCAAGGATGATTTAACATAATGAAAATCTTTAAAAAACTTGATTATATCAATAATAAAAGTGACAAAATTTATATGATTATTATCTGTAGATGCAGAAAAAGCATTTAACAAAGTACAATATTCATTCGTCTTAAAGGAAAACATATATATAGGCATAAATGGATTTTCCTTAACTTGATAAGAAGCATTTAACTAAAATCATCCACAAGCATTACTTATAATTGGGGATAATCTAAACTTCTTCTAAGGAAAATCAGGAATGAACAAGGATGCCCATTGTCACCAATATTATTCAGTATTGTACTAGGAAATCCTTACAATAACAAGGGAAGAAAAAAGAAGTCAAATGAATCAAAATAAAGAATGAGATAATAAAACTATCTCTTTTTGCAGATGACATGATGATATACTTGGAAAATTCTAAAAACATGACTAAAAAGTTAGTTGATACAATAATTTCATCAAAGTATTAGGATATAGGGCTAACTCAAATAAATTATCAGCATCCCTATGTATCACCAACAATACCCAGCAAGAAGAGATAATAGGTCATTCCCCATTTAAAATAATTGTGTACAGTATAGAATGCCTGAAAGTACATGTGCCAAAATAAAACCAGGAACAATATGAACAAAATTATGAACTTTTTATACAAATGAAATCAGATTAAAAAATTGGAGCAATATTAACTATTCATTTGTAGGTAGAGCCAGTGAAATAAAAATGAGAATTTTAGCTAAGCTAATTTATTTATTCAAAGCCATTCAAATTAAAGTAACAAAAAAAGTTACTGAGTTAGAAAAAATCATAAAATAATCATTTGAGTGGTCAAGAATATCAAAGGGACCAACAAAACAAATGTAAGGAAATGTGATTTAGGAGTACCAGATCTTAAACTATCCTGTAAGGCAGTAATTATCAACACTATCTGACATTGGCTATGAATTAGAAAGTCAGATCAGTTGCATAGAGTAGACATACAATAAAAAGGTGAAAATAATTACAGTAACCTTGTGTTTTACAAGGATAAATATTTAAGTTTTGGGATAAGAATTCATTATTTAGTAAAAAAAAATTGTTGAGAAAGTTGGAAAGCAGTATGTTGGAAATTGAACATAGGCCAATATTTTGCATCATTCAACTGCATGAACTAGCAGTGAATTTGAGAAAGTTCTAGAACAAAGATCAATGAATGACAATGAAGATGTATGATATCTTGACTCTGTACTTTAGACTTTTCAAGAGAAAAAGGAGGAAATTTCTTCAATGGCAAGTAAGGCCACAGATGTCTAAAGATAACTTGTATTGTTGCCATGTATTTGTTTCTTAAATTATGACAAGCCCCATTCTCTTTCACTATCCTCTTAGCCAGATTGCCAAGTCTTCCTTTCTCTTGAAATCCCAACCTTCAATAAACAGTAGGAATAAAAATACTGTCTCTGTTCTTTTGTTCTCCTAAGTACTACCCTATGGTTTCTAGATTCCTTTAAGCATTGTCATTTGTGTTCAAATAGATCTCCAGATCTATTCAACCATTTGAATAGCTTTATGAGATCGTCTTCCATCCTGGATGCAAGTCTCTAGAAGAAAAGAGATCTCTGCTGCTTATCTCCCTCCCCACTGTTTGCTATTTTCATATCCTCTCAGTGAGGAGTAACCAACCACTCCTGTTCTGCTCTTCTACCTCTGACCCTTACTTTATGATTTCTCATGTGACAATAGTGAATATTATACTTTGTCATTTTTGGAGGAGAGGAGATGTTGCTTCTTCCTTGGAGTGCCCAACTCCATCTTCTTCATGAAAAAAAACATTTTTTTAAACTTCAATTATTCATTACTCCTTTGTGCTCTTTACATCCTCTGTGCAATAAATTTTGACTTTTCATCCTTTAGACATATATGGCACTATTCTGCTTTTAAATTCTTTTTTCTACCCCTTCCCTGAGATTAAAGGCTCACTTCAGGTTTTATAAGGGCTCTTTTGACCATGACATCCAGAACTGCACAGGCATATTCCTAGAGTTCTTTCCCCAAGGACACAGCTAGCAGCCCTGTGGTCTTAGGAGTAATGACATACTGTATGTTTGACATAGTTACTCTAATTTTCCTTATCATCTTTGCTGATGATGATCCTCAGTCCTTTCCTCTCAAAGTGCTCCTGATGTTAAAACATGTTGTTGTTAGTACCTCTTTAGCAACTGTTAACATATCTACAATCTTTTTATCTCCTCTTTCTGAAGGCTTAAGAAGAAAAGATAACAAAGACAAGGAAAAACTATCTTTCCTTGTTAATACCCCCCTAAAAAAATGACCAAGAGAAACATTGATAACTGCTATTGTATGCCTTTTTTCATCTATACAAAATCTTTGTGAGAGTCATATGCAGTTATTCAGTCATGCCCTTATCAAGTATGTCTTTGATTGGGTTATTTAGCAGGTAACAAGCTGGTTTTCAAACAAGCAGGATTTTACAAAAGACAAAAGACATTTAATAATAGACCACATCTACACTGCTTAGCAATTGAGTGAAAAATTAAGAGATGATAAGATCTCATGGTAATTAGATGAACAACCAGTATATTTCTTTTATGTTTTATTCATGGAATAAAACAAGCATTTTCGTAACACAATATAACAAAAAGATGATTGCACATGAAACTGCAAATTTGCTATGTACAACTTATTACTCCTTTTAAATATACAACAATTATCATATAAATGTCTTTTTTCTTTTTTATTCTTCCTTTCCCCCCCAAGAGATAGCTTCCACTAAATGCAAATAAGTATTTATATATTAGATAGATGTAAAATCGTCTATGTATCCTTCTATATATCAATTTTTACTCAGAATTTTTCTTCATGTACCCTGTATAGTTAATTTGGATATTTATAATTGTCAAAATCACTTATTTGCTCAGTCATTCTTAAAACAATAATGCTGCTGTTATATACAGTGTTCTCTTGGTTCAGTTCATTTCACTCTTCATTATTTCATACAAGTCTTTCCCTGTTTTTCGAAGATAATTGAGGTCATCATTTCTCATAGGAAACTGGACTCAAGGAGATAAGTGAATTGACTAATATCCCAGAGGTTGTGTCAGAGATTGGATAAGGAAGGGTCTTTGACTCCAGTGTAGACGTTCTTTCCATCATGCCCCTCAGGTTGAATTAGATTGAGTTATACTTAGATAACAGCTAAATTATTTTTACTGTTTCTCATTAAATTTTCCTGAGACAAATCTATCTACTATGTTCACATAGTTTTCAGAACTCGAAACCCTTGTCTGAATGACATGTTTTCCTTCCTTCTCACTTTGCCCACTGTGCAACGGTAACCAAAGACTTTGTAATCCAGATACAATGTTTGAAAATGGTGAGGAAAGGTCAGCAATGAAAGATCTGTCAGACAAAAAAAAGTCTTCAGACATTTCAGCAAATGCATGGAATACAGCATTGGCTGTGTTCCCATGATTCTAAAAGTGCTTTCTTTTACAACTAAGCATAAAATGAAAGAAAAAAATCATTGTAACTATATTATTCACATGACATGTCTCTATGTTCTGTCCCTCCCCACATATACACAGGTCTCAATTAGCCCTCTCCATGATAAAGAGGCTTTTATCAATGCCTTAACTATAAGAAAGGGAGTACTTAACAGATCAGAATAAAATGTAATAATTTAGGTGAGTTTTCTGAAACATATCCTTAAAAGCAAGAGGAGAAAAAAAAGAATTAAGAAAAATATTCATGTTGGACTTTAAGTAACAGATCAACAGTAATATGGTATAATTCCTTTTCATCTTTTGTCTTTGCAATGAAGTTTTAAAACATTGATCAAAAATGATAACATGCAATTCTCAATCTACAAGAACATTATGGAAATGTCTCAGCCTCCACGGTAATTCGAGAAGGAGCAGGAAATAAGCTTACTTTACTCCTTATCAATTTTTTTTTCAGCCTGTGTAGATGGGATTAATAAAATCTAACCCAAATGAATTATATCAGAGCATCAATGTCAAAGAATGTACCAAAGATATTTGACTCAAACAAATAAAAATATTGTAAATATTTTGTATTTATATACTCTGACATACACCTTACTGACAAATGCATGCTTCAGAAAGAAAATATACGTCAGAGACTTGATGGATTAGATGAGAAGCTGCAAAGAACAGAGGAGTATATACAATGTAGGTGTCATCTGTCTTCATATTAGTTCTAAAGTAATTGATGGAATTAGAACAAGTATCCCTTCATCATTCACTTATGAAAATGAAACATTTTGCTGTTTGGAAAAACAGAAGGAAGGATGGGTCTTTAAGGAGTTAGGAATGCTGTCAGTGACAAATCAGGAGACATGTAATAATACCTCATGAGTCACAAAAGCATTTTCATGTCAAGATGATGGATGTTTTAGGTGACCACCTAGATCATAAGCTCTTTCTGGTTAAAACTGTGTGTATGCCTGTGTGTGTGTGTGTGTGTGTGTGTGTGTGTGTGTGTATGCATATCTAAAAATCTCCCAGGGATGATGGACACAGTTAAGAAATACAAAATTGACACAATTTTTGTATCTCTGCTAAATCCCCTATTCTCTTGGGACTGTACATATAGAAAAGACAGGGATCAATCAATCAAGTATTTGAATGCGTAATGTGTGCCAGGAATTATTTTAATCATTGGTAAGAGCTCTAAAAAGTGAGGCTAATTTTGACCTCAAAGAACTTGCATTCTTCTAGATAGTAAAACACCGTGAAAAATAAGGAAATACAGAACATAATGCAAAAAATAAATAGCTATTTAGCATAGAGGCAATAAGACTGGATAAGGGGGAAATCAAGAAGAACCTGCTAAAAGAGGTGCACTTCATTTAAACCTTAAAGAAAGCAATGGGCTCCAAAACATGGATTATGGATGAAATAATTTCTAAGAATCTGGGAAAGTTTGTGCAAAGAAATGTACATAAAATATCTAATAGGAAGAATACAAATTAGGCCTTTTTGGCTGCAATATAGAATAAAAGGAGAATAATGTGAAATTAGTCTGGAAAATTCAATTGAAGGTAAATTGTCCTTCACAGTATAGAATTTTGTAATTTTATTATGAGAGTAGTAGGAACCCACTGAACTTAGAACTCGTATGGGGCATCTAGGTGTTACAAGATAGGGTGCTGGAACTCAAGTATCTTAAAATCTGACCTCAGACACTTGCCAGTTCTGTGATTCACTTAAGTCTGTTTGCCTCAGTTTCCTCATTTGTAAAATGAGCTGGAGAAGGAAATGGCATACCACTTAATTAAAAAGAACTTCTCTCAATTCTTCCCCTAATTTGATGAGAGGTTGGGGATTCAATTCTATGTTAGTTCCCTTTGAATTTCTCCACAAGGCCCCCTTTAGAACTGGTCAAGTTTCACATTTTCTTCCAGCAAAGAATTGGCTTCCAAATTTGAGAGAGAAGATGGAGGAGGTCAACCCATTTCAGTTTGCTGAAGGAAGTCTCTGGGAAGACATGAGAGGAGTTGGTAGTCTCACTTACATCCCTATTACTAGCTGGCTACTCGAAAGACTTCTGAGAATTTACCCTTGGCTGAGATGAATTTTCATTATGTACACACACACACACACACACACACACACACATACACACACGTGTGTGTATAAATATATGTACATACATATACACATGTATTTTATATATATACTTATATAAGTATATGTGTATAAATATGCACATATACATATACGCATAAATATGCATACACATACATTCATATGTAATATGTGTACATATGTATAGATACATGTGGGTACATATAGATGTACACACATATGATGTGCATACATATACACACATGCATATAAAGACACATGTGTGTGTTTATGTGTGTAGTCTATGTATATATTCTACAATTTCTGTTTTGCTACAATTTGGATAAATGAGTTTCCTTTGCTATTTTCTATGTGTGTTCATTGTACAATGGTATTTAATAGGAAAGGAGTGAAGTCTTAAATATAGAGCCTGGGATCCTGGTCCTCCCCCCAAAATGACAAGGTGATCAGGAGTGAGATGTAAACCAGTCATATCTACTTGACAAATAGTACTGAAGGGAACAGATAGCTATATCTATAATCTGATAATTCCCTTTCTCTGAGAAAGGTGGAGTGGTGGTCTTCAGACACAAACTTCAGCTTCCTATCCTGGCAGGAATAAACAAAAAGTGGAGGGAAAAAGGCTAGAGATTACTATTCTGCCTCTCTCTGAGCTGCATAAAGACAGCCCTCTTGCAACATCTGTTCCTCTCTACATATATGTGACCCACTCACACTCTTCACTGCTATACTACAATAAATACCGTCTGGTACTGTGGCTTCAGGCAGAGGAGGAGGAGGAAGACTAAAGTACATGGGTGCTGACTACTCTCTTCAAGCAACATCTCCTATCACATAAGAAAATATATAACAAATATAGCACTTTACCTTGAAAACAAGTTATTTACTTGTAGAAATGGGCAGCTTGAAGGTATTGTGAAGTGGTGGAAGGAGGGTTTTCAGAATCAGAGGAAAGTTGGCATAACAAATATGAATGGATGTGGCTCATTGTGATTTTCTTGACTTCTGGGTATTAGCAAACACAAGTTAGCCAGTCAAATAGGTCAATAAACATTTATTATTGGCCGATATGATATACCTGGCACTGTTCTAAGCACTGGGTATTACAAAAAATGCAGAAGATGGTCCCTTCCCTCAAAGAGTTCGCATTCAAAAGCAACAAACAGCACACAAACAAATGTGTAAATGAGTTAAAACAAGCTATATATAGGATATATAGAAAACAATTAAGAGAGGGAAAGCATAAGGAATAAGAGTAGTTGGGAAAGACTTGCTAGAGAAAGTAAGATTTTTAGTTGGTACCTGAAGGAATTTAAGGAAGTGAATAGGCACAAATGAGGAGGGTAAGTGTTCCAGGAATGAAGGATGGCCAAAAAAATGCCCAGAATTGAGAAATGGAGTGTCTTTTTTGGTATAACAGCAAGGAGGTCAGTGTTACTAGATCATATAGGATACGACAGGGAATAGGGTATGAGAAGATAGGAAATTTTAAGGAAGCAAGGTCAAAAAGGGCTTTGAAAGCCAAAAAGAGGATTTTGTATTTGATATTGAAGATGACAAGGAACCACTGAAGTTTACTGAATGGGCCTGGGATGCGGTAACACAGTGAGACCTTTTCTTTAGGAAAATCACTTTGGTAGCTAATTAGAAGACTGAGGAGAAACTTGAGACATATGAGACAGGGAGGCCTACCATCATGTTATTACAGTAGTCTAGGCCTGAGGTGCTAAAAGCCTGCATCAGGTTTACAGGCTTTGTCAAAGAGAACATTTATTGAGAGATGCTGCAGCAAAGATGAAATTAACAGGATTTGGAAACACATTGGATATGGGGAATGACAGTGAAGAGTCAAAGATAACACACCAAGGTTGTGAGTCTTTAGGCCTAGAAAGATATGGTGCCCTCAAAAGTGATAGGGTATTTTGGAAGTGAGTAGGGTTTAGGGGGAAGCATGTTGAGTTCAATTTCTGGAATTGTTTATTTTAATCTCTCTATTGAAAATCTAGTTTGAGATATCTGTAAGGTAGCTGGAGGTGGGAGATTGTAGGTCAAGGGACAGCTTAGGGAAGGATAGGCAGATTTAAGAATCATTAGCATAGAAATAATCATTAAAGTCATAGGAATTGATATCAGATGGCCAATTGAAGTAGAATAGGAGAAGAAAGGAGGACTCAGGTCAAAACCCTGTGAGATTCCTGTGGTAGAGGGCATGATTTAGATGCAGATTCAGCAAAGGAAACTAAAAAGAAATAGTCAGATAAGTAGGAAGAGAACCGGGAGAGAGTAGTGTTTTGAACATCTAGAAAGAAGAGAATATTAACAAGGAGAGGGTAATTGTAATGGTAATTTAAATAGGAAGATCTTTCCTATTCATGAATAGGTCCATGTGACCTTCCTGGGTCATGTGAAAGTCTGAGTTACATGGAGCCTGAGACTGAAGGAGTTTACTGAAAGGGTGGAACAGGAAGAGGTGGAGCTGGAGCAGAGCTGAAATTGGTCAGAGCAGTCAGAACTGAGGGAGAGAGAATGCAGGCAGTGGCTAACGTGAGTGGGAGAGCTTGTTTAAGATTTTATTTAAGGGAGCTGGTTTGTGGAAAGGCCCTAGCAGGGGGAAGTCTTGGGCTGGTGTTGCCCTCTGCATTGATATTGTGTATAGATTTCTTTGTTGCTATGATGGATTTGGATTTCTGGTGTTGAGATTTACCCTTCTGTTGTCTGAATAAATGTTTTGGTTCTGTCTTTCATGTGGAAAATCTATTGTATTTTGCAATTCAGAATTGCATCAGCATATTCATGGCTGCCATAGGTGCTATAAATATCATGTTTGCACTACAATAACCAACATTGTCAAACACTGTAAAAAAAGATCAAGAAGAATATGAATTTACAAAATGCCATTGGATTTGTCGATTGAGATATTATTCGTAATTTTGGGAATACAATTTTGGTGGAATTATGAGACTTGAAGCCAGATTGTAAAGTGTTGAGAAAAGACTGAATGCAGAGGATTGAGAGACATCTATGGTAGATAGAATTTTTCCTGTATTGTCATTGATTTATTCTCAGTAATTAATTCAGTCAATTGTTTTAGTACTAAATGCTTTTACCTCACTTTGTAACATGTGCAATTTTTCTCCCCATCTCTCCCCTCCCCCCACTTCCTAATACCTTGAATTCTGATCCCTCCTTCCCTCAATGTACCCTCCCTTCTATCACACCCCACCTTTCCCTTATCTCCATCTCCTCTCTTTTCCTGTAGGGCAAGATAAATTTCTATACCCCATTCCCTGTATTCCTTCTCCTCTATTTGGCTAATTCTGCTTTTTAAAACCTCCTTCTCCTCATTGGATTTTTGGACCTCTTTTTCCAAATGAGTTAGCCTGTTTTTAAAGGTGTTATTTTCCTCAGCATTTTTTTTTGGTTCTCCTTTAGTAAGCTGCTAACTTGTTTTTTAAGGTCTTCTATTGCCAGAGCCCAGTTTAAGTTTCCTTTGGAGGCATTAGAGGAAGAGGCCTTGACTTCCCCTGATGGTATGCCTTGTTCTTCCTCATCTGAAAAGATGGGGGGAGACACCTGTTCCCCAAGAAAGTAACCTTCTATGGTCTTATTTTTTTCCCTTTTTTGGGCATTTTCCCAGTCAGTTACTTGACTTCTGA
The DNA here is from genome assembly GCF_028372415.1 of Notamacropus eugenii. Classification (NCBI taxonomy): domain Eukaryota; kingdom Metazoa; phylum Chordata; class Mammalia; order Diprotodontia; family Macropodidae; genus Notamacropus; species Notamacropus eugenii. The sequence continues at coordinate 133,213,259 of NC_092875.1, read as the reverse complement.
GTTTCCTCTCCACAGCCACCTTGCCTCCAGTTCTGCCAAGCCAGCACTGGGGGCTGAGATTCAGATGAGCTTCTCCAAAGCCTCAGGGGCCTTAGGTGGAGGTGGGGCTGCTATTCAGTGTGAGATTAAGATCAGCTGCTCAGGTGGGGGCAGAGCTGCTACACAGAGCTCAGTTCTCTCAGGAGGTTTACAATGAGACCTTCAACAATGGATGTGGGCTACTGCCTACTTTGGGAGACCAGTGCACTGCTACCTCTACTGTTGCCACCTGAGGAAGCCCAAGTTATGGGGACACCCTGCTCCCTTCTTGGCCAGTCAAAAAGACCCTCTCACTGACCTTTGGTGCCTGGGGGTTGAGGGATCAATGCTGCCACTGGAGATTCTGTTCCTGAAGCCTGCTTGAATGATGCTGCATGACCAAGGCAGGGCTGGGCTCTGCTCTGCGTCTGGTGCATGATAGACCTTTCCAGTTTGCCTTTCAGGTCACTCCAGGATAGAAATCTCCTCCACTTCATTGTGCTGCTCTAGAATTTGTTGAGAATTCTTCTTTACAGATATTTTATAGGCTGTGGGGTAAGAGCTAGCATATGTGCTTCTTTCTACTCCCCCATCTTGGCTCCATCCCCCCCTCCTTTAATTTATAGTGAAAACTGTCCACATAAACTACTTAAATAGCAGCTTTGGTCAAAAATGGAATGAAACAGTCAAGCAAAAAGACATCACTGCTGTTTTTTTTTTTTAACTCAATACATTCACCATTATTTTCAAAAGAACAAAAACAAAACATCTGCAAAGGTTATTTTCCAAGTTTTGATTTGTGGTAAGATCTTTCTCATCTTCATGCAGATGCTGGAGCTGCATTCTGTCAACTCTCTGTCATGCTAGAGAATCTGGATCAAAGACTCTAACGTCTTGAGATTCCAAAGTATCATTTCTCAATCATTGCCAATGTTGCAAAATTTGTGGCAGTCTTGCTTGTCCATTTCACAAATAGACACTTGGGAGATACAGTTTTAGTGTAGCATGTCTAGAGCAATGTTGTGATCCTGAGTAGTGGCTCTCTTGTCCATGTTGTAGAAGCATTCTTTCACAGATATGTTGTGCTGGATGCTCTGTTTTGGAATGTCTAATTTGGAGACAAAGTTCAAGGAGCCATGATCATCATAATTAAACAGCATTGGGCAGCAGTCATGGCCAGCAGTCATCACACTATTCTCAGAGACAAACAACACACTCAGGAGTGGGAGCGGCTCAGTTTTCAGCTGTGAAACCATCATTTTTTTTGGAGCATTTGCAACTGAAACAGAACTATCATGACTGACCCAAGCAAGGCAGTTTCTTCTGGCAGAGAAATTAACTCCATGGACCCAGCCAAAACTTCCAGTACCACCAAACTCTGACATCAGTTGACCAAAAAGCATCTTGTTTCCCATTGGATTATTGGCTGACTTTTCATCAATTTCTTCAATTTAGACAGAAAAAACAAAACAAAACAAAAACCAACTTCATTGGAAGGTTTAAGATCCAGAAACCAGCAAAAAATTATTGGGGTGCCAATCCAAACTAAGGACATTAGTCCTTACGTGTATGCTCACTCACCAGTCATTTTCAGACTCAAAGTAGTACATGGAAATCAGTTGAGTTGCACTACTTACGATAAATTTATTCTCCAGGAGAGAGACTATGTCACAAAGGTGGCTTCATGGTCAATCCTCAGGATTATCCTAAGGATCAGCAGGGTTGGTGTCCAGATGCCATCTTTCTGACTCTAGCAATAAGCATTACAGTCTGCACTACAAATTACAATTTTATTTCTCTCGGGAGCCCAGGCAATACCTATGATGTGTCCATTGTGTTCCTTCAGTTCACAGGCTTTCACCCATTGGTTCTTAATTCTTCTTGTAAATTTGGACTTCATGATTATTAGGGCTAAGGGCAATCTGAGTGTAATCTCTATAACAAGCATGGCATGTGATTGGTTCTAGTAAAAATTGATTTAAGTATATTATTCTAAGTGTTTTCAAAAGGGAAAAAATTGGGATGGGGGAGGATGTGGACAGGGCCCAGAGAGGATTTGCAAAGTCTGGTTAGTTGACTCGAATAATCTCTGGTGGGTGACAGGAGGAATGGCAGACTTGTTAAGGAAGTTAGCCAGAAAAAGCTGAAAAGATGATAAGATGATAATATCTAGCAGGCATAGAAAGATCCAGTTTGGGTTGCTGTTTTTATTGTTTTTTTAGGAAGGAGGAGAGAATAGTATATTTGTAGAAAATGAAAAGAAGACATTAGGGGAGAGATTTGAGATAAATGAGTGGGACTGATAAAAGAGCAGCTAAGGGAAGAGATGAGATCACTTGAGATAGTGACAGAAGGTGACTATTTGGATGAGATGAGATGAAGAAGAGGGGGAAAAAAGTTTATGGCAAATGAATTCAATTTTTTTCCTATGGAATATGAGGCAAATTCTCAACTGAGATGGTAGAGGGAGGAAGAATCCTGGGAAATTTGAAGAGGTATGAAAAGCTGTGAAAAATCCATTATTAGGAACGGAAAATGAATTGATGAGGGAGACATAATAGGATTACCTAGAAGTAATGAGGGCCCTGTAAAGGTTTTATAATAAAATTGTAGATGACTCAATCAGAATAATTGTATGGGATGTTCTGTCTTCATTCAGCAGCAGTTGTCTAGGAGTGAATCTGGTAGAGAGTGAAAATGGCTGAGGCTTGGAAGAATACAATTGGTCAAATGATATGAGGATTGGGTCTCAAGAGAAGAGAATAATGTAGAATTGAAATGGCTCACCAAGAGGTCAAGATGGGGAAAAAAAGGATAGAGTGACTAATTTAAGAGAGAATTGAGAGGTTAGATGTCACGATATAAACAAAATGCATTATGATAAGACATAGGGAGAGATGGCAAGCTAATAGATGTTGAAAAAGTTTTTAAAATTCTTGAACATGAAGGTGGAATATCTGTGTATGTTGGTAAGATATAGGGGCATGGCTACTCTTACATGTGACTGAGATGAGGTAGAGTCATGGGAAGCGAATAGTTTGAAGAACTGAATGGTTATGAGCTTGAGGGAAAGCTAGCATGTTAAAATTCTTTAGTAAGAAGGTAAGATTTAGGGAGGAAAGAACAATTGTGAGACAAATTCATTGAAGAAGAAAAAAGAGTACCCTGGATGTCTGTAGATGAAAATTACTAAAAAAAATTATTAAATGGAGCAATTTGACTTTTGCTCAAATTGTTATGTAATATTTCAATTTCATTAGAACTAGTTTTTTTGAATGGTTGCTAGTGAGCCCAAAGTGTTTTACATGTTTATTTATTCATCTGTTTATCTATATTTGTCTAATGTCTGATCTGATGTCTGATTCATTCATTGACACTTTATTATTCTTGCATTTACTAAAACAGAAGAATTTAGTTAAAATCTAAGCTAAATGCAATTTTTTCTAGGAGAGCTTGGATATTTGGGGAAGGTAGAAATATATAAAGTGTCAAGAAGTGTGAGATAGAATCTGAATTTTCTTTTAAGTGATCAGTCCTCCTAAGGAAGCAATGAAACAGTACTGCATTCGTGGATCCATAGATGAGAGAGTTCTCTTAGTGAAGTGAATGAATGAATGCATAGTCCTATGTTCCCAATTCCCTATTATGCAGAAGTATTTATAATTGTTGAAAATTTATGGTTTTGTAGTGTAAGTGTGTGCAAGTCTCATGTCCCATTACTCAACTGTATGTTGCACAAGGGTATGAACCATTCCTAATCTGAAATTGTCATCTCAGTGATTAGAATTGTACTCTGTGGAGAGTAAATATATTAATTATATTATTATTGAGCATATGTTATTTAGCTTGGGTATTTAAATCTATTAGGGATAAATTACTGGTCCAAATTTATCACATGCTTTTGAAGTATAAACCCAAAAGTGTCTCAAAGTCATATCTGCAAACTTTCATTAAAGTCACTCAATTCTTCTTTCCTGAAGGAAATAAAAATCTGCCAAAATGTTCAGTCCTAAAACTTTAATAATACAAAAAGAAGGAAAGAGAAAGAAACAAAAAGAACAAATCTTTGAGGCTTCAGGGCTAAAGTTAGCTTCTTTTGACATGCAGAATTGTGGAACTATAGGTCATGAAGGGAACCCTAGAGATTATCAGATCTGATCCAGGCCCATGCCTTTAAGCAGGCAAGTGAATAAACTGTCCAAGACAAATAGCTGTCTAGTATCTTCTGGAAGATCTCCCCTCAGTATCCCATTCCTAATAGTTAAGAAACTGCCTTCCTCATGTTCAAATAAAATCTCTTGCTTAAAATAGTTTCCATTTTCTCCTCTTAAGGTTTCCACAGAACCATTCACCATCACAGTCATCTAAAACACTCTGTTGAATAGAATGAATTTTAAAATCAATCCATTCTTTTTTTTTACTCAGGACTGAACATTAGTCCTTTAAACTTTTCTTCATGTGAAACATCCTGACCACACTTTTTCTACATGCTCTAAAACTGTAGTTAAAAGTATTCCTACAAAAAAAAAATTGGCTGTGAAGATAATACTTGGAAAGAAAAATAGAGAGATGACATTGGTGAGGTTGCCCAATGAAAAGAAAGGAGGGTGACTTTAAAAAATATATATTTATTAATTGATTTTTAGTTTTCAATATTCATTTCCACAAGATTTTGAGTTCCAATTTTCTCCCCATCTCTCCACCTCCTCCACTCTGACATGGAATGCATTCTGATTACTTCTTACCCCAGTCTGACCTCCTTTTTTATCATCCTGCATCCTATCCCCTTCCCCTTTACTTTCTTGAAAGATAGATGTCTATACCCAATTGTCTGTATATCTTATTTCCAAGTTGAATGTAAGAACAATTTTTTAACATTTCTTTTTAAAGCTTGCAGCTCCAAATTCTCTCCCTTCTTCCCATCCCACCCACCCTCATTGAGAAGGCAAGCAATTCAATATGGGTCATACATGTGTAGTTATTCACAACCCTTCCATAAGAGCCTTGTTGTGACTAACCATATTTCCTTCCATCCTATCCCACCCCTCAATTATCCTATTTTCTCCTTTAACCCTGTCCCTTTTCAAAAAATGTTTGGTCTGACTACCGCCTTCCCCAATCTGTCCTGTCTTCTATAACACCCCTCTTATCTCCTTCCCCGCTACTTTCATGTAAGGTAAGATAATCAATTGAGTGTGTATGTTATTCCCTCCTTAAGCCAGATCCAATGAGAGTAAGGTTCACTCATTTCTTTTCACCTTCCCCCTCTTCCTCTCCATTGTAAAATCTTTTTTCTTGCCTCTTTTATATGAGATAATCTGCCATATTTTATCTCTCTTTTTCTCCTTCTCCCAATATATTCCTTTTTCACCCCTTAATTTTGTTTTTTGATATCATCACTTCATATTCCACTCACTTTGTGCCATCTAAGTATCTATCTATGTATCTATCTATTTCCTCCAACTATCCTTATACTGAGAAAGGTCTCATGAGTTACAAATATCATCCTTCCATGTAGGAATATAAGCAGTTCAACTTTAATATGTCACTTAGGATTTCTCTTTCCTGTTTACCTTTTCATGTTTCTCTTGATTCTTGTATTTGAAAGTCAGATTTTCTATCCATTCTAGTCTTTTCATGAAGAATGCTTGAAAGTCCTCTACTTCCTTGAATGACCATTCTTTCCCCTGAAGGACTGTATTCAGCTTTGTTGGGCAGATCATTATTGGTTTTAATCCTAGCTCCTATGACCTCTGGAATATCACATTCCATGGTCTTTGATCCCTTAATGTAGAAGCTCCTAGATCCTGTGTCATCCTGATTGTATTTCCACAATACTTGAATTGTTTCTTTCTAGTTGCTTACAATACTTTCTCCTTTAACTGGGAACTCTGGAATTTGGCTACAATATTCCTAGGAGTGTTCCTTTTAGGACTCTTTCCAGAGATGATCACTGGGTTTTTTCCTTTTCTATTTTAAGCTCTGCTTCTAGAATATCAGGGCAGTTTTCCTTGATAACTGTTTTTGAAAGATGTTGTCCTAGGTTCTTTTGTTTTTATCATGCCTTTCAGGTAGTTCAATAATTTTAAAATTATCTCTCCTGGAGCAATTTGGAACTATTCTCAAAGGGCTGTAGAATTGTGCATATCCTTTTACCCAATAATATCCCTTCTGGGGCTGTATCATAAAAAGATCATAAAAATGGGAAAAAGGCCCACAAATTCAAAAATATTTTTAGCAGCTCATTTTCGTGGTGGCCAAGAAATGAAAACTGAGGAATAGCTGAACAAGTTGTGGTATATGAATATAATGAAATACTATTGTGCTATAAGAAATGATGAACAGGGGAACTTCACAAAAGCCTGAAAAGACTTACATGAACTGAGGCTGAGTGAAGTGAGCAGAGTCAGGAGAATATTATGCACGGTAACAGTTACAATGTGCACCCTTCACAGACCCTCATAGCAATGTAAGGACCTAAAACATTTCCAAAGAACTCATGATTCAAAATGTCATTCACATCCAGAGAAAAAACTATGGAGCTGGACCACAGAATGAAGTGACTCTTTTGTAATGTTTTCTTTTTCTCATGGCTTCGCCCATTCTTTTTAATTCTTCTATGCTGCATGACTAATGTGAAAATGTGTTTAATAGAAATGTGAGTGTAGAACCCTTGTAAGTTTGCATGTCATCGTGGGGATGGAGGTGGGAGATAGGGAGACAAAATTTGGAAATTATGTACGTGATTGTTGAAAATTGTAAGCAAATAAATCAATAAATTTGGGGAAATACCTCTCTTGGATCAATTTTCCAGGTCAGTTTTTCCCCAATGACATATTTCATATTGTCTTCTATTTTTTTTTCATTCTTTTGGTTCTTTTTCATAATTTCTTGATTTCTCATAAAACCATTAGCTTCCATTTGTTCCATTCTAATTTAGAAGGGATTATTTTCATCAGTGTGCTTTTGGACCTCCTTTTCCATTTGACCAATCCTACTTTTTAAGGTATTCTCCTCCTTGGCTTTTTGAAATTCTTTGGCTGTTTGGATTAGTCTTTTTTAAGGGTTTATTTTTTTCAGTATTTGTGTGTGTCTCCTTTAGCAAGCTGTTGACTCATTTTACATGATTTTCCTGCATCACTCCCATTTCTCTTCCCAATTTATGCTCTACTTCTCTTACTTGATTTTCAAAATCCTTTTGGAGTTCTTTCATGACCTGAGACCAATTCATATTTTCTTGGAAGTTTTTCATGGAGGAGCATTGACTTTGTTGTCTTATCCTAGTTGTATGTTTTGATCTTCTTGTGACCAAAGTAAGATTCCATATTGTGAGTTTTCTTTTCTTTTCTTTTTTTTTTTTTTTACAATGTTTGCTCATCCTCCAAGTCAATTACTTGACCTTCTAACTCTTTGTCAGGTAGCACTCTGCTTCCAGTGGGGGTGGGGGTGACTGTACTGTCCAAGACATCAAGGGTTTTATATCAGCCACTTGCTCCGCCACCATCTATGGACTCAGAGTTCTAGAAGCAGTCTCTGCTGATGCCATTGTCACCACTACCCACACCACCCCACGGTTGGGGCTGGACCTACAATCCTTTTTCACCCAGGGCCCACAGAGATTTCTCACCGACCTTTTTTTGAGTTTGTGGGTTGAGAAGTTCTGAAACTTCCAAAGCTGCCAATGATTCAGTCCCCTGATGCCTACTCAGGCAATCTGTTCCAGTGGGGCCCAGGACAGACTGTGCATCTCCTCCCTGCCCAGTGTGATAGACCCTTCCTGTCAACTTTGCGGGTTGTCTTAGGCTAAAGATTTGTTTCACTCTGTCAGTTTTTGGATTCCGTAGCTCTAGAATTTGTTTAGAGTAGTTTTTATAGGTATTTGGAGGACTTTGAGGGAGAGCTCAAGGAAATACCTGTTGTTACTCCAACATCTTCAATAAGCAACAGGCGACTTTCTTAATGTAGTCTTGTATGTATTTGTAATTACGTGTAATGCATTTCCTCCATAACCATTCATTGACATAAACCATGCAAGTACTGATGTCCTCATTTTACACATGGAGAAATAGGATGAAAAAGACTAAACTAGCTGTCCATAGTCAGTCAAATAATAAAGTAAGATCTGAAACCACTTCACTCAATTGAAGGTCCTGCAATTCTGTTATATCATACTGCCTTATGGGGGAGGTAGGTTGTACAATGGATTAAAAAACTTGTCTGGATTTCAGGAAGAACTTGAATTTGAATCCATTCTTTGACCCTTACTATCTATGTCACTCTGGGAAAGTTATTTAACCTCTGTCTATCTCAGTTTTCTCAACTCTGAACTGGGGATAATAATTACTCCTTATGCCCAGGGTTGTTATGAGGATAAAGTGAGATAAAAATTTTAAAACATTTTGAAAAATGTAAAATAACTTGCAAATACTAACTATTATTATTATTATTGCTATAATAATATAGCTGCAAGATTTTAAAGTCTTTCATAATCATGATCTCATTCTTTCCTTACAATTAGATGCAGTGTGATAAACATAGGTCCAGCTTAGTACAAATAATCAGTCTCAGTAGTCATAAGTATTCTACATCATGATATTTAAATTTTTAATTTTGTAAAATACAATCACTGGTTCCAGATTAATGCAAATAGATAGTGTGAATTCACATCACTGTGAATGATTCATAGGAATCATTATTGGCAATAATACCCTAGCTGTATAGTTGAAAGACTTTTAGATCTGGAGAGAAAATCTGTGTTTGTGTCATAAATATGATACAGTTTCCTCCTTCACAAAATGGGGCTACTAATAACTGAATCATTTGCCTCATGATAGTTGTAAGAATCAAACAGTAGATTCTTGACAAACTTTAAAAGGACACATATATATTTTATATGAAACCTCCAGTGGCTTCTGTAACAAGCAAATCCCTTGACTGACACCGTATAATCTCAGTCTCATCTAATGTTCCAGGTGTATTCCATATTCACTACATGCATTCAAGGATTTAGTAAATTGAAATAACAGCTGTCCTTCACTCAGAACATTCTGTTGTCTTTTTATGCCTTTTCATATGTAATATTCCTGACATATACTTTCTCCTTATCTCTATCTCTAGAATCTTCAAAGCTCAACTCAACAGCCTTCTCCTACATGACTGCTTTCTATATTCTCCCATCTGCTTAGTTCCTCTCCATCTTTAAATTCCTTTACCTTTGTCTTTCCATATATATATATACATATGTGTGTATGTATATATATACATATATGTGTATGTATAGGCACATATATGTGTATATACATATATACATATAAGTATACACACATATATATGTATACATATCTAATTGATCTAATATGTCTAACACAATGCCTAACACATAGTAATAATTTAACATAAATATTGATTGATTGATTGATTGATTATGGTAGAAACCAGCTTACTGCAAGGATAACTTAATTGGTAAGTCATACAGGAAACTCTTATAATACAGAAAAGGATTAAATGGAAGGCAGATATTTCTGGTTCAATAGTGGCATATATTCTTTTTAATGAAAGACTGCGATTCATGCTGTCATGCTGTCAGCCAGATGTCTTTCACACTCATTTTTGAATACAAAATTCCATAATTTCATAGTAAATATCTTAAAGTTTATATTGGATTAGATTTGGACCTGCCTTGAAAATGATGCATTAAAAAATATTATCTGTGTCTTCCTAAGAAGAGTTCTTTCTCTCTCACAGAATGGGGAAAAAAGGCTTTATTTAAAAAAGAAAAAGGAAAAAAGGAAAACTATCCACATTCATGTATCAACTTTTTAAGGTATTTTTTCATCTGACTTTTCTTTCCTCCACACATTCAAAAAACAAATAGGAATAAAAATTTAAATAATACTAAGAATTATATCTCATTTCTGAGAGCTATTTTCTATAAATACATTACTCTCACTTATCTCTCTGGAACATATTTAGAATTGAACATTAATATATACCTTCCTTTACATAGTGTGACTAACTGAAATAACTTTGATTGTCTCTCTCCAGAGAAACTTCTCAGGAAGTCCATCCATTGCATAACAGTTGAGCCCAACCTTGCAGACTGAGATGAAATTTGTTGAGTCCTTGAAAGGGTGAACAGTTATGATAGCCCTGTAACCTTCAACTAGATTGAGGAAAGGATACAGTAATTCAAACCTAAAATCCTCTGGTCATTTGTAGATCTCAGGCAAAACATTTTTTAGAAAATCACTCCATTTCTCACTTAACTTTATACATGTAGGTGTAGAATAAAACAAACTGTTTAGAGCATGGAAAGTTATGGCTAAAAATAGAATGCCTAATATAATGTGGAAAAAAAAAGATAAGTTCTTTCATTTAGATGATTTTCCAAATCTGTGTACCAGAATGCAAAATAAACAAAGAAAAACTTTATCACTCCATGTTCCTAATCCACAATATCCAAAAGTTCCTCCTATTAACTCTACTATTTTTCTAATGATCACTTGATTAATTATCTACAATTGAAACATGGACAACTGGGAGAGATAAAGCCTTGTTTTACTTTGTATTTTCCAGAACACCTTGCAGTGTCTTACATATTTCATAATTTTCTTTTACAGATTTTGAAGTGGAAAAGAAAGTCAAAACAAATCATTGTTAAATTGATCAACTTTGTGTTATTTGGTGTAAAGGATGAGGCACTCTTTCTGGCAGTTAGTATTCACTTGATGAGTTCTTGTAGATTGATCATTTAGCACTGGGTTCAGACTATGTGGCCAGATGTATAACAATTCATTTCAATTAAAACAGTTTTTATTAAAGCTACTACTATGTTCCAGGTGCTACTTTAGATACTAATGATATGATGACAGAAATAAAAGAAACCTTCCCTTCAAGGAGCTGGTATTCTACTGGTTGATGGTGAGAGAGGGGTGTGGGAGTAATAGGTACATAGTATGCTTTGTTCTTCATTTTCAAAAAGGACCATGACATAAGGAAGATGGTGCCATGACTAGCAAAGAATTGGATTTGAGTGAGGGAAGACTGTGCACAATCACCAGCTTCACTTAATCCTCCGGAGCTCTTTGGTTCCAGTGGCCAGATATAGATCAGAACACCTGGAGATAGCCCAGTGGTATACAGTGAATCCAAGTATAAAAGCATACATGTAGGTAATACAGTCAATAAACATAGGAAACACTATCTATAAAATAGGATACTTACACACAATAACTGTATATGTATATGCATACACATATATGTGTGTGTGTGTCTGTATGCTGCGTCTAGTTTCTCCAGAGAAAATTTGCAAAGACTGTAAATGAGGGTTTAATTTATTGTTTTGCTAATGATTGAGTTATGAAAGTAATGGAGAAAATAATAATGCAGTTTAAGCTTAAATATGTATTATGCACAAATTTTTTTGAAGAGCTCATTTTTAAACATTTGCCAGTAAACATATGAGGAACTATAAAATATGCCAGACAAACAAACAAAAAGGAAACAGGGGTGTTACAGTAATAAGATGGTTATGTGAAATTTATGCAGGAGGTGATACTTGAACTCAGAATGAAAATAATAACAATAACAAATTTTTCAAATAAACATGGTGTAGTCCCACAAGGGTGAGGAACCTGCAGCCTCAAGGCCACATGAGGCCCTCTAGGTTCTCAAGTATGGCCTTTGACTGTGGATTTGGTCAAAGGACGTAGAGGGCCTCATGTGGCCTTGAGGCGTCAGGTTCCCCAGCCCTGGTGTAGAGAACAAAAAGAGATTATGATCTTTATAAGTCAAAGTTAGACTAACCAGAGCTAGAACACATTTTCAGGCATATTTACAGTTTAGAGTAACATAGGATCATTTTATTTTAAATTGGAAGAGGATTTTAGAAATCAGATTTTGGTGTCCATATATTATAGAGAGATAGCAGTAGAAATAAGCCTTGAAAAAATACAAGGGTTTCTATCCCCATAAGCCATTTTGACTGAAATCAATTTTATTTAACCTTTTCCTAGGCTTCCTATTTTTGAGAGCTTTTCAATCACACTTCAAGAAAATTGAGCTCCTTACAGGACTCTTGAATATATCTTTTTTCCCCTCTTGTTTCCTCTGTTCTCTACCTACATCTTAACACGCAGAACAAATGTTTCCATCCTCTCTGATTTAGCCATAATTATACGGCTGGTTAAACTAAAAACTTTTGACCACAAGCTGCCCAACAGAGAAAGCCTAAATGAGTAAGGCTGGTACTTCTATTCAGAGGAAAAGTGCTTCTCCTTTCCTCCCTTCTTCCCACTATGAGAATACTTAATAAGTCTTTTCATTCCCTTGCCCCCTTGCCACCCTAGCTTGTAGAAGAAAATGGACTAAGTGTATTTTAATTGAATGTGACCATAGCATGGGATTTGTTAGACTTCTGTTTAATTTGCACCTTTTTATGTTTTACAAGACAAGACTAAGCATGGATAGATCAAAGTTAACTGTATTTTATGGAGAATCGGTAAAAAACATTTCCTAGCACTTCTGAAAAATCTAATGATTGGCTACCATGTCATTTATATGGGCATTTTTTTGCCATTCTCAGGAAATTAATTTTTAAGAATGTATGTCTAGGAAGGAGTAGAAGAAGAAGAAGAATAGAGGTCAAAGTTGGAAAAGACAAAGATATACTCAGCAGTTGAACAAGGGACTTGGACTTCTTGCAGCTTATCTGGAAAAATCTCAAAAGTAGAAAGCATATGGAGAGGTTGATGAAAGTAAAATATGTATTTTCACTTAGTTAATTTTATTTCAGTATCAGTTGATAATAATTTAAAACTAATGTTTTCTGTATGATACGGATTAACTGTTACTTTCACAAATGTTTTCTCAAGACTTACACATATGTAACATGTAAAGGGAAGCTAACAGAATGGTGTGAATATGTTTTGAAACAGTGAACAGCTTTATGTTGAATTCTAATCTTGGGTCCAAGCTGGATATTGACTAAACTCATCTTCCTAGTTAAGAGCAAGAGTTGGTATTTTCCTGCATTGTTTCCTAGGATACCAAGCAATTGCTACTTTTAGCCATCATTCTAATTGCTTTGTGTATATGTTATCAGAACACCTGGGAGATAAGTAGAAAAAAAATCTGATGGCTGCTTAAAGAGAAATCATAAGGACAATTAAAATGATATTTAGACGTTTCAAGTTTTCTTTAAATGTCTGTAAAATTTTTGTCATAATTCAAAAGCTCACTTCTCAAATATTATGCCTGAAATCATCTTAAACACTTCTAATTTTTTCTGTGTTGATTCTAGTTTCTTTCTTAATCTTGTCATGAAAAGCACAGAACCAGAATTGAGATGGCTAAGGTGTTGATAGTTATGATGATACCCTTTACCATAAAAGATCTTTCTACATTTCATCACCACCTACACTCCCACATTAGATTCCTTTCTAAAGGTCTTTTCATATGCAAACTAACATTGCACATATCTCTGGATATGTCATCTTCCCTATTAGATATTATGCTCTATGCTTCTGTGTAGTGTATTCTCCTAGCTGATCTCCTTTTCAGTTTCTCCTTATTTCATTCATCACTGATACAGTGGCTATATTCTTTATATTAATGTTCCTAATACACAGATCTGATCACATGCAGTTTCTTTGGCTTCTTAGTCTCTTGCCCATATGCCCACAATGAGGCTACTATGTACCTTCTCAGTCTCCTTCCACATGCGCTACATTTTTTGTCTAATCCAATTTGAGAGTCAGGGAGGGGGGAGAAAATCAATCTCCATACCACTTGGCTTTCATTAACACTTTCCAAGTTTCTTAAAATGAAAAGAAATAAATTTTAGAGTGTACCATGTCTATCACCATGAGAAATAATAATAATATCAATTTATATTGTAATATAGTAATATTTCTGTTACAAACTTGATAAATGTTTACCAGAACATAGGTAAAGTAGTGAGACCGCTGTTTTTATTTCTTAATGGTCAAAATATTAATTTTGAATATAATGTTTGAAAGTATATCAAGTTATATCTCAAGTTTGTTCCTTGCTTTGAATTTAATTGAGCATAAGATCAAGCATCTTAATGCAAATCTCTACCCTCCCTTTCAGTGTTCTACAAATAAATATCAGAGTTTCCATTAATCTTAATTCCATAATTCTCCCAAGCCGACAATTTTAGTTAATATTTAAGTTCAGTGATGGTTACTTCAGTGCAAGATGACAAATATAAATGAAACTATTTTTTTTAATAGCCACAATAAGATGATTCAGGATGATCAAGTCCCTTGTACATACAATTTCAAACTAATTTTTGAGAATGTTTTTATTATTCTGAAATAATATAGCTATTTACTAAATATTCCCTATAACCCCTTGATAAGCATCTCATAACTCCTGGGGGCACATATACCCCAGTGTATTTTTTATGTATTGTTAATGGACTGGAAAGATTTTCCCATCCATTAATAGGCCTATGTGACTGGTCACATGGAAGTCTGAGTTACATGAGTCCTAGTCACACGGAGCAGGAAGGGGTAGAGCCAGAAGGGTGGAGCAGAGCTGAAAGAAAGTGAGACAGAGCAGACAGAGCTAAGAAAGAGAGAGGAAGCAAGGTAGGACTCTATGATTGAGAGAGAAAGTGATTTTGCTTGAGGGAGTTGGTTTATGGGAAGGCCTGATAATGTTGATAGAACACTTGGTTATTGTGATGGATTTCTTTGTTATAATGATGGATTTGACTTTTTGGTGTTTGAATAAATATCTTTCTTTTGTTTGTGAGTAAGAGAGTTTATATTTTCCAACTATACCCTGGAAATATCCCTGCAAAACTAAAGCAACTGCTGTGTGTATTGCATTGGTGCTACACCCATGTCGGGAACCTCAAAATTAGGTGCATCTGGAAAGACTTCTTGTAGAAGGTAATATATAGGCTAAGACTCAACTGAAGTTAGGAATTCCATGAGGTAGAGATGAAGAGGATAGTGCAAATGGAATAATAAGTTCATGGAAAAACAAGTAGGTTAGTTTGGATAGAAGATAGGGTCTCTACCCATTGCAAATGAAACTTCATTTGATGCAGTGATACAAACTTCCAGAGTGCTATTTATCAGTTTGCCTATGTGTGAGATAGTGGAAAAGTCATATATCAAAATTCCTACTCTAACTGTAACACAGCATTTTTAGGGAAAATTTTCAGAAAAGTTAGCTTATAAAATCCCACAACCTTAGATGTACATTCAAGGAATCATCTAGTTTGTCCTTCTGATTCATAATAGGACAAAGCTTTCTATATTTTTTCACTTTTATTTATATTTTTGATCATGAAAAGTATATAATACTTTACCTGGAATAGATTCTTTTTTCTGTTAAACATCGGCAATTATTTGCACTGATCTATGTCTGATATGTGTAAAGGAAAGATTCATTATCTAGGATGAGGGAAAAATACTTCTATTTCTAAAAATATCTATCAGTTTTTAGTACTAGCCTAAGTTTCTAAACCTCTACAGAGTTACTGGTGTCATATCTAATATCTGACCAAACAGTGACACTTTTGGTTTATCAGAGATTCTGTAAAAATAGTTAAGTAGCTGAGAAAATAAACATTTACATGGAATAGACCAAGTGTCCTTTGTACTGATGCCTGAGGAGATTGAAAGATCATATTTTTTTTTCCTTCTCAATCAAGATGACAGTCAAAGAATGATGTCAGGTTGCCAGACTAAGAAGGAGGATGAGGAGGGCGACTACAATAAGCCAATTAAAAAGATTGTTGCTTCCCCTCAAGTCTTGCCTTCTGTTCTTTTTCTGTTGGTGGCCCCTAAACATAAGAACTATTCTTGACATTTGGTGCCAGATAGAAGCAAGATTTTTAGATATAATTTCATTGCTGCTGTATTTTGACACTAGATAGTATTGTTATTTAGTCTTCTCTTCCTCTTGACTCCTTTTTCCCATTTCTATTTTATAGCATAGTACTAGAATATCAGGGCAGTTTTCCATTATAATTTTGTGAAAGATGATGGTTAGACTCATTTTTTTATCATGGCTTTCAGGTAGTCCAATAATTTTCAAATGATGTCTCCTGGATTTATTTCCCAGGTCACTTGCTTTGCTACTGATCTATTTCCTATTGTCTTCTGTGTTTTCTTTTGTTTTGCTTTGTTTTATTGTTTCTTAATTTTTCATAAAGTCATTAGCATCTATTTGCTCTGTTCATATTTTGAAGTAATTATTTTCTTCACTGAACTTTTGGACCATCTTTTTCAATTGTCCACTGCTTCTTTTTAAAACATTCTTCTCCTCATTGGCTTTTTGGACTTCTTTTACCATTTAGTAGAGTCTGTTTTTAAAGAGTTATTTTCTTCAATATGTTTTTTTCCTTTACCAGGCTGTTGACTTGTTATTCATGATTTTCTTTCATCACTCTCATTTCTCTTTCCAATTTGTCGTCTGCCTCTCTTTCTGTATTTTCAAGATCATTTTTGATGGATTTTGCCCTTCCATGGCCTATAACCAATTCATATTTTTCTTCAAGGCTTTGGATGTAAGAGCTTTAACTTTGTTGTCATCTATGTGTTTTGATTCTTCTTGACACCAGAGTAACTTTTTTGGTAAAAATTCTCTATTGTTTACTCATTTCCCCAACCTATCACATGAGTCTTAATTCTTTGGGGCACACTATCTCAATCTTCAGGGGTTTTGTGCACCTGTTTTCAGACATACTTCTTGGAACCGGTAAGTTTTCAGTTCTTAAAAGGTGGTATGATCTAAGGAAAGTTGTTTACTCTTCTATTGGAATTGTTTTGGTCTATGAGTAAACACAAGCACTCACTTCTTGTCTGGAACTGTGAGGAGAATTCAAATTCGGCCCCCCCCCCCACCTCCACTGCTGCCCTAAGTTCTGCTCTGCTAGTGCTCCTTCTCCCCCTAGGATTAGAGGACTCCCACTCAGATCTCAATACAGGTAAAGCAACCAAGTGCTGCCCTAGTGCTAGGAAAAAGAATCCTGTAATCTCTTTATGATTAGTTGTTTGACTGTCTTACCATTTGTAAGCTGAGAGCTCTGGAAACAGCTGCTGCAGCTGCTGCTGCCAATTGAAGCACTCCCAAGGCTTGCTCCTGGTTTATTGTGGCTGGAGCTGTGTTGGCATGGTCAGTGTTGGATTTTGCTCCAGTTTCACCTAGGTATGACAGATCTTTTCTCCCAGACTTCTAAGTTGACTTTGGCATCTATGGGCTAAGAGGTTTGGAAACCACCCCTACTGTCAGTGTCCTTGAAACTTGCTCTAGATTTGCAGGGGCCCAGACTACACTGAAGTGACCTGTGCTACTCTCACGCTATTGCAATAGATCTTCCATGCCCGTATTCCAAGTTGTTTTCAGCTAGAAATTTGTTTTGCTCTGTTTTTCTGTAGGTTCTACTGCACTAGAATTTGTTTAGAGTCATGTTTTAAATATATTTCAAGGATTTTCAGGGAGATTTAAGGTGAGCTATTACCTTTACTCTGACATCTTGGCTCTGCCTCTTCTTTGACATGATTTTGACATAAAAGTTGACATTATAAGCAAATGAAAAGAACAATGGATAGTCTACCTGTAAGTTCTATGGGGAGGAGAAGAATTTATGAAGAAATAAGTGATAGAGAGCATTGCAAAATATAAACTAGATAATTTTCATTATATTAAATCAAAAGGTTTTTATATAAATAAAATAAATGCAGCCAAGATTATAAGGAAAGTAGAAAGCTGGGAAATAATCTTCACAGCAAGTTTCTCTGAGTCAGACCTCATTTCTCAAAAAAATATACATATATATACATATATATAAATATACATACATATATACATATACATGTATATAAAACAGAGAGAGAGAGAGAGAGAGAGAGAGAGAGAGAGAGAATTGAATCAAATTTACAAGAATGCAAGCTATTCCTCAATTGATAAATGTCAAATGATTTGAATAGGCAGGGTTTCAGATAAACAAATCAAAACTATCTATAAGCAGATGAAGAAATGCTCTAAATCACTTTTGATTAGATAAGTGCAAATTAAAACAACTCAGATGTACCACCTCATACCTATCAGATTGGCTAATATGTCAAAAAAGGAAAATGATAAATGTTAGAGAAGACTGGAAAAATTGAGACACTGATGCACTCTTGATGAAATTCTGAATTGATCCAATGGAGAACAATTTGGAACTATACCCAAAGGGCTATAAAACTCTGTATACTCTTTGATTCAACAATAATACTAATAGGTTTGTATTCCCAGGAGATCATAAAAAGTAGCAAAATGCCTACATGTGCAAAATATTTATAGCAGCCCTTTTTATGGTGGAAAAATATTGGAAATCGAGGGTTGGTCCATTAATTGAGGAATGGCTGAACAAGCTGCTATATATGAATGTAACAGAATAATATTGTGCAATAAAAATGATGAATAAGCAAATTTCAGAAAATCCTGGAATAACACACAAACTGATTCAAAGTAAACACTTGTACATACTGATGCAAATTGACATGAGCTGAACCAAGAAAATATTGTACACAGTATCATCAACTTTGTGTGATGTCAGCTGTCAGTTATGTAGCTCTCCTCAGCAATGAAGTGATTCAAGACAAGTACAAAGGCCTCAGGAAGGAAAATGCTATGCATATTCCAATAAAATTTAACAGACTTTGCATATTGAAGTGTTGGGATTGGAAGCTCAATTCCGTGTGGACAGTCTCAGGCGGGTAAAGGTGGGAGCTTCTAAATCTTAGAGCTCTCACGAGACCCTCCCAGGAAACGGCAGGGAATAGAGGTGAACCGAGCTATCTCGAGTAATTCCGCTTCTTCCCGTGAGAAACCTGATGGGAGAGAGATCTCCCCGCCCTCGAGATGGTCCCGGATCTGGGCACACTATTGTTATCTAACAGCACGGTATTGAGATGCAAACTGTGTGGCTGAAGGTTAAGTAGGATTGAAGAAGCCTGAAAGCTGTCTTAGCACGTAAGGAGCCAAGAGGACAGTAGGCTCCGCTTTCTTCTTTCCTCTCTCCCCTCCCCCTCTCTCCCCGCTTGTACTTCTACTTCCAATCCCTTAAGATCCTAGCCTCCTTAGGAAATCTCCCCCTCTTCCTCCTAAGGAAGACCCCCCTGCACTTGTAACTAGACCCTGAAATAAAGCTCAACCCTTGTTCGACTCTGGAACGTCCTTTCTCTCATATGTGCATCCGGCGTGGCCAGCCGAAGACCTCGGAGGTGAGGTAAGAAAGACTCAGGTAGCCCACACAGGCCTCTAGGCCTGACATTGAAGCATATTTTTTTTTCACTTACTGTATTCTTTCTCTTGTTTTCCCCCTTTTCATTTTTTTCTTCTGTCACAACTGTGGCTAATATGGAAATATGTTTACCTAATATCACATGTATAAACTAAATCAAACTGCCTACCATTTTCAGAAGAGGGAGCGGAGGGAGAAATTAGAACTCAAAATCTTTGTAAAAATAAATGCTAAAATTTTTCTTTACATGTAAGTAGGGAAGAATAAATACTACTATTTTAAAAAGAATTCTTGTTCAGCTTGTGTCCAGTTAATATTTTTCCTTTCAAGGTTTTGCTTATAACTGTTTTTATAATATTGTTTTCTAAGTTTGCATCTTGGTCTTCCTTGCCATTAGGGTAATTTTTTAATGGTCAAGTTCTTTCTTGTTGTTGTTTGTTTGGTTTTTCTTCCCATTTCTTTACTTATGTTAAAATTAGTCTCTGCTCACCTAGGAATGGGGAGGCGTTTCCAAAACTTCAGGCTGTTTTCAGTGCTTGTTCAGCATCTACAAGTTTTCAGTGTTTTCAAGATTGTATGATCTGGGAAGAGGTGTGGTCACTGTTCTGGCATGTGCTCTGGCCTTTACCTAAGAAGGGCCACCGATCCTTGGCAGCCACAAACACTTATGCTCCTCTTGGCCCTGGAATTGTCATCAGTTTTAAGGAGTTGTCTTCTTCAATATATTTTTGCTCTTTTAACAACCTGTCGACTCATTTTTTCATGATTTTCTTGCTTCACTCTCATTTCACTTTCCAATTTTTCCCTAACTTTCTTTATTTTCAAAATCCTTTTTGAAGGATTTTAGCTTTCCATGGCCAGTAACCAATTCTTATTTTTTTCTAGACTTTGTATGCAGAAGCTTTGCCTTTGTTGTCTTCTGACTGTGTGTTTTGATTCTCCTTAAAACTGTCACTGTCACTACTTGTCTGTAGCCACAGGAGTGTGTGCTTTTCTGTGTCTTGGAAATGCAACAAGGGTCCTTTGCTCCCTTGGGAACAACCAAAAATGTGCTTCTCTGGCCCGGAACTATAATACAGGACTGCTTGTAGGCAATAGCATTGTCAATCAGCTCCAGCTGTACCCAGTGCCAACAAAGAGTTGTTTGTAAACTTTTTCTCACCAGTTGATCAATACCCTTTTCATCTCTGGCCTGAGAGGCTTTGAAGATCTTTCTCTTTGTGCTGGTGCTGTCTCCAAGGCCTGGTACTGATGCTGTCTCCACATGTAGGGTCCCTGGTCAGGCCTCCAGGTGGCACAAATCTCTTTTACTGACCTCCCAAGTTTTTCTTACATCAAAATATTGTCACATGCTGTCTTGTCTTGCCTCTGATGCTCCAAAACTAGATTTGAGGAATTATTTTATGATGGGTTGAAAGGGAATGTGGAGAGAGTTCACCTGGATTTCTAGTCTAATCTGTCATCTTGACTCTGCTTTCAGTCTATGATATTTTAAAACCTAATTTGATGAATTTCTGTCTCCACTTCACTTTTTAGACAACTCCCCCTTTTCCTCCTCACAAAAAAAAGTCTTTCAGTCTTTAGAATTGTATTGGTAAGAATTTTTCTTGTATTAATTTATCTTGCAGTATTTAAATCTGTTTGGATTAATTAATCATCTACTATTTATTAGTCTCCTATTACATCCCAAGTTCTGAGTTAGATACTAGGGTTAAAGTGACAAAGTACATTAGTCCTTGCTCTCACTGAGCTTACATTCTTTCTGTGCTGAGAATGTATACACATAAAAGTATATGCTAAAATTATATGAAAATAAACTCAATATTTTGAGGGGGATTAAAAAAGCTGGGAAGAGACAAGATGGTGGAGTGAGAGCAATCACTTACCTAAGTTCTAAGACAAACTCCTTCAGATACCACAAAAAAGAGAATTTGAACAAATTTCAGCATGACAGAACCCAATAGGAGACAGAGTGTGGCAGATTTCCCAGCCCAGGACAGCCTGAAAGGTCAACAGGAAGGATCTGTTACATGGGGCTGGAGGAGCACATAGCACACAGTGAACAGGCTATACCAGTGCAGACCTTGCTATAGCAAAGCTGAGCAGGAATAACCTGGCTGTCTGAAGCAATACAGATTCTCAAACACATCAGCCCAGGATAGGAGTCCAGTGGAAGTAAGTGAGAGAGAAGTAGAAAAGAAGTAGAAAAAATAGAAGACAATGTGAAATATCTCATTGGAAAAAGAACTGACCTAGAAAATAGATCCAGGAGAGACAGTTTAAAACTTATAGGACTACCTGAAAGCCATGATCAAAAAAGAGTCTAAATATCATCTTTCATGAAATTATCAAGGGAAACTGTCCTGATATTATAGAACCAGAGGGTAAAATAAATATTGAAAGAATCCACTGATCACTTCCTGAAAGAGATCTGCAAAGAAAAACTTCTAGGAATATTGTAGTCAGATTCCAGATTTCCCATATCAAGGAGAAAATACTGCAAGCAGCCAGAAAGAAACAATTTGAAAGTTGTGGAAATACAATCAGGGCAACACAAGATCTAGCAGCTTCTACATTAAGGGACCAAAGGGTTTGGAATGGGATATTGCAAAAGTCAAAGGAATTAGGACTAAAACCAAGAATCACCTACCCAGCAAAACTGAGGATAATACTTTAAGAGATAGAATGGTCATTCAGTGAAATAGAGGACTTTCAAGCATTCAGGATAAAAAGACCAGACTTGAATAGAAAATTTGACTTTCAAACACAAGAATCAAGAGAAGCATAGAAAGGTAAACAGGAAAGAGAAATCCTAAGGGACTTTCTTGAGTTGAACTGTTTACATTCCTACATGGAAAGATAATATTTGTAACTCTTGAAACTATTCTCAGTATTTGGGTAGTATATGGACAGAGGGCATAGGATGAGTTGAATAGAAAGAGGTGATATAAAAAAATAAAATTAAGGGGTGAGCAAGGGATATATTGGAAAGTGAAAGGGAGAAATAGAATGGGGCAAATTATTTCTCATAAATGAGGCAAGGAAAAGTTTTTTCAATAGAGAAGAGTAAAAGGGAGGTTAGAGGGAAAAAGTGAAGCTTACTCTCATCACAATTGACTAAAGGAGGGAATAACATGCTCACTCAATTTGGTATGAAAATCTACACTACAGGAAACTAGGGGAGAAGGGAATAAGTGCATTAGTGCGATGATACAAGTGAGGGCAAGTGGGAGGAAGGAGTAATTAGAAGTAAACCCTTTAGGGGAGGGACAAGGTCTAAAGACAGAATAGAATAAATAGGACACAGGATAGGATGGACGGAAATATAATTAGTCTTTCAAAACATGACTATTATAGAAGTCTTTAGCAAAACTACACTTATATAATCTATATTGAATTACTTGCTTTCTTAGTGAGCATGGGTGGGGAGGGAGCAAGGGAGAGAAGCTGGAACTCAAAGTTTTAGGAATGAATGTTGAGAATTATTTTTGCATGCAAGTGGAAAATAGGAAATATAGAAAATGTGGTATAGAATTCTATTTTGCCCTATAGAAGAAGAGAGAAGATGGGGATAAGGGAAGGGAGAGGTGTGACAGAAGGGAGGGCAGATTGTGGAAAGGGATAATTAGAATGCACATTGTTTTGGGATGAGGTAGGGGAGAGTTGGGGAGAAAATTTGGAACTCAAAATCATGTTTAAATGAATGCTGAAAACTATAAATAAATTTTAAAAAAGAAAATTTCTCTAAATCACTATTGATCAGAGAGATGCAAATCAAAACATCTCTGAGGTACCACATCACACCTACCAGATTGGCTAACATGAAAAAACAGGAAGATGATAAATGTTGGAGAAGATATGGGAGAGTTGGAACACTAATTCATTAGTGGTGGAGCTGTGAGCTAATCCAACCATTCTGGAGAGTAATTTGGAGTTGTGCCCAAAGGACTACAAAAATGTCCATACTCTTTGACCCAGAAATATCACTTCTAGGACTGCATCCCACAGAGATCATAAAAGTGGTAAAGCATCCCACATGTACAAAAATCTTTATAGCATCTCTCCTTGTGGGGGCCAAGAAATGGAAATCAGGGGGATGCCCATCAGGTGGGGAATGGCTGAACAAGTTGTCATATATGAATGTATGTAATACTATTTTGCTATAGGAAATGATGAACAGGAAGGCCTCAGAGAGTCCTCAATGAATTTATATGAACTGATGGTGAGTGAAAGGAGTAGCACCAGGAGAACTTTGTACATAGCAAAAACCACAGTATGTAAGAAATTTTTCTACTAGACTTAGCCCTTCATAGCAATGCAAGGACTGAAAAAATACCCAATGGACTTTTGAGGCAAAATGTCATACACATCCAGAGAAAGAACTATGGAAATGGGTTGCAGAATGAAGCAGACTATTCTCTCTTGATAAAAAATGAAAGAAAGGAAATCAGTGGTGGAGTCAAGATGGCAGAGTAGAAAGACTGACTTGCTCTATCTCTTCCCCTGTAGCCCATAAAATACCTGTAAAAATGACTCTAAACAAATTCTGGAGCAGCACAAGCCACAAAACAACAGATTGAAAGAGATTTCCAGCCCAAGGTAGCCAGGACACTAACAAGAAAGGTCTATCACACCAGGCTTGGAGCAGAGTGCAGCCCAGCCTTCGTCATGCATCATGGCAGGGACAGAACTGGAGCAGGCTTCAGGGTGCAGAAACAGAGGTAACAGCTGTGGTTCCCTGATTTCTGAACCACAAATGCCAAAGACAGCTTCAAAGGTCAGTAAGATAGCACTTTCACCTGAGAGGGAAGGGGGCAGGGCCTGCCCCTAACCCTGGCCCCAGGACAGTGGCAGCCACTGTGGCAGCAGAGTCCATTTTTGGAGCCCTCCACCCAAAGACTCTGGGGGAATTGAGCAGTTGATCTGGGTCTCAGGTCTGAGTGGTGGTCGGTCGTGGGGTGAGGAGGAGCACTGGTGTGGTAGAGCTGGTGTAGGCTCTGGAGAGAGAACCCTATTCGCTGATCCTGGGCAGAAAAGCTTGTGGCCTAAGAAGGGAATAACATGCACACTCAATTTGGTATGAAAATCTGTCTTACACTACAGGATAGTAGGGGAGAAGAGAAAAAGTAGAATGTGGGGAATTGATAGAAGGGAGGGCAAATAGGAGGAGGGGATAATTAGAAGTAAACACTTTTGCAGAGGGAGAAGGTCAAAAGAGAGAATAGAATAAATGGGAGGCAAGATAGGATGGAGGCAAATATAGTTAGTCTTTCAAAACATGACTATTAAGAAAGTCTTTTGCATAACTACACATGTGTAGCCCATATTGACTTGCCTGCCTTCTCAGTGAGCATGAATGGGGAGGGAGGAAGGGAGAGAAGTTGGAACTCAAATTTTTAGGAAAGAATGTGGAGAATTATTTTTGCATGGAACTGGATAATAAGAAATGCAGGTAATAGGGTATGGTATAAAAGTCCATCTTGCCCTACAAGAAAAGAGAGAAGATGGGGATAAAGGTAGGAAGAGGTATGATAGAAAGGAGGATTGATTGGGGGTTGAGGTAATCAGAATGCAATGTGTCTTAGGGTGTGGGGAGGAGAGATATGGGGAGAAAATTTGGAACTCAAAATCTTTTGCAAGTGAATGTTGAAAACTAAAATTAAATAAATAAACTTTTTAAAAAAGAAAGAAAACAAATTTTAAAAAAAGATGATTCACAATGACTTTATATAGAAAGTCTTGCTTGAATTGAGTTTTGAAGGAATATATGGATTTTAAGCAACTGTGTTGAAGTTAAAAATGTTATACATGGGAACAGACTTTAAAAGACATGGAAATGGACGCTGGATTGCTGTGAGGGAAAGCAAGAAGATTGATTTGAATGGATTGTAGATTATAATAAAACTAGAAAGAGAGGTTAGAATTTTCTCTGAATACTTTCAAATATTCCTTTCAAATTCTGATCAAGCATAAATTACAAGATGGGTTCATTATTTTCTCATTCCCTGTCAATTCCCATTAAGCAACTAGTTCCTTTTTAATGGTGAAAATCAGATGCAGAAGGATAGTTTGAAGTTCCTTTCATTAATTCCTCTACCCCTTGAAGTACTCATATTCTATAAATTTGTAGTTTGCAAATAATTATTAGTTTGAAAAGTCAGAGCCATGATCCTAAGTTTTGACTGTAAATCTAATATGTTCTTTCCATCAAACCATGCTACCCACTTTGACAGAGTGCTGAAAAGTTCTTGGAAAACACATCTTAAAATATTGTAGAGCAAAGGGGGAAATTTTTTATTTGGTCTGACTAAGCACTAATACTCACAATGACCAAATATGTAGGAAATAAAGTATGTCAATAAAACTCTCATTTATATAAAAGCATACAGCAGATAGGTTGTTCAGTGGATAGAGTGCTAGGTCTAGAGTCATGAAGACATCTTCCTGACTTCAAATATGGCATCAGATACATAATAGCTGTGCTACCCTGGGCAAATCACATAATCCTGTTTGACTCAGTATCTTTATTTATAAAATGAGTTAGAGAAGAAAATGGGAAATCACTCCAATATCTTTGCCAAGAAAACTCAAAAATAGGATCATGAAGATATGGACATAAGAAAATTGACTGATAAAATAAAAACTAAGTCTTACCAAGGAGGAGAAGGGGGAAAAAAAAACTTCTCAATTTATCATTGCTAACTTCATCACCAATTGTTGAATTCCATAGTTGAATTAAAATTTTCCTGAGCAAAATATAGTTTAGATGAAATTATAGGATAATACGATACTATCCATTAGTTGAACTGAAAAAAAACCAACCTCTCATCTGTAATTAAATGTGATAATATAGATGGAGACTTATAGAGAATGATTTTTCCCACTTTTAATTACTCAGCATATTTATATATGTTATAGATTGTGCAGATGACTTTCACTCTCAGAGGTCCCCACCTCCACCTCTCTTAGGTATCAGATGTTTTTATGCTCTTTTAGCATGCTTGGTAATTGGAATTCTATTTCTTTCACCACTTGTAATACTCTCAACTTTTCAGTTCCTGAAACTCATCAACTCCAATGACCTTTTCTGCCATTCCACTTCAATTACCTGCAAGTGTAGAAACACAGTGGCTCATTTCACCATATATAAATGTTTTACTTTCAAGATCCCCAGATATAAAATTCCCTCCTGCTTATTCTTCTGCCTCTCTTTGGTCCCCATTCCTATTGATCTATCTCAAAGTGAGTACCAAAAAAGTTATTTTAGCATATCAAGACACCTTGTAGATAATTAATTCAGCATCCCCATTTTGTAGAAAAAAAAATGAAGTCAGAAGTAGTTAACAACTTGCCTATTGTCTCAGAGCTGGGTATTGGCAGAGCTGATGCTAGAACCCAGACTTTTTTTTCTTAATAACCAATATAACAGGGATTTTCCCAAACCATATTGCAGTCCTTTGAACCATCCTTACTCTCTCCATTCCTAGTTTTCTGTATTTTAAACTATACTCTACCACTTGGCTATTTCTTGTAACTCTTGTTTTTCTGGCATCCTTTGCTGTCTTTCATGCACCTTCTCCCTCAGGAGCCTTTCATTTTTCTTTATTGGAAGAGAGTGGAGAGTGATCAATGGTGTATTCCTCCTATATCCTCCATTTAAGGAAAGTGCCCAAGGCAATCATGTCATCATTTCCTTTCCTATACGGTAGTCATAATAGGGCTACCATCCTTTGGACCTTATAATGCTGCACTCACCCTTATATCAAATTACTTTTATACATTTTCTTACTCCATTAGATTATGAGTTCCTTGAGGGCAGGGACTTTGTCCTTTTTTTGTATCCTCAGTGCTAAGTACATTATCTGAAACACTGCAGAAATTTAATAGATGCATATTGACAATGTTGAATGACAGATTGAATATTTTCTGTATTAATCTTATCAGTTCCCATTCCTAGATCTGCTTTCTATGCAGGAAAGCATTACAAGATAAGCGAATTCATAAAGTTTCTCTGATTTTGTTAGACAAGAGAATTTCTTTTATGGGAAGTCCATCAATAAACACAGGTCTAAGATTTAATAATTAGATCTTTGAAAGTTGCCCGAAGAACAGAGAGATAAATGATTTGTCAAGGATCATACAGATAATGTGTCATAGGTAGGATTTCAATCCAGGTCTTTCTGAATCCAACTCTAGCACTATAGGCACTATGCCAGCCTCTTTAAAGGAAGGTTAATGTTTGTACCTTAGATTCACATGAATTAATCTTTTTGGGGAGTCAGTGTGTCATAGTGAGATGTCTTGGAATTTGAATATTTGATGCAATATTCCTCTCTCTACCTCAACAAACTCTCTTCATCTTCACCTTCATCCTGTAGTAAATAGTAATTGTTTCTCTTTGGCCAACAACCCTGAGAGTTTTCCCCTTCCACTTTGATTTTTTTTTAATTTTTATTACACAGAGCCATCCCTTGACTCACTTCTTAAGGAGACCTGTTCAATGAATGATTTTTACCTCACTCAAAGTGAGAACCTGAAAAGATGTTAGTGTAAAAGGGCCATGGTCTCCCATTGCATCCTGGGCCATCTCCATCCATCAATTGTCAGGCCACTGGATCCAGATTGCTCTAGAGGAGAAAGTAAGGCTAGTGACTTTGCACAGCTTTCCTTCACTCAAATCAAAGTCAACTGCAAGTCATGTCATCATCTCCCTGATGTCATGATTCTCTTGAAGAATGAAGAACAAATACAACTCGTTCTTCAAAGATAGGTGTGCACATATAGACAAATGCATATGCATGTATAAGTGTACAAATACTTACATATGTGCATGTATATACCTATACCTATATACATGCACAATACACACATACATGTATATATACACATGCACACACATATACATACACGTATATATGTATATTTACATATATGTGCATGTATGTGTATACACACATATGATTTCTGTTTTTCAATTCCCTCACCTCATCTTCTGGACTCATTATTTTATCTTCTTGATCTATATCTCTGCTTACATTTCTTCTGCTTAAAAGCATGCTTGAGTCTCTCCTATCCCAAAGTAGCACCTTTTGCATATCTCTGTTACTCCTTCTATTCAATGACATTCCTATCCATCATTATATGACCAAATGTGTCGAAAAGACTACTCTCACTTCTTCTCCTCTATCATAATTTACTCATTCCTCATTTTCCCCCACCAAAGACTGTCTATTCTTGTAGGGTCCTTGTTCATATATTGCTGAATTCTTCCCTTTTCCTTTAAGAGCTTTCCTTTTCTGGATATTTTTCTGCCTTCTATTCTCTAAATGCAGATATTCTCAAATCTTCTTTCATTGACTCTTTTTGTTCCATGTTCTCTCCTTTAAAATTATTGGAATTTCAATTATCTTATTTTTACTATCTCACAAATTCTAGCTTGATACATTTACATGAAGCCCAGACCTACCTTGACAACAATTTAATGAATTTTTTTTTGCATCTGCCATCAATTCAAACTCAACTTCCTCAAAATAGGACTTATTATTTTGTTCCTTAATTTTAGACTTCTTTCTGATTTCTACCACCAGTCACCAAGGCTTAAAATCTCTTATTAAAATTTGATTTTTCCTTTTATCTTTGGCCCATATCTAAACTTTTTTCCTCAAGTTTTATTGTCTCTCTCCCTATGCTACCTCAGATCACCATTACTTCTTATCTGGATTTCTCAAACACTCTTCTAAATTGCTATAAAACATCTATCCATTTCTAGGACTAACTCAGATGTTTCAGATTGCATGATTTTTTTCTGTTTTTTTTTTTTTTGTCCAGATGCTTTTTTATGGGAAGTAGTCTCTGCCTCTTCTTTAATAACCTAACACCCGGTTGATAGTCTCCACTTCTTTTTAATACTCTAACACCTGGTTGACATTTGTCCCATGGATTTCATCTCTTTTTGCACTATTATAATCAAATGCTTGTCATATTCTCCCTAGGTTATAATCTTCTTAAGGGTATGGTTGTCTAATTTATACTTGTACTTCCTTATGGAACTTAGCCAGCTTAACTCCATATAACATGCATTTAATAAACATTTCTAGTATTGAATTGAACATCGTTGTATGACTGACAGTGGGATAGAACTCATGCTGTCATTTCTAAGCTAATGAAACTTGAAATGCTCCCTCACTATACCTTTGGTATCTGCTGTCTGCATCAATACTCACCCTCTTCTCTCCCCTCAGTTCCCATAGTTATATCATTGAAAATAGGGATTGCCAAACTGTGTTATACAGAACCTATGTGTACCATGGGATGAAAATAGAAGCTTTAGGGAGGAAAAAAATAGCATTAGTAAACATGTTTTATTATAATGTGTCAGGTATGAACTTATACATTTTAAATGTATATCATTTTGGGGTATGCAGAGAATAATTTGGGGATTATGAAAATAGCGTTAATTTCCTATATTTTACTGTCAGATTTTCCCAAGACATCTCATATCTCTAGAAGTACTGGAGCAGGATTTATGGGTTTCATCAGTGCAACTCAAGCACTAAAATGTTCTATGACCAAATTAGTTTGGCCTTAAACTATGATTGGCAAGACTTCCTCTTTTCTCTATAGCTTATATTTTCTTTATATTATCATTTTCACCTAAAAATGCTTCCTTAAAAAGACTAACATATATTTTGCTTACAAAGTATAGCATGTTAGGAAAAAGATAAACTTCGGTTTGTATTTTTCTGGAGGTTTTGGTTTATCTCATACACATCTTGCAGTAGGTAAGATTTCAATGAGATTCTTAAGTTTATTTATTATACAATATATTTACTCATCACTCATCCACATTAACACCTTATGATTAGGTATCTTGACTTCTTTAACACAAGGTAAAGAATTGTCTATCTTGATGGAATGTCATAAATCATTTAATCATGAACACATGGATACATGAATGCTCTTCATTCACATTTGTAGCATTTGAATTGTAGCACTGAACTGTAGCATTTTTAAAGCCTTGAAAAAAATGACACAGATTCACTGTGTGTGCCCTAGTTGCTGGTTATTGTCAGATCCACTTAGGAACTATAATGCTTTGCACCATTACAAAACTACACCTACAGAAAACTGGGAAAGGAAGTAGAATCACCATTGGCAGAACATTCTGAAAACAAAAGATTTGTAGGAAAAAAAAATACTTCAAATTTGTTTGTGCAAAAGCACTAATCAATGAGGAAGTAAAACACCATATTCCCTCCATGCTAACCGTATTTGGTCATTCTGTCCTAACTTTTTGAGACCACCTCTCCAACATGCTTCATCTTCCTGCCTAGAAGCCACATATTCCCACCCTTTTCTCTCGGAAATTTATATTATATATATATATACATATATATATATATATATATATATATATATATATATATATATATATATATGTGTGTGTGTGTGTGTGTGTGTGTGTGTGTGTGTGTGTGTGTGATTGAAACTGGAAAAGACATTTATTGTCTTTTAAATCAACTGACCAAACATGCAACTCATTAAACCAAAATTCTCCCCAGCTTCCTACAATATATAGGTTGCACATATATTGTATCCTTTATTATACAGCAAGTTTCTTGAAGGCATGAATGATCTCTCTTTTGTAGTTATATGCTCTGTAATTCATACAGTACCTGGACCATGGTAATACATTAATTTTTTTTTTATTCTTTCATTCATTTATTCTTTATGATCACCTCAAGGCTATGGGCCAAAGTTACTATAGGAATATTGTGACTGACAGTTCCAGGAAATTTAACCAAAAAAGTACTCTTACATGGCAACTTGATAACTTCCCTCTTTGCCCAGTTGAAGTTGAGGCTCTGATGCTAAAATAGTAATTTATTCAGTTGGAAGAGTGTTGTCCTCCACATATAATTAGATTCAAGAACATGTAGAAGAGGAAATTTGAAAAGTAGAGGTAGGCAGGGCAGTGGGTAGAAAGCAGCAGTTAGAGTCAAGAAGACTTGAGTTCACATCCTACTCAAATATTACCTAGCTACATGAACTTAGGTAGTCATTTACCCACTTTCAATTTCAGTGTCCTTATTTGTAATGTGTACAACATCACCTATTTCATAGGGTTGTCATGAAGATTTAACATATTTATCATTATATAAATGATTATTAAGCATTACTATTATCACTATTGGAAGAATTGAATAATAAAACATTTGTTCAATGACAAATAAAAATACAAGCAGCGAGAAAATAGATAATATTATCTCAAATAAACTTAAAGTTAGACAGCTAGGTGACACAGTAGACAGAGTGACTGGCCTGAAGTCAGGAAGAAGCATCTTCTTGAGTTTAAATCAAGTCTCAGGCATTTACTAGTGATTTGATCCTGTGTAAGTATTTTAATCCTATTTGCCTCAGTTTCCTCATTTGCAAAATGAGCTGGAGAAATAAATGGCAACTCTCTCCAGTAACTTTGCAAACATATCCCTAAATGAGGTCATGAAGAGTTGGATACAACTGAAATGACTGAAGAACAAAAAATATAAAGTTAATTTGATTTTTAAAATTATATTTTTAAATTCTGGGTATACATAAAATAAGTAAAAGAAGCACAAAAAACAGTGCATTTAAGATTATCAGATCATCTAATAAAACAGTTTGGTGTCCTAGATCACACTCACATGCACGCACACACAAACACACACACACACATGCATACACATATGCATTCTCTGAAATGAAGATCTCTGAGAACTACCTAAGTCTAAAGTATAGGAGAGAAGTAAAAAAAGTTAGGAGGTCTTTGTTATAGAACAGGTCATGTCTTTGTATACTTACTATTAGAGTAATTTTACATTGTAATTTTGGGGTAATAGGATAGACTGTTTCTGTTATTATTCTACATGGAGGAATATAATTATTGGCTTCTATGTTGCACATTGCATAAGGTATTGTATTTGGAGTTAGGGGTATGTGAGTTTGAATTCTGCCTCAGACATTTAGCTCTGTAACCCTGGGCAAGTGATCTTAGTCTCCACTTCCACTAACTAATTTGCAAAATGGAGATTTATAAAATGGGGAATTGCCACATAACCCTCAGCATTGTTTAAAGGTTCAAATGAGACAATATATGTAAAAGGTGTTGTAGTTCTATATAAATTTGTTTCAGTCATTTCAGTTGTGCCTGACACTTTGTGACCATATCTTTCTTGGCAAAGATACTGGAGTGGTTGTCATTTCCTTCTTCAGCTCACTTTATAGATGAGGAACTAAGGCAAATAGGGTTAACCGCCTTACTACGGCAGTTAACCCTATTTGCCTTAGTTCCTCATCTATAAAGTTATACTGACTTACTACAGTTACACAGGGTTACATAGCTACACAGTGGCTGAGACCAGATTTGAATTTAGGAAAATAAGTACAGGAACAGAACTCTATTCACTGTGCCACCTTCATGCCCTAATACATACATACATACATACATATATATATATGCATACATACATACATACACACATGTATGCATATATATGAATATATATTTAAATATTGATTATTAGTTTTATCAGTGGAATTGTTGCATAGTAACGTGAGTAGAAAATGGAAAACTTACCTTCATCTCTGAAATCCTCTGGAGTCTATTTTTGGACAAAACAAATGGGATCCTGCAAAGTCTTTTGGGCACTTCCATACATATAAAGATTATGCTCTGAAGAAAATATATAATTTGGGAGAGGAAGGCTACGTTGGAACATACATTCCAAATCCAAATAAAATTATGTTGGAACAAGTTAGCCCTGGAGAACAGTTACTGGACAGAATAGTTTAGGAAGTTGATGTATCACCTAACCTGGAAAGTGGTAGATTTTTTCATTTGCAGTTTTAATTATCTTATTTTACCTGTTAAACTGCTTTTGAATTTTCATATTAATTTTTCTTTCGTAAATATTTCAATGTATATGTCATCTTACTGATGTAGATTCTCCCTCCAAAAGTTCAGTGTTACCTATCTATGTCTTCTTTTCCTGTGTGATTTGAATTTCAGCAGAAATTTTCCACAGTGATCTTCTAAATGTAATGGGAAACTTACTTATCTCTTGATATTGTACAAGTCCCAATGCAACCCATAGGTTCTCTTTTGTGGTCTAGGGGATGTGGATTTTTTCTTAGGGGAAAGGAACTTGCAAAAGAAAAAGAGGGAACAGATGCCACCATCTTGTCAGGTATGTTGGAAGTATCAGAAAGAAGGAATAGTACAAATAATTAGAGATTAAAATAGCAGTAGGAATAAGGAAGAGGCACAAATTATATATTCATTGACCGAGAGCTGGAACACACCTGAGAGGCCATCTGTTCTCTCCTTAAATTATGTAGAAAGAAACCAAGGCTCAGGTTATTAAATGATTTTCCCAGAGCCACACTGAAAATAAGCATTATAAATAGGTTTTAGACACAGTTTCTTTGATTTTAGATCCAATATTCCTTTCACTATATTGCGCCATCTCCTTTCCATAGGTTCCTTAGATTTCCTTCTAGGACGGTCTGCACCTCAAGAAAGCTGATTTTTCTAATCAGCTTTTTCTAAAATTTTCTAATTTTTCTAGAGTTGTTTTCCATTATGAGTCTTTTTGAATTGTCTTAGAGCAGGGGTGATGAACATGTGGGCTAGAGGACACATGCAGCCCTCTAGTTTCTTAGGTGTAGCCTTTTGACTAAGTCCAAGTATTTACAGAACAAATCCTTTCCTTAAGGGAATTTGTTCTGTGAAGTCTGGATTCAGTCACAGTTCCACACCTGAGGACCTAGAGGGCCACATATAAGCACGAGGTCATAAATTCTCTGCCCCTGGCTTACAGAATTATATTGCTGAGAAAAGTCAAGTCTATCGAAGCCGATCTTCCCACAATTTTACTGTTGCTCTGTACACTGTTCTGGTTCTAATCACTTCGCTCAGCATCGGTTCATGTAAGTTTTTCCATGTTTTGACCTTTCTTCTTCCAAAACATCACTCAGAAAGAAAATGAAGAGCTGCAATCACTTTCACTTTATGAAAGTTATAACACTAAGAAGCAAGGATAAGGAAAGAATGAGCCTAGAGAGAACTTGGTGTGAGCTACAAATCAACAAGAATATTTCGCATTTTCAGATGACAGCAGATGTGCATTGAAACAGATATGCTAATACTAGAATATTGACCTATTCTCAGCATTTGAACTAGAACAGACAATAAATGCTAGTTGCTAGCTGACTGACTAATCTGTCCCATCAAGAATATGTAACCCTGGTATATTATAAGTATGAAGAAATTACAATGACCTTTAAGGAAATGAAGTAAGAAAAATCAAGTGAGTCTAGTATCTAAAACAGAAATATATGTTAACTTGACACAATTTATAAGCGACTTAAGTAACTTTTTCTGATGTCAGTCATTTTTACTGACATTCACAATTATAGTAACAATAACTTCCAATATCCATACAATACTTTAATATTTACAAAGTACATTACGTGTATTTTCTTATTGAGTTGTCATGGAAATCTGGCAAACTGCTATAGGCTTTATTATTCCCATTTTATAAAAAAAGAAAAGAAGTTTAGAAATATAAATGACAAATACAGTTATTTAGCTCTGAAGAAAAGAAAGGAAGGAAGGAAGAGATGAGAGGAGGGAAGGAAGAAAGAAGAGAAGAAAGGAAGGAAGAAAGGAAGGAAGGAAGGAAGGAAGGAAGGAAGGAAGGAAGGAAGGAAGGAAGGAAGGAAGGAAGGAAGAAAGGAAGGAAGGAAAAAAGAAAAACTACAAGGAAGACATTGGCAACTACTGATCCAATTGTTTGACTCACTTCACAAATTTCCATTATATAACAAGATCTCTGACTGTGAAACTCATGTTTACCAACAATGCAGTAAATATGTTGAAGAAGGAGAACAGTGATGATCATTATAAAATTGCGAAAAAAAGGAAAATGCAGGGATGAATACGTATTCTACAAAATAAAAACATGATCCTTTAAGAGATTTAATTACTCTATATCATCACAATTTTAAATCTCATGACCCTTAACTTAAACATAGTTGGTATTGGAAATAATATTAACCCTGAATATTTTCATCTTCCAATATCTCTCATTCTGCCCATGTTTGTGTCAATTTCTGTGTATTTTCTTAAAAGTTTAAAGATTGTGTCAACAGACATATACACATCTGTTTCTATACAAATATGTTGCTCAAAAGAATTTTAAAAGTATCACAAACTAAAATATATACATATATGTTCACATGTTTATAGAAGTATATATCACATATATGTTGACATGAACTTAATTATATTCTAGCAGAATATTTTGCAGGTACATGGAATTGTGTCCTCTACCAATTTGAAAGTTTAAAAGTTATAGTTGTGAAGATGTATATTTTTGATAGCAAATGATACCTATATTTTTCCTTCATTGACTAAATCTCCTCTCACCAACACAGTCATTTATGGAAGCAAAGGAATGTGATTGATATGAGTGTTGTTAAATTCCAAGAATTCTATTATTCATGCCAAATCTTATAAATTCCTTAGGATAATTATTATTATCAGAAATAAGAATCTGGAATTCAACAGACTACAAGGAAGAAATAGATTCAATTCTGACAATAATATTTTTCTACAATAATCACTCATCCAAGCAACCTCTGAAAAGCCTGAATGTGTATAGGTATTTATTTTTGAAATGCAAAGAAGATACATATTCAGCTTTCGTTTCTTATTCAAGAAAATGAAAAATCAACTCTCTTAAGATTTATCCTTGTGTCCCTTCAATTTTCCAATTTGTGGCTTTCAGACAGGTACTTGTAAAATAACTCTACATTGTAGTCAGGAAATTGTATCTAACCCTGTGTTCCAAGATATTTATTGGATACTGGATCATAGATCTAAATCTAAAAAGATGTAGAAACCATTTCACACAACCCCATCATTTTACAGATGAGGAAAGTGAGAGAAAGAGAGGTTAACTGACTTTCCTAAGGTCACTCAGTTTGTAAGCATAAGAGGCAGGATTCACACCTAGATTCCTTGACTCCAAAGTCATTGTGTAAGATTTACTTGCTGGGATAATACTTTACTAGGATTGTCTGAATGATACTTTCCATGGATCAGGGAAGCCTCAAAACCAAAGCTACCTATGAACACCTTCTAACTTCTATTGGGTATTACTTGGCTACTCACTGCAGTTCAATAAGTGAAGTATGATTGAATCTATTAAAAACTAAAACAAAAACCAGGACACCAAAGAATGAGAGACAGACACAGAAAGACAGAGACAGTGAAAGACACAGAGAGACACACAGGCACACAGACATAGAGATATACAGAGACAGAAAGGCAGAGACACAGAGAGACCCAACCTAATTCCATTATCTCTTCCTCTCATCTCCTCATTGGAAAAAAATCCAATATATTATGTAAAAAGTCATATCAAGTAAAATAAACACACCTGTGACTGATATTCAATTGTGTCATTCCACACCTTGAGTTCTTCATCTCTCTGTCATCAGGTGAGTTGCTGGGATCATCACTGGTCAACTAACTTGACAACTAACAAAAAGCCATTAGATGGAGCAATTTAAGAGAACTGAAGAGTTTACATTTCTGAAGAAAGATGGTTGAATTTATTTTATCCTCACAGTTACGAACAATATTTGATTATAATTCATATTTGTTATGGGGAAAGACTGTAAGTTTGAATGTAGTTACCTAAAATTTTAGTATTAGTAATAGTAGTGGTGGTGGTGGTGGTGGTGGAGGTAGTAGTAGTAGTAGTAGTAGTAGTAGTAGTAGTAGTAGTAGTAGTAGTAGTAGTAGTAGTAACGTATGACCTTGACCAGATATAAGCTTTTCTCTTCCTAAAGAGAAAAATACAGAGATTAAAGTGTCACATATTAATTATTCAACAATTCTGCTTCTTTATTCCATGAAATACTACTACAAAGATGAATCACTGAAACTAAGAAGGAACAAAACATTGCAGCTATTGGTAAACAAAGTTCCAAATACATCTAAGTGAATTCATTAAAGAGGATGTACTAGTATAAATATATTATTCTTACTCCAGCATTAGCTAATTGAAATTAGCATTGTTAATATCCCTAATTATCTTGATTGGAATTCAATTAATATACAGCTAAGTTTAAGATTGTCTCCTTCCTGAGGTTTTATGATTTTATTAATAGGCAAATTTTATACTCAATAATGATGATTCAGTGTGTAATTTTTAGAACTTCTGAACATTTTAATGAAATATTCTGACTTAGTAAAGGCTATTTATAAAAGTACAGCTTTTAGTCAACCATATTTTTAACAAAAACAAAGATGGAAGGGATTGAAATAGAATTTATCTAAAATCTATTTTTTTTTACACTTATCATTTCCAGAATGATTTTAAAATATACACACATATATTTGTTTTACATATATACATAGATAGATACATACATATTAGAATTCAGTCTTCTGTCTAAATGATCATTCTTTTGCTGGACTCACATTATGTGATAATTCTGTTTCTGCAAGTAATATTAAACCTAATTCTAAATAGTAATCCCGCCCACACTCCAAGCCAAGATTAACAATTCTCTTAGTACCCAAACACAATATATAGCAATTAATGTCTTGGGAACGACATCTGGCAAATCCACAGAGACTCTCCAGAAATTCTAATCAGAGAACTGGCTCCTTCCTGACTGTTAATCTATTTGAGATATTAAATTGTTTCAGTCTTTTATGACACCTTCTACTCTAAAAGAGCTTTACCATTATATTTTATGAGCTATTCTTTAGAATATCACTGTTATGTAGATTAATACCATTAACCTCATTTTCTTGATTGATAAAATAAGATAGGACAAGGCTAAGTGACTTATTCAAGGGCATCCTTGAGGTTGATGGCCAAACTACATCAAATTATTTTTTGCTCCCAATTTCAAATTCACTCAAATATTTTGTCTTTATTAAAGTAACATTGGAAGAATTTACAGGGGCTGAAAATTAAACAGCCTCTTATGTTTTTATAATGTATGGGAACACTGATATCATATATATATATATGTACACACACGTTCATGTTCATACATATATATGTGTGTATGCATATACATATATATACACATATATACATATATACATATATATATATATATATATATATATATATATATATATATATATATACACATACAGTTAATTTGAGTCTCCTTTATTAGCCAAGACATATACATTTCCAAGGTATGGAGAAAAGAAAGAGCTTTTCTTCCCTCATTATCTATGCCTCTTTGAAATATCAGGAAAACCATTTTCCCTTCAAAATCATGGAGCATCCAGACTGGACTTTTTTTGTTTGTATGTGGTCAAGTCCCACAATTCTTTCTTACTTAATTTTCTGCCACTTTCTCATATAACAGGTGCTGACATTTTGAAGTTCAGATTTCGTAGCCCCAAAGTGATCAGTATTGAGAACGGATGCAAAAGAAGCACTGCCTGAGCAGTTTAACTTCACATTTACTGGTGTTTATTCCAATTTCTTATGTAAATTCAGCAGTGATTTAGTTTAATTAGCTGTTATGTCAGTCTTCAAATACATTGTCCCATATATTTGTTTTCTCAAGTTTTTGATAAAATATTTCTCACATTCTTGCACTGTCATCTATGGTGCTTCACAAATGATCTTTTGATCTCTTTTGGCCTTGTGTGGGACTTTCATGTATCTCTAATGCTAACTAAAGTAGGTTTTAGGCTCTCTGTTTTTCAGTGCTTAAAATTCTTGAGAAATCATTGTCTGAATCTGTATTTATAATTTCATTCTTAACTTTCCTATTTTCAAGTGTTGGCAGTGCATTAGTAATATGTCAGATTGAACTTTTGTTATTCCACCAAATAACCCATTTTAACATTTTGATAATTCAGCATAGATTTGCAACCTAATTTTCTGTTTGAAAAACATTATAAAAAATAATTATTGTGGATGTTAATACGATTTTCATCTTAACATCCTGGGAATCCAATTATTCGATCAAAGGACATGGTTATTCTTATAGCATTTATTAATTGCTGCCAAATTTGATCCTAAAGTATGATGAAATAAAAACTAATGATCAATACAACTAATTAAACTTGTTTTGTGATTATATACAAAATTCTATACGTAAAAACTTCATTAATTTTTCATTATTCTCTGTAAGTCTCCATGAATATTCTTTCCTTGTCCATCGAATGCTAATCACTTTGTGTCTTAAATGGTGATAGAATGAATTCTCTTCTTCTGCTAATGTTTTGCATGCTTCTTTTGTTCATAAAGTTGTTCCCATATTTCTTCACTTTACTTGTTGGTTTTGAATTATAATAATATTCAAGTACACTTATGTAAAACAATATTTTAACCATTTTAATGCATTACGATTTTCGCGATGAAAAAGGAACCTGGCTATGAAAACCTATGAATACTTAGTTCTTTTTATTAATATTGTTATTTTTAGGGCCAGTTTTTTTTTCAAAGTATATTCCAAACAATGGTATGATATGGACAAAAGGTAATAATGATGATGATGATGATACATTTTGCTAAATATTGAAAGATTGCTTTTCAAGTAATTTATAGTAAATCCACTCTATATATAATGAATATACTTGGGTTTTCACATCAATTATCTTTTTTTAAAAGTTGATTTTTTTCTTCATATTTTTGTAAATAAAAATTATGCATTTTTTATAGGTCCATGTAATCTTGAAACTTGCCAAATTCATTTTTGAGACATCATTTCTTGCTACATTATCATGCTATCTTCAAATACTATTTTGACTCTTTCATTATAATACCTCTATCACCTTTTCCCTCGTTTTCAATTTTAGTAGATAAAAATTTCAATAATTCTCCAAGTCAGAGTAAAATATGACTTTTTTATTTTACCTGTTTTTAATGAGAATCATTCCCATAGTTACCTATTATGTTATTTTGACTCTTGATTTAAAATGATCAATTATTATGTTGAGGAAAAGTTCATTTTCTACTTATTCACATTTTGTTCATAAATAAATGTTTTATATTACTCTCTTTTCTTTGTGTTGTACTATCCTGATAAATTTTCTGACATATAACTTACCTTGAAGACATGGTATAAGCCTGGTTTGGTTATGTTTAGTTATGTAAACATTTACACATAAGTCAGACACACATATGTTCATGCACATATATACACACATATACACATATGTTAATATGTACATAATATATTATTTAATAATTTTGCATCTATAATGATTAGAAGAAATGTATTATAATTTTAGAGTCATCTTTAGCTGATTTTAACATACATATATATATTTTCACAGTAGATATTAAAGAATATGTCACTATTCTATAAATTTATTATCTATATAAAATAGAGATTATTTCTTCTTGAAAATACTGTGGAATTTACCAATGAATGTA
This sequence comes from Notamacropus eugenii, assembly GCF_028372415.1. Taxonomy (NCBI): domain Eukaryota; kingdom Metazoa; phylum Chordata; class Mammalia; order Diprotodontia; family Macropodidae; genus Notamacropus; species Notamacropus eugenii. Next base: position 133,172,498 of record NC_092875.1, on the reverse strand, counting down.
TGGAGGCCAATATTTTTTTAAAGCTAGTAACTAGTTAATGGTTTGTTTTTATTATTCTAGGGATTGTTTGTTTAAATGAACAATTTCTGGTTTGAATAGTTTTGTAGTAATTAGTTTTACAGGGAATTATACATTTACTAGCATATTGTTGCATGTGTAGATTTTTAGCAAAGTTCCTGATTTATTTTTTTAAATAAATGTTAATTTATAATTTAGGTAATTTGTAAATTACCCTCTTATCAAGTTACTGATAGTTTTCTTTTAAACTTTCCTTGCTCTTAAGAAGAACAACTACACCAAAAGCTAAAACTTATTTCAAAAGTTTTTAAAAATCAATTATTTTTTGTTACATATTTCTGTTCATTTTGAAGATATCAGTTTTGCTCTTTGTCTCTCTATCCATTTTTATTTTGTCTTGAACTCTATTTTTTTGTTTTTGTTGTTCCTTTTCTAGTTCTTTGAGTTAAATCCTTGGTTGTGTACAGAGAATAAATTCCGAAGGCAAGTGGAAACTTGTGAATTATATTATTTACAAAATTTGAAAGAATAGAAACAGGCAATTTATTTTGACATGTTACATATATGTATATATACATATATATGCACATTTTTACATAGATGGGCATATACATATACATACACATACACATATCCAGATCCAGATCCATATACAAGCAGTTGGTTGGAAAATAGTGTCTCCTAGGAAGTTCTTTTCTAGTTGGTGTTTATAAAAATTCTGTCAGCATCATACTGAAGTATATTAATATATTCCACGTTTACATACTAATAGCAAAAACACTTGTTTTTTAAATTTATTTTAGTTCTCAACATTCACCTTTATAAGATTTTGAATTTCAAATTTTTCCTCCTCCCTCTCCACTGCCTTTCCAAGACACAACACAATCTGGTCTAGGCAATACATATACAGTCAATAAACATATTTTTACATTAATCATGTTGTGAAAGAATTAGAATGAAAGTTAAAAAAAACACAAGGAAAAGAAAACAAACTAAAAAAAGAAAATAGTAAGCTTTATTGTGTGTTGTGGCTCCATTGTTCTTTCTCTAGATGAAGACAGAACTTTCCATCATGAGTCTTTTGGGATTGTCTTAGATGATTGCATTGCTAAGAAGAACTAGTTCTATCAAAGCTGATTCTCACATAATGCTGCTGTCGCTGAGTATGCTGTTTTCCTGGTTCTGCTAACTTCGCTCAGCATGAGTTCATATAAGTCTTTCTAGGATTTTCTGAAATGCACCTGCTCATCATTTCTTCTAGGGCAACAGCATTCTCTTACATTCACATACTACACCTTGTTCAACCTTTCCTGAATTGATGTGTATGCCCTCAATTACAATTCTTTGCCACCACAAAGAGAGCTGAAGACTGATGACTTGCAGTGACAGGAAACTCAGTGTCTTCCAAAATAGCTAATTCTTAGAAAGTTATTTTTCTTTGTATTTAGCCAAAAAAAAAAAAACCCAAAACAAAAACCTCTTTCAATACAATGCCCACCTATTTTACTTAAATTCAGCCTGTTGAGTACAAGAAAAAAAAATCTTCTTTTAATTTTGAAAATACTTTATATATTTGAATTCATTTAGACAACAACCAAGCCTTCTCTTATTTAGGTTAACCATTCCTTGTTCTTTCCACATATCTTCACATGACATTTTCACTCTCTACACCATACTGGTAATTCTTAGAACATGCTCCAGGAACATACTTTAGCAAAGTCTTAGAATTGGAGCTAAATATGACCCTCCAGATCTGATCCAGATATGGGAAAGTACAATGGGACCACTGTAGCTCTTATTTTGGATACCAATCTTATATTGATATAGCTAAAATTTGTATTAACTTACTAGCTGCCATTATGTTTAGAATGTGATATTATAATCTAATAAAAATTCAAAGATTTTTCCTCCTTTCTCCTCATTAATGGTTGTCTAACCATCTCTCAACTTCTCTCTCCTACATTTCCATCTTAAATTTGAGCATTCAAAACTGTACTTTTAATCATTTCTTGGTACTGAGTTCAACTGATACGTTAATACATTTAAATTGCTAATTAAATTTCATCTCATTAGATTTAAAGTCCAGATGTGTAACTTATTGGAGATCTTTTGGATATCAATTCTGTAAAGTAGTGTATTACCTATTTTGCCTTTTCCCTTTCCTAACCTTCAATCCAATAAGAATTCTTATGACTTGCAAAACTGAAATTTTATGTTATAGACAATATCCATACTCATTTTGTAATATTTAATAGTAATTTAATAGTAGCTTTAATAAGTAACATTTTCCAAGTATTTATTGGTTACATACATTTTATTATTTTAGTCATGATTTTCACCTCTATTGTTCATCCATTCCTGTCATTGCTGAAAAAATTTGAATAACCCCTCTTTCAGCTTCTTCCTTTCCCTCCCATTGTAATTCACCATGGACAGTCATTTTGATAGTTTTTAAAATCTAATTTAAATAACTACTGTCTAGAAGGGGGAAATCCCTCACAAAACAGTGTTACCATTTTATATTTCTTTACCTCTTTAAAATGATTTAGAATGAAAAATATGTTTCAATAAAATTCATTCACTATGTAGTATCTCAAAACACTCACTATCATGGATCACTTTGTATTAGAAAGATCACAAATGCTATTAAAAAACAAGCATCTTGATTTGCCACTACCGCATTTACCCACTAACAATGTTAGTGAACAATCAGTAGCACTAAATTATCAGTTCTGTGGCACTTACCTCTTGAATTATCTAACATTACCTGATGTTGTTTGAAGAGAAAAGAGAAAAACTCAAACCATCTTATATAGATTTAAAAAAATTACATAGGACTTATGATGCCTACTCATTGAACTCTTGTAAACACTGGGGTCCCTTTCCCTCCACCTTCAACCAACAAAATGAATCACACACACACACATACATGCATACATACATACATACATATATTTACATATATAAGCAGTTTGGTTACTGCTTATAAACTGAGTACCATTCAACAGGCGAAAAGAAGTCTTCATAAAATGTGATTCCTTTTATTTTTCTGTAAGTAGAAATGTGTTACTGTTCACAAGAGGTTTTGAGCCTTCACCTAACATATGCAGTTTTACTTATAACAAACTAAATACCTATGAGTCTTAGGAGATGAAATTTTTTGGCATTAAGGCTATGCATTCTTATTTTTTAAAATAATTTAAAAGAATGTCCCTTTTGTGACTCTTCTTTTGGGCTACAATCTTTACCTTATTGTTGTCTTTGACAGAGCCCCTTAATATGATCTAATTCTTATTAAGGGGAATAAGAACTAGCTAGAATAGTTTATATTAAATGTTTACTATGTGCCTGGGATAAGTTAAGGATGCAAGAAAAAAATAAAAAGAAACCCTATCCTCATACAACTTATGTTCTCTTGGAAGAGTCAGTACATACACAAATTGGTGTAAACAAGGAAATCTTAGAGAGCAAACACTACCAGTTGGGAGGAAATTGAAAAGTTTTCTACAGATGATAAATTGAGTCTTGAAGGAGGCCTATGGAAAATTGGCATTTGAAGAATGGGAGATGGGAAGGTAGAACCTTCTATCTATATGGAATAGCAAATACAATGACAGAAATGTAAAATAGTTTGCTTTGCATTAATTAAGGCTATTCATTAAGAACTCCCTCTTCCATTTAAGAGCGCACTCTTTCCCTTTTGTCCTTTTCCACTCATGTAACTCAAATGCCTTCCCCTTCTATTTTTTCATTCTCCCAAACCAGATATTGAAATTGCTCATTATGTCAAAGCAAATCCTTCTATACACACAAGTGATCTGATTCCATTCTATATTCTCTAGAAAATTGTCCCCTCTCTCATTCTTACTCAGTCCCTAATATTGACTGTGTCTACTGACCATTTCTCTGATACCTACACACATACTCATGTCTTTTCCATCTTCAATAACCAAATCAAAACAAATCAAACAAAATCTCACTTTATTCATTCATCCTTGCCGAGTTTTGTCCTATATCTCTCTTTCTATGGTGGTTAATTTTTTAAGACAGCTGTCTACAGAGGATACATAAAATTCCTTTCTTGACTTTCTTTTCTTAACTCTTTTCAGTCTATTTTCCAAACTTGTCTTTCAACTGAAACTTCTCTCTAAAGTTACTAATGGTCTCAACTGAAAAATTTAGTAGACTTTTTTCAGTCTTCATCCTTCTTGACTTTTCTGCAGTCTGACAGTATTGCTCACCTTCTTTTCCTTGTTTTTTTTTTTCTTTCTAGATTTTTATGACACTGCTTTCTCCTGATTTACTCACTTCTTACCTCTCTGATCTCAGAACTACCTTTGCTGGTTCTTCAGTTGGTCAGCTAGGTGGTATAGTAGTTAGAACAGTGGGCCTGGAGTCAGAAAGAACTGATTTAAAATTAGGTCTCAGAAACTTTAGTAGTTACATGAACTTGACTTAGTCATATAAATTTATCTCAGTTTTCTCAACTGTAAAATGTGAACAATAATAGAACCTATATCATAGAATTGTAAGGGTCAAAGGAGATATTTGTAAAAGTGTTTAGTGCAGCCTCTGGCACATTATGTTTTTGTTCAGTCGTGTCTGACTTTTTGTGACCTGATGTGGGGTTTTCTTGGCACATATACTAGAGTGGCTTGCCATTTTCTTCTCTACTTCATTTTTATAGAAGAGAAAATGGAGACAAACAGAACTTGCCAAGAGTCATGTAGCTAGTGACTATCTGAGACTGGTTTTAAACTCATGACAATAGGTGTTCCTGATTCCAAGCCCAATGCTCCATCTACTGTGCCACATAGCTGCCTTGCATTTTTAAAGCATGTAAATGAAACTTTTATTGCCAATTCTTTGCTTCCTTTTCTGGGGAAAACAGCTTTCTATTCTCAGTCCAAGGAATCTAATGGTGGCAAAGGATTGATAAAACCAGAGGTCACACTCCTTGGGAGAGGGGGAAAGGGAGAATGAAAGGGCTGGATTTTTTCTTTTCACTTTTACAATCATAATGCTTATTTTTTATTTTTATTTCTTTATTTTAGTTTTCAATATTCACTTTCATAAATGAGCTCCAAATTTTCTTTTAATTTTTCACCTCCCTCCACCCTAAGACAGCATGTAATATGTAAAAATGAATTAGAACCAATGAGAAAAATCACAAAAAAGAAGAAACAATGAGAAAGGGAGAGAGAAAGAGGGAGGGAGGGAAGGAGAGAGATGGGGAGGGGGGAGGAGAGAGAGAGAAAGAGAAGAGAAAAAGAAAGCAAATAATATGCTTTGATCTGTGTTCAAACTCCATAGTTCTTTTTCTGGATGAATGTTTTGGAGTTTTGTTAGATCCTTGCATTGCCAAGAAGAGATAAGTCTATCAAATTAGTCACTGAACAATGTGGCTATTACTGTGTACAATGTTCTCATGATTTCCTTCACTCAGCATCAGTTCATATAAGTCTTTCCAGGTTTTTCTGAAGTCTACCTACTCTTCATTTTTTATAGTACAACAGTATTTCATTACATTGCTATACCACAATTTGTTCAGCCATTCCGCAACTGATGGGCATCTTCTCAGTTTTCAATTCTTGGCCATCACAAAAAGAGTTGCTTTAAATATTTTTGTTCATGTATGTCCTTTTCCCATTTTTATGATCTCTTTGGGATACAGCCCTAGAAGTCGTATTGTTGGTCCAAGGTACGCACATTTTATAGCCCTTTGGGCATAGTTTCAAATTGCTCTCCAGAATAATTGGATCAGTTCACCACCATCAATGCATTGGTGTTCCAATTTTCTCACATATTCTCCAATGCCTGAAAAAGTGAACACTATTTGAAAGGGGGATTTGCTTTCCAGATGACTTAATGTAAAGCCTGGGAGGTTATGCATCTTGCTGCCATCCCTGACCTTCATTTCCAGTCTTACATGGAGGCAGTCTGTGCGCTGTGGAAACCAGTAGTTTCCCTACAGAGTTCACCTTCTGTTAATTGCCCATGATTGTTCCAGGGACTTTCACTGTGCCTCACCTCTTCCCACTGCCAGGGACTTCTCATCCTGGGAAATCAAGATGGCTGGCAAATTATAGAAATTATATAAAAGTTTGCTCCCTTTCTCTTTCATCAGGTTCTTACCAAATAACCATGATTATCCTCTAGATCTCTATCCTTGGTCCTCTTTTATTCTCCCTCTATTTTATTTCAATTAAAGTACACATATCCAAAATAAAATTGTCTTCACCTCTTCTTTTCCTAAAAAACCCATTAGTTTGTAGGGCACCTCCATATTCCTCCATATTCCTAGTGATCCAAGCTTGAAATCTAAGAATCATACTTAATTTCTCATTCTCTTTCACCACCCTCCATATTCAATTCATTTTGAAGTTCTATTGATTTTTCTTTAATTATACCATTTTAGCCATTTAATAATGTACATAAATATATATGTATGTATATATGTGCATATATAATCATATGTATGTGTTTTTATCTATCTCTATCAATCTGTATTTTAGTTGAGTAAAACTAGAAAGGTTGAATCTATACAGTAAGCCATACTTTCTAAAATTTCCCAAGTAGATTGGAAATTCAGATTCCTGGTCAAATACAAAATATGGAGAACATGTTTGCTGGAGTCAGGGAAAGTTTTTAAGAAAAATGTGGTATTAATACCATACTTCAAACTAAGAGGAGGTAGACTAAATTAGGATAGAACTTCTAGATACAACAAAAATAAAAATATTTTTAAAATCTCCATAATTTCAGTAGAAAGTAAAAATCACAATGGCAGCTTGGTGGCACAGTGGATACAACATTGTATGTGTGCGTGTGTATGTATATATGATGCAGTCTATGTACATTTATTTCATTCATCCTCAGTTTACTCATCTATAAAATAAGGATAATAAAGCAGCTGTTTCATAGGGTTGTTGTGAGAATCAAATGAGATAAGAGACGTAGTGTCTTGTAAAATGTAAGTTGCTATGAGTCAGCTATTATTATGTTTTATCAAATTCTCACTTGTATAATGAGGAATCATAAAGAAAAGAAGTATAATTTTGTCAGTCTGCCATTTCATATTTAAAGTGTGCTGTATAGTATAGGTAAATACAAGTAATATACATGCTTTATAGATGATTTCCAAATTACCAAACAAACATAATAGTAATGTTAGCTCCCATTTACATGTCACCTCAAGGTACACAAATACTTTGCAGTATATGTTTTGATCCTTATAATGACCTTGCAAAGTAACTACTAGCCATATTATCACCATTTTAAAGCTTAAATTGAATGCTTTTAAAACTATTGACTAAAACATTCGAACCGAAGTCTTTTCTGACTTTAAGACTACGATGACACATTTTGAGTTCTTTAAAACTCCATATTGTAATGAAAAAAAAGAAAACTTGAGCACCATATTCAGTTCAATTGAGCATTCAAAATATTCCTATATTCTGAACTGTATTTGCATTATTTAGATTTAAGGGTTCTGAGACACCAAATTAGAAACATGTCAGGTCCTGCCCAAATGATTTAGATCCAAGCCTTTTTTCAGTCAATGAAAAACAAAGTTTATTAAAAATCTGCCATATTAGGGGAATGGAGTCAAGATGTCAGAGTGAGAGTGAGTACTCAACAGAACTCAAACACAGACTCCTTCAGATACCTATAAAAAGAGAATCTGAACAAATTTTAGAGTGGCAGAATCCACCAGAAGACAGAGTGTGGCAGATTTCCAGCCCAAGACTGCATGGAAGGTGAATGGGAAAGATTTGTTATAGGTATGGAAGAGCGCACAGTGTGCAGACTGTACCAGTGCAGAACCCTCCATAAAGCCCAGCAGGAACTACCTGGTGGTCTGAAGCAGTGAGGGTTCAGAAACAAAACAGTATGGGAGCCCAGTGGAACTGAGAGAGAAAGAGGCACAGAACCCAAAGTAAAAGCAACAACTGCTCGTGAGATTATCAATCCACAGATTAAATGTCTGTAAGTCACCTACTGAGCTTCCTGGAGTCAAGATGGCAGAGCGATCTGCAAATGCTATCCTCTTCCACTTGTTGACCTTGAAAAATCCAGAGAATATTTCCCCAAGAAAACTCCTGGAATATTGGTATCAGCTGAAGGGGTAAACAATCTCTTAGTCCATAAGGCTGGGAAAATCACAAAGGGGAGTCCTTCTTGCTGTGGCTGAAGTGGACCAGTGCAGGACCAGAGGTGTCCCAGACAGCTGCAAGTCAGCAAAGTGGGAGAAGGTCCTAAGCCCCAGATGAGTGGAGTCCATAAGCACCAACACCAGGACCCCAGACCATACTCAGCAAGGCCAGGGGGATCAGGAAGACACTATCACAGATGGGGTCCACCAAACTGTGAGCCTGCCTGAGCTCTAGCTGTGGCCAGATGGCCCCTCCCCTTCACTTCATGCAGTAATCTCCAGAGGGATTTTCATTTCTGGGGAAATGAATAATTTCTGGGGAAACTCAAAAAGATTTCACCTGGTCTCTGTTTTGGCACACCAGTCAGCTGAACACCAAGTAAGCTGCAGCATTTTAGCTTCAAACTGAAAGAACCAGAGTCCACAATACACAAAACCTCAAGTTCCAAGTACCAAGTACCATGGGACAGAGCCCCTGTGCTCCAGAAGCAGAGATACATTTTATAAAGCAGGAAAATGGAAATCAACATGAGCAGGAAGCAAACTAGAAAAGAAAAGACCCTAGAATCTTACTGTAGGGACAGGGACCAAAACACAAATACCAAAAAGGTCAGCATTGAGACTACTCCAATGGGAAATTTCAGAAGGAATAGAATTGGTCTCAAGGCCAAAGAGCATTCTTAGAAGAATCAAGAAGGATTTTAAAAGCCAAATTTTAAAAGTAGAAGAAAAACTAGCCAATGATTTTAAATTTCTGAAAAAAAATTCACTGAAGAGAACAGCTCCTTAAAAAGGAAATTGGATAAAAGAAAAAGAAAGCACAAAACATAACTGGGAAAACTGGACAAATGGACAAGGAAGTACAAAACTTAACTGGAAAAAAATAACTCCTTAAAAGGAACAATTGGACAAATGGAAAAAGAGATACAAAAGTTAACTGAAGAAAACAATCTATTAAAACTTAGAATTGGGCAAGTAGAAGCTAATGACTCTGAGAAATCAAGGATCAGTCAAACAGAATCAAAAGAATGAAAAAAAGAAGAAAATATAAAATATATCATTGTAAAAACAACTTACCTGGAAAATAGATCCAGGAGAGAAAATCTAAAATTTGTTGGTCTACTGTAAAGACATGATGAAAAAAAGAGCCTGGACAATATCTTCCAAGAAATCATCAATGAAAACTACCCAGAGATCCTAGATCCAGAGAGTAAAATAGCCATTGAAAGAATCCACCTATCACCTCCTTAAAGAGATTCCAAGTGAAAAATACGAAGGAATATTGTTGCCAAATTCCAGAACTATCAAGTGAAGGAGAAAATACTACAAGCAGCCAGAAAGAAACAATTCAAATATCAAGGAGCTACAGTCAGGATCACATAGGACCTTTCAGCTTCTACATTAAAAGATTGAAGTAATTGGAATATGATATTCTGTAAGGCAAAGGATCTGTGGCTACAATCAAGGATTAATTACCGAGCAAAGTTGAGCATAATATTTCAGACAAGGATGATCATGTTCATCCTTCATTGCTGAGGAAGACCATGTCATCAGAGAAATGATGACTTGCACTTGACTTTGTTTTGAGTGAAGGAGAGCTGTGCAGGTCACCAGCCTCACTGCTCCTCCAGAGCCATCTAAATCCAGTGGACCAGGATGTACTGGGAGACCTTGGGTCTTTTAGGCCAAGGTCTTTGCAGGTACTCACTTAGGGTGAGGCAACACCCATTCATTGGATAAGCCTGTTTAAGAAGTAGCAAGGGCATGGCCCCTTTAATGAAGTCAAGAAAAACAGACATCAGGCTGGGTGAGAAACAACAACAGTTACTAATGATAATTACTGTAAAGCTGAGGGGTCCAGGAGCCCTTGGCAGGGGCCCATTGGAATCCTAGTTTCAGAGTGTAGTAAGTTTAGGGTTTGGGGACAGGGCAGGGGACAGGATAGAAAAGAGAAGAGGAGAGGAGAGGAGAGGAGAGGAGAGGAGAGGAGAGGAGGCAGTAAAACTGAAGTCTGGACAACTTTTGGCCATCCAAATTTACCTTTCTTTGGAAAGGAGAAGAAAAGAGAGGGAGACTCAGACAGGAGAGGAGGAGCTGAGGTCCCCAGCTAGCATTCAGCCAGCTGCATCTACTCACAGGATTGTGTTCATTCTTCATTGATGAAGAAGACCATGCCATCAGAGAAATGATGACATGACTTGCACTTGACTTTGTTTTGAGTGAAGAAGTGCTGTGCAGGTCACCAGCCTCACTTCTCCTCCAGGGCCATTTGAATACAGTGACCTGATATTCCTCAGGATGACAGGCAAGGAGATGGACATTCAGTGAAAGAAGAGATTTCCAGCCCTTCCTGATGAAAAGGCCAGAACTCAATAGAAAATTCAGTCTTCAAACACAGCTCTCAAGAGAGGCATAAAAATGTAAATATGGGAGGGGGAAACTCATTATTCAATATGAAAAAATTGTTTACATCCCTATAAGGGAAGGTGATAATTGTTAACCTTGAGAATTGTATATTTGTTATGATTTTTAAAAGAGACATACATAGATAGAGGGAGTGGGTATAAATTAAATGATGTGATGATAAAAATGTGTTTTATGGATGCAAATGGATTGTAAAGGGAAGTGTGAAAAGGAGGAGGCAGAAAAAAATAAATTACGTAAAAGGAAGAGGCACAAAAATATAGTTCAGAAGAGGGAAAGAGAGGAGGGAGATGAGTATTGTTTGAGAGATACTCTCATCAGATTGGGCTCAAGGAGGGAACAACAAACACAGTTAAGTCTAGAAATCTAACTAGCTCTGTAGGCAGGAGGGGAAAGGGAAAAGAAATGGGAGGGGAGGTTAAAAGGGAGGGAAGAAGTAGTAAGGGAAAAAGGGAGTAAAAGGGATGGGGCTGAAAGAATGGAGGGAAGACTGAGCGAGGCAGTGGTCTAAAATCAAAACTTTATTGTGGAGGGGAAGGGTGAAGGGAGAACTAAAAGCATAAAGAGGGGGAAATACAATGGAGGGAAAGACAGTAATAATAACTGTCAATGTGAATGGGATGGATTCTCCCATGTAAAGGAGGTCGATAACAGAATGGATTAAAAACCATAATCTACCAATATGTTGGTTACAAGAAACACATTTGAAAAAGGAGGATACACAGAGGGTAAAAGTAACAGTTTGGGGCAGCATATATTATGCTTCAGCTGATATTAAAAAAGCAGGAGTAGCAATCCTAATCTCAGACAAAGCAAAAGCAAAAATAGATCTGATCAATGGAGATAAGGAAGGAAAATATAAAATGCTAAAAGGCACCATAGATGATGAAGAAATATCACTACTAAACATATATGCACCAAATAGTGTGGCATTCAGATTCTTAGAGGAGAAATTTAAGGGAGTTACAGGAAGAAATAGATAGCAAAACTATACTGGGCAGGACCCTGCTCCCTCCTCACCTAGGTGTACAAACTTTGTCATTAACCTTTGATTCTGTCTCTGGCATTTGTGGGTTGAGGAATCTGAGAACCACAGCTGCTACCTGGGATTCTGTGCCTTGAAACCTGCTCCAGTGCTGTCCTTGGTGCACCACACAGCCAAAGCTGAGCTGTGGGGGAACTCAACCCCCCCCCCCTCTCTGAACTTAATAAATCTAACCTCAAAATAAACAAGAAGGAAGTTAAGGAGGTGAGTAAAACTCTGGATGAGGTAGATATGATAGATCTCTGGAGAAAAGTGAATGGGGATAGAAAGGAATATACCATTTTCTCAGTGGTACATGGCATATCTTCAAAAATTGACCATGTACTAGGCATAAAAAATCCTCACAATCCAGTGCAGAAAGGCAGACATAGTCAACCCATTCTTCTCATGTCACAATGTAATAAAAATTACATGTAATAAAGCCCAAGGAAAGAGAGACCAAAACTTAATTGGAAGCTAAATTATCTAATTGTAAAGAATGATTCAGGAAGCTGGTGGAGTAGAAAGATGGACCTGATGTAGCTCTCCCCCCAAAGCCCATGAAATACCAATAAAAGTAATGCTAAACAAATTCTAGAGCAGCAGAAGTCACAAAACAATAGAGTGAGATTTTTAGCCCAAGGCAATCTGGAAGGAAGACAGGAAAGTTCTGTCACACCAGGTTCAGAGCAGAGAGCAGCCCATGGAGCACAGCCCAACCTTGGCTACACAGCACAGGAAGGACAAGACTGGAGTAGGCTTCAAGTCACTGAATCCCAGATAGTAGCTGTGGTTCCCAGATTCCTCAACCCACAAACACCAGAGATAGATTCAAAGGTCACTGAGAAAGTCCTTACACCTGAGTGAGAAGGGAGCAGGGTCCTGCCCTAGCTCCAGCCCTGGATGACAGCAGCATCCACTTTTAGAGTCCTCTGCCTAAAGACCCTGAGGGAACCCAGCAGCTCATCTGAATCCCACCAGGAGTGGAGTACCTGGGATGAAGAGAAGCACTGGCTGGTGAAGCTGGAGGCAGTGGTGGAGAGGGAACCCTACTCATAGATCCTGGGCAGAAAAGCTTGTAGTTGCTCCCAGACCAGAGTACAAGCCAGAAGAGGAGAAACCTCGTGTCTCTTGATTGTGCCACCTTGGAGGAATTGAGAATTTACAGCTCCCTAGAGTATACCCTCCACTAGACAAAAGACTCAAAAGTCAAGTAACTTGCTGAGAAAATACTCAAAAAAGGAAAAAATAAGACTACAGAAGGCTACATTCTTAGGGAACAGGTATTTTCATCCATCCTTTCAGATGGAAGAACAAAGCATACCATTAGAGGAAGACATCAAAGTCAAGACTTCTTCATCCAAAACCTTCAAAATAAATTTACAGTGGTCTCAGGCCATGGAAGAGCTCAAAAGAGATTTTGATAATCAAGTAAGAGAGGTGGAGGAAAAATTGGAAAGCGAAATGAGAGGGATGCAAGAAAATCATGAAAAGCGATTCAACAGCTTGCTAAAGGAGACCAAAAAATGCTGAAGAAAATAACACCTTTAAAAACAGACTAACCCAAGTGGCAAAAGAGGTTCAAAGAGCCAACAAGGAGAAAAATGCATTAAAGAGCAGAATTAGCCAAATGGAAAACGAAGTTCAAAAGCTATGTGGAGAAAATATTTTTTTAAAAATTAGAATGGAGCAGATGGAAGCTAATGACTTTAAGAGAAACCAAGAAATTACAAAACAAAACCAAAAGAATGAAAAAAATACAAGACAATGTGAAATATCTCATTGGAAAAATAGCTGACCTTGAAAATAGATCCAGGAGATACACAATTTAAAAATCATTGGTCTGCCTGAAAGCCATGATGAGAAAGAGAGCCTAGACAAAATCTTGTGGAATGAATGTGAAAACTAAAAATAAATAAATAAATTTTTAAAAAGTAGAAAAAAAAAGAAGTCCCATCTTTCTGAATGTGTTGCAGTCGTCCTTTAACCATACTGGAGAGACTACCAGCCATTCAAGGGGAACAGGTGTAAAAATTAATAAGGCTTTCCTGATTTCACAAAAAAAAAAAAAAAAAAAGAATGAGTCAGTTAAACAACAAATCACAAAAACAATCAACAACTTAATTTAAGAGAAGGACAATAATGAGAAAATCTGCCAAAACTGATGAGATACAGCAAAAACACTTCTTCAGGGAAGTTTTATATCATTGAATGCGTACATGAATAAAATAGAGAAAGAGGAGATCAATGAATTGGGCATGCGACTGAAAATCTAGAAAAAAATTGAAAATCTCCAAGTAAATAGCAAATTAGAAATACTGAAAATCAAAGGAGAGATTAAGAAAATTGAAATTAAGAAAACTATTGAACTAATAAATAAAACTAATTGGTTTTATTAAAAAACAATAAAATTGATAAACTTTTGGTTAATTTGATTATAAAAATAAAGAAAACAAAATTATCAATATCAAAAATGAAAAGGGTGAACTTACCTGCAAGAGGAAGAAATTAAAATAATAATTAGAAATTTCTTTCCCCAATGATATGCCCATAAATTTGACAATCTAAGTGAGATGGATGAACATTAAAACAAATATAAATTGCCCAGATTAACATAAGAGGAAACCAAATACTTAAATAATCTTATCTCAGAAAAAGAAATTGAATAAGCCATCCATGAACTCCCTAGGAAAAAAAATCTCCAGGGTCAGATCGATTTACAATTGAATTCTATCAAACATTTAAAGAACAGTTATTTCCAATACTATATAGATTATTTGGGAAATTGGTGGAGTCCTCCCATTTTTTTATCATACAAATTTGGTTCTGATACCTAAACCAGGAAGAGTTAAAACAGAGAAAGAAGATTATAGACCAATTTCTCTAATGAATGTAAATGTAAAAATTTTAAATAAGATATTAGCAAAATGAATACAGCAATTTATCACAATAATAATATATTGTGATCAGGTAAGATTTATACCAGCAATGCAGGGCTGGTTCAATATTAGAAAAACTATCAGCATTATTGATTAAATCAACAACAAATTTAACAGAAACTGTATAATTATCTCAATAGATACAGAAAAAGCTTGTGACAAAAATACAACATACATTCCTATTGAAAACACTGGAGAGCATAGGAATAAATGGAACTTTCCAGAAAATAAGAAGCAATGTCTACCTAAAACCATCAGCAAGCATTATTTGTAATGAGGATAAGCTGGATGCATTTCCAAACAAGAACAGGGGTGAAACAAGGATGTCCATTATCACCACTGTTATTCAATATGATACTAGAAATGTTAGCTTTAGCAATAAGATAAGTAAAAGAAATTGAAGTAATTATTACAGGCAAAGTAAAAAATAAGTTATCACTCTTTGCAGATATACTTAGAGAATCCCAGAGAATCAAGTAGAAAACTACTTGAAATAATGAGCAATTATGCCAAAGCAGCAGGTTACAAAACAAACCCACCTAAATCATCTGCATTTCTTTATATTATAACAAAGTTCAACAGCAAGAGATAGAAAGAGAAATCCCATTTAAAACTACGGTAGGCACTATGAAACATGTGGTAGTCTACCTGCCAAAACAAACCCAGGGACTATGCGAAGAGAAATGCAAAACACTTTTTGCACAAATAAAGCCAGATCTAAGTAAGTGGAAAAATATCAGGTGCTGTGAGCAAGAAAAAATAATGTAATAAAAATGACAATTCTACCTGAAACAATTTACTTATTCAGTGCCATACCAATCAAAATACCAGATAATTATTTTCCTGAGTTAGAAAAAAATATAAAAATTCATCTGGAAGAACAAAATATCCAGAATATCAAGGGAACTAATGAAAAGAAATGCTAGGGAAGGTGGCCTAGCCATACCACATCTTAAATTGTGTTATGAAGCAACAATCATCTAAATCACTTGGTAATGGCTAAGTAATATAGGGGTAGAACAGTGGAATAGGTTACTCAAGACACAGCAATCATTGAATATAGCAATCTACTGTTTGATAAATCCATGGACACCAGCTTCTGGGATAAAAACTCACTGTTTGACAAGAACTGCTAGTAAAACTGTATAGTAGTGTGATAGAAATTGGGCATAGACCAATGCCTGACACTGTACATAAGAATGAAGTCCAAATGGATACATAATCTAGGTAAGAAGACTGATACTATAAACAAATTTGTGGAGCAAGGAATAGTATATTTCTCAGTTTGTTGGAGAATGGAGAAATTTTTGACCAAATAAGAGAGAGAGAACATTGTGAACTGCAAAATGAATAATTTTGATTACATGAAATTGAGAAGTTTTTGCACACACACACACAAAAAAAAAAACCCAATGCAACCAAGATTAGGAGGGAAGCAGAAAACTTAGAAAACATTTTTGCAACTACTGTCTGTGAAAATGGCCTCATTTCTAAAATATATAGAGAACTGATTCAAATGCTCAAGAATACAAATCATTCTTGATAAATGGCCAAAAGTTATGAACAGGCAGTTCTCAGAGGAAGAAATTGTAGCTATCTATACTCATATGAAAAAATGCCTTAAATTAGTATTGGTTAGAGAGACACAAATCAAAATAACTCTGAGGTACCACTGCACACCTATCAAATTGGTTAACATGACAAAACAGGAAGATGATAAATGTTGGAAAAGATGTGGGAGAGTTGGAACACTAATTCATTGTTGGTGGAGCTGTGAGTTGATCCAACCATTCTGGAGAGTAATTTGGAACTATGCCCAAAGGGCTACAAAAATGTGCATAATCTTTGACCCAGCAATATTGTTTCTAGGACTGTATCCCAAAGAGATCACAAAAACTGGAAAGGTTCCCACTTGTACAAAAATATTTATAGCAGCTCACTTTATGGTGGCCAAGAACTGGAAATCAAGGTGATGCCCATCAAGTGGGGAATAACTGAATAAGTTGTGTGTAATGGAATACTACTGTGCTATTCAGAGAGTCTTGGAAGGGTTTACATGAACTGAAACTGAGTGACAGAAGCAGAACCAGGAGAGCTTTGTACACAGTAACAACTACAGTGTGTAAAGAATTCTTCTGATAGACATAAACCTTCTCAGCAATGCAAGGACCTAAAAATTCTCAATGGATCTTTGAGGCAAAATGCCTTCCACATCCTGAGAAAGAACTGTGGAATTGGATAATGAAATGAAGAAGACTATTTTCTCCTGTATTTTGTTTTGTTTTTGTTTTTCCCATAGTTCCTCCCATTCATTCTAGTTCTTCCATGCAACATGATTAAGGTGAAAATGCATTTAGTAGGAATGTATGTATAGAAGTGATATGAGATTTCTCCCTGTCTCAGGAAGGAAAGGGGGAAGGTGGGGTGAAGAAGGGGAGAGGGAGGAAGATGAAATCTAAGATCTATGGAAGTGATTGTGAAAAATTGAAATCTAAATTAATTTTAAAAATAATAAAAAATATGCTTTATTAGGTAGATTATTAAAGAATATGAACATCTGTGATACTTGTAGTGACAAATGATATCAATATAATATAGTTAAGTTTCAATGTGTGATTGTGGCTGATCAGAGAAATATGAGATCAGAATGCTCTACCACAGATCAAGCACAAGTAGTCCATGTGAACATTTAGGGCAGACTCTCTAAATTGGCATATCCTGTATTTCTTTTGAGCTTTCTCAATTTTCCTTTCCTCATGGAGCATAGTACCTCCTCTGATGTGGGCATACCTAGCCAGTGTTTCCCATGTCACACAATCAATTCCAAAGTTCTTGAGAGAGACCTTGAGAAGATCACATTGATTAGTGAGAAGGACATGATCCTAGAGAGATGGGCTGAATATTTCTGCAGTGTTCTCGACAGATCATCATCAGTAAATGCTGAGGCCATTCACGATTTACCTCAGGTTGAAGTCAACCTGTTCTTAGCTGAACTTCCCACTAATGAAGAGGTTTTGAGTGACATTAGGCTCCTTTCATGTGGAAAAGCACCTGGTGCTGATTCTATTCTAGCAGAGAATTACATGGCTCATACAAAAGGTGACTGAAATTTTCCAGGTTACATGGTAAGAGGAGGTCATCCCTCAGGAGTTCAAGGATGCCTCCATTGTCCATCTCTATAAAATTAAGGGAAATAGATTGCCCTGCAACAGTCACAGGGGGGGTCTCTCTCTCTTAGTCATTGTTGGCAAGATTCTTGCTAGAGTCCTCCTTAATAGGCTGATCCTTCGCATGGAATATGGTCATAAACCTGAGAGCCAGTGTGGCTTCAGAAAAGGTCAAGGAATAGTTGAAATGGTGTTTGCTGCCCAACAACTCCGGGACAAATGCCAGGAGCAGAACAGAGGTCTGTACACAATGTTTGTAGATGTGACCAAGGTTTTTGGCACTGTTAGTTGTGAGGGCTTATGGAAAATTCTGTCAAATTTGGTTGCACAGAGAAATTCATCAGTATTGTGCATCAATTTCATGATGGCATGTTTGCCTGGGTTCTGGATGGTGGAAAATGCTCTCCTGCCTTCCGAGTCACCAATGGAGTGAAACAGGGCTGTGTGCTTGCTCCCATGCATTTTAGCAAGATGTTTTCAGCCATGTTGTCAAATGCTTTCAATGAGGATGAACACAGCATCAAGATCAGCTACCACACTGATAGTAAATTCTTTTATTTGAAGAGGCTACAACCCAACACCAAAGTGGAGGGAGTGTTGATGCATAATTTTCTGTTTGCAGATGATTTTGCGATCAGTGCAGCCTCTGAAGCTGATGCAGCAAAGTATGAATCAATTCTCTGCTACCTGTGCTAATTTTGATCTTGCAATTAACACCAAGACTACACAGGTGCTCTGTCAGCCAACATTACACCATCCATACCTGGTAACATTTGTTACACAAATGGAGCAGTTTTTAATGCTGTGGATAAGTTCACTTACCTTGGTAATGTACTTTCCACGGATGTACACATTGACAAGGAGGTTGATGCACGCATTGCCAGAATCAGTTCAATGTTTGGGAAGCTCTGAAGAAGAGTTTGCAAAGAGAAGTGGTCTTAGACTGATTACCAAACTGAAGGTCAACACAGTCATTGTGCTGATCTCATTTTTGTATGCCTGTGAAACATGGACAGTCTACTAGTGCCATGACAAGAAACTGAATCGCTTCCATTTGAACTGTCTTAGGAAGATTGTGAGGATCACTTGGCAGGATAAAGTACCAGACAAGGAGGTTCTTTCTCGAACTAAACTAAACCAAACATTGATATTATGCTTCAGAGAGCACAACTCCGTTGGTCTAGCCATGTTGTTCAAAGGCAAAATGTATGTTTGCCAAAAATTCTATTTTATAGAGAACTTGCATAGGGAAGGAAATCACATGGAGTTCAGAAGAAGCAAGGACACTCTTAGGGTATGTCTCAAGAACTTTGGATTTGATTGTGTGACATGGGAGATAATGGCACAGGACAGCTCAGCATGTGATGCCCACATCAGAAAAGGTGCTGTGCTCTATGAACAAAGTAGAATTGAAACAACACAAAGAAAATGTAGGATGCACAGATTTGGAGTATCCACCCCAAATCATCACACCGAGTATCTGTACCCAATCTGTGGTAGAGCATTCTGAGATTGTATTGGTCTGATCAGCCACAGTTGGACACATTGAAACTTGACTTTATCATGGTGATGTCATTTTGGTTCTTCTCATGAATGAAGGACAACAACCAACCAATTGACACATTGGGCCAGATAGAACCTGAACCATTGTGATGAGGGCCAGATTGAATGTGAGTAGTTAAATATAATCTTGACTAAAAAAACAGGACTTTTAACAAACTGAAAGACACATCAGAGAACGAAAGAAAACTTACAAGGAAACAAAGGAAAAATGGACTGCTCTGAACACAATGTGTGGTATATATTATGTAGGCTTTCTTGAAATTGAAATTTATTGCTGTATATTTTGAACCTTGTCTTAAGTTCTATATTGCATGTGGCAATGTTTTATTTTCTCATTTTTTGTATTTAAATTTTAGTACTGAATGTCATAATTTGTTTTTTTTTCCTTTTTTACTGTGTATTTAATTTTTTGTATTTAAATTTAAAATAAACTATTAAAAAAGAAGAAAAAACAGAATGCCTCCAACAACAACAACAACACAACTCAAGAAAAATAAAGTAAAAAATGTATGCTTCAATATATATTCAGACACTATTTTCTCTGGAGACAGAAAATATTTTTCATTGTAAGTCCTTTGGAGATGTCTTGGATCATTTTATTGCTGAGAACAGCTAAGTCATTCATAGCTGGTCATCTTACAATAATGTTGTTACTTTTTATACTGTACATTTCTCTTTGTATCAGCTCATGTAAATCTGTCCAGGTTTTTCTGGAAGCATCCAGCTCATCAAATCTTATAGCACAACAGTATTCCATCACAATCACATATAACAGTTTGTTCAGCCATTCTCCCATTCCTGGAAACACCCTCAATTTCAAATTGTTTTCCCCCAGAAATGAACAGCTATAAATAATTTTATAGCTGTTGGATTCTTTTCCTTATTGTGTTTTTTATCTCTTTTGTGATACAGACCAAGTAGTGTTATTGCTAGATCAAAGGGTATGCATGATTTTATAGCCCTTTGGGCTTACTTCCAAATTGTTCTACAGAATGGTTGAATCAGTTCACAACTTCACCAACAATGCATTATATTCTCATTTTTCCCACATCCCCTCCAACACTTGCCATTTTCTTTTTCTGCCTTATTAGAAAAACTAATAGGTATTAGGTAGTATCTAAGAATTATTTTAATTTACATTTCTTCAAGAAATAGTGAGTTACAGGATTTTTTTTTATAGGGCTATAGACAGTTTTGATTACTTTTTCTGAAAATTGTTTACATCATTTATCAGTTGGAAAACGGATCTTATTTTTATAAATTTGACTCAGCTCTATATATTTAGAAAATGAAGCCTTTATCAAAGAAAATTACTGCAATTTATTTTTCACAATTACCATGATAACTGTAATTCCCTCCATCCTATCTCCCTATTTATTTTATTTCCTCTCTACTTTCACCCTGTCCTTCCTCAAATGTGTTTTGCTTTTGACTACCCATCTCCCCAATCTGTCCTCCTTCTATCACCCCTCCTCTTATTCTCTTCACCTCCTAATATCTTGTAGATTAAGACAGATTTCTATACCTGGTTGTGTGAATATTATTCCCTCTTTGATTCAATTTAAATGATAATAAAGCTCACTCAGTCCCCTTCACCTCTGCCATCTTTCCCTTCACTGTAAAAACTTTTTATTGCCTTTTTTATGCGAGATGATTGATGCCATTCTACTGTCCCCTTTCCCTTTTTCCTAGCACATACTTCTCTCACCCTTTAATTTTACTTTTTTTTTTTTTTGATATCACTCTTTGATATTCTACTCACACTGGCCCTCTATCTATATATTCCCTATCTGACCTAATAATGCAAAAGTTGCAAGTATCATCTTCCTATGTAGGAATATACACAGTTTAACCTCATTAAGTCCCTCATGATATCCATTTCCTGTTTACCTTTTTATGCTTCTCTCCATTCTTGTATTTGAAAATGAAATTTTCTATTCAGTTCTGGTTTTTTTTTTATCAAGAATCTTTGAAAGTCTCCTGTTTCACTGAATATCATTTTTTTTTTTCTCCTGAAGGATTGTACTCAGTTTTGCTCAGTAGGTGATCTTGGTTGTACTCCTAGTTCCTTTGTCCACTAGAATATTATATTCCAAGCCCTTTGGTCTTTTAAAGTAGAAACTGCTAAATCTTGTGTTATCCTAACTGTGGCTCCATGATACTTGAATTGTTTCTTTCTTGCTGCTTTCGATATTTTTTCTTTGATGTGGCAGTTCTGGAATTTGGCTATAATGGTACTGGGTGTTTTCATTTTGGGATCTCTTCCATGAGGTGATCAATAGATTTTTAAAATTTCTACTTTACCTTCTGGTTCTAGAATATCAGGGCACTTCTCTTTGCTTTCCAAGCTTCAGGGGTTTTGTGCAGTTGTTTTCAGACATACTTCTAGGGATCTGTAAGTTTTCAATTCTTCCCAGGTGTTATGTTCTAAAGAGAGGGGTTTACTACTCTCTTGGCCTGTGCTCTACTCTGTGAGTGACCACAAGCACTCTTTTCTGCCCTTCAACTGTGCGGAGTGTCCTTGCTCCCCTGTTGCTACAAGGTCTGGTGTACTAGTGCTCCTTTTCTCCATGGGACTTCCACCCAGGACTGTGATCTGGATCTTAGTATGGGTCAAGCAACAAATTCCTGCCTCAGTACTAGCAAAGACACCCCTATAATCTCCTGACCACTTGTTCAACTGCCTTACCATTTGAGGGCTGAAATCTCCAGAAGCAGCGCTGCCATTGTTAATTCAATGGCTCCCAAAGTCTGTTCCAGGTTTGCTAATACCTAGTCTGCACTGGTGTGGCTTCCTCTGGATCATATTCCTATCTCATTCTGGTGAAACAGACTTTTCTTGCCAATCTTCTAAGTTGTCTTGGGCTGGAAAAAGGTTTCACTCTGTCTTTTTATGGGTTCTTCTGCTCTAGAATTTATTAAAAGTGTTTATTTAAAGGTATTTGGACAGGTTTCAAGGAGTGCTCAGGTGAGTCCCTGCTTTACACTGCCATCCTCTTTCTAAAAGGAAAGTGAGTGAGTAACAGTTTCATGATTTTCCTTTTGCCTAGGGCAGGGATGGGGAACTTTCAGCCTTGAGGCCATATGTGGCCCTCTAGTTCCTCAAGTGCTTTCGTTTGACCAAACCCAAACTTCACAGAACAAATCTCTTAATAAAATGATTTGTTCTGTAAAACTTAAGAGTCAGTCAAAGGCCAAACCCAAGGACGTAGGAGGCCACATGTGGCCTCGAGGCCACAGGTTCCCCACCACTAGCATAGCATCTACTCTGTTAAGGAAAAGAGATAAAATGATAGGTGCTGAATGAGCTGAAACTCAGGTGCATCATATAAACTGTCCTCCCAATAATCAAATGCAGGTATATTTTATTCATGATGGGAGACTTATAAAGTCTTCACTTTTCCATAGCTTAAGAAAAAAATCTTGAATCACCCCTTATGCAAACGCATTAGAAAACCTATTTAATATTAAATCTAGATAATGCTTCAGATTTCAATAGACAATCTGTCGCATACAGATGTAGGCCAAAACATAAGGACATTTTGGTCAATGATGCAAAAGATTTTTAATTAAATCTTGGTACTCAAGTGCCTTGCCCTGGGACTTTTCTTACATTAGAATGGTCCTTGAACTTTCATTTCTAATATGCCATATAGCAAGGTTGTTAGTATGCATTTATAGTAAATGCAGAGTTTCCTCCAGCATTTTAATCTTCTAACTGGTCTTTCCTTTTATACAGCTGCTCACCAGCTGAATATTAATATCTTCCTTGGTTATGCAAAGGAACATAGTGAATTTTCTTTGTTAATGACTATTTAACAGGAGCTTAATATTCAGGCAAAGAATTCAGATTCCATGCCTACAATAACACTATGAGCTTGAATGACTTATTAGACAAAGTGCAATGATATTAGATACCTCTTTGAAATTCATTTGAGTAGAATGCTATAAATCTCTGTTATTAAATTTTAATATTATTTTTAATCAGTGTTAAAACTAAAAGGAGCTAGAAGACCAGATTTTTACATAATTCTATCCAGACCTAATTTTCAAGAAAAAGAAGTTTGGGGTAGTCTAAGTAGTCCCGGAAAAATATAGACTAATAAGTTTGATATGAATCACTGGTTCTAACAATGATTATCAATTTCTGGAACCTTAAGGAAAGAAGCTGGTGATTACTAGGAACACACATGGCTTCAGTAAGAATAAGTTTACTCATATTAACATGATTTATTTTTGATGGAGCTGTTAGACTTGTGGTCAAAGGAATGATGTTGACATGGTTCGTGTTGAGTTTAACAACATATTTGGCAAATATGTTATTATTCATATTATTTCTATTCCATACATTCATGTGGAAAATGTGTACTCTGGATGAGATGGTTCAATGAATTTATAGCTGTGCATAAATAAATATAAAAAGAGTCACAGTCAATCTGGAGGAACAATCTCTATTATTATACTGTTGTCTTTGATCAATCTTATTCACCATTTTTTTTTGTAAACAAATCAAGTGAAGGTATAGAAAACGAGCATATTTCGTAAGTTCCACAAAGCTCTGAGAATTGTAAATACTTTGGATGAGAGGTTGAAAGGTCAAAAAATTCTTAAGCACCAAGAATGATGGCCCCCAAATTAACAAAATGAAATCAGATTAATGTGGGTCTACATGTTAGTGTATATATTGTGAGTGAGGAAAACCTATCAGTAGCATTTCATATAAAAAATTGGGATTTTCATTGAGGATATGCTAAACATGAGCAAATAATGTAACAAAGCAAGCAATTCAATTACGTAAAAATGTATTAATGGGGGGAATAAGCATTTATTAAACAATTTTTATATACAGAGTGCTGGTCAAGAGGTTATAAAGATGAAACCTGATATAAACCCTGTCCTTAAAATGTGTGTCATCTAACTAATGTTAAAAAAAAAAATATGCAGTCTTAATATCTAGATAGTATGTAAATCAAGGGATTAAATAATTCCACCATTCTCTATAATGGTCAAATAATGAGGAAAGGCTAGATAAGTTTCTGAGTGCTACAGTTTTAAGGCAGGCACTGATAGACTTAAATAGGTCTAAAAGAGCGTAACTAAAGTCAATCTTTGGTGTAGAAATGAAAAGCCTGAAGAAGAAAGTTTGATGGGTTGCTGAGGATGATGGTAACACATTTTCATAGCAACCTTTTCTTCACTGAGCCCTGTGAAGCAAGAAATGCAAGTGTTATCAACATTTAGAAGAGCAGCATAATGAAGGACAGAGAGGGTAAGTAATTTAATATGAGGAAAATTTAAGATTAAGATCCAGTTGTTGCAGCTCGAAACTCTTTACCACTTCACCATAGTATTTCCCACATGATAACTAACATCTGAAGCCTTAGAAGCGTTATGCTAGGTCAAATGATAACTAAAGATTTTCTAATGCTCATGAGGACAAAACTAAGAGGAGCATATACAAAATAAAGCAGAGTAGATTTGGAGTTAATTCAAGGGACAATTTTGCAACAGTTTAGAGATGTCCAAAAACAGAATATGTGAATATGTTCCTTTTGAATATGTGAATCAACTTCCATCACTTGAAGTATTCAAACAGTTTGCATTCCAATCTCTCATGGACTATGCAAATAAATTCTTAGATTAGAGTCTTAAATAGAGTATATATCATGTACCTTTAATACTTTGATTACTTTAGTCTAAAAGAAAGAAGAAAATTTTATTTACTGACATTCATTGCATTATCATAATTTTTAAAATACAAATGAATCTCAGATTAACAAATAAATAGGATAATAGTATCCTGAATTTTAATTTGAAAGTAACCCAAGAGGCCATCTAGCCAAACTTCCTCACTTTATACATGAAGAAACTGAGGACCAGAACACTTAAATGATTATTCAATGCTATTCAGAAAATAAATGACAGAATCAGGAACCCCATCTAAGTCCTTTGTCTCCACATCAATAATTCTTTCCATATTGCTCAAGTTATCGAAGTTGTTGTCTTCTGAAACTCTATGAAGAGTTTGGAAATTATGGCAATCTCTAAAGAGTAGCTAGCTCTAAAAATTTCTACGTCTTGTTTGACCATAGGCATGAATGGACTAAGATACCAGAGAAAACAAAATTAGCTTCTTTCCCAACTGCTCATTCTATCTTTTAAACTTAAAATAAGAGTTTAAGAAAGTGGTTATGTAAAACCCTGTGACAAATTGCTGTTTAAGAAGTTATTGATATCTTTTGGCTGAATTAAAGTGCTAATATTTTCCCAGGGATTGCTGGATTTTAAGACTTTGTTAACACATTAACAATTCTTTATCTGTAGTCATTTCCTAGTCCCACATCTATGGAACCAAGTGGAAGGGCATATACAATCTTCTCCTTACCCCCTGGACCAATGAGGTACTTAGACATGATAATATAGAAATACCTAGGTCTTAAAAATCAAATAAGAATTTTTAAAATCACCAGCACTGTGCTAAGTGCTGGGGATACAAAAAGAGACGATAAAGTCCCTACCCTTATAATCTAACGGACGAGACAATATGCACACAAATATATACAAAACAAACTATATACAGGATAGATAAGAAATAACTAATAGAAAGAAGACACCAGTATTTAGAGGGGATGGAAAAGACTTTCAATAAAAGATGGGATTTTAGTTGTAAGCTAAAGAAAGCCAAGGAAGGCAGTAGGTGGAACAGAAGGGGAAGAGTGCTCTAAA
Source organism: Notamacropus eugenii (assembly GCF_028372415.1). Classification (NCBI taxonomy): domain Eukaryota; kingdom Metazoa; phylum Chordata; class Mammalia; order Diprotodontia; family Macropodidae; genus Notamacropus; species Notamacropus eugenii. The sequence goes on along the minus strand of NC_092875.1, from coordinate 133,146,482 downwards.
CATGAGTGATAGTCATAGAAAATATCCAAAGGAGAGAGGAGTTTCTTGTTCATGGAACATCAAGAAAAGCCAGTATTACTGGACCAAAGAGTACAAAGATGGGGTAGGAGGGGGCTAGGTTAAAAAAAAAGCTTTTTTTTGTTATTTTCTAAATTAATTTACTTATTATTAATTTTCAACTTTTACTTCCGTAAGCAATTATCCCCCCTTCCTCATCTCTCACTCCCCAAGACAGCCTGCTGTCTTGGCTTTACATATACATTCCCATTAAACATACGTTCACATTAGTCATGTTGTACAGAAAATTATAACGAATGTGAGAAACCATGGGAAAAGCAAAACAAAACACAATGAAACATAATAAAAAAGAAAATATTCTGATTCATTCTACATTCTGACTCCGTAATTCTTTCTCTGGATGTGGATGGCATTTTCCATCAGGAGTCCTTTGGAATTGTTTAGGTCCTTGCATTGCTGAGAAAGACTAAGTCTGTGAAAATTAGTCATCTCACACTGTGGCTGCTACTGTGTACAGTGTTCTCCTGGTTCTGCTCACTTCACTCAGCATCATTTCATATATGTCTTTCCAGGCTTTTCTGAAGTCCATCTGTTCATCATTTACTGTCCAGTTTCTGCCATACAGATAATTCCTGTGTATACAATTGAACCTTTTTATACTAGAACACAGCCATTTAAGACCAGTTCTAGGATAGTAATTCACTTGTTCATTTACATCAAAATCTTCATTTCAAATTTATGAGAACTTAAAATTTGATATTCTCCTCCATTGAAGGTGGGGGTTCTCATTAGATATTTCAAAAGGAAACTGACTCCAAAGTTTGCCTACATTGACTAAATGTCATTATTCTTTGCTGTGATATTTACAGCAAGGAGACTCTTGTCATTATTTTACCTTGTGTGCTCTTAATGGCACAGTAGGAGACTTCTACCTAATACAAATTCCTCAGCACAGCATGAAGACAGCATAAATAATTCATTAAATAATTTCCAGGATGGTTTTGTTCATTATAATAACACATTCAATTGATTACGTGGCACTTTCCACATGTGGACTTAAACCACTTTTATGAAATTGTCCCATTAATCCATGAAATAAATTAATAATCACCTACAAGATAGGGTAAGAACAAAGCAATATTACTCCTGTTATTACTCCACCTAAGAATAAAGTAAGTTAACCATTTGCTACTGTTTTATGAAGAACTTATCATTTCACGAAGTTAAATTTTTAAAAAATACTAAAGTCAAGCAATAAGGAAGGAGTGAAATTATGTATTTCATATCTAGGTATTATTTTAGTAAATATAAAAGTAGGAGAAAAGGATAACAGTAACAATTCTGCTCATACTTATGCAGTATAATTAAGGTTCATAAAATCTTAAACTTTCATAAATGAATTCAATTTTTTTGACATTCTGGACTAAACATCAAAATTAACAGAATTCAATTAAGTTCAATTCAACAAACATTGATACAGTCCTTGCCCTCCAGAAGGTTATATTATACTTGTTGGAAGGTTACCATCCCTACAACAAGGAATGGAGTTCAAAGTGATCCACTGAATGAAACAAATCAACAAAAGAGTCATTTAGGGTATTTTGATCATGCATTCCTTATTCCAATGAAATTTAGGTCAGATACACAAGTAGTACTCTATCAACAATTCTTATTTCTCATATTAGAGAACAGTATTCCAAGGTTTGGGGGCTATAATTATAATCAAATAGCCAATCTGTCCAGTATATGAGACTATTTATTTTTGCATGTGTGGGATGATATTCATTTTGAATCTTAAAGGTAAGAACTAGGAGCAATGAGTAGAGATTTCACAGAGGTAGGTTTAGGTCTAAAAATCTACCTAAATTTTTCAGTTGTCAAAAAGATGAATGGAATTATTGTCATTGGAAATACGTAGCATGTGGCTTGGTAATCTCTGTATAGGTATATTATAGAAGAGATTGGCAAAAAAAAATAGTCACAAATATCCCTTCCAAATATTAGAAGCTATGCTTCTATAATGCTATAGACTAGCAAATTAGAGAAATAAAATCCTGTTCAGCTTTCTGTTGTCAAGTCCACTTATATCTTTATTTGAATTAGAGTGTTTTATCTTAATTATGATGATTAACGACTTTCATGGAATTTGTTTTTCTTTGTTTGATTCAACATATATTGAAGACATTGTTTATGGAAGACCTAAGAAATCAAAAGTCTTTGACTTGTATCAATCATTCTATACACATATAAAAAGCAACATAACTATTATCCTCAAGAAACATGTTATAAAATAACATGGATAAAATCTGGACCAACTTAAATCAATATAACCAGGTAAAATGGGATAGAGATATTCCTGAAGAGCCACAATATTGTCACACAGAGATGGCATTCATTTAATGAAGGCAGGTACAAATGGGGAACAGCATAAATACCAACCCCCCTAAACTATTCCCAGCTCCCTCCACATGCTAGTGGCCCAGATATGCAGCAGGATACACATCCTGATTCGTTTCCCAAGTCATTTAGAGATCAAACTTTTAATATAGGATTTTAGAGAAAGAATGAATGTGTCATCAGTTGGAGACCAATTGTAAGCAGTGAGAGAAGGCAATTAACTACTGAAGTCAGGACACTTTCAGAATTTTCAAATGAGGAGTGAGGGGCAGGACCCCAGGAGACTTAACATTGTGTCACAGCAAGTAAATGGCTGATTATAAAGCTTGAGGTGGAAGTGGGAGCAATGCTTGGTGTCCAATTCAGTTGTCTTAGCTTTTATGCATTTGGGGGGCTCGGATTATACCAATCAGCTTAGTTTGCAATGGCTTGAGATAAAACAAAGGCAAAAAAAATTGTCTAGACCAAGGCCTATGAGATATTTACTGAGGGAGAAACTGCTGTCAGCTAGGGAATGTGACTCACAGAATCAAAGATTTCAGAATTAGAGCAGATGTAAGCATCAATCATCTAATACAATTTCTTTTTGAAAAGCAACCTCCTATCCCACAATATACCCAATATTTGGTTATCTAACATTTTCTTGAAGATTTCCAAAGAAAGGAACCCTAACTATTACCTAAAGCATCCAATTTCCCTTTTGAATAGCTGCTGAAATGAAACTTAATCCCTCCTCTCCATCTGTTGCTATTAGTTCTAGTCTCTGGGGAAGGGCAGAGCAAATTTAAGGTGTCTTTCTCATGACAACCCCTCATTCAGCAATATGGCATGTTCAACATCTTAGCTTCTCGTTCACAGGCTAAATTACCCTGTTCAGTTTCTTTTTTTTTTTTTTTTTTGTGAGAAATGTCTTTTCTCTCCAAATTTATTTGTTTTCGATTTTCATCAGTCACTTGCATAAGTCTTGGATTTTCTTCCCTTCTCTCCCCCCTGCCTCCCTGAGATGGCATGCAATCTTATATAGGCTCTACAAATACATTCTTATTAAACACATTTTCACATTAGTCATGTTGCATAGAAGAATCAAAACTAATTAGAGAAAGCATGAGTAAAATTAAACAAAACCAAACATAACAAAATAGAAAATAGCTTCATTCTGTGTTCCAACTCCATAGTTCTTTCTCTGGATGTGGATGGCATTTTGCATCATGAGTCCTTTGAAAATTTTTGTATTGCTGTGAGGGACTAAGTCTATCAAAAACAGTCCTCACACACTGTGGCTGTTACTGTGTATGATGTTCTGGTTCTGCTCCTTTAGCTCAGCATCAGTTCATTTAAGTCTATCCAGCTGTCTCTGAAGTCCAACTGTCTGTCATTTCTTCTTTTTTTTTTAATTAAATTTATTTATTTAACTTTTAACATTCATTTTCACAAAATTTGGGGTTACAAATTTTCTCCCCTTTTATCCCCTCCCCCCTCAAACACCAAGCATTCTAATTGCCCCTATGACCAATCTGCTCTCTCTTCTATCATCCCTCTCTGCCCTTGTCTCCGTCTTCTCTTTTGTTCTGTAGGGCCAGATAGCTTTCTATACCCCTTTACCTGTATTTCTTATTACCTAGTGGCAAGAACATTACTCGACAGTTGATCCTAACACTTTGAGTTCCAACTTCTTTACCTCCCTCCCTCTCCACCCCTTCCCTTTGGAAGGCAAGCAATTCAATATAGGCCAAATCTGTGTAGTTTGCAAATGACTTCCATAATAGTTGTGTTGTATAGGACTAACTATATTTCTCTCCATCCTATCCTGTCCCCCATTACTTCTATTCTCTTTTGATCCTATCCCTCCCCATGAGTGTCGACCTCGAATTGCACTCTCCTCCCCATGCCCTCCCTTCTATCATCCCCCCCACCCTGCTTGTCCCCTTATCCCCCACTTTCCTGTATTGTGAGATAGGTTTTCCTACCAAATTGAGTGTGCATTTTATTCTTTCCTTTAGTGGAATGTGATGAGAGTAGACTTCATGTTTTTCTCTCACCTCCCCTCTTTATCCCTCCACTAATGAGTCTTTTGCTTGCCTCTTTATGAGAGATAATTTGCCCCATTCAATTTCCCCCTTTCTCCTCCCAATATCTTTCTCTCTCACTGCTTGATTTCATTTTTTTTTAAGATATGATCCCATCCTCTTCAATTCACTCTGTGCACTCTGTCTCTATGTATGTGTGCGTGTGTGCATGTGTGTGTGTGTAATCCCACCCAGTACCCAGATACTGAAATGTTTCAAGAGTTGCAAATATTGTCTTTCCATGTAGGAATGTAAACAGTTCAGCTTTAGTAAGTCCCTGATGACTTCTCTTTGCTGTTCACCTTTTCATGGTTCTCTTCATTCTTGTGTTTGAAAGTCAAATTTTCTTTTCAGCTCTGGTCTTTTCGTCAAGAATACTTGAAAATCCTCTATTTCATTGAAAGACCAATTTTTTCCCTGAAGTATTATACTCATTTTTGCTGGGTAGGTGATTCTTGGTTTTAGTCCTAGTTCCTTTGACTTCTGGAATATCTTATTCCATGCCGTTCGATCCCTTAACATAGAGGCTGCTAGATCTTGTGTTATCCTGATTGTATTTCCACAATATTTGAATTGTTTCTTTCTAGCTGCTTGCAATATTTTCTCCTTGACCTGGGAACTCTGGAATTTGGCCACAATGTTCCTAGGAGCTTCTCTTTTTGGATCTCTTTCAGGCGGTGTTTTGTGGATTCCTTGAATGTTTATTTTGCCCTCTGGTTCCAGAATCTCAGGGCAGTTTTCCTTGATAATTTCATGAAAGATGATGTCTAGGCTCTTCTCTTGATCATGGCTTTCAGGTAGTCCCATAATTTTTAAATTGTCTCTCCTGGATCTATTTTCCAGGTCAGTTGTTTTTCCAATTAGATATTTCACGTTATCTTCCATTTTTCCATTCTTCTCTCTTTGTTTTGTGATTTCTTGGTTTTGCAGAAAGTCATTAGCCTCCATCTGTGCCATTCTAATTTTGAAAGAACTATTTTCTTCAGTGAGCTTTTGAATCTCCTTTTCCATCTGGCTAATTCTGCTTTTGAAAGCATTCTTCTCCTCATTGGCTCTTTGAACCTCTTTTGCCAATTGAGTTAGGCTAGTTTTCAAGGTGTTAATTTCTTCAACATTTTTTGGGGTCTTCTTTAGCAGGGAGCTGATCTGCTGTTCATGCTTTGACTTCATGTCTCTCACTTCTCTTCCCAGCTTTTCCTCTACCTCTCTAACTTGATTTTCAAAATTCTTTTTGAGCTCTTCCATGGCCTGAGCCCATTGGGTGGGCTGGGACACAGAAGCCTTGATTTCTGTGTCTTTGCCTGATGGTAAGCATTGTTCTTCCTCATCAGAAAGGAAGGGAGGAAATGTCTGTTCGCCAAGAAAGTAACCTTCTATTGTCTTATTTCTTTTCCCTTTTCTGGGCATTTTCCCAGCCAGTGACTTGACCTCTGAATATTCTCCTCACACCCACCTTGCCTCCTGATCCTCCCAGCCAGCGTTTGGGGTCTGAGATTCAAATGCTACTTCTAGCCTTAGGGCTTTTGGCGGGGGCAGGGCTGCTATTCAGTGTGAGATTAAGATCAGGTGGTCAGGTCTGGGCAGGGCCACCTCTCAGTCTCAGTTCCCTCAGGGGGTTTATGCACAGACCTTCCACAATGGATCCAGGCTCCTGTCCCCTTCGGGAGCCCTGGTCTGCAGCTGCCTCTCAGCTTCTACCTCCCGGGGGGGGGGGCTGAGTTGTGGGGGCACCCCACTCTCCTCTCAACCCGCCAAAGAGACTCTCTCACCGACCCCCTTCACCTGTGGGTGGAGGGACTTGTGCGGCTCCTGGAGATCCCGTCCCTGAAGCCTGCTCGGATCTGTATCTCTCGGTGCCACAGCTGCGGCAGGTCTGGGCTGGGCTCCACATCTGCAGCGCGACGGACCTTTTGCGAGAGGTTTGCAGGTCCCTCTGTGGGTGGAGGGACCCGCGTGGCCGCTGGACATCCTGTCCCTGAAGCCAGCTCGGATCTTTTCCTCTCGGTGCCGCGGCCGTGGCAGGGCTGCACTCAGCTCCCAGTCCCGGCGCCCAGTCCGCAGCACGAAGGACCCCCTCGTGAGAGGTTTGCAGGTCTCTCCAGAACAGAAATCTCCCTCGCTCCAATGTTCTGTGGTCTCTGGGTGCAGAATTCGCCGTGAGTTACTTCCCTGTAGCCATTCTATGGGTTGTGGGTTTGGAGCTATGTGTATGTGCGTCTTTCTACTCCGCCATCTTCCCTATTCAGTTTCTTTATCCAATTCTCATATGAAATGAATCAAGACTTTCACCAGCCTTGTTTTCTTTCTCTGTATGTTTGCTAGTTTTTCAATATCCTTTCTAAGTTTTGGTGCCCAGAATTAAACACAATCCTAGAAATGTGGAACAATCATGACAGACTATATTGGAGATGTTACTTCCTTTCCCTTTGAGTTATGACTCTTTCCAATTGAACCAAGACTATATTAAATGTGTTAATTACTGCCACCATCATCATCACCACCAGCATCATCATCCCTTTTATTTAAAGTCCTTTAACACTTACAAAACTTTTCTTTCCACAACACTATGAAATAAGTAATAATGTTTCCTGATAAGGGGCTTGAAGGAAAAGTAAACTTGCAGTAAATGTTAAGGAATGAGGGGTTTGGCAGGTGGAATCCTGCCCTAGTGCAGACATATGCAAATAATTCAGGAGTAGATTAGGAACAGATAATTTTCCAATGCAGCTGGAATATATACGGAAAGGCAGCAAAGACAATTGAGTCAGCAATGCTAAAGTAAAGAACATCTTGAAGTGCTGAGCTAAAAGAAGTATATCTTTTTTTCCTCTAGGTAATGTGCAGTCCCTGAAGGTTTTGGAGAAAAGAAGTAATATATCATAGAAACAAAATATCCCCAAGATAGACAAGACCTTGGAGGTCATCTAATCCAACCCAGTCATGATGGAGAAACTGCTCTGGTGTATACACAGTAAGAGGTGATTTGATTTGGGATTTAATACCTCAATACCTCTGATTTTTTCTTCTTGTTCATATATAGCTCGAGTTACATGGAACTAAATGATTCTACTATTACTTTTTGACTTGATTAAGGTCAGTTGACGAATATTATTCTAAATATAGATGTAAAATGTTGGAAGTGAAGTCAGTAGTAATGGAAAACAAGAGGAAAGTGGAAATAAGTTGAGAAGAATTATACAGTTTTTATAGGGGTCCTCCAGTGCCTCCTGAAGGATCCCATTGCATTTCTAGACAGTTCTAGTTGTTAGGGTAGTATTCACTTAAATCAAGACTAAATTTGCCCTTTGGTAACTTTTACACTTTGGTACTAATTTTGTTCTCTGGGTTTAACCAGTGTATCAGCAAGGACCTCAGTATATACGGGAGGGCCTGCTGTGCAGATTCTTAGATCTGCTTTTTTAAAAGGAAAGCAACTTTTGAGAGGTCAACAATTTACTTTAATCAAGCACATATATCATTCACTTAGTTCAGAGGGAAAAGTTAGCACCCTGAACTTCATAGAAAATACAAACTAAGAAACAGACCAATAGACAGGGCTTCCAGCTATCTGACCATATGCAATACATGTATCACAGATCAACAGACATATCCAAGTGTCTGAGCATTACATACATATACAGTTAACAGAGAGAGAAGCACCAACATCTGGGATTTCAAAGTCAGGGGACTCCTTAGTAGCTGCCCATAGTCTCATCTAACTTTCAACGAGTAAGCTCAACTCAAAACATACACAGACTTTTCAGATTCAGATGGCATCATGACCCTGGAGAACCAGTGTCTCATTAGAAATTAACAAAGGATGCCAACCTCCCTACAAGATAAATCTCCCTTAATCAAGATTCCTTTAATGGGCAGGACCATTAATGGGTATGGAAAACCTTCAACTCTCATTAAAATAATTAACATTACATCTAGTACAATCTATTCCCTGTTCCAAAAAATACTTAAAACTTCAAATACTTGAAAACAGTTATATTGCTTCTTACTCCCTCACTCTCTGTCTTCTCTTCCCTAGGCGAAGTATCCCTGTATCCCGATAGACATACTCTCCAGAGCATTTACCTGCTAAATTCCACTAGGGTATGATAAGCATCTTCTTTCTGCACTACAAGTTGAATCTCTTTAAGGAAGGACAACCATAAAACAAGATCGCATGAGTCTCAAGCTTCAGAAAAGAAACTGGTAAAAAATCAAAACATAACAAAAAACAAAACTGTGCTGTAATGCATTTATCTTAATTCTGCTTATATTTTGGCTTGTTGGTTGGTTGGTTGTTGTCTTTCCTTCTGGAAGAGGACCAAAATGACATCACCATGATAAAGTGAAATTTCAGTGTGTCCAACTCTGACTGATAATACTAGTTTAGAATGCTCTACCACAGGTTGAGCACAGATAGTCTGTGTAAATATTTGGGATAGATACTCCAAATTTAAGCATCCTACATTTATTGTGTGCTGTCTCAATTCTGCTTTGTCACTGAATACATCACCCTTTCTGATGTGGGCATGCCACCCTGAGTGGTCTTTTGCAGTGTCTCCCATGTTGCACAGTCAAATCCAAAGTTCTTGAGAAAGACCTTGAGAGTATCCTTGTATTGCTTCTTCTGACCACCATGTGATCACCATGTTTTGTATTCAAACAACATGGCCAGCCCATCAGAGTTGCACTCTCTGAAGCGTAGTTTGAATATTTGGCAGTTCAGCTTGAGCAAGGACTTCAGGGTCTGGTACCTTATCTTGCTGCATGATCGTCAGAATCTTCCTAAGACAGTTCAAATGTAAGCGATACAGTTTCCTGGCATGGCACTGGAAGATTGTCCATGTTTCATAGGCATGCAACAATGAGGTTAACACAACAGCTCTGTAGACCTCCAGTCTGATAGTCAATCTAATACCTCATCTCTCCCAAACTTTTCTTCAGAGCCTTCCAAACACAGCTCTTTCAATGCCCACATCAACCTCATTGCCAATGTGTACATTCCTGGAAAGTACACTACCAAGGTAAGTGAACTTATCCACAGCACTCAAAATGTCTTCATTTGTTGTAAACAATGGTTCCACATATGGATGTGTGGTGGTGGCTGATGGAACACCTGTATTTTCTCAGTGTTAATCATTAGGCCAAAATTAGCATAGGCAGCAGAGAATAATTGATCCATACTTTGTTGCATCTCAGTTTCCAAGGCTGCATTGAGTGCACAATCATCTGCTAACAGAAAATCATGCACCGACACTCCCTCCACTTTGGCCTTGTAGGTTTGCAGCCTTTTCAAATGGAAGAACTTACCATCAGTATGGTACTTGACCTTGATGCCATATTTATCCTCATTGAAAGCATTTGACGACATGACTGAAAACATCATGCTAAAAAATCATGGGAGCAAGCACACAGCCTTGTTTCACTCCACTGGTGACTGGCAAGGCAAAGGAGCATTGTCCACTATCCAGAACCTGGGTAAACATGCCATCATGGAATTGACATACAATATTTCTGTTTACCTAAGAGCAATAAAACTTCCTGGATGTCAAAATTTGTTCATCAGTATTGCTTATATTTTAGTACCAACAGATGACCCATTTCTTCCATGAAATGTTTCCTGTTAGTTGAAGCAACAGCATTCTGAATTTCTCTTTTTCTTAACATCTGCATCATTCATTTTGATACAATATGATTTTACCTAGCACTATTATTGAATTACACAAAGAGTCAACAAACATTTACCAGAAAACTACTGAGGTCAGTGCATGAAAGTGAGCTAAAAGACAAAGCAATGTCCTTATTTTCAAAGAATTTGTTTTTATTACTTCATATACAAATGTCATCCTCTTCAAAGAAAAAGTATAATCCTTTACAGTAGAGGTTATTTCTCATGATTCATTTCTGTCCTCCAAAACCAAAACACAGCACTGAGAATGTGATCAGACAGCTAGGTGGCACAGTAGATAGAGTGCTATGTCTGGTGTGAGGAAAACTCATCTTCCTGAGCTGAAATCTACCCTCAGATATTTACTAGATATGTGACCCTGGGCAAGTCACTTAACTCTGCCTCAGTTTCCTCATCTGTACAATGAACTAGAAAAGGAAATGACAAAGCACTCTAGTATCTTTACTAAGGAAACCCCAAATAGGGTCAGAGAGAAGTGGACAGGATTGTAAAATAACTCAACAACAAGAATGTGATCAATAACCATCAGTCAAGAAATATTTATAAAGTCTTTTCTATGTATCAGTCACAGCACTAGTGAAACAAAGAAGCTTAAAAAAATTCTATCTGTCATGAAGCTGCAATTGACCGAAGAAGACAATGTAAAAATAACTAGTTAAAGACATTTACCCAAATTGAAAAAAATATAATATGAAATGGGGGAGAATTAGCAACTGAGATAACTAGGAAAGAAAGGTCTCATTCAATTCAATTGAATGGAAAGAGTGCTATTCATTTTTTCTCATCAAATTCTTTAAATGTGGACATTCCAATTTTTAGCAAACCAATAATAACAATCCTTCTCTTTTCATGAAAAGAAAGTATTGTTCGTGATAAAAAAAAACAAAAACACAAAAAAACAATGGCTTTGATAAGAGGTTTGCTTTGGTTATCAGCAGTGCTTCATGTCTGATATAGGTCAGATTTACAGAAAGTTCCTTTGATAGAACTCTCTTCCTGATGGGAGAATTTTGTATGAGCAGTACAGAGTCCAATGTGATTAGCTATACCGTTAATCTACAGTCTATATGGGGAAACCCCATTGTGTTTATCGAAGTCATTAAATATAAAGTTCATCTTAAAAATCAACAACCACAAGGAAATTAAACTCAGTTAAGACAATAATCCTGGACGACTCCCAAATACAATCAGAATTAAGTCTCAGCTCAAGGGAAATCAGAGGTGTAGTGAGATGGCCTACATACAAATAATATTCCCAATTTAATCTTATCCCAGGATTCCAAAATTCATAAAGAAATAGAAGGCCTACAACACTTTGAAAAAAAATCAAAAAGGCAGTTATAATTTATTTCTTGCTACTCAAGATACTAAGCTATTTAATTACAATGATTTATTTTCGATAAAATTTGTTTGATATAATATTGTAACTGGAAAAAAACACTTGCACTCTAGAAAAAAATATGCTCTGAAAGGGGAATGCTTCATGTATAACTTTTGGAAACAAAGACTGAATCATTTATGTAAAATGAATGCAGTTTATACCACAGAATAAAACATGCTAACTTATCCAGGGCAGTACTGAACTTGGGATTGTGGTCTAATTGACCCTGTGTTAGTCAACCACAGGAAAATTTTAGTATCTTAATTGAAGTAACAACAACACTAGTCAATATTTTAGGGACCTCAGGTTTCATAGGTGGGGGATTTCTATTCAAAAGATAACTTTTCCATAATTTATTAGGTAATCCTTAGGAACTGTCAGAAATTGAGAGCATTTAAGGGAACTGTCCATGCTCATATAAGTGGTACGTATCATAGAAAGACACTGAATAAAGCTGTTCATGACTATAACTCAAGTACTCTATTCACTCTGCATGTTGTTTATCAAGAGCAGTAGAAACTGTGGCAATAGTAAATAATCGGTTAAATTTATGTACTTCAATAGCTTTTCCCTGTGTCTAAGTTATAGTATTCCTAGGTTATAAATTAGGTATCTTTGCAACACACATAACTAAAAAGAAACTGACTAACAAATAAAACCAAAAATTTTGGTAAGTTATGTTTGCTGTGAGAAAAGCTATGTTGAGAAGTTACATGTTGGGGAATTCAATTGCAGTCTTGGAACTGACAGCCCATCCAGATTTGACCATGTCATTTCTCTGCTCAGAGATCTCTAGTGGCTCTCTTTTGCCTCTAGGATAAAATATAAAATCCTCAGTAGTAGTAGTGCTAGAGTCACAGTAGCAGCAGCAATAGAAGTACTGTTATTCAAAGATACTATAGAAATTGTGCAATATAATGATAAAGATGATTGAACAAGAAATAACATCTACCAAATACCTACCAATATAGTTCCTGGTGGCTAGAATTAAAGATCAGAAGCTCATTATTTTTCAAAAACTGACAGATGACAAATTCACATACGTGCAATGCAACTTCATAATCTCTCTGATAATTCAAATAAATGAATGAATAATTGAATGGCTAAATAGCTAGCTAAGTTGCTAGCTAGTGGATCATTTTCAATGACAATTATAAACCAAAATTATCAAGTTAATTTAAGAATAGCAAGATAGAAATTTGTCCTGGTATATTGTAAATTTGGCTACATACAAATTTACAATGTTTGTAATAATATTAATAATGATAAGCATAAAGATAAGAATAGCAACAACACAACACTAATGAGTTCCTCATAATTAAGCAAGGAGGAAATATGAAATCAAAAGTTTTACCCCAAAGAGTAGCAGGAGCTGAGGGATTCATTTGATCATATCTTTAAGATGTTTGTATTTATTTTCATTAACAAGCAATTATTTGTTTTGTTGAATTATTTTCTTTTAATATTAATTTCTATCTTTACATCTTACATAGAAAGACATATAATGTGTTTCTTCTATAAAACTTGATGAGGATCCATTTCCTTTGACTAGATTTTGCTTCTTTCCTATTTATAGCTACCTGTTAAAGAAAAAAAGATGCGTATAAGGTTCAATGGCTAGTAAAAGTAAAACATTTGACTTATATAATCATATATAGAGTCATTTAAAATTTTTAGATCTAAATAAAATGTTACAAATAAGATGCCTATAACTAAATGCTAAAAATCCAGTTTAAAACATTATGGTATCCCTAATTTTAAGGGATTCTATTCATGAAAGTGAAACAAAAGTGATGTTTAGTGTTATTTGCTATCAACCTTACGAAGAGATTGCTTAAGCAGAGAGCTGTGTTATAAGGCAGCTAAGCGAAGAACAAACTGTCTACAAAACGGCATTCCATCATTTTGTTTTATGCAATGTTCTGGTTCATGCTGTGGTTTTTGAAAAATGAGAGGGCTCCCTCTTCAAAGCCAAACTGATCTTCATGATACAGAGCTATTGGGCAGAGGTTACTTTTGAAGAGGCAGGCAAGAAGGAAAGTCGCCATCTCCTAGCTCTTTTTTTTGTATTCTTTGTTTTTACCTAAAGAGATTCCTATTAGTTGCTTGCTACTGTTTATTCTTTGTTCTCAAAGAGGACCATGATTATCAGAGAGGTAATGCCATGACATGCAGATGAATTGGATTTAGGTGAGGGAGGGCTGTGCAAAGTTACCAGCCTCACTTTCTCCTCCAAATCCTTCTGGGTTCAGCAGCCAGATATAGATTAGGACAATTGAAGATGGCCCAGGATGCAGTGCGGGACCTTGGCCTTTTCAAACTAAGGTCTATAGCATGTCTCAGTTTGACTGATGCAGTACCCATTCAGTGACAGAAACCAGAACAGAGATTATGTAAGAGAAATATTTCCAGGGAAAGAAGGGCCACTAGGGGACTTATCTACTATGAATTCACAAAGGACAGAGAATGATGATTCAAGAAAGTTGGACAGTGCAGGTAGGTATTGGATGATTTGCATTATTCTTCTGATTAGGTATTATGTTTCAATAAACTGGCTCTCCTTCAGAACCTCTGATTGTGCAACAGTTTGTACTGTTGCAAGAGGTACATATTACCAGAATAGCTTTGAACTTCCAAACAACGAAAATATTAAATTATTATTTTCAACAGAGAATAAATCCCATCTCTAGGAATACACAGTGTCCATAAAAATTCATTAATCAAATTAATGTTTATGGAAGGAAGGAAGGTAGGAAAAAAATGAAGAAAGGCAAGTAACAAGGGAAAAGCAAAAAGAACAAAGCCAAAGATAAATATCAGACTTGAACTAAAAATAAAAGTATATGTTGTCTATTGTTTATCAATTTGATTTTAATTTATAAATACCATGGTTTTATGAAGATTTTTACTTTGTTTCATTGAGCTTTTTTATCATTAAAAAGAGGTATTTGAGGTGTTAGAGGAAGACCATCACTTCTGGTGTAAGGATGTGTGTGCCAAACACTTTTCAGGTGACCTTTTTTGTCCACCTGGCACTCAACTCTCATCTTTGCCTCCAAGAAGCTGTAGCATGAGCAATGGTCATATCCTCATAAAGCATTTGGATAGATGGGCAGAACTAGGTTGGGGGTAACCAATGGGCTTCAAATCCTTTGGTGAATTACGGGAGTTTCTATTCCAAGCACTGAAGACTTCCCTTTGGCAGAATGGGCAGATGAGATCAATTTTTTCCAAGGATTGTAAAGGCAACTGAAGCAGGCTCTATGGAGTGCTTAGGTAGGGGTAGGATTTGTTCTCTGAAGTTTGGATTGAGTCAAAGGGCCACACCTGAAGATCTAGAGTGCCAGATGTGGCCTTGAGGCCACATGTTCTCCACCCTGGCTTAGAGCTTGGTAAGACATGTAAGATACCAAGGTTATTCACTACATCGTAGGCCATTACCTGTCATCCTGACTTTTGTCTTAACACTGGACTTTGATGATTCTGGAAGAGAGAGTGAGACTGAGAACTTTATGCAATTTTGTCTCACTTAAATATAATTCACACATGAGTCAAGGCATCACTCCTGGATGTAACTGGTCATCTGTGAAAAAGGATAAAGAAAAAAGATAGTTAATAGATTATAAGTTACATAACAGAATGTAAGTATATTATCTATATACATAAATAATTTATATAATAATTATATGTTATATTAGAATAGTATATACATTTAGATATTAAATATTAAAATATTGTATAAGAAGTTATTCATGTGTATATACTGTTGCAAATATTTTGGAGAGCATAAAGTGTCACTCCCCAAGGCATAGCAACATTACTTTGCAAACATCTGTTCTGGCTTCCCATTCACAAGGTCATGTGCCTTCCCTAATGACCTGCTTCCTTTAGATTACCATTCCCAGGGATCCCCAGTTATTAAAATTTTGAAATATAATACATTGAATAACCACAAAAAAAATAATCAAATATACCCTGAAGTTGAACTAGTCTCACTAATTCATAAATTCTAATTATATAAGTTGCAACCCATCTGTATCTGCCCATCTTGTGATACTTGTCTGTATTTCCCTAAACATTTGGACAGGGATTCTGTTAAATTTGCTTTCTCAATTTGTCCTGATATCCCAAGGACACTGTTAGAGAACTACAGCTATAGATATCACTATCACTATATCACTATATCTACCTATCTATGCTGTATTTCCTTGTTCTTCTTATGCAACCACTACAACTTGTCTTCCTGACATAACATTCCTTAATGATGTGCTTTACTCCTGATCTTCAGAGTTCATTTTAGTTTACATGCTACAGCTTGCTCACAGCTGTGGCTTTTCCTTACCATTGCCTTTTCATTTTTATTTCTTTGGAGTCAGACGTTGGGGTGTTTGTGTGAGGGGAGGACAGTCTTTGTTTTAACAACAAGCTTGGAACCTATAAAATGTCTTCCTTCCCCCAAGGTGTTGCAGGACATAATGCATAGGTCTGAATTCAAATTCTGACACACTTACTGGTTGGATGACTTCAGGTAAGTCACTAACTTCTGTTTCAGTTTGTCCCAAACCCTCCTTCCCTTCTAAATTACTGTCAAGGGAACTACTATTCTCCCAGTCATTCAGGTGGGCAATCAAGGAGTCATAGACTTCTTACTCTGTCTCATCCCACCCCCATCTAATCTGTTGTCAAGACAACAACATACCTTTGTAACCTACTCTCATATAGTCTCTCTTTAAGCATGTTCACCACCCTTTTATAGTGCCTGGACTATTGCAATAGGCTGCTCTGTGGTCTGCCTCCTTCAAGTCTCTTCCCATTAAGTCCATTCCAGCTATCAAAGTGATCCTCCTCAAGTTCAAATCAGACTATGTCACTTCCCTAGTCAATGAACTCTAATTGTTTCCAGTAAACTGCAGAATTAAATAATAAATGCTTTGGTTAGAATTAAAAGTCCTTCATAATTTGACCCTCCTCTTCTACCTTACCAATCTTCTTATATTTTACTCCTTTTATTCCTCTACTTTTCCTCCCTGCCAAGTATTCTTCTATCTGATGATACCGCCTGCCTTACCATTCCTCAAACAATACACTCCATCTTCAGGCACCAGGCACTTTGGTGGTTTTACCCTATTCCCGAATGCTCTTCCTCCTTATTTCTTTCTCCTCACCTCTCTGTGTTTTTTCTCTACTAGAGAGACCCTTCTTCTACCCTCTTAATTTTAGTGTCTTTTCTTTGCTGGGTATTCCAAATTGTCCTATATGTAGTGTGTACATATTGGTTTGCATGTTGTCTACCATCTTAGACTGTGAGCTCCTTAAGAGCATGAACTCTCATTAGTCTTACTTTGTATGCACAGTGTTCTGCATGTGTAGGAGAGTACCTACCCAGACACATACACAGTGTTTGGCACATTGTAAACACTTAAGAAATGTTATTGATTGACTAAGTATAACAATAGTACCTACCTCCCATGGTTGTGGTGAGGATACAATGGAATAATATTTGCAAACACTTCAAATTTTAAAGCACTATATAATTGTTAAATATTATTTCCCCTCTCCCAAAAAAAATTCCTGGCCTCCTCTACTTCTTTTGAACTCTGGGACCAGTTTACTGTCAAGTTTTCCTCTCTGCCCCTGCTATGATGCTATGATATATACACTGTTGACTAGATTCCATCAATGAAGGCCAATAAATTGTAAAGACAAGAAGAAAGCTGATAGAGTATCCTATTTGAGAAACAGAAGTTGAGCATGGCTGACTGCAGAATACTTGTAAGGGGATGAGAAGTAAAAAGGCTAAAAAGGTAGGGAAGTAGTATGATGTAAAGAATTTTAGATACTCTTCACTTTATACTGCTAAAGAATGCTATATGTAAAATTTACAGAGATTTTGGGGAAGCATTTGACAAATTCTATTATTATAAATAAGAATTATATGGATTAGACAACAGGACAGTTAGATGAATTCAGGATCAATTGAATTTAGAGTACCCAAGCATAATAATTTATAAGTCCATTTAAATTTGTCTTCTTAAACTTATTCAGTTTATCATTTTTATAGAAGGTTTGGATGAAACAATACATGGCATGCTTATCACATTTATAAATGGCACTCACCTGGGAAGGACAGCTCAGGTGCTAAAAAAAGAGACAGGATCAGATTGATATTCACACCACTTCTCCTCCCCTCCTCTTCTTTCCTTTTCTTTTCTCTTTCCTCTCCTCTCACCACATGGGGTATCATGACCTTACCTAAGGGTGTCCTGCCTGAAAGAATGCAAATTTTTAGGCTGAAACCTACCTAACCTATTTATATTGGAGTGTTCCAGCTAGATTTCTTGCTGAAAGACCAGATCTTAAAGCCAATTCACTAAGACTTTCATTGATATAACAGTGATAGGTCCCTGCCCAAGCATCACTTAATGGCTCCTTTTGGGCCCTTCTTAGCTTAGAGTGAATATAAATAGTAATTGTTTCTCTTTTGACCAGCAACCCTGAGGGTTTTTCCCTCCTAGGTATTCTTTTTTTTGTTATTATTATTAAAGGGGCCATCCTTTGACTCACTTTTTAAATAGGCCTATTCACAGAATGGGTGTTGCCTCAGTGAAACCTCAGAAAGACCTTACCTTAAAAAAGTCCAAGGTCTCCCACTGTATCTTGGGCCATCTCTAGTCATCCTGATCTATATCCAGCTTCTGGACCCAGGTGGCTCTGGAAGAGAAAATGAGACTGATGACTTTGCACAGCCCTCTCTCACTCAAATCCAATTCATTTGCAAATCATGTCATCATCTTACTGAATGGGAACAGATCTAGTGAAGACTTCTCAGTAGTATGGAGACTCCTCCCTAGATTAGAAGAGACCTGAGGACCAGGTTTTGATTCCTCCAGAGTCAGGAGATTTCCATATAAGGCTATACAGTACATTAGGATCAATGATTGGCTATGGCTTACTAACTCCTCAGTACCTAATTTGCATATACGCATGACAGTCTGCAGTCCTCACTTTGGTCCGCCTGACTTGCACATGTTCTCAATGCCCAATTTGCATAAGTCATCAATGCTTCATTTGCATATGTTTTCAATTCCTTATTTGCATATGATGACATTTTTTTTCTTGGTCTTTGTAAAGGTCTGGGGAGCGGGAAATATGAACTGGGTTCCAACAGGGATTGGTTAGATTTCACACTTAGAATGTAAGACCATGCTTCTCAGACAATGAGAATAATAGTCAGTGATGGGAGTGAGGCTTCCACGTCAGGGTCTACATAAGTTGCCATTCTGTTTCTGTAAGGTGCCTCTTGACTCCAGCTTTACTGGTGAAGGGATCACCCACTTCTCACCAGAACCAAATAAAGGAGATTTTCTGTTTTTACTTTGAGAGGCCTCTGAGCAGTCAATTTGCGTAAGGGGAGGCAGGTCGTACAATCCCACACATTACTGATATCATGGTCCACTTTGAGAATGAAGGACAAACCACATACAACCACACACAATTTTTAGCTTAGCAATCCTTTAATTATGGACGTAGTCATGTTCATTGTTTTCAGAAGGGATTCATAAGATTCCTTGGACTGCCAAAGTGTTCTATGATATAAAAAAAGATTGAGGACACTTGAACTAGGAGATGTTTGAAGTGAAGGTATGTGTGAGGGGAGGCTGTGGGGGTAGCAGGGAAAGCCTTTTGCAGAAGGTGACATATGACCTGAGTTTTGAATGATATCATGGAAGCTAAGAGGTAGAAGTAAGAAAAGAAGAATTTTCAGATCAGGAATTTAGCCAGTACAAAGTAATGCAGGTGGGAGATATTAGTATCTTCTATGAGCAAGCACAATAAGGCTATTTTATCATCTTATAGTAAAGTACATATGACTTCAAATCATACCCATAAAACATACTATTTGTATGATTCTAGGCAAGTCACTTAACCCCTCAATACTAATGCTCCAGTACAGGAAGCCTTAAAGGTGGTTAGGTATCTCAGTGAATACAATTCTGTACCTAGATTCATGAACACTTAAGTTCAAATAGCCTTGCCTATATACTTACTGGTTGTAAGACCTTGAGCAAGTCACTAATATCTGTCTTAGTTTCCTCATCTGTAAAATGGAGATAATAATAGTACCTATCAACAGAGTGGTTGTACAAAACAGATAACAAATATAGAGCATTTCGCATATCTTAAATGATGGCTCTTATTAGAGTAGCAGAGAAGGTGATGACCTGCATGGCAAAGGAAATTTCATCATCTGAGAGCCTGCTCTATCATTAAATCACAGATCAAATTACTATTATTGTCCTTATTTAATTCATTAACCACTCAGAATAAATTAGTTTATTGAATGTAATATATGTTTCTATTTACGTATCTATATGCAAACACATGCACATGTATGTATATGTGCATATGTATATGTATTATGTAGTAGTATGGTATAGTGGTTTGGTGGAAAGTTGGTTTTATAATCAGGAAGATAAGGGTCCAGTTTTTACCTCTGTAAGACAGTGCCTGAGTAACTGTGACGCAGGTAACTGACCTGTCAGTGCACCTAGACTGATACTATCATTTAGAGATGAGTTACTGATCTGCATCAGTAGCACATAAAATCAAAATTCTAGAAATTTACTCCTCAATTTCTTCTTCCTTGTCTCATCCTCCTTTCTTTTCTCTTTCTTTTTTTTCTACTTTATATAGACATACACTATATATGTGTTTATATAGGGAGTATGCATTTTTACACATGATCATATTGAATATACATATAAATATATATTTGTAATTATGATTCTTTACTGATAATCTACATTTTAAATAATAACTTAGACCCATTTTTTACAGCTTTTCATAATGGGAATTTACTCCTGACCATCTCCCTAACTTCCAACGATAAATATTTACAAAGTCTAATGCATTTCTTTTAACATAGTAGTAACGAATATTTTACTAATTATTAGGCCCTTAATGCTTGTAATGTTTTATAAAGATTTTCCCTTTACTATAATAAAAGAATTGAAAACAATATTTGTGACTGAAAAAGAAAGAAATGAGTAAGGTGACAGTCATTACAGAACTTCTTCATAAAGAAGGTGATAAAGGACAAGAAAACTTAACCTCAATGATGCCCAGTCTAACAGAACTGTTTTAAATAAATTTTGTTTTGGGGCTTTGCATTAAAAGTTATGACATATAGATACATAGTGAGATAGATAGATAGATAGATAGATAGATAGATAGATAGATAGATAGATAGATTGATAGATAGATAGATAGATAGTTGGATGGATGGACAGATGATAAATCAATCAATAAATACAATGAATGACAGAATGAACGCATGCATGCAGTAAATAGATCTGTTATTAGTATAAGCAACCTGCGTATTACTCATGAAAAAATTGAATTTAATTTATATCATACAGATATTTACTGTAGGAAAATGGGATGCAGTTTATTATAAATTTTATGAATAGCAAAATATATTAGGGTACCTTATGCATCATTGTTAGTCACTGTTTGCTCATGTTAATTAAATATATATAATAAAATAAATACATAATAAATAATAAATTAAATATACACTAATGGAGGATGTTTATAAGTACATTTTATCTCAGACAAATCTATATGGCGTTAAGCTCTTTGGAGATGGCTTTCCCTCAGTATAATACATGCAGATTTCATTTGGTTATTCTTGGAAATACAAAGTTTAAGGAACAGTCAAGAAATATTTTAGATACTTTACAGCCACAAAATTTTTTCAGAGTTCTTCTCTGCAATAATGGAAACATACAAAACATTTATCATGGGTAGAATCATCGTTCTTCTCTCTCTTAAAAATGTCAACATTTTCTAAAAACTTAAGAACCGGAGATGAAAACAGGCTCTGGGGTATATATTTGCCAGAAAAATACCAAAACCACGAACCACTAGACAGTAACTAATCAAAAATAAATTTGAACATAATGACATTATTACTAAGAAGGCAGAATATGCTCTACTTCAAAGGAAAAATATACAGCACTGCATAATTTGTAACAGAAGGATAACTGGGAAGTACTCAGCTTTCAACTGGAGAGAAAAGACCCCTAGAAATACTGACATGATAAGAATTTGAAGCATAATATATCATTAGATATTATTGTGTCATCCTTAGCACTTTAAGGAAGATCAACTTAAGGACAGCTTAATTTATTGGTCCCCTTGTTTACTTCCCCAACCCAGTTAGGAAAAGTTAGCTTATATATTGATAGAATTAGAGCCAAAAGGGGCTATAGTTCACTCCTTCATTTTAGCTGAGGAAACAGAGGCCCAAAATTGTCCTTTTCCATCGCTCAAAGGGAGAATCAAACCTGGGTCATCCATTCATTTAGACATGCAATCTTTTGGGGTAGCTTTATTTTAACTAATATGGCAACATCTCAGTGCCAGACTCTGAACAATTTCAGTTATTGGTAGAAAAAGCTACTTGTTTCTCTCTAGGAAAATTGTTCTTCCCTTACTTTGGCAAATGATGGCCCTTAAAGTGGCTTTTATATCAATGATCTTCTCAGAATGTCCTATGAAAATAGTGTAAAATTATATCCTTGCTTTTTTAGTCCATCAGAAAAGCTAGTATTGTGGAATTTGATATCATATAGACTTATCCAGTGGAGATGAAAGAGCCTGACATGTTTTCCATGGAGACTAGAATCACTGATTTTGCTATTAATCAATCAATAAATATTTTTAAGTATCTGCTTAGTGCTGGATATTGTGATAAGTGGTGAGGATGTAAAAAGAGGCAAAAGACAATTCCTGCCCTCAAGGAACTTACAATCTAATGGGGGAGATAACAAACAAACAAATGGCTACAAAACAAACTACATAGAAGATAAAGAGGAAAATGAAAATCAATAGATGGAACATCCTAGAATTAAGATAGAACAGGGAAGATGTCCAGTAAAAGATTGGATTTTTGTTGGAACTTAATGGAATCTGGGTAGTTTAATAGATGGTACAGAGGAGGTATGGCTTTCCAGACAGAGAGGATTGCCAGACAAAATGCCCAGAGCAGAAAGACTAAAAGTGAGGAGGCCTATCTCAGAGGATCAGAGAGTACATAACTAGGATCAGAGTGTAAGAAGACTGGAAAAGGAGGAGCAGGCTAGCTTTTAAAGGTCTTTGAATGCTGAAGAGAGCTTTTTGTATTTGATCCTAGAAGCAATAAGGAGCCACTGAAGTTTATTGAGGAGAGTGACATGAAGAGATCTGTTCTTTAGCAAATTCACCTTAATGGTTGAATGAAGGATGATTTGGAGTAAGGAGAGAATTGAGGCAGGCAAACACATCTGCAAGCTATTAAAATTGGTCAGGTATGAGGTGATGAGGGCTTTTACTAGAGTGGTGGCAATGTTAGATGAGAGAAGGGGGTATATTTGAAAGATGTTGCAGCCAGGAAGAAGACAGGCATTGGCAACAGATTGGACATGGGGGGTGAGAAAAGGAGGTGAGTGCAGAAGGATTATAAGATTGTGACTGGGAGGATGATGTTGCCATCTACAGTAAAAGGGAAAGTGTAGGAGTGGGAGTGAAGGAGAATTCAAGGAGAAAGAGAATTCTACTTTGGAGATATCAAATTTAAGACATGTACTGGACAACTAATCTGAGGTTTGTGAAAGGCAATTGGAGATGTGAGATGTGAGTATGTGCCAGAGACAGTTATTTGAGAATCATCAACATAGAGATGGTAATTAAATACATGGGAGTTGATGAGATCAGCAGGTGAAATAGTATAGCTGGAGAAGAGAAGAGGGATCAGGACTGATTCATGAGGGACACCTGCATTTAGAGGGCATGATCTGAAAAAAGATAAGGAAGAATGTTGCTATTGAGTTCTTTCAGTCATGTCTGACTTTG
This sequence comes from Notamacropus eugenii, assembly GCF_028372415.1. Taxonomy (NCBI): domain Eukaryota; kingdom Metazoa; phylum Chordata; class Mammalia; order Diprotodontia; family Macropodidae; genus Notamacropus; species Notamacropus eugenii. The sequence goes on along the minus strand of NC_092875.1, from coordinate 133,123,039 downwards.
TGACCCTGTTTAGGGCTTTCTTGGAAAAACTACTGGGGTAGTTTGCCATTTCCTTCTCCAACTTATTTTACAGATGAGGAAACTGAGGCAAACAGGTTTAAATGACTTGTCTACAGTTACACAGTGAGTAAGTATCTAAAGTCAGAATTGACTTCAGGAAAATGAGTCTTCCTGACTTCAGGTTCAGCGTTCTATTGAGTCTGCCACCTAAAGGAGACAAAGGAGTTGTAAAATAAGTATAACAAAAACCAGGAGGGTCTGTTGTCACCAAAACCTAAAATCAAAAGCCTATCAAAGAAGGGAGAATGAACACTAGAATTGACACCTAAGGGATCATTAGTAATTTCATAGAGAATAGCTTTGGCAGAATGATAAGGTTGGAAGCAAGATTATAAGAAGTTAGGAAGAAAGAGGGAGAAAAGAAAGTGGAGATCCCTATTGTAGATGACCTTTTAGAGGAGTTTAGCTACCAAGTGCTAAAGAAATATAAGTGATACTGGGAATATCTCTGGTGAGGTTTTATTTTTTCCAGAACTGGGGAGACTGGGGCATGATTGTAGGCTGTAGGAAATGTACCAGTACACAGGGAGAGATTGAAAATAAGCACAAATATAGGAGACAGAAAAGGCCATCTGTTGGAGGAGATGAGATGGCATGAGATTACTTGAAGGAGTGTGTGTGGGTGTATCTTTATTTAGGAATAAGGGCATTTCATAATGTGAGACAGGGGTAAAGGAGAGGATAGTGGTGGAAGGTATCTGAGTAATAGGAGAAGAAATGAGGGGGGAAGAGAGAGCTCACAGACAATGGCCTCAAATACTCCCCCCAAAATATGAGTAAAATATGAGAGAAGAGCAATGAGTATTTTGAGGAAAGATGAAAAAAGTGTGAAAGAGCCCCTGAGGAGAGAAGAATGGAGAATTGATAAGGGAGAAATAATAGGATTACCTAGAAAAGTGAAGACATAGTTTAGGCTATATAACATAAATTTTTAGTGGACCCAGTCAGACTGATTATATGATTTTCTCCAAAATTGTTCTATAGTACAGGTGTAGGAATGAAGGTGGCAAATGATGGGAGTGACTTAGCTAGGTGAAGTCATCAATATTATAAAGTGTCTAAAAATTCAAGAGAAGAGGACAGTGTTGAGTTGAATTCACTCACCAAGGGGTCAGTTTGTGAAAAAAGAGAGTGAGGAATTTTTGCAGAAAAGGAGAACTAGGAGAGAATTGAGGGGACAAATGATAGGAGGTCATGTTGTAGAATCCAGAGTTGGGAATCTGTGGCCTCAATGCCACATGTGGCCCCCTAGGTCCTCAAGTGTGGCCCTTTGACATAATCTAAACTTCACAGAAGAAATCCACTTCATAAAAGTCCAGGAAAAACTGGACTTAGTCAAAAGACCATTCCCAAGGACCTAGGAGGCAACATGTGGTTTGGAAGCCACAGATTCTCCACTCCTGTTATAGATCAATGTTAGGGTTTGTAAGGGAAGGCAAAAGTTAAAAGCCAAGAGATTATGGATGGATAAAGGGATTTGAAAACTATTGAAAGGAGGTGGTACAGGGAGTAGAGTCAAGATGGCAGAGTGAGAGTAAGGACTCACCTAAGCTCTAAGACAAACTCTTTCAGATATGCCTAAAAAGAGAATCTGAAAAAATTTGAGTAGCAGAATCCAATAGGAGACAGAGTGTGGCAGGACAGCCCAGCCCAGGACAGCCTGGGAGGTCAAAAGAAAGGATCTTTTGCATGGGGCTGGAGGAACGCAGAATGCACAGTGCACAGGCTGTGCCAGTGTGGACCTCAAAGGCAAGCACGAACCACTTGGAAGTCTGAAGTAGTGCAGATTCTCAAACATATCAGTCCAGGATGGGAGCCCAATATTCTGTGGTGCCCTGTGCCCCAGACACAGAAATCCATTTTAAAAACCATGAAAAAGGGAAAAAAAAATCATCATGAGCAGGAAGCAAACCAGCAAAGAAAAGACCAGAGTATCTTACTATGGGGACAAGGACCAAAACAAAAATACTGAAGAGGTCAGCATTGAGACTGTACTCCCATCTGAAACGTCAGAAGGGAATATGAACTAGCTCAAAGAGTATTCTTGGAAGAACTCAAGAAGGATTTTAAAACCCAAATTAGAGAAATGGAAGAAAAACTGGTCAACGATTTTAAGAATATCAGAAAAGAGTTCACTGAAGAGAACACCTCCTTAAAAAGGAAATTGGAAAAATGGAAAAGGTAGTAGAAAACGTAATTGGAGAAAATAACTCCTTGAAAAGAACAATTAGGCAAACAGAAAAGGAGATGCAAAAGTTAATTGAAGAAAACAATCTATTGAAAAGAGGTGGTACATTTTGGGTGATCACAAGATCAAGGATATGACGATCTTTGTGCAGGACTTGATGAGGTACAGGAATAAGTAACTCATGGAAAATGACTAGTATTAGAAACTGAATTGTTAGTGTGTTTGAGGGAGAGTCAATATATTTGTTAAATTCCCCTAGTACAAGCACAGGAGTTGGGAAAGAAAGAAAAAATTTGAATTAACTACTAATCTTATTGAGGAAGGAAGGGGAGTGGCATGGGGGGTTTTATACAATAGTTACCAGGATTTTGATTGGGAGGTATACATGAATAGCATGAACCTCAAAGGAAGAGAGGTTGATGAGTGATGTAATTAGAGGGAGAACCTAGAGGTATCAATGGGGATCGAGGATATTCCTATTCCACTAACTTGTTCAGTGAATTGAGAAGAAAAAGTGAAGATGTCACCAGTACTAGAAAAAATTTAAGGAGGCTGCGTCATCTGGAGAAACAAGGTTTCAGGAATAGCTACTGAATGGAAGGAAAACAAAGAAAAATACAAACAAGACAAAAGGAAATTTATTACCATGGAACAGGCATTGTAGTAGGCATTGTGGAAGGTTGGTGGTGGTATCTGGTTGGAATTTTGGGGTGCAAAGGTTGAAAGGAATGGGAATGTGGAATTAGGTGAGGGCATTTAGAATGGACTTTGGATGATGATGTACAGGAGTTCAGAGTCATTGAGGTATAAAGTGCATGATGAGGTATGATAATGTTCATTATTGCATGGAGGATGCCACTCTCCTTCCCACTGGATGTTGGAGATCAGGTTGGAGGCCAGTGAAAAACAGGATGAGAGAGAGAAGGTTCTGTTTCACAGGGCTAGAGGAACACTCAGTACACAGGCTGTACCAGCACAGTCCTGCCATGGCAGGGCTTAGCAGGAAGCCCTCAGGCAGTCTGAGGCAGCTACCATATTGTGGAATCTTGGACATATATACCCAGGAGGGGAATCTGGTAGAACTGGGCAAGAGAGAGCTGCAGAGCCCCAGGTAACTGCAGCATTTGCTCATGAGACTCAGCCCACAAATTAAATGTCTCTAAGTGACCTACTTGAACTTCTGAGAGTCAAGATGGCAGACCTTGCTTACCTTGAAAAACCCATAGAATATTTCCCCAGGAAAAATCCTGAAATACTGAAATCAGCCAAGGGGTAAACATTCTCTTAGCCCATGAGACTAGGAAAATTGCAAAAGGGAGTCCATTTTGCTGTGACTGAAGGAGACCAGCCCAGACAGACCCACTACAGCAAACAGGAAGGAGATCCTGAGACCCAGGGGTATGGATCCCATAAACACTAACACCAACACCCCAGGCATGCCTCAGCACAGCCAGGGATATCAGGAAGACACTATCACAGATGGGGTTCACTGACCTCTGAGCCTGCCTTTGTTCTAGCTCAGGAAAGGAGACCTCCTGTGGCCAGACCACCACTCTTCCACAGCATACACAACTCAGTGAGCTCCAGCGTAACTCTGGGAAAAATCAGAAAGACTTCACCTGACCTCTGCTTTGTCATACCAGCCAGCTCAGCACCAGGTAAGCTGCTGCAATTTAGTTTCTATCAGAAAGAACGAGAGGCCACCACAGACAAAATTTCAAGTTCTTAGTACAATAACAGTGGAACTGAGCCCCCTGTGGTGCAGAAGCAGAGATCTACTCTAAAAGCCAGGAAAAGGGTAATCATCATGAGCAGAAAGCAAACCAGAAAAGAAAAGATCATTGAATCTTTCTATGGTGACAAGGATGAAAACACATATAACAAAAGGGGCAGCATTGAAACTATACTCCCATCTGAAAATTCAGAAGGGAATATGAAGTGATCTCAAGCCCAAAGAGCATTCTGGGAAGAGATCAACAAGAAATTTAAAAGCCAAATTAGGGAATTAGAGGAAAAACTGGCCAATGATTTTAAAAATATAAAAAAAGGAATCACAGAAAAATTTAAAAGGACAATTGGACTAATGGAAAAGGAAGAACAAAATCTAACTGGAGAAAATAACAGCTTAAAAAGAAAAATTGGGCAGATAGGAAATGAGATGCAAAAGTTAACGGAAGAAAACAACTTGATAAAAACTAGAATTAGTCAAGTAGAAGATAATGACTCTATGAGACATCAAGAATCAGTCAAACAGAATCTAAAGAATGAAAAGATAGAAGAAAACATGAAATATCTAATTGGAAAAACAACTGACATGGAAAATTCACCCAAGAGAGAAAATCTAAGAATTATTGGTCTACCAGAAAGCCATGAGGGAAAAAGATCCTGGACAATATCTTCCAAGATATCATCAAGGAAAACTGCCCAGAAGTCCTAAATCCTGATGACAAAATAGTCACTGAAAGAATCCACCATTCACCTCCTGAAAGGGATCTCAAATTAAAAACACAAAGGAATATCATTGCCAAATTCCAGAACTATCAAGTGAAGGAGAAAATACTGCAGGCAGTGAGAAAGAAAGAATTCAAATGTCAAGGGGCTATAGTCAGGATCACACAGGAATTTGCAGCTTTTACATTAAAAGACTGAAGGGATTGGAATATGATTTTCCATAAGGCAAAGGAGCAAGGACTGAAACGAAGGATCAATTACCCAGCAAAAGTGAGCATAATATTTCAGGGGAGGAGATGGACCTTCAATAAAATAAGGGATTTCCAGACTTTCCTGATGAAAAGGCCAGAGGTCAATAGAAAATTTGATCTTCCAGCACAAGTCTCAAGAGAAATATTAAAAGGTAAACAGGGGGAAAAAAACTTGTTATTCAATATGAGCAAACTATTTACATTCCTATAAAGGAAGATGATATTTGTTAATTCTGAGAATTGTATATTTATTATGATACATAAAATGGATATACATAGATAGAAGGAGAGGGTATGAAGTCAATGATGTGATGACAAAAATGTGATTTAAGGGTGCAAAGGGATTGTAACAGAAGAGGTAAAAAGGAGGCAGAAAAAGATAAATTATATCACAGAAAGAGGCACAAAAATATATTACAGTAGAGGGCAAGAGTGGAGAGAGATGAACATTGTCTGAGATTTACTCTCATCTGATTTGGGTCAAGGAGGGAACAATAAATTCAGTTAAGTACAGAAATCTAACCAGCTCTAAAGACAGTAGGAGGGGAAGGGTAAAAGAAAAGGGAGGGGAGGCTAAAAAGGAGGGAAAAAGTAGTGAGGAAAAAAGGGAGTAAAAGGGAAGGGGGCTGAAAGAAGGCAGGGAATTTCACATCTCAAGAAAGAACTATGGAATTTGACCACAGAATGAAGCAGACCATTTTCTTTTGTATTATGTTTTGTTTTGTTATAGGAATCCTCCTATTCATTTTAATTCTTCTATGCAAAATGACTAAGGTGAAAATATATTCAATAGAAATGTATGTGTAGAGCCTATATAAAAATATATGCTGTCTCAAGGAGGGTGAGGAGGAAAGATGGAAGAAGGGGGAGGGAAGGGAAAAAAATCTAAGATATATGGAAGTGATTGTAGAACACTGACCACAAAATAATTTAATTTAAAAAAAGAAAGGAAGGAAGACTGAGGGAAGCAGTGGTCAAAAATTAGAACTATTGTGGAGGGGAGGGGAGAAGGGAGAAATAAAGCATAAATAGGGGGGAAAGGATGAAGGGAAAGAGACAGGTAGTAATCATAACTGTGAATGTGAATGGGATGAACTCTTCCATAAAATGGAGATGGGTAGCAGAGTGAATTAAAAACTGTAATCCAACAATATGTTGTTTACAAAAAACACATCTGAAATGGGGGATACACAGAATAAAGGTAAAGGTTGGAGTAGAATACATTGTGCTTCAGCTGATGTAAAAAAATCAGGGGAAGCAATCCTAAGCTCAGATAAAGCAAGAGAAGAAATGGATCTAATCAAAACACATTAGGAAGGAAACTATATCATGCTAAAAGGTACCGCAGACAACAAAGAAATATCATTACTAAACATATATGCACGAAGTGGTATAGCATCCAAATTCTTAGAGGAGAAGAGGAGAGAGTTACAAGAAGAAATAGGTAATAAAAATATACCAGTAGGAGACCTCAGCCTCCCCATCTCTGAACTTGATAAAGCTAATTTCAAAATAAAAAAGAAAGAAGTTAAGGAGGTGAATAAAACACTGGATGACATAGACATGATAGATCTCTGGAGAATATTGAATGGAAGCAGAAGGGAATATACCTTTGCCTCAGTGGTACAAGGTAAATATACAAAAATTGATCGTGTACCGGGGCATAAAAACCTCACAATCCAGTGCAGAAAGGAAGAGATCTTCAATGCATCCTTCTCAGATCATAACACAATAAAAATCACCTGTAATAAATGGCCATGGAAAAATAAACCAAAAATTAATTGGAAACTAAATAATCTAACCCTAAAGGATGAGTGGATTAAACAACAAATCATAGAAACAATCAGCAACTTCATTCAAAAAAATGACAATAATGATGAAACCAACCAAATCTTATGGGATACTGCAAAAGAAGTTCTTACTGGAAGTTTTATAACTTTGAATGTCTATACGAATAAAATAGAGAAAGAGGAGATCAATGAATTGGGCATGCAGGTGAAAAATCTGAGAACAAATTGAAAATTTTTAAGTAAGTACCAAATTAGAAATACTGAAAACCAAACAAGAGATTAATAAAATTAAAATTAAGAAATCTATTGAACTAATAAATAAAACAGAGTTTGTTTTATAAAAAAAACCAATAAAAATGATAAAACTTTGATCAGTTTGATTAAAAAGAGAAAGATGAAAACCAAAATAGCAAATATCAAAAATGAAAAAGATGAAGTAACCTTAAAAGAGGAGGAAATTAAAACAATAATTAGAAATTATTTTGCCCAACTGTATACCCATAAAAATCAACAATCTAAATGAGACAGATAATTAATTTGAAAAACATAAATTGCCCAGATTAACAGAAGAGAAAGTTGAATACTTAAATAACCCCATCTCAGAAAAAGAAATTGAACAAGCCATCAATGAACTCCTTAGGAAAAAATGTCCAGGGCTGGATGGATTTACAAGTGAATTCTATCAAACATTTAAAGAACAGTTAATTCCAATATTATATAGACTCTATGGGAAAATTGGTGAAAAAGAAGTACTTCCAAATTCTTTTTTTTAAATTTTATTAAATTTCTTTATTTAACTTTTAACATTCATTTTCACAAAATTTGGGGTTACAAATTTTCTCCCCTTTAATCCCCTCCCCCCCAAACACCAAGCATTCTAATTGCCCCTATCACCAATCTGCTCTCTCTTCTATCATGCCTCTCTGCCCTTGTCTCTGTCTTCTCTTTTGTTCTGTAGGGCCAGATGGCTTTCTATACCCATTTACCTGTATTTCTTATTTCCTAGTGGCAAGAACATTATTCGACAGTTGATCCTAACACTTTGAGTTCCAACTTCTTTACCTTCCTCCCTCTCCACCCCTTCCCTTTGGAAGGCAAGCAATTCAATATAGGCCAAATCTGTGTAGTTTTGCAAATGACTTCCATAATAGTTGTGTTGTATAAGACTAACTATATTTCCCTCCATCCTATCCTGTCCCCCATTACTTCTATTCTCTTTTGATCCTATCCCTCCCCATGAGTGTCGACCTCAAATTGCACCCTCCTCCCCATGCCCTCCCTTCTATCATCCCCCCCCACCCTGCTTATCCCTTTATCCCCCACTTTCCTGTATTGTAAGATAGGTTTTCATACCAAAATGAGTGTGCATTTTATTCTTTCTTTTAGTGGAATGTGATGAGAGTAGACTTCATGTTTTTCTCTCACCTCCCCTCTTTATCCCTCCACTAATGAGTCTTTTGCTTGCCTCTTTTATGAGAGATAATTTGCCCCATTCAATTCTCCCTTTCTCCTCCCAATATCTTTCTCTCTCACTGCTTGATTTCATTTTTTTTTAAGATATGATCCCATCCTCTTCAATTCACTCTGTGCACTCTGTCTCTATGTGTGTGTGTGTGTGTGTGCATGTGTGTGTGTGTAATCCCTCCCAGTACCCAGATACTGAAAAGTTTCAAGAGTTACAAATATTGTCTTTCTATGTAGGAATGTAAACAGTTCAGCTTTAGTAAGTCCCTTATGACTTCTCTTTGCTCTTCACCTTTTCATGGTTCTCTTCATTCTTGTGTTTGAAAGTCAAATTTTCTTTTCAGCTCTGGTCTTTTCATCAAGAATGCTTGAAAATCCTCTATTTCATTGAAAGACCAGTTTTTCCCCTGAAGTATTATACTCAGTTTTGCTGGGTAGGTGATTCTTGGTTTTAGTCCTACTTCCTTTGACTTCTGGAATATCCTATTCCATGCCCTTCAATCCCTTAATGTAGAGGCTGCTAGATCTTGTGTTATCCTGATTGTAATTCCACAATACTTGAATTGTTTCTTTCTAGCTGCTTGCAATATTTTCTCCTTCACCTGGGAATTCTCGAATTTGGCCACAGTGTTCCTAGGAGTTTCTCTTTTTGGATCTCTTTCAGGCGGTGTTCTGTGGATTCCTTGAATATTTATTTTGCCCTCTGGTTCTAGAATCTCAGGGCAGTTTTCCTTGATAATTTCATGAAAGATGATGTCTAGGCTCTTTTTTGATCATGGCTTTCAGGTAGTCCCATAATTTTTTAATTGTCTCTCCTGGATCTATTTTCCAGGTCAGTTGTTTTTCCCATGAGTTATTTCACATTATCTTCCATTTTTCCATTCTTTTGGGCTTGTATTGTGATATCTTGCTTTCTCACAAAGTCCTTAGCCTCCATCTGTGCCATTCTAATTTTGAAAGAACTATTTTCTTCAGTGAGCTTTTGAATCTCCTTTTCCATCTGGCTAATTCTGCTTTTGAAAGCATTCTTCTCCTCATTGGCTTTTTGAACCTCTTTTGCCAATTGAATTAGGCTAGTTTTCAAGGTGTTAATTTCTTCAACATTTTTTGGGGTCTCCTTTAGCAGGGAGCTGATCTGCTGTTCATGCTTTGACTTCATGTCTCTCATTTCTCTTCCCAGCTTTTCCTCTACCTCTCTAACTTGATTTTCAAAATTCTTTTTGAGCTCTTCCATGGCCTGAGCCCATTGGGTGGGCTGGGACACAGAAGCCTTGATTTCTGTGTCTTTGCCTGATGGTAAGCATTGTTCTTCCTCATCAGAAAGGAAGGGAGGAAATGTCTGTTCGCCAAGAAAGTAACCTTCTATGGTCTTATTTCTTTTCCCTTTTCTGGGCATTTTCCCACCCAGTGACTTGACCTCTGAATATTTTCCTCACACCCACCTTGCATCCTGATCCTCCCAGCCAGCGTTTGGGGTCTGTGATTCAAATGCTGCTTCCAGCCTTAGGGCTTTTGGCGGGGGCAGGGCTGCTATTCAGTGTGAGATTAAGTTCAGGTGGTCAGGTCTGGGCAGGGCCACCTCTCAGTCTCAGTTCCCTCAGGGGGTTTATGCAGAGACATTCAACAATGGATCCAGGCTCCCACCCGCTTGGGGAGCCCGGGTCTGCAGCTGCCTCCCGGCCTCTACCTCCCGGGGGGGGCCCGAGTTATTGGGGCACCCCACTCCTCACTCGACCCGTCAAAGAGACTCTCTCACCGACCCCCGTCACTTGTGGGTGGAGGAACTTGTGTGGCCACTGGAGATCCCATCCCTGAAGCCTGCTCAGGTCTGTTTATCTTGGTGCGGCGGCCACAGCAGGTCTGGGCTGGGCTCTGCGTCTGCAGCGCGACGGACCTTTTGCGAGAGGTTTGCAGGTCCCTCTGGAACAGAAATCTCCTTCTCTTCACTGTTCTGTGACCTCACTGCTCCAGAATTTGCCATGAGTTACTTTATACAGATGTTGTATGGGTTGTGGGTTCGGAGCTATGTCCCAAATTCTTTTTATGATACAAATATGGTTCTGATACTTAAACTAGAAATAGGCAAAACACAGAAAGAAAATTTTAGACCCATTTCTCTAATGAATGTGGATGCAAACATTTTAAATAACATATCAGCAAAAGAATACAGCAGATTATCATGAGAATAATACGTTATGATCAGGTAGGATTTATACCAGGAATGCAGGGCTGCTTTGATATTTGGAAAACTATTAGCATTATTGATCATTTCAACAAAAACACAACTACAGAAACCACATGATTATCTTAATAGTTGCAGTAAAAGCTTTTGACAAAATACAATACCCATTCCCACTGAAAACACTGGATAGAATAGGAATAAATGGAACTTTCCTTAAAATAATAAGCAGTATCTACCTAAAATCATCAGCAAGCATTATATAATGGGAATAAGCTCGATGCATTTCCAATAAGATCAGGGATGAAACAAGGAAGGCCATTATCACCACTATTATGCAATATAGTATTAGAAGTGTTAGCCTTAACAATAAGAGAAGAAAATGAAATTGAAGGAATTAGAACAGGCAAACAAGAAGCTAAGTTATCACTCTTTCCTGATGATATACTTAGAGAATCCCAGAGAATCAAGTAAAAATACTTCTTGAAATAATACTGACTTAAAGTTGCAATTAACATTGGAAGTTATCTAATCTAACCCCTAAGTTTTGCAGAGGAGAAGACTCAGGCCCTTGGGTGTTAAGTAGTTTGCTTAAGGTCACCCAGTTAGTAAGTAGAAAAATTGGGATTTGAATATGGGACCTCTAGCTTTAAATTCAGCATTCTTTCCATATCACCATCATTCCTACTTGAAATAATAAACAACTTGGTCAAAGCTGTAGGTTACAAAATATACCCACATAAATCATCTGCATTTCTATATGTAACTAACAAAGCCTAATATCAAGAGATAGAATGAGAAATTCTATTTAAAGTTATGGCAGATACCACAAAATATCTGGGACTCTATCTGCCAAAACAAACCAAGGGACTATATGAACACAATTACAAAACACTTTTCACAGAAGTAAAGGACAGTCTAAGTAAATGGAAAATCATCAGTTGCTTGTGCGTATGCCGAGTCAGTATAATAAAATCGACAATTCTATCTAAATTGATTTTCTTATTCAGTGCCATACAAATCTAACTACCAGATAATTATTTTCTAGAGTTAGAAAAAATAATATAACAATTCGTCTGGAAGAACAAAAGATCCAGAATATCAAGGGACCTATTGAAAACCAATGCTAGGGAAGGTAGTCTAGACCTACCAGATCTCAAATTGCATTATATAGCAGCAATCATCAAACCCATTTGGTCCTGGCTAAGAAATAGAGGGGTAGACCAGTTGAATAGGTTAGGTATTCAAGACACAGTAGTCAATGAATATAGCAATCAGCTGTTTGATAAACCCCAGGACCCAGCTTCTGGGATGAGAACTCACTGTCTGACAAAAATTTCTGGGAAAACTGGATAACAACATGGCAGAAACTGGGCATAGACCAATGTCTGACATGGTACACAAGAATAAAATCCAAATTAATACATGATCCAGGTATAAAGACTGATACTATTAACAAATTATGGGAGGAAGGAATAGTGTATTTTTCAGATTTATGGAGAATGGAGAAATTTTTAACCAAACAAGAGATAGAAAACGTTATGAAGTGAAAATGGATGATTTTGATTATATTACATTGGAAAGTTTTGCAGAAAGAAACCAATGCAATTAAGAGGGAAGTGGAAAACTGAGGAAGAATTTTTGCAACTAGTGTCTGTGATAGAAGTCTCATTTCTAAAATATATAGAAAATTGAGTCAAATACACAAGAATACAAGTCATTCCTGAATTCATAAATCATCAGAGTATATGAACAGACAGTTTTCAAAGGAAGAAATTAAGGCTATCTATAATCATATGAAAAAATGCTCTAAATCACTACTGATTAGAGAGATGCAAATCAAAACCACTCTGAGGTATCACATCACACCTGTCAGATTGGCTTAACATGACAAAACAGCAAGATGATGTTGGAGAAAATGTGGGTGAGTTGGAACACTAAATCATTGTTATTGGAGCTGTGACCTGATCCAACCATTCTGGAGAGCAATTTAGAACTATACCCAAAGGGCTACAAAAATGTGCATACCCTTTGTCCCAGGAATATCATTTCTAGGACTGTATCGTAAAGAGATCTTAAAAATGGGAAAGGGTCCCACATGTACAAAAATAGTTATAGCAGCTCTATTTTTGATGGCTAGAAACTGGAAATCAAGGGGATGCCCATCAGCTGGGGAAAGGCTGAACAAGTTGCGGTATATGAATGAAATGGAATACTATTGTACTATAAGAAATGATGAACAGGAAGACTTCAGAGAAGCCCAGAAGGACTTTTATGAACTTTTGCTGAGTGAAAGGAGCAGAACCAGGAGACCTTTGTACACAGCTACAACCACAGTGTGTGAGGAATTTTTCTGGTAGACTTAGCCTTTCATAGCAATGCAAGGAACTAAAATGTTCCCAATGGACTCTTGAGGCAAAATGCCTTCCACATCCAGAGAATGAACTATGGAAATGGATCACAAAATGAAGCAGATCATTTTCTCTTGTATTATGCAACATGACTAAGGTGAAAATGTATTTAATAGTAATGTATGTGTAAAACATATATAAGATTGTATGCCATCTTGGGGAGGGAGGGGGGAGTATTGAGATGGAGGGGAACAAAATCTAAGATACATTGAAGCAATTGTAGAACATTGAAAATGAATAAATTAATTTACACAAAAAAAGAAAACTGGGAAGAGAGGCACATGATCAGATGGTCAAAGGAGATGCTTTCATTTCATAACTCCTTTTCCCTCCAAAGGAAGTAGGTTAGGCATGAAAATGGCATAACTGGAGTTTTTCTGTATAAAAGGGAAAAGAAGTCCCTTACCATTATGAACTTTGCTCTTCCTCTTTTCTCAACATACAGTTGTAGCAAGAGATGGAAGGTCTCATGTCAAATTGAAATTTGCTCCTCTTTGCTCTAGAGGTTCACCATATACCATTTGGGAGTTTGGGTTGGCACAAGAGGTTGAAAGAGCTTTGTGTTGATATAAATGTAAGTTCTTGCTTTGGGATAGATGGAAGACACCTGGTACAGCCCCTGGCAGGTATCCCATAAAAAACATGCCATATCAGAAGGTGATGAAAGGTATAAGGTCATTGTTGATCTTAAAGAAGTATAGTAACAAAAGCACAAAACAAGAACCCATTGATTGTCTAACTACATTCTTCTCTCAATATTCCATCTAATTCCCATCTATTTGAGCAAGAATTGAATCATAAAGATAAAAAGAAAGACCATCAAAATATGATTATGCATGTCTTTGTGTGTATGTGTATATCTATTTAGTTATCTATTTAAATAGCTAGATATAGATATAGATATAGAAATATATACACCCATATGTGTTTGTGTATGTATATATATATAGACATATATATCAATCTGAGTGGAGTAGAGGAACTATAATGTATTTTCAAGGTTCAATATTCTTTTTAAGATGATGGTTAAAACTAAAAATTAAACTTCTCTCTGAAGAATCTAACAAATTCATAAATAAGATTGTCTAGAAATACATTATATTATATCACATTGTGTGATGTCATTAAAGTCAGTAAGATCAGGCCTAATCTCCTCCCTCTAGTCAGTCTATCTCCCTATCTTTCCTAATCCTGTTAATTCCTTTGGTTGGATAACTCCTCCCATTTGTTCTCTGGCTGTTTGGAAAGGTTTGTCTCTCTGGGTGTGTGGGCTGAATATTTATTTCAGCTCTGGAGACTGAAAACTTTCCAAGAAATAATATATTTTCTTGCTTGAAGATCAGATTTCTTTTTTGTTCAACATTGGCCTTATTAGCAGTAAAACTATCATACTCTGGAGAATTTAAAATGAAATTTTTAAAAGTACAGATAGTTTATTTGGTTTCCCACCAGATTTTAAGTTGATGTGGTGTTAAAAAGGGGAAGGGGAGTAACAGAATAGTGAATGAGATAATTTCTAGATGAACAAAAACTGCTAATGTCAAATTTTCAAAATAGATTTGAAATTGGCCAGAGAAAATATCTCCTCAGGTCTGAAATTTATGTCATTTCATACGTCTTTATAAATCAGTTTTATTTCACACAGTAACATGAAGGAAAATAACTGGGATTTTTGAAAGAAGCTTTTCAAGTGACCTCCAAGATCTCAGCCCTTATGATCTTCATTTTTTCATCTACACTGATATACCATGGTGTCTCCTATAATATTTTTCTTCATGTTTCTGGAATTCATTGGAAATACCAGGATATTCTGAATTACAAGGAATAGATATTAGGGTTTCCAAACAATCCTGTTTTGGGTTTCAGAAAACTAAACAGACATTTGCATAAGTTTCCCCTTTTAGTTTTTCAATGATTTCACTGAACTTGAAATAATGTTTTAGCCAGAAGGAAGATAAGACACTTTGTTTGCTTGTTCCAGTCAATTATATTTTACTCTTTGATTTCACTGCTCACAGAGCTCTTTTCATAGAAGTCTTTGTTCAAAGACTTCCATTCATTTCAAAAAGTATTGCAAAGGCTATTTTCCAGACATTCCAGAATGATTTTTGATCCTATAATTATGCTGGTCATTATCTTATAAAATTCACTAGCTCATTGATAGGTTACAGGAAAAGATGCCCCTATCTTTCTATACTTTATAAATGGTAAAAAATGTTACTGTTTTAATTTTCCAAAATATCTATGATCTCATTCATGTAGGAGTTTCCTCCAGCGATATAACTAGCAACCCAACTATCCTACCTGAAGGCAAGGATAATAAGATCATAGATTTAGATTTAGAAGCTACCATCTACTCTAATTCCTTCACTGTGCAAGAGACAAAGTAAGTCCCAGAGATTAACTGATTTGTCAAACGTTTTACAGGTAGTAAGTAGGATCACAAGTTCTTTGACAAAAAGAGGAAATTCAGGGACAATCCAGTTTCATTTTAAAGTTGAGAAACTGAAGCTAATTATAGTTAGATGATTTGCCCAAGGTCATGTAAGTAGTGTCTGAGGTAGATTTTGAACCACATTATTGTGGTTCCAAGTTCAGTACTCTTTCTAACATATTCTGATATTCCTACTGTATAATACTTCTCCCAATCTTATGTACAAGGAGAAATAAAGTGTATGGCAGGGCACACTTATTACAGTCCTTAGGTTATCAGTAACATAAGTGGAGCATACAAGTGGGAACATATATGGTGTGATTCAAGTGATCCATCAATCAAAATGCATTATTAAGCAGCTGCAATGTGCAAGGTACTATAGTAGACACTTGGAATATGGGAAAAAAAGTGAAGTTTCCTACATATAAAGAGTTTGCCTCCTATCTGTGGAAACAACATATACATATGCAGGTATATTCAATCAAATTATAGAATTCAAGTAAAGCACTTTGTAAATCCTAAAGAACTATATAAATGTCAATTGCCATTGTCTTGGATGCATAATCATCATCATCATAGAATGCAACATGTTCCAGACAAGTCAAATCAATATCATCACCTTAAAGATAACCTCCACTAAGTTACTGATGGGGCCCAAGAACCCTGGGAAATCAAAATATCTACCCTGCTTCTAGACCAGCAATCATCCAGGAAAACAAACCCTGGTAGAGTTGTTACTTGCCAACTGTTTCCATAGGTGCTACAGTGCTAACCTTCTCAGTAACCAAAGCTACCAAAGATAAGGGAAAGAAAACTATCACCATGAAAGACCTTGTCACTGTCAAATTTTTCAATATTAGAAATGGGTATCATTTTATCAGTGAAAGTAACATTAGCATCATTGGACTCTCCATTTGCCTTGAAACAAAAACCTTTTATTGTTGTCTCCAATTAGAATGTGAACTCCTTGAATAGAGGAATTGTATTGCATTCTTTTATCTATATATCCAGAGTACAATGCTCCAGACAATGTAATCATTTAATATTTTTTTCATTATCATCTTTGCTGTTTTATCACTACTACTAGAGGTGATAGGGAGATATTAGAGTTTGTTGAGTAAGGGAAGTGACTTGATCAGATCTCCTTAGGAAAATCATTTTGTCAACTTTTGATTATCGATTGAAATGGATAAATAGATGCTTGAGGCAGAAAAATTAATTAAAAGACTATGTTGTCCAGGTGAGAGCTGAACTAATGTAATGGCTATGTGAACACAGAGAAGAGGACTTAAGTAGAAAATATTGTGTTGAGAAAAATAACAATTTGGCAACTGATTGAATATGTGGGATGAATGAGAATGATGAGTTGGTGATGACACCGAGGTTGCCAGCCTAAAATATTAGAAGGTTTGTGGTGCTATAGACCAAAACAAGGAAGTTGAGATGAGGGGTGGGTTTAGGAGGAATGACAATAAACTTTCCTTTGTGTTAAGTTTGAAATGTTGCAGCAGACAGGGAATTTTGTTAAAATTTACAAAGTTCTAAAGGGAACCCAAGGTTTCTCCATTTTGTACATGTAGTGACCTCTGTGATCATTTCTCTTCATTTGTTGTATAAGCCTCTTGTATGACACCTCAGTGAAAAATATAATTGCTGAGCAGTAGTCCACATAAAGAACTTAATTTCATATAATATATAATGCTATGGACTAACCCAGAGAGGCTTTTATCCAGATCAAATGCATCATGCTAGGAGCTCCCTACAAGATAGGTCTGTTCCTTTCAGGTGATATTGGCATGTTCCTTTGCTACTGAAAATAAAATCTCACCCTCATTTACATTTCTTAATTAAATGATAATCATTCTTGTTATTTGACTGTTGTTCTCAGTGTCAATATTTGTTGTTTTTATTCAGTAGTTTTAGTTATGCCTAATTCTTTATGACCCCATTTGAGGTTTTCTTGGCAATGATACTGGAGTGGTTTGCCATTTCCATTTCCAAATCATCTTATAGATGAATAAACTGAACCTAGAAGTAATTTACAAACAACCCCAAAGATCAAAGTATAATTTTTCATTTTTATCATTTATTAATCAAAATTCATATCCTGGTAATATGCATGGAATCAAAGAAGATATTTAGATTCTCTTGTTAGAGTCTTTTGGTCCTATGTATACAAATCTCAGACAAGTTACAGATATCCATAATAAGACTAGCAGAACACCCAGTGCTATTGATAACTTTGAGATGATGTGAGCATGTTAACTCTCAAGTTTTACCTATATTATGATGCGATTTGGGTATGTTAGCAAACTGACTTCAAGGTAGTATAGGTAAGAATTAGTTCATTCCCCCCAAAACCTGATAAATGACACCTCAAAATCCTGCCCCCCACTTCCCCAGTATTTTTCCATCTCTCCATTGAGTTCATGTTGCCTAGTGCTCCAAGCTTTAATCTGTGGTTAAACGAATGATGCTCTCTGCCTCTTTCACGTCCCATTCTATTACCCACACTGCTTACCTGCCTTCACCAGCCCACACCCAATCCCCCCACCATCTCCCTCTGTACTGCTTTTTCTTGCTTGCTTCTATACTTTCTGTGCTTTCCCCCCTCCATACCCTCTGTACTTAATTAAAATGTGGTTGCTGTGTCCTTTTTTATTGTTAGTAATGATCTTTCCAGGAGAGTGCCCAAAGAAATAAGCTTGCTTGCCACCATTTCATAAACTAATTGTTAATTCAGAATTATCACCCAAATTTAGTGAGCTTAAAGTTAATAAGGGTAACTGTAAAGACATATACTTGCTTTCAAATGCTCAATCTCTTAAGTATTGTTTGGGTGCTGTCAGCAAGACATTGAGTATGTAGCCCTTAGTATGCGTCAGGTACTGTCTTAAGTGCTGTTTATTCAAAGACAGACAAAAACAATGTTCCTGCACTTAAAGAGTTCCTATTATAATATGGTAGTCAGCATATAAATAACTAGTTACATACAAGATACATACAGAGTAGAATGGAAGGTAGTCTCAGAGAAAAGGCAGTAGAACAAGAAAGATTTCTGAGTAAAGTAAAATTTAAGCTGAATTTTGAAAGAGGCCAATAAAGGTAAGAGATAAAGGTAAGCAGGAATAACAGTACAGTCCTTGAAAAGATAGAGTACTAATGTATGGAGGTTGGATGTAAAGTATCTTCTTCCAGAAATGGCAAATAGGTCAGGTTAGGAGAACTGCAAAGAAGAATAAAGTATTGAAGACTAGAAGAGATGGAAGGAGCAAATAAAAAAAATGAGAGGAGGGAAAAAGGAAAAGAAACAGAAAAGCTCCATATAAGTAATACAAAAAAAAAAATAACATGCCAAAACATACCCCAACCTTATAATGCCATAGCTAAAATGCTGAAGCTAGGTAAAAACAAAGAAACAAAGAAACAGGCAATGACATGAAGGAACTCATACCAATAAGTGAAACAAAGTACCCAAAATTATACACAAATAAGATCTATGCAATTGGTGATAATTCATAGGATTAAGGAAGATGCACTACCACTAAGGGGGATAGGAAAAGGTATCTTCTAGAAGGTGGAAATTTAGATGAGATTTAAAGAGGACAAGGAAAGCCAAGAGAGAAACAATTCTTATTGATGGAAATCTAATAAAGTTGCCCCTAGCCCCAGTATTTTAACTTTTTTATAAACTTGAACAACAGGCCCACTGCTCCTTAACTAGCCTCCCCCGACTCAGTGTCCTAATTTCTTTATATATACCTCACTGCTCACTAGAAAAACAAGTGTGTCCATGATGCTTTTTTTCTCACAGAACAGCAGGTCTATCCATGTGAAGGGATCCCAGCCACTGTCTCTACTGAGCTACTGCCCCCAGACCCATTCCTCATATTTCTCACAGAAACAATAGATATGTCCATGCTCTCAACCACAGCCACCTCCCTCTAGTCTCAGACAGGACCATGATAGTTAGCCAACCATTAAGCAGCACTACCAGGATGCCCAAGCAGAATGTGGACCCCAAAATAATAGAAGGGACTTTCCCTAAGTCGGCACCTGTGCAATAACAGTAAAGAACTGACCCAGAGTGAACATATGATATAGAGAGCCTTATTAAAGTATCATTATCATACATATATACCCCTCCAAATGGGTTTTTATATATGCATTGTGAGTAATTGCACGTGCAGCTTCACTCTGAATGGAACCCCACTCCTATTACATAATCCCTTATCAAACATCTCCTGTCTTTTTAAATTCATAATTTCTATTATGTAATTGTATCTTTACCCTATAAAAATCCATCTTGCTTTCTCTGAAGTTGCTGGTTCCTCTGGGAGCTTAGACTGCTTCATGAGAGGTGTCAATCTCAATAAATACCTTTACTTGGATTAGAGGTGGTCTAACTCTAAATTATTTGAGCTGGTTCCGCTACAATACATCATGAAACCCCAAGAATTTTTGGTGTCCCTGTGTGGACAGAGTTCAAACTGGAACAGTTTTAGGTGCCATAGGTGGGCAGTCTAAACCCAAACACTACTATACCAAATATTGAATTGTCATATTGGGCCATTACAAGGATTATGGACCCAAAGTGCCCCTGGAAATTTCCAGGGACTTCAAGTACATTGCAGTGACAAAGAATTGGAAATTGATGGGATATCCATCAACTAGGGAATGGTTGAGCAAATTGTGGACATTTTAGAGAGTATACAAGAAAAGTTCTGTGAGTATTTGTGGGAGAAAAGGGGTGGGGGTGTAATCCCCTTCTCTTTTAGAGGTCAAATTCACTTGAGATTAAACCTTTCCCCGACCATGTGAGTATGTCTTGAGCAGAGGTGCTCTTTTTAGTGGAGAAAGGAGTAGGTACACAGCACCTCAGCTGCTGTCAACTTAGGGCAGTTTTCTCATAGTCAAATGTCTATGTTTCACTTGATTGAGTCAGACAGACACCAGTCTCTAAAACAGAACCAAGTCTGGTAACTTGAAAGCAGGTAACTTAAAAACAGGTGACTTAAAAGAAAAAATATCATGAAGCCTGATGACACTATGTGTCTTGATAACAAGAACCCATGACAAGAGGTTGGGAATCTTGAGTTCTAGTCTTTTGTAAGCCATTACCTTATTCAATGAAGTTAGAAAAATCACTTCATCTTTCTGAGACTCACTTTTCTTATCTAAAAAATAGTTTGTATTACTTTATCTCTAAAAGAACTTTCTGCTCTAAAGATCAGTGAGTAGCCACAGTTTGTACAACTCAAATGCATATTGAAACACACTTAATTTTAGATATTGCTAATATAGGAGTATGTTTTTCTTGACTATGCATATTTGTTAGGTGGGTTTCTTTTTTTTTCCTTTTTTCTCAGAGGAGGAAGTGATGGGAGGAAGAGAAAATATATTTTATATAAACTTTCAATTTATTTTTAAATCTATGAAGAGTAGACAGATCCTTCTCAAATTTTAAATTCAACTCAACACATATTCATATTTTTAATCTATTTAGGATAGTGTTCTAGATGCTGAAATTATAGAGAAAAAGTAAACCATAGATATAGCCTTCAAGAAGCCTACAGTTTTATGTGGAGAGTTGGAGAATAAGATAAGATAGTGGAATAAAGGAGAACACTAAATAAAGTATTTTACATATTTAAGGAAACAAACACTTTCAGTTGATGTTAGAGAGGTTTTCATTGAGAAATTTCTGTCAGAGTTTTCTGTGCAGGAAAAGATGGATTTTAACAGAAATATGGTTTGAAGTCAATTGAATGCATGGAATAATGTTTGAAAATGAAGATGTGACCAGGAGAGAGCAGAATGCGAATTTACAGGTACCTTAAAAGAAAGGCCATGCACCAGTTTTGCTGGAAGGTAAAGTTTATAAAGCAGTCACATAAAATAAGGCTAAGAGGGCAGGTCAGAGGCAAATGTCAAATGAAGTATGGGAAAAGAGAGTTGGTATTTTATTCTATAGGTGATGAGATGTTACTGAAGTTTTGTTTTTATTTTTAAAATGGAGGAATGACTTGAACAGGACCTTCCATTTGGAAGATATTTGGTACTTAAGTTCTTCATAATCTCACTTCAACTAACATTCTTGATTGGCTTTGCATTACTCTCCTCCATGAGCTGCACATTCCAACCGAATTCACTTATTGGTTAAATCCTGTACACTACATCTCATCTCTTCATTCTCAGGCTTCCATACAAGGTGACTGCCAATGCCTAGATATTTGTTCGTTCTTGCCTCTTGGTCTCAAGACTCTTTCAAGGCTCAGCTCAAGGCTGATCTTCTTAATAGATATTTATTATTTCCTCCAGGTGTTATCCCCTTACCAAATGTTTTTAATCTCCCCATAGTAAAATATAAGCTCCACAAAGAAAATAAAATAGTAAAGAAAAAACTTTTAATTTTGTCTTCTTTTCCACAACCAGCCACAGTGCTTAGAACATGAAAGGCAATTGATAAACTCTTGTTGAATTGTGGATAGGATAGGAACAAGAATTCAAATGTGAGGTTACTACAATAATCTAAATGAAAAGAAATTTCATCATGAATAAGGATGATGTCAGTAGTACTGAAAAGAATAGAATATATGCAAGAAATAATGGAAAGATTAAGTTGACAAGATTTGACCACTGAGTAGAATTGGGGGGGGGGGGTGGGCGTGATAACGAGGAAGAGTCAAATATTCTGAGTTTTCTAGCCTGGGCAACTAGGAAGATACAGAGCCACCAAGAGAAGTAGAGACATTAGAGAAGAGTGGTATATTTTAGAGGGATATGATGAATTTATCGTGTCAGCTATATAAGCAGGTAGAAATATGGCAGGTATCTGACCCTACTAGAGGAATCCCCAAGATAAAAGTGTCTCTTATTGTTATTGTTCAGTTATGTCCAACCATTTGTGAGTCTACAGAACATAGCATGCAGATACTCAGCATGAGGTTTTCTTGACAAAAATACTGGAATACTTTACCATTTCCTTCTTCAGTTCATTAAGACTAAAGAGGCTCTGTGACTTGCTCAGGATCATACAGCTAGTAGGTGCCTGATTCAGGATTTGAACTAAGATCTTCCTGACTTAAGATCCAGCACTTTATCCACTGAGTCACCAAGCTCCCTCCTATTTAGGGGTGAATGAACTTTGGGAGTGCCTTTGTGATTTTCAGATATCTCAACAATCAATTGCTAATTGAAATTTAGTTTTGCTGAAATATTTTTCACTTGTTTTCAATTCTGTTCTAGGTCATACCTATTTTCTTTTTGTGTTCCTTTCCAATTAGGGAATGATCAATTTAATCAGTTTGTTCTGTGAAAACTTAATGAAAAAAATACAAAGGAAAGTTCAAAATAAAAGAAAAGTTGAACAAAACAGAAAGATCTCTTTGATTTCATTATGATCCCTTTCCCTTCCCCCATGTCCATAAATATATTAATCACTTGTTTGTTCTCTCCAAAATTCAAAGCATTTCAGAGAATTGCAGTTACAGAAGGTATAAAGGGTGATCTCTGTTTACTAAAAACAGGATGTGAATATTCAATGCAACTCTTCCCCTTTTCTCTCCACCCCATCCTTGGCCTGATTAAGAATTCTTCACCTAATGAATCATTACTATTCTATGCTCGGGTCTCTAATATTTCATCATTCATCTGTTTATTTTCCTGCCATCCAAGGAAGATAACAGGAAACGCTTTGTTATTGGTTCTTCTGAGTTAGAACATTCCTGTTAGTACTTTACACTTTGTTCCCAATACCCTTTAAAATAGAGAAAAGTGAGACAAGCTTCTTTCTACTCAGACCAAAAAATTTCTATGTGAAAACTGTCTTTTGTGAATGTCATTCTTTATGTAGCACTCTTCCAAGAGCCTATAAACCACAAACTCCCTCTTACTGAATTTCCCATTCATCCATAAATAGGAAGGGGCTGAGTGACTCACTGAATAGAGTACTGGGCTTACAACCAGGAAGATCTGAGTTCAAATTCAGAATCAGACAGCTACTAGCTATGTGATATCAATCTCTGTAGCCTTAATGCATTGGAGAAGGAAATGGCAGACTGCACCAGTATTTTCAGAAAGATTCTATGCTTTGGGAAGCATGATGAAATCAAAAGATGCAAAGAATCATAGGATATTAGAGCGGGGGAGTAGTTCAACTCCTCTTTTGTTTCTCATACTTTGCAATCCATCTTTCTAGACCTTTGTATCAGATGTCCTTCTTGCCTGGAATGCATTCTTTTTTTGTTTCTGCATCACAGAGCCCCTAATTTCTTTCAAGGCTCAGCTTAGTCACTACCTTCTACATGAAACCTTTACTGATTCCCCCAACTGTTAATGTTTTCTGCTCAAAGATCACCTCACATTATTCTGTGTGCATGCACACACACACACACACACACACACACACACACACACATTTCATATACTTCCATATACACATTGTCTTCCCAAACTAGACTCGAAGTTCTTGAGAGACCATTCACAGAGCTCAGCATAGTGTTTGGCATGTAAAAGATGTTTAATAAATTCTTGTTGATTGACTGATTAATTGACTGAATCATAGAAAAATTAGATGAGTTGCCAAGATCATACAGAGGAAAGAGAACAGTAGATGATTTTATCTAATTCTTTTGATTCTAAAACAGAAGATCTGGATTATACGGAGACTGCCATTTACTAGGTCCTATGCCTTTCGCAGAGTTCTAACGTTCTGTTATTTCACCTATAGCATGAGAATAATAATTTTGAAAACACTTAAATTATATGCGAAATATTGTGCTGTCCATTTTTAAATATTCTGTACTTGTTAGCCTTTTTCTGCTCTGTGTTAGATTTTGGCTTTTTAGTCTCCCCAATGAGCTGACTTACTGATTCATTCCCCTCATCCCCAACTTCATCCCAACATTCAATCCCTTCAACTTGCATTTCAATTGGACACTGAAAAAAAAGATTGCTATGGTATTCTTTACTTACTGCATCCTTCTCCAACCTCCATAGAAATACAATATGTATCCAGTGATGTTCCCAGCATTGCATCCCTTAGCAATTTTTAGATTCAACTCCTTTATTGAACCAAGTACATTTTTTATTTTCTCTCCACTCTTTTCTTCTTTTGGGTACCTATCCCCTCATAGGTTCTATTATTTATAAGGTAGATTTTTAAGTTACTAATCCAAAATTTGCTGCTATTGGGAGAATTCCCATTTCAATCATCTTGATTAGTAGCACAGCTATATCATCTTCAATTGTACTTTTGTTTTATTATTCATTATCAAGCCAGGGAGAAATTCATAATGGGAATAAAGAAGAAACATATTGGCAGGTTATATTAGGATAAATAGTTCCAGGCAATGGTACAGTTGGAGTTGAAGAACATTCTACCCCTGTCTTGGGGAATCTTTGCTATTTTGGATATAATTATTTGGATACGTTACCACAGGCTCCTAGGCCCATCAAGGATTTCTCAGAGTTAGGTTTTACCTCATCAAATGAAAGAAAGAAAGAAAGAAAGAAAGAAAGAAAGAAAGAAAGAAAGAAAGAAAGAAAGAAAGAAAGAAAGAAAGAAAGAAAGAAAGAAAGAAAGAAAGAAAGAAAGAAAGAAAGAAAGAAAGAAGGGAGGGAGGGAGGGAGGGAGGGAAGGAAGGAAGGAAGGAAGGAAGGAAGGAAGGAAGGAAGGAAGGAAGGAAGGAAGGAAGGAAAGAAGGAAGGAAGGAAGGAAGGAGGAAACAAAATGAAACAAAGGAAAAGAAAGGAATAAAGGAAGGAAGGAAGAAAGAATGAATGAAAGCAGAAAAGAAAGGAAAAGAATAAAGCTTAATATGATAGTGAGTTATCATAGAATAAACACTACACTGGAGCTAAAGAGTTCTGAATTCTAGTCTTGGCTCTAAAAGTAACTAGTTTTATAATGCAAGCGAAGTCTCTTAACTTTTCTGGAATAATCAATTCTCATCTATAAAATGAAGGGATTATACTACTTTACCTATAAGTAACCTTTATCCTCTAAAATTCACTGAGTAGAATCCTGGGAGCAGGAATTGCTAATTGATTTATTGAACAGTTTATTTATTGTGGACCAATAATAAATCTCTCCCCTCAAGAAGGAAAAGTTTCATCTGTACAAACTTTCTTTCCACCAGTGGAATTCTAATCCCATTTCAAGTGTATAGGGCAGAATTTAGTCTCAGTCCTACTGCTCCTGGTTTATGAGCTAAAGGAAAGAGTGGATCCCCTTGTGTTGGGTCAGGCACAACACATTCTTTGGATGTTGTTGTTATTGGGTCATTTCAGTCATGTCCTACTCTTAGGAATCCTATTTCAGATGTTTTCTTGGCAAAGTTACTGGAGTGGCTGGCCATTTCTTTTTCCAGTCCATGTTACAGATGAACTGAGACTAACAGAAATAAGGTTAAGTAACTTTCCCAGGGTTACACAGCTTGTAAGTGTCTGAGGCAAGATTTAAACTCAGGTGTTTCTGATTTCAGGGCCTCTACTCTTGTAATAATAATTTAAATGGAAAGATCTTTGTCATTCATTAATAGGCCCATATGATTTCCTTAAATCACCTGGAAGCCTAAGTCACATGTGATAGGAGGAACTTGGTGAACAGATGGAACAGGAAGGGTGGAAGAGAACCAGAAGGAAGTGAATTAGCATGGTCAGGGCAGAGGAGAGAGGACACAGGCAGGCCTGGAAGGTAAGGCTCAGGCTCCTGAGTAATTACTTATGAGAAATCCCTGGCAGAGGAGGGGAGGCTTGGGAATGGCTTTGCTCCCTGAGGTGATCATATTCATTAACTTCTTGATCACCATGACAGATTTTGCTTTCTGCTTCTGGGATTTCATTTTCTGGTGTATAAATAAATTTTTTTTTCTGTTGCCTTCTATATGGAAAGCCTTTATATTTTGTGATCAAGAACTACACTGGCATATTCATAGTCACCAGCAGTGCTATGAATATTGCCTTGGCAATACATTTGCAAGGGATAAAATCTCTATTTGGAATCTGAAAGAATTTAGAGGAAGAAACAAGTATCCCAGTTTGGGATAATTTAACTTTTTCATTGCTAGCTAGAGAATTGTCCAAGAGCATGGAATCCTGTGAAAACTGGGAAACAGGGTCATAGGAGAGGGAACATGGAAATGTGGAAAGGTTTTTGCAAGGAATATCAGTAAGACCAGGGAAAGAGTTGGCAGGGGTAAGTAGGAGAGGCTGGGTTTTCTTAATGAGTTACCCTATTATTTGTAAGAACAGATGCTGCTTAAGAAAAAATTCAGATGGAAAAATAGTTAGCCAGTTTGCATGGGAATTCTCAGTCTTTGGGCTCTCCTTCACAAGAGCAGTCTAGGGAGTCTCAGTCAGAAGGCAAGGCATTCCATTTAGCTCAAAAGAGGCTGAAAGTTGATCCAAAAATGTACATATGACCTTTGTACAGACCCAGCCTAGTCGCCACAGTGGCCAAGGATGTGAAATAATTTTAGAAGGAGAAGTTTCTCAGGCAGAAGAACACTCAATAGTGAGAAAGAAACAGGAGATAATTCAGCATTTAGGGAAATAATTGAGGATTTTACTCAACAGGAGGTCACAGATATTTTGAGTCGGTTTACCCAAAGGATGGGAGAATCTTTAATATCTTGAATGGCGAGATTCAGTGATGAAGAAACTGGAGGAATATCTAGTGAGCTGCTAGAGTGGACAGAGTGGGCTGCTTGAAGTTTATAAGTATTAGTCAGAGTCCTTTTGTACAGCAATATGCAAGGAGGTAACAATACAATGAATCAATTAGTTTTGGCTGTGGAAGACTGTAGGAGGTAGTATCCTACTTACTCTAGGTGGCCTAGTGGAGACAGATCCTGGTATTTACTTAGGGACTGTATAAGAAAGTTAAAGAAAGAGGTAATGAAGACTGTCATAATGATTGGAAATGCAGATGCATACTATGATACTCTCTTTCCAGTTTACCATGGGAATATAATAGTGAAGACAGTTCCTCCTATTTACAAGCACCTGATTTTGATTCTAATAATCAAGGAAATAGGAAACTCTTGTTCAGAGATGCTGGACAAAATTTCACAGTTAAGTGACTTAGGGGACTGGGGAAAAGACAAAATTCCTAGAGAGAGAAGAGTAAATAGCCAGCGGATTCAAAATCGGAATAAATTGACAAGGAGAGAATTGTTTACTGCTCAACTGAAATCATGGGTAGATTTTGGAAACATATTTGGACTTCCAACTAATGAACTATTCAGAATGTATTGAGAACAGGGACTAGATACTAGACAAAACAGAGAAGTAAGAACTGCTCCTACAGATCCTGCTAAACCTTTGTATCCACGTTTGTTGCACCTTCAGGGAGCATAAGAAGTTGACTAAACCCCAGCTCAGATTAAAGAAATGCACAGACAGGAGTACAGACCCCATATCAATTTGACAATATATTGAAAAAATAGATCAAATACTGTAACCAGGGTATTAATAGATCCTGGGGCAGAGGCCTCCCGAATATATAAGTTTAAACATGGAAATCCTATCACCATCAAATGATTGGGAGGGGCTGAAATATCAGCTAGACAAGTTAATCTAACAATGAAAATTAGACAATTGCCTAAGAAAGAATATACAGTGATAGTCGTACCCATTCCTGAATACATCATTGGAATAGATATATTGAAAGGTATGACTTTAAATTTACCTGAGGGGAGATATCAGTTTGCCGTATGGAATATAGGAATTAATACAGTTGTAGTAGATAAAATAAAAATGGACTTTATCACTTTACCTGAACCTTCTGAAGTGATTAATTTAAAGTAGTATCATGTGCCAGGTGACAAGATGAGATTACCAATACTGTAAAGGAACATATTGAGGCAGGATTTTTTGTCCTTACAACCACTCCATGGAATAATCCTGTTTAATCAATACAAAAGTCAGATGATATATAGAAGATGACAATGGATTATAGACAATTGAATAAAGCTACTACCAGCTTGTATGCTGCTATTCCAGATATCGTTATCTTAATAAAAAGATCCAGAAATATGATGAAACTTGGTATGCAGTTATTGATTTAGTAAATACTTTCTTTGCTATCCCAATAGATTTGAAACAATGGGACAAACTTGCTTTCATTTGGCAGGACCAACAATATACTTTTACATGCTTTCCATAAGGATATCTGCATAGCCTCAGTATTTGTCATAGGATTGTGGCTGAAAATTTGGATGAATTAGAGCTACCTGGTGTACAGCAATAAAACTGAAATGTGCAATTAGGATTTTGGTCTAGGAAACTCCCTTCATCTGGAGCTCAATATAATTCTTTTGAAAAGCAGTTGTTAGTTGCATATTAGGCTTTAGTAGAGATCGAACAGCTGACTTTAAGCCATGTGGTAAGGCCTGAAATCTCAATTATGACATGAGTAATGAGTACCCCAGCTTCTCAGAGAATTGGAAATGCACAGGGAGCATAATTAAATGGAAGTAGTATATTTAAAATAGATCTAAAACAGGCAATAGTAGAGTTTCTACTTTACATGAATCTACAGTAAACATAAATACTGAGGGAAATGGTGCACCCTCTGAACCAAAGCAACAGTTGTTACAGTCCTTGGTAAAATGAAATGAAGGATATGATATGTTAACTGAAGAACAAAAGAGACATGTATGGTTTACTAATGGGACAGCAAAGTATTTGTGACACAAAAGACATTGGAAAACAGTAGCCTATAACCCACATACTAGGCAGACTTTGGAAAGTACTGGGATGGTTGAAAGTAGTCACTATGCTGAACTTATGGTAGTACAACAAGTTATCAAAGCAAACCAAGGAGGACAGTATAATGTACTCACTGATTCATGGGTGGTAGCTATTGGATTAACTACATAGATGCCCATGTGGAAAAATTGAGATTGGGAAATTCATGACAAACAAATCTGGGGCAAAGAATTATAGGAAAATATATGGGACATATCTTTGGTTATTAATTTGTCAATTTTTCATGGAGATGCTCATGTGGCCCTCATCACACCAGAATGTGAGTACAGTGAATATGCTGATCAACTAGCAAAGATTGCTACTCAACATATTTTCCCTACTCTGACACCAACTGATGATCCAGTATTGGGAAAATGGGTCCACCAACTGGAAGCCCACTTATGGGTCCAGGCCACACACCAGTGGGCACAAGATTGAGGTATTAGTATCTCTCATTCATTGTTAAAACAAGCAACCTAAAGGATGTAAATTTATATGTACTTGTGTTGACACATCAAGCTATACTCATGGCTTGTTCCTATATGAATATGACCCAGAAAAAAACCTTCTAAAAGTTTAGGTATCATAAGTCTATATTATGGAACCCCAATGCAGATTCAAAGCAGCAATGGGTCACATTTCAAAGGTAATTAAATGAAGAGATATTGTGTACTAAACGACATAGAATGGATATATCATATTCCATATTATCCACCAGCTTCTGAGTTAATTGAGAGAATGAATGAATCATTGAAGGAACAGCTAAGCAAGTTAAGTTCTAATAATTCTTATCAACATTGGAAAGATCATCTGTTCATTGCTTTATGTAATTTGAATAAAGGACCTTTGGGAGGAAGTCCACCTCTAGCCAGAATGATGACCCTAAATTTGAAAATTAGAAAACAACAAACACATAAGATCTCAAATGTTGAGTGTTGGACTGTGAGGTCAGATGTTTCAGCACTGTATCCAGGGAAACCTGGTTCAGCAATATATGATCTATCTCATTTACAGGACTTTTGGTTAGATAGGAAAGAAATAAGAATAATCTCTACTGGAATATGTATGAGAATCCCTAAGAATCATCTTGGACAGATATTATGTAAATCAGGAGTAGCAGCTTGAGGAATACATGTATTGGCTGGAGTGATAGATTCTAATTACCAAGGAGAAATTATTGTGACATCCCAAAATTTAGATGATGAACCTATACAGTATTGTAAAAATGTTAGAATAGTTAAAGTGATTATTATTCCTTGTGAAACAAGACCACTTGTGAAAACTGACTCTCCTTCTGAGATACATTGCAGAGGAACTAAAAGATTGGATTCTACTGAGAACAAAATTGGAAGCTAAAGTATAGGTAAAACGGAAGTCAGATGATGTTCCAAAGGTTGTGGAAATTAAAGGAAATGAGAAAGATAATACTGTAACTGTTATTTATTCAGGAGAGGATGATTACATAATTGTACCCTGAACTCATATATTCTACTATGAATAAGGCTATGATAGTGGGTTAATGCACTCCAGAACCACAGCTGACCCTATATCTACCCTGCTTCTAGTTATTTGTTCCTTGTTTCTTTTTGACTTTCAATCTGTTAAACTCGTTTGCTAGACTTGTTTCCTATAGGCCTAGTACCCTTGACCTGCAGATGTCTGACTGCTTAAGTTGGATGTCACCTCCTATCCATGATAGTGATATGTCATCTATGGAACTGAAGTTCACCAAATTCCAGATGCCAGCTAAAGAACTGATCTCTTAAATGGGACCTCTTGGGGCGGGGCATCTTTATATCCAATCTCAGCAGAAAGTAATTATGGGAGAAGAGACCTTGACCTCTTACCCCAAGATTTTGAGCCCCATTGCTGAAGGGGAATAATGGAGTACTTGTCCTCAAGCCCCACCCTAAAATATTGTTTTATGTGGTCATTTTGTGTGATACCAATTATACTGTTATAAAGTCCTGTCAACACCAGTTATATGACACTAAGATATTTCTTTATATGCTTGCTTTCTATTATCTTTGTCAAAGTTCTCTTAATATCAGTTGCCCCACTGATGTATGTAATGAATATAAAAGATCTTGGGGCTGAATGCAATAGTAATTTAAACAAAAAGAACTTTCTCATTCATTAATAGGCTGATATGATTTGTTAATATTACCTGAAAGTCTTAAGTCACATGTGGTGGGAGGAGCAGAACAGGAAGGGTGGAGCAGAACCAGAAGGAAGTGAGTAAGCCTGGTTGGGGTAGAGGGGAGAGGATGCAAGCAGGTGTGTGGCAAGATCCAGGCTCATGAGTGTTTACTTGTGAGATGTCCTTGGCAGAGGGGGCTAGACTTGGGAATGGCTTTGCTCCTTGAGGTGACCATTTTTATTAACTTCTTGGTCACCATGACAGATTTTGCTTTCTGGTTCTGGGATTTGGCTTTCTGGTGTCTAAATAAATGTGGTTTTTTTTACTGCATTCTATATGTAAAGACTTTTATATTTTGTGATTGAGAACTAAGCTGGTATATTCATAGTCACCACCAGTACTGTGAATATTGCCTTGGTGATACAACTCTTCTCCAAGTTTTTCTGAAATCCATATGCTCATGTCATTACATTCATATACTACAACTTGGTTAAATTTACCCCATTTTTATGTCCCCTTTCTTGTTCTGTAAATATATTCCTCTCCGAACCCGTAATTTTATTTTACATATCATCCTTTAATATTCAACTCACATTGTGCCCTCTGTCTATCTGTCTACCTCTCTGTCTGTCTGTCTATCCATCCATTCATCCATCCACCCATCCATCCATCCACCCATCTATCCATCCATCCATCCATCCATCCATCCATCCATCCATCCATCCATCCATCCATCCATCTATCCATCTGTCTATCTGTCTATCTGTCTATCTGTCTGTCTGTCTGTCTGTCTGTCTATCTATCTATCTATCTATCTATCTATCTATCTATCTATCTATCTATCTATCTATCTATCCATTTCCTCCCACTACTCTAACACTGAGAAAGGTCTCAGGTTACAAATATCACCTTTCCATGTAGGAATGTAAGTAGTTCAACTTTCATACTTCTCTTATGATTTCTCTTTCCCATTTACCTTTTCATTCTTCTCTTGATTTCTGTATCTGAAAGTCCAATTTTCTATTCAACTCTGGTCTTTTCATCAAGAATGGTTGACAGTCCTCTATTTCACTGAATGTCCAATTTTTCTCCAGAAAGATTGTGCTCAGTTTTGCTGGGCAGGTGATTCTTGGTTTTAATCCAAGTTTCTCTGACCTCTTCAATATCATATTGCAAGCCCTTTGATCTCTTAATGGGGAAGCTGCTAGATCCTGTGTTATCCTGATTGTATTTCCACAATACTTGAATTATTTCTTTCTAGTTGCTTGCAATACTTTCTCCTTTAACTGGGAACTCTGGAATTTGGCTACAATATTCCTAGGAGTTTTACTTTTAGGAACCCTTTTCAGAGGCAATTGTTGGATTCTTTTAATTTCTATTTTAACCTCTGGTTCTAGAATATCAGGGCAGTTTCCCTTGATAATCTTTTGAAAGATGATGTCTTGGCTCTTTTTTTGATCATGACTTTCAGTAGTCCAATAATTTCAAAATTATCCCTCCTGGATCTGTTTTTCAGGTTAGTGTTTGGTTTTGTTTTTCAATGAAATATTTCACATTGGGAGCTGTGGCAGTTTCCAGACTCTATTTTTTTTTTTTATTCTTTCAAGTACATTTTAGAATTTCTTAATTTCTCCTAAAGTCATTAGCTTCCTTCTGGTCCATTATAATGTTGAAGGAATTATTTTCTTCAGTGAACTTTTGGATCTCCTTTTCCATTTGGCCAATCCTGCCTTTTAAGTCATTCTCCTCATTGGCTTTTTGGATTTCTTTTGCCATTTGGGTTAGTTTATTTTTAAGATGTTATTTCCTTCAGTATTGTTTTGAATTTCTTTTAGCAAGCTGTTGAGTGGATTTTCATGATTTTCTTGCATCACTCTCATTTCCCCTTCCCAATTTTTCCTCTGCTTCTCTTACTTGATTTTCAAAATCCCTTTTTAGATCCTCCATGACCTGCAACCAATATATAGTCCTCTTGGAGACTTTTGATGTAGGAACTCTGACTCCGCTGTCCTCCTCCAGGTGTATGCCCTCATCTTCATTGTCACCAAAGTAAGATTCTGTAGTCTGAGTTCTTTCACAATGTTTATTCACATTCTCAGACAAACACTTAACTTTCTATTTCTTTGTCAAGGTAGAACTCTGCTTTCAGTGGGACTGGGGGTGAGACTGGGTGTACTGTCCCAGGCATTAGTGATTTTGTAACAGCTGCTTGATCCCCCACTGTCTGTGAGTCCAGAGCTCCAGAAGCAGCCTGTGCTGCTGCCACCACCCCCACCAACTTGGAGCTAGGGCCAGACCAGGTCAAACCAGACACTCCTCTTTCACCTAGACCCCACAGAAATTTCCACTGATATTTTTGGAGTTTGTGGGCTGAGAAGTCTAGAAACTGCTATAGCTGCCAATGCTTCAGTCTCATTAGGTGTGCTATGGCCAGTCTGTGCCAGTGTGGCCCAAGTTAGACTATGGTCTACTCCTTGCTCATTGTCAAAGATCCTCCCTGTATACTTTCCAGATTGTCTTGGTTTGGGGTTTTGTTTCACTCTGTCATAGTGTGGGTTTTATAGCTGTATAATTTGTTTAGAGTTATCTTTATAAGTATTTGTAGGGTGTTGGCAGATAGCTCAGGGAAGTCCCTGCTTTTACTCTGCCATCTTGGCTCTGCTTCTCTATGTCTAATTTTTCAAAAATCATTTTCATGTTCTTAAACTTTTTTCTTGTTTGTTTTGCACTTAATTCTGAAAGGGGAAAGTTGTGGTCCTCCACTGGTATAATTTTGATGTCTATTTCTTCCCATAACTCACTTAACTTCTCTAAGAATTTGGATGCCATATCACTTAGTCCATAAATGTTTAATACTGCTATTACTTCATTGTCTATGGTACCTTTTTTGGAAGATGTTAGTTACTTTTTTTATCTTTTTAAATTAGATCTGTTCTTGTCTCTTTTTCTTGGCTGAGATAAGTACTGCTATCCTCCTTTTGTTTTAATTCTGTTGAAACATAATATATTCTATTCCAGTCTTTTACTTTTTCTCTATGGGTATCTCTTTGTTTCAAATGTGGTTCCTGTAAACAATATATTTTAGGATGCTGATTTTTAATCCACTTTGCCATCCTCTTCTGTTTTATTGGAGAATTAATCCCATTTATATTCACAGTTATGATTATTAAATGTGTATTTCCTACCCTTTTATTACCCCCATTTGTACACTTCTCTCTCCTTTCACTCTGTCCCTGATCAGTGCTTTGCCTGTGACCATCACCTCTCTCAATCTCCCCTCCTTGCTATCAACACCCTTTTCCCCCCGTTTCCTTTCCTATTTCTGCCCCTCTTTCCGCTTTCCCTTATATTCTCCCCTGTTAAACTTTTCTTTCCCATTTTTCCTCCTACTTCCATATAAGGTTAGATAAATTTTCGTACCCAACTGATTGTTTATATTATTCTCTCTTTGAGTCAAGTCCAATGAGAATAAGGTTCTAACAATCCTTACCAACCTCCTTTTTTCCCTCTTCTGTAATAAGACTTTTGCACAATTTCATGTGATGTAATTTACCATTTTTGCCTTTTCCTTTGCACTTCTCCAAATACAATCTTTATTTTCACACCTTAATTTTTTTACATGATTACATTAAAGTTAGTTTATGCCCATGTCTTCCATCTATATATACTTTTACCTGTCATAATGTAGATACAGTTGTCAAGAATTGCAAGTATCATCTTTCCGTGTATGCATCTTAACAGTTTTATTTTATTGAATAGCATATTTTTTGTTCTTTCCTGGTTACCTTTTTATACTTCTCTTAATATCTCATGTGAAGGTAAGATTTTCTGCTTAGCCCTGGTCTTCTCATCAGGAAAAGATGAAAGTCTCCTATGTTGTTGAATGTCCATCTTTCCCCTGGGAGATTATGCTCATTTTTTTTTTCTGGGTAGCTGATTCTGGGTTGTAATTCAAGCTCTTTTTCTTTCCAGAATGTCATATAGTAAGCCCCCTTATATTTTAATGTAGAAGTTGTTGAGTGTAACCTTGACTTTGGCTCTGTGATATTTGAATTGTTTCTTTTTGATTGCTTGCAGTATTTTCTCCTTGATCTGATAACTCTGTAATGTGCTAACAATATTTCTTGAAGTTTTCATTTTGGGATCTCTTTCAGGAGGTGACCAGTGGCTTTCAATGAGTAGTTTACCTTTGCTTTTAGGGTCTCAGGGCAGTTTTCCTTGATAATTTCTTGAAAGTTGCTATCAAGACTATTTTTTTTGTCATGGGCTTAAGGTAGTCCAAAGAGCCTTCAATTATCTCTCCTGGATCTATTTTCCAGGTCAGTTATTTTTCCAATGAGTTATTTTATATTTTCATTTCTTTTTTTCATTCTTTTGATTTTATTAGATTGGTTCTTTGTGTCATAGAGTCATTAGCTCTCACTTGTCCAATTCTAATTTTCAACAAATTGTTTTCTTCAGTTAGCTTTTGTACCTCTCTTTCCTTTTGACGAATACTATTTTTTTATAAAGTTATTTTCATTAGCAAATTTTTGTGTTTCCTTTTCCAGGCTGTAAATCTTATTTTCATGTCTCCTGCATAACATTAATTTCCCTCTCATTTTACTTCTACCACTTTTGCTTGATTTTTAAAAATTTTTTTGAACTCTTCTAAGAGGAGATTTTGTGCTTGAGACCAAGTCATATTCCTCTTTGAGACTTCACCTATTGGCATTTTGATGTCCTCTTCTGATTAGTGTTTTGATTTTTCCTATCACCATAGTAGCTTTCTACAGTCAAAGCTCCTTTTTCTTCTTTCTCATGCCAGTTAAAAATTTATGTAAAGGTTTCAAATTCCAACTAGCTGCCTTCAGTCTATAAAAGGCAGATAAACTCTAGAAATGCAAAATAAAACCAGCAACGTGTTATGCAAATGCACAGAACCTAAAGTGGATTTTATAACTGTGAAATGATGCTGATATGTTCATAAACTAAATGAAATATGGCATGCATTAAAGTTAATTAACTCCTCCACTATTAAGGGTCTATACAAAATGGGACCTCAGGTAATAGAGTCAAGATGGCATAGAAGCAAGGGAGTTTCCTGAGTTCTGTTCAGTTTCCCTCAGAAACAACAGTAAGTTAAAAATCTAAATGATTTCTGGAGCAACAGAGCCCATAAACAGATGGAGTGAAGCAATTTTCCAGCTTATAACAAGTTAGAAAATTTTCAGAAAGAGTCTGTTTTATTTGGGTAAAAAGAGAGTACAGCACAGTGCAGGCAGGTTCAGGGCAAGCCAGTGGAAGACTCTTATCCACAGCACAAGTCAGCAGCTGAGGCCCCTCATTCCTGGGTCAGTCAACCAGGTATGACAAGTCCTTGTTTGGGAACACATTCAAGCCTTTACCTCACTGGACAATAGTAGAAGCATGACTACAGGTGCTTATTGGTTTGCTCTCCTCTCTAAGGCTTTCAAGCAAAAAGATAGACCAATTCACCCTTATGTTACAGAAATGGCAAGAGCTAGGAAAATCTCTTCTTTAAGGAATGTCTTTTATGATATTCTGTAAGGCAAAGGAGCTGGGACTACAACCAAGGATTAATTACCCAGCAACTTTGAGCATAATATTTCCAGCAAGGAGATGGACATTCAGTGAAACAAGGGATTTCCAGACCTTTCTGATGAAAGGCCAGAACTCAATAGGAAATTTGATCTTCAAACAAAAGTCTCAAGAGGGGCATAAAAAGGTAAACGGGGGGTGGGGGAAACTTGTTACACAATATGGGCAAAGTATTTACATCCCAATAAGGGAAGATGATACTTGTTAATCTTGAATTATATATTTATTATGAAATGTAAAAGGGACATACATACACAGAGGGAGTGGGTATAAATTAAATGGTGTGATGATAAGAAATGTGATTTAAAGGTATGAAGGGATTACAATGGGAGAGGTGAAAAAGAAGAGGCAGAAAAAAATAAATTTCATCAGAAGGAAAGGCACAGAAATATATTACAGTACAGGGGAAGAGGGGAGGGAGATGAGCATTGTTTGAGAAGCACTTTCATCTGATTGGATTCAAGGAGGATACAACAAACTCAGTTAAGTATAGAAATACAATTAGCTCTATAGGCAATAAGAGGGGAAGTGAGAAAGAAAAGGGAGGGGAGGCTTAAAGGAAGGCAAGAAGTAGTAAATGAAAAGGGGATTAAAAGGGAGGGGGCCTAAAAGAAGTTAGGGAAGACTGAGGGAGCCAGAGGTCAAAAATTAAAACTCTTGTGGATGGGAAGGCAGAAGAAAGAACTAAAAGCATAAACAAGGGGATGGAGGGAAAGATACAGATCGTAATCATAACTGTGAATGTGAATGGGATAAACTCTCCCATAAAATGGAGAGGAAGATAGCAGAATGAATTAAAAACAATAATCCAGCAATATAGTGTTTAACAGAAACACATTTGAAATAGGGACATACACAAAGGGTAAAGGTAAAACGTCAGAGCAGAATATATTGTGCTTCATCTGACATAAAAAAAAAAGCAAGGGTAGCAATCCTAATCTCAGACAAAGCAAAAGCAGAAATAGATCTAATCAAAAGAGATAAGGAAGGAAACTATATCCTTGTAAAAGGCACCTTGGACAACGAAGCAATTTCAAGACTAATCATATATGTTCCAAGTGGTATAGCATCCAAATCCTTAGAGGAGAAGTTAAGGGAGTTACAGGAGGAAATAGACAGCAAAACTGTACTAGTGGGGGGCCTCAACCTTCCCCTCTCTCAGTTTGATAAATCTAACCTCAAAATAAACAAAAAAGAAGTTAAGGAGGTGAATAGAACTTTGGATAAGGTACATATGATAGATCTCTGGAGAAAATTGAATGGGGATAGAAAGGAATATACCTTTTTCTCAGCTGTACATGGCACATACACAAAAACTGACCATGTATTAGACCTTACAAAGCTCACAACACAGTGCGGAAAGGCAGAGATAGTCAATCCATCCTTCTCAGATCATGATGCAAAAAAATTACATGTAATCAAAGGTCATGGAAACATAAACCAAAAACTAATTGGAAACTAAAAAACTAATCCTAAAGAATAAGTGGGTTAAACAACAAATTATAGAAACAATCAATAACTTCATTCAAAGAATGACAATAATGAGACAACGTACCACATTTTATTGAATAATGCAAAAGGAATTCTTAGGGGAAGTTTTATTTCTATATATCTTTGTGTGCCTACATGAATAAAATAGAAAAAGAGGAGATCAACAAATTGGCATGCAACTGAAAAAGGTAGAAAAAAATTGAATATCCCCTGGTAAATAACAAATTACAAATACTGAAAACTAAAAGCGAGATCAATAAAATTGAAATTAAGAAAATTATTAAACTAATAAATAAAAGTAGGAGTTGGTTTCATGAAAAAGCCAATAAAATTGATAAATCTTTGGACAATTTGGTTAAAAAAAAAAGAAGAAAACTAAATTACCAATATCAAAAATGAAAACAGTGAACTCACCTCCAATGAGGAGAAAATTAAAACAATAATAAGAAATTACTTTGCCCAATTGTATGCCCATAAAATCTGCAATCTAAATGAGATGGATGATTATTTTAAAATATATAAATTGCCCAGATTAACAGACGAGGAAGTTGAACACTTAAATAACCCCATCTCAGAAAAAGAAATTGAACATGCTATCAATGAATTCCCTAAGAAAAAGTCTCCAGAAGTGAATTCTATCAAACATTTAAAGAACAGTTAATTCCAATACTATGTAGATGATTTGGGAAAATTGGGGAGAAGGATTCCTCCCAAATTTCTTTTATGACAGAAATATGGTTTTGATACTGAAACTAGGAAGAGTCAAAACAGAGAAAGAAAATTCTAGCCCAATTTCACTAATGAATATAGATGCAAAAATTTTAAATAAGATTTTAGCAAAAAGAATACATCAACTTATCACTAGAATAATACATTGCTATGAGGAGGATTTACGCCAGGAATGCAGCGCTGGTTCAATATTAGCAAAACTCATACCATTAGTGATCATATCAACAACAAAACTAACAGAAACCAAATGATTATCTCAATAGACACAGGAAAAAATTTTTGACAAAATACGATACCCATTCCCATTGAAAACACTGGAGAACATAGGAATAAATGGAACTTTCCATAAAATAATAAGCAATATTCACCTAAAACCTTCAACAAACATTATATTCAATTGGGATAAGCTATATGCATTTCCAATAAGAGCAGGGGTGAAACAAGGATGTCCATTATCACCACTACTATTCAACACGGTCCTGAAAATGTTAGCTGTAGCAATAAGAGAAGAAAAATAAATTAAAGGAATTAGAATAGGCAAAGAAGAAACTAAGTTATCACTTTTTTCCCAATGATATAATGATATACTTAGAGAATCCCAGAGAATCAAGTAAAAAACTACTTGAAATAATAAACAACTTTGGCAAAGTTGCAGGTTAAAAAATAAACCCACACAAATCTTCTGCATTTCTATATGTTACTAAAAAAGCCCAAGAGTGAGAGATAGAAAAATCCCATTTAAAGCTAGTATAGACACTACAAAATATTTAGGAGTCTACCTGCTAAACTAAACCCAGGAACTATATGAACACAATTACAAAACACTTTCACACAAATAAAGATAGATCTAAGCAAGTGGAAAAAAATCAGTTGCTTGTGGGTGGGCTGAGCCAATATAATAAATAAAAATGACAATTCTACCTAAATTAATTTACTTATTCAGTGCCATACCAATCAAACTATCAGATAATTATTTTGTAGAGCTAGAAAAAATAGAATCAAAATTTCTCTGGAAGAACAAAAGGTACAAAATATAAAGGGAACTAATTAAAAGAAATTCTAGGAAAGGTGGCCTAGCTCTAGCAGATCTCAAATTGTATTATGAATCAGCAGTTATCAAAACTACTTGATTCTGACTAAGAAACAGAAGGGTAGACAAGTGGAATAGTTTATGTACTCAAAACACAGTAGTTAATGAATATAGCAATTTACTGTTTGATAAACCTAGGGACCCCAGCTTTTGGAGTAAGATAAGTTCTGGGATAAGAACTCAGTGTTTGACAAAAATTGCTGGGAAAACCAGATATCAGTGTGGTGGAAACAAGGCATAGACCAATGCCTGACAACCTACACAAGAATAAAATCCAAATGGTTACATGATCTAGGCATAGAGACTAATAATACAAACAAACTAGTGGAGCAAAGAGTAGTGTATTTATCAATGCATGGAGAACAAAAGAATTTTTGACTAAGCAAGAGATAGAAAATATTGTGCAAAAAGGATAGTTGTAATTACATTAAATTGAAAAGTTTTTGCACAAACAAACTCAATGCAACCAAGATAAAGAGGGAAGCAGAAAACTGGGAAAGAATTTTTGCAACTAGTGTCTGTGATAAAGGCCTCATTTCTAAAATATATAGAGAACTGAGTCAAATGTACAAGAGTACAAGTTATTCCCCAATTGATAAATGGTCAAAGGATATGAACAGGCAATTTCCAGAGGAAGAAATCAAAGCTATCTATAGTCATGAGAAAAAATGCTCTAAATCACTATTGATTACAGAGATGTGAATCAAAACAACTCTGGGATACCACATCAGACCTATCAGATTGCCAAACATGACAAGGATGATGATAAATGTTGGAGAAGATGTGGGAGAGTAGGTACACTAGTTTATTGTTGGTGGAGCTGTGAGGTGATTCAATCATTCTGGAGAGCAATTTGGAACTATGCCCAAAGGGGTTAAATATGCATACTATTTGACACTGTAATGCCACTTCTAGGACTATATTCCCAAGGGATCATAAAAATGGATAAGGGTCATACATGTACAAAAATATTTATAGCAGCAGTCTTTGCGGCGGCCAAAAATTAGAAATCAAGGGAATGCCCATCAATTGGGGAACAGCTTAATACATTGTTTTATATGAATGTAATGCAATACTATTGTCCTATAAGAAATGATAAGCAGGAAGGCTTCAGAGAAGGCTGGAAAGACTTATGTGATCTGATGCTGAATGAAAGAAGCAGAACCAGGAGAACTTTGTACACAGCAACAATCACAATGTATGAGAATTTTTTCTGGTAGATTTAGAACTTCATTGCAATGCAAGGACTTAAAAAATTCCAAATGATCTCTTAAGACAGAATGGCTTCCACATCCAGAGAAAGAACTATAAAATAAGATTGCAGAATGTTGCAGAACAATTTCTTTGGTATTACATTTTGGTTTCCTTTATAATTTCTCCCTCTCATTTTTATTCTATGCAACATGAGTAAGGTGAAAATGTATTTCATAGAAATGTATGTGTAGAACCTATATAAAAGTGTATACTGTCTCAGGGAGGATGGGAGGAGGGAGGGGGGAAGGAGGGAGAGGAAAGGGAAAAAAATCCCAGGTATATGGAAGCCATTGTAGATCACTCAAAACAAATAAAATAATAATAAAAAAAATCAATAAAAATGGGATGTATTTCCTGGCCTCAATACAATCGAGAGGACTAGGGAAAAAATACATCTGATTTGTTCAGGCAATTTCTGACTAGCTTCATTGAGCTTTTAGATTCTCCCTGTCATGATCTCTACCACCCTGGTCTATGCTTATGATACAGTTTTAGGGGTGCAGGGGCCACAGAATACTGAGATTCAAGGCAGAGTTTTCCAGAAAGAATTTGCTGACTTAGGTAGTCTTCCAGGCAAGTGTCAAAAAGTTTATCATAATGCTAACACTGCAGGCAGAACTCCTGAGGGAACTTCAGGATAACAGGAGTGATGGTAAAACTTATATAGGAAAGATGTAGTGAATTGTGTTGCAAGTATACTACTTACTTGGTGGTATACAATTTCTGTACCTTGGGTGGAGGAAGCACTCATTACTGAAATGGCTGTACTGTTTGTATAAAATAGTCTTGAGAGTTGACAATTGTAGATTGACCTCTGGATTGTGTACAGGAATTGTGGGAATCAGTACATGATAGTTCTGCTGGTACAAGGTAGTCTTGTTCATGTAAATAAAATTCTACAGAGGTAAGCTTGTTCTTGTAACAGGGAAGATAGTTTTCCTCACTGGGGCCCACTCATGAGTTATTGCCAGAGACAGGGTCTTTGGGCTGAAGAGAGATATAGTCCTAGATCTAGCATCTGAGCACAAGCATCATATCAGAGCTACAAACAGTCAGTCATTAACTATTCATTAAGTGCCTACCATGTACTAAGCATTGTGGTAAGCCCCAGGGATACAAAAAAGGTGAAGGACAAATTCACAGTCTAGTAAGTGAGACAATATGCAAAAAGTAAATTGCAAGCAAGCTATATATAGAATAAACAGAAAATAATCAACAGAACAGAACCAATTGGAATCGAGAGGGATTGGAAAAGATTTCCTGTAGAAGGTAAAATATAGACCACACTGTATTGGCAGCTAGATGACTAGTAAATAGGAATCAGGACATGGAATCCCAAAAACCTGGGTTCAAATCCTGATTCATGAGATCAGTTGAAAAACTGACACCCAGAAAGGTTGAGATTTTCCTAAGATCAGAAAGATAAGTGGGAGAAACAGGATTCAAACGCAGGTCATCTCATTACAAAACTATTCATCTGAGGTAATCTACATTTAAACATTTTACTAACTTTAAAACACTGTATCAGTTATTACTGTATTTATGTAGTAATTATATTGTTAAAACCTTTACCCTTTTGTGGAATTACTCTAATCAGGGCATTTTAAGATGCTATATTGCACCAGAACAGTGTATGTTGCCCCCTTGCCTCTCAAACTCTGAAATGTAGAGATGTGTGAAGCTTGCTTAGCATGAGAGTGGCACATAGCCTAAGGGGTAGGAAAAAATCAGTTTCCCAGTAATTACCCCTGTTGTGCTGTATGTTGAAATGTGATGCAGATAGTGTTTATAGTGTTCAACACATTTATTTTAGTAGCTTTTGGATCTGATAGAATCCCAGAGAAAAATGAGCCAAAAGAACCAAATGTTATGTGAAAACAGCTCAGGAAGCCCACAGCTCAAGGCAACCACGAAGGGAATTTACAAGCATGTGAAACTTTCTTGTTAAACAGAAATTTGTTCTTTCTCTGATAATTAAACATTTGTTGATATTTTAATTGTAAGTTCTGGTTTTAAAAGTTTCTGATTTGGTTGTCAAAATTAGTACTGAACTAGAATCTAGAGTTTTAAATTCTTAGTATAGTATTCTGATATGTTGAATGTGTCTTTTGATATAGACACTTTACTAACAACTCCTGTCCCCCAAATAAATTGTATAGATTTTTTTTTCTATATCACAGTCATTTCTGGAAATATTTTCTTTCTCCCTCTTTCCAACCAAATTCTAATTTATAACACAATCATACCAGTAAAAAAATTGATATCATGATGTCTGTCAATGTATATAACATTCTCTTCTCATGGCTCCATACCTCTCTGCTTTATGAAAGGAGGAATTTAACATTTTCTGCCCTCCAAGACCATTACTGGATATTTTCTGAGTTTGGCTTCTTTGTAGGAAACTTTTCCTTTATATTATTGGAATTTCCATTTACATTTCACTCTCATTTCACTCTTCATTAGGCAGTAAAACACATAATTATTACAGACATTTTTCAAAAAGGATTGGTCAATTAGGCAATAATAAAACTTTGTGACCCCAAGAAATGGAATCTAATTGGGAATGGTAGCCATAGTTGGATTGTGTGGTCACCCAAAGCAGTCTTAGGCACACTTTTTATTTATTGAGGAAAATGAATGGATGAATGTAAATGCAAATAAAGGACTAAGTACCAAGCAGGTAAGTGGTACAGTGGACAGAATGCCTGACTTGAAGTCAGAAAGATTCTTCTTTCTAAGTTCAAATCTGGTCTCATATATTTTACTAGCTATGGGACCTTGGGCAAGTCACTTAACCTTATTTGTCTCAATTTCCTCATCTCTAAAGTGAGCTGAAGAAAGGAATGACAAACCACTCCAGTATCTCTGGCCAAAAAAGAAACCCCAAAACAAATATAAAATAGGGTCACAAAGAGTTGAATATGATTGAAAAATGACTGACTAAGTATAAATATCCTGGTCTTCCAGGAGCCAAGATATCAGAGAAAGAAGAAAATCTCTCTCACTTTCCCTTATTGACCTCTGGAAGCCCAGAAAATATTGCCCCTGGAACAGCTAAGCCAGAGGAAAGATAGGTCTTATAGCGCAAGAACATTGGGGGACTAAGGGAAAAGGCCTTATTTCCTCTGGTGGTTCAGGAGCAGTATAGAACAGGAAGCAAGTCACTGATAAGCCTCACCTCAGCAAACTTGGGGAAGATCCTGAGTCCCAGGTTGGTGAAGAAGGCATGCACCAACACCAGGACAGCCCGAATGACTCAGCAGAGGCAGAGG
The DNA here is from genome assembly GCF_028372415.1 of Notamacropus eugenii. Lineage (NCBI taxonomy): Eukaryota > Metazoa > Chordata > Mammalia > Diprotodontia > Macropodidae > Notamacropus > Notamacropus eugenii. The sequence continues at coordinate 133,078,479 of NC_092875.1, read as the reverse complement.
AGTTGTTAGGCACAAGCTTGAAAAGTCATCATGCTGAATGGTGGGCAGGAGTCCCCCAGTAGCCAAATCTACTTGTTCTTTAAAGAAGCTCAGGTGAGCAGGAATCCTCCAGGGACCAGACTCCCCACCCCCACACCAAGAGCTCCAGCCTTGCTGACCACAGCTTATCACTCAGTAAGCTGTCAGACCTCTACAGCCTTCAGATGCTAGCATCTGAGACCTCAGGACACAAAGCCAATGACTGGGTCCCAGCTCCACACAAGAAGTTTGAGTTAGTGCCCCCTGTGTTGCAGCATGAGAGGTCAACTTTGAAAGCCAAGAAATAGGCAAACACCATGAGCAAAAAGCAGAAACAGAGAATGAATATAGATTCTTATTATGGGAACAGGAAAATCAGAGCACCAATTCAGAAGAGAACAACACAGTCAATAAACTCACATCCAAGAACGTAAAAGGGAAAATGAACTGGTATTGAGACCAAAAGTCCTCTTGAAAGAATTTAAGAAGGATTTTAAAAATCAAATAAGAGAAATAGAAGAAAATTGTGAATATAACTTAGAGGTATACAAGAGAGAGTCAATAGCTTGGAAAAGGGTAGGACAAAAATTGACTATAGAAAACAAGTCCTTAAAAATTCAAATGATCAAATGCAAAAAAAAAAATACAGAAGAAAATAAGTTATTAAAAAGCATAATTGGCCAAATGGAAAAGGATACACAAAAAATCACTGAAGAGAAAAACTCCTTTAAAAGTAAAACAGAGGGCAAAGCCAAGATGGTAGAGTAACAGGATGGACTTGCTAGTGATCTCCCCCCCAAACTCAGCCAAATACATGTGAAAAATGACTCTAAACAAATTCTGGAGCTGCAGAACCCACCGAATGACTAGTGAAGCAAATCTCCAGCCCAAGACATCCTTTTTATCACACCAAGCTGGGAGCAGAGAGCAGTACAGTGTGGACCACACCAACAGAGACAGGACCCAGGCAAGACTCAGAGAAGCTGAATCTTGGGCTCCCGTGGAGGTTTCCTGACTTCAAAACCCCAAAACACCCAGAATAAATTGGAAGGTCAGTGGAAAAAGCTATGGGACTTGTGTGATACAATAGAGTAATTCGGCCCCAGAGTGGATAAGGGAGTGGGGAGCCCATGGAGGAAGAGCACACAGCAGGAGCAAGAGGGGCAGGGAAAGCAGCAACTGCATCAACTGTTTCTGGAGTTCTAGGCTGACATACTGTGGGAGGATTGAGCAGCTGACAGTACACACTCCACCCCCACAGGAAGCAGAGAACTACCTTGAAAAACAGCTCAAAAGTCAAGTAAAAAGCTGGAAAAATGAGCAAAATTCAGAAAAAGAATCAGACTATAGAATAATACTTTGGTGACAAGGAAGACCAAACTATACAAAATAAAGAAAAAAGTCAAAGTTGCTACACCCAAAGCCTCCAAGAAAAATATGAATTGGTCTCAAGCTATGGTAGAGCTCAAAAAGGATTTGAAAATCAGGGAAGAGAAGTAGAACAAAAATTGGGAAGAGAAATGAGAGTAAGCAAGAAAATCATGAAAAAAAAAGTCAACTGCTTGCTAAAGGAGACCTCAAAAATGCTGAAGAAATTAACACTTTAAAAAATAGAATAATTCAAATGGCAAAAGAGATCCAAAAAGCCAATGAGGGGAAGAATGCTCTAAAAAGCAAAATTGGTCATATGGAAAAGGAGGTCCAAAAGCTTCCTGAAGAAAATAATTCCTTAAAGATTAGAATGAAGCAGATGGAACCTAATGACTTTATAAAAAATCAAGAAATAAAACAAAGACAAAGAAATGAAAAAAGAATAAACAATGTGAAATATCTCATTGGAAAAACAACTGATTTGGAAAATAGATCCCAGAGGGTTAATTTAAAAATTATTGAACTACCTGAAAGCCATCATCCAAAAAGAGCCTAGACTTCATCTTTCAAGAAATTATCAAAGAAAACTGCCTTGATATTGTAGAACCAGATAGCAAAATACATATTGAAAGAATCCACCAATTGCCTCCTGAAAGAGATACCAAAAGGAAAACTTCTAGTAATATTGTAGCAAAATTTCAGTGTTCCTAAGTCAAGGAGAAAATGTCACAAGCAGTCAGAAAGAAACAATTCTAGTCCTGTGGAAATACAATCAGGATAACATGAGATATAGCAGTTTCTACATTCAGGGGCTGAAGGGCTTAGAATATGATATTCCAGAGGTCAAAGGAGCTAGGATTAAAACCAAGAATCACCTACTCAGCAAAACTAAGTGTAATACTTAAGAAGGAAAAAATGGTCATACAATGAAATAAAGGACTTTCAAGCATTCTTCTTGAAAAATGACTAGAGCTGAATAGAAAATTTGACTTTCAAACACAAGAATCAAGAGAAGCATGAAAAGATTAAACAGGAAAGAGAGATCACAAGGGACTTAGTAAAGTTGAACTGTTTACATTGCTACATGGAAAAATCATATTTGTAGTTCTGGAGGCTTTTCTCAATATTAGGGTATTTGAAGGGATTATATACTTATAGACAGAGGGTACAGAGTGAATTGAATAGGTAAGGATGATATCTAAAAAAATAAAATTAAAAATTGAAAGAAGAATATATTCGGAGTAGGAGAAATGGAGAAATAGAATGTGGTAAAGTATCTCACATAAAAGAAGGCAGAAAAAAGCTTCTTCAATGGAGAGGAAGAGGGTGAGATGAAATGGAAAGAGTAAACCTTACTCTCATCGCTTTGGCTTAAGGAGGGAATAACATGCATGCTCAATTTGGTATTAAAATATATCTTACACTACAGGAAAGTAGGGGGAAAGAGGATAATTGGGAGTTAAGAGGGGTGATAGAAGTGAGGGCAAATGGGAGGAAGGTATAAACACTTTTCAGGAGGGATAAGGTCAAAAGAAAGAATAGAATAAGTGAGGGGCAGAATAGGATGGAGGTAAATATAGTTAGTCTTTCACAATATGACTTATGAAAGTATTTTATCTAACTAAAATTGTATAAACTATATTGAATTGCTTGCCTTCTCAGTGGAGATGAGTAGTGAGGTAGGAAGAGAGAGTAATTGGAATTCAAAGTTTTAAAAATGAATGTTAAAAAGATTGCTTTTCCATGCAACTGGAAAATATATACAGGTAATGGAGTATAGAAATCTGTCTTGCCCTACAAGAAAATAGAGGAGATAGGGTTGATAAAAGGGAGGGGTCTGATGGAAGGTAGAGCAGATTGAGGGAAGTGGTAATCAGAATGCATGCTGCCTTGGGTGGAGGGGAGAGATGGGGAGAAAATTCGGAACTCAAAATCTTGTCCTATTGTCTATTGATTACTAAAGGTTAATAAATAAATTAAAAACAAAACAATTGTTTCCCATTGGGACAAAAGTAAAATGATTCAAATGAAAAAGGAGGTACAAAATCTAATTGAAGACAATATGTTAAAATGTGCAAGTAGACGCTATGAGATATCAAGAGTTAGTCAAATAAAAGCAAAAGAATGAAAAAATAAAAAGAATGCAAAACACTTCTTTAGTTAGACAACTGGCCTGGAAAATATAACCAGGAGAGACAATTTAAAAATTATTGGTTCACCTTGAAGCCATGATATAAAAAAAAGCCTGGACATCATCTTTCAAGAAATCATAAATGAAAGCTGTCCTGAGGGCCTAGAACTAGAGGGTGAAATAGTCATTGAAAAGATCCATGATCACCCCCGAAAGAGTTTCCAAATTAAAAAAACCAAAGTATATTGTAGCCAAATTTCAAAATCACCAGGCTAAAGAGAAAATTCTGCAAGCAGCCAGAAAGGAACAATTAAAATATCATGGACCCACACGCAAGATTACAAGGGATCTTGCAGTATTAAAAGAATGGCGGGCATGGAATATGATATTCCATAATGCAAAAGAGCTTGGATTACTACCAAGGATCAACTACCCAGTGACACTGACCATAATCTTTCAGGAGAGGAGATGGACATTTGATGAAATAGGGGACTTCAAACCTTTGTGATGAAAAGAACAGTCTCAACAGAAAATTTTATTTTCAAATACAAGACTCAAGAGAGTCATGAAAAGTTAAACAGGAAAGAAAAGAAAAAAGCAGAAATGAAAACATGTCATTCATAAGGTCAAACTGACACTTGTGACTTTTAAGAACTATATCATTATTATTATGACATTTAAAAGGGGTATACATAGACAGAAGCCATGGGTGTAAGTTAACTTTGAAGTGACAGTAAGAAATCTAATTAAGTGATGAAAACAGATTGTACTGGAAGAAGAGGAAAGGAAGAGATAGACAAGGGTGTATTGCATCATATGAAAAGACAGAAATAACTATTACACTAGAAGGAAAAAAGGGAGATGAGGATTGTGAATTTGAGTCTCCTCTGATTTGACTCAAATAGGGAATAACATAATCAGCTGGGTATAGAAGTCTAACTTAACTTATAAGTAATAGGAGGGGAAAGAAGAAAGACAAAGGAGGGGGCTGATAGAAGGAAAGGCAGATTGAAGGAGGTGGTGGTCAAAAGCAAAACTCTAGTGAAGAGGGAAAGGGAGAAAGGAGAGAGCAAAGCAAAAACAGAAGGAGAAATAGGATAGAGAGAAAGACACATATAGCATTTGTAACTGTGAATGTGAATGGGATGAACTCTCCCATAAATCTAACCACAAAGTAAATAAGAAAGAAGTTAAGAAAATGAATAGAATTTTAGAAAAGTTGGATATGGTTGACCTCTAGAGGCAATTGAATGGGAATAAAAAGGTATGTAACTTTTCTCAATGACACATGACACCTAGGCAAAAATTGACCATGTATTAGGGTTTTAAAAACTCACAACCCAGTGTAGAAAGGCAGAAATATTAAATGCATCCTCTCCAAATCCTGATGTCATAAAAATAACATGTAATAGAGAATCATGGAAAGATAGACTAAAAATTAATTGGAAACTGAATAATCTAATCCTCGAGAATAAATGTGCCATATAAATCACAGAAAGCAATCAATAACTTTATGGAAGAGAATACAATGAGACAATATGAAAAAATGTGTGGGATGCAGTGAAAGTGGTTCCTAGGTGAATTTGTGTCTCTCCAAATGCTTATCTGAATAAAATAGAGAAAGAAGAGTTCAGTTAATTGAACTAAACTGGCTAGAACAAAACAACTAAAAAAGATAGAAGAAGAATGATTTAAACATTCCCAATTAAATATCAAATTACAATTTCTGAAAAACAAAGGAGACATTAAAAATTGAAATTAAGAAAGCTATTGAACTAATAAATAAAACAAAGTGCTGGTTTTACAAAGAAAAAGTAAAATAGACAAAGTTTTGGTTTATCTGATTTTAAAAAAATAAAGAAAAAAATTCCCAACTTTAAAAATGAAAAGAGCATATTCACCAACAATGCAAAAAATAAATCAAAACAATAATTAGGAGCTATTGTGCCCAACTGTATGCCAATAAATTTGACAATCTCATTGAAATGGATAAATATTTAAAAAGATAAATTTCCCAGATTAACAGAAGATTTAATGAAGTACTTAAATAACCCCATTTCAGTAAAAGAAATTGAACTCCCTAAGAAAATATCTCTAGTACCGGACAGATTTATAAATTAGTTCTATCAAACATTTAAAGAAGAACCAGTTTCAATACTATATAAACTATTTGAAAAAATAGGTGAAGCAGGAATCCTACACATTTTTTTGTTATACAAATATTGTGCTGATATCTAAACTAGGAAGAGCCAAAACAGAGAAAAAATATTGACCAATTTCCATAATGAATACAAGTACAAAACTTTTAAATGAAATATTTGCGAAGATATCACAGCAACTCATCTCAAGTACAATACACTTTGACTATGTAGGATTTATACTAGGAATGCAAGGTTGGTTCAATGCTAGGTAAACTATCAGCATAATTCATCATATCAGCAATAAAACTAACAGAAATCAAATATCAATAGATGCAGAAAAACTTTTGACAAAATACAGTATTCATTCTTAAGAAAGACATTAGAGAGCATAGGAATAAATGGAATCTTTCTTAAAATGATAAGTTGTATCTACCTAAAACCTTCAACAAACATTATAATTAATGGGGATGAGCTGGAATCTTTTCCCAGTAGGAAACAAGGAAGTCCATTATCACCACTGTTATTCAATATTATACTCTAAATGTTAGTTTTACCAATGAGGAGAAAGAGAAATTGAAGATATTAGAACACAGAAGAAACAAAGCTATTACTCATTGCAGATGTTATGATGGTATACTTAGAGAATCCTAGAGAATCAAGTAAAAAAAATACGTTAAATAATAAATTTAGCAAATTTTCAGGGTATAAAATAAACCCATCTATGTCATTGGCATTTCTATGGCAAATGCAGTTAAGATTAGAAGGGAAGCAGAAAGCTGGGAAAGAATTTTTACAGCCAGTGCTTCTGACAAAGGCCTCATTTCTCAAATATACAAAGAACAGATTCAGATTTATAACAGAACAAGTCATTCCCCAACTGATAAATGGCCAAAGAAATGACCAGACAGTTTAGAGAGGGAGAAAAATAAAGCTCTCTATAGTTATATAAAAATACTCCAAATCGCTATTGACTAGAAAGATGCAAATCAAAACAACTTTGAGGTACCACCTCACACTTATCAGATTGGCTAACATGACAAAACCAGAAAATTATAAATGTTGGAGAAGATGTGGGAAAATTGCAATACTAAGGCATTGTTGGTAGAGTTGTGAACTGATCCAATCATTCTGGAGAGAAATTTTCAACTATGCCCAAAGATCTATAAAAGTGCATATCCCTTGACCCAGCAATACCACTACTAGATCTATATCCCAAGGAGACTAAAAATTTGCAAAATACTCACATGTTCAAAAATATTTATAGCAGTTCTTTATATGGTGGCAAAGAATTGGAAATTGAAGAAATACACATTAATTTGGATCTGGTTGGCAAAATTGTGATATATGAATGCAATGGAATACTATTGTGTCCAAGAAATGATGAGGGGGTAGATTTCAGAAAAAACCTGAAAAGTCATATATTAACTGATGAGCGGAATCAGGAGAACATTACATATAGTAACAGCCATATTGTATGATGACTGACTAAGCATAAGCAAGGTAGGATTTTTTTTGTTGTTTTTTTTTCTTGGAGTTTTTTCCCAGGCTCTTGCTAAGTTGTAAACATCTGAAGAATTAATCTCTTTTGAACCCTGATCATTTAAAACAGTACTGAGTCACATATGTTTTTGTACCTTCTGGTTCTGAGTCTATTAGTTGAAAGTGTATATCTGCTCTGAGGTGAAATGTTGCTGTAGGGCTCACTCATGGGAAGAATGTTTAGCCAGAAGTCTTGGTGATATCCCATAGAGACTCTGGGTAGCTGTTGTTACACCCTCCCCCACCACCAGCTATATATATGAACCCAGAAGTTGATTCTCTCTTGCTCTGCTGATGTATGTACCTTGACCTTGTTTAGACAGTTGGAAGCCTGTCTATTGGATCATTATGTTAGTCCCAGTTATTATGTTATTTTTGTTATGCCTGGAGCCCAGACCAGCATAGGCCCTCCCCATGTACTAGGGGAAGGTGAGCTACTCCAGAGATGACTGGTGTGGGCCAGAGACAGAGGCTGGGGGCAGGGTCTCCTGGAGACTGCTGTGCCTGGACCCAGGAATGAGCAAGGAGAGCTTGAGAAGGAGCAGTCCCTTCCCACAAGAGGTGGGACATGGAGCAGGAGTGGAGAGCTGCCTGCATGCGAACTCATGCAGGAGCAATCAGGCCGTGCTGGAGGACGAACCCTGGAACTCAAAAATCAATACTGAGTTGAGATGGAGGTTTTGCAGCAGAGCAGGGCAGGAGTACAGTGAGTATGCTTTCCTGCCACACCCCCTGGGGATCCAGGGGGTGGAGTTGTCTATGGTGGGATGGAAAGAAGTGCTGTAAACCCTGGGGACCCACCTTGTTGGCTTTGTCACCAAGCTTCTCTCCAGCACTTGGAAGCAGGGGCTGGATTAGTGTTCACACTTGGACTCTTTGGCTCATTAGAGCACATGTGCACCTGAGAGTGCCATGTGGGAGCCTACAACACCAGCATGTGGAGAAGGAGAAGGATACACCCCCCAAGAGGACTTTACTTAGAAAATTTGTCTTGGATTGAGTGGATTATAATGTACTGTGACCTAGGGGTGGAGGGGGTTGCGTTGTCTGCTACCCTTGGTGCTGTTCTTATTAGGAAAGACTTTAGCCTGGGTTATCCTGATTGTAAAAAATAGTATTTTGGAACAGTCTATGTTATGTTATGTTATGGACTTCTATGTTTGTTTAAAGCCATGTAGCCTCCCTGGTAATAAGTTGTTATGTTGTTACGAACTGTGAATGCTAGTTTAGTTTTAAGTCAATGGAGGGCTTATACTGTGTGTTTCAAACACAAATAAATAAATAGTACGTATATACATATATGTATGTGTGTGTGTATATATATATATATATATATATATATATATATATATATATATATATATATATACATATATATGTATATATGTGGGGGGGGTATGTGTGGGTGTATGTATATATCTATCTATCTATATCTATAGTTATCTCTCTCTATCTAGATATATGTAGATATATATCTATATCTATGGATCGATAGATACATAGACAGACAGACACAGACAGACAGACAGACAGATAGACAGACAGACAGACAGACAGACAGATAGATAGGTAGATAGATAGATAGGTACAGATATATATTCACAGCAGCAACTGTCAGGTGTGCTGTCTTGATTTGCATCACATTGAATTTGATAGACTTAGTTTTTCTCAACAATGCACCACCTAAGACAACTCCAAAAGACTCTTAATGGAAAATGTTATCCACATCCAGAGAAAGAACTTTGCAGCCTGAATACAGATAAATGCATGCTATTTGCTCTCCTTTTCTTTTGTTATTTTGTTTTGTTCTTTTTCATGGTTCCTCTCATTATATCTGATTTTTCTTTATATCATGACTAATGTGAAAATATAATGAGTATGAATGTCTAAGTAGAGCCTATGCCAGATTGCCTGCCATCCTGGGGAGGGGAGTAAAGGGAGAAGGGAAAACTTTAAAACTCAAAAATCTGATGGAAATAAATATTGAAAACTAAAAATCAATAAATTAATGAATGAATAAACAAATAAATTAATAAATGTACCAAGCACTGCGTAATAGTCCTGAAATTTTTAGGCATGGGTATACAGCAGGATACTATTTAGGTTTGTTCTCAGAAAATAATTTTAAAGCTCTTAACACATTACCCAGTACAGAGTAAGAATAAATATTAGCTACCATTAACTCTTATCATTATTTCTCTCCTCTATTTTGTTCTTTTTCAGAAAAGGTACCCTCTCAATGAACATTATTTCATCCCCCCCATCTCTTTTCTTTGCAAAGGCTGTCGCTTACATTTGGAATGTATTTGCTCCTTGCTCCATTTCTTAGAATCCTCAGTTTCCTTCAAAGTTCTGTCCTAGCATGATTTCATATGCAAGGACTTTTCTGATGCCCTCAGCTGTTAATCCCTTTTTAAAAAAAAATTCTTCGTACATTTTTGCATGCACTGACATGTATACATGTTGCCTTCCCTCATAAGCTACTTGATGGCAAGGACTACTTATTCTTTGTCCTGATAAGCCATATGCTAGCATAGAACCTGAAGTCTACCATTGGCTTAATAAATATTTGATTGATTGATGCTAGTGCTAGATGGAAGGATTAGGGGTATACAGATTTCATTAACTGTAAGGGAGGTGGCAAATAAGCCAGGTATAAAAGATAACATACAACAATTATTATAACTAACATCAATATAAAATTTTAAGGTTCACAAAATACTTGATGTAGGCTCTGTTATTATCATCATTTTATATATGAGGAAATCAAAGGGGAAGGAGGCTAAGTAACTTGCCTAAGGTGACAGAGCCCAGTAAGTGTCTGAAATCAGATATAAATTCAGGTCTTCTTAACTCTAGGTCTAGCTCTCTATCCATTTTGTCACCTAGTTGCCTCTGACAGGATATTGATTAACTTCCAAGTTTTCAGCCTAAGAAAGGTAAGTAAAATCAGAGATCAACTGAGAATGGACAAAAGAAAAGTAGGAATATTAACACTCAATAGTAGCACAGTGGGGTCAAACTCAAGTGGAAATGGACCCTTGGTGCCTCATATTGAATTAGAAAACCACAAATTCACAATATCTTTTGTGGAAATTAAAAAGACTTGAGAGACATAGTTTCTGGGTAATTTAACAATTTTATTAATAATGCCAGAATTTCAATAAAAGAATGATCATTTAGTTGTCTCTCTTGGACAAAAGACATCCTGGTAGACTCAAGGCTTAAATGTTATTTGGCAAGAGATGTATTGAAAAGGATGGCGATCAACCCTGATTGGCTAACAATGAATAAGAGATGGGCTTTACAAAGAGAAGTGGATTTACTCCAAGTGCTGAGAGTCACGTCATGTCACCCTTATTCAAGAGGTACTTTATACTTAGACCACTCTCAATCTTGGACAATTTAGACAGAAAAATTTGCCTCCACTCAAGCTTGATTGAAAGGATTTCATCTTAAACTAGAGATTCCTTGTGAGGTTGGGTGGGATTGTGTGGAGGAGAAGGTTAGTTCAACTTTCAGAGACTTAAGTCATGAAATGAGGATAGAGGAAAGGGAGAACTCTGAAATTTATTCAGATCATTAGTTATTAACAATCATTTCTTTCATTTTTTATATATTTATTTATTTTATTAAGTATTTCCCAATTTTACATTTTAATCTGTTTCTACTAAAGCGAGAAGTTTTTCCGTTCTCTTGTAGACCCTGAATTGGCCACTTCTACTTTAGGGAAAAGACAAAAATCATTTTATATTAGAAGAAAAAATTGTATTAAAAGAATCTTCATCATGATATATTTGATCTGTTCTCAAAATTCCCTAGCTAGTTTTACTGTTGTTTGGTTAGATAAGTCAGGGGAAAAAAAAAGGCTTGACTAAGATTTACAAAAGTATCTTCAAATCGCCTATACCCTTGACCTGGCATAATGGAAAGAGAACTGGGCTAGAAGTTAGATTTGTATTTTATGCCTCAGTTTGTTCTGTGTAGCCAGTTGTTCTCAGGTAAATTACATAATCTCTGGGTCTCAGTTCCCTAAATAGTAAAATCAAGGGACTGAATTAACAATGTCTCATATGCCTTCCAAATCTTATAGTAAGGATATCTACCTCCTATTTTTCATCATGTACTAAAAATAAAATTCTATTGTTTAATACTAATGGAGTATTTCTTATTTTGTGAATGGACCAGAATACTTGGAAAGAAATATCAGGTACCTTTTTAGCTGTCATTTTAGTTTTTTGTTTCTTTTTAACCAAATGAATTACCTTGTGTACAATTATGATGAAAAATGAATTTTTTTTATCCATATGGACAAATCCATTTAAAGACAAACTATTTGATGTAAATGAATATATATATATGTATGTATTATATACACACATGCATATATATAAAACATGTGTGTACAAAGCATATGCTACATAAAGAAAAAACACAGAAGTGTATAATCAAAATAGAATTTTTCCTGCTTCATTAAAAGACATAAAAGATTCAAGAAAAATTATTTTGCCCCAAAATGAATGTTGCAGAGTCAAAGGGCACTGGAGACTTTTAAACCCAAGTAGCTGTACCATTCATACCTACAATCATTTTCAGCTGAACTTTTTTGGCTCATTTATAAAGCTTTCCTTTTAATAATCATGGTATGTGACTATTGGGACAATTTTAAAACATTTGACTTGGAATCCCATTTGATTGCCTCCATTTGCTTTTAATAACTGCAGGGTGGTTTTCCTAATAAGTACTTAATGGAATCTTTCATGAATGAGTATTGTATTTGTTCAGTTGCTAGCAAAGACTTGAATTCGTAAATCAGCCCCTTTTTGCATTGCCTCCAAATCCCAAAAGCTAATTTGTAACTGAGTGGGGAGTTGCAGTAGAACAAAAAGTAGAGGTGGCTTATGAAGAGACATAATATATCTTGCCCCAATTTTTTTAGGTTAGTTTTAGTTCTCTTTGTTGGGGTGAGAGATAAAAATATAAATCATTTATTTTCAGGATACTTTTAATTGTTTCATTGGGATTTGGTGGCTAGCCAAAACAGGGTTAATATTACAAATAAGGAACATATTCAAGAACAAAGACGAACAGAAGGAAAACCTTCCAAAAGCTTATGTGTAATCCATATGCAGAATATCACAGTATATATCTCTGACTGCCATCTGCATTTCTTGGCCCCTTTGTAGCTTGGCCTGCCAACTAGCAGTTCCAAAGAGTCTCTATGTCAAAGTGGATTAAAATACCAGACTAAGGGTTGTATTCCCCTCTTACTGTACTTGATATAAGTCCACAAGTCTACACATACTAAATGAGGAAACATACTTCATTGTCTACAACCAGGGAAAACTTTATGCTGTAATGCCAAAGGGTTGGGGACTTATTAAATTGATGTGCAAATTAAGTAGAAAGAAGTAGATGAATAGCTTTAGGTCACTACCCCTTCTCCTCCTTCCCCACCTTCCACCAACTTGGCTCCACAGTTTGAGAGCTATATTAATTTCATGGCAAGAGGTAAATGGGAAAATGAAATTAATTAAATGAAGGCAAAGCAAAAAAAAAAAAACCAAAAACCTACAAATCTAGTGAGTGCAAATAAAAATGGTGGAAAATTGGACTGGTTACTGAAAGCAAGAGATTAAAAAACAAATACATCTACTGAATATTTTAATAAAAAAATCAAGATAAAGTATGTAGATGATACATAGGAACAATGTCAACTTTCTTGGAGTTATGATTCAAGGACATTTTAGGGTACTAAAAGAATCAAAGATTAATTATCAGCATTCACCCAGATTTGATATAGGTTTTTGTATCAGCAATACTTCCAGTATTAAATAAACTACCTCCTCCCCTTTTAGGGGGTTTCAAAACTAGAATAAGTTATCATGTAATTTTAATACTTGAAATATACAGATGTTCTTTACAGCAAATAATTTTCAATCTTGAATATGGGCTCACATTGAGTCTAAATGATCAAGATGCCAAAGTAGTAAGATGTGGGATGAAGGTTATAAACTAAATTTTTCCAGGCAACATTTATTAGAGAGCTCATAGTGTGTTTATATATTTCTGATACAATAATTGTGGCTTGCAAGTTTCTAATATCTCAAGATTCTGTTTTCTGCCCCACCCTCACTACCAGAGTAAACAAACTACTTCATAAGTAAAACAAGGAAGATAGCCAACAGAATCTAAATCTATCTCTGTAACAAGTACAAAGCCCATCTCTATGTCTTGTTACACAAATAAATATAATGTTCCCAAATCCACCATTTTATGCAAATTTTGTGGAATAAAAAAGTCAATGTCTTTTTCTGAGTAACAAAAATCCACTTAAAATCAGTAAGTTATAAGAATATGATGAATGTTGGGAAAACCAAGTTCATAAAATCCAGAACAGACCTGAAGTTCTGAATAATTAACCCCCAAAATAAGGTAGAGTCTCATTACATGGATTAGTAGAGATAGAAAGTTAAAAAATACTCATTTCAATATGTGTGTTATATGTAAGATATTGTACTAATCAAGAAGATATAAAGATCAAAAGAAAATAGCCCCTAAAGAGACATACTTTTTACTAGTGATATAATCACAAATAGAATAAACACAAAATATTTCCAGTACCGGAGGAAGAGAGTGCTTGTAAAAGAGAAAAAATAAGAAGAGAAACAGAGTCAGCCACCTGACAATAAAGCTACAGGTCTAATGAGAAGTTCAAAGAGTTGGATTTTTCCATTCATTTTTGGTTATGTTCATGAAAACATTACCTTGGAGAAGTCTTTACTAGAGTTAGCTATCGAATTTTCAGAGGAGTTCCAAATGGATAAGCTCTAGATGGCCACCCTTTTTGGTTCCTTTAATTCCCACCCCTTCCATGAGTATTTATATAAATATTCATTTTTATTAACATTTGAATGAATATTAGACTTTTCATATCATCATTATAGACATTTTCATTCACACATACATACATGTCTCCTTAGCATTTAGCACAGGATTTTTCAGGTACTAAGCTCTTAATGTTTTTGTCTATATTATACATTCATACACATATATGACAATGCAACTTCTTTAAAGTAATTTTCACTGATAGAACATATGTTTAGGATGTGGAATGGTGATAAAGACTTTGGTGATAAGAACTGTCTTTTCCACCATTATAGTTGATGTGGCTGCTGAGGAAAGGGGGGCTATAGAATTTGAGAAACAGTTATCAGGTTGCATCTCCTCATAGGTTTTCTCCCAAAAGATTGGCTGGAGGGTATGTACTAGAGTACTTTTCAGTGGTCTAAGAAAGAAAGTTATTCCTAGGAATCTTGAGCTTATTGTCCTATGATATTCCCCCAGAAGTATTCATTCTATAAACATTGTTTTTCAGGATCTAATAAATTCAATTGTTTATTGCCTAAGTGAACATACATTGAATTTTCATGGTACTGCGGGTGTGCTAAATGTCCTACAAAATTTAATTTATGCTTAAATTAGGCTTATATTAAAATTGAAAAAAATGAACTATTTTGAAGACCCTTAGGGAATGTTAAATATTAGGCTCCAAATTTAGAGAAACAATTGGAGGATATTAAGAGTCTAGTCAGAGTAATAAGGGAAGTAAAACGTAAGTAAGTGTTAAGTGTTACCCAAAGGGTATAGAGGTGCCAGGGAAGACTAATAACTTTGGTGTGAGTGCTGTCACCCCTTTTCAGGGCTGTTTACCATCTTTGGAATTCACCTGCCTCTCAAGTCTCACCTATGGCTGCAAAAAGCTGTAACATAAACAGTAGTCATGCCTCTTTAAAACATTTCAGCAGACAGGCTAAGCCAGGTTAAGGGTAATCAAAGGGCCTGAAACCTGTAGGTGAATTGAGAGAATGTCTATCCCAAACATATGTAGACTTCTCCCATTGGAATGGGCTGATATGAACAATTATTTTCCCAATGGCCATGAGGGTGGTGGAAGCAGGTGCTATAGAGTGCTTACAGCTTGGTTAGATATTATACACTCAAAGATCATCTGCTGGATCCTGAGTCATTGCCAGTTATTGTGACTTTTGTTTTACCACTGAATTTTGATGACTGTGGAAGAGAGTGCAGTTGATAACTTCCTGCAACGGTCACTCAGTCAAATCCAATTTATGCACAGATCAAAATACATCACCCTTGTCATTATGGGATATGAGTTTAAGAATGTCTCCATTCCAAATCTTCGTATGGAATATTTGTGCCCAACATGTGGTAGAGCTTCCTGAGATTATATTGCTCTGATTAGCTACAGTTGGACACATTGTACCTTTGCCCCAAATAGTGATACCATTTTGGTCCTCTTCAAACATAAAGAACAACAGTCAACCAACTGTACCCAAATAATGCCTCATAAGATAAAGAAAAGATTACAATTCCAAATACAAAATTTATTATTGAAAATAGTCCATGTATTTATTAAATAAAACTGAATGTCATAAATGTCAAAATCACATAATCACAGAATTTTAAAGATTGAATAGACATCAGTGAACATTTGGTCTGACCAATAGATGTAAAGAATGTCCATAAAGGGAAAGGAATATGCATTTATTTAATACCTACTATTTGCCAGGTACTGTGCTATGTACTTAACAAATGTTGTTTCATTTGATACACACAAGACCTTGGGAGTGAGATGTTATTATGGTCTCCATTTTGAAATTGGGGAAAGTGAGACGCAAAGAAATTAAGTGACTTTGTTTTTTAATTTATTTTCAGTTTTCGACATTCACTTGAACAAAATTTTGAATTTCAATTTTTTTTTCCCTTCTCCACCCTCCTCCACCTCAAGACAGCATGTATTTTGATTGCCCTTTTCCCCAGTCTGCCCTCCCTTCTATCATGCCTCCATCTTCTTCACTTCTATTTTCCTATAGGGCAAGAGACATTTCTATATCCCGTTGCTATATATCTTATTTGCTAGTTGCATGGTAAAACAAATTTTAACATTCATTTTTAAAGCTTTGAGTTTCACATTCTCTCCCTTCCCCCCTTCCCACCCAACTTCATTGAGAAGGGAAAGAATTCATTGTCGGTTATATGGGACCTCTCCAGTCATCCTGACGAATATCTGGTCACTGGATTCAGATGGATCCAGAGGAGAAGTGAGGCTGGTAACCTGCACAGCCCTCCCTCACTTAAAACAAAGTCAACTGCAAGTCACGTCATCATTTCTCTGATGGCATGTTCTTCTTCAGCTACAAAGGACTAACACAACAGCAGCATATGTAGTCATGCAAAACACTTTCATAACCATCATGTTATAAAAGACTAACTATATTTCCCTCTATCCTGTCCCACCCTCCATTTATTCTATTCTCCTCTTATACCTGTCCCTCTACAAAAGTGTTTGCTTCCACTTCCCCCTTCCCCCAAACTTCCATCTCTTCTATTATCCCCCTCTCTTATCCCTTTCTCCTCTTCCTTCCTGTAGGGTAAGATAAACTTCCAATACAAATTGAATGTATATCTTATTACCTCCTGAAGCCAAGTCTATTGAAAGGAAGGTTCACTTACTACCTCTCACCTTCCTCTTCTTCGCATCCATTGTAAAAGCTCTTTCTTGCTTCTTTTATGTGAGATGATATACTACATTCTGCCTCTCCCTTTTTCTTTCTCCTAGCACAGTTCTCTTAACACTTAATTTACCTCTATAGAAAGCATACCTTCATATTCAACTCACCCTGTTTTCTCTCTCTCTCTCTCTCTCTCTCTCTCTCTCTCTCTCTCTCTCTCTCTCTCTCTCTCTCTCTATATATATATATATATATATATATATATATATATATACACACATATATGTATATATATATATACACACACACATACATATGTACATACGTACCTATAGATACATGTATATACATACACTCATCTATGTATGTATACATACATATATATGTTTGTGTATGTATGAATATATGTATGTGTATTCCCTCCAACTAGTCTATTGCTGAGAAAAGTCTCAAGAGTTACAAATATCATTTCTCCATTTAGAAGGGTAAACAGTTCAACTTCAACAAGTTCCTTATAGTTTCTCTTTCCTGTGCACCTTTTCATGTTTCTTTCGATTCTTATATTTGTAAGTCAAAATTTCTATTCAGCTCTGGTCTTTTCAACAAGAGTGTTTAGAAATTCTCTATTTCATTGAAGTTCCATGTTTTTCCCCTGAAGTATTATACTCAGTGTTCCTGAGTATAATCAAGTGATTCTTAATTTTTATCCTATCTCCTTTGACCTCAGGAATATAGTATTCCAGGCCCTATGATCCCTTAATAATATAGAAGCTGCTAGATCTTGAGTTATCCTGATTATATTTCCACAATACTCAAATTCTTTCTTTCTGGCTCCATGTAATATTTTCTTTGTGATCTGAGAACTCTGGAATTTGGCTACAGTATTGCTAGCAGTTGTCCTTTTGGGAACTCTTTCAGGAGGTGTTGGTAGATTTTTTAATTTCTATTTTCCTCTCTTGTTCTAGAATATCAGGGAAGTTTTCTTTGACAGTTTATTGAAAGATGATGTCTAAGCTCTTTTTTTATATCATGACTTTCAGGTAGTCTGATAATTTTTGAATTATCTCTCCTGGATACATTTTCCAGGTCACTTGTTTTTCCAATGAGATACTTCACATTGTCTTTTATTTTTTTTTTCATTTTTTGATTCTGTTTTATAATTTCTTGATTTCTTGCAAAGTCATTAGCTTCCATTTGCTCCATTCTAATTTTTGAGGAAATATTTTCTTCAGTGACCTTTTGGACCTCCTTTCCATCTGGCCAGTTCTCATTTTTATGGTATTCTTCTCCTCATTAGCTTTTCAGACCACTTTTGTGATTCAGGTTAGTCTAATTTTCAAGGTGCTATTTTCCTCATCATTTTTTTTTTTTGGCGGGGGAGGCTTCTTTTAGCAAGCTGTTGGCTCATTATTCATGATTTTCTTGTATCTCTCATTTTGCTTCCCAGTTTTTCCTCTACTTCTTTTACTTGATTTTCAAAATCTTTTTTGAGATCTTCAGTGGCTTAAGACCAATTCACACTTTTCTTGGAGGCTTTATTGTCATAAACTTTGGGTTTGTTGTCTTCTTCTGGTTATGTATTTTGATCTTCCTCTTCACCAGTGATGTGAGATGATACCTCTTCACTGAGAAAGTAAGAATCTGTAGTCTATTTTCTTTCTCCCTATTTACTCATTTTTTCAGCCAATTACTTGACTTTTGAGCTCTTTGTCAACTTGAGGGCTTCAAAGGCAGCCCCTGCTTCAGCAGTGGCTGCTGCTTTCCTGAGACTGAGTCTGGGGCTGGAGCCAGACCATGCTCTCCTATCTTCCAGGTGAGAAACCCTTTCCTCTGACCTTTGAAGCTGTCCCTGCTGCCTGTGGGTTGAGAAATCTGGAAACCACAGAAGCTGCCAGTGATTCAGTCTCCTAAAATCATCTCCAGCTTGATCCATGGAGGCAATTCTTATGCCAAACTGTGCTCTACTCCAAGTCTGGTGCAATAGACACTTCCTTTAATCCTTCCAGATTGTCTTGAACTATAAATTTGCTTCAGTCTGTCATTTTGTGGTTTCTCCTACTCTAGAATTTGTTTAGAATCATTTTTAACAAGATTTTTGAGGGCTTTTGTGGGAGAACTCTAGCAAGTCCCTGCTTCTACTCCACTATCTTGGTTCTACCCCTGAAATTAAGTGACTTTCTACATGGGTCACAGAAATAGTAAATATCTGATGTTAGATTTAAACCCATGTTTTCCAGTCCTCAGGTCCAACAAGCTAGTTATGTACCACCTAGATGCCTATCAAATGATCATCTAGCCCCTGCTTGGAGACTTCCAAGAAAGGACACCATATCACCTCTTAAGGGAGTCCAATTTATATAAATAAATTGTCTCATGGTCTTGACACTGAACTTAACTTCTCCATTTTTCTTACATTTAACTAGTGCTTTTGGATCTTTCCTCTGGCATCAAAGATAGTAAGTCTAGTTGCCCCTGAACCTGATGGTCCTTCAAATACTTGAAGGTACCTACCACGTCCCATTGAAACTTCTTTAGGTTAAACAGTTCCAATTTCTTCAACCAAATTTCATGTGATATGGACTCAAGGCACTTTACTGTCTCAGTCACCTGCCTCTGGCCACTTTTGTATTTATCAATCCCCTTCTTAGTCTTAATGAAAAGAACTGAGTATAATACTCCAGATGAGGTTTGAGAAATACAGAGTAAGCTTCCTAATCTTCCATGTTTTGCTTCCCTTAATCCAACCTAAGACAGCATTTAATTTTTTGACTACCGTTTCACACTGGTTATTAATATTTGCACATATTATATATTGCCTCTCAAATGTTCTTCAGAATAATTATCTACCCATACTTCCTTCACCACTTACATATAAAGTTGTTTTCCCCTAAGCATAAAATTCATACCTGTCCCCATTGAATTTCATTTAATTACATTTAAGAAGCCACTATTCTAGCCTGTCAAGATCCTTTGTTATGCTTAATCTATTGTCCAGTGTGCTTGCTTTGTGTCATCAGCAAACTTGAAGAGCATACACTCTTTGCCTTGACCCAAGACATTGATTAAATGTTGAACAGCATGTGATAGGATACAGAGTACAAATCCATGAGATAATCTACTGGAGACATCATGTCGCAATGACATTGTACCATTAATAACTACTCCTTGAGTCTGATAATGTAACTAGTTCTGAATTTGTGTGATTATATTTTGTCTAATTCATATATGCTATTTTCCCCACAAGAATGGAGGTGCTTTTTCAAAAGTTTTGCCAAATAGCATATATCCACAGCATTTCCTTAATAATTATCCTATCAAAAAAGTAAATTAAGTGATTTTGGCATTAAGTGAAAAATTTTCATGAAGTGAACTGATGCTGGCTCTGGTAATCACTTCCATTTATAAAGGGAATTAGACAGATAATCCTTGATTTTTTCAGTTTGGGCAAACTTTGTTTTGAAAATTCCTTCTGGGGACAGAGCCAAAGGGGTGAAATGAAAGCAGGGATGCACCTGAACTTTCTCACAAATTCCTTCATATACCTCTAAAAAGTGAATCTAAACAAATTTCAGAGTCGTAGAATCCACTAGGAGACAGAGTGTGGCAGATTTTTAGCCCAAGAGAATCTGAAAGATAGACAGGGAGGATCTGTTGCCCTGGACTGGGAGAGTGAAGAGTGTGCAGATCTACACCTGACCGTAGCAGAATG
The DNA here is from genome assembly GCF_028372415.1 of Notamacropus eugenii. Classification (NCBI taxonomy): domain Eukaryota; kingdom Metazoa; phylum Chordata; class Mammalia; order Diprotodontia; family Macropodidae; genus Notamacropus; species Notamacropus eugenii. Next base: position 133,058,034 of record NC_092875.1, on the reverse strand, counting down.
GGAGCCTGCCCTGGTAAACTGAATCACCAGGGCAATAAGGATTCCCAAACCTCTCAAAACAGGATGAGATTCTGGCAGAGCTGGTTTAGAGGGCCCATGGAAGCTGCAGCAGCTACTCCTGGGTCTGTTAGCCCCAAGACTAAATATTTGAAGACACTCACTTGAACTTGTGGGAGCCAAGCTGGTGGAGTAAATTGCAAGTGCTCTCATCTCACTTATTGACCTTAAAGCACCCAGAGAATATTACCCCCAGGAAAATCTTGGAATAGTGGAGTCAGAAGAAGGGGCACAGAAGTCTTCCAGCTCAGGACTCTAGGGAGATTGAAAAGAAAAGTGCAGCCTACTGGGGCTGAATGGAGCCAGGGCAGGCCCAGAGAGGTCCAGCAAGCCCCACTTCAGTGGTTCAGTAGGAAATCCTAAGCCTAGGAGTTAGAGCCAGCAATAACCAACACCAGGACCCCATGTGTACCTTGCACAACCAGGGAAACTGGCAGAAACAAGCATGGACCATTGTCCACCAGTAGTTGTGCTCTAGCACAGACTTAGGTGAGAAGGAGACCTCCAGTAGCCAGACCACACCTCCCCCACACCTCAGGCTATGAACTTCAGTGTAATCCCAGGAAAACACTGAAAGACTTCACCTGGCCTCAGTATTGGAACACACCATCTAGCTCCAGTTCAGCACCAGATAAGCTGCAGCATTTTACAGCTTCTTAGTGACAGAACCAGAGGCCACAGCACACAAAACCAATAACCAGGCTCATAGCCACCAGAACAAGAAGCATGAAACAGAACTGCCATGCCCCATAATAAGAGATCAAATTTAAAAGCCAGGAAAAGAGCAATTAATAAGCCAAATAAAAAGCTAGTAAAGCAAAGATCAGACAGCTTTACTATGGGGAAAAGGAAGATCAAAGGATGAATTCAACATTGACACTATACCCATACCTGAAACCAAAAAATGGAATATGAACTGCTCTCAAGCCCAAAAAGCATTCCTGGAAGAGCTCAAGGAGGATTTTAAAAGACAAATCAGAGAGGCAGAAGAAAAATATTGACCAATTATTTTCAAAATAAAATGAAAAAAAGTCATGGAAGAAAACAAATCTTTAAAAAGTAAAATTGGTCAAGTGAATAAGAAAGTACGAAATCTAACTGGAGAAAATAACTCCTTGAAAAGTTAAAATTGTAAAATGGATAAGGAGACACAAAAGCTAACTGAAGAAAACAATTTGTTAACAATTATAATTAGACAAATAGAATCTAATAGAAGAACTAGAACTATCAAGAATTAGTCAAACAACATCTAAAGAATGAATAAATAGAAGAAAATGTGAAATATCTTACTGGAAAAAAAAATTGATCTGGAAAATAGATCCAGGAGAGAAAATTGAAAAATTATTGGCCCACCTGAAAGTGATGATGGAAAGTAAGAGCCTGGACAATATCGTCCAAGAAATCTCAAAGAAAAAGTGTCCTGAGGTCCTAAAACCAGAGGGTAAAACAACCATCCAAAGAATCCACCTAACACCTTCGGAAAGAGATCTCAAATTTAAAACTTCAAGAAATATTGTAGCCAAATTACCGAATTATTAAGTCAAGGAGAAAATACTGCAAGCAGTCAGAAAAAAACAATTCAAATATTGCAGAACTACAGTCAGGATCACACATTGCTGGTTCTACATTAAAATATGGGAGGGATTGGGATATAATATTCCATAAGGCAAAGGAGCCTGGACTACAACCAAAGATCTACTACACAGAAAAAATGATCGTAATCTTTCAGGCAAGGAAATGGGTACTCAATGAAATAAGGGACTTCAAGATCTTCCTAACGAAAAGACCAGAGTTCAAAAGATAATTTGATCTTCAAAAACAAGACTGAAGAGAGGCATAAAAAGATACCTAGGGGAAAAAACCTTGTTATTCAATAAGCGCAAGCTGTTTACACTCTATATGGGAGAACAATATTTGTTAATCTTGAGAATGGTATATTTATTATGACATCTTAAAGGGATCTACATAGACAGAAGGGGTGGGTATAAATTAAACAATGCGATAATAAAAAACCTAATTCAGGGGTACAAAGAGATTGTAATGGGAGAAAATGAAAGGAGCAGGCAGAAAAGGGTGAATTACATCATTTAAAGAGGCACAAAAACATATTATAGTAGAGGAAAAAAGAGAGGGAGATGAGTATTGCTTGAGCTTTACTCTCATCAGACTTGGTTCAAGATGGGAATAACATACTCTATTAAGTACAGAAATATAGCTTGCCCTAGAGGCAAGGCAGGGGAAATTGGAAGGAAAGGGGGGTGATGGTCAGAAGGGAAGGAAGAAGTAGTAAGGGAAAAGAGAAAAAAAATAGAGGAGAGATAATAGAAGAGGTGAAAAATTGAGGGAAGTGGTAGTCAAAAGCAAACCTCTATTTCTCCCTTTATCCTCCCACTATATTTGTCTCTCAATCTTTAAATTCATTTTGTAGCCATCATCCCTTTCTATTCAACTTACCCTGTGCCCTCTGTCTATATGGATATAATCCCTCCAGCAACTCAAATACTGAGAAAAGTCTCAAGAGTTACAAATATTAACTTTCCACGTAGGTATGTAAACAGTTCAGCTTTAGTAAGTTCTTTATCATTTCTCTTTCTTGTTTACCTTTTAATGCTTCTCTTCATTCTTGTGTGTAAAAGTCAAATTTTCTCTTCTGCTCTGCTGTTTTCATCAAGGATGTTTGAAAGTCCTCTGTTTCATTGAATGACCATTTTTCCACTGAAATGTTATGTTAAGTTTTGCTGGGTAGGTGATTCTTAGTTTTAATCCTCATTCCTTTGACTTCTACAATATCATATTCCAAACCCTGCAAACCCTTAATGTATAAGCTGCTAGATCTTGTGTTTTTCTGATTTCATTTCCACAATATTCAAATTGTTTCTTTCTGGCTGCTTGCAATATTTTCTCCTTGAACTGGGAGCTCTGAAATTTATCTAAAACATTCCTGGGCATTTTCCTTTTGGGATCTCCTTCAGGAGGTGAGGGGTGGATTCTTTCTATATTTATTTTACCCTCTGGTTCTAGAATACCAGGGCAGTTTTCCTTGATAATGTCTTAAAAGATGATGTCTAGTCTCTTCTTTGATAATAGCTTTCAGGTAGTTCCATAATTTTAGAATTTTCTCTCCTTGATCTTTTTCCAGGTCAGTCATTTTTCAAACGAGATATTTCACATTGTCTGCTATTTTTTCATTCCTTTGATTTTGTTTTATAATTTCTTGATTTTTATAAAATCATTAGCTTCCATCTGCTCCATTCTTATCTTTAAAGCATTATTTTCTTCGTTTAACTTTTGGACCTCCTTTTATATCTGGCCAATTCTACTTTTTATGGAATTCTTCTCTTCATTGACTTTTGTGAATCTCTTTCATCATTTGGGTTAGTCTATTTTTTACAATGTTATTTTCTTCAGCATTTTTGGGGTCTCTTTTAGCAAGCAGTTGACTTGTTTTTCATAAATTTCTTGCATCATTCTCACTTCTCTTCCCAACTTTTGTTCTGCTCCTCTTATTTGATTTTCAAAATCCTTTTTGAGTTCTTTCATGGCCTGAGATCAATTCTTGGAGGCTTTGGATGGAAGGAGCTTTGACTTTGTTGTCTTCTGTTTGCATGTTTTGATCTTCCTTGTCACCAAAGTAAGATTCTATAATCTGATTCTTTGTCTGGCTTTTGCTCATTTCCCCTGTCATTTACTTGACTTTTGAGCTCTGTTACGGTAGATCTCTACTTCATGTGGTGTGGGGGGTGTATTGTCAGCTACTCTATTCTCCCACAATCTGTGGACCTAGAACTCCAGAAACAGTCACTGATCCTGCCCCTGCTGCTGCTGTGACTGTTGTAAGTTCCTCTTCCCCCTTCACCCTCCACCACCCTGGGACTGGGGCTGGACCACTCCACTTTCCCACACTAGTCCCACAGTCATTTTCCATTGACCTTTCAATTTGTCCTCAACCTTTTGGGGTCATGAAGTCTGGAAACCACCACAGGTGTCCAAGATTCAGTCCATATGATGCCTACTCAGGTCTTGTCTGTCCCAGTGTAGCCCATGCTGAACTGCACCCTGCCCCCACCATAGTGTGATACACACTTCCCAGCAACCTTCCAGGCTGTCTTGTGCTAGAGATTTGCTTTACTCCATCATTCTGTGGGTTATGCAGCTCCAAAATTTATTTAGATCCATTTTTTACTGATATTTGGCCGGGCTCTAGAAAGTTTGTGCTGTTACTCTGCTATCTTGCCTCCGCCCCTAATACATATGTTTATTAAGTTTACTCTCATGTTAAAAAGCCTTTTTGTGTTTATTTTAAAATTAAAAGAGAAAATACTGAGGTTGTAGAGATTTTATATATATATATATATATATATATATATATATATATATATATATATATATATATATATATATATATATATATATATATATACGTATATGTATATATACATACGGTATTTGGTGAGAAAATCAATAAAAGTGACAAAGTATTAACACAAAAAAACTATAGGATTTGGTGCTTTAATACACATTCTCTTATAGGCAAAAAGCAGGAAGAATGAGAAATTGCAAGAAGTTCTTTAGTCTATGCAGAGATTTCATAATCTGATTAAATCATGAGAAGTATGCAAATTAAATGTAGGTATGTTCGATAAATACAGGTAATATCAATATCTCTAATTAGATGTTTGTGTTTAATATTTGAATGTTGGGTTAAGGAATTTGATTTCTAAGAAGTTGGCATAAATATATTAGTTGAATATTTCATAGTGTTAGCATTTTCACTTTTGATATATTGCTTGTCATTTCAGAATTTGGTTTTGTTCTAGTTTCTAGGCTTATGTACTGTCCATTTATTCATAAAACTTCCTTGGAGAACAGGAGATGAGAGCATTTGCATTAAAATTGCATTTCCCTAAGTTTTCTATATGTACTCATGAGTTTTATTAAATGTAAGGTTTTATTTTGGCTACTTTTAAAAAAGGAAAGGCTTACACATTTCTGTGTTCTACACTTTCAATCAATTCCTCCCATGCTACCATGGTCATAGAATTATAGAGTATTTGAACTGCAGAGAAGAAAGGATGTCATATATCAGGTGGATCAATCAGTACCCCAAAGATTTCATTTGACACTTTCCCACTCATGACAAATGTCCATACACCTTTTCTATTCTTTGAACAGTATAGTCATGAAAAACAAATGGTTACTGGAATTTACAGAGATTTTCTATTCACAACAAAAGATACGATCTCTATTGGAAAAGGGGTAGGTTTGAACGACACCTTCAGCTGAGGAAGAGATCTGGCACTGTTGTGGTCTAGGGGTGCTAGGGACCCCAGAATGCAAGGCTACAAGGTACAGGGCAAAGGTCTGCCTCAACCACTCAAACTTTTTTTCAGTGCAAATAGTGAATTTATTACAACACCAGTGGAAGTGGGCCAAACCCCTAGTGAATCTGCACTATTTGTGATGCCAATACAAGTGGACCAGATTTTTGGAATCTGAGGAATTGATGAGGATAAAATTGGTAGTTTTATGTAGAAAAAGACTATTGAAAGATCTGGATGGGATTAAGGAGTGACAAGTAGCTTGGGGTGGGCCAGGTGCAGGCAATGAGGGCCACAATGAAAGGGCATTTAAAAGGATTACTGACCAGAAGGGGCTGGGTGCTTCAGAGAAAAGCCAGGGACCTGGGTACAGGGACTGGGTTCCTGAAATTTGTGGGGAAGTTCAGGGACTTTCCTTTTAGGGGTCCAGCACAAATCCCATTCCCCATCAGGAACCACCCCATGTGGGGTCTAGAGTGAGGGAGACAGAGATCCATGAATATCTGCTCAAGATTATTTCTGAGGACACAAAAGTTAGGTGAGTGAGGAGCAGAGAATGGTAAGAAGAACCTCACTTAATCGTGCCAGAAGACTTCGTTCTTTCAGCTGTAGTCTCTCTTTTTTTCTTTACACAGGAGAGGGGCCACTGTTATTTTCACCTTAATTATGTCCCTAACACTGTGAATTATTAATGACAATCTAAATTTAATTCACTGGAAATTTTTTAGAATCTCCTGAGAAACACAAGTTTTTGTTTCTGTTATTCTCCACGGTGGAAAAGAGTAACACAGTATTAAAAAATAAAGCGGCTGCAGAGTCCTATGTGTGATTTTGGTAGAAAGTAGTCTATTGATATCGAAAAGCGGTATATCCTCTGTCCTGGCCAATCAGTTTTTACTGAGTATTCATACGCTGACTTTTATCTCACATTTTCTGATCTGATTCTTATGTGCTCAGACAAAGGTTTGGTCACTCACACTAGCAATCACTGAAACAGTTTTTATTTTCAATTCAATCCTTAATTAGGACTGATCCTAAAATATAATGGAAAAGTCAAAATTTATGATAAAATTCCATCACCCTTTTTTTGTGCTTCCCTACTCTTACTGGCTTGTTACCTGGTTGCCTTCATAATAATGTTAATAAGGTGCTATTTAAAAATAAAAATAAGAAAAAGAACAACCACAATAAGCTATTATCTTAGGGCTTTAAGGTTTCTAAAGTGCTTTATAGGCATTATCTTGTTAACACCCTACGAAGCAGGTGTTATTATCCCCATCTTATAGATGAGAAAACTGAGACTGAGGGAGTTAAATAATTTGCCCAGTATCACTTAGGTACAAAATGATATGATATTATCAATCTCATACTTGAACTTGTTTTTCTTTTAATAGAACAATATTTCTCAGATTGAGGGGTCAACAAAAGACCACTTGACAAGACTGAGGGGGGAAGCATTTTGTTTATCACATGGTAAAGCTCTTTTGTTCCAAAAGTGGCCATTTAATAGATATGACCATAAAATGGAAAAAAAACAAAACAAAACTCCAAATGAAGAATGGGTGATACTTGTCCCAAGAACTGAGAAATTAGTGGCATTAAATAGCATCTTAGGGAAGTCTTGGACTGAAGACAAGAATCATGGCTCTGGGAATATTTGATGTAAATGCATGTTTTTGTTTATTTTCTTGTTTGTTTTTACTCAAGAAAAAATATAAAATACTTCCATTATTAGAGAATAGGTGGGAGAAGCAGGAAAGTACAGAAGACCTAAACCATTGATAAGTCAGTCTCCCCATCAATTTTCTTTCCTATGACCTCACCTCTCTTTTATACCTCCTTCTCTCATCTCTATTTCCCTATATCTATATCCCTTTTCATAGCTATTTATTTAGATATCATAGGCAAAATTTTTTTAAAATGTGTTTTCACCTTTGGAAAATTCCCATGTCCTTTTCACAACCCTTACCAACTGAGGATAGCCCCTTTACCAAGTCCTAGGTACCTCAAACTCTCTCACTTTTTAAAGTTATATCACCCCACCCTCATATACACCCACTGTAGCACTCCACACAGATTGTCTCTGTGTTCCAGCTTGTGCCTTGTTCCTTATTTGTCTCTTTGTTTTCCATTAAAAGCACCAATTTATTTAGTGTATCTGTTCTCATCTAGATAAAAAGAAAAAAATTATTTGATTGAACCAATCAATGGTAAGACATAAATGACTGATAAATAATTTGCATTTTTAAAAGAAATTATTATCACTAATAAATTTAATTTATGAAGTCTATAATTAAGTAAACTCAAAACAATTCAGAGGAGTAAAGATCTTTATTGGCAGGCAGCATGACCTGTTCAGAGGCAAGATGTAGCAGCTTAGAAGTTTGTCCCCAGAATGAATTCCTCTGAAGGTTTTCCCTCTTTTCCCTTCCTCTGTTTCTTAATGGTGCCAAATCAAATAGCTGATTAGGTCCAACATTGTACCGTGCATTTCCTGTCTGAAGTCCAACCTAGTTCAAAGAAAGCCATCATCTGAAGTATTTCATCTGTCAGATAATACAGGTTTTCTGTTTCTTTAGTTTTGTTTTGGCCATAGCATTTTATGAAGACTGTTTTTGTCAGTGGGGTGTAATCTGTATTATTTAGCTTCTCTAAATGATCTAAGCTTTTTTTATAGTGACTCCTAGGGTTATTGTCAGAGGAGCAAAATGACTACAATGGAATTCCAGTAATAAGAGGTTTTAAGGACCCGTGCACATATGGAGGATCATTTATAAGTGATTTTTTTTTTTTTTAGTTTGGGAATATTTTTAGGAGTCTTATTGCCGGTAATAATTTATTGACTTTCTCCATCAAAATAATTTTATTTTACTGATCGTATGATGTCAATGATATAAAAATCCAATTGAAGACAATTCTTCTATCGATGAAGAGAAGCATTTTCTCTGCTCCTTCAAATCTTAGAGTTGCCTGGGAGTACTGAGAACTTATATTCAATATGTGCAAATCTGAACTTGAAATCAGGCTTTCCTGACTTTGAGGCCAGTTATCTACACATTATGTCCCATTATTTCTCTTCATTTTAATGTTTTTCTTTATTAACTTAAAGAAGTTTTGATCACTCAGTGATTACAACCACTGGGCTAGGTGAAGAAGACAGTTTGAGCCTAGAGATTTTTACATTTATTCTCCATCCTGTTGCCCTCCCCCCGCCCCCCCAAAAAACTCATCAAATTACAGCCCATAAGGAGCTGACTGCTCTATTTTTGTATAAGACTGATTTTGCAACAGAAATTCTCAATCTGGGGAAAACTCATGAAAGAAAGAGAAAAGAGTTTGCTCTCAAAACACAAAGCTAGGAAAAGGACAAAGCTTGCAGAGAATTATAGTCCTCAGGGTCTACCAAGTTTTCAAGCTGTCAAATTGTTTTCCTTCAACTCTGACCTTCTGCAAAAGGTTATCCACATCGTGGGCAGAATGTTGTCCCTTCTCCTCTCATGCAATCTCCCTTCTATTTTTGTAACTATCTTAATATACCTAGTTATTTGCATGTTGTCTGCCTCACTAGAACATTAACAGGGACTGTTACTGTCTTTCACTGAATTTTCAGTATTCAACTCAGTACCTGGCATAGAGCAAGGACTTAACAAATGCTTATTGAATGACTGGCCAACAAAAGCTATTCTCATTGTGACTGGCAGTGTAGAGATTTTTTGGTCCCTGAATTCAGTTCTCCAGTATCACTAGGCTTAAGAAGATAGAGAAGAAATATTCTTTTTCTGTCCTTTGCCTCCTTCAGGGAATCTGCTTCTTAAGTGACTAGTGCTGAGGAAAATAAGTCATATTTGTTCACCCATGGCTGCTATTACTACAAAATGTAAATAGCCTTGACAGTCGTTGATTTAACTTCATTGTCTCTGCAAGGATTGGGGATCAAGGACAAAAAGGAGACCAGATGTTCTTCTAGAAACTGAGGTTGATAAGTAAAAACTAAAGAAAATCAAAATTTCTAGTGAAACGGGGAAAATTCAGTACTCATGAGAGTTAGCATCTAAGTAAAGCTTACTGGAAAGTCTCTTATGCAAGGCTCTTTTCTTCAGTTTAGAACCAATGGAATTGAGTAGTATTCTAGAGTAAGCTCTAAAGAACTTTCTAGTTGTCACTGCTTGGTGTTAAAGTAAATATATATATTTCCTGGTGTTTTGGGGAAGAAGGAATGAATATTTTTTATGCTGACCAGGCAGTGAGGATGGCATTGAAAATCCCTGTGTTGTAAGCTCCCTGGAATTTTATAAATTAGCCATTTGGGGGAAAAATGTAAGTCAAGTGAGTCAGGTTCCTGTCAGGTTTGGAAAATTGAATTCGAAGGCCCAAGAAGACTGGGTTCCAATATGATCTCTGTTCCATCTTGGTTGTGTAACTCTGAGCATGTCACTTAACTAAATGTTCTAAGTACTTTTTCAATACAATTTTTATGAAGCAGTTTATTAAACAATCAATAAAGAGTTAATAATAATAAACAGCTAATAATTTATTATACTCTAAAGAGTTTAGTGAGCTTTAATATAATCTCATTTTATTTATTGGGCACTAGATACTGTGATAAATATTATATGTATGTATACATATGTATGTATAAACATATATATACACACATATTCATATGTATGCATACATACAAATTTATGTATGTCCGTATGTATATGTATATGCATGTGTATTTTGGCCTTGCCCTGAAGGAAATTCATTTTAATTGAGAAGACATGTAGATATTAATAGGTAGATATGAGAACATACAGAGTAGAATAGATGGACAGTAGTCTTTTTTTTTATTTTTGGAAAACAAAAAGAACAAAAGATCCTATTTTACTTGTCATTACACTACACCCTCCAGAATCCTTGGCTTTACAAATCTAAATGACCATGGATTCTGGAAAAAATAGACATTAACATTTCTTTAGTAAATACAACATGGTTCACATTTGCAGAATATGTAACTTTAAATATTTAAATAAATATTTAAATAAGTAAATAAATGGCATTAAATAAACACAAAGGTATAGGCATAACCAAACATCATTCTTTGAGGAGAGAGCAACCAGTTCCTCCTTCCTCAATCACAAACAGAAATGTTCAAGCAAAGTCCTCTTGTTCTCCCCTATCCTGCACTTTCAGGTTTAGATTCTAAGGAGCCCCACTTCCAAGTCCTGAGATGTCGCTGGACAACAAAGTCATCAGGGTGGGGTCCTTGGGGGTACAGGGCACTTCCCCCGAACCACCATAGGCAACTCCACCCCCTCAGTCCCAAACTGAACAGGAGAATGTTGCAAAAAAGCACACTCAGTGCCTTGCTGTGCTGTCCCAATCTTTCCCCAAGGCTGAAATCTAAGTTCCTGGGTTTCTCCTTCTTTGGCAGGAGCCAACCACTCCCATCTCCAACCTGAGTCTTTGGGGAAAGCAGCTCTGCACTCCTGCACTGTACCCTTCACCTCAACAAGGTCTTCATGCTGGCCTTTCTTGGCTTCTGCTGGGTCATTCAGTAGGCAGACTTCTGCTCAAAGACAGTGTTCAGCTTGGATTCCAGGGCTACATTCCAAATTTTCCCTTCTCTGATCTGATTTCTGAATACAATACACTTTAAAGACCTTTATTCCTGCAGGAAAGTCCCAAGTAGGGCTAATCCACTCAAGCCATGGCTCTGGCCACCCCCACCTTCCAGGGTACCACAAAATCATAGCTACCACAACTAAGACTCAATAAACAATTATCTCAGTCCCCATACTTTCCTTTTAATTTATGCAGATCCCATCCTCATCACCATAAGGTAACAGTAAGCACCCCAACATACACAGGGGGAACTGCCATCACAGGTTCTTACATCTGCATTCATTTTTTTTAATGTTTATTTATTTATTTTTAGTTTGCAACATACATTTCCACAAAATTTTGAGTTCCAAATTTTTTCCCCATCTCTCCCCTCTCCCCACCCTAAAATACCATGCATTCTGATTACCCCTTCCCCCAATCTGCCCTCCCTTCTATCACACCCTCCCTTCTCTTATTCCCATCATCTCTCTTTTCTTGTAGGGAAAGATAGTTTTCTATGTCCCATTGCCTGTATTTCTTATTTCCCAGTTGTATGCAAAAACAATTCTCAACATTCATTCCTAAAACTTTGAGTTTCAACTTCTCTCCAATTCCTCCCTCCCCACCCATCCCCACTGAGAAGACAAGCAATTTGATATGGGCCATATATGTGTGGTTTTGCAAAAACTTCCATAATAGTCATGTTGTGTAAGAATAACTAAATTTCCCTCCATCCTATCCTGCCCCTATTTCTTCTATTCTCTCTTTTGACCTCATCCCTCTCCAAAAGTGTTTACTTCTAATTGCTCCCTCCTCCTATCATCGGCCCCACTTATCCCCTTCTCCCCTACTTTCCTGTAGTGTAAAATGGATTTTCATACCAAACTGAGTGTGCATGTTATTCCCTCCTTAAGCCAGATGTGATGAGAGTAAACTTCACTTTTTCCCTCTCACCTCCCCACTTTTCCCCTCCATTGAAAAAGCTTTTTCTTGCCTCTTTATGAGAAATAATTTGCCTCATTCCAGTTCTCCTTTCACTTCCCAATGTATTCCTCTCTCAGCCTTATTTTATTTTTGTTTTTTAGATATTTAATTTTATTATATAATTTAATTTTTTATATAATTTAATTATTATTTAGTTTTATTTTTTATATATCATTCCCCCATTCAACTCACCCTGTGCTCTGTCTATATATATCTATATATCTATATCTATATCTATATATGTGTGTGTGTGTGTGTTTATAATCCCTCCAACTACCCAAATACTGAGAACAATTTCAAGAGTTATAAATATTGTCTTTCCATGTAGGAATGTAAATAGTTCAACTTTAGTAAGTCTCTTATGATTTCTCTTTCCTGTATACCTTTTAATGCTTCTCTTGATTCTTGTGTTTGAAAGTCACATTTTCTGTTCAGCTCAGGGCTTTTCATCAAGAACACTTGAAAGTCCTCTATTTCATTGAATGACTATTTTTCCTTGATAATTTCATGAAAGATGATGTCTGGGTTCTTCAGTGAGCTTTTGAGCCTCCTTTTCAATTTGGCTAATTCTGCTTTTAAAGCATTATTCTCCTTGATTTTTTGGATCTCTTTTGCCAATTCAGTTAGCCTATTTTTAAAGGTGTTATTTTCTTCAGTATATTTTGGGTCTCCTTTAGCATGCTGTTGATTTGCTTTTCATGATTTTCTTGCATTATTCTCATTTCTCTTTCCAGTTTTCCCTCCACCTCTCTTACTTGATTTTCAAAATCCTATAGAGAATGAAATAATACAATTTGGCAAGTGATAGAATATGTGGTTTGAATGAGAGTAAAGATATGAAAGGATGGTGGTATTTTCAATTAAAAAAATAGCAATAAGAATGTTTGGAAGAATAAAAGTGAATGTTATTTTGGACATGTTGAGTTTGTGATATCTGTAGAAGAGTAAATTCAAAATGTCCATTAGCAATGAAGTACTGAAAACACCAGGATTAAATTTCAGGAAAAAAAATACTATAGCTATTCATAGATAGATAGATAGATAGATAGATAGATAGATAGATAGATAGATAGATAGATAGAAAGAGATAGAGACACATACACATACATATATATAGAGTAGAGAATCTACAGTGTCAAATATGGCAGAGAGTTAAAGAAGAATGGAGATTGAGAACTGTACATTATATTGGGCAAATAAAACATCAATGATAATTTTGAAGAATTGTTTTTCTTTAGAATAATAAATCTGGCATTTAGATCAAAGAAGTTTTAGGAGAGAGTAAGAGAAATAAAGACACTGAGTATAGATTTTTTTAAAGGGATTTGGAAGGAAGAGAAGAGATATAGTGTAATAGCTTTTCAATATAACATGATCTAGGGTTTTTTTTTTGTTCATATATTTTTACTCTGATGTAGATTTTCAGATATCTAAAGTGATATGAAAATTGAATAAAGTAATTTGAGAGTAAGGGACAGTAGAGTTGAACTAGTTCTTCAAAGGACTGAGAGAAGGGAAGAAAGAAGAGTATGGTCAGAAAAATGGTGATGGTGTATGAAAAAACTGAGGAGTGGAAGACTTAGAGGCCATAATAAGGATAAAGAGTAGGGGTAAGGGGAGAAAAGCATACAGAGTCATAATAAGAAAAATATTGTGATCATATAAGTATATTTCAATTCCTTGAACATGTAATTTGAACATTTGTAAGTGAAGCTAAGAAAAAGTGTGTGGCCATTCTTATATGTGACTAGGGTGCAGTGAAGGAGTGATTTGTAGGGGTCAAGTGCATTGAGGAACTAGAAATAGTGGTACTTGAGGAAATACCCATATGCGTTTTAAATCCCCCTAGTATGAAGGTAAAAACTGGAGATAGAGGCTGTGAATCAGGAATTGTACTCATGCTTGTGGAAGAAGGAGAATGCCATGAAGATCAATAGATAATGGTCACCACTGTCTAGAATGCATGATACATTTCTGTCACATGAACATCAAAGGAAGAGACATACTGACTGATGGTGGGAGAAGGAATACCTTCAAGTGACAGTTGGGAGTGAAGAGTATTCTGGCTCCCTTACCAGGATTAATGAGTAAGAAGGTATGAGGGAAAATACAGTCAGTACTAAAAAGATTGCCTATGTATGTAGTGTAATCCAGAAAGCAACAGGTTTCAGTGAGAGCCAGAAGAAATGAGGAATAAGGAAAGAAGTTATTAAACAATTAATTTTGTTGATAATGAATTAAGTGTTCCTGAGGGTACTATGGAAGGGAAAGACAGATTGGGAATTGACCATTGGGGAGAACATGGCTAAGGTAAGTGGGAAGGACAGTTAGAGTTGTGAGTGCAGTTTATTTATCAAAAGTAGGAAGGCCATGATGATTCACTATAGCAAATATAGGAAGATTAAATGGTAGTGAGAATATCCTAACCATTTGCAGGCAATCAAAGAGGTTCATGATGAAAGCAGATGCAAACATGCTTTGGGTAAAGGAGTTTCTAGTTTTTTCTCCATGGTTTCCCTAAACTAATGGAATCACAATTCTGGACAAAGGCGAATCAAGTTAATTACTTAAACCTGAAAATTAGAGATCAAAATCTATTTTTGTATCTAGACATGAGGTTTCATATTTAAAAAGACAAAAATACCTCATTGTATTATATATTTAGGGCCCATGAGACCATTTCATAAAGTCCTTTTGTTTTTGGAGGGGGGACGCGAGGCAATCAGGGTTAAGTTACTTGCCAAGGCCACACAGTTAGTAAGTGTCAAGTGTCTGAGGACAAATTTGAACTCAGGTCTTCCTGACTGCAGTGCCAGTGCTCTATGCTCTGCAACACCTAGCTGCCCCTTACATAGTCCTAACATTGTCCAAACTGGGGACTTAGACCTCAGGTCTTTCCAAAAGTCCATTATTCCCTTTATGTGTATTTAGCTATTGGGAATGATTTATTCACAACAAACTTGGAATAGGCTATAGAAATCAAAGTCATTTGAGTCTAATTCAGCCCCTGGTCACCCAGTTGCTATGGATTTATTAAACTAGTAGCTTAGCTCAAGTTTTGATGTGCCTTTATTCTCAGTTTCCCAGGGTTTGTATAAACCCCCATCACAAGACAACATGGATCATAGTATCATGGAGAGTGGGAGCTCATACCATCTGCCAGATCACTGAGTTTGTGGATTGCCAACTTCTGATCACCTAATTAATTCTGAATATTCAGACGCTTGTCTTCCCAAGCAAATATCACTTCCCTTGTTAGCTACCTCTATACTTCCAATTCTATATTTTTATTCTCTGAGATTTTCTTCCATCATGCTATCTAGAAATTTTACTCTGTCATTAATAAATTCCCCTTCAACTTATATCATATCTTTTGTAATAATTTTCATGACTTAATATTCATGAAACATAGGTTAACTCTGGACAATACACATTCCTACCTATTGTCTTAAGTGTTGGTTGTTTCATCTGTCATGTTTCTGATAAATTAGATAAGACAGGCTTACTCCTTTCTCCTCATTCCTGCTTCCATGTTTTCCTTCTGTCATCATTACTCAATAACCTTTTCTTCTTTGATTTTCAATGCATACAAACACACATACACACACACACACACACACACATACACACATCCATGCCCATATGAAAGTTGCTGTCATCTAACAGCCTTCAAATCACTCCCCTTTAATTTCCCTTTAGTTCAATATCTGACCTAAACACCTTTCTGCCTCATCTCCTATTCAAATACTTTGTGGCTTCAGCATACATATTGTTATTCCTTTGAACACCTTTACCTTCCAGTTTCCTAATATTTGATGCCTAATATCTTCATTCCATTTCAACCAACCACAGAGATGGTTATAATTTCATCTAGCATATCTCTCATAACTATATCATGTCCATTACTATAATCTCTGAAATTCTCATATCTGATCATAATCTCTTGTCAACACATCTTGCTTCTCATTAGCCTATTAATTCATAGTGCAGCCTCTGCTCCTTCCATCCAACCCTGTTGTTCTGAGTCTTTACCCTTGCTCTTGTTTCACTTTTCTTCCTGTATAGTTTTAACCCAATATTTAACCCATTCACCTATGCACAATGCCCTTATGTTACTAAGGTTCCACCTCATGAGTGCAAAGAGACCATTCTCAGGGCTAAATGGTTATATGGTTCAGTGAGCAGCCCATGGTCAAGGCCCTAAAGTTCACTAAACATGTGACAGTGATCTGCAATAAAAAAAATGAATATTAATAAATGGTAAATAGTTAATAATCATTTATTAACTGCCTACTATATGTTAGACACTGAGCTAAGTGCTGAGAATACAAATATTAAAAAAAAAAGACAATGTCTTCTCTCAAGGATCTTACAATCTACTGTTGAAAGAAAACACAATAAAGAAAGCTAAAAATAGTGAGAGGGAAAGAGGAGCTCCCTGGTGTGGAGAAATTATGGAGAAGTCAAAGAAATCCAAAATAAAGGTCATCAAAGTAGCCCAAAATGAATGCAGCATAGTGGCAAGCAAGGAGATATCTGAGTTGTCTCTCCTCTCCTCTAGCCTTAAATTCGGTTTGAGGAGTTCCATGTCTCCCCACTTAAGGGACCAGAAGGCAGTTCAGCTATAAATGTGGAGGGTGATTGGTTCTTGTAAGTTGAGGAGATTTCCTAGTGAAGAGTTTACTAGGGAGATGGTAGCGACATAAAAGGAGTCTAAATGAGTGCGATCACAGGGCAAATGAGGAGATATTACATATGAGTGGGGTGGCCTGATGAAAGTGACTAGAGGAAACCTGTGAGTACTTGCAGGTGCTAAGAAGTGCCTCCAGCAGAGAAAGTATTTGACTGTCACATATTGCATACTTTACCCTCAAGGCAGTTAGGTGGTACAGGGGATAGAGGACCAGTGCAGGAGTCAGGAGGACCTGGAATACATTTCCCCATTTATCTCTGATTCACAGAATTCTTGCCTTCCTCCAAGGCCCATTGCAGGTGTCACGAATCTGCAACTTCCTTGTTTTCTAGTTCTCTCTTCCTGCACAAAATATACATGTACATGTTTTTCCTGAAAAAAATTAGTTGACTAGGAGTAGAAGCTCTCTTTAAAGGCAAGATTATTATTTTCATTGTTGTTGTCATTAGCGTCAGTATCTCAGCACCTAATATAGTGGTTTCCATAGATGTAGAAAAGCTTCATTAAATTATTTTATTTCAATTAAGTGATCATTCTATAAATGATTTTTCCACTATAGCTGTGGTTCCGAGAGTAAGGGCTACTCAATTCTAATAATAATACATAGTATCAAGCTAGGGTAGACAGTATAAAATACTTAGGAGTCTACCTGCCAAAACAAACCCAGGGATTATATGAACACAATTACAAGACACTTTTTGCACAAATAAAGTCAGATTTAAGTAAGTGGAAAAACATTAGTTGCTCATGGGTAGGCCGTGCTAATATAATAAAAATGACAATTCTACCCAAATTAATATACTTATTTAGTGCCATACCAATTAAACTATCAGACAATTACTTTCTAGAGCTGGACAAAATAATATCAAAATTCATTTGGAAAAACAAAAGGTCCAGAATATCAAAGGGACTAATGAAAAGAAATGCTTGGGAAGGTGGCCTAGTGCTACGAGACCTCAAACTGTACTATAAAGCAGCAATTATCAAAACCACTTGGTATTGGCTAAGAAACAGAGAGGTAGACAAGTGGAATAGACTTGGCACTCAAGATGCAGTAGGCAAGGAATATAGCAACCTTCTGTTTGATAAACCCAAGGACCCCAGCTTCTGGGATAAGAACTCATTGTTTGACAAAAATTTCTGGGAAAACTGGATAACAGTGTGGCGGAAATTAGGCATAGACCCATACCTGACACCGTACACAAGAATAAAGTCCAAATGGGTACATGATTTAGGTATAAAGATTGATACCATGAATAAACTGGAGAAGCAAGGAATAGTGTATTTATCAGATCTATGGAGAAGGGAAGAATTCTTTACTAAAGGAGAGATAGAAAGCATTATGAAATGCAAAATGGTTAACTTTGATTACATTAAACTGAGAAGTTTTTGCACAACCAAACCCAATGCAACCAAAATCCAGAGGGATGTGGTAAATTGGGAAAGAATTTTTACAGCTAAGCTTGGGGATAAAGGCCTCATTTCTAGAATATATAGAGAACTGACCCAAATGTATAATCATACAAGTCATTCCCCAATTGATAAATGGTCAAAGGATATGAACAGGCAATTTTCAGAGGAAGAAATTAAAGCTATCTATAATCATATGAAAAAATGCTCTAAATCACTATTGATTAGAGAGATGCAAATCAAAACAACTCTGAGGTACCACATCACACCTATAAGATTGGCAAACATGACAGAACAAGAAAATGATAAATGCTGGAGAGGATGTGGGAGAGCTGGAACACTAATTCATTGTTGGTGGAGCTCCGAGCGCATCCAACTATTCTGGAGAGCAATTTGGAACTATGCCCAAAGGGCTACAAAAATGTGCATACCCTTTGACCCAGCAATATCACTACTAGGACTATATCCCCAAGAGATCATAAAAATGGGAAAGGGTCCCACATGTACAAAAATATTTATAGCAGCACTCTATGTAGTTGCCAAAAACTGGAAGTCAAGGGGATGTACATCAATTGGGGAATGGCTGAATAAATTATGGTATATGAATGTAATGGAGTACTATTGTGCCATAAGAAATGATGAACAAGAAGACTTCAGAGAGGCCTGGAAGGACTTATATGACCTGATGCTGAGTGAAAGGAGCAGAACCAGGAGAACTTTGTGCACAGCAACAACCACAGTGTGTGAGAGTTTTTTCTGGTAGACTTGGATTTTTGTAATAACGCAAAAACTTCTTATAAAAAAAAAAAAATCCCAAAGGTGGTTCTCAAGACAAAATGCCTTCCACACTCAGAGAGAGTAATATGGAAGTCACTCACAAAATGTAGCAGATCATGTTTGTGTATGTGTATGTGTTTGTGTATCATGTTCTGATTTGTTATACGATTTCTTTCATTTATCTTAGTCTGACTACATAGCATGACTATAGTGAAAACATACTCAATAGGAAAGTATATGTAGAATCTATACAGAATTGTATGTAGTCGTGGGGAGGGAGGGGGGTAGTGGGGGATAGGTGGGGGGGATAAAATCTCAATTGTATGGCAGTGATTGTTAAACATTAAAAAATAAAAAAAAATAAAAAAAATAATACATAGTATCCATGTCAAGAAGTCACTTCAATTCCATAAAAATATAACCATTATATACAAAATCAGAAGATTCTAACATTCCAAATTGCTGCTATGTGTTTTTTGTTTTAGAAACAATACTTGATGTAATCTGTGATGATTATTCATTAAAAAGTCAATCATATTTACAGATAAAGTATATAGAGAGTTAATAGATTTAAACACAGATTATATATAGATAAAAAGTTATAGATATATAGATGATATAGCTAGATATAGTTATATAGATGTGATGTGAGAGAATTGAGAAAACAAATTGCTAAATCAGCTTAAAAATATTCTTGCCAGAGATATCTTTTAATTTAATTTTATTTGGCAAAACATAATCCTCTGTAGGCATATTTAGATATGAATCATTTAAACATGTTGGTTGTTAAGGAATTTCTTTTTGATGAACTATACGTCAAGTAGCAATCTCAATGATCTTAAATGTTAAAAGTAAAAGATAAATATGGATAAGGCCTCTCTCCCTGTAAATATGAAGAAACTAAGACAAATTAGAACTCAGCAAAGTAAAAAACCTACAGGTTATTTTATGACCTATTATTAGCATTTTTGGCCTCTGAGGAACTAGAGACTGAATGACTATCAGCTTATCATGTAGACTACATGAGTAAAATGTATTTATCAACCCATTTGTGTATTTTGGTTTAAACAAGCTTGTCATTTCACTGGAATTAAATACCTAAAACAGATTCACCAAACATTTATTGAGTACCTACTATGCTTAATGCCTTAAGGGAGAGACAGAAATAAATAAATTCAGCATTCACTATGTGCAAGAGAGAACAGCTGCTGGCAAAATCCATAGCATCTCTGAATACATCTGGCTTGAGATGCCCTAACCTGCCATTTGCCTCTAGTACAAAGAGGTTCTCCTAAGGGGCATGCACACTGTCATCAACATCCATCTGTTAGGTATTTGGAGGATCATACTAAATGAAAATAGCTGGCTGGTCACCATGATAATAAACACCACTGTATTTCCTGATGAATTTCATGTCAGCCAGAAAAGATATGTCTTCCAAAGCAGTGCCCTTGAACTGAATTAATGTAGAAAACTGAACTCATCATCTTGTGCCACCTCCAAACATGTTCTTCCTTCTTTCTCCCTCAGTTGTGTTCATGGAACCTTCATGATCTTTAGTCATTCAGATATGAATCCTTAGTATTTTATCTTTAAAAATCCTCTTTCTCTCATCCTCCTTCTCTGCTTTTATCTAATCAATGTTAAAATGCTTTCCATCTTATGTTTTCCTTGCCTCTTATATCTCCACATCTGACTCTGTCTCTTTGTGTTTCTGTGTGTGTTTTTCTATCTCTCAATGCCTCTTTATCCATCGCTCTGTCTCTGCAATCTCTGTCTGTCTGTCTGTCTGTCTCTCTTTCTCTCTCTCTCTCCCTCTCCCTCTCTCTCTGTGTCTCTGTCACACACACCCTCATGCCTATCCCCCCTATGAAACACACACACACACACACACACACACACACACACACACACACACACACCAGGTCATCAGTTACCCTTCTCCAGTCCTGAAGTATCTCACCTACTCTCTACTATTTCATAAAAACTATGAGAGTGACTCACCAGTGTGCGAGTTATTTCAGTTCTCTGTAATGTATTCATCTAGTCCTCGTTATTTGAACTCATCAAAGGGAGCTAAGGAATTTCTTTCTCTTTCTCTCCTTATCTTAAGTATTAACTCCCTTTTAGCAATGTTTGATGGACTCCTTTCCAGTCCAAAGATCATATTTTTAGAAGAGAAAAAATAGATGCAAAGTAAGAATTGAGCAACTCTATTTTCTCTTTAATGTCAACGAGGACCAGCCCACGAAGCTCCCTTTTACCCCTGGAACAATGAGGAGACATGGATGTCTGAGCTCGGGAAGATCAAGGATCAACAGACAAGGAATGGCAGACCTAACTGTGGTGTGGAGAACAGTGGGGGTGAGAAGGAATACCATATGTCTAGTGAGTGCAGAAGTCTCTGGTTGGGAGCACTTATAGGACGCTAGAGGTCTTGGTTTCAGATTCCAGACTGAAGGAGCATCTGAGGCCAGAGGCATGCATCATTCCCCATACCCCAGGGCTACAGATGATTTCAAAATACTAAGCTTCTACAAATTTAAAAGAAAAATGAATAGGCAAGGGAGAAATAATCCAAACATAGAAAATCACTACAGAATAGGGAAGACTGGGGTTCATCTTCAGAGGAGGATACTGAAGCAATGAAGCCCTCTTCTATTCCAGAGAGTAACATCAGCTGGGCACTAGCTCAAGAAGAATTGGTAGAACTTAAAAACCAAATGAAAGAGATTGAGGAAAAATAAATAAATAAATAAGGAAAACAAGAGGATTATGAAAGTAAAGTTAACCAATTCAGAAAAGTTATCCAATTGGAAAAGGAGATGCAGAATCCTATGGAACAAAATGACTCCTTGAAAATCAGAATTGGGCAAGGGGAACTAATGAAGTTATAAGAGATGAAACAATAAGAAAACTTAATATAAAGAATGAAAAAATAGAAGAGGATGTGAAACATCTCATGAGAAAAGCAACTGATGTGGAAAATAGAGCAAGAGGAGAAAATATACGAATAACCAGACTGCCTGAAGACTGTGATTAAAACAAGAATCTTGCTAAAACAATACAAGAAATAATTAAAGAAAATTGTCCTGAAGGACTAGAACAAGAGGGGAAAGTAGAAAAAGAAAATAATCCACCAATCACCACCTAAAAGAGATCCTATGAGGAAAACTCAGAAATATCATGGTCAAATTCCCTAAACCCCAGTTCAAGGATAAAATATTATGAGCAAGAAAAAAAACAATTTAAATATGACAGTGTTATATTACAATATGAATTATATGTTATATCACAATTACAAGACCTAGTAGTGGTGATACTAAAAGACTACAGATCTTGTAATAGTATATGTGGAAAAGCAAAAGAACCGGAGCTCTTGCCAAAAATATCATATTCAGCAAAGCTAAGCTTAATCTTGAATGAAAAAAAAGGAAATTAAAAGAATTGTCAGACTTTCAGGATTTTGTTAAAATAATAAAAAAAAAAAAACTAAGCTTAATAGAAGCTTTGACACACAAAAGCCAAGAGAACTGTGAGGTACATACTGAAGACTAAATACAGGAGACTCAGAACAGACTGTTTATCTTTTACGTATGTAAAATATAAAACATGTCTAAGATTGCTATTAGTAATTAGGCAGTTTATGAGCAAGATTGTGGTATGTTTGAGGTTGATATGATTTTAAAAACTGAAACTGTTTAGGAACAGCTAAAAAAAGAGTAATTTGATAAATGATGTGCAAGAGGAAGAACTGACACAAAGGAATTAGATAGGGGAGGAGGGCTGTTAGTTCTGGAAATCTACTTTCATCAGGAATGGGTTCAGTAGGAACAACATGTGTATATCTACCTATCTTTCTATATACACACACATACACATATATAGAAATACATAGACACATACACATGTATATACATATACATGCATATATATCTATATCTATATATCAATATATCAATGTATCTATCTACATATATATATATATATATATATATATATATATATATAGTCTTCTAAATTCAGAAAGAAATAAAATGTTAAATAAAATGCTAAAGGGATAAGGAATGCGGAGAGGATAAAAGAGGGACTTTTTAGAGGGTAGGGTGAAAGAATAGATTAAAGGGGGGTATAGAAGGGTATCTAGATTAATGGGAATAGGAGGATAAGAGAGAGATCCTCATCCCCTTGGATGAGGGGGTAGGTTAAGTACTGACTCCTGTTAAGGGGAGCAAGGTAGCAGTTAAAAGTCAGGTACAGGAGTCAAGGTGGATAGGAAATAAGAGATATGCATAGATATAAAGAACTGTAGTAACATTTGCCAAGGAGAAATGAGCAGTTTGGTAATCATGAACTTGGATAAAGTTAAGACTAAGATAGATTTAATCAAAAGAGAAATTACACTATATTTATCGTGTTGTTTTGAACTATTTAAAATAACTAGACACTATAGGTGAAAATATTGTGTGATGTAGGAAATTAGGAGTTGGTAAACTTGGAAAAATATGAAGGAAGAGGTTATTTACCCTCAGGCAACCAGAGGATAAATAAGTATTGTATGGTCTTAACATAGACACATACAGATATATATGTCTATATATGGCTTTGATTATTGATATCTAAGTATGTGGACATATGTACTTGTATATGTGTCTGCATGTATATCTGTCTTTCTGTGTATGTCTATATATGTTTGTATATATGTGTATGTATGTATGTATGTACCTATCATTTATTTGTCTGTCTAAATATAAGTATGCTTGATTGTAGCCTTCTGGGAAGGGGTGGAGAAAAAAAAAACAAGTAAAAAATACACACAGAGAGCAAAAGAAAACTTACAAGAAAGCAAAGAAAATATGGACAGATTTCAATACAATGCATACTATTTATTATATAGGGTTTCTAGAAATAGAAATTTATTGCTTTTTGATTTTCTTATTTTGTATTATTTTGCTTTTAGTATTTAAGTTTGTTTCTTTTTTATTTTGAATTTACATTTAAAATAAAACTTACATTTTTTTTTTAAGAAACTGTTTCCTTCAGCTAAGTTTTGGCCTTCCTTTTTCAAGCTGTTGACTCATTTCTTTTCCCAACTTTTTCCTACCTGTCTTATTTGACTTTTAAAATACTTTTTGAGCTCTTCCAAGAAGCTTTTTTTTGGACTTGAGAACAATTTGTGTTCCCCTTGAGATTTAGTCCTCTTCTGAAGTTGTGTTTTAATCTTCCCTGCCACTCTAATGGTTTTCTATGGTCAAGGTTCTTTTTTTGTTTTTTGCTAATTTTCACCTATTTCATGGCTTTTAAAAGTTGAACTATGCTCCTGGGGCCCCCTTGGGGCACTGTCGCATGCCTCTTGTTTGGGCCACAGGCCTAGTCATTGACTTTATATGCTGGGACCTCAGGTTTTGGCAGCTTGCTTACTGCACTTGTTTATTGGGTGGCCTGGCCTAGAAATGCCTGTTGTCACCTGGTTTCTGCGGATGGCAATTTGCCTTCTCTCCTGGGGCTTTAGACCTCACAGTTGGTCAACTGTGCCACTGGCCTGATGACCTAGGACTAAGAGGTCTGAAATTACTGATCTGTGCTATGTCTAAGAGTTTCCTGCTTGCCCAGACATCATCTGTGCTAGGCTCTACTTTTTATGCAAGTAAGACAACCTTTCCTGAAGTCCTTCTAAGTTATCTTAAGGTGGAAATATGTTTCACTGTCTTTTTGTAGGTTCTGTAGCTTCAGAATCCATTCAGAGACTTGATTTAAAGGGAAACTGGGGAGAGTTTAGGCAACTTCCTGGATTCTCCCTGCCATCTTGGCTTCACCCTACCAACTTCATTTTTAAAATAAATAGAGAATTGCGTCAAATTTATAAGAATGCAAGTCATTCCTCAATTGATAAATGGTCAAAGGATATGAACAGGAAGTTTTCTGATACAGAAATGAAACCATCTCCAGTCACATAAAAAAGTATTATATATAATATTTGATTAGAGAAATTCAGATTAAAACTCTGAGGTTCTATCTCACACATATAAGATTGACTAATATAACAGCAAGTGAAAATGATGAATGTTGGAGAAGACATGGGAAAATTAGAACACTAATATATTGTTGGTGGAATTGTGAACTGATCCAACCATTCTGGAGAGTAATTTGGAACTATGCCCAAAGAGCTATAAAACTGTTCATACTTTATGATTTAGCAATACCTCTACTAGGTGTGTATCCCAAAGAGATCCTAAAAAAGGGAAAAGGATCTACATGTACAAAAATATTTATAGCAGCTCTTTTTTGGTCGCAAAGAACTGGAAATTGAAGTGATATCCATCAATTCAGGAATGGTTCATCAAGTTGTGGTATATGAATGTAATGGGATACTATTATGTTATAAGAAATGATGAGCAGGTTGATTTCATAAAAACCTGGAAAGATTTACATAAACTATTGTTGTGTGAAGGGAGAAAAATCAGGAGAACATGGTACAATGTAACAGCAATGTAGCAGTACAATTGATCCAAGACAATTCCAAAAGATTCATGATGGAAAATGCTATCAACATGTAGAGATAGAACTATGGAGTCTGAATGCAGAATGAAGTAGCAATTTTCACTTTTTTGTTATGTTTTTTCTTTCTCATTGTTTTTCCCTTTTGTTCTGATTCTTCTTTCACAATAAAACTAATGTGGAAATTTGTTTAATATGATTGTACATATATAACCTATATCAAACTACTTGCCATCTTGGGGAGGGGGAAAGGAAAATGTGGAATTCAAAATCTGATAAAAATGAATCTTGAAACTCTCTTTATATCTAGTTAGACAAATTAAAACACTATTAAGAGAAAAAAAATTGTATTTTGCTTTGCTGCATGTTTAGTAATTCCAAAATTCTGAGTAATTTTGGCAGAGATATGTTTGTGCTTCTAAAGCAGGTTAACTTAACTCTTTTATACCTCTTTGTTTGTCAGTCTAGTTAGTCCTATGGACTCCTAAAAATAATGTTTTTAAATTTATAAAATAAAATACATAAGTTAATAAAGAAAACCAGTTATAGTGAAATATTGTTCTCTTGTACACATACACACATGCACAAACACATGTACATAGAAGTGTGCTTGTGTGTGTGTTTGCATTTATTTATTATCAAATTGATGCACCCCTTTGAAGAGGTGCTTTTACTCTTGCCTGTTTGAATTCCTACTTGGCTCGGCTCTTTTAATATCTCCTTGTTATTTTCTGATCCAGTAAAAACTCTTGAAAATTGCTATGTACTTTAAGAAAGAAAACATCAAGTTGTCTGGATTTTTAATTTGTGCATTTCAACTTTACCTTTGAGGAAATATACTAGGGTAGGTAAAAGGATTTAACTGAAAAATAGCCACAATACTTTAAAAATGTAATTGCAGCAAAATTCAGATAGATTCAAAGTTGAGGAAAGTTTATAACTAATGAGAATGATGTTACGTATTTATCCATTTGCTTTTGCTTCTTCCTCTTTTCTTTTTTGGAGCTTAATAGCAGCTTTGCCATCAGCCTGCTCACAACATCCCTTGCTCTCCTACTCTGATGCCATTATCTGCCCATAAATAATGTGTGCATTGGAATTTTAAAAATGGAAATTTTCTCTCAAGTTATTGAAAAGGCAGGTTTATTGCCAGTGCATAACAAATGTTCACCCTATGAGCAGCTGAAAATAATAAACTCCAAGGGTAGAAGGTTATGATGACTGTTTGGTACCAGAATACAAATTATTCTCTGCCTCCTAATTTAGGAAAATATCATAATTACTATGGGTAGTTATAAATGTGCCATCAGAATATGCATGTAGATGAAGTTTTTGGGGATTTAGCAAAACTTTGTGAACATTTATGAAATGCCTACTGTGTGCAGAGTAGAATCTAGGATTTGGAACACTTACAAAATTTAGATAAGGTACGATCTTTGAAATGTGTATGATGTAAGACATTTATTAATATAACTATGTTATATAAAATACACAATAGGGGGGCGGAGCTAAGATGGCGGAGTAGAAAGACGCACATACACATAGCTCTGAACCCACAACCCATAGAATGGCTACAGGGAAGTAACTCACGGCGAATTCCGCACCCAGAGGCCACGGAACATTGGAGCGAGGGAGATTTCTGTTCCAGAGAGACCTGCAAACCTCTCGCGGGGGGACCTTCGCGCTGCGGACTGGGCGCCGGGACTGGGAGCTGAGTGCAGCCCTGCCGTGGCCGCGGCACCGAGAGGAAAAGATCGGAGCAGGCTTCACAGACAGGATCTCCAGCGGCCACGCGGGTCCCTCCACCCACAGAGGGATCTGCAAACATCTCCCAAAAGGTCCGTCGCGCTGCAGACACAAAGCCCAGCCCAGACCTGCTGCGGCCACGGCTGCGGCACCGAGAGAAACAGATCCGAGCAGGCTTCAGGGACGGGATCTCCAGCGGCTGCACAAGTCCCTCCACCCACAGGTGACAGGGGTGGGTGAGAGAGTCTCTTTGGCGGGTCGAGAGGGGAGTGGGGTGCCCCCATAATACAGCACCCCCCCCGGGAGGTAGAAGCTGAGAGGCGGCTGCAGACAGGGGCTCCCCAAGCGGGCGTGAGCCTGAATCCATTGCGGAAGGTCTGTGCATAAACCCCCTGAGGGAACTGAGCCTGAGAGGTGGCCCTGCCCCGATCTCAGCACCAGAACATAATCTCATACTGAATAGCAGCCCTGCCCCCGCCAAAAGCCCTGAGGCTGGAAGCAGCATTTGAATCTCAGACCACAAACACGGGCTGGAAGGATCAGGAGGTGAGGTGGGTGTGAGGAAAATATTCAGAGGTCAAGTCACTGGCTGGGAAAATGCCCAGAAAAGGGAAAAGAAATAAGACTATAGAAGGTTACTTTCTTGGCGAACAGGCATTTCCTCCCTTCCTTTCTGATGAGGAAGAACAATGCTTACCATCAGGCAAAGACACAGAAATCAAGGCTTCTGTGTCCCAGCCCACCCAATGGGCTCAGGCCATGGAAGAGCTCAAAAAGGATTTTGAAAATCAAGTTAGAGAGGTGGAGGAAAAGCTGGGAAGAGAAATGAGAGACATGAAGTCAAAGCATGAACAGCAGATCAGCTCCCTGCTAAGGGAGACCCAAAAAAATGTTGAAGAAATTAACACCTTGAAAACTAGCCTAACTCAATTGGCAAAAGAGGTTCAAAAAGCCAATGAGGAGAAGAATGCTTTCAAAAGCAGAATTAGCCAAATGGAAAAGGAGATTCAAAAGCTCACTGAAGAAAATAGTTCTTTCAAAATTAGAATGGCACAGATGGAGGCTAATGACTTTATGCAAAACCAAGAAATCACAGAACAAAGAGAGAAGAATGGAAAAATGGAAGATAATGTGAAATATCTCATTGGAAAAACAACAGACCTGGAAAATAGATCCAGGAGAGACAATTTAAAAATTATGGGACTACCTGAAAGCCATGATCAAAAGAAGAGCCTAGACATCATCTTTCATGAAATTATCAAGGAAAACTGCCCTGAGATTCTAGAACCAGAGGGCAAAATAAATATTCAAGGAATCCACAGAACACCGCCTGAAAGAGATCCAAAAAGAGAAACTCCTAGGAACATTGTGGCCAAATTCCAGAGTTCCCAGGTCAAGGAGAAAATACTGCAGGCAGCTAGAAAGAAACAATTCAAGTATTGTGGAAATACAATCAGGATAACACAAGATTTAGCAGCCTCTACATTAAGGGATCGAAGGGCATGGAACAGTATATTCCAGAAGTCAAAGGAACTAGGACTAAAACCAAGAATCACCTACCCAGCAAAACTGACTATAATACTTCAGGGGAAAAAATGGTCTTTCAATGAAATAGAGGATTTTCAAGTATTCTTGATGAAAAGACCAGAGCTGAAAAGAAAATTTGACTTTCAAACACAAGAATGAAGAGAACCATGAAAAGGTGAACAGCAAAGTGAAGTCATAAGGGACTTACTAAAGCTGAACTGTTTACATTCCTACATGGAAAGACAATATTTGTAACTCTTGAAACATTTCAGTATCTGGGTACTGGGTGGGATTACACATGCACACACGCTCACATACATAGAGACAGAGTGCACAGAGTGAATTGAATAGGATGGGATCATATCTTTAAAACAAAATGAAATCAAGCAGTGAGAGAGAAATATATTGGGAGGAGAAAGGGAGAAATTGAATGGGGCAGGTTATCTCTCATAAAAGAGGCAATCAAAAGACTCATTAGTGGAGGGATAAAGAGGGGAGGTGAGAGAAAAACATGAAGTCTACTCCCATCACATTCCACTAAAGAAAAGAATAAAGTGCACACTCATTTTGGTAGGCAAACCTATCTCACAATACAGGAAAGTGGGGGATAAGGGGACAAGCAGGGTGGGGGGGATGATAGAAGGGAGGGCATGAGGAGGAGAGTGCAATTCGAGGTCGACACTCATGGGGAGGGATAGGATCAAAAGAGAATAGAAGTAATGGGGGACAGGATAGGATGGAGGGAAATATAGTTAGTCCTATACAACACAACTATTATGGAAGTCATTTGCAAAACTACACAGATATGGCCTATATTGAATTGCTTGCCTTCCAAAGGGGAGGGGTGGGGAGGGAGGGAGGAAGAGAAGTTGGAACTCAAAGTGCTAGGATCAACTGTCGAGTAATGTTCTTGCCACTAGGAAATAAGAAAAACAGGTAAAGGGGTATAGAAAGCTATCTGCCCCTACAGGACAAAAGAGAAGATGGAGACAAGGGCAGTGAGGGATGATAGAAGAGAGAGCAAATTGGTCATAGGGGCAATTAGAATGCTTGGTGTTTGGGGGGGGGAGGGGAGAAAAGGGGAGAAAATTTGTAACCCAAAATTTTGTGAAAATGAATGTTAAAAGTTAAATAAATAAATTTAATAATATAAAAAAAAAAAAAAAAAAAGACTTTTGGCCTGGGACAGACCTTGAACTGTCACTCTCTCTGCTTTTATGAAAGACTTCCCTAATCATACCCAAATAAATGGTGGTATATGCTGTTTTTAAATAACATTGAAAAGGAATCCCAACACTTCCTTTGATAATAAAATGCCATGTTAAGTTCAAAAAAAAAAAAAACAAAAACCAAAAAAAAAAATACACAATAAATATATTAGAGATAAAAAAGCATGAGTTATATTGAGCCTACAAAGAAAATAGTTATTATTTTCTTTGAGAGAGGATCAGAGAAGATTTCATGCAGAAAACAGCATTAGATTTGTGAGCAAAAAGACCAGTTTGAATTCATGAAACACAATGGATGAGGGAGGATATTCTAGACCTGGAGAATATTATGAGCAAGGTCACTGATGGTGGGAAGTATAGGATCTGGTATATAAAGTATCAGAAGGTAGGATAATTTGAATTTTAGGTGCAAGAGGGATGTAGGAGTACAGATCTCCTTAAGGCAACTGAAATTTTTCTTTGAAAGTGAGAAAAGTGGTCAGGACTGAAAAGATATTGTTATAGATACAGATAACATGCACACAGGTTATACTTAAAGCCATTTTCAGAAAGCTAGGAGAAAAAACATAGATCCAGAAAGAAAAGAAAGAACTTTCAAGGGGCCCTGAAAGGTAATTAAGACAGCGGATAACTGGATAAGGAAAAAAATAAAGGAATAACGGAAGCATCAAGAGCTGTTCTATCTCTGAATTTAGAGTAGGAGTGAATTGTAGAAAATGGTGAGGTGTTCAACAGTGTTGAAACATGTAAAAATGGACAACATCTTTCAAAAAGTCTTTGGAATTGCAATTTGAGATAAACAGATATAGATCAGCAGTAAGAAAGGAACTGCCTAGCCCTTAGTCCATGTGATTTAAGCAAAAGAGTACTAGAAGAATTAACCCATCACAAATTTGAAATTAAAAGTAAAATTCTGGAATTTTACAGTTTATCTCCCTGAAATAGTATCTCTAAGGCTTATTCTCGTACAAAACTGATAGAAGTTTTGGAACTTATGTTAGAAATGGAAAATTAATTATGTCTTACATTTCGGATGTAAATAAATGTAAAGAATTAGCAGGAAGAGGAATTTAGGGTCCTTGGCGGTAAGGTTTGGCCTTGAGTATTAGGCTTACAGTATTGCATACTTGGAATTGGCAGGAATCTAAAGTTAAGTGCCTTTCACAAGGTCTAAGCACTTGTAACTGTTGAAAGTGGGATTTGAACTCATTTTTTTCATGACTGTATGACTAACTCTCTCTCCATTAAAGGACACTATCTTTCAGAGCCTTAGCACTGAGTAGCACATTAAAGCATAGCTAGTGGAAGCCTTTCAATCTACTCATATTTTTCTCAAATATCCTTGGCAAGGCTCCATTGAATTAATTTCAACAAACATTTAATAAGTATCTATTATTTTCAAGGGACATAAAACTTAAAAAGAACAATTCAGTTCTTGTCCTTAAGCAGCTTACAGTCTAATATTAATGGTAAGATAAACATACAAAATGAATTCATTTCAATGCAATTCATATTTATCATATTTGTATGATGTGATAAAATTTGTTCTAGGCAGCCAAGACTTAAAGATGAAAAACAACAACATAACATCACCCTTTGCCTGGGGAAGCATACAATCTAACGGGGACAGTCATGTTTAAATATAAATAAGGTAGAATTTCATAAGGAAAAGACAGATTTTTTTTATAAGGAATATGTGGAAGATAAGATCATTTTCAACTGAGGGAATTGGATCAGGCTTCATTAATTAGGCTAGAGTTTATAGAGAATGTGAATTTCACCAGGCAAAACTCTGGAGGGAATGCATTATGGATATGACAAATGGTCTCTTTAGATGCATGGAAACAAGAGTATGGAATGAAAATAAATATTTTCCATTTTGACTATTTTATTAAAATGCATGTTCTCTGAAGGCAGGAACTGTTTTATTTTTTTTATTTTTTGCCTGTCAAAACCTAATACAGTATTTTGAGCACAGCGGGTACTCAATAAACAGCTACTAAATTAAATTTAAATTGAATTATTGATAATTTTAGCTAGCATCAAATAGCACTTTAAAGTTTGCAAAGTTATATGCTAACATTGTCTTATTTTATTCTCACAACTATGAGAAGATTATCCTTATTTTGCAGATGAGGAAACTGAGACCGACAGAAGTGAAATGACTTGCACAGTTCAGTACCCTACTAAGAGTCTGAACACAGATTTCAACTCAGATATTCCTGACTCAAATGCAGTGCTATAAGCACTGTGTAATCTAGCTTCCTCAATTTTGCCTAAAATACAGATGTCAACTAGGAAAGACTAAAATGAATGCATTAGAATGGTGAGGTCTCAACAGGGATTAGATAACATGAATTTATAATATACACAGCTGTCACAACTGAATAGGAGATTGAGTAGGGAAAGAGTAGAGAGAGAGGCAGTTGAGTAGGAACACTGGATACAGATAGTAAATAGAAGGCATAATATTTAGAGAGACGAAGGAGAAAAAAAGAATTAAAGTTTAAAAAATAGAATGCTTCTGAACTAAATAACCATAAGTTCAAAACGATGAAGATAGGAAAATGAGACTAGAACAGGAGTCTGGATTGGCAGAACATGGTAGAGTATAGAGAGGCCTGAGTTTGAAAAATAGATTTGGTATTGAGACAGAAGAAGAGGTGAAAGGATAGGGCTTTAAAATGGAGAGAAATGTCAAGTTCAAAGTAATATAAGTGATACAATTAAAAGTGGTAGTGAGACCTATCCTATGACCATCCCTGTAGGTTGAGGTGGAGTAAAGTGCAGGTCCAACAAATGGAGGAAGGTGATGAACTGAGAAATGAACTCACTGAAAGGGAAAGAAATGTATGGAATAGATAATGAACATACTCAGTACTTGAAAGTTTGCAAAGCACATACTTGATCTCTATAATAATCTTGAGAAGTACTACAAGTATATTATTCCCATTTTAAAGATGAGGAAACTGTACACATGTTATACAGCTGGTACTGATTCAAAGGTAGTAATCATTGCATTTTCCTCTGCAATGTTCATAGGAAAGCATTTAATAGTCTCTTCTGGAAGGTTTTGACGTTCAAGCCACCAGTCCATAATAGGCCCCTTTCTTTGAAATCAGAGAAGTATTTCCTTGCCGCCACTCATTAGTTCACAAAATTTTATAAAGCACATAGACATAGCCACTGGAATCTCTTGTGTTCTGTACTCTAAATTAGGGTCTTCCTTTAGTGGAGTGAATAGCTTCACTGTATTAGGCTGATTAACCTCACATCCTATCTTAAAATATGTTGCACACCAATTTATATATAAGCAAGATAAATTATACCTTGGCAGCATAATCTGTTCAGGTTATAATATTTTCCTTCAAGTAGCTCCTTTCATGGTTTATCTTACTCTCTCATTTTTATTTTTTTCTGATACTCTTTATATTATTGATGAAGCATGTAGCCTGAGCCCATTGATAATCAGTTGTGGTCATTGCATTCTGTATCATACATAGTAGTAAGCTCCTTGAGGGTAGACACTTTTATCTGTGTTTTATACCACACCTAACTTGGTGCCTTGCAGATACTAGGAATGTAATAAATAATATTGGCTTGACTGGTATATAACTGATATGTCAAAAATGATTGATAATATGTAAAATGCTTCAAACTCTGTTGGCCTCACCTGTGGCCTTGTCTCAGGCATAGAGTGGACAGGACAACATAAATGCCTTATGAAATAATACTTATAGTGATTCTGAAATCAGAACTCAGTAAATAAGAACAAATTATTAAGTGCCTATTATGTGCCAAACATAGTATCGATCAGTGAGGGCACAAAGAAAAGGAAAGAAGTCCCCATTCTCAAGAAGTTCACATTGCAGTGGGAGAGATAACATGTAAACAACCATATTCAAGCAAGCTATGAATGGGATAAATTGTAGGTAATGAACAGAGGGAAGGAAATAGTATTAAGGATATTGGAAAGGCTGCATGGAAGTAGTAGGATTTTATCCAAGACATGAAGTAAGCCAGTGGAGGGCAAGAAAGAGCTAAGAAGAAGGAAACAAGTCAGACATTGATGATAGTGAAAATGCACAGGGAAGAAATTGATCGATAGGCTTTAAAAACCAAACAGAGAATTTTCTATTTGATACTGTAAATAATAGGGAGTTACTGGAATTTGTTGAATGATGAGGGGTTGGGGGGGACAGGGTTGATATGGTCATATTTTCGCTTTAGAGAAGTTTATTTGACAGCTAAGTGGAGAATGGACTATAATGGGGAGTAATTTGAAGTAAGTAGCCCAACCAGAAAGGCTACTGCAATGGTTCAGGTGTAAGGTTATAAGACTATATACCCCGAAGGTACAAATTTCTTCAGCATGGTGAAATTTAATTTATCTGGTAAATTAAACTCTATTAAGCTCACTTACAACCCGAGTCTATAACTTTTGGTTGCATTTTTCATTCTTTTTTATTGTTGTTTAAAGGTAATTCTTGCTGAGAAGAAACATGAGTTGAGTAGTTTTGCCTTCTCTCTGCAATATGTTAGCATGTCATCTTTCCAACTTGAAAATATATATAATCAAGGACTGAGGCAGAGTTTAGTTTAAGTTTTCCTGGATCTGCCTCAGACAAACATTTACTGTGTCTTCCTGGGCAAATTTTTTAACCTCACAGCACTATGCAACTCTCTGAGGCTAAGTATTTTAAAGGAGTTTTCGCACCCAGAGCTTTCCTATACTAAATTAATACCAGGTCCAGATCTTAGTTTAATAGAATAAAAAAAATAAATTAATGTTCTGTCATTTTTAGATCTTTTTTCACAAGTCTCAGCACATTTGTGGTTTTAGCCTCATGTTATTATTTTCTTTTTGTTCTTGATTATATATCTTCTGTTCTAGGCCTGGACTCTAATATAGGCACATTCCTAGTTTAGCTTAATTTCCTCTCCCTTTCTTGACCTGAAAACCAGGAATGACCTTTCAGAGTGAGAAGTTTTCCCAGACTTTTAGGCTTGAAGTTTCTCAGACCAGAGGGGATTTCCCTGAAGGTTACTTTTATCTACAGGTCACTAAGTAGGTCTTTGTGAAAGGGAAGGTGTGATCCACTGTTCCTCTGACAGTATTGAAATTGTTTACCTAAACCTTTAAACTCTGAAACACATCGCATCTGGAACTCCTCCTGAGATAAGGTCTTTGCACATTTTGGACATAGAAGCTTTTAAAAAACAAAGAGGAAAGTTTCCAACTCTAAGTTTTCCAAAAGAATTTATAGAGAGACCGAAAAAGGCCCCAAACAGGATAAAGCAGTATGGATGAGTGGGGATCTGCTCTAGTAGAAAAGGGATGCAGGCTAATTGAATCACAAATCCAAAGATATCTGTACTTTTGACCTTTGAACTCAGAGACAAAACCATTCAGGCACAGAATGGTTGTGTTTTTGTTTGTTTTTATTTCTGTAGCTGACATTTTCTTTCTAATTCAGATATTTAATCAATCAAAAAGCAAGTATTTATTTAGTAATTAAGATGTGAACTGTGTTAAGCATTGATGATATACATGTTTAACTCTTTTAGTTGAAATTTTCTTCCAGCTTTACCAGGAATTTTTATAAAATGATATAATCTAAGGATTTAGAGACAAAAAGACCCTTAGGGATAATCACTTCCACTTCTTCCCTTCAGAGGAAAATATACTGATAACAATCAGAGAAGTTAAGTGACATCTATAATTCACACAGTTTCATCCTTTATAAGATTTATTCCTTCATATGTAGTCTCTTGACATGAAGCCATTTCTGTTTTTCCTTTAACTTTTTGAAATCTAGTCTCATAAAGGTAAAATAGAGGTGCTATTATGTCCATTTTCCCTTATCCTTGATTTTTTTATGAACTTTGAAATGATCTGGTCACTTTGCCTTTAAGGTTCCTATCATTCTTGTAGTTTAAAGCATCTTGGCAAATTTTCTCATTGTCTTCAAAAGGTGCTCTCATAAAACTTCACAGCTTCTATGTACATCTATGTCAGGTCTAGATGCAGTAATCTTCAATCTCTCGTATTATGGGGTTATCAGATGTCATTAAGCATTACTTACTCCTCTGGAATAAATTCTTCCCGTGTACTAGTGTCTACATAATGTCCTTAGTGTTTCAAAAATGTTGGCCAGTGTCATGCGAAACTACCTAGAATCCTGGAAGGTAAATGTGAAAAAAACAATATCTGCTGTATCATTCCATTGATTTGAACTCCATTTTTCATCATATTCTTCTACTCATTCACTTCTTGATAAAAGATTCCTTCCTGTCCACCTGACCACCCATACTCAACATCTTTTACCCTCTTGCCTACATCTTTCCCAGATTATTTCTTATGTCTTGGGAATCTATCATACTCAATTAACTAGAGCATGAAGATGTAATTTTAATGTCTTTTCATCTTCTCCTCCAGCTTAGAGAACAGCTTGTAATTTTAGAAGACAAAACTGCACATGTATGTATGTATATTTTATATCTTGCATGTTGCTGCAACAGTTCCCTTGGTGTACATATTTCATCAATGTCTAGATCAACTTAGAGTACTTTTTAATTTCTCCTAGAAATTTCCTATTACCAGCTGGGGAGAAGGAGGCAATTCAGCCTAGCTGGAGCAGCAAGGCACCCTGAGGGGGAGATAGGAGGCAGTAGATATCAGGCAGTTCAAGTCACCATCACCACCTTGACCATCTCTCCTTAGACCTGTTCAAGAACTGCAAACAATGTGTAGATCAAGACGCATAAAAAGCAACCTCAGTTGAAAGGCACAGAACAGGACCTCACACTCACAGCAAAGACAGAGAAGTTTCAGTACTGGCTCAACATTATTACTAGTGAGGCCAACCTTGGGACTGAGGGCTTCACTATGGTATGCCAAAGGACCTGAAGTACTACACTCTTCATTTGATGAGAGGTTAAATGCCTTGAGATAATAAGATCGTAAGTGTAAAACTGAAACAGACCTTAAGGGTATTCTGTTCCAACCCCTTCATCTTACAGAGAAGGAAATAGAGACACAGCAAAGTTACATTTTTCATTTAGGGTCACAGCACTGAGATTTGAACTCAGTTCCCCAGTGTTTCCAGATCCCAGACTCTTTCTATTGAATCAACTGCTTTCAAAGGCAGCCCAGGATCACATACACACCTTCTGCCCTAATTTACATATTCTTAGTTGAGACTATCTTGGTTTTTTCATTTAAAGTTTTGAGTTTGCCTTTCTTATCTTCTATATTTGAAAGGAAGATTTATTCCAGGACAGCTCTATCCCCGCAATGCAGAGAAGGATGGTGGGAATTAGATATAGACCTTTCCCCTGACTTCCTAGAATGATAACCTTTTTTACCCCTTAGAAAGATTCATTTTGTACCTCCCTTATGCCTGGCACTATCATAAACAGTTGGAAAAAATATTATTTTATTTGATCTTCACTATGACCCTTGGAGGGAGGTGAAATCATTATTCCATTTTATACTTCGGGGAGCTAAGCCAGACAAAGCTAATATGACTTTAGCTCACAAAACTATTTAACGTCTGGGGTCAAATTTGAATTCAGATCTTCCTGACTTCAGGCCCAGCAATATGCTAACTAGCTCCCTTAGTCGTAAACCATAATTGATATGCGCATGTGGTGGTCTCAAAATATCGTGCAACTAATCAATAGCACAATAATAAGAAGTGGTTGGAGACTGGGCCAAATCTGACCCAATTCCTGTTTTTGTATAACAAAATAACATTCTTAGCCAACAGGACATAAAAAAACAGGCAGTGGGCCAGATTTGGCCTGCTGGTTGTAGTTTACTGACTTCTGATCTAGAAAAAGGGATCTTAACTTTTTATGTGTCAAAAATTCCTTTGGTAGTTTGGTGAAGGCTATGAATCCCTCCTCAGAATATTACTAAATGCACAAAATTAAATATACTTGATTGTAAAAGATGGAAGATATTATTGAAAATAAAGGTGCAATTTTTCTTCTCATTCAAATTCATCGATTGCTTGAAATCTACACATGGAGTTCAGACTTCAGATTAAAAACTCGTTACCTAAAGGAATGCCTCTAAAATAATGGGTAGATCCCTGGTGGAATGTCTATGACAGTATATGGATGCAAGTTGCTTCCATGAAAAGATTTTGATGAGTTTTGACCTGCACTGTTGTTGGAAGAGGGGCAGCAAGGTGGTACAGTAGATAGAGCACTAGGCTTGAAATCTTCCTGAGTTCAAATATGTCTTCAGACACTCACTAGGTATGGACCCTTGGAAAGTCACTTAACCCTGTTTGGCTCAACTTCCTCATCTATAAAATGAGCTAGATAGAGAAAGAAATGGCAAACTACTACCTTATCTTTGCCAAGAAAAACCCAAAATGGAGTCAGGAAAAGTCAAACATGACTGAAATGAGCAAGCAACAACAAAATTGATGGAAGAACTGACACCAAAAAGACAATGGCTACACTGAAATAACAAGGTATATTTGCCCGACTATATTTCTCAGTGCTTTATTTTTGTTTTTTGCCATGATGATGTCTTTACTGTTCTGTGAAGTATCAAAAAGAGAACTATTCCACTGAAAATCATGTAGAATCATACTAGTTTACTGAGATATCTTCTGTGTGATGCTACAGTCTTGAACCATTAAACTTTTGCAACGATTAATTAAAATAGCATTTTGTATACTTAATATCTAAAATTTAGTAGCCTTAAGGGAGAAAGACATTATACATAAAATCAGCTCTCATTAAAATGTTAGGGTAGTTTCTGAAAGATAAGTTTGGATTGGATATTCCCATTGTGTCTCTGTTTTCTAAAATATTTAACACATGTGTACAGTTCTAAATTTTCACAGCTATGCAAATTTCAAACTGCATAGTTTTCTATTTTACTTTTTCTAGAATTGATTTTGCAGCAGCTATATTCTCATTGTTTATTAGCCAATTTTACATGATTATTATTGTTATTAATTATTATTATTTTAACTCCTAGTGTTTTATTTTTTAATAAGTACTACTGCCAAGAAAAAGGCTGGGTAACAGCACATCCAGATGAATCCATTTTAGGAAAATATTATATTGAGTCTCCTGCAGAGATAATCACTACAGGGGTGGTGAGTAATGTAAAGGTAGTGACCATCCTCATTAGACTGCCTACTGAGTAGACATTGCATGTGGTTTAAGCTCTGTGGGTTAGCAACAGGAATTAATTTAAGGATGATTGAAGAGCCTTTCTAGCCATTTAAAATCCAATTATCTGCCTTTTGATGGAATTTAAAATATAACAGGCTGATATAAAAGTAAAGCCAAGGATGTAAGTTTCATCATTGGATCTACCTAGGTGTTACATGGTTTTTGACATTTATGTCCATAAGTGAACTACAGGGAAAGCTGCTGGGTTTGACTAGTGCATCTGGAATCTTTCACATTGTGGGAAAAAGTAATTCCTTCAGTGAGCAAGTATTTATGGAGTACCTTCTGTGAAAAATCATATGATATTGTTAGGCTCTAAGACGGATATTAAAAGCATGACATAGTTCTCAAATATGTATTTAAAAAGCTTTCTATCTAATTAACAAATGAAATATATTCACACGAATCAATTAGAAAACTTAGTGCAACTGTTAAATGTCCCCATATTGAGATTCAAAATATGTGTAAACAGTTAGGAAAGGAGAGATTAGTGAAGGCTAGTCATGGTTGGAGTGTGATACAGACTTCAGCTAATCCTTGAGATACACATATAAATAGTTCAAGAGGTAGAGAAAAGGAATATTTGTAGTAAGGAAATATTTTCCCATTGACCCTTTAAGACTGAAATAAAAAAACAACCTCCTTAGTAAGATATTCAATTCTTTTGGTAGAAATAATTTCTCCTCCATTTCAGTTATCCTCCTCTTTTGAATGTGTCATATTCTCATTTGTATTAGGTTTAGTAAGATATCAGGAAGTCATATGAAGATGTAGAGAGAGGAGGATGATCATTAGTAGTGTGAGTCTGCAACAAACCTCTCCCCAGATAAAGTAATCTCTGAGACCTAGATAACAGAAATATGGGGTCCGTACTTCGTTTCCCTCCTTAGTGATAACAGTAGGATAAACAAGAATGATTCTATTTTAAAAGGGGCCTCCACCATCTTAGAGATTTCCTATTAACACAGGGAATTCTGATGAGTAGCTGCAGAGTAACTGCATGATTCCTTTGGCTACTAACCAAAGCAAATTTTCTTAATGCACTAATAAATGTATTTTCCTTTCAATTACCCTAATCACTTTGTTTAATCCCCCCAGTCTTATGTACCGGATAATGAAAAAAGATTCTCCCTGGACTTTCATGGAGTTCAGGCTAGGAAACTCCTCCATCAAGGATAATTTAGAAGAACAGAGCCTGGAAAAAGTAGGTCTTGAAAAATATAGTGAATATTATGGGTACCATCAGATATTTGAAAAACTGGATTGTAGAAGGATAAGATTACTTTCATTTAATCTCAGGAGAGAAAACTAGGGACAACGAACATAAGTTGCAAAGGTAGAAATTTAGTTTTGGTGTAAGGAAATATAGCCCAATTAGTGCAGTTCAAAAGGGAAATGAACCATCTTCAGAATTAATGGGTTCCCCCTTACGGAATATCTTCAACTAAAGGTGTACTTACTGGTTGTAGATCCTTTTTTCAGCTAATTTTTTGTATTAGATGGGTTCTAAGAGGCCCTGTACATGTCTTTTCCCACAATTATTAAATTCCCCTGGGCAGAAATGCCATCGTTGCTACTTTTTTTTTAATTTCTAAAGGAATCTGGCAGAATCTGCTGCCATGTCAAACCCCAATGTGTAGAGGAAATGTCTCTTATTACATATTGTTTGTTGAATGAATTTTAAATTCTATTTTTAAGGTAGACTAAATTCTATTTGTAAGATAGTCTCTTGAGTAGTGAGAACACATGAAACATATGCACAGTGCTGTGAGTAATGACAATATTGGGACTAGGATTAGAAGAGAGTCAGGTGTCCTTTGTACACTGACCCAGGGGAGAGTCTGTTACTTTAGTTGATCAATTAATATTGAGAACTAATTGGAGTCTACTATGTATAAGGTAAATACACCAGGCACCTGGAGTATAAATACAAAAGTGAAATGGTTTCTACTCTCATAAAGCTTAAATTCTAATAGTAGAATACAGCAGATTCACAGAAAACTGAAAATCATCTCTAAACAACAGAAATTTCAGTGATATGAGATACTGATAGATGTGGAAGTCAGAAAAAAAGGTCTCTTGGAGAAAGTACCACTTGATTTAAAATGTGAAGATTCAAGAATTTCAAGAAATGCAAATGAGGAGGAACACTTTTGGGAGGATGTTGGAGAGATAACTCTGAGTTAGGTTTAGGTTAGACAAGATGGCATTTGAGGTCACTTCCAATGCTAAGATTTTGTGATATTTTAGACTATTTGGTACAGAAAATAGGTGAGAGAAGTTAGTAAAGATTATTACATGAGTGATACAGTTCAAGTAGCATTTATGTCATGAACACTGAAATATTGAAAGAGCTGCAGACAATAATATAAAGGACATTTGGGAGCCTAAGTAAAATCCAGAAAGTTATAGAATTATTTGTAGTGATGAAAAGGAATGACAGGCAAAAGGAAAATTTACTCAACTGAGATTTCATTCCTATTTTCTTAATCAAGGAGAGTAGTCTAAAAAGCATACAGCAAAAATCTTCGCAAGGAAATTGCAAGTAGATTCAATTCAATTGAACAAATATTGTGACATAGACATTGTCTAAAATCCTGGGTATTCAGTGACCAAAAAAAAAGGTCTTTGTCCTGAATGAACTGAACAGATAAGTAGATTTTAGATTCTCTCTCTCTCTCTCTCTCTCTCTCTCTCTCTCTCTCTCTCTCTCTCTCTCTCTCTCTCTTTCTCTTTCCCTCTCTCTGTCTCTGTGGGTGTGACTCTGTCTCTCTTTCTTTGTATAAATTTGGGAAAGAGTGAATGTATAAAATGGGGAACAGCAGGAAAGACACCATATAGGAGGTAGATGGAATTTCAGTTGTCTTCATATAAATTTCACGAGGCAGAGGGCTGAGGAATGAAATCATTACTGGGAGTGAGTACTCGAGGTTAAAGATGAGATGGTGTGCATGGGGAGCATCAATTGCGTCAGTCTGGAACGTAGCACATGTGTATGTGTGTGTATGTGTGTGTGTGATCTAACATTAATTCAACCTAGAAATAATGGGAGTTGGCTTGCGAATAGTTTCAACCTCCAAACAAAGGAGATAATCTAGCAGTGATGCAGTAACTCACACATTAAGAAAATTATTTAGCAGCTGTATAGAGGATGCATTAGAATATAGAGAAGAGTCAGAGTCAACCAGGAGGTTATTGCAATAGTTTAGCCAGGATTTTCTGAGTACTGGAACTAGTTTGGGAACTCTTCAAATGGAAGGAAGGGAGCAGGAGGAAAAATTGTATATGATTATATATGGGAAATAAGGGAAAGTGAAAATCAGAGGTTGACTCTGTGGTTGCAAATCTGGATAATTGTGAGAACAGTGGTGTCCTTGATAGAAATTTCCCTTAGGGAAATTGCAAAGCTTAGGTGAGGTTTTCAGGGCAAATATTGATTATGAGTATGTTTCAACATCTGTGACATATCCATAAAATAATTATAGCATGAGCAATGTGAGGAGTTGATAAGAAAAGCACCAAGTAGTCTTCAATCTGTTCAAATTATCATGTCCTTGATTTTTTTTCAATCCTACCTCTAATTTAAAGTGTAGAATTTGCTATGATGGTGAAATTCAAAGCAAAACCCTACTGACCTCTTTACTTATTTTTTTGTTTATTTTTCTCTCTCAAAACAAAAGATGAAGAATGGTATAGTAGATTAAGAATCAACTTTGAAAGGAAGAACACTTGAGTAAGTCCTACTTTGAGAGTAAGTGGCTGAGTAAGATGGACAAGTCACTTAAATTTCACTAGGCTAGTCTCAGTTTACTCAGCAACTTTGAGGATTTAAGTTGTGGAGAAAGTGAAGGCTTCAATTTGTAAAAGGAATTTCCTCAGCAGAGAGTTCCTTTTACCACTTAAATAACAGATCTATCTAATAGTTAGTCCCATCTCTTTGTATGACAGCTAGGTTGCACAGTTGTTAGAGTGTTGATCTTGGAGTCAGGAAGACTCATCTTCCTGAATTCAAATCTGGCCTCAGACACTTAGGGTGATCCTGAGCAAATCACTTCAATCTATTTGCCTCAGCTTTCCCATCTGTAAAATGAACTGGAGAAGAAAATGGTAAACCACTTCAGCATTCTTTGCCAAGAAAATCCTAAAAAGGATCACAAAGAATTATACATGACTGAACAACAACAAATTAATACTGATTTTTCAGTCTATATATACACTTTCCTTTACATTTGAAAGTCTAATTTTTATTGTGTTACAGTGTACTTCAATAATACAGCACATATTTATATTGTTCTAGTACATTCACTCAAAGGGGTTCCCAATAACTCCAAGATCAAACAAAAATCCTCTGTTTGACTTTTAA
Organism: Notamacropus eugenii; assembly: GCF_028372415.1. Taxonomy (NCBI): domain Eukaryota; kingdom Metazoa; phylum Chordata; class Mammalia; order Diprotodontia; family Macropodidae; genus Notamacropus; species Notamacropus eugenii. The sequence continues at coordinate 133,014,642 of NC_092875.1, read as the reverse complement.
AGTCTATCATAATCTGGGTACCTTACATTGTGAGTCATCTTACATCTTACTCCCATCCTTCTCCTCTCTATTCCAATGACTGGCCTATTTACTCTTCCTCACGCAAGACATAATTTCTTATAGAGACTGCGTTTTCACTGGCTGTCCTCTCTGCCTGGAACTCTTTCTCTGCTCATCATTGTCTTATAGTTTCACTGGCTTTTACCAAGTGTCAGATAAGCTTCTACATTCTGCAAGAATCCCAAGTTTCCATTAATGTAGTTTTTCTTTAAAATCATCTCTGATTCCTACTGTCTATCGTGTATTTGGAAATAGTCACATGTATGTCGTTTCTCCCTAGATTGTAAGCTTCTTGAGAGCAGGGAGTGGTTTCACCTTTCTGTGTATCCTCCATGCTTAGGAAAGTGCATAGCAAATATTAAATGCTTAAATTCTTGTTGATATGACCTCTTAGAGACCTTGAAAGGAAAACAAGCTACTAAAATATAATGTAATGTAATATGTGTCTTTGTTTATCTATATATACATGCATATATAAATTGTAGAGGTCCTATCTAACTTAAAACTGTGTGCTTCTATGATTATTCATATGGTTTCTCTTTTGTGCTAAGGGCTTTCCTTAAGATGATTAGATAGCTTAGCATTATATATGTATCCATGTATGTGTGTGTGTGTGTATGTAGCAATTATTGTCTTTAGATTAGCCAAGGCATAAGCACAGAGTTTAGACTTTTGAGTAAGTACAGAAGCTGTGTCCTGAGATGCTTGAACTTATAGTGACTTGGGAACAAGCAAATTTTCACAATCTTCTTGGTGGAAAGTTTGTTATACTTTTATCTGTCCCTTTTGTGCCTTTTTAACATTACTCATTACTCCTGTCCTATTTTCTCTTTCTCTCTTTCTTGTTTGCCTTTTAACTTCATAGCAGTACACATTTTACTTCTAAATTTTGCCCACAGAAGTTAGACTGTTCAGGGGAAAGTGAGTAAGTGAAATCCAGGAACAAATACATAATATAGGGATTTCAATACACTGCTAGTCACTTTTAGCATATCTGATGTTTGAAGTAGTGAAAATGGAAATCAACTATCCTGGAAATCCTGACAACAGTGACAGTTGAGGAAACCTAGAGCAGAGAATGAATTCTCCACTTATTTTATGTATTAGTGAGATAGAGGGACTGCTGGAACATATTACTTCCCTCAATGGATTATGTTTAAAACATGAGATTTTCGATAGTTTTAAGAAAAGATAAAGCATGAATAAAAAAGTAAGGTATCTACTCATGTGGGAAAGACAAGGGGCAATTAATAGATCATATATATCCACATATAGCTTGGAAACAAAGCTAAACCACCTTAAGGAAAGCCCCTAGCACAAAGGAGAGACCATATGAATAATCATAGAAGCACATAGATCTGAGTTAGATAGGAACTGAAAAGAAATTGATTCTTGACCACTTGGAACTGGATATCCCAGAGATATCTCAAAGTCAACATATCTGAAAACAGAAATCATTATATTTCCCCTAAAACACTCCCCTCTTCCAAAATGTCCTATTATTGTCTAGGGAATCACCATATTCATAGTCGCCCCAGTCTGTACAGTTTCCACCTGAGTATAGACCTTTACTACTTCATACTTGAACTTTTTGAGGAGATTTCTGATTTGACTCCCTGCCTCACTTCTCTTCTGACTGCAATTCGTTTTATACTCATCTGTCAAAGTATTTTTCCTACAATGCAGATCCTTCTATGCCACTCCCCTACTGGACAAATTATAGTGTCCCCAAATTATTCCAGGATCAAATATAATGCTCTCTGACATTTAAAGCCCTTCACCTTCTGGCTCCTTCTACATTTCCAGTCCTTTATACTTTAGTTCACTCCACATATACACTATGGTCCAGTGATTTCTTGTTATTCCTCCTTGCACATGACAAGGTCTTGTGAGTATTCATTTTCATTGTTTTCTTTTTCCCATTCTTAGAATGTTCTTCCTCCTCAAGAGTCAAGAATAAAATATTTAAAACACCTACAATGTGTCCAGCATTGTACTTATCGCCTCTTTCTTTTTCCTTCCATGTTTTCTTTCAAGACTCCGTTCAAAGTTTACCTTCTGCAGGAGGTCTCTCTTGCTTATCTCACTGGTGAGGACCTTTCTGAGATTGGTTTCCATTCACACTGTACATATCTTGTATATACAGTTTTTTTATGTTGTTTGCCCCATTAGAATGTGAACTCTTTGAAATCAAGAATGGTTTTCCTTTTTTTTTTTTTTTTGCATCCCAGTCATTTAAAAGTTGATTTCCTGATATCCAGAAATAAAATGAATTTTTGTTCATTGACTGACTGACATTTAGTTCCCAAACCTCATTTTGTAGATAGGCTAGTTGACACCTTGTAAAATGAACTGGAAAAGGGGGATGACAACTCAAATAATTTCACCAAGAAAGCCCTAAATGGGGTGATAAAGAGTGTGACATAACTAAAAAACTGAACAACAACAAAGTTGAGATGCAGAGAGGTCCAAAGATTTCTCCAAAGTAACAGGTATTTATTTGCAGAATCAGGATTCAAACTCAAGTCCAAATAACAAACTCAAAACTATTTCCACCGCACCATGTTGACCCCCTAAATTCAGAAGGCTAAGAACCTGTATCTCATAAGATGTGAGGTGATCTACCCAACTGGAAAATATAGCTGATAGGTTAGTGAGATCATATTTTCATTAAAGTAAGTCTGAAAAGATTCTTGATTCCTTGAGTAATCATCATGCCACTTAAAACTTTAAGGTATCTTAGAAAATAGCAAATCCGACTACCTCATTTTACAGACATGTAAAGCGCTGAGATATTATGTGACTTGTCAAATATCATGCATTAGGTTTTGTTAGTCTATCTTTGCTGCACATCTTGTAAATTTCATTTCAAACTTCCCTTTTTGATTTTGAAAGTAACTTATCTTCACATATAAAATGACAGGCATAGACTCAGTTATCCCTAAAGCTTCTTTTAGCTCTAGGGCTATGAGCCTATTATCAAGTGAATGTCAAAATTAGGACCAAATTAGAGAGCTTTGAGTATTCACTACACACTACACACTAGTCTATCCTAAACACTGTCAGAAGAATGTCTGGAAACATTAGCCAACTTGTTTAAGTATCCCCACTTGTATTTAAAATTTCTGTTATGCTCTAGTTCTCACTCCATAAAAATAAAATTCAAGTAAGAGGTTATTTGTCTCTGCCGTAGGGGTGAGGATTGCATTGTTAGAGAAGAATAGGAACCTCACAGGGACATCTATTCCAACTTGTAAATGAACAATAATTCCTTCCATAATTTTTCTATAGCTAAATTGCTCCAGTGAAGGGAAACTTAACTTAGGAAAGTCATTTTATTTCTCTGAATCTTAGTTTCCTCTTTTCTAAAATGAAGAGGCTATACTCTATGGCATCTCATTTCTCTTTAAGCACTGTATCAATGATTCTATGTCTATTCCAATTCCACCTTTATCAAAGATCTAATTATTATCAAGCTTTTATTTATACAAAATCTAAATTTATCTCTTTACAATTCCAGCCCATTGTTCATAAATCTTTCTTGTGAAGCCAAGTAGAACAAGGGGAAAGTCATACTCTCACATGGCAGTCCTTCAGACATTTGCAGATAGCATCATGTCCTACTCCCACCAATTCCAATACAAAAGCCTTCCATTCTTCATGCTAAATATTTCAACTTCCTTCAGCTGATCCTTATATGACATTTTTTTTTTTACCTTTAAATAGGTATCTCAAAAATAGTCAACAACAAGATTATCAAAGTTAAAGAAACAATCCTTGATTTTTGAGAGTTAAAGAACCTACTTTAAATGGTAGAATTATTATAATAGCAACAAGAGAAAAAAATCACCTTGCCCCAAAGCCTTGAATCAGATCTTGCTGTCACATAGGGCAGGGACCAAAGTCTGAGACAACAACAAGTAGTCAAGTCACTTGCCAAGACTCTTGGCTTAAGCATTCATTATGTACCTACAAAATGTATGCATAAACTGCCTCTGGATAGAGATGTCAGTTAGTGGCACTACTTGAAGCAGTTCTCCATAACTCAGATATTCCTGTGTGGTAAAACCCAGCATTCTTCCTGTTTCCTTGGAGATTATGCAGATTGGTCTCTTCATGGGCCACATTGTGTCCCAACAGAGCAAAACAAGCTTTTTTGGCACTCAGCCCCTTTAAAAAATTGTCAAATATTTCATTCCATAATTGTCTATATTCCAATTGAACCAGCCCATGTCCTGCAACAGGGGAAGGTTGTCACCAGCATAAATGCCTCAAACTCAGCCACTATCACTCAGCCCTCATGATCATGCTTCTTATCAACGATGCAAATTCTAATCCTAAGTGGGCACTAGTAGGAAAGGTAACTTGGTTGGTTGGTTGATTATCATCCTTTGTTCTCAAAGAGAACCAAAATGACATTACTATGTTAGAATGAAGTTACAATGTGTCAGACTGTGGCTGATCTGACCAATATAAACTCAACGTCCTAACTCAGGTTGAGCATGCATAGTCCATGTGAACATTTGGAATGAGTTCTCTAGATTTGTGCTTCTCATGTTTCTTTTGAGCTATTTCAATTCTACTTTGCTTTTGGAGCACAGCCCCCTCTCTGATGAGGGCACACCATGCTGGGTGCTCCTGTGCCAGTATCACCCATGTCACAGAATCAATTCCAAATTTCTTGAGACTTTGAGCGTATCCTTTATTACTTCTTCTGACCACTATGTGAGTACTTGTCCTCTGTGAATTCTCCATAACATAGTCTTTTAGGTAAGTGTATGTTTGGCATGCAAACAATTTAGCCAATCTATCAAAGTTACACTCTTTAGCAGAGTTTGAATGCTTGGAAGTTTAGTTTAAGAAGGGACCTCACTGTCTGGTATCTTATCCTGCCAGGTGATCTTCAGAATCTTCCTAATACAATTCAAATAGAAACAATTCAGTCTCCTTTCATGACATGGGTGCCATTTTGACCCATTCCACCAGGAGAACTCTTTACATGCTTGGGGTAGACACCCTCCCCAACTGGCCAATGAATTTGAGACCCCTCAGTTATGCTCAACCTTCTTTAGCCCATAGCTGAAGTGGTTTACCAGTGTGTGGCTACTGTGCACACCACAGCTTCTTGGAACCGGAGGTTAGGTGGACGACATGGACACCAAAGGTAGAAAGCAGACCTCACACCAAAGACTTCACACCAGTCTTCCCTAAATATACCCTACACCCAAGCAGGAAAGGTGATTAACAATATGGTATCCTTCTTTCTCACAGGATGAGGATCAATACTATTAGGTTAATCTAGACAGGTCTTGAAGCTCAGGTGACAGCTTGCTCTTTGGACATTTGGTCTCTTGGAAGCAAAGGATGTCAGAGGGTTTCACCCTTTATCCACTTCTAACCCTATTTCTTGATCCAAGCCCAGATCGCATCCATATTCAAGGAGCATATATTGAGCATTGCATATTTGATACCAGATGAGGGTTACTGGTCTGGAGGGCCTTCATGCAGAGGAGATACTTCCTCTGATGGCCTTATTCTCTTGTTCATCCTTTTTATTCTTCTTAGTCTCAAGCTTTTTAGTCTCTGGCTCCTCTCAATGATCTTAATCTTGCTAATAATTGATCTTTTCTTGCTTTGACAATCTCCTCACTCAACCCAGTATCCTTGACCTAAACCCCATATAACCAAATCAACATACTCCTGAGGTTATGGACACCTCTAAAGCCAAGGGTGCAGTGTCTACACCAAAGTGGGCTCTGGTTAGAAGACATAAGCACTCTCTTATCCAAGACATGAAGAATCCTTATGTAGCATTAACTGGTTCTTTGCCACTCTAGTCAGCCTACTCTGGATTTTCTCCAGTTTATCAGTATCCTTCCTGAAATATAGTGACTAAAACTAAAGAAAGAATTTGAGATGACCATGCAAAATACAACAGTGTTAGGGGCCTCCTACATGTCAGGCTTTGCATTAAGTCCTGGCTATAAACAGGAAAGCAAAAAAGAGGTTATGACCCTTAAGAATATTATATTCTAATGGAAAAGGTAACATGCAAACAACTATGTGTTTGTAAGTTTTATACAGTATAAATATGAAGTCATCTCACAGGCAAGGCATCCTTTTATTGTGAATCCAGTATCACATTAGCATACAGAAATGATGCACTAATGTTTTATATTGAAAATAAAATCTACTAAAACTTCTAAAATTTTTTACCTCCTAGAGTTCTTATCTAGCCACAATTTGTTTCAACTTCATACTGTATTTACAAAATTAATATTTTCATAACCATGTACAAAATTTTGCCTTTATTACAAAATTTTCTTATTCAACATCTTAATCTGTCATGATTTTTTAAAATTCAGATCCTTTTTTCAGTATATTAATTTATCTCCTGTTGTTCTCTCATCTGTCGATTTGATAAACATTCCATCTATGCATTCATTCTATTTGTTCAGAAAAAAAGTTAAACAACATAGGGCCAAATACATACACTCCTAGAATGATACACTAGAAGTCTGCTTAGCATGGTGACATTGAACAATCAATGGCTTCTTTTTGAACCTGGTAATTTCTTAACTTCATTTCATGGAATAAAAGACAATCAGTCAATTGAACCACATTTATTAAATGCTGAACATGAGTTAGCACTGTGATATATACTGAAGATACACTATTACAAAACATAATCACTGTCCTCAAGAAACTTGGATTTATTAGTGGAAACAACATAAAATGAAAATAAAAAGTACTGTTGGTGGGGTGTTAGCAGCTGGGGAAATCAGGAGGTGACATTTGAACTATACTTCAAAGAATGCTAGTGATTCTAAGAGGTGGATGTGAGGTAAAATATATTTGTTGAGGATTTTCATCTCTCAATGAAGTTCCTGCTGCTACTGCAGGAAAGCACTTAGTATTTTGACTTTCAGAACATTTTGCTGGACCAATTCTTTTCAGTCTTGTATTCACACACAAGTTGAGTACTGATTATTTTTCTTTCCCTTCCTATAAAATTTTAGATTCTAGATTGACATTTTCACAGCTCTTCAGAAAGCCTAGGGCAGTGGTCACATTTTAAGCACATCATAGAAAAAGACTCAGCTACAGGGAGTGCTGACTGACAAACTTTAAGCAATAGCCTCCAGAGAATTGGAGCTATGACACCATGTTTCAAGTTGGAACATAATGTACCATATGAATAGTCTGTAAAAATTGGTGCGTCATCATTTTAATTGGGTATAAATGAGAGAAACGATCATAGAAGAAAATACAGATATGGATGTAAGATGGTTACAGAGTTAAAATTAGCTTCACAGAATTATAGAATGTGAGACTACAGAAGTGATATAACATATCTCCAGTGACTAAACTCCATCTACTGCATATTTAAATCTTACTTAATATAGCAAACATTTAGCCTTAAATCTTCTGATCTTCCATCATTTCAGCTGACACTACATTTACTAGGGATGGGATAGGATATGAAGGATGCTACAAAATCTTGCTCCAAATTTGCTTTATCTTCCTTAGCTGCTTCTTGAGTGCACCTACAATATGTCAAGCCCTGTTGTACTGCTACTGGTAGAAAAACAAAAAAGAGAAAGCTCCTGACCTAAAGTTATTTAAATTGGGGCAGATGATGTGTGTATAATATGTGTATACGTGTATGTATATATGAGAAAATAGCATTTATATAGTATTTTAAGGTTTGCAAAGCACTTTACAAATATCATATTTTATTCTCAAGTGAAACCTGTGAGATAGAGACTATTATCATCCCCTTTTTATAGATATGGAAACTGAGAAAAAAAGAGTGTAAGGACTTGTCAAAGGTGCCACAACTAGCTTCTGAACCTACATCTGAACTCAGTGTTTCTTGAATCCAGGTTTACCACTCTATATACTAAGTCACCTAACTGATTCTAAAATGAAAACAAGGTAGGTGGTGCCTAAGACACCTTATGAATATTTCATTATTAGTGTTTTAATATTAACTGGGAGAGTAATTACATAAACACTTTAGAGAGGATTATTTATCAGATTACCTAACTACCAACTATTAGCATCTAGCAGGGTAGTGAGGGAATGGATATACGTCAATATTTTCATGTGCCAAGTTTTTGTAAGTATGGATACTCTCCATAAGAAATTCCTCACACCTCCACAGAACTCCCTAGTCCAGGGACTCCTCCTTCTTTTCGCATGTAGAGGGAAGAAGGTGGACATGAAGAGTTACTCACAAATCCTCTATATAGGAAGGTATCCCAGTGCATCCATCTCATTATTTCCTACAAGATTCTGGTCTTCATCACATCCCCGGTGCCTGCTTCTTTTTCTTCCTGACCCTGTTTCAGCTTCTTTTTATATATTGTCTTTCTCCATTAGATTGTGAGCTCCTTAAGGACAAGGATAGTTTCTTGCCTCTCTTTCTATCCTCAGAGCTTAGCACTGTGGTTGGCACATAGTAAGTTCTTGATATGTGTTAATTGACTAGCACTTCAAGAAACATTGCACCACTGTTCTCTGATTAGTCCTTACGGTGATCAGAATTAGGGGAGATTTGAAAATTTTTTGTCTTGGTGACATTTTTGTCACTATATAAACTGTTCTTCTGGTTCTGCTTAGCTCAATTCATGTAAGGTCAAACAAACCTTGCCAGATTTCTCTGAAACCATCCCTTTTGTTATTTCTTACAGTGCAATAGTATTGCATCACATTTTGTTTCATTTATTGTTCTGCCGTTTCCCGTTTGGGAGGTACTTTCTCAGTTTCCATTTCTATGCCATAGCAAAAAGAGTTGTAAATATTTTAGGATGTCCTTAGGGTTTGTTTTACTTAGGACTAAACCTTCACATAACCTGTCTATCCTTTTATTATCCCTTTTTTCCCTTCTACTCTTTTCTTCCCTGTTTTGCTGTTGAATGAAATATATTTCTCTGCTCAACTGTGTGTGTGTGTGTGTATGTGTGTGTGTGTGTGTGTGTGTGTGTGTGTGTGTGTTTCCATCCTTCATTTAGGTTAGGTGACAGGGATGTTAAATCATCACACTTTCTCCCAACCCCTTTCTGTTTATCTATATTATATTTCTACTTTCATATGCTGATTATGTGAGAGTTTTCTCCATCCCTTCTTTCCCTTCCTCACCAATCTGGTGTATTTCTCCTTTCTATTCTTTTTGTCATCAACATATAACAGAACTACTCAAAGACCTTCTGTCTAATTAGACTTTCTCAACGACCCTAATAAAGACAGAATTTGGAAGGGACACAAGTATCGTCTTCCTATACTAGAAAGGAAATTGTTTATACTCATTTAGTTCCCTATGAGTTTACTCATATTTACCTATTCATATTTTTTTTGATTCCTCATTTGTACTTTTAAGTTTTTCTGAAGTGCTGGTCTTTTTTTTCAGAAAAGTTTGGAAGTGCTCTATTTTATTAAAAGTCTATTCCTTCCATCCCCCAACCTCATAGGAATATATTCATTTTTGTTGGGTACATTGCTTGGTTGATATTATAGCCCATATCCTTTGATTTCTGGGAATTTTTATTCCAAGCTCCCACTCCTTTGTAGTGGTTACAAATAATTGTGTATAAAGCTGAGTGTGACTCCACAGTACTTGAATTTTCACCTTATGCTTGCTTTTGGTATTGTTTTTCTTTGACCTGGAAACTCTGAATTTTGACTGTGATCTTCCTGAGAGTTTTCATTTGGGGCTGATCATCACAAAATTTTATATTTTTTGTTGCCTTAAAATGCATAAGGAAAACAATTCTGCCGTCTTTTTTATTTACCACTATAGTGAGAGTCATCTTTCCATTTATTTTCAAAATCTTCGTTAGTTTCATTTATAGTGAGAATGCTTGTACTTTTTTTCTTTTTTACAGCAGAAAGTAAACTTAATTATCACTGAAAAATTCAGTAGATACTGAAGACATTAGTAGAAATGGTTCTTGATTTTAAATCAAAGAAAATGAATCCAGATCTGCTACTTACTAGCTTACTTCTTATGGGATTTGGGGCAAATAGTTTAACCTCTGTGGACCTCAGATCTGTAAAAGGAGAGGGGAAAAGTCCTTTTGGGACTCTATATATCCTTTGAGATCTCTTCCAGCTCTAAATCCATGGTCCTAGTAGAGGTCACTTCCACTGATTACCCCACTACACTTGAATGCAGTTTTCTCTATTAGATAAGAATACTTAGCTCAATCAAGCATTCAGTCCTTCCCGTGAACAAGGATCAGTCATTGGCATTTCAGTTAGATCTTTATTGGTCAGATCAGCCACAATCAGACCCACTCACTGTTCCTTGACTCCAACTTAGTGATGTCATTTTGTTCCTCTTTGAGAAGGTAGGACAACAACCCAACAACTTTGGTCCTGAGTGCTTCCAAAATTGCAGTTCCCTTACCTTGATTAAAGGTCCCAGTTTTTACTGTGTTGGTAACACAAAAAGTCTTTTCTTATGGACTAAAGGATCTAGTCATACCCTTAAGAGCCTGTGATAAAAGCAGGAGATAGGTCAGAAATAATGAGAGCCATTTAAGGTCTTGCAGCTAAGAGAAAAAGGTATATGCACCAAGAGGAAAGCCAGAAAGAAGAAGTGGTGCTGGAGCAACTAGCAAAAAAGGAGAAAGTAGGACTAAACTGTGGAAGAGAAGGGGGAGATTAAAGAAGGCTATGGTTGCTATAAGTACTTTGAAGAAGGCTTAAATAGATGCCAAGATTTCTACCCTTCTTCTCAAGGACTAAGATAAGTTCCAAGAAAAGGACTGGAACTCTGACAATTCATAACAAAATATTTCATATAGCAATTAAGGTTACATATGGGTTTTATATCACATTAAAGGTTTACAAAGACTTATATATGTATGTACACATATTTACTTATACATATTTATGTACAGATTTTTACATATACATATTTATGAAAAATATCAGGGGTGGTTCCATATTCTTCACTCCTGATTTTGCTCATCTTCTAGAATTTTTCTTCTGGAAAGCTTTGCAATGAAGAGTTGGGTGCAAAAGATGATTTCAAATGAATTTCCTGCTCTAAGATGCCATCCCCACTGTCTACCTTCCTTGATGCTGCTGAGTCTTGCTTTTTTTTTCTCCTTTTACTTATACTTTCTGTTGTTTATTCTTTCTAACTCAGTTCTTTATTTCTCAGTTCTTTATTTCACTGTTCCTGTACACACTTCTCACTTTTTCTCTCTTTTACTCCATTCTCCATGACATTCTCCAGGGAGATTTAAAATCCCCTCTGTATCAGGGAAAAAAATTGACAACAAAATTGACATCCTCCAATTTTAATCTTGCAATAACTTCTTCATTCCAGAACTGTGAGGAACTAGAACTCCCAGAAATGTAACTTAGGACTCCTTCAAGTCACACAGATAAACCTTGCCAGAATGACTTACTATGCCAGTCTCAGCTTGAAATAAAGAAAACTACCAACACAGCAAAAACTGGGACCTATAATCAAGGTAAGGGAACTGCAATTTTAGAAGCACTCAGGACCAAAGTTGTTGAGTTGTTGTCCTACCTTGTCAAAGAGGAACAAAATGACATCACTACATTGGAGTCAAGGAACAGCGAGTGGGTCTGATTGTGGCTGATCTGACCAATAAGAACTCAAAAGGTTCTACCACTAGTCTGATACAAATAGTCCATATGAACTTTTGGAGGGAAAATGTGTCTAAATCTGTGCATTTCATTTTTCTTTTGAACTACTTAATTACTAGCTTTACTCATAAAGCACAGTACCTTCTTTGATGTGGACATGCTGCTCTGGACTGTCCTTTGTCAGTATCTCTCATGTAATGAAATCAGTTCCAAAGTTCTTCAGAGAAACTTTGAGACTGCCCTTGTATGGCTTCTTCTGACCTCCATGTGAGTGCCTGCCTTGCATGAGTTCTCTGTAAAAGTCTTTTATGCAAATGTCATGTTGGCATTCAAACAATGTGACCAGCCCATTAGAGTTGTACTCTCTGCAGTCGAGTTTAAATACTTGGAAATTTAGCTAAAGAAAGGACTTCAGTGTTGGGTACCTTATCTTGCCAGATGATCTTCAGAATCTTCCTAAAACAATTCATATAGAAGAAATTCAGATTTCTCGAACAGCATTTGTAGACTGTCCAGATTTCATAGGCATACAAGAATAAAGTCAGCACAATCGTTCTGTAGATATTAAACTTGGTTGGCAGTCTAATACCTCTTCTCTCCCACACTTTCCTTCATAGTTTCCCAAACATTGAGCTAGCTCTGGAAATCAATGTGTCAACATTATCATCTTCTATGTGTATATTCAAGGTAAGTGAACATATCCATAGTAATCAAAAGTTCTTTTATTATAACAGCCATATGTTCATATGGATGATGTGGTGCTGGTTGGTGGAGAACCTGTGTTTTCTTAGTGTCATCAGGCCAAAATTAGCTCAAGCAGCAGAGAATCAATTCATAACTTGTTGAATCTCAGCTTCAGAGTATGCATTGAGGACCCAATCATCTGCAAAAAGAAAATCATGCACGAACTTCCACTTTAGTTTTGGCTTGTAGCTTTTTCAAGTTAAATAATTTATTGTCAGTGTGATAGCTAACCTTGATTCTGTTTTCTTCTTCATTGAAGACATCTTGCATTATGGTAAAAAGCATGGAAGCAGACATGCAACCTTGTTTCATTCCATTGGTGACTGGGAAAGTTCAAGAACGTTATCCATTACCCAGAAACCCTGTGCTTTTATGAAACTGAGGTACTATACTGATGGAATTCTCCAGGAAACCATTTTTTTTTTTTGCATTTCTTTGATTCTCCAGCACTTTGCCACCAATGATTTCTTAATCAACATATGTAATGACTTTTTCTCAATACTCATTTTTCCATTTTTCCTCTCTCATCTTTAGTGGGATCCACTTCAAGAATGAAAGATGAACAGCAATTACAACAAAAAATCACCCTCTACACCTTAATAATACTGTCTTCTTTCTATGTTTTCCCAAAACTATTGTCTCCTGAGTATCCTCCTACATGTTGTGTGTGTGTGTGTGTGTGTGTGTGTGTGTGTGTGTGTGTGTGTGTAATCTTCAACCAGGTTATTCCCACTAAACCTAATTGCCTCCAAGGCTCTATCTTGGACCTTCTTTTCTTCTCTGTCTATACTATTTCACTTGGTGTTCCCAGCTCCCATGGATGCAATTGTTATCTCTATACAGATGATTCTCAGACCTATTTATCCAGCCCTGACTCTGGTATCAAATTTTAAACTTCCTACGGGGCATCTTGAACAGGATGCATTGATGCCCTCTTAAACTCAACAGATCCAAAACTAAACTCATTATCTTTCCATCCAAACCATTTCCAGTTCTTAACTCTCCAATTCCTGTTGAGTGTAATTGATCATTCCAGGCACCTGGGCTCACAAACTTGGTATTATCCTTGAATTTTTATTCTTACTTACTCTCAAAAATCCAAATAATCATCAAGTTGTATTATTTCTACTTTGCTGAAATCTTTTATATATTCCTCCACCTCTCTTCTGACACTGGTACTACCCTACCACAAGTCCTTCTTATCATATACCTGGACTATTGCAATAGCCTGATGGTTAGTCTACCTGCCTCAAATCCTTCTCTGCTCAAGTCAATCCTCTGCTGAGTCATCAAACTGATTTTTCTAACCTACAAATTTGCTTATGTTACCTCCCAATTCCAGTCATTCCCTATGGCCTCCAGGATCAAATATAAAATTATCTGGCTTTTAAATACCTGGTCTGTTGCTACCTTTCCAATCTTCATAAATTTTACTCACACCTACATATACTGAGATCTAGCGATGTCAACCTCTTTTCTCCTCACATTTGATACCTCAGCTCCTAATCTGGGAATTGTTACTGTCTTCCCCCATGTCAAGAACTGTCTTCTTCCTTATTCCTGCTTCCTGGTTTCACTGGCTTCCTTTAATTCTCTATTAAAGTCTGACTTTCTATAAGAACCCTCTCCCAATCCTCAATAATCTTAGTGCCATCCCTTTAAAATCATCACTGAATTACCTTATATGCTTCCTGTTTCTACATAACTGTTTGCATATTGTCTCTTCTGACAACAGGGATTATCCTTTTATAATTCCTTTTATCCCCAGCATTTAGCACAGTGCCTGGCATATGGGGGATACTTAATAACTGGTTGTTTACTGATTGACTAACTGGTGAATTATTCTTTATGGCTCCATTTTTTAAAAAGTCCTGGATCAGATATTCGTCATTCTCTAGATTTTACCAATATACTTCCTAGTCGATGGTACACTTGCTTTGCTTTTTATCACCCTTTCAGGTGTTTTTCTTCCCTATTAGAATGTGAGTTACGTTAGGGCAAGTCCTTTCTTTATTTTTGTAAATGTTTGTGTCCTTGTGGTTAGCACAGAGTCTAGTACATAGTAAATGCTTGCTGACTTATTTTGAATATTGGATAGTATCTGCCCTCCTCCCCCCACCCCAAACTGCTCACAATTCCCCACTATGAATGTATTGTGTAAGTCCTCTTTTAGCAAAGTTTTATGTGTTTTGTGCTGTAATTGACATTGGTGATAGGTGGATTTTTTTTTTATTTATTTAAATGTGTTGCTTTAAATTACTCACACTGAAACTTATCTTCTATTTCTGAGCTCACTCACAGAGACTTACAAAATCCTCCTGAATTTTATCCCTGACAAGTTGTCAGTACAGTTACAAGAAGAGATTAGTGTCTTCTGAAAACCCAGAGGTTTCTTTGTATACTTTTTCTTCTATATCTGGTATAAAAATATTAAATGAGACCAATCTCCTTGAAGGACTCAATTGTTCACACAGCCATTTAGTCTATTTTTCTCTTTGTTTCACAGCTCAAAGCTACTTTCTGATTCATAAAAATTCATATTTCAATCTAAGCATTATTTTCTTATTTTTAGGAGATTTTTATGTGTGTATATGTCAAATTCTTCTTGAAAGATTAAGTGGATTATATTTGTGAGTTTGCCCTTTGACTACATACTTATGTTTTCCTGCAAAGCACCTGGTGGGTTACTTAAGCCTGTTTTTCCTTCAGAAAACTATGTTGCTTTTGCCTTATGAATTATACTTGTTTACTTACTGTGAAATTCTATTTATTTATTTTTAGCATAAGTATAAGCTATTTGCTAAAAATTTATTTAATTTAAATTATTAATTGATTTAACCTTATCCCCATTTTACAGTAGAGGAAAGTGATGCTAACAGAAGGTTAAGTGAGTCGCTTAGAATCACATACCTGGTAAGTGACTGAGGCCAAATTTGAACTATGGTCTTTGTGATGCTATGATCGATGCTCAATCAACAGTGCTATCTAGCTACTCATAAGCAAACTGACAGTCTAAAATATCCTTCAGAGTTATCTGGGATCATTGTATTGCTGAGGATAGCTAAGTCAATCCCAGCTAACCATCTTACAATATTGTTGTTACTTTGTACAAAGTACATTTCTCTTTGCATCAGTTCGTGTAAATCTTTCCAGGTTTTTCTGAAAAACCTGCTCATCATTTCTTATAGTTTGGATAGAGTACCAGTACAGGAGTCAGGAGACCTGAGTTCAAATTTCGCCTCAGACACTTGACACTCACTAGCTGTATGACCTTGGCAAATCACTTAACCCCAATTGTCTTATCCTAGGTCATCTCCACTCATCCTGATGAATATCTGGTCACTGGATTCAGATGGCTCTGGAGAAGAAGTGAGGCTGGTGAACTGCACAGCCCTCCTTCACTCAAAAACAAAGACAAGTGCGAGTCATGTCATTTCTCTGATGGCATAGTCTTCTTTAGCAACAAAGGATGAACACAGACAATAGTATTTCACTATAATCACATACCACAGTTCAGACATTCCCCAGCTGATGGACATCCCCTCAAGTTCTAATTTGTTCTCCACAGAAAAAACTGCTAAAAATGTTTTTGTACATATTCATTCTTTTCCTATTTGTTTTTATCTCCTTTTGAATACAGACGCAGTAGTGGTATTGATGGGTCAAAGAGTATGTGGGTTTTTATAGTCCCTTGGGCATAGTTTCTAATTACTCTACAGAATGATTGAGACAGTTCATAACTCTCCAACCTGTACCAGTAAACCAGAAGCAGGTCTGGGGAGTGACTAAATCAGCCACAGTAGTGACTGCTTCTGGAGCTCTCAGTCACAGATGGTAAGGGGGTCTAACAATTAATTAGAAGGAGATTAAAGGAGTCTTTTTGTTAGCATTTAGGTAGGACTCTGTTGCTTTGCCCATACTTAGATGTAGGTTGAAGTCCTGGGTGGCAATCTCAGTGTGAGGAGGAACACAAGTGGAGCAGAGCTTGTGGCCACAATAGAACAAAGAACTTCACAGTTTCAGGTTAGAAAAGAATGCTTGTGATCACTCACAGACCAGAGCACAGACCAAACACTTCTTCTTAGACCTTACCACCTTGGAAGACCTGAAACCTTACTGGTCCCTAGAAGTATCTCTGCAAACAGCTGAACAAAACCACTAAAGTTTGGAACAATGAGCCCTCCACATTGAAGCAGAACGCTACTTTAACAAAGAGTCAAAAGTCAAATAACAGGTGGTGAAAATGAGCAAACAATGGGACAAAGCTCTGACTATAGAAAGTTACTACACTGAAAAGGAAAATCAAAACACACTCTAAGAAGACTACAAAGTCAAAGATCCTATGCCCAAAGCTTCCAAGAAAAGTAAGATTTGGTCTCAGGACATGAAAGAGCTCAAAAAGGGATTTGAAAATCAAGTAAGAGAGGTAGAGGAAAAACTTGGAAGAGAAATCAGAGGGATGCAAGAAAGTCATGAAAAACAAGTCAACAGCTTGGAAAAGGAGGCACACATACACAAGCTGAAGAAAATAAACCTTAAAAAAAAGACTAGACAAAATGGTTAAAGAAGTCTAAAAAAACAAAGGAAGAGGAGAATACCTTTAAAAGCAGAATTAGCCACATAGAAAAAGAGGTCCAAATGCTCACTGAAGAAAATTTCTTAAAAATTAGAATGGAAGGGAGGAGCCAAGGTGGTGGAGTAGAAAGACACACATATGCTAACTCCTAATATACAGCCCATAAAATACCTGTAAAGAAGACCTCCCAACAAATTCTGGAGCAGTGGAAGCCACAGAACAGCAGAGTGAAGGAGATTTCTGTTCCAGAGAGACCTGAAAAACCAACACCAAAAGTCTGTCCCACACTGGACCCAGAGCAGAGCCTACCTCTGCCTTGGCCATGCTGCACGGAGAGAAACAGATCCAAGCAGGCTTCAGGGACAGAATCTCTAGGGGCCTCACAGGTCCTTCCACCCACAGGCACCAAAGGTCAGTGAAAGGGTCTTTTCAGATTGCCGAGAGGGGAGTGGGATGTCTCCATAACTCAGGCCCCCTTGGGAGGAAGCAGTGGAGGCAGCAGCAGACAAGGGCTCCCAAAGCAGGCAGGAGCTTGGATCCATTTTTGAAAGACTCCCGCATAAACCCCCTGAGAGAACTGAGCCCAGTGTGGCAGCCCTGCCCCCACCTGAGCACTGAACTTAATCTCACACTGAATAGCAGCCCTGCCCCCTCCCAAAGCCCTGAGGCTGAGAAGCAGCATTTGAATCTCAGACACTAAGCATTATCTGGGCAGATCTGGAGGCAAGGTGGGTGTGGAGAGGAAACTCAGAAGTCAAGTCACCAGCTGGGAAAATGCCTAGAAAAGGGAAAAAATATAAGACCACAGAAGGTTACTTTCTTGGTGAACAGATATCTCCTCCCATCCATTCAGGTGAGGAAGAACAATACTTACCATCAGGGAAAGACTTAGAAGTCAAAGCTTCTGCATCCCAAACATCCAAAATAAATATTTAATCATCTCAGGCCATTGAAGAGCTCAAAAAGGATTTTGAGAATCAAGTAAGAAAGGTGGAGGAAAAACTAGGAAGAGAAATGAGAGAGATGCAAGAAAAGCATGAAAAGCAGGTCAACACCTTGCTGAAGGAGACCCAAAAAAATGCTGAAGAAAATAACACCTTGAAAAATAGGCTTACTCAATTGGCAAAAGAGGTTCAAAAAGCCAATGAGAAGAAGAATGCTTTCAAAAGCAGAATTAGCCAAATGGAAAAGGAGGTTCAAAAGCTCACTGAAGAAAATAGTTCTTTAAAATTTAGAATGGAATAGATGGAGGCTAATGACTTTATGAGAAACCAAGAAATCACAAAACAAAACCAAAAGAATGAAAAAGTGGAAGATAATGTGAAACATCTCATTGGAAAAACAACTGACCTAGAAAATAGATCCAGGAGAGGCAATTTAAAAATTATGGGACAACCTGAGAGCCATGATCAAAAAAAGAGCTAGACATCATCTTTCATGAAATTATCAAGGAAAATTGCCCTGAGATTCTAGAACCAGAGGGCAAAATAAGTATTCAAGGAATCCACAGATCACCGCCTCAAAGAGATCCAAAAAGAGAAACTCCTAGGAACATTGTGGCCAAATTCCACAGTTCCCTGGTCAAGGAGAAAATATTGCAAGCAGCTAGAAAGAAACAATTCAAGTATTGTGGAAATATAATCAGGATAACATAAGATCTAGCACCTTCTACATTAAGGGATCAAAGGGCATGGAATATGATATTCCAGAAGTCAAAGGAACTAGGACTATAACCAAGAATCACCTGCCCAGAAAAACTGAGTATAATACTTCAGGGGAAAAAAATGGTCTTTCAATGAAATAGAGGACTTTCAAGCATTTTTGATGAAAAGACCAAAGCTGAAAAGAAAATCTGACTTTCAAACACAAGAATGAAGAGAAGCATGAACAGGTAAAGAGCAAAGAGGAATCATAAGGGACTTACTAAATTTGATCTGTTTACATTCCTACATGTAAAGAGAATATTTGTAACTCTTGAAACTTTTTCAGTATCTGGGTACTGAACACACACACACACACACACACACACACACACGCACACACACATGCACACACACACACAGAGACAGATACCACAGAGTGAATTGAATAGGATGGGATCATATCTTATAAAAATGAAATTAACGGGTGATAGAGAAATATATTGGGAGGAGAAAGGGAGAAATGGAATGGGGCAAATTATCTCTCATAAAAGAGGCAAGTAAAAGACTTTTCAGTGGAGGGAAAAAGAGGGGAGGTGAGAGAAAAACATGAAGTTTATTCTCATCACATTTGACTAAAGGAAGGAATAAAATGCACACTCATTTTAGTATGGAAACCTATCTTACAATATAGGAAAGTGGGGGAGAAGGGGATAAGCAGGGTGGGCAGGATGATGGAAGGGAGGGCAATGGGAAGAGGGAGAAATTTGAAATCAACACTCTTGGGGAGGGACAGGATCAAAAGAGAAAACAGAAGCAATGGGGGGCAGGATAGGATGGAGGGAATTATGATTAGTCTTACACAACATGACTATTATGGAATTCATTTGCAAAACTACACTGATATGGCCTATATTGAAATGCCTCCCTTCCCAAAGGGAATGGGTGGGGAGAGAGGAAGGAAGAGAAGTTGGAAGTCAAAAGTTTAGAAACAACTGTGGAGTACTGTTCTTGCTACTAGGAAATAAGTAATACAGGTAATGGGATATAGAAAGTTATCTTGCCCTACAGGACAAAAGAGAAGATGGGGACAAGGGAAGGGAGGGATGATAGAAGGGAGGGCAGATTGGTGATAGGGGCAATTAGAATGCTTGGTATTTTGGGGTGGGGGGAGGGGACAAATGGGGAGAAAATTTGGAACCCAAAATTTTGTGAAAATGAATGTTAAAAGTTAAATAAATAAATAAATAAATAAAAATAATAATAATAATTGCCAAGCCTAGAGGCCTGAGTGGGCTACCCGAGTCTTTCTTACCTCACCTCCGAGGTCTTCGGCTGGCCACGCTGGATGCACATATGAGAGAAAGGACGTTCCAGAGTCGAACAAGGGTTGAGCTTTATTTCAGGGTCTAGTTACAAGTGCAGGGGGGTCTTCCTTAGGAGGAAGAGGGGGAGATTTCCTAAGGAGGCTAAGATCTTAAGGGATTGGAAGTAGAAGTACAAGCGGGGAGAGAGGGGGAGGGGAGAGAGGAAAGAAGAGAAGCGGAGCCTACTGTCCTCTTGGCTCCTCACGTGCTAAGAGCACTTTCAGGCTTCCTCAATCCTACTTAACCTTCAGCCACACAGTTTGCATCTGAATACTGTGCTGTTAGATAACAATAGTGTGCCCAGATCCGGGACCATCTCGAGGGCGGGGAGATCTCTCTCCCATCACGTTTCTCACGGGAAGAGGTGGAATTACTCAAGATAGCTCGGTTCACCTCTATTCCCTGCCGTTTCCTGGGAAGGTCTCGTGAGAGCTCTAAGATTTAGAAGCTCCCACCTTTACCCGCCCGAGACTGTCCACATGGAATTGAGCTTCCAATCCTCACAAATAACTACCTTAATTGAGTTATTCAGTGCTGAACTACCAAAAGATCGCTTTGAAGCACTCTAAAAATTAATTTTCCATAAGAAGGAGAGGTCACAAATCTTGGGAGTAATGATGGGGGAGGGGCAAGGAAGGGGGCAGTGCTTGGCCTCACCCTCATCATGAGAGGTGATGTCATGAGTGCGCCGAGATAGGGGGAAGGGTATTAGAGATGCAGGCAGAGGACAAAATGGAGCCTCCTGATTAATAAATTAAATAAACGGAACGAAATGGGGGAAAAAATTAGAATGGAAGCTAATGAATTTATGAGAAATCAGGAAACCATAAAACAAAAACTAAAGAGTAAAAAAAATAGAAGGCAATGTAAATATCCCTCTAGAAAAACAACTGATGTGGAAAATACATCCAGGAGAGATCATTTAAAAGTTATTAGATTAACTGAAATCTGAGAGTCAAAAAAAAAGAGTCACCATACCATATTTCAAGAAATTTTCAAGGAAAATAACCCTGAGATTCTAAAACCAAATGGTAAAATAGAAATTGAAAGACTCTACTGATCACCTCCTGAAAGATATCTGTAAATGAAAACTTCCAGGAATATTATGGCGAAATTCTAGAATTCCCAGAAAGAAATATTTCAAGTGTGGTGGAGTCACAATCAGGATACCACGTTCTGGCAGCTTCTACATTTTTTCTTGACCTAATAGTTATGAAATGTAGCTGTAGTGTTCCTTGAAATTTTCATTTGGGATCTCTTTCCTGAGGTAACCTATGAATTCTTTTGATGCTCATTTTGCCCTGTGGTTCCAGGACTTCAGGGCAATTTTCCCAGATAATTTCTTGAAAGATGCTGTCTAAGTGCTTCTGGTGATTATGGCTTTCAGACAGCCAAAGTTATGATATTTTCTCTCCTGGTGTAAAGCCAATCAGAGAAGCACACCTGACAACTACTGCTGTGAATGATTTCAAAGGTCTAATTGCATAGGGCAATGAACTCTCTATTTATTCAGCAACAAACTAAGCATTGTTCAACAAAGTAAAGCATGACATTCACACAAATTATTTAAATAAAGCAAGTTGTTCAATCCATATATATCTTATAACAATATCAACATCCTTAATCAATACAAAGTATCCAAGTAAAGTCCTTTTTCAAAACACCAAATCATCTACCCCAGGTCACAGTAAGAAAAATGCCCTTAATCAATATCAAGTGTCCAAGTCTCTTTCATCCTATAACTCTAGGTTGATTTCCAAGTCCCAGGGTCTGTGGGCTGACCACTCTCGACTCTCACCTGGATTCACATATAGGCAGCTCTCTGCTCCTGCTCCATGTCTCAGATCATGAGGACTGCTCCACTTTGCAGTTTCTGTCTCTGAAAAAAAACAAAGTTCATCAGGGGAACAACAATATGAACACACGCCACCAGCACCAGTATCTCAATTCACTCATGAAGACCAACAGACAGGGCTTCTGTCTGAGAAATCAACAGAGATTGACAGGACTTCCTTCCGGCTATCAGAGGTCTTCTTCTCTACTGTTGGAGGTATGCTTTCAGCTCTCTTCTTCTCCGTGTTGTCTCTCTTCACATCTCCATTCTCTCAACTTTGGCTTTCTTTACACACAGTTTTACTTAGCACCTGATTTGCTAGAGTCCACGTTATCTGATTGGTTAAAACTCTAACATATACATATATACATCACACGCACACACAGTTTCTAGTTAAAGACTCTTGTTTAATCAAAGGCAAGATTGAGAGACACTTGATTGTCTAAAACAAAATTAACGAAAGATCCTACTTTGCTTGCCATTATACCTGGATATATTTTCTAGGACAGTCCCACCCCCACCCCCTACTCCACACCAGAGGTATTTTACATTTTCTTCAATATTTTCATTCTTTTGAATTTCTTTGATTCTTGATATCTCATAGAGTCATTAGCTTCCACTTACCCAGTTCTAAATTTTATTACATCTCCTTTTCCATTTAACCAGTTCTATTTTTTGAGCAGTTTTCCAAGATGTTTACTTTGTTTTTCCCCATAATTCTCTTACATCATTCTTATTTCTCTTCCCAATTTTTCTTCTACTTCTCTTATATAAATTTTAAGCTCCATTCCCTTTGTTTTAAGCTCTCTTCCATGAGTTCTTCCTGGGTTTAAGACAACTTCTCATTTTTCTTTGGGGATTCACCCATAAGTGTTTTTGACATTGTTGTCCTCTTCTAAGTTTGTTTCTTGGTCTTCCAGGTCAGCATACTAACTCTATGGTCAGATTCCTTTTCTTGTTTTTTTGTTCCTCTTTTTTGTCCTTTTTCCTTTCTCTTAAATTTGAGCTCTGCTTCTCAGGTAGAAGGGGCACTGTCTCAGGCTTCTTGTGCCAATGGCTACAGGCCTTTGTTGTTTACCTGGTGCTAGGTTGAAGTTTCCCTGAGGCCTAGAGGGGAATCTTTGTGTCTGGTGCTATGTAGAGGAGGTGGGCAAGGACTAGGTGATGCTGCTATTGGCCATAGGGGGTTTGACAGCTTACTTTGTGCTGAGCTGGGGTCCCAGTGGTGATGTCTGGCATGTAAAGAGACCTAGTGGAATACTTCCACATTTCATCGGGGTTGCACTGGAACACATGGAAATATGTCTGCTGGAGGATATCTCTGTGCCCAGGGCTACACTGAGATACCTAGTGGTTCTTGGAGCTGGAGTCTTTAACTTCCCCTGCCTATGCTAAAGCAAGTGGGGTTGGTGTTTGCTTGCTTCATCAAACTGGAGCCCCAAATGTCCCACTCATTGGCTAAGGTAGGACTTGCTGGTAGCTTGCTAAGATGCTTCCTGCGCTGGAATGTGCTCCCCTTTTACCCTAGTGAGACATACCTTTATTACCAATCCTTTGAGTCCCCCAGGCTAAAAGATTGTTTCATCTCATCTTTTTGCTGCTTCTGCTCTTCCAGGCTATAGTTTTGAGTGTTATTTTATGGTTATTTGGCAGTGAATATGAAAGAGTTACAGTGATTTACTGCTTACTCTGCCATCTTGGCTCCCAGATGTCCTCAAGTTTGCTTGTCTTTTTTTTAACTACTTCTTGCCCTAGTACCTCAAATACTCTGCTTTAAAGTTGAGCTGTAAAGTGGGAATCTTTCGAAAGCAACAAATTTAATTTGTTCCTTATATTCTTTGCTGTTGACTTCCCACCATTACAGAAACTATCATTATTCACTTTAGAATCCCGTAAAACTTACCTCTTAGAGTTTTTTTTCCGTTCTCAGTCTCTAGTGTGTACCTGATTTTCTACATTTCGTGAACTTTCCTTTTTATTGTAGCTCAGGCAAATTTTTACATCTTTTAATAGATAACATTTCCCTGTATAACCTTTTCCCCTTAAACTGCTCTAATTAGTCTTGAGTATCCATAATCTCATCTTTAGAGAATTTCAATTAAAGTATCAGTAATATGAATTAAAAGCAACATGACCTTGTATAAGTAACAGAAACTATCTATGCCTAGTTTCCTGAAATTTAAAATGTGGCGATAGCATAGTGTGAACTCTGATATCCCTTCCCGTTTGAAATATATGATCCTATGTCCTTTTACCAGTAGATTATAACTATTTTTTCTTGCTACATTCAAAACATATACTCACATTTTAACTATAATAACACACAACTTCCATCTATACTACCCTATAACTGTGTCAGTAAGCACCCCAACATGCAAAGGAGTACCTGTTATCGCAGGTTCTTAGATCTGCATTCATAAAGGGAAAGATAGCTTTTGAGGGGTTAACAATCACTTTAATCAAGCACACATATTTTCCTTTAACCAAGTACATATATAATTCTGTTAGTCCTGGGAGTCAGCACCCTGAATTTCAAAGAAAAATGCAAAGAAATCAAAAGATCAACAATATGGCTTCTTCTGCCTGAATTCAACAGACAATTGGACCCCAACTGTTTAACCATCCTTACCAGAGAGAAAAGCAGGACACTGGGTTCTCAAAGTTGGAGAAGGGGGAATGGGGAACTCCTTAACAGCTTCTCAGAGCCTTCATCTGGCCAAATGAATACTTTGTCAGTAAGCCCCAAAGCAATCAACAGACTTGGCTTCCTCTGACTAACTATAAATCAACAGACAGGTGCAGCTGTCTAATCATTGTTACCAGAGAGGGAAGCATGGTATTTGGGTTCTCGAAGCCAGAGGGCTGTTAGTAGCTTCCCAGAGTCCTCATCTGGCTCTCAAACCTTCTTACCAAAAATTAAGCCCCAAAGTAAAACCTCAACCTCATAGTATTTATACCTTTCTTTTTAGAGCCAGAGAGCAACCCAACACTTGAGAGACAGTGCTTCATTAACAACAGCTGTGGGTGTTCCTATAAATCTTTCCTAATCAAATTCCCCTTAATGGACAGACCCATCAATGGTTGGGAAAAGAGCTTTAATCACATTAACAATACAAATAGATATACTGTTTTAAGTTAAAGAAACTCTTGTTTCTGTACTTTACTCCTTGACTCTTAATTGATAAAGGCAAGATTCAATAATGCACTTGATTATACTAAAACAAAAACAGCAAAAGATCCTATTTTGATTGCCATCACACTCCACACTTTCCAAGATCCTTGGCCTTACAATCTAAATGGCTATGAAACCTGGAAAAAAACATATTACCTAAATCAGGATTAACAATTCCAGGAATACATATATTGACTGGAGTGTTAGATTCTAATCATCAAGGAGAAATTGTTGTGATATTCCAAAATTTAGGTGATGAAGCCATGAAGTTTTATAAAAATAATAGAATAGTTCAAGTGAGTATTATTCTTTGTGAAACAAGACTACTTGTTAAAATTGACCCTCCTTTTGAAATAAATAGCAGATGAACTCAAGGACTGGGTTCCACTGATAGAATAAAATTGAGAGCTAAATTGCAAGCAAAATGGAAGCCAGATAATGTTCCAAAGCTGTGGAAATTATAGCCAATGGGAAACAAAATACCATAACTATTATTTATTCAGGAGAGGATGATTACCAAATTGTACCCTTAACTAATATATTCTATCATGAATAAGGCTATGATATTTTCATGGACTCCAGAATCACAGCTCATCCTATATATACTCTGCTTCTGGTTGTTTTTGCCTTGGTTTTTTTTTTGGTTTTCATCTGTTAAATTTGTTTGCTAGACTTGCTTCCTATAAGATTAGTACCCTCGACCTGCAGATACATGATTGCTTAAGCTGGATGTCACCCCTTATCCATGATGGTGATGTGTCATCTCTGGACCTGAAGTCAACCAAACTCCAGATGCCAGCTAAAGAACTGATCTCTCTAATGGGATCTCTTGGGGCAGGGACAGATCTACATCCAATATCAACAGGAAGTAGTTATGAAAGAAGAGTCCTTCACCCCTTACGCCAAGATTCTGGGTCCAATTTGCTGAGGGGGGATGATGGGGTGCTTGTGCTCAAGCTCCACTCTAAAATACTGTTTTATGTGCTCATTCTGTGTGATCCCTGTTATACTGTTATAAAGGTCTATTGACACCAGTTGCCTAAGATATTTTTTTATATGGTTATTTTCTGTTATCCTTATTAAGGTTCTATTAATACCAGTTCCTCCACCAACCTATGAAATATGAATATGAAAGATCTTGGGGCCAAATATAATAGTAATTTAAATGGAAAGCTCTTTCTCATTCATTAATAAACCCATATGATTTGTTTAAATCACCTGGAAGCCTAAGTCACATGTGCTGAACAGGCAGAACAGGAAGCGTAGAGCAGAACCAGGAGGAAGTGACTAAGCATGGTTGGGGCATGGGGAGAGGATGAAGGTAGGTGTGCCCATGGCAAGGCTCAGGCTCACAAGTATTTGCTTGTGAGAAGGCCCTGGCTGAAAGCAGGAGGCTTGGGAATGGCTCCCTGTGGAGACCATGTTTATTAACTTCTTGGTCACCATGACAGATTTTGTTTTCTGGTTCTGGGACTTGACTTGCTTGTGTCTAAATAAATGTTATTCTTCTGGCTTCTATATAGAGAGTCTTTTATATTTCGCAATTGAAAACTATTGCTGGCATATTCGTAGTCACCACCAGTGCTATGAATATTGCCTTGGCAATACAATAACATATAGGTGTGTGTGTGTATGTATGTGTATTAATACATATATACACACAATGTATGTGTGTATGTGTTTATATATATGTATATATATTATATGTGTGTGTATATGTGTGTGTGTGTGTTTATTTGCTGGACTTCCCCCTATACAAAAGACTAACTAATTGGTCAAGAATGTAAACGTCAGATATGTCCAACAGCCATCACTTATTAATTAATCCACTATTTTTGAATTTATATCAGAAACAAAAGCTAATCATGTAAAGAAGTTCAAAATCTGGGTGCTGTACATCTTAAAAACCTAACTAGACCAGACACCTGAACCAATAAGGTCAGCTTGTACTCTTGACATTCTCTCAGCATGTCTCTGATGGTAGTACTTATGGTAATTACATTAAAGAGACAAACAATTATGTTCTCCCAGTGGTATAATCCTATCAGAAGAAGTACTTACTGGAATAGAAAGCACAATGTGGCAGTGAGATCAGCATTATTTTAAGTACTACCAACTACTTACTGTGGCTAAATAACCTAAGCAACAGCCTTCTAAGAGCATCATTGTAGTTGGTAAAAAGGGGTTACTTTTGAGGTTAGGGAAAAAAGTTATCACCTCTCTGTAGGCACATTGAATAGTCTTCATTACAAAAAAAGAGTTATTCAAAGCACTTACAGCTAAAGAAACCAATTCCATAGTCTATGTATTTCATTAAGTATTTTATTATGCTGTTTTCATGAGAAAATTCTATTGCAAAGACTTCTCATTTGCCATTTCTTACTAGACCAGAGGTGTAAAGCTACACAAACTCACATATTTCAAAGCATACATTTTATCCTTATAAATTTTTGCAGATTTAGTTAAGATAGTTATCTACTTGCTATTCAGAATTGGTTTAAAGGTGATATATATAAAATGGTACTTTGTTGGTCAGAAAGTTCAGGAAAGCTTTGCTGTTGTATATGTTTGATTTTCCTTTTGTTTTGAGATATGACACATATTCTTTTAAAAATAGAGAAGTAGCTGTTAAAGGGCAATGACTAAATATGAAATTTAAAAAATGAAAGGATGAATGAGGATGCATTTTTAGGTGAAATGAGAGATCTCATGATGGAGGGCCTCAGTAATATAGGAGTCAAAATCATGTGCTACAAGAGAGGTGTTTTGAGTTTCTCTTGAATGAATGAATCAATGAATTAATAGAAAAGCATTTATTAAAAAATTTCCATAAACAAAGTGTCATACTAAACTCTAGATAAGCAGCTCCCATTTTAATAGGGTGACAAAATAAATACAGGGTATTGTAAAGCTCTTTATTATCACTTATTTGTTGTTTATTCAGTATTTAGAATTAGTAGGACACTTGAGGAATTGGTGGCATTGTTGTACATATGCAGATCTTTTTATATACGATGGAAATTTGCAACTATATAAGTTGGTGTTCTTTTGCAACAGTTTGGCCTCAGTATCACCTGGAGGACCACAAACTATGGCCCATTTTTGAGAACTTACAATGTAATACTCTTTTACAGTTAGAATTATATTATTATCAAAAGGAAAAATGGATAGAAATACCTTACATAAAGGCCTTTGTCAAGCTCTCTGAGAACCAAATTCTTAGAAAACACTTGGGCAGAGCCAAGATGGCAAAGTGAGAGCAGCTACTTACCTAAGCTCTTAGAAAAACTCCTTGAGATACCTCTGTCCTGAGGCCCTGTTCCCACTACACTCTCTGGGGGATCTCCCCCCCTGACTTCTTCCCTTCCTCTGGGGTCAGCTGATCTTCCCCTTTGCCAGCCAGATGCCCTGACCTTGCAGCCTAAACCAGTTGAGTCAGTATTCCCCAGCCCCTCCCTCATGAAGAGGAGGACTTCCTATCTCTCTAACCAAGTCCCTCCCCCCACAGTGCCTCATGTCACATTGTCCATCTTAGACCTCATTCAGGTTAAAGAGAAATTGGGGAAATACTTGGAAGACTCCACTAAATTTACTGAGAGTTTTAGGGACCTTTCCCTACAATTTGAACTTTGTTGGAATGATTTGCATATCTTTTTCTCTGTCTACTGTACCACTGAGGAGAAGAGGACTATGTGGGAACATGCCCAAAAGTTTGGGGATCATATGGCTAGCAATGATCCCACAAAATACTCCCTAAGAGCAGCTGCTGTTCCCACTAGTTACACAGGATGGAATTATCAAAAGAGTGAGGATACAGGAAAGAGAGACTGTATTGTAATTAGCCTGTTAGAAGGCCTAAAAATTGCATTTCAAAAACAAGTAAATTTTCAAAAAGTTAGGGAGATTACTCAGGAGGAAACGAAAACCCTACCCTTTTTCAAGACTGGCTAGTAGAAACTATTAAAAAGCATACAAATTGGATCCTGATTCCATAGAAGGGGCAGCAATCCTTAGCATATATTTCATTAATCAGTCTGTCCCATATATTAGGAGGAAAATGCAGAAATTTGTAATGGGACCCCAAACACCTCAGGCTCAATTAGTGGAAATGGCATTTGGAGTCCTTAAAAACAGAGGCCTTGTTGCAGCTGAGGAAAGAGAACTCAGGGAAAGAGCCAGAGACAAGGAGCATGTTCAGTTCTTGGCTGCTGCCAAGATCCAAGGAGTACCCCTCCTGGGCGCCACCTTGGAGGAAGCCTGGCTCCTTGGGCAGTAGAGAAACCTGCTTTCAATGGCACAAAGAGGGTCACTGGTCCAAGGAGCACCCCTCCAGGGCATCCCCCCCCCCCTCAGGGAACCCCAGGAACCGACACCTATGGAACAATGCCCATGTGACCAGAAGGGACTTGGAGGAAAAATTGTCCCTCAGATAGGAAGAATGGTGGAGCCAACACCCGGTACCCTGTCCTCCAGACTTCTCAGGACTTGGAACAACAGGAAAGCCTAGGTGCTGACAGTGCTCCCACTTTCTCCAAAAACAGAGGCTGAAGGTAAGGTTACCCACTTTAACATGGTTAAGTTCTCTGCTTTAACCAGTTATTCTCCTCCTACCTTCCCCTTGACCCCTTGGGTCATAGGCATTGAAGGGAAAACTAAGGGATATCTCCAGACACAACCCCTCCTAAATGCTCCTTCCTTATGATCTCCTCTTGCCCTACGCCCTTGTTGGGAAGGGACCTGATGGTGAAATTAGGAAGTCAATTTTCTCTAGTTATTTTCTCCCATCTCCCTTTTGCCTCTGTTCACTAGATCTCCCCATGTTTGCTTGAAAGTATGGGAGTCAGTCAGGCCAATTATTTGGGATCCTGGAATTCCAGGGCCAGCTATTTCTTCCACCCCAGCTGTTGTTAGCCTCCCAGACCCTAAAGTGTTCCCTCTTCAGGACCAATATCTGATTAAGCCTGAGGCCTGGGAAGGACTACAACCTTTAATTGAAAAATTCCTCAAGTATAAATTGCTTGTCTCTTGTTCACCTCCATGCAACTCTCTAATCCTTCCTGTAAGGGAATTGCCAACCCTCAGCTCTCTTGGACGGCGTACACCAATCACGGCTCAGGTAATCTGAGGGGAGATTGGTAAGGCATGAACAAGATGGAGCTGGGAGGAAGGGTTCCGCCCCTGTTCACCACCAGATACTTCCTGAAATGTGGCTGGAAAGCAGTAGCAAAACTTGCTTAAACTAGTTTAATCTTGCTTGTGCTGCTTACGTAACTAAGGGGTACATGATACTATATAAGTGCCTGAGCTAGTTTGAATAAACGGAGTTGCCTTACATCTTTGCCTCCCGCCTCATCGTTACTCACAGCGAGCTCCTTCAGGGTCGACAGGCCCTGCTGGTCAGATAAACCTGTTGGCTCAGGGTGAATGGCCCAGATAAATCCCATTCACCTTCCCACAAAAATGCCTAATGGAGAATACTCACAATTTATTTTTGTCTTTGAATGAATTCCTGGGAAATCAAGTCCATATCAGCTAACAGGGACACTCTTGCCCCAAGGGTTTCAAGATAACCCCAATTTATTTGGCCAGACTTTGGGAAGGGATTTAAAGGACCTGAAACTACTAGGTAGTAGCTTAATTCAGTATATGAACGATATTCTTATTTGTAGCCACACCCAGGAGGCATCTTTAGCTGCTGCCACAGAAGGCCTTAATTTCTTGGGCGCTTGAGGCTATAAGTCCAGCTAGCATGCCAGTCCATAAAGTATCTGGACCATGAACTCATGCCCACCTCTCTCTCCTTAACCTCTGAGAGCAAAAGCACTATCCCTGATGCAATCACTAAGAAACAGCTTCGAGTTTTTTTAAGCATGGAAGGATTTTGTAGACTCTGGATTCCTGATTTTGGTTTTATTGACTCTACTCAAGGCCCTGACTCAGACCAGGCTAAAGTTTTTGAGAGTTTGAAAACTAAGCCTTATCTAGGTAAACCCTTTCACTGTGGATGTTGATGAAAGGAGAAGACAGGCTTTGGGAGTCTTAACCCATTCCTTAGGACCCCAGGTCAGTTGATGTTTTTATTTACTCAAAATATGCTTTCCTTGTTCTACATGCCCATGGAGCAACTTGGAAAGGAAGGGGATATCTGACAGGGAAAAACTCCCCTATCAAACATGCCCTTCTATGTTTTGGCCTTGCCATAGTCACCTTTAATTCTCTCCAGAGAAACTGTCTTTTATGCCAGGGATATTGTCTTTTCTTTATACTCCTTTTGTGCCTGTTTATTCCTTGTTTGCCTAAGCCCCTTGCCAGGTTTGTCTTCTAGAGTGCAAGCCAGATGACAGCTCACGCTATGTACCCCTTGAACAGGACCCATTGGGGCAGGACAGCTCTATGCCTCTTGCCAGCTGGAAAGAGTTTCAGGAGCTGAGACTTTTGCCCTTTACCCCAAAAGAATTTGGGTTTAATCTGTTTAAAGGAGAAATGATACAGTTCAGACTGGGAACCTCCTTGAACTCCCCTTGAACCTCCCCACTTAATCTGCCCTTTCATACTCAAATCTGTTGCCCTAGGCCTAGCCTGGCCTTCCATTGCCTGGATTGCCCCACCTGCTTCCTACTCAAACCCTCCATTGTCTGATATCTCCTGATTGCTTCCAACTATGTCCAGCCTTTGACCACACCCCAGTCCCAATGAGGTCCTCCTTGGACTTCTCCTTAAGACCCTCCCTAAAACCCTCTTCTCATCACCCAAGACTATCAGACCACCCCAGATCCCTCCTACAGTATTTTCCTGTATTTAAGTTCTATCTTGCCTCCATGAAGGTCCTCAGATTCAATCCAGTTCAGACTCTGTCTAGCTGAGATATTATATCTGGCCCGCTTGTGAATACAAGTGTCACAAATGCCTAGGCTCTTAAGAGTCAACCCAATATGGTGAATCTTTAATAAACTTTGTCTTTCTTTGACTTCAAAAAAATAAAACTCTGAGTTAGATGTGAGGCTGCTGCTCCCAGACTCTCACCTACAAAACTCTTAATGTACACGTGAGCTTTAATAGTCATTATATTCAATGACTTAAAACTGTACTAAGAATTTTAAAACAATATATAGGAAGTTTCAGAGGCAAGTAGTTAGAAAATCCAGTGAACCTTAGAGATCATCAGCAAAACAGATGGTAATACATCTATTTTAGTGTCATCTACATTTAAAAATTTATCCATATTTAATGTTGAACCACTGGACAGTGCCAAGAACTTTGGTATCAACAACTTTCCTTCCCAGGTTTTCAGTAACTGTGGCTACTAACAGAGTGACTGCTTCTGTGCTGCTGCTGCTGCTGCTACAGCTCCTGTGTGTGCACATATGTGTGTGTTTGTGTGTATGTGAAGTGGAGCTGGTGGGAGGGAGGTGGGAACTGGTGCTGGAGCAACTTTCTTAGTCATTTGACAGATTTTACTTCCTCAAAGGTTGTTTATTTGTATAGCTGCTGCAAGACCAGACTAGAAGCAGGGTCAGTGGACCAAAAGCATTGATATTCCTGGGATTCTTGAGCTTAAAGACCTGAGCTATCTCCAGAACACTACCTGAGAGTGATTAGGGGGAAAGGTTTGACCTGACTCTTTTCTCAGGTGCCTTTTCTGTTTTAGTAAGACTGAAATTTTTGTTGTGTCAATGGCAGTGGTTCACTGTTTGGAGATGGAAGATCCTTTCTCTACTGGAATTGCATCCTTGGGGGATGGCAACCCAGACCATGCTGGAAGTAGGATGGTCATCTAAAAGTCCATCACTGGTTTTCCCAGGGCATTTGGGCTTACCAAGCCCAATGTTGTCCTTGAATTCACAATCCCATTCACCACTCATATTTAATCAGCTGCCAAATTTTGTCATTCATCTTTACACAATAAATCTTGCATATGAATCTTCTCAGATAGTCACTATCCCAAGCCAGATTCTTATTATATTTCACCTGTACTATTGAAATAGTCTCTTAATTGGTGTCCTGACCTCCTGTCTTCCCACTGTGATACATCTTCCACATAACCATCAAAGTGAATTTTCTAAAGTATAGTTCTGAACATGTCATCCTTCTATTGAATAATCCCTAGGGTACCTTACTATTTCTTGAGTCAATCACAAACTTCTGTTTGGGATTTAATCATTTCAAAATTAAGTTCATTCTTACCTTTCTATTTTTTTCTTCTTTATTACTCTACTCCATGCAATCAATAGCTTGATCATACTAGTTTATTTGCTGAATTGGTCACACATGATTCTGTCTCCCATTTCTGTGTCTTTCCAGTGACTGTCTCTCATTCCCAGAATTCTCTTCCTCCTGATTGCTGCCTTCCAACAGATTTCTCTTGAAATCTCTGATTTCCTTCAGTTATACCCTAAACTCCTTAATGACTAGAAACGTTTCATTTTTCTCTTTGTATACTTCCTTATACAATGTGTGCAATATTACAGGGTTGGGGATTATCCTTAATACATTATGTGGAGCATTATAGGGGTAGGGACTGGATCCATTTCTTTCTATAGTATGAAAAAAAAAAACTTTTCTAAAAATATATTTAGCATTTTTGTGCAACTCATAGTGCTAGAGAGTTGCCTAGAATAATGAGAGCTTAGGTGACTTTACCAGGGTCACACATACTGTGTGAGAAACAAAGATGTCTCACAGTCAGATCTTCTTGCTTTAAAGTCAGTTCTCTATTCACTAGATCATACTTCATGTCATCAAATAGGTACTTAATAAATATGTATTGATTGTCTGATCTTTTCAATTCAGTCTATTGACCTAGGCTGCCAAGTATTTTTGCAATCTACTATTGTACAATGTAATTTATGCATTCCAGATATACACAGACTTTATACTTCACAGACTTTCTTTCTCTGGCTTCTTCCAAATACCTGATAATTATTATGACTACTACAGTAATAAGGAGAAAACTCAGGATCTCTCATTCAGTTTCCCTTTTGCCTTAAGTAAATTACCATCCCTTATGTCTGGTCATTCAGTGGGTGGAATGTCTATTAAACCCTCCTTTCCTCTACCCTGAAACTCTTCATCTTGTCTAAAACAATGTGTGAGAAATTCTATCAAATATATTCCTCAAATTAAATTTCAATATGCTTACAACACTGCCCTTATCTACCCATATAATTATCTCCACCCCCACCACAAAAAGGGAAATGAGGTTACTTCAGTATAACCTATTCTGTGTGAAACCAGGCTGGATATTGACTTCACTGATTCCTGTTCAAAGTATTCATAAACCTAATGTCCTTAACCAAAGATAGAAGTCAAGTTAATTGATTAATAGTTTACAGACTTTACTACTTAATCACGTCTCACTCTGACAGCATTAGAGAGTATATTTCATCCAGATAAGGAAATAATAGATGCTGATATCCTAGACAGACAATAATATTAATAGTGTACGAAGAAAGCTGGAATATGTGTGGTGAGTTATGATGAATATCACGTTAACAATTGAAATTAATATGGTTCTTTAAAGTTTTCAAAGTACTATACATACACAATTTCATTTGACCCTTGCTGTCTGAGATAATTACAGATGATTATTATTGTTATTCATATTATTCCCATTTTGCAGATAAGGAAGCAGGATCTGAGAATTCATGTGGCTTGGCCATAGTCTTACAAATACTAATTGTCAGAGGCATAATTTGGAAACACTTCTTCTGACTCTAACTTCAGCACTCAACCTATTAGGCAACTTTGCTTGGAGCTGGGAAATGCAGGAAATAAGATTGCCACAGAGATTTGGAGCTAGATTATGACAGTTCTTGAATTAATTAATATTTTAGACATGTTCTGATAGACAAAAATTTATGTCTACATGTACAGACGATTTGAAGCACAACCTTTAAGACAGTGTTTTATCCAGTTGATAAACTATATTTTATCCCTTTCAACAACAAAATACTTTGTTCACCTGAAATGTTTCTCTGTTCAAATTTGATTTGATATTCTGAAGCTTATAATTGTATTTACCTAGGCATATGTGAAGTATAATCCTTTCAATAAATGATGACCTTTTGTACATGGGAAAATTAAGCGTACATTCCTTGTTGAATTACTTTATTTAGGTAAGTCTGGAGCAGGCTGATGACACTGGAAAAACTCAGCTTTTTTCCTGCAATTCTTCATAAAATGATTTGCCATCCTAATTTTTTTGTCTTCATGTTTTTCAGTTTAAAGTGGCACTCAACAGGTAATTACTTTTTGCAATTATTGTAACTCTTTAGAAACAGAAACTAAAAGTTACAATATTTGTATGTAAAAAAATAGCCATACATATATATATAGCCATATATAATATTAGAGTTAATAATGTTAATGAGAGTTAAACCTCTTTCTCACCCATTTATAGGTCTCAGGTGGAGCCCATTAAGGGAAATTTGATGATGGAAGACTTGCTTTACATGTATGGACATATACAGGTACACACATATATATATATTTATATTTATATGTATATGTTTATTTTGAAATTATATGTACCTATTATTGAACTGATATGTGATTGAAATTTAAGATTACATGGAATGGAAATAAAGGATAAAGTAAAATGAATTTTTTTTAAAAAAATTATTTCATGATACATAGAAATTTCTCTATATATCAATTATGATTTTAATATAAGCAGTGTGTTTAGATATACCTTATTAGTTTTTAAAAATCTTGATGCCACACACTGTAATGAGATAATTTGAATTTTTGGCAGTAAATTCAGTTCTGGTGTTTTGTTGCAATGACTAACAATAAACTTCAGAAAGATGTATTACCCCAAAGGAGAGAAGTACATAGGAGTCCACACTTACTAATTCATGGTATTCTTATTCGCCAATTATGCAAAAGTTTTTATTGGAATGAAATTTTTGTCTTTTGCGATATCAGTCAGTCATTCTTGAACTTCATCCATTTTTATATTTTATAACAATTTTAACAAATGAGTTCGAACCCCATCATATGTCTTAAGTTGGAAGGATTTCAATAGGTAAGGAAATCCCATTTCCAAATTTTTAAAATGACATCATTTTCAAAAGCATTTCGTTGATAAAAAATTTTGAAATCTTTCAAAGATATTTTTCTTTAAAATGTTGTTGACTTGTATCTTTCCAGTTCTGCTGACTTTACTCTGCATCGATTCCTACTAGCCAGTATTCTCAAAAATCATCTTTTTTGTTCTTATTATTTCTTGTGGTGCAATAATCTTTCATTGCATTTCTATACAGCAGTATATTCAACCATTCCATAAACGATTAGAATTTATGCTCTTCCCATTTTTTCTCCCCATTATTAAAATTTTAATAACAGAAACATCATCAGGTCATCATCTATGTACTTTTTGAGACTTTCATTATTTTCTGAAATCATTAAGATTCTTAAGAGAAAGTTGTTTCTAATCTCTTTATAGAACAGTTACTCTAATCCATTATACAATCCTAATTGCTCAAATTATTTTATATTTCTAGTTTTCTCTTGACTTTTTTTTTTACTTGAAGTTCCTATTCAACACTATTTTTTTCATCACAAATTCTTCAAAGCCTTCTATTCCACTAAAGGTCCATAAATGGTGAACACACACCCTCTCTTAAAATTCTTAGAACTGAACCAGCACCATCACTCCCCCAAGGTCATCTTGTTCTGAACTCTTTCAATATTCTTTGAAGTCATTAAGGTTCTTAAGAGAAATGTGTTTATTATTTTCCTATAGAACATTAGCTCTAGATCATAATATAATCCTAATTGCTCAAACCATTTATATTTCAATTTGCTCTTGATGCTCTTTTAAAACTTTAAGTTCCTATTCAGCCCTATTCTTTTCATCAGAAATTCTTCAAAGTCTTCTATTATATTAAAAATTCTTTTTCATCTCCTTTCAGATAATACCCATCATAGCATGATAAAGTACTCTACTATAACCCTGTGCTTTTTGGAATATCACATAACTAGATCTTCTCTCATATGTGTTAGAAGCTGCCAGGTTTCATGTGATGTTTAATGTGGTTGTTTAGCACTTAAATTTCTTTCTGGATTATATATTTATTTGTTTCCAGTTTTCAACAATCACTTCCATAAGTCTTAAATTTTCTCCCATCCCTACTTGCTCCCTCCCCTAGATGGCATGCAATCTTATATGGGCTTTACACATACATTCTTATTAAACACATCTTCTTCACATTAGTCATATTGCATAGAAAAATTAAAATGAATGGAAGAAAGCATGAAAAAAACATAAACAAAACATAACACAAGAGAAAATCACCTGCGTCATTCTGATTTCCAATTTCATAGTTCTTTCTCTGGATATGGATAGCATTTTACCTCAAGAGTTCTTTTGAAATGTTTTAGATCCTTGCATTGCTTTGAAGGGCTAAGTCTATCAGAAACAATCCTCACACACTGGTTGTTACTGTGCACAATGTTCTGGTGGTTCTGCACATTTCACTCAGCCTCAATTCATATAGGCCCTTTCAGGCCTCTCTGAAATCGTCCTGTTCATCATTTCTTAATGTATTCCATTACATTCCTATACCATATATACCATAACCTGTTCAGCCATTCCCCAATGGATGAGTAGCTCTTTGATTTCCAGTTCTTGGCCACCACAAAGAGATCTGCTATAAATATTTTTGTATATGTGGGACCCTTTCCCATTTTTATTATCTCTTTGGAATACTGTCCTTGAAGTTATATTGGTAGGTCAAAGGGTATGCCCATTTTTGTAGCCCTTTGGGCATAACTCCAAATTGCTCTCCAGAATGGTTGGATCAACTCACAGCTCCACCAGCAACGAATTAGTGTTCCAACTCTCCCACATCGTCTCTAACATCATCTTCCTTTTTTGTCATGTCAGTCAATCCGATGTGTGATCTGGTAACTCAGAGTTGTTTTGATATGCATCTCCCTAATCAATAGTGATTTAGAGCATTTTTTCTTATGATTACAGATAGCTTTAATTTCTTCCTCTGAAAACTGTATGTTCATATCCTTTGACTATTTATCAATTGGGGAAAGTTTTGTATTCTTGTACATGTGTCTCAGTTCTCTATATATTTTAGAAATTACACCTTTATCACAGACAGTATTTACAAACATTTTTTCCCAGATTTTGCTTCCCTCCTAATCTTGGTAGCATTGGGTTTGTCTGTGCAAAAACTTTTTAACTTAATTTAATCAAAATTGTCCATTTTGTGCTTCTAAATGTTCTCTATCTCTTGTTTCATCGTAAATTTCTCCATTCTCCATAAATCTGACAAATACCCTATTCCTTGCTCCCCTAATTTGTTTATAGTATCAGTCTTTATACCTAAATCATGTATCCATTTGGACTTTATTCTTGTGTATGGTGTCAGGCATTGGTCTACACCCAATTTCTGCCACACTGTTATCCAGTTTTCCCAGAAGTTTTTGTCAGACAGTGAGTTCTTATCCCAGAAGCTTGGGTCCTTGTTTTTATCAAACAGTAGAGTGCTATGTTCATTGAGGACTGTGTCTTGAGTAGCTAACTTATTCCACTAATCTACCCCTCTATTTCTTAGACAGTACCAAGTCATTTAAAGGACTGCTTCTTTATAATACAATCTGATATCTGGTAGGACTAGGCCACCTTCCCTACCTTTTCCTTTCGTTCATTCTCTTGATATTCTGGAACTTTTGTTCTTCCAGACGAATTTAGATATTATGTTTTCATGCTCTAGAAGCTAATTGTCTGGTACTTTGATTGGTATGGCACTGAATAAGTAAATTAATTTAGGTAGAATTCTAATTTTTATTATATTAGCTCAGCCTACCCACAAATAACTGATGTTTTTCCACTTACTTAGATGTGACTTTGTCCAAAAAGTGTTTTGCAATTGTGTTCACATAATACCTGGGTTTGTTTTGGCAGATAGACTCCCATATATTTTATAGAGTCTACTGTAGCTTTAAATGTGATTTTTCTTTCTATCTCTTGCTGTTGTGCTTTGGTAGTAGTATATATAGAAATGCAGATGATTTATTTATGTGGTTTTCTCTTGTAAACTGCAACTTTGCAAAGTCATTTATTATTTCAAGTAGTTTTTTACTTGATTATTTATATAACTGTATCATCATATCATCTGCAAAGAGTGATAACAGTTTCTTCTTTGCCTATCTCTTTCAATTTCTTGTTCTTTTTTTGTTAAAGCTAACATTTTTAGGACCATATTGCATAACAGTAAATATTTTTATTTTATATGAGAGCTCTAGATTTTGGTAATGACTTTCATTGGATTTGTGCTATGGGGGTTTCTTTCAGGAGGTAATTTGTGGATTGTTTCTATCTTAACCCTAAGATAAATAGAGCTAGAAAGTTTTCATATATAATTTCTTGAGACATAGTGTCCAGGTGTTTTTCTTCCCATTT
This sequence comes from Notamacropus eugenii, assembly GCF_028372415.1. Classification (NCBI taxonomy): domain Eukaryota; kingdom Metazoa; phylum Chordata; class Mammalia; order Diprotodontia; family Macropodidae; genus Notamacropus; species Notamacropus eugenii. The sequence continues at coordinate 132,975,199 of NC_092875.1, read as the reverse complement.
TTCATGATTTTTGTGAAGTCTAATGATTATTAATTTATGTATCCTTGATCTGTTTTTAGATGTTATTTTTATGTCAAACAGGTTATATTTTCTTCATCTTTTCAATGTTTTGATTTTGTATTAATATGCCTTTCATTCTTATGGGGCCCCTGGTATCTCTACTATATGGTTTCTGTACCACAATGGTTCTTTTAAATTCTTGGAGTACACACACCATTGTTAGAGATCACAGGACTAGTTTCCGATGTGTTAATTCTACAATTATCATGTTTGTTTTGCATTTTGTGATGTAGTGCTGCTGTTTTCAAGTATTTTAACCCAATTTCCTTAATCTTTTATCATTGTCTTCACTTAAATTATTGGAGTTGCATATGTGGTTGTTTTTTTTAAATCTGTTTTTTTCTTTCTAATCCAGTTTAGTCCTGTCTTTCATGTTGCTCATGTCCTTTATTCCTCATAGCATAATCTAGTACCATTACATTCATATATCACAATTTGTTTAGCCATTCCCAGTGTTTGGGTGAAGAGTTTGTTTCCAACTTCTTCATATTACCCCTCTACGGTCTATGAATAGTTTTTGTAAATGTGGGTAATTGTGTTGCTTGTACATAGAGAGTATATCAACACAGTAGTTGAATCTCTTAAAGACAATGAATCATTTTATAACTTTTATTACATAATTTCAGATTATGCTTTAGAATATTTGGATCATTCAAAACTCCACCAAACATACATTGTCATAACAAAAACATTTGGATCATTACTTTGTTTTTCTGTTTTGTCAGGTATGGATAATTGGCAATTTTAAACCTCTGTCCGGATGTTGGTTTCCCCTCACAGTATCTAGAAATTTTCCTATAGGGTTATAATACCTAATATTTCATAGAGTTAGATTTTATCTTGATTTAATTAATTATATGAATCTTTTTTAGTTGGAGATATCTAAAGGTGGAGAGTTAACAATCACTGGAGTCCTTAAAATGGAGCTGGTTTTCCTATGGTTGGGGAGTGATTCCTTTCACATGAACTAGAGAATGTGGAGTTTTCAATTGTCAAGTTTTCTGAGTCTTTGAAAAATGATGACACCAGAGAAAAGTCAATCTCATATCTGAAAAACACGGTAAAATTAAAGAGATTGGTTCTATTGATTTGGCTCTAATTTAAGCAAGGAAGGAAATGAGTATTTATTAAACACAAGATGTGCCAGGCACTGTAAGAAGTGCTTTACAAACATTATCTAATTTGGGAGGTAAGTGATATCATTATTCCAATGTTGCCATTGAGGAAAATAAGTCAAATAAAAATTAACTGACTTGCCAAAGGTCACACAACTAGTAAGTGTCTCTGGCTGATTTAACCTCAGGTGTTCCTGATTCTAGGCTTACTGTTCTATCCACTTCATCACCTAACTGCCCAATCTTCCCTCTATACAAGGCAAAACTATTCAAGAAAATTCACTCTTTGCTCTAAATTGCTTCTTACTTTTCTCTTCTTTTGAGTGTAAAAAATTTGCTTAATCAGTGAACAAACACATGAACCATATCTAAACATTGAATGGGCACACATATTATGATTATTCTTTTCCAGCACCATGAGTCAAATTCAGTGCTAACAAATGGATTAACTGATGTCTAATCCAACTCAATGGGCAATGCTTCAATTATATCAGTTTTCTTAATGTCTTTGCAAATTAACCTTTTGCCAAACCAGTAATTAGCTAGTGCACTGACCTATAAATGATCAAGTAGCAGCATAGCCACTATCTCAAACCAATTGATGGTTAAGACATTTTAAATAATTTCAAGAAAATGTTTGGATGTAAAACTCTTTATCATAAAGAAAACAAATTCAGATGAATGTCTCAGGAAAATATTTCATCAAATAGACTTATGAAGTATTACTATATTACCTCCACACATGTCTATTTATCTCATGTGCACATGACATTTCTGTATTAGCTCTAAATGTAATCTTCCTAAAACACTAGTCTGATATGTCAATTCTCCTATTCAGTAAACTTTGGTGACTATCTACAACCATCAGGATGTTTCTGATGTTTTTCTCTTTCATTGCCATTTAAAACCATTCATAACCTATCCCTACTGTCCTTCTGCATTTTTTTTATATCTTTTACCCAACCCCTCTTCTCTTTTTTCCTCTCTCTCTCTCTCTCTTTTACCCTTTCTATAGACGTAATATAACAGAAATTCACATATATTGTCTTATTTGTACGTAATTGTTTGTATATTGTCTCCCGTAGCCTATGAGCTCTTTGAAAGAATGAAAATAGAAATGTAACCAAATGTCTATTATTAGAATATGAGAAATGTATAATGTTTTCAGAGTGTAGAGGCACTTAAACTCTATGTTTCACTTATTTGGAAGCTATGTTTTTTGAATAAAAAGGTGTTTCATACTTTCATTTAATAGTTAAGTTAATACTGAAAATTTAACCTGAATTCACATAGTATAGAAAAACCAATTTGTTGCAATGGAAAAACCAGTTAGCTTTCCATATTAATATTCCTATTCATTGTCTAGAAATAGAAACTCTGATTAGAAAGAACTCTCTACAATGCTATTATTCATAAATGTGATGTCTAAGATTACATGACAACTAGAAAATTAATTCAAAGCATGTATCTCATATATAGTATGTCAGTAGTTATTTTCAAATATAAAAGATAATACATTGAATTTTTTAAAAAGTAATACAATGAAACAATAATGCCAAATAATCATAAATCATCTAGTTATATAACTTTTCCTTCCTTCCTTCCTTCCTTCCTTCCTTCCTTCCTTCCTTCCTTCCTTCCTTCCTTCCTTCCTCCCATCTTTTTGTATAACTTTGCAAAGCAAAAAGGAATAATTGATTAATCTTATGTTCCACTGAAATGCATGAAACGTTAAGAGGTGTACAAGAAGGTCGCTAGAATGTATGTGAACTTCTCCTCCCCCTGCCACTACTTCTTGTCCTATGAATTTATGAGTAGGCATAGACAAGAGTTGTACTGGATAAAGAGACTTGGTTGTATTGCAATCTGCATTAATGAATGGGAACAGTGACACCTTTGATATGTTGCAGTATCAAAGTGTGTTCATATTAATCAATTAATATGTGTGTGGGGGGGGGGGTATTGCAGTATGAATTCCAAAATTCTAGGAGCTATTAGTATGACAAATGGGCTTTGTAGTTCTAAGGAGTTCTTATACTTGAAATTTAAAGGATGATGTTGGGATGAAGTTAGGTTATTTTTAAATGTTTTATGGATTACTTAAATCATTAATATAATTGGATTGTTTGTATTTTTCTCCTAAAGACAAGAATAAAATAGCTTGTTCTGTTATCAGTACCAAAAGGTTTTATTTCCTGTATTGTGAATTGCAATTTATATGTTTTCTATTAAATTGTTCCCATAGTATCAAGGGTAGTTGACTTTAATAAGCTAATACATATTGCTAATGGTTCTCGATTTTTCTCAAAATGACTTTTCACATAAAATATAAAGGACTTCAGATAAGGTACATTAAAAACAATGTATGACCATTGCAAGAGAAGCTTGTTGCTGTATATTATGTCCTGTAAGAACAATGAGAGCAAAAATAAAAATTTTCTATATTATGCTTGGGAAGATAAAAATTCCCAAATTTAGAAGATAAAAAGGAATACATATGTCTTTTCATATATTCTTATCAACTCAATCAAAAGGACCTAGTTATTTTGTTGTTGTTTTTTTGACTTTTTTCTTATAAATAAAAATCAGAATATAATTATTAAACTTTGGAGTTGAGCTAGGAATTGGAATCCAAATCAACAAGCATTTTTTTACCTGCTTTTTATGTGGCAAACTCTTTTGGGCCAAGAGGATACAAAGTCAAAAAGGAAACAGTTCCTCTCCTCAAGGAAGGTTATAATTACACAATGGAGAATTATAAATGGATATAAAATATAAGTTTAAGTGAATGGATTGAGGAAGACACTCAAAATCACCTACCTTAAACCCATCTGAAGTAATTCACAAGATGCCTCTATCAGGTGAAAAACTACTAAGAGCTGTTCACTGTGTAAACCATATGCAACAAGTATTGATATCTGTGGTGTCAAACTCTAATAGAAAAGATCCTTACAAGAGATTTGACTTAGTAAGCCACAAATTAACATTACTTATTTTTATTTATTTTGCTAAACATTTTTCCAATTAAGTATTAATCTATGTTTCTCCATGTTAGGGAGTTTGACACCTCTGCTTTAGGCTAAATGTGAAATGTCTTTGGTCAGTGTAAAAGATCATAAAACCTGTTGGATGAAGAGGCTACCAAGTATTGAGTTCAGATTGATTGAGAGACTTGCTTATGTCTAATGGGGGATCAGCAATATAATTATAAAGAAAATCATGGCTTTTGGACTTTTCTTTATCATGCCACAAAAGGCTGAATTTTAACCTGGTCCTCTGCTGGCAATCCAGTTAGAAGGAAAGAGTGCTTTCTGTATATTTTTATATACTCCATTAATTATTTCCCTTTCTTTACTTCACAGGATGCTTTTTTTATATCACTGAGCAGATGGAAGGTCCTGAATAACCTCTAATTGATTGCTTGGTTACAGCAGTTCAAGAAACTGACTCATTCTAAATGTAATTATCAGCACAAATACCTCCAATTGCCAAAAATATGTGAGATCTCTTTGTTTCTCATTAATGGTACATTAGCCAAATTTCTTTAAGGGTTCAGCAATATCCTTCTACATGCACTATATATGTATGTAATTATATGCAATATAATATCTCTGTATGCAATATATTATATGTTTTATATATATAATTATATGTACACATGGATATATGTATACATATGTGTGTATGTGTATACATATTTGTACATACCTATAATATATGTATATGTGGACATTATATATATACATACAAACATACATATACATGTTTTGCTTCTCAATAAATATATACATATTTAGAAACTATTACTGTATAATTTTTCAATAACTATTCAAGCTTATATATAGAAATTCAATTTAGGTAAGGAGGAACAAAAGACAAAGCATATTTACAGAGGGAGCACAGCCTAGTGAATAGTAGGTCAGGCAAAATATCAGAAAGCAATAGGTTCAGATCCTTCCTCTGACACTTACTGGGTGAGTCACCATGTAGAAGTCAATTAACCTCTCTGAACTTCAGTATAGTAATTAACAAAAGGTTTGGGGCGAATCAAATGAGAAAATATATTTAAAGTGTTATATTAATGTTAGCTACTTTTTTAGCAGAGGATAATATTACCTTATGAAAGGTTCAAACTGCTGTGAGCAATGTTCCATGTCAATAAAACCCTTCACAAGAAAGGGCAGGGAGTCCAGTAGAATGAGAATTATAGAAGAAAGAGAGAAAGCAGAAACCCTAGAGAACTATTCTGAATTGAGAGCAAGAACTATTCAAAATGCACCACTGATCATTTGCCAAGAACAGTACATTTTTCAATCCCGGAAGAAGAGATTAATTGGTACATAACCAGGCCACCTAACATAGATGTAGTCTTATATGAAACTGTCAGTGAGGCAGCTCAGTGGATAGAGTGTTAGACCTGGAATCAGGAAATCTTGAGTTCAAATCCAGACTCAGACTTTTACTAGTTGTGTGACCTTGAGCAAGTCACTTAACCTCTATTTCCCTTAATCCACTGGAGAAGGAAATGACAAACCATAGTATCCTTGCCAAGAAAATCCAATGGACAAGTATGGTCCAGTGGGCCATGAAGAGTCAGACACAACTGAACAACAGCTATTTTGGGGGGGGGGGGGGTGCTGGGGATTAGAGTCAGCTAGGTGACCAATGGATGTAATGTTTGGCCTGGAGTCAGGAAGCCTCATCTTCCTGAGTCCAAATCTGGCCTCAGACTATCTGTGTGACCCTGGGCAAGTCACTTAACCCTGTTAGCTTCAATTTCCTCATCTGTAAAATGAAATGGAGAAGAAAATGAAAAACCACTCCAATATCTTTGCCAAGAGAACCCAAAACGAGGTCATAAAGACTTAGACAGTACTGAAACTCTTGAATAAAACCAAGTTGGAAAACTGGAGAGATATTCTTTGGGTGAAAGTCTGTGTTTATATTACACTGACTTCTTTAAATCTACCTGACAGAGGCACAATAAGATTGTTATCATTCAAATGTTTCTCTGGAGAACAGAAAAGCTTAAAGCCTACTTGCAATAATCTGGGTTCCAGGTAATAAGGGCTTGAATTAAAGTGATAACTGTGAACTCATGATAAGGGCTCATCAAATGCCAGAAATATTTTGACTGAAGAAAAGATTTGCACCTGACTTAATATGTGGGGTCAAAGAGAACTGGGAATAATGTTAAGCATTTGGTCCCAAGACACTCGAGTTTGTGGTGTCTGTGGAAAAAACAAGAAAGTTAAAGAAAGGGGTTGGTTTAGAGGAAACATAATTATTTCAGTTTTGGACATTTTGAGTTTAAAATGTCTTTGGGAAAAATTTTTAAAAAATAAAATATCTTTGGAACATCGAGTTTGAATTGTTCAATGAGCAACTAATGAAACAGGAATGAAGTTCTCGGAGAAATTTGAACTGGATGTATATATTGGGGCACTGTCTGCATTGAGATAATAGTAAATCCCATTGGAAATGATGTGGTTAGCACAAAAGTGACCATAGGAAGAAATAATGGGACCCAGTTCTGAACCCTTTTGAATACCTACAATTATGAGGTGTGATATCTCTCAGCCAGGAAAGGAAGTAATAATAAGTCACAAAGATAGCAGACAAAATAAGAAACAGTAGTGTTAGAAAACCCCAGAGAGGGGCACAAAAAAGAATCACAAAAGAGGGAAATATGATCATCAGGGTCAAATGCAGCATAAAGTTTGGGAAGGATTAAGACTAAGAAAAGGGTATCTGATTTTCAATTTTGAGATCAATGGTAATTTTGAAAAGAGAAGTTTCAGTGGAGTGATCAAGCTATTGATAGATTGCAAAGAACTGAGGAATCATGGAGAGAAAATGGAAGAATTGTAATTAAGTCCTCAAATAATCACATTTGCCTTTGCAAGGAGAAAGACCACTTCTTTGTCAGAGATAAGGAAATAAGGGGAAAATATGAGAGCTGGTGTCATATTGATCATAATATTTACAATAATGTAATAATATTTACAGTCAGTAAAGTGATAAACTAATGAGAAATGCTAATAAAATATGAAATAATAATCTAATAATATTATCAAAAAGTGAAGTAAGAACCATGGTCTTCCATTGAAAAGAGAGGAGTTGTAAGGTGCTTTTGGAGGGAATAGAATAGTTGGAGTGGGGAGTAAGATAAGGATTCAGTTCTAGAGTAATAACTGCCTTTGTGCATTGCTGGCTCAATTGAGGTTGGTTAACATGAATTTGCAAGGTCCCTAGATGGCATGGTTGTAGAATTTCCTCCTGTTTCTTTCTGCAGTTTATAAGTATTAGCAGAGGAAAAGAAAGATGGCACTAATTGAGGTCTGGGATTTGGTGAAAGAAGAGTGACAAAAGGACAGGAGGACAAAGAATTCCAAAAAAGAAGGGGGTATATAGTTGAAATGTCGCAGTATTAGACAATTCCTAACTAGAAAATGAAATCAAATGAAACAAGTAAAGAATAATAGAGAATTAGGAGAAGAGTAATAGGTAAGGCTTGTAATGCTATGTCCCTTCTTAGGAAAAGAGATGAACGGAGGTCAGAATGAGTTTCTGTAGAAGAGTAGTTATAGGTGTAGGTAACAAGTGGGATGGAAAAATAAAAGATAGAATAGAAAAGCCAGACTCCTCAAGAAAGAGGACTAGTTTCTGATTACAGACAAGGAAAGAAGATAATTTTGTAGGGAGTTAAAGGGAGGAGAATTTAAAAGAGAAAAAGTACTGAACCAACAGACAATCTTACAATTAATTGCTATTAGATCCCAGCTATTAGTGTCCTCTCTTAAAATGAACTTCTATTTAATTTAGATATACTTATTTGTACAGGTTTTATTCTCCTACAGAATACATCTTACTCAAAGACAGGCACTGTTGCATTTATTTTTGTGTGTCCTTCGTTTATACTGCAATGCCAAGGGCACAGTTTAGAGACTCTTTATAAAAGCTTGTTGAGTAATTAGCTAGTCACCTAAACTTCCTGGTCCTTTTATACCTATAACAGAGAAGTGGTTGGGCCATTTTTTTATGTATCTCTGAAGCATTGTTTTTTTCTCTATTATTTTCACAAATGTCAAGAAAAATGGCAAACAAGGTAATTTGAAGAAACCTGAACAGACTACCAAAAGAAGCTGTAAGTTCTTTTCCCCAGAATCTCTTAGGACAGAGTAGGTCCAGTCAAGGGAAACAGACGATGCTCCAAAGATCTCTTTTTGCTGTAGAATTTAGTCAAATACAGTAACAGTCATAGGGAGGAGACATCACAGAGATAGGAAAAGGTGATTGCACATAGGATAATAAAATTACATTTTATTTTGGAAACCAAATTTACAAGTGACATTTTAAAATAAACTTCATCTGTAAAAAGCAAAGAACAAAGCTTTAACAATTGAAAAAGCTTATAAAGAGCAATGAATGGTAGGGTTTTGTTTTTTTTTTTACTTCCTATAAGGCAAAAGCGTTTTTTAATGTATAACTTCTCTTTGACCTTCAAACCTGTATTTAAATCTTTTTTCCCCAAAGTTCTAAAGCCTTTTTAGAATACAAATTTTTCACTTAAGAGCATTTTTCTTTCAATTCATAATCATGACCTGTGAATTATACTTGTCAGGGGCTAAAATGACATTAATTAGCTAGAATCCCAGCTGCAGATTGTGTCAGAAACATAATTTTTCTTCTTTGTTTCCCCTTCATAACCGACTGTGTACTTTACACTTCAGTTGTTTATGTTCATTTTATCATCCCAGCTTCCTAAGCCATTATATAACTCCACAGTTTATTGTCCATGCACTCATTCTAGAGTCTACTAATAAAAAAAAAAAATAAAAAGCAAAGGGCAAAGTACACTTGCGTGCACCTGGGCCTATCTTTCTGTAGCTCAGAGGGGGTGTGTTGGTTGTTTTCTGCAGAATCTGAGAAAGTCAGTGCTCATTCTCAAACCTTTGTTCCATAGCCATGCATCAGTGGCTGCCTCTTTATATCCTGGAATAAAAGCTGATACTCCCTTCTGTTATTATAAGATTGTGGTAAGGAGTAAGGGAGGCATGATAGCTATAGTTATCACCTTTAATTTAGAATTTCTGATCTAGCTTTCACATTTACTGTGGTTTTGGCAGGAATATCTTCTTTCAGGCACAAATCTCCTACCTATTGACTTTAAAAATAAGTTCAAACTCTGAGATAGGGGTTATGGCTGGGAGACAGCACATATTGAAGCGGTTATGCCTGCATAGTCAAACCATGTGGGAAGGCCTGATAAACAATTTAGCTGGTTGAGTAAGATTCATAAAATTGTTAAGTGAGGAAGGTTTTTGAATTGAACTCAGTCTACAGTCAAATGTTTATTTTATTTTAGTTTCTAAGGACATCTAAATATTTGGGATCTAAGTGTCAACGTAGAAGGATAAGAGGAATGTCAATGACATTTATTACTTTGACCTTTCTGTTATCTCTCAGATCTTTCATCTTTACTCCTTTCAGATTGTTCTAGGTTACATATTCATTACCCCTTCTCTAGACTATTGTATTTGCTTCTTAATTAATTTCCACACTGCCAATCTCTCCCATTTCTTGTCCATCCACCACACAGCTTTTAAATTGATATCCCTAATGTACATGGCCTTACTGATTTACTCAAAAAGCTTTAGTGACTACCTACAGCTTCTAAGATAAAATGTAAACCTCTTTATCTGGCACGTAGAACATTTCATAATCCAGCTCTTGACTGCCTTTCCAGCTGCAGCTCTCATTTATCCTCTTCATGATCTTTACTTTCTGGATAAATTAGTTTGCGTGCTTTTAACCATTTGATCTCCTGTTTCCATGATTTTGTACTGGCTATCACTCATTCTGATAACTTTTTCCTCTTGCTTTTGCCTGGAAGAATTCATTGCTTCCTTCAAATTACTACTCAGGGGTCATCTTCTATAGAAGGCTGTTCCTGATTCCCCCAGTTGATGGTATTCTCCCGCTTCTAAAATTATTTTGTATTTTCTTTGTGTATATTTTGTAGACTATGTCTATAAATGTTAATGAGATTACAATTTTAAAAAAGCAACATTTTGCAGTCTCTTTTTTGCATAATATGTTTTCTTTTTGGATTATCCTTGTCTTTCTATCCTCATATTTTCTGTAGCTAGCACACTTTCTGGCAGAGAATAGTAACTTACTAAATATCTGCTGAATTTAATCACCTTGAATCAAAATTCTCTCCTATCACTAATTAAATGGAAATATAATTTAAAATGTTATTTTAAAAAACCATGTAAGGTCGAATTCAGAGATTTCACTTTTGTCTGGCCATTCTCCTTGATCCTTAAGTGCAAAAGGATGCTGATGGACTAAGAATCTTGAAGGTCCGTTCAGCCCTAAATATAGATTCTATGGTCTCTGGTTTATTTATCATGATCACCACAAGGCCATTTAAATAAAACTAAAAATAAATGGACTATCATGCAGCAAGGGTAGTTTCAATAATAATAAAGCTTATATTTACATGGCACTTTAAGGTTTAACGCTTGTATTTTTCATGTTACAGAAAGTATGTTCCATGGGATAGAGAAATGGGGGCTGTGGGTTCACGTTCTCTTTCTGATATATACTGGCTATAGGAAGCTTGTTTCGTCATTTAAGATTGTATTCATTAAGACTTCCTGAGAAGATGCCAGTTTACTTGCCTAATTAGAATAAGTTTCTTTGCCTAAGAGTTACATATAAAATCACAGATTTAGTCCCTTTCCAACTATTCCTTACAGTTTATCTCCTTTGATTTTTTGTAACTCTCCACAGAAGACAATAAAATATTATTTCATTTTACTCTGAAGCTGTGATTTAATGTGTTCATTGAACTCTACCAATGAATATGAACAATTCCTACCTTACATTCTTAGAGAGTGCTTGAGGGTACTAAGAGGTTAAGAGATTTACTTAGGGTCAAAATGTCAGAAGGAGGAGTAGGTCCTTCTAATTAAAACTCTGGCCCTCTAGTCATTTTATCACCTGATGTCTACAAGGCAAACATTAACATCCCAGAGGTAGAACCAAGATAGCCAGGGTTACCAGAGCTCTTCCCATTTTCCCTCAGAAACAACACTAAATCAAGTCTCTAAATGCATTCTGCAATGAAAGAACCTAGAAAATGTTGGAATGAAACAATTTTACAGCTTCAGATAACTTAGAAGGACTTCAGGAAAGGTCTGTCTCACTTGGGTGAAAGGGGAGTTTGGCGCTGTAGCAGCGTCCAGGCAAGCCAGTGGGAGACTTTTAGCCACAGGATAGAGGAATACAGGCCCATTGGTCCTGGATCACTGGTGTAAGATGTTGGTCTATGTCTATTTTCTGCCATAATATTTTCCAGATTTCCCAGCAGTTTTTTTTTTTTTTTATCAGTTAGTGAGTTCTTATCCCAGAAGCTGGAGTCTTTGGATTTATCAAACTGTGCATTAGCACTTTCCTTCTTTATCTCATTTAATTAGATAAATTTTTGTTTTTCCTTTGTCTGAGATCAGGATTGCTACTCTGGTTTGTTTGGTTTTTTAGCTTCAGATGAAGCATAATATGTTCTGCTTCAGCCTTTTGTCTTTCCTCCATGTGTATCTCACTGCTTCAAATATGTTTCTTGTAAACAACATATTATAGGATTATGGTTTTGGATACACTCTGCTATACACTTCTGTTTTATAGGAGAGTTCATCCCATTCACATTCACTGTTGTGATTACTAAGTGTCTTTCTCTCCATCCTATTTCCCCCTCCCTGTTCATACTTTTTCTCTCTCCTATCTCCCTTTCCCTCCTCACTAGTGTTTTCTTTTTCTTCTGATCACAACCTCCCTCTATCTGCCTTCTCTTCTATCAGCCCTACTCCATTTTCTTTCCCTTTTCTCCTCCTACTTCCTATAAGGTAAGATAGATTTCTATACCCAACTGAGTATTATATTATTCTCAATTTGAGCCAAAGACAATGAGAGTAAGGTTCAAACAATGTTCTTATCCCTACCTTTTCCCCCACTACTCTAATAAGTCTTTGTTCCTCCTCTTGTGATATAATTTACCCTTTCTTTCTTTCTTTTTTCTATTTTCTCTCTTCTATTTCTCTTCTCCCTGTACAATCTTTCCCTCCCCCAATTATTTTTTTCATCACATCAGTCAACTTCTACTCATACCCTTTATATATGTATGCCCCTTCTAAATGTCATGATAATGACACATTTCTCAAAAGTTACATGTGTCATTTTCCTGTGTAAAGATGTAAACAATTTGCCCCTATTGAGCAGCAGGCTTTTTCCTTTGTTTTTACCTTTTTATGCTTCTCTTGAATCTTATATTTAAAGATGAATTTTCTTTCAGCTATTTTTTTTTAATCAGGAAAGTGTGGAAGTATCCTATTTCACTGAATGTCAATCTCTTCCTCTGAACGATTATGTTCAATTTTGTTGGGTACGTCTTTTTTGGTTGTAATCCAAAATCCTTTCCCTTCTGGAATACCATATTCCAAGATCTCAGAAACTTTAATGAAAAAGCTGTGTAATCTTAAGTGTAGTACCATGATATTTAAATTGTTTCATTCTGGCTCCTTGCAGTATGTTCTCTTTCACCTGATAATTCTGGAATTTGGCTGCAATATTCCTAGGAGTTTTCATTTTGGAATCTCTTTCAGGAGGTGAAAGGTGGATTCTTTGAATGACTATTTTAACCTCTTGTTCTATGACCTCAAGGTAGTTTTCCTTAATAATTTCTTGAAAGATACTATCCAGTCGCTCTCTCTCTCTCTCTCTCTCTCTCTCTCTCTCTCTCTCTCTCTCTCTCTCTCTCTTCATTTTTTGATTTTATTCGACCAATTCTTGATGTCTCATAATATTGTTTCTTCTACTTGCCCAATTTAAATTTTCAATGAATTCTTTTCTTTAGTCTAGTTCATGTACCTCCTTTTCCACTTGGCCAATTGTATTTTTTAAGGAAATGTTTTCTGCAGTCAATTTTTGTCCTTCCTTTTCCAAGCTGATGACTCTCTTGCATACCTCTCATTTCCCCGCCATTTTCCTTCTATCTCTCTTAGTTGAGTTTTTAAAAGTTATTTTATTTATTTTCAGCATTCTACAATCACGTTCATATAACTTAGATTTTTTTCCCTACCTTACCCTCCTTCTCCCCCCTCCCCCATCCCTATGATGGCATACAATTTTACGTAGGTTCTACACACATATATTCCTATTAAACACATTTTCACCTCAGTCATGTTGCATAGAAGAATTAAAATGAATGGGAGAAATCATAAAACAAACCAAAATGTAGTACAAAAGAAAATGATCTCCTACATTCTCTGATGGAATTTCCTAGTTCTTTCTCTGGGTGTGGAAGACATTTTGCCTCAAGAGACCATTGGAAAGTTTTTAAGTCCTTGCATTGCAGTGAAGCTCCAAGTCTACCAGAAAAAGTCCTCTCACACTGTGGTTGTTGCTGTGTACAGAGTTCTTCTGGTTCTGCTTCTTTTGTTCAGCATCAGATCATATAAGTCTTTCTAAACCTCTCTGAAGTCTTCCTATTCATCATTTATTATAGCAAAATAGTATTCCATTACATTCATATGCCACAATTTATTAAGCCACTCCCCAGCTGATAGACATCCTCTTGATTTCTAGTTTTTGGCCACCACAAAGAGTGCTGCTATGAATATCTTTGTACATATGGGACCCTTTCCCGTTTTTATGATCTCTTGGGGATACATTCCTAGAGGTGGTATTGCTGGGTCAAAGGGTAAGCACATTTTTGAAGCCCTTTGGATATAGTTCCAAATAGCTCTCCAGAATAGGTGGATCAGTTTACAGCTCCACCAACAGTGAATCAGTGTTCCAACTCCCCCACATTCTCTCCAACATCTATCATCTTCCTGTTTTGTCATGTTAGCCAATCTGATAGGTGTGATGTAATATCTCAGAGTTGTTTTGATTTGCATCTCTCTAATCAATAGTGATTTAGAGCATTTTTTCATGTGACTATAGATATCCTTAATTTCTTCCTCTGAAAACTGCCTGTTCATATCCTTTGACCATTTATCAATTTGAGAATTACTTGTATTCTTTTTTTTAATTTTTTTAAATTTATTTATTTAACTTTTAACATTCATTTTCACAAAATTTTGGGTTCCAAATTTTCTCCCCATTTGTCCCCTCCCCCCACCCCAAAACACTGAGCATTCTGATTACCCCTATCACCAATCTGCCCTCTCTTCTATCGTCCCTCCCTTCTGTTGTCCCCATCTTCTCTTTTGTCCTGTAGGGCCAGATATCTTTCTATACCCCATTACCTGTATTTCTTATTTCTTAGTAGCAAGAACAGTACTTGACAGTTGTTCCTAAAACTTTGATTTCCAACTTCTCTTCATCCCACCCTCCCCACCTGTTCCATTTGGGAAGGCAAGCAATTCAATATAGATCATATCTGTGTAGTTTTGCATATGACTTCCATATTAGTCGTGTTGTGTAAGACTAACTATATTTCCCTCCATCCTATCCTGCGCCCCATTGATTCTATTCTCTTCTTTGATCCTGTCCCTCCCCAAGAGTGTTGACTTCAAATTGCTCCCTCCTCCCACTGCCCTCCCTTCCCTCATCCCCCCCAGCCCTGCTTATCCCCTTCTCCCCCACTTTCTTGTATTGTAAGATAGGTTTTCATGGCAAAATGAGTATGCATTTTATTCCTTCCTTTAGTGGAATGTGATGAGAGTAAACTTCATGTTTTTTCTCTCACCTCCTCTCTTTTCCCCTCCACTGAAAAGTCTTTTGCTTGCCTCTTTTATGAGAGATAATTTGCCCCATTCCATTTCTCCCTTTGTCCTCCCAATATATTTCTCTCACCCCTTAATTTCATTTTTTTAAGATATGATCCAATCCTATTCATTTCACTCTATGCTCTCTGTCTGTGTGTGTGTGTGTGTGTGTGTGCGTGTAATCCCACCAATTATCCAGATACTGAAAAGTTTCAAGAGTTACAAATATTGTCTTTACATGTAGGAATGTAAACAGTTCAACTTTAGTAAGTCCCTTATGTCTCCTCTTTGCTATTTACCTTTTCATGCTTCTCTTCATTCTTGTGTCTGAAAGTCATATTTTCTTTTCAGCTCTGGTCTTTTCATCAAAAATGCTTGAAAGTCCTCGATTTCATTGAAAGACCAATTTTTACCCTGAAGTACTATACTCAGTTTTGCTGGGTAAGTGATTCTTGGTTTTAGTCCTAGTTCCTTTGACTTCTGGAATATCCTATTACATGCCCTTCGATCCCTTAATGTAGAAGCTGCTAGATCTTGTGTTATCCTGATTGTATTTCCACAATACTTGAATTGTTTCTTTCTAGCTGCTTGCAATATTTTCTCCTTGACCAGGGAACTCTGGAATTTGGCCACAAGGTTCCTAGGGGTTTCTCTTTTTGGATCTCTTTCAGGAGGGGATCTATGGATTCTTTCAATACTTATTTTGCCCTCTGATTGTAGAATATCAGGACAGTTTTCCTTGATAATTTCATGAAAGATGATGTCTAAGCTCTTTTATTTATCATGGCTTTCAGGTAGTTCCATAATTTTTAAATTGTCTCTCCTGGATCTATTTTCCAGGTCAGTTGTTTTTCCAATGAGATATTTCACATTATCTTCCATTTTTTCATTCTTTTGGTTTTGCTTTGTGATTTCTTGGTTTCTCATAAAGTCATTAGCCTCCATCTGTTCCATTCTAATTTTTAAAGAACTATTTTCTTCAGTGAGCTTTTGAACCTCCTTTTCCATTTGGCTAATTCTGCTTTTGAAAGCATTCTTCTCCTCATTGGCTTTGTGAACCTCTTTTACCAATTGAGTTAGCCTATTTTTCAAGGTGTTATTTTCTTCAGCATTTTTTGGGGTCTCCTTTAGCAAGGTGTTGACCTGCTTTTCATGTTTTTCTTGCATCTCTCTCATTTCTCTTCCTAGTTTTTCCTCCACCTCTCTAACTTGATTTTCAAAATCCTTTTTGAGCTCTTCCATGGCCTGAGCCCATTGAATATTTATTTTGGATGTTTGGGATACAGAAGCCTTGATTTCTATGTCTTTCCCAGATGTTAAGCATTGTTCTTCCTCATCAGAAAGGATGAGGGGAGACACCTGTTCACCAAGAAAGTAACCTTCTATGGTCTTTTTTTTTTCCCTTTTCTAGGCATTTTCCCAGCCAGTTACTCGACTTCTGAGTGTCCTCTCCACACCCACCTTGCCTCCAGATCCACCCAGCTAGTGCTTGGGGTCTGAGATTCAAATGCTGCTTCCCAGCCTCAGGGCTTTTGGCAGGGGTGGGGCTGCTATTCAGTGTGAGATTAAGTTCAGGTGCTAGGGTGGGTGCAGGGCCACCACACGGGGTTCAGTTCCCTCAGGGGGTTTATGAGGAGACCTTCAGCAATGGATCCGAGCTCCTGCCTGCTTTGGGAGCCCCTTGTCTGCTGCTGCCTCCGCTGCTGCCTCTTGAGGGGGCTTGACTTATGGGAACACCCCGCTTCCCCCTCTGGGCAAGCTGAAAAGACCCTCTCACTGACCTTTGGTGCCTATGGGTGGAGGGACCTGTGCAGCCCCTGGAGATCCTTTCCCTGAAGCCTGCTCAGATCTGCTCCTCTTGGAGGAGACAGGGCTGGGCTCTGCTCTGGGTCTGGGGCACGATGGACCTTTCATGTTGGTTTTTCAGGGCTCTCTAGAACAGAAATCTCCTCCACTCCATTGTTCTGTGGCTTCTGCTTCTCCAGAATTTGTGGGGAGTTCTTCTAGACAGGTATTTTATGAGCTGCGGGTTCGGAGCTAGCATATGGGTATCTTTCTACTCCGCCATCTTGGCTCCCAAAGGACTTGTATTCTTGTACATTTGACTCAGTTCTCTATATTTTTTGGAAATGAATCCTTTGTCACAAACACTAGTTGCAAAAATTCTTTCCCCATTTTCTGCTTCCTTCCTAATCCTGGTTGCATTGAGTTTGTTTGTGCAAAATCTTTCCAGTTTAGTGTAATCAAATTGTCCATTTTGTACTTCATAATGCTTTCTGTCTCTTGTTTAGTCAAAAATTCTTCCCTTCTCCATAAATCTGATAAATGCACTATTCCTTGATCCATTAGTTTGTTTACAGAGATAAGGAAGGAAAATATATCTTGTTACAAAGTACCATAGATAATGAAGTAAAATCAATATTAAACATACATGCACAGAGTTACCAATACCCAAACAGTTAGAGGAGAAGTTGAGTGAGTTATAGCTTTAGCAAAACCATACCAGTGGTGGATCTCAACTTCCCTCTCTCAGAATTGCATAAATTTAGCCATAAAATAGATAGGAAAAAGTTAAGGAGGTGAATCAAATTTTAGAAAAAAAATGGGTGTGATAGAAGAGTGGAGAAAATAAATGGGACTAGAAAGGAATAGACCTTTTCCTCAGTGATACATGTCAACTACACAAAACCTGATCCTGTATTAGCATATAAAAATATTGAAATATAATTTGAAAAGGTAGAGATATTAATTACATCTTTTTCAGATCACGATGCAATGAAAATTATATGTAATATTGTGCTGTGGATGAACAATTAGTTGAAAAGTAAGTAATATAGTCCTAAAGAAGCGGTGGGTCAAACAACAAATCATACAATCAATAACTTCAGCAAAGAAAATTATAATAATGAAACAACATATCAAAATTTATGGGATAATCAAAGCCATTCTCAGGGGAAATTTTGTGTCTCTAAATGTTTGCATGGATAAAACAAAGAAAGAGAAGATCAGTGAATTCAACTTAGAAAGCTAGAAAAAGAACACATTTAAAACTCCCAGTTAAATACCTGTAGTGACACTGCCATGTTCTCAGCTTCTATGGTGGCTGTGAATATCCCAGCACAATTCTGAATCACCAACTACAACAGGCTCACCACATTGAAGACAAAACCAAAACATTTATTCAGACACCAGAATGTTAAATCCAACATAGTAACAAAAAAATCTACACACAATAACAATGCAGAGAATAGCACCATCCCTAATCAAGCCTTTCCCTGCAAAGTTTTTCACAAACCAGCTCCATTACACAAACCACAAGCAAGCCCCCTTAAACAAAATCGCAAATAAGCTCTTTCACTCACTCTAGCGAGCATCCCTCCTAGCTCTAACTACAACCTGACCAATTTCCTCTCAGCTCTTTTCTTGGTACAACTTTTCCCTCCACTGGCTACATGTGACTCAAACTTCCTTGTGACCCTGGCGGGTAACATAGGTCTATTAGTGAATGGGAAAGATCTTCCCATTTAAATTACTATTACATGTGGCCCCAAGAACTTTTGTATTCATTTCATAAGTCTGTGGGCTAACTGGTATCAACAGAATTTTACAGGGATAACAGAAAATAAGCATATATAACAATATGCAATGGATGTCAACAGAATTTTACAACAATTTAACAGAGATCTCACAAAATGGACATGTAAATCAGTATCTTAAGACTGGACTTGAGCACAAGTACTCCATCATTTCCCCGTTGAATGAATGGGGCCCAAAATCTTGGGGTAAGGGGAAAAGTTCTCTTCTTCCATAGCTACTTCCTGCTGAAAGTAAATGTAGACAGCCCCTGCTCCAAGAGGTCCCACTGGAGGGGTAAGTTCCTCAGCTATAATCCAGAGCTTGGTCAAAGCCAGGTCCAGGAGTAACACATCACAGTTGTGCACAGAGGGTGACATCTGGATTAAGTGATCAGGCATCTGCAGGTGGAGGGTAGCAAGCCTGTAGAAAAGAAATCTGACAAACAAAGTGAACAGAAAAAAAAAGTCAAAAAGAAACAAGGAGACAATAATCAGAAGCAGGGTAAATACAGAGTCAGCCATGCTTCTAGAATCCATGGACCCAGCATAATAGCCTCATTTACTGTTTACTGTTTTCTAATTTGCAGTTTTGGGGTATTCATTCAGGCTAGAGGTATCCTTTCTGTAATCTGAGCTGGGGCCTGGCCAATCTCCCATTCTCCTGGCAGATGTGAAGAACTTGGATACAATGTTTCAGTAGGATCTCTTGGGGCAATTCTCATCTCCCTGCTCAGTCTAATATGAAGACACATTTTATATAGTTCATTAGTTGGAATGCCACCTATTCTTCCAAAACCTACATCTGCTCTCAATAGAGCAGTAAACAATTCTTTTTGTTTCAATCTGTTCTGACTGATTCTGCTGGTTCTTCTCTCTTGAAGATATTCATCTTTTTCATTGATTCTCACTATCCAAGATACCAAAAATTCTCCCATCCTTTGAGTGAACTGACTCAAAATGTGACCTCCTGCTGAGTAAAATTCTCAATTGCCTCCCCAAACCTTGTGTGGTTCACTTGATTCTCCTGTTGTGCTTCTGCCTGAGAAGGTGCAAACACATCCTTTCTCCTGTTACTTTTTTCTACTTTTTTGTAAGCAAAATCAACAACAACTTTATCTTCTACTACCTGAGGCCTTCATGCTTGCTCTTCTAAAGGAGAGTTTAAACCTTGCAGCATCAAAAGCTTCTCATGCAAACCATCCAACTCACTTTCCATCTGAGCTTTTTCTCCCAGTAGCTTATCTCTGCCTTTATACATAAGGAGATAGCTTGTTAGCAAGACCCAGCCTCTCCTACACAACACCCCTGTCATTTATTCCCTAGTTCTATTCCCTGCAAACATCTTTCTAAGTCTCTGAGTTGTCCTTTCTGGAGCCTTGGTTCCCAGTTCTCACAGAGCCCTGTGGCTTTAGCTCATTCGCTTGGTAGGGAGGAATAAGGTAAATCCACCCTTCCTGGGACATCCATTTCTTCCTCCAAAATCTTCTTGCCTCCAAATAGAAGTCTGACATTTCACAATTCCACCCTCATTACCATTTGTAGCACCAATGCAATTTCATACTGCCTATGGCTACATAATAACAACGCAGAGAACAGTATCATCTTCAAGCCTTTTCCCTGCTAAGGTTCCCACAAACCAGCTCCATTAAACAAATCATAAGCAGAACCCCTTAAACAAAATATCACAAATCAACTCTTTCATTCATGCTAGCCAGCTGCCTGCTTGCCTACATCCTTCCTAGCTCTGACTATACTCTGCCCAATTTCCTCTCAACTCTGAGTGGATAGAGCACCAGTGTAGGAGTGAGGAGGACCTGAGTTCAAATCTCACCTCAGACACTTGACATTCACTAGCTGTGTGACCTTGAGCAAGTCACTTAACCCCAACTGCCTCATCCTAGGTCATCTCCACTCATCCTGATGAATATCTGGTCACTGGATTCAGATGGCTCTGGAGGAGAAGTGACACTGGCGACCTTCACAGCCCTCACTCACTCAAAACAAAGTCAAGTGCTAGTCATATCATCATTTCTCTGATGGCATAGGTCTTCTTTGGCACAAAGGACAAACACACACAGGTGCACCTCCTTCTGTTCCACCCTTCCTGCTCCACCCCTTCATCAAACTCCTCCCTCCACAGGCCCCATGTGACTCAGAGTTCCTTGTGACCCGATCTTCCCATTTAAATTACCATTGTAATACCAAATTTGAAATTCTGAAAATTAAAGGATTTAATAATAAAACTGAAAGTTGGAAAAGTATTGAACTAATAAATAAACCTAAGAAATAGTTTTATGAAGAAAAAATAATAAAATAAATAAATCTTTTCTTATCTTGATTAAAAAAAGTAGGAAAATCAAATTGCCAGCATCAAAAATGAAAAAGGTGAATTCACCACCAAAGAAGAGGAAATCAAAACAATAATTCATAGCTATTTTGTCCAACTGTATTTCAATAAATCTGAAAATCTAAGTGAAATTAGTTTAACAAATAAATTGCCCAGATTAACAAAAGAGGAAATAAAACACTTGCCCCCATTTTAGAAAAAAAAAAAGAACCTGATCAAAACTTCAATGAACTCCCTAAGAAAAGAAATCTCCAAGGCCAGATTGATTTAAAAGTGAATTCTATCAAACATTTCCAGAACAATTAATTCCAGTATTATGTAAAAAATTTTTTGGAAAAAAAAATAAGCAAAGAAAGAATTCTACCAAACCTTTTTTGGGATATAAATATGGTGCTGATCCCTGAACCTGAAAGAGCCAAAGCAGAGAAAGAATGTTTTAGACTGACTTCTCTAATGAATACTGATGCTAAAATTTTAAATAAAATATTAGTAATCAGATCAGTTGATCACCAGGATAATACATTATGACCACTTCCAATTTACACCCGTAATGCAGGACTGGATCAGTATTAGGAAAAAGTTTCACCTTGATTGACCACATCAATAACAAAGTTGACAGAAATCATATTATTATCTCAATAAATGCAGAAAAAAAAGCTTTTGACAAAATGCATCACCCATTCCTATTAAAAAGACTACAGATCATAGAAATCAATGGAGTTTTCTTTAAAATGATAAGTAGTATCTATCCAAAACCTTCAGCAATCATTGTAGTTAATGGGAACAAGCTAGAAGCATTTCCAGTAAAATTAGGGGTGAAACAAAAATGAACGTTGTCACCACTATTATTCAATATTCTACTAGAAATACTAACTTTAGTAATAAGAGAAGAAAAAGAAATTGAAGGAATTAGAACAGGCAATGAGGAAATAATGCTATTAATTTGATGGCATACTTAAAAAATCCTGGAGAATCAACTAAAAAACTTTTTAAAGTAGTTAGCAGTTTTGGTAAAGTTTCAGGATATAAAATAAGCCCACATATATCATTGATGTTTCTACATAATAATAACATAGCCCAGCAGCAAGACATAGAAAGAGAAATTCCATTTATATTAATTTTAGTCAATATAAAATATTTGGGAGTTTACCTGCCAAGAAAAATCAAGGAACTATATAGACACAATTGCAAAACACTTTTAAACAAATAAGGTCAGATATAAACAATTTTTAAAAAATCAGTTGTTCATAGGTAGGTTGAGCAAATAGAATAAAAATGACAATTCTACAAAATTAATTTACTTATTCAATGCCATATCAAAGAGAGCTACCAAAATTATTTTGTCAAGCTAGAAAAAATAATAACAAAATTCATCAGGGAGTAGATGTTTTAAATGCCTATTAAAATCAGTCTCTTGAGCTGTTGTCATACCTATACCAATGGCACCAACATCACTATTAGAAATGGTATTAACTAACTGAAATAGTTGGTTCACATAACTGGTAATGCCATGCCTGATTAACATTTTCTTCTGCAGATGCTTTAGCCATTTGACTAAACAAATCAGTGAGGTAGTTTGAAATCAGGTAAGGTTAATCTGCTTCGAACCTGTGTAATACATGGTAATGGAAAGATTAGTAGATTTGGAGTTAGAATACCTGGGTTTGAATTTTTGTTCTGCAGTTTTCTGACTGTATTTATAGCTAGATAGCACAGTAGATTGATTGTAGGCATTGGAATTTGGAAGTTTAAATCTGTCCTCAATCATTTACCAGTTATGTGAACCTTGGAATGTCACTTATATCTCTGTTACCTAAGTTTCTCAATTGTAAAAAATGTGTGTGTGTGTGTGTGTGTGTGTGTGTGTGTGTATGCTTCATTAATTCCAATTACATGTAAAATTTTTTACGTTATTTTTCAAAATTTAAGTACCAAATTATTTTCCTCCCTTCCAGCCCTCCTCCACCAATTGAGAGAACAAGCAATATGATATTGGTTATACCTGTGAAGTCATGCAAAACTACCATATTACCCATATTGAAAAAGAAATCACATACAAAAAGCAAAAAAATACATTTAAAAAAAAAAAAGTATGTTTCAATCTGATCTCAGAATCCATTAATCCTCTCTCTGGAAATGGATAGCATTTTCATCATGGATCCTTCGAAATAGCCTTGATCAGAGCTGGTAAATCTTGCACAACTGATTCTCCTTACATTATTGCTGTTACATTGAAAAAAATGTTCTCCTGGTTTTATTCACTTTGCATTGCGTAAGTTCATTCTGCTCATCATTTCTTATAGCACAACTGTATTCCATTGCTATCATATATCACAATCTGTTCAACCATTCCCCAATTGATGGACATTCCCTTGATTTCCAATTCTTTGCTACCACAAAAAAGAGCTGCTTTAAATATTTTTGGCACAGATAGGTCATTTTTCCCTTTCTCAACTGTTATTTAAGATGATTGTATCTGATAATAACCAAGGTCCCTTCTAGCTCTTAATTTTGGGATAAAGAGACTAAAGATAGCAGAAAAATCTCCGTACTGAGAAATCAGTCCAGTACCTTTTCTTGCCTACTAAGTGTGTTGAGATGAGAATTAATAATTGTAGTGATGATATTGGGAAATTTTATAACCATGAAAGGGCTTCTAAAGTGTCAAAGCTTCTACTTCATTCATACTCAAATACATTCATAGCTAGTGTTCACAACCTATTCATGCATGCCTGTACCCTGTGACTCTTGTTTGTGTTCTCTCAACATTTAGCCACAAGTAGTCCGCCAAAGTGCTCAGATCCTTCCTCACCTTCTCTTGACATTGTGAGAATAACAGTGGTGCACTCTGCCTGTTCACCTCTGTAACACCAATGCGATATTCACATCACCTATGGTGACCATGAATATCTCGACGCAATTCTAAATCACGAAATACCACAGACTCTCCACGTAGAAGGCAGAATGGAAACATTTATCCAAACACCAGAAAGCAAAATCCATCACAGCAACAAAGAAATCTATACACAATAACAATGCAAAGAACATCATCCCTAAGCCTTCCCCCTGCTATGCTTCCCACAAACCAGCTCCCTTAAACAAAACACAAGCAGGCTTTCTTAAACAAAATCACAAACAACCTAGCCTCCAGCCTGCATCTATCCTAGCTCTGACTGCTCTCAACACTAACTTCCTTCCAGCTCTGTTCTAGCTCTGCCTCCTCCTGCTCCACCCTTCCTGTTTCAGCAAACTCCTCCAACCACAGGCTCCATATGACTCAAACTCATGTGACCCAGGCAGATCACATGGGCATATTAATGAGTTAGTAAGATTTCCCCATTTTAAATTACCATTGCAACCTCTCATCTCTTACATTTACCACTTGATCAACCTTTCTCTTCCTATCATATAATTTCTTGTGGCTGTTCTGTAGAATTGTTCTTGGGTTTTCCTCCTTAGTTATATATTTGTTTACAGCATCCAACATATACTTATCCATTCACCATTCAATATGCTCAGATATTTTGTTGTCATCCCATATTCATCTTTACTTTTGGGGGGATAGTGGTGGTCCATACCTCACTTTTCTATAGTAATATTGATCAAATATTAATATTAAAATGATGAATCTTTGTATTCTTGGGAAACTTAGAATCACTAAATGTGCACTGCAGTTTCCTAAAGGTGCCTCTCCTCCTCTTTATCAGCTCTACCCCCAGGTCATTCAACATCTATATTAGTTAATCCAAATAGACAAATCCTTTGTACAAATCCTTTAGGGTGACATCCAAATGCATATTGAAATACAGATAATAAATATTCTTCATCTACTTGGTCTTCCCTGTGTAGAAGAAAAAAAAAAGCTTTTTCATGTTACAGTTCTTTCAGGAGTCTCTTCAATATACTGAGATTTGATTTAATTAGTACAATATCATCTGCAAACAGTAACATCTATATGACCTCACAATTCATATGGACTCTTTCTCAACATAGTTTTGGGACTAGACCCCCATCCATATTTTATCATGCTAGTTCATTCAGAACAGTTTTAGATCTAGGTATATTTTCCTCTCATATTTAAAATTATATTGCCTCATAAATTCATTTTTTTGTCTGTTCTTAGGATTTGAGAATGAATTTTCCCATATAAGTTACTTCTTAATAGTGGTTTATGATGTCAACTAATGAAAATATACCTAAAATGTAGGCTAAATGAAGGAAAGCATCATGAAATATGATTTTTGCTAATTCTATTGATGATCATGTGTTCATACAACACATTTTTTCCTTTTTTAAAAAAAATTTATTATTATTATTTTTTAATGTTTTACAATCACTGCTATAAAATTAAGATTTTATCCCCCCCACACCTACACCCCACTACCTCCGTCCCTCCCCACAACAGCATACAATTCTGTATAGGTTCTACATATACTTTCCTATTGAGTACATTTTCACTATAGTCATGCTATGTAGTCGAACTAAAATAAATGGAAGAAATCATAAAACAAATCAAAACATGATACACAAAAACACACACACACAAACATGATCTACTAATTCTGCGAATGACTTCCATATTTCTTTCTGTGAGTGTGGAAGGCGTTTTGCCTCAGAAAACCACCATTGGGATTTTTTTTTTTAATAAGTTCTTGCGTTATTACAAAATTACAAGTCTACCAGAAAAAACTCTCGCACACTGTGGTCATTGCTGTGCACAAAGTTCTCCTGGTTCTTCTCCTTTCACTCAGCATCAGATCATATAAATCCTTCCAGGCCTCTCTGAAGTCTTCTTGTTCATCATTTCTTATGGCACAATAGTACTCCACTACATTCATATACCATAACTTATTCAGCCATTCCCCAATTGATGGGCATCGCCTTGACTTCCAGTTTTTGGCAACTACAAAGAGTGCTGCTATAAATATTTTTGTACATGTGGGACCCTTTCCCATTTTTATGATCTCTTGGGGATACAGTCCTAGTAGCAATATTGCTGGGTCAAAGGGTATGCACATTTTTGTAGCCCTTTGGGCATAGTTCCAAATTGCTCTCCAGAATGGTTGGATGAGCTCACAGTTCTACCAACAATGAATTAGTGTTCCAACTCTCCCACATCCTCTCCAGCATTTATCATTTTCTTGTTCTGTCATGGTTGCCAATCTTATAGTGTAATGTGGTACCTCAGAGTTGTTTTGATTTGCATCTCTCTAATCAAAAGTGATTTAGAGCATTTTTTCATATGATTATAGATATCTTTAATTTCTTCCTCCAAAAATTGCCTGTTCATATCCTTTGACCATTTATCAATTGGTGAATGACTTGTATGGTTATACATTTGAGTCAGTTCTCTATATATTCTAGAAATGAGGCCTTTATTCCCAAGCTTAGCCGTAAAAATTCTTACCCAATTACTCCATCCCTCTGAATTTTGGTTGCATTGGGTTTGGTTGTGCAAAAACTTCTCAGTTTAATGTAATCAAAATTATCCATCTTGCATTTCATAGTGCTTTCCATCTCTTCTTTAGTAAAAAATTCTTCCCTTCTCCATAATTCTGATAAATACACTATTCCTTGCTTCTCCAGTTTATTCACAGTATCAATCTTTATACCTAAATCATGTACCCATTTGGACTTTATTCTTGTGTATGGTGTCAGGCATGGGTCTATGCCTAATTTCCACCACACTGTTATCCAGTTTTCCCATCAATTTTTGTCAAACAGTGAGTTCTTATCCCAGAAGCTGGGGTCCTTGGGTTTATCAAGCAGGAGGTTGCTATATTCCTTGCCTACTGTGTCTTGAGTGCCAAGTCTATTCCATTTGTCTACCTCTCTGTTTCTTAGCCAATACCAAGTGGTTTTGATAATTGCTGCCTTATAGTACAATTTGAGGTCTGCTAGTTGTAGGCCACCTTCCAAAGCATTTCTTTTCATTAGTCCCTTTGATATTCTGGACTTTTAGTTCTTCCAAATGAATTTTGATATTATTTTATCCAGCTCTAGAAAATAATTGTCTG
This sequence comes from Notamacropus eugenii, assembly GCF_028372415.1. NCBI lineage: Eukaryota > Metazoa > Chordata > Mammalia > Diprotodontia > Macropodidae > Notamacropus > Notamacropus eugenii. The sequence goes on along the minus strand of NC_092875.1, from coordinate 132,948,307 downwards.
ATAGTTTAATTGGTATGGCACTAAATAAGTAAATTAATTTAGGTAGAATTGTCATTTTTATTATATTAGCTCAGCCTACCCATGAGCAACTGATATTTTTCCACTTACTTAAATCTGACTTTACTTGTGCAAAAAGTGTCTTGTAATTGTATTCATATAATCCCGGGGTTTGTTTTGGCAGGTAAACTCCTATGTATTTTATAGTGTCTACCCTAGCTTTAAATGGGATTCAACACATTTTTTTCAAAATAAATTTTGTTCTTATTGAAGAGGGCGCAATGAACCTGAGAGTTATGTTATTCACATTTTAAAGTTCAAGAAATAGAAGCTCAAAAAGTTCAATATGATTTTCCTACCACTGTATTGCTAGAAAGTTGAAGGAGTGAAACTTGTAAAACCTGGATAATTTATAATATTTCAACTTTCTATTGGGATGCCAGGAAGATAGTGCTAACCTAGGAAGTGACAGATTTCTTTTAGGAATGTCAGTAGTTTCCATGTTGGTTCAGGCTGAATGAAAAATTAAGTAGAAAATACATTCCTTGTCACCAGTACTTTAATGCTGATTGAAGAACAAAGATCACCTTTCTTTTACGGAGTCTGCCAACTATAAATCTTTTACCCTTTAAAAATGCTTGCCTCTTGGCTGTGCAACTAACTAGTTGTGTGATATTGGACAAGTCATTTCCATTCTCTTGGTCTCAAATTCCTCAACTCGAAAATGAAGAAGTCAAACCAGATGATCTCAACATTTTTTCTTGTCTTCTGTTTATCTCTTTCTTATTAGCTCTCAAAGTCTGTGGTTTTATAGATATATAAAGAGGGACCATTTTGCTTTAGCAGGAAAAGATTAATCTTCTAGCGTAATCAAGCCCTATTTTTTAAATTAAGGAACACAAAACTCAGTGACAAGGGCCAGGGTTCCAAATCCTGATTTCCCACTACATCTCAATATGCTCCTCAGAACTTGAGTATTTGTAAGTCAGACTGCATGTATACTACTTGAAAAATAATAACCTATAAGAACTATAGCATGGTATCTCTGTAATAACCACAAAACTTGAACAATCTGTGTAATTATTCTACCGTAATGATAGATAACTAAGTTGACTGCAGTGTCACCTGAACTCACTGAATTTTGTCATGATTTTGTAATCAACCTTTTCAACGCATGCAATACCTGATTAACCAAGGTTTTCTAATGAGTCACTCTTCATGTCTTCAGAAAGAGATAAGAGTTTCAACAAAGTCTCATACTTACATCTAGAGCAGTTTGTCCAGAGAATCCTTTTTTTCATTGTACATAATGTGGCCCACTAATTTATAGCAAATATTTGCTCAGAATATAATGAAAAAAATCAGCTTATCATTATCTGGAGACTAAATCTATTATAAAACCTCAGAGAGCATATAAACAAGATTTAAGTGTAAGTGATTGTGATTTAACAGCTGCAGTAAGGCACAGGAATGGAAGAAATCAGAAAGGAGAAAAGCCTCCCTAGTTCCACTGTGGCAGCAAATTCTGTCCAGGTGTACCACTTCTTAAGGGAGTCAATGAATCAGCCAAGAATCCAGCTGTTCATGTCTATATTCAATAAATGCCTGACCACCAGTGCTTATTTTTACCTGAATACCCAGGTCCCTATGAACCCTATACTCTCAAGAACCCCAAAATTCATGGGCTTTCACTTCCTTTCACCCTTCTGTGGTATCTTCTAGCTGAGAAAAATGGCATTTCTTATCAGTCACCTGTTGTTATACACCTTATATGCTACATTAAGAATCAGTGGATAGACGAAAAAAGTATTGAATCCTAGCCCCCATATATCTAACATCACAAACTATTTGAGAAAAAGAGTAAAACACTATTTTCTTACTTCTAAAAACTTACTTTTGAACTAGTCAGTTCACGGAAGAGCAGAATTTGATCTCTACTTAACAGCTGTCAGCAATTGGATTTATAAAACTGAAATTTTTGTCCCAGATTATATCAGGCAATAAAACATGCATATCATAGAGTAGGGTGTAATACTTTGTCATACATTTCAAAATTCAGGACATTGTCATATTAATTGTATTCTAAAAGGTAATTTTTGGTTTGCTTTGTTATGTTTGCACCAATTTTCCTATTTAGTCATATGAACTGAAGTAGCTTATGTTTTTTCTTTTTATTTCAAAGTATAACTGCTGCATTAAAGTTGATGCATTTACTGGTATGGCAGAGGGTAAACCTGAGATCTGATAAGCACTAATTATCTTTTGTTGGTATTGAATTATGGTTATTAGCTATACCATAGTTTCAAGGTGTAATTCAGCTATGCAAAGTGTAAAGATTTCTTGTCCTATGACTTGACCCATAAGAGAGATCTGAGTAGAGATATCCCATGAACTACAAAGGGACCAACTATTTCTGAAATATTCTGCCTTTTTATTCAGTCTTATCACAATTATTTTATGAGAATTTGTGAAATTAAGGGGAGCTTTTAGGGGGGAAAGCAAAATATGGATTATCACTTTAAAAAATACCATTATTACTTTTATTTTAAAATTGTCATAATTTCTCCCTATATCTTTCCATCTCTCTTCTCCCAGGGCATCATGCTATGTAATAAAAAACTAATAAGAGAAAGAAAAAAAATCAGCAAACATGATCCAACCATAGAAAAAGTTAAGATATCCCGTGTTTCATATGGGGATATTCCACCAGTACAAAAGAGTGGAATAGGGTGTGTCTTCACTCATGTCTTCTTTGGGGCCATGCTTATTATTTTTAATTCTGAACCGTTTAATTTTGATGGTTTTCTGTTCTTTCCACTTACATAGTTGTAGCTATTGTTTATGATGTTTTCTTGGCTTTGCTTCACTCTGCATCAGTTCATGTAAATCTTTCTATGCTTCTTTAAATTAATCATATATAGGGTCTTTCAGCATAATAATATTCTATTACATTTACATATTACACTTTGTTTAGTTCTTCAATTGATGAATGTCTATTTTTTTCTAGTTTTTTACTGCCATTAAAAGGGCTGCTATAAATATTTTAGGGTACATGGGGACTTCCTTTTTAAATAATGTTGGTCGTGGGATATATCCCTAAAAGTGGTATCTCAGGGTGAAGGAATATGAACATCTTAAGACTTGAAATCAGAGTAAATGGAAGTTGAATAATCCTATTTCCCCTATATAAGGGATTTTCTAATTTAGGAATGGAGTAAGAATAAGACTACTTTGTGGATGATGGATTGGAGAAGAATAATGGGAGAGAAAAAGAAGAAAATAAATGGAAGATGAATGGGAAAATTGGGAGAGATATCAAAAGCTGTTGGTTACCACTTAGACTTTGTTGATCATAAGAAGAATTTCTTTTAAAAAAATATTTTAGTTTTCAACATTCACCTCTTTAAGATTTCGAATTCCCAATTTCCTTCCCATCCCTCTCCAGCCCCCTCTCCAAGAGGTCAGTGTGATATAGGTCATATGTAACGAATCATGCCAAACTTATTTCCATATTATTCAGGTTGTAAAAGAACCAGAAAATGAGAAAAAAAAAATGACAAAGAAAAGAGAGAGAAAATAGTATGCTTTCATCTGCATTCCAACTCCACAGTTTTTTTCTTTACATGTGGACAGCATTTTCCACCATGAGTTTCCAGGAACTGTCTTAGATCACTGCATTGTTAAGTAGAGTCAAGACCATCAAAGCTGGGCTACTAATATATACACTGTTCTCCTGGTTCTGCTCACCTCACTCAGAATCAGTTCATATAAGTCTTTCCAGGTTTTTCTGAAATTTGCCTCCTCATCATTTTTCTATGGAACAATAGTATTCCAGACTCCAACTGCCTTATCCTGGGTCATCTCCAGTCATTCTGATGAATATCTCGAAACTGGATTCAGATGACTCTGGAGGAGAAGTGAGGCTGGTGACCTTCACAGCCCTCACTCACTCAAAACAAAATCAAGTGCAAGTCATGTCATTATTTCTCTGATGGCATGGTCTTCTTTGGCAGCGAAGGATGAACACACACATACCCACAACTTGTTCAGTCATTCCACAAGTGATGGGCATCCCCTCAATTCCCAATTCTTGACCACTATGAATAGAGCTGCTATAAATATTTTTGTACATGTGGGTCTTTTTCCTATTTTTTTAATGATGTCTTTGGGATACAGACCTAGCAGTGGTATTGCTGGTTCAGGACATGCATAGTTTTATATACTGTGGGAATAGTTTCCATTTGCTCTCCAGAATAGTTAAATCAGTTCACAACTCCACCCACAATGCCTTAGTGTTGCAATTTCTCCACATCCTCTTTATCATTTTCTTTTATGTCATATTAGCCAATCTGATAGGTGTGATGTGGTACCTGAGCGATGTTTTAATTTTCATTTCTCTATTCAGTTGTGTTTAAAACATTTTATATGACTGTAGATAGCCTGAATTTCTTCATCTGAGAAATTTATGACCAAACAATAGAGAACATTATGAAATGCAAAATGGATAATTTTGATTACATTAAATTGAAAATTATTTTGCACAAACAAAGGTAATGCAACCAATATTAGGAGGGAAACAAAACTGGAAAAGAATTTTTACAAATAGTGTCTGTGACAAAATCCTCATTTCTAAAATATATCTAGAACTGAGTCAAATTTACAAGAATATATAAACCATTCCTCAGCTGACAATCTGACAAAAGACATGAACAGACAATTTTGAGAGGAAGAAATTAAAGCTATCTATAGTCACATGAAGATAATTCTCTGAATCACTGTTGATTACAGAGATGCAAAACAACTCTGAGGTACCACATCACACCAATCAAATTAACAAATATGACAAAACAGGAAAATGATAAATGTTAAAGAAGATGTGAGAAAGTTGAAACATTAATTCATTGTTGGTACAGCTGTGAATTGATCCAATCATTCTGGAGAACAGTTTGGAACTATACCCCAAGGGCTATAAAAGTATGCATAACCTTTGACTCAGCAATACTTCTTCTAGGATGTATCCCAAAGAGATCATGAAAATTGGTAAAGAGCCCATATGGACAAAAATATTTACAGCAGTTCTTTTTTGTGGTGACCAAGAACTGGAAATCAAGGGGTTGCCCACTAATTGGGGAATGGCTCAAGAAGTTGTGGTATATGAATGGAATGGAATACTGTTGTTCTTTAAGAAGTGATGAACTGGTGGACTTCAGAAAATCCTGGAAACACTTATATGAACTGATGTTGAATGAAGTGAGGAGAACCAGTAGAACATTACACACAGTAACATCCACAGTATGTGAGGACTGTTTTGATAGTCATAGCCATTCACAGCAATTCAAGGACCTAAAACATTTCCAAAGCACTCATGATGCAAAATTCCATCCACATCCAGGGAAAGAACTATAGAATGACTGAAGCAGACTATTTTCTCTTTGGTCTTGGTTTTTTTCTCATGGTTTCTCTCATTTGTTTTAAATCTTCTATACAACCTGACTAATGTGAAAATGTGTTTACTAGGAATATGTGTGTAGAAGCCACATAAGATTGAATGCTGTCTTGGGGATGGAGGAGAGAAGGAGGCAGAGAATTTTTGGAGCTTATGGAAGTGATTGTTGAAAACTGAAAACAAAGAGTTTAGTAAATTTGGAAAAAAATTAAAATTATATATACATAAATATACAAATATAAAATTATATATAACAAATATATAATATATATTTGATATTATATATGTGTATATACATATATATGTATATACACATATATACATATATATGTATATATACATAAAACAAAAGAAAATTCTTCATCTTAAAACTGCCTGTTCATATCCTTTGATCATTTATCAACTGGGGAATGACTTGTATTCTCATATATTTGACTCAGTTCTCTATATATTTGAGAAATGGGGCCTTTATGAGAAACACTGGTTGTAAAAAATTGTTGCCCAATTTTCTTATCTCTTTCTCCCCTACATCAAACAACAGATAAATTTCTTCCATCTATAAAGGGTATAATTGATTTTATCTAAAAAGAAATCACAGTCTCAGACTAAGTCATGGTCTCAGAAGTTATCTAGGCCAATGAGTACCTGAACAAGAATTTCATTTTTTGATGTCCCTGCCAAGTGGCAATTCAGTATGCACTTGAATTCTTCCAGTGATAGTGGGTCCATTACCTCTTGAAGAATTCATTCTATTTATGGACATCATTAACATGTAGTAAAATTTCTCTTTTGAATTTTTTTCATTTAATTTCTATCATTTTCCCTTTTAATATTTTTAAAAGAACAGAAAGTTCTATAAGTTTTATGTATGACAAATGAAAGTTTTCTAAAAAAAATATCATCAGAGACATAGATTTACAAATGATGTGTAACTTTATCCTTTCCTAAGAGAGAAGATAAAGTTGAAATTGAAACTTTCTCCCCATTGTTGCTGGAATACACCTTGTTTTTAGTCAGGTTCTTCCTTTCGTATTCAGACACCTGATTTTCGCATTTAGTAATTAGAGAAGTATTTTTATTTGAAATAATTATTTACAATGATGAAGTCAAACTAGAGTGTTAATTTCCATGCAGAAATCTTATTGTCCTTCATAATACTTGTTGCTTCTGAAATCACATCAAGTTTGGGGCTGCAAGATGAAGGAATTTTTCTTTGATCATCCTCTTATATTTGGTTAGCTCCATTTGAGTTTGGTTAGCTGTGACTTCCTCAATTCTTTCTCAAAGACACTCCATAGGACTGATAAAGATTTTATAATAAGATATCTTAAAAACCTATTTCCATTGTCTTTTATTTTATTCAACTCACAGATCCATCTGATTCTTTTCATTATTTTTAAAGAAAAATTCATTTAACACCACAAAACATTTCTGAATGACTTGAAATAATATTTTTGTCAAATGAGCTGATGCATAGAAATAGCTTCTCTCCAAGTTGTTTATAAAGATATTTAAAAATAATTATAACTTCACACATTTCATGAAGGCAATATATTCTCATAGGGAATGGGGGAGGAGGTAGAGAAGCAAAGACAAGTGGGTGATTAGGGACAATTAGCCAGGCCTAAGGCATAAACAAACATACAACAAAAACTGTTTATATAAAGAAGACCAAATATTGATTTAGTAGAGGGAATCAGTACTGGGTTGAATCAAAGTTTCATGACTAACCCACATTCAAAGGGCAAAGAAACTTGTAGCCATGGGATTTTTCAGAATCTTCCTGCACTTACAATACTATTTATCAGAAAGAAGCATGTGATTTTTAAAATGTATCTTTTTGTTTTGAGTTTGTATAACAAGATATGAGAAAGATTGTCAAATATTTTCTGACTGGTACATTATTGAATTCTTTGGACAGCAAGGTGGTAGAGTAGATTAAAATGTCTGACTTGGCATCATGAAGAACTAAGTTCAAATCCCCTTTCAAACATTGATTAGCTGTATGGAACTACTCAAATCACTAAACCTCTCTCAGCCTTAGTTTGCTCATAGTAAAATGAAGATAGTAATAAATGTTTATAAAGATCAAATGAAATTTTACACACACACACATACATAGTTCTGCAAACATTAAAGACACATGAATGCTAGTTATTTTTGTTGTTGCTGCTAGAATGTAGGAGTTCTCAATTTATTTTTGAAGTCATGAACCCCTTTGGTTGACTAGTGACCATTTATCATAGAAGTGTTTTTAGAGGTACAAATAAAATGAAATCCACAGCATCACGAAGAAAATCATATATACTGAAATACAATAATGAAAAGATTTTAAATATCAACCATGACAGCTTAAGAACCTCTTATTGAGAGTATTTATAAATTACATATTTTATTTTGTCTTATCCCCACCACAGCCCCATGAAGAAGTACAGATATTATTATCACCATTTTAGATATCACAAGTTCAAGGGAAGGGAAAGGAATAAAGATTTAAGAAGCCTATAATGAGACTGGCATTGCTATATACTTTAAAATATATCAAAAAATTTGTGTTTTGTCCATGACATAAAGCTACTGTATGTCTGAGGCAGGAATCAAACCCACATATCTCCTGATGTTACATCTAATATTCTTTCTCTTATACTATATTTCCTTGGAAGATGAGCTATAGACTCTAGTCCACTTACAGAATTTATTAAGCAAAGTGTATAAAGGAATATTTCTTTTGTAAATACAACCAGCTTGGAATCTTAGAATCCATAAAAAATGCATTTTCCTTCTTTCTTTTTAAAGTCTTATATCTAGAACTGTTGGTGACAATTCAAGGGAGGTCTTTTACATTTCATCTTCCGCTTTTTCAAGGACATTATGCTGTTAGATCTTCAATTCCACAAGTTCAAAAGACTCTGCAGACTTTCCAGGAAGCTTGTGAACAGAGGGCTTATGAGGATTATCACCCAAGGCTGAATAGCTGAATCCAAAATAATGACTTTGCAATTTCTATTTACATCTTTGAGGAAAGCAAGGTAAGATCTCCTACCTCTATTCAAAGGGGCAAAGGTGAACAGAACTGGGGTGTTTGGTGGCCTTTATTTAACTAATTTGCTTTGTGTATGCTTTAAATAGAATCTTTCTATAGCACACAAGTCAATTACTAAATCTAAGATGAAAGGGTAGGCTTTTAGGGAAGCTAAGCTCAGGATTCAGCATGTGGTGGGAGAAAACTAAAAGAGTAGCCCCTACTCCACATGAAGCATGATGGTGCATAAGTAGGACAATTGAATTACTCTCTAGCTCCAAGGCTTTATTTTTTGTGTGTGAGAGAATGGCTTTCAACTGGAAACTTTCAAAGTGGGGTATTGCCCACTTCAATGAATAACAGAATTAGGAGGAGGGGAGAAGAAAAATACACCTATCAAAAGGTAATTTAGAGTTCAGAAGATCACGACACTTACAATTTTCAAACAAAAAGCAACACTTCTTGGAAAAAGCAGTGAATCTCAGGAAGGATGAATTTGAAGTGGGAAGGAAATTATCAGTTACCTTTAAAACAAATAGAATCAGATGCTTCAGTCAAGCTAATCATGTATTTTAAGCTTCTGTCCCTTCACTTCCAACCCTTTATCTAAAACACAAGGGTACACACAAATGGGTGTATTTGAGGGAAAGTATAATAAAAAGAGCACAATACTCAGAAGCAGGAAACCTGAACTCTAGTTGCAGCTCTGTTTCTAGATAACTACCTTGGGCAACTCACTGATTTTCTTTGTGCTGCGTTCACTCATCTGTAAAACTAAGGGAAAAAAGGTTATAAATGAATGGTCACTCTGCATTGGAATTATGAGTTTCCATACTGGGTTCCCCACCCTGTTAAAAGACCAGATTGAGCGCCATCATCGTCACTGTAATAGTTCAAAAGCACCGACCTCAAAACTCAAGAGTTCAACCTGTAACTAACCATGAATAACTAATTCACAATTTCATCCATGGTTTTTTTTTTTCCCTTTAAAGACTCACATACTTTCTTTGAAGTCTGTAACTGTTGAATAGCTTCCTGAGGTAGTAGATTTAACTTTTGGCATGTGAGCAGGATTTTTATCCCATATTGAGTATCTTCATTGTCAAGCAATTCATTATAACAACCTGTCAAGTCAACATGGAGCTGAAGACTGGTAATAAAATTAGAACTGGAAAGATAGTCCCTAATGTATAGGAACTTACACTCAAATAGGAAAAGATTATACAAAAAAAAAAAATTAAAAAGACAAACCAAAAAGCAAGGAAGAATGGGGAAGGTATTTACATGGGGACAAGGTTAAAAAAGAAATATGCAATCTGGAGTGGGAGCCAGAGAAGAAATCCTCAGGGGAGTTATATGGATTATTTTAAAATGAAATAGGAAATGAAAAAAATGAAAAATGAAATTTCTTCCAGGAAGATATGACCAATCAAAACAAATGCCTCTGCTTGGAGGTAAAAAGCTCTTTCTGGAACATCTCTTTAAGGAGTGCAGTCAGGTCAGTAATCCCTTTATTTTCTACCAGCTGCACTCTAAACTTCTCCATCATGTTCCTGTGTCAGGTATCATCCCATTGATGAGGCCTGGAAGGGGGGTGTGGTGAGACCCCCACAAAGACCAGGGTACCAGGGGCAGGACACCTGGAAGGAATTTGCGAATTCAAGCATTGTTGAGGCCAAGGTAAAGATTTATTATGCTTTTCAGCAGGTAAGAGTTCTTAGGGAACCTGCAACCTTAGAGTAGTCCTAGTTTACATAGGATATTCTATAGTGAAGCATGTGCCAAACATGCTAACTAGGTGTTTTGGGGTGGGATTAGGGCGTGGTTAAGGAGTGGCCAGTTCTTAAATGAACATACACTTTTGGTATCTACTGTGCAGGTGTTTTACCCATAATTCATCGGGAAATATCCCAGAGGGGAGCTACTTGGAAGTGTGATCTTAGGCCTAAAATGTCACTAAGTCAACTAGCCGTCAGAACTGGCTCAGAAATACCAGGATGCTCTCATCAGTGTCTTGTTAGGCAAGATAAATGTAAGGGAGTACATGTATGTCTAAGTCTAGGATACATATGATTGGTCAGTGAGTAGTAAATATCATTATGATCCAGTGCACAGCCAGTTCAGTCAGTGCATAGTTGGTTCAGACTAATAAGTTCTGTAGGTGCAGCTGGCTTCTGTAGCAGGAAGGGAGATAACAGTTGTTGCTGGGGCAGGCTGCTGGGGCTGGACTGGGGAAAAATTGCCTGAGATAGTATTTTGAGACTAGGGAGAATGTGACTTTTAAAGAGAAATGTGATTTTAGAATAGGGGCCCAAGCACATGTACTCAAGCACCCCATCACCACCACCCCTGCTTTTTTCATTTCTTTTGCATGTTGTTGTCCTCCATTGACAGCAAAGACTATCTTTGTATTTCCAGTGCTCACTACAGCTCCTGTCACATAGTAAATTGTTAATAAATGTTTCTTGGCTAATTGACAGGGGTAGAGGAAATTTCTGGTGAGAGAGAGCACAAAAGGATTTTTCAGGGTAAGAAGAGTCCTGGAACATCACGGTAAAGGCATCTTCCAGGATGAGAATAGTTTCAACTTTTAAAGCAATTAGTGTTACAGACTCTTTCAGGTGGAGTGTCTAGATGTTTCAGTAGATAGGGTGCTGGTCCTAGAGTTAGGAGGACCTGAGCTAAATCCAGCTTCAGAAAATTAATATAGTAGCTAGGTGACCCTGGGCAAGTCACTTAATCCTGTTTGCCTCAGTTTCCTCATTGATAAAATGAGCTGGAGAAAGAAATAAGAAACCGTCCCAGTGTCTTTGCTTAGGAAACCCCCAAAAGGCACAACTGAACAACAATAATAACTCTCTGAAGTAGGTAGTTACAAATGTTTTCTTTTTTTTTTTCTTTTTGTTTGGTTAATGAGAAAACTGAGGCATGGAGAGGTAAAGTGATTAGAAATCAGTCACACAATCACTGATGTCATACTTGCAATTTCAATCCAAATGTTTTCTCTATATTTTGAATGTTTTTTTTGCTTTTCACCAGTCTGCCTCTCTGGCATACTTGTCCTATCTTCTTTGAAAGGATGATGATGAAAAAAGGGATGAATTCAAATGCATTTTTATTAATGAAAAGTACTCTAAAATGAGGCATTAATATTTTTATTGCAGTGGTAATGAGGATAAGGGAATGCGCAACAGCTTCAACATTCTCATTAAAGAAAGATGGAGAAATGAAGCAAAAGATGCTTACATGTGTATTCATAATATTCACTCCAGTAGCAGAAAAGACACCTCATTCTTTGTCCATAAACTCACATAACACCTTAGTAATGTTCTGGAATGGTAAATATTGCAGGAATTTTTTTTTCAATCTGGTAGATTTATTTCTGAATATGAGTAAATACAAAATAAGAAAAAATGTCTTTTACCATCGGGTGAAAACCAACAATTTATCAACACTTAGGGACAGAAGAAAATGAAATTAAGAATTGAAAAATTTACTATCTTTCTTCATTCTCTTGCCAACTATCACATTTGTTCCTTAGAAATACAGTACATTGTTCTATTTTCATTTTTCTAGTTTACGTATAGGAGGCATGAAGTGGATGGAAAGTATAACTTGGAATTAGGAAGACCTAGGATCAAAATCCTACCACTAGGCCAATTGTCCAACCCCTCTGGGCTTCAGATTCCTCTTCTGCAAAATGGGAATAATAATATCTTTGGTGCACATTTGCAGTACGCAACCTCACAAAGCTGTTGTGGGTGTAAATGAAATAATTTATGCACAGTACTTTGCAAACTTTTTAATAATATATATCCAAATTCCAAATTTCTTATTAATGGACAGGAGAATTGATTCAGAGAACCCTAGGATATTAGCAATGAGGTTATTTTTATATAGAAATGATATTAATACCTTAATTTGAAAAAATAGGAAACAATATTCAGAGAAGTGAAATACTTAGTCCAAGGTTACACAATTTACTTGGTATTAGAGCTAGCATTAGACTCCAAGTCTCTTCATTTCTAAATCACAGTGCTCTGTTTCCATTAACCCATGCTAAGCTCACACCTCATTTTGTACTCCAGTGTAATGGAAAAGACATTCAAAAAAGGAAAGCAGACTTTTTATTTGCTATTCTTTATTTTTATTTTTCCTTTTTTATTTACTTCATTATTTATTTTTATTCTTTATTATTTGTTCTGTATTTCTTTTCCTGAATCCAGAGTCTAAGGGAAGTCTTAGAACAGCAACAAGCAGCCAACCAATTATTTTTAATCATCTGCTTCTCAGCTTAACCTCTGTAGTTTTCTGGAAACAAACAAACAAAAAATGTTCATTGAATAAAATTTACCAACTCCAAAGGGAACTCCTCAAATGACACTGAAAAGAATAAAACTCAAGAGTTCTTTATTCTTGGGGGATTATCAATTGTGTCTGATTTATTGTGACCCCATTTGGGGTTTTCTTGGCAGTGATACTGGAGTGGTTTGGCATTTCCTTACCCTGCTCATTTTATCAAGGTGGCAAACTGAAACAAACAAGACTAAATGACTTGCCCAGGGTCACATAGTGCCTGAGGCCACATTTTAACTCAGGAAGCTGACTGTTTCTGACTCTAGGCCCCACATTCTATCCACTTTTTCAAATTAGCTGCCCCAAACTCATACTACTTTAGACTTTGTTTATACATGGGATAGTTTCTTTTTATAAAACATCCCAAATGTTCAAACCAAAATGTACACAGTAATCCATGTCTCCTGACCAAAATGGGTACCCTCTACTAATCAAAAAGTTTTTTATATGGCTTTAAAATTTATAAATTTTCACTACCATATTTTAGGTGACAAATGTTTAAGTGGATGTGGAAAAGTAAGTGCATTAGTTGAGTTTTGGTGGAGCTGTAAACTGATCTAAATGTTTGGATTACAATTTGGACCTATGCTCAAAGAATATAAAACTGTGTACCTTTTAACCTAGTAATATTGCTTCTTAGTCCTGTAGGATTCCAAAGAATCCAAAGAAAAAGGATAAGGATCTATATGTACAAAAATATCCACATCATCTCTCTTTGTGGCAAAAAAATTAGAAATTAAGGAAATGCCTATCAAACCAGGAATGGCTGAATAAGTTGTAGGATATGATTGCAATGGAATGCTATTGTGAAGTAAGAAATTACAAAAGGAATAGTTTCAGAAAATCCTGGGAAGACTTGTACGAGCTGATGTAACATGAAGTGAGTAGAACTAGCAGTATATTGTACGTAGTAATAACAAATATTATAATGCTAATCAGCCATAAAAGACTTAGCAGAAGTGCTCAATAGTGATCCATGATAATTTTTAAGAACTCATGATGAAAACTGCTATCCTCCTCCAGAAAGCAAATTAATGAATTCTGAGCGTAGGCTGTAGCATATTTTTTCACTTTATTTTTCTTACTTTTTTCCTCAGTATGGCTAATATGGAAATATGTTTTGCGTGACTTCATTCGTATTATATTATCATTTTGTTAATATTATTTTACTTGTTACACTACTCATATTATTTTATTATTAATTTATTAATTTCCTTCTCAATAGGTGGGATAAGGGGGTAAAGAGGAGAGAATTTGGAGAAGAAAATAAAAGACATAGCATTCAGTAATTGGTTACTGTCTGGAGATGGAAATCTTTATGCCTGGACTCTGAACTTTTGCTAATTATGATGGGGTGGTTTAAGATAGCTTTGTTTAAAAGGAGTATGAACTTCTGAGCCAGAAACAAATAATAAATTATGTGAGCCCACATCCTCTGCCATGTGTCTCATATAATTTGAAATTCAAATGAAAAGAAAAAAGACATGTTTATTTGAATCACAATGGAGTATGATAGTATTTTGATGGTTTGGCTATAACTTACTCCTTAAGTGCAAAGTACTAGGTAAAGATAACTTTTAGATAGAGTCAACCAGGAATATTATAGTGGAATGTTTAGTGAATTAATAATAATCCTGGTCTCATCTTTCATTGCCTATGACCATATTTTTGATAGATATATTTTTGATAGATATTTTTGATATAAGATCATATAATGATGTTATCATAATAGTGTCATAGATTTGGACCTCAAGAACAGCTTAGAGGTGATCTATCCGAACTCCCTCTTTTTACTGATAAGGAAACAATGACTTGAAGGGTTAATTTATTTGTGTATTGCCTACAAGTAGAAAGTAGAACAAAGATTTAAAACAAGATCTTCTTGAATCCAAATCCTGTTGATTCAAATTAAAAATTATTGACAAGAATTACTATGATGTCAAAGTTCTGTTCCCCTTAGATGAGTAGGAAACAATATTCTCCATGACTCTAAAATCACTGATGACTAACTTTTCTTTGACTGTCTGGAATAAGACATTTCTAAGTTATAAGAGGTGTATTTTTAAGCACCCATAATGCAGTAATAAACCCACTACATATTTTTCAGATTCCAGAAATTATTATTTAGTTTTAGATCAATCCACATATTTCGTAAGTTCTCAAGAATAGTATATAAATAGATAAGCTTACATTAAAGAACTTTTTTTGTAGGGTTTTATAGAAAACCATGTAATTTCACTTGGTTAACAAAGATCCTTGAAATTTCAATCCATTTTCAAACTGATCTTCTATTTTTGTGATAGGTATTCACTGATTGAATATTATCCTGAAATTATTCAAAATTTGCCCCTTGTTTGACAGTTCTAGAAATAATCATTCCGAGCAACGGTACTCCACTCTATGTTTGAAGGGCACACAATAATTGGTTAATCTACATGATATTCATATTGTTACCAGAAATATTTCTTTTTATAAATGATGAATTGAAATAGTTAACATTAAATGTCAAGTAACTAACCTTGGTTTTAGTCATAAAGAAACTACAGGAAAATATGAAACAGGGTTCTGTTTTGTCGTTTGCTTTTATTTTGTAAGGTCTTGTTTTAGAGCTGATTAATTGTGTGTGTGTGTGTGTGTGTGTGTGTGTGTGTGTGTGTGTGTGTGTGTGTAGAAAAAGATGAGCAAAAAATAAATTATATGGCAAGAATAATGGATAGCTACCAGATTGTTCCACTGGTATCTTTGTGAAACCAAGAGAGATCAAAGAATGCACCTAGATCTGGAATGTTCTCCTTTTTCACTTCTACTTTCTGACTTTTTCACCTCATTGATTTCCTTCAATGTTCCTGATTTCCTTCAATATTCACCTCACATCTAACTTTCTGCAGAAGGGTTTTCCCAGTCCTTCCCTCCCACATCCCTACTGCTTATGAATTCCCTCTGAGATTATCTTCCAGTTACTCTAAATATATTATGTATGTATGTACATTGGTACTTACATGTCCTCTAACCTCATTAGGATATGAGCTTTCTAAAAGCCAGGATGGTGTTTTTTGCCTTTTAAAAAAGTATTCCCTGTACTTTACATAGTCAGTGGTGGTTAAAACATAACACATACTGCATAAATGCTTTTTGACTGACCCAACATGGTAGATGACCATCCACTTGTATGTGAGAACATGCATAAGGGTCCTACAGAATAGATATGCAAGAATGGATTGGTATCATTTTCAATTGAAATTACCGCATCATTTTAATCACATATATTTATATGCAATGTGATACAGTAGGGAGGGTACTGGGCTTCTGATCAAGGAAAATTGTGTTTAAGTCTAATCATGGGCCTTGTATGAACCTAGGCAAGCAATTTAAAGTCTATGTGTCTTTGACAGCTCCATGGAACTAATGGCCTGAGTTAAAGGCTTGTCTACATAGATTGCTGTAGGTCATCACACTGACCAAATCACAAATTCTTTACTCAGTTACGCTTTTCATGTCATATTAAATCAGGTCAGGTCTTGACATTTTGCTTTATGCTATGTCATGTTGTGCTGTGTTCTGTCATACTAAATTATATCATGTCATTTTGTATCATATTATGGAACCTGTAGTCATGAAGAACTAAATTCAAATCTGGCTCCTGACACTTACTAGTTGTGATACCCTAAACAAGTCACAACCTCTGTTTGCCTCATATAATAACAGTACTTACCTCCCAGGGATGCTGTGTAAATCAAATGGCATAAAATTTTGAAGTGCTTAACACAATGTCTGGTACCTGATAAGCAATACATAATGGGATGATGATGATGATGATGATGATGATGATGATTTAATTTAATTTTTGTATTGATCACTCAGAGATCTATATTGATATTTTGATTTCTCAGTGTTTTGCCTCATAGTAGGTACTCAGTTGGTGGTTGTAAAATTGAATTAATCTGAAAATTTGAATTTAGGCAGCTAAAGTGAAATTACTTACAGCACCTTTCTAGTATAGGCCTAATAGCCTTCACTTTAAAGGTACTCTAAACCTCAGAATCAACACTCTTCTTCATTGTTTCTACCTCTGCCTCAGTAATTGGATAACTGACATTCTACAATCTGATATCTTATTTGTATATATATTATTTGTAGAATCTAATTTTTAGTCACATGGTCCATTTATATACTTGGAAGTCAAATGATCATCCTTGTAACTAGACTCAGCCAGCATCTTTTTGTTTGGTTGACTGTTTCCATTGCTCTGCCTCCTCTGACCTTCTACAGTTTCTCATGTGTCATGCAGAGAGTTTTTATACATTTTTTTTTTCTATCGACAACAGAATAATCAGAGGCTTTTGCTATTTTTGCTTGTTGATCAAAATTCTGCTGCATAATCTTTTGGGGCATTGCTATGGAATTAAGCATATGTGAAAAGTTAAAAAAAATGAGAAATGTTTTCCAAATAGCATAATTCAATTAGTTTCTGGTAAGGATCCTGAAGCAGCGATCCCCTGGTAGTTGTGCAAAAAATTCTTGTGACACCCAGTTATTAAGCCCCCTTTTTGGTGGTGAACACACATAGTCATATTAATAACTTGATTTAATTTTTGCCCCAAAGATCTATCTCCTCAGTAATGTCAATATATGCTGAATTTATTCTATTATGCTGCAATGCTTCCCATGTCTACCATATTTTTCATTACATCAATTCTTTTTTTAAGTACAAAATTGAGTAACATGACAAGCTATGGTGCTTCATAAAGTTTTACAGATGCAGATATAACCCTGCCTGAACAACAGCACTTCAAATCCCAACTTAGTAAACCTTACTTTATAACATTAAAAATAGTGAAGTAAAAACAAAATGTCAGCTCCATCTAGAAAACTATGAAATATATAGCATCCTTAAAACTTGATATTCTTTACATGATATTAGAAGTTAACACAATACATCTATTTGATCAACAGAAGAAAAAACCAGAACAAAATCTATCTGACTGAATCTGACAGAATTTTCCAAGTGAAAATATGATTCAGATGAAAAATGTATAAAAGAAAAAGATTAGAGTTGCAGTTCCATATATTTTTTATGATGGCATTATATTTTGTGTTTGCTTTATTTTTCCAGAAATGGTGTTTCCAATTCATACATCAAGTCCTTTGCTTTCTAAGAACCCAAACATACTATACTAGTTTATCAAGCTTGGAACAGTCAGTTGTAGTGCCAATATCACGGCGCAGTTCACAAATGTGAAATATCACAGACTCTCTACATGGAAGACAGAACCAAAACATTTATTCAGACCCAGATCCATTACAGCAACAGAAATCTATACACAAAAACAACGCAAAGAACAACACCATCCCCAAGCCCGCTGGGCTTCCTACAAACCAGGTCCGTTGCTCTCATCACAAGCAGGCTCTCTTAAACAAAATCACAATCACAAAATCACTCAGGCTATCCAGGAACCTCCATCCTTCTTAGCTCTGACTGCTCTCAGTAACTTTCTTTCAGCTCTGCTCTAACTCTTCCTCTGCCTACTCTGCCCATTCAGCAAACTCCTCCTACCACAGGCTCTATATGACTTAATGGGTCTATTAATGAAAAGGAAAGATTTTCCAATTCAAATTACCATTGCACTGGGCCCCATGATCTTTGATATTCATTACATAGGTTGGTGGGGCAACTGGGGTCAACAGAACTTTACAACAATATAACAGGGATCACACAAAATGAACACATAAAACAATATCTTAGACTGGGGTTTGAGCACAATCACGGCATCATTCCCCCCTTGAACAAATGGGGCCCAAAGTCTTGGGGTAAGGGGAGAAGGTCTCTTCTTCCATGGCTACCTTATATGGAGATTGGTTGTAGAGCTGTCCCTGCCCCAACAGGTCCCGTTTGATATATCAGTTCTTTAGTGGACATCTGGAATTTAGTTGACTTCAGGTCCAGAGATGACACTGCACAGTCATAGATAACGGATGACATCTGGCTTAAGTGATCAGGTATCTGCAGGTAGAGGGTATTAAGTCTGCAGAAAACAAATCTGACAAACAAGGTGAACAGACAAAAACCCAAAAAGAAATGAGACAATAACCAGAAGCAGGATAAATATAGGGTCATCTATGCTTCTGGAGTCCATGAATCCATTATCAAAGCCTCATTCACTATTGTTAACTGATTTTCAATTTGCAGGCCCTGGGTCATCATTCTGGCTAGTGGTACACACTCTTTAATCTGAGCTGGGGCCTGGCCAACCAACCCTCCATTCTCCCGGCAGGTGTGATTAACTTGGTTATAATGTTTCAGAATGATCTCCAGGGGCATCTCCTACCTCCCTGCTCAGTCTAAAATCAAGCCTCTTTCCTCGTTACATTTTATATAGTTCATTAGTTGGAATTCCATCTATTTTTCCAAAATCTACCCCTGTTCATAACAGAGCAGTAAACAACTCTTGTCAATCCTGTCTGACCCTGAATTCACTGGCCGTTCTTCTCTTGAGAAAACCTTTCTCCCATCTTTTGGGTGAACCAACTCAAAACATCTGTGACTTCATGGTTACCAAAATCCTCATTTACCTCCCCAAACACTGTGGGGGTCCCATGATTCTCCTGCTTCCTTTTAAGTATTGGCCTAAACTCAGCCTCCTCACTTGTTTCATTCTCCTCCCACACATCCTCTTGTCCTGTGTTTAGGCCTGGCCTGCATCAAGCCCAGCCTGTGCAAGGGCTGCATTCACTTTTCTATTGTTAACTTTTCACTTCCTGTGAGACAAACCAATAACAGCCCTCTCTTCTATTACTCGAATCTCTCCAGCTTCCTCTCTGAAAGGACAGCCCAAACACTGCAGGACAAAAAACCTCTTCTGCAAACCAGCCAGCTCCCTTTCCATCTGAGCCTTCTCCTGCAGCTGCCAGTCTCTGCATTTGCATACAATTCTATAGCCTGTTAGCAAGGCCCAATCTGTCCTACATACCCCTGCCATTTCTTTCCCTGGTTCCACTGCTATTACCTGCAAACATCTTTCTAAATCTCTGGGTTCTCCCTACTGTAGCCTCAATTCCCAGTTTTCACAAAGCCCTGTGCCTTTAGCCCATTCTCTTTCTAGGGAGGAACAAAAATCCTCCCACCCTGAGATGTCCATTTCTTCCTCTGTCTCCTCTGCCTTTTTGATTCCAAATGGGGGTCTGATATTTCGCAATCCCATCCTTGTCGCCATTTGTAGTGCTAATTCACAGTGCCCACAGTAGCCATGACTATCATGGTGCAATTCAGAATCATGAAATACCACAGGTTCTCCACATGGAAGGCAGAAACAAAATATTTATTCCAAATCAAATTCATCACAGCAACCAAAATCTATTCACAATAACAATGCAGAGGACAGCACCATCCCCAAGCGTTTCCCCTGCTAGGCTTCTCACAAACCAGGTCCATTATACTCATCACAAGCAGGCTCTCATAAAGAAAATTATAAACAACCACAAAATCACTCAAGATACCCAGGAGCCTGCATCCTTCTGAGCTTTGGCTGCTCTCAAGACTAACTTCCTCTCAGCACTACTTTAGCTCTGCTTCTTCCTGCTTCACCCATTCAGCAAACTCCTCCCATCACAGGCTCCATGTGACTTAATGGGCCTATTAATGAAAAGGAATGATTTTCCATTTCCAATTACTATCACATCAGTGAATATCAAGAGAAAGAAGTAGTGATCACAGTGAGTCAGCATATCTTTGTCAATACAGACCATACTAGATGAACTTCATTTCCTTTAACTTCTTACCATGGTTCTTTGACTTATAGATCAGAGGAATGCTGATGAGAGATTTAACCCAGCTTTTGAGTAAAACATTTGACAAAGACTGATTCTATTCTTATAGACAACATGGAAAAGATGTGAGTCAGAAACTATCATAATTATGTAGTTGAATTCTCAGGATCATAAAGTAGTTATTAATGTTTTGCTGTAAACTGAGGTCTCCACTGAATTACTTATTTTGCGTGGTTTAATATGACAGTAAGGATTCAAAATCTAGTTAAAAGATTAAAAATTTGACTCAAATTTAATTAGTTAAAATTCCGAAGTAATAATTGTAGACTTTTTAAAAGTCAATTTGATGAAAACATGGTGGGTTAGATGTGACTGGGTTGTAGGAAAGCTGGGATCAAAGAACATTTATTAATCCTGTTATTTACCAGGTACTATACTATATACTCAACAGTTGTTCCTAAGACTTTGAGTTCCAATTTCTCTTTCTCCCTCCATCCCCACCCATCCCCTTTGGGAAGGCAAGCAATTCAATATAGGCCATATCTGTGTAGTTTTGCAAATGACTTCCATAATAGTAGTGTTGTGTAAGACTAACCATATTTCCCTCCATCCTATCCTGCCCCCCATTTCTTCTATTCTCTCTTTTGATCCTGTCCCTCCCCAAGAGTGCTGACTTCTAATTTCTCCCTCCTGCCACTGCCCTCCCTTCCATCATGCACCCCCACCATGCTTATCCCCTTCTCCCCCACTTTCCTGTATTGTAAGATAGGTTTTCATAGCAAAATGAGTGTGCATTTTATTCCTTCCTTTAGTCAAATGGGATGAGAGTAACCTTCATGTTTTTTTCTCTCACCTCTTCCCTTTTTCCCTCCACTGAAAAGTCTTTTACTTTCCTCTTTTATGACAGATAATTTGCCCCATTCCATTTCTCCCTTTCTCCTCCCAATATATTTCTCTCTCACCCCTTAATTTCCTTTTTATAAGATATTATCCCATCCTATTCAATTCACCCTGTGCTCTCTGTCTCTCTCTATGTGTATGTGTGTGTGTGTGTGTGTGTGTGTGTGTGTGTATGTAATCCCACCCACTACTCAGATACTGAAAAAAGTTTCAAGAGTTACAAATATTGTCATTCCATGTAGGAATGTAAGCAGTTCAACTTTATTTACATCAATTCTTTTTTTGCTGTTCACCTTTTCATGGTTCTCTTCATTCTTGTGTTTGAAAGTCAATTTTTCTTTTCACCTCTGGTCTTTTCATCAAGAATGCTTGAAAGTCATCTATTTCATTGAAAGACCAATTTTCCCCTGAAGTATTATACTCAGTTTTGCTGGGTAGGTGATTCTTGGTTTTGATCCTAGTTCCTTTGACTTCTGGAATATCCTATTCCACACCCTTTGATCCCTTAATGTAGAAGCTGCTAGATCTTGTGTTATCCTGATTGTATTTCCACAGTACTTGAATTGTTTCTTTCTAGCTGTTTCTAATATTTTCTCCTTGACCTGGGAACTCTGGAATTTGGCCACAATGTTCCTAGGAGTTCCTCTTTTTGGATCTCTTTCAGATGGTGATCAGTGGATTCCTTGAATACTTATTTTGCCCTCTGGTTCTAAAATCTCAGGGCAGTTTTCCTTGATAATTTCATGAAAGATGATGTCAGGTTCTTTTTTTGATCATGGCTTTCAGGTAGGCCCATAAGTTTTAAATTGTCTCTCCTGGATCTATTTTCCAGGTCAGTTGTTTTTCCCATGAGATATTTCACATTATCTTCCATTTTTTCATTCTTTTGGTTTTGTTTTGTGATTTCTTGGTTTCTCATCAAGTCATTAGCCTCCATCTGTTCCATTCTAATTTTGAAAGAACTATTTTCTTCAGTGAGTTTTTGAACCTCCTTTTCCATTTGGCTAATTCTGCTTTTGAAAGCATTCTTCTCCTCATTGGCTTTTTGAACCTCTTATTCCAATTGAGTTAGGCTAGTTTTCAAGGTGTTATTTTCTTCAGCATTTTTGGATCTCCTTTATCAAGGTGTTGACCTGCTTTTCATGCTTTGCTTGTATCTGTCTTATTTCTATTCCCAATTCTTCCTCCACCTCTCTTACTTGATTTTCAGAATCCTTTTTGAGCTCTTCCATGGCCTGAGACCACTGAATATTTATTTTGAATGTTTGAAATACAGAAGTCTTGACTTTTATGTCTTTCCCTTATGGTAAGCATTATTCTTCCTCATCCAAAAGGATGGGAGAAGATATCTGTACACCAAGAAAGTAACCTTCTATAGTCTTATTTTTTTCCCTTTTTTCGGCATTTTCCCAACCAGTTACTTGACTTTTGGGTCCTTTGTCAAGAGTAGGGTATACTCTAGGGATCTGTAAGATCTCAGTTTCTCCAAGGTGGCACAATTAAGTGTGTACACTGGTCTGGGATAAAGAAGAGATTTTTGTGCCCAGAATCTTAGCAGTTACCTCTCCACAGCCAGCTGGCCTCCAGTTCCGCCAAGCCATCACTGAGGGCTGATTTTTCAGATAAACTGTGGAGGCAAGGCTGCCATTCAGTGTGAGATAAAGATCAGCTCCCTCAGGGTCTCTGTACAAGACTGAGGTAATAATCAGCACTTCAGTGCCTCCACGGTTTTTACAATCCAACAATGGATGCAGGCTGCTATAGGGGCTGGCGTGGGAACTGGTGCCGCCTGCCTGAGATATGGCCTCTGAGGCTGCTTCCTGAGGCTGGAGATATGGGAAGGCCCTTCTCCCTTCCCAGCCAGCTGAAAACCCCTGTCACTGACCTTTGGCACCTGTGGGTTGAGGGATTTGCAGACCACTGCTACTGCAACTGGAGCTTCCATCCCCAAGGTGTCCTCCTCACAGAGTTGCGCTGCACTCAGCTCCATGCAACAGACATTTCCCCTGGGCCTTTCAGATCACCCTGGGCTGGAAATCTCCTCTACTCTGTTGTTCTCCACTTCTGCTGTTCCAGAATTTGTTGAGAGTCCCTCTCTACAGGTATTTTATGGGCTGTGTGGGGAAAGCCTGCATTTGTGTGTCTTTCTACTCTGCCATCTTGGCTTTGCCCCCTACCAGGTACTATGTTAAGCATTAGGGACAAAACAAACAAACAAAAAAGAAATAGTCTCTGTCCAATAATTTTCAATTTAATGGGGGGAGACAGCATACAACTAACTCTTAAAACACGGTCCATATAGAATGAATTAAGGATGGAGGCTCATAGGCACACAGAATGCACTAAAATCTCATATTTGTAGTTTATCATTATTTTTTCACAATGAGAGGAAAAAAGGATAAAATAATATGAATGATGTCTTAAGAATGAAATTTACTATATCTAATCAAGGAGTAAATAGCTGGTTTCATATATAGCAATAATTTTTGATTAACAAGATAGAATCAAGTTCAAAGCATATAAATTGGAATCAATTATAAGTAGAAAATATTGTACATATATTTAAAGTTCAAACTGAAATGTGTTAAATATTTTGAGAGACAAAAATAGTTTGAGACAATAGAAAGACAGAGAAGAGATTAAAAACAAAAAGTGAGAATAATATGAGAGAGAGAAGGAGAGGGGGAGAGAGAGAGAGAGAGAGAGAGAGAGAGAGAGAGAGAGAGAGAGAGAGAGAGAGAGAGAGAGAGAGAGATTGGAAAGAACTTAGGCTATTTTCTGTAAATGAATGATTTGTCCTTCTTTGTGCAATCTTGTCCTCGGTAGGGTAAGTATGACCATTGGTCATTACAATTTTCCTGGAAACATATTTTGGGAACAATACATTGGACCCTTCTTCTTCCCTCAGGATCATTTCTTGACTCTGGTGTTTATATTCCTCTATGGTTTTTGTGGTTCCTCCATGCAGCTGATTTTACACTTGACCTGATCCTTCCACTGAGGGGAAGGGCCAGTGGCCATATTTGCTCCAGGATGTCTTGGACTACATGACCCATAATCTATGATCTTCTATGCTCAGAAGATGACATATTCTCAGTTACCAGACAC
The DNA here is from genome assembly GCF_028372415.1 of Notamacropus eugenii. NCBI lineage: Eukaryota > Metazoa > Chordata > Mammalia > Diprotodontia > Macropodidae > Notamacropus > Notamacropus eugenii. The sequence continues at coordinate 132,923,714 of NC_092875.1, read as the reverse complement.
TTTCATATAAAGATTGGATAAGCATCTACTGCATGAGCACCAACAGCATTTTTATAAGTATTTCCTTCCTAGGTATAAATTGATAAGTTCCTTTGGCAGGGCTTTCTGCTTCTTTATACTAGATATACTGAGGAGATAATGGAAAACATAATTTGCTTTGTGACCAGTTTTTCCAAAGAGGGAGACAATTTTTGTTCTTTTTTTTTTCCCTTTGGGGCTCACTGTTAAGAAAAGCAACAATTATCTCTGTCTTTATAACTATGTAGTTGTACTCTCCCTCCTTACTTGCCTAACTTGGAAGTGTCCAGAGAGTAGACAAACTTAAATGTGAAAGAATAGTTAATTCTCATCTGAGAAAGAGGTGTCATGGACCAAAGTGATATCAAAAATGATAACTATTATAAAAGGAAGATCAAGTCATGTGTCTGTGGAGAGGAGTGGTGCAAAGATGTTCTCTGAATTGAACTGCATGCGGATATTAGAGAAGAGAGGCATCCTTGAAGCCCTCTAGTCCATATTGTACATGAGCAGGAATCCTCTCTTTAAAATTTATAACAAGTTCTGTTATTCACCCTTCACTTGAAAACCTCTAGATAGGAAGGAACACACTATCTGCTGAACCATATGATCCTACCTTTAGGCACTTTTGATACGGGTGTTCTTGATCTTTTTGTTTGTTTGCTTAACGAACCTGTTGACATTCTGATGAGGTCTATGGACATCTTAGAATAATGTTTCATTACCTTCATTTGCAGTTGAAAGAATGCTTGATTTCATTGAAAGTTTAATGAAAATAAGGATGTAATGTTCACCATTGGTCTTCATGGACTTTCTGATACCTATCCATGGGGCTCCAGGTTAAGAATTTCTACCGAGCAGTCATAAGTTTCATCTTATAGTGAATCTTTTTTATTTTTTTTTTTTACCAAGAGAGGTTTTATTTTCTTGCAGTAGCTTTGTTAATTGCACAAAATCATTTTATTTTGCCATTTAAACATGATCACATAATCCTATTCTGAATGACAAACCTTAATTAAAAACAAAGCAAAAATAAAAATTCCCAACCTTAATTACCTAGAGGGTTTGTCATTGAAAGGGGGGAAAACATAAACTGCTTTTCTTACAGGCTTTTCACAAATGTCACATTTTCTCTTTAAAATGGAGTCAAAAACAAAAACGAAATAGCTGAAACAGAAAGTCATAAAAAGGAAGTTTACAGAATTGTCAACAATATTAAGACAACCCTGACTAGCCAGTTTCATTACAGCATCTCCCAGATCCAGAGCTTCTCTCTTTCCTCCCCCCACCTTTTACCCTCCCCCTACACCTTACCCTCTCACTCTCCTGGCCAGGAACAGAACTGGCATGTTCAGAGACAGAGATAAGGACAGTATTGCCGAGTGAAAGAAACATCTGGACTGGAATTTGATACTGAAGCTTCCCTGTGTCTCCTCTTTTCTTCCAAAAGTTTCATTTCTTAAACTCAGGCTGTAAGAGATAAAGAGGAAAGAGGGACAAACTTCCAGATGCTAGAAAAGAAAAAAGAAAAACAAACTGCACCCAAAGTATTGTCACTGAATCCATCCCCCTTACCCGCCATGAATATCAACCATAAGCTTCATGTGACTTCAGAAAACCAACCCACCTCAAGGGGAAGGTAGATTTAGGATATCAGGGATGACAGCCTCTCCTTGTTCCTATGTACCATTTCAGTCCCATGCAGAAACCCTTCACAAAGAGAAAACGGGGATCTCCAAGAGGGACTTGGGCTTACTTTTCTAGTCTGTCAGGACTCATCTCAGGCCAAGTCTTCTCCTTTCCCAAACAGAGGACTTTGTGGCCCTAAAGGCACAAAGAACATGATGCTGGCTGGAGTGCAATTACTCATTCCTTTACTGAGAACTGATCCCATAAGTGGTCAGTGTTGGTCACCCAGGGCAGTGGAAGCTAGGTCTGGATCAAAGTAGGTAAAAAGATACCCACTGTCTCTTCAAAGGCAGGGGTGAGTAGGAAGAAGATATAGGTGGTGGCATGCACAACAGGCCTCTCCCATATGGACACAGATAAAATGGCCTAAAGGGGATATCAAGAGGGCTCCAAAAGGAGTCAGAAGAGCATGTGACATAATGGAAACAGAAAGGAATCATTTCTCTACACACACCTCAGGGCTCTCTCATTGGTATGCTCACTGCCCCTTCCCTTCCCCTCAGGCTGGAATGCAAATTCAAACACTAAATCAGGTTAGTGATGACTAAATCCCATCTATATTGAATAAACCTCTTCCAGTATTCTTATAAGCGCTAGGGATTCCAATTTCAGCCTGAGCTTTAGCAGATGGTAGATACTGTGATGGGATGGTGATGTTGGGGTGGGTCTATTTTTCACTCAAACTTGTAATCTTTCCACTTCATAAAACCATGTGAGAAGAAATTTGTTTACTAGGAGTTCTCTTTTCAAAATGTCAATGACTTAAGTACCCAATGCTCTCCAACTGGTTCCTTATAGTCTGAGGTACTATAGGCCCCTTTCTGGGATGTGTGCCATCTCATTGTCCTCTTCCCTGGGGGATGTGCTGACATGGGAGACCTAGGTGGCCTCCAACTGGAGCAGCCTGTATTCTCAGAGAATTCAGGGCAGGATCCAAAGGAAGAAGAGCCAATCCCAAGAGTTTGAGGAACTCAGTCTTCACAACTAGGATACTATGGAGGTTGCTTCTTACAACCCCAATGAAAGAGGGGAAGAGGGCAATAGGGACTCTGGCCGCTTTTGCTAGGAGGAACTCAGACTCTGACAAAACTCAGGAAGGAGAAAGAAGCCAAGCAGATTCTGGCAGCATTGCTTCTAGGGGTCAAGAGGGATGGGTGGGGGTGGGTCTGTTTGAACACACAGCCCCTCTTCTGATCCAGACAGCAAGTGCACAGCAGTACTGCTCATCAGTTTTCCACAATCCAACATCACCTTTCCCAATACACTCCCCCTTTTCCCAGAGCCCTCAGGGGAGGCTTGATGCTGCAGCTGCACTCATGGCAAAACTTTTCAAAGTCTGTATATGAAAGGAAACTTAGAGACAGATGTACTGGTCCAGAGTTAATTCCCAGGGCCCTGACCCAATGTGAGGAATGGGGATTAGCAGGAAGATAGGACCTCAGGGATTACAGTATGTAGGCTGTGTACACAGCAGACATGTCATTGTCAGACTAGTCTAGTGCCTTGGCTCATTTATATACCTCGTTTGCTGCAGCTGCCATAGGAGATGGGTGGTTGACAGAATCACCTAGTGCAAAGGCTAATCTGAGATCCTTCTGGATATACTTCAAGTAGAAACCAGGTTTAAAGTTCTCTTGCAGAATATTTTGGCACCTCTGATGCAGGAAGATGCTAGCCATCTTCCCTGATTGTCCCTGATTGAGGATGTCAAACAATGTCTGTTGAGACTATCAGGTCATTTGGACCAGTGTCAGTCCTTCAGTTACAGTAGCCATGAAGCTCCCCTGAACCATATTCACAATCCACATCACTTTGGCTGCATTCCCAGCCTCACCTAGAAAAGAGGTCTTCCCCATTGCCTGGGAGCAACTGCTGCAGTCTTCATATAAGCTCCTGTCTCCAGCTGCTAAGATCATCAGCATCCTATCATTAGACAGCTGCTGATTTCCTGAGATAGGATCTTCGAGAAACCACCCCTGGACACAATCACCTGATCCAATTCAGTGACTGTGTCTACATTCACCATTGACATGTCTACATAGCATTTTCCAGGGCAGATCCCTTGAAGCACACCACTAGGGCCCAGCACCAGGTCCTCAACTGCTTTGGGCTGAGACACAGGCAAAGGTGATGTCACAGGTGGAGACTACTTCAGTGGGAGTTCTTCCTAGCCAGGTGCCCTCTTGGATGAACAAATCACATTTTTCTGCTGTCTGGTTCCGTACAGTCACTGTATGATCCATTTTTAGTAAGTTGGGGACAATTCCACTTCCCATGAGGCCAAGGCCCAAAAATTCTTTTTGTCCGTGGGAGTGATGCTGTCATTCACTGCTGTGCTATCTACTGCTTGGATAGATGTGGATCCAGATTCCTCTTCACACACTTTTAACTTCTTTGTTATTGCCTGATAACAGACAGCTGGTTTCTGTTTGGCTGAGAAGAAAGTGATGAAAATGTGGGTCCCCATCTTTTACAGGCTTGCTTACATGGGGTTGCCATTTAAAACTAGCCATTGTTCCTGCCACCATTCCTTTCACTGTACACTGGATTCTGGGACTGTGAGGTCCTTCATATCCTTTGGAGGACCACCTTGCTTTCTGGGACTCTGTTTCTGGGTCCTTTGTACAGGTGATTTGGAGCCTCTTTCTGTAGGAGCTGAAGATACTCTCTTCTTTCCTTCTCCCATATTCTTCCTTACTTTCCCTTCAGATGGGCCAGCTTTGTGTTTCTCATCTCCTGAACTCTGCTTACTTGAATTACACTGATTCTTCTCTTTAGGAGAATTATGGGATGACTATCTTTGCTTTTGGCTTTCTTTGAGAAACTTCTCCACAGAGTCCACACCCTGCTGAAATATTTTTAATTTAATTTTGATAATTTCCTCTTTATGGGGATGATATGGCTTCAGCTGTTCAACCTTGAACCAAGCATGATCTGTTCAAAAATATTTTGCAGAGAAGCACTTCTTTCCAAGAGATTTTTTCAAAGTTTTGGGTAGATTTACAATCTTTCCTGGCTAAGGAAGATATCTGCCTAGTTCCCCCCATACCAAGTCTCTGAGCTGCAGATTCACAGTTGCCATCTTATCAACTTGATTTTCATCTGGCAATTTAAAATTATGGGAGGTGGTATAGTGGATATAGCATTGGACATGAAATCAGGAAGACCCAGACTTGATTGCTGCCTCAGAAATTTTGTATGTAGTCCTAACTCTATCACTTAACTTTTCTGAACCTCACTTTAGTAATTTATAAAGTGATATGATAGGAATCAATTACCTTTGAGGAGCCTTCCAACATTAAATCTACGATTCCCCTCCCTTAGTTCTTGCATCTTTCTAACCTCTTTGGCTAAGCTGAATTAGTGAATTTCTATTTTTAGAACTTCCTTTCACATAATTAAAGATTGTAATTATGTTTAGTAGGTAGAGAATTGGTTTTAATATTGGGAAGTTCAAGGATTATATCTTCCCTTGGACATTAAGTAACGTGATTCCCCGTAACAAGTCATTTAAATTGTCAGGGCCTAGTTACCTCTGCCATTAAATGAGGGAAGGAAAATTAGATGATCTCCAAGGTCTCTGACAGCTCTTAAACTACAGTCTATCATCTCCTATTTTTTCATGTTTAGGTCAACTACTCTATATTTTTCTTTACATTTTTGGATGATGTACAGATAAAATTAACTAACATATAAGAGGTTTTCCAAAACTCTTATATTATAAATGTAAGTTGTTACTATAAAAAATTCTCTCATCATATTGGTTGCTTTCCTCTATATATTCTGCCATGGGTCAATTTGCTTCCCATTTGACATTCAGGGAATCCAGGGCAAAAGCAATTAGATCCAAAAACATAGGCAATGCTAGAAAGCTGATTATTTGTTAAACTTCCTGGCATTCCTTGACTTATTTCCCAGTTCAGAGGTTGTTGTTGCTCTTGCTACTGCATCTGCTGTTTTTTTTGTTGTAGTTCATGTTCATCTACACCATCTGATGCTAATTTTTTTGCTAATCATAAGATGGCTCATCAGATGGTGCCTTGTTAACTGCAAGCTATGCTATGCGGCTAGATATGTACTTTCATACCAAAGAACTCTGATCCCTTTATATCATTCTAACCTGAAAATCTTCATCCATGAATTAGTATCATAATCTAATTTTTCTGGTTCTGCTGCAGGGCCGCTGCACACTCATGAAGAAAATCACAGAACTAAGCTGACTTCACTCAAAGCAGAATTTATATTATATAACTTCAGTTGGGTCTTTGTGCTCCTTGACAACCCCATTCATTGCTCTTCTGTGTCTGTTTAAATTCTATTTTTTCCTCTCTTCTACTCCATCAATCACATCACAAACCTGAACTCATGTAACAGATAAATGTGAACCTTGCCTTTATGAGAAGATTAAAGTTGTCATGTGTGTGTTCCCTTAGCTACCTTTGTCTAAAATTCAAAAATTTTCAACATCATCTTCACTTCAGATCACAAATGAAGGGATATTTCTATTCCCTCCTATGGACAATGTCTTTACCACTGGTTTGATCCTATTTCTTTTAGTCTATTCTTGAACATAATTGGCCATTCTTTTTCTTTCATTAATTTTCTATTTCTCCATGTCTAATGGATCATTTTCATTTGGCTATAAACATAGTTGGATCTCATAAAACCTGAAAAAAAAAACTTTGTTCTTTTTGGAAGTATATTAACTGCTCCATTTCTTGATTTCCTAGGACTGTTAAGTTTCTGAGGGAAAAAAAGAGAAGAAAAGAAGAAAGAAAGAAATATTTAATACATACTTTTCTTCTCTCCACATTCTCTAAAAACTTTTGTATTCAACATTTTGGCCTCAATTCTCAATTGAAACTGAGGCTCAATCGAAGATCACTAAGGAAATCCTAAATACCAAATTCAACGTTCTCTTGGCATTAATCCTTGTGAACCTCTATTGTGCTTTTGACAGATCTGATCATTATCTTTTTCTGAATACTTTCTCCTCCCTCAGGTTAACTTTGTTATTTTCCTTTAACTTTAACCACTTTTAAAAAAAATTCTCTGAGGAAGTTATGTAGCATTTGGAGCATTTGGAGACCAGGAGACAATATTAATGATAGGTAAAATTCATATGGCATTTAAAATTCTACAAAGTACTTTTCAAATATTATCTCCTTCAACAATCCTGTGAGGTAGATACAATTATTATTTCCATTTTACAAATTAAAAAACCCACAGATATTAAATGGCTTGAGCAGGATCACACTTTTAGTAAGTATCTGATGCCAGATTTTAACTCAAGTCTTATTGACTTCAAGTCCAAAGTGCTAATCTCACTGACTTAAACCCTTTGTAATAGTCTTCTAATAGTCCTCTATTATGTCCTTTTGCCTCTCTTCCAGCTCATATTTATCCTTTATACTACTTATCAGAATAATTTTCTGAGCATAAGTCTGACTGTGTCTATTACTTATTTAAAAAAAAAAAAGCTTCAATAGCTTTCTGTTGTTCCAGAGAAATCTCATTTCAGTGATTTGAAGATAGGGTATGTATGATAACTATAAGCAATTTTTAAAACACTGTGAAGAATAAGTGTAATAATGCAGGATTTCAGATGGACCATACTTTGTCCTCCTTTTCAAAAACAGTGAATGAGTCATCTCTGCCTATTGTAGGAGAGTGAACTTGCTTTGATTCCTGACAAAATAATAAAATACGTAATTAAATACTTGGCAAATGTCTGGAAAAGGAATCAGTGATCATATTGTCAACATGGCATTTTCATGAACAGATCACGCCAGACTAATGTTAATTTCTTATCTTGCAGGCTTGGTAAAAATAAAAGAAGAGGATATCAGAAGATGAGATAGACAGTGTCATGGAAGCAACATGAGCTTGGACAGACTTTGGAGTATAGAGGAGGACAAAAGAGACTGACATATTATAGTCCATGGATTCACAAAGAATCAGACATGACTGAAATATTGAAAAACATGAGCTAGGCATAATTTTTCAGTGCCTGGTATGATTGTTTTTGTTTTGTTTCAAAGGAAAGATCATTCCTGCCTTCTAGTAGCTTAAAATTTGATTAAAAAAAAGAAAGGTAAAAATTTGAGGGTTTGGGAGCTGGGGAGTTTTGAGAAAATTTTAATGTAGTCAATAAAGCAAAAGTAAATGGTTTTCTGGAACTTTCTTGCTTCTTCATGAACAAGAGAATGGTGGCAATTTGGTCTCTAGTTCCTCTGCTTCTTTGAAAACCAGCCTGTACTTCTGATAATTCCAGGTTTACATATTGCTAAAGCTTAGTTTGCAGAATCTTAAGCGTAATCTTGCTGGTGTGTGGAAATGAATGCAATTGTTTGATGGTTTGAATATTCTTTGGCATTGACCCTCCTACGATTGAAACAGAAGTTAATCTTTTCTAATTCTGTGGACACTGTTGATTTTTTTTTTCAAATTTTCTGGCCTCTTGAATGCAACCCTTTTAAAGGATCGATCATCTTTTTTTAAGGTTTTAAACCAAAAGGCAGGGACTTGCCTGAGCTTAACAAATTCTCCTCCAAACAATTTCAAATAACACCTCAAAATGAATTTTGGAGCAGCAGATCCCACAAAAGGATGGGGTGAAACACTTTTTCAGCCCAATAAAATTTAAAAGGAATTCAGGAAAGATCCATGTCCTTCAGTAAGAGGAAAGTATAGCACAGTGCAAACAGTGTCCCAGCAAGAAGAAGTCTCTTGGCCCAAGCACAGGTCAGCAATAATGTTAGAGGGAAAAATTTTTCAGGAAGAATCATGCCCAGTAGTGAGGCAGAAACAGGAGAACATTGATGAAAAAAAATGCAAAAGGAGGTAGCCAAGGTATCCCATATCTACAACTGTATTACAAAGTGGTAATCTTCAAAACTTTCTGTTACTGGTGTTGACCTGAAAGTTCAGTTAAAAAGAGAAACAGACTAAATGTATGTTGTTTATTCCCTTAAAGCTAGCAGTTAAATGATCATGGAGTGAGAAAAACTTCTAACTGACTAACACAAGAATGACCAGGCTTAAATCTGTTTTAGGAAAATCCAAGGTTGTCTGTGTCCTTCAGACATATGGGCTCCATGAGTGATTAACTATACCATGAGAAAGGAATTTCCTAATTGCATAAGTGGCAAATATAATAAGATAACAGAGTTGACAAAGTTTCGATTGAAATTACAACACATAATATCTGTGTTTTCTTTACCATTAACATATCATAACAGTATATGTCCATAAAATATTAAGATAAGGAAAACATCTATTATCGAGGGTTAAGGGTCTCATAAGGAATACTAAGTCAGTCCCATCTGGCTTTGTTGACATAGGAAGAGGTATTCTCTGAGTTTACTTCAGAGAACAAAAAGACTGTTAGGTCCAGGCTCGTCTTCAAGCTCTGGCCCTTATTAAAGCCCAAAATCTATGTTAAATGATTATCACTGGCTAAGAAAGTGAAATAGATCTGTGAAGTCAGTTATGTACACAAGACTTAGTAGTACATGATCATACTGATCTAGCGTATGATAAATCCAAAGACTCCAGCTTTTGGGATAAGAACTCATTATTTGCCAAAAAAAAATGTTAGGAAAACTAGGAATCCATATGGCTGAAACTAAGTATAGATCCACATCTCACACTTTATACTAAGATAAAAGATAAAATAAAAATGAGTTTATGCCATAAGCAAATTAGGAGAGCAAGAAATAGTTTACCTGTCACATCTGTGGAGAGGGGAAGAATATATGACCAAACAAGAGAAAGTGAGTTTTACTAGTTGTACAACTAACTATTTAAATTACATTTAATTTCAAAAGTTTTTGCGTAAGCAAAACCAATGCAATCAAAATTAGAAATCAAGAAGAAAACTGGAAAACAATTTTGACAGCAAGTTTCTCTGATAAAGGTCTCATTTCTCAAATATATGTGGAACTGAATCAAATTTATATGAATACATATTATTCCCTAATTGATAAGTAGTCATCAAATATGAACAGTCAGGTTTCAGCTGTAGAAATCAAAGCTATTTATAGTCACATAAAATGCTCTAAAATCTAAATCATTTTTTATTGGAAAAGTGCAAATTAAAATAACTCTGAGGTGTAGCTATCAAATTAGTTAATATGATACAAAAGAAAATTAATAAATGTTGGTGGGGATCTGAGAAAATTTAAATACTTATGCACTATTAGTGGATTTGTGAATTGATCCAACCTTTCTGAAGAGAATTTGGAACTATCTGCAAAGGGCTGTAAAATTGCATACCCTTTGATCCAACAATGTCACTACTAGGCCTGTATCCCAAAGAGAGAAACAAAAAAAGGAGGGGGGACAACTATTTGTAGAAGAATATTTATAGCAGCTCTTATTGTGTGGCAAAGAATTGGAAGTTGAGGGGATGCCCATCGATTCAGGAATGGCTGAACAAGATGTGGTCTTTTATTGTAATGGAATATCACTGTTGTATAAAAAAGTGATGAGCAGGCTGATTTCAGAAACACCTGGAAACACTTATATGAACTGTTGCAAAGTGAAGTGACCAGAACAAGGAGAATGTTGTATACAGTAACAGTAATACTGTATGATGATAGATTGTGAATAACAGTTATTGTTAGCAATAGAATGGTCAAGAAAACTCCAAAAGACTCATGAAGAAAAATTCTATCCACTTCCATTAAAATAACTGATGGAGTCTGAATGCAGATTGAAGCATACTATTTTTCTCTTTCTGTATTATTTTCATTTTTTTATTACTTTGGGTCTATGTATTTCACACATGACTAAAGTGGTAATATGATTTGCATGATTTGAAATGTATAACTTATATCCAATTGCTTACTCTCTCAGGGAGAGAGGATTTGAGGGAAGAAAAGGGAAATTTGCAGCTCAATAGTTTTAACAAAATAACATTAAAATTGGTGGTTACCTGTAATGGGGAAAAATAAGACTATTCATTAAAAAAAAATAAGTCTGGGTTTTAGTTCTGTCACACCAGTCTTAGTGTTAGCAATATTTTATAAGGACCACTCGACTTCATATATCTATATTGCATTATATTGTATTGTATTGTACTGCATTATATTGTATTCTATTCCATTGCATTGCATTGTGTTGAACTATGTTGCAATATATTTTATTAGAGGTAGTTTGTGGCACAGTAGATAGAATCATGGGCCTGGAATTAGGAAGAAAACCCTGATTAGCTATGTGACAACTGATGAGTCACTTAATCTCTTTTTGCTTCAGTTTCTTCAACTTTAGAATGAGTATTATATTAGTTACTACTTCCCACAGTTGTAAGAATTGAAAGAGATAATATTTATAAAGCATTCTGCACAAAATCTGGGACATAATAAGTGCTGTATAAATATATGTTTCTTTCTCTTCTTCTATTGTAAATGTGCTATCATTTAACATTAGTCATCTAATCAATTAATTAATCACAATATATCATATGTATTAATAATCAATTTAATCAATGATCATAATATATTATGTTTATCAATAATATTTTTCTATCTCATCCAAATTACAGATTGGAAAATCTATAAAGCTACAGTCATTTCTTAGCTAAATGTTATCATTCCCAATTCCTTTAACAGTGATTTTCATCCTGTATATACAAAAAAAATTATGGAATGAATGACTGAAATTGGACCTAATTAATGTATATAAGTACAATGTATGTAGGTTTGGATAAAAAGATATGACATGCATTTGGAGAGAGAGAGAGGAGTGATTGATCTACAAAGAGAGAGACAGAGATAAGAGGAGAAAGAGACAGAAAAGTCAGAGGCAGAGAAAAAACAAAAATGTGTATGTATTTTAGCAAATTGCAATTTCACTGATTCAGCTGTGCAATTTCACACATTCCATTGATATTGGACCTAAACATACTAAAGCTTTAAGCTTGAAAAGTTGCAAAACTCCTCACAATTAAATCTTAGTATCTAATCTTAAGGAGAGCATTTCTGAACTTAGATGTCTTCAGACATCGGGAATAGAACCTATCACCAGAGCCATATGAATATACCAAAAGCATTTGTGTATATGTTTGTATCTGTGTGTATACATACCTTTCGATGTCTTTTTTTTTGTTGTTTTTTGATTTCTGCAGAAATTGAATTTAAGTGAGACAGAGCTACATGAAGTCCTCAGGCTCATTCCTCCAGGATCATCATAGTCCAGTGGCAGGACAGAAAATACGTATTGATTGACTCTTTTTGTATTCTTCTTATCTGTTTAAATTTGTCCTTTCTTAAAGTGAATTAATTTAATGAAATTTTATGTAATATTAGAAAAGGTACATGCTTAGATAAGAATACAAGATCTGTTCGAGACATGTTTAGTTTGAGATCTCTAAAGGACACCTCCATAGAAGTGTCTATTTCACACTTGAAGATGTAGGAGCTTAAGAGAAAGATTGGATTTACATTCTTATATTTCATGACAATCATCCTAATGATGAGACCTGAACCCATGGGAACTATCATCAAGATAGGGGTTGCAACGAGAGAAAAGCAGGTGGTGATTAAAAACATCATCATGACAAAATGGAAAATCCAGAATGGACCAAAATTCTTAGAGGTCTCATTCTTCATTTGTAGGACCACTGGCATAGTGACAAGAAAAAAGTGGATTGGGGGGCAATGCTAATGATTAAAGATCCTTTGGTTTTCTGTGTTTTATCTATTGAAACTTCAAATGAAAGTTTTTTGTACAATAACTAAGGAAGGAAGGAAGGAAGGAAGGAAGGAAGGAAGGAAGGAAGGAAGGAAGGAAGGAAGGTGATAATAGATAAAAGATTATTTGAAAAGAACTTTGTACCAGGCAGTGTCCCAAGTGCTGGAAATAAAATATAAGGAAAAAGAAAACATAGTTCCTATCCTTAAAGAGCTTGTATTTTAGTAAGAGAATAAAAAGGAGCTGAAAAGCAAGGTTTTGAGAAAAGTTACCTATGAGGTAAAATGGGAAATTTATAGAGAATTGGGAGATGACTTGGGAGAAGTAAGAACCAAAGCTGACCTAGGCACTTACTCAAATGGAGGTTTCAGGTAGATATCGTTAAGAGGAGGAATGTGGCTATAGGAATAAAGGAATATCCAGAGTGAAGAGAAAAGAGAGGACAAAATGGGAAAGTTTGGAGAGGAAAGAGCAGAATCAGGAGGGAATAGAATCATATTAGCCTTGACTTTCCATTAGAGGGTGAGAACCTTGAGTATAGGGATTGTTTTTTTTTTCTTCTAATTTTTGTCACCTTTTAATATGCTTTTAGCTTGGCACAGTGACTGGCACATATTAAGTACTTAATAAATGTTAATTTATTGATACTCAGTAAAGATGAAAACCAAAGAAAAGGGAATTTCCTGCTAAATGGGGGGAAAAAAATCACAGATTACCCCTGGAGAGGGAAATACAAAAGGAAGTTTTATTCTGTGATTGGAAAGCAATGAGAAAAAAAATATATTTTTCAAATTATATTTTTTATGGATAAGCTTTTCCATAACATAGAATAACTAAAAAAATAACTATACATGAAATTGCAAATCTACTATGTACAGTTTGTCATCCTTTTCAAAAACAACAAAATTACCACATATATTTCTTTGTTTTTCCTTCCCTCTCCTCAGCCCCTCTGCTGAGAGATGGCTACTATTAAAGACAAACGTGTGTGTGTGTGTGTGTGTGTGTGTGTGTGTGTGTGTGTGTGAAATTATTCTATACATATTTATTTACCAGTTCTTTTTCTGGATGCAGATGGCATCTTTTCTTTTCATATGCTCTTTATGGTTAACTTGGGTATTTATAATAATACAATATAATATATATATATATATAAAATATTTGCTCAGTGTTTTTTCTTAATACAATGTTTCTCCTACTGTATACAATGTTATTTTGCTTCTGCTTAATTCACTCTTCACAATTTCAAGAAAGTCCTTCCATATTTTTTTATAAGAACATTGAACTCATCATTTTGTTCTTTTCCTTTTTTCCTAATTATATTAGAAAGTAGAGAAAGTAGTGATATTGCTGGTTCAAAGGGTATAGGTAGTTCAATAACTCTTTGAGCCCAATTCCAGATTGTTCTCCAAAATGTTTGGATTAGTTCACAATTATACCACCAATGAATTAGCAACCCAATTTTTCTACATCTCCACCTCCCACATTTGTCACTTCCCTCTTTTATCATTTTAGCCAGTCTGGTAGATGTAAAATAATATTTCAAGGTTGTTTTAATTTGCTTTTCTCTAATCAATAATCATTTAGGAAAAATTTTATATGACTATAAATTTTTTATTTCTTCACTGGAAAACTACCTGTTCATATCCTTTGATCATTTGAAAATTGGGGAATGACACATATTGTTATAAATTTGACAAAATTCTTTATATGTTTTTAATATGAGATCTTTATCTGATAAACTATTTATAGAATTGCCTCTCCCCCATTTTTTTGCTTTCTTTCTGAACTTGGCTACATTTGTTCAAAACTTTTTTAAATTTAATCAAAATTATTAATTTTAGAACTAACTTCTTTCTTGCTTGCTTATTGATATATTGCTGTCCTATCCATAACTTTGAGAAATTAATATATTAATTTCCTTTTAAGTATATATATGTCATGTATCCATTTTGACCTTATCTTAGAAAATAGTGTAAGATATTAATCAATGCCCAGTTTCTGTCATACTGCTTTCCAGTTTTCCCAACAATTTTAACCAAATAATGAATACTTATTCCCAAATCCTAAACCTTTACACTTTTCAAATACAAGATTATTATGTTTACTTGCTTCTGTAAATTATGTTTCTACTCTGTTCTATTAACTTAACTTACTATTTCTTAGTCAGTACCAGTAGTTTTGATAATTACTGCCTTATAACACATTTTAAGATCTGATACTGTTAAACATTCTTCCTTTGCAATTTTTTCATTATTTCCTTTAATATTCTTGACTTTTTGTTTTTCTAAGTGATTTTTGTCATTATGTTTCTCTAATTCACAATCAAAGGTACAATTACTATTTGTAATTTTTACCATTATTTTTATTCACTATTTTTTCTCTCAGCTTCTCTTTTCTCCTATCCATATTATCTTCTTCTCCCTTTACCTTATTATTCCTTATTTTAGCCATCTCTCCAAAATTCTCTTCCTTATATACTCACCCATCCTAATAATTCTAATATATCTACCTTTCTAAAAGTCTCTCCCCCACCAGCCCCCAGTTTTCTCACCTCTCTAGAACATCAAAAGACTTCTAAACCTTTTCATATTTAAGCATTGTTTCCTCTTCAGCCCAAATGAGAGTTAGATTCCAATATTATCAGTCCTCCACCCCACCTGCATTCTCTATATTATTTGTTCATTTCACCAACACCCCCTGATTTTGTGAGATAATTTCTCCCTTTAAGCTTTTCCCACCCAGTTTTATTTTTTAGAATAACCTCATTATACACAACTCAGCCTCAACCTTTCTTCTAAGTTACCTTAGTAATGAGAACAATTTTAAGCATACTATGACTAATAATAAATAATTAATATTTTGATGGGGAATTTATCTCTCATTGTAGTGCTTATCAAAAATATTGGTAGACAGATAATACACCCATATCTCTAGGAAAGAATGAAGAGGTAAAAAATTTCTATGAAATAGTCAATAAAACCTTCAAAATAAATTAACATACCCTTTGACATTCAGTGACATCAATGCAAAACTGGGAACTGGTCTAGCAGTATGAGATTTGTTAAAATACATGTAACAGGAATAATCAACTAGAAAGACTTGTAGGTTCCATATATGATTCTAATTTACATATCATGAATACTTTCTTGAAAAAAACTATTTTTAATCTTTAGATATAGAGAATTAATTGTGTTTTAACAGTAACCAACTCATTTCTAATGTGGGATTCCTTTTTGAATCAAGTGTCTGTATCAGTCCTACTATTACTTTAAGACTTAAGAGAACTAAGATTGGAAGAAAAACTCAGAATGAGAGAAAAAAATGCATAATTAATACAATGCCAAACTGACTCATTTAACCTAGTTATTGGATGAAATGTAGATTATACAAAAGACATTGATAAAGACTATAATGTATCCAAACAGATATTTAACTAATATTAATTAATTCTTTTAAGTAGAAGAAGAGAATCTAAAGAAAAACACTCCTTTGTTAGGAAACATATTTCTTATTTGCTAAGTGGTAAGATGTCACCTTAGAATAATGTATGAACGAAACATAAAATGATTTGTAAAATCATATAGAACATGATGATAGAAAATTTTCTTTAGTTTCATGCCAGAAAACAAAATCAATGGAAGTTAAGAGCAGTTTTATAAAAAATCTAAACAAAAGGCATTAATTTCTACTCCCCTTGACTGGAGAGCTAGTTGTTGTTGCTGAATCATGCCCAACTGTTTATGACCCAGTTGTAGGGTTTTCTTAGCAGAGTAGCAGGAGTAGTTTGCCATTTGCTTATCCAGCTCATTTTGCAGAGGAGGAAACTAAGGCAAATAGGATTGAGTGACTTCCCCAGGGTCATGCAAGTAGTAAATTTCTGAGGCCATATTTTGACTCAGGAAGATGAGTCTTCTTACTCCAGGCCTGAACTTCTATCCACTGTACCTACTCCCTGTCCCCAGGAGAGATGAAGGTCAGAACAAAGAATTCCTCACAAAGTCTCCATTTGAAGGGGGCTTCTTCAGGCCAGCCACTTCTTCATTTCCCACTCAACTGAATTTCTTTGGATTGGACTACACAAGAAACTTCAATATCAGGAAACACATCATCTTTTGAGATTTTATCAGTCTTGGTACTCACATCTCTTCAGTATCCTCTCTTCTCTCTGCCCTTTTGATTAGAAGACTGGAGGGTGAAGTAAAAAACTCCTACCAATGTCTCCGTTTAGAGACTACATCAAGTTCGGACATTTTTCTCACCTGGATGTATGCTTTTGGCTTAGAATCTAGCATGACTTTGAGCCAGATACCTTCCTTTCCTGTCCTACAAATTCCTTTGTTTTGTATCTTCTTCCATTCAATTGTGAGCCCCTTGAGGTCAGGGACTGTATTTCTTCTTCATATTTTTCCATCTACAGTGGTTAGTACAGTGCCTTTGAGTAGAAATTTTAACTTGCCAAATGAAAGCCTTTGTTTTTTGATTCAACAAACAATAAACTGAATGTATTCTATATAACTTTCAGTCCACTGTATGCTGTGGTGGTGGTGGTGATGATTGTTGGTTATCCTTCATTCTCAAAGATAATGATAAAGTTTTGAACTACTGAAGAGTATTACTTGTAAAGTATAACTTGTTTCCTCTTCAAACTCTTATTGAGGACAATAATTTACTTCTAAGGATTATTATCATACGAATTATATGGACAAGGAAGCAGAGATATAATCACCAGTTTTACTTCTTCCTCAGTTGCAGTTTTGGGCATTAATTGGGTTCAAGACTGTATATGTGTGTGTATGTGTGTGTGTGTGTATCAGTATATGTATACATGTATGCATGTGTATTATGTATGCACATATGTGTGTATTCTCATGTGTATGTACACATGTATATTTATGTATATATGTGTGTGCATGTATATGTGTGTATACATACACACATGTATGTATACGTGTATGTATGTATATATACAAATATACCTACATTCTCAAACATGTATCTTTTACAACTAATGCAAATGGATAGTGAAGATGGTCTGCAACTAAGGAATAAAAAGAGCAAGCTGGACTGATTTTGAAAAAATCTGAAATAAAGGTATAACATTATATTACCAACATTCTACATCTGTTTTCACTTAGCCATGTGTAATTTTCTGAAGAATTAAAAATAATTATCATTCAGGGGAAGAAATGGGCTAGTGGAGAAGATGGAGAGCCATTATTAGAGTGAGAAATAATTGAAGCTAATCCCACCATTCATATATATAGGGTGCATGACTCTAGATGAGGAATTTAACCTCTCAGTGCCCCAGGGAACTCTCATAGGCTACAAGTTGGGAAATATTTGAAAATTTACATTCTTAGAGACAGCTTGCTCACCAGATTCCCATACCAATGAAATCATAGGTTTATCCTAATAAAGGAATTACTCAGACAGTAATGGAGGAAGGCACATTGCAGGTATGAACCATCTATAATGCTTTACAAGTAAGGAATTATAAACATGGTCTAGAGTAGATCACACCATAACAGATATAGAACTGAAAAATGTGGAATAGCTCATGTACTAAGGGTAAAGGATAGCCAAAAGTTGATGCACTCCATCATGATTTCTAAAAAAACTTGTTGAATCACTGCCTGCACATTGGGTGAGTCCTTATGGTGAACTGATGTGAGAAGATGTAGAAAAGAGTGACATAGAATGGACAGGCATGAATAAGTTGCAATCCATATCATGAGAAGGAATATACTTGTCAATAAATTCCTGAATCCATAAGATTATTTGAGTATCTCATATTTTGCCAAGGTTGCTAAGCAAATTGAATCTCCTAAGGTATTTGAGTTTTATCTTAAACAATGTAACATTCACCTTTTGGAATTTTATTTTGTTATAGCAAATTATCAATTCTAATCATTATGTGGGCCCTTGAACAGTCACTGCACTACTATGTTCCATAGTTTTCTCATCTTTAAAATTATGTCAGTCCACAGGATTGAAAAGTAGAGTGCTGAACTTGGTATCAGGAAGACCTGAATTCATATTTGGCCTCAAACTTTTCCTAAATGGTGACTGCACAATTCAATTAACCTCTGCCTCCCTCAATGTTCTCATCTTTAAAATGTTGTTAATTATAACACATGCCTCCTAGGGCATTAGGGAAAATATAATATGATAATATTTCTAAAGTGATTTGCAAATCTTAAATCATAATGTAAATGGTAGATATTATTATTTATATAAATTATCATTTGTATGAATTGAAAACAAAAGATTTCCTTTATCCATGATGCTACATAAAAGAGATAGGTTCTATTTTTTTAAGCCTATAGATAATATTCAAGACTTAGTTTTATATGTAATCAATAATCTGTGACCAATCCCATGACTAAGAGTTGCTAAATAACTTAATGTAAGAAAGTAGTCCCTTCTCCCCTATTCTTCCCCCCAGTTACTTCATATCTTATAACCCTTATAAATGTGGATGTCTTCCTCATTAGATTTATTTAGGGATGGCAGGTGCAATTCTTCTTCAGAGGCTCTACATATCTCTAAAAGTCATAGATTCTGTGAGCCTGCTGGAGGTTAATTAACCTCATGGTTTAAAAAATGGATAAGAATACTGTTGTTGCTTATCCTTTGTTCCTGAAGAGGACCATGACTTAAGGGAAGGTGATGCCATGACTTACAAGTGAATTGGATTTAAGTGGGGAAGGGCTGAGGATGAAGGCAGAGTAGAAACTGTGAAGTCAAATCAACATGAATTTGTTCAGTATTCTGAAAATAGTTTTGAAGCAAAATACTAATAACCTTGAAAAAATGTGTAGCAAATTTCTTTGATAACAGCCTTATTTTTCAAATATATAAAGAATGGAGTCAAATTTATAGGAACAAAAGTCATTCCCCAATTGATAAATGGTTGAAGAATATGAAGAGGCAGTGTTCAGATGAAGAAATAAGTCAGTACAGTGTCATATGTATAGTCATATGAAATATGTTCTACATCACTATTGATTAGAGAAATACAAATTAAAACAACTCTGAAGTACTACCCCACACTGATTAGATTGGCTAATATGACGCAATGACAAATGTTAGAGGGGATGTGAGAAAATTGAGCTAGTAATGCACTGTTGGTGGAGTTGTGAACTGATTTGGATCATTCTAGAGAGCAATTTGGAACTTTGCTCAAAGGGTTATAAATCTATGAATACCCTTTGATCAAGCAATGCCACTATTAGGTCTATATACCAAAGTGATTTATTTAAAAAAGGAGAAAAAGACCTATTTGTGTAAAAAATATTTACAGCAGCTCTTTCTGTGATGGCAAAGAATTGGAAATTTAGGAGATACCCATCAGTTAGGGAATAGTTGAACAAGTTGTTGTATATGGTTGTGATGGAATAATATTGTGTTATAAAAAATGATGAGGTGGATGTTCTCTGAAAAATCTGGAAATACATGAACTGATGGAAAATGAAATGACCAGATCCGGGAGAGTATTATAAACAGTAACAACAATATTTTACAATGATTAATAATGAGTGTCTTAGCTATTCTTAGCAACACATGATCCAAGACAATCTGAAGGACTTATGAAAAAATGCCATTTCTCCTCTCACACTGCCCCCCCCCCCCAAAGAATGAACTGATGGTGCCTGAATGCACGTTGAAGCACACATTAAAAAATTCTTTTTGTTCCTGGTTGGTGCTTTCTTTTAAAACACAATTAATTGGAAATATGTTTTGTATAACTGCACATGTATAACCTACATCAAATTGCTTCCTTTCTCAAGGAAGATAGAAGGGATGGAGGATAAGAGGGAAGAGAGAATTTGGAACTATTTTTTATAAAGTGAATGTTAAAATATTTTTACATATAATTTGAAAAAAGTTATTAAATGTCTCAAAAGAAAGAGAGTTTAAAAAGTTGCTTTCTCTTTCAAGTACTTTCAAGCTTAGCACAGATAACAGAAAAAAAGGCAATAACAATCTCATCCTTCAGGGAACTCACACACTAATAACTGGAAAGACAAAATACTATATTCTTTAAGTATACATACACACATATATACATATATGTAAAACTATACACACATGATGTATAAAAAGTAAATAGGAAGATATCTTGGAAGATGCAAAAATAGAAAGGTCCTCTAACAGGAGATGGGATTTGAGTTGACACTTGAAGGAATCAAGGGAAATCAAGTAAGAATAGCATTTTAATCATGAAGAGCATCCTATCTGAAGGTACAGGGCAGAGATCACTAAGAATGAAAATTCAAAGTTTCTCATTAGCTTTCTACCAAATATATAAGTGAATTGATATATTTATTTATAAATGTATCCCTGTTAAATTAATTCTTTTGCTAGAATGTAATTCATGTTTCATGACTGAGCATTATGGAATGTACAAGGGACCAGGGATGCTGGGGGAAGAGCCAGGTTGTGTCCCAATATAAAAACATTAAAAATGCCAAGAAGATCAATCAAAGCACTGTAAACCATAAAAAAAGAAATCTTTACCTGTCAATCACAGCACAAAGACTACTTCACTTCCATCACTACCAATGCCATCAATACTAGCTCTGACAAAACAAAGTGTCACAAGGACACTAGCAATATTGATGATGAAAACCATGGAAATTCACAAGAGTGTTGTTATGACAACAGGGACTATACAAAAGAGGAAAAGACTGCAACCACTAAAGCCCCTGGCAACAACAGCACATGACCTTCTGAGAGACCAAAGAAGAGAAGGCCAAACAGGTCCTGTATTTTCAATATGTAAGGTTGGGGTCAACTTGGCTTTCCAGCTGGAGGCCCCCAACAACAGGACTAAATACAAAACCGTGCTGGAAGCCCAAAATGAGTGTGTGACTCCAAGACATTTCTTTGAGCAGGAGTAAAAGGCAAAGGGCCAAGCAACAAGGGAAAGAGTTCTGCAAAACAAGATGTTTCACTGAGAAATATTTGAAGTGTATGTAAATTCAGACACAAAACTTAGTACATCAGCAGTAGAAAGCAGAAAGACAGAACTGCTGTGGAACCTTCACCTCCCCCCCGCCCTTCACCCCCCTACCCCACCCCTGCCAACCCATACCCAAGCACTATCCCAACAACAAACTTCAAAAGGGAGAATATTCACTTGGAGTAAATTTTTTATTTTCTTTTTTTAAATTAATTTTATTTATTTTCAGTGTTCTACAATCACTACCCCATAACTTAGATTTTCTCCTCTCCCTCCTTCCTCCCTCCCTGAGATAGCATAGAATTTTAAATAGGTTCTACACCTACATTCCTATTAAATACATTTTCACTATAGTCATGCTGTGTAGAAGAATTAAAATTAATGGGAGAAATTATATAACAAACCAAAACATAATACACACACAGAAAAAAATGATCTGCTACATTCTTCGATTGAATTCCATAGCACTTTCTCTGGTTGTGGAAGGCATTTTCCCTTAAAAGACCATTGGGAATGTTTTTAAGTCCTTGCATTGCAATGGAGTTCCAAGTCAACCAGAAAAAAAAAAAAAAACTCTTGCACAGTGTAGTCGTTGCTGTGCACAAAATTCTCCTGATTCTGCTCCTTTTGCTCAGTATCAGATAATATAAATCTTTCCAGGGCTTTCTGAAGTCTTCCTGTTCATCATTTCCTATAGTGTAATAGTGTTCCATTACATTCATATACCATAATTTATTCAGCCATTCCCCAATTGATGGGCATACCCTTGATTTCCAGATTTTGGCCAGCACAAAGAGTGCTGCTCTTTTTTGTACGTGTGGGACTCTTTCCCATTTCTATGATCTCTTGGGGATACAGCACTAGAAGGGATATTGCTGGGTCAAAATGTATGCATATTTTTGTAGCCCTTTGAGCTTAGTTCCAAATTGCTCTCCAGAATGGGTGGCTCACCTCACAGCTCTACCAACAATGCACCAGAGTTCCAACTCTCCCACATCATCTCCAATATTTATCATCCTCCTGTTCTGTCATGTTTGCCAATCTCATAGATGTGATGTGGTACCTCAGAGTTGTTTTGATTTGCATCTCTCTAATCAGTAGTGATTTAGAGGATTTTTTTCATATAACTATGGATAGCTTTAATTTCTTCCTCTGAAAACTGCCTGTTCTTGTCCTTTGACCATTTATCAATTGAGGAATGACTTGTATTTTTGTAAATTTGACTCAGTTCTCTATATATTTTAGAAATGAGGTGTTTATCACAGACACTAGCTGCAAAAATTCTTTCCAGTTTTCTGCATCCCTCCAAATCTTGCTTGCATTAAGTTTGGTTGTGCAAAACCTTTTCAGTTTAATGTAATTAAAACTTTCCATCTTGCACTTCATCATACTTTCTATCTCTTGTTTAGTCAAAAATTCTTCCCTTCTCCATAAATCTGATAAATACACTATTGCTTGCTCCACCAATTTGTCCTTAGTATCAATGTTATGCCTAAATCGTGTGCCCATTTGGACTTTCTTCTTGTGTATGGTATCAGGCATTGTTCTATGCCTAATTTCTGCCCAACTAGTATCCAATTTTCCCAGCAATTTTTTTCAAACAGTGAGTTCTTATCCCAGAAGCTGGGGTCCTTGGGTTTATCAAACAGTAGATGGCTATAGTCATTAACTACTGTGTCTTGAGTACCTAGCATATTCCACTTGTCTACCCATCTGTTTCTTAGCCAGTACCAAGTGGTTTTGATAAATGCTGCTTTATAATATAATTTGAGATCTGGTAGTGCTAAGACACCTTCCCTAGCATTTCTTTTCATTAGTTCCTTTGATATTGTGGACCTTTTGTTCTTCCAGATGAATTTTGATGTTATTTTTTCCAACTCTAGAAAGTAATTATCTGATAGTTTAATTGGTATGGCACTAAATAAGTAAATTAATTTAGGTCAAATTGTCATTTTTATTATATTGGCTTGACCTACCCATGAGCAACTGATGTTTTTCCACTTACTTAGGTCTGACCTTATTTGTGTGAAAAGTGTCTGGTAATTGTATTCGTATAGACCCTGGGTTTGTTTCGACAAGTAAACTCCCAAATATTTTATAATGTCTACCCTAGCTTTAAATAGTATTTCTCTTTCTATCTCTTGCTGTTGGGCTTTGTTACTAATATACAGAAATGCAAAAGATTTGTGTGGGTTTATTTTGTAACCTGAAACTTTGCAAAAGTTGTTACTGTATCAAGTAATTTTTTACTTGAATATCTGGGATTCTCTAAGTATATCATCATATCATCAGCAAAGAGTGATAACTCAGTTTCTTCTTTATGGATTCTAATTGCTTCAATTCCTTTCTCTTGTCTAATTGTTACAGCTAACATTTCTAGTACTATATTGAATAATAATGGTGATAATGTACATTCTTGTTTCACCCCTGATCTTATTGGAAATGCATCTAGGTTATCTCCATTGCATGTAATGCTTGCTGAAGGTTTTAGGTAGATACTGCTTATTATTTTATGGAAATGTTCTCCTATGTTTTGTTTTGTTTTTTAACTTTTAACATTCATTTTAACAAAATTTTGGGTTCCAAATCTTCTCCCCTTTTGTCCCCTCCCCCCAAAAAACACCGAGAATTCTAATTGCCCCTATCACCAATCTGCTCTCTCTTCTATCTTCCCTCTCTGCCCTTGTCTCCATATTCTCTTTTGTCTTGTAGGGCCAGATAACTTTCTATACCCCTTTACCTGTATTACTTATCTCCTAGTGGCAAGGATAGTACTCGACAGTTGTTCCTAAAACTTTGAGTTCCAACTTCTTTAGCTCCCTCCCTCCCCACCCCTTCCCTTTGGAAGGCAGGCAATTCAGTATAGGCCAAATCTCTGTAGTTTTGCAAATGACTTCCATAATAGTCGTGTTGTATAAGACTAACTATATTTCCCTCCATCCTATCCTGTCCCCCATTACTTCTATTCTCTCTTTTGATCCTGTCCCTCCCCATGAGTGTCGACCTCAAATTGGTCCATCCTCCCCATGCCCTCCCTTCCATCATCCCCCCCCACCCTGCTTATCCCCTTATCCCCCAGTTTCCTGTATTGTAAGACAGGTTTTCATACCAAAATGAGTGTGCATTTTATTCCTTCCTTTAGTGGAATGTGAGAAGAGTAAACTTCATGTTTTTCTCTCACCTCCCCTCTTTTTCCCTCCACTAATAAGTCTTTTGCTTGCCTTTTTTATGAGAAATAATTTGCCCCATTCCATTTCTCCCTTTCTCCTCCCAATATATCTCTCTCACAGCTTGATTTCATTTTTTTAAGATATGATCCCATCCTCTTCAATTCACTCTGTGCACTCTGTCTCTATGTGCGTGTGCATGTGTGTGTGTGCAATCCCACCCAGTACCCAGACACTGAAAAGTTTCAAGAGTTACAAATATTACCTTTCCATGTAGGAATGTAAAGAGTTCAACTTTAGTAAGTCCCTTATGACTTCTCTTTGCTGTTCACCTTTTCATGCTTTTCTTCATTCTTGTGTTTGAAAGTCAAATTTTCTTTTCAGCTCTGGTCTTTTCATCAAGAATGCTTGAAAGTCCTCTATTTCATTGAAAGACCAATTTTCCCCCTGAAGTATTATACTCAGTTTTGCTGGGTAGGTGATTCTTGGTTTTAGTCCTAGTTCCTTTGACTTCTGGACTATCCTCTTCCACGCCCTTCGATCCCTTAATGTAGAAGCTGCCAGATCTTGTGTTATCCTGATTATATTTCCACAATACTTGAATTGTTTCTTTCTAGCTGCTTGAAATATTTTCTCCTTGACCAGGGAACTCTGGAATTTGGCCACAATGTTCTTAGGAGTGTCTCTTTTTGGACCTCTTTCAGGAGGTGATTGGTGGATTCTTTCAATATTTATTTTGCTCCTGATTCTAGAATCTCAGAGCAGTTTTCCTTGATAATTTCATGAAAGATGATGTCTAGGCTCTTTTTTTGACCAAGGTTTTCAGGTAGTCCCATAATTTTTAAATTGTCTCTCCTGGATCTATTTTCCAGGTCAGTTGTTTTTCCAATGAGATATTTCACATTATCTTCCATTTTTTCATTGTTTTGGTTTTGTTTTGTGATTTCTTGGTTTCTCATAAAGTCATTAGCCTCTATCTGTTCCATTCTAATTTTGAAAGAACTATTTTCTTCAGTGAGCTTTTGAACCTCCTTTTCCATTTGGCTAATTCTGCTTTTGAAAGCATTCTTCTCCTCATTGGCTTTTTGAACCTCTTTTGCCAATTGAGTTAACCTATTTTTCAAGGTGTTATTTTCTTCAACATTTTTTTGGGTCTCCTTTAGCAGGGAGCTGATCTGCTGTTCATGCTTTGACTGCATGTCTCTCATTTCTCTTCCCAGCTTTTCCTCCACCTCTCTAACTTGATTTTCAAAATCCTTTTTGAGCTCTTCCACAGCCTGAGCCCATTGAGTGGGCTGGGATACAGAAGCCTTAACTTCTGTGACTTTCCCTGATGGTAAGCATTGTTCTTCCTCATTACAAAGGAAGGAAGGAAATGCCTGTTCACCAAGAAAGTAACCTTCTATAGCCATTTCTTTTCCCTTTTCTGGACATTTTCCCAGCCAGTGACTTAACTTCTGAATATTCTCTTCACACCCTCTCTTTCACACCCCTGAATCCTCCCAGCCAGCGCTTGGGGTCTGAGATTCAAATGCTGCTTCCCAGTCTCAGGGCTTTTGGCAGGGGCAGGGCTGCTATTCAGTGTGAGATTAAGTTCAGGTGCTCAGGTGGGGGCAGGGCTGCCTCTTGGGCTCAGCTCCCTCAGGGGGTTTATGCAGAGACCTTCAACAATGGATCAGGGCTCCTGCCTGCTTGCGGAGCCCCTGTCTGCTCCCACCTCTGCTGTTGCCTCCTGAGGGGGCCTGAGTTATGGGGGCACCGTGCTCCCCTCTCGAGCTGCCAAAGAGACCCTCTCACTGACCCCCATCACCTGTGGGAGGAGGGACCTGTGTGGCTGCTGGAGATCCCGTCCCTGAAGTCTGCTCGGATCTGCTTCTCTTGGTGCCATGGCCAACGCAGGGCTGGGCTCGGCTCCACGTCCGCAAGGTGACGGACCTTTTGCGAGAGGTTTTCAGGCTCTCTGGAACAGAAATCTCCTCCGCTCCACCGTTCTGTGGCCTCTGCTGCTCCAGAATTCACCAGGGGTTCTTTTTTACAGATGTTCTATGGGCTGTGGCTTTCAGAGGTATGTGTATGTGCGTCTTTCTACTCCGCCATCTTGGCTCTGCCCCACCTCCTATGTTTTTAATAGGAATGGGTGTTGTATTTTGTCAAAAGCTTTTTCTGCATCTATTGAGATAATCATGTGGTTTCTGTTAGTTTTGTTGTAGATAAGATCAATTATGCTAATAGTTTTTTCTAATACTAAACAAGCCCTGCATGCTTGGTATCAATGCTACCCAAGTATAATGTATCATTCTCATGATAAGTTGCTGTATTCTTTTTGATAAAATATGATTTAAAATGTTTGCATCTATATTCTTTAGAGAAATTTGTCTATAATTTTCTTTCTCTGTTTTGTCTCTTCCTAGTTTAGGTATCAAAACCATATTTGTATCATTAAAAGCATTTGGAAGGACTCTTTCTTCCTCAGTTTTCCCAGATAATCTATATAGTATTGGAATTAACTGTTCTTTAAATGTTTGGGGAAATTCACTTGTAAATCAATCCAGCCCTGGAGATTATTTCCTAGGGATTTCATTGATGGCTTGTTCAATTTTTTTTTCAGAAATGGGTTGTTTAAGTGTTCAACTTCCTCTTCTGTTATTCTGGTCAATTTATATCTTTTTAAAATATTCATCCACCTCATTTAAATTGTCGATTTTATGGGCATAAAGTTGGGCAAAGTAATTTCTAATTATTGTTTTACTTTCTTCCTCATTGGAGGTGAGTTTTCCCTTTCATTTTTTGATATTGGTAATTTGGTTTTCTTCTCTATTTTTCAAATCAAATTGACCAAAAGTTTATCAATTTGATTAGTTGTTTCATAGAATCAACTATTAGTTTAGTTTATTAGTTATTTTATTTATTTATTATTAGTAATTTTCTTAATTTCAATTTTATTAATGTCTCCTTTGGTTTTCAGTATTTCTAATTTGGTATTTACTTGGGGATTTTCAATTTGTTCTTTTCTAGCTTTTTCAGCTGCATTCCCAAGTCACTGATTTTCTCTTTCTTTATTTTATTCATGAAGCCATTCAAAGATATAAAATTTCCCCTAAGAACTGCTTTTGCAATATCCCATAGGGTTTGGTTGGTTGTCTTATTATTATCGTCGTCTTAAATGAAATTGTTGATTGTTTCTATGAATCATTGTTTAACCCACTCCTTCTTTAGGATTACAGTATTTTCCAGTTAATTTTTGGTTTATCTTTCCATGGCCTTTTATTATATACAATTTTTATTGCATTATGATCTGAGAAGGATGCATTGACTTTCTCTACCTGCCTGCACTGAATTGTGAGGTTTTTATGCCCTAGAGCATGGTCATTTTTTGTATATGTGCCATGTACTGCTGAGAAAAAGGTATATTCCTTTTTATCCCTATTCAGTTTTCTCCAGAGATCTATCATATCTACATTATCCAGAGTTGTATTCACCTCCTTAACTTCTTTCTTGTTTATTTTGAGGTTATATTTATCAAGTTCAGAGAAGGGGAGGTTGAGGTCCTGCACTAATATTGTTTTGTTGTCTATTTTTTTCCTGCAGCTCCCCCAACCTCTGCTCTGAGAATTTGGATGCTATACCACTTGGAGCATACATGGTCGGTAATGATATTGCTTTATTGTTTATGATGCCTTTTAGTTGGACGTAGTTTCCTTCCTTATCACTTTTGATTAGATCTATTTCTGCTTTTGCTTTATCTGAGATTAAGATTGCTACCTCTTCTTTTCTTGCATCAGCTGAGGCACAATATATTCTTCTCCAACCTTTTACCTTTACCCTGTGTGTATCCCCCAGTTTCAAATGTGTTTCTTGTAAACAACATATTGTTGGATTATGACTTTTAATCCATTCTACTATCTGCCTCCATTTTATGGAAGAGTTCATTCCATTCACATTCACAGTTATTATTAAGATCTGTGTCTTTCCCTCTATCCTCTTTCCTACTGTTTGTACTTTTAGTTCTCTCATCTCCCTTCTCCTCCTCAATAGTGTTTTCACTTTTGACCACTTCCCTTCACAGTCTTCCCTTCCTTCTTTCTGCCCCTCTCCCTTTTACTCCCCTTTACCCTTACTCCTTCTTCCCTCCCTTTTAGCTTCCCCACCCTTTCTTCCCCCTTCTCCTCCTACTGCCTACATAGCTAGTTAGATTCATATACTTAAGTTTATTGTTCCCTTCTTGTACCAAATCAGATGAGAGTGCTTCTCAAACAATGCTCACATCCCTCCCCTCTTTCCTTCCACTATAATATAATTTTGTACTTCTTCCTGTGATGTAATTTGACACTTTCTGCTTCCTCCTTTTCATATCTCCTGTTACAATCCCTTTACATGCTTAAATCATATTTTTATCATCACATCATTTACTTTATACCTGTTCTCTCTATCTATGTATTTCCCTTTTATATTTCATAATAGATGTATAATTCTCAAGATTAACCAGTACTATCTTCCCTTATAGGGAGGTAAACAGTTTACCCAAATTGTATAACAAGTTTTCCTTTTCCCCTTTTTACCTTTTTATGCCTTTCTTGACACCTCCATTTGAAGATCTATTGAGTTTTGGCCTTTTTGTCAGGAAGGTCTAGAAATCCCTTATTTTGTTGAATGTCCATCTTCTTGTCTGAAATATTATGCTGAGCTTTCCTGGGTAATTGATCCTTGGTTGTAGTCCCTGCTCCTTTGCCTTATGGAATGTCATATTCCAACTCCTTTGATATTTAAAAATAGAAGCTGCAAGGTCCTGTGTTTTCCTGACTGCAGCTCCTTGGTATTTGAATGGTCTCTTTCTAGCTGCCTGTAGTATTTTCTCCTTCACTTGATAGTTCTGGAATTTCACAACAATATTTCTTGGTGTTTTTTGTTTGGGATCTCTTTTGGGAGGTGAACAGTGGAATCTTTTTATGAGTATTTTTTCTCTCTGGGCAGTTTTCCTTGATCATTTCTTGGAAGATATTGTCCAGACTGTTTTTTTCATCATGACTTTGCCAACAATTCTCAAATTTTCTCTCCTGCATCTATTTCCCAAGCCAGTTGTTTTTTAAATTCAATATTTTACATTTTGTTCTATCTTTTCTTTCTTTAGATTTTGTTTGACTGCTTCTTGCTATCTCAGACTCATTAGTTTCTACTTGCCCAATTCTACTCTTTATCAAATTGTTTTCTTCTGTTAACTTTTGTGTCTCCTTTTCCATCTAACTATTCTTTTTAAGGAATTATTTTCTCTAGTTATTTTTTATGCTCCCTTTTCCATTTGTTCAATTTTTCTTTTTAAAAAGCTGTTCTCAGGGAGGAGCCAAGATGGCAGAGGAGAAAGACACACACATGCTAGTCCCTAATCCACAGCCCATAAAATACCTGTAAAGAAGAACTCCCAACAAATTCTAGAGCAGCAGAAGCCACAGAACCACAGAGAGGAGGAGATTTCTGTTCCAGAGAGACCTGAAAAACTGACACGAAAAGGTCTGTCACACACTGGACCTGGAGGAGAGCCCAGCCCTGCCTTGGCCGTGCCACACTGAAGGGAGCAGATCCGAACAGGCTTCAGGGATGAAATCTCCAGCAGCAGCGCAGGTCCCTCCACCCACAGGCACCAAAGGTCACCGAGAGGGTCTTTTAAGCTCGCCGAGAGGGGAGCAGGGTGTCCCCATGACTCAGGCACCCTTGGGAAGCAGCAGCAGAGGCAGCAGTAGGCGCAGCAGGCAGGGGCTCCCAAACCAGGAGGAGCCTGGATCCATTGTTGAAGGTCTCCCCGTAAACCCCTGGAGGAAACTAAGTCCTGTGTGGCAGCCCTACCCCCACCTGAGCAGCTGAACTTAATCTTACACTGAATAGCAGTTTAAGTTTATTGTTTTAAGTTTATTATTTCAGTTTTATGTTTATCGTTCCCTTCTTGTACCAAATCAGACGAGAGTGCCTCTCAAAAAATGCTCATGTCCCTCCCCTCTTTCCCTCTACCATAATATAATTTTGTACTTCTTCCTGTGATGTAATTTGACATTTTCTGCTTCCTCCTTTTTTACATCTCCTGTTACAATCCCTTTGCATGCTTAAATCATATTTTATCATCACATCATTTACTTTATACCTGTTCCCTCTATCTATGTATATCTCTTTTCCATTTGTTCAATTTTTCTTTTTAAAAAACTGTTCTCGGGGAGAAGCCAAGATGGCAGAGGAGAAAGACACACATATGCTAGTTCCTAATCCACAGCCCATAAAATACCTGTAAAGAAGAACTCCCAACAAATTCTAGAGCAGGAGAAGCCACAGAACAACGGAGCTGAGGAGATTTCTGTTCCAGAGAGACCTGAAAAACTGACACAAAAAGGTCCGTCACACACTGGACCTGGAGCAGAGCCCAGGCCTGCCTTGGCCCTGCCTCTGCCAAGAGCCCTGAGGCTTAGGAGCAGCATTTGAATCTCAACCCCCAAGCACTAGCTAGATGGATCTGGAGGCGAGGTGGGTGTGGAGAGGAACCTCAGAAGTCAAATAACTGGCTGGGAAAATGCCCAGAAAAAGGGAAAAAAATAAGAGCATAGAAGGTTATCTTCTTGGGAAACAGGTGTCTCCCCCCATCCTTTCGGATAAGGAAGAACAAGGCATGCTGTCAGAGGAAGTCAAAGGCTCTCCCTCCAAAGAAGACTTAAACTTGGCTCAGGAAGTAGAAGATCTTAAAAAACAAGTTAACAGCTTACTAAAGGAGAACCAAAAAAATGCTGAGGAAAATAGCAGCTTTAAAAAGAGGCTAACTCAATTAGAAAAAGAGGTCCAAAAGGCTGACGAGGAAAAGGAGGTTTTAAAAAGCAGAATTAGCCAAATGGAGGAGAAAGTTCAAAAGCTCACTGAACAAAATAATTCATTGAGAGAGAGAATTGAGTCCAGGGAAAAGAACGACTATGAGTTAAACCAAGAAGTTAGTAAACAAAACCAAAAAAAAAAAAAAAAAAGCAGAATTAGCCAAATGGAAAAGGAGGTTCAAAAGTTCATTGAAGAAAATAGTTCTTTAAAAATTAGAATGGAACAGATGGAGGTTAATGACTTTATGAAAAACCAAGAAATCAGAAAACAAAACCAAAAGAATTAAAAAATGGAAGATAATGTGAAATATCTCATTGAATAAACAACTGACCTGGAAAACAGATCCAGGAGAGACAATGTAAAAATTTTTCGACTACCTGAAAGCCATGATCAAAAAAAGAGCCTAGATATTATCTTCCATGAAATTATCAAGGAAAACTGTCCTGATATTCTACAATCAGAAGGCAAAATAAATATTGAAAGAATCCACAGATCCCCTCCTGAAAGAGATCCAAAAAGAGAAACTCCTAGGAACATTGTGGCCAAATTTCAGAGTTCCCAGGTCAAAGAGAAAATATTGCAAGCAGCTAGAAAGAAACAATTCAAGTATTGTGGAAATACAATCAGGATAACACAAGATCTAGCAGCTTCTACATTAAGGGATCGAAGGGTGTGGAATATTATGTTCCGGAAGTCAAAGGAACTAGGACTAAAGCGAAGAATCATCTACCCAGAAAACTGAGTATAATAATTCAGAGGAAAAAATGATCTTTCAATGAAATAGAGGACTTTCAAGCATTCTTGATGAAAAGACCAGAGCTGAAAATAAAATTTGACTTTCAAACACAAGAATGAAGAGAAGCATGAAAAGGTAAACAACAAAGAGAAGTCATAAGGGACTTACTAAAGTTGAACTGTTTACATTCCTGCATGGAAAGACAATATTTGTAACTCTTGAAACTTTTCAGTATCTAGGTAGTTGGTAGGATTACACACACACACACACACACACACACACACACACACACACACAGAACATAGAGTGAAATGAATAGGATGGGATATGTTCAAAAAATGAAATTAAGGGGTGATAGAGAAATATATTGGGAGTAGAAAGGGAGAAATGGAATGGGGCAAATTATCTCTCATAAAAGAGGCAAGCAAAAGACTTTTCAGTGGAAGGAAAAGAGGAGAGGTGAGAGAGAAAACATGAAGCTTATTCTCATCACATTTGACTAAAGGAAGGATTAAAATGCACACTCATTTTGGTATGAAAACCTCTCTTACAATACAGGAAAATGGGGGAGAAGGGGATAAGCAGGGTGGGGGGGGTGATGGAAGGGAGAGAAATGGGCGGAGGGAGCAATTTGAAGTCAACACTCTTGGGGAGGGACAGGATCAAAAAAGAGAAGAGAAGCAATGGGAGGCAGGATAGCATAGAGGGAAATATAGTTAGTCTTAAACAACACGATTAATATGGAAGTCATATGCAAAACTACACAGATTTGGCCTATATTGAATTGTTTGCTTTCCCAAAGGGAATGAGTGGGGAGGGAGGGATGAAGAGAAATTGGAACTCAAAGTTTTTGGAACAACTGTTGAGTATTATTCTTGCTACTAGGAAATAAGAAATACAGGTAATGGGGTATAGAAAATTACCTGTCCCTACAGGACAAAAGAGAAGATGGGGCAAGGGAAGGGAGGGATGTTGGAAGAGAGGGCAGATTGGTGACAAGGGCAATTAGAATGCTCGGCATTTTGGGGGGGCAGGAGGGGAGAAATGGGGAGAAAATTTGGAACCCAAAATTTTGTGAAAATGAATGTTAAAAGTTAAATAAATAAATTAAATTTTAAAAACCCAAAAGCTGTTTTCTTCATAGAATTCTTTTTTCAAACTTTTAAAATCATTGGCCAATTTTTCTTCTATTTCCTTCTTCAGATGTTCCAGGAGAACTGTTTGTGCATGTGAGCAATCTCTTCTGAAGTTTCAGATAGGGGTATAGTCTCAATACTGGCCTCTTTGGTATTCATGCTTTGGTCCTTGTCCCCCTAGAAAGATTCTATGGTCTTTTTATGCTTACTTTGCTCCCTCATATTAATGATGATGACACTTTGTGTATTGTAGCTTCTGGTTCTTTCAGCTGGAAGGTGGAGAATCTGGTGTAGAGCCTAGTGATGTGAAAAAGCAAAGGGCAAGTGCCTTTTTTTCTTTTTGTTTTGTGTTTCCCTGGATTTACCCTGAGGCTAACCTGTTGAGTGTGGGGTGTGGTCTTGTGAAGGGAGATCTCATCAGCTAAGTTGGAGCAAAGGCAAGCTCAGTGCTTGGACTGCTCTATTGTCTTTCCATTTACCCTGGAGTGCTTGGGCAGACCTCGGTCCTAGTGCAAGTTCCCCCCCCCCCCCCCCCCCCACACAGTGTTCCTGTCCTTTAGGTTAGCCTCCAACACAATAAAAAGAATTCTCCTTAGCCTCAGGTGCTACGAGACTGTTTTCCTCTTCCATGGATCCCACTGCTCCAGGATTTTTCTGTGGAAATATTTTATGGTTCTTTCCAGATCAACAAGGGGAGAGGGAGAGAACATTTACCAATCACTCCACCATTTTGGCTCCTGGAAGATCGAGTAGGTGACTTACACATGTTTAATCCGTAGGCTGAAAGTCTCAAGAGATGCTGTGACTGATACCTGGGGCTCAGTGGCTGTCAGTTGCTCATCTCCTTCTGGTCTCTCATCCTCCCCTGCCCACTCTGCCGTTCCACTGTGCTGCCACTGCCTGAGGCTGCCCCAGGGGTTTCCTGCTTGGCTGCACCACGACTGGACACTCTGAGCTATGTGCTCACCCCCATGTAAGATATCCCTCCTGTCAACCTGTCCTGGTCTGTGAATCTGCCACAGTCTGTCTCATATTGGATTCTGCACCTCCAAAAATTGGTCAGATTCTCTTTTTAGAGGTATCTGAACAAGTTTGTCTAAGAGCTTAGATGAGTAGTTGCTCTCACTCTGCCATCTTGGCTCTGCCTCTAAATTTCATATTTTCTTAGGAACCTTTCAAGTCATTGACTCCATGGAGCTTCCCACACCCACTGACAGCTGCAGCAGTCACTGATATGGTAGTAAACATGCCCTTCAGTCTCCAAATACTCACAGCAGTCACCCCCTTCCAGACATCTCTACTTCCTCCAGCATTCTTCCACCTGATCTGGAACCCATAAAAACCATCCATACTTCTGTGCTGTTTACTCCTTACTAACCTCCAACTGTGAGTTTAAAATAAAAAGTACAAAAAAAGCAATAGGAAGGTTAGATAGTTAGCTACTTATACCAGAAAGTGAATTATTCAGGTTTCACCCAAAATTCTCTTTTCTATAAGGAGCTTTTCAAAATGTCTCATAATTTTTTTATTTATTTTTTGGAGGCCATTAGGGTTAATTCCAGGGTTACATAGGTAGTAAGTGTCCAATGTCAGATTTGAACTCAAGTCCTTCTCACTCCAAGGTTGGTCCTCTATCCCCTGTACCACATAGCTGCCACCCAATCACTGTTAATTCTAATATTTTTATTTGATTGACTATTTCCAATTTATCCTGTATATATGTTTGCACACAACACACATACACACACATATGTGTATTGTTTGTATATAGTTGTTTTTCAATTTGTCTACCCTAGCAGACTGAGCTGTTTGAGAGCAGGACATGTCTTTTGCCTTGCTTTCAATCTCCAGTGCTTGGCACAGTGCCTGAGTCATCGTAAGCACTTGATAAACATTTGCTAACTGGATGCATTAAATTACTTTCCTTTTAAGTAATTCCTTTAAGTAATGGTAGAGTTGGAGGGAGGGCTCTTGGTGAATGCTGGGCACCCTGATTTGACTGAAAATCAAGTATAGTCTTGAACTGTTAGAGAGTAACAAAAAGCTACTGGATTCAGAGCAATTTGGAGAAAAAGTAGGACAGAATAGGGAGGTGGAATGATGCTTAAATTAACCTTAATTTGATTTATAATTTTATAAGGTCCTTGACTATAAACACTGGCAATAATCCCATAGTTGCTAATTCTTGTTCAAAATGTTATTTAAGTATAATTGATATTCACTTATTGTTAAGAGATCTAGAGATCTAGAGAGAAGTACCTCAACCCATTAAATGATATTCCAATGGAGGATTTCTCTAAAGGGGAAGGAATGGGACAAACTTTTATTATTTTATTAAGCACCTGTTAGGTGCCAGGCATTATGCTAAGCACTTCATAAATATAATCTTGTGTAATTCTTCGAGATGGACAAGATGTTAGAATGGGCAAGCACAGATAAGGTAAAATCTATCTTCACATTGATGAAGTTACAGATTCATTAGTATACAACTAACTATTGAAATGCATACCATAATATTACGCCTTACTCTTTGTTAACAACCCAACAATCCCATCTTTGTGAGCCTATCACACAGTTAACCAAATGAGAGGAGAAATTGAAATGGAAAACAGAGGCCTAACTAGCAATAAGAATAAAGGAAAGACAGTCTTTTCCAGATGGAGGGTGATGTTTTAAAATATTGGAATTCAGAGATACAAGTTGTTGATATTTTACCATATAATTTCAAGTTTATAAAATATTTTGTATTTTGACTAGTAGTTAGATTGAGGACTGATCCTTTACAGCAATGTGGAAAGTCTGTTACCTTTGGGTTTTACGAAGTAAGTTTTATCTTGACTTTGAAAAATCTTGAATATTTGCAAAATTCCAGAGTGTCTAAACCACTAGCAGGTTTTCTGCAAATGACTTTCTCAGTTTCTTAGTTTGTCTGTGATGCCCACACATCTTCCCACACAACCTACTCCATTTTTTGATGACAGTATCAGTGACTGATCATGTAGGATCTATGAAAAATAAATGTGCTGATGAGCCATATGATCACATCATTCCTTTGGTTAATTTAATATTTTGCATATAGTGTCTGGATAATATTTTGATTTTCAGAATAGCATAATTGGCATGGGCAATCACTATTTTTACAGGATTTCTCCTCTTCATTCCAAAATCGCCAACGATCATTTTTTTTTTTCAGGATTTCCCCCACTGACCCACCCAAAAAGCATTAGGTAGATTTAATGTGACATGCAAATTAGTTCCATATTAGCTTAATGTCTGAGAGATTTTCCCATTTAATTCTATCTCCTGACTCTCTTTTTAATAAGAGAAAATCACTCACCTGAGAGCACAAGAAATCATCCTTCCAGAAAGAGAATTTCAGCCTCTTTCAGCTGCAGGCAGTAGAAATGGCCATCCTCATGGAGTGATGCACTTCAATGAAGTTGGGGACATTTCATCTCATTGCATCTGCCCTAGAATTTCAAAAGCACAATTTTGCTGTAGTTTTATGGAAAACAAGGTTATTTACCATATTCCGTGTATAGTTATGGATTTTTCTTGAGATATATTGTAGGATCATATGGATGAGACCTTAGAGGTCATCCAGTTCAGTTCCATAATTTTATAGATAAGGAAACTGATGCTGGGGAGCTAAATGATTTGTCTGTAGTCACTCAGGTAGTAAGTGGAAGAACTCAAATTTTAAGCCTTTTTTAAGGCTTTGTCTCAAAATCTAGGAATTTTTCTCACAGTTTTCTCATGAAATGAATAAATTTGTGCTTTTTAGTTTCTCTAATAACCTTTCCCCAGATAAAAAAATGGAGTAATTATACAATAATTTTTACTATTTTAAAAATGCTACAATATATAGTGGATAGAGTAGTACCCAGGATAGTTGGGGTTCAAATCCTTCAGCCTAACATATTGACTGTATGACCCTAGATATCTCACTTTAACTTGCATTGCTCTAGACAATTTTATAATACTATAAGTTTCACAAAAGGTGTTAACCTGTACTGATGGATGGGTTTCTTAATCAGTAACTTACCTTTACAAGTGAAATCATGTATCTGGTCTTTATCCTCTATTAAGAAATAAATTGATTGTGCTTGAAAGGAACAGAATGTACTAAAATTCAAATTCCTCAAATTCAAATTCCTCAAATTAATTTTTTTGCACTTCTCTTTTCAATTCTTTTCTGCTTTCCTTCCTTTCTTTCTTTCTTTCTTTCTTTCTTTCTTTCTTTCTTTCTTTCTTTCTTTCTTTCTTTCCTTCCTTCCTTCCTTCCTTCCTTTCTTTCTTTCTTTCTTTCTTTCTTTCTTTCTTTCTTTCTTTCTTTCTTTCTTTCTTTCTTTCTTTCTTTCTTTCTTCCTTCCTTCCTTCCTTCCTTCCTTCCTTCCTTCCTTCCTTCCTTCCTTCCTTCCTTCCTTCTTTCTTTCTTTCTTTCTTTCTTTCTTTCTTTCTTTCTTTCTTTCTTTCTTTCTTTCTTTCTTTCTTTCTTTCTTTCTTTTTTCCTTTCTTTCTCATGAAAATAAGAGGGACCAAAAATCATTTTATAATTGTTTGGAAAAGTAATGCAAGAACCCCAATCTTGGGAGAATGGCTAATGTATAATAGAGGGTCAATAAATATTTATGCCTTGATTGATTGCACTGCAGTATGTATATTCAGATTTATGGTAATGTTAGCTCTCTAAAGATAATCAAGGAGAGAGTGGTCAAGGTGATTTAAGCAAAACTCAGGTTGTCTTTCTTCAGCTAGTAAACTCTTTAAAAATTGATATCAGGGTTTTGGGTAACTATACAAAGATAGACTTACAGAATAATTGATTTAGATTGATAAGGAACCTTAGAAATAACCTATTCACAATATCAGAGAGTCACTGAATATAGGACATGATAGGTGATTTAACAATTATATAGCTTAACCCTTACCTTACCAAAACTCTCCTAAAAATCACAGAAGACCAATGATTAAGAAACCACTGCATGAAAAACTTTAGTGAGAGAAAATGTACTAAAAGTGAAGTCAGTCCATCCCACTGATATAATCCTACTTATAATTATTAGGAAATTTTTCTTGATATCAAGAATGAATTTCCTTTCAAATTCTACCCACTGCTCATATTTCTGTCCTTCAAAACCAAGCCAATCAAATCAAATCCCATTTCTTTATGACTATCCATAAGGTACTTAAATATAGCCATTTAGTTGTCTTTCAGTTTACTCTTCTCCAAACTATATATCACCATTTTCTTTTCTGAGACCTCATGGAATTGTCACGAATTCTGATACTGTTTTGGTTTCCTTGGTCTGAATATGCTGTGACTTATCAATGTCCTTAGGTTAGGGAGGTTTTAATTATTTTGTCTGATATATTACATTACTAACTATTTCTTTTGATCTTCTAATCCAATAAAACTCGCAGATCTTTATCATATGAACCATGATCTACTCATGCTCCTATTCTTGTATTATTGAAGAAAGTTTTTTTAATCCTTTGCATAGAACTTTATATATATTGTTATTAAATTTCACATTAAACTAAGCCAGGTGTATGCTGGAATCAGTTTATGAACATTGATTGCTATATGTTCAATGTGACCATTTATACCTTGGAAATCAGTAAACACTAAAAAAATGGGGCTTGAGTTTTTGTTTTGTTATTTGTCTAGACTGTAGAAATTGATGGGGAAAATAGTAATAATTTATATTAAACTTTACAAATATGTCACATGTATTTTCCCTACCACTACCCCAAGTCAGAAATCTGGTTTTTACACATTTGGTACCACACCACTGGGCTGTTTCATAGTCTAGCTTCTAGATTCATCCAATTGTCCTTAAAACTTTTCCTAAATGGGAATACTTTCTATCTCATTCATAACAAGTAGCTGTCCAACTTGTGCTTGAAAGCATTCCCTGAGGGTTATAGACTAACTCCCAAGATAGCCATTTATTTATAGGATGCAAACCATTTAACCAAAACATCCATACCTGAAGTTTCTATCCATACTTCCTAGTTTCCCCCTGCCTCTGGGAAGTAGTAGAACAAATCTCAGTTTTGTGAATTTTCACCCTCAACTATGGTTTTCACTTTTGTTTCCTAGACAAGGTTTGTTTGTGTACATTCAAGTCTTTCTATTCTGTCCATTATTTTTGCTGTACAGGAGAGATCTCTGCCCTTAATTTTCTTTTTTTTTTTTTAAACAACTCAGAAACAGCAAATTACAGTTCCATGTTCTCAACTTACACAGAATTCTATAGATCATCTTACTCTATTTTGCTGTATTTATTTATAAAAGCCCGAACTTATTTACTATATCTGGAAGTCATATTTCATTTTTTATTTTGTTTTTTTCTTTCTGTTTTTCCTATTAGTTTATCTGTTTATGTCCAAGGTTTTTGAGCTTTCTGTCCTTTACTTTTTCATATTTTCACTCGCCTCTTACTCTTTCATTTTCTTTACTGCACAATTCTTACATCTTCCCCTCTGACTGTGGTTTACTTGAGGGCTGTATCACAAAATTTCTCTGCCTCCTCAGACACTAGGCAATTCGTAGTTAACCAACCGAGATCTCTTGCCCCAATTGACTTTTGGGTGGTCAGAACTGAATCTAGTTGAATGCTTTGCTCTTCCCTCAGGCTTGGAGGCTGCACAGCTCCTTACATGTAGAGTGTCCTAACTGTGTGAACCTTCCCAATTATTTTGTTCCCTAGTTCTTTGGCCTGGCACTAGTAATTTAGAGTTTGCTTTTCCTGTCATGGACAATTCAGAGTCATTGGAAGTTCAGAGCTTTATAGCTTTAGTGCTTCCAAATTGTAGCTCCAGTAGGTTTTTGCCCTAGAAAAATTGTGGGCAACTTGGATGCTGAGGTCCAAGAAAATTTCCACAGTCTGGAGATGGGGTCTCTGTGGCACTGGGAAAAGGAAAGGGAAACTGGGATTTATGACTGCAGTATCATGTAAGCTCATGCCATGTACCTCATT
Organism: Notamacropus eugenii; assembly: GCF_028372415.1. NCBI lineage: Eukaryota > Metazoa > Chordata > Mammalia > Diprotodontia > Macropodidae > Notamacropus > Notamacropus eugenii. The sequence goes on along the minus strand of NC_092875.1, from coordinate 132,883,476 downwards.
TGACTAGTACAGTATTGCTGCTAGCTGTATGAAAGGTGAGAGAGCGATGTTTAGTGAGCTCAAGGTTAGTGAGCATTAGTGGCTGGGTTGGGGGATTTAAAAAAATGTTGCTTTGAATTTCTGGTGTTCTAGAACATGGGAATAGCTGAAGTTACTTTTGGGGATATCTGAAAGGTCATGGGGATCAAAGAAAATGTATAATCGACCATCTTGTTGCTCACATGACCTGGAAAACAGGTAGAATTAATCTAATATTATTTTCATATGATAGTCTGTCAAACATTTAATAAGAAATTTCATTTCTCCAGGTTAACACCTCTGCTTCTTCAGCCTATAATTTTCAAATGTTATCCTGGATCCTTTAGAAATTTCTGTCTGGCTACTCTCTTCTATTAGCACTATTTTTTTTATCCTTTCTAAAAATTGTTATTCAAAGAACTGAACATAATACTACAAATTGCTTCTGTATTGGGAAGAGCATAATGAGATCATTAACTTTCTCATTGTGGACACTGTTCCATTAATTAAAATGTACTTCTCGTAATATACGATTGACTATTAATTTTGAACTTGTAGCTTCCTGAAGATGCCAGATATTTTTTAATAAAAACTTTTGTCAATTTATAACTCTCCTATTCAGCACTTAAGTAGTTCTGGCTACAAATGTAGGACTTTACATTTAATTGTGGTAAATGCCATACTTCATTCATCCATGTAACTTTTTGGAATTCTTTAGGAGCCTGTTTCTGATACCCAAATTGTCAGCTGTCTCTTCCAGACACTTCTCATCAGAAAAGTTTATATATGTTCTGTATATATCATTTTGCAAACCAGTGATATGTGATGAATTGAAAAGAAACAAGGATATTTTCCATGGGCATTCCATTAGAGATTGCCCTCATTTTGCGAAGGATAAAAATTAATCTCAATATATTTAAATGATATGTTCAGGATCACTTAGGACATTAATAATAGAGGTGAAAATTCAAAACCTAGCTGAACTGTGAATATAACACGTTTTCCATAACATCATAATGTCTCTCCTTCTGTAGCTCCCATGATTTATGCATAAAAATAATTATAGGTTTAAAGCTGAAAATTACTTCAGGGGGCATCTAATTCAACACACATTTTCTTTTTCTTTTGAGGCTAGCTCTCCCTCTCTCAACAGGGATGGAAATTTAGTGACCCCTTAAAGTTCCTATCCCACTACTTATCAACATAGAATATTTGACCCACTTCAATTTTGACCTGGATTAGTCTGTTGTTCATTAGGCTTTCAACCACTGCTTTAAATGGTTGTACTGGACTTTGTGCGGACAACCAATTGGTTTAGAAGACCATAGCTTGAAAGGGTGGAGACATGATGGTGAAGTACAAGGAAGAACCTGTAGAAGCTCTCCCCCCACAGCCCATGAAATACCTGTAAAAAAATGACTCAAACAAATTTTAGAGCAGCAGAAACCACAAAACAATAAAGTGAAAGAGATTTCCAGCCCAAGGCAGCCTGGAAGGCTGACAGGAAAGATCTATCGCACCCAGCATGGAGTGGAGCACAGCCTAAAGAACACAGCTCAGCCTAGGGACAGGACTGGAGCAGGCCTCAGGGGGTGGAATCCTGAGCAGCAGCTGTGGTTCCCAGATTTACTAAAACAATTATCACAAGAAATTCAATCAGTAGATAATGTTTTTTAAAAGCACTTTATTTTTTGCAGGTGAGATATAATTTCTTCATTCTATGAAGCTTCATTCCATTTAAGTATTGATAATATTAGCGGAAAACAGGAATGATATTAAGAATCATATACTCCTTAGTTCATCTACAAAAATAATTTTATTTATTCATTTTAATGAGTGGGTACAAAACCTGCCCCAGAGTCAACTGAAGATTATGAAGACCATTGCTATTAAAATTCCAATAATTGGGAAACACACACACACACACACACACACACACACACACCACAGATACCCATAAAACAAATAAACAGATACATTACATGAAGAGTTTTATAAGATCCTCCAAATTTAATCTGTTTATACACTAAGAATTAATGAATTCATTGAAAAATAATCAAAAGAGGGTGATGAGCATTATAGTGGAAAATGCATTTTAAAAAATCAAGAAATCAGATATTATAGTAGCTTTCATCATGTGCAGAGTATTCATACTAAACAGCAAAAACATTTTCTGTGGTATTAAGGGCTGAATTTGAGGGAAAGAATAGCTAGACCACAGTTCCACTGATATTCATCCTGTATTACTATATGTAAACTTTTGAACGCCTTTGAGACTATTTCTCTTCATATATGCCAACCTTTTCAGAATGTTTTAAGTCTCAGATGAGAGAATATAATCTAAAAATTCTTTAAAAACTTTGGGTGCTGTATAAATTATTATTATTATTTTTGTTGTTGTTGTGCTAAATGTTGGGTGTAGTAAATACCAAAGAACCTCATAAGTAAATTTGAAGCAATAAACAATCTCTTATAAATATAACAAAAATTTAATTTCCCATTATTTCAGTGTAATTATGTCATTGATTAAAGCAAAGATCAAAATAAATGCCAAATTGCTTGAAATTGCTAAGAAATGCACATGACTAGGATAAAGATGGAAGGGCAGCTAAGTGGCATAGTAAATAGAGTGTCAGGTCTCAAGTCAGAAAGACTCAATCAACTTCATGAGTTCAAATCCAGCCTTGGACACTTAGTAGCTTTGTGACCCTGGGCAAATCAGTCACTCCTATTTGCCTCAGTTGTTATTTGTAAAATGAGCTAGAGAAGTGGGAGAAGGAAACTACAAATCCTTCCAGTATTTTTGCCAAGAAAATACAAGTGGAGTCACGAGTCAGATATGACTGAAAATTACTGAAATCATCATCATCATCATCATCATCATCAGGTTAAAGATGAGAAAATCCTTTTTTTTTAATTATAGTACTTCCATTCTGATCTATTCAAACAAACTTTCACTTATCAAGGTAGGAGAATGAAATAAAATGAAGATATTAGGTTGATCACTATTTATTACATAAATTAATTGATTCAAAATAGTCACAGAAAGGAGGAAGCAAAAAAGCAAGCCAATGCCTCTGCCAACAAACATTTAGCCTGAACCACAAGATAGCTAAGGGCAGCATTAGTTGAGGAAATATACTCATTTACATAATGAGAGAAGAATATGATTAATTTTATAGATGGTAAACCTAGAAAATTGGTAGAAATATTTGAGGAGAAAACACATATGCAAAAATGAATTGGGCATGAATTGTAACAACGATGAATCAAACAATTTAGTAGGTAAAATAAGAAAGACAACTGGAAAGAAACAGAAAATAACTCTATCGATTTTCTTCTTTTTTTGTAACTCTTCTTTTACTTTGAGCTCTTAATTCCACTTATCTTCTTCCTCCCTCCCTCATCTGTTGAGAAACAAGAAAAAAAGAAAAAAGAAAAAAAATCCAAAAAAAATCCCATCTTAGCCATACCAGAAATGGGGAAAAAAGGAATGACCATATGATGTACTTTGTTATGAACTCTGAAGCTAGTTATTTATTCCTATTGTCCTGTTTAACAAAACAGTTGGGTTCTTCCAAATCAATACCTTGCATATCATACCAAAAAGTAACAAATGATATGTAATGAATGAAATTGGGGGAAAAAGTTTATTCCCAAACAAGTATAAATAGCAACCTATATATGTGGTGAGGGACCTAATTTTAAAGGGACTCAGTAATTAACTGTGATGATATCTAAAAAATAATAATGCCCAAGAATGGAAAAGAAAACAATTTTATGACAGAAGAAAACAAAAATATATCACAACTACTGATAATTATATTTGTTGTCGGAATATAAATGTTTACAAATGAAAATGATCCATATAAAAACTGATGTTATCTTTAATGAAATATGAACAGTAAGGAAAGAATAGACAGACTTCCACAAATCACATTCTACAAAGGGCCATTCAACTGATTGAAAGATGGAGAGAATATGAAATGCTCCATTTTCTATTGTTTTTCCTACTTAAGAGTAAAAATTTCACAGTAAAGCCAATGCATCCATGAAGTTTCCCTTCAAATGAGAAATTATATATAAATAAATTTAAAATATACAAAATTTCTCAAAAAGAAAACCATGCAGATAACTTTGTTATCTATTTGTAAAATTCTGATATCAAGTATGCTCTTGAACAGGAATTCATATATTCATTTAAGGTCTTTGCTAATATAATAAGAAATATTTTCCACAAAGTTGAAAAAAGTAAATATTCTCAATAGTGAACATAGCTAACCAAATCCCTTATTGGATTTGACATAGAATTAATTGTATCAAACTCTGCAATAGGTCAAAATAATTTTTTTATCAAAGTGAATGAAGTTATCATCATAAACAATGGAAAAACAAAGTGGATGGAAGACATATATCACTCATAATATATCATAGACTTTAAAGTGTGATATTTTGAGACTACCAATGTATCTATCTTGGATATGTGATACAAGAAAAAAATAGTTCAGGTACAGAAGTGATTAGGAAATATATATAGGGATTGATTTTTTTTTAAAATTGAAGTGCTTCTGATGATCCCAATTTGCTCCTTTGCAAAAAAAAAATTAATATTGATAATGAGTATAAGTTCTCTTACTCATGAAATCTATAATGAACAATGTGAGAGAATTGGCATAAAAGACAATATTTATGAATGAAGATGAATTTATTATAGCCATTTAACACATTTAAAGTTAACATGGTATTAGTATTGGTATAATAATTAATGCATTTTTTAAGAAGTTCAAAGGTAGAGATCTACTATATTGGATGAATCATATTTCAAGAATTTTTGGAAACATATAGATTAAAATATAAGAATTGCATTGAAAGAAAATATTGAGGGGTTGGTGATATGCACTTCTTTACCATGAACAGAGACAAACAAATCAGGCCACCTTCAATGTATGAAAGGAAGACAAAACATTGAACAGTAATTTTGGATACTGCATTCTGATGTCTTGACATTCTATACATGTAGTCGGTGCCCTCTCTGAACTCTTTGTTATGGAAACCTTATTTTATTTCCCTTTATTACCACCATGCAGTTTAATTCCAGTAATTAGAAAAGAAGTATATGATATTTTCTTAAATATAATTTCACTTTTGACTTATTTCAGAATAAAATTTTACCAAACAATATTCCCCTCAAGTAGTACTCTTCACTTATATTTTGCATGTTGATATCATATGCTAGTTTTTAGATAAATAAGATTTTGAGCAATAGAAATAGGAAAACATAAAAACTAACAATGATTATCTCAAGCAATACGTTGTGCAATTCAATGTATGAAAACATATCTAAAAATGGTTCTTTTGTAAAAGCAGGAGCATTTACATCTATTTCGCTACTTTTTGTAATTTGGGAATACATTTTCTATAACTTCCTGATTTGAGGAGAAGATTGGAGTCTTTCTTAGACAAAAAGTTTGATGTAAGCTTGCATATAACAGAACATTGAGGGGGAAGTTGTGTTTTTGTTTGTGTGTTTGTTAGTTTTTTTGCCAAACTGCTTATGTTATTAAAGAAAAATATGAATTGCAGATTGATCTTTAGTTTTTTCACAAAATACGATAATACTGGGATTTTTGTTATGTTTTCTCTTCTTTCAAACATAAATCTTCTGGAATTCACACAGGAAACAAGGAGAATCTTCTATTCACGTGTTTTTTAAATTGAAAAATATATTGAAAATTTATCTTTGAAGTTAGACTATTGAATTCATATTTTCTAATAAAGGACAAAGGATAACATTCACATTGTTTTACTTCAGTGTTGAATTGTTAAAATCTTCTGTCAATCATTTTGCAATCAGAAAAAATATTGAAATGTATATCTTTCCTGCTAGACTGTATTAATCATGCTAAACCATCACACTTTTCAAGTTTTTATTTCTTGGAATAATCTAGTAATTTACCAGCCACTGTATAGAAGATCACAAACATTCTCTGAAAGAATATAAACATTCCCATAAAACAATTCTCTTTTATAGGTTTCCTAATATAGTTTTGGTTAATTTACAATGTTTTGTTTGTCGAGTATAAAGCACAGCAAGGTTACCAATTGCTTCCCGGAGCCATCTTTTGGATGGTGGCTTATATCCTACATAAATTAGAACAAGTAAAACAGTATGAAGACAGATGGGAAATATAAGATTTGGGAAAATGCTCATGGATAGCTTATAGCTTCATGACAATGTGATATTGCCATATTTCCCCAGTGCGGATAATTCTTTTTTAATTATGAGTTGTGTTACAGAGTCTACATTCAGAATTTTCATGGTGTTCTCATTTGTGAAATTCAATTATCAACAAACCCAAACTAAAATGCAATATTTTTTCGAAGGAGGCAGATTGAAGAAATATATTTCACAATCAGGAGAAATAGAGAATTTTAAATATATTTGCTCTAATTTTTATTGATTACTAACATCATTGAGTGTAGAAGTCATTTATGCATATTTGGTAGTGTTGTTAGTAATATTGTGAGACACCGTAGCAACTTAAAGTTATTAGGATATTTGAAAATAGTAGAAATTCTAACAAGCCTTGGCACTTCACAAGGTCATATATATTTTTACTTCTATGGATCCATGATCTACCTAGTAAGAATACTTTATCCATTAGTGTAGGTTACAATTCATCCTCAAATGGTTTTTCCAAGATTTTTGTCTTTATTTCCTCTTTCACTAACTTTTCAGTCTCTCAGTCTCTCGTATTATAGGTTCTGATTTCAGCATAAAAAAGGGAAACCCAAATCCATTCAGTCAGAATCCTTATTCAGAGTTCAAGGAGAAGTTGGCAATGGATTGAACTTGTAAATCAGGTTTGATTACATTTTAAAGATGGTTGATAATTTCATGTGGGGTGATAAATGAATATTTTCATTCATTTTTAATTAGATTCATTGATTTGGCTTTTGGATCCAAGTGTTCTCAAACATAAAGAGAATGAATCAAGTATTCATAGGTGGACTGCTTGAAAAAAAATAGGAAGAAGATAGTGGAGTAAAGGCAGAGAGTTACCTGAGTTCTCCCTAATTCTTCTCCAAACAGCTTTAAAATAATATCTCAAAATGAATTCTGGAGTGATCAAATCAATAAAAGGACAGGGTGAAAGAATTTTCCAGCCCCCAAATCTTAGAAGGTTGGCAAGAAAGGTCTATTTCACTGGGGTGGAGTGGAGCACAGTCCAGCACTAATTTTACCTAGTAAGCCAGTATCAGGTCTTGGGGACATGTATTGGTGACCAAGGCTTCTGGATCTGGAAGTCCGCAGATGGTAAGGAGATTAGACAACTGGTTAGAAGGAAGTTACAAGAGACTCTTTGCAGGCACTGGGGGCAGGACTCTGTTTTATTGCTCATATGCAGTTGCAGATCACAGTTTGAGAGGGAAGAGGAGTACTAACTGGAGTGAGGATCCTCGTCTAAGTGCCAGAGTAGAAAAGAGTATTTGTAATAACTCCTAGAGCAATGCACAGGCCAGTAGAGAAGTGATTACACCTCTCTTTACATTATACCACCATAAAAGAGCTGAAAACTTAAAAAAACCCTAGAACTAGCTCTGAAAACAGCAACATGATAAACCAAAATCTTAGTACAGTGATCCCTACACAAGGGAATAAGTCCAAATTTAATATTAAATTAAAAGCTAAGAAGCAATTTGGAAATATAAAGAACAGCATACTTGGCATATATTAAAGTGACTGGGAAAATCAAAATATAAAATCAGAAAAAGACATCCAAATCAAAGCAGCTACATTCAAAGACTCAAAGAAAAATATGAAGAGGTCTCAAGATTTAAAAAAAATTCCTAAAACGGCAAAAAAGGATTTTGAAAATAAAATAAGAGTGATAGAGAGAAAATTTGAAAAAAGAAATGAAAGTGAAGCATGAAAATCATGAAAACAAGTCAAAGCTTGGTAAGGAAGACACAGAAACGTGGAAAAATACACTTTAAAAAAATAGAATAGATCAAATAGAAAAAGAGGCACCAAAAATCCAGTGAGAATAGGAAGTGCTTAAAAAGCAGTATGGGTTAAGTGGGAAAACATTTGTTAAAAAATTCACAGAAGAAAAAAAATAATTAAAATGTGAAACTGGGCAAATATCAAAAGATGCATAAATATTCATTGCAGAAAAGAACTCTTAAGAAGTATAATTGACCAAATGGAAAAGGAAGTACAAAACCTCACTGAAGAAAGTAATTTCTTAAAAATCAAAACTGGAAAAGTAGAAGTTGATGATTCAGTGAGACATCAAGAAAGAATAAAAGCAAAACAAAAAAAGAAGAAAATGGGAAATATCTCATCGGGAAACAAACAACTTGGAAAAATATACTGAAAATGTATTGAGAGATAATTTAATACTTATTGAACTACTGAAAGCCACAAAATCTATCAGTTTCTCTATGAAAGAACTGGATGGCTAAGAATATGACATGCTGGAGGGGAAAGGAGCTAGGATTACAATCCAGAATCACCTACCCAGCAAAACTGAGTATAATTCTTGAGTGGGAAAAATAGATATTCAATGAAATAAAGGACTTTCAGGCATCCCTGATGAAACACCAGAGCTGAATAGGAAATTTGACTTTCAAATACAAAAATAAAAAGCTTATGAAGGGAATCAGGAAAGAGAAATCATAAGGTATTCAATATGGTTAAACTGTTGGCATTCTACATGTGAAAATGATATTTGTAACTTCTGAAGAACTTTATTGTTATTAGTTCAGTTACAAAGACTGTGCATAGACAGAGGTTATAGATGTGAGCTGACAATGATGGGATGATATCTAAAAAAGGTGACGAAGAGGAATACACTGGGAGAAAGTGAAAAGGAGAGATAGAATGAGGCAAGTTATCTCACATAAAAGAGGTATAAAAGAACTTATACAATGAAAAGGAAGGTGGGTAGTGGTGGTGGTTGCATATAACACTTGAATATTCCTCTCATCAAAATTGAGTCAAAGAAGAAATAATATGTACACCCAGTTGCAGATGGAAAGCTATTTTACCCTACAGGGAAGTACAAGTAGAAGGGGATAAAAGAAGTGAGAGAGTGATAAAAGGGAGGACAGATTGTGAGGAGACAGAGGTCAGAATCAAAACACAATTGAGAAGAAAGAAGGTGAAGGGAGAGAGACAGAGAAGGATAAACAGAAGCAAAACAGAATGGAGGGAAATACGCCAAAATCATAACTGTTAAAATAATTACATACGTGTCTCTGATAAAGGCCTCATTTCTCAAATATATAGAGAACTGATTCAGATTTATAAGAATATAAATCATTCCACTGTTAGTAACTGTTCAGAGGCTATGAACAGTTTTTTTTTTTTTAAATGATATCTTCTTAGATCTCAAAATTCACTTCCACAAGATTTTGAGTTCCAAATTTTCTCCCCATCTCTCCCCTCTCTCAACCAAAAGACAGTGTGCATTCTGATTACCTCTTTCCCCAATCTGCGCTCCCTTCTATCACTCCTACTTTTGTTATTCCTTTCCCATGTATTTTCCTGTAGGGATGAATAGTTTTCTTTACCCCCTCGCATGTATATCATATTTCACAGTTGCCTGTAAAAAATTTTTTTCTTTTTTATTATATAATTTATTTATTTTCAGGTTTAATCATTCACTTCTACAAGATATTGAATTCCTAGGAGAGGAGCCAAGATGGCGGAGTAGAAAGATACACATATGCTAGTTCCAAAACCACAGCCCATAAAATACCTGTAAAGAAGAACTCCCAACAAAATCTGGAGCAGCAGAAGCCACAAAACAATGGAGTGGAGGAGATTTCTGTTCCAGAGAGACCTGAAAAACTGACCCGAAAGGTCTGTCACACACCGTACCCAGAGCAGAGCCCAGCCCTGCCTTGGCAGCACCACACCTAGAGGAGCAGATCCAAGCAGGCTTCAGGGACAGAATTTCCAGCAGCCATGCAGGTCCCTCCACCCATGGGCACTAAAGGTCAGTGAGAGAGTCTTTTTGGGTGGCCGACAAGGGAGCAGGGTGTCCCCATAACTCAGGGCCCCTTGGGAGGCAACAACGGAGTCAGTAGCACACAGGGGCTAAAAAAATAGAAACTCCTAGGAACATTGTGGCCAAATTCCACAGTTCCCTGGTCAAGGAGAAAATATTGCAAGCAGCTAGAAAGAAGCAATTCAAGTATTGTGGAAATACAATCAGGATAACACAAGATCTAGCAGCTTCTACATTAAGGGACTGAAGGGTGTGGAATATGATATTCCAGAAGTCAAAGGAACTAGGTCTAAAACCAAGAATCACCTACCTAGCAAAACTGAGTATAATACTTCAAGGGTAAAAATGGTCTTTCAATGAAATAGATTACTTTCAAGCATTCTTGATGAAAAGAAAAGAGCTGAAAACAAAATTTGACTTTCAAACACAAGAATGAAGAGAAGCATGAAAAGGTAAACAACAAAGAGAAGTCATAAGGGACTTACTAAAGTTGAAATGTTTATGTTCCTACATGGAAAGACAATATTTGTAACTCTTGAAACTTTTCAGTATCTGGGTAGTTGGTGGGATTACACACACACACACACACACACACACACACACACACACACGTACACACACACATACACAAACACAGAGACAAAGAGTGCAGAGTGAATTGAATAGGATGGGACCATATCTTAAAAAAATGAAATTAAGCACTGAGAGAGAAATATATTGGGACAAGAAAGGGAGAAAATGGAAAGGGGCAAATTATCTCTCATAAAACAGGCAAGTAAAAGACTTTTTAGTGGAGGGAAAAAGAGAGGAGGTGAGAGAAAAACATGAAGTTTACTCTCATCACATTCGACTAAAGGGAGGAATAAAATGCACACTCATTTTAGTATGAAAACCTATCTTACAATACAGGAAAATGGGGGAGAAGGGGATAAGCAGGGTGGGAGAGGATGACGGAAGGGAGGGCATGGGGAGGAGGGAGCAATTTGAAGTTAACACTCTTGGGGATGGACAGGATCAAAAGAGAGAATAAAAGCAATGTGGGGCAGGATAGGATGGAGGGAAATATAGTTAGTCCTACACAACACGACTATTATGGAAGTCATTTGCAAAACTACATAGATATGGCCTATATTGAATTGCTTGCCTCCCCAAAGGGAATGGATGGGGAGGGAGGGATGAAGAGAAGTTGGAACTCAAAGTTTTAGGAACAACTGTCAAGTACTATTCTTGCTATTAGGAAATAAGAAATACAGGTAATGGGGTATAGAACGTTATCTGGCCCTACAAGACAAAAGAGAAGATGGGGACAAGGGAAGGGAGGGATGATAGAAGAGAGAGCAGATTGGTGAGAGGCGCAATTGGAATGCTCGGTGTTTAGGGGTGGGGGGAGGGGACAAATGTGAAAAAAATTTGGAACCCAAAATTTTGTGAAAATGAATGTTAGAAGTTAAATAAATAAATTTAATTTAAAGAAATATTGAATTTCTAATATTCTCCACATTTCTCCCCTTTCCCTGCTCTAGGACAGTGTGCCCATCAACCACATCTTCCCCTAATCTCCCCTCCCTTCCCTCACCCCTCTCTTCCATCCTTCTCCCCCCTGTTTTCTATAGGGAAAGACAGTTTTCCAACCCCATTGCCTGTACATTTTATTTTCCAGCTGTAAGCAATAAAAAACAATATTGTTAAAAAAATTTTAATTAATCAATTATTTTTTCATTTTCATTTTCACATTCACTTCCACTAGATTTTGAGTTCCAAATTTTTTCAACATCTCTCCCCTCCACCCACTCCAAGACAACATTCATTCTGACTGCACTTTCCTGCAATCTATCCTACCTTCTCTCAAGTCTTTCCCTTTTCTAATCTCTTTCCCCTCTTTTTCCTTGTAGGGCAAGATAGATTCCTATGCCCACTTGTGTGTATGTCTTACTTCCTAATTGCATGTAAAAACAATTGTTAACATTCATTTTTGAAACTTTGGCTTTCAACTTATCTCTCTTTCTTCCTCCCCACCTACATCCATTGAGAAGGCCAGTAATTTGATATAGTTTATACATGTGTAGTCACGCAAAACAGTTCCATAACAGTTATACTGTGAAAGATTAACTTTATGTGCCCTCCATTCTATCCTGCTCCCCATTTATTACATTCTCTATTTTGACCCTGTCCTTCTTCAAAAGTATTTATTTCTAATTTCTCCCCCCTCCCGTTTGCCCTCACTTCTATCATTCCTCCACCCTCCACTTATCCCTTCCTCCCTACTTTCCTGTAGTGTAAAACATTTTCATACCAAACTGAGTGTGCATGTTTTTCCCTCTTTAAGCCACATCTGATGAGAACAAGGATAACTTTTTCCCTCTCACCTCCATCCTCTTCACCTCACTTGAAGAAGCTTTTCATTGCTTATTTTATGTGAGTGATAATTTATCCCATTCTATTTCTCCCTTTCTCCTTCTGCCAATATATTCCTCTCTCACCCTTAATTTTATGTTTTTAGATGTAGAACATCTCTTATGATTTCTCTTGGCTTCTTACTGTTTTATGCTTCTCTTGATTCTTGTATTTGAAAGTTAGATTTCCTATTCAGCTCTGGTCTTTTAAACAAGAATGCTTGAACGCCCTCTATCTCATTCAATGACCACTTTTTTAAATCCTGAAATACTGAACTCAGTTTTGCTGGGTAGGTGGTTCTTGGTTTTAATCCTAGTTCCTTTGACCTCTGGAATATCATATTCCAAGTCCTCTGATCTCTTAATGAAGAAGCTTCTAGACCGTATGCTATCCTGATTGTGTTTACACAATACCCTAATTGTTTCTTTCTGGCTACTCCCAATATTTCCTCCTTGATGTGGTTGCTTTGAAATTTGGCAACAACATGCCTAAAAGTTTTTCCTTTGTGCTCTCTTTCAGGAGGGTATTGGTGGATTCTTTCAATATCTATTTTATCCTCTGGTTCTAGAATATCAGGGCAGTTGCCCTTGATAATTACTTGAAAGATGATATTTAGGCTCTTTTTTTTAGACCAAGGCTTTCAGGTAGTCCAACAATTTTTAAATTGTCTGTCCTGAATCCGTTTTTTCTGATCAGTTGTCTTTGTGATGAGATACTTCACATTGTCTTCTATTTTTTCATTCTTTTGCTTGTGTTTTAAAATTTCTTGATTAGTAATGAAGTCATTACCTTCCATCAGTTCCATTCTAATTTTTAAGGAATTATTTTGTTAAGTAAACTTTTGGGCCTCCTTTTCCATTTGGCCAGTTCTGCTTTTTATGGCTTTCTTATCCTTGTTGATTTTTTGGACCTCTTTTTCTATTTTGGTTAGATTATTTTGAAAGGTGTTCATTTCTTCAACAATTTTTGGGTTCCCTTTAGGGAATCTTGCATCACTCTCATTTCCCAATTTTTCTTCTACTTCTCTTGCTTAATTTTCAAAATCCTTTTTCATCTTCCATGGTCTGAGACCAAATCATATTTCTTTTTGAGGCTTTGGAAGCAGGAGTTCTGACTTTGTTTTCTCCTTCTGCTTTTACGTTTTGATCTTCCTTGTCACCAATTACTATTCTATAATTTGTTTTTTTTTTTCTCTATTTTTGTTCATTTCCCCAGCCAATTACTTGACTTTTGAGATCTTTGTCAAGGTAGTTCTCTGTGTCCAGTGGGGTAAGAAGGGTGTACTATAAGCCACTCAATCCTTCCACAATCTGTGGGCCTAGAGCTCCAGAAACAGCCACTGCCACTGCCCTGCTTTAACTGCTACCAGTTCCCCTCCACCACACTCAGGCTGGGGCTAGACCACTCTACTCTCTCACACAGGTCCAACAAATATTTTTCGCTGACCTTTTGATTTGTCCTCAGCATTTTGTGGTTGTGAAGGCTGGAAACTGGCACAGGTATCAGTGATTAAGTTCCTCAGGATTTCTCAAGTCCCATCTGTGCTGACTGCCACACTAGACCACACTTTGCTCCCAGCTGGTGTCATAAATACTTCCCAGTGACCTTCCAGGCTGTCTTGGGCTGAAGATTAGCTTCACTCCATCATTTGGTGGTTTCTGCAGCTCCAGAATTGTTTAGTCATTTAATACAGGTACTGGGTTTGGCGGGGAGAGCTCTAGTAAGTCCCTGCTTTTACTCCACCATCTTGGTTCTGCCCCCCAACATTCATTTTTAAAGATCTGAGTTCCACATTCTCTCCATTCCTCCCTCCCCACCCACCTGCACTGAGAAAGCAAGTAATTCAATATAGGTTATACATGTGTAGCCATGCAAAACACTTCCATGACAGTTATATTGTGAAAGACTAACCAATTTCTCTCTATCCTGTCCTGGACACAATTTACTCCATCCTCTCCCATGACCTGTACCCCCACAATATGTTTCCTTCTGTTTGCCTCTTGCCCCAATCTCCCAGACTTCCATTATCCTCCCTCTACTATGACTTTCCCCCTGCCTTTCTGCAAGGTAAGATACATTTCTATACCCAAATGAATGTGTGTTGTTCCCTCTTTGAGCCAAATCCGATGAGAGTAAGGCTCACTTATACCCTCTCACCTCTCCCCTCTTGCTCTCCATTGTGAAACATTTTACTTGCCTCTTTTATGTGAGATGATTTACTACATTCTACCTCTCCCTTTTTCTTTCTCCCACTACATTACTCTCAACACCTGATTTTATTTTTTGAGTATCCCCCCTTCATGTTTAGCTCACACTATACCCTCTGTCTATATCTATGTGTCTATTTTTCTATCTATCATCGATCCTTATATGTCTATATGGAGACAGATATAGATATCTGTCTTTATATAGATAGTTGGAGAGATGTTTATCTATCAATCAGTCTCTCTCTATATATGTATATATATCTTCATCTCTATCTATCTATCTATCTGTATAAAGAGATCTATCTCCATTTATAAACACATATACACACACATATACACACACATACATATACATAACATAATATGGATGTACATACATATACATACACACATACATATGTACATATACATATATACATACATATTTCCAGACAGACACACACTGATATATATATATATATATATATATATATATATACACAGACAAAGACACACAGACACACAGACACAGACACACATACACACACACACACACACACACACACACACATATATATATATATATATATATATATATATATATATATATATATATTCCCTCTAAATATTCTAATACTGAGAAAGGTCAAATGAGTCACAAATATCATTTTACCATGTAGAAATTTAAACATTTAAGCTTTACTGTTTCTCTTATGGCTTCTCTTTCCTGTTAACCTTTTCATGTTTCTCTTGATTTTTGTATTTGAAAGTTCAATAGAGTCTTCTTATAGGCCTTCCAGATTGTCTTGGGCTACAAATATGTTTCACTCTGTCATTTTGTGGATTTTTCTGTTCTAAATTTTGATTAGCATCATTTTTACAGGTATTTTGAGGGAGTTGAGGGAAGAGCTCAAGCAGATACCTGCTTCTACTCTGCCATCTTGACTCCACACCCTAAAAACAATTTTTAACATTCATTTTTAAAGCTTTGAGTTCCACATTCTCTCCATTCCTCCCTCTCCACCCACTATCACTGAGAAGGCAGGCAATTTGACAAAGGTTATACATATGTAGTCATGCTAAATACTTTCATAACAGGCATGTTGTGAAAGATTAACCATTTTTTCCTCCATCCTATTCTGCCCCACCATATTTATTCTGTTCTCTCCTGTGACCCTGTTCCTCCTCAAAAAGTGTGTGCTTCTGATTACCTCCTCCTCCAATTTGCCCTCCTTTCTATATTCTACCACTTTTTTTATCCCTATCCCCCCTACTTTTCAGTAAGGTAAGATAGATTTCCATATCCAATTGAGTGTGTATGTTATTTCCTTCTTAAGCCAAATCTGATGAGAATAAAATTGACTCATATACTTTCAATTTCTCTCTCTTCCCCTCCATTGTACAACCTTTCTGTTGCCAGTTTTAAGTGACAGAATTTATTCACTTTATCTTTCCCTTTCTCCTTCTGTGAATACATTGCCTTCTAACTTTCAATTTTATTTTTAGATATTGTCCTTTCATATTCACCTCACCTGTGCACTTTGTGTGTGTATGCATATATAAACATGCATATTATAGATATAATATACATATATAAACATGTATATTATATATACAAACACACATGTACATGTGTATACATATACATATATATGGGTGTATACAAACACACACATATATATACATATATATATACACACTTATATGTGTATATATATATATATATATATATATATACATATATATATATATATCTACATACATACGTAAATACATAATCTCTCCAACTACCCTAATACTAAGAAAGGTCTCATGAATTACAAATATCATCTTTCCATGTAAGAATATAAAGAGTTCAACTTTAGTAAGTCCCCTATGTTTTCTCTTTCCTGGTCACATTTTTATGCCTTGTTTTATTCTTGTATTTGAAATTCACATTTTCTATTTAACTCTGGTCTTTTCATCAAGAATGCTTGAAAATCTTTATTTCATTGAATGTATATTTTTTTCCCTTGAAGGATCATATTCAGTTTTGCTTTATAGGTGGTTCTTGGTTTTAATCCTACTCTGTTGACCTCCAGAACAGTCTGTTCCAAGCTCCCCACCCTTAGTGTAGGATCTATTAAATGTTATGTTATCCTGAATATGTTGCCACAAGACTTGAATTGTTTCCTTGAAGCAGGAACTGTGGAATTTGATTACACTGTTCCTTGGAGTTTTCCTTTTGGGATCTCTTTTAGGAGGTGATCGGTGAATTTTTTCATTTCTATTTTACTCTCTGTTTCTAGAATATGTAGAAAAATATAATTTGTCTTTGATAATTTCTTGAGAGATGATATCTAGACTCTTTTTTCATCATGACTTTCAGGTAGTCCAATAATTGTTAAATTATACCTCCTGGATCTGTTTATGTCAGTTGTTTTTCCAAAGAGTTATTTCACATCGTCTGCTATTTTTTTCATTATTTTGGTTTTGTTTTATAATTTCTTGATTTCTCATAATGTCATTAGCTTCCATTTGTTACATTCTAATTTTTAAGGAACTATATTCTTCAATGAGCTTTTAGATCTTCTTTTCAATTTGACCAATTCTGCTTTTTAAGGGATTCTTCTCCTCATTTGCGTTCTGGACCACTTTTGTTATTTGGATTTGTCTATCTTTTTTAAGTTTTATCTTTATTAATTACATTTTTTTCTCTACTGCTTTCTCTATCTACTATCTATCTGTCTATCTATCTATCTATCTATATTTTTTTCACTTCTCAACATTTACTTCCACAAGATTTTGAATTCAAAATTTTCTCCCGATCTCTCCCCATCCCCTGTGCATGCACCCCATTGACCCCTTCCTCCAGTCTGTCCTCCCTTGTATTACCCACCCTTATTCCATCCCCCTTTCCCTCTATTTTCCTAAAGGTCAAAGTAGATTTCTATACTTCCTTGCCTGCAAAACAATTTCCAGTTGCATGCTGAAATAATTTTTAATATTCATTCTTAAAGCTTTGAGTTCCATATTCTCTCCCTCTCTCCCCACCCCCCTCACTGAGAAAACAAGCAATTCAATATAGGTCATAAATGTGTAATAACACAAAGCACATCCATAATAGCTATGTTGTAAAAGACTAACCATATTTCCCTCTGTCCTATCCTTACCCCAATTTAATCCATTCTGCCCCTTGACTTGTCCTCCTACAACAGTGTTTGCTTCTTATCATACACTTTCCCAATCTACTGTCCATTCTATTGTCTTTCCTCACCTATTGCCTTCCTCCTTGCCTTCCTTCAAGGTAAAATAGATTTCTATATTCAGTTGAGTGTGTATTATTCATCCTTAAGCAAATATCTTGAGAGTAAGGTTCACTTATTTTCTTTCATCTCCTCCCTTTTCCTTTCCATTGTAAAAACTCTTTTTCCTCTCGTTTATGTAAAATTATTTACTATATTCTACTTCTCCCTTTCTCTTACTCCTCGTACATTCCATTCAACAGTAAATTTTATTTTTATAGTATTCTCCCTTCATATTCAGCTCATCCAGTGCCATCTCTCTCTGTATATAGACATACACATGTATCTGTGTGTATGTATATATATATATATATATATACATATGTATGTATATACACACACATGTAGATAGATACACATATACACACACCCATGTTCATATAAATACCTACACATATATAATATACACAAGCATAATACTCAGACACACCTGCATATATATGTGCATATGTACACACACATATATATGTATATATATATACACACACACACATACACATACACACACATATATACATATACAAATATTCCCTCTAACTACTCTAATACCAAAAAAAGTCTCACAAATTACAAATAACATCTTTTCATGTAAGAATGTACACAGTTCAAGTTAAATGTGTTACTGAGGGCTTTTCTTTCCTGTTTATCATTTCATGTTTTACTTGAAAATGTCTATGCGACTCTGGTCTTCTCAACAAGAAAGCTTAGAAGTCCTCTATTTCATTGAAATTACATTTTTTCCCCTGAAGTATTATACTCAGTTTTGCTCAGTAGATGATTCTTGGTTTTAATCCTATCTCTTTTGACCTCTGGAATATCATATTTCAAGCCCTTCAATTCCTTAGTGTTGAAGCTGCTAAATCCTGTGATATCCTGATTGTATTTTCAAAATATTTGAATTGTTCTTTTTTTTCTGGCTGCTTGCAGCATTTTCTCCTTGACCTGGGAACTCTAGAATTTGGATACAATATTCTTAGGAGTTTTCCTTTTGGGATCTCTTTCAGGAGGTGATTGGTGAATTCTTTCCATTTCTATTTTACCCTTTCATTGTAGAATATCAGGGCAGTTTTCCTTGATAATATCTTTGAAGATGATATCTAGGCTCTTTTTTTGGTCACAGTTTTCAGATAGACCAACAGTTTTTAAATTATCTCTCCTGGATCTGTTTTCCAGGTCAGTTGTTTTTCCAGTGACATTTCACGTTGTCCTCTATTTTTTCCTTCTTTTGGTTTCATTTTGTAATTTCTTGGTTTCTCATAATGTCATTAACTTCCATCTGCTCCATTCTAATTTTTAAAGAATTATTTTCTTCAATAAGATTTTGAACCTCCTTCTACCATTTGGTCAGTTCTGCTTTTCAAGCATTCTTCTCCTCATTGGCCTTTTGGACCGCTTTTGGCATTTGAATTAGTCTATGTTTAAAGGTGCTATTTTATTCAGCATTTTTTTGGGTCTTCCTTCAGAAGTTGTTGACTCATTTTTCATGATTTTCTTGCATTGCTCTCATTTCACTTCCCAATTTTGTCTCCACCTCTTGATTTTCAAAATCCATTTTGAGCTCTTCCATGACCTGAGAACACTGCATCCTTTTTTTTTTGAGGTTTGACTTTTATGTCTTCCTCTGATGGTATGCTTTGTTCTTCCTCATCCAAAAGAATGGAAGAAAATACCTTTTCACCAAGAATATAACCTTCCATAGTCTTATTTTTCCCCCTTTTTCAGCCATGTTCCCAGCCAGTTACTTGACTGTTGAATCCTTTGTCAAGTGGATGGTATACTATCCTAGGCTTCAGAGGCTGTTTTATTCTTACGTTGAATTGTTTTATTTTATTTGTTTCAGTGTTGACAATCACTTCCATATATCTTAGATTTTTTTTTCCACTCTGTCTCTCTTATTCCCACTCCATGCACACTCCCTCCCTGAGATGCCATACAATCTTATATAGGTTCTACAGGTACATTCCTATTCAATTCATGTTGCATAGAAGAATTAAAATGAAGGAGGGAAAACATGAAACAAAACAAAACATAGCATAATACAAAAGGAAATGTTTTGTTTCTGTCTGTAATCCAATTCCATAGTTCTTTCTCTGAATTTGGAAGGTGTTTTGTCTCGAGTCCATTGGAAATTTTTTAAGTCCGTGCTCTTAGATGAAGTACTAAGTCTACCAGAAATATTCCTCTCATATTGTGATTGTTGCTGTGTACAAAGTTCTCCTGGTTCTGCTCCTTTCTCTCAGCACAAATTCATATAGGTCTTTGCAGGCCTCTCTGAAGTCTTCCTATTGATAGTTTCTCATAACACAATAGTATTCCATTACATTCATATAGCACAACTTGTTCAACCATTCCCCAATTGATGGGCATCATCTTGATTTCCAATTTTTGGCCACCACAAAGAGAACTACTATAAATATTTTTGCACATGTGGGACCCTTTCCCATTTCTATGATCTCTTTGGGATCATGTCCCAGAAGCTATATTGCTGGGTCAAAAGGTCTGCACATTTTTGTAGCCCTTTAAGCATACTTCCAAATTGCTTTCCAGAGTGGTTGGATCAGTTCACAGCTCCACCAAGAATGAATTAGTGTCCCAACTGTCCCAAATCTTCTTCAAAATTTATCATCTTTCTGTTTTTTCATGTTACCCAATCTAATCAGTGTGATGTGGTGCCTCAGAGTTCTTTTGATTTGCATCTCTCCAATCAACTGTGATTTGGAGCATTTTTTCATATGATTATAGATAGCTTTAATTTCTTGCTCTGAAAATCCCTGTTCATATCTTTTGAACATTTATCAATTTGGGAATGACTTGTATTATTGATTTTTGACTCAGTTCTTCAAGAAAGTAACTTTCTATAGTCTTATTTCTTTTCCCTTTTCTGGGCATTTTCCCAGCCAGTGACTTGACCTCTGAATATTCTCCTCACACCCACCTCGCCTCCTGATCCTCCCAGCCAGCATTTGGGGTCTGAGATTCAAATGCTGCTTCCAGCCTTAGGGCTTTTGGCGGGGGCAGGGCTGCTATTCAGTGTGAGATTAAGTTCAGGTGGTCAGGTCTGGGCAGGGCCGCCTCTCAGGCTCAGTTCCCTCAGGGAGTTTATGCAGAGACCTTCCACAATGGATCCAGGCTCCTGCCCCCTTGGGGATCCCCAGTCTGCAGCCGCCTCTCAGCTTCTACTTCCTGCGGGGGGGGCTGAGTTATGGGGGCACCCCACTCCCCTCTCAACCCGCCAAAGAGACTCTCTCACCAACCCCCGTCACCTGTGGGTGGAGGGGCTTGTGTGGCCGCTGGAGATCCTGTCCCTGAAGCCTGCTCGGATCTGTATCTCTCGGTGCTGCAGCCGCGGCAGGTCTGGGCTGGGCTCCACGTCTGCAGCGCAACGGACCTTTTGCGAGAGGTTTGCAGGTCCCTCTGTGGGTGGAGGGACCCGTGTGGCCACTGGAGATCCCATCCCTGAAGCCCGCTTAGATCTTTTCCTCTTGGTGCTGCAACCGTGGCAGGGCTGCACTCAGCTCCCAGTCCCGGCGCCCAGTCCTCAGCACGAAGGACCCCCTGCGAGAGGTTTGCAGGTCTCTCTGGAACAGAAATCTCCCTCCCTCCAATGTTCTGTGGCCTCCGGGTGCAGAATTTGCGGTGAGTTACTTCCCTGTAGCCATTCTATGGGTTGTGGGTTCTGAGCTATGTGTATGTGCGTCTTTCTACTCCGCCATCTTGGCTCCACCCCCCTCAGTTCTCTATATATTTTAGAAATGAGGCCTTTATCATAGACACTATTTGCAAAAATTCTTTCCGTTTTCTGCTTCCCTTCTAAACTTAGTTTCACTGGGTTTGTTTGTGCAAGAACTTTTCAATTTAATGTAATCAAAATTATCCATTTTGCACTTCATAATATTTTCTATCTCTTGTTAGGTCATAAATTTCTCCATTCTCCATAAATCTGACAAATGCACTATCCCTTGCTCCCCTAATTTGTTTACAGTGTCAATATTTGTGCCTAGGTCATATATCCATTTGAACTTTATTCTTGTGTACAATGTCAGGCATTAGTCTATGCCCAGTTTCTGTCATACTGTTATCCAGTTTTCCCAGTAATTTTTGTCAAACAGTGAGTTCTTATCCCAGAAACTAGGGTCCTTGTGTTTATCAAACAGTAGATTGCTATATTCTTTAACTACTGTGTCTTGAGTACCTAACCTATTCCACTGGTCTACCCCTCTGTTCCTTAGCCAGTATCAAGTGGTTTTGATAATTGCTGCTTTATAATACAATTTGAGATCTGGTAGGATTAGGTCACTTTCTCTAGGATTACATTTCATTAGTTCCTTTGATATTCTGGACCTCTTGTTCTTCCATATGAATTTTGATGTCATTTTTTCTAACTCTAGAAAATAATTATCTGGTAGTTTGATTAGAATGGCGCTGATTAAGTAAATTAATTTAGGTAAAATTGTCATTTTCATTATACTAAGTCACGTGTAACTGGTGTTTTTTCACTTACATATATCTGACTTTATTTGTGTGAATAGTGTTTTGTAATTGTGTTCATATAGTCCCCCGGTTTGCTTTGGCAGGTAGATATCCAGATAATTTATAGTGTCTAATGTAGCTTTAAATGGGATT
Organism: Notamacropus eugenii; assembly: GCF_028372415.1. NCBI lineage: Eukaryota > Metazoa > Chordata > Mammalia > Diprotodontia > Macropodidae > Notamacropus > Notamacropus eugenii. Next base: position 132,860,952 of record NC_092875.1, on the reverse strand, counting down.
ATCTTTCTATATTTTACTTTGGGGCTGTGTTAGTAACATATGGAAATGAAGATGATTTATGTTGGTTTATTTTATAACGTGCAATTTTACCAAAGTTGTTTATCATTTCAAATAGTTTTTTAATTTGATTCTCTAGGATTCTCTAAGAATATCATCATATCATCTGCAAAGAGTCATAACTTAGTTTCTTCTTTACCTATTGTAATTTCTTCAATTTCTTTTTCTTTTTCTTATTGCTGTAGCTAGCATTTCTAATGCCACATTGAATAACAATGGTGATCATAGACATCCTTGTTTCACCCTTGATCTTATTGGAAATGCATTTAGCTTGTCCCCATTTTATATAATGCTTGTTGATGGTTTTAAGTACATAGTGCTTATTATTTTATGAAAAGTTCGATTTATTCCTATGCTTTCCAGTGTTTTCAATAGGAATAGGTGTTACATTTTATAAACAGCTTTTTCTGCATCTATTGAGACAATCATGTAGTTTCTGTAGTTTTATTGTTGATATGATCAATAATGCTAATAATTTTTCTAATATTGATATGTTCCTCCATTCATGGTATAAGTCCTACCTGATCATAATGTATTATTCTCATGTTAATTTGCTATATTTTTTTGCAAATATCTTATTTAAAATTTTTGCATCTATATTCATTACAGAAATTGGTCTATAATATTCTTTCTTTGTTTTGATTCTTCTTGATTTAGAATGGTATTTGCATCACAAAAAGACTTTGGTAAGACTCCTTCAGGAATTTTCCCAAATAGCCTGTATAGTATTGGAATTTATTGTTCTTTAAATATTTGCTAAAATTCACTTGTAAATCCATCTGGTCCTGTAGATTTTTTCCTAGAAAGTTCATTAACAGCTTGTTCAATTTCTTTTTCTGAGATGGAGTTATTTAAGTACTCAACTTCTTCTTCTGTTAATCTGGGCAATTTATATTTTTGAAGTAATCACCCATCTCATTTATGTTGTCGAGTTTATGGGCATACAGTTGGGCAAAGTTATTTCTAATTATTGTTCTAATTTCCACCTCATTGGAGGTGAGTTCACCCCTTTTCATTTTTGATATTGGTAATTTGAGTTTCTTCTTTCTTCTTTTTATCAAATTGACCAAAGATTTATCAATTTTATTTTTTTTTATAAACCAATTTTTAGTTTTATTTAATAGTTCAACAGTTTTCTTAATTTCAATTTTATTAATCTTTTCTTTGGTTTTCAGTATTTATAATTTGGTATATACTTATAGATTTTCAATTTGTCCTTTTGCTAGCTTTTTCAGCTGCATGTCCAAGTTACTGATCTCCTCTTTCTCTATTTTATTCATGTAGGCATTCGAATGTATAAAACTTCCCCTAAGAACTGCTATTGCAGCATCCCGTAATTATTGTCATTCTCTTGAATGAAGTTGTTGACTGTTTCTACAATTGTTGTTTAACCCACTCATTCTTTATGATTAGATTGTTTAGTGTCCAATTAGTTTTTGGTTTCTATTTTCATGGTCTTTGATTACATATAAATTTTATTGCATTATAATCTGAGAAGGATACATTGATTATATCTTCCTTTCTCCACTGGATTGTGAGATTTTTATGGCCTAATACATGCTCAATTTTCTTATATGGGCTATGTACCACTGAGAAAAAGGCATATTCTTTTCTATCCCCATTCAACTTTCTCCAGAGATATATCATATCTACCTTATCCAGGGTTCTATTCACCTCCTTAACTTCTTTTTTGTTTATTTTGAGGTTAGATTCATCAAGTTCAGAGTGAGAGGTTGAGGTCCCCCACTAGTATAGTTTTGCTCTCTATTTCTTCCTGTAACTCCCTTAATTTGTCTTCTACGAATTTGGATGCTTTACCACTTGGAGCTTATATGCTTATTAATGAAATTACTTTGCTGTTTATGGTGCATTTTAGCAGGATACAGTTTCCTTCCTTATATATTTTGAATAGATCTATTTCTGCTTTTCTTTGTCTGAGGTTAGGATTCCTACTCTTGTTTTTTTGATATCCACTGAAGCACAAAATATTCTGTTCCAACCTTTTAACCTTACCCTGTATGAATGTCCCTGTTTCAATTGTGTTTCTTGTAAATAACATATTGTTTGATTATGTTTTTTAATCCATTCTGCTATCCACCTCTGTTTTATAGGAGAATTCATCCCATTCACATCCACAGTTATGATTTCTCTTTTTGTTTTTATCTCCATCCTTTTTCCCCTTATTTATGTTTTTACTTCTCCCTTCTCCCTCCCCCTCCACAATAGAGTTTTAATTTTTTATCACTGCCTCCCTCAGTCTTCTCTCCCTTCTTACAGCTCCTCTCAATTTTAATCCCCTTTTCCTTTACTACTTCTTCCCTCCCTTTTAGCCTCCCTTTCTTTTCTTTCTTCCTTCCCCTCCTACTGTCTATATAGCTAATTCTATTTCTATACTTAACTGAGTTTGTTTTACCCTCCTTGAATCCTATCAGAGGAGAGTACCTCTCAAACAATGCTCATCACTCTCCTCTCTTTCCCTCTACTGTAATATATTTTTATGCCTCTTCCTGTGATGGAATTTGTTTCATTCTGCCTCCTCCTTTCCACATCTCCCATGACAATCCCTTCACATTTAAATCACATTTGTTATCATCACACCATTTAATTTATACCCACTCCCTCTATCTATGTATATCCCTTTTGCATATCATAATAAATATACAATTCTCAAGAATAACAAGTAATGTCTTCCCTTATAGGGATGTAAACAGTTATTCCATATTGTGCAACAAGATTTTTTCTCCCCTGTTTACCGTTTTATGCACCTCTTAAGACCTGCATTTGATGATCAAATTTTCTATTGATGTCTGGACTTTTCATAAGGAAGGTCTGAAAATCCCTTATTTTATTAAATCTCCATGTCCTTTTCTGAAATATTATGCTCAGTTTTTCTGGGTAATTAATCAGTGGTTGTAGTCTCAGGTCCTTTGCCTTATGGAATATGATATTCCAATTCCTTTGATCTTTTAATGTAGAAGATGCAAGGTCCTGTGTGATCCTGACTGTAACTCCTTGATATTCTAATTGTTTTTTCTGACTGCCTGCAGTACTTTCTCCTTCACTTGATAGTGAACACAACTATATTCCGTGGTATTTTTAGTTTGGGGTCCCTTTCAGGAGGTGAACAGTGAATTCTCTATATTACTATTTTGCCCTCTGGGTCTAGGACTTCTGCACAATATTCATTGATGATTTTTTGAATGATATTGTCTGGCAGACCAATAATCGTTAGATTTTTCTCTCCTGGAACTATTTTCCAGGTCAGTTGTTTTTCCAATTAGATATTTTGCATTTTCTTCCATCTTTTCATTCTTTAGACTCTGTTTGACTGATTCTTGATGTCTCATGGACTCATTCGCTTCTACTTGCCTGATTCTTTTGTTTTATCAAATTGTTTTCTTCTGTTAATTTTTGCATCTCTTTTTCCGTCTCTCCAATGGTTACATTTAAAGTGTTATTTTCTCCAGTTAGGTTTTGTACTTCCTTTTCCATTTGTCCAACTGTCCTTTTAAATTTTTCTGTGGGGGTGGAGCCAAGATGATGGAGTAGAAAGACACACATATGCAGGCTCTCCACACACAGCCCATAAAATACCTGTAGAGAGGGACTCTCAACAAATGGAGAACAACAGAGTGGAGGAGATTTCCAGCCCAGGGTGACCTGAAAGGCCCATGGGAAATGTTGGTTGCACCAGATGTGGAACAGAGCCTAGCCCAACCTTGGCCAGGAGACTCAGCCCTTAGGGGCTGAATCTCCAGTCGTGGAATCCCCAGTCCCAGTAACAGTGGTTCCCAGATCCCTCAAACCACAGGTGCCAAAGGTCAGTGACAGTGTTTTTCCAGATGTCTGGGAAGGGAGAAGGGCCTTCCATAGCTCTGGCCTCAGGGAGTGGCCACAGAGGCCACATCAGCAGGTGGCAGCAGTTCCGAGGGCAGCCCCTACAGGAGTCTGCATCCATTCTTGGATCATAAAAACCCTGAGGGAACCGAGGAGCTGATTATTACCTCAGCCCTGTGTAGAGGCCCTGAGGGAGCTCATCTTTGTCTCACACTGAGTGGAAGCAAAACTGGAAGCCATATGACTATGGAGAGGAAAGAGAAATAAAAAGTCAAGCAACTAGTTGGGAAAATGCCCCAAAAAGGAAAAAAAAAATAAGAGTACAGAAGGTTAGTTTCTTGGTGAACAGATATCTTCTCCCATCCTTTCAGATGAGGAAGAACAATACTTGCCACCAGGAAAAGACATAAAAGTCAAGGATTCTGTATCCCAAATACCCAAAATAAATATTTAATGGGCTCAGGCCGTGGAAGAGCTCAAAAAGAATTTTGAAAATCAGGTAAGAGAGATGGAGAAAAAACCGGGAAGAGAAATAAGAGAGATGCAAGAAAAGCATGAAAAGCAGGTCAACACCTTGCTAAAGGAGACCCAAAAATGCTGAAGAAAATAACACCTTGAAAAATAGGCTAACTCAATTGGCAAAAGAGGTTCAAAAAGCCAATGAGGAGAAGAATGCTTTCAAAAGCAGAATTAGCCAAACGGAGGAGAAGGTTCAAAAGCTCACTGAAGAAAACAGTTCTTTCAAAATTAGAATGGAACAGATGGAGGCCAATGACTTTATGAGAAACCAAGAAATCACAAAACAAAACCAAAAGAATGAAAAAATGGAAGATAATGTGAAATATCTCACTGGAAAAACAACTGACCTGGAAAATGGATCCAGGAGAGATAATTCAAAAATTATGGGACTACCTGAAAGCCATGATCAAAAAGAGAGCCTAGACATCATCTTTCGTGAAATTATCAAGGAAAACTGCCCTGATATTCTAGAACCAGGGGGCAAAATAAATATTGAAAGAATTCACCAATCACCTCTTGAAAGAGATCCAAAAAGAGAAACTCCTAGGAACATTGTGGCCAAATTGCAGAGTTCCCAGGTCAAGGAGAAAATATTGCAAGCAGCTAGAAAGAAACAATTCAAGTATTGTGAAAATATAATCAGAATAACACAAGATCTAGCAGCTTCTACAATAAGGGATGGAAGGGTATAGTATATGATATTCCAGAAGTCAAAGGAAATAGGTCTAAAACAAAGAATCACCTACCTAGCAAAACTGAGCATTATACTTCAGCACAAATAAACGTTTTTCAATGAAATCAAGGACTTTCAAGCATTCTTGATGAAAAGACCAGAGCTGAAAAGAAAATTTGACTTTCAAATATAAGAATCAAGAAAAACATGAAAAGGTAAACAGCAAAGAGAAATCATAAGGGACTTACTAAAGTTGAACTATTTACTTTCCTACATGAAAAGACAATATTTGTAACTCTTGAAACTTTTTTCAGTATCTGGGTAGTTGGTGGGATCACACACACACACACACACACACACACACACACAGAGAGAGAGAGAGACAGAGAACACAGGGTGAATTAAATAGGATGGGATCATACCTTAAATAAATGAAATTAAGCGGTGAGAGAGAAATATATTGGGAGAAGAAAGGGAGAAATGGAATGGGGCAAATTATCTCTCATAAAAGAGGCAAGTAAAAGACTTTTCAGTGGAGGGAAAAAGGGAAGAAGTGACAGAAAAAACTTGAAGATTACTCTCATCACTTTCAACTAAAGGAAGGAATAAAATGCACATTCATGTTGGTATGAAGACTTATCTTACAATACAAAAAAGTTGGGAAGAAGGGGATAAGAAGGGTTGGGGTGATGATGGAAGGGAGGGCAGTGGGAGGAGGGAGCAACTAGAAGTCAACACTCTTGGGGAGGGATAGGATAAAAAGAGAGAATGAAAGCGATGGGAGTCAGGATAGGATGGAGGGAAATATGGTTAGTCTTACATAACACTACTATTATGGAAGTCATTTACAAAACTACACAGATATGGACTATATTGAACTGCCAAAGGGAATGGGTGGGGAGAGAGGGAGGAAGAGAAGTTGGAACTCAAAGTTTTAGGAAAAACAGTTGGGTATTGTTCTTGCAACTAGTAAGTAAGAAATACAGGTAATCTTGAATGTTAGAAGGGAGGACAGATTGATGATAGGGATATTTAAAATGCTTAGCATTTTGAGGTGAGGGGAGGGGAGAATGAGGAAAAATTTGGAACCCCAAATTTTGTGGAAATGAATGTTGAAAACTTAAATAAATAAATTTAAATATAAAAAAAAAATGCTTCTGTGATTTCTTGTTTCAGATTTTTTAAGTTACTGGTCAGTTTTTCTTCTATTTCTCTAATTTGGGTTTTAAAATTCTTCCTGAATTCTTCTGAGAAGGCTCTTTGTGCTTCAAATCAGTTCATATTCCCTCCTGACATTTCAGATGAGAGTATAGTGTCAATGCTGTCCTCTTTGATATTTGTGTTTTGGTCCTTGTCCCCATAGAAAGATTCTATGGTCTTTTCTTTTCTGCTTTGCCTCTTACTTTTGATAATAAGAACCTTTTTTTCCAGGCTTTGAAAGAAGATCTCTGTGTCTGGGGCACAGGGAGCTCTTTCTCACAGCTCTTATGTCTAAAACTTGAAGCTTTGTGTGTCATGGCCTCTGGTTCTTTCAGCTAGATGCTAAAATACTGCAGCTTGCTACGTGCTGAGCTGGCTGGTGTTGGAAAACAGAGGACAGAGGAGGTCTTTTTGGGTTTCCCCACAGTTACCCTGGAGCTAGTTCATTAAGTGTGGGGAAGAGGTCGTCTGGGCACAGGAGATCTCCTCTGCTAAGGGTGAGCATAGGCAAGCTCAGCAGTTGGTGATCCCATCTATGCTAGTGTCTTCATGATTCTCCTGGGGGCAGAGGCATGCCTGGGATCCTGGTGTTGGCAGTTGCTGTCTTCAGCCCCCTGGGGCTCAGGATCTTCTCTTGTTTTGTTGAGGTGGAGCTGTCTGGAACACCTCTGATCATGCACTAGTCCCCTTCAGCCACAGCAAGAGGAACCCTCTTTAACAATCTTTCTAACCTCACGAGCTAAGAGTCTGTTTACCCCTTCTGATGATCCCCGTTTTCCAGGGTTTTTCCCAGGGAAACATTCTCTGGGCTCCCTAAGGTCAAAAAGGAGAGAGAGATAGCAGTTAGTGATCACTCTGCCATTTTGGCTCCCAGAAATGGAAATCACTTCAAGGGTTTTGTGCAGCTATTTTCTGATATATCTCTAGAGACCTGTAAGTTCTCAGTTCTTCCAAGGTGGCACAATGAAGGGAGAGAAGTTTACTCCTCTCCTGACCTGTGCAGTGGTTTGTGAACAATGATGGTCACTTTTTTCTGCCCTGGAACTGTGAGTATGATTTCCTTTCGATAGCCGCCACCAGCTCCACCTTGCCAGTTCTCCTCCTCTCCCCAGGGCCACCAATAAGCACTGAGACCCAGATCACCTGTTTGATTTCTCCAGGGCTCCAAAAGTGGAGGCTGCTGCTACAGTGGCTGCCACTACCTTGGGGCCATGGCTGGGGCTGGTCAACTCCCTTCTCACCCAGATGAAAGAGTTTTCTTACTGGCTTTTGTAGCTGTCTTTGGCATTTGTGGGTTGAGAAATTTGGGAACCCACAGTGGCTAACTGTGATTCCATGCCCTGAAGCCTGCTCCAGCCCTGCCTGTGCAGCATGGTCCAGACTGGATTCTACTCTGCTCTAAGCCTGGTGTGATGGACCTTTTCTGTCATGCTTCCAGGCTGCCTTAGCTGGAAATCCATTTCACCTCCTCATGTTGTGGCTTCTGCTGCTTTAGAATTTGTTCTGAATCATTTTTACAGGTATTTTATGGGCTATATGGTGACAGTTAGAAAAGGTCTGTCCTTCTACTCTGCCTTCTTGGCCACATTTGTCTATTTCTTAAGGTGTTATTTTCTTCAGCATTTTTTGTGTCTCCTTTAGCAAGCTGTTGACTCATTTTTTCATGATTTTCTTGCATCATTCTCATTTCTCTTCCCAATTTTTCCTCTACTTCTCTTCCTTGATTTTTAATATCCTTTTTGAGTTCTTCCACAACCTGAGACCAATATGAATTTTTCTTGGAGGCTTGGGATGTAGAAGCTTTTACTTTGTTGTCTTATTCTGGTTAAATATTTCAATTCTCCTTGTCACCAAAATAAGATGCTATAGTCTGATTTTTTTTGCTGTTTGCTCATTTTCCCAGCTTATTACTTGATTTTTAACCTCTCTTTATAAGCTTCTTTTTTGCTTCCAATGTGGAGGGTATAGTGCTCAGAGCTTTAGGGGTTTTGTGGTGCTATTTTCAGAGATATTTCTAGGGACCTGTAAATTTTCATTTATTTTCAAGATTGTATGATAAAAGGAGAGGTGTTTTCTCCTTTCCTGACCTATGCTCTGGTCTGTGAGTGACCACAAGCAGTATTTTCTGCCTTGGAACTGTGAGGAGGATTCCCTCTCCACTGCCAACATAAGCACTGCCAGTCCAGCCCTCCTTCTTGCCCCAGGACTAGCAGCCAGAACTGCGACCCAGATGCAGGAATGGGCAAAGCAAGAGAATTCTGCCTCAGTGCCGTGAAAGAGATCCCTGTCAACCTATATCATCCACTGGTTCTCCCCACTGTCAGTGGTCTTTGAACTATGGGACACTGCCTCTACTGCCACCATCACTGTCCTGGGTCTGGGACCTGGATTAGAATTTTCTCTTCTCTCACCCAGGTTTAATAGACCTTTCCTAATGAACTCTCTAAGTTGTGGGTTGAGAAGTCTGGAAACCTCCACAGCTGCCAGTGAGTCAGTCCCCTGAGACCTGCTCTGGCCCTGTTTGTGTTGATGCGGCCCACACTGGACTGCACTTCTCTCAGACTGGTGCAACAGAACTTTCCTGTTGATCTTTCAGGTTGTCTTGGGCTGGAAATCTGTTGCACTCTGCTATTTTCTGGGTTCTGCTGCTCAAGAATTTGTTTAGAGTAATTTTTACAGGTATATGGTGGGGTTTGCGGGAGAGCTCAAGCATGTCCCTGCTTTTATGCCTAAATAAGCTGTTTTGACAAGGATAAATCACAAATATCTGTAATGATAGGAAATGTGCTCTAAATCACTATGGATCAGAGAAACACAAATTGAAATAACTCCAAGAAATTGCCTTATAAATATCAGATTAGCTAATATGATAGGAAAGGAAAGTGGCAAATGTCGAAACATTAAAGCGCTGTTGGTAGAGTCATGAAGTGATTCAACCATTATGGAGAGAAATTCGGAACCATGTCAAAATGACTTTAAACTATGTATATCTTTGACCCAGAAATATGACTGTTACATCTATATACCAAAGATAAAAGAAAAGAAGCAAGGAAGGAAGGAGAAAGGAAAGGAAAGAAGGAAGAAGGGAGCAAGGAAGGAGAGAAAGGAAGGAAAAAAGGAAGAAAGAAAGAAAGAAAGAAAGAAAGAAAGAAAGAAAGAAAGAAAGAAAGAAAGAAAGAAAGAAAGAAAGAAAGGAAGGAAGGAAGGAAGGAAGGAAGGAAGGAAGGAAGGAAGGAAGGAAGGAAGGAAGGAAGGAAGAAGAGAAAAGAAAAAAAATAAAATGAGCTATTTGGACAATACAATTTATTGCAGCTCTTTTTGTGGTGGCAAAGAATTGGAAATTGAAGAGATTCCAGTCTGTTAAGGAATGGTTGAACAAGTCATGTTTGAAATGGAATTCTATCGTGCTATAAGGAACCATAAGCAGAGTGGTTTTAGAAAAATCTAGAAATACTTAACACAAACTGATGTAAAGTGAAGTGAAAAGAACCAGGGGAACATTATACTGAGTAACAGCAACCTTGCACAATCAACTATGAATGACTTAGCTATTCTTAGCAATGCAATGATCTGAAATAACTCAGAAGGATTTAGGATGAAAAAAGGTATCCATTTCAGAGAATAAAGTGTTGGCAGATTGACACATATTTTTTTCTATCTTTCTTTTTCTTAGTTTTCATTTATTTTGGGGGGGGGGAGTTCTGTGTTTTCTTTCACAGCATGACTAATATGGAAATATGTTTTGCATCACTGGACAGGTATAACCTATATCAAATTGCTTTCCTTCTCAAAGAGGGGGCAGGATGGAAGAAATTAGGAACTCAAATAAAAATGAGTGTTAGAAAAACTTGTATATATTATTAGAAAAAATAAAATATCAAAAAATTAGGAGTCTTACCTTTGCAATCCTAGATGTGAATACATATAAATTGAGGCCAAGATAGACAGAAATGGAAATAGTATACCACAGGTTATCTATATGGAGCGGAACTTAGGAGGAAATAGGGGGATATAAAATTATATTTTAGGTAGTAAAACAGACTTTGAGAGACGAGAGTACCAATACTTTTGTAAAGAGGAATGACAGATTAGCTTGGTAGGTACAATTTTAACTAGTTCCAAATTTTCAGTTAAATTTTTCATAAAATGTATGTTGGTATGAAGGAGTTATCACAAATCTTGTCTCTTGGTAGCCTAGTATTACAAGGCCTCTGCAGCATATCTATCATTGAAATCTCATATTTGATAATTTATAACAAATTCTTTGTTATGTATTTGAAATTGGAGTTGAGAGGTATAGAACTACCTGAAACATTCTTAGTTGACTACAGGTATTACAGAAGAAGGATCTGAAGGAAATGACTGATTTGGCATGGGCAAAAGGGATAATCTTGATTCAAAATGGAGTTTTCTTGAGAATGGTGTCATCACATTCAATGATGTTCAGAGATGTCACAATGTCAAATATAGCTAAGATATATTTCCTCAAATTTGAAGTGGATCTGGGAATTAGACTTTCATCCTAGCAAGGAGGAACAATAATAAGAACAGAAGTTAACTCACAGAGTTAAGAAAGTATCTAAAACTTCAATGCGCTGGATATCATCTCTGACTCGATGTTTCTGTTTACCCTTTTCTCTTTCTCCATGGTTGGAAAGAGGAGCAAATTTTTCTCTGAATGTCTTACTCTATTGCCTCTTTTCTGTTTTGGAGTATGAAGCAAAAAAGATTGCGTGATACACTCAGCTTATGATTAGTTTAGAGGTTTATTAGTTCAGAGGCTGTTTTTTTTAGTCAGTAAAGGATGAAGAAGCTTATTTTTTTCTTGGATCTTACGATACTTTGTACTCTCTGACTGTGTCTCTCTCTATCTCCGTGTCTCTGTGTCTCTGTGTCTTACTTTGTCTCAATCTGTCTGCCTCTCTCTGTCTTGTGCTCTCATTGTGAATTCCACATGGTTTTCTATGCAAGTATGCTTCGATGGGATAAAGTTAGGTATCAGTTTTATCCGTTGTTATTCGCTTTCCAGGAAAAGTAGCATATTTTGTATTTTTAGGATTACTGATTATAATTGTGTTTAAATTATACATAAATTATTTTGATAGATTTTTATGTTTCATATTAAGTACTATTTCCCTCTGACTTCAGATTTTGTTTCCCGTTAAATACCTCTTGTCTAGAAGGATAATTATGCATTTGTTTTGTGAGCTCAGGTTCCAAATCCTTTTACAGTAAATGTCCACACATTCCAAAGTGTCCTGTTATCCAACAGATTAGGATATGTAAATCCTTTTTTCATAGCAACAGGAAGTCTGAAATCTATTACATAGAAATACTGCAGACCTAGTCTCCTGAATTATGTAATAGAACTTTTCTTGGAAGAAAAGATGTTATTTTACTAAACAACAACAACAACAAAGAAAAAAGATCTTACCACAGAAATGTTTTATGTCCTTCAGGCTCATAGGAGAGAAGACTTTTGTAAGACAAAAAGCTTTTTAGTCTTTTTTTTGAATTATCTAGAAGGCAAAATTGCTAATATATAATAGCACACACACACACACACACACACTGGCATATACAATCACAAAATTCATTTTTCATCGATGATAGAGATTTTTGGCTAACTGTAGGGTGCTGGGTCTGAAATCTCCATATCTGGTAGGATTCTTAAGGCTTTTTCTTATTGAAAGGATTAGAATAGTATTATTTTATCAATATTGAGCCTGTTGGAAATCTGAACTACAGATTGTTGAGCAAAATCCAAAAGAAAGATAGTGAAGAAGAACTATGGAGTCCTGTGGATTCCTTCTCAAATCTTACATTTTGGGAGTAATACACATCTAAGGAAGCCTTAGCAATGCAACAATGGAAGTTTTGGGATTATTTTATTCTATTTATCTCGGACTTGCTTGAGAATAGTTGAGCAGGATATGGCTAGAGAACGAAGTTGTGGCTGGAGTATGCAGGAATGTGTCTGGTAACCATTCAAATTTCATATTTATCTAATGAAAACCTAGCACTAGCAGGAAGAAGTAAAAGGCTGGCTATTCCTAAGCTGACCATTATTTTGTTTCGTTTCATAAAATTGGCACCTTGGAGGAATAATACAGAGAATAGGATGCTCCCTTCTGAAAATGCATTACCCACTGACACTTGAAAATGTTGCATGCCAGAATGAGTATTTGGGGACAAGACTCATGATTGTGGAAATGACAATAGAAAATAAATTAATTAATAAGCATAAAAATAAACAGAGAAATAAAAAATAGAAATATAGATAAAGTAAATTATTATGCAAAACAATTGCTTTTTCTAATGATTTTACTTTCTCTAAGATTTAATTAGAATGTGTCAACAAACACACAACTAATTTTGCCATGGAAACAAGTGGCTTATATGAATTTTATTTCATACTACCCTCCTCGAGATAGGGAACATTGCTTGGTCTACAGGAAAAAAATGCTGCATAAGACTTTAAGAGGAAAAAATCCAAATATAGAATTAATATATGAGAATGTTTTTCAGGCATCTTGCTCATTTACCTGAAGTTCTGATGCATTAGGATTTACAGGAAAACAAAAATAAAACAAAACCGTCAATGTTTGATGTTATTTAGCAAATTATACAGATTACTCAATAATCATTTTTCTGCAGTGTTTCCTTTTTCTATTTACTTGCAAGATGTGAACAAAATTATTTCAGAGAAGGAATGGCATGAGTTGTTAATAACAAGAAGAAGAACAAAAAATATCCAGAATCCCATATAGTACACTAAATCTTGAGATAGGTATACTTTCTTTTTTCATTCCTATTACCAAATCCTCATCATGTTATCTCTCAATAACTATTTAACAGTCTTGTATTTCAGCCCTTTACAACTCAAAACATTTCTGAAATTTATTCTTAGAGAAAGAGTTAATTCTGTCATATAAAAACTTTGTGCAGAGTCTAACATTGTTCACAAATTGATTATCCATAAGCAGTTCTCAATCACAGTTCCAGGGCAGAGAGGAACTCTTGTGGTCAGTTAGAAGGAAGCAGGAGACCTGGTCATAGTTACAAGGTAGAGAAGAGAATTAGTATGTGATGGTGCAGGGAACCAGAGGAAGTGGTAACTGTTCTATGACCAAATAAAACTCTAACACTTGCAGATACAGAAGAGCAGGGTAACAAACCAGAAAATGACCACGAGAACAGCAGCCAAGCCTCTCTACAGATCACACATCAACTTTAAAGCAACAAAATTCACATCCCCAGAACTATTTTTGGAAACAGCAGCACCCTGAGCAAGAAAATGGTCCACTGTAATCTCTTTTTGACCAGTTGTTTGACCCCTTTTACTGAGCTGCCAAATTTGCTGCTGCCATTATCATAGACACCTTTAGGTGCTCATGAAGGCCCATCACTAGTTTTTCTACTAGATGCATCCAGGCTGGTCCCTGCCAATTTTTCACAGACGTTTCCTGCTGACCTCCTAAATTGCCATAAGGTAGAAATATGTCTCTCTCGGATCTTTGATTAACTTCATGCTACTCTAGAATTTGGTTTGAGGCACTATTTTAACATTGAGAGGAGTCAGGAGAAGTCAACTAGCAAACTGCCTCTATTCTACCATCTTGATCCTACTCTCTCCATTTCATTTGTTCTTTAACCCATCTTTCACATAAATTGTTTAAGACACAGATCTATTTATGTCAATGCTCTGTACAAACATCATTAAACGTTTGCTCTTGCCTAATAAATATTTTTCTACTCCGTTAGTAGACATGTTTATGCCTACCATGTACCTCTTCATTGTTCTTTGAAAGGGTTTTAATATCAGTTCTTCAGATACCATAGTGTTCCATGATTCTGAGCCACAAATATTACTAAAAGTGTATCAGTATTTTTAAATGGACAATATAAATTAGAAATTGCAATGGAAAATGGCATAAAGGATGTCATTCAAGAAACACAAGTTCAAAAATGACAACAAATACATCACAAAGAAAAAGTGGCAACCAGTGGATTAGATCTTGGTGAATGGAGGACATTTAAAATAATCTACAATTTGATTCAAGTGTTATCTCATTACTCCCCTCAAAGACTTCTAAGGTTCATTCAAGTTGGTTTATGAAAGCCTATATGTTCTCTCATTTCTGTATTTTATTCATTATACTACCTACTCCTAGACATTCTACATATATACATATATATTTATGTGTATATGTGTATACACATACATATGCAAACATAAATATGAGCATGCTATGCATTTGCTCAAAAATTTTTTTCTGGCTCCATAATAGAAAAAAAAAAAGCAAATTCTTCAGCAATGGCTTAATGCCCTCCACAGTAAAGTTCATATATACCTATCTAGTTATAATTTCATGATACTCTTTTTCATCCATTCTACATCCCAGCCAAATTGCCTATTAGTTGTTCAGAAAATTCCAAATTTTATTTTCTGTTCAGTCAATCAATAAGAATTCTTTAGCAATGATTATGTTCAGGGCATTGTGCTTTTGTATAGGCTGGCACTGCCATGCCTGGAATACACTCCCTTCATACCTACATCCCTGAAAATGTTTTGAATTTACATCAAAACTTTTATTTTATGCATATCAGGTTCTAGGAAGACCTATGACAAACAGAGGACAAGTAGGACTTTGCTTCAGAATGATGGGAATGAGTGAGTGCTACATACTTCGTATCACTACTGGATTGCTACTGCTAGTCTGTGCCACTATGTTTATTATTATTATGCCACCATGATGATGATGATAATGATGATGATGATGATGATGATGGTGATGATGATGATGATTATTCACAAGTCATCATCCACATATAGCCCCAAATCTATTGCCTTGGCATTTCTTTCACAGATCATAAACTCTCCAACAGTCTTCAAGTGTATATCAACTAGACCACCTCTATATCTAATCACAGTTGAATTGACCTCCACAAAACTAGTCAATTGTTTTATCCAATCTAGAAATACTCCAAGGTAAGTTCATGATTGCAAATGTTCTTTCTTCCTTTTCAAATAATTTCCTATTTATGTTTTCCTGATTGTATTGTGTGTAATCTCAAGAGAATGTAAATTTCTTGAGGGCAAGAACTGTTTTGTTTATTGCCTTTATCTCAGCACCTTGAAAATTGACTTGTATATAGTAGGGACTTGAAAATTGTTTCTTAAAGTCTCATTCATTGAAACAGTAATTTTATTTTTGTGATGTTCCTTTCACTGACAAGGACTCTATCTCTTAATAAAAATATATGGTTTTACTCTCCTCCTCCCCAAAAAAATACACTGGTAAAATTCAAGATGTGCTTGTCATGTGCTGAAAGTGATGTCAAGAAACTGGATCATCATTATGATCTGCTGGTAGCCTCATGATATCAAGAGAAAGCAATAGAGTCTTCTAGCACATTATGCTAACTTCCATCATGAATGAAAGGCTGTGTGTGTGGGGGGGGGGGAGGACTAGACAACGTAATGTGTATATATGGCTGAAGTGTGATATTCACCTTTGGAGAAAACATCCACAATCATGAGAAACAAAAGGAATATGTTGTCACCTCCCTGAAAGCATCTCAACAAGAAAGGCTGAACTCAGTTCAGCTTTGATCTCCATATCCAAGATGTTTTAAGTTTTGAAGCTATCCTGGGTCCGCAAGAAAACATGTTTGTTTGTTTTTACTATTTGGAGTAGAAGTGAAATAAAACCTACAACAGCTTAATCCTTTGAGGTCATTCTTGGCATTTTCAAAGGAGTGATAAAGAGTAGATTGTTTTTTCTTTGAAGATGTCAAAGATTCTCTTTGGAATATGTGGGACTTGGTTATCTTAAAATTAATAATTGCGTAGAGGCTAATTTCTTTTAAGCCTAAACTAATTTCTTCCTGCTATGGTGTCTGTGGGTCTAGGCAAATTTACCTAAGTTGATAGAAACTATCATTGGAACAAAATTCATGATCCTAAATGAAGAGAACCCTTCTACCACTCTGAACTCCCATAAAACATTCTGTTGAAGAGACATAATTGTAAATCATCTCTGTTTCTTTCTATTTGAGAATTTACTTGTGTGACACAAGTACGAGAAGTGAATGGCATCATCTCTTTTTGCTGTTTATTCTTAGTTATAATCATTTTAAGTGGGGTTATTACAAATTCTATGGGAACTTGTAAAATGGGAAGAAAACAACAAAACCTCCAGTTTTTCAGTTATAGAAAGGGATTTAATTTCAATTTTTCAATATCTGTTATATGAAATTAATTCTACTTTATAGTTGTGCTGTTTTTTCCATTTCCATAAGGTAAATTAAACTTTGCATCTTGGTATTTTTCATCATAAAATAAAAATTGCCTAATAACTCAATGTGTCTTTTTTCCCATAGAAATGGAATTCCTAATTCACTCATTTACTATGAAACAAAATCTTATGGAAACACAATAGCATTTATATTTTTCCATATTTTGATTCACTACTTTAAAACAATAGAATAAAAATATTGCCATTTGTAATTATCTTTGACTCATGAATCTTTGAATCACATTCTTGTTACCACAAACCTTCTAATACCTTTTACGTGATCTATAGTAATTGTTCCTTCTATAGTCTCCTGCCTCCAGTCTCTTCCTCTATACCCAGTTCATCTGGTATACTAGGTCAATCTTTATATAGTACAGTTTCAGTCATTCAGTACTCCTAATAAAATACATTTTTGAGTTATCTTCAAATTTTGAATACAGTTTGATATTCTTAGTGATATCTTCAAGATCTTCCATCAACTGGCTCAATTTACCTTTCCAGGCATACATAATCACAAGATGTCAGAGTTGGAAGGGATATCCACTCAACTGATTCCTGAAAAAAGGATACACCCTACAACATATAAAATAGCCATCCATTCCATGCTTAAATACCAACACCCAGAGAGAATCCATCACTTCTGTGGCATGTCTTTACACTTTGGCATCGTTCTAATCTTTCAGAAGTTTTGTTCTTATATATAAAAAAAAAATATTTATCTTTACAACTTATCACCATTTATCCTAGGTCTACTCTCTGTTGTTAAGCAGAACTAATCTCTTTTCTATTTGGCACCATTTTAAGTTCCTGAAGATAGCTATCATACCCCTTCCTTAAGACTATTCCTTTTTATGCTAAAAAATCTTAATTAATTCAAACCATCTTCATTTTGCATGGACTTAACAAAGACTTTAGATGAACTATGGTCAGGAGAGAGTACAAGGAAACTATCATCTCCAACTACTTCACTCTTAATTTTTTGGCTATCTTATCACTGCCCTGGACAAATTGAAACTGTAATTCAATAGAACCTGTAGTACCAACATGATATTCACAATGTTTATAGCAACATAAATATCCTCACCCAATTCTGAATCATGAAATACAACAGACTCTACACATGTAAGACAGAATCAACACATTTATTCAGACACCAGAAAGTCAAATCCTTCATAATCTATATATAATAACAATGTAGAGGACAACACCATCCCCAGGCCTTGCCCCTGCTAGGCTTCCACAAACCATTAAACAAATCAAAAACAAGCTCTTTCACTTGTACTAGTCAACTGCCTGCTTGCCTGCATCTTTCCAAGCTCTGACTGCTCTCATGACTAACTTCCTCTCAGCTCTGCTTTAGCTCCAACTCTTCCTGTTCCACCCTTCCTGCTTCACCCAATCAGCAAACTCCTCCTTCCACAGACTCATGTGACTCAGGCTTCCACGTGACCAGGGCAGGTCACATGGGTCTATTATGAATGTGAAAGATCTTCCCATTTAAATTACCATTACAGACTCTTAGAAATGTTTTCAGTGTAGGGGGGTAGACATACCTCCTTATAGAACTGATTTATTAATCCCATTTACTTTATTAGATTGATCTTATAGTGCAGCCTGTTAAGATCTTTTTTTTTTTTTAATTATGGTTCCTTATCCCAGAGAGTTAGCTATTCTTCCCAGTCTATGACACTTACAAACTTTGTGAACATATTGTAAAAGACATCATTTTTAACGGATTTTATACACACACACACACACACACACACACACATATATATATGTATATATATATATACATATATATATACACACACACAATATACATGCACATATACATATATGTTATATACATTATATATGTAAAATGTATATTATGAACAGGGTCAGAAATATCTAGGACACTTCACTGGAGACTTCCTTCCAAGTTGACATTGAAAGTCATTACTTAAAATGCTGTGGCTATGGTTATTCAATGTATGTAAAATCCTCTAAGTCAGCTATACTCTAATCCTGATCTCTCCATCTTTTCCTTGATGATCTAATTTAGATTACTTATATCTATGAAATTACTTTGAGTTTAGTAATCCTGTCCAATAAGGATAGCAATTTACATAGCCATGATTTATTTCTTAAGAGGACAAAAGTGTGCATGTGTGTGTGTATATAAGAGAGAGACAAATGGACAGAGAGAGACACATACAGATAGATATAACTTATCTTTCTAGATATTTACAAAATCTTTAATAAAATGGTCTAGAATTTTTCTCTAGAATCAAAGATAAAATTTCTGATATATAGATTGCAGAATCTATTTTCTTCCCATTTTAAAAATCAATACAATTCTTATCCTTTTCCAGTCCTGCAGCAATTTGCCAATCTTTTATGATCTTTGCATGATATTGTTTGGCAAGGCATTTGGGTTAAGTGACTTGCAAAGGGTCACATAGCTAGTAGATTTCAAGTATCTGAGGTTGGATTTGACCTCAAGTCCACCTGACTCAAGGGCCAGTGCTTTATCAGTTGTGCCACCTTGCTTCCCCACAACCTTTTTAAAAAATGGCTTAACAATTATATTTGTCAACTTTTTCAATATCCTGTGATAGTGTTCATCTCAGCAGAGAATATAACTCATTAAAGGCTTACGTATATTATTGCATCATTTATTTATTGAATTTTGGATTTCAGTTCCCTAGGAAATATTCTTGTTCCATTATTTCTAGGCTAAAGATCATTCTCCTTGACAGAGAACATTAAATCAAAGTAGATGTTGAGTAGTTCTGCCTTCTTTCTATTTTCCATGTAACAATCTCTGAAAAAGAGATAACTGGCCACAAAGATTCCAGGATTTGCACTTCTTCCCTTCTTAGGAAGAGAAAAAAGCATTGAAGATCAGCTCTCAGATAGGACAATGAAATTTTGACAGAGAGAAAGAAGAGGTGGTAGCTGCCTCATGTCAGTAATACAACTGCCTTGTGCCTGCCAAAATTTGCAATTTCTTTTTGCATTACCATATGAGATAACTTTATATTGGACAACAGGAACAGTATATGTCTATTTTTCTATCATATATACTCTCCTCCAGTAACCGGAACTCTGAGAAAAACAAACCAACAACCAGTAATAGGTATTCCTTATATGCTTGTGCTTCTTTCCACTTAATTGCTTATTTTATAGTTCTGTTAAAGAACACACCTTACATATCTAACATTTCTCGTAAACACTTGAAGTTGCTACTTGGTGTCCTTTCAGTCCCTCCCTCCCCCATTATGAGCGTGCAATTGAAATGACTAAGTAGCATAAGGTAGATAACCCAATAATAGAGAGTTTAGTTCTCTGAGAGTATAATAAGCAAAAGCCACTTTATGATTCCCTATCAGTTCCAAATGGGAGAAAGCTTTTATAACTCTGCCCCTGTTACACTAAGTTTTATCATTCTGTTGTCTCTGAATAGAAGTTCAATATGGCTTAAATATCCCCTTTTTGACATAATCCTTTGTAACTATTCATTTCATTATGTGCTTTAGCATTTTACCATTATTCTTGTAAGGTCATCTTATCAAGTCTTATTTTCTCTCTGTTTATCAATCCTTGCTGCTATCTTCTACGTACATAGACACATAAACACATATACATAGTACTGTGATGGCAATCAAATTAGGATCTTTTGCTGTTTTTGTTTTACTAAAAGTGCCTCTGATTGAATAATATAATTTAAGAAGACCTTCCCCATCCATTGATGGGTCTGTCCATTGAGGGAAACTTGACTAGGGGAGTTGTTTTGTAAGAGGGTTTCAAGTACCTTTTGTTTTTCCTATTGAGACACTGGGTTAGAGGGACATGTGCTCTGTCTTTTAAAACTGTATTAATACTATACGGGTGAGGTTTTACTTTGGGGCTTAATTTTTGGAAGAACGTCCGTGTGCTAGATGAGAATCTAGGAAACCACTAAGCAGCCCTCTGGCTTTTTGAAAACCCAGATGTTGGTGCTTCCCTCTCTGACAAAGATGTATGTATGTTAATAGTCAGGTGGTTTGGAAGTGCTGTCTGTTGATTTTTGATTTCTCTGAAATTTTGATTTTCTCTGATATCTGTGTTTGATTAAACTGATTGTTACCTCCTCAAAAGTTGCCTTTCCTTTTATGAATGCAGATCTAAGAACTTGTGGTAGCAGGTCCCCCTGTGTGTGCTGGTGTGCTTACTGTAACAAGTATATATGCATGTAGGTGCATATATATATATATATATATATATATATATATATATATATATATACACACACACATACATACACGTGTGCACATATATGCATGCCTATGTATGCACACATGTGTGTACATGTATGAGTATGTGAAAGTATGCATATATGTATACACATCTATTACTTATATATGCATATATAAGTTAACATATGAGTTCCTTGTGAAGTCAGTTGTTGGTCTCTTTTCACTCTCCTACAAATATCTTCAAACTAGATTATAAACCATACCTACTATCCCCTCTTCCCCCACCCCCAAACAAAAGGTCACCTATACACACACTTTCTTCATGCCTCAGTTGCCTAGAACCTCCTGCTAAACCATCACTTAAGATGCAGATCAAATGCAATCTGCTTCCTGCTTCATGAAACCTTTCTTATTCCCCCAACTAGAAGTCATTCTGAACTTTTAGACATCCCATGGCATT
The DNA here is from genome assembly GCF_028372415.1 of Notamacropus eugenii. Lineage (NCBI taxonomy): Eukaryota > Metazoa > Chordata > Mammalia > Diprotodontia > Macropodidae > Notamacropus > Notamacropus eugenii. The sequence continues at coordinate 132,839,682 of NC_092875.1, read as the reverse complement.
GCCTAATTCTTCCCTAGGGTACTTGATGCTCTGCCTTATATTTTGAATGGAATTCCCATTGGGAAGCTCCACAATATTGTAATCACCCTCATCTTCCTAGCAAAGAAGCAAATTTCTTTTCACACAATTATTTTCTGGTGATATGATATATCTGCAAGCCCTAGGATACTAATCTCTTCAAGGAATTGGAGTTTCAGAATACTCAAATGGGAATAGAGGATTCAGTGTTACCATAAACACATGCATTTAGTGGACTGCCAGACATTAGAAATAAGGCATTGAACATGGGAAACAGAAGGGGGAAAAGATGCATAAATCATGTAGTGAGAAGAGAGAGTCTCTAAGTAGCCTATGTGATTCACCGGCATCCATGCAATGCTCAGAGTATTACAGGAAGTTCTTTAGCATGCGGAGTTGATCCCTCTGTGGTGGATTTGTGGAATATTATATGATAAAGGTACACAGAATGAGCAGTTATGGAGTAACTGCTGTCTGTATCATAGAAGGGGGGGTATCCATAATTCATTCAAATATAAAAGTTTCATTTTACTTATATTTGTATTCATCTGATCTGCCCTGGAAAACTATTTGATTGTCAGTGAATTATATGAAAGGTAGCCATTTTTTAACCCTCACATAGTCTAAAATGTCTTATATACTATAAATACAAACATATGTGTATGTATACACATATGTATGCATGTAACTATACATATATACATACATATAAATACACACATATGTGTGTATGTCATGTTGTCCCCATAGGTACTCCTTATACCAATATAGATTGCCTCCTCTTCAATTTAATAGAAGTTACGCAGGCATGATTATAACTGGAAAAAAAGGTCCTTCAGTACATTTGGTATTGATATTTCATGCACTTTTCTAAAATCACTCTGGGATGATAATATGCATTCTGTCATTGGGAGAATATTAGAAACCTTTCAAGCTTGGTAGAATCTGTCAGAAGTAATGTTCTGCTGGCATAACCTTTCAGAATGTAGGGTTACCTCTAGACCAAAATGATAACTCTCAGAGGAGGAGTTTAGTCAAGATTTCACATAATAGGTGCTCATTAAATGTAATTTTGAAGGAATGCTTTGAATAGTTATATTATCAAAACTATGTTAAAAATATCTACAATGGTTGGCATTGACTATTAGCCATAGGAAAAACTCTCCGAGCTGTTTGGCCAGACTCTCCATAAAAAATATAGAAAGTCAGGACAACACATACAGAGGGAGATTGACACCCTTGGATACATTCAAATGAGTAAGATAACAGATTCATTGGAGTAATGATGTATCATCATTATCACTGGTTGTCAAGGTTATAGGAATATTAGTAGTTCATAGTCTTATTATAATGCTCTTGATGTCAACATGGCATGAGATAATACTAATCATATAATAGACTTTTTATTGGTATAAAATGACTCCGTTAATATTGCATTGGTACATGAATTTCCACTGAGGAAAGTCCTTATAGAATAAGTAGTTCCTCTATAACTATTGAGTTAGAAAGATAGAGGGAGCTGTAGAAAGAGTAAATGACTGGTCCAGAATTATGAAACCAGTGGGTTTGAGAGGTAATATTAAAAGAGAATGTGTGCTATTCTCATTTCAGCTTCCTATTTCCTATATCATGCTGAATCTGTGTGTCATATGTTGTGCTGACCCTGTGTGTATGTGTGTGTTTGTACACACACATATGTGTATGTATGTATATGTGTATTTCTATGTACCAATATCTCTACTTACAATTCTAACTACATTTATGTGCTTACTCAACAAAATAATAGCCTACCTAATAGAAGTTCATATTGATCTTATATGATTGCTACCATAATCCTACAGTGTAACATGTGGGATTAATTCACAAAAAAAGAAACAGTTTCAGAGAGTTTAGGTGATTTCCCCAAGGTCATTCAGCAGAATTTAAAACCAAATGTGTCTTAATTCTACCTCATCTCTCCTGATTCTGGATTCAGTGTTCTAATTATTGCTTGCCATTGAGATAAGAATATTGGAAAGCAAGCAGATTTATTCTTCTTGGGTTAAGGAGAATATATAGTTGGTTTACAAGTACTCAATCAACACACTTGGTTCCATAGGGAAAAATGGGATTGTTTTTTTTTTCTTATTCATGTTCTGTTGTAGTAATTCTCATGCGAAGAATAAATAATAAATTCTCCATATTTAATAATTTCACATTATTCACCTTTGATGAAAACCACAGAAAAGAACAAAATATTAAATGGTTGAGCACAATTTTTGTCATAGTAAATCCCAAATGAAATCAATTAAATTCCATGATAGAAGTTGAATACACACACACAGACACACGCACACACACACACACACACACACATACTCCAAAAAAATTTTATTTGGTATCCTGGCTGTTTGCTTAGTAGATATCAATCACTTTACATTTTTCTCTTTTGTAAAAGTCTCAGCAAAGTTTTGCTCAAAGGGATTTATTTTCTGAATAATAATTGCATGTGACAGACCACAAATGAAAATTTGAAGAAATTACATTTCACCACCTTCAGATCTAAGGCAAAACTAGGCAAAGCAAGTACATTTCTGGCTCTCTCATCTTTAACTCAATCATTATCCCTTGGCATTACATGCTTTAGATAAAAATGTGTCTTGAATAGAGAAACAGTTGTTGTAACCAAAATTAACTTTAAGCAGGGGAAATAATGTCTTCTTCAATTGGAACTTTCTCAACATCATCTGCAAAGTTATCTGAATAGAATGTGTCATCACCAATTGGATTAAGATGAAAAAGAAGATTTTTTCCCTTTTTTAAAGGGTTGAATTATTCTAACTAGAATGCTGAAGGGTAGAAAAATCCTCCTATAGTTCAGAGAATAAAGAAATGATGTTGGAAAAAGCATGTAACTTCAGTCTACCCATAAATTGTTTATGAGAGAGGATACGGATGCACTATTGAGCTCTTGTTCTTTTGAAATATACCTAGCTGTCTAACTGCCCTTCAGTTGTAAGAGTTCCCTGACCTAAACCTTCCAATCCAGAATGTCTCTGAATAATAAAACATGTCCAAGCCTGCCTCTACTTTGGGTCAGGTCTGGGAAAAGTCTACTCTCTTCCTGAAAGCACTGTACTTGTTTCAAGGACTAACTTTTGGGTTGGAGAAGTTCTTAGATACTGCCAAAGGTTGCAATTAGGGATACAGGTAGCCCCAGTTTTACCTGGCTTGCTGAGACTTCCTTGAAACAATAAGAAATCCCCCATTAGGGTCACTGAAATTCTGGGGTCAACAGGGTTCAACAAGATAACCCAGCGCTCTAGTATTCCCATTGCATTTTCTGCTTCTCTTCAGAGTAAAAGCTGAAATTCTTCTATGCTGTCTCATCACACAAAACTCAATAGAATACTTCTGGTTTTCAATTTCTGACCCATGACCAGGCTCAAGTTACAAGGAATACAATTTACAATGAAATAAATATTTATTCATATAATATTTTGATGGAATGAAACATTGTCCTTCAAAACAACACTTTAATGCTCAAAGAATATGAACAAGAATTTTTCTGATGAAGAAATCAGAGCTATCTATGGGCATATGAAGAAATGCTCTAAATCACTTTTGATTAGAAAAATGCAAATTAAAATAATTCTGATAAACAACCTCACACCTATCAGACTGACTTATATCGCACACACACACACACACACATACACACACACACACACACACAAAGAAAGAATGTTATATATGTTGGAAAGGATATGGGAAAATTGGGACACTACTGGTCCACTGTTGGTGGAGTTTTGAATTGAATCTAACCATTCTGGAGAGCAATTTGGAACCAAATTGTGCATACCCTTTGACTATTACTATGTCTATGTCCAAAAGAGGTAATAAAAATGGGGAAATGACTTAAATGTGAAAAAATATTTATAGCAGACCTTTTCATGGTGGCAAACTGAGGGGATGTCCATCAGTTTGGGAATGGCTGAACAAGCTGTGGTATATAAATGTAGAGGAATACTGTTGTGCAAGAAAAAATGATTAACAGGAGCATTTCAGAAAAAACCTGGAAAGACTTGTATGCATTGCTGCAAAGTGAAATGAGCAGAACCAACCCTGTGTGATGATCAGCTACTAATGACTTTACTCTTCTCAGCAACACAATGATCCAAGACAAATCCAAAGGACTCTGAAGAAAAATGCTATCCATATCCAGATAAAGAAGTGAAGGATTTTGAATGCAGATTGAAGCTTTTTTTCTCACTTACTTTATTCTTGTGTTTTTTTAAATTCATTTCTTCTTTTGCAACTGTGACTAATATGGAATATTTTTTTTACATGATAGCACATGTATAAACTATATCAAACTGCCTCTCATTTTCAGAAAAGTGGAGGGAAGGGAGATGGAAAGGGAGATAGCGAGAAAATTTGGAAATCAAAATCCTGTAAAATTGAATGCTAACAATTTTCTTGACACATAACTGTGGAAAATCAAAACACCATCAAGTTAACAAGCAAATAAATAGCTTTAAATAGTACAAGTATCACTTCATTTTATAAATGAAAACAAAAAGTTAATCTCAAAGAATTTATTTGACTTTCCTAGAACTACGTAAACATTAGGCAAGAACTAGAATTCAAACTGAGATCTGATTCTGAATAGAGTAGTTACTGTCATTCACATATATTCCCATTACTGAAAACTTGGTGTTATTTTTCAGCCTCTTCTCTTCCTTTATCTCTTCCCATATTTGCACAGTTACCAAGTGCTGTAAATTATCCCTCTAGTTTATTTCTAGTTTTGATTTACTTTTCTTTATTCTTACCACAATTCTAGTATGTTCCTTCATTATTACATTTTTAGAGTTCTAATTCCAATAGGCCTCTACGTATATGTTCTTGCCATGTCCACTCTTTGTCTTCCAATGAGTTCTCTATACCAGGGTCAAATTAATCTTTCTTCTGATATGTTTACTTACTAAAAAAATGTCACAACTTCCTATTACCTACTGAGCAGGATTTAATTCTGTTACCTACTGTTAAAAAACGTTCAAAGAATTATTCCTGAGGCATACATAAGATACCTACTGTGTTCCCAGGTACTGTGTACATACTGGGTATACAAATACAATAAATGAAATAATGATAAATTAATGTCAGTTGATGTCAGCAGGATGAATTAGAGCCAGGTTATAAAAGTTTTTATTTTTTTGAATATATAATATATTTAATAGCTTTTGGTAGTGTAACAAAACATGATAAAAATGAAACATTTTCCAATGTTATCAAAGAAAAAAGAAACAAAGAGCAACCAATGTAGAAAAGAAACTTAATTTATTTTGTTGCTGGTCATGGGTCCTTAAAGAAGTAAATGTGATTACATTCTTATATCAAGACCTAAAGGATTTGTTTTTTATAGAGCACTCTGGCATATATGCAAAAAAAAGTCCAAATAAATGATCTAAAATGATGGTAGTAGTCAAGGTGCTTTTGAGCAAGGGCATTCTTCTGGGACCTCTCAAACCACATCACGTAGAAAAGTACCTGTTCACCTTTGTCTAACAGTAGCCCTAAGAGTAGAGATTCCAAGCTTACTACCAACCCCATTCATTTCTAGCAAAAGACAAAGAGGAATAATTCTCCAAAATTCTCCTTCCTTAAGAGCAATATAGACCTCCTTTTCAGAAGGCAAAACAGTTCTTTTTTCTTTAACAAAACAGCAACAACATAGATTACATGAAATAACAAATCACTATTTCAACTTACTTTTATTATACGTATATGTACATATACACATATACATATATTCAGTCATGTACATATATGCACATACATATATACACACATAATTCAACCTGTTGTTTTCAGTGTTATCCTACTGGTCTATATCTCTGAAATTCCTTCTGTACATTTTTAAAGATTCTTCAATGACTCTATCTTTCTCCCTCTATCTCTGTCTTTGTCTCTCTGTCTCTGTCTCTGTCTCTGTCTCTCTCTCTCTCTCTCTCTCTCTCTCTCTCTCTCTCTCTCTCTCTCTCTCTCTCTCTCTCTCTTACCAAATCCATACATGTACCACATAAAAAGATCTATACCTGTCTGTCCTCTGGTATCATGATTGGTCATTGTATTCATCACAGTTCTTAAGTGTTTCCAAATTGTTTTTCATTACGTTGTTGTGGTTACTATATAAATTGTTCCTCTGATTTTGCTCAATTCATTTGTTGGGTCATTCCCTCATCAAAAAGTTTTCAAACACTAAACAGAGATTAATTTTTTTCTAGTGTCAATAGTGAGTCACCAGACTTTGGTGATATGAGAGTGACATAAATCTATGGTTAAGAAAGTCACTTTGACAACGATGCATGAGAGATTTTAGTAGTAGTAACAGTAAATAGATTAGAGGAAAAGGTCAGATGACATCAGATGTTCTGAAAGTAGAAATAAAAGAATTGGATAACTTACTAGATATTTGAGATGAAGGACTAGGTGATGAATATGAGAGACTGGAAGCATTGTGATACCTTTGAAAAAATACATTTTAGGGGAGGGATTAGAGGAAAAGATAAACTCTAAATTCATAAATGATGAGTATAAGATTTTTCCTGGACATCTGAGTGGAAATAAACAATAGGCAAATGGTGAAACAAAGATCAAATTTAGGGGACATACTGGGAATTGATATGTAGAACTCAGAGTCATCTGCATAGAGATTATGATTAATCCAATGGGATATTTTGAATTTCCTAAGGGAGAATATAGAGGGGAAAGAGATAAAAACTTAGGACAGGATTTTAGGTATACCTTAAGTTTTGGAGTAATATGTAGGATGAATTTAAGCAAAATATATTGAGAAAAAAAGTGGTCAGGTAGGTTAAAGGAGATCCAGAAGAGAAATAACATCATGAAAATTGAGAGGAAAGAGCATTCAGGAGGGGAGAGTGGTCAATAGCATCCAATTCAGCTGACAAAATGGATGAGGACTGAGAAAAAATGGATATAGCAGCTGAGAGGTCATTGGTGACTTTGAAGAGGGTAGTTTCTGTATTGTGATGAGATTAGGAGTAAGACCAACAATGGCTAAGCAGTGTAAGGAAATGGAAATAGTAAGGACAGAAAGTTTTTTATTCAAGTCATTTGGCTGGAAAAGGAAGGAGAAATGCATGCAGTAGCTTGAGGACATGGTAGGATCTAACTAGTATATGTTTCTTTTTATTAGTATAGGGTATATTTGGAGATGATGGAGAACAAATCTGCAGATGAGCAGAAGTTAAAGATCCCGGAGAATGCATGAATAATTTATCTTGTATGTTCCATCTGCCAGGGCTTGAAAGAGATGGAGTCAAGTCCCAAAGTAGCAAAGCTGGCCTTGACAAGGACAATGACTATCTCTTTGTTAGAGACTGGAGGGTGGGACTGGAAAAGGAAGGGAATGACACTGAGGGTTTTGAGATGAAAAGAATGTGAGAAGAAAAAGTTTGGGTCAAATGATCTCAAATTTCTCTGTAAAGAGGCACAGGCCTCAGCTGGAGGAGGGAGAAGCAGGAAGGGTAAGAGGCTTGAAGTTTGGAATACCTTTTCTGGAGCCCAGGCTGACCATTTCTACATTTATTACTTTGTTACACTTTCTGGGCTTCTCTATTATTTCCCTATACCAGCCAGATAGGTTCCTTCCTTCCTTGCTCCATCTTCAGCTACTTTGACTGTTGTGTGTGTTGTCTTCCCTGATTAGATTTTAAGTTTACTGAGGGCAGGGGTTATCTTTCTTTTTTATATTTGTTCTCCTACAGTTCCTGGAACATAGTGACTGCAACAAATATTTATTGACTGCCTAATAGAATACAGAGGGAGCAAGAAAATCAATTGGGGAAGAAAGAAAGGAATACCTTACTCTCATGAAGGTCCAGTTAAATCACATGGCTTTATACTGTAGCCAATCAATACTGCCTGGAATTTTCCCCATTTCCAGTGAGTAGCCTGTAAGCAGCTGTGTGGTAGCTAGGTGGTGCAGAGAACAGAGTGCTATACTAGGAGTTAGGAAGAGCTGAATTCAAATCCAACCTCAGATTCTGAATGAGTACCTCAATCCTATTTGCCTCAGTTTTCTCATCTGGAGAATGAACTGGAGGAGGAAATGGCAAACCACTCCAGTATCCTTCCCAAGAAGACACCAATTTGGGATTACAAAGAGTCAGGACATGGCTGAAACAACAGAACAACAACAACAAGCTTATGAGTAGGAGTGGAGGCAGTAGGGGAAAAATTAAATAAGCTTTGAGGTTTGGCAAGAGATGTGCATTCAGTACAAAGTTGAATTGATCAAGTATAGGGCTAAGATTGGAAAGAGAGGGAAGTGTCATGAAAATAAAACCTAAGAGAATCCTGAAAAGTGGAGTCATTGGAAGTCTCACCATGAGTGAAGAATAGATTGAGAAGACATGAGTCAAATGAAAGCATGACAGTATAAGAAGTTATGTATAGAAAGAGGAATACCAGAATTTCTAATTAAGGAAGGGGCTCAATTTTAGGGGATTGATAAGGTTTACTCCTGTATGTAGTGTGAGGTGTATTAAAAGAGTAGGCAATGGGATTTAGTAGACTAAGGAACTGAGAGACTGGGGAATTTGAGGAAATATCACTATAAGTAATGAAGTCCTTTTGTACAAGGACTAACATTGGGGAGGAGGCAAGTTTTGTGAGTCAGGTATTATATTCCCATGGAAAGAGGAGACGATTTCTTGGCAGCTGTTATTTTTTTAAAATCACCATGATTTGCATTGGATTTAAAATTTAGTAGTAGTTCAGTCAAAAGAGAGGTTGCCAACTGATGGAAGTAAAGATTCTTCAAGTGGCAGTGATCAGTAAGGTGTATTTCTATATTCTGTTCAGTACTAGTTTGTTGGGTGGTATGACAATAGATATAAATAGTGATAGAGAGGATGGCTCTAAATGTATTTTAGGGGGGAACCAAGTCTCCATAAGGCTTAGTAGATGGAAGTTCTTTCTGAAAAAGCAGGTCTTACATATGGGTTCTAGCCTCATAATGTAGCTGCATGTTGCTCATACCTGTGGTTTGTCTGAACTGGTTTACTCTGTGCCTCATGAATGAAAACTATTTACATGTCATTGCTCATGTGTTTCTTAGATATCTCCATCTTCATTTAAAGTTTAAAGTATACAGATCTTATGCAGATCTTACTACCTTCCCCAACTGCACACCCTGTTTTTCTACTCTGACTTTCTAAGCAGTAATCAGCTCAGTGATACCAAAACACTTCTGTCGGATCACTTCTCTCTATGTGTGTTGTCTTCTATTATTAGCTTGTAAGTGCCTTTAGGGAAGGAATTGTCTTGCTTTCTTTTATTTATATCCCCAACTGTAAGCATAGATCCTGGCATACAGAAAGTACTTAATAAGAGATTTTTGTTTTTGTTTTGTTTTTAATTATTCACTCATTCAACTGGACTACTCTCTTCTGAGAATGAAGGAACTTTGTATATTCTTTTTTCTTTAACTTTAGACTTTAGATTTATTTAGGGTTATTTTATACAGGTTTATGTAATATCTAGTTTAATCTAGAACAAGACAGCTCCCCCTCAGTGAAACTCTGGCCTAAGTATATTTGTTCTACATATTTATCAAGAAGATACATTGAACATGGAAACTTTTCAGCCTTGTGGAACTGACATGATTATCTACACAGAGCATCCTTCAAAAGCTACAATTAAGGACTTTCCTAGTTTCTCAGCAACAGAAGCCCCGTTGAGATCTTCTGGTCCATTTGCTTGTCATTCACGTTTAATGCCTGGAAATTTCTTTTTGATTGCATCCTTGGAACTTGCATAGATCATTCTACTTTTGAGAGGCTTTAGTTTTAGTGCCCATAGAAAAAACATCAACTCTTTTTTTCTTGATTCCTTTGTTTCAAAGCTTGCATCATATAAACCACAGAGACAATCCTTTTCAGGAAGTATTCCCATAAAATGCTTGAAAGGATCAGTAATGGTTATGCCAGCATCTTCCACTAAGATCTCTTTGCCTTTTTCCACAATGATACATTTTTTGTCAGTAGTGAGACAAAAGATAACCTCCTTCTTTCTTTTCTTGATTTCTTCCTGTGTGAAACATTTCCGAACTTTCATATCATAGAAAATGCGGCACACTTCATCAGCTACTCGTACTCCTGAGGCCATCTTTCCAAAGTCTATGATCCTGAGAGCGGTGTGGTCCTTGGGCCAGCGGGGGCGGGGAGCAGGGACAGCTGAGAGGCTGGGCTCTGCTACGATCTAGAGCGCGGAGGAGCTTCTTCCTCCCAGGAGTCAGTGCAAGGGAGAGAAGAGACAGCGCGTGAGACTGTCAGGGAGAGCGGGAGGGTGAGAGGGTGAGAGAGGGAGGAAAACAACTTTGTATATTCTTCAGATTTTAACACAGTGCTATGAATACAGTACACACTTAATAAATATTTTCTAAAAAATCCTAGGAAAAAAATACTCAAACTACCATCTACCATTAGGCATAAAGTGATTCTTTTCCTAAAGCTTTCTCTAGCATACCTAAATTATTTCCATTTACTTTAAAATAATAAATGAGCTGCATACCAAAGCAAAGATATGGATAATAAATGAAGTGAAGTTGACATTTTCTCATAAGTAAATTATCTCATTTACTGTCACAGTACATAAAATCAAAATGTCAATCATTTGAGCATTTGTGTGAGGATTATGAAGTGTCACTTCATAAAATAAAATTGAAATTTTGAAAGCAAAATCAGTTTTCAGAACCTTTAGTGAAAGAGATAACTAAGCTGACCATTCCAAAACATTTGTAGATAAAAAAGGAAATGGAATATCACATAGATAAAAGACTTCTATACATTAATATAGCAAACTCTTTTCTTCACCAATGTCAATGATACCATCAAATTTGTACTCTAGTCTTCCACATGTTGCATGAATAAGTAGAAAAGATACCACCAAACAGAAAAATACTTAAGCTCATATGAAAGTCATTCAGTCAATAAACTTTTATTAAGTACTGGCATTGTCCTAAGACTGAGAATAATAATATAAAAATCATTCTCATCCTCAAGGAGCTTACAGTTTAATAGAGGAAGATGATACACAAAGCACAGCTGAAAACCAGGAGGGAGGCTTTTGTGGGGAAGTAACAGGATGTGTGCACATTGTAGAAAAGTCAGAGAAGTCCCAGTTTAGCCACATTAGAAATGAGATGTTCACATTTGGGCTCCTTTCTAAAATGTAGGTTTTAGAGTAAATGGTTCCATGCACAAATAAGAGAGAAAAAAATTGGTGGAATACCAAGGCTGATGGGATATGGCAGAATGATAAAGTCTTTTTTCTACATAGGGAAGTTCTAAGAGTATGATAAACAAACAAACAAACAAACAAAAAAAGCCCCAGAAACCTTTCAGGGTAGTGAATATTGGTGAGTAATGAGAAGCTATTCAATATAATCTATTAAATAAATAATATTTAGTTTGAAGATAATATAATGCTAGGAGAAATAACTAATGTGACAGAATCAGGAACCTCTCAAAAAAAGAAAGAACAGAATAGCTTAAGTGAAGATAAAAAACACTGAATCAAATGAAAAAATTTAATAGGATCTGGCCAAATGTAATTAGTAATAATTATTACCCTAGTTTGAAGGGCTTCTTGTGCTAGTTCAAAAGTCTCAGATTGATTGATTGTCCATCTTCTCATTAAAGCTGAGTGTAATGAGTTGAACTGATTGAGAAAATATCAAGCAATCCTATCCCTGGATCACTTTCAAGTCCCTCCTTCCACAATTATTTTTAAATGCCATAGAATTTTCATTGATATATGCAATAACTCTTTGATTATTTATGTCAAAACATTATAAAACAGAGAGATATAGTCTCACTGAAGCTTCTTGTTACCAGAGACTGTATGGGACAGATTCAAAATGAAAGAAGCAACATTATCTATCTATCTATCTATCTATCTATCTATCTATCTATCTATCTATCTATCTATCTATCTATCTATCTATCTATCTATCTATATCTATCTATCCACACATATACATACACATATGTATATATAATACGTATATCTATACCTCTCTCAATTGATAGATGGATAATTATAGATAGATAGATAGATAAATCTACCTGCTCTTGTTTGTGGCTACATCCAGCCCTAGATCTTTGTAAAGCCTCTTAAATAAGTTCCACAATCAATCCAGTTTGTCATGATTGCCCATGTAGGAAAATATTTTTATCTCAATCTATGATTACACTGCTGTAGAGAACTCTTTAGAAGGCGAAACCTTCCACCACTAATGATAATCTATAGATTCACAAACTGTAGTCTTAGAAGTTAGGTAGCTAGCTGACACAGTAGATAGAAGTCTACATCTGGAATCAAGAAGATCTGAGTTCATATCTAGCCTCAGATACTTACTACCTGTTTTACTCCAAACAAGTCACTTAACCTGTTTACCTTAATTTCCTCAAATACAAAATAGGAATAATAAAGACTAAAGCTATAGGACTGTTGTGAGTTTCAAAGCAGATACTGTTGTGAAATAGTACTTTGCATACAGGGTTGGCACATTGTTGTTATTGTTTTCTTTGCTCAGTAGTTTTAGTCGTATCTGTCTTTTCATGGCCTCATTTGAGGTTTACATGGAAAAGATACTGGAGTGGTTTGCCATTTCCTTCTCCCACACAATTTACAGATGATGAACTGAGGCAAATAGGGTTAAGTGACTTGCCCACAGTCACACAGATAATAAGTATCTGAAGTCATATTTGAACACAAGAAGAGGAGTCCTTCTGATTCTAAGTATCCTATCTACCATGCCACCTAACTGCCCTACCTGGCACACAGTGGCAACTAGTTAAATGCTTATTCCCTTCTCTGTTAAGGTTGGTTATGACTGTGAGAATTTGAGGGACTTGCCCATAGTTACTTAGGCAATATATGACAGGTGCTGGATTTAAACATATATCTTCCTATATCTGAAGCCAGTTCTTACCTGCTGTGCCAACCTGCCTCTAAAGCTTTAGTTTGACCATCTGTAAATGGAAGTAAGGTAGAAAATGATGGGAATGAAGTAGATGATCTCTAAGATTCATTTCAACTCCAATATTTTATAATTCTAAGAGTCTAAGCAAGGGACTAGGCTAAGGGACAAGATATTTGTGTTGTATTTACTTAAAAAAGATTACAACACGAATACATTTGTCACCTTTCCAAAAACTTTAATCATTTTCTGACAGTGTGACCCAAATGATTCCTATAAAGTCAATGAGAATTTAAAAGAGAATGAATGTGCATTTCCAATAAGATCAGGGGTGAAACAGGGATGTCCATTATCACCACCATTATTCAATATGGTACTAGAAATGTTAGCTTTAGCAATAAGACAAGAAAAAGAAATTGAAGGAATTAGAACAGGCAAAGAAGCCAAGTTATCACTCTTTGCAGATGATATGATCATATACTTAGATAATCCCAGAGACTCAAGTAAAAAGCTACTTGAACTAATAAACAACTTTGGCAAAGTTGCAGGTTACAAAATGAATCTCCACAAATATTCTGCATTTCTATATATTACTAACAAAGCCCAACAGCAAGAGATAGAAAGAGAAATTCTATTTAAAGCTAAGGTAGACACTATAAAATATTTGTGAGTCTACCTGCCAAAACAAACTTAAGGACTATATGAACAAAATTACAAAACACTTTTTGCACCACTAAAGTCAGATCTAAATAAGTGGAAAAACATCAGCTGTTCATGAGTAGACTGAGTCAATATAATAAAAATGATGATTTTGCCTAAATTAATTTACTTATTCATTGCCATACTAATCATACTATCAGATAATTATTTTCTGGATCTAGAAAAAATAATATCAAAATTCATCTGGAAGAGCAAAAAGTCCAGATTATCAAGAGAACTAATGGAAAGAAATACTAAGGAAGGAGCCCTAGCCTTAGCAGATCTCAGATTATATTATGAAGCAGGAATTATCAAAACCACTTAGTACAGGCTGAGAAACAGAGGGGTAGATAAGTAGAATAGGTTAGGTACTCAAGACGCAGTAGTCAATGAATATGGCCATCTACTGCTTGATAAAGTAAGAGCTCCAGCTTCTGGGATAAGAACTCACTGTTTGGCAAAAATTGCTGGGAAAACTGGATAACAATATGGCAGAAAGTGGGTAGACCAATGCCTGACACTGTACACAAGAACAAATTCCACATAGGTACATGATCCAAGTATAAAGCTTGATACTATAAACAAATTAGCAAAGCAAGGAATAGTATATTCATCAGATTTATGGAAAATGGAGAAATTTTTGACTAAACAAAAGATAGAAAACACTAGGAAGTATAAAATAGATCATTTTGATTACAGTACATTGAAAAGTTTTTGCACAAGCAAACCCAATGCAACCAAGATTAGGAGGGAAGCAGAAAACTGGGAATGAATTTTTGCAAGTAGCATCTGTGATAAAGATCACATTTCTAAAATATATAGAGAACTGAGTCAAATGTCAAAGAACACAAATCATTCCCCAATTGATAAATGGTCAAAGGATATGAACAGGCAGTTTTCAGAGGAAGAGATTAAAGCTATCTATAGTCATATGAATAAGTGCTCTAAATCACTATTGATTAGAGAGATACAAATCAAAACAACTCTGAGATACCACATCACACCTATCAGATTGGCTAACATGAAAAGATAGGAAGATGATAAATATTGGAGAAGATGTGGGAGAGTTAGAACACTAATTCATTGTTGGTGGAGCTGAGAGCTGATCCAACCATTCTGGAAAGTAATTTGGAACTATGCCCAATGGGCTACAAAAATGTGCATATCCTTTGACTCAGCAATACAGCTTCACTGTATCCCCAAGAGACCATAAAAATGTGAAAGGGCCCCACATGTACAAAATACTTACAGCAGTTCTCTTTCTGGTGGCCAAAAACTGGAAATCAAGGGAATGCCCACTAATTGGGGAATGGCTGAAAAAATTGTGGTACATGAATATAATGGAATGCTATTGTGCTATAAGAAGTGATGAACAGAGAGGACTGAAAAGACTTATATGAATTGCCGTTGAGTGAAAGGAGCAGAAACAGGAGACCTTTGTACACAGCAAGAACCACAGTGTGAGAGGAATTTTTCTGGTAGACTTAGTACTTCATTGC
Organism: Notamacropus eugenii; assembly: GCF_028372415.1. Taxonomy (NCBI): domain Eukaryota; kingdom Metazoa; phylum Chordata; class Mammalia; order Diprotodontia; family Macropodidae; genus Notamacropus; species Notamacropus eugenii. Next base: position 132,824,469 of record NC_092875.1, on the reverse strand, counting down.
AATGCAATGATCTTAAAAAATTCTCAGTGGACTCTTGAGGCAAAATGCCTTCAACATCCACAGAAAGAATTATGAAATTCTATCACAGAATGAAGCAGACCATTTTCTTTTGTATTATATTTTGTTTTGTTTTATGATTACTCGTGTTCATTTTAAATCTTCTATGCAACATGACTAAGGTGAAAATATCTTTAATAGGAATGTGTGTGTAGAACATATATAAAATTGTATGCTGTGTCAGGGAGGGAGTGGAGAGGGAGGTGGGAGGGAGGGGGAGAAGTTAACAAAAAATCTAAGATATATGGAAGTGATTGTAGAATACTGTAAACAAATAAAATAATTTAATTTAAAAAAAGAGACAGGATGATGAATACAAATTATTGTAATTCTTTGATAAGTTTCAGTATCACTTTATGAAATATGGTACCTGTATAACTTAGTATCAGTATTTTAAAATGTCATTTTATATTAGTTGTAATGTAACATGCTCTCATAACTTCCAAATATTTTCCATTGAAATGAGAAGGATTCTTTGTGTGCCTGATAATGTCATTGAGCTTTGCAGTACCTATAAAATGCTAATGTAATTATTCTACAAAGTTGACAAAATAACATGCCAAAGAGTCTAAATATTTAATTTTTAAATTCTTTTTCTGATGAATAACACTACTTTTTAAGTGAATTCTTAAAAAAAATGTAATTTCTACAAATTATGCAAGGTCATAACGCATTTTAACCTCCAGGTTATAAAATCAAGTTATCAACTCTTCAAAAAGATGACTTAAATGAAAATGCTAATGTAATTTCAATTGGTGTCGTGATATGGGAGACTGCACAATTGCAAAAGAAGAATCACTGATTTCATTATATTTTTTGAAAGGATTGCTAGCTTTAGAAATTTACAGCAATCTGCACATCTGTAATTAGTACTTATATAGCTCCCTTTTTTATCTACAACACCCAGAGCAGTGTATAATCATATTCATATGGGCTTATTAACTACACATTGTAGATAAAAGTATAGTTCTACTTAGTGGAGTGTGGCATTCATTATTTTTTCTAGCCTCATTTAATTATGAAATAAACTATGCTAACTTGAACTACTTGGAGATAATTAGGACCTCTCCAATTTTTCCTTTTATTTACCAGTTTGTTTCTAACAGGGAAGTGATAATAATTGGTCATATTTTTAAAAAATCAGTTATGATTTAAAATCTTTTGACATCTTTATGTTATGTGACCAAGAATTAATTATTAATCCCTTTTTTAAATCATGTTGTGAATGTCATGAAGCAAATTCGCTTAGAATCTGATCTTTTGAAGTCATTAAATTAGAGATGGCAATCAGAAATAGATTGAGAAGACTTTCTCTGAGGTTACTGCATGTGTAATCCAACTACTAAACAAAACGAATTCTTTCACATTACATTTTAGTGATATAGTGTTTATATGAAGCATAATGGAAATTGTTGTAAACTCTCAACTAATCAGGATGTATAGAAGGAAAAATATGTACAAATTCATTATGTTTAGAATTTTATAATTCCTGTAAATTTAATCTATATTTTACAATCAATGCCACATACCTAGGGTAAACTTCCTAGTCATCTCTCCATCTTAGAACTCCCAAGTTTGTCCAAAGCTCAAAACAGTAATCATCTCTCACAGGAAACCTTTTTCTTATAGTGCAGTTTTTAGTACTGCTGTCCTCACATTATCTGCTTTTAACTTTTTAACTTCTCCATGTATATTTCATTTCTTACCAACATAAAGTAAGCTACTTAGATTGGTGAATTGGTTGATCAGTATTAGTTAGATGCAACAGCTCAGAACTCCTGAGCTCAAGAATCCTCCAGCTGCAGCCTCTTTGGTAGAAAGGATTACAGGTACTTGACATCACTCATGGCTTAGATAGTAAGACCTTAATTGATATTTGTTGAATTTAATTTAATTCATTTCCTGTCCACTATCTACTTTCCCTAAAGACATTACAGTGGTGTCTTCTGCATCAAAATAATTCACATAAGCCAAGATTTACTTGCTCCATTTCCTGGCCATATGGTTTGCTTTACTAGAAATGGAATCACAAATAGGAAAAAAAAAATGTCCTTGGAATTTCCTACTGGAGGCCATCTAGTTAAATAAGAAGAGTAGAGTCCAGAGAAATTGAGGTGGAAGGAAGAAAAGGCAGATTTGTAAAGAAAATCTCTGAGTGGAGAAAATAATTAAAGCAGCCTGTTGCTAAAGGGAAAATTGGAAGCTTCCCAAAATGTTCATGTGTAAATTTCTCACCAGACTGGGAAAGAACTTGAGTATTCATTAGCTTTGCATTTAAAAACATATTCAAGATTTTAGTGAGGGTGTCTTGATGACAGAAATAGAAATAATTTGAAGGCAGACACTTGGAAGAATAGATATCAGGAATATACAGAGATCTACAAACTTGAAACATCATAACATGATAAAGAATATTGAGGCATGTTGTTGTTTTGTTGCATCTGACTTTTCATGTCCCCATTTGGGATTTTCTCAAAGATACTGGAATATCTTTTTGCCATTTCCTTTCCCAGCTCATTTTACAGATGAGGAAACTGAGGCAAACAAGGGTAAGTGACTTGTTTAGGGTCACACAGCTAGTAAGTGTCTAAAGCCAGATTTGAATGTAGAAGTATGAGTCTTCCTGACTCCAGGTCCAACCCTATATCCATTGTGCCACCGAGCTGCCCTACAGGCATATTGGTGCATGCTCATAATACCTGTTACTGAGAAAGCTGAGACTGGTTGATCATTTGAGTTTGAGAGTTCTAAGTTAAAGTAAGTTAAAGTAAGCTTAAGGCTGATTAAGTGACTAAGCTAAATCTTGTACCTATTGGCATCCACCAGGCTGTCAAAGGAAAGAAAAATAGGAAAGATTTGAAAACTAACACTTGTTAAAGTTCTACTGCCAATCTAAGTTTTGGGGTTGGGCCTTTAGTTGGTACTGCAATTTTAGCTTAACTGAGATTGGGAGACCTAGTCTCAAGAAAGATGAACAGAAAAGCAAAATCTGTATATACATACATATATTTTTAAAATTTAGTCATTTCAGTAGTGTCCAACTCTTCTTGAAGTATTTGGGGTCTTCTTAACAGGAATATCTGAGTGTTTGTCATTTTATTCTGGAACTCATTTTACAGATGATGAACTGAAGCCAATAGGGTTAAGTGATTTCTTTAAGTTCTCATAGTTAATAAGTATCTGAGGTAGGATTTGAAAGCATGAAGATGAGTCATCCTGATTCCAAACCCAGTGCTTTATCAACTGCACCACATTTACATATAAATGTGTGTGTGCATGTGTGTGTACATGCATGTATGTGTGTGTAAAGAAAGGTAAATGAGATTTCACTGAGTTAGTTACAGATGTGAAGATGAGTTTCATTTATTGCTCACTTTCAAGCTATTTACATTGCCACCAAGAAGTTTAATTGTAGAGGTCATATTGAAAAGAATGGATCAAAAGGGACTATTATCACAGGGATTGTCAAGGACTTAGAAGGCTAATTCTAAGATTATGGCATTTAAAGTAGCTGAGCCAAGAAAAACTCACTATGTATGCCACAGAATGTCTATTCCCTTGTGTCTTTCTTAGTATTATTTTTGTTGCAACGCCTGGGATGGACTCTGTTGGGTCACATGTACTTCCTGAAATCTATACTCTGGTATGCCATTAAACTTAGATGATCTGGAACCTATTTAGGTTAATCACTTTCCAAGGACTTGGAATGCCTATTATGGACCCTCTGGTATATTTAGACAAATCCTTCTCCATATGGCATTAAGTCTAGCAGCACAGTCATTTGGTCTTATGAATAAAGAGTTCTTAAGGAAGGGAGGCATCTGAACAAGAACTGCATACAGTGGTAGATAAGTTATTTGTTTAATGCACTGTTTTAAAAAGATTTCCATTCCTAATCACCAATTGATGCTCATAGGCTCATCAAATTCTAAGATTAAAAGGGCCTCCTCAGACATCAAATTTAACTACCTTCACTCTATTTTTGATGAAATGGAGGCCCATAGATATGAACAATTTGTCCAGTATTCATAGGTAGAAGTGGCTGTCAAAATTAAAATGTAGGTCTCTTGATCCTATTTTAGCATTACTGGAAAATATTGGTGATCATCCCACACCTTTCACTGTAGATTTTTCATATAGTTTCTGCATTGAGATAACATTTTTTCTTAATAAACCTGAATAGGACATAATCTTGACTAATACTTAAAAAGGTTTCCTGTAGTTTCAGCATTCTAGAGCTGTTTTTTTTCTCATTTTTTCTTCTAAGACCATATTTTATAGGTGACTGTAATAAAGACATTTCATGTTCAGTAACAATAAGGTATAACAGCTCAGCTCATGATTTGCTTTGGTTACGATTATTTTTAATCCTATTTCACTTCTTGTTATTTTGATGCTTTCATTTGCTATTAAGAATCTCAAATGCAAGCTGCTGCAGTTTCATTTTCTTCCCCCTTCAGCACATGTAAAATATTTGGCAAGCTCAGCACTACTTATGGAGTCATCTCATAATATACAAAGATTTATTATTAACTTTTTTCATCTGGGCATATTAAAGTCAACACCTGCGCCTAGTTTACCAGGCAATGTGCAGAGTTAGGCAAATGAAAGTGATTACAAGCTATCATAGTCATATGTGGTGCATTCCATATTATCTCTACCTTTTCATCTTCCCTAATGATTATAAACAAATCATTTCATATATTGCACTCATCATCTCTTAATCTGCAATGAGGGCACCTCAATACATTAGTACAATATTTGCTTCTATATGGAAGAGGTAATAAAAGCAGTTATATGAAAGGGGCATTTCCATGTTATTAAAATTCTCTGATCCAAAGACATTAAATAATTGATAAAGCATGGGGTAGAAAATAGTGTCATTTAAAAATAAAAGGTTTTTGATAAATCCTAAGGTCCCAGAATTTTGGCCAAAAATTCATTATTTGTCAACAACTATTGGGAAAACTGGAAAATATTATGGCAGCAATTACATATTGACCAACATCTTATACCACATATCAAGAAAAGGTCAAAATGGGTGTGTGAGTTAAACATAAAGTCTAACACCATAAGTGAATTAGAAGATCAAGGAATATGCTTCACCTGCCAGATCTATGGAGGAGTGAAGAATTTATGACCAAGTAAGAGACAGAAACAGTAATATACATATATGATGTACATACATATATATATATAATATATATATATAAAATGGACAATTTTGATTATATTAAATTACAAAAGTAGTTTTGCACAAATGAAACCAATGCAACCAAGATTTGAGGGAAAACAGAAAGCTAAGAAATAATTTTTATAGCAAATGTCTCTGATAAAGACATCATTTCTCAAACATATAGAGAACTGAGTCAAATTTATAAGGATGCACCTCATTCCCCAAGGGATAAATAATCAAATGATATGAACAAAGTTTTAAATTAAATAAATTAAAACCCTTTATATGCATATAAAAATAATCTAAATCACTATTTATTAGAGAAATTAAAACAACTCTCAGATACCACTTCACACATATCAAATTAGTAATATGACAGAAAAGGTAAATAATAAATGTTGGAGGGAATGTGGGAAAATTGGAAGGCTAATGTACTGTTGATGGAGTTGTGAACTGATCCAACAGTTCTGAAGAGTTATTTGGAACTATGCCCAAAAGAGTATAAAACTATGCATACCTTTTCATTCAGCAATACCACTACTAGGTCTTTATCTCAAAGAGATTTTAAAGAAGGGGAGAGTGGAAGACCAATTTATACAAAAAATATTTATAGTAGGTCTTTTTGTTGTAGAAAAGAATTGGAAATTGAGGGAATGCCCATCAACTGGGAATTGGTTGAACAAGTTGGTTTATATGTTTGTGATGGAAATTGATGATGTGCAGACCAATCCTAGAAAAAAATAACATGGGAAAATTTATTTGAACCTATGCAAGGTCAAGTGAGCAGAACAAGGAGAAAATTGTACAAGGTAACGCAATATAGTACAATGATCAATTATTAATCCACACATTTTCAGTCATACAATGATTCAGGAAAATTCCAAAGGACTCATGATGTAAAATGCTGTCTGCTATCAGAGAAAGAAATGATAGAGTCTGAATACAGATCAAAGCATATTATTTTTCACTTTCTGTAGTTTTTTGTGGTTTTTCCCCCTTTGGTTCTATATCTTTTTTCATAACATGATGTGGTAATATGTTTTGCATGACTAAATGATCATAACCTATATCAAATTACATAACATCTCTGGGAGTTAAGGAAGGTACAGAGAATACAGAAAAATATATTATTTAAAAATGTGAGTGTTAACAATTTTTCCTAGATATATTTTGGAAAAAATAAAATATTTTAATGTTTTAAATTCAAAAATTTAAAATGTTTTTAAATGTAATGCTAAAGTGGGGGTAAGACAATAGATAAGAATCAAGTCCTGATTTAAGGACTAAGTTTGTGAATGTACTTATCTATGCTTGATTTACTGATTGGCAAAATGTAGTTGGGCTTACTTATTTCTAATTTTCTCTATAACTATGGAATTCTATAAGAAAAATAGCAGCAATAATAATAACTAGCATTCATATGGTGCTTTAAAGTTTGAAAAATATACTACAAATATCTCATTCAATCATCACTACATCCCTGGGATGTGGGTGCTTTTATTTTTCCGATTTTACAGATGAGGAAACCAAATCAAACATCATTCTAGTTATTATGCCAGAGGCAAAAAGTTGAACTAAATGACTTCTTCATGCTCTTTTTTCACATTGATAAGTAAGACAAAATGTCACTTCAATTTGTCATCATCATCATCATCATCCTTATTTTAATAACTTTTATTTGTATAGTGCTTTATTTTTCCACAACATTTTCCACATATGTCTATTGAACTTCAAATAAGAGTCAAATATTATTCAATTTTGCAATTTATTTCCTTTTTTTCAACAGGCACTGTTTATCAATGCTTCCTGGAGCCTACCTCCCTGTAATAATGAGAAAATATATAAAAAGGGTGTTTTATTTGTGGATATGTGTAAAGATTTTTAAACAAGTAATACTGTTATTTGATATCTCACCTCACTGATGCATGTGTTCCCTTTAGAGGTGTAGATTACAGCCCCTCCACATTCTGTAAGTCAGCTACAGAAAGTTGTACCCAACACAAAATAAGATAAATAGTAAAATTTACAAAGCAGTGTTTTGTGATAAATTAGGGCATTACATTGTAGTCTGGCATTAAAAGTTGGTATGAGGGGAAGAAATTTTAACACAGGCTGAAAAAATGAATTTAGAGAGAAAGCTTAATGGCTAAAATAAAGCACTCTGAACAACTAACTAGGGCATGAACTAGGAAAGTGAAATGTAAATTGTATTTCTTTCCCTGAGAATCGGGAGAGATATGTAGCATAATGGATAGCATTCTGATGTTTAAAATCAGTTATCTTGGGTTTGAAAACAGGCTCCACTACTTAGTAAATGTGTGATTTTGGACTACTGCTCACTTTATCTCTAGGAGCCTGTTTTCTCATCAATTAAATGAAAGGACCTAATTGTAGTAGAATGGAAAATGTTGGCTGTTAGGTGGAACAGTGGCACTAAGGCTTGTAGGCATAATCTAGTTCAAATCTAGCCTAGAGGCTTACTAGTTTCATGACCCTGGACAGGTCATTTAATACTGTTTGCTTCAGTTACTTATCTATAAAATGTCACAAAGACTGAAATATGACAGAAAATGACTGACCAACAGATGCAAAATACATTCTAGCTAAACATGATGCTAATGCTCTATATTGCTGAGGACCCCCAGTTCCAGAAAGATTTTAGCATAAAGTCCTGCATAGAAGGAAAGAATTACTTCATTTCTGTTTTTTTTTAAATTTTTTTGTATCACAAACACATAATGTGGTGCTTAGTACATACTACTTGCTTGATAAATGCTTGCTTATTGATTGATTGGTCATCGCTGAGGTTACTGAGAGACAGCGGGAACAGATAATATTCACATATATCTGAAATAATGAATGTGTCTTTGGTTACCACATTTTATGAAAAGTTTAATGAAATTAGAAGACCTAGTTTTATTATATATTTAGGGTAAGTCATTATTTAAATAAGCAGATTCAACTGAGAAATCTACTCTATGAGACCAGTCTATAACAGGTTGAAAGTATTTAGTCTCTGAAAGTATAAGCCAAAAGAGATCCTAATCAAAATTTAAAGAAAGATGAATAATTTAAATGCAGATTTGTTCAACAAATTTCCAACTTACATTTACAGTGCACTCTTTGAAACTTTGACAGGATAAATTTAAACAAAATAATTCACTGTCAGGTCCTATTCAGGTATTATTTCAAGAATCTTTTAATTTTTGGATGGCCATGGACATCTTGTCCATATAGACAACCAGAACTGCCCTTGTCAAATTAATTTTGTTGACCACCCGTTTTGGCTCTGGTGCTGTGTTCTGATGCTGACACTGCAATACCCAGACCTAGGGTATTGTGTACTCTAATGCCAGCTCTGGCTTTAAATCAGAAAAGCAAAGAGCTGAAAAGAACTGCAAGCATGACCTGATATAACCTATGCCTGATCAGAAATGCTTCCTACACTAAATGCCACAATCACCAGAAGTCATCCAGCTTCTGTTTGGAAATTTCTCTTAAAGGAACATTTATATGATAATTGTGAGGAAGTCCTTTCCTCTTTTTCTATTTTTCTTCATTACTATCTTGTAATAGAAACTATGATCTCCTGATGTCAATCCCCTTAATACTAACTTTTTTCTTTATTATTGCCTTTGATATGATTGGGCCCAACCACAAAAATTGAATTTTTCTCTGATATTTTTGAACTTTATTCTTATGAAATCTTGTAGTTTCACTCACTTAGATCTGGTTTGTATCTTGCTAGTTTTCTTAAGACGTTTGTTACTTTGAATTCAACTCTTCTTTCTTTCTTCTTCCTGCATTTTTTTAAATATACAAAAAAAAAATGCTGATTTGAGGAGGTATTCCTTATCCTGATACTTTATTCATGATAGCATTATTAGTTTATTGTTATTGTTGATAGCCTATGGCTTTCTAAGTAAACTGCAGTACTCTGTAAAAAGAGAGGTAATTGTATTCCTTTTGCCAGTGCTTAAGCCCCTGATTTTTTTTTTTTCCTTTTCTTATTGTTATAGCTAAGAGTCTTTGAATGATCAAGGATCTGTGATTGGGGTGAGAGGGGTGAGTAGTCCCTTCACCAAAGAATATCATAGCCAGAATCACATCATTTTAATTGTTTAAGGGGCATAAGAAGTTATCTTCTTCAACCCAGGCTCCAAAGGTATCCCTACTATAAAATAACTGAACTAAGGCTTACCAGCCCTTTGCTGGAAAAGCTTTTTTGAGGAAAGAGTTAATTTTTGTTACATTGTTTAATGCAGTAGACTCTGATCTAGTCTCTCAGAGGAAGATCTATTACACTTTTATCTCCCTTAGGATTCTCTGGAAGCATTAGAGGTTTAGAGATTTTCTATTTCCACTAATTGCCTAGAGGACCTGTTGGCTGTCACCCTCTCCACCATTCTGGGGACCAATTGATTAGTATTGAAAATCCAATTATTTACTTAACATTAAATTAGTTTTTATAAAAGGCATATTTGCTTTAAAGTTATAGAAAGAAGAAATCAAGTCAGATTGCCAATAAACATTAATTATGTACTTACTCTGCATTTAAACACTGTGCTAAGCACTGGAAATACAAGGAAAGCCAAAGATAATTCCAAGTCTTAAGGAGGTCACAGTTTAATGGAAGAAAGAACATGGAAATAAGTATGTACAAACAAGTTATATGTAGTAAATCAGAGATAAACAGAACAAAAACTTTCCCATTATATCAAGATAATTATTCCCTTGCCCCACCCAAACCCACCCCTATATCACCACTTTAGTCTCTGGAAATTGAGCAGAATTTGCTTTACCAATTACCTTGGTTTCTATATAGCATTAATCCTAACAAGTACAAATCCAAAGTCCAGGTTAATATTCGGGGACCTTTAGGTTTCCCCACTTCTTGTGTTGAGCTGGCTGCAACTCCTAGTCTTGATTACTGGGCCCACTTTATGACTTGAGTTCTCAAACCAGATTGGATATTCCACTCCCTGAACCTAGTATGAAAGAGAATAAAGAAACAGACCAAATTACAAGTCCATTTCTTACACCCATATGGCCTGAGAGAGGGGAGAACAATTGTCCTAGTACACATGTTGCCACTGGCTGTGATTGAAACAGACCTTAATATAAGAAAAAGCTCCCCAGGTGTGTTGTCAGGATATTTTAAAGAAATTGATCTTTCCAGAGACGTCTAGGTGGCACAATGGATAAAATTTTTGGTCTGGAGTCAAGAAGGGCTGTGTTCAAATCCATCCCCAGATACTTACTAGCTATGGGATCCTTGGAAAGTTGCTTAACCTTCATCTGCCTATTTTCTCATTTGTAAAATGGACATAATAAAATCACCTATTTCTCTGGACTATTTTGATCATTAAATGAGATAATATTTATAAGATAACACAGTTTCTGACACATAGCAAGTCCTATATAAATCTTAGTTTTTTTTGTTTAGTGTGCTTAGCAATGTCTGATGCATAGAAAATGCATAAATACTTTTTGATGGATTGAGACAACCATTTCCACATTGCGACAGATCTATATGTAATATGTTTTCTGGACATTGATCCTAAAGTTGTCTCTTTGCATTACTCTTTGTTCTGCCTTTTCGAATTAAATGGACAAATTCTAATTTTTCTTCTTCATGACATCGTTTTAAACACTTGACAACAGTTATTGACCCTTCTCCTTCTCAAAGTCATCTCTTCTTCCGATTATACATGTTCATTCAACCAATTCTCATATAATATAGATTCCCTTAGATTTTGCCTATTCTAGTAAGTAGAATCACACTCTGTTTGCCTCAGCTACCTCAAAATTTATGTTTTCCTTCTAGTTCTTTGCTACCACAAAGAGTACTACACTTTATTCTTTCAATTATATGTAACCTTTCTTTCTTTCTTGACCTTAGCCCTGTATATACTTAAGGTTGTAGTTTCTAGGTCAAAGGATATCAACATTTAAATCAATTTTCAAAACAGTTCAAAATTCTCAGAATGTCAGATACATACATAGCTATCAATGAATACTGCATAAGTACCCCTATAATTTAGCCTCTCCAACATTTGACTATTCTAATTATTTGTTATCATTGCCAATTTGCCTATAGGAAATGAAACCTCAGAGTTATTTAGATATAAGTTTATTTCAGAAAATTACATGGTGCAGTGCATAGAGCTCTGGGCTTGGAATCCACAAGACTCATCTTCATGAATTTAAATCTCTCCTCAAGCATTTAAGAGCTTTGTGACCCTGGGTAGGTACTGAGCGTGTTTGCCTCAGTTTCCTTATCCATAAAATGATAGAGAATGGCAATAAAAAGCAAATCAGTACATATGTCAAAACAAAAACCACAATAAAATGGGGTCAGAATGAATCAGACACAACAGCAAAATGACTGAACAAAAAGGTGCTAAAAGGTTGGCATAAACATAATGCCTTTCAAATTACTCCTTGGTTTTCTCACGAGTCCTTATTATATAGGAAGTTCTTCCCCTATGAATTTATGACAACATTTTTTCATTTATCATGTAGCTAAATTTTAAACCCAATACACCAAGAATTTTTATCAACAAGCACTTCAAAGATTTATGAATGTGAGACACATTCATTAAGTTTCAATTATTATTAAGTTGATTATTAAGCTTCAATTATTTCCACAAACCTTTATAAAGTTCTGTCTCTGTGCATGCCATGATTAAGAGATGAGTTCTTACATTACACATCTACCATGTTTCTTTTGATACTAAATACTGAGATTCATGATAGTTAAGATTCATTATAGGGATTAATTTTTTTATTTCCATTGTCCTTTCTATTCCTTTTTCTCTTTCCTGCTTCACCTGGCCGTAAGTAAAGATATGTAATTTAGCTGTGTGTTTAGGCCATGAATATGTCCATGTTATTGAGCTCATTAATATCTCATGGAGATCACCAGCTGTCTCTTTTTGAAAGAAGTACTGGAGCTCCTCTCAAAATGCTGCCTCATTGCAGTGTCATGTTCTGCCAAATGGTATAACCAGGCAAAGTATTTGAATTGATTGTTTACAGTAGTAAATTGATGACATGCTCCATTTCAAAGGAAGCCTTTAAAAAGCTGTTTTTAAAGCTGCAAACCTTTTTGGATCTCAAATCATCTTTCAAAGTAACATTTTGCTGATGAGCAAAAACCAGAATCCTAAATGAATTTGCCTTTAAAATGAACAAAGCTAAAATGATTATTTTCTAGATTGAATTGAAATAAGAGAATAACCTGTGACTCTTTCTTGTCATTGTGGGAAACTCCTAGTATGGAACCCCTTGTCCTTCATTAATGCTATAGGAATATAATTTGTCTGTAAATTATAGTCTTACAAAGTTGACTGGGCAAGATGATGGATTAGAGATAACCCAGTTGAACTCTCCCACAATTTTTCTCTGAACGGCTTTAAAATAATGCCTCAAGTAATATTTTGGAACAGCAGAGTAAAAAAAAAAAGAAAAGAGCCAAGCTAGATTTTTTTTTCTAGCGTAAGAAAACTTAGAAGGTTGGTAGAAGAAGGTTGTGACACCACAGTGAAAGTCTGTTTAGATCCCATATATGCAGCAGGGACCAACAGTTCAGGAGTTCTCACCTCAGAGAGGGTAAGAAGGTAGGACAACAGGTGAGAAATAGAGTTCAGGGGAACCTTACTGGCACTGGGCATGCTGCCACTGATTGGATATTTTATGACCCATGTACAGTTCTATGTCCCTGTGCCAAGGAGATGAGTGCTGGATATCAATCATAAGGAAGTAGATGGCCTGGTGGCAGTTTGTGGGTAAAGAAAGCATTAGTACTTTTGGCTACACAGTAGCAGGCAACTTTCATGATTAAAGAAGAGAATATAAATTGGAAGAACAGAGACCATACTTCTCCCTAGATCACACCACCATGGAAGCACCAAAAACTTGCAGATCCCCAGAACTAGCTCTGAAAACAACAGTACAAAAAACTGAAGCTTAAGAAAGTGCCTACTCACACACAAGTGAGCAGAGCTCAACTTCAACATAAAGTTCAAAGCAAAGACAAAAAAGATAGAAAAAAAGCACACAGCAAAAAAGAATTTGACCATTAAAAAAAAAAAACACAACAACTACTCTGATGGCATGAAGATCAAGACATAAACTCAAAGGAATACAATAATATGATAACAGCTACAAAGCCTCAAAGAAAAATGCTGCTTTGACCACAGCCCAACAAAAATTCCTGGAAGAGTTAAAGAAAGAAATGAGTGTTAGAGGAAAAATTGTAAAAAGCAGTGAAAGTGATGCAAGAAAATTATGAAAAGAAAATTTTCAGCTTGATAAAAGAGAAAAAATACTGAAGAAAATGATATCTTAAAAAACAAAATAGACATAAAGATTTAAATAAAATTACTAGAGAAAAGAATTCCTTAAGAAGCAGAATAGGACAATTGGAAAAAAAGAGGCATAAAATTTCATTGTATTAAAAAATTATTTATTCATTTATTTTTAGATTACAACATTCATTTCCACAAAATTTTGAGTTCCAATTTTTCTCCCTATATTCCCCCTCCCCATAATACCTTGCATTCTGATTACCTTTTCCCTCAATGTACCCTCCCTTCTATCACACCCCACCCTTCCCTTATCTCCATCTTCTCTCTTTTGGGGGGAAGATAAATTCTATACCCCATTACCTGTGTTTTTTTTATTTCTCAGTTATATGCAATAATAATTCTCAACATTCATTTCTAATACTTTGAATTCCACCATCTCCCTCCCACCCTCCCTCCCTACCCATCCCCACTGAGAAGGCAAGTTATTCAATACAAGATCTATCTATCTATCTATCTATCTATCTATCTATCTATCTATCTATCTATCTATCTATATCTATATAGATTTAGATAAATATATATATATGTCATTTTGCAAAAGACTTCCATAATAATCATGTTGTGTAATACTAACTGTATTGCTATCTATCCTACCCTGTCCCCCCTTTTCAATCTTTCGTTCGATCTTGTCCCTTCCCAAAAGTGTTTATTTCTCCCATTTGCCCTTCCTTCTATCATCCCTCTCACTTCACTTGTCCCCTCCTCCCCTACTTTGCTGTAGTGAAAGATAGATTTTCATACCAAATTTAGTGAGCATGTTAGTCCCTCCTTAAGCCATATATAAAGAGAATAAGCTTCACTTTTCCCATCTCATCTTCTCCCTTTTCTCCTCCATTCAATAGGATTTTTCTTATCTCTTTTATGAGTTATAGCCTGCCCCATTCCATTTCTCCCTTTCTCCTCACAGTATTTTCCTCCCTCACCATCTAATATTTATTTTGTTATTTTGTATGGATATAATTTATTCTGATTCAACTCAACCTGTACTCTCTGTCTATGTGTGTGTGTGTGTGTGTGTGTGTGTGTGTGTGTGTGTGTGTGTGTGTATAATCCCTCTACCAACCCAAATACTGAGAAAAGTCTCAAGAGTTACAAATATTATCTTTCCATGTAGGAATGTAAACAGTTCAGTTTTAGAAAGTCTTTTATGATTTCTCTTTCCTTTTTACTTTTTCATGATTCTCTTGATTCTTGTGTTTGAAAGTCAAATTTTCTATTCAGTTTTGTTCTTTTCATCATGAATGCTTGAAATTCCTGTGTCATTGAATGACCATTTATTCCCTGGAAGCATTACACTCATTTTTGCTCGGTAAGTGATTCTTGGCTTTAATCCTAGTTCCTTTGACTTCTGTATTGTTATTTTCCAAACCCTTTGATCCCTTAATGTAGAAGCTGTCAGATCCTATGTTATTCTGATTGTATTTCCACAATACTCAAATTGTTTCTTTTCTAGCTGCTTGAAACATGATATGTAAGCTCTTTCTTTGATATGTAGTACAATAATTTCAGATAGTACAAAAATTCCTAAATTATCTCTCCTCATTCTATTTTCTAGGCCAATTGTTTTTCAGATGAGATACTTCATATTTTCTTTAATTTTATTCTTTTGACTTTTGCCTATTGTTTTTCAATGTTTATGAAGTCATTTGTATTCACTAGCTCAACGCTAATTTTTAAAGATTCAATATTTTCTCCTTGACCTGGGAACTCTGAAATTTGGCCACAGTATTTCTAGGAGTTTCTCTTTTTGGGTCTCTTTCAAGAAGTGATTGGTAGATTCTTTCAATAATTATTTTGCCCCCAGCTCTAGAATATCAGGACAATTTTCCTCAATAATTTCATGAAAGATGACATCTAGACTCTTTTTTTGATCATGGCTTTCAGGTAGTCCCATAATTTTTAAATTGTCTCTCCTGGATCTATTTTCCAGGTCTGTTGTTTTTCCTATGAGATCTTTCACATTATCTTCTATTTTTTCAAGCTTTTGGTTTTGTTTTCTAACTGCTTGGTTTATCTCATAGTCATTAGCTTCCCTGAACTCTATTCCCTCATTTAAAGAACTATTTTCTTTCATGAGCTTTTGAACCTTGTTTTCCATTTGGCTAATTCTGCTTTTTAAAGACTCCTTATTCTCGTTGGCTTTTTGTACCTCATTTTCCAATTGATTTAGCCTCTTTTTAAAGGTGTTATTTCCCTCAGAATTTTTTTCTTCGGTGAAATTTTATGCCTCAGGGGCAGAGCCAAGATGGCAGAGTAGAAAGATACATATACTCTAGAGCTTCCCCCACAGCCCACAAAATACCTTCAAAAAATGACTCTCAATGAATTCTAGCACATCAGAAGCCACAAAACAACAAAGTGAAAGAAGTTTCCAGCCAAGGGTAACTGGGAAGGCAGACAGGAAAGGTCTATCTCACTGGACACTGAGCAGAGCAGTGCTCAGCCCTGGACATGTAGCACTGGGAGGAACAGGACCTGAACAGACTTCCTGGGCAGAATTCCCAGCAGGGAGGGTCGAAGATCTCTCAACCCACGAGTTACAAAGGTCCAAAGGTCACTGTGGTAGGACTTGCCCAGGTGAACGAGAGGGGAGCAGGGTCCCAGGCAGTGTCAGAGGTAGCAGTGGCAGCAGCAGTCTGGGTCCATTGTCCAGGCAGCTTAAAGCCTCTGGCAGAATTGAGGAGCTGATCTCAACCTCATCCCTCAGTGATGGCCGTGCCCCCACTGAGAGCAGCTGATTTGAATCTCAGACTTGTACTGGGGAGAGGAGAAGCACTAGGACCCTCCTCTTGACAAAGGATTCAGAAGTCAAGTAATGGGCTAGGCAAATGCCCAAAAAAGGGGGAAAAATAAGACCATAGAAGGTTACTTTCTTGGTGAACAGGTGTCTCCTCCCGTCCTTTCAGATGAGGAAGAACAAGGCTTACTCTCAGAGAAATTCAAGGCCTCTGCCTGCAGTACCCTGAATATATATATGAAATGGGCTCAGGCTATAGAAGAGTTTGAAAAGTGTGTCACCAGCCAGCAATACCACTAGTGTGTTTGATCTCCAAAGACATTAAAGAAAAAGTAAAGAAGCTTATATGTACGTCAGTATTTATAATAGCTCTTTTTGTGGTGACAAAGAATTGGAAATTGCGAAGATGGTCACCAGATGGGGAATAGCTGAACAAGTTTTGGCATATGATTGAAATGAAGCAGTATTATAATGTGGACAATGATGAGAGAGGTCATTTAAGAAAAACATGGCAAGAATGATATGAACTGATACAATGTAAAATAAGAAGAACCAGGAGGCTCTGTTGTACATAGTAAAAACAATGATGTAGAGATGATTGTGAAACATTTCTCTGCTTTGATCAATACTATGATCCAAGTCAACTTCGAAGGACTCATGATGAAAACATGCCATTCAACCTCAATGTGAGAACTGATGAAATCTGAATGAAAATTGAAGCATAATGTCTTCTTTGTCTTGTGTTTTTAGAAAATATGCCTCATATGGAAATGTTTTGTAAGTGTTCACATATGTAATAAAATATATTGCTTACCTTCTCAGTGGATGAGAAGGAGGTAAGAGAGAGTGAAAAAATTTGGAACCCAAAATTTAAAAAGGAAATAATGTTCAGAAATAGTAAATAAAAATATATATGTTGAAATATTTTTAAAGAGTTGACTGAGGAACAGAGATTCAATTGTCCACAACTACATAGATGATAAGTATAGATATAAGATCTGAATTCATCTCCCAGGATTCCCCATTGACCTTCTATGTCTGCCTCTCAAAATATGAAGGTTAGATCATTAAAATCCCTTTTGAGTCTAAAAATTCAAGAAATATTTTATAATATAATTTTTGAGAAAGAGAATGGCAATGAAACATGCCCACATTTGTCTGTATTTGGCTTCAATTATAACCTTAATATATATTTTCTGTTATGATACCATAAATATCACGGAAATGTTATATTTTAGAGGCAGTATAGTTTGTCATAGAATCATGGTGAGCATCGGATTCATATTAGCTTTCTTTTCTGCCTCATAATTTACTGTCACTGTCTCATTATGAAATTGGTTTATCTTTGATAGCTTGGGTCAAGTCATTATAGAGGTTAAATATCTAGTCATACATACATACATATATATATACATATAAAGCATGTATATGTATATATACATATACATACATATGTATATAGATAGATAGATAGATAGATAGATAGATAGATAGATAGATAGATAGATAGATAGATAGATATAGATATATCTGGAAACAGTTTGGCTTGTTCTTCACTGGTTGAAGAACAAAGGTATCATCATCCACATCACAGAAGGTTAAAGTATTTTGATATAAAGTGACTTTATTGTTCATCTTTTTCACATTCCTCTTGTTGCATTATTCTATTATGAACTTAGTCTTAAATTTTCTTTTCCCCGGTCACTCAGGAACTACATGGGAGCACTTTTAATTTACTGACTGAACAAACATAAGTTTCATTTCAGGACTGAAAATTCAACATTGAGAAAAGCTTTGAAAAACCCTAAAATGAAGGACAAATACTAACTCTTTTTTAAAGTATACTCAACAATGTCATGAATTCATAGGATTAGAATTCTTTAAATGACTATTTCTTTAGTCAATTAAAACTTAGGACTTGAAAATAATATACTATATAACTTGAGTGTTTGGATTAAATTGAAAATGGCAAAAATATAAAAGGGTCAAATCTCTCCCTCCCTCTCTCTCTCTCTCTGTCTCTCTCTCTCTCTCTCTTTCTTTCTCCTCCTTTCTCCACAAACACACCCACATACACACACACACACACACACAACCACACATATATAGAATATTAAGTATTCAAAAGAGTACCATGATTAATATTGTCATGAAACAGTAATCTAAGTAAGATTCTTGATACTTGGAGAAAGCTTTAGGCAGAAGTAAAATAATAATAGGTAAAATATCTAAGGGGCCCTTTAGGGAACATAGAAATTGATTTTTGAAAGATTATTTTAATGCAATGTACTGACTTTGAAAAATTTGCAACTCCTTGTCCACGAAAATATCTGATTCATTTAAAATGTATTAAATAACTAAAATAACATATTTTTAAATAACTGAAAGCTGTTTTGTTTTTTTTTATACAAATGTAGCAATAATGAAAGATGATCTCTATTAAATTGATTTTATGAAGTCTTTGTCATTTTGGGAATTAATGAGTACATTTCACACTAAATATTATATACAGTATCCAGTTTAATTTCCCTCTTTTTTCTGCAATAATAGTTAATAATATTTCCCTTCTGCTCACACTATCACCACAATAAGAAATCCAATGGTAATTATATAGCACATGAGGTAAAGAACATATTTGCTAAGCAAAGTCAGTTCTTAAAGGACTGAAATCCACTAAAAATATTTGCAGGAAATTAAGCCTATTCTAATGCCAACATACTGATACTTAACCATTCATAGATAAGCATGAATATTGATTTTTTTGGAGGAAAGTAACATTTTCCTAGACCTACATTTACAGTTCTCCTGAGGAGAAACAACTATTACAAATACTTAACTTTGAAATGCTTTCATTATGACACTCAAATCACTTTATCTCTCATTTCATCTCATTTTTAAAATAGGACATTGGCAATGGGAATCCTATGAAAAGAGTGATTTAACATTTTTCTAGGACACTTTAAAAATTAAGTAGTTTCAGAGATTTTTTTCCCTTTATACAAAAAGCAATTGATGAATTATAGGAAATGTCTTTTCCCTCTTTTTAAATCCCAGATTTGGAACAAGATGCCTCAGAAACTAATGCATATCCTGACATTTGGAAATCTTCCAAAAGAAGTTGAATGAGCCCTTGTTAGGCAGAGAGTAGTGAGGGAATCCTTCAATATATGTATTGAGTTTGATATATGTTTCCAACTCTGAAATTATGCCATTTTGATTCAGGGATTCTGGGATCATTTCCAGTGAAAGAAAATCTAATATCATTTTTGTGTCATCAGCGTGGATAATAGCATATAGGATTTTATACTGAGGATGCATTTTCTAGAAATAAACTGATGTTTTTAGAGTGTAGAAAATTGTAAAACTTCATTAGTTCTAATGTCTTATGAACTGAATAACAAAAATTGGATCTATTTTACCATTTATAAATAAAAATAATGCCCTGAGATTTCATAAAAATGGGGAAATCCATGATCAGATATCAGTGCATTAAGTCCATCTGTGACACCCTACATAAGGTCAACGGCATTGTTTAAGGTACAGAGATGATAAATGATTTATATGTGTTTAAAAAAAACTAAAAAATTTTGGAAATGGGTTTTTTTTCCAGCCCTTCTGACTCCACTACCAACACCCTATTCTTACTGATAAATAGATAGAGAATAGATAGACAGATAGGTAGAAAGATATATGATAGTAAATAGATAACATATATATATATATATATATATATATATATATATATATATATATATATATATATATAAGAAAAAAATAGGAGATAAAAAATTTTCACTATGCACACACACACACACACACACACCTATACACACACATACACCAATTTCAGACTCCGTACACAATAATGAATTACAAATGGCTACATGATCTAGGTATAAAGAATACTATTATAAAAAAAAATATTGGAGAAGGGAAGGATTTTTGACTAAACCACAGATAGAGAGAATTATGAAGGGCAAAATGGATAATTTTGATTACATTAAACTGAAAAGGTTTTGCACAAACAAATCCAATGCAACCGAGATTAGGAAAAAAACAGAATACTGGGAAAGAACTTTTGCAACTAGTGTCTGTGATAAAGGCCTCATTTCTAAGATATGTAGAGAACTAAATAAAATGTACAATAACACAAATCAAAGAAAAATTGATAAATGGTCAAAGGATATAAACAGGCCCTTTCAGAGGAAGAAATTAGAGATAACTATAGTCATATGAAACAATGTTCTAAATCACTATTGATTAGAGAGATACAAATCAAAACAACTAGGAGTTACCACATCACACCTATCAGATTGACTAACATGACAAAATAACAGAATGATGAATGTTGGAGAAGACGTGAGAGAGTTGGAACACTAATTCATTGTTGGTGGAGTGGTGAGCTGATCTAGCCATTCTGGAGATCAATTTGGAACTATACCCAAAGGACTAAGAACATGTGCACATACTTTGACCCAGCAATATTGTATCTAGGACAGTATACCCAAGAAATCATAAAAATGGGGAAGGGCCCCGCATGTACAAAAATATTTATAGCAGCTCTCTTTGTGGTGTCCAAAAACTGGAAATCAAGGGGATGCCCATCAATTGGGATATGACTAAATAAATTATGGTATATCAATGTAATGGAATACTATTGTGCTATAAGAAATGATGAACAAAAAGACTTCAGAGAAGCCTGGAAAGACATATGACCTGATGGTGAGAAAAAGGAGCAGGAACAGGAGAACTTTTTGCACAGCAACAATCACAGTGTGAGAGGAATTTTTCTGGTAGACTTAGAACTTCATTGCAATGCAAGGACTTAAAAAATTCCAATGATCTTTTAAGGCAAGATGCCTTCCACATCTGCAGAAAGAACTATGGAATTCAATCACAGAATGCAAAAGATCATTATCTTTTTATTATGTTTGGGTTTGTTATATTTCTCCCATTCATTTTAATTCTTGTATGCAACATGACCATGGTGAAAATGTATTCAGTAAGAATGTAGGTATAGAACCTATATAAAATTGTATGCCTTCTTGGGGAAGAAGGGGGAAACAATGGGGAGAGAGAGACAAAAACATTTAAGTAAAACACTGAAAATAAATTAAAAAATTCAATTGCGCAAATGAAAAAAAGAATCCACTGAAGAAAACTCCTTAGAAATTAGAATTGGCCAAATCGAAAAGGAGATGCAAAAACCCATTGAAGAGAAGAACTCCTTAAAAAGTAGAAATTGTCAAATGGAAAAAGAGGTACAAAAGTTAACTGAAAAAAACAATTCATTAAAAACTAGCATTGGGCAACCAGAAGCTAATGACTCTATGAGACATCAAGAGCCAGTCAAACAAATCAATGTAATGAAAAAAAGATTTAAAATATCTCATTGGAAGAACAACTCACCTGGAAAACAGATCCAGGAGATACCATTTTTGAATTATTGATCTACCTGAAAGCCATGTTAAGAAAAAAGAGCCAGAATTTTTTCCTTCAAGAAATTGTCAAGGAAAACTATCCTGATATCCTAGAACAAGAGAGTAAAATAGACATTGAAAGAATTCACTGACCACCTTCTGAAAGGGACTTCAAAAGGCAAAGTCCAAAGAATATTGTAGCCAAACCCCAGAATTATTAGGTCATGGAGAAAATGCTGCAAGTATCCAGAAAGAAACAAATTAAATATTGTGCAACCACAGTCAGGATTATACAGCATTTAGCATCTTCTACATCAAAGGATTTCAGAGCCTGGAATATAATATTTTAGAAGGCAAAGGAGCTTACATTACAACCAAAAGTGAATTATCCAGCAAAATTCAGTATTCTATTTCAGGGGAAAAGATGGACATTCAAGGCTTCTACTTCTTCACCTAAGGCACCTATACTCCCTCTCCTCTCCTGAACTTCATGTTACAGTCCTGGTATGCCCTAATCCCCAGAGGCTCACAGAAAGATGGAAGCCCATGGAGTCCTAAAAAAAAGAAAACAAAAACTAAGGCAGAGGAAAGTTAAATCACTTGCCCAAAATCATACTAGGTTGTAAGCCTCAGAAGGGGCAGTACTAGAGAGTAAAGCTAAGGGACACCGGCCAGGCGCAACAGAGAACAGAGAACAAGTGATTGAATTTCACTTGCTGGGAGCAACAGGGAACTACAGAGAGAGAGAGAGAGAGAGAGAGAGAGAGAGAGAGAGAGAGAGAGAGAGCAGCATGCCTATTGAGCACAGTTCTAAGATAAGAATGCAGTAGGTCAAAAGATAACTGCCTCTGACTGCCATGTCAGACAAACAATGAGTCTTTATGTTTTCTCACTGTTCTTCAGTAACATCTTGCTCAGCACAGTCTCCACAGGCATCATCTGGGGAAGCAACTCCTGTGAAGAAGGAACCAACCAAACACCGCCCACAGAGCAAGCAAACCAGCCTAGCAAGAAAGACATCCTGATGGAGAGAAAGGATGAAGTATGTGCCAGGAAACTCAGATAGATCAGCTTGTGAACATAGCCTAGAGCCCTTAACATCATCCTGGGAAGAATGTAGAGATGAAGCCTGGCAGACTTAAGAAAAACCTAGAAAGACTTGCATGAACTAATGCTGAGTGAAGTAAGCAGAAACAGGAGAATATTATACACAGTAAAAGCAGCATTGCTTGATGACCAACCTTGTTAGACTTAGTTCTGAGTAACGTAGTGATCTAAGAGAAGAGCAAAAGACTCATGGAAAATGTTATCCACATCTAGAGAAAGAACAATGGAGTATGAATGCAGATTGAAGCATTCTATTTTCATTCTTTTGTTGCTTCTTGTTGTTTATTTTCTCATGGTTTTTGTTTTGATTCTTCTTTCACAACATAACAAATGCAGAAATGTGTATAACATAATCATATATAGCCTATATCAGATTACATTCCATCTTGAATATGGGGGAGGAAAAAAAGGAAGGGAGAAAACAGAGAAATCAAAATTTTGTAAAAGTCAGTGTTGAGGGGGAGGAGCCAAGATGGCACAGTAGAAAGATACACATATGCTAGCTCCTAACCCACATCCCATAAAATACCTGTAAAGAAGAACTCCCAAGAAATTCTGGAGCAGCAGAAGCCACAGAACAATGGAGTGGAGGAGATTTCTGTTCCAGAGAGACCTGAAAAACCAACACCAAAGGTCTGTCATGCACCAGACCAGGAGGAAAGCCCAACCCGGTCTTGGCCATGTGGCACCAAGAAGAACAGATCTGAGCAGGCTTCAGGGAGAGAATTTCCAGCAGCAGCACAAGTCTCTCCACCCACAGGCGCCAAAGGTCAGTGAGAGGGTCTTTTCAGCTTGCTGAGAGGGGAGCGGGGTGTCTCTATAACTCAGGCCCCCTTAGGAGGCAGCAGAAGAGACAGAAACAGACAGGGGCTCCCAAAGCAGGCAGGAGACAAGATCCATTGTTGAAGGTCTCCATGTAAACCCCCTGAGGGAACTAAGCCCCTTGTGGTGGCCCTGCTCCCACCTGAGCACCTGAACTTAATCTCACACTGAATAGCAGCCCTGCCCCTGCCAAAAGCACTGAGGCTGGGAAGAAGCATTTGAATCTCAGCCCCTAAGCACTACCTGGGTGGGTCTGGAGGCCAGGTGGGGGTGGAAAGGAAACTCCGAAGTCAAGTTATTGGATGGGAAGATGCCCAGAAAAGAGGGGAAAAAAATAAGACCATAGAAGATTACTTTCTCGGTGAACAGATATTTCCTTCCATCCTTTCAGATGAGGAAGAACAATGCTTACCATCAGGGAAAGACACAGAAGTCAAGGCTTCTATATCCCAGCCCACTCAATGGGCTCAGGCCATGGAAGAGCTCAAAAAGGATTTTGAAAATCAAGTGAGAGAGGTGGAGGAAAAACTGGGAAGAGAAATGAGAGAGATGCAAGAAAAGCATGAAAAGCAGGTCAACACCTTGCTAAAGGAGACCCCAAAAAATGCTGAAGAAAGTAACACCTTGAAAAATAGGCTAACTCAATTGGCAAAAAGCCAATGAGGAGAAGAATGCTTTAAAAAGCAGAATTAGCCAAATGGAAAAGGAGGTTCAAATGCTCACTGAAGAAAACAGTTCTTTCAAAATTAGAATGGAACAGATGGAGGCTAATGACTTTATGAGAAACCAAGAAATCACAAAACAAAACCAAAAGAATGAAAAAATGGAAGATAATGTGAAATATCTCATTGGAAAAACAATTGACCTGGAAATAGATCCAGGAGAGACGATTTAAAAATTATGGGACTACCTGAAAGCCATGATCAAAAAAAAGAGCCTAGACATCATCTTTCATGAAATTATCAAGGAAAACTGCCCTGATATTCCAGAACCAGAGGGCAAAATAAGTATTCAAGAATCCACCAATCACCATCTGAAAGAGATCCAAAAAGAGAAACTCCTAGGAACATTGTGGCCAAATTCCAGAGTTCCCAGGTCAAGGAGAAAATATTGCAAGCAGCTAGAAAGAAAAAATTCAAGTATTGTGGAAATACAATCAGGATAACACAAGATCTAGCAGCTTCTATATTAAGGGATCGAAGGGCATGGAATAGGATATTCCAGAAGTCAAAGGAACTAGGACTAAAACCAAGAATCACCTACCCAGGAAAACGGAGTATAATACTCCAGGGGAAAAAATGGTCTTTCAGTGAAATAGAGGACTTTCAAGAATTCTTCATAAAAAGACCAGAGCTGAAAAGAAAATTTGACTTTCAAATACAAGAATGAATAGAAGCATGAAAAGGTAAACAGCAAAGAGAAGTCATAAGGGACTTACTAAAGTTGAACTCTTTACATTCCTACATGGAAAGACAATATTTGTAACTCTTAAAACTTTTCAGTATCTGGGTAGTGGGTGGGATTACACACACACACACACACACACACACACACACACATATGCATGCACACACACAGAGACAGAGAGCACAGAGTGAATTGAATAGGATGGGATCATATTTTTAAAAAAATGAAATTAAGGGGTGATAGAGAAATATATTGGGAGTAGAAAGGGAGAAATGGAATGGGGCAAATTATCTCTCATAAAAGAGGCAAGCAAAAGACTTTTTAGTGGAGGGAAAAAGAGGAGAGGTGAGAAAAAAAACATGAAGCTTTTTCTCATCACATTTGACTAAGGGAAGGAATAAAATGCACACTCATTTTGGTATGAAAACCTATCTTATAATACAGGAAAGTGGGGGAGAAGGGGATAAGCAGGGTGGGGGGGATGATGGAAGTGAGGGCAATGGGAGGAAGGAACAATTTGACATCAACACTCTTGGGGAGGGAGAGGATCAAAAGAGAGAAAAGAAGCAATATGGGGCAGGATAGGATGGAGAGAAATATAGTTAGTCTTACACAGCAAGGCTATTATGGAAGTCATTTGCAAAACTACACAGATATGGCCTATATTGAATTGCTTGCCTTCCCAAAGGGAATGGGTGGGGAGGGAGGGATGAAGAGAAGTTGGAACTCAAAGTTTTAGGAACAACTGTAGAGTACTCTTCTTGCTACTAGGAAATAAAAAAATATAGGTAATGGGGTTTAAAAAGTTATCTGGCCCTACAGGATAAAAAAGAAGATGGGGACAAGGGAAGGGAGGGATGATAGAAGATAGAGCAGATTGGTGATAGGGGTAATTAGAATGCTCTGTGTTTTGGGGTGGGGAGAGGGAACAAATGGGGAGAAATTTTGGAACCCAAAATTTTGTGAAAATGAA
This sequence comes from Notamacropus eugenii, assembly GCF_028372415.1. Taxonomy (NCBI): domain Eukaryota; kingdom Metazoa; phylum Chordata; class Mammalia; order Diprotodontia; family Macropodidae; genus Notamacropus; species Notamacropus eugenii. The sequence continues at coordinate 132,798,398 of NC_092875.1, read as the reverse complement.
TGTTAAAAGTTACATAAATAAATTTAAAAATAAATAAATGCTTGATTATAAATGTCAGTGTTGAATATTAAAAAGAGAGAGTTAATGGACAGAAAGAAAGAAAGAAAGAAAGAAAGAAAGAAAGAGAGAAAAGAAAGAAAGAAAAAAAGAAAGAAAGAAAGAAAGAAGAGAAAGAAAGAAAGAAAGAGAGAAAAGAAAGAAAGAAAAAAGAAAGAAAGAAAGAAAGAAAGAAAGAAAGAAAGAAAGAAAGAAAGAAAGAAAGAAAGAAAGAAAGTATGGAAGGAAGGAAGAAAGGAAGTAAAGGAAGAAAGGAAGTAAAGGAAGAAGAAAGGAAGGAAAGGGGAAAGGAAGGAAGGAAAGGGGAAAGGAAGGAAGGAAGAAAAGAAAGAAAGGAAGAAAGGAAAGAAGGAAGGAAGGACAGAAGGAAGGAAGGAAAAAGGAAAGAAAGAAAGAAAAATGCATCACACTTAGGCCATAAATGAAAAGGGGAGTAGTACGTATAAGATTGTGTCAGAGAAACTAGTAGCAAGGAAGCAGTTTGGTTATTTCAATTACTCAGGTATGAAGTGGTGATGACCTAAATTATGATAGCGATGACTAAGATAGAAAAATAAGTAGTTTTTATTTAAATAATAAAAAATTATGTTTCTTGTTGTCTTTGGATTAATGATAAAACCTTCTATGACAACTTCTTTATTCACCCCTCCAAATTGATTCTGCCATTCTTTCATTTACCGTGAACTTCCTTCTTTCTTTTTTAATAGCAAGACTCTCAGGATTTAAATAGGATTGAGAACTGAGTTCTTCTAATTGTATATCCTCTTTACCATTGGACAAATTTTACATACTGAGAGTATCAATGACTAAATTAAGTTACGTATGTAATTAAATAGATAATTAAAAATTATGGGACTCTTAAAATTCTCTGTCCTCCTTTCCACAATTCTAACATTGCTTCAGCAGAAACAGAAAGTGTAACACAGGCCTGAGAGACATATAGCATTTTGCTTTGTCACATGGCCTTCTTCAGCATTTTTTTTGGGTCTGTTTTAGCAGGGTGCTGACCTGCTGTTCATTCTTTGACTGCATATCTCTCATTTCTCTTCCCAGCTTTTCCTCCACCTCTCTAACTTGATTTTCAAAATCCTTTTTGAGCTCTTCTATGACCTGATCCCATTGAGTGGGCTGAGATACAGAAGCCTTGACTTCTTTGTCTTTCCCTGATGGTAAGCATTGTTCTTCTCATCAGAAAGGAAGGGAGGAAATACCTGTTCACCAAGAAAGTAACCTTCTATAGTCTTATTTCTTTTCCCTTTTTTGGGCATTTTCCCAGCCAGTGACTTGGCTTCTGAATATTCTCTTCACACCCACTTCACCTCCAGATCCTCCCAGCCAGTGCTTGGGGTCTGAGATTCAAATGCTGCTTCCCAGCCTCAGGGCTTTGGGCGGGGGTGGGGTGCTATTCAGTGTGAGATAAAGTTCAGGTGCTCAGGTAGGGGCAGGGCTGCCTCACAGGCTCAGTTCCCTCAGGGGGTTTACACAGAGACCTTCAACAATGGATCCAGGCTCCTGCTTGCTTGGGGAGCCCCTGTCTACTCCCACCTCCACTGTTGCCTCCCAAGGGGGCCTGAGTTATGGGGGCATCCCATTCCCCTCTCAACCTGCCTCTCAACCTGCCATCAACCTCCCCTCTCACTGACGGGTGGACGGACCCGCGTGGCCTCTGGAGATTCTGTCCCTGAAGCCTGCTCAGATCTGCTCCTCTCCGTGCTGTGGCCAACACAGGGCTGGGCTTGGCTCTGGGTCTGCAATGCGACGGACCTTTTGCAAGAGGTTTGCAGGGCTCTCTGGAACAGAAATCTAGTCTGCTCCACTGTTCTGTGGTCTCTGCTGCTCCAGAATTCGCCAGGGGTTCTTTTTTACAGATGTTCTATGGGCTGTGGGTTTGGAGCTATGTGTATGTGCATCTTTCTACTCCGCCATCTTGACTCCACCCCTCACATGGCCTTCTATAGGCAAAGAGTCCATTACCAAGTAGTCAGTTGATTGTAGATGAATGTCTCTATATTTAGTAATATTGGTCCTTGGCAATTAAGTTCATCTGTTGCTATAACTACTCTCAAAATCTTTCCATCATTGAAGGCCCTGACAAAACTTGTGTTCTCTGCAAGCATATACAACATCTCCTACATACCATCGTGAGACAAACTTGTATTTCTGTGTGTGTGTATGTGTGTGTGTGTGTGTGTGTGTGTATGTGTGTAGAGAAAATTTTTATCTCTTATTTTTTTCTTTACACTTGGCATGAATTTTTTTTGGCTTTGTTTCCATAACAAATGAGTAAAGGGCAAGACATACATTTAAGGTTTCAGAGAATACATATGACGTTTCTCAATATTTTGACTTAATAGTATTCTAGGCCTGACAATATAATACTTTCAGACAAACCTGAATATACTTAAATGATCCTGTCTTACTTCAGACTTTTTGAAAATCAATTTTATATATGCCAAAGAAATAATTTTATTTAAAACTTTGTAATATGCCTAAGGTTCTTCAACAAATTTTTTAACAAAACTTCAATCTTCCCAGAAAAATCAATAGAAATTAGTATGTAAAGGTAGCAGGTATCATTTTTATAGCTTTTAAGATGGATTTTGCATATAACTCTTAGGAACTATTGACACCTATATATGCTAAAGCCAGTACCTTAAAAGGTGACAATGTTAATTAGGAATAAGTGAGGAATACTGTGGAGTCATTATAATGACTGTAGAAAATGTTTTATAGACATAAGAAAGGATTTATTTATTAACATATGATTTTAATAACAAAGTATATCATACATATTATTGGCATTAATTACATAGTAATTTTAATAAGCCAGTACGTAGACACATTTATTGCTCATTTTAAATGGCCCTAGACTGGAACATGGTAAAGAGAAAAATTGTTTTATGTTCCAGTAAAACTAGCTAATTTACTATTTTTTGCTATTTTGATATTCTATCTCTTGCCTCTGTGTCTAGAAAGTCTGTCTTCCTTCCAATTCTACAATTATGGAATATTATCTGTCTTATTCCAAAGCTCTGCTCAACTACTACCTCCTATAGAACAGCTGTCTTCATCTACTAGTGGCATTCTACTTCCATCCCCTGGCTATCATAAATTACTGTCTTTTTTCATAGCTGAGCTTCTAGCTGGATGTTGTCCAGACCTCTCTCCTAGTAGAATATATGCATTTTATAATTTTTCTCAACTCTTTCTGTGGCAGTGTCTGGAACGTAGTACATACTTAAATATTTGACAGATGAAAGAATAACTGGTCAGACTTCTGCAGCATTGTATTCATTTCTGGGTACAATTTAAGAGGCATATTGATGAGATGGAAAGTGTGTAGTTTAGGGGAATCATGTTGGAAAAGGGCCTTGAGTACATGCAATATCAGGCTCAACTGAAAGAACTGAACATATTTGGCTTAGAGAAAACAAAGTCCACAAGTTGGAGAAGGGAATGGATAATAACTTTCTTCAATTACTTGAAAGGCTATCATCTGGAGGAGAGATTGGTTTAATTCTGTTTGCCTCAAGAAGGAAAAATTAAAAGCATGGAGTAGAACTTTTGGGGAAGCAAATTTGTTTAATGCTAAAGATATTTTCCTAAGAGAACTATCCAAATATTTAATGGGCTGCCTTGGGAGGTGTTGATTTCCCATTTTTAGTGGTCTTCATGAAGAGGCTATATGAACACTTGTCATGGACATAAAAATGAGTATTCTTTTGGGGTATGGGTTGTAATAATCACTAAAGTTCCTTCTATTGCCAAATAATTTGATTTGTTGCATGTTGTTCTCAAAATAGTTTGTAAAACTGATTACATTTTAGGGAGCCTAGAGACAAGAAGAACAGTTAGTTGTCTACAATTACAACTGCAATCATAATTTCAAATAATTGAAAGTCTCTCCTGAGATAAAGGGATTAGAATAAGTCTGTTCCCAGAAAGAAGAAATAGAAACATTGGGTGGAAACAGCAAAGAGATCTAATTATGTTTTATATAAAGGGAAAGAGACAACTTCCTAACAATTACATCTAATGAGTTTTATGTTAGAATTTAGTTTTTCTCCATAGTGAACATCTGGAAACAAAGACTGAATCATGATTTATTGGGTACCTTATTAAGAGTCTAGTTTCTTTTTTAAGTTTAGCCTATTTTATTCGTATTTTTCCAACTCTTTATTAAGTACAGACAATTGATAAAAACAATAAATCAGGCCCTGATTTGGAGCATTTGATGTCACTGCAAATTTGATCACACTGCAAATTTAACTATCTGCTCTCCCAAATCAACACTCCTCTTCTAAAGGTTTCTGCCACCCCTAAATCTAATTAACACATGTATTATTTTCCTTTTATTGTTCAATCATTCAATTATATCAAATTCTTTTTTCCATGGGGCTTTCTTGGCAAAAATATTGCCATTTCCTTGTCCAGTATTACTTTCCTACACTAGATCTTCCTGAAGAAGAATTTTAATTTTGATCTGAGTTGCTGGCAGACATTGATGCTACATATTTTATGAGCAGCAGAGATATTGGTGCAGTGGAGGTGATGTGACTTCACTCCATGCTCCAGGAGTGTAAATTAGAAAACAGTTGGAGTGCCTAATCAACCATTAGGCCATTCAGGAATGGTCCTTTAGGATACCCAATCCTTACACAGAAGTATTCAGAAAAGAGTCAAAATTGAGCTAAACTTTCAGTCACCCTGCCTACAAAAGGAAGCCATCCAGCTGGCTTTCATTCATTGCACAATAATCTTCCATAGCAAATCTCCATTGTTGTAGTTCTGCTATTTACCAGCTGTGTGACTTTGGGTAGGTCACTTCTGCAGCAGTCCCAAAGGCATGAGTAGCATCTTTTCCTTGCACAGAAACAGGACATGGTATTGAGGGAGAATGCCAGCTTGTAATACACAGTTAGACTTCAGCCAGGTCACCACTAGGAGTTTGCCCAAAGCAACCTGCTGTCCAAAGAGCCTGCAGATTAAAAGGCTAAAGGCAGGACCCTTGAGAACCTCAGACCAAAAGAGAGTTGTGGTGCTCTTTTCATGCTTCTCTTGATTCTTGTGTTTGAAAGTCAAATTGTCTGTTCAGCTCTGGTCTTTTCATCAAGAATGCTTGAAAGTCCTGTATTTCATTGAATGACCATTTTTTCCGCCTGAAGTATTATATTCAGTTTTGCTGGATAGGTGATTGTTGGTTTTAAACTTACTTCCTTTGACTTATGGAATATAATATTCCAAGTCCTTTGATCCCTTAATGTAGAAGTTGCTAGATCTTGTGTTATCCTGTTTGTATTTCCATGATACTCAAATTGTTCCTTTCTAGCTGCTTGAAAAATTTTCTCCTTGACCTGGGAATTATGGAATTTGGCTACAACATTCCTAAGAGTTTTTCTTTTGGGACCTCTTTCAGGAGGTGATCAGATGATTCTTTGAATATTTATTATGCCCTCTGGTTCTAAAGTATCAGGGCAGTTTTCCTTCATAATTTCTTGAAAGATGATGTCTAGGCTCTTTTTTTTTTGATCATACCTTTCAGGTAGTCCCATAATTTTTAAATTGTCTCTCCTGGATCTATTTTCCAGATTAGTTGTTTATCCAATGAGATATTTCACATTGTCCCCTATTTTTCATTCCTTTGGTTTTGTTTTATAATTGCACGATTTTTTATAAAGTCATTAGCTTCCCTGTGCTCCATTCTAATCTTTAAGAAATTATTTTCTTAAGTGAGTTTTGGTTCTCCTTTTCCAACTAGTCAGTTTTGTTTTTTAGGGCACTCTTCTCCTCACTGGCTTTTTGGATTTCTTTTGTCATGTGGGTTGGTCTATTTTTTAAAGTGTTATTTTCTTCATCATTTTTTGGACCTCCTTTAGCAGGGAGTTGGCCTGTTTTTCATGATTTTCTTGCATCACTCTCATTTCTCTTCCCAATTTTTCTTCTACTTCTCTTATTTGGTTTTTAAAATCCTTTTTGAGCTCTTCCACAGTCTCAGTCCAATTCATATATTTCTTGGAGGCTTTGGAGGGAGGAACTTTGACTTTATTTTCTTTTGTTTGCATGCTTTGGACTTCCTTGTCACCAAAGTAAGATTTGATAGTTTGATTCTTTTTCCCAGTTTTTTCTCATTTCCCCAGCCATTTACTTGACTTTTGAGCTCATTGTTAAGGTAGTTCTCTGCTTCTAGTGGGGGTGGGGGGTGTACTGTCAGCCACTCAATCGCCTCCACAACCTGTGGGCCTAGAGCTGAAGAAAGAGATGCTGTCTCTGCCCCTACTGCTGCTATGGTTGCCTCAGGCTCCTCTGCCACTCCCCCTTCAGCTGCCCTGGGGCACAGGCTGGTCCACTCTACTCTCCTGCACTGGTCCCACAGACTTTTCCCCACTGATCTTCCAATTTTTCCTCAGCCTTTTGGGGACCTGAAGTTGGAAATTGCCCCAGGTGCAAGAAATTCAGTCTCCCTAAGATCTGCTCAAGTCCTGTCTGTGCTGGCACAGCCGACACTGGACTGCCCCCTGCCCCCTTCATAGCCTGATGGACACTTCCCAGCCACATTCCAGGCTGTCTTGGTCTGGAGATTGGCTTCTCTCTGTCATTCTGTGGGTTCTACAGCTCCAGAATTTGTTGACAGCCATGTTTTATAGGTATTTGTCTGGGCTTAACAGGAATGCTCTAGGAAGTCCATGCTATTACGCCACCATATTGGCTCCCTAGCTATTTTTTTTTTTTTAGTGATGAATTGGAAAACCTTTACAATTTTTAAATTTTATTATTCTACATCACATTTGAGAAATCACTATCGCCTTTTTATTCTTAATTTTTTACTGATAATTTTTGTTCTTACATCAAATTTTTCTTTCTTTTTTAATTTTTTTAATTTTTTTTATTTTTTATTTTGTAATGTTTAACAATCACTGCCATACAATTGCGATTTTATCCCTCCCCACCTACTCCCCACTACCCCCCTCCCTCCCCACGACTGCATACAATTCTGTATAGATTCTACATATACTTTCCTATTGAGTATATTTTCACTATAGTCATGCTATGTAGTCAGACTAAGATAAATGAAAGAAATCGTATAACAAATCAGAACATGATACACAAACACATACACATACACAAACATGATCTGCTACCATATGTGAGTGACTTCCATATTTCTCTCTCTGAGTGTGGCAGGCATTTTGCCTTGAGGTCCTCCATTGGGATTTTTTTTTTTTTTGGTAAGAAGTTCTTGTGTTATTACAAAAATCTAAGTGTACCAGAAAAAACTCTCACACACTGTGGTTGTTGCTGTGCATAAAGTTCTCCCGGTTCTGCTCCTTTCACTCAGCATCAGGTCATATAAGTCCTTCCAGGCCTCTCTGAAGTCTTCTTGTTCATCATTTCTTATGGCACAATAGTACTCCATTACATTCATATACCATAATTTATTCAGCCATTTCCCAATTGATGGACATCCCCTTGACTTCCAGGTTTTGGCAACTACATAGAGTGCTGCTATAAATATTTTTGTACATGTGGGACCCTTTCCCATTTTTATGATCTCTTGGGGATATAGTCCTAGTAGCGATATTGCTGGGTCAAAGGGTATGCACATTTTTGTAGCCCTTTGGGCATAGTTCCAAATTGCTCTCCAGAATGGTTGGATGCGCTCGCAGCTCCACCAACAATGAATTAGTGTTCCAACTTTCCCACATCCTCTCCAGCATTTATCATTTTCTTGTTCTGTCATGTTTGCCAATCTTATAGGTGTGATGTGGTACCTCAGAGTTGTTTTGATTTGCATCTCTCTAACCAATAGTGATTTAGAGCATTTTTTCATATGATTATAGATAGCCTTAACCTCTTCCTCTGAAAATTGCCTGTACATATCCTTTGACCATTTATCAATTGGGGAATGACTTGTATGATTATACATTTGGATCAGTTCTCTATATATTCTAGAAATGAGTCCTTTATCCCCGAGCTTAGCTGTAAAAATTCTTTCCCAATTTACTACATCCTTCCGGATTTTGGTTGCATTGGGTTTGGTTGTGCAAAAACTTCTCAGTTTAATGTAATCAAAGTTATCCCTTTTGCATTTCATAATGCATTCTATCTCTTCTTTAGTAAAGAATTCTTCCCTTCTCCATAGATCTGATAAATACACTATTCCTTGCTTCTCCAGTTTATTCATGGTATCAATCTTTATACATAAATCATGTACCCATTTGGACTTTATTCTTGTGTACGGTGTCAGGTATGGGTCTATGCCTAATTTCCACCACACTGTTATCCAGTTTTCCCAGCAATTTTTGTCAAACAATGAGTTCTTATCCCAGAAGCTGGGGTCCTTGGGTTTATCAAACAGAAGGTTGCTATATTCCTTGCCTACTGCATCTTGAGTGCCAAGTCTATTCCACTTGTCTACCTCTCTGTTTCTTAGCCAATACCAAGTGGTTTTGATAATTGCTGCTTTATAGTACAGTTTGAGGTCTAGTAGCGCTAGGCCACCTTCCCAAGCATTTCTTTTCATTAGTCCCTTTGATATTCTGGACCTTTTGTTTTTCCAAATGAATTTTGATATTATTTTGTCCAGCTCTAGAAAGTAATTGTCTGATAGTTTAATTGGTATGGCACTATATAAGTATATTAATTTGGGTAGAATTGTCATTTTTATTATATTAGCACGGCCTACCCATGAGCAACTAATGTTTTTCCACTTACTTAAATCTGACTTTATTTGTTCAAAAAGTGTCTTGTAATTGTGTTCATATAATCCCTGGGTTTGTTTTGCCAGGTAGACTCCTAAGTATTTTATACTGTCTACCCTAACTTTAAATGGGATTTCTCTTTCTATCTCTTGCTGTTGGACTTTGTTGCTAATATATAGGAATGCAGAGGATTTGTGTGGGTTTATTTTGTACCCTGCAACTTTGCCAAAGTTGTTTATTAATTCTAGTAATTTTTTACTTGAATCTCTGGGATTCTCTGGGTAAATCATCATATCATCTGCAAAGAGTGATAACTTAGTTTCTTCTTTGGCTATTTTAATTCCTTGGATATCTTTATCTTGTCTAATTGCTACAGCTAACATTTCTAGTACCATATTAAATAATAGTTGTGATAATGGACAACATTGTTTCACCCCTGATCTTATTGGGAATGCATCTAGCTTATCCCCATTGCATATAATGCTTGCTGAAGGTTTTAGATAGATACTGCTTATTATTTTATGGAAAGTTCCCTTTATTCCTACCTTCTCCAATGTTTTTAGTAGGAATGGATGTTATATTTTGTCAAAAGCTTTTTCTGCATCTATTGAGATAATCATGTGGTTTTTGTTAGCTTTGTTGTTGATGTGATCGATAATGCTAATAGTTTTCCTAATATTGAACCAGCCCTGTAGTCCTGGTATGAATCTTACCTGATCATAATGTATTAATCTCGTGATAAGATGCTGTATTTGTTTTGCTAAAATCTTATTTAAAATTTTTGCATCTATATTCATTAGGGAAATTGGTCTATAATTTTCTTTCTCTGTTTTGTCTCTTCCTGGTTTGGGTATCAAAACCATATTTGTATCATAGAAAGAATTTGGGAGGACTCCTTCTTCCCCAATTTTCAAGAATAGTGTATGTAGTATTGGAATTAACTGTTCTTTAAATGTTTGATAGAATTCACTTGTGAATCCATCTGGCCCTGGAGATTTTTACCTAGGGAGTTCATTGATGGCTTGTTCAATTTCTTTTTCTGAGATGGGGTTGTTTAACTATTCAACTTCCTCTTCTGTTAATCTGGGCAATTTGTATTTTTTAAAATATTCATCCATCTCGTTTAGATTATCGAATTTGTGGGCATAAAGTTGGGCAAAGTAGTTTCTAATTATTGTTTTAATTTCCTCCTCATTGGAGGTGAGTTCACCCCTTTCATTTTTAATATTAGTAATTTGGTTTTCTTCTTTTTTTTCATCAGATTGACCAAAGGTTTATCAATTTTATGAGTTTTTTCATAAAACCAACTATTGGTTTTATTTACTAATTCAATAGTTTTCTTAATTTCAATTTTATTAATCTCTCCTTTGGTTTTCAGTATTTCTAATTTGGTATTTACTTGGGGATTTTCAATTTGTTCTTTTTCTAGCTTTTTCAACTGCAAGCCTAAGTCATTGATCTCCTCTTTCTCTATTTTACTTATGTAAGCATTCAGAGATATAAAACTTCCCCTAATAACTGCTTTTGCAGTATCCCATAAGTTTTGGTATGTTGTCTCACTATTGTCATTCTCTTGAATGAAATTGTTTATTGTTTCTATGATTTCTTCTTTAACCCAACCCTTCTTTAGAATTAGATTATTTAGTTTCCAATTGATTTTTGATTTCTCTTTCCATGGCCTTTTATTACATGTAATTTTTAATGCATTATGATCTGAAAAGGATGCATTGATTATCTCTACCTTTCTGCACTGGATTGTGAGATTTTTATGTCCTAATACATGGCCAATTTTTGTAAATGTTCCATGTACCGCTGAGAAAAAGGCATATTCCTTTCTATTCCCATTTAATTTTCTCCAAAGATCTATCATATCTACCTTATCCAGAGTTTTATTTACCTCCTCAACCTCTTTCTTATTTATTTTGAGGTTGGATTTATCGAGTTCAGAGAGGGGGAGGTTGAGGTCCCCCACTAGTATAGTTTTGCTATCAATTTCTTCCTTCAATTCCCCCAATCTCTCCTCTAAGAATCTGGATGGTATACCACTTGGAGCATACATGTTTAGTAATGATATTGCTTCATTGTCTATGGTGCCTTTTAGCAGGATATAGTTTCCATCCTTATCCCTTTTGATTAGATCTATTTCTGCTTTTGCTTTGTCTGAGATTAAGATTGCTACTCCTGCCTTTCTTACATGAGCTGAAGCACAATATATTCTGCTCCATCCTTTGACCTTTATCCTATGTGTATCCCCCCTTTCAAATGTGTTTCTTGTAAGCAGCATATTGTTGGATTATGGCTTTTAATCCATTCTGCTATCCGTCTCCATTTTATGGGAGAGTTCATTCCATTCACATTCACAGTTATGATTACAATCTGTGTATTTCCCTCCAACCTCTTTCCCACCATTTGTGCTTTTAGCTCTCCCATCTCCCTTCCCCTCCTCAATAGTATTCACTTTTCTCCCCCTCCTCCTGCAGCCTTCCCCTCCTTCTTTTGACCCCCCTCCCTTTTAGTCCCCCTTACTCTTATTGCTTCTTTCCTCCCTTTTAGCCACCCTCCCCTTTCTTCCCCCTTCCCCTCCTACTACCTATAGAGCTAGTTAGGCTTATCTACTTAAGATTATTGTTCCCTCCTTTGAACAAATCAGATGAGAGTACCTCTCAGACAATGCTCATCTCCCTCCCCTCCTTCCCTCTACTATAGTTTTGTACTTCTTCCTGTGATATAATTTGCCATTTTCTGCTTCCCCCTTTCCACACCTCCTATTACATTCCCTTCTCATACTTAAATCACATTTTTGGCTTGAGATCATTTACTTTATGCCCGTTCCCTCTACATATATCCCTTTTATCATAATAGCTGCACAGTTCTCAAGATTAACAGGTATCATCTTCCCTTACAGGGAGGTAAACAGTTTGCCCTAATTGAGTAGCAAGTTTTTGTTTTTGTTTTTTCCCCTCTGTTTACCTTTTTATGATTCTCTGGAGACCTGCATTTGAAGATCAAATTGTCTATTGACTTTTGGTGTTTTGGTCAGGAAGCTCTGGCAATCCCTTATTTTGTTGAATGACTTTCTCCTTGCCTGAAATGTTATGCTGAACTTTGCTGGGTAGTTGATCCTTGGTTGAAGTCCCAACTCCTTTGCCTTACGGAATATTGGGTTCCAATTCTTTCGATCTTTTAATGTAGAAGCTGCAAGGTCCTGTGTGATCCTGACTGTGTGTCCTTGATATTTGAATTGTTTCTTTCTGGCTGCTTGTAGTATTTTCTCCTTCACTTGATAGCTCTGGAATTTGGCAACTATATTTCTTGGGGTTTTGAGTTTGGGATCCCTTTCGGGAGGGGAACGGTGGATTCTTTCGATGACTATTTTGCCCTCTGAGTCTAGTACTTCTGGACAGTTTTCCTTGATGATTTCCTGGAAAATATTGTCCAGACTCTTTTCTTCATCATGGGTTTCTGGCAGGCCAATAATTCTTAGATTTTCTCTCCTGGATCTATTTTCCAGGTCAGTTGTTTTTCCAATTAAATATTTTACATTTTCTTCTATCTTTTCATTCTTTAGATTTTGTTTGACTGATTCTTGTTGCCTCATTGAGTCATTAGTTTCTACTTGCCCAATTCTAATCTTCATCGTAGTGTTTTCTTCAGTTAGCTTTTCCATCTCCTTTTCCATCTGACCAAGTTTTCCATTTAAGGAGCTATTTTCTCCATTTAATTTTTGTACTTCTTTTTCCATTCGACCAATTTTCCCAGTTAGGTTTTGGGTTTCCTTTTCCATCTGATCAATTTTCCCTATTAGGTTTTGGGTTTCCTTTTCCATTTGATTAGCTCTTCCTTTTAGGAATTATTCTCTCCAGTTAATTTTTGAACTTCCTTTTCCATTTCTTCAATTTTCTTTTTCAGGGTGATGTTCTCATCAGTGAATTCTTTTTTTATAGTTTTAAAATCATTGTCCAGTTTTTCTTTTATATCTTTCTTCAGATGTTCCAGGTAATCTAGTTGTGCTTGTGAGAAATTCATAGTCCCATCTGAGGTTTCAGATGGAAGTACAGTCTCAGCTCTAACCTCTTTGGTGTTTGTGTTTTGGTCCTTATCCCCATAGAAAGATTCTATAGTTTTTTCACTTTTCGTCTGCTTTTCCGATTCATGATGTTGGCTGAGTGTTGTAGCTTTTGGGTCTTTCAGTCAGAAGGTACAGATCTTTAAGTTGAGCTGATATGTGTCTCGGCTTAAAGCAGGCTTTTGTTTTTTGTTTCCCAGATCAACCCTGGGGTTAGCTTGTTAGGTGTGTGGGAGGGGTGGTCTGGTCTCAGGATATCTCCTCAGCTGACTTGAGGCAAAAGCAAGGTCAGGGGATGGTGATCCCAGCTTCCCTATTGTCTTCCCTTTTCCCCTGGAGGGCTGGGGCACGCCTAGAAGCTAACGCGTGTTCCCGCCCCTCCTGGGGCTCGTCTCCCGGCTCTGAGGCTTGCCTGGGTCTCAGTGCGAATTTTCTCTGCCCTGGGTTGTCTGTCCCTCCAGCCATCTCCACCACCATAGGAAGAATCCCCCTTTGCCACTTTTCCAGCCTCTGGTGTTATGAGACCACCCGCCCCCTTCTGCTGTTCCCGCTGATCCAGGATTAATCTGGCGAAGAATTTTATGGTTCCCTCACGGTCATCAGGGGGGAGGAGAGAGCACTTACTGATCACTCTGCCATCCCAGTTCCTGGAAGTTCAAGTAGTGACCCACCGAAGTCCATCTTCAGGCTGATGATTTCAAGGGCTGCTGCGCTGATGTCTGGCACTCAGCGGCTCTCACCGGCTCGGCCTGGCTTATCTCCTGCTCCGCTGGTTTCGCCCGCCACTCTCGGGCTCCTCTGGTCCCCTCCGCCCTGCCGCGCTGACCGCGCTGCGCTGTGGGCCGGGGTCTTACCCCCGCGGAACAGATCCCTCCCGTGGATCCTCCGGTCCAGCCTGAGCTCCGAATCCATCAAAGTCCGTCACCCACTGAATTCTACACCTCCAAAGTCTGGTCAGACTCTCCCCCCAGAGATATCCAGAGGAGTTTTTCCAGGAGCTTAGGTGAGTCGTTGCTTTCACTCCGCCATCTTGGCTCCGCCCCCCAGAATCACATCAAATTTTTCACTTGATTCCTCCCACAGTCCTTCACATGGGGCAATGATTTATAATAAAGATAAAAAACAATCTACAAAAGTAAGTTAAACATCAAAAATAAAATGGGGCGCAGAGCCAACATGGTGGAGTAGAAGGACGAACCTACTCTAGCTCTACCCCTAAAACCTATAAACTAGTGCAACAAGTGATTCTAAACAATTTCTAGAGCAGCAGAAACCACAAAACAACAGAGTAAAAGATATTTCCAGCCAAAGACAACCTGGAAGGCTGATAGGAAAGGTCTATTACACCAGACCTGGAGCACAGTGCACCCCAGACTTGGTTGTGCTGCCTGGTTCAGACAGGACTGAAAAAAGCTTCAGGATACAGACTCTTGGACAGCAGTTCTGGTTTCTGGATTTCTCAACCCACAAATGCCAAAGACTACTTCAAATGTCTGTGAGAAAGCTCTTTCACCTAGGTGGAAAGGGAGCAGGGTCCAGCACTAACCCTAGCCTCAGGGTGGTGGAAGTTACTGCAGCAGCATCCCCTTTTGTAGCCCTCAGCCTAAAGACCATTGAAGAACCAAGAAGCTCATCTGAATCTCAGGCCTAAGTGGTGGCACTGGGGTGAGGAGGAGCACTAGTATGGTAGAGCTGAAGGTGGTTACAGACAGAGAACCCTACGCACAGATGCTGGGTAGAAAATCTTGTTCTTGCTTCCAGACCAGAGCACTGACCAGGAGAGGAGTAAACTCCTCTCTTTTGATTGTGCCACCTTGCAGGAATTGAGAACTTACAGGTCACTAAAGTATATTCTCCACTTGACAAAGGACTCAAAAATCAAGTAACTGGCTGGAAAAAAAATGGCCAAAAAAGGGGAAAAAAATAAGACTATAGAAAGTTTCTTTCTTGATGGACAGGTATTTTCCTCCATGCTTTCAGATGAGGAAGAACAAAGCATACCACTAGAGGAACACATAAAATTCAAGGTTTCTTCATCCCAAACCTCCAAAATTAATTTGCAATAGTCTCAGGCCATGGATGAGCTCAAAAATGATTTTGAAAATCAAGTAATAGAGGTGGAGGGAAAACTGGGAATAGAAATGAGAGCAATGCAAGAAAATTATGAAAAGATAGTCAACAGCTTGCTAAAGGAGATTCAAAAAACTGCTGAAGAAAATAACATCTTTAAAAATAGACTAACCCAAAAGGCAAAAGTTGTCCAAAAAGTCAAAGAGGAGAAAATGATTCTTTAAAATTTAGAATGGAGCAGATAGAAGCTAATGACTTTATGAGAAACAAAAAAAAATTACAAAACAAAACAAAAGAAGAAGAATGAAAAAATTGAAGATAATGTGAAATATCTCACTGGAAAAACAACTGACCTGGAAAATTGATCCAGGAGAGGCAATTTAAAAATTATTGGGCTACCTGAAAGTGAGGATGCAAAATGAGGCTAGCTATCATCTTTCATGAAATTATCACCGAAAACTGCCCTGGTATTTTAGATGCAGAAGGGAAAATAAATTTTGAAAGAATCCACCTGATCACCTCTTGAAAGAGATCTGAAAAGAAAAACTCCTAAGAATATTGTAGCCAGATTCCAGAATTTCCACGCCAAGGAGAAAATATTGCAAGCAGCTAGAAAGAAATAATTTGAGTATGTGGAAATGCAATATGGATAAAACAAGGTCTAGAAGCTTCTACATTAAGTGATCAAAGGACTTGGAATATTATATTCCAGAAGTCAAAGGAACTAGGTTTAAAACCAAGAATCACCTACCTAGCAAAACTGAGTATAATATTTCAGGAAAAACATGGCCATTCAACGAAATAGAGGACTTTCAAGAATTTTTGATGGAAAGACCAGAGGTGAATAGAAAATTTGACTGTCAAATATAAGAATCAAAAGAAGCATGAAAAGGTAAACAGGAGAGAGAAATCATAGGGGACTTACTAAAGTTGAACTGTTTACATTCCTACATGGGAAAATAATATTTGTCAGTCTTGAGACTTTTCACAATATTTGAGTATTTGGAGGGATTATATACATGTAGCAGATGGCACAGGGTGCCTTGAATAGGAAGGGATGATATCTAAAAAAATAAAATTAAGGAGTGAGAGAGGAATATATTCAGAGGAGAAAGGGAGAAATGGAATGGAACAATTTATCTCTCATAAAAGAGGCAAGAAAAAGCTTTTTCAATGGAGGTGAATGGGGGTAGGTGAGAGGGAAAAAGGGAACTCTCATCACATTTGGCTTAAGAAGAGAATAACATGCACACTCAATTCGATATGAAAATCTATCTTACACTACAGGAAAGTAGGGGAGAAGGGAATAAGTGAAGTGTGGGGGAATGGTAGAATGGAGGGCAAATGGGAAGAGGAAGTAATTAGAAGTAAACACATTTTGAGGGGGACAAGGACAAATGAAAGAAGAGAATAAATGGGGGACAGGATTGAATGGAGGGGAATATAGTTTCTCTTTCACAACATGGCTATTATGGAAGTCTTTCGCATAACTACACATGTATAGCCTATATTGAATTGCTTGCCTTCAGAGAGGAGGGAGGAAGGGAGAGAAGTTGGAACTCAACGTTTTAGGAACCAGTGTTGAGAATTGTTTTGCATGCAACTGGGAAATAATAAATACAGGTAATGGGGTTTAGAATCTATCTTGCCCTACAAGAAAAGAGAGAAAATGGGGTTAAGGGTTGGTAGGGATGTGATAGAAGGGAGGGCAGATTTGAGGAAGGGGCATTCAGAATGAGCTGTCTTGGGGTAAGAAGAGGGGAGAAATGGGGAGAAAATTTGGAACTCAAAACCATGTAGAAATGAATGTTGAAAACTAAAAATAAATAAAATTTAAAAATCATTTTATACCTCAAAAAAATAAAAAATATCTAATATTACATGCATTATCTTGTGCCCATGATCCTCTTCAAAAGAGCAAGAGTGGTGTCATCTCATATCTCTTCATTGGGACCATGCTTGTTTAATATTATTTCACATCATTTAGTTTGGATTATTTGGCTGCTGCTCTTGCCATTCTCATTGCTGTTTTCATTGTGTAAATTATTTTCCTGGTACTGCTCACTTCCCTATCCATCATTTTAAAGGTTCAAGAGAGTTTCAAGAGAGACTTCCTCTTCCATGTTTGTATAAAGGCTTTCTATTTATGCTTTCTGATTATGTGACATAAATATTCCCCAAACCACTCCTTTACTATCCTAGTGTATTTCTCCTTCTACTTTATTCTTTAGCAATGATCAAGGGCAGCTAGGTGGTGTAGTGAATAGAGTACTAGTTCTGGAGTCAGGGGGACCTGAGTTCAAATTTAGCCATATACACTTGACCCTTAGTAGCTGCATGACCTTGGCCAAGTCACTTAACACCAATTGCTTAGCCTTCTCTCCTCCAAAAAAAAAAAGAAATGATAAATATAACTACATATAGTTGCAGGCACCAAATTTTGACTCCCTATGTAAACCCTGATGAAATCATGTTTTGAAGAGGATGCTTCCATCAATCCTCTTTGTTCATTAGAATGCATACACTTTATCCTCAAGTTCTTTTCATTATTATTATTATTATTAACTTGCATTTGCATTTTGGGTTTCTTTTAACTCTTTATTTTGTATTCCAATGATTATCGTCTGCTCTATTGTTTCAACCCAGATTTCTTAAAATGTCTTTATTCTGTTCCTTATAGGAATTTTTGATTACTGTAAAATTGCATTTTTTTTTGCTAGGTAAGTTATTTTCAGTGGCAAGTCTATCATCATGTTGTTGTTTTTGTTATTGTTGGAATATCATATTCCATGCTTTCATCCCCTTTGCTGGTTCCTGGTTTAAATATTGTGTGAATGTGGTTCTTAAGATTTTTTCTCGTCTTGGTAGATGTTTTTTCTCTTGAAGCTCTTGATTTTGATTATGGTATTTTTGATAGTTTTTATTTGGAGTTTTCTTTCAGGAGGTCATTAATGGATTCTTTGTAGTTTCATTTTGTCTTCTGGATTGAAGACATCCTGTCAATTTTCTTTCCTGACTGCTCTCTGTGTCTTGTCTTTCTATTTCTCTTTCTTTCTCTCACTCTCTCTCTGTTTTTTATCAGTATGTCTTGGGTATGGCTTTCAAGTACATACAATGCTTGTTACATTAGTTTTCAATCTCTTTTTCAGTTCAGTTTTTTAAACGAGATAATGTATATTTTCTTCATTTTTCCTACCTTTTGATTTTGTTTTGATATTTTTATTGTTTCTAGACAAATTTTATTTGATTCACTCCAATTTTTCCAGAATTTCATTAATTAAGATATTGTAACTCTTATTAAAATTCATTAATTCTCTAAGTTTCTCTTCAAGTTTAATTTATTTTCCTATTCATTTCTCTATCACTTTCATTTTATTCTTAATGTTTTCATCTCATTTTTCTAACACTTTAATTTGTTTTAGGAAACCTAATCAATCTTGTGGGCAAGTAACATTGTTCATTGATGCTTTTCTTGTAGGTGTTTTAGGGTTATTCTCTTCTGGATTTGTTTTTCAGACATCTCTTGCCTCACAATAGTTCTTTATCAATTGTTTGTTTAGTAATTCTTCTAGCCTGGGCATCTGGCATTGAAGGTCTAGCTAGGAGTCTATGATCTTAGGCCTTCTGAGAGACCCATATTCTGTTGTATATAATCTGCTCTGAATAATCCCATATTTAGAGTTCCGGACACTGAAGTCTATGATCCTTAATCCTCTGGGAGATTGCGCTGCTATCCACATCTGAGGGCAGTTTCAGATATTAGCTTGGGGATGGGGGGTTGATCCCTTGATTTACTGATTTAGTTTTGGGCCTTGGTACTTTCTATAATTAGCTTCTAAGAGGTGAAAGTGTCATTTATTTTCTTTCTCTGTGTTTTTTCCTAAAAAGAAAATCATCCCTCCTGTGCATTAATCCTCCACTTTTTCCATTCTAGTATTTTATTATGTTATTCATAGCCCTTAGAGTTATTTATTTCTACTTTAGTTTCTATCTTCCTTGTGAAATTAAAGTTACCGAGGTACCTATTTTTCAATCTGAATTCCCACTTCTAAATAATTGCCATTTTATTACCTTGAATATACTGTCTTCTATCCCTTCTTTTCAAAAATATTGCTTCACTTTTGTAAATAATAATTTCTGTAGGTCATTTAAAGGATAGATTATTATGCAATGATAGGAATTTACCTTTCTTTCCCATCACAAAATTCTTCATACCATTTGCCCTGTCAATGCTCATTTTTCCCCCATTGCCATCCTCCCACTCTTCTGGGTGCCAGTTGCAACCAAAAGCTCTGGTTCCTTCTCTCTGGAACCAAGATGGGTTATTTCTCTAATACTCAAGTTCCTTTGGATTGTAGACGTTTAAGGCCTCCATCTCCATTTTTGTTATATTTCACTTCCCCATAGAAATGCTTTTCAGTGGGAAAACAAATGTATAATTTTGATTAATAAATGTCACTTTATTTAAAAATTGGATAATTTTTAATTATTTGATTGTTTATATGAACAAATTATCAACTTTATTATCCTACAATTTAATTTTTCTGTGGGGGATATTTTTACTAATTCTTTTCAGATAATTCTTTTGATTTTTGTGCATTTCTTAATATCCTTGAGGTTGAGGTGATGAGAGCTGAATTTGGTTGGAATTCTTTATTCAGTCATCTTAAGATAAATCCTCAGGTCTTTAAACAAAAGAAAGATAGCCACTCAATTGACCTATTGTCAAAAGGACTCTTTTCTGGGCATGAATCAGAGTATTTTTTCTCCTTTACGTGAATTCAAGACAGCGAGATGTGAAAATCCTTCTTTACTCACACGAAGTTGATCTGAAATAAAAATGTGGAATACCCACATAACCACACATCTATACATATACATACATATACATACATATATATATATATGTACATTTATATGTATAATTATTAAATACTAATTTTTTTCCCAAAATTCTTTTTAGGCAATAATTTTTGCAAAGGAAAACTCTTTTATAACTATCTTTTCTAGACAAATGTGTGTAGCTGGTGAGTATTTATGGAACTTAATACAAGGTCAATAAGAAAGTAACTGATTAAGAATTTTTTTAATTATTGAATGATGGATTATAGGTCTTTCTTTTGAAAGGATGTTGGACCTCCAGTTTAAAATAGTGCGGTAAATTTGTCATGATGGAAATTCTTTCCACTAATCTACTTCACAAATCAGAAATTCTTTCATGATTTTCAGCTTAAGGAGTTGCCTGTCAAGGAGTAAAATGCCTGCCTATAAACAAGCAGCTAGTTTGTGTCAGAGGAAGGGCTTGATTTCAGATCTTGGTGACTCCAGACCCAGGTCTCTCAGTGTTTACATTAATTGAGTACAATGAACTCTCCACAAAGCTTATGTTTAGTAATGTAAAACATTTTCTCATCCTTCTCTATGTAGCTATTCTTTATATCAGAATATTTTTGCATTAAAGGTTAAAGGATAAGAAGATACAAAAAGATAAGTACAGTCATTGTTATTACTTTCAAATGAATTTATTTTCAGCAATAATTATCTTCTATCCCTTTACTTCAACCTTCCTAAGATACTCAGTTCTCTTCTCTGAAAAAAAAATAGCTTCTAAGTTAAAACATAAACAAAGACAAAGCAAATAAAACATCTGTACAGTCAAAAAGTATGTTGGCATTTGCCTTTCAAAAAGAAAGTTTAAAAGTTTCTTTTCCCCTTTCTCATATTTCTTTTACTGTCACTCTATTGCCTATTTATCCATTCACTTTTAAAATAATAGACCTATCTATTTTTTTTCTTTTTTTCAGGATGAAAAAAAGGGATTACTGATTAAGCATTCAATATTTGAAAATTCAACTGTAGTAAAATAGTTTGAAAGTACTAAACTACTTTGCAATCAGATTTTTACCTGCATGTCAGGTAAAGGTAGCGATTTAGGTGGTAATAATTGTGAGTCTTTGTAGAGCCAGGGTGAATCCAGATGTTATTAATTTTAAAAGGCCAAATTTTACCTATAAAGTCTATCCTTATTTTATGTTAAGTAAAATAAATAGTCAAAGAACTATGACAATTACCTCGATCAAAATCTTCATGAATTAACAAAAAAGACCACATTTACAGCCTTATGCCCTTGAGAACTGTAATCATAATTTATGATGTCAAAAGAAGCTATAAAAGAGAGGAGCAAATCTATGACTCAGATTTAACATAATTAAACTCACATTTCCCTCTCAAAAATAGAATCTCTTTAGTTTATATATACATATATATATATATATATATGTAGTTCTGTTAATGAGAGTTCTTGGAATACCATTTTACCACAAATACACCTTGTGGCGGAAGAGGTTAAGGACATGTAGAGAAGAGAACATAAGCCCTACTGGCATAATTGATCTAAGCCCAATTGGTTAATGAAGCAATTTATCAAGGCACTTTGTGAATATCATAGGGAAGAGGTGTTTGCAGCTAATTATTTAACCATTAATTAGTGTTTGTTAGGATAATGTAATGGTGCTGCCCTCCTAGATTCTTTCCCCATCCATTTCAGATAGGCATCATAATTGGCACAACTTTCTTGTGGCTAATTGTCTGTGCCCCTAGACACCAGGACCGTTCCATCTCATTACTTCTTGATTATCAGCCTTGTGTTTCTACCCCACCCCTGTCTATACTAACCTTCCACCCCTGAATGAAGTCGCTCATTTTTAAAGTATAGGAAAGTTCACGAAAGTACAATATTTCTTCTAATCTAAAATTATTTCTCCCCTCACTTTTCAGTTATCAAATCTAAGGTTTTTTGTTTGTTTGATTTTGTTTTTGTATTCCTGCAGCATAAAGATTTTAGTAAATAAAGGCAGTGCAATGCATCTGACAAGAAAAAAAAATAACTGTGGCAACAGTATGAGTATATTGCTTGAATCAAAGAGCAACACACCTACCATAAGAGATTCTGAGTGGGCAGTGGGGGACAGGCAGCTAGGGTGACAAGAAAGTGCTGATGAGAGGAAATCATTAAAGCCCAAAGAATGTGAGGGCAAAAAGTGGAGAAACTAAATAAGAAATCACAGGGTTACTACTCTGAAGACAGCTGTGTTGACATTCTTGGGGTAAAGAAGAAAAAGAAGCTGGACTGAAAAGTAGGCCAGTGAAACTTCTGGCCAAAACCATTCATTCAAAAAATTAGTTTAATCATGATATACATGCAATATAGAAAAAAGAAATAATTAGAAATATTCATAGAAGCTAAAAATATGTAGTGCAATACTGAAAATTATTCTATCGGTGGTTTTGACACATGCGCACAGTCTGCAAAACATGTTCTCTTTTGACACATTATATTTATCACCCTAATAAGGAAATCAAGACAAATATTCTACTTCTACTATCTATAATTTTGTGATTATTAGCACACTTTGTAGAAGATAAGAAGAAATGAATCAAAGTTGTTAAAGGTTGGGATCAAGAATTAGAAAGACCTGGTCAAAATGCATTTTATCTTTGCTTAATTGCTTTGTGATTCAGGCCAATCACTCAATATTTCTGATGGTTAGAAATCTCTTTACAAAGAAAATCTACTGTTATAGACAGGTTGTAGTTTCTGTTGTTGAAGAAAACTAACTTCAGTAAAATTTCAGAACCTTGTTACATCAAAAAGCCACATGCAGAAGAAGCAAATATTCCCTTAGAATATCCCTTGCTATAAGATGCAAAGAAAGGTGATACCATTTGGCAATATTATGGTCTGTTGAAATTACCATGGTTCTTGTTCTCCCTCTAAAGCATCACATGAATTATTAACTGTTGTTTTTGAAAACCATGGGAAAGTATTTGAGCAGACTTAAAACTAGTTGATATATCTATAATATTTCTTTATTTTGGCGCTCCCCCTTAATTTAATGATCAAGACACCATCTTTCTTTTATTCCAGGCAACTTTGTTGTATCATTAATTTGTGTCTGACTCTTCATGAGTGCATGTGGCACCTCCTTGTCAAAAATAGCTGGAGTGGTTTGCCATTTCCTTCTCCAACACATTTTACAGTTAAAGAGCTGAGGCAAATATTTTTACGTGACTTGCCTAAGATCACAAAGCTAGTAAGTGTCTGAGGTCAGATCTGAACTCTGGAAGATGAGTCTTCCTGACTCCTGGCTTGGCAATCTATCCACTGAACCACTTAGTTACTTACTCTCTGGGCAACTAATATCACTAACTTAAGAGGTCTATTTAGCTATCAAATAATGTTTAAATGTTAGAATTCTGGAAATTCAGAAATCAGGCAAGTATGTTAGAGCAGGAATCATTGATTTTTTTTGTATCCTGAACCCTGTTGCAGTCTGAGGCAGCTTTTGGACTCTTTCTCAGGATCATGTTTTTAAATTCATGAAGTAAAATATGTACTATTACAAAGGAAACCAGTAATTATTTAAGTTCCTTATTCTCTCTCTCACTTTCTCACTCTCTCTCCTCTCTCTGTGTATGTGAATGTATATGTGTGTATATGCACACATGTATTTATATGCTCATCTACATGTGTATATGTCGCATGTAAGCACACATTGTATATTGTGCATGGTAAAGGATAGTGTGTCCAGAAACAAGGAAGACTTGCATTCAAGTGCTGTATTCTACAAATACTGACTGTAACCCTGGAAAAATCACTTAAATTTTCAGCGCTCTAGGCAATCTTTAATATTGTAAAGTACAAAGCAGTTACCAAGCTACATTGGTAGAGAGTGTTTCTTCTTCCAGGTGTCCTCTATATCAGTGAAATCACAAGTGCAGTCCTTATTCCAGTCTCTACCAGGGATTAGGAAGCTGTAGCCTTATGTGACCTTTCAGCTCGTTGGATGCAATCTTTTGAATGAGTTCATGTTTTACTCAACAAATTCTTTAGTTTAGTGGATTTGTTCTGCTAAGTTTAGATTCAGTCAAAGGGCCTTATCTGAGGACTTAGAGGACCATATGTGGCCTCAAGGTCACAAGCTCCCCACCCTTGTGAGTCTAAATTTATGTAATGAGTGAACAATATTATAACTACTCACCCTGTTATGAATAATGGTAGTATATTTGCTGCTCCAATAAGTAAGCAATACCTTAGTGAAGACATCCATAAGTAAGTTTAGGAGTTTGGGTTTTTCAGGCACATTACTTTCCAGCATTATGCTATCAAACTAAATTAACATGAAATTCCATCTATATATGAATTAATTTTCCTTCAGGGTCTGGGAGGGCAAATTTTCACTGGAGTCTTGACTGCAAAGAAGGAAAAGCTGGTCCAGCCACAGTACATATTTATGAAAAAAATGCAAAGCTTTTAAATAACTAGCAGTCTTTGCAAACTCTTATTAAATAAAATTTCTATGAAAGTAATAGGCCTAGTTTGCCACAAGTGCATCATATTCCCATGTCCTTGTGCACAAGAGACATAGATTGTAATAGACATTCTTCTTATAGGGGATGATCTGCATACACTGAAGAATTTGGAGTGTCCTAACGCAGAGCTATGACAAGTCAATAGGGGGGAAAAGCACCAATCGCCCCAAAAAGTCCTTTTAGATCTAGAGGGACTATCATATGCCAGTATAGCTGACAAAGTGACCAGCAAACTGCAAGTGCCAGATATCACAAGGTGATTATAAAAATTTAAAGCTGTCAACTATAGTAAGGATGAGTCCCATGGGTGTGTAAGTAAAATCTGAGATGAGCTGAGAAAGCATCCTTGCTGGTTTCTTCTTTCACAAATGCAGACCAGAGATGTGAGAATGTCAGCCACCAAGTACTACAAAATGATCATAAAAATTTAGAGCTTGGATTATGTGAGTTTTTTTTTTTTTTTTTTTGCCAGAGCAGCTCATCATATGAGATGATTTCTAAACACTTTGAAAGAATGATTAAAGTTATTGGGTTACTCACATAAGTGAGAAAGTTTCCTTTATGATTTTTATTATATATTTCCAACAATACAATTCATTGCAGAGTATTCAGTTTTGATGTTGGGTGATACAAGGTACATAGGATCATGAAGGAGAAGGTCACCAGTAGGTAAACATTTAATTTCAGTACATATGGAGTCTCTGAGATAAGAAGTTGTCTAAAAAGTTGATGAGCATTCGTTTTTCCAAAAAATAAAGCTTCCATTCAGAAGTAATCTCTTTAAACCATGCTTTATCCATAAATTTCCACTGTCTTAGGCATTAATGTCCATTGGGAGGTTCATAACAAATTAGTTATTCCCTCAGGAAGACAGTTCTGGTAGAACACGGATGACATGATACAAGACGTATTATTTTTGAATAGACAAATGAATAATAGTAATAATATCAATGGTAATAGTGACAGTTAGTGTTTTAAGCATTGCAATGTGCTTTACATATATCATGTAATCTTTAAAACAACCCTATGGATAGGTTCTACACCTTATCTTAATTTTGTAGATGAGGTACAGGGAAGATTTGCATTTTGTTCAAGGACTGGCATTTAACGAACCTAATGTGAGAGCTGGAAAACACCATAGTTGTGATACAGCTATTAAAAGATATATATATATATATTATATACACACACATATATTTGTATATCATAATACTCTTGTATTTACATAATCTCCTAAAGCTGACTTGGAACAATTAGGTAACGCTTTGCACATAGTAAGGACTTAATAAGTACTTGTTGAATGCTGACTAACTACTCAGAGCACTGGTGCAAAATGAACTATTTATGAAAGTCAGATTTGTGACAAATCTAGCTGAAGCCATTGTAATGGCATGATCTCATCTTTATCCTTTCTTAGAATATGCCTTTCACTTCAACCTTTGTCTTAATCAATGTATGATCTTATAACACACCAAAATAAGATACTTAAAAGGACTGTTTCTTCTCCCTGTCCATTAAGGTATACTTAATTTGATTTTTATGGTGGTATTAGTGACTACAATAAATATTAAGTACATAGAATATAAAAGACAGTAAAACAGAATAGATAGTGAGTGAGTTGGGCTATAGTCATGAAAACCTGATTTCAGGTCTTATCTCTGACAAATAATGGCTGTGTGACCTTGCAACAATCGCTTAACATCTGTCACCTGGACAACTCTCTAAGACTGCTGATGTGTTATTTATGAGGATGAGGATGGTGATGATGATGATGATAATGACGATGAAAATGATGATGTGTGTGAATTCAGAGACATTTCCTTCTCCACTTACCTAGAGCTCCTGCAATGATAAGATTATAAGTCTGGTCCAAAAACATATAATATCTCATAATTATTATAATTAATATTTATAGTTCTTGTTGCTGGCAATGGCCAATGCCAGTCATTTTCCTTTTTGAAGTATGTATTATTGAAGAATGGGCATATATCTTGTGAATTTTCTAATGACTTTTTAAAAACTTTAATTATTTAATTCAAAATCATATTTTTCATTCTCTTTTTCACCATCCTCACTCTATCTACTTTCTCATTAAAATAATCAAACACTAAAAGATTTAACTTTGAATGGTGTGTCAGGTCCTTCAAAGAATCTCTCAACAGCTTTATTCTTTAAAGCCCATGGACAAAGACCCATAGATATTATTTTAGCATATCAAATAATACCATCAGGATGACTGTCTTTGGACAAACAACTGAAGTAGATAATGAATTGGGTCCATAACTGAGAAACTTAAAAAAAACAAACAAAACTTGATAAAGTATATAGAGGTTGCCTGGATACGAAAATTTCTATATAACAAAAGTTCTTTAATTCTAATATTGTTCAGGTGAGTTTTTGGTTATTGATCATTGATTGTTATGATTTCAGAAGCAAAATAAGATTGAGGAATTTGTAATTAAAATAATCTTAAAGATCACCTAAGAGATGCATTTTAATACCTGTGGAGAATATCTAGAGATATTTGCAGTTCTAAGATCAATCACATAAAGAACCAGTTTCTTTTTGGTGGGGTGGGCTATTTGTGGTTGGTTAAGATAACTGAGCCAGAGACAGTCTATCCCTACAATAGCTACAAAGCACAGAGAAGGTTATGGTTTTTCATTTCTTGCATTTCCTTTTGCCCCCAAATTTATTCATTTATTTGTTTTCAATTTACAACACTTATTTCCATAAGTTTCAAATTTTCTCCCATCATCCCCAAGACAGCATGCTTTCTTGTATGGGTTGTTCATACACATTCCTAGTAAACACGTTTTCACCTTAAAAATGTTACATAGAATAATTAAAACAAATGAAAGAAACAATGAAAAGAACAAAAGAAAATCAAACATGACAAAATAGAAAATAATCTGCTTCATTCTGCTTTCTGACTCCATAGTTCTTTCTCAGGATGTGGATGGCATTTTACATCATGAGTGTTTTGGAAATGTTTTAGGTTCTTGAATTGCTAAGAAGGGCTAAGCTGGCTTTTGTTTAGCTCCTTGCTAAATCTCAGACGCATTGCTTTTTTTGTCAATAAAGCTCCCAATGACTACAGAGAAGGTCTAAGTGAATTCATTCACATTTTGAAGCAGCTCTCTCATCTCTCTCTTCAGCATAATGGTACCGAAACCCGAGAGTCCAAATATTAATTGGCCTCCTATGATATTCTCCTAGTCCCTGGGATAAGAGATAAGCCCCCTTTTCTCTGTTCTCTTCCTCAGACCTTTCTGCTCCTTCTTTTCCCTAGCAGCAAGGCCCTGGAGTACCCAGACACTGCCAGCAACGACTGTAGCTCCACTGACTTCTGGGCAGTCAGTGGAACGGTGGAATCTCATATAAGGGGAAGCTGTTGCACTGAGAAATCATGTTTTTTTCCCTCTTCCTGGGAAGCTAGGAAAAGTGGCAAGAGACTGCCTGGAGACTGCTGGGAGGGGGATTCGGGGAGGAGATCTTAAGGAAAAGCAGCTAGTGTTCCATTGTAACACAGCCTGACCTCCATATAATCTAGAAAAGTAATGTGTGAAGGGGATTTCTTATCAAAACAAGCTTAGTATGAAAGTTGGTGTCCAAAACTTAAAGAAAAGGCACATTGCTCTCCTTGAGAAGACTTTTTGCCCTGTGCTGTTCCCCCAGCACCTTGGTGTACCCTGTGTTGTTCCTTCTTTTCTCCTTGGGACATTGGGGGAGATGGGTAGGTGGCCCTCTGCTCCTGGTTTTCTTTAGGGGTCCCTGCACCCTGGTTTCAGGGTCTCTGTGCCCTGCAGGCCTCTGAGCCTGGTTTACTGCCTAGATGTAAACCTCTGTCACTACCCTTTCCTTCCCCTCCCTGAGGGATATGCATTTTCTAGTCTGCTAAGTCTCAAAGGTAAAACAGACAAGCAACTACAGCTCCTCTCCAGCCAAGACTGTAAGGTTCTGGATCCAGTGATTGGAGAACATGGACCTAGACACACCTTCCAAAGCCTTATCTGGAAGGTTAAGTCCAATTCCCTCATTTCTCTCAGCTCTAGGGAACTGGGAAAACTGTGGGTGCTCCCTTTCCTCTGCACCCCAATACTCCATCTCCAAGCCCATGCCTACAAGATCACCCTTTTTTCCTGGTCTATTGGCCACCAGGTCCCCTAGCTGGACTCAGCAGACCTTCCCTGTGAGTTGTCCTTGGGTTAGCAAAAAACATGAATATATGGATAATCTTTTCTTTTACAGTGCTGATTACTGGGCCTTAAAAATTAAAATGTTACCACTAGCGATTATGAATCCAGATTTAATTTGCTTACTCAACTAAGTTACAGTCACTGGATTGGTGAATAATTGGTTCTGTTTCAAGTTTTAAATACATGATATTTGTTTGTGGTATGGTTATATTTCTGAATTTTCTCATTGTGTAATTTGGTTAACAATTGTATTACCTATGTTGCTAGAAAAGCAATTTCTCTTACAATCTAGATGTTAGATCGAGATTTGTATTCTCAGATTATGAGGTTGTTAACTAAAACAAGGATTTTTGTAACCATCTAGTCATAAATTCTTATCAAGTCTGTATAGTTTTCTATGTAGCAGAATTCCTACTGAGCAGACATGGAGTTCCTAAAGAAGGCACTTATTTTGGTGAGAATTTGAAAATATATACAAATGATCTCTAGTAACTGGCTTTTGCACCAGGACTAATTTAAAATTTGAGATGTGATTAGTGGAACTTGCCATCTGAGGTAAAAGCTTTTGGGACTATCTATGTTTTGAGTTATCTGATGGATCATAAAAATCCATCAATAATCAATTGTCAGTAATCCACCATCTGAGAGAAATGCCACAAGCTACTCGGAGACCATTATAGGTTGAGATTTTCCTCTAGAACAGCTGAGAGGACAATTCTAGCCTCTGCCTAGGATGTGATCGTCCTGGCTCAGTTTCCCTATTGCATTCTTTTGAAAAGGAATGTTTCCCACCTGAGTATTCCTGAGTCTGGCTACAAGGTAGAATTGATACTACATGTTTGGAAAGTTGTGATGTTTCATCTATTCATGTTCTTGTTTTTCCTTTTTTATGGCAAATTTCTGTAATCAAATTAAGTAGTCAATCTGAATGGGTAGTTATTCTATACCCAGTTGGGTAAATTAGTGCTCCTGTATAGCCACATGAAAGATTAAATCACTGGAAAAGAACATTTTTTCTGAATGATATGGAAATAATTAGACAAAGGGAAAAGAAGTTTGTGAAATGAACAAACACAATGTTGAATCTTTATCCCATAGCCTAAGGCTGGGATACATCTGAGCTACTACATTAAAGTGTGTTTAAGATCTGGACCATTCAGCCTAAGATTATATTCCTTTTTATACCTTTAAACAACTTAAAAAGAGGATATTTGACCTAGTCATCTGCCTGTTGCTAAATATATGTCTATATGAAATAAGGAACTTAAATGTTTCAAAATGATGTTAACATAACATAAAACTGATTGAGGCACCTACCTGCTGCACTGTTAATTACTGGAAAAAAACTAGAGCAGAAACATTTTCAGTTTGAGGAAAAGAATTTCAGTGCCATTTTCTTGGAAGGAGGTAACATGGAATACTTTTGTATTAATGGAAAAGTCAGCTTCATTCAAAGTGTGTTACCATTGTGGAAATAATGCCTGTTGATACTGTGTGTTCTGTGGTACAAATATGTCTTATTATCAGCAATTTATGGCTATGCACTGTTTTGGAATTAATTGTTTATGGATCCTCCCCAAGTCTTTTATAGTAACTAAAGTCAGTTACTTATAAGTAAATTCATCTGTATAACTATTAAGCTCAAAGGAAGAAAGTTTCTACCTGCAAAAGTGTTGTTGCTTATATTTACATGTGTACTGGTGGATCCTCAACAGCATCTGATTCTCCTAAAGGAATTGAAATCAGAGTGGAAGTTTTGAGAAAATAACAAGATTAGAAAATCCTATATGTCAAATATCATGGTTCTCTTGGTTTCTTTGGTTTTCTGCTTTTATGACATCACTTTTAATGCTCCTTCTATTTGGGGCCTGCATATTGAACTTGTTTGTCAGATATGTGTTTTCTCTGTGAGTCTAAGACTTCTAGACAATTTTCCTTGATGACTTCTTGGATGATATTGTCCAGGATCTTTTTTTCATCATAGATTTCTGGTAGACCAATAATCCTTAGATTTCCTCTCTTGGATCTATTTTCCAGGTCAGTTATTTTTTCCAATTAGATATTTTACATTTTCTTCTATCTTTTCATTCTTTAGATTTTGTTTGACTGACTCTTGATGTGTCATAGATTCATTGGCTTCTACTTTCCCAGTTTTATTTTTTTTTATCAAATTGTTTTCTTCAGTTAAGTTTTATATCTCCCTTTCCATCTGTCCAATTGTTACTTTTAAGGAATTATTTTCACCAGTTAATTTTGTATTTCCTTTTCCATTTTCAAGGTGCTGTTCTCTTCAGTGAATTCTTTTTTCATATTTTTAAAATCATTGGCCAGTTTTTCTTCTATTTCTCTAATTTGGTTTTAAAAATCCTTCCTGAGCTCTTCCTGGAAGGCTCTTTGTGCTTCAGATCAGTTCATATTCCCTTCTGAAGTTTCTGATGGGAGTACAGTCTCAATGCTGCCCTCTTTGGTATCTGTGTTTTGATCTTTTTCCCCAGAGAAAGATTATATGGTCTTTTCTTTACTGCTCCTTGTCTTTACTCTGTGTGTGTCTCTTTGATTCAAATGTGTTTCTTTTTTTTAATTGTCCCAGGTTTTTTCTTTTTATTATTAATTAATTTTATTTATTTTCAGTGTTCTACAATAACTACCATACAGCTTAGATTATTATTTTCCTCTCCCTCCACCCTACCTCCCTGAGATGACATAGAATTTTGTATAGGTACTATACATAAATTCCTATTAAATACATTTTCACTATAGTCATGCTGTGTTGAAGAATTAAAATGAGTGGGAGAAATCAACTAACAAACCAAAACTCAATACACACCCACATGTGCACACACCCACACCCACACACACACACACACACACACACACACACACACACACACACACACACACACACACACACAAATGATCTGCTACATTCTGCAATTGAATTCCATAGTTCTTTCTCCGGATGTGGAAGGCATTTTGCCTTGGAAGACTGTTGGGAATTTTTTTTAAGTCCTTGCATTGCAGTGAAGTTCCAAGTCTACCAGAAAAACTCTCGCACCCTGTGGTTGTTGCTGTGCACAAATTTCTCCTGGTTCTGCTCTTTTTGCTCAGCATCAGATCATATAAGTCTTTCCAGGCCTCTCTGAAGTATTCCTGTTCATCATTTTCTTATAGCACAATAGTATTCCATTGCATTCATATACCATAATTTATTCAGCCATTTCCCAATTGATGGGCATCCCTTTGATTTCCAGTTGTTGGCCACCACAAAGAGTTCTGCTATAAATATTTTTGTACACATGGGACCCTTTCCCATTTTTATGATCTTTTGGGGACATAGTCCTAGAAGTGCTATTGCTGGGTCAAAGGGCATGAACATTTTTGTAGCCCTTTGGGCATAGTTCCAAATTCTCTCCAGTGTTCCAACTCCCCCACATCCTCTCCAACATTTATCATCTTCCTGTTCTGTCATGTTAGCCAATCTGATAGGTGTGATGTGGTATCTCAGGGTTGTTTTGATTTACATCTTTCTAATCAGTACTGATTTAGAGTATTTTTTTCAAATGACTGTAGATAGCTTTAATTTCTTCCTCTGAAAAGTGCCTGTTCACATCTTTTGACCATTTATCAATTGGGGAATGACTGGTATTTTTGTACATTTGACTCAGTTCTCTATGTATTCTAGAAATGAAGCTTTTATCCCCAAGATTAGCTGCAAAAATTCTTTCTAGCTGTAAAAATTCTAAGTTTTCTATCTCCCTCGGAATTTTGGTTGCATTGGGTTTGGTTGTGCAAAAATGTTTCAGTTTAACATAATCAAAATTATCCATCTTGCACTTCATAATGCTTTCTATCTCTTCTTTAGTCAAAAATTATTCCCTTCTCCATAAATCTGATAAATACACTATTCCTTGTTTCACCAATATGTCCATAGTATCAGTCTTTATACCTAGATCATGTACCCATTTGGATTTTATTCTTGTGTATGGTGTCAGGCATTGATCTATGCCTAGTTTCCCCCACACTTTTATCCAGTTTTCCCAGCAATTTTTGTCAAACAGTGAGTTCTTATCCCAGAAGCTGGAGTCCTTGGCTTTATCAAACAATAGATTGCTATATTTATTGACTACTGTGTCTTCAGTACCTACCCTATTCCAGCTTGTCTGCCCTTCTGTTTCTTAGACAGTACCAAGTGATTTTGACAATTGCTGCTTTATAATACAATTTGATATCTGGTAGTGCTAGGCCACCTTCCCTAGCATTCCTTCTCATTGGTTCCTTTGGTATTCAGGACCTTTTGTTAATCCAGATGAATTTTGATACTATTTTTTCCAGCTCTAGAAAATAGTTATCTGATAGTTTAACTGGTATGACACTAAATAAGTAAATTGATTTAGGTAGAATTGTCATTTTTATTTTATTGGCTCAGCCTACCCATAAACAACTGATGTTTTTCCACTTATTTAAATCTGACTTTATTTATGTGAAAAGTGTCTTACAGTTGTATTGTATAGTCCCTGGGTTTGTTTTGGCGGATAAACTCCTAAATATTTTATAGTGTCTACCCTAGCTTTAAATAGGATTTCTTTTTCTATCTCTTGCTATCAGGCTTTGCTACTAATATATAGAAACAAAGAAAATTTGTGTGAGTTTATTTTGTAACCTGCAACTTTGCCAAAATTGTTTATTGTTTCAAGTAGTTTTTTACTTGAATCTCTGAGATTCTCTAAGCGTGTAATTATATCATCTGCAAAGAGTAATAACCTAGCTTCTTCTTTGTCTATTTTAACTCCTTCAATTTCTTTATCTTGTCTAATTGTTGTAGCTAACATTTCTAGTACCGTAGTGAATAATAGTGGTGATAATGGACATCCTTGTTTCACCCCTGATCTTATTGGAAATGCATCTAGCTTATCATCATTGCATATAATACTTGCAAAAGGTTTTAGGTAGATACTGCTTATTATTTTGTGGAAAGGTCCCTTTATTCCTATGCTCTCCAATGTTTTTAATAGGGATGGGTGTTGTATTTTGTCAAAAGCTTTTTCTGCATCTATTAAGATAATCATGATTTCTGTTAGTTTTGTTGTTGATATGGTCAATAATGCTAATAGTTTTCCTAATATTGAACCAGCCCTGCATTCCTTGTATGAATCCTACCTGATCATAATGTATTATTCTTGTGATAAGTTACTATATTTGTTTTATTATTAATCTTATTTAAAATTTTTGCATCTATATTCATTAAATGGGTTTCTTTTTAAGCAACATATTTCAAGCAACATATTTTCTCTCTCTCTCTCTCTCTCTCTGTCTCTCTCTCTCTTTCTCTCTCTTTCTCTTCTCCCCATCTTCTTACACCTTCCCTCCTGAGAGAGCTTTGCTCCTGTTTACTGCCTCCCCAGTCTGTCCCCCCCCATTTAATCTTTTCTCCTCTTACTTTCCTCTCAGGTCAAATAGATTTCTGCATTCTACTAATTGTGAATATCATTCTCTCTTTGAGGCAATATTGATGAGATTAAGGTTCAAATGATGGTCACTGCTCACCCTCTGATCTTCCCCTTCACTTCACTAATTGTTGCAGCTCTTTATGTGAAATAATTTACCCCATTATATCTTTCCCTTCTTTCTGCACCCAGTGTACTCTTTTTCCTCCCTTAATTATTTCTATGCCATTCTCTGAAATTTGGTTTACACTGATACCCTCTGTCTGTATATTTCTTCTAGCTGTAAAATCAGTGGTGCAATTTTTAAGAATTGCAAGTATCATCTTTCCTTGTGGGGATGTAAAGAGTTGAACTCCACTAAATCCCTTCTATTTCCATTTCCTTTTTTATCTTTTTAGGCATCTCCTGGATATTGACATTAGAGATCATTTTTTATTGTTTAATTCTGGTTTTTTCCTTATGAAAGTATGAGATCCTTCTATTTCATTGAAAGTGAATTTTTCCCTTCAAGTATTATGCTTAATTTCATTAGGTAGGTGATTTATGTTTTAGTCCTAGCCTTTTGGAATATCAGATTTCATGATCTCTGATCCTTTCAGATTGCAACTGCTAAATATCCTGTAATGCTGCTTCTGGCACCCTGATATTTGAATTGTTTTTTTTTTTTTCTGATCACTTGCAATACCTTGTTCTTGATAGTTCTGAAATTTGGTTATACTGTTCCTTTGAGTTTTTATTTTGGGATTTCTTTCCTGACATCATTGGCGGATTCTTACAACACCTATTGTGTCCTCTTGTTTCAGGATATCATGACAGTTTTCCATGATAAATCCTTTAAAGATGCTGATCCTTTTGATTGTGACTTTCAGGTAGTCCAATGATTCTTACATTATCTCTCCTGGATCTACTTTTCAGGTCAGTTTTTTTTTTTCCATGAGGTATTTTATAATTTGTTGGTTGTTTTTTCACATTCTTTTGAATTTGTTTGCCTGATTCTTGATTCTTATAGAGTCATTAGCTTATACTTGCTCAATTCTAACTTTTAAGGGATTGTTTTCCTCAGTTAGCTTTTGTATATTTGTCCACTTGCACTTTTATGAAGTTGTTTTTATCAATAACTTTTTATATCTCCTTTTACATTTGGCCAATTCTACTTTATCAGCAGCATTTTATTACATTTTACAAGCTGTTAACTTTTGCACTGCTCTCATTTCTTTCCTTAATTTTTCTTCCATCTATCTTTTCTGATTTTTTAAATCCTTTTTTGAGTTCTGTGAGTTCTTTTTTGCACTTGAGGTTATTTTCTATTTTTCTTTGGACTTTTGCCTATAACTATTTTGACATATTGTCATTTTCTACGTTTGTATCTTGATGTTTCCTGTCCTGATAATAATTTTCTATGGTCAGATGCTTTTTTGTTGTTTTTGTTTTGTTTGTTCCTTGACCTTTTCAAAAATTTAAGCTTTTCTCCCAGGTTGGAGGGGCATTGTCTCAGGATTCTTGGACCAATTTGCCCTGGTTGTTCATGTGCTGCTTTACTGACGTGGTCCTGAGTCCCACTCTTGTCTGGTGCTGTGATAAAGGGATACAGTTGGGGGTGGCTGGTGCTGCTGGAGGCCATAAGTGTATAGTTACTTACTTGATCCTTATCCATGGGGTTAATGCTGGTGTCTGGCATGTGCTGAGCCCTGTGGGGTGTTTCTGCATATCCCTGGGGCTACAATGAAGTACATGGAGGTCTGGCTGCTGACCTATTCTGTTTTCCCAGAGCTGTGCTGGAGCACATAATGGCCACCTGTTTGCTTAACCAATCATAAGGTTCCTGTTTCCTATTTGCCTGGGGCTATGCTGAAGTATGTAGGGGTCTGACCACAGGAGTTTGCCTCTTTCCCCAGGGCCATGCTGAACCACATGTTGGTTCTCTGAGCTGGAGTCTGCGCATTCTTCTGATTATGTTCTGCCACTTGGAGTATCTTGGTGTTGGTGTTTTTCTTCTCCCTCATACTGGGGCTCAGGATCTCTTGCTGTTTTGCTGAGGTAAGGCATGCTGTTGGCTTGCTGGAATGCTTCATGTACTGGATTACACTCCCTTTCTACCCCAGTAAAATAGGCTTTTCCTGCAAATCTCCCAGGTTTCATGGGTTAAAAGATTGTTTCACTCTGTCTTTTTGTGGTTCTACTATTCCAGGATTTGTTTTGGTGTGCTATTTTATGGTTCTTTGGAGGTAAATATGGTAGAGGTATAGCAATTTATGTCTAATCCTCTATCTTGGATCCCAGAAATCCCAAAGATTAAAATTAATCACAAAAGACAATTTAGAAGAATTGCCACATGTTTTAAAATTTCAAGAACAAGATAACCATGTAGGATGTTCATAGTAAATTTTGTATCTGTATGTTTTACCTATATAAATCGGTGGACTAATATCTTACTTGGAAAGAAAATTGACATAAATTACAGTTACAAGTGTCATCCTCAATAGATAATTGGTTAAACACAGGTAAAGTTCTCAGAATAAATGTAATCTGTAACCCCAATATGAATTGAAATTTTGAATAACTGAATTAATGTTAGTTAAAAAGAACTCTCAGTTCCCCTTTGACAACTAGTAAAAATAACATATAGAAATTGCTGTTGTTAGAGATGTATGGGAAGACAGACACAATAATAAAGATTTGGAAGAATTGCATATGTCTTGCCTTTCTGGAAAACAAACTGAATTGTGTTACAAGTTTCTAACCACTGCATACATTTACCCAGTTGTATTATTACTGTGTAAATCTCCTATGGAATTCAAATACATAAAGATAACAAAAATGCCAATATACTTATAGTAACGTTTTTGTAGTATCAAGAAGTTTGAATCATTGTGGCAGGCCATCAGTTAGATATTGGCTAAATACTTTGAAATATTGCAATACAATAGAAAATTTTCACATCAAATAAAACTATTAATATAAAAATAAGGAAGCATGAGACTTCTGTGATTAGATTGAAAGTTAAATTGAAAAGAACCAAGAGAACAACATATACAATAACTAATAATATAAGGAAAAGCAATACCAAATGGTCATCGACACATTAGTGAAATGACCTATCTCTCCAGTGATTTTAGGATTTTGTTGTTAGAAAAGTGGTGGTCAAGGCAATTAATATGAGGCCTGAGGCTAGGTTAGATAAAGAAATGAAAGCACTACAAAAACAATTTAAAATGATAATAATGAAAATAATGTATTAATAGATAGTTTCACTATATCTTAGTGATAAAGGCAATCAACATAAACAAATGTTTCATTTATACACATAGGGGTGTAGACAAAAATTCATCTTTCGTAATATCTTACTTAATGGTTAGGCTGGAGTTATTAATGATGCTAAATTCATTGGTTGTTCTGATTTTTCTTTTTGCTGCTGTCTTTTTTTCCATTTTGACAATTAAAAAATATTTTAGTTAAGTTATTGAGTTAGTTTCAAATTCAGGACCAACCAAGTTTAGCCAGTCAAAATTTGGCAGAATGAGTCCTTCCATCTTTTCCTCCATGGACTTCTCTGACAGATACTCACTAGATTGATCTGTGCATTTGGGAGAGCAAAATGGATACTTGTTCTCCCTGGAGACATGTGCTGTGGCATCTGATGGATGACTGACATAAGGTGTAAGTTAAGCTCCTCTCAAACCTGTCAAACTTAATCCACATCGGCTTCTTCCCTTAATTTTCCTTTGAGGAGTAACAGCAATTAGCATCTAATGATTTTTAACGAGGGCAAATATTCATCCCAAATTTTAAACTCCATTCACTTTGCTTACTAAAAGAAAGAGGATATTTTCTTCATGGAAAACATGTGAGGAAAAAATGTGAAAACTAGATTAACCATTTTCAGAATCAGGAACTTAGTGCTGGAATGTAGAATGTGGAGATTTAACAAGCTGACTCCTCACTACAAACTAATCTGCTATGAGAAGACAATGGCAAAACCCATTTTCTTTGAATTTTTATGTTCTACTGCAAATCTTGGATATGATATAATTATTCATTTTAAATCATTACAATATGATATATTACATGCTCTTATTCTCCCTCAGTGAGTTAGTTTAGTAGAATGAATAAGAACAAAATATAATGGAAGCAGGAACTTTGCAAAAATACCACCTAACATAATGAAGATTTTAATTGGGCTCTAAAGAATGAAAAAATGAGTTTTATTATCTTCAGAGGTATTGAGAAATTATAAAATCATTGCAACAGAAAAGAATTAAGCATTTGTGGATTGGTATGCATAAGTGTGTGTATATATTAACAGTAATCTATGTATACGCTCTGCTATCTATGTTCTACTCTATATGTATCACAATATGTACATATATGTGAACATGCATCTTTATACATATACATGTGTGTGCACACAGAGATGCACATCCAACATACTTTGGACCTTCCTCATGACCTCAAAAATGACTGCATATCAGTGGAATACATGAGTTGTCTATTGGGTAGCCCTTGATCTTGTTATGTAACTGCTCTTTTCTTTTGATTCAGATAAGTTATTTATTTATTTTTTTTATTAAATGGCATTTATTATACCACTGATTTGTAATTCCTTTTGTGTTATGGTCTGCCTCTACAAACCAAGGTTGTCTCCATTTTCCTTTGGGTGATATTTAACTTTGATTTTTTTAGCAAGTATAGAATTCCATTATTCACAAATATATGCCTTATTCATATTGTTATTTTT
Organism: Notamacropus eugenii; assembly: GCF_028372415.1. Taxonomy (NCBI): domain Eukaryota; kingdom Metazoa; phylum Chordata; class Mammalia; order Diprotodontia; family Macropodidae; genus Notamacropus; species Notamacropus eugenii. The sequence continues at coordinate 132,759,756 of NC_092875.1, read as the reverse complement.
CTTTTCCCCTAGATCATCAATATTCATTCATGGATATTAACATTGTTGTTATATGTCAATTTTGTCATTCACAATAGAATGTGTTCTACCTTGTGCTAGTATTTAAATAGGAAATTCTTGTTCTCAAGTTCCTTACTGTGTTCTATTGGTATTCTGTTTTTAAGGAAATGTAAGCCTTTGTTCAAAGAAAATTCTGTTCTAAGCTGACTGCCAAGTTTCAGCTAGGTTGTGTACGCGCCTAGTTGCATACACAATTATACTGGTGTAGATAACTTCTCTTTGTACAGCATGGATAGAGATCAACAAAGTTAGCCTTTGGCAAAATTAGGAAGTGCATTCAGTTTGTTTTCAAATATTCCAGTATTCAATTTTCTTTTTACTTTCCTTTCAAGATGGTACCACTTTCAATGCTTTATGCAGCTTTCTGCTTTTTAATATTCTCCTTCCATTGTAACAGGGATTGGGATCTTATATCAGCCCTTTAAATTTCTTTAATATTCAATGATAACTCAGTATCGATAAGTTTAAGGAAGTCCTGAAGCATCTCTCTCTAAATATGAAGTCAACTGTGCTTGTTACATAGTAAATACCTAATAAATACTTTTTGATCAGTCTTAGGGAAGGGAAGAAGACTATATTTGGAAGGTTAAGGAATCTTATCTCATTACCCTAGAAATTCTAACATTCCTACTCATATAGCTTCTACTAAAGGAAATTTTTTAGGTATTTTTTTTAATATCTTTGGTCTCCTTGCTCCAAATTTCCTCTTTCTTCTTGAAGTCATTAAGACAAGGTCTGGCTTGGTTTCATCTGTCCATGTGGCCTCTTTTTAAAAATTGCTAAAGCACAGGGTTTGTAATTGTAGCTGAATCATTTGTAGTTGTGTCCAACTCTCCATGACCATTTGTGGTTTTCCTAGCAAAATATTAGAGTGGTTTTCCATTTTCTTTTGTGGCTAATTTTTACTTATGAGGAACTAAGAAAAACAGGGTTAAGTGACTTGCCCAGGGTCATACAGCTAGAAAGTATCTGAAGAGTGGTAGCTTTGTTTCTTCAGTGCCTGTCTAATTCTTTAAATTGCCTTTTCTTCTCTTAATGCTAATGCTATCATTTCTACTGCAATATTGAATAACAGTGGTGATAATAGATATTCTTGTTTTGCCCCTGATATTATTGGAAATTCTCCTAGCTTATCTCCATTACATATATTGCTTGCTTATGGTTTAGATAGACGCTGCTTATTATTTTAAGGAAAACTCCATTGATTCTGCTCTCTGGTGTTTTTAATAAGAATGGATATTGCACTTTATCAAAAGTTTTTTCTGCATATATAGAGATAATTATGTGATTTCTGTTAATTTTTTTATTGATATGATCAATTATGCTAATAGTTTTCATAATATTGAAACTATTTCATTCCTTGTATAAATCCCAATTGAGCATGTTGTCTTTTATTTACGATAATTTATTTAAAGTTTTTCAGAGGAGCCTGATGACACAAAAAACTTTGACTGTTGGTGACTTAGAAATAGGCCTTTTGTATTTTCACATACATGTGTATCTCTGTGTACATCTGAGCATAGGTGAAGAGGATTAAACTCTGCCTTATAAACAGGAAAACTAATTATATATAGACACTGATTTATTAACACAAAAGCAAGAGGTAAAAACATAGAAGGTTGGATTGTTTTATAAAAATAATTATAGTCTTTATGTGAAGTACTCATCATTTGTAACTAGTTACTGCAGGACACCATAATGATTATGTAAAATATTAAAGTTATAACAAATTAACTTTAATGCATGTTTCTATTCACTATATTAAAATCTGCTGATGTATCTTGTCATCCTTGTATGGAATAATTTTGTCTCTTGATCATTTCCTCCCAAATATTTGTCACAAGAGCTCCATCCAATATGCTGAGTGCCTTCATCTCTTTCTTCTAAAATCACAAAAATAACTATGGCAAACAAAGGCAGTCCAAGAGTCATCACTTTCTCTCTCATCATATGACCTAGACATTCTTTTTTAAATTAAAAATTTCTTTGATGACACTCTTCGGTCTGATTATTCTTTACATATCCTTATTTTAAAAGATCACCCTAATATTTGTCATGTGAATTTCCATTGCCCTGTAAATTAGATTTGGTTTTTTTTTTGTATTTTAAAAAAATTTTCACAAAAATCTTTTCACAATGGTATTCTATTCCATTCATATATCACAACTTGTTCAACCATTCCCCAATTGATATCCATTCTCTCAGTTTCCAGTTGGTGGTAACCACAAAAAGAGCTCCTATAAATATTTTTGTATGTGTGTTTCCTTTTCCCATTTTTATGATCTCTTTGGGATACATACCCAGTGGTATTGCTCAGTCAAAGGGTATGCACATTTTAGAGCCATTTGGGCATAGTTCCAAATTGCTCTCCAGAATTGTTGAATTAGCTCACAGGACCACCACCAACGAATTAGTGTTCCAACTCCTCCACATCTTTTTGAATATTTATCATTTTCCTGTTTTGTCATGTTAGCCAATCTGATAGGTGTGATGTGGTACCTCAGAGTAGTTTTGCTTTGCATCTCTCTAATCAATAGTGATTGATTTAGAGCATTTTATATGACTATAGTTAACTTTAATTTCTTCCTCTCAACACTGCCTGTGCATATCCTTTGATCATTTATCAACTGGGAAATGGTTTTTATTCTTGCAAATTTTATTCAGTTCTCTCTATAAATACTAGAAATGAGGTCTTTATCACAGACATTAGTTGGAAAAATCTGTTTCCTGTTTTCTGCTTCCCTCTTAATCTTGGTTGTATTGAATTTATTTGTGAAAAACTTTTCAATTTAATGTCATCAAAATGATCCATTTTGCATTTCATAATATTCTCTATCTCTTTTTTGGTTGTTTTATCTCCATTCTCCATAAATGTGTCAAATGCATGATCCTTGTTCCCCTGATTTATTTATATTATCAGTCTTTATACCTAGTTCATGTACCCATTTATACTTTATTCTGGTATACAGTCAGGCATTGATCTATGCCCAGTTTCTGACACACTATTTTCCATTTTTCCCAGCCATATTTGTCAGTCAGTGAGTTCTTATCCCAGAAGCTGGGTTTATCAAACAATAGACTGCTATATTCATTGACTAACAGTGCCTTGAATAACTAAACTATATCACTGATCCACCCCTCTATTTCTTAGCCAGTAGCAAGTGGTTTTGAAGATTACTGCTTTATAAGACAATTTGAGATCTGATATGGCTAGGTCACCTTCACTAGCTTTTCTTTTCATTAATTCCCTTGATATTCTGGACTTTCTGTTTTTCCAAATGATTTTTGATATTATTTTTTTTAGCTCTATACAATAATTTTTTGTACTTTGGCATGGCACTGAAAAGGCAATAAATTAGGTAGAATTGACATTTTCATTATACTCGTTCAGCTTACCCTGGAATCACTAATGTATTTTCAATTATTTCTCTTTGACTTTATCTGAGTGAAAAGTGTTTTGTAACTGTGTTCATATAGTCTCTGGGTTGTTTTGACAGGTAGGCTCCCAAATATTTTATAGTGTCTCCAGTAATTTTAAGTGGAATTTCTCTTTCTATCTCTTGCTGCTGGGCTTTGTTAGTAATATACAGAAATGCAGATGATTTATGTGGAGTTCTTTTTGTATCCTGCGACTCTGCCAAAGTAATTTATTGTTTCAAGTAGTTTTGTACTTGATTCTCTAAGATTCTCTCAGTATGTCATCATATGATCTGCAAAAAGTAATAACTTAGTTTCTTTTTTGCCCATTCTAATTATTTAATTTCTTTTTCTTCTCATTTCTAAATCCAACATTTCTAGTATCATACATAATAACAGTAGTGTTAATGGACATTCTTGTTTCATCTCTGATATTATTAGAAACACATCTTGCTTATCAGTATTACATATAATGCTGATGGTTTTAGGGAGATACCGCTTGTCATTTTAAGGAAGTCTCCATTTATTCCTTTGCTCTCCAATATTTTCAATATGAATGGATCTTGTGTCTTGCAAAAAAAAAAGCTTTTTCTGCATCTCTTGAGATAATCATATGGTTATGCTGATTATGTTTTATGCTGGTAGTTTTCCTAATATTAAAGCAGCCCTGAATTCCTGACATAAATCCTACCTGATCAAATTGTATTATTCTTGTGATAAATTGCTGTAATCTTTTGCTAATATGTTATTTAAACATTTTGCACTTATATGCAATAGGATAATTGGTTTATTATTTTCTTTCTCTGTTTTTATTGCCTCTGGTTTAGGTAACAGCACCATATCTGTTACGTAAAAATAATTTGGCAAGACTCCTTCTTTGCCAATTTCCTCAAATATTCTGTGTAGTATTAGAATAAATTGTTCTTTAAACGTTTGACAGGAGCCAAGATGGCAGAGTAGAAGTATGCACAGACGCTACCTCCAAAACGACTGCCCATAAAATATCTGTTAAAAAAGAACCACTGGCGAATTCTGGAGCAGCAGAAGCCATAGAACAACGGAGAGGATGAGATTTCTGCTCCACAGAGCCTGAAAACCTCTCACAAAAGGTCCCTCGTGCCCCACACCCAGAGCAGAGCCCAACCCTGCCTCGGTGGTGTGGCACAGCTCGGAAAGGAGCGGATCCGAGTAGGCTTCAGGGATGGAATCTCCAGTGGCCGTGCAGGTCCCCCACCCACAGGTGACAAGGGTGGTAAGAGGGCCTCTTCGGCGGGTCAAGAGAGGTATGGGGTGCCCCCATAACTCAGGCCCCCTGGGGAGGCAGCAGGGGAGGCGGGAGCAGACCTGGGCTCGCCAAGCAGGCAGGAGCCTGGATCCATTGTTGAAGGTCTCTGCATAAACCCCCTGAGGGAACTGAGCCCAAGAGAGGTGGCCCTGCCCTGACCTGAGTACCTCGACTTAATCTCACGCTGAATAGCAGTCCTGCCCCCACCCAAAGCCCTGAGGCTGGGAAACAGCATTTGAATCTCAGACCCCAAGTGCTGGCTGGGCAGATCTGGAGGCGAGGTGGGGGTGGAGAGGACACTCAGAAGTCAAGTCACAGGCTGGGAAAATACCTAGAAAAGGGAAAAAATAAGACAACAGAAGGTTACTTTCTTGGTGAACAGGCATTTCCTCCCTTCCTTTCTGATGAGGAAGAACAATGCTTACCATCAGGGAAAGACACAGAAGTGAAGGCTTATGTATCCCAGCCCACTCAATGGGCTCAGGCCATGGAAGAGCTCAAAAAGGATTTTGAAAATCAGTTTAGAGAGGTGGAGGAAAAACTGGGAAGAGAAATGAGAGAGATGAAAGAAAAGCATGAAAAGCAGGTCCACACCCCAATAAAGGAGACCCAAAAAAATGCTGAAGAAAATAACACCTTGAAAAATAGGCTAACTCAACTGGCAAAAGAGGTTCAAAAAGCCAATGAGGAGAAGAATGCTTTCAAAAGCAGAATTAGCCAAATGGAAAAGGAGGTTCAAAAGCTCACTGAAGAAAATAGTTCTTTCAAAATTAGAATGGAACAGATGGAGGCTAATGACTTTATGAGAAACCAAGAAATCACAAAACAAATCCAAAAGAATGAAAAAAATGGAAGATAATGTGAAATATCTCATTGGAAAAACAACTGACCTGGAAAATAGTTCCAGGAGAGACGATTTAAAAATTATGGGCCTATCTGAAAGTCATGATCAAAAAAAGAGCCTAGACATCATCTTTTATGAAATTATCAAGGAAAACTGCCCTGAGATTCTAGAACCAGAGGGCAAAATAAGTATTCAAGGAATCCACAGATCACCACCTAAAAGAGATCCAAAAAGAGAAACTCCTAGGAACATTGTGGACAAATTCCAGAGTTCCCAGGTCAAGGAGAAAATATTGCAAGCAGCTAGAAAGAAACAATTCAAGCATTGTGGAAATACAATCAGGATAACACAAGATCTAGCAGTTTCTACATTAAGGGATCGAAGGGAGTGGAATAGGATATTCCAGAAGTCTAAGGAACTAGCACTAAAACCAAGAATCACCTACCCAGCAAAACTGAGTATAATACTTCAGGGAAAAATTGGTCTTTCAATGAAATAGAGGACTTTCAAGCATTCTTGATGAAAAGACCAGAGCTGAAAAGAAAATTTGACTTTCAAACACAAGAATGAAGAGAATCATGAAAAAGTAAATAGCAAAAAGAAGTCATAAAGGACTTTACTAAAGTTGAACTGTTTACATTCCTACATGGAAAGACAATATTTGTAACTCTTGAAACTATTCAGTATCTGGGTACTGGGTGGGATTACACACACACACATGCACATGCACATACACACACACATAGAGACAGAGTGCACAGAGTGAATTGAAGAGGATGGAATCATATCTTAAAAAAATGAAATCAAGCAGTGTGAGAGAAATATATTGGGAGCAGAAAGGGAGAAATGGAATGGGGCAAATTATCTCTCATAAAAGAGGCAAGCGAAAGACTTATTAGTGGAGGGATAAAGAGGAGAGGTGAGAGAAAAACATGAAGTTTACTCTCATCACATTCCACTAAAGGAAGGAATAAAATGCACACTCATTTTGGTATGACAACCTATCTTACAATACAGGAAAGTGGGGGAGAAGGGGATAAGCAGGGTGGGGGGGTGATGGAAGGGAGGGCATGGGGAGGAGGGAGCAATTTGAGGTCAACACTCATGGGAAGGGACAGGATCAAAAGAGAGAACAGAAGTAATGCGGGACAGGATAGGATGGAGAGAAATATAATTACTTCTTACACAACACTACTATTATGGAAGTCATTTTCAAAACTACACATATTTGGCCTATATTTAATTGCTTGCCTTCCAAAGGGAAGGGGTGGGGAGGGAGGGAGGAAGAGAAGTTGGAACTCAAAGTTTTATGAACAACTGTCGAGTACTGTTCTTGCCACAAGGAAATAAGAAATACAGTAAAGGGGTATAGGATGGAGACAAGGGCAGAGAGGGATAATAGAAGAGAGGGCAGATTGGCAGACAGGGGCAATTAGAATGCTCGTTGTTTTGGGGTGGGGGAGGGGACATAAGGGGAGAAAATTTGGAACCCAAAATTTTGTGAAAATGAATGTTAAAAGTTAATAAATAAATAAAGAAGGGAAAAAAAAACAAAAAACAAAAAACGTTTGACAGAATTATCTTGTAAATCTGTCTGGCTCCAGAGATTTTTTCCTAAGGAGTTCATTGGTGATTTGTTCAATTTCCTTCTCTGGGATGGGATTATTTAAGTGTTTTCCTTCTGCTAATCTGGTCAGTTTATAGTATTACATATATTCATCCATTTCACTAAGATTATTAAATTTATGGGTATACAATTGACCAAAATAATTTCTAATTGTTGTTTGAATATTCTTTTCATTGAAGGTAAATTCACTCTTTTCAGTTTTGATACTAGTAACTTGGTTTTCTTGTTTCTTTTTTTATACCAAATTGACCAAAGGTTTATCAATTTTATTGTTTTTTCTCATAAAACTATCTCTTAGTTTTATTCAATAGTTTTCTTAATTCAAATTTCATTTAATCTCTCCTTTGGTTTTTAGTATTTCTAATTTGATATTTAATTGGAAATTTTATTTTGTTCTTTTTCTACCTTTTTTCTGTTGCATGCCTAATTGATTGATCTCTTCTTTCTCTATTTTATACATGTAAGCATTCAGAGATATCAAACTTCCCCTAGGAGCTCCTTTTATTGCATTCCATAAGTTTTAGTAGTTTGTTTCATTATTATCATTCTCTTGACTGAAGTTATTTATTGTTTCTATAATTTGTTGTTTGACCCTCTCATTCTTTAGATTAGATTGTTTAGTGTCCAATTAATTTTTAGTGTATCTTTCCATGGTCCTTCATTACATATAAATTGTATTGAATCATGATCTGAGAAGGATGCATTGACTATTTCTGCTTTTCTGCACTGGATTGTGAGGGTTTTATGCTGTAGTACATGATAAATTTTTGTGTATTTGCCATGTGTTGCTGAGAGAAAGGTAGATTCCTTTCTGTTCCCATTCAGTTTTCTCCAGAGGTCTATCATTTCTGCCTTTTCCAGAATTGTATTCACCTCCTTAACTTCTTTCTTGTTTATTTTGAGATTAGATTTATCAAGTTCAGAGAGGGAGAGGTTGAGGTCCTCCACCATTATAGTTTTGCTCTCTCTTTCTTCCTGTAACTCTCTTAACTTCTCTAAGAATTCGGATGCTATATCACTTGGTGTATATACACTTAATGATGATATTGCTTCATTGCCTATGGTGCCTTTTAGCAATATAAAGTTTCCTTCTTTATCTCTTTTGATTATGTCTATTGTAGATTTTTCTTTGTCTGAGATTAGGATTTCTACTCCTGCTATGTTTTTTTTTTTTGACTTCAGCTAAAGCGTGATATATTCCTCTCCAGCTTTTTATCTTTACCCTCTGTGTACCCACCTGTTTCAAATATGTTTCTCATAAACAACATATTGTAGGATTATGGATTTTAATCCATTCTCCTATTCACCTCTGTTTTATAGGAGACTTCATGTCCTGGGCTGCAATCTGCCTCACTCTGTTTCCTACTGGATTCTGTCACTCTAAAATTTGTTCAGATTCACTTTTTAGAGATATCTTAAAGAGTTTGTGGAAAAGCTCAGTACTGATTTTTTAAGAGTGAGGGGGGAAAAGAAGCATTTTAATAAAAGAAAAGAGTTCATAATTTGTCCCTAGTAGTACATGAAATATCCTTTATCCATGTCCTACTATTTCTTTAAAGAATGGATGATGTTATATTTTCTCATCTTTTCTCTAGGTCTAAGTTTAGACATTATAATTAAGCAATGATCTATTTCTTGTTATTCTTATTGTTTCTTCTTACTCTATTTTAGTCATCTTACATGTAATTTTCCTGGTTCTTTTTATTTCATTCTATATCTGTTAGTCTTCTCAAGTTTCTCTGATTTCATTTACATTATTTTTCCATAATGTGTCTCCATTACATTAAGCTAGTGGAATATATTTAGCCATTCCTTGAGGAATACATATCACTTTTTTTTTTCTGAATACATTATGCAGTAGCTGATTGTTGACACTATTGATGGTGCAAGGAGATGGATGAAAATACCAGATTAAGAAAAAAAATTTCTGCTCTAATGCAGTTTAGTATTCTTAACACTTCCCTTGACTTTCTGAGCCATAACTGAAACAGCTATAAAATCAAAATGGTAAACCTTATTTAAAACAAATTTCTGTTGGGTGCTAACTTCTCAACTTGCATGATGAAGACTGCGTTGAAAGTAAACAAAGTAATGTGAACACATAGTATAAAGTAATAATGTAATTAAACAATATTCTGTTATTTATTTACAATGACTGTTAGTTTCAAGCAGTTAGAGCAATTTATTTAAAGAAGCAAGTAAGTGAAAATTGCATGCAGTGTTTTGAAATCATCCATGACAATAGAAAAGATATTGCTGATGTACAGTTAGTCAAATTATGTCTAAATGAGCACCAACGCTGACTGCGAAGTGAAAAGCAAAAACATAATGGCAAAAAAAGGGGTGATTCATTAACATTCCCATATTTTTTTAGCCATAATCAAATGGAATAACTTGAACCTTATCTTTCACAAAAATCTGAAGATGTAATCATATGGAGATAGACCAGATTGACTTTTCCCCTCTCTCTTTCTCTGAAATGTAAGTTCCAGATCCTATATGAACTCACTAATTTAGGTTCTCTGGCATTAAAGTTGATTCCTAAAGCCTAGCACCCTGCTCCTTTTTTGTAAAGAGAATTGGTTATATCAAATGAGGTGGAGTAAGTGATTCAGCTACTAAGAATGATATTGAACTACATATAAAAATGTATTTGCATATATCATATACTGGAATTATCAAAGCTTTTTAGAGTATCTTTTTTTAACTTGTAAAGTCATCTAAATATCCTGTTATTCAATCTCAGACTTAATTTCCTGTACCTACAATTTGCACTCCACTGCTTAGTACAGTTTAATAGAATTACTTTTGCATCTGTCCTACTCAGAGCCTGCCTACATTTTGTTACAACATAAGGGCATTTAGATATGTTTTTTGAACTCCACATCTGGATATCAATGAGATAATGAGATCATCTGCATAAATATAGACTTTCTGTATGATAAATCAAATTTGTTTCCCAGTACTTGATTCAGAAGGTATTAAATAACTATATGACCTTGAGTAACTATGCTGCTAGGTGGAAAACTAAGGCATAGATCTGATCCACACCATTATGGTAAGTTTGGATTAAAATAAATAATTTACAACTCATTTAACAGTCAAATCATCAGTTATCATTTGTGTCAGTGAATGTGGATGTCCAAAGAATCATTCAATCAATAAATAAGGATTTATTAAACATGAAATATATACCATGTCACTTATCAGCAGCTGAGCATTTGTCAGGGATTTTGTAGAGGTCATCTAGGCTTCTGCCCAGGACTGTTTTAGATAATAATGAAAATAATGGTGATTAAAATAATAATTATTCACAATTATATTGTACTTTATAGTTCATGAAGTAATTTTCATAAGTTATCGTATTTGATAGTTAATGATAATCTTGTGAGTTACAGAGTTCAGTGTATTTCTGAATTATCCCCTGATTAGAATGATTCTATCAGTACTTTAAACTCTCTTGCTCAGTCTCCACATCTGCAAAATAGATTTTTATTAGGTGACCTCAAATGGCTCTTTGATCTCTGAAATTCTTAGCCTCTGAATTTAATGTTTCCAAAATGAGAGCAAGAATAATTCTGTATATGCCTTTTTGTTGGCCAGGGCCCCAAACATAACCTTCCACATAGTAACTCTTTAATAAATATTTGTTGAAGGAATGAACGAATGTATGAAAAAATGTAATTTAGTTTTAAGAGACACACTAACTTGGTGGTAGATATCATTCATTTCAGTGACCTTCAGTTTTCTGAGAAATAAAATTTGATCTACTTCACAAGTTTTCTATAAAGATAAAATGAAAGAATTCAAGTGACACCAATTTTGTTCAAATATTTGAAAATCAAGCCTGTGGGGGGGGGGAAAAAAAGCATGTTTTTAACTCCTGAGGAAAAATCTGGAAAGAAAGGACAGAAGTTGTAGAGAGTGAAATCTGGCTTGATATCAGGAAAAAACTGAGTAGAAAATAAAAGCAAAAAGCAAAGATGGGCTGTGTTGCCTGGGGAGTTAAAGAATTCTACTACAGTAGAGATTCTTAAGCAAAATATGTATGAAAACATAGGAAGTATTGTGTACTGTTTTTCTAAAGGTCTTAGTTATGTTGAACTAATGGGCTACTAATGTTCCTTCTAACTTGAAAATTCTGTGATTCTGCTTTGCAAATGTGTCTTTGAACAAGCATATACTGGCCTCAAATACAAGTAAAGAATTTAGAAAGATTAGATCGTTGATTCACATTAATAAAATAACAAAACAAAAAATAAAACTCATTATTGAATTCTGTGTGCTGATAGGCAAAAAACTTAATAAGTGTATATCTTTGTAACTTTCTAGGTCTTCTCCTCTGGATATTACATTCGGGTTAACAACAGCCAAAATGGAAATAAAGTTTGTCAATTCTAAAGACATACCCTCTCTTCTTGACATCTGTTTATATAACACTCTCCAAAAAGACATTTAACGTATCCCTATTTCAGTCTCTAACATTAAGTGATACCCATGTGTTATTAAAGCTGCACAGTGTAAACTTTCCTTCTCTAGTAATCTCTACTTGTTTTGCATTTGTCACATCCACTTCACACTATAGTTACCATGCTAATGTGTCTCATCTCAAGAATTAATTTGTAATGTCCTTGAAAAGAGAATTTATTTTATTCTTCTTTGTATTCCCTGCAGTGACTAGCATGTGTATATATACTCACATGCACACATATGGCATTCTTATATGTTTGTTGAATTAATGGAATGATTATTTATCCACCATTCTTTTAGTTCAAAGCTTTATGGATCCAATATATCAAAGGTAAACTTCAACTCACAATCAATCTAAATTGAAACCATACCATAAATTGGATGTTCTGAGAGCTGTAATTAAAAAAAAAAAGTTATCACTCATTTGACCACAAAGAGACCTTTTTCTAAACCTTATTAGGCTGTTACTTGGCTATCAGAAAGTCTGCCATTTACCCAATATCATACATATAGTAGGCATATGGACTAGATCTATTATTTCATTGGTAGATGAAATAGTAGGTATATGGACTAGATCTATTATTTCATGGGTAGATGAAACTATTTGATGATGAAACTTTTTTAGCCAATGTAGGTCAACACTGTCTGCAATTTATCATCTTAATAGATTTACAGCTCTACGTGCAGTCATCCTTTTTATTATACTGTTAAGAAAATTCCTCATCTAGTCCATATATTAAAAATAAACAAATGTGAAAAAATAAAGTTGTCTAGCATACTGATTATATGATTTGGTCAAAGAGATATAGTCATTATTGGTTACAGGTAAGACTTGAACTCAAAGTCTCCCGGCTCTAAAACTGGCTCTATATCCAATATATACCACAGGGGTTCTCAGATTGCTGTTGTGAAGGAGGGAAATGATTATATCATTCACCTTTTTTGAAAATCAATTATAATAGATTAATCAAGCTAGAGAATGAAATAGATGGAAAAGAGAGTTGAGAATGTGGGTTAGAGAATAACAGCAAATACGATGCAAAGTTAAACTATTATTGTGGGGTGAAAAAATATAGGAGGAGGAATTGCTTAGCTTGTAGAAGAGATGGCTAAGCACTAATGAATAGCAAAGCACATATTTAATCAATCAGTAATAGAAGTTAATGTAGTATAGAAAGATTTTATTTTTTATTTAGTATTTAATTTTCTCCCAGTTACATGTAAAAACAATTTTTAACATTTGCTTTCAAAACTTTTGAGTTTCAAATTCTCTCCCTTCCTCCATCCTCACCACCCTAATTGAGAAGGCAAACAATTCCATATTGGTTATATATATGTAGTCATGCAAAACACATCCAAAATAGTCATGTTCTGAGAGAAAGTATAGACAAAAAATGAAGGAAAATAGAGTGAAAAACATTGCTTTAATCTGTCTTCAGACACCACCAGTTCTTTCTCTGGGGATAGATAACATTCTTCATCCTAAATCCTTCAGAGTTTTCATGGATTGTTGTATTGCTGAGAATAACTAATTCATTCACAACTGATCATCTTACAATTTTGCAGTTACTTTTTCCCCATTACATTTCACTTTGCATCAACCCATATAACTCTTTCTTGGTTTTTATGAGAGCATTCTGCTCATAATTTCTTATACTACAAAAGGTTTCTATCACAATTTCTTATCACAACTTATTCAGTCATTCCCCAATTGATGTGCATCCCCTCAATTTCTAATTCTCTACTCCCAGAAAAGAGTTACTATAAATGTTTTTGTAGATATAAGTCCTTTTTAATTTCCTTTGGGATACAGTAGCAGTAGTGGCATTGTTGTGTCAAAGGATATGAATGATTTTATAGCCCTTTGGGCATAGTTCTAAATTGCTCTATGGAATGGTTTGATCAGTTCAGAACTCTGATAACAGCACATTAATGTCTCATTTTTTCCCACATGCCCTGCAATATTTGTCATTTATCTTTTCTGTCCTATTATCTCAGAGAAATGATGGCAGTTCTTTGATAGCATAGTCTTCTTCATCAGCACAGGATAAACACAATCCTTTTATCTAGTCTAATAGTCATGAGCTAACACCTCAGCATTGTTTTATCTTGCATTTCTCTAATCAGTAGTGAATTAGAATATGTTCTCATATGATTATAGGTAGCTTTAATTATTTCATCTGAAAACTGAGCATAGCTTTTAAACATTTATCAATTGGGGAATGGCTCTTACTTTTACAAATTTTTCTCAGTTCTCTATATGTTGGATAAATGATACCTTTATCAGAGAAATGTGCTCTAATTTTTTTTCACAGATTCTATTGCTGACTGTATTTCCCTCCATCCTATTACACTTAACCCTGTTTATTATTTTCTCTTCCTCTACTAACCCTGGCCCTCCCTCAAATGTCCTTTGCTTCTGATTACCCTTTCCCCCAATCTTTACTCCCTTTTATTATCCCCCTTCTCTTATACTCTTCCACTTCTATTTTCCTGTATAGTAAGACATACCCCATTGCCTGTGTTTCTTATTTCCCAGTTACATGTAGAAACAATTTTTAATATCCATTTTTAAAACTTTGAGTTCCACGTTCTCTCCCTTCCTCCCTCCCCACCCACTCTTAGTGAGAAGGCAAGCAATCCCATGTAAGTTACACATATGTGGCCATGCAAAATACTTCTATAATAGTTGTGATGTTAATGACTGACTATATCTCCCTCCATCCTCTCCCATTTGTTCTAATCTCTCCTTTGACCATGTCCCTACTCAAAAGTGTTTACTTCTAATTACCCCTTCCTCCAATCTGTCTTCATTAACATCACCCCTACTCCCTTTGCTCCCTACTTTCCTCTCCCTTTCTCCTCCCAACATCTCTCACTCCTTAATTTTATTGTTTAACTATTATTCCTTTATATTCAACTCATTCTGTACCCTGTATGTGTGTGTCTGTGTGTACATATGTGTGTGTGTGAATGTATTCCCTCCAATTACCATAGTAATGACAAAGGTCTCATGAGTTACAAATATCATCTTTCCATATAGGAAAGTAAAGTTCAACTTTAATAAGTCCCTTATGATTTCTCTATCTCTTCATCCTTCTCTTGAGTCTTATATTTAAAAGTCAAATTTTCTATTCAGCTCTGTAATTTTCTCAAGAATGTATTAAATTCCTCTATCTCATTGTTTTACTTCTGACTACTTCTTTTCCCAATCTGCTCCTCCCCCCTCCCACCTCACATCATCCCTCCTATACCTTTTACTTTCTAGTAGGGTAAGACAAATTTCTATGCTCCTTTGCCTTTGAGACAATTCTGATGAGAGTAAGATTGACTCACTTCCCCTCAACTTCCCCTTCTTTCCCTCTTTTCCCCCTCTCTTGTGTAAGAAAATTTACTCATTCTACCCCTGTATTTCTCTTTTTCCTAGTACATTTCTCTCTTGCTCAATATATTTTCTAGATATTGTCTCTTCATATTCAACTCTCACTTCTTACCTCTACCTATATGAACACCTTGTAACTACTCTAACAATGAAAAAGGACTTATGAGTTACAAGTATCATCCTTGCATGTAGGAATATAAACAGTTTAACCTCATTAAGTCAATTGTGATTTCCTTTTCCTGTCTATCTTTTTATACTTCTTTTGAGTCTTACATTTGAAAGTCAAATTTTTAATTTGTCTTTGGTCTTTTCATCAAGAATGCTTGAAAGTCCTCTAAAAGATAATGTTTAAGCTCTTTTTTTTTTGAATCCTGACTTTCAGGTAGTCCAATAATTTTTAAATTATCTCTTTTAGATCGGTTTTCCAAGCAAGTTGTTTTTCCAACAAGATACTTCACACCATCTTTTTTAATTCATAGATTTTATTTTTTTTAGATTCAAACAACAGAGCAAAAATACAAGGGAGAGAAAAGAAGCCAAAAAAAAAATCTTAATCTTAAATATTAGAAATTAAATACAAATTAAGAAAGGGGGGGAAAAGCTTGTAACGAGCATAGCAGATCATAAGAGAGAATTCAAAATATGTAACAATAATTTTACATTTAAAGAAAGCCTGTATGATAAATATTATATGTTGTGTTGAGAGCTGTCCTTCTTTGATTCTTTGTAAGTTTTCTTTTGTTCTCTGCTGTACACATTTTTATATTTTTTGGAATTTTTTTCCTTCTCCCTCTGCCCCTTTCTCCCCCCACCCCACCCATGAAGGCTATAATTAAGTGAGGGTATATTTCTCTATAGTTATAGTTATATACATACACATATACATATATACATACATATATATACATACACATATACATATATACATACATATATATACATACACATATACATATATACATACATATATAGATATATAAACAAACACATTCTGCTCCTGATCTTTGCTTTTATATTTGTGCCTATCTCATTTCCTGTTTTTCCCACCTCATGTGCTTTATTTCTACATTGCCCTCCTAATACTGCCTAAGCCTTTCCAAGAATCCCTTCCCTATACTCCAATTACCGTAAAGCTAACACCCTTCTATAGTCCTTCATAATCTTTTCCCTCACCCTCCCCTCTAGAGATTCCTCCCTTATCCTCCCATTCCCATTGATCACAACAACCTTCTATATCCCCAATTTATCTATTCCCTCTACGTCCCTCCTAAAGATCCCTCCCTTTTTCTCTCCATTTCCCTATCCCCTTACCATCTTATTTCTTCTGAATTTACACAGCTTTTTTACTCTTCTAAATATGTATGCATTGTTCCCTCTTCAACTTATTCCCTGTGAAAGTAGATTACCATAACTACCAGCCCTCCTCCCCCACCTGATTCTTCTGAACTGATTCTTCCTCTTGCACCTCATTTCTAGAAAATAATTACTCTTTTTAGTAGTTCCTAAATGATTTTACTTCTTAAATTCATGCATTATCAAGTTTACCCCAATCTTTCTTATGAGCTACCCAATTATTAATAAGGACCTTAGACATATATTTTACATTCATAAAGAGTAAATGAATATCCTTATTGAATCTCTTGTAATCAATCTTTTGTGTGCACCTTACGTTTCTTTTTGCTATTGTCTGTCAAATGTTCTATCGAGTTCATTTTTCTTTTTTTTTCTTTTTTTCTTTTTTTTTCTTTTTTAATGTTTAACAATCACTGCCATACAATTGAGATTTTATCCCCCCCACCTACTCCCCACTACCCCCCTCCCTCCCCACGACTGCATACAATTCTGTATAGATTCTACATATACTTTCCTATTGAGTATATTTTCACTATAGTCATGCTATGTAGTCAGACTAAAATAAATGAAAGAAATCGTATAACAAATCAGAACATGATACACAAACACATACACATACACAAACATGATCTGCTACATTTTGTGAGTGACTTCCATATTTCTCTCTCTGAGTGTGGAAGACAATTTGCCTTGAGAACCACCTTTGGGATTTTCTTTTTTGTAAGAAGTTTTTGCGTTATTACAAAAATCCAAGTCTACCAGAAAAAACTCTCACACACTGTGGTCGTTGCTGTGCACAAAGTTCTCCTGGTTCTGCTCCTTTCACTCACCATCAAGTCATATAAGTCCTTCCAGGCCTCTCTGAAGTCTTCTTGTTCATCATTTCTTATGGCACAATAGTACTCCATTACATTCATATACCATAATTTATTCAGCCATTCCCCAATTGATGGACATCCCCTTGACTTCCAGTTTTTGGCAACTACATAGAGTGCTGCTATAAATATTTTTGTACATGTGGAACCCTTTCCCATTTTTATGATCTCTTGGGGATATAGTCCTAGTAGCGATATTGCTGGGTCAAAGGGTATGCACATTTTTGTAGCCCTTTGGGCATAGTTCCAAATTGCTCTCCAGAATGGTTGGATGCGCTCGCAGCTCCACCAACAATGAATTAGTGTTCCAACTCTCCCACATCCTCTCCAGCATTTATCATTTTCTTGTTCTGTCATGTTTGCCAATCTTATAGGTGTGATGTGGTACCTCAGAGTTGTTTTGATTTGCATCTCTCTAATCAATAGTGATTTAGAGCATTTTTTCATATGATTATAGATAGCTTTAATTTCTTCCTCTGAAAATTGCCTGTTCATATCCTTTGACCATTTATCAATTGGGGAATGACTTGTATGATTATACATTTGGGTCAGTTCTCTATATATTCTAGAAATGAGTCCTTTATCCCCGAGCTTAGCTGTAAAAATTCTTTCCCAATTTACTACATCCCTCCGGATTTTGGTTGCATTGGGTTTGGTTGTGCAAAAACTTCTCAGTTTAATATAATCAAAGTTATCCATTTTGCATTTCATAATGCATTCTATCTCTCCTTTAGTAAAGAATTCTTCCCTTCTCCATAGATCTGATAAATACACTATTCCTTGCTTCTCCAGTTTATTCATGGTATCAATCTTTATACCTAAATCATGTACCCATTTGGACTTTATTCTTGTGTACGGTGTCAGGTATGGGTCCATGCCTAATTTCCGCCACACTGTTATCCAGTTTTCCCAGCAATTTTTGTCAAACAATGAGTTCTTATCCCAGAAGCTGGGGTCCTTGGGTTTATCAAACAGAAGGTTGCTATATTCCTTGCCTACTGCATCTTGAGTGCCAAGTCTATTCCACTTGTCTACCTCTCTGTTTCTTAGCCAATACCAAGTGGTTTTGATAATTGCTGCTTTATAGTACAGTTTGAGCTCTGGTAGCACTAGGCCACCTTCCCAAGCATTTCTTTTCATTAGTCCCTTAGATATTCTGGACATTTGTTTTTCCAAATGAATTTTGATATATTTTGTCCAGCTCTAGAAAGTAATTGTCTGATAGTTTAATTGGTATGGCACTAAATAAGTATATTAATTTAGGTAGAATTGTCATTTTTATTATATTAGCACGGCCTACCCATGAGCAACTAATGTTTTTCCACTTACTTAAATCTGACTTTATTTGTGTAAAAAGTGTCTTGTAATTGTGTTCATATAATCCCTGGGTTTGTTTTGGCAGGTAGACTCCTAAGTATTTTATACTGTCTATCCTAGCTTTAAATGCGATTTCTCTTTCTATCTCTTGCTGTTGGACTTTGTTGCTAATATATAGGAACGCAGAAGATTTGTGTGGGTTTATTTTGTAACCTGCAACTTTGCCAAAGTTGTTTATTAATTCAAGTAATTTTTTACTTGAATCTCTGGGATTCTCTAGGTAAATCATCATATCATCTGCAAAGAGTGATAACTTAGTTTCTACTTTGGCTATTCTTATTCCTTGAATATCTTTATCTTGTCTAATTGCTCCAGCCAACATTTCTAGTACCATATTGAATAATAGTGGTGATAATGGACAACCTTGTTTCACCCCTGATCTTATTGGGAATGCATCTAGCTTATCCCCATTGCATATAATGCTTGCTGAAGGTTTTAGAAAGATACTGCTTATTATTTTATGGAACGTTCCCTTTATTCCTACGTTCTCCAGTGTTTTTAGTAGGAATGGGTGTTGTATTTTGTCAAAAGCTTTTTCTGCATCTATTGAGATAATCATGTGGTTTTTGTTAGCTTTGTTGTTGATGTGATCGATAATGCTAATAGTTTTCCTAATATTGAACCAGCCCTGTAGTCCTGGTATGAATCCTACCTGATCATAATGTATTAATCTCGTGATAAGATGCTGTATTCGTTTTGCTAAAATCTTATTTAAAATTTTTGCATCTATATTCATTAGGGAAATTGGTCTATAATTTTCTTTCTCTGTTTTGTCTCTTCCTGGTTTGGGTATCAAAACCATATTTGTATCATGGAAAGAATTTGGGAGGACTCCTTCTTCCCCAATTTTCAAAAATAGTGTATGTAGAATTGGAATTAACTGTTCTTTAAATGTTTGAAAGAATTCACTTGTGAATCCATCTGGCCCTGGAGATTTTTTCCTAGGGAGTTCATGGATGGCTTGTTCAATTTCTTTTTCTGAGATGGGGTTGTTTAAGTATTCAACTTCTTCTTCTGTTAATCTGGGCAATTTGTATTTTTTAAAATATTCATCCATCTCATTTGGATTATCGAATTTGTGGGCATAAAGTTGGGCAAAGTAGTTTCTAATTATTGTTTTAATTTCCTCCTCATTGGAGGTGAGTTCACCCCTTTCATTTTTAATATTAGTAATTTGATTTTCTTCTTTCTTTTTTTTAATCAGATTGACCAAAGGTTTATCAATTTTATGAGTTTTTTCATAAAACCAACTATTGGTTTTATTTATTAATTCAATGGTTTTCTTAATTTCAATTTTATTAATCTCTCCTTTGGTTTTCAGTATTTCTAACTTGGTATTTACTTGGGGATTTTCAATTTGTTCTTTTTCTAGCTTTTTCAACTGCAAGCCTAAGTCATTGATCTCCTCTTTCTCTAGTTTATTCATGTAAGCATTCAAAGATATAAAACTTCCCCTAATAACTGCTTTTGCAGTATCCCATAAGTTTGGTATGTTGTCTCACTATTGTCATTCTCTTGAATGAAATTGTTTATTGTTTCTATGATTTCTTCTTTAACCCAACCCTTCTTTAGAATTAGATTATTTAGTTTCCAATTGATTTTTGATTTCTCTTTCCATGGCCTTTTATTACATGTAATTTTTAATGCATTATGATCTGAAAAGGATGCATTGATTATCTCTACCTTTCTGCACTGGATTGTGAGATTTTTATGTCCTAATACATGGCCAATTTTTGTAAATGTTCCATGTACCGCTGAGAAAAAGGTATATTCCTTTCTATTCCCATTTAATTTTCTCCAATGATCTACCATATCTACCTTATCCAGAGTTTTATTTACCTCCTTAACCTCTTTCCTGTTTATTTTGAGGTTGGATTTATCGAGTTCAGAGAGGGGAAGGTAGAGGTCCCCCACTAGTATAGTTTTGCTATCAATTTCTTCTGTCAGCTCCCCCAACCTCTCTTCTATGAATCTGGATGCTATACCACTTGGAGCATACATGTTTAGCAATGATATTGCTTCATTGTCTATGGTGCCTTTTAGCAGGATATAGTTTCCATCCTTATCCCTTTTGATTAGATCTATTTCTGCTTTTGCTTTGTCTGAGATTAGGATTGCTACTCCTGCCTTTCTTACATGAGCTGAAGCACAATATATTCTGCTCCATCCTTTGACCTTTATCCTATGTGTATCCCCCCATTTCAAATGTGTTTCTTGTAAGCAGCATATTGTTGGATTATGGCTTTTAATCCATTCTGCTATCCGTCTCCATTTTATGGGAGAGTTCATTCCATTCACATTCACAGTTATGATTACAATCTGTGTATTTCCCTCCAACCTCTTTCCCACCGTTTGTGCTTTTAGCTCTCCCGTCTTCCTTCCCCTCCTCAATAGTATTCACTTTTCTCCCCCTCCTCCTGCAGCCTTCCCCTCCATCTTTTAGCCCCCCTCCCTTTTACTCCCCTTTACTCTTATTGCTTCTTTCCTCCCTTTTAGCCACCCTCCCCTTTCTTCCCCCTTCCCCTCCTACTACCTATAGAGCTAGTTAGGATTATCTACTTAAGATTATTGTTCCCTCCTTTGAACAAATCAGATGAGAGTACCTCTCAAACAATGCTCATCTCCCTCCCCCCCTTCCCTCTACTATAGTTTTGTACTTCTTCCTGTGATATAATTTGCCATTTTCTGCTTCCCCCTTTTCACACTTCCTATTACAATCCCTTCTCATACTTAAATCATATTTTTGACATGACATCATTTACTTTATGCCTGTTCCCTCTACATATATCCCTTTTATCATAATAGCTGCACAGTTCTCAAGATTAGCAGGTATCATCTTCCCTTATAGGGAGGTAAACAGTTTGCCCTAATTGAGTGGCAAGTTTTTGTTTTTGTTTTTTTCCCCTCTGTTTGCCTTTTTATGATTCTCTGGAAACCTGCGTTTGAAGATCAAATTGTCTATTGAGTTCTGGTGTTTTGGTCAGGAAGCTCTGGAAATCCCTTATTTTGTTGAATGACTTTCTCCTTGCCTGAAATGTTATGCTGAACTTTGCTGGGTAGTTGATCCTTGGTTGAAGTCCCAACTCCTTTGCCTTACGGAATATTGGGTTCCAATTCTTTCGATCTTTTAATGTAGAAGCTGCAAGGTCCTGTGTGATCCTGACTGTGTGTCCTTGATATTTGAATTATTTCTTTCTAGCTGCTTGTAGTATTTTCTCCTTCACTTGATAGCTCTGGAATTTGGCAACTATATTTCTTGGGGTTTTGAGTTTGGGATCCCTTTCGGGAGGGGAACGGTGGATTCTTTCGATGACTATTTTGCCCTCTGAGTCTAGTACTTCTGGGCAGTTTTCCTTGATGATTTCCTGGAAGATATTGTCCAGACTCTTTTCTTCATCATGGGTTTCTGGCAGGCCAATAATTCTTAAATTTTCTCTCCTGGATCTATTTTCCAGGTCAGTTGTTTTTCCAATTAAATATTTTACATTTTCTTCTATCTTTTCATTCTTTAGATTTTGTTTGACTGATTCTTGTTGCCTCATTGAGTCATTAGTTTCTACTTGTCCAATTATAATCTTCATCGTATTGTTTTCTTCAGTTAACTTTTGCATCTCCTTTTCCATCTGACCAATTTTTCCCTTTAAGGAGCTATTTTCTCCATTTAATTTTTGTGCTTCTTTTTCCATTTGACCAATTTTCCCAGTTAGGTTTTGGGTTTCCTTTTCCATCTGATCAATTTTCCCAATTAGGTTTTGGGTTTCCTTTTCCGTTTGCTTAACTTTTCCTTTTAGGGAATTATTCTCTCCAGTTAATTTTTGAACTTCCTTTTCCATTTGTTCAGTTTTCCTTTTCAGAGTGATGGTCTCATCAGTGAATTCTTTTTTTATAATTTTAAAATCATTGGCCAGTTTTTCTTTTATATCCTTCTTCAGATGTTCCAAGTAATGTAGTTGTGCTCGCGAGAAATTCATAGTCCCATCTGAGGTTTCAGATGGAAGTACAGTCTCAGCTCTGACCTCTATGGTGTTTGTGTTTTGGTCCTTATCCCCATAGAAAGATTCTATGGTTTTTTCACTTTTCGTCTGCCTTTTCTGATTCATGATGTTGGCTGAGTGTTGTAGCTTCTGGTTCTTTCAGTCAGAAGGTATAGATCTTTAAGTTGAGCTGATGTGTGTCTAGGCTAAAAGCCGGCTTTTTTTTTTGTTTCCCAGATCAACCCTGGGGTTAGCTTGTTAGGTGTGTGGGAGGGGTGGTCTGGTCTCAGGAGATCTCCTCAGCTGACCTGAGGCAAAGGCAAGGTCAAGGGATGGTGATCCCAGCTTCCCTATTGTCTTCCCTTTTCCCCTGGAGGGCTGGGGCATGCCTAGAAGCTAATGCATGTTCCCGCCCCTCCTGGGGCTTGTCTCCCGGCACTGAGGCTTGCCTGGGTCTCAGTGGGAATTTTCTTTGCCCTGGGTCGTCTGTCCTTCCAGATCGCCTCCACCACAGTAGGAAGAATCCCCCTTTGCTATTTTTCTAGCCTCTGGTGTTATGAGACTATTTGCCCCCTTCTGCTGTTCCCGCTGATCCAGGATTTATCTGGGGAAGAATTTTATGGTTCCCTCACGGTCATCAGGGGGGAGGAGAGAGCATTTACTGATCACTCTGCCATCCTAGCTCCTGGAAGTTCAAGTAGGTGACTTACTGAAGTTTACTCTTCAGGCTGAAGGTTTCAGGGCTGCTGTGCTGATATTAGGCGCTCAGCAGCTCTCACCGGCTCGGTTTGGCTTGTCTCCTGCTCCGCTGGTTTCGCCTGCCACTCTCGGGCTTCTCAGGTCCCTTCTGCCCTGCTGCACTGACCGGCGCTGCACTGTGCGCTGGGGGCTTACCCCCGCGGAACAGATCCTTCCCGTGGACCTTCCAGTCCAACCTGGGCTCCGAATCTGTCAAAGTCTGTCACCCACTGGATTCTACACCTCCAAAGTCTGGTCAGATTCTCCTTTCAGAGATATTCAGAGGAGTTTGTCCAGGAGCTTAGGTGAGTCGTTGTTTTCACTCCACCATCTTGGCTCCGCCCCCCGAGTTCATTTTTTCAACAAAGTCTTGAAAGTCTGTCAGTTGATCAAATGTCCATTTTTTTTAAAAAAAATTAGGATTGTCCTTAACATTACTGGGTATGAGTTTTTTTGTTGGAACCCCAGTTCTTTGATCCTTCAATATGTAGAGATCCAAGACCTAGAGTTCTTTAATGTCTTCACTGCTAGATCTTGTGATTTTAATTGTGGCACCATCATATTTAATTGTTCTATTTTTGTAGCTTTTAATATTTTATCCTTAAGATGGGGGATTTGGAATTTCAGTATAATATTCCCATGTGTTTTATTTTCCATAGAATGTCCTTAACTGGTGATCAAAGGATTTTTTTTCTATTTCTACTTTTCCCCCTTGTTCTAATGATTCGGGACAATATTCTTTAATATTCCTTGTATTATTGTTTCAAGATGTTCTTTTTTTGATCATTGCTTTCAGTTAGTCTGATTATTTTTGTGTTTTGACTTCATCTATTCTCCAGATCTGCTGCTTTTCTTATAAGATGTTTCATTTTCTCTTTTATTTTTTCTTTATTGATTAATTTACTTTTAGTTTTCAACAATCAATTTCAGAAGATTTTGACTTCCAAATTTTCTCTCCACTTCTCCCCTCCCCCTTTCCCAAGATGACAGGCAGTTTGATTACCCCTTCCCTAAATCTACACTCCCTTTTATCATTCCCCCATCTCTTTACCTGTAGGGCAAGATAAATTTCTATGTAGTACTGCCTGCATATCTTATTTCCCAGCTGTATAGAAGAGCAATTTGTAACCCTCATTTTTAAAACTTTGAGTACCATATTCTCTCCCTTCCTCCCTTCCCATCAACCCTCATAGAGGGGGCAAGTAATTCCATATAAGTTATACATGTGTAATCAGGAAAAACACTTCCATAGCATTCATGTGTAAAAGATTAACTGTGTTCCCCTACATCTTATCCTATCTCCCATACATTTTATTCTCTCCTTTGCAGGTGTCCCTCCTCAAAAATGTTTGCTTCTGACTACCCTCTGCTCCCATTTGCCCTCATTTCTATCATACCTTCTCTCTTATCACCTTCCCTCCCTATTTTTTCTGTAAAGTAAAATAGATTTTCATACAAAATTGAGTATGTATGCTATTATCTCCTCAAGCCAAATTCAGTGAGAATAAGGTTCACACATTCACTCTAACCTCCACCTTCATCCCCTCCATGTGAAATTTTTCTTGCCTCTTTAATGTGAGATAATTTACACCATTCTACTTTCCCTTTCTCTTTCTCCTAGTGCATTTCTCTCTCACCCTTTAATTTTATTTTATGTATTTTATGTATTATCGCTTCATGTTTAACTGTGTTCTCTCTCTCATTCCTCCTCTCCCCTCCCCAATATTTGTGTGTGTGTGTTAATATTCCCTCCAAATACCCTAAGACTGAGAAAGGTCTCATGAATTATATACCTCATCTTTCCATGTTGGAATGAAAGCAATTCAACTTTAATAAGACCCTTGGGATTTCTCTTTCTTGTTTACCTTTTCCTGTTTTCCTTGAGTCTTGTATTTGAAAGTGGAATTTTCTATTCAGCTCTGATCTTTTCATAAAGAATGCTTGCAAGTCACAGACTCTACTATAATGGAGCAGAGCAGGAACCACTGGGGCACACTGAAGCAGAAGCAACAGTGTGGATTCTCAAACATATCAGCCCAGCATGGGAGTCCAGTGGAATTGAGTGAGAGAGAAGCACCAAGAAGCACAAAAGTACTCCAGTAAAAGCAGCAGCCATTCCTCATTAAATGCTTGAAAGTCACCTACTTGAATTTCTGGGAGCCAACTGTAAGTGCTCTCATGCTCACCTTGTTGAACTTTAAAAACCCGAAGAGTACTGCCCTAGGAAAATCCTGGAATAGTGGGAACAGCTGAAGGGGTAAACAGTCTCTCAGCTCAGGAGGCTCCCGTAAAATTTAGGCAGATAGCAGAATGGATTAAATACCATAATTCTACAATATGTTGTTTTGAAGAAATGCATTTGAAACAGGGGGATACAGACAGGGTAAAGGGAAAAGTTTGCAGCAGAATATATTATATTTCAGCTGATGTAAAAAAAACAAAAGCAGGGGTAGCAATCCTAATGTCAGAAAAATCAAAAGCAAAATAGATCTAATCAAAACAGATAAGAAAGGAAACTATAACCTACTAAAAGACATCATAGAAAATGAATATCATTACTAAATATATATGCACCAAGTAGTATAGCACTTAAATTCTTAAAGGAGAAGTTAAGGGAGTTACAGGAAGAAATAGACAGCAAAACTATACTTGTGGGGGACCTCAGCCTCCTTTTCTCTGAACTTTATAAATCTACCTCAAAATAAACAAGAAAAAGGTTTAGGAGGTAAATAGAACTCTGGATAAGGCAGATATGGTATATCTCTGGAGAAAATGTAATGGAGAAAGAAAGGAATAGACATATTTCTCAGTGGTACATGGCACCTACACAAAAACTGACCATGCAATAGAGCATAAAATCCTTAAAATCCAGTGCAGAAAGACAGAAATCATTAATGCATCCTTTTCAGATCTTAATGTAATAAAAAGTAGATGTCATAAAGGACAATGAAAAGCTCGACCAAAAATTAATTGGACAGTAAATAATCTTATCTTAAAGAATGAGTGGGTTAAACAATAAACCATAGAAACAATCAATAACTTCATTCAAGAGAATGACAATAAGAACACAAGCTACCAAAATTTAGGGGATGTTGTGAAAACAGTTCTTGTTGGAAATTTTGTATCATGGAATGTCTACATGAATAAAATTGAGAAAGAGGAGGTCAATAAATTTGACAAGTAACTGAAAAACTGGAAAAAAACAAATTGAAAATTCCTAAGTAAATAGCTAATTAGAAATACTGAAAATAAGAGGAGAGATTAAAAAAACTGAAATTTAGAAAACTGTTGAACTAGTAAAACTAAGAACTGGTTTTATGAAAAAAAAAAACCCCAGTAAATTTTATAAACATTTGGTGAATTTGAAAAAAAAATAAAAAATAAAATCAAAATTCCAACACAAAAAATGTTTCAGGTTACAAAATAAACCCACATAGATTATCTACATTTCTATGTATTACTAACAAAGCCCAAAAGCAAGAAATAGAAAGAGAAACTACATTTAAAGCCACAGTAGACACTATAAAAATACCTGGGTTTGTTAAAACAAACCCAATTGTATTATATGAATACAATTACAAAACGCTTTCATACAAGTAAAGTCAGATGTAAGTAAATGGAAGAACATAAATTGATCATGGGTAGGCCGAGTTAATATAATAAAAATGACAATTCTACCTAAAGTAATTTACTTATTCAGTACGATACCAAATCAAATTGCCAGACAATTATTTTCTAGAGCTAGAAAAAAATAATATCAAAATTCATCTGGAAGAAAAAAAGGTCCAGAATATCAAGGGAACTAATGAAAAGAAATGCTAGGGAAGGTGGCCAAGTCCTATCAGATCTCAAATGGAATTATAAAGCAGCTATCATCAAAACCACTTGATACGGGCTAGGAAATAGAGAGATAGACCAATGGAATTACTTGGGTACTCAAGACATAGTAGTCAATGAATATAACAATCTACTTTTTGATAAATCCAAGGACTCCTGCTTCTGGGATAAGAACTCACTGTTTGACAAAACTATGGGGAAAACTGGATAACAACGTGGTGTAAACTGAGCATAGGCCAATGTGTGACACCATATACCAGAATAAAGTGCAAATGGATACATGATCCAAGTATAAAGTTGATACTTTTAAAAAAATTGGAGGAACAAGGAATAGTATATTTGTCATATTTATGGGAAATGGAGAAATTTTTGAACAAACAAGAGAGAGAGAACATTATGGAGGGCAAAATGGCCAATTTTGATGACATTAAATTTAAAAGATTTTGCAAACCCAATGCAACCAAGATTAGGAGGGAAGCAGAAAACTGGGAAAGCATTTTTGCAAGTAGTGTCTATGATAAAGGCCTTATTTCTAAAATATATAGAGATCTGAGTCAAATGTATAACAATACAAGTCATTCCCTAACTGATAAATGGTCAAACCATATGAACAGGTAGTTTTCAGAGGAAGAAATTAAAGCTATCTATAGTCATATGAAAAAACGCACTAAATCACTATTGATTAGAGAGATACAAATCAAACCAACTCTGAGGTATCATATTCTACCTATCAGATTGGCTAACATGACAAAACAGGACGATGATAAATGTTGGAGAAGATGCGGAGAGTTGGAACAGTAATTCATTGTTGGTGGACCTGTGAGCTGATCCAACCACTCTGGAGAGCAATTTGGAACCATGCCCAAAGGGCTACAAAAAGGTGCATACCCTTTGACCTAGTTTTCAGGACTGTATCCCAAAGAGGTCATAAGAATGGAAAAGGGTCCCACATGCACAAAAATATTTATAGCAACTCTCCTTGTGGTGTCAAGAACTGGAAATCAAGCATATATCCATCAATTGGAGAATGGATAAACAAGTTGTGGTATAGGAATTCAATGGAATACTATTGTGCTATAACAAATGATGAACAGGAAGACTTCAGAGATGCCTGGAATGCCTTAAACGAACTGATACTGAGTGAAAGGAGCAGAACCAGGAGAATTTTGCACACAGTAACAACCACAGTGTGCAATGAAATTTTCTGGTACACTTAGCACTTCCCATCAATGCAAGGGAAATTGATTAAAAATTAAAAATTAAAAATTCCCAGTGGACTCTTGAGGCAAAATGCCTTCCACATTGAGACAAAGAACTATGGAACTTGATCTCAGAATGAAGTCAACTATTTTCTCTTGTGTTATTTTTTATTTTGGTTTTCCTCGTGGTTTATTCCATTCATTTTTATTTTTCTGTGCAACATGATTAATGTGAAAATGGGGTTATTAAGAATGTATGTGTAGAACCATATGATTGCATATTCTCTCAGGGAGAGAGGTTATAGGGAGGGGGATAAAATTTAAAACTTATGGAAGTGATGAAAAGTGAAAGCAAATAACAAATAAATTGACAGAAAAAAACAAATAGAAAGAATGCTTTAAAATCCTCTATTTCATTGATTATCCATTTTTCACCTTTAGGATTATGCTCAGTTTTGCTAGGAAAGTGATTCTTGGTTTAAATCCTAAATCTTTGACCTCCAGAATATCCTGTTTTATACTCATGATCCCTTAATGTAGAAGCTGCTAGTTTTTGTGTTATACTGATTGTATTTCCACAATTCTCACATTTTTTTTCTTTCTGGCTGCTTGCAATATTTTCTCCTTGATCTGAGAGCTCTAGAATTTTGTTACAATATTCCTGAAAGTTTTCATTTTTGAATATCAGGAGGTGATCAATGGATTCTTTCAATATATATTTTACCCTCTTGTTCTAGAATATCAAGGCAGTTTTCCTTGGTAATATCTTGAAAGATGATGTCTATGCTCTTTTTTAGATCCTAAATTTAAGGTAGTCTATTAGTTTTTAAAATATCTGTCCCGGATCTGTTTTCCAGGTCAATTGTTTTTCCAATGACATTTCAATTTGTTTGCTATTTTTTCATTGTTTTGGTTCTGTTTTATAATTTCTTGGTTTCTCATGACATCATTAGCTTCCATTATTATAATTTTTCAAGAATTATTTTGTTCAGTGAGTTTTGGACCTCCTTTTCCATTTGATCAATTCTGCTTTTTAAGACATTCTTCTCCTCAATGCATTTTTGGAAATTTTTGCCATTTGCGTGAGTCTATATTTTATGTTCTTATTCAGCATTTTTGTTGTCTTCTTTACCAAGCTGTTGTCTCATTTTTCATGATTTTCTTACATTGCTGTCATTTCGCTTCCCAATTTTTCCTCTACACCTCTTCCTTGATTTTCAAAATTCTTTTTAAGCTCTTCCACATCCTGAGATCAATTCATATTTTTGTTGTAGGCTTTGGATATAAGAACTTTGTCTATCAACTCCTTGTTGTATGTTTTGATCATCTTTGTCACCAAAATAAGATTCTGTATTCCAATTTTTTCCCACTGTGTGCTCATTTTTGCCGCAAATTACTTGACTTTTTTGGCTCTTTATTAACTTAGGATTCTGCTTCCAGTGTGGAGGGTGTACTGTCCTAAGCTTCAGGGATTTTGTGCAGCTATTTTCAGTGATGCTTCAAATGATCAACAAATTTTGAGTTCTTCCAAAGTTATGTGATCAAAGGAGAGGTGTTTGCTCTCGTCTGTGAGTGACAACAAGTGCTCTTTTCTGCCTTAGAACTCTGAGGAGGATTTACTCTCCACTGCCATCACAAGTTCCTCCACAACCAGTACTCCTTCCAACCCATGGACTACCACCCAGGACTATGACCCTGATCTAAGCACAAGTAAAACAAGAGAACCTGTCTCAGCACCAGCAAATATATCCCCACAATCTCCCTCTGATCAGTCACTTGATCCTCCCATCATCTGGGGGCTAAGAGGTCCAGAAACAACCATATCTCCTTTTGCTGATGCCACTACCCTGGTTCTGGAGCAGGACTGTACTCCTCTCTAACCAAGGTATAGCAAAGTTTTCCTACCGACTTTCTAAGTTGTCATTTATGTATTGAGAAGGCTGGAAACTTCCACAGCTGCCAGTGATTCAGTGCCTTGAAGCTTGCTCCAGGTTTCCTTAGGGACAGATCTATGCCAGCCTGGACCACTCTGGACTCTACTCTACTCTCAGACTAGTGCAACAAATCTTTCCTGTCTACTTGCCAAGTTGTCTTGGCTGAAAATCTGTTTCTCTTGGTTATTTTGTGGATTCTGTTGTTATAGAATTTGTTTAGAGTCATTATTTTTGCATTATTTGGAAGGGTTAGGACAAGATATCAAACAAATTCTTGCTTTTACTTCACCATCTTGGCTCTGCCATTATTTTTTCATTTTTCTTATTTTGTTTAATTGTTTCTTGATCTCATGATTTTGTTTGTTTCATTTTGCCCAATTCTAATTTTGAAGGTGTCATTTTTTTTTTTAGTTTTCCCTCCATCTGCCATTTGATTTTAAAAGACTTTTTAAAGAATTTCTATGAATTCGTTTTTGGCAGATGACCATTTGATGTCTCCTCTGAAGATGAACCACAGTCTTTTTTGTCACCATAATAGTTTTCTAAGTTTGGATTCTTTCTCCTTTTCCTGTGCATTTTTTGTGGCAATAACTTAAGTTTTATAATGATTTCTAACCCTAGGTTATGGGGAATAGTGCCTCTTGCTCCAGATCTTCAGTTATGTCCAGCCTGGAACCAAAACCAAACCTCCAACCTTGTATAAGTGTCCACAGCCAAGAGCATTCTGTCCCAATGCTTCTGCACTAATTGGGCATGTTCTCTTTCCTTCTGATCCCACCTCTCTTCACAGCACAGTTGAGTGTGGTATTCCATGTCAGTAGAAGTTCATTCGCTCTTTTCAAGCTCAGATCTCCAACTTTCCTCACTATCAGGGGTAAAAGTTCCTGGGGCTGGACCCAAGGCAGCATCCCAAAGGAACTTACCCCAGGGCTTGCTACCTGTTCTTACAGAGGACCCTAGCCTGGAAGTGTTTACTTTACACAGTGATCAAACCTAGTCCTGGAATTTTTCTTATCTTCTCAAATAATCCCAGGAAGACCCCTGGTGTGCCCCTAGTCTCATTGTATTCACCCTAAGTTAGTATTTTATGTCTTTTTTTGTGGGGAAATCTCGAGAGCATGGAGTTTTCTGACCTACTCCTCCACCTCCCCAGAATCCTTTGGAATTATTTTCTTCATTGAGCTTTTGAACTTTTTTTCCATTTGGTCAATTCTGCTTTTTAAGGCATTCTTTTCCCCGTTGGTTCTCTTGGAACTCTTTTACCATTTGGGTTATTCTATTTTTAAGGGTTATTTTCTTCAGCACTTTTTTTTGGGTCTTTAACAAGCTTTTGATGCATTTTTCATGATTTTCTTGCATCACTCTCATTTCTCTTCCCAATTTTTCCTCTACTTCTCTTACTTGATTTTCAAAATTCTTTATGAGCTTTTACATGGCCTGAGAACAATTCAAATTTTTTGGATACTTTGGATATAGCAGTTTTGACTTTGTTGTCTTCTGAGTGAATGTTTTGATCTTCCTCGTGACCAAAGTAAGTTTCTACAGTCTGAATTCTATTCCATTATTTGTCATTTTTCCAGTCTTTTACTTGACCTTTCAACTCTTTGTTAAGTAAGGACTCCTCAGTGTGGAGGGCACACTATCCCAAGCTTCAGAGGTTTTGTGCTGTTTTCAAAGATACTTCTTCCAAGTTCTTCCAAGGTTGTATGATCAAAGGAGAGGTGTTTGCTCCTCTCCTTGTCTGTGCTCTGGTCTGTGAATGACTACAAGCACTATTTTGTGCCCTGGAATTGTGAGGATGATCCTCTTTCCACTGCTGCCACTACCTTTGCTATGCCAGTGCTCCTCCTCATCCCAGAACTTCTAGCCAGGACCACAACCCAAAGCCAAGTATGGGGAAAGCAAGAGAGTCTTGTCTCAGTGCCATCAAAGAGGTCCCTGCAATGCCCTTCTAACTAGTTGTTTGATCCCCTTACAGTCTATGAAGGTAAGAGCTCTGGAAGCAGCAACTGCTGCAACCACTAACCCTGCCACCAGCACTATGGCTGATTCAGTCACTCCCAAAGCCTGGTCCTATTGTGCTGGGGCTAGGGCTTGATTGGGTTGCTCTCTCATCCTGGTCTGGGAGACCTTACCTATTGCCCTTTTAAGTTGTCTTTGTCATTTGTGCGTTGAAAAGTATTGAAAACAACCACAGTTGCCAATGATTCAATCCTTTGTTGCCTGGTTTGGTTTTGTTGGGGCCTTTTCTGTACTGGTGTAGCATGTGCTTGACTGTAGTCCTCTCTCAGCCTGATGCAACAGTCTTTTCCTGTTGGCTTTCCAGGTTACCTTGGGCTGGAAATTTGTTTCATTGTCTTTTGGTGAGTTCAGTTGCTCTACAATTTCTTCAGAGAATTATTTATAGGTATTTGGAGGTGTTTTGGGAGTTCAGGCAAGTCACTGCCTTTACTATGCCATCTGGGCTGTGCCTTGAAAAAATTTATTTCAAGTCAAGCATTAATTGTCCCATGAATTCAAAAGACACCTGAAGTTATTTGTTTGAATGTTCATTTCTCATCTTATATTATTTAAACATGGAAGAAAGTGATGACTGTTCTTTTTTTTATTCCAATTAATAATGGAAAATAAACCCTAAATTCCACAATTAATAAATTGTTATTCTTTTACACTCTCTTGTTCATGTCAATTGCTTATTTTAATGCAGAGCTTTTCCCTAGACTAAGTCATGAGCATGATTAAATGAAAATGCGCTTAAGTATCTGAAAAAGTATGCTTAGGTCAAAGAAGACAATTTTGAGGGGAATTTTCTAAACGTTAGTATAGGTATAGAGAAAAAGAAACAAAGAATACTCTCTTCTGGAAACCTCTTAAAACAGAGATTAAAAAAAAAACATTACAACGGATTTCCTCTCTTTGAGATGATATGTGTTCTTAATTAAAATAGTGGGATCAAGTTTTATCTACCCTCAGAAATCTTTAATACAATTATTATAACATGAAAATCTCAAATACTTGTCATTAGAATTACTATTATTTTCTTGCAAAATACTTCATGCTTTCTGTATTGATGAATAGAGAAATTGTATAAGGCAACTCCCTAGGCAAACAAGCAAGGCCTGAGCTGAAATATTTGATTATCCCTAAAATAGATTTTATTTTCAGAGCAAGAGATAATATTATTAGTCATAAAGCAGTTTAGACATTTTTACAAGTCTAGTCATAGTTTCATCGTGCAAGTTTCCTGGGCTGAAGAATTTGATAAATTGATTCAACTATATCTAGTTAAGTGAGTGTGTTTTAGTTTATTGGTTTATGCTCACTGACCTTTAAATCCAATGAGCATTCTCCATTATTACGTTGCAAAACGGGTTAAGAAGGAAGCACTAGGCACTTTATTAGATTGAATTCATGGAGTTACTCCTTTAGAGTATTTTGATGCTATCCAAATGATCTTATCCTCAAAAACAAATTTAAGGACTGCATAATAATATTTAATATAATTTTATAGTATGACTTATAGGTCTATGAAAAATTGTTCCTTCATAATATCAACAATTTTATTATAAATGAAGATAAGATACTCATTATTTACTGAAGAAGCTGCACAGACCTGTTATGATCTGAGCAGCATTAGAAATTGGTTGGAAAGGAAATTTATTTGGGGGTAATAGAGTCCCAGACCTTCAGAAGGAAATAAATGAATGTTTTCTAAAGGTTATTGACTCTAGAGGCTTGGATGCCTTTAACTTCTGGCAGATTTTTCTATTATGGCAGTTTCTTTGGTTCTATAGTCAAACTATCCCAAATGAAAAATACAAGTCTTATGAATATCAACATGGTTAACCATAAAGGTAATCATATATACTGTTCATCCAGAAATAATGCTATTATAAAATTGTGTACACATGATTACTAAATTTCAGAAATGAAAGTTACATTTTGCTGGGACTGTCTTTTCCACTCATGCCATTATGAGGAGTCTAACGTATATTAACTAGGCTACATAAAGTCAGATTAAAGGTTTGTCACAAAGAACTTTTAGCATTGTACACATGTATGTTAGGATTGTCTTAAACTATAATACTTGAAAACCAATGCAACCTAGATGAGAAGGAAAGCAGAGTTCTGGTAAATAATCTTTACAGCAGATATGTCTGAAAAAGTCCATCTTTCTCCAATATTTAGGGAGCTGAGTCAAATTTATGAGATTACAAGCATTTCCCAATTGATGGATGGTCAAAGGATATGAATAGGCAACTTTCAGAGGAAGAAATCAAAGCTATCTATAGTTATGTTAAAAGATGATCTAAAACCGTATTGATTAGAAGAAATATAAATCAAAATGTCTCTGAGTTACCACATCACACTCATTGGACCAGCTAACACAACAAAATAAGAAAATGATAAAAGATAGAGAAAATGTGTGAAAATTGGATCCCTAATCTATTGGTGGTGGAGTTGTGAGTGGATTCAACCATTCCAGGGAGCAATCTGGATCTGTACCCAAAGGGCTATAAAGTTATGACCCTTTGACCTAGAAATGCAACTACTTGGTCTGTATCCCAAAGAGATCATAAAAATGGGGAGTAGCTCTTTTTATAGTGGCAAAGAATCTGAAATTAAAGAGATATGCACCAATTGGGGAATGACTGAACAAATTGTGGTACATTAATGGATTGGAATAGTATTATGCCATAAGAAATGATGAGCAGGTGGAGTTCAGAAAAAACAAAACAAAACAAAAACTGAAAAGACTTATATGAACTGATGCTGAGTGAAATGAGCAGTAACAGGAGAACATTGTACACAGTAACAGTCACATTGTGCAATGACTGAACTTCAAAGAACTTAGCTCTTCTCAACAATGCAAAAATCAAAGATGATTCCAAAGGACTCACAATGAAAAATGTTGTCCACATCCAGAGAAAGAACTTTGATGTATGAATGGAGAGGCAAACATACTACTTTTCTTTTGTTGTTTTGTTTTGTTTCTTCTTTCTTGTGATTCCTTCCATTAGTTATAATTCTTCTTTACATCATAACTAACATGAAAATGTTTATTATGAATGTATAAATAGACCCTATATGAGATTGTATGCCTTCTTGGGGAGGGGAGAGAAGAGGTTCAGGGAGAAAATTCAAAACTCAAAATCTTGGAGGAACAAATGTTGAATATTAAAAACAAATTAATGATATATTTAAAATAGGGGAAAATTAGAATTGATCAAAGAAAAGCTACCAACTCTACGGGACATCAGGACAAGGAGAAGAAAAATTTAATAAGTTAAAAGAAACAGGAAAATGTGAATTTTCTCATTGGAAAGCACCTTACCTAGAAAACAAAAGATCCAGAAGTAACACTATGAGAATTTTTAGACTATCTGAAAGCCATAATGGAAAAAAAAAGCCTGGACAACATATTTCAAGACAATATCAAAGAAAATTACCCTGATATAATAAAACCAGAGGGCAAATGGAAATCAAAAGCATCTACCAATCACCACCTGAAAGTGACCCCCTAATGAAGACTCCCAGCAACATAATAGCCAAATTTCAGAGCTCACAGATCAAGGAGAAAGTACTGCAACTGCTAAAAAAGAAATCATTTAAATATCATGGAGCTTCATTCAGGATTACACAATGTTTTGCAGTTTCCACATTAAAGAAGTGGAGAACTTGGAATATGATGTACTGGAAGGCAAAAGAGTTAGGATTACAAAGAAGAATCACCTACCCAGTAAACTCAATATAATCTTTCAGGGAGAAAAATGAATATTGAGCAAAACAAAGGACATTCAAGCATTCCTAAATAAAAGGCAACCTTACCCCTCCCCCATGCCAATGACCTCCAAATACAAGACTCAAGGGAAACATAAAAAGGTAAAAAAGAAACAAGAAAGAGAAAATGTAAGAAATTGAATAAGATTAAAGTGCTTATATTTCTATATGAAAAAAATGCTATTTGAAATTCTTATGTACTTTATTAGTATAAGATCAACTAGAACAGTACATACAGATAGAAATTGCGGACACAAGGTAACTTTGATGAAATAATACCACAGAAACCAAAGCAAAGAAAACTGCACTGGAAGAAGGAGAAGAGAGATTGAATGGGATGAATTACCCCTTACAAAAGAGAAATGAAAGAGCTCTTATAATGGAGGGGAAGATGAGAGTGGATGGACAAAGCTTAAACTTTACTCTCATCAAAAGTGACTGAAAGAGGGAATAATATATGCACTCAGTTGGATATAGAAATCTGTCTTACCTGTAAGGAAATAAATAGGAAGAGGGATAATAAAATAGAAAAGGGAGACTGATAAAAGGGAGGTTAGATTGAGGAAGATAGTGATCAAAAGCAATAACACTTGCAAGGAGAGAAAGTGTGGAGGATAAGAGTAAACAAGGGAAAAATAGCATGAAGGAAAATACACTGCGAATTATCATAACTATAATTGCAAATAGAATGAGCTCACCCATAAAACGGAAGTGGATGGCAGAATACAATAAAA
Organism: Notamacropus eugenii; assembly: GCF_028372415.1. Lineage (NCBI taxonomy): Eukaryota > Metazoa > Chordata > Mammalia > Diprotodontia > Macropodidae > Notamacropus > Notamacropus eugenii. The sequence goes on along the minus strand of NC_092875.1, from coordinate 132,722,869 downwards.
ATCAGAATCCTATGATATGTTTTTTTTTTTCCCCAAGAAACACATTTGAAGCAGAGAGATACACACAGGTTAAAAATAAGGAGCTGGAACAAAATTTACTGTACTTCAACTCAAACAAAGATAAAAGGACTACCAATCATGATCTCAGACAAACCAAAAGCAAAAAGTAGAATCAATTAAAAGAACTAAGGAAGGAAACCATATTTTGCTGAAAGGTATCATAAAACATATATGTGCCAAATGGCAGAGTGTCTCAGTGTTTGAAGAAATTGAACGAGTTATAAGAGAAAATAGATTTAAAAAACTGTACTTGAGGACCTCAGTGTTTTCCCTCTCAGAACTAAATAAAATTGAGAGCAATTAATTGGGTATGTAGTGAAAAAGAAACTAGGAAAAGAACAAATTAAAAATCCCCAATTAAACATCAAATTGGAAATCATGAAAATAAAAGGACATGTTAATAAAATTGAAAGTAAGAAAGCTATTGAATAAGTAAATAAGACTAAGAGTTGATTTTATAAAAAACAAATATACCATTATTCAATCTGATTTTAGAAAGGAAAGGTAAAATACAAATTACTAATATCAAAAATGAAAGGGATGAATTCACCACCAATGAAGAGAAAATTAAGAAAACTATTTGTAGTTATTTTGCCCAATTATATCCCAAAAAATTGACTATCTAAATGAAATGAATGAAAATCTCCAAAAATATAACTTATTCAGATTAACAGAAGAATAAATAAAATACTTAAATAAGCTAAATTTAGAAAAAAAAAGTAATTGAACAAGCCATCATTTTCCCAAGTAAAAGTAGGAATTCTAGACAGTACAAAATATTTGGAAAACAGTTTCTTGTTTTCCATATAATTTTTGTTTGGAAAACTCAGAAACAGCTATATCTGATAAAGGTATCATTTCTCAAATATACAGAGAACTGATCAATTTTATAAGAATACAACTAGTTCCACAATTGATAAATGATCAAAAGATATAAACTTGAAGTTTTTGAAATTAAAACTAAAGTCATAAGAAAAAATGCTCTAAATCACTATTGATTAGAGAACTGCAAATTAAAATAAATGAGATAACACCTCATTCCTATCAGATTGACTAATGACAGAAAAGGAAAATGATAAATTTGGAGTTGATGTGGGAAAATGGTGATATTTAATACAGTCTTGGTGGAGTTGTGAACTGATCCAATGATTCTGGAAAACAATTTGGAACTATGTCCAAAGGGACATAAAACTGCAAACCCTTTAATCCAGCAATAACACTACTATGTCCATATCTCAAGTGCAAAAAAGAGAAAAGGACATATTTGTACAAAGATACAGCAGCTTTTTTTTTTTTTGTGGTGGCTAAGAATTGGAAATCAAATGGATGTCCATCAATTGGGGAATGATTGAACAAGCTGTGCTATATGAATGCAATAGAGTATTGTTATGCTATGGGAATAGGTGAGTAGGATGATTTCAGAAAATCCTGGAAAGACTTACATAAACTGAAGTGTAATAAAGTGAGCAGAACCAAGAGAACATTGCATACGGTAACAGCAATGTTGTTCAGTGAACAGTGAATGACTTAGTCATTTTCAGCAATATGATGATACAAGACAATCCCAAAGGACTAATAAAGAAGCAAATTATCCATGACAGAGAATAGTCTGAATACAGACTAAAGCATTCTATTTTTCATTTTCTTTTATTTGAATGTTCTTAAACAAAATGAGTAATATGGAAAAGTTTTAGACAATTGTATGTGTATAACTTATATCTGATTGCTGACTCTCTCTGGGAGGGGGAAATGTAGGGAGGGACAGAATTTGGAGCTCAGAGCTTTAAATTAAAATGTATATATAAAAAAAATGTTTAAACAAGCTAAACCCATGAGTGGTAATGACATGTATTTGCAAGATAATTCTATATTCGCAGTCATTGTTCAGATTAAATATGACAATTGCCTAGTTCATGATTTATAGGACATTTGAGAAACACAAAGTCACCAAGGTATTTTGATTGGCTTTTTTTTCATCCATGGGGTAAACGGAATAACTTGCTCTTTGCGTGTTTAATTAGTCATATTTTTAAAGAAAAAGTTCACAAAGAGTAAAAATGTGAGCTTGGGAAAAAATACTGCATCAAAATTAACCAAAAAAAGATAATTAAATGAGAATAGTAAAATATATTGTTGACTTACTTAAATATGCTGTAACATACTAATACATTAATAATAAAATATGAATCTAATTGCATCAAAAATATACTGTCACAGTAAACTAATTCAGCTCGTTTCTGGCACATGAGGAGTAGCAACACATACAGTCTGTCTTCACAATTTTGATAACTTTTTCACAATTTAAAAACTCATCAATAAAATAACAATAAAAGTTCCAATATTATTTAGTGGACACACAACAAGTTCATTAGCAAAATGTATAATTAAGGGATTGACCACTGAATGCCTAGTCCTTTAAACATTTGCAAACACTCTCTGTCTGGTGTCAATCCAACATGAGAATTCACTTTCATCTCTGAAAGTGAATATTTATATTATTTATTCATTAAAAAACAACTTTTTCAAATGAAAATAGAACAGTTTTCATTAAAAAGTTCAATATATTCATCATTTGACCCTTTCAAACTGTTCTTTCCTTCTGATGAATAAGAAAAGACTTGCAGGGAGCAATTGGATGGAGAGCATCATAGTTCTCCACTTCCCCACCACCTGCAGGTGATTTCCAAATGTCTTTGAGTACATGATGCCTTTTTCTTTCTTTTTTGTTTATTCATTTCCTCTCTAATGTGGATGATTATCTAGAGATAGATTTGAACCCGTTTTTAACACATTAGTTTCAAAATGTCAGAAAACTGTCAGAGTTCCCCATACTACTTAGGAGAAAAGACAACTGAAATGGGTAGCAAAAGTTGCTAAAACAAGTGAAAAATCAGCACAGCTATACATTGATGGGCTGGAGTGATTCCAGAAGTGGATTGAACTATCAACTGAAGCATCAAGCTCAGAAAAGAATCATCCCAGGTGAGCAAGTGATTCATTTAACATTAATATCATATCCAGAAGTAAACTTAGCGAGGGTTCCTCAAAGAAAAGAATTACTGCAAGAATCAGGTGAGACAAGGTATACGTCAACCCTGCCTAATTTCTGCATGGGTAACTGCTTACCTTTGTAATTCATCTGAACCTTCTCTCCCCAGAGATCTTTTGCATGAAAGTGAGTGTGTAACACTATTTATTGGCACATTTTTGTGATGTCTGTCTTTACTGTGTCTTCACAAATGTCCTTTTGTAAAAGCTATTTGATGTGAACTGACTGACTGATATTAAGGGCAGGGTCATATACACTAGGGGGGGCCTTTTGAGTGATAGAACTATAAACCTCAAACCCTTAGTCTGAATTGAGTGAGCCAGAGTGGGTGATACAAAACTAATGACATGGTAGTACAATGCAAAGAGCCTTGACTTTGAACTCCAAGGATTTAGGCTGAAATCCTTTCTCACTTTCTACCAGTGCAACTTTTGACAATGTTCTTATTCTTTGTAGGCATCAGTTACTTCACCTCTAAAATCAGATGCCTGTATTATCTGACCTTTCTTCTAACGTTCCTCCACACTTAGAAATCTGTGACTCTAAGATCTTCGAGGTCAAGAATAGGTCCCTTTTAAATTTAAACTCCCGGCACCTCATCTAGTGGCTGGCTTATAGTCCAAATTTAAGGACATTTGTTTGACTATTTGGGAGTGTCTTCTTACCTGGTAGAAAGTTTTCATGTTACTAGGAAAATAATATTATGCAAGAGGAATTTCAGGCATAGCCCATTAAAACCAAGGCTGCAATGAAATCACTTCAGTCAAACATGTCTCATAATATATTATGAGAAGCAGTATAGTGTAAACATTCACCTTTCCACTTTAGAGTTCCCCTTTAGTCTTCCTCATAAGAATGGAAGTTTCTTGACAGTAGAAACTATTTTGTTTGCTTTTATTTGTATACACAGTACTTACCACAGTACCTAGACAAAATAAGTACTTAACAAATGCTTTCTTCCTGTCTTTCCTTTTCTTTCTTTTTCTTCCTTCCTTCCTTCCTTCCTTCCTTCCTTCCTTCCTTCCTTCCTTGCTTCCTTCCTTCCCTCTCTCTTCATCCATCTATGCATCTAGTAATACATTTTTCTAGTGGATAGAGCCTCAGACACAAACTGACTGTCTACCCTGCTCAAGATGATGTATCTCCCAGTGCCCTGATCAATTTTTAAGTCAGTTAGTTACAAAGGTAAGGACTTCATTTGCAAATAGTGTTTCCTCATCTGAAAGTGATACCATGAAATCACAGGTACAATCATCCCAACTACATCAACTATATGAAATACCTATTTCAATATTACAAAACCTCTGATAACTCCCCACCTGCTGTTACTCTAGTTGTTCTAGACCAATATAACCATGTCTATGTTGATAAATGTTTATCAACCAGTTCTTTAGATTTCCTTAAGTCTAAACATTAATCAAGGCCCTATTTGTGTATTTGCAACTTTCTGAGGTGTTAACACCCACAATGAATATTTTACAATCAGATTTTGGGAACAAGTACCACATGAGGTGGCATTTATACACGAGATACAGCTGAGTTCAGCACTCAACACCCCAGGGCTATGGTAGAGCAATCTTGAACTGTCACTGGTCATGCAGACTTAAGAAAACAATGAATAAAATATTAATAATGCAGATTAAACTTTAAAGAATGCCATGCATAAGTTGTTTTGTTTTGTTTTACATCTAGCAGTTTTTCAAAAATTTGTCAGCACTCCTCTGACGCTTCCTCTCTTTTTTTGCTTCACTCAGACAAAATCAGGCAATAGAAATACTTGGAAGTTGATATGAAAAGACATCTGGGTTCAAGTTCTGCATCTTATCCTTATTAGCTGTGTGCCCATAAGCATATTTTTAAATCTCAGTTTACCCATCAACAAAATGGAGATGAAAGAATACCGTTAGTACCCACTTCACATAGTTGTTTTGATGATCTGTCACTTAACAAACCTTGAAATAAAATGTCAGTTTTTATTGTTTTCACTCTGCCCTGCCTTGATATACTTTAGTACATTTTCCTAGAGCCACCCCAATTTCTCTATCCCATTTGCTTCATGCTTCTATCTGAGGACTGTTCTTACTGTGTCTCAGCTTCTAATGCTTCCTTCCTTTCCTCCTTTATACCCTTGTTTTGACTCTCTTCTGTGTCTTTGTTGTGTCTAGGTCCACCCAGTCATTCTAATAATGATCAACATAAATCTGTCTCTGATTATCACAACTTGACTTCTTTCCTCTGCTCTGTTCCTAGAGATATGTTATAAGCTCAGTCTTATGCCTATAACTTCTACTTACCTGTACTCAACATTCCTTGCTCCTAGCCATGACTGCTCAGACTTGCATTATTCCGTGACCCCATTAGTTTCTACTCTGCTCAAACCCATGTTCTCAAATGTCCAATTTAGGTGCTCAGTACTGAGATCCACAGTCTCTGTCTACATGAAGGAAAAAAATCCAATTAATATTATTTTTTCTTGGGAAATCTTACTTTCTATAGTACTTTTCTACCTAAAGCTTGGTTTTCATGTAAACAATTAATGATACTGAGGAGAGGGTATATACTTGTACATATATACATGCACACAAACATATATACACATATATGTGCATGTGTATGTGTTTGTGTGTGCGTGTGCATGTGTGTAGCACTTAGACTCCACTGAAGACAACATGACTCTGGTGCTCTGGCCATACTGTTCAAATGTCAAACGTACATTTGCCTAAAAGTCTATTTTGCAGACAACTCATGTAAGACAGACATTCACTTTGTGGTCAGAAGAAATAATACAAGGACACTCTCAAGGTCTCTCTGAGGAACTTTGAAAATCATTGCTTTGCAAAGAGGATACTGGTATAAGACTACATACATTGCTGTGCTCTATGAACTAAGCAGATTTGTAGTAGCTCAAAAGAAGTTCTCTACTCCAAATGTTCATATGGACTATTTGTACCTGACCTATGGTAGAGCCTTCAGAGCTTGTGTCAGTCTCATCAGTCTTAGTCGGAAACACTGTATCTTGACTCCAACATAATGATGTTATTTGGGTCCTCTTTGAGAAAGAAGAACAAAAACCAACTAACTTTATTAAGGAAAGAAGATACCAGAATTAAGTGTATATTCATTAAACTTAACATAATAGAAATTGAGTTAGATTGATTAGTACATGGGAAAATAATATTAGGATTAAAACTATCTCTGGGAAGTTAAAGTGAGTAGGTATTAATGAACAGTTGAAAATATATATATGTGTACATATAAAAGTATGTATATGTATATGTGTATATACATATGCACACACATATATGTATATGTATGTATATATGTTTGTATATATGCTATTAGACTATATTATCCCTTGCTTTTGAAATTGTGATTCCAGTGATGCCAAGAATCGAGATTAGAACCCATAGCCTCTGACTTCTGGACAAGAACTCTGTCCCAATGACACATTTGCAAATGATTCAAGGAGCTATAACTTATAATACAAATAGTACAGAGTGGGCAACTGTCAAATTTTGTTTAATGACTAATACTGCCAGCTGAGTAGAGCAAGATTCTTCAAGAAACTGCCTTGGAAATTTATGATAGGAAGACTAAAAATAATGATTTTTTAGGAAAATAAGTACCTCAAAAGCATGATGGAGCATAAACTTGGCTGCAAGAAATATGGAATGATAATGAGCAACAAATTACCTCCTTAATAGGAATGTTTCTGCTTGTTTGTTTTTAAGTAACAAATTTGCTGCTTTTCCCTCATTCTAAAAGTATTTAGCTGCTTTGTAGAGAAAGTAACATAATACACTGTCAATGGGTAGTAATAATATCTAAGCATCCATGTATCCCATAGTGATTGATTGTATTTTTTTTTCTTTTTGAGGGATAAGGTGATTAAGTCAGTAATTTGGATAATATATCTCTGTGCTTCATAGAAATATAATGATTCCCAAAGTGTGTCCAACCTGAAGAGTTGAAGCATAGTTCTTTGAAGAATCAGTCGTAATGGTTTCATAATTATATGATTAATATCAATTAATCAACCAAGTATCAAATTTTTGCTCTCCATCATGCTTCTTTTAAAAATCTCTAATTCAAATTAGCCATGACTCTCATTTCCCTTCAATGGGACTGATATTTTCTGGTCTTCTTCTACCTCTCCTCCAGATTCAGGAAGCAGCTAATTCATACAGTGGATAAATCTGGCAACAGGAAGACAGGAGTTAAATTCAGCCTTAGACACAGATTACCTGTGCGAACCTGAGCAAGTCTCTTAACCTCTGTTTATTTCAGAACACATGTAAAATGGGGGTTATAATAGTAACTACCTACAAGGACTGTTGTGAGGACCAAATGAGATATTCATAAACCATTTAGAAGATTAATGAATAGTATATGCTTAATAAATGTTTTCTTCTTTCCTTTCTCCTTTCCTTCCTTCCTTCTTTCTTTCCTTGTTTCCCTCCATCTTTCCTTCCTTCTTCCCTTCCTTCCTCTCTCCTTCCTTCTCTTCCTTCCTTGCTTTCTTCTTCCCTCCTTTACTTCCTTCCATGCTGCCATTTTTCCTTCCTTCCTCCTCATGTTCTTTGTGAAATTTATTATTTTTCGTTTTATGCCTCCATTAAGTGTGTATGGATTCCAAGGACACATCCTGAACAATCTTTTATTAACAAAATACACACTATCTATTATGATGTTTCATCACTTCCCATATATTCAAATATCATTTCAATAAAAATTTCAACAAAAGGTACATATGTAAACTCCTCAACAAATTCTGCATTGTAACAGGTTATGGTAATTGAACAGGACTCCTGAATAGTTGGATAGAGCTATATAATTTTACATTCCTTTATACTTTTTTTCCCCAATCAGTGTCTTGTTTGTACCTATGAATTAATTAAAAAACAACATTTGCCTAGTACCTTACAGTTTTTAAAATATTTTCATATTGATCATCATGGTTCCTGTCCTTCGTTCTCGAAGACGACCAAAATGACATCACCATGATAAACTCAAATGTCAATGTATCTGACTGTGGCTGATAAAACCAATGTGAGCTCAGAATGATCTACCATAGATTGGGCACAGATAGTCCATGTGAACATTTGGGATTCATATTCCAAATCTATGCATTCTACATTTATTTTGTGCTCTCTCAATTCTGTTTTCCTCATAGAGCCCAGCACCCTTTCTGATGTGGGCACACCAGGCTGAGTGGTCCTGTGCTAGTGTCTCCCATGTTACACAATCAAATCAAAAGTTCTTGAGAGAGACTTTGAGAATGTCCTTATATCGCTTCTTCAAACCACCATGTGGTTGCCTGCCCCATGTGAGTTCTTCATTAAATATTCTTTTTGGCAAGCGGACATTTTACATTTGAACAATGTGGCCAGGCCATAGGAGTTGTTCTCTCTGAAGCATAGTTTGAATACTTGGAAGTTTAGTTCAAGTAGGGACCTCAGTGTCTGGTGTCTTATCCTGCCAGGTGATCTTCAGAATCTTCTTAAGACAGTTCAAATGGATGTGATTCAGTTTTCTGGCATGCCAAATAGATTGTCCATGTTTCACAAACATGCAACAATGAGATCAGCACAACAGCTCTGTAGACATTCATTTTGGTAGTCAGTCTAATACCTCTTCTTTCCCATACTTTGCTTTGGAGCCTCCCAAACACTGAGCTCGCTTTGTCAATGCATGCATCAAACTCATTGTCAATGTGTACATCCCTGGAAAGTATACAACCAAGGAAAGTGAACCTATCCACAGCCTTCAAAAGTTCTCCATTTGTTGTAACAAATGGTTCCATGTATGGATGGTGTGGTGGTGGTGGCTGATGGAGTACCTGTGTTTTCTTGGTGTTAATTATTAGGTCAAAATTTGCACAGACGGCAGAGAATTGATCCATACGTTGTTGTATCTCAGCTTCAGAGGTTGCACTGATGCATAATCATCCACAAACAGAAAATCATATACCAACTCCTTCCACTTGGCTTGTAGTCTTTTCAAACTGAAGAATTTACCATCAGTACAGTAGCTGACCTTGATGCCTTGTTCATTCTCATTGAAAATATTTGACAACATGGCTGAAAATGTCATGCTAAAAACCTGGGAGCATTTACACAGCTCTGTTTCATTCCACTGATGACTGGGAAGGCACGAGAGCCTTAACCACTATCTAAAACCCAGGCAAACAAACCATCATGGTGTGTTCGGGAAGAACAAGTACTGTTGGTGTGATGGCTGCTGAGCCCTTTTCAGGGCTGCTTTCCACCTGTTGGTATCCACCTGTTCCACTCAAATCTCACCTGTGTCTCCAAGAAACTACAGGGTGCACAGTGGCCACAACCCGTTTAACCATTTTGGGAGAAAGGCTAAACTGGGTTGAGGGTAATCATGGGTTTCAAACCCGTTGGTGAGTTAGAGGGCTGTCTCCCCCAAGTATATGAAGACTTCCCCTATTGGAATGAACATATGAGAACAATTTGTTGCAACAGTCATGAAGGCAGCTGAAGCAGGTGATGTGGAGTCCTTAGAGCTTGGTTTGACACCGAAGATACCAAGGTCATCCACTGCATCCTGAGCTATTGATCATAGCAATTGATCCTCATAGCAATTCTGAGTTAGGAAATTTCAATATCATTATCCCTATTTTACAGAGAGTTAAATGACTTTTCCAAATTAATGGGATTGATTAGGCTATGGTATTGATGGAATTCTAATAAAGCTGCCCCGAACACCAATATTCTAACTTCTTTATAGGTTCCACTGAACAACATGCCCACTGCCCCTACCTAGCCACCTCCCCCACTCAATATCCTGACTTCTTCATGTATGCCTCACTGCTCACTAGAACAAATATATCCTTGAATTCATATTTCTCAAAGGGTAGCAGGTATGTATATGTGATTGGATCCCAGCCACTGTGTCTAGCTAGTCAGTGGCCCCAGATCCATTCCTCAAATATCCCATAGAAACAGTTGGTGTGTCCAGGTACTCAATCACAACCATATCCATCTAGTCTTCGAAAGGACCAAAATACTCAGCCAATCAGAAAGCAACACCACCAAGATGCCCAAGCAGTATTTAGACCCCAAAACAATAGAAGAGACTTTCCCTAAGTAGGTACCTGTGCAGTAGTAATAAAAAAAAGTGACCTAGAGTGAATTTATGACATACAGAGGTTAATTATAATATAACATACAATAATATGATTATAAATTAAAATATCACACATACTCCCCCTCAAATGGGTATTTCTGTATGCATTTTGGGTAATCACATGTTCTATTCTACCATGGCTGAGACCTGTTCTCTATTATCTAGTCCTTTAACAAATCCTTCCTGCTTTTTGAATATTCATAATTTCTATTATGTAATTACATTGTTACCCTATAAAATCCATCTTGCTTTCTCTGAAGTTGTGGATTCCTCTTGGAACTTAGTCAGCTTCATGAGATGTGTCAATCTCAATAAATGCCTGTTCTTGGAATGGAGGTGATCTGATTCTGAATTCTTTCAGATGGTTTCACAACATATCATGAAACAACAACCGGATGGTCAAAAGAGCACTGTTCTTAGAATTCGGAGATGTAGACTAAAATTTGTTGTTTGCTGCCTATTTAATCATAGGTAAATCACTCAAACTTTGTGATTCCAAATTCCCTAGTTTGGAAAATAAGGATGTTATACTAGATTATCACTTGCTTTTCTTTTCTTGGAGAGGAGAGACAATGAAGGTTAAATGATTTGCCCAAGATCACACAGCTAGTAAGTGTCAAGTGTCTGAAGGTGGATTTGAACTCAGGTCCTCCTGACTCCAGGGCTGATACTCTATTCACTGCACCACCTACCTGACCCATCCCTTGATTTTCAAACTGTGATTCCAAGAACCAGAATTAGAAACCATAGCCTCTGACTTCTGGAGAAGAACTCTGTCCCAATGACACATTTTCAAATGATTCAAGGAGTTATACCTTATAATACAAACAGTACAAATAGTACATAGTGGGTAACCATCAGATTGTGTTTAATGACTAATGTTGCCAGCCAAGTAGGGCAAGATTCTTCAAGAAACTTCCTTGGAAATCTATGGTAGGAGGACCCTAAAAATATTGATTTTGGTTTTTTAGATTCTCTTAAAAATAAATCACTATGAATGTACCCTTGGTGATAATATTGTAAATGTTAATGTTTTCAAAATAAAACTATTGCCCAGAACCTTTGAAATAAATCTTACTGGTGGTTAATTTATGCCTCAAAGGTTATACTAGGTATCATGCTCATGGGATAATAAAAGTTGATATTTAATAATTTATACTTTATAAGCTGTTTTCCTCCCAAAGCCCTATGAAGTCTATAATATGAGTATCATCATTCTCATTTTACAGTTGAGCAGTCTGAAAGTAGTTAAGTGACCTACCCAAGATTATACAGTCAATAGAAGGAAAAAATTATTTGAACTCAAATCCAAGTCTTCCAACTTCAAGGCCAATATATGATCTCCTAGGCTTTCGCTGTGCTCATTGGTCCATTAAATAGTGTCTTTAAAAATTCTTAGGGAAAAAGAATACAGACTGTGGATGTGGTGAGGGGAAATAATAATTTATGGCTACCTTATGCTTTCTACTAGTATCTTTGCAATGTAAAGGAAAATAGGTTATTTGGGTATAGCTCAAGGGTAGGCAAGAGAGGCCAAGGATGGGCTGGCATGAGTAAATTGCAATTTGAGTCAACTTAAAGGAATACACATATTGATGAGATCCCTGTTCTATTTAAAATTACTCAAGTAAGTTTCCATTAAAATGTATGTCTGCTGAAGTTGGTTCTAGTTTGGATAACATTCATAATTCACTGTGCAGGGGAAAACTGTAATTGAACTATTCAGGTATTCTTTCCCAAGTTAAAACTGAGACAAGTAATATTCACAGTATCAAGTATAATTAAAGCACATTGTTCCAAGATAAGTTTTTGAAAGTAAATCATGAACAATTGTTTTCAAAAGCTACATTCTTTAGATTCATTATTTTATTTTATTTTTAAAAACTCTATTGCTGGTGCTATTCTATAGTGCTCTATTATGTGGGTCCCCTTAATTAAAATTTAAGGTTAATACTAAATTTATCTTTATGTATTTTATGAAAGGGTCCTGGTTCTGAGAGTGTCCTGAAGGTAAGATAAACTAACATGATATATCCTTGTGGTTGCTAGCTGAATTGACAAAACTGTTTTCTGGACTCATGTATCAAAAAAAAAAAGGAGGGGTTTCATCCTTCTCTATTAAAATTACTATTGATGAGAATTATAAAATATGGACAGGTGGATCCTATGACACTAAGAATCACTCTCATCACATGCTTTAGAAGCCAACTCATTAAATTTTCTTTTATTTTGGGATAAATGCCTTCATTGACTTCATTATCTCGAAGTAGTAAGATACGAATTACAACAGACATTAGTCCTACAACAAACAATAATATAATTTCATAAAATAAATTATAAGTAGATTTTTTTTATTAGGGATGGCAGATAAGTAAAAGAACAGACATGGAAAAGATGTTAGATTTGGAGCCAGGGAAATGGAATTTGATCCTGCTGCCATTATTTACCACTCAAGTGGATTTAACGAGATAATTAACTTCCCTCATCTTCATTGACTTATGGGTAGAATAATTTGAGATAACCAAATCCACCCATATCATTTTGCAATGAAGGAATCTCAAGATCAGTAAGGTAAATTCTTCTACATAGGAAGTATCAGAGACAAGATTTGGACCCAGGTTTGAATCTACAATTCCAAACTGGTGCTTTTCCCACTGTATCAGGTTGACTCCTCTTTGTTCCCTCTTAGGTAAAATGAAGGCATTGATCTAGGTAACCTCTAACATCTCTCCCAGCTCTAAAACAATGAATCTAATTTAGGCATAGTAGACAAACTGGTATGAAATTAGAGTCAGGAGTCAAGATCTAGTTGTAACTACATTGCCTTATAAAATAAGTTTACCTCCCAGGGATTATTTCTCCAGCTTAAATTTAGCTAACTAGATCCTAAAAATCCATTTACTCAAGGTTTTTTCTTCTTTTCCCACTGATTTCCTTTGGTATTAATGTGGACTCTGCCAACTGCTTTCACTAGCAGTAGCTTTGACCACCTCTCTAATAATTATGCTAAGATGGGGAAAAACTGACACTGGGGCTTCTGTATTCAAAACATGAAGATACAAAAAGAATACCAATGAGCATGATAGAAAATGTTCTTATTTTTAAAAAATATAACATAGTCTTAATTATTGCAGAATAGATTGTTCTCAGAAGAAAGCCTCTCTTACACATACTAAGTGAATTAGTATTTGCATTTTATCAATCATTCTGTATCTATTTTCTACTGATTAATTCATTCAAATTCCCTAGAACCACCATATACTTATAATTACTACATTACTGCAAATCTATAATTTAATCAGTATGAGTTAATTTCCCATTTTTATATAATATAATCTCTATATAAATTAGTAAATATACTTCAATAACCTTTACAGGAAAACTGATTCTTCAAAGATTCTGGCATTCCTAAAGATTTAATCGGGGTAGAGGTAACTGGAATATTGTCCCAGGATACCAGATTTCAAAGGTACTGAAAGCTACTTGATAATGAAAGGGGGAAAAAAGTTCAACAAATACTTAGCAAGAAGTAATTAACACAGAAAGCTACCAGACTGTTTCCCTTCTAATATCACTATGCAATCCTTGGCCTGGACCTGTCTCACTCTGCTTGCCATCTTTTTCAAAGTGTCAGTAATCTTCCTGAAAGTACTGAAATTTTCTTGACTTTACAAACACAAGGATTACTAGTGTTTCAGCTTTTAAAAAAAGTTAGTTTCAGAGTGTATCTTATGCCATTTGTTTCAGCCACTATCTGTGCTTACCTGGAATGATGGAGAAGAAAAGCTAGTTAATGATTTGAGTATTCAGTGATTTCATGTCACTAATTTGAGAAGAAACTTCAAGGCTGAGTTTTATTTTACTGGATCAAATGTTATTCACTCTCGGTGAAAAGAAGATACTGCAAAGTTGAAGAATAAATACCACCTGAGTGAGTCTTTGAAGGACTTAAGGATTATAAGAGATGTAGGGAAGGAAAACTTGCATTTCAGATATGGGAATTAGCTCTTATGAAGATGAATAATAGAAATGCTCATTCCTGGAATAGTTAGTAGGGTAGTTTGACTAGAACATAGAGCATGAGGAGGGGAGGAATATTCAATTCAGCAAACATTTCCTGTTCTTGGTCCTGGAAATAGTAAGAAAAAAAGTGTTTCCCTTCACTGAGAGGATTTATATTTTACTTGTGGTATATGGGTTGTATGCCCTTAAATAAATACAAAACAATTTATAGAGAGAGATTTAAGGGTGAAGGTATGTGTCAAGAAAGATTTTGCACAGGGTCTGGTATCTGAGTTGAACTTTGAATGAGACCAAGGAGAAGTGAGAGGTTTTTTTTTTTTTTTGTTTTTGTTTTTGTTTTTTTTTTCATTTTAAGTATGGCTGTGCAAAAAGATGGAGATATTAGAACATCAAAAGGATGGAAACCGTAATAAATTCAACAGACTAGTAGGCATATACAGTGGATGAAGATAATGAAATAAGTGGATGGAACAAGTTAAGAAAGATAGATTGGAGTGAGATTATGATTGTCTTTAAATATTATGATGGGAAATATTTATTTAATCCTTGAAACAAGGGAGTGACCAATATCTTAGGAAGGGCTTTATGGTAGCTGTGTGGATAATGGATTGGAAAAGGAAGACACTAGTACTCTATTACAATAATATTCTAGGCAAGAAATGATGATGGTCAAAAGAAATATTTTAACATTGAAAGTAATCTGCAGAATCTTGATGGTTGCCTTATCATGGCTTTCTTGGGTTTTTTTTTTTTGTTTGTTTTTACCATCATCAACTTGACTTTGTAGGTAGACCATTTTGATGATGATTTTCTAAGAGATGGAAAACAAGCTTATGAATCAATATTTACTGTTTTTCAAATTACCTTCATATGTATCAAGTACTATCTTTGATCTTTTCTATTCATTCAAATCCTACCCCCTCCTCAGTATAACTTGAAAGTGAATCTCTGTCATTAAAATTTTGTACATTTCATGTGTGTGTGTGTTTGTGTGTGTATATGTGTGTGTGTAGTTGGACTTGACCTGTCTGTCCACCAATTAGATCTTTTCATTAGTGCCTTTATAATTACCTTACTTTATAAACTCTATGTACTCTACAATGTACTCTATAATACGTACTCTACAATGATCCATATGTCTTTTGGGGTGAGAGCAATGATTTGCACTGTTTTACTTCTAGCCACCAACCTGTGATTTGATCAGTAAAGTGGGTTCACAATATGGAAACTCTCCAGTGATACAGAGTGGCAACTTATTAGTCAGTCATTGATTTAGATAATTGCGTGGAACAATGAAGAATTTCCCCGTATCACATAGAAAACATGTGAAAGACAGAACTTGGCACCATCACTCCCAAATTCCAAGATGAGTTATTTGTTCGCTAAACCAAGATGCCTCTTCACAAATGTATTAGAGAGGTACAAAGTTTGAGGGAAAAAGTCCTTTCTAACTAATAAAGTCAGAGGTTACAGACAACACAGTAAGTACATTTAAAAGTGTATGTAATATTTTTCTGACCCAAGGGAGTTGACAAAAATTTATTATGCATTTAGTATATAAGTTCTCATAGTACTCTAATTTTGCCTATGGGAAGAATCTGTATTTCATGATTTACACCATGGAATCGTTGTTAGTTTTTTTTTTTTTCCCCAGTTACTCAAATCTCAGCTTACTTTAAATGATCTTTTAATTTATGTTGTTGTTTTGATCATGCATATTATTCTTCAGAATCTGTTGATTCTATTGATTCATGTAAAACTTCCCTTTTTCACAGACTTTTTTGATACTTCATCTTTTGCAATCGATGACTACATAAATTATAGTCATCTTCTTGGTGGTCTGTTGGCATATACTCCTTATAGCCATCTCACAAGATGAAATGGTCAAGATCACTTCAGCAAAAGTGAGATTGACTCACATTTAGAAGGTCATACAATAGAGAAGAAACTTTTGACTTGGCTAACTTCATTATTTGCAACTCTAAGAAAAACCTCTCAATTATCCCTAGATTTTTGCTGATATTCCTTTGTGTATCCTGGAAAGACTTATGGCAAGAACTTAATATGGATAAACTGTATTCATAGTGTCAGTCAATGTCAATGGACAAAGGTGATGTTAAGAATATCTATAAGGGAGAAAGCTTTTTTTTTTAATGGCTCTAGGCTGTACTAGAATATTATGTGCAATAGCAAGTGCTGAACACGAGGAATTCAGAGGAAAATGGAATAACATGAATAGAGAAATAAGCAGTAGACCAAAGCATACAAAATGACTGCAAGGATGTAACTGAAAGAAAATGAGTCAGTATTTTAGTCAATAAGCATTAATTATGCACCTAGTCTCTGTCGGACAATATGCAAAGTTCTGGGGATTCAAATAAATAATAATACAGATAATGAAATATCTTCATCATTAAGAAAGAGAGATCAAAAACTATTAAGTCATAATATTGTATATATTTTTGAATGTTGTCACTGTTGCTGGTGTTTTTTATTGCTTAATTGTTACTCCTCCTCTTAAAAGCATATTACAATTTAGAAATGGAGAGAAAATTTCTCTGTCTCTCAGAAAATAATGAGATTTAGAGATAAAATGCATTCTTGATGCATTTTTAAAAGAAAAAAAGATTAAGTTAAGCATTATAGAGGAAAGAACTATTTTGGTTTTAATTCCTTCAGTTTCTTTTGTGATGCTTTCCTATGATCATTTGAGAAGAAGAAGGCATGAAAGAGGATGGCTATTTATTTTGCATTTTTTGTTCATTTTTATGAATGCTTATGACCTCAAAAATATCACTTGATGGTTTCCTCAAAATTCCACAGAGTTTGATTTGGGGTCAATAAGTGAAGATATTCCAAAAATGTATAACTAATCTAGAAAAACAACATTTTTCCCCCTCTGGCATAGCCTTTAGTAAACCAAATTCAATCCCATGAAAAACTTAAATAGAACCACTTATACTCTTTGTGTAATTAGTGGCATAAAAAGAATTTCTATAAATACATAATACTAGTAACCCCAAATAAATAAAAAAATAATACAGAGGTATTCATTGAACATACATTCAAATGTAAGGGCTTTATGAATACAGGTGGTTTCATTATATCATTCTTTGTAATTGTGTCTTGCACATAGTAGCTATTTAATAAATGTTTGATGATTTATTGGTGAAAGGGTGGACAAGAATAGAACAGAATGAAAAGGCTAAGCATGGCTTTGATCTTGATATCTCCAGTTAGGAGCATTCATACAGATGAAATCACAGACCTATCCAAGTATATCTATAAATTATATTTTTTCTTTTTATTCAAGATGTCTCACTGGGGACTTTACAAACAAAATTGTTTGTCATTTTTAGATATATATTTTTTAAAATTCTCATTAACTTACTATTTAAATTAATATTTTCCCTCTTTAAAATATAGCCTCAGAGCTTAAGGAAAAAAAGTCTATTATAAATTTAGTTTTGATTCATTAATCATCATTTTTAACAGATTATTATCTAAAGTGAAACCATAGTGATAATAAATTAATATAGTTGAGTGGAATGTCAACTCTGCCAATAAAAACAACAATAATAAAGATCTGTGTCAAATCTATAAATGTATATTTTGTATTTTAAAATAGCTTATTTCCATTTGGCTAGCTAAATTTGTTGCATAGATGCTTAAATGAGAATGTTTCAGTACATCAGTTAGAACGAGTACTTCACAATATCAAGGAGCATAAAAATGAGAAGACTTGATCGGTTTTTCATACCTAGATCAATCCCTTCAGTTATTGACAAATACTTCTCCAAATGAGTAAATGGTAACTTAATATCTGATCTAGGAAGCAACAAAGGAAGCTTCTGCCCTCCACAAAACTTTGGGTCCAAAGAAGATATATGCATCATATAGGAATATATACTGATATGTAAATATATATACATATATATGTATGCACATATAATATGCAGATAAACTTTAGAGATGGTCTCTCTATCTCATCTAAGCTGGGAAGTACAGAGGCCCTTGAGTGGATATGGGAACTTTATGTCTGAACTTGCCTAGTTTTCCGAATTCCTCCCCACCTAGGAGACTTATATTGATATGTTGGTGCCATACTCAAAAGGGACATCTGATTCGTTAGCCTACTTCATCTATTTGCCTTAACTCCCACGTACAATAAGTCACTAACATTTCTTCCATTACATGTCCTCTCACATTCATCTTTTACTTCCCATTCATCATCACGACCATCCTAGTTTTGGAACTCATTTGGCCTATCTTGCTGTCTTCCTCACTGTAGAGAACCTTGAGGGGTTTGAAAGAGCCCCTTATCAAGAGTTACCCTCCTCCAAGGGAGAATAATAGCTGCCTTGAGAAGTTAAGTGATATATTGTTCTCAGGTGCATGTCCTTGAATTCAGGTATTGGAGTTCTAGGAATCAGGGCCCCTGCTATACAGGATAATATTCCGAGAAAAGAGGTCCTGAGGCCTCCCTTGCTACTTATCACGATCTGTTCTATTCTCATGCCTCAATCACTACCCCTATGGTTTTTTACTGTATAAACACCCTGACCCCTTCATTTGTTGGCTCAGTATGTCTTGAATGAACTCAGCTTGTTCAGACTGCTGTGTCCCGCTTGTCTTCTCATCTTCACTCTGTGAGCCCCATAACTGCCCCGGACCTGCGGGACTGGGCTGGCCGCAGCACCCCACTGGATTTCACTTCCAGCATATCTCCTTCCTTGTTCTTAAAAGAGATTACCACCTAGTCAATTTTAGAAAGAATCAGAATATTTCTCCCCTGTTGTTTCAAAAATATTCATGTGTACCCAATATATTCTTCACTAAGATAAAGCTCAAATTCCCTAGCCTGCTTTTCATGAGTTTTAATAATTTGGTGTTTTTCTAGCCTTTCCAAGATTGCATTGTATAATGAAAAGAAGAATAGTTTGAGAGTTGGGACTTCATCTAAATCTTTGATTCATGTTCTTCCTTCGTTTTTGAGGAAGACCATGACGTCAGAGAAATGATGACATGACTTGCACTTGACTTTATTTTGGATGAAGGAGGGCTGTGCAAGGTCGCCAGCCTCACTTTTTCCTCTTCAGCCATCTGGATCCAGTGACTAGGTATTCATCAGGATAACTGGAGATGGCCCAAGATGCAATGTGAGACCTTGGCTTTTTTAGGCTAAAGCCTTCTCGGGTACTCACTTAGAGGGAGGTAACACCCATTCAGTGAACAGGCCACTTTAAGAAGTAGTCAGGGTTTGGCCCCGTTAATGAGCAAAAGAATAATATAACTAAATCAACCTGGAAGAGAAAGGGAAAGAGTTACTATTAATAATCACTGTAAACCAGGAGGGTTCAGAGAACAGTCATTAAGTGGAGCTTGGGCAGGACATATTGTTGTCCAATCTATGGGTTTCATAGTGCATTGGGTTTAAGATTTGGGGAAAAACAAGAAAAACAGAAAGATGGAAGGAAGGAAGGAAGGAAGGAAGGAAGGAAGGAAGGAAGGAAGGAAGGAAGGAAGGAAAGAAGGAAGGAAGGAAGGAAGGAAATCTAGCCAGTAAACCCTAAGATAATTGGGTAACTTCTAACTATCTTGTCCTATAGGAAAATATAAGGGAAGGGGATAATGGGAGGTGATGATAGATTGGACTACAGATTGGAGGAAAGGATGATCAAAATATCTGCTGTCCTGGGGTGGGGGGAGGGGGAAAATTTGGAGAAAATTTGAAATTCAAAGTTGTGTGGAAGTGAATGTTGATAACTGAAAATAAATTTTTAAAAATGAGGATGAAAATATCAATGAACTGCCTACCTCTAAGGTGCTATGAAAATAAATTAAATAATGTTCTGTTTAAGAGGAGCACATTGATTTCTTTAGAGAACGGGATTACTTCAAAGAAGTTTTCTGTTTAAATTAACTAAAAGCTTTCATCAACCTTTGACCAAGAACACATGAGAGAATACAGCAACAAAAAGGCTTTATGTCATAGATCCATGTGGACTGTAGGAGAATCAATAAATATTAATTGGAATATTAATTGCATAGTTTGAAATGATCACATATAGGGTATTTCATGATTGTCACTTCAGGAAAGCATTCAGTTGATGTCAGAATGTATGGAAAAAATATCAGATGTTCAGTTGAGGGGGTAACAGCAAACAGCAACAGAAAAAATGAAAGCTCTTCAGTTGTGGATTCTTAGCATTGTAAGTGCAGCAAAGGTTTTTTCTAGATCGAAGTGTCAATTTTTGCTTTGTTTTCCATCTGATACAAATTCTTCTGTAAATAAAATCAAGAGAGATAAATTTTCATCCTCTTACAAAAAGCCAAAATACAATTATAATAGTGGCTAAGTCATGCAGTGTATATCATGTTGGGTCAGAATTCAGGAAGACGAGTTCAAATACAGTCTCAGACACTTACTGCTGTGTGGACAAATCACTTAATCTTTTTGCCTCAGTTTCCTAATCTGTAAAATGAACTGTAGAAGGAAAATGCGAACCACTCCAGTATCTATGCCAAGAAAACCACAAATCAGCTCAGGAAGATTTAGACATGCCTGAAAATTACTGAACAAAACTAAATGTAACCCATAGAGAGAGGCTGGTCCTAAAGTCAGGAAAGCCTGAGTTCAAATGTAGCTTCAGACATGTGCTAACTATGACCCTGGGCAAGTCACTTAATTTCTGTCTTCCTCAGTTCCCTCAATTATAAGGGGAAAATAAAAACACATCCCAAAGTTGTTGTGAGAATCAAATGATATAATATTAAGAACATACTACCTGTTACATAGTTTTCAGTTATATTTTATTGGGAGCAAGTATGGTTTAGTCTAGTGCTTCTAGTCAATAGCAATAGAATTGCTCAGAGTCGTGCTCAGTAGTTCAATATGCTTCATAATGTTGGCCTGAGGGACAATAGTTAATAATAAGTCCAATAGAGAAAAGTGTGATTTCACACGTACTGAATGGATTATAGCCTTCTCAGAATTGAAAAGGTCATAGGGTGGCTATGTTCCCTTTTAATACTTTGACAATTAAATGAGATAGATAATAAAAGTAAGGTAAGAAAAATATCAGCTGGAAAATGTGCACAGCTGATGGGCATTTGGCATTGCCTTTGATATTTTTCTTTTTTTATTTAACTTTTATCCTATAATCTAAACTAGTAGCTCTCAACCAGTGTGTTAATCAGATTGTATCAGCTTTCCCAGTTGGAGAAATCCTCAAGCTTACAAGATAAGGAATTTTAAGTTGTTAGATTAATACCCTTGAGATGGCATATTTCTTGCATGTCAGCTCTCCCTTCTTTTTTGACCCCAAAAGACCTTTTTCTCTGTGAAAACTCTACTCAAGAGAGAGCTAATTTCAAAATGAAGGAGGTTTTAATGAATGGTTGCATAACCTTCTATTGAGAATGAATCAGGGAGACATGGAACTGATTACCCAACAACAAAAGAGCCCTTATCATTTTTGGTAAATGGGGTAAAGACTACCATGGATAATTTAAAAAATCATTTAGTAAGAAATACTTGATCTTTACCTTCTCTAGAGAGCCATCACATGTCAAAAATTAGAATCAGGAATTGTCACAAAATATTGTAGTTTAGGATATCGCTATGAAAATATTGTACATATGAGTCTTAGTATTTAGGTATATTTTAGCTTTTATCTGTGGGCAACAACATTTTAAGCACCAATGCCCTAGAAATTAATTTATATAAGTATGCATATTTTCAAATATCAATTTTTACATATGCCTAACCAATTTCATCAGTGGGTAGTAATTTATCTTCACAGGTTTACAACCACTATGTGAAATAAGTAGAAAAAAACAACCATTTTATAGACAGAAAAATTCACCCACCCCAGAAAAAATGCCCTCTATTATCATCCTATTAACAGAGACCTATGCTTTCCTAAAGTAGAACAAGATGTCTCAGAAGGCAGAAGATCCTCCCCACCCCAACCTGTCCCAACTGGAAGTATTCAAGTAAAGGAGGGATAACTACTTATTGGGTAGGTTGCACTGGGGATTTTGGTGTTACGGTACGAGTGGGATAAGATAGGCACAAAGAGCACTTCCTATCCTAAAATTCTGTAATGATATGCTTGAAAGTATCACAGAAACTTAGATTTGGAAATGTTTTCTGCAGATTTCCTCTACCTCAGTCTTAAAAGGTGAGGTCATCTGTTCTCATCTTGAGTGTTTTCAGTTATATTCATCTCACTTGCTAATGATGCAACTTACTGAATTTTCATAATTCTTAGATAGTTCTCTTTTGACATTAATCAGAATTATACCTTTTTTCTAATTTCTCCTTAATTAGGGATATGTATCATTCTGTCTCCCGATGACTTCTATTCTGGATAATCACCTCAATTCTTCAAGAATGTGCCATATGACAAAATATACTTTGTTTTCTTTTCTTATCCCCATTCCTCCATTTTCCAAAACCAAATTTATATTATCATTGACATATACTTTCTATGATCCTTCTCAGTGCTGTTGAGGAATCTCAGAAGAAATCATGTAACTGGGCTGACTGGCTCCACTACAAATTTATGATATATAATCCTAGGACCTAACTGCTACATATTTTCTTTCCTTCCTGGACTTCTCACTCCCCATGACACTCATTTCAAGACTTATCTTCTCTATTTCACTGGAAAAAACAATGGACACACTATAATGCCAAGCAAAGTAGAATCTTTTGCTGTTTTTGTTTCACTGACTGTGGTTCTGATTAAAGTGATTAAAGATCTTCCTGACAGATTGATGGGGTTTCCCATTGAGGAAAGCTTGGTTAGGGGAGTTGTTTTGTAGGAGGGTACCAAGTACCAAGCACCAAGGTACTAAGTACCTTTCATTTTTTCTATTGAGGCACTGAGTCAGAGGGTCATGACCTCTGGCTCTGAAAAGTGTACAAATACTCTGAGGGTGAGGTTTTACTTTGGGACTTAATGACTGTAAGTGTTTGACCAGAGGAAGAATCTGAGAAGCCACTAAGGAGCCCCAATTTCACCCCTGCCCTGGCTTTGAAAACTCAGATATTGCCTCTCTGGTAAAGATAGTTATATGTTAATGGTCAGACATTTTGGAAGCACGTCTGTTGTCTTTTGATTTCTCTGCATTTTCTCTGAAGTTCAGGGTGCAGATTTTTTCCCCTGAACTAATTGAATGATACATGTGCTGGATTAAAATGATTGTTAACCCCTCAAAAGTTGCCTTTCCTTTTAGAGAAGCAGATCAGAGAACCTGTGACAGCAGGCTCCCCTCTCTATGTTGGAGTGCTTACTGATACACACACATACATACATACTTGCATACATACATATATACATGTGCATGAACACATATACACACACATGCACATGCGCACACACACACACACACACACACACACACACACACACACACACACCATGTCTCAAAATAACCTCAACAGTATCTCACTTTTTCTCTTCCTTTGCTCCAATACGAAGAAGAGCTCTTCATCTTTTGCCAATAATAATCCTTTATTTCGACCTTTGATTCTGTTCTTGCACCTATCCTCCAAGAGTGTTCCCTTTAACCATCTCTTCTCTCTGGACTTACATCTCTCCATCTGCTAGTTCCTTCCTTTTGCTTATAAACATAATGAGATGGTCATCCCCAAAGAGATAACCATCAGTTTGTTTTGATAACTATAAACCAGTTCTGTTTGAAAAAGCTCTGGGGAATCACACTCTAACAGCAAGTACTGTACTTTGTTCAGTGGAAGTACTTAGAGGAATCTTTGTATTCCTGTGTGTAATAAAAATTGACATTTCTAATACCAATGAAAACATATTCCAAGAAAATATTTTCTGTGACTGAGATAAATAAGCAAACATATATTTTTAGAATTATTAAATATTTCATATATTCATTCACATCTTGTTACTAATTTAAAATACATTTATAATGTCATAATCAATAATACATACATTGATTTAAAAGTAGTCCAAAATTCATAATAATTTTCCATTATTCTCTTTCTTCAAGTCAAAAATACTTTATTATATGTAGTGATCATACCTTTCCCCCATTAAATGTGACTTCTTATACTTGGAAATGTTGGAAATCACTGCTTTAAGTTAATTATATATACATGTGCTAATGTTTCTTTATCTCACCCCAGTACTGTTTAAGCATTTAATAAATATTTTGTCAATTTCTTACATATTTTCTATCTATCTATCTATCTATCTATCTATCTATCTATCTATCTATCTATCTCTATCTATCTGTCTATCTGCCTATCTGTTTGTCTGTCTGTCTATCTAGACTTTTCTGAAGAGCTTTCTTTTTGAATCAAAATGAAGTGTTATACTTGTCTTCATTTCATTATATTTGGCTCAACATAAGAGCTTCTCAAGATCTAATTGCATTATAATTATGCAATTTTAGTATATAATATTTTATTATTACTCCTAACACAATGCACTGTATTGGACGGTGATCTGATATGATTTTAATTAATATTTTTTTCTTTTTCTTGGGGTATATATCTAAAAGAGCTGCAATCTCCTTTACCTTACCTTGAGTTGTATTGTAACTTCCATCCTTTTCAATCAAGGCTTTTCTGAATTTCTTTTTTTTCATTTTTAAAACACTGCTAGCTATCCACTTAACTATATTTGAAGATCTTAATTACAGTCATTTAGTTAAACAATAGAAAAAAAACAGCTTATACAAGTACACATAAGCAAACAAAGAATGCAGAAATATTCACATGAGAAGATTGAAATGCCATTCATACTAATTTCCATGTTGCCTTTAGGATCCATGGGATTATCAAGATGTGTATTTATAACCAGTTTGCCCTAAATAATTTTGTCTCTGAAGTACAATATAAGCTCTGGGAGGCTTGTTTGGAGTACCAATTACAAACACATATTTTATATTTTCAATTAGCTGTAAAAATCATCATAGGCCACCACTAAACCAGAAGATGAAAGAAAAAGCAGCATGGTCTAGTAGTAGATCAGACATTAGCTTGGCAGTTAGCAGCTGGAGAGTTCTAATTCTCCCACATGAACTAGACTTAATCTAATGCTTTTATCAAGCCACTCATTTCTAAAACTAATTTCATTCCTGTATAAAACAGAGAAACTGCTGGGTACTTATATTTTTACAATAATTCTAACTCAGTTACTCCTCTCTTATAGGAATAGTTAACAACTCTAACATAGACTGTACAATCACAGATTCTAATAAGTTATTTTCTTCTTTGGAACACCTTTGGAGAAGTTTCACTTCTAATGTATAATTAGATCTTGTAAACACATATTTAATAAACCTTGGAGTAGCCAGCTTACTCATTCTGGTCATAAAACATTTTTTCCATATCCTTTACTTGGCAATGATCCTGACAAATGATGATTTCTTGTTTCTCAGTCTAACTCTTTGTGACCCCATTTAGGGTTTTCTTGTCAAAGATAATTGAGTGGTTTGCATTTCCTTCTCCAGCTCATTTTACAGAGGAAAAACTGAGGCAAACAAGGTTTATTGACTTACCCAGAGTCACATAGCTAATAAGTGTCTGAGGTCATATTTGAACTCAGGAAGATCCTGACTTCACTTCTGGAATTGTGCCACTTACTGAAAATGATAGAAAGAATTGACAAAGTGGACAAGTCATAAAACTATGATATTGTAATGAGCCTTCTGAACTTAGATAACAGCCACAATAGCTATCACTCAGTTTCTCTACACTCATTGCAACATAACTCAGGGAATTTAGGATTAGATCAGGGCTTCTTTCCTAAATTTGACTATAGAGAGTAGCTATCACTCTAAGGTGACTTAAAAAATCACAGAATGCAGACATTCTTTCAGAACCAATTTTTCTCCCAGCACTATCTCTTCATATTCATTGCTTTTGTGTCATGATAATGAAAATTTAACTACAGCATGAATTTCAAAGTATCATAATCCCTAAAATATACTACCTCTCCCCATTTACTCCAATCACGTTGAGAAAATTTATGTGGTATCAACAAAATGATGGTAATTACAAAACTAGGATAAAATAAAAAAAAAGTTACAGCATTAACAATGTAGACTACAATGGAGTAAGAGCATAAGAACAAGAAAACAGAAGAGAAAGGTATATGAGACTAAGCAAAACTTTAGAAGACTTGTGAGATACTCAGTATGGCTTCAAGAGTTCTAATAAAGATGGGAAAATTCTGGTAATGGAAGGTGACAAGTGCCTTGGAGAAAATTGATGATAAATGTACATCAAAATTATTCTTTTTAATTGTAACTTTAATTTAAGAGAAGCAGCTAGGTGATGCAATGGTTAGAGCATTAGACCTAGAGTCAGGAAGACCAGAGTTCAAATTCAGTTTCAGATACTTATTAGCTGTGTGACCATGGATAAGTTATTTAAACTGTATTGGCTTCAGTTTCCTAAACTATAAAATGGGGATAATAACAGCACCTGCCTCACAAAGTTGTTTTGAAGATCAAATGATATAACATTTATGAAGTGCTTAGAACAGTGTCTGACATGCAATAGGTGTTATAAATGCTCATTCCCTTCCTTTCACCCCCATCTATCTCCCCCAGTGAAATCATTAGCAATGATGGAACATATTTGCATAGAACACTGAGGTTTACAAAGTATGTCTGTCACTACAAGTCTGTGTCAACGTAAATATTAATATCTTCATTTTACCAATAAGCAAACTAATGGTAAGGGATGTTATGTGAATTATGAAAAGCCATGTTGCAAATGATGCTAAAGTTGGAAAGAAAATTCATGTCATTTGAGTCCAATGCTCTTTCCATTTAACTACACACCCTTAAAAGCACAGTAGAAATTAATAAAGAATAGATTGGCAGCAAGATTATTAAGTGATGATGGAAGGCAAGATTAAAAAATAGAAACAAAGATGAGTTTTTAACATGAATCTGTCAACTAAGCTGACAAATGGAATAAAGAACACCATCAGGATTAGAAGACCAAATGAAAAAAAATAATGAGTAATATGCAACTGATTAATCAAATTATCATTTTGATGATATGTCAGCAATCATTTATGTCCTTTGGCAAGAATTAATGTGTTTTCAGTTTTATGAAGGGAGTTGACTTGGGAATCTTCAGACCATTTATTACTTTTTTTAAATTTTACATTTAATAGTATTTTAGTTTTTTTCTAATTACACATAAAGACAGGTTTTGACATTCATTTTTTGTAAGATCCTGAGTTTCAAGTTTTTCTCCCTCTCTCCATTACTTCTCCTTCTCCCTAAAAGATCAAGTAATTTAGTATAGGTAATACATGTATGATAACATTAAACATATTTCCACATTATTCCTGTTGTGAAAGAAGAATCAGAAGAAAATGGAAAACCATGAGAAAGAAAAATAAAAAAGAAGGAAAAATCACATGCTTCGTTCTACATTCAGACTCTATAGTTCTTTTCCTTGGATATGGATAGCATTTTCCATAATGAATCTTTTGGAATTTTCTTGGATCGTTTCATTGCTGAGAAGAGCTAGGTCAATCATAGTTGATCATCACACAGTGTTGCTGTTACTACGTACAATGTTGTCCTGACTCTGCTCACTTCACTCAGTTTCAGTTCATGTAAGTCTTCCCAGGTTTGTTTGTTTCTGAAATCCACCCCGCTCATCATTTCTTACAGAACAATAGTATTCCATTATATTCATATACCTCAACTTGTTCAGCCATTCCCCAACTGATGGGCATTTCCTCAATTTCCAATTTTTTGCACCACAGAAAGAACTGCTACAAATATTTGTAACTTTAGTGAGAGTTAAAGATCTCCTGCCCATCAGTAGATCTCAGGTGGAGCCCATTAAGGGAAGCTTGATTAGAGGAGGCTTGTTTTGTAGGAAGGCTCCTTTTGTTAATTTCTCATGAGGCACTGGGTCATGAGATTCATGATGCCCTCTAGCTCTGAAAAGTGTATATATACTGTGAGGTGAAGTTTTGCTTTAGAGCTTACTGTTTGGAAGAAGGCTAGTGTGTCAGATGAGACTCTGAGTAGTCATTAAGGATCCCCCACCCCTGGCTTTGAAAACGCAGATGTTATTGCTTCTCTCTCTGGCAACCATGTATGTATGAATGGTCAGACAGCTGGATCTGTCTGTTGGTCTGTGATGCATGTATTGTTTATGGTTAAATAGTTAGAAGCCCTGTCTGTTAGTCTGTATTTCACTCCTTGTATTTTTTCTGTTGCTGAGTGTAATTAAAGTAGATTGTTGATCTCCTCAAAAATTGCATTTCTTTTAGAAAAGCAGATCTAAGAATTTGTGCTAGTAGGTCATTCTGAATGTATCAGGGTGCTTGCTGTTACAATATGCATGTACATGTGGGTTCTTTTTTCCCCATCAGTTCTCTGGATATTTTGACCTTTTGTTCTCCCAGATAAATTTTGTCATATTGTCTAGCTCTATGAAATAATTTTTCAGTAGTTTGATTGGTATGACATTGAATTAATAAATAAATTTAGGTCAAATTGTCATTTTTGTTATATTAGCTTGAACTGCTCATGAGTAATTGATTTTTTCTAGTTGTGTGAATCTGACTTAGTGTGAAAAATATTTTGTAATTGCATTCATATAGTCACTGTGTTAGTCTTGACTTCCATCATTTCATATTATCTAGAGTTATTTCAAATGGAATTTCTCTTTCTATCTCTTGGTGCTGGGCTTTTTTGCTAATATATAGAAATGCTGATAATTAATGTAGATTTATTTTATTTTATGAAACTATGCTAAAGTTGTTAACTGTTTCAAGTAATTTTTAATTGACTCTCCAGAACTCTCAAAGTATAAAGACATATCATCTGAAAAGAGTAATAGTATTGATACATCATTGTCTGTTCTAATTCCGTCAATTTTGTTTTCCTCTCTTTTCAATAAAGTTAATGTTTCTAGTGTAATATTAAATAATAGCAGTGATAATGACCACCCTTGTTTCACCCCTGATTTTATTGGAAATGATTCTTTCTTATCTCCATCACATAAAATACTTAGTCATGGTTTTAGATAAATACTACTTATCATTAAAAGGAAAACAAAATTTATCCCTGTGCTCTCTATGAATGATCGTTATATTTTTTTTTCAAAAGCTGTTTCTGCATTCATCGAGATAATCATGTGATTTATGTTAGTTTAGTTATTTATATAGTTGCTTATGCTGCTAATTTTCCTAATATTGAACCAGCTTTGCATTACTGGAGTAAATACCCCCTGGTCATAGTGTATTATCCTGGTGATAAACTGCTGTAATCCCTTTGTTGATCTTCTATTTTAAATTTTTTTAATCAATATTCATTAGTGAAATTAATCTATAACTTTCTCTGTTTTGGCTTTTTCTGATTTAGGTGTCTGCATTATATTGGTGTCATAAATGGAATTTGGTATGAGTCTTTCTTTGTCTATTTTTCAAATAGGTTAAATAACATTGAAATTAATTATTGCTTAAGTATTTGGTAGAATTCACTAGAAATTCTTCTGGCCTGGGAAATGTTGGGCTTGGGAGAAATTTTTTCTTCCAAGCTCACTGATGACTTCTTGAAATTATTTTTCTAAAATGACTTTTTTTAGCAGTTTTATTTCCTATTCTATTCATATTTTTGCAAATATTCTTCTATTTCACTTACATTATCAGATTTATTGCATGCAGTTGAGTAAAATAGCTCCTAATTATTGTTTTAATTTCCATTTTATTTGAAGTGAATTCACTCTTCATTTTTGATACTGGAATTTTTTTTTCTTCTTTCTCCTTACTAATCAAATTTATTTGTCTATTTTAAGATTCATCTATTTTAAGGGTTTTTTTTCCCACAAAACCAATTGTTAGTTTTATTTATTCAATCATTTGCCTACTTTCAATTTCATTAATTTCACCTTTGATTTTCAGAATTTCTAATTTGGTATTTAATTGGGGATTTGTAACATTCTTTATGTAGGTTTTTTCTTTTTTTAGTTTCATGCCGAATTCATTGATCTCTTCAATCTCTACTTTATTTTTTTATGCATTTAGAGATATAAAATTTCCCCTAAGACCTGCATGTGTTGAATCCCATAAATTTTAGTATGTTATCTCATTATTTGATTCACTTTGATGCAATTATTCATTGTTTCCATGATTTGTTGTTTGACCCCTCATTCTTTAGGATTAGATTATTTAGTTTCCACTTCGTTTTTAATTTATCTTTCAAAGGTTCTCGATTGCACCTAATTTTTGTTACATCACAGTATGAAATGTAAGAATTTAATATTTATCCTTTCTTCATATGATTGTGAGGTTTTTAAACCTTAATAAATGGCCAGTCTTTATCCAGGTGCCATTGACCCCTGAGAAAAAGGTATATTTCTATTATCAAGCAATTTTCTTCATAGGTCTATCATATCTGACTTTTCTAAAATTCTGCTCACCTCCATTACTTCTTACTTGTTTATTTTGTGGTTAGACTTGTTTAGTTCTAAGAGAAAAAGATTGAGGTCCCCCACTAGCATAGTTTTGTTGTTTATTTCATCCTATAGTTCACTTATCTTCTCCTCTAAGAATCTGGATGCTATACTACTTGGTGCATCTACATTTAGCTTTGATATTTGATATTCCTTCATTGCTTCATTGTATATGGTACCTGATAGCAAGCTTTCTTTATCACTTTTAAATAAATCTATTTGTGTTTTTTCTTTGACTGAGATTAGGATACTGCTCCTGCTTTTTTTTTTAACTTCAGTAAACATAATAAATTCTGTTCCAGTCTTTTACCTTTACTCTGTGTGTATCCTCCTGCTTCAAATGTGTTTCTTGTAAATAGCATGCTGTAGGATATTGGTTTTTTAATACACTCTGCTTTCCACTTCCATTTTATGAGAGAGTTCATCCCATTCATATTAACAATTATGATTACTAATAACGTATTTCACTCTCTCCAGTTTTCCCCCTTTCAGACTTTTCACTCTCCTTTAACGCTGTCCTTTCTTGAGTGTTTTGCTTCTGACCACCACCTCTCTCAGTCTGATCTCCCTTCTATAAGTTCCTTTTCCTTTTTTCCTCCTTTTTCTCCTTCTTCTGCCTTTGCTTCTGATTTCCCCTCCATCAGATCTACTCTTCCTTTTCTCTTTCCTCTTTCCCTTTCTACTTCCCTATGGAGTAAGATAAGTTTCTATACCAACAGAGTATGTATGTTATTTCCTCTTTCAGTCAAATTCTGTGAGAATAACATTCAAAAAATGCTCAATCATTCCCTTCTTTCCCTTTATTGTAATAGGTACTTTGTGCCTCTTTGTGAGAGGCAATTTAACCTACTCTGATTTACCATTTCCTCCTCTCCCAGTACAATACTTTTATTCACCCTTTAATTGTTTTATACCATCATACTAATGTCCACTTATACTTACACTCTCTTTCTGAGTATACCCGTTCTAACTGCCACAATAAAGATGAAGTGCTTAAGAATTACTTGTATCATTTTCTCATGTAGGCATATAAACAATTTAATCTTATTAAATAGCCTGTTTTCTTTACTTTTATCGTTGCCTTTTTATGCTTCTCTTGAGTCTTGTAGTTGAAGACTGAATTTTCTGTTCAGTTCTGGTATTTTCTTCAGGAAACTTCAAAAGCCCCCTCTTTCATTGAATGTCCATCTTTTCCCAGAGAAGATTTTGTTCAATTTTTCTTGATAGTGGCTTCTTTGTTTTAATCCAAGCTCCTTTGCTTTCCAGAATATCATATTCCAACCCCTCCAATCCTTTAAACTGCTAAATCTTGTGGGTCCTGACTGTGACTCTTTGAGATTTAATTATTTCTTTGTGGCTACCTTCGGTATTTTCTCCTTGATCTGATAATTCTGGAGAGATACAATATTCTTTGGAGCTTGCTTTTGGGAACTCTTTAAGGAGGTTATCACCGAATTCTTTCATTAGCTATTTTAACCTCTGATTCTAGAACATCAGGGTTTTTCATCTAGGACATCAAGACATTTCCTTGATGATTTTTTGAGAGATGCTGTCAGGCACTTTTTTTGAATGTTTCCAGGTAGTCTAATAGTTCTTTAATTATCTCTCCTGGATTTATTTTTCCAATTCAGTTGTTTTTCCAATGAGTTATTTTATATTTTGCTTATTTTTAATTTTTTTTATTTTGTTTGACTGATTCTTGATGTCTCATAGAGTGTAGTACCAATGCAATATTCACAACACATAAGGCAGCCATGAATATGCTGGCCCAATTTGAATTGCAAAATGCAACATTCTCGTCATGGAAGACAGAACCAAAACATTTATTCAAACACCAGAAAGCCATATCCAAACACCAGAATGCCAAATCCATCATAGAAACAAAGAAATTCATACACAATAACAATGCAGAGGCCAGCACCATCTCCAAACCTTCCCTCTCCTAGACTTCCCACAAACCATCTCCCTTAAACAAATCACACACAAACTCTCTCACTCATACTAGCTAGCTGCCTTTCCTAGCTCTGATTGCTCTCTGACTAACTTCCTCTTAGCTCAGATCTAGCTCTGCCTCTTCCTGTTCCATGTGGCTTAGACTCATGTGACTCAGGCTTCCATGTGACTTAAGTAGGTCACATGTGCCTATTAATGAATGGGAAAGATTTTCCTATCTAAATTTCCATTACATAGTGTCATCATATTCTGCTTGTCCAGTTCTAATTTTTAAAGAATTATTTTTTCATTAAGCTTTTGTACCTCCATTTCAATTTGGCCAACTCTATTTTTTAAGGAGTTGTTTCCTTTAGTCAGCCTTTGTGCTTCCTTTTCTAAGCTGTTGATTCTTCTTTTACTTCATAATTCTGCTGCATACCTCCCATTTTTTCTTAGTTTTCTTCTACCTTCCTTACTTGATTTTTAAAATACTTTTTAAGTTTATCCAAGAGAATTTTTTGGTTTTGAGACCAATTCATACTCCTCTTTGAGGATTCACATGTAGGTATATTGGTATTGTTGTCCTCTTCTGAGTTTGTGTTTTGAGCTTCGTTGTTACTGTGATAACTTTCTATGGTCAGGGTTCTTTTTATTTTTGTGCTCATTTTTAAAAGTTGAGCTCTGCTCCTAGGAACAGGTAACACTGTCCCAAGCTTCTTATGTTAGCGGCCAGGGGCCTGGTCACTGGCTTTTCTTTACAGGTCAAGTGTTGGCAGTTCACCCAGTGTGGCCAGGCCTACTCAGGCCTGTTGTGCTGCATTTCCACTGCTGGCAGTT
Source organism: Notamacropus eugenii (assembly GCF_028372415.1). Classification (NCBI taxonomy): domain Eukaryota; kingdom Metazoa; phylum Chordata; class Mammalia; order Diprotodontia; family Macropodidae; genus Notamacropus; species Notamacropus eugenii. Next base: position 132,689,330 of record NC_092875.1, on the reverse strand, counting down.
TGTCTTTTACGTTGGGTCTAGAGGCCTCACAGCTGGCCTGCTGTGCTACTAACCTGCTGAGCCAGGACTGAGGGCTTTAGTTTCTGATTTGTGCTATGGCTAAGAATCTCATGCTGGCTTGTTTAGATCCCATCTTCAGTGGCTTGCACTCTCCTTTAACCCAAGTGAGACAGACTCTTCCTTAAGTCTAAGTTGTCTTAAGCTGTAAAATTTTTTCACTCCATTTTTAATGGGTTTTGTCTCTTCAAAACCTCTTTAAATGATTAATGTAACCTTGTTTTTGAGGGAAACTGGAGAAGACACAGGTACCTTCCTGACTTTTCTCCACCATCTAGGCTCTACTTAGTGACTATTATTATTGACTCCTGTCAGTGGAGATGATATGTGGCTTCCTTTTGCAATGACCTTGCCCACTCTGTACTCTTCAAAAATTTCAGTTCAATTCCTTGTCACTTTTGGAGTGACAACCACTAGGAATAGATTGTTATACTAAATTGGTACCACTTTCTTGGAAATAAGTAAAGAATCAGAGACCTATAAAAAAGAACTATTCTTAATTATATGCTAAGATTGAGTTTAAATAGCTTCTTGAATTAGGCCAAAATCCTGGGAGATTAATTATTTGTGAGTGTATTTATGGAAGAATAGAATCTTAGATATGGAGCTGGAAGGGAACTTAGTAGCTATCTAGACTGAGTAAGAAGGGAAGAATTCCAAAAAAAAAAAAAAAAAACTTCAAAGAGGACAATATTAATCTTCCTTACTTGGAAATATAGGTCTCTGTTGTGTTTAAATGAAACCAGAGCCTTAAATTATAGAACAGTTTGTTATTATATACTACTTTGGAATTTACTAGGCACTTCATTTATAATATCAGTAAAATAGGGAGAGAGAGACAGAAAGAGAGAGGGAGAGAGAGAGGGAGAGAGAGAGAGAGAGAGAGAGAGAGAGAGAGAGAGAGAGAGAGAGAGAGAGAGAGAGAGATTTTTTGTAATGAGGGGAATAGCTCTCAGGGGACTCATGTCTAGCCTCATGCAGGAAGTGTCACTTGAGTTGATCCTTGAAAAAAGATAAGGATTTAAAGGGGAAGACACAGAAGAAACATTCAAAGAAGAGATGCAGCCGTGCAAAGGCATGAAGTTGTTGATAGATCAAATGTAAAATAAAAGAATGAAAAAGTAGATCATTCTAACTGAAACACTGGGTAAATGGATGAGTAGAAGAGAGTAATAAGTAAAGAAAATAAGGTCCAGAATTTCTGTTTCATAGGTAATAGCATAAAGTAAGATAAGGAAGTTATCAGTGAAGGTTAAACAGAGGAGTAAAATGATTAGATCTGTGCATTAGAGTGACCATCTCTCTGGTACATGAAGGAAAGAATGCAAAAGGGAGAGAACTGCATCAGAAAGAGACAATGATTCACTGGAAATTATACTTCTTCTCTTTCTTCTTCTAAGTATTGGATGGTCAAAGTAGCAGAAATAGACCATTATATAAATCCTTACTTTATTCTTACCCATGCCTTTCTTTCTGATATATTTAATGTTTCAAGATTCTTGTGGGTAATGATTCCTGTTATTTTTGTAATTCATATTTACACAATTTTATAGACTGCTGAAGGAAGCTACAAACTCATTTTGACTAGGTTCACTAAATTTCATATTCCCAACCACAGCAGATATTTTACCACTGCTCAGAAATTATTTATTCATCTGATCTTTCCTCCCTATCACATGCTTCACAACATCTGCTTAAATTTTTATTCTTTTTTTAAAGAAAATAAACTTTATTATTTTCAGAAATAAAATTATGTAAATAACTCTGTCTTTATGCTGGCTATTTGACATCCAAGAAGTTAGAATGTCATTTTTCTAACCAAAAAAAAAAACTAAAGCTCTGCAAGAATTTTTCTTTTCTCTTTTTCTTTTTTAATTAATTTATTTAACTTTTAACATTCATTTTCAAAAAATTTTGGGTTCCAAATTCTCTCCCCATTTCTCCTCTACTCCCCCAAACACTGAGCATTCTAATTGCCCCTATCACTGATCTGCCCTCTCTTCTAACATTCTTCCCTTTCCTTGTCCCCATCTTCTCTTTTGTCCTGTAGGGCCAGATAACTTTCTATACCCTATTTCCTGTATTTCTTATTTTCTAGTAGTAAGAACAATACTCAACAGTTGTTCCTAAAACTTGACTTCCAACTTCTCTTCATCCTTCCCTTCCCACCCATTCCCTTTGGGAAGGCAAGCAATTCAATATAGGCCATATCTGTGCAGTTTTGCAAATGACTTCCATAATAGTCATGCTGTATAAGACTAACTATATTTCCCTCCATCCTATCCTGCCCCCCCCCCATTGCTTCTGTTTCCTCTTTGGATCCTGTCCCTCCCCAAGAGTGTTGACTTCATATTACTCCCTCCTCCCACTGCCCTCCCCTTCATCATTCCCCCCACCCTGCCTATCCCCTTCTCCCCCACTTTCCTGTATTATAAGATAGGTTTTCATACCAACATGAGTGTGCATTATATTCCTTCCTTTAGTCAAATGTGAGCTTCATGTTTTTCTCTCACCTCCCCTCTTTTCCCCTCCATTGAAAAGTCTTTTGCTTGCCTTTTTTATGAGAGATAACTTGCCCCATTACATTTCTCCCTTTCTCCTCCCAATATATTTCTCTTTTATTGCTTAATTCATTTTTTTAAAACATGATCCCATCCTATTCAACTCACTCTGTGCTCTCTCTCTCTCTCTCTCTCTCTCTCTCTCTCTCTCTCTCTCTCTCTCTCTCTCTGTGTGTGTGTGTGTGTGTGTGTGTGTGTGTAATCCCACCAACTACCCAGATACTGAAAAGTTTGAAGAGTTACAAATATTGTCTTTCCATGTAGGAATGTAAACAGTTCAACTTTAGTAAGTACCTTATGACTTCTTTTTGCTGTTTACCTTTTCATGCTTCTCTTCATTCTTGTGTTTGAAGGTCAAATTTTCATTTCACCTCTGGTCTTTTCATCAAGAATGCTTGAAAGTCCTCGATTTCCTTGAAAGACCATTTTTTCCCCTGAAGTATTATACTCAGTTTTTCTGGGTAGGTGATTCCTTTGACTTCTGGAATATCCTATTCCACGTCCTTCGATCCCTTAATGTAGAAGCTGCTAGATCTTGTGTTATCCCGATTGTATTTCCACAATATTTGAATTGTTTCTTTCTAGCTACTTGCAATATTTTCTCCTTGACCAGGGAACTCTGGAATTTGGCCATAATGTTCCTAGGAGTTTCTCTTTTCAGATCTCTTTCAGGAGGTGAGTGGTGGATTCTTTCAATATTTATTTTGGCCCCTGGTTCTAGAATCTCAGGGCAATTTTCTTTGATAATTTCATGAAAGATGATGTCTAGGCTCTTTTTTTTGATCGTTGCTTTCAGGTAGTCCCATAATTTTTAAATTGTCTCTCCTGGATCAATTTTCCAGGTCAGTTATTTTTCCAATGAGATATTTCACATTATCTTCCATTTTTTCATTCTTTTGGTTTTGTTTTGTGATTTCTTGGTTTCTCATAAAGTCATTAGCCTCCATCTGTTCCATTCTAATTTTGAAAGAACTATTTTCTTCAGTGAGCTTTTGAATCTCCTTTTCCATTTGGCTAATTCTGCTTTTGAAAGCATTCTTCTCCTCATTGGCTTTTTGAACCTCTTTTCCCAACTGAGTTACCTTTTTTTTCAAGATGTTATTTTCTTCAGCATTTTGGGGGGTCTCCCTTTTTAAGTTGTTGACCTGCTTGTCATGCTTTTCTTGTATCTCTCATTTCTCTTCCCAGTTTTTCCTCTACCTCTGGTCCTTGATTTTCAAAATCCTTTTTGAGCTCTTCCATGCCTGAGCCCATTGAATATTTATTTGGGATGTTTGGGATGCAGAAGCTTTGACTTCTATGTCTTTCCCTGATGGTAAGCATTGTTATTCCTCATCTAAAAGGATGGGAGGAGATATCTGCTCACCAAGAAAGTAACCTTCTATGGTCTTATTTTTTTTCCCTTTTTGGGCATTTTCCCAACCAGTTACTTGATTTTTGGGTCCTTTGTCAAGAGCAGGGTATACTTGGGGAATCCATGAGATCTCAGTTCCTCCAAGGTGGCACAATCAAGCGTGTACTGGTCTGGATGCAGAGAGGGATTTTTATGCCCAGAATTTTAGCAGTTACTTTTCCACAGCCACCTGGCCTCCAGCTCCCAAGTCAGCACTGGGGGCTGATTTTCAGATAAGCTGGATGGGCAGGGCCACCATTCAGTTTGAGACAAAGACCAGCTTGGCCAGGGCCTCTATCTATGGCTGAGGTAAGACTCAGCTCTTCAATGCCCCCAGGGGTTTTTACACTCCACCAGGCTCTTTGACTGCTGCCTGGTGCTAGAGCTATGGGAAGGCCCTTTCCCCTTCCTGGCCAGCTGTTAAAACCCTGTCACTAACCTTTGGTGCCTGTGGACAAAGGGATCTGAGGACCCCTACTGCGACTGGAGATTCCATCCCCAATGTGTCCTCCTCCCAGAGTCTCATCACGCTGCTTAGTCAAAGCTGGGCTGAGTTCCATGCTTGGCTCCATGTCCAGTGCAACCAATGTTTCTGTGGGTCTTTCAGGTCACCATGGGCTGGAAATCTCCTCCACTCTGCTGTTCTCCACTTCTGCTGCTCCAAAATTTGTTGCGAATCTCCCTCTACAGGTATTTTATGGGCTGTAGGGACGACCCTGCATAAGTGTGTCTTTCTAGTCCACCCCCCTTAAATCTTTATTCTTAAATCTTTTTTCTTCCTCTTGTCATCAAATCCCCAACTTCATTCCCATTCATTAAAAACTTCCATTTCTCCAATTTTTCACATTTAATCAATTGTCAAGTTCTTGTCCATTCAATCACCACAGTACTTTTCATACCAGTCTTTTTCCTATCCACTGTCAGTATTCTGCAATTACTTTCATCATCACTTCTCATTTGTACTATCAGAATGACCTTCTTACTGATAATCCAGATTTTAGTGTCTAACTTCTTCAGTCCATTCTTCACCTATCTACCAAATAATAGTTAATATAAATATCTAAGAATTGCATTATCCTGTTGAAAATATTCAAAGATTCTTTATAATATATAGGATAAGTTAAAATGACTTAGATTGGGAAAGGAAAATATACATCATACAGATTGACTTAAAGGAAAAATGATCATACTACTCATACTGTTTCCTGTGAACTGTTCCAACTTATTTTTTCTTTAGCCTTTGCCCCTTACTCACATTTATGTATACCAAGTTTCAGTAAACTTGAACTGTTCCTGACCTTGTCTTGTTCTCTGCTACCCTTCCATGCCTGCTCAAATTGTGATACATCTTTATGCATTCACAAAACAAATGTATCAGCCATTCTTTAAGGTCATCCATATGACACAAATACATGCACACACACACACACACACACACACACATAGAGAGAAATTTTTACCTGATATTTCATTTGCACTGAGAATCCTTCCTTTTTTTCTGTTTTTCAGTCTCTGCCTGTTTTTTTATTCCTATCTTTATTTTGCTTTGCTTTGCTTCTGTTTTCTGTCTTCATCACCCTCTCCCTTCTATTTTTCCCCTGTGAAACACACACATACACACACATACACACACTCATATGCACGCACATATTAGATTAATTGAAAGGATTAGTGCTACCCTCCACAAATAATGACCACTATAAAGAACCAATGGGGTAAAGCTTTGAATTATTCATATTAAATCAAACCAGAGGCAGAAGAGTTAGTTATCTAACTTCCTGGGAGATGGGGATGGGATAGGAACTATCATCAGGCTAGAATCAAATAGAGGGATAAAATTATTAGAAGCAAAGGGGGATAAAGTGTGTCTCTGAGTATATTATGATGACAGAGACACACAGACACTGAAACTGAGTGAATATATCAGTGTATGAGAAAGGTACATAGACAGAGAGACAGTGATAGAGACAGAAACCTCCTAAATGAAAGGAGCTATATCTCTTTATCATCTTTGTCATGTATGCGTATGTATGTGTTTTCATACTTATAATTTTTCTAATAGAGGCCTAATGAAAACTTGTTAAATTAGATTTTGGTTAAATGTACACATGGGTATTTATGACCTCATCATTTGGGAAGAATGGGGGCATGATGGGACAGTTTTAAACAGTGAGAAATGTTTTATTTTGGTTTTTTTCTGATTGTGTTAGCTGTCCCAAAACAATAGAAGTTCAGGGTGGCCAGAAGAGTATTAGACATTTTCTATAATCTAACACTTTAGATTAGGAGGCTGTCACATCTGAAACCCAATAGAATTGTGCCATCTTTCTTTTGTATTTTCAGTGAAACTGTTCAGTTTTGAATAATTGTTTTCTAAATATTTTCCCTCACAATTTTTGAATGAAATGGTAAATGATAAAGAGTCACTGTGGCATAGTAGATTCATTATTTGAACTGAAGTGCAGACATCCTGGGTACAAGTTGCCTGCCACTAACTGTGTGACCATGATCAAGTCATTGCATGTCTCTAATCTAATAACTTTCTAAGATTTGTAATCCATGATATAGATAAGAATCTTCATATGCTGTCCTATCTGTGCATACTCCTACTTTATCCTCTGAGTCTAATAAATGTGTGCATCCATTTGATGCTGTTTGATGATTTTATTTCCTTCTGATAATCTTAATAAATTATTTTTTCTGTTTCAATTCATTCTATGTGATTCAAAGTTTTATTACATTAGTCCTTTATAGACCTCATTAGAAAACAACTGACCTAAAAAATACATCCAGGAGAGATAATTTAAAAATTGCCTTTCACATTGATGAAAATTAGCATTTGCACTTCCAGGTCATCCAAAAGAAATATTTCAGCATTATTTCTGGGATCCAATATGGAGGAGTAAGTAGTAAATTGCTGTAACTTTCCTATATTCATCTCGAAGAAACCATAAATTAGTCCCTGCAAACAGATTCTGAAATACCAGAACCAGAAAAAAGACAGAGTGAAACAATTTTTTAGTCCAAGAAACTTGAAAGGTCAGCAGGAAAATTCTGTCACACTGGAGCAAAAGGGGAGCAAAGTTCAGTAAAAGAAGCATCCCAGAAAACCAGAAGTAAGACCCTCCTCAAGTAACCAGCAGGAGATCCTGAGCCCCAGGACAATGGAGCAGGCAAAAGTCAACACCAGGATATCCACTTGACTGTGTATAACTAGGGGCAGGGTCAGACTCCAGCTCAGAGAAACTTGACATACTTCAGCAAAGGTCTGGGTAAGCAGACAGCCTCCAGACTTCCATAGGCTTCAGTGTAGTCCCAGGGAAACACAGAAACACTACACTAGCCTCAACACACCCCAGACACCAGTGCTAGGATGCTAACTCAACACCAAGTAAGCTGCCAGACTCCTACAGCCTAGAGCAATGCCAGTGAACCCCACCCTACTCCCTCAGAGCAGCACCAGACATGAACATCATGTATTGGCTGCAAGGAAACATCATTACACTACCACTTAAACAAACAGTTTCTGCAACAGCTGGCACAAGAGTGGCACAAGAGGCCTGAGACACCCCTTCCTCCCAGGAGTAGAGCTCAAATTTAAAAGAAAAAAACAAACAAAAAAGATGACCAAAAAAACTTTAAAAAAAGAGAGAATGAATGTGTCCTTAGAAAGTTATAGTAACAGTGAAGTTCAAGACAAAAACTCATAAGAATACGACAATGTCAAAACACCTATGAGCAAAACACCAGACAAAAATGGGAAGTGTTCTCAAGCCCAGAAACAACTCATGGAAGAACTCAAAAAGGAGCTTAAAAATCACATAAGGGAGGTAGAAGAAAAAAGTGAAAAGAAGTGAGAGTCATGCAAAAGAATTATTTTTTTAATTTATTTATTTAACTTTTAACATTCGTTTTCACAAAATTTTGGGTTCCAAATTTTCTCCCCATTTGTCCCCTCCCCCCACCCCAAAACGCTGAGCATTCTAACTGCCCCTATCACTGATCTGTCCTCTCTTCTAACATCCTTCCCTTCCCTTGTCCCCATCTTCTCTTTTGTCCTATAGGGCCAGATAACTTTCTATACCAGATTTCCTGTATTTCTTATTTCCTAGTAGCAAAAACAGTACTCAACAGTTGTTCCTAAAACTTTGAGTTCCAACTTCTCTTCATCTCTCCCTCCCCACCCATTCCCTTTGGGAAGGCAAGCAATTCAATATAGGCCATATCTGTGTAGTTTTGCAAATGACTTCCATAATAGTCATGTTGTGTAAGACTAACTATATTTTCCTCCATCCTATCCTGTCCCCTATTGCTTCTATTCTCTCTTTTTATCCTGTCCCTCCCCAAGAGAGTTGACCTCATATTACTCCCTCCTCCCACTGCCCTCCCCTTCATCATTCCCCCCATCCCGCCTATCCCCTTCTCCCCCACTTTCCTGTATTGTAAGATAGGTTTTCATACCAAAATGAGTGTGTATTATATTCCTTCCTTTAGTCGAATGTGAGCTTCATGTTCTTCTCTCACCTCCCCTCTTTTCCCCTCCATTGAAAAGTCTTTTGCTTGCCTCTTTTATGAGAGATAACTTGCCCCATTGCATTTCTCCCTTTCTCCTCCCAATATATTTCTCTTTCATTGCAACATGAAATGAGCAGAACCAGGCAAATATTGTACATAGTATCTGCAACACTATGTGATGATCAGCTATGAATAATTCAGCTCTTCCAAGCAATGCAGTGATCCAAAACAAGTACAAAAGACCCTTGAAAGAACATACTATCCACATCCAGATAAAGAACTGATGGACTCTGAATACAAATTGAAGCATATTTTTTTCACTATTCTTTTTCATGTTTTGTTTTTCTTTTGATCTGTTTCCTTCACAACAGTGAGTAACATGGGAATGTTTTATATCATAGCACATGTATAATATGTATCAAATTGCCTACCATTTTAGGAAGAGAAGAGTCGAGCAAAGGAGGAAGAAAACTTTGGAACTCAAAATCTTGTAAAAAGAATGGCTAAAAATTTTGTGGACATGTAATCGGGAAAAAATAAAATACTATTTAACAACAATTAGCATTGCAGCTCTTCAATTAGATTGGCCTAATGACTATGGAAAGTGCTCTACTAGCCTCTTTGAATTGCTCTTTGTATAGCCTGTATTTTAACATAGAACTCTTGATATGTGCAAGTGAAAGAATGATAATCTGGCAAAATAATGTCCCTTGGTAGGAATTAATCAATGAACATTGTCTTCTACTGTTAGATGGGATTCAAACCAGCTTCAGAAAAACAGTGTGGTTTTCATAACCTTTGATATGCAGTTCCCATTAAACCTCAGATATGTAAGGAGAAGGCAAGCAATACATGTTTTATGATTAGTTGGCTATGGAATTTCCATAGTGAATTAGCTTAGAATCTCTAAGAAGCTGCATGGATGATGCTATGACTATTTTTCTTCAGAGATTTGCTAAAGAAGTCATGTCCTTCCCTCAGAATTTATTTGCTGTTTTCATCTAAGATGCATCTCACATATCACAGGAAGTCTTTTGTTTATTTTCATCATACTCCTTGAGATGGAATGTGAGATATATATTAAAATTCTATTGTCGAGACAAGTACACTGTTGAAAAAGGCATTTAATGTTTTGGTTTGAGTGTCACAGTAAATTTTCCATTAAATAAAGGACATGACAATAAAATTGTCATCTCTGTCTTCTTTGATACCAAGTGGATTTAAATAAATGCAATTGTCACAAAGATCTCAGTTGGGACCTTAAAACTCCAATTTGCATCACAAAATGCACTATAAATAATATTTTCACAGAAGGGAGCACCTTGATACTATTTTGCCTTAGTAACCTAAATATTCTTAATACTCTTCAAGAAATGATTTATAGAGGTGGACATCTAAGAATTTTTGGTGCTCCATTCTTGTAATTTACCTATTTTATTTTAAAATTCTACCAGAAGATAATTTGAAATGGTTTTAATAATATTTTCTGAGGAAGAATATAATTGACTAGAACATCAACCAGATTTTGGTTCAGTAAAAGTTCCACGTCTAGGGATTTTGGGCTCAAACCATCATTTTGTTATTTATTCTCATTGTGACCTTGGACAAGTCATTTTCTTGTTTCCAGACTCCATTTTCTCATTTGCAAAATGGAATTAGTGAGATCTTTTCCAGAACAAGTAAATTGGAGAAAGTCTCTATCAGACTTACATCTATAACAATATAAAATGGAATTTCAATTTTCCTTCATTATTACTGATGAATAAATACCATTAGACACAAGACAGATCATGCTGCATATACTTATTATTTGGATATTTATCCATAAGAAGTCTTCTGATCCTTTAAAGTTGCTAGTCTATCAGCTTTAGATAAAAACTAATGTCTAAGTATTCTTATGAATATTTTCTTGAGTTGTATAGATTGAAGTTTAAATATGTATTAACTTCATAATATGATTTTTTCCCCATTTTGCTCCATTTCTCTTCCTCAAATTTTCATGTGCATTCTTACCTGTGCTATATTATAACTCCTTAAGACAACATAAGCTTGTTGAGGACAGAGGATATTTTATTTTAAAATTCTACTACCTACTGTAGTGCCTTGTTCCTAGTATATTTTTAATAAATTCTTGTGAGATTGAACTAGGTTGAAATGAATTTACATATTGCTGTGTTTTTGAGTGACATAATTTAGACAAATCAATCACAAAGCATCAGTACTAAAACGTTGCTTCTCTCCCTTCCCCTCTCCCTGTCCCCATTCTCCAGATAACTGTAGGATACGTTTTTCATTCAGGACATGAAATGATTTTGATGTTGTTATAATATCCAACCCTTTGTGAATATATAAAATTTGAGAGGTGAACGTACAAAAACATGAAATGAATGCTTTTGACAGTCTTCTTCAACTTAGTCTTATCCATTCCTAATTTTTATGAGGTTTTTTTTTAAGTTTTAGATGTCAGCAAAGGTGCCATTATGCCGTTCCCAAAGTCTCACCAGGGGTTCTCTTACTTGCCAAAATTACACATTAATTTCTGGGAAACAAATCAAGGTCCTCCTAAGGTTATAATGAATTGCAAACAACTAGAAAATGGTGTGATATTGAGATGTGTTGGGAGGTGGTGTTGATGGTGTTTCTGATTTAATTTCATCCTTATTTAAATGCTAGAATGGGAAGGAGTGACAACAATCCCTTTGAGGGATCACAGATAAACCAATATTATTGGAGCTGTTAATGTGTAATTTTCCAGAGCATATATCTTTGTCATTTCTATGTGACAAAGTTTCTTGAAAAAATAAATAATCACATTTTTGCCTTTCTATTCATAGAACCTGCTGCATCCATTGGTTAGAGCACACATTCTGTAAATACTTATTGAATGTAATGAGTAGAAAGTGCAACACCGGCATTTTATCGTACATTTTAATTTACAGTTTTGAGATAGTAATTAAAAATCATCGAGGATGAAAGATTTGAATTGATTGTATTTTTATAAAAACATCTAAGAACTATCATGGTGTTGCCTCGTCAGTAATATGAGCTAATATACACACTCCATAGGACTTAATTAGAAAATACAATCTTGTAAGCAGTGATTTAGAAAACCACAATTTTATATTTTTAAGGCAATATGTTCTAAATTAGTTTTTATTATGCTATTATTGGCCAATACTGAACTACCTAGAGGTGTGATAATTTCGAAAAAACAATAACAATAAAACATTGGTTCCCTAATTAACCAATGAAACGATAGTAAAATAATATTTTAATGCGAGATATTGCTATTAATTATAATTCCTATGAGCTTTTTTATTCATATTTATAAAGACCTCTGTCCTGATGAGGAAAATCCTATTATAAATATTTTTTTCGCTTCTCTTCTACAAGTGTTGGTCCTAGAGAATCATCTGGGGACACTGAGAAAGCGTCTTCAACTCAGGAGTGACACAACCAGTACATTGTGAGGGGATCAGAAACATTCTAGGATAGTTTGAAAAAAATATTATCAATTGATCTCCTGGGTCCTCACAATAACATGTATGACACCCAAACATATATATATATATGTATGTATGTATGTATACATATATATAAATATACATATATATGTATATATATGTGAAGATAGTTATCTTATTTCAGGGAGTATTTAGTGTTGAGGAAGATTTTTTATCTAATCCTGGAGAGTAATTATCCTTGAAAACATTTACATAAATAATAATAAAGACATAGTTTACTCTTTAAATGTAAAGTTGTAACTCCAAGAGAATATTCACAGGACTGGTGGTGACTGTGAGTATGCTAGCATATTTCTCAATTGCAGAATAAAAGGCAGTATAAAAACATTTATTTAGACATGAGAAAGCTAAATTCCAGAACCAGAAGACAAAATCCCTCGTGTCACAGTGACCAAGAAGTTAATTAATATGATCTTTTCAGGAGGAAAGCTATTCCCAAGTCTCCCCCACCTCAGCCAGGGCCTTCTCACAAGCAAACACTCATGAGCCTGAGCCTTGCCATGAGTCGCTGCATCCTCTCCCCTCTGCCCTGACTGTGCTTACTCACTTCCTCCAGATTCTCCTCCACCTTTCTTATTCTACCTGTTCAGCAATCTTCTCCTACCACATGAGACTTAGGCTTCCAGGTGATTTAATGGTCCTATTAATGAATAGGAAAGATTTTCCAATTCAAATTGCCCTTACAAAAGTCTAGAGTATCATTTTCCTTGAATCATGCTAGATGTGCTATGATTTATATTTTCTAATACTCTTTGAGAGGTGTTAGTATGTCAAGTCAGAAGTGACTATGACTGATAATGAAGCTTTTCAGTCTAACACCTCTTCAGGGTGTAAGTCATTTTCTTTTGTATCTTTCAATGTGAAAAGTAAATGTATATATATATATATGTATATATGTGTATACATATATACATATATGTATGTTTATACATATATACATATATGTATGTTTATACATATATACATATATGTATGTTTATATATATACATATACATATATATGTGTGTGTGCTTATGGAGCCACGCCATTATATGTAGGAGAAAAATTGTATTATACTGCTTATAAGGGAAAAATAACTAAAGAAAGTAAGCCTGATTGAATTATGAATTCCTATCTTTCCTTTTCTAATTTTAATGTTTTTAACAAATGTAATGATCATATCTACTAAAAGATCCACAAGAATGAAGACATAATTCCTAAATAATTAGTAAGCATTGAATTTTCCATCACTTAGACAGAAGTACTTATCTCTTTCTGTTAAATAAATGACATGGAAATAAGGTGATTTATTCAAGTGTCCTTAGAATGGTAGATTGATTCTAGTCTTGTGGCCTAACTCTTTAGGTCCTTTTTCAATCTTTACCTCTAATAAAAGCTAATTAAGTCAACTGGTTGAATGAAAATGGAAAATATGTTGATAGGGGACTGAGAACTATAATAGTATAGCTAGAATAGCAAGGTGCAGGGTGACCCATAGAGACTAAACAGCCACAGTTTGTGGGTTCAATGAGTATGAGAACAAGTTGGGATAGCAAAACATACATACATAGAAGCATATGTAAAATTATATATACACACATGCAAACATGCTTACATATGCAGATGCATATATATATACATGCATACATACATTCTATGCATTAAAACATATATGGTAAATGAAGACCAAGTTAATTTTAAGAAATCAGAACTTCTGATGACATATCCAATATTGATTTCTTTATACTCCTCATTATCACTTCCTTTAGATTTATGTATGGTGTCATTAATCTTCTTTCCACCATAAGCTTTTGGCAAGATGATTTCTTATGTCTAATACTTCTTAGCATGCAAAAAATCAATCACTCTAATCACACAAAACCCTTCTTTCAAAGGGTATATATATATATACATACACACACATATGTGTGCAGCTTTGCATGTATAAGTATGCATATAAATACATGCCAGATCACAATTTATATACATATGTAATATACATGTATGTATACATGTATATATCTGTGCATGTATTTATGTTTAGGTGTATAGATATATAACTGGTAATTTAAGTAATGCAATACTCAATTTTCCAAACATTTACAACTTAACTAAAAAAATTATGAATGGGACATATGATTTTATAATTCAGATATTTGTTTTAGAAATGCCATTTGAAATCCAAAGGCAATACTTTCCCCCACACACACATTTTTAAAGTTACAGCTTACCAATGAAATCAGTTGCTTAGCACTCTGTAGTTTCAAATAGTGAATATCTTCTAAAGTATTTGAAAAAAAAGGTATATCTAGCCATATTTAAAGTATTTGAAAAGAGTCTCAAATACTTTCTGAAAAGTAAAAGACCATCAAAAATGAAACATGATCACATATCTTATTTTACATTTTCAAAATGATTTTTAAATATCATATTGCCAGCCCAAGAAAATCAGACTGCTAAAGGCACAGATGATAAGCTTGTCAACCCAATCTCTTATTCAGGGTGTACAATTTTGCTAACAGCAAGAGATCACATTTCCCCAAAGAATCCAAGAAATAGCCACTAATGTAGCTACACATTTGCCACCTATCTCTTCTTCTGAATGCAATCAATTCTGAATTATTAAAATAATGTAAAGAATAGAAACAATCTTTTTTCTTTTGACCAGTAAGTGAAACATGGATCATTTGATTTTCCAACACTGTGATCAAAAAGTATTTTAACCACATACTGAAATATTTAACATCAAGATCAGGTATGTGATTATGAGAGAAATGATGTGCCTTCCCTAATTCAATAATACATTTTCCCTAAGGTGCACTGTTACATTATGTATTGGTTGTCTAGGTTCATGGCAATGTTAGTGATAGTCTAGCAGGGAAACAGTGAGTTTATGATGAACAGTGTTAAACGTTAGAGAGTTTTGCAAAATTTTCCTGCAGAATAAGAGAGGTCTGCCCAAGGGACATAGTTATTTTCCCCCTTCCACTCCTACTGCTATATAGAGCTAGTCAGATTTTTATACTTAACTGAGTTTGTTGTTCCCTCCTTGAGCCTAATCAGATGAGAATAAATCTCAAACAATGTTCATCTCCCTCCCCAATTTCCCTCTACTGCAATATGTTTTTATGCCTCTTCCTGTGATGTAATTTACCATTTTCTGCCTCCACATTTTCACATATCCTGTCATAATCCTTTCACACACTTAAATCACATTTTTGTCACAATGTCATTTACTGTAAACCCACTACCTCTTTCTATGTGTATCAATTTTATATATCATGATAAATATACAATTCTCAAGATTAACAAGTATTATCTTCCCTTATAGGGATATAAATAAGTTATATTGAATAACAAGTTTCTTTTCTGCTGTTTCCCTTTTTATGCCTTTCTTGAAACCTGTGTTTGAGGATCAAATTTTCTAATAAACTCTTGCCTTTTCATCAAGAAAATCTGGAAATCCCTTATTTCATTGAATGTCCATCTCCTTCCCAGGAATATAATGCTCAGTTTTATTGGGTAATTGATCCTTGTTTGTAGTCCCAGCTCCTTTGCCTTATGGAATATCATATTCCAATCCCTCCAGTCTCTTAATTTAGAAGCTGCAAGGTCCTAGGTGATCCTGACCGTAGCTCCTTGATATTTGAATTGTTTCTTTCTGGCTACCTCCTGTATTTTCTCTTTAACTCGATATTCCTTGAGTTTGACACCAATATTCCTTGGTGTTTTTAGTTTGGGATCCCTCTCAGGAGGTGATAAGGGGATTCTTTTGATGGCTATTTTACTCTCTGGATCTAGGCCTTCTGGGTAGTTTTCCTTGATGATTTCTTGGGAAGACATTGTCCAGGTGATTTTTTTCATCATGGCTTTCTGGTGGACCAATAATTCTTAGATTTTTCTTTCCTGGATCTGTTATCCAGGTCAGTTGTTTTTTCCCCTTAGATATTTTACATTTTTTTCTATGTTTTCATTCTTTAAGTTCTGTTTGACTGATGTCTCATAGAGTAATTAGCTTCTACTTGCCCAATTCTAATTTTTATCAAATTGTTTTCTTCATTTAACTTTTGCATCTCCTTTCCCATCTGTCCAATTGTTGCTTTTAAGGAGCCATTTTCTCCAGTTAGTTTTTATACTTCTTTTTCCATTTGTTCAATTTTCCTTTTACATTCTTCTGTGCTTTTTTTTTTCATATTTTAAAAATCATTGGTCAGTTTTTCTTCTATTTCTCTAATTTGGTTTTTAAAATCCTTCTTCAATTCTTTCAAGAATGCTCTCTGGGCTTGTGACCTGTTCGTATTCCCTACTGAAGTTTCAGATGGGAGTATAGTCTCAGTGTTCACCTCTTTGATATTCATGTTTTGGTCTTTGTACCCCATAGAATGATTCTATGGTCTTTTCTTTTCTGCTTTGCTTCTTATTTATAATGATCACCCTTTTCCTAACTTTTAAAGTAGATTTCTGCTTCTGAGGCACAAAGCGCAATGTTCCACAGTCCTTGTGCCTTGAACTTGAGACTTTGTGTGTTATGACCTCTGGTTCTTTCAACTAGAAGCTAAAGTGATGCAGCTTGCCTGCCACTGAGCTGGCTAGTGTGAGAAAGCAGAGGCCAGGTGAAGTATTTCTGTTTTTCACCAGAGTTACCTTGGAGTTAGCTGCATTAAGTGTGGGGGAAGGGTGGTCTGGCTATAGTACATCTCCTCTGCTGAGCTAGAGCAGAGGTAAGCTCAGTGATTGGTGATCCTATGTAAGCTAGTGTCTTCCCAGTTCCCCTGTGGTGCTGAGGCCCACCTGGGGTCCTGGTGTTGGTTGTTGGCACTCCACCCCACTGGGGCTCAGGATCTCCTTCTGGTTTGCTGAGGTGGGGCTGTCTAGGACAGTTCTGGTCCTGCACAAATCCCCTTCAGCTACAGCAACAGGGACCCTCCTTAGCAATTTTCCTAGCCTCACATGCTAACAGACTGTTTAGCCCTTCTGCTGCTCCTACTGTTCCAGGACTTTTTCCTGGGGAAATATTTTATGGGTCTTTCAAGGTCAACAAGGGGAGGGAGAGAGCATTTGCTGATCACTCTGCCATCTTGGCTCCTGGAAGTTCAAGTAGGTGACTTACAGACATTTAATCTGCAGGCTGATAGTCTCAGGAGCAGCCCCTGTAGATACCTGGGGTTCTGTGACTCTCACTCTCTTGGTTCTGCTGGACTCCTGGCCTGGGCTTATATGCCTGAGATTCTGCAATGTGACTGCAGCCTCAGTCCTCCTGCTGGGCCCTGTCAGAGTGTGGATGGCACTGTTACAGCATGTGCACTGTGTGTTGTGTACTCCTCCTGCTTCATGCAACAGATCCTTCTCATCGACCTTCCAGTCTGTCCTGGGCTGTGAATCTGCCAGTTTGTCTCCTATTGGATTCTGCCCCTTCAAAATCAGTTCAGATTCTCTTTTTAGAGGTGTAGAAGGAGTTTATCTTACAGCTTAGATGAGTAGTGACTCTTACTCCACCATCTTGTCAGTGCACCAGGACATAGATTCTTTATGGAATTTTTTATGATCTTTTATTCTATCTTAACAACCACTGAACCAACTCCACAAATATCCATTTGCCTAACAAAGATACCATGATTCCAGGCCATTTTTTGGTTAAAATAAAGTTCAGTGGTGCAGTTGCAAAATGCAGTGTAAATTGAATTAGCAAGACATTGGTGGCATTTATTTCTTCAAATTAGGGAGGTATAAACACAATTATTGACCTCTTCTATCTCCCTTTGGTAGTTGCATTGCCAAGATATGGGAATATGACTATTTTTTGGTCATTCACTATCTGGTCATCAGATTTTTTTAATCTTATTTTTGTTATGCCTTTAGAAAAATGTCCAGTGGCTGTGAGTGTGGTATCAACAGAAACTGCCAAAGGAACATGATGTATTTGTGAATTTTTTATATTTTTCACTTTTGAATTTTTCAGGACATGGAATATTCCCTTGATAGAGAAGATAGCACACTGCCTCAGCACTCATAAGCACAGTTAAAGTTATTCTATTAACTGCTTTTTTCTTGAAGTCTTTCTTCTTCTATTTCCCAGATAATACCATTAGGGACATGAATACCTGCTTGCAAATATTGATCTTCTGTCATTTTCTGTATGACCAGCGACAAGACGCTTAATATTTCTGACCTAAGGCAACTCTGTAAATATTTGGTGCTCTGTGATCTATGTTTCAAGGACTCAACAACAAAAACATAGAATCATGTATTGAATCATATACCCATGTTTATAAGGGACACCAGAGACCTTTTAGGTCAACTTTATTTTATTGTTTAGGAAAATCTCACTCAGGCAGCTTAAATAACTTCCCCATGATCATATAGAGAGGAAGTATCCATTTCTGGATTTGAAATGAGGACTTCTGATTTGTTAGTCATTGATCTTTTCACTGTCCCATGTAGCCTCATATTATAGGTGTGTGGCATATTCTTCCCTGGATTCAGTAGAGTTATTCCTAAGCAATCATCTCTCAATTAGATTGTACACTCCTTGAAGGCAAAGACTATGTATCTTTGTACTTCCCCTTACCAATTGGTGCAATGCATTATATATAGGAAGCAATTATTAATGTTTTTTTCATATTGACACAAACATATGTTTTGGTGTAAATTACATTGGTAAATTTGAGGTTTTCATCACATTTCAATAAATGATTGAGCAGCTAAATAAACATAAACCAAGATGCACTTTCAAAAGAATATTCTTTTTTAAATAAGGAAGAGGTTATGTGAGAAAAATCATGAAAAATGAATCAACAGCTTGCTAGGGGAAAAGTAAAACTAACTACTGAAGAAAATAGCACCTTAAAAAAGAGACTAGGCCAAATGGTACAAGAAGTCCAAAAAGCCAATCTGGAGAAGAATGCCTCCAAAAGCAGAATTGGCCCAATGGAAAAGGAGTTCTAAAAGCTCATTGAAGAAAATAATTTCTTAAAAATTATGGTGGAGCAAGTGGAAGCTAATAACTTTATGAGAACTCAAGAAACAATAAGACAAAACCAAGAAAATGAAAAAAGAAGGCAATTTGGAATATCTCATTGGAAAAACAACTCACCTAGAAAATAATCCAGGAAAGGCATTTTAAAAGTTATTAAGTTTCCTGAAAGTCATGACTAAAAAAAAGAGCTTAGATATCACATTTCAAGAAATTCTCAAGAAAAACTGCCCTGATATCCTAGAAACAGAAGGTAAAATAGAAATTGGAAGAAGCACCCAGGAATATTGCAACCAAATTCCAGAGTTCCCAGGTCAAGATAAAAATATTGTAAGCAGCCAGAAAAAAAAAAAAAATTCAGGTATGGTGGAGCCACAGTCAGCATAACACAAGATCTAGCAGTTTCTACATTAAAGGGTGAAAGGGCTTAGAATATGATATTCTAAAGGGCAAAGGAGTTAGAATTACAACCAAGAGTCAGCTACCCATCAAAACTGAGTATAATACTTTGGAGAAATTTGGATATTCAATGACATATAGGATTGTCAAGCATTCTTGATGAAAAGACCAGAGCTGAATGCAAAATTTGACCTTCAAATAAAAGACTGAAGAGAAACATAAAAAAGTTAAACAGGGAAGGGAAATCATGAAGGATTTAATAAATTTAAACTATTTACATTCTTATATGGGAACAGTGTATTTGTAACTCATAAGACGTTTCTCAATAATAGGGTAGTTAGAAACAGTAGACAAAAGGGCACAGGTGTGAATTGAGTGTGAAGAAATGGTATATAAAACATAAAATTAAGAAGTGAGAGAGATGTACTGGGAGAAACAGAAAGGGGGAGATAAAATGGGGTAAATTATCTCACATAAAAGCTTTTACAGTGGAGGGGTAAAGGGGGAGGTGAGAGGGTCTGAGTGAACCTCACTCTCATGAGGACTGGCTCAAAGAGGTCAATTATGTATAGAAATCTATCACACCCTGTAGGAAAGTAGGAGGGGAAGAGGATAAGAGAAAGGTGGGGCATGGTGATAGGAGGGAGGGAAGATTGGTGGAGGTGACAGAAGCACAACACTTTTGAGGAGAGACAGGATGAAAGGAAAGAGAGGACAGAATAAGTGTGGGGAAGAATAGGATGGAGGGAAATACACTTAGCAATAACTGTGGGAAAAAGTGAAGCAAGTTTCTCTGATAAACACCACATTTTTCAAACACATAGAGAACTGTGTCAAATTTATAAAAATAAGAGCCATTTCCCAATGAAGTAATCAAAACTGTCTATAAATATAAAAATACTCTCACTATTGACTGGAGAAATGTAAATTAAGATAATTCTGAGATGCCACCTCATACCTATTAGATTGGCTAATAGTAAAGATAAATGACAAATGTTGCAGGAAATGTGAGAAAAAAAATGAGACTTTAATGCACTGTTGGTGGAGCTTTGAACTAACTCAACCATTCTGTAGAGCAATTTGGAACTGTGCCCAAAGGGCTATAAAATCATCCAAACACTTTGACTTAGTAGTACCACTACTAGATCTGTATCTTAAAAGATATATTACAAAAAGGAAAAGGACACATATGTAGAAAAATATTTAAAGCAGTTCTTTTCTGTTTCCAAAGAATTGGAAATTAAAGGGATTCCCATGGATTAGGTAATGGTTGAACAAGTTGTGGTATGTGATGATGATGGAATATTATTGTAATATAAGGTATGATGAGCGGGATACTCTCAAAAAAACCTGGAAAGACTTGCATATGTGGGTGCATTGTGAAATATACTATTTATGAAATAGCAGCAATACTGTAAGATGATCAACTGTGAATGATTTTGTCATTCTCAGCAACACAGTGATCCAAGACAACTCTGAAGGACTTATGATGGAAAATGATTTCTGTCCCCAGAGAAAGAGCTGATTGAGGTGTCTGAACAGATAAAAACATACTTTTTTATTTTACTTTTCTTTAATTTTTTACAGTTCTGTTTCACAACATAAGTATTATGGATATCTCTTGCGTGACTATATAAGTATGACCTATATTGAATTACTTGCCTTCTCAATGAGGGGGTGGAGTAGAGAGGAAGGGAGAGAGATAATTTAGAACTCAAAGTTTTAAAAACAAATGTTAAAAATTGTTTTTACATGTAACTGCTAAAAATAAAATACTAAATTAAAAAAAGAGAAAACAAAAACTAAAAAAAGATAATTTTTGTATTTTTATGACTCAATTTACATATGATTTCTCCTTAATATAAGCAGTTATAAAGGCAAAGAATAGGCATGACTACTTATTCTGTATTATAGTATTACTCTGATATTACCTTTTTTTTTAAGAGTCATCAACAAAATGTCACACAAATGAGGTCTCAGGTTATTCATATTAAATTCATATTCATATTAAAGAATTTGAGTACTATGAGAGAAAATTTAAATAAGCAATTGGAAATTTTGTCTGTGTATTTACGTATATATGACAATCCTTCTAAAATAGCAACAGATGAAATTAGAGGTCATTCGTAACACCACTGAGAGAGATTTTGAGCAAAATGAGGGCTATGAGGAAATAGAAAATAGCAGCAGCATTTTAATATTCAAATCTATATTCCAGGCACAGAACTGAGAAAACAATTGCAGATTATATCTGTAAGAGGTTGTGGATGGTTCTTTGCATAGCTTGATTCTATGGCTGATAGAATACATTAATAAAAATAATAAGAAGAATTTATTTATGTATTTATTTCAGGAATGCCAATGCATTAGCTTTTCACATACTTGCCAATATCACTACACTCCAAAAGTATTCCCAGAACCAGAATATTTCCTCATCCTCATTCATCTCAGATCAAGAGATGTGTCTCTTTGTTGTTCTCAGTTCTATATCTTGTCTCTTTGATCCCATTCCATACCAAATCCTCTCGAAACCTTTTGTCAGCAATTATCCCTTTTCTCTCATCGATTTTCAGTTTCTCCCTCTTTATCTTCAGTGACTACTTCCCATCTATCTCAAACACATGGCATTGTGGATAGAGAACTAGCTTTGAAACAAAGAGGATGTGGAATCAATTCCTGTTTCTCACCAATAGTGACTGTGTGACCTGTGGCAAGTCATTTAACTTTTTAATATTCAAAGCAGTTATCTAATACTAGGTTTTGCAGAACAGTTGATAACTTGCTTTGATAGAAGGGATTTCTTCACCTGGGAGTTTCTTAGAAAAATGTAGTTCCTATTCCTTTTCCATCTCTATTACATGATTCCCATCTATTTCAAGATATGCTTATTATAATCTGCTCTTAGAGAAAATAAGGATTTCCTTTTGTACTCATTAATATCTCATTTCTCTCTTCTTCAAAATTTGTGGAATTTTTTTAGGGCTTGAACTTCCATTTACTTATCAGCTGATAATAAGCTCATCTCCTTTCTGAATCTTAATTATGTTTAGCTACTTTTAACCTTTTGACACATGTAAATACTGGCCTGTACCAATTGGAATTTAAAAAAAAGATGTTTTCATATTAATGGTCTTATTTTGCTGTTTTGGAATTGGAGAAAATGTTTCTTTCTTGCTAATAACCTAAACATTGGGGAACAATTCCTGTTTCTAGGAAAGTGGACAGCCTATCCTCTGAGCATAGCTAGTGGCCCCTTGGTTGTGATGAGGACAGACAGAAGTTCATTCAAAACTGACCTCAGAGGTTTTAGTGGACAATAAACACAAAATAAGTCAGCAATGTGATATAGCAATTAAGAAACCTAATGGGTTCTTAGATTGTTCCAAGAGAAGCACAGTTTCCTGGACTAATTATAATTTACCTTGTTCAAACAACATTTGCAATAGCTTGATTTCTAGACCTTGAGAATTTAGAAGCACATTGAAATGATGGAAAACATAATATGCAACCAACCTTGATCTCTCTACTCACAATCTTAGATCAAACTTTCATCAACTCACTCCTAGATTATTAGAGCGTTGTTCTAACTGGTTTATTCACCTCAAGTCTCTCTATGTTTTAGTCTATCCTCCACAGACGTATCAAAGTGATTTTTGTTAAGTGATTTTGCTTCAATATCTCTTCTCTACTCAATAATTTACATTGATTCCTCATTGCATCTAGGATCAAATATAGACTTTTTAACTTATAAAGCTCTTCACAACCTTGCCTCAAACTATTTTTCCAGTCTCATCTTCCCTTCCAACAATTTTACAATCCAGTTAACATAATTTTAGATACAGGCTTACTTCTGAGGTCATGCGTTCACAGGCTCACTTCCTGAAAGAACAGGAAACCCCTACACAGCTACCATCACCAGCTTGAAAGAGTTTTCCTGGTGGCCTTTAGGAGAGCTCTGTGAGCTGGGATTACCTCTTCAGTGGATCTGTGCAAATTTAGCCTAGCATCATGGAGTCAGGAAAACCTGAGTTCAAATCCAATCTCAGATGTTTACTACTTGTGTGACCCTGGGGAGATCAGTTAACATCTTTTGCCTCAATCCACTGAAAAAGGAAATGGTAAATCATTCCAGTATCTTTGCCAAGAAAGCACCATGAACAGTATGGGCATAATACTGTCCATGGAGTCATGAAGAGACAGACATGACTGAATGAGTGAACTGCAATACATATACATACACAGCTATGTTAATATACATGAGAAGCAGTATCACATGTTAGATAATGAATTGTCCCCATTATCAGAAAAATATAAGTTCAAGATACAATTGTGACATGTACTGTGTATATGACCATAAGTAATTAACTTAACTGCTCAGTTCTTCTACCCCATACATTTCTCTAAGACTATAAAATGTATGTAATTTTCCAATTTATAGTAGTAGGGGATTTTCCTCACTGGGAAGGGACCTACACTGATAAAATCACAAGTTCATATTTTTTTAAAAATTATAATAATAATAAATGCACTCATAGGTCATGAGCTATGTAAGTGAAAGTTTAGTTTGGTAAACTTAATTATTAAATTATTTCCCATCAAAGTTTTTGGAACATAGCAGGTGCTTAATAAATATTTATTGATTAATAAGATGAAGGAATAGTAATAAACATTCATTTCAAGCAACAAAAAGCAGCATATAGTTGTTCTAGTTTCAAAAATCCTGACTGTTTCACAATAGGTGTTTCATGGATTTTCTGTCATTTAACAGGATCTGTATCTCATCTCTACATCCCAGCAATTAGTTTTTCAATTAGCATCACTCTGTTAGAAGAATTATGACAGTTGGACCCAATTCATTACTGTTCTCATCTCAGATTTCCTAAGAGGGTTTGATGTTAAAATTAAAATGAGATATTAGATATACATTGCAGAAAGCCTATGTTGTGTTTGTAGATGGTGCACATCAAGACCTGGTAAAAGATTTAGTTATCCAATTTAGTATTGGCACAAAGTGATGCAAATCAGAAATTAGGGGTCCACTCAAATGAGTTCCCCATTTACAAATAGAATCAGTTCAGTATTATCATTATATCATTTCTGACTAATAAGAAACTGAGATTTTTGTATTAATTGAGAAGGAAAACTATTCCCATTTTAAACAAGTATCTCACCTACTAGTACTTCAGAAAGAAACTTTTGAAATGATAGTGTTGTGTTGACATTTGGTGGCAGCCTGTATTCACTAGATAACTGTCCTTGAATCCAGGAAAACCTGGGCTCCTGTCTGAAATCTGACACGTTGTTGTTTGACCCTGTGCAAGTCCCTTTGTTTTGCAATGCTCTAGGTAATTCTCTAAGAGTATAGATTTCAGAAATGTCACTGGCCTTTATTGGTAGGAGGAGCATCTTCAACTAAAAGTCCCCAAAATTAGTGAAATCACATATAAATTCACTTTGTCATCATTCCTTGAGTAATAAATTGCCAAGTGCATCACTGCATATTCCAAAGTCCTTAACTTATTCCTAGTGTGATTGATTGTGGCAAATGAGTAGCTAAGTTTAAGAGGAGAAGGAAATAATATCTTTCTTTTAGTTGTCAAATTGCTAACAATTAAGAACTACTTTACTTCCTTGTACAATCTTAAAGATATCAACTGCTTGGAAAAACCAATTTGCCAAATTAAGTAAAGAAAGAAGATATTCTCTGCCATATAAAGTGATAAACAGAACAATCCAGATAAGTTTTGAAAAATGAAATTATGCCTTCCTTTTCAATTACAATCTTGTGCAATTTGTTATAATTATCTGTAGTAATAATAGCTCCAGGAATCACATATGTTTTTACACAGTCAGCTAACAATTATAATTAGAAAATAATTATTTTAGAGAATGCAAAACTCGATTCAGCAAATAACCTTCGGTTACTTTTCTTCACATTTCTCAGGGCACGATTCCAAGTTATTTTTAGAAAGAGGTATTAGAAGAGGTTAGCATATGAGAGTAGATCAGCTGGGCAGAGAAAAAACCTCAGTAAAATATGAAGAATCAGTGAAAAGTAAAGGTAATCTACCCTCTTAATTTTAGTTATACTACTAAAAAGAAGGAATGACATAATCCCCTCCTAGGGATTCCTAGATTAGAATGGAACAAAACGCTAAGGCATGTAGGATTTCAAAGAAATAACAACAAAACCTGTTATATAAAACCACACTGAAAGAAATAAGGAAACATGGTAACAATATGAATTTATATGAGAATTTAACTTAATAGAATATCAGGCAAAGTATCTTTTTATGGTCAGTATATCAAAACATGTATCTAGAAGTATCATTTGAGTGAAGTAGGTGTTGAAAAATTAGTTATAATACATATGGCTTCACAATATTCATCCATTACACTTTTTGTGGGAATCGTTATTTCTGTTTCTAAGAATAAACTTTTGATAAGATTTGCAAAGAATACATACAATGAGCTTTTTAAAGTTTTTGAAAAATTTTAACAGAGTAGTTTTCAGAAAAAATAGAAGTATTTCAGTTTAACAAAAGTGCTTTACTTCACATCATATTCATATCAGTTCAATTAAAAAACATTTTTTAAATATTTAATATATGCCAGGAATGTTGAATGTGGAAGATACCAAGATAAAAATAGAACCATCATTTCAATCAAGGAACTTATATTTTGTTAGACCAAGAGTAACTATGTTTAAATTTTGCCACTTGTACATATTGTCAGTGTTCGCTATCATACTGCCAGGGCAAGCAGTTTGAAAATAGAAAAAGAAAAAGAAAGAACAGAGTGATAGTCAATCTATGAGAGAAGAACTAACACAAATTTAATATGTGGGAATTGTGAGAACTGAGTAAACCACACTGATTCCACTGATTCATTCTGGAGCTACCTCAATTTCCTTTCTATTCAGTTATGGGTACAGCACAATTTATGTCTTGTGAAAATAAAATTTATTCAATTATGGGAATTATGTGAAAACAGTTTCATTGTTTGAACCTAGCCCTTCACGTATGGAAAGCTACACCACTTCTCTTCATTGCTTGGAGACACTTAACTAAGGACCCACATTATGCCACTCAGAAACCTAGCTGGAGCCAAAGATTTATTCAAGGAGTTTTCTAAAAATTGTATATCTCAAGCAATTTATATATCTTGTCTGAATATCCGTCCCTGGACAATCAATAACTATCTCTTTGCCCAATAGGAGAATGGGAAACCTCTTTTACTAACTTCAGTGTGTTGTACATCTTCATTCTCCTCCCAACTTGGAAACCCCCTACTCTTTCCTCCAATTAGAAATCAGAATATCTAATCTTGAATTCTAGTTTGTATTCTATTGTTTTCTCTTAATGCATAATCTGTCTCACCTTTATTCAGGTTGTACTGCCAAGCTGAAGAGTTTTGATCTGATTTCTTATGTAATTGGCATGCATTGCTTAATGAATCATTATGCTTAAAAGCTAAAACCTTCATTTTCTCACTTATTTCCAATTCCACACGTCACAAGAGTAACTAAACTTTGGAGACTATAGCTGATAAAGCTTTGTAAAACAAATGCTTGGCCGATTTTCAGTTCTTGAGTCTGCTACTGTTCTCCAGTCGGAAGGAACAATCAATTTATGTTAATTAAATAGATATTTATTAAGAACTAAATAAGGCAATAATTCAGTTAGAATTTCTGTAAAGCAATATAAAACTTTACTTGCCTCCAAGGAGCTTACAAGCTAAGAGAGATGAGATGTGAACAAAAAACTACAGCATAAAACCTATTATTAGAGAATAAAATTTTAAACAGAATCCTACATAAAACTCCCAGAAGCAAAATATATATTTGTCTTAAAGATCAGGGTTCATTCATTTCGGTTTAAAAACCCAGATTGGGTTTTTAAAGCTAAGAAGTAAATTATTACCAAAGTGTTCTGGAACAAATACAAAATTCAAAAGTTCTTTGGTGTCCTCACAAGGAAGACACAGTTTAAAGATTTTTTTTTAAATTTTATTTTTTACTTCCCCCAACTACATATAAAAATAATTTTAATACTTATTATTAAAATGTTTGAAGTCTAAATTGTCTTCCTTCATCCCTCCCTTGCTCCTCTTCTTTCAGAAGGTAACCAGTTTGATACAAGTTTTACATGTGCAGTCATACAAAACATATTTGCATGTTTGTCATGTTGTGAAAGAAAACATAGATCAAGAAAAAAAGAAAAATAAAGGAAAAAAACTATGCTTCAATTTCCTTTCAAACTTCATCAGTTCTTTCTAGGGAGATGGAAAGCATTTTTCATCATGTCATGTGGAACTGCCTTGGATTACGGTATTGCTGAGAATAGTTAAGTCATTCACAGTTAATCATCATACAATATTGCTGTTTCTGTGTGCAGTGTTCTAATTCTTTGCCTTTCACTTTGCATCTGTTCATGTAAATCTTTCCAGTTTCTTTTTTTCCTGAGTGCATTATGCTCATCATTTCTTATATCACAATAATATTACTTCATAAGCATACAACTACTTTTTCACTCATTTCCCAAATGATGGGCATCACCTCAATTTCCATTTCTTCAGCACTACTAAAAGACCTACTATAAATATTTTTTGTATATGTAGGTCCATTTCTTTTTTTTTGACTCTTTGGGACATAAATCTATAAGTGGTATTGTTTGGTCAAAGGTTATGTATGGTTTTATAGCCCTTTGGACATAATTTTTAATTGCTTTTCATAATGGTTGAATCAGTATACAACTTCACCAACAGTGCATTTGTGTCCCAATTTTTCCACATCCTCTCCAATGTTTGTCTTTTTCCTTTTCTATCAAATGAGCTAATTTTATATGTGTCTGATATAAGCTTAGAGTTGTTATATACGCATTTCTCTAATTAATAATGATTTAGAGTATTTTTCATATGACTATAGGTGGCTTTGATTATTACATCTGAAAACTGTTGCTTCATAACCTTTGACTATCAGTTGAAGACTAACTCTTATTTCTATGACTGGAGTCAAGTTCTTTTTAAATATATTTGAGAAATAGGTTATATATTTTTCAGAAAACCTGCTAAAATTTTTTTCACAGTTATGATTCCTATGTATTTTCCTCCACTCTATTGTGTCTTTGTTTATCCTAGTATCACTCTTCTTTCACCCTGTCCATCAAAAGTGTTTTGTTTCTGACTTTCACCTCCACTAATCTACCCTCCCTTCTACCAGGCCCTCTCCTTCTAATTCTCTCACCTCCTACTTTCTCATATACCAAGATAGATTTCTATACCCAACTAAGCATGTTCATTATTCCTTCTTTCATCCAATTCCAATGAGATTAAAGCTCCTGTATCACACATACCCTAAACTCCTCCTTCTTCCCCTTCAGTGGAAAAAAATGTGCCTTTTTATGTAAGATAATTTAGCTCATTCTAGCTCTTCCTTTTCCTTTCTACTAGTATATTTCTCTTTCACACTTTAATTTTATTTTTTTAGATAATCATCCAATCATATCCAACTCAGAACCATGTTCTTTGTCTACATATACTTCTCCTAACTGCACCAATAATAAGAAAATTTTTAGGAGTTATAGGTATGATTTTGTCATGCACGAATGCAAAGAGTTTAACCTTTTTGAGTCTCCTATGGTTTTTCTTTCTGTTTACTTTTTTGTGCTTTTCTTGAGTTTTGTATTAGAAAGTCAAATTTTTTATTCAGCTCTGGTGTTTTCATCAGCAATTCTTGAAAGTTCTGTTTCATTGACTATCAATTATTCCCACAAAGGATTACATTCAGTTTTTCT
Organism: Notamacropus eugenii; assembly: GCF_028372415.1. Classification (NCBI taxonomy): domain Eukaryota; kingdom Metazoa; phylum Chordata; class Mammalia; order Diprotodontia; family Macropodidae; genus Notamacropus; species Notamacropus eugenii. Next base: position 132,660,134 of record NC_092875.1, on the reverse strand, counting down.
GAGTAGGTGATTCTTGGTTGTAATTCTGGCTCTTTTGCCCTCTAGAATATTGTATTACAAGTCCTCTAACACTTTAATGTAGAAATTGCTAAATCTTATGTTATCCTTACTTTAGCTCCACAATATTTGAATTTTTTTTCTTTTTGGCAGCTTGCAGTATTTTCTTCTTGACTCTGGAATTTGGCTAAAAAATTCCTAGGAGTTTTCATTTTGGGACAGGAGGATATAGGTAGATACTTTCAATTTCTATTTTGGTTCTAGAATATTATAACAATTTTCCTCTATAATTTCTTGAAAGATGATATCTATGCTATTTTTTTATCATACTTTGAGATAGTCCAATCATTCCTAAATTATCTGTTCTGGATCTTTTTTTTCCCCAGATCAGTTGTTTTTTCCAATGTGAATTCACATTTTCTCCTATTTTTCATTCTTTTGATTTTGTATAGTTACTTCTTGAGAGTTAACAGGTTCCACTTCCCCATTTCTTGTTTTTAAAGAATTATTTTCTTCAGTGAGCCTTTGTACCTCTTTTTTTCATTTTGCCAGTTCTATTTTTATGTTGTTCTTTTAAGTGAATTTTTGTCATCTGTCATCCATTTGGAGAATTCTATTTTTTAAGACATTCTTCTCTTCATTGGATTTTTGTGCCTCTTTTACCATTATACCTATTCTATTTTTCAAGGCTTCTTTATTTTTTCTGCCTCCTTTACCAACCTACTTACTCTTTTTTCATGATTTTCTTTCATCGCTTTTATTTTTTCCCATTTTTTTCTCTCTGTAGCTCCTACTCTTTTGAATTCTTTTTAGGCTCTTTGATTCCCTGAGACCAATTTTTATTTTTCTTTGAGACATTGGATATTGCAATTTTGAGTGCTTCCAGTGTGGAGTTGGCATTATACTAAGCTTCAGGTTTTTTTGTGCAGCTTTTTTCAGGGGTTATATAGCATATTAGAGGGGCCTGTAAGTTTTCAGTGTTTACTACTTTCTTACCCTGTGCTCTTGCTGGAAATGACTACAATACTCTTTTCTGCTCTGGAACTGTGACCAGGGTTCAATCTCTGTGGTGCGGCAAGCTCTGTGCCAGTACTCTTTTTTGTCCTGGATCAGGTATGGTCTAGTACTACTTCTTGCCCTGGGACTAAGACCCAGGATTGGGACCCAGATCCAAGCATGGGCAATGCAACAGAGTCCTGCACTAGGTTCCAGTGCAAAGGACCTGTGTAATCTCCTGATTAGTTGTCTAACCAATTTACCATCTGTAGCCTGAGAGATCCAGAAACCACCATTGCTACCACTTATTCAATTGTCCCTAAGGCATACTGCTGGTTTGTTGTGGCAGCTTCTGCATTCCACTCTTACCCTGGGGCAACAGACCTTTCCTATGTATCTTTTAAATTGTCTTTTCCTGGAAAATTCTTTCTCCTCATTCTTATATGTGGTCTACCATTCTATAGTTCATTTTTAGTCATTATTTAAAGTTTTTTGGAGGGTTTTTGGTGAGAGATCAGGCAAGTCCCTGTCTTTTCTCTGCCACCTTCACTGCACTTCCAAGCATGGCACTTTGTAGAAAAAATTTCTGTTACTATAGAAGTTCCTTAGAAGTAGAAAAAAAATAAATGATGTAAGATACTGTATTTTTATATGTATATTTTCAAAATAAGAAGAAACAACCAGGTGTCATTTCACAATGCTTCAAAAAAAATCTGGCAAGACAGTAGGTGGTTGTGATCCAGATTATTACCCTCATAAGTGGGCTCTAGCACACATGCTGAATGCAGATATGGTAATCTGAAATTAGTGATTTTGCTAGTGCTTCATACCTGACCCAGTTTTCTATTATCACTCGCATCCAACCCTAGGCTAGAAAAAATAATAAAGTATTTTTCCCAAAGTTAGATGACAAACATCACTATAAAGACAGATAAAAAAATTGTTGCACTAAAGATACATGAAAAAATTCACCTTTAAATTATTTGTATTAAAATAGCACATTTCATATTGCTTTAAAAATAATGAAGAGGTAGTTCTTGAAAGTTTTTTAGCTTGTTTGTAGTAGTGATATGAAATTAGAAGGAGGCCACATTTCTGAGTCAGCTAAGCATGATATCAATTCCAAGACAAGATCTAATATTTCTGTCTAATATTGCTCACAGAAGTTTAAGAGTCTTAGTTTCTGAGCCCATTTATACTAACTGTTAGCTAATCAAACATTTTTTGTAGAAGTTACCCAACCAAATGTGTTTTTTCCATCATCTCTTGAAGATCTTTCATGAATATCAAACTTTAAGGTCCTGAGATAATCCATTCCATATTTTTTTGGTTAGTTCTATTTACCATAAATTTTTTCTTCATTCCAAGATTAAATTTAGGTTCTCTGAAATTCCCATATTTTTTTAAAATTTTCTCTGCTCTCTGGATTTAAGAAGAATAAGAATAATTCATCTTATGATCAACTTTCATAGATTTAGATCTTCTCAGCAAGGCAAGGATCTAAAACAATTCCAAAAGATTCATGATGAAAACTGCTATCCACATCCAGAGAAAGAACTATGTCTGAATGCAAATTAAAGCACATTATTCTCTCTTTTTGTTTTTATTTTTTCTTTCTCACTCTCCTTTTTTGGTTCTAATTCTTGTTTACAACATGACTAATGTGGAAATATATTTGATATGATTGTACATGTATAGCCTATATCAAATTGCAGTCAGTCTTGGGGAGGGGAGAAGGGAAGGGGAATTAGAACTCAAAATCTTATAGAAGTGAATGTTGACAATGAAAAACAAATAAATAAAATCTTTAAAATTAAAATAAATATAAGAATAATTCATCTTAGTCAGTTACTTGAAATATTTAAAGAACATTGTCAAATACCCCTTAAATTGTCTGCCTTTCTTGCTAGATATACTCAGTTTCTTCAACTGATAGTAATATGATTAATTCAAGACATCTCAGGTTGCTGATCACTCACTTCTGAACATTTTTTGGCTTATTAATCTCCTTAAAATTTTTCACTTAGATGTTAATGCAGAACTTTAGTTATGATCTGACCACAGCAGATTACAACTAGAAAACTGCACCCACATCTCTGGATAATAAAATTCTCTTATCAATCTAAGCTGTATATATGCACCAGGATATATCCCATGGGTTATATGTAGCTATATGTCTGGGGACCATTCCATGGAGCATGGAAGAGGAAAAGCCTGTACCATTCCCATTATAGTGGAGCGGGGGAAAATGTGTGTGTGTGTGTGTGTGTGTGTGTGTGTGTAGTTGTGTATTTGCCTTCCTGATGAAGACCGTATATCACCATGGATTCTTGGTAGGTCCTCTTACTTTTATAGTGAGATAAAGAAGCTGTTCAAAGATCATTGGCAGCTAATTAGGAAGAGCTGCCTATATGATAGACTTTAAAACGATAGGAAAAAAAGAAACAATCCATTATCAATTACTGTTCTCTCAAAGAACATATCACTTGAGAGTCTGATAGTTCTCTTTTCTACCTTGGGGGTAGGTGTAAGGTTCACCTTTCATCCCTAACAGGTGCTAATGTAATTTTGAGTATACTTTAGTAAGTGTTTATTATGAATAATTGTTTGACTGAGCTTGAGACTGGATTTCAAGTCTCTGGCTATCACTTATGTTTTGTGTTTTTTTTTTCTTTTAGCGTAGATGAATCAAAAGCAAATCTAATATAGATATTTTAAGGATTGTAGCTACCTCATAAGAACTGGAATTGTTGAGTCACTAAAAGGTCCATAAGTAGGTTGCATAAATACTCCCTCCAGTGGGGAAAATGTAACCAGTACCAAAGAGATGATCAATTTCCCTACTGACCAGAACATTTGGAATTTAAGGTACTAGTCTCGCAGTGAAGAATTAAGTGAAAGAGAAAGTTATTCATTTGTCCCACAATTTTCTTTGGAGATTGTCAGAGTGATGGATAATATATTCCTGTGTCTGTTTATCAACTTCAATGATTTGTATCCTTAAGTATCAGTCTTTTTTTTTTAACCTCTTGGAAGAATAGGATAGAGAGATATAGACAGACAGACAGACAGACAGAGACAGATAGATAGATAGATAGATAGATAGATAGATAGATAGATAGATAGATGATAGATAGATAGATAGATAGATAGATAGATAGATAGATAGATAGATAAATAGATAGGCAGGTAGATAGATAGGGACATGTAGATAGATGGATAAATAGACAGACAGTAGATATTTTGTCAGGTGTTTATTATAAACTCAACACTGTACTAAATGTTACAGATACAAATACAAGTCAATTTTTTTCAATGCATTTCAGATTCTTCAAGGAGCTTCCATTATATTGGGAAACCACCACACATTAATAGAAACCAGAAAGTGTCATTGAGAGAAGAGCAAATTTTTATGGGAGGAGGTGGGGAAGTCTGGAGAGTCAGAAGTAAACCCTGCAGTGAAATGAGTATCATGAAATGGCAGTTTGGGGCAGGCACTCAGTTTAGGAGACAGGGCTGAAAGTTTTTTGAATTTGTATAAGCATATATACATATGTATTTTTATATGTGTCTACATATACATATGTATTCATGTACATGTATATGTGTGTATGTGTGTGGGGGGTGTAATTTATCAATATATGTGTGTGCTGTTTTTAATGCAAGTATTTCTTTTGTGTTGGAAGAAACAAGTAACTATGGTATGATTTGTATATATTGAAGATCTTTTCTATAAAATTCCCTGTAGTTCATTCTGATGAGATCTTAGACATGAGCCAAACCTAATTCCTCCAGAACTATGGAAAGGCAGTGCAATGGGACAGAGAGTTCAAGAATAAAAAAGAACCTGAATCCACTCTCTTTCAGGCCACACTCTGATTCAGATTATATCTGGTCTGTTTAAGTCCAGAAGAATCCTTCCTGATATGGAGTGTCCTCTGAGACACAGATAACAATATGATTTATCTGACAGGTCTGTTTCAGGTCTCAGATGAAATAATGTACTTTAAATAATTTCAAAATTTTAAAGCACCCGCCTTCTTTTCTCTTTCTCTGTGTACGTGCCTTTCTTAGCCTCTCATTCTCTGTATCTATCTCTGTCTTTATCTCTCCATATCTGTCTCTTTACATATACGTATACATATGCACATATATAATATATATATATATGTATACGCATACCCAATATATATATATATATATATGTATATATATATATATATATATATATATATATATATATATATCGGGCATGCATATGTGTGTGCTTTTATGAAAAGACAAAAGCAATAAATCTCCATGTATATGAATGTGTATGTACATGGTTGGATATATGGAGAATCTCCTCTATATAATTATGGGAACTATCCAGTCACTGAAAGACAGACTACCAATCCACTGCACATCACACTATCACCCATTTCCATCTCTGCATCATTTTCTTTATAGTGTCTAGGTCTTAGGAATGTTCAGAGACTCTTTTATTCATAACAAAGAAGGATGTATATCTGGGAAATAAAACTTGCAAAGACATTGAGAAACAGTGTCATAGAAAATTATTTCTGCAAGATAAACTGTTAAATTAGATAGTAAAAAAAAGATATGTAATTCTATGAGGTAACTAAAATTTCCATTGCAGATTAAGAGAAAAGGATATTTTCTTAATGAGTACAGTATTGGCAAATTATATTTGCATGTAATTGCTCTGGCAGAGAAGGAACTTCATGAATTTGCATGAAGTTAATGCAAGTTTTTGGTGATATTCTAAGGCTGTTGATCAGTTTCAAAAATCCACAGAATTAGATATCCTTTCATGTGGGTCTTCTAAATGTTCAATTTATTCAGTTTCTTAAGTTCTTAAGTTTGTCAAAATTATATACTCAATTACCTACTATAGGTGATAAGGTAGAAATTAGTCTACATAGGAATAATATAGGAAATCTACCTACCAAAATAGGAAATAGTATATCCAATTTTATTGTGAAATGTAAACTAACAGAAATAGATATTCATTTTGAGAGAAATAAAATGTATAAATTAAAGATACTGCATATGCGTATTAGCTATTTCATGTGCTCACACAGGATACTTATGATCTCTTAACCACCAATTATTATGGTCTTTTCTCAATTGTTGCAATTTTTGCAGTTTTCCACATTACAGACCAACCCCTCTTCCTGCAATTTTTAAACTCTGGTTTCTCCTAGTACTCTTCCTTCCTGTGTGATAGCCCTTGTTTTCCCTATAACACTTTCCATCTTGAATCATAATTTATATGAATCTCTTATGTGTGATCATACTACAGAGCACTCAGCTGGTTGATATGTTTTTCCCTCTCTCTCCAGAATAACTTAGGTGTCATGGATTACATTGCTACTCTTATGCAGGTGATTTCCAAATCTACATATTCATTGCTTAACACATTGTAGGCACATAGCAAATGCTTAATGAATACTGGTCAATTGACCTACATGTCTAGTAATCACCTGCCTTCAGGGCTCTAGTGCTACCTGCTACACATTCTAATCTAGATGACCAATTTATATCTCAGATGCAACATGTCTAAAATAAAATTTATTTCATTTTTCCAGGCTCAAGCTTATTCCTAATTTCTCAGTTGGCTCCTTTCAAGACTTCATTTAAATGCCAAATATACAAAAAGATTTTCCTGAGTCTAACAACTGCTAATGCCTCCTCATTCTAAGTACTTTTGTGTTTACTTTATATGTATTTTCTATGTATATTTCTGGCTAGAATTGCCCTCTCTTAATTCCCAAGACAATAAAATATCTGAGAGGGCAGGTGTTTCAATTTTGTCTTTAGAGAGAAATTAGGTGATGCAGGGAATAGAGCACTGGGTATGGAGTCAAGAAAAATTGCATTTGTCTTGATTCACACACTTTCTAGCTTGTGACCCTAAGTAAGTTATTTAACCTGGTTGTATGTTTCCTCATCTGTAAAATGGGAATGATAATACCAGATGAATAGGGGAATTTTTAGAAGCATAAAATGAAATAACATTTCTAAAGTACTTTATAAATCTTAAAATCCTGGATGATGATGATGATGATGATGATGATGACGATGACGATGATGATGATGGTGATAGTGGTGGTAGTTTTTGTCTTATTGTTATTCCTGTAGCATAACACAGTCCTTGACATGTAGTAAGTCTTTAATACTTCTTATTAAATAAAGTCGATATGCTTTTGAGCACAACCATTGGTTCTTAATCATATTTATTTAAGATGAGAATTAATAGTAAATAAATAAATAAAATATTTAGTTTTTAATAAATATAAAATATTTGGTTGTCATTAATAAAATATGTGATAATGGAAAACAAAACAAGTGCAACACTTTCTAGTCACAGTTCTATTACGATCTGTATCATTTTTGATAACTTGCTAAACTCTTTTGCACCTATCTTCCTTCATATGTTAAATAAGAAGTTTGGACTAAATATATTCTAGGGAAGGGAAGGAAATCCCTCCCCATTTTCCATCAGTGACTCTGCTTAGTTTTGACTCCACAGATAATCATGTCTGTAAGCTGGTACCCCCTAGTGGCTCTTTCTCTTCCCCAAGTTACCTACCCTCCTACACTTTTTAGCTTCTTTTTTAATTTTGTCTTCCCCTTATAAGATTGGAAGGTTATTGAGGGCATTGGCTTTCTTTCTTTTAATTATTTGTACCCCGCTGTTTAACACAATGCCTGGTACATAGTTGGTGTTTAGCAAATCATGTTATTGAACTGAAAGTAACAAACTTTATCAAAGGTTTTCTATTTGTCAACCCCTATCCTAAGCACTTAACAAACATTATCTCATTTGATCCTTATAACGACCCAGCGATTTTATTTCCCCAGTTTATGGATAAGGTATCCTCAGATATCTGAAACAGACAGCAGTTAAATCTCTTGTCTGGGTACACACAACTACTAAGTGTCTAAGGCCAGATTTAAAATCAGGTTGGTTGCCTCCACACCTGATGCTCTATCCACCAAGCTATAAATGTTAACAATGTCAGTCATTTGTATAGGATTTTAAAGTCTCCAATGTGCTCTATATACATTACCCCATTTGAACTTCACAACAGTCATTCAAGGAAGACATTGAAGTTAAGATCATTCTCATTTTACACCTGATGAAACTGAGGGTCAAAAAGGGTAAGTAACTTTCCTAAGATTACTGAGCTTGGGAAGTGTCAAAGGCAAAATTCAAATATATGTCTTCTTCTAAATAAATCATCGTATCACATTCCAAAAATAACACTTTTGTTTCCTCTTTGTTTATGCTCCCTCCCAGTATTTGTCTTTCTTGTTTTCACTATATATATCATTTCTAAAACCATACTAAATAATGGTATTGATAATTGGCATTCATGCTTTACCCCTTATTTTACTGGAAAGGCCTTTAACCATTTTGCATCATACACACACACACACACACACACACACACACACACACACATACACACACACATATATATAAAGAGACATTGATTCAATTTCTTTTTTCTTATTCATTCCCTGGTGTATATATTAAGTCTATACTTTGTACTATGGTTGGTTGATATCTTTCATGCTCTAAAGATCAAAACAGCATCACTATGTTGGGGTCAAGGTACAGTGTATACAACTATGCTTGATCATACCAGTATTAGTTTGGAAGTCTCTACCACAGGTCGGACACAACATATGAACATTTGGAGTGGAGATACCTAATTTGGGCATCTCCTGTTTCTTTAGACCACAGTGCCTTTTTTGATGTGTGCATGCCATACTGGCTAGTCCTATGCCAGTGTCTCCCATTTCTAACAATCGTATGAAAAGTTCTTCAAAGAGACCTTGAGAATGTCCTTTTATCTCTTCATCTGACCATAGAGTGAGAACGTTCATTGTGTAAGTTTTTCATAAAATAATTTTTAGACAAAGGTATGCTAAAGGTGGAACAGAAGGGCATCTTCCACAGATTTGGTGTACAGAACTGTATTTACTATTCTGGGTCATAAAACCTACAAACATCAAGATTGGCTTCATGAAAATGATGTGAACATTCAGAAACTGCTCAAAAAGAGAATGCCCCAGGGTTTATGAGCAGGATAATGTGCCCATCTCCAAGAAGGCAGCATTCAACTCTATCAAAAGTAAAGCGTAGAAGCTTAGAGAGATGTCTATTTCTTGGTTCAGTAAGAAGGTATATGAAATTCAGTTTTATACTGATAGTATCAATCCAAATTGCTTTTATGGTGCCCTGAAGGTAACTTGTAGTCCAAAGACCCATGATACATCTCAATTACTTAGCAATAATGGAGTCGCATTAATTAATGATAGGGACGCAAACCTGAAAAGATCAATTAAGTAATTCCTAGTGTTCTCAATAGAATATCATCAACAAATGCTGATACCACTGACGATATACCACATGTTGAAGTAATCCCTTTCTGTTGCAACTTCCAGGGTAAGAAGTGCTTGTGAATGTCCTTAGGCTCCCCTCATATGCAAAGCACCTGGTGCTGATTCTATTCTAGTTGATATTTACTAGGCAGAAGGTCCACTGTTCTTACAGAAGCTGATTGAAAGGGTCTCTTGTTTCCTAATATTAAAATCAGTATATTTGATATTGGAATTAATTGCTCTTTGAATGTTAGAATTCAGTTGAAATCAATATGGTCCTGTAGTTTTTTTTTCCTTGAAAGTTACTTTACAGAAAACTTCTTTTCTTGATTGTGTCCATGTAATCTATTTTTTACTTTGTTAATCTGGGAATTTTATATGTTTATGCATTCATTTCATCTAAGTTTTAATATTTACTAGCAATTTGCTCAAAATTGTTTTTTTCAAAAACTTCTTTAATTCCTTCTTCAATGTTTTGAATATTCCTTTTCCTTATGATAAATTGGCTTTTCTTTTTTTAAAATAGATTACCTAAATATTTTATTAGTATTCAGAAATAAGTTCTTGTTTCATTGATCAATTTGATATCTTTTCACTTTAGAATTTATTCATCTTTTTTTGATTTTCAGGAAATTTACTTTGTTGTTTAGTTACAAAGGTTGATTTGTTGCTGTTATGTTTTTTTTTTTTTCCAAATATAGGTCATGTGGATTTTCATGCCAATGTGGTAATTACTATGTACAAAGTCTCAAAGCATTTCATTCATTTTTATATGCAAATAATATTTTTTTACAGATATATACTAAATTATTCACAAGAAAATAACTTTTTCTTCATTTCATTCTGAGGACACTGAATGATGGTGTGACATCTGTCACACAATTAAAAAGAGGCCAAGCACCTGTCTTCTAACTCCAATGAAGTTCTGTATTCATCCCACTGTGAACCACCAGAGCAATAGTTTATAAGTAGTATTTCTCCAGCCAGAGAACTGAAACTGTTACATCAGATTACTTTGCTGAAAGACCACCATTTATGACATCTGACAGATTATGATGGACAATGAAGTCCCAACTGTCACAATTCACATAAGCATTTATCAGAACTGAGGGTTGAATATCTAAAGTCCCTAAACGTCAGATCCATGCATGTCAGACTTCCAATTTATCCCATATTTGGTGCTTTCAGAATATATTGCATAATTCATTTCTACCTTTAGGCACCCTTGGATGGGCTGACAAAGCTGCAAGATAAATTATTTCCCTCTAATACTAAGTCATCACGAAAGTAATAAACAGCAAGAAATTAAGGTTAAGAGAAAAATACAGCTTTCCTCTAGGCATTCAAGCACAATATTTTGTTTTTTTCTCAATCACGATTAAAGAGATCTATATAGTATGGCATAAGGCAACTTAGAAATCTCATCCAGAACATAACAATAATATTGATTAACTCCATTTAAAAGGAAAAGTTACCAAAGTAATGTACCATTTAAAAATATTAACATAGTAACCCCATAAATTTTATAATTTAGAAAGGATTAACATACATTTTAATATTCCAGAAAACAATTTGTTAACCTAAGACATAAAAAATGAGTCACTTTTTCCTCCTCCTGCTTCTCTCTGTCTGTCTGTCTGTCTCTCTCATTATTTCCCCTGGATCTGAAACTTAAGCTTTCCAAATATCGTTTTTCCCTAGAATGAGAACTCCATACAACTTTTAGTCAGCTCTTCATCATGTTTCCTATACTTTGATCATTATCCTCATCTCACACTTACAAATTTGAATTGCATTTCTGAGTCACATAGTTCTGGCAGGTGGAATTTTGACTTATTATAACAAGAATCAAGCCTGACTTGAACATTTACCTGACATGTCCCAATGTGTAAGCCTATCCTTGCCAGGTCTCCATTATATATTATTTCCCAATATTTAGAATGTAACCAACATGAAGACAGGAACTATATTGCTTTAATTTGGACCTTGGTGCCTACTACAGTGCCTGGAACAAGGTGTTTAATAAATATTCTGTTAATTTGTCTATTTGTCTGGAGTGTGTAAATAGACAGTCTAAAAGCTCAGTATATCTCTACCTATGTTCCTTCACTGGACCTTATACTCAGTGATGATATAAATTACTGTATTTAAAAAAAAAAAACTTTATATATGGTATGCTTTTCAGATAAATTTTCAACAAGGGTTGAATTTTATGAAAGAATTTTGGCTTAATCTTCAGTTTTTAAGAAAATCCAACTAATTATGCTTAGCCTAAAGCATGTGGGTGGGTCAAGGTTTATTTGTGTTTTTGTCATGATGAGAGGAATTTCCTGACAAAAGATTAATCTATGGCATTGAGTAGGTCTGAGTCACAATATGTGATGAACACTTCTTTTATTTTATTATAGAAAAGTACATTTCACTGTGCAAAAATAATGTCCTTATGCCAAAATATAGCCTAATGTGAACGGAAAACTAGTCTATGTCATTGATCTTTTTATATCCTCTTGGTTTATGCTACAATCCATTTGCCAGAGTCCCCCTCCTGATAAAAGGAATTGATAGCATTTTGATAACCAATATAATTTTACCTTTTGTTTATTTGTCCACAACTGGATATAATCTTGGAGAATCTTGGAATTTCAGAATCTTGAATTCTCTCATTGATATTACTTTCTAAGATTTTTATTTCTTACATACCTTATATTGACAAGGCATCAATTAATTAATGAAAATGAATTAAGCTCTTAAAGGTGCCAAATTCATTGTTGGTAATATAAAAACAAAAGTAAAACAATTCCTCTCATCAAAATGCTTACATTCTCATGGGATAGGCAACATGTACCTATAGAGCTATATGCAAAACACATAAAAATAGATTTAAGGTAACCTTGCAAAGGTAGAGTTGATGCATTAGCAGCTGGAAGGAAAAGTAAAGACCTTATGCAGAAGATGATGCTTAAGCTAAGGCTTGAAGAAAAGCAGAGATTTCAAGAGGTAGTGATGAAGAGATAGTATGTATTCCATATGTGGAGAAGAGCTAACACAAAGGCAAGGGAATGTAAACTGGCATGTTTTCTCTGAGGAACCAAATGCATGGCAGCTTTGGCTGGACTGTATAATACTAAAGAAAAAGACTAGAGAGATTGTAAAGGACTTCATTGTTGTTGTTTGTCCTTTGTTGTCAAATAAAGAAGTTTATATTTGATCTTAATGGAAAGAACTCTCTAAGTTTATTGAATGGGGAAGTGACAAAATTTGAACTGTGTTTTAGGGAAATCATATTTATGTCTGGGGAGTATGAATTAGTGAAGGAAGAAATGAGGTAGGAAATATAATTAGGATTTTATTGCAAAAGTCCAGGTGAGAAATGGTGAGGTCATTAATTAAAGTGGTGGCTTGTAAGTGCACAGAATTGAACATTAGTAAAATATGATGAATAAGGTAAAGCTGTAAGATTTGAAAGCAGATTCAGTTTCTTCATTCAGGGAGAGAAAGTTTAAGATTACACTGAGGTTTCAAACCTAAATGACTGGAAGGATGGTGATGACCTTACACAGAAAGAAAAATAAAGAGAGTTCATAAGAGAGATGAATTTTGGTGGAAAGCTAATTAAATGTTTTTGCTCTATTTCTCTTTATTTTCAAAATCATTTTTGAGCTCTTCTTTGGCCTGAGGCCAATTCATATATTTCTTGGAAGCTTTGGATGTAGGAGCTTTGACTTTATTTTCTTCTTCTGTTTGTATACTTTGGTCTTCCTTTTCACAAAGTAAGATTCTATAGTCTGATTCTTTTTTCATATTGTTGATCATTTTCCCAGCTATTTGCTTGACGTTTGAGCTCTTTGTCAAGGTAGTTCTCTGCTTCCAGTGGAGGTGGAGGGTATACTGTCAGTCTCTTGATCTCCCCACTGTTTGTGGATCTAAAGCCCCAGAAAAAGTAGCTGTTGCTACTGCCACTGTCCCTACCCCTGCTGCTGCTGCCACAGGTTCCTCTTCCATTGGCTTATCTATCCCCTCCACCATCCTCGGACTGGGGGCTAACCACTCTACTATCTCCCACAGGTCCCACAGGCTTTTTTTCTACTAACCTTCCAATTTATCCTCAGCGTTTCGGAGTTGTGAAGTCTGGAAACTGCTACAGGTGCCCTAGATTCAGTCTCTCTAAGACCTGCTCAGGTCCAATCTGTGCCTGTGTGGCCCACTGGACTGTGCTGTGCTCCCAGCAGGGTGCAATAGACACTTTCCAGGGGACCTTCCATGTTGTCTTCGGCTGGAGATCTGCTTCGCTCCATCATTCTGTGGGTTCTGCAACTCTGGAATTTGTTGAGTCATTTTTTACAGGTATTAGGCTAGGTTTTGGGGGGAGAGTACTAGGAAGTCTGTGCTGTTACTCTGCCATCTTGATTCCACCTAATGAATTAGTTTTGACATGTTGAGTATGAGATACTTATGGGACATAGAGTTAGACAAGTCTAGTAGGAAGGTGGTGAAGTAGAATTAGATTTCAAAAATTAAGCCAGACCTGCAGACTTGAGAGTCATTTGTAGAGACAGTAATTTAATCCATGAGAGGAGAGGAGGTCACCAAATGAAACACTATAAAGAGAAAAGAGAAGAGGGCAACAAGCAAGGGATAATGACAAGCATTCAAAACAAGAAAATTAAAGACCTGGCTACCCATCCCCCTTTTTTGTATGCCTTGTCCATGAACTTATACATTCTTCAGTATTTACAGTGCTTCCCCAAATGGGTCACATTAAAGGACAGGGACTCAGGGTTCAACATTCCATAGTGGCACAATGTGTCTTGCTATTATTTCTATGGAATCTCTTCAGGACACTGATCCCTAGTCATTTTTATTTCTCTAGGCTCTTTTCCATTCAAGCTTTCCATTAATTTTTTTTTTTCAATTCTCTCTCTCATGCTAGGGTAACCACTGCTCCCATCCTTAACTGGTCCTGTGTCTTCTTCCCTACTGTTAGTTCTCCCTTGTTATATTTCGTCATACTGTTTACCTCTCTTGAATCCAGAGCAGCTGAATCTTGGAGGAATTACCCTAGAATGTTGATTTATACTTGGACAGCAGTGCTACATTTTCAGTGCCAGAATGCCTTTGGGCTTTTGTAAACTTGATTCTTTGCAATTAGATCTTTTAGTTTTATCCTTCACATTGAGCTTCCTCAGGTGGTTGTAGGAGCCAGATTTATTCACTTGAATCAAAATATTGGTTTTCCTTTCCTAGCTGCATTATAGCAAGCTCATCCATTTGTTTCTTCCCAAGACTAGTCTCCAGATTGTGTGTGCCCTCTTTTCAGTCAGCACCTTGGATTTCACTGAGGTACAAATTTTATTTTTCTATTTTTATTTTTCTTCTCACTCTTTTAATGGCAGCAAGCTGAGACTGTAGTAATTATCCTCTTGAAACTTTTCAGAAGACATTACAAAAGGAAGGGAATCATAATCTGTAAAATAGAGATAATAACAGCACCTACCTCCCAGGGTTGTTGTCAGAATAAAATGGTATAATATTCCTATAGAATTTCATAAACTTTAGAATATTATATAAATGCTATGCATTGTTTATCATAATAATCATTATGTTTGTTTTTTTCTATTTCAGTCTTCTACTTCAATAGATTTGGACAACCTCAATTGATTCTCTAAAGTTAAACCTGTAGGTTAAAAAACTTTGTCTGGTTCTGCTGAGATATAAGGTGTTTGAGTGTAAGTCTAGTTGTAGACTCTAAGTCTCTTTCTTGTGGACTTATTTAGTGGGATTCAGTAACTTGCTAGTCTTGCAAATTTTTCAGCCACAGTAACCCTGAAAACCAAGTAGTAATGTAAACTTTAGAGAAGTGACAATTTGTGTCTGTGAAAGAACTTCTACACATTCAATGAGTTTATATATCCTTGAAGTAAGAAGAGTGAACAAACATT
The DNA here is from genome assembly GCF_028372415.1 of Notamacropus eugenii. Classification (NCBI taxonomy): domain Eukaryota; kingdom Metazoa; phylum Chordata; class Mammalia; order Diprotodontia; family Macropodidae; genus Notamacropus; species Notamacropus eugenii. The sequence goes on along the minus strand of NC_092875.1, from coordinate 132,644,805 downwards.
CATTGAATACCTTCTATGTACCAGACATTGTGCTAAGTGCTTTGCAGATATTGCAATTGTAATAAATCGTATGGAAGTAAGTGGTTAAAAATAATAGTGATACAAACTAAAGTTGCTCAATTAATGAATTGTCTAAGTGACAAGTGACCCAATGAGGTGGATAGATAGTTGTTTTAAAGTGAAGGAGAGTCATATTCAAGTTCTGCTTGTGGCATATACTTGCTTGACCTATCACTGTCTGGAGTAGCTCTTAAAGATTCCATGTTTCAAAGCTGATATAAATCTGCATTGGTAGAAGGACTTACTCCATGACTTAGATCAATGAAAATATAGATATTATTTCTTTTAATCACCAGTTTCTCATGGAAAACGTACACCTGAAACACAATATATCTTTGCAGAATATTTGAAATCATTTTATGTATGTATGTGTGTATGTACATATATATATACATAAATATGTATATACATATGTGTGTATGTGCATAGGTGTGTGTGCGTGTGTGTCTGTGTGTATGTATATGTAAATAATGTTATTTATGTATATATATATATATATATATATATATATACACATGCATGTGTAACAGATTCAAATTGGTATTTATAATTCTGACATTTCAAAGTGATTTTCTCTTACATAAAGTAACATTTCTCAAAAAAACTTTTAAGTGTACTTTAGTAATTCATCTGGGAAATATCTAATTTTTAAAATTTGTTTATTTTTAGTTCTCAACATTCATTTCCACAAGATTTTCAGTTCCATATTTTCTCCCCATCTTTCCCCTCCTCCCATCCCAAGCTGACATTTATTCTGATTAGCCCTTTTCCCAGTCTTCCCTCCCTTTTATTCTCTCCCCCATTATACCCTTCCCCTTTACCTTCTTGAAGGGCAACATAGATTTCTACACCCCATCACCTATATAACTTATTTCCCTGTTGCATGTAAAAACATTTTTTTACTTTTGTTTTCAAAACTTTTGGTGCCCAATTCTCTCCCTTCTTCTTTCCCCACCCACCCCCATTGAGAAGGCAAGCAATTCAATATACATTATACATGTGGAGTTATACAAGACACCTCCATAGTAATTATGTTGTAAAAGACTAAGTATATTTCCCTCTATCCTAGTCTGGTCCCCAATTATTCTATTTTTTCCTTTGAACCTGTCTCTTTTCTGAATTGTTTGCTTCTGACTACCCCCTCCCCCAATCTACTCTCCTTTCCATTATTCCACTTTTTTCTTATCCCCATTTCTCCCTACTTTCTTATAATGTAAGATACCCAATTGAATGTGTATATTATTCCCTACATAAGCCAAATTTGATGCGAATAAGGTTCACTCACTCCTTCTCACCATCCTCTGCCCTCCACTGTGAAAACTTTTTATTGCCTCTTTTATGTGAGATAATTTATCTCAATCTATTTCACCATTTCTCCTCCTCCCAATATATTCCTCTCTCACTCCTTAATTTTATTTGTGGATATCATCCCTTCATATTCAACCTACCCTGTGGCATCTTTATCTATCTATCTATCTATCTATCTATCTATCTATCTATCTATCTATCTATCTATCTATCTCCTCCAAATACTCTAATACTGAGAAAGGTCTCATGTGTTACAAAGTATCATCTTTCTATGTAGTAGTGTAAACTGTTCAACTTTAATAAGTCTCATGATTTTTCTTTCCTGTTTACCTTTTCATCTTTCTCTTGAGTCTTCTATTTGAAAGTCAAATTTTCTATTCAACTCTGTTCTTTTAATAAAGAATACTTGAAAGCCTTCTGTTTTATTGAATGTTCTTTTTTCCCTCTGGTGATTCTTGGTTTTAATCCTAGCTCCTCTGACCTCTTGAATATCATAGTCCAAGTCCTTTGATCTCTTGGTATAGAAGCTGCTAAATCTTGCGTTATCCTGATTGTATTTCCACAGTACTTGATTGTTTCTTTCTGACTGCTTGCAACATTTTATCCTTGACCTGGGAACTGTGGAATTTGACTACAATATTCCTAAGAGTTTCCCTTTTAGGATCTTTTTCCAGAGGCAATTGGTAGACTCTTTCAATATATATTTTGCCCTCTGGTTCTACAATGTCAGGGCATTTTTCCTCGGTAATTTCTTGAAAGGTAATGTCATGGCTTTCAAGTACTTCAACAACTTTTAAAATTATTTCTCTTGTATTTATTTTCCAGATCAGTGGTTTTTCTGATGAGATAGTTCACATTGTCTTCTATTTTCTTCATTCTTTTGGTTCTCTTTTATAATTTCTTTATTTCTCATAAAGTTATTAGTTTTCATTTGTTCTATTCTAATTTTTCAGGAATTATTTTCTTCAGTGAACTTTTGGACCTCCTTCTCCATTTGGCCAATTATGCTTTTTAAGTCTTTCTTGTCCTCATTGGCTTTTTGCAATACTTTTGCCATTTGGGTTAGTCTATTTTTAAGGTGTTATTTTCTTCAGTATTTTTTGGGTCTTCTTTAGCAAGCTGCTGATTCAATTTTCATGTTTTTCTTGCATCACTCTCATTTCTCTTACCATTTTTTCCTCTAATTCTCTTACTTAATTTTCAAAAAAAATTTGAGCTCTTCCATGGCTGGAGACAATTTATATTTCTCTTGGAGGCTTTTGATGTAGGAGCTTTGACTTTGCTTTCCTTCTTTTATTGAATATATTGATCCTCTTTGTCACCAAAGTAAAATTCTATAGTTAACTCTTTATGATGTTTACTAATCTTCCCAGTCAAACACTTGATGTTCAAACTCTTTGTCAAGGTAGGGCTCTGCTTCCAGTGAGGTTGGGGCTGGGGGTGGGTGCTCTCTCCTAGGCCTGGGGAATTTTGTATCAGCTGCTATATCTCACATCATCTGTCCAGAAGCAGCCTCTGCTGCTGCAGCTGTGGCTAGTGTATCTAGTCACTGCCACCACCACCCTGGACCAGGAGCTCTTCTTTCATCCAAGTCTCACAGCTTTTTCACTTACTTTTTTGGTGCTTGTAAGTTGCGAAGTCTGGAAACTGCCACAGCTGCCAATGATTCAGTCTCCTGAGGCCCCTGTTCCTACCTGTTTGTGCTGGTGCAGGCCATGCCTGCCTGTGTTCTGTTCCCTCCAAGTTGTCTTGGGCTGGAAATTTCTTTCACTTTGTCATTTTTTGGGTTCTGTAGCTCTAGAATCAGTTTAAAGTCATTTTTACAGGTATTTGGAGGGTTTTTGTGGAGAGATCAGGGAAGTTCCTGCTTTCACTCTGCCTTCTAGACTCTACACCCTTTGACTTAGAAATACTTTATTCTTAATGCTAAAGAAGTACCACAAGCCAAAATTGTATATGTGACGTAATGTAGGTGGATGTCACCCCAATTACTCATGATCAAAATACACATTTAACATGGACTTTATGATTTATTTGAGTAACAATTAGTACTCATCTTATTTTGATGACTAAATTCTTTTCTGAAGCTTGCCATGTTCTTGCCATGTTACAGGTGGATCTATTCATGAAACCTAAAGGGAAGTTGACCTCCTACAATATGCATTCACTTTCTTACCAGCAGGAAAGAGAACCCTGTAGTGAATATTTGGCTCATGGCATACTTGTTTGTTTTGTTATCTTACCAGTATGGAAAACAATAGGAATAGACAATAAATACCCCAGCTGATAAATGACAGACATTATATAATTTAATGTTTGTAAAAAACAATGAAATTATCTTTTTTTCCTCACATAAAACCCATACACATAGAAGGCATATATTCTAGGAGACTATGTAATAACAAGATATATTCATTATTTATTGCAACAAACATCCACAGTTAGATTTAGAAAAATTGGTGTTAGAGATTCAGAGAACTGAATTTTTAGGCTTATGTTACCATTTGGAAAAAAAATACTAATTTAGACTTACAGCAACAATATTAAGAGAGTAGTGATTAAGTCCAACACTCTTTGATAAGCCCAAATAAACAATCAATGGGTCAATGAAAAAAACAACAGCAACAAAAATACACAGTAAAAACAAACCTCAAAAAGATAAAAAAGCACTTGAATAAAAAGAAAAGGAGTAACTTTTTAAAAAAGTCTAAAACTCACTAAAAAGCCAATACAATGTAGTAAAAGAGAAAAGATAGATTAAAAAAAATTAAAATATGAGAAGAATAATGTGACCACCAGAAGTAATACTAAATTACCACAGGAATTTTAAGAATAGTTTATAAATTTAATAAGAGAAATAAAGGAACCTTACATAACTATAAAGATGAAAATTAAATCAATCAAGGAAGCACATTGAAAAAATAATATAACCCAGTCAATGGAAAATCCTAAGTAATAGTGAATTTTCTGATGAATAATAGAGATGAAAGAAAAAAATGGAATAAATGTCAAGTTTTGGGGTTTTTTTGTTTTTTTTCCCCCCATATAATTGGTGCAGGTTTGAACAACGTAAATGAAGGAAATTGAGCTAGGGGACTGTGCTTGATGAGATATAAGTTAATTTCTTCCCCAAATATGTGAAAAATAAACAAATAAAAAAGAAGTTTGCTGGCCATAATTCAGGAAATATATAGGACAAATTTTCAAATGTGAGGGGAAAAGGTAAAATATAGATAAATAGAATGTATCATAGACTATTAGAAAATAAAGATCCCTAAATGTAACTCACTCAGAAATGTCACATATAAGAGGTTTGCCAAGAAGAGTATTCTACCAACTGCAAGAACCAAATTATATATATGTAAAATACCAAAAACACATGAAAAAATGCAGTATTTTGGACCAAAGACCTGAATGAAATGAGAAGCTCCTGTGTAATATAAAAAAAAAAAAATTAAAAAATCAAACCCTTTCTCCTCAATCTTCTATCCATCAAAACTGAATATTTTTTGTTTTATGAGAAAGAAATTATTTTTGATACAATCGAAAGTCTTCTAAGCTTCTTTGGAAAGGAGGCATCTCTAGTAAGTGATATTTGACATCAAGAAGGATAAATAGAGAAACTGTATTATGCTTAATATATCCCTGGTTAATGGAATAGAATCAACATTTACTGTATGTACTGAATGATGTAGCAAGGAAGTAATGTAAGAAAGCTAGTGAAATGCAAAAACATACCTACATCATGACTGTTTAATAGTGGAAGACTTTAACATTCTCATAAAAGAACTAGATGAGCCTAACAAAAAGATAAATCAGAATTCTGGTGGTGTGGTGTAGTAGTGAACATATAACTGGCCTTAGACTCAAGAAAATCTAGGTTCAACTCCTAAATCTTCCACATATTGACTAAATGACCATAGGCAAGTTTCTTAAACTCTAAGTGACCCTGGAAATTCTTCAAAATGTGATGAGAATTTCAGGACAATAGCTATCTATAGTAATGAAATCAAAGGTTTTTTTTGTACAAAACCAAAAATGTTGAAGGAAACGTGAACAGGAAGCAAATCATAAATGTTAATGCAATGCTGGAAAAAAGGAATTGTATACAAACAGACATATAGGCAATTTAATGAGATGTTTATAGAGAAGATGCATGTGGCATATGTAGTGTTTTCACATAATATTTGTACAAATAGAAATAATGCCACCAGAATAAGAATTAAAATATGTGGCTGGGGGTGGAGTATTATTCTATTACATTTCTATATAAATTGTAAGTTTAAGAATTTACAGGCAAATTACAGAAATATAATAGATTATGAGCTTATCTCTAATAGGTAAATGGTTGAAGGATATCAATAGGTAATTTTTGAAAGGGGAAAAATGGAGCAACCTAGTAAAATCATCTAAAAATTAAAATTGAAAATAAGCAAGAAAATTAAAATTAGTACACTTGTGTGATAATTATGTTCAACCCATCCAACTGACAAAACAGGATAAGAATTTTCACTCCTTTTAAAGAGTTGTGGGAAAATAGGTGCTCTAATTTTTTGCTAATAATGTGAAATGAGCTAGCTTTTGATAGACATACTTAGACATGAAATAAATTTTTATATTATGCTTGCCATTTCACCAAAGATCCGATGATAAAAGTTATACCTTGCAGTGGTGATTGACCACCTCTTCCCTCTAAGATAAGCTTCCACTTATAGTGCATGTATATTGTATGCGAATAGTTATTTCCATGACATCTCTTTCATTAGTATGTGAGTTTTTCACAACAGGGACCATGATTTTGCCTTTATATCCCAGTGTTTGCTGCATGTTACATAATAATCACTAACAGATTCTTTGTGACTAATTGACTGAGTGTGAGAAATGAACATTAACATAATTTATTGTAATATCAAAAATTTGGAAACAAATTCTATGCTCCCAAATTGAAAAAAAGTAGATATGCAATTCGTACACTGACTGCAATTATGAAACTAAGGAAACATTAAGCATCAAGGAAACTCAAAGTAAACACAATGAATGACACAGGCACTACCTTATCAAAATTGAATAATACAGCTTACCTTCTCTTTAGCGAATGGCAAAGCACAAAAGTGAGTGACCAGCATCAGGTCAAATCATTTATTTGTGTTATTTTGTTTGATTCTCCTCAAGAGTATATTTCATTTTTGGTTGCTTTGTGTACTTCGTTTATGTTGTTTTTAAAACAAAATTCGTCAATAAAAACACAATTTTAACTAACCATATATTTCACCGTTATCATGGTGAAATCAAAAAGAACCTGCTCCAACATGGGGATAGTTCATATGACTCCACTATGATAATAATGCCGTTCTCAAACTTTTAATTAAATATTTAATTGTCAAAATATTTTCACGTGACTAATGCATACTTGCAACAGAAAATTCATCAGCTATTTCAACATACACTTTCCTGCCATACTGCTAACAAACTTTTTTCGAAGTTCATTGATTTGGCTCTGGAATCTTTCCAAAAATCTGTGTTTGAGTTTGTCCACTAAGGCATCTCTTTCACTTGTAAACACATACTAAACAGCAAATATATTTAGTTTGCTTCAAACACTTGACTAAAACCTGAATGGGTGGAGTACTAGTAATGATGTGCTCATCTTGAGGTTTATTGGCACAAGTTTATTATGATTAAGCCTCAGAAAATGAGACCACACTGTCATAAAACTTATATGGTACAGTGGCTAGTATAGCATGTGGAAACATGCATCAATAGTTCTATTGTACCTTTAACCTCCAGCTAATGTTTACAAAATAATCCATTTATAAATGAATGCACAATTTTTTTGTCCAATTCAGATTTGATTTTCTACTCTTTTACAGATGGTGAGGATGGCATATTAATTTACTTGTTCAAGGATATGAAACAAATGACAATTAAACCGAAAATAAATTCATGGGCCTCCATATTCCTTATCAAATGCTTTAGTAACCGGACTGTGTTGCCTCTATGTAGCCTTAAAAGTAATGATGCTGGGAATTTTTTATACTTTGCATTATATTAAAAATCTGTTCCCTCTGTTCTTGCTTACACAATTAATTCCTTTTTACTTTGTCAGCATTGCATTTGTAGAAAAGTACAGGCAGTCCTCAACTTGGAAAAAGAAATTGTATTATAAAATTTAAAAAAAAACAACTTGGAGATATTTGGTATTCTGGGCACATTTTCCTGTGGAAATTTGGAATATAGGGATATATGCATGGTTAAGTTTCCAGGCCATCCAGTAAATCTTTAGTTAAGTTAAAACTTAGGTTAATATTAATATTATTAGCTAGAGGTTGGGGTCTTAGAAGAAGAATACATGATAAAAGAGAGAGGGAATGGGGATGAGGAATTAGAGAAGATTAATCACTCTCCCTGTCTTGATTCAAGGTCGGTATTAGTTCATAGATTTACTCTTTCCACCTTGGTCTTCGTATATTCAGATAATCAAATACAAACCTTCTTCCCATTCCTTTTCCCCTCCCTTACATTCCCCTCTAAGTGGCCCTTAAGTATTCCCTAAAACTAGATTTTGCACACATATTGAAAATCTATATGAGTGGTGAGAGAGTTTTCCCATAAAAGGTTCCCTACTTCAATGAAATCACAGAGCAGAGGAAAAATCATCATTGAGCCTATACAACTCCTGCTAAAGCTGTGTAACAGAAGTTTTCTTATACATTGACAACTCAACAGCAACTCTTCCTCTCCCTAGAGAAACACACACACACACACACACACACACACACACACACACACACATTCACTCACTATACACGGTAAAGTAAAAGGAGCAATGAATTGAAGTTCAAAACCTTCTGTTCCATCCTCACTTCTACATTGTCTGTGTGACATTAGCAATTCACTCAATTCCCACAGGTTTTAGTGTCCTCTTCTGTAAAATAAATGTTTTATGTTACACTGCCTCTAAAATACAATCCATTCTTCTATGATGTAAAGATCCAAAACATTTAAAATGAAAATTGGACCTATGGCTCATTAATATGAGGAATTTTCAGATGGTACTGCCCCTAATGATATCAGAAATTGCTAAGTAATTTATAAATTTAGAGAGTTGCCCAGCATATGAGAGAACAATTGCCTTGCCCTGGATCAAACAGCCTATGTATACCAGAGACAGGACTTGAACCCAGATTTTCCTGACTCTGAGAACAGCTCTTTATTCTTTCTAACATAGCTGTCTCTTATGACATCAAACATATATATGTGAAATACATGTGTGTACATATATCCACAATGTACACATTCATTTATATTTTTAATTTGTAATTTCAAATATACAAGTAAGAGGCATGATTTTGCATATGCTTATTACCTTAGTAGACAAAATTAGAAACTAGATTGTAGATAGATAGATAAGTAGACAGATCTAAAGCACTTAGCACAGTTCCTGGCACATATCAGATGCTATACTGATAAAGCATTTGTTGAGTGCTTACTATATATCAGGTACTATACTAAATATTGGGAATACAAATAAGAGCAAATAAGATGGCCCCCACCCTTCAAGAGCTTGCATTGTAATGAAGGAGGAAAACACATTTAATTAAAAAGAATTCAAAAGGGTGAGGGGAGAGTGCTCATTTACTGTAGATGGTGTGGAAATAGTTGGAAAATACAATGAAAGCTTGGATCCAGACAAGACAAAACTAAATCTGACTTAATAAGCCTAGAGTTGTACTAAGGAGAGAACCCAAATTTTAGGTGGTTGGGGACTAGGTCATGGGATGAGTGGAGATAAGTGAAAATTTCATGTTGATGACTGGGAAGTATTATGGAGGCCTGGTTTCAAGCAAGATAAAGGTAGAACTGGCTTATCAAAGCTAGAATTGCTCCTTGGATGGAGTCTAATTTCTTGGTACTGATAGATGGACATTATGCCCCAAATAGAGCATAGCAATAAGAGAGCAGAAAAGTGGTAGAGACGTGTATATCTATGGAACCAGTGGACTTTGAATATGAAACATTTTTCACACGTAATAATATTGTTCTGATAGTACATAATTTTACTGCTCATTTTATAAATGCTCAGTCATTGGCCTAATGAAAGAGAGAACAGAGGTTTTTTTTTTTCTTTTTCTCATTGTTATTAATTAACTTATTTTTTAGTTTTCAACATTTATTTTCACAAGATTTTGAGTTCCAATTTTTCTGCCCATCTCTCTCCTATCCCTACTCCAAAGGGCATGCATTTTGATTGCCCTATTTCCTAATATGCCCTCCCTTCTATCACCAACTCTCACGCCTCTTATTCTCTTTCCTTCCATTTTCTAGTAGGACAATATAGATTTCTAAAATCCATTGCCTGTATATCTTATTTCTCAGTTGAATGTAAAAACAATATTTAGCATTCATTTTTTACAACTTAAAGAGTTCCACATTCTCTCCCTGATTAAGAAGGCAAGCAATACAATATAGGCTATACATGTATAGTCATGCAAACCACTTCCAAAATAGTCACGTTGTAAAAGACTAAACTGTATTTCCCTCTACCTTATCCTGCCCCCCCAACATTTATTCTATTCTCTCCTTTGACCCCTCCTCACAAGTGTTTGCTTCTCATTACCCCCTCTTTCCATTTGCCCTCCCTTCTAGAATCATTCCTTTTTTATCCCCTTCACCCCTACTTTCCTGTAGGATAAAATAGATTTTCATGCTCAGTTGAGTTTTTATATTACTCCTTCCTTAAGCCAAATCTGATAAGAGTAAAGTTCATTCATTCCCTCTCACCTTCTCCCTCCACTGTAAAAGCTTTATCTTTTCTCTTTTATGTGAGACAATTTACTCCATTCTCCATCTTCCTTTCTCCTTCTCCCAGTACACTGCTCTCTCCCCTTTAATTTGACCTTTTTAGAAACCATCCTGTTATATTCAACTCACCCTTTACCTTCTATACATACATACCTACTTACCTACATATATATGTGTGTGTGTGTGTGTGTATAGAGAGAGGAATGTATACATATATATGTATATATAGGTAGGCAAACACACATATATGTGTGTATGTACACCTATATGTGTAGGCATGTATACATATATGTAAAAATATATATACTTATACACATATATATGTAGGTAGGTATGTGTGTATGTATGTATGTACATATTCCCCACAACTACCACAACATTGAGAAAGGTCTCATGAGTTATAAATATCTTTCCATGTAGCAATGCAAACATTTCTTCTTTGATAAGTCCCTTATGATTTTTCTTTCCTATTTTACCTTTTGATATTTCTCTTGATTCTTGTATTTGAAAGATGATTTCTTTATTCAGCTCTGGTCTTTTCATCAAGAATACTTGAACCTCCTCTATTTCACTGAATATCCATAATTTCTCCTGAAGGGTTATACTTAGTTTTGCTGAGTGGGAGATTCTTTGTTTTAATCCTTTGACCTCCAGAATCTCATGTTCTAAACCACCTAATCCCTTAATGTAGAAACTGCTAAATCTTGTTTTATACTGATTGTGTTTCCACAATACTTGAATTGTTTCTTACTGGTTGTTTGCAGGATTTTCTCCTTGGTGTGAATACTCCGGAATTTGGCTATAATATTCCTAGGAATTTTCATATTGGGATCTCTTTCAGGAGGTGATTGGTGTGTTCTTTCAGTATCAAATTTCCCCTTGGATCTAAAACATCAGGGCAGTTTTCTTTGATAATTTATTGAAAGATGATGTCTAGACTCTTTTATTGTTCATGGATTTTAGGTAGACCAAAAGAAATTTTAATTCTCTATCCTGAATATATTTTCCAGTTTGGTTGTTTTGCCAGTAAGATATTTCACATTGTCTCTTATTTTGTTTTCATTTTTTTAAATTTTGTTTTATAATTTCTTGATTTTTCAGTCATTGCAGTCAATTTGCTTCATTCTAACTTTTAAGGAATTACTTACTTCGGTGAAATTTTGGACCACCTTTTTCATTTAGTCAATTCAACTTTTTAAGGCATTCTTCTCTTCTTTGGATTTTGAACCTAGTTTGCCATTTGGGCTAGTCGTTTTTCAGGTGTTATTTTCCTTAGCAGTTTTTTGGAGCCTTTAGCAAACTGTTCAACCATTTTTCCAGGTATTTTTCTCATTTCCCCAGTCAATTACTTGACTTCTGAGTTCTTTGTCAACGTAGTTCTCTGCTTCCGGTGCAGGTGGAGGGTGTACTGTCAGCTGCTCAATACTCCCACGATCTGTGGGCCTACAGTTCCAGAAACAGACAGTGCTCCTGCTGCTGCTGAGGTTGTTGCTCCTGCTATGGGTGCTGCAGGTAGCTGCCCCCTCTGCCACCCAGGTTGGGGTCAGATCACACTACTCTCACCCAGGTCTGAAAGAGTTTCCTCACTGATCTTTTTTTAAAATTTTTTAATAGTTTTATTTATTTATTTTTAGATTTTGACATTCATTTCCACAAAATTTTGAGTATCAATTTTCTCCCCATCTCTCACCTCCCCCCACCCCATAACACCTTGCATTATGATTGCCCCTTCACTCAATGTGGCCTCCCTTCTATCACACCCTACCCTTCCCTTATCTCTATCTTCTCTCTTTTCTTGTAGGGCAAGTTAAATTTCTATACTCCATTACCTGTATTTCTTATTTTCCTGTTATATGCAATAACAATTCTCAGCATTCATTTCTAACACTTTGAATTCCAACTTCTCTCCCTTCCTCCCTTCCCCCCATCCCCACTGAGAAAGCAAGCAATTCAATACAAGCTATACATGTTTTGTTTTGCAAAAAACTTCCATAAAATCATGTTGTGTAAGACTAACTATATTGCCCTCCATCCTACACTGTCCCTCTTTTATTCTATTCTGTCATTTGATCTTGTCCCTTCCCAAAAGTGTTTACTTCTAGTTACTCCCTTTTCGAATTTGGCCTCCCTTCTATCATCCCCCTCACTGCACTTGTCCCCTTCATCCCCACTTTCCTGTAGTATAAGATAGATTTTCATACCAAATTTAGTGAGCATGTTATTCCTTCCTTAAGCCATATGTGAAGAGGGTAAACTTCACTATTTCCCTCTCACCTCCTCCCTTTTCTCTTCCATTGAAAAAGATTTTTCAGAAAGGCCTGGAAGGACTTATATGACCTGATGCTGAGTGAAAGGAGCAGAACCAGGAGAACTTTATGCACAGCAACAACCACAGTGTGTGAGAGTTTTGTCTGGTAGACTTAGATTTGTGTAATAACACAAGAACTTCTTACCAAAAAAAAAAAAAAAATCCCAATGGAGGATCTCAAGGCAAAATGCCTGCCACACTCAGAGAGAGAAATATGGAAGTCACTCACATATTGTAGCAGATCATGTTTGTGTATGTGTATGTGTTTGTGTATAGGGAGGGGGGTAGTGGGGAGTAGGTGGGGAGGGATAAAATCGCAATTGTATGGCATTGATTGTTAAACATTACAAAATAAAAAAAAAAAAAGATTTTTCTTATCTCTTTCATGAGTGATAGTGTGCCCCATTCCATTATTTCCTTTCTCTTCCCAATATTTTCCTCTCTCATTCCTTAACTTAATTTTATTTTTTATAGATATCATCTCTTCTGATTCAACTCAGCCTGTACTCTCTGTCTATGTGTGTGTGAGTGTGTGTGTGTATAATCCCTCCACCTTCCCAAATGCTGAGAAAAGTCTCAAGAGTTACAAATATTTTCTTTCTGTGTAGGAATGTAAACAGTTCAACTTTAGAGAGTCCTTTGTGATTTTGCTTTGCTGTTTACCTTTTCATGCTTTTCTTGATTCTTGTGTTTGAAAGTTGTGGTCTATTTATCATGAATGCTTGAAAGTTCTTTATATCAATGAATGACCATTTTTTCCCTTGAAGCATTATTCTCAGTTTTGCTGAGTAGGTGATTCTTGGCTTTAATCCCAGTTCCTTTGACTTCTGGAATATTCCATTCCAAGCCCTTTGATTCCTTAATGTAGAAGCTGCTAAATCCTGTGTTACCCTGATTGTATTTCCACAATACTCGAATTGTTTCTTTTTAGCTGCTTGGAATATGTTCTCCTTCACCTGGGAACTCTGAAATTTGGCCACAATATTCCTAGGAGTTTCTCTTTTTGGGTCTATTTCAGGATGTGATCTGTGAATTCTTTCAATATTTATTTTGCCCTCTGGCTCTAGAATATCAGGGCAGTTTTTCCTGATAATTTCATGAAAAATAATGTCTAGGCTTTTTTTTTGATCATGATTTTCATGTAGCCCCATAATTTTTAAATTTTCTCTCCTGGAGTTATTTTCCAGGTCAGCTGTTTTTCCAATGAGATATTTCACATTATCTTCTGTTTTTTCAGTCTTTTCATTTTGTCTTGTAACTTCTTGGTTTGTCTCATAGCCATTAGCTTCCCTGAACTCCACTCTCATTTTTAAAGAACTGTATTGTTTAATGAGCTTTTGAATCTCCTTTTCCCTTTGGCCTCCATATCCTCGTTGGCTTTTTGGACCTCTTTTTCCAATTGAGTTAGCCTATTTTTAAAGGTGTTATTTTCCTCAGCATTTTTTTTGGGGGGGGGTCTTCTTAGCAAGCTGCTGACTTGCTTTTCAAGCTCTTCTATGGCCTGAGCCCATCTCATATTCATTTTGGAGGTACTGAAGGCAGAAGCCTTGACTTCCTCTGACAGTATGCATTGTTCTTCCTCATCTGAAAGGATGGAAGGAAATGCCTGTTCACCAAGAAAGCAACCTTCTGTGGTCTTATTTTTCCCCTTTTTGGGGCATTTTCCCAGCCAGTTATTTGACTTCTGAATCCTTTGTCAAGAGGAGAGTCTTAGTGCTCCTCCTCTAGCAAAGACCATGCTCAGGGCTGAGGTTCAGACCAGCTGCTCAGTTCCCCCAAGGGCTTTGGGTGGGGACAGGCCACCACTGATGTCTGAGGTTCAGATCACCTGCTCAGTTCCCTCAGAAGCTTTAAACTGAGCTACTTGAACAATGGACCCAGGTTGCTTCCATGGCCACCATAGCTGCCTGCCCCACTGCCTCTACTGCCTTCTGGGGCTAGTGCTAGGGGGGCCCTTCTCCCTTCACCCAGCTGGGAAAGCCTTCCCACACTGACCTTTGCAGCTTTCTTTGGTACTTGTGGGTTGAGGGATCTGGGACCCTCCCTGCTGGAGATTCTGCCCTGGAGGTCTGTTCTGGTCCTGTTCCTCCCTGTGCCATTGCCAAGGCTGGGCTCTGCTCTGCTCAGGGTCCCATGGGATAGACCTTTCCTGTTGGCCTTCCAGGTTACCTTTGGCTAGAAATATCTTTTACTCTGTCGTTCTGAGGCTTCTGCTACTTTAGAATTTGTTGAGAGTCATTTTTTACAGGTATTTTGTGGGCCATCAGGTAAGTGATAGATTATATATGTCTTTCTACTCTGCCATCTTGGCTCCACCCTCCCCTTGACCCCACTGATCTTCTATGTTGTCCTCAGAGTTTGTGACTCAAGTAATCTGGGAACCACCACAGTTGCTAATGATTCTGTCCTCTGAGGCCTGCTCAAGCCCTGCCTGTGACAGTACAGCCTATGCTAGACTGTGTTTTGCTCCCAACCTGGTGTGATAGACACTTCTCATCGATTTTCCAGGTTGTCTTGGGCTGGATATCACTGTCATTCTTTGTGTTCTGCAGCTCTAGAATTTGTTTAGAGTCATTTTTACAGGTATTTGGGGGTTTTTGAAGGGAGTTCAAGCAAGTCCTCACTTTTACTCTGCCATATTGGCTCCATCCCTGTTGACCTATTTTCCATGATTTTCTTGCATCACTTATTTCTCATCCGAATTTTTACTCTACTTCTCTTACTTGTTTTTCAAAATCCTTTTTGAGTTCTTCCATGGCATGAGATGAATTCATATTTTTCTTGGAGGCTTTGTATGTAGGAGATTTGACTTTGTTGTCTTCTTCTGGTTGTATGTTTGTGGTCTTCCTTGTCACCAAATTAAGATTCTATATTCTAAATATATTGTCTATTTGCTCATTTTCCCAGCCAATTGCTTGATGTTTTATCTCTTTGTTAGGGTAGGTCTCTGCTTCCAGTATGAAAGGCGTACCAAGCTTCGGTGGTTTTGTGCAGCTGTTTTCAGAAATATTCTTCAGGACCTGTAAATTTTCGATTCTTCAAGATGGCATGAACAAAAGAGAGGTGTTTGCTCCTCTCTTGGTCTTTGTTCTGGTCTGTGAGTGACCACAAATACTGTTTTCTGCCTTGGAACTGTGAGAATTCCCTCTGCACTGCCAGAATAAGCTCTGCCAAGCCAGCACTCCTCCTCACCAAGGACTGCCATTCCAGATTGCAACCCAAATCAAAGCATGGACAAAGCAAGAAGATTCTGCCTCAGCACCAAATCTCTGCAAGCTGACTCTGATCATTTGCTCAATTCCCCCTCCAGATGTCGACTAATAGCTCTGAACAAACTCACTGACGCTGCTACCACCTCCACCACAACCTTGGGACTGTAGTCAGACTGTGCTCCTCTCTCACCCTGTTCTGAGAGACCTTTCCTACAGAGCCTCTAAACTGCCTTTGGCATTTATGGGTTAAGAAGTCTGAAAACTGCCACAACTGTCAGTGATTTAGTTCCCTGAGACCTGCTCCAAATCCAACTGTGCTGGGTATGGTTCATGATGGAGTATGATCTTGTCTCAGACTAGTGCAACAAATCTTTCTTACTGATCTTCCAGGTTGTCCTGGGCTGGAAATGTCTTTCACTCTGTCATTTTGTGGGTTCTGCTTCTCTAGAACTTTTTTAGAGTCATTTTTACAAGTATTTGAATACTTCAGGGGAGATATCAAACAAGTCTCTGCTTTTACTCTGCCATCTTGGCTTTGCCACTTTCTTCTTCTTTTTTTTCAAGGGAGGACATAGATACTGTTAATCCACTAGATTGTCAGTGGTTTCATAGGCCTGAGGCATTAGAAACACCTGGGATAAAGGAAGGCAATTAATGATTGTAGGAATTAGAAATGACTCCCTCTTTACACTTGAAACAAAAACTTTTTCAAGAATGCCATTACCTATATGAAAAAGAAAAAAAAGTAAAGTACTATCACACC
The DNA here is from genome assembly GCF_028372415.1 of Notamacropus eugenii. Lineage (NCBI taxonomy): Eukaryota > Metazoa > Chordata > Mammalia > Diprotodontia > Macropodidae > Notamacropus > Notamacropus eugenii. Next base: position 132,628,352 of record NC_092875.1, on the reverse strand, counting down.
ACAATTTCATTCATAGATTTATATATAATTGGATAATATAAGACCACTTTTCATTCACTTTATATCCTGTTAAATTTACCATCTGCACTCTTCCCTCATGGAGGATCATTCATTTCATTGTTTACTACAATTTCCACAAGTTTAACCATGCCTATCTAAGTCGAACAATTCCTATGATTACACTTGCAATTCTTTCCTCATTAATTTCCTCTTTATAAATGATTGGTATAAATAGTATTTCACTTTAATAGGATGAATGGCCTTTTCCTTCTCTAGACCACATCCCTCTGCCTTTAATAATGGTATGTTCAATATACTATATCTTCAACATGCAATTTTTAGATTATTGCAAATTCTGATGAGGGACCCATTTCTTTCCATCTTGAGCTTCAACTTTGACTATTTTTTTCCTTGTAGAGCCTTTGGTCAGTTCTTGTATCTCAGGCTGAGAAATAGCAGTTCGAGGGGAAAAGTCAATTCTATAGTCTTTGTCTCTTCAAGCACCTCACACAATCTAGGTGGTTTTAGGGATAGAGCTCTGGGCCTGGAGTCAAGAAGATGAGAGTTTAAATCTGTCTTAACAGACTTACTTGTCATGTGATTAGTAAGTCACTTAACCACTGTCTGCCTTACTTTTCTTGTCTGTGAAACAGTGATCATAAAAGCACTTCCCATTGAGGGTTGCTGCGAATGATCAAGTGAGATATTATTTGTGAAGTACTCAGTTCCATTTTGCTTGGTAAAGAGAATTGTTGTAGTTGAGTGATTGAATCAAGTCTGACTCTTTATAACATGTTAGGGCTTTCTGTCCTCTATTATCTTTTGCAGTCTCTCCAAGCTCATATACATTGCTTCCATGACACTATCTAACCATCTCATTCTTTGCCATTCCTTTCTCTTTTCACCTTCAATTTTTCCTAGTATCAGAATCTTTTCCAATGAGTCCTTTGTACTTATTACGTGGCCAAAGTATTTAGACTTCAGCTTCAGTATTTGTACTTCCAGGGAATATCCTGAATTGATTTCTTTATGTATTGACTCAGCTGATCTTTTTGCTATCCAAAGGAATCTCAAAAGTGTTCTTCACCATTATTTTGAAAGCATCACTTCTGTGATGCTCAGATTTTTTTTGTGGTCCAAATCACATAGCCCTATGCTGGTACTGGAAAAACCATAGCTTTGAATATAAGGACCTTTGTCAACAACGTTATATCTCTGCTTTTTAGTATGCTGTCCAAATTTGCTGTAGCTTTCCTGAAAAAGAGCAAGTGTCTTTTAATTCCATGGTTGCAGCTTGTGTCTGTTGTGACATTTTAGCCCAAGAATATAAAATCTGACACTGCTTCCTTTCTTCTCTCTCTATTTGCCAGGAAATGATGGGGCAGTTCTCAAGATATTAGATGGTCTTTAATTTTAAACTTTATCCTCCTCTTCATCATCATCCATAGAACAGTGACTGGCACATAGTAGGTGTTTAATGAATGCTTCTTTCTTTCCTTCCTTCCCATAAAAGACAGAATCAAGAAGAGAGAAGATTGACAATTTCTGTGTTAACATCACCAAGTCTGTAACATAGTAGGTACTTTAAAATACTTATTGATTGATAGATTTTTCCTTTTCTTAAACTACCAAATGTTCTACCTATCTTGCCAAGATGTCATATACTTTTTGAAAGTATTTTCAAAGGAATACTTTCAATTATGCGTCAATTAATAACACTCACCACCCAAGGTTGTGAATATTAAATTAGATCAATAAATAAATATTTATTGACTATGTATAGTGCTGGAGATACAGAAAGAAGGAAAATACGTTCTCGGCCTACACAAGCTTAAAATCCAATGGGATGTAAAACAGCAAATATGTGTACAAAAGTTATATAGAGAATGAATAGGAAATAATTGACTAATAGAAGCCACTAGAAATTAAAGGGAGAAGATTCCCTACTTCTTCCATCCTTCTATCTTCCTGTAGAAAACATAATTTTAGTTGAAGCTTGAAGGAATACTGAAGGAAGAAATGATTCTAGAAATGATGCACTAAGAAAATTCCCAAAGCCAAGAGATACATTATGTTGTTCAGGGATCAGCAAGAAAACCAGGGTCACTGAATCAAGGAATACATGATGGGGATTAAGAGGAAAGAATACTGAAACTGTAGTTTAGAGGCTAGGTTATGAAAGATTTTGAACACCAAAGAGAGGGATTTGTATTTGATAGGATAAATCAAATTAAATAACATTTGTAAGATGTTTAGTGCAGTTCCTGGCACATAGTAGATGGCTACTTGTTGTTATTGTTTCTCTCCCTTTCCTTCCTTTCCTCTTTACATAAAAAAAGATTTAATAAGTATTTGTGGAATTGAATAATGCTTGATTCAGCAAGATTCCTTCCCCCAACCCCCAAAAGAAAAGTAATCTCATACAACATTTTAAAGCTTATCCTACCTCAATGCCCCTTTTCTCCTATTTTCCAAACACTCAGTATCCTTATATGTTCTTATGATTCCACTATGTCTATCCATCAAAACTGACTTAACTTCTGTGATGCTTTATTTTAAAAAAATTACCAGGCCACCAATTTTGCTACAATTAAAAATGTTCTTCCTTCAATAAAGTATATAGATCTTAGTTTTTGTAAAGAAGAAAATAGCATGATTGAACTAACTCTGGCTCCCACCCAATGTCAAGTGTCATATGTATCCTCAGATGGCATCTATTCCAAGTGATAATGAAAGAGGAAATATGTGTTCATCAATAACTTCATTATTATTTACCAACTTCCAGTTCAGTTGACAGAATGGTTGTGAGATGGAGACTAGCTACTAATGCTTCTCAAGCTTCTGGAGTAATCCTGAATATTTTTGTGATTTCTACTACAGTGATTCATGAGCTTCCATTGTTTATCAGACACCATTAATTAATAGAAAATATATTTGCTAAGCAGATATAGCAAGGACACACAAAAATCCCCACCAACTGGGGTATATTGCCCCTCTTTTTATAGTGTTAATCAAAGAACCAATGATCATTAGTTAAACACTTATTATATTTTAGGTACTGTTGTAAGTATTGGGAACACACACATTTGTGAAAAAGACAGTCTCTGTTTTCAAGGCACTCTCTCTCTTGTAGGAGAAACAATATGCAAACAACTGTGTACAAACAATTAATACATAGAATAAACTGTAAATGATCAACAGATGGAAAATACTAGAATTAAAGGAGAATCATGAAAGACTTCCCATAAAAGGTGAAATATTATCCAGGGCTTTAAGGAATTCCACAAATACAAGATATGACATGAGGAAGAGACCATTTCATTGGTGATGTGAGACTGGAGATTAGGAAAGAGATTAGTGCTAGATTTAAAAGATTAGAGAATCAGGATCAGAGATAGTATGAATCCCTTGGAGCTGGTGACATCACCAATTGAAATGGTGTAGCAGTAGAAGAGGGCCCAGGACAAAACCCTGTGGGACACACACACACACACACACACACACACACACACACACACACACACACACACATAGTTAGCAGTCACGAACTAGAAGAAGATCCCAAAAAAGTGATTGAGAAAGAGCCAGGAAGAGAACCAAGAAAGAGTAAAAATTCATGAAAATGCAGAGAGAAGAGCATATCAATGAGGAAAGATTGACATCAATTTAGTTATGAAGTTTCCAATATCAAATTAAGTCTTAAATATTGGGACTTCATTACATCTGCATTTTGTCAAACATAAAATTAATTTTCACTATTATTTGTTAGCTTTTATTTTTATAAAATGTAAATCCTTCTGGTCAAGCAGGTGGTCTTTCTCTTTGTATCTCCAACACCTGCTATTCACTGTAATGGACTTATTGTTTGATATGTATATGCTTCACAGATTTAACAAATGGATAGTCGTCTGAACCAAAAATTGAAGAAGAAAAGAACAATGAAATAGATTGCCTTTGAGAAATCATGAGGTATTGTTAATGATGACATGTGTTGTCCATGATGTCCATGTTTTAAACAAAAATGTTCTGGCAATGATAGATGGATAAAAGTCATAAACCTCAAGTCTCCAAAGAGTGAAAATGCTCTACCTCTCATTGGTTAATGAAGAAATTCGTGGTGGGTGTAAGTAGACTACAAGTCATTATCAATTAAGAATTGTGAATGACAAGGAATAGTAAAGATGTCACCTGAGACAAAGAGAGCCTTCTCTTACTACAAAAGAAAGGAGATAATTATTTAGTTAGGGCAAGAGAAAGCTGATGGACTTTATACTACATTATAATCACTGTAGGGTTAAAGGATGTAGAAGAAAAACTGCAACATCTTGTGAAGGCCCTTCATGGAAAGATGATAGATATAAAGACATTAATGGGTTGTAGTTGCATAGCTGGAATGAATTTCAACATAATTACATATGTATTCACCTTTGTGAGTATGCTTATGTGTGTATATATATATGTACATATATATACATACATACATATATATGCATATTATATATTTATATGATATCTATCTATTATGTCCCTATATCATCTATTTATATTTCTTCTTTATCAATCTATGCATCTACATACATATCTATATATTTATATAATTATCAAAAGATCCCCAGCACCTTACACTACACATTGCCTGGAAGTGGAGTGAATAAAATATTTGTTGAACTGAATTGAATAGCTCTCAGGTCTGTCAATAATCTTTCCCTCTACTACCAAACTATGAAATTAGACTCCACATTCATAGAGCAAATACCTGGATTGCATATGATTTACTAAGTATATGGCTAACTTGAAAACCCAAGCCTAAAGATAAATGCATTTTTCCCAAGAGCTACTCACTATCACTTACAAATATGACCTTATGTTGAATGTCTGCTTTTAACTAGGGTTGAAAGTTGGTATTATCTTTTATGTGAGTAAGATATTGGCTGATAACTTCTGGATAGATGTGTTGATTTAGGATGTGCCAGGTGGGGACAAAAATCTATTGTTCTAATCAATTCTCATTTATCACCCTGTAAATCAGACTGAACTTTCCTCTCTAAGATGAATACCATTTGTAGACTCAATCCAATTGAAGGAAATATGAGTTACAATATTTAACATGGTTGAATGATAACTGAAACTTTTCTTTGGAAGTTACTCACAAAAAGCATATGGTATCTTGTTTTGGCAAGATAGATAGTCCATAAATGGCGGAATAGAAGCAGAGACTTGCTAGAACTCTCCACCAAACCCAGCTAAATACCTGTGAAAAATGATTCTAAACAGATTCTGGAGCTTCAGACCCACAGAATGACGGAGTGAAACAAATTTTCAGCCCAAGACATTTTGGAAGGCTGCTGGGAAGCTTCTATCATACCTCCCTGGGAGCAAAGTGCAGTCCTGCATGGGCTGCACTAGCACAGTTGGTTCCTGAGTAGGCCTGGGGAACAGAATCTCTGGCACCTGTGGCAGATTCCAGACTTCACAACCCCAAAACCCCGAGTGCAAATTGAAAGGTCAGTGGAAAAGACCTCTTTGACCTGTGTAAGAGAGTAGAGTGGCCTGGCCCAACTCCTGGGGGACTGAGGGCAGAGAGAGTAGATGATCCTGGGGCAGCTGCAGCAGCAGGGGCAGTGGCAATGGCTGTTTCTGGAGATCTAGGACCACAGATTGTGGGGGGATCCAGAGCCTGAGAGTATACAACCTGACTGGAAGCAGAAAACCACCTTGACAAAGACCTCAAAAGTCAAGTAAATGTCTGAGGAAATGAGCAAAATCTGGAAAAATAATCACACTACAGAATCTTAATTTGGTGACAAGAAAGACTAAAATATGCAAACAGAAGAATACAACAGAGTCAACACTCTTATATCCAAAGCCTCCAAGAAAAAAATGTGAATTGGTACTAGGCCATGGAATAATTCAAAAAGGATTTTGAAAATCAAGTAAGAGAAGTAAAGCAAGAATTGGGATGAGAAATGAAAGTCATGCAAGAAAATCATGAAAAACAAGTCAACTGCTTTCTTAAAGGGGCACAAAAATGCTGAAGAAAAAATACCTTTAAAAACATACTAACCCAAATGATAAAAAAGAGATAAAAAAATCCAAATGAGGAGAAGAATGCATTAAAAAGCAAAACTGGCCAGATGGAAAAGGATGTCCAAAAGCTCATGGAAGAAAATGAATACTTAAAGATTCGAATGGAGCATATGGAAGCCAATGGCTTCATGAAAAATCAAGAAATTATAAAACAAAATCAAAGGAATGAAAAATAGGAGACAATGTGAAATATCTCTTTGGAAAAACAATTGATCTGGAAAATAGATCCAGGAGGGATACTTTAAAAATTTTTGGACTACTTGAAAGTCATGATCAAAGAAAGTGGCCAGATATCCTCTTTCAAGAAATTATCCAGGAAAACTACCCTGATATTCTAGAACTTCAGAGTAAAATAGAAATGCAAAGATTCTACCAATCACCAGCTGAATGAAATCCCAAAAGGAAAACTCCTAGAAATATTGTAGCCAAATTTGAGAGCTCCCAGGTCAAGGAGAAAGTTTTGCAAGCAGCCGGAAAGAAAAAATTTGAGTATTGTGGACATAAAATCAGGATAACACAAATCTAGCAGCTTCTACACTAAGGGTTGTGGGGCTTGGAATATGACATTCCAGAGGTCAAAGAGCTAGAATTAAAATCAAGAATCACTTAACCAGCAGTATAATACTTCAGGGGGAAAATGGTCATTCAATTAAATAGAGGACTTTAAATCTTTCTTGATGAAAAGACCAGAGCTTATAAAAAATTTGACTTTCAAATGTAGCAATCAAGAGAAGCATGAAAAGGTAAACAGGAAAGAGAAATCAAAAGGGAATAACTAAAACTGAACTGTTTGCATTCCTCCATGGAAAAATAATATTTGTAACTCTTGAAAATTTTTTCAGTTTTAGTGTAGTTGGAAGGAATATATAAATATAGACAGAGGACATAGAATGAGTTGAATATGAATGGATATCTAAAATAAAATTTAAAGGGTGAGCCCCCTATTGGGACTAGGACATATGGAGAAATATGATGTGGTAAAGTATCTCTCACATAAGTGAGGTAAGAAACACTTTTCCAGTGGAGAGGAAGAAAGGAGAGGTGAGAGGGAAACAGGATGGGAGAGGAAGCGGTGTGATAGAAGGGAATGAAAACTGGGGGAAGGCATAATAGAGAATGCGTGATCTCTTGGAGTGGGCAGAATGGAGAGACGGAGAAAATTTGTAACGTAAAATATGGTGGAAATGAGTGTTGGAAATGAAAAACAAAGAAACAGACAGACAGACAGATGAATGAATCAATCAATAAATAGATAAATAAAGAGAAAACAGCTCTCTTTGCCCTGCATCCTCCTCCACTCCCCTGTCAAAGTAAAGTTCTGACCATGTCACCCTACCTACTCACTCAATAGTCATCTATCTATCTGTCTGTCTGTCTGTCTATCTATCTATCTATCTATCTATCACCTCCTTCATCAAATATAAAATCTTACATTTGGTATTCAAATAACTGCATTGCTTGTACTCCTCCCCTACATTTTTATACCTGACAGCCCTTATTCCATATATTCAGTGATCAATGATACTGGCTACCATTTTGTTACTTGAACAAGAAGCTCCTTCTCACAACTCAGGACATTTTCAATAGATATCTCTTATGCCTAGAAAGCTCTTCCACAACATATCTTCTTCCTGGTTTCATTGGTTTCCTTCAAGTCTCAGCTAAAATCTTACCTATTACTTGAAAGTGGAATTTCCTGACACATACACACACCCATAATTCTGATACCTTCCGTTTGTTGATTTTTGTGAATAGTATTTTATTTTTTTCCAATTACATGTAAAGATAGTTTTCATTTCCCCTCCTCAAGAATTCAAGCAATCTCACTTAAAGCTAGGGTAGACACTATAAAATACTTAGGAGTTTACCTGCCAAAACAAACCCAGGGATTATATGAACACAATTACAAGACACTTTTTGCACAAATAAAGTCAGATTTAAGTAAGTGGAAAAACATCAGTTGCTCATGGGTAGGCCATGCTAATATAATAAAAATGACAATTCTACCTAAATCAATTTACTTATTCAGTGCCATACCAATTAAAGTATCAGACAATTACTTTCTAGAGCTGGGTAAAATAATATCAAAATTCATTTGGAAGAACAAAAGATCCAGAATATCAAAGGGCCTAATGAAAAGAAATGCTTGGGAAGGTGGCCTAGTGCTACCAGACCTAAAATTGTACTATAAAGCAGCAATTATCAAAACCACTTAGTATTGGCTAAGAAACAGAGAGGTAGACAAGTGGAATACACTTGGCACTCACGACACAGTAGGCAAGGCATATAGCAACCTTCTGTTTGATAAACCCAAGGACCACAGCTTCTGGGATAAGAACTCACTGTTTGACAAAAATTGCTGGGAAAACTGGATAACAGTGTGGTGTAAACTAGGCATAGACCCATGCCTGACACCGTACACAAGAATAAAGTCCAAATGGGTACATGATTTAGGTATAAAGATTGATACCATGAATAAACTGGAGAAGGAAGGTATAGTGTAGTTATCAGATTTATGGAGAAGGGAAGAATTTTTTACTAAAGAAGATAGAAAGCATTATGAAATGCCAGATGGATAATTTTGATTACATTAAACTGAAAAGGTTTTGCACAACCAAACCCATATGCAACCAAAATTCAGAGGGATGTAGTAAATTGGGTAAGAATTTTTATGGCTAAGCTAGGGGATAAAGGCCTCATTTCTAGAATATATAGAGAACTGACTCAAATGTATAACTATACAAGTCATTCTCCAGTTGATAAATAGTCAAAGGATACGAACAGGCAGTTTTCAGAGGAAGACATTAAAGATATCTATAATCATATGAAAAAATGCTCTAAATCACTTTTGATTAGAGAGATGCAAATCAAAACAACTCTGAGGTACCACATCACACTTATAAGATTGGCAAACATGACAGAACAAGAAAATGATAAATGCTGGAGAGGATGTGGGAGAGCTGGAACACTAATTCATTGTTGGTGGAACTGTGAGCTCATCCAACCATTCTGGAGAGCAATTTGGAACTATGCCCAAAGGGCTACAAACATGTGCATACCCTTTGACCCAGCAATATTCCTACTAGGACTGTAACCCCAAGAGATCATAAAAATGGGAAAGGGTCCCACATGTACAAAATATTTATAGCAGTGCTCTTTGTAGTTGCCAAAAACTGGAAGTCAAGGGGATGCCCATCAACTGGGGAATGGCTGAATGTATTATGGTATATGAATGTAATGGAGTGCTATTGTGACATAAGAAATGATGAACAAGAAGACTTCAGAGAGGCCTGGAAGGACTTATATGATCTGATGCTCAGTGAAAGGCGCAGAACCAGCAGAACTGTGTGCACAGCAACGACCACAGTGTGAGAGTTTTTTTCTGGAAGACTTGGAATTTCATAATAACGCAAGAACTTATTTAAAAAAAAAATCCCAATGGTGGTTTTCTGAGGCAAAACACCTTCCACACTCAGAGAAAGAAATATGAAAGTCATTCGCAGAATGTAGCAGATCATGTTTGTGGGGGTGTGTGTTTTTGTGTATCATGTTTTGATTTGTTTTATGATTTCTTCCATTTATTTTAGTTCGACTACATAGCATGACTATAATGAAAATGGAAAGTATATGTAGAATCTATACAGAATTGTTTGCTGTCATAGCAAGGGAGGGGAGTAGTGGGGGGGATAAAATCTTAATTTTATGGCAGTGATTGTAAAACATTAAAAATAATAATAATAAAATAAAATTTAAAAAACTGATATGTTATATGTGTGTAATCATGTAAACATATTTCCGCACTAGTGGTGTTGTGAAAGAATAATCAGAGCTAACGAGAAAAGCCACAAAAAAAGGGAAAATAACATGCCTTGTTTTTCATTCAGACTCCATTGTTCTTTCTGTGGATGTGGATAACATTTTTCATCATAAGTCTTTCGGAATCCTCTTGGATTATTGCGTTGCTGAGAAGAACAGTGTTGCTACAACTGTGTGTAATGTTCTTCTGGTTCAGCTTACTCCACTCAGTGTCAGTTCATGTAATTCTTTCCAGATTTTTCTTAAATCATCTTGGTCATCATGTCTTACAGCAAAATAGAGTTCCATTATATTCACAAACCACAGATTATTCACTCATTTCCCAACTGATGGGCATTTTCTCAATTTCCAATTCTTTCCCACCACAAAAAAACTGCTATAAATATTTTTATACATGTAGATCATTTTCCCTTTTTAAAAAATTAACTCTTTGGGGTACAGACCTAGTTGTGGTATTGGTAGATCAAAGAGTATATGCACAGCTCTATATCTCTTTGGGCATAGTTCCAAATTGCTCTCCAGAGTGGTTATATCAGTTCATAATTCTAAGAACAATGCATTACTATCCCAATTTTTCCACATCTTCTACTTGGCACATGATAGGTATTTATTCAATGTTTATTGATAGACTAATTGAATTAATGAAACTTTTTCCCCCATCGTCCCTTAAGACTAGTTACTTCTTTCTGAGATTACCTTAGTATATAGCATTTATATCATTTGTTTAATTTTGTTTTCATGTTGAATCCTCCATTATACTGTGAATTTCTTGAAAGCAGGGACTGATTTTGCTTTTCTTTTTATTCTTAATGCTAAAGCAATTCCTGCAACTTAGCAGCTTCCTAATAAATCCTTGATGAATTGTGAACCTAAAGAAAAAGTCATTCCTAATATTTCATAACACATCAAAACACAATATTATAATTTTTTGCCACCAATCTTGCTAAAAGTATAGTGTAAGGATACTTCCTCAAATTTCTTAAAACTCCTCAACCCTGGGCAAATTGAGTCTCTCAGAGTTCTAATCAAAAAATCTTCTCCTTTTCTCAATACTCTCCCTCAATCATATTTTGTCCATTTGAATTTTTTGAATATCACTTCCTTTTAAGAACACTCTCTTCTCTTGAATTTTATGAAGTTACATTCTCCTGACTTTACTACTTCCATTTTTATTGATCCTTCACTATCTTGGTTAGCTATATCTTTTTCATAAATGGATGAATTGCCCAAGGTTCTGTCTTTGACTCTTTTCATTTATCTTGCTATAATCTCTAACTTCAGGAACTCATTTCCTACCAGAGTCCCACAGATAACCTCTAATTCATTGATTGTTAAATGTAAACCTCCCCATAACATTTCCTCCAACTTTGCAAAACTACAGTTCCAACTAGCTGGTTGACTTAATTAACCTGGATGCCCTATCTGATACTCGAGTTTAGGATGTTTAAAACCATCATTAACTCCTCACCCCTCCTTACAAAACTTCTTTTCCTTTCCATTTTTCCTATTTCTATTCATTGCATCCACTATCCTTTCCAGTCAACCAGGCTCCATACAATTAATTAATATTAGAATCCTTGTTAATATTCTGGCAATTAACCTGCATTTTACCATTCTCTTATTTTCATGATTTGGAACATCAATTCCTCAAGATATGGATAGGATGTTCAGGGATGACCAGCGTCCTTAGAAATTAATGACATAAACAAAATTCATTTGAATAGTTTCAACCCCTCATTGCAACATTTGTTTTCTCCTTAATCATTGATCAGTCAGAGTTGATTACCACTCCTGGGAACACCCTTCTACAAAGTGGGATATAACTTTGAGCCACTATGATTGCTTTTGGTCTAAGAGAGAGATAGCCAAATATCTGTACTTTTAGAAAAATGCTGGCATTATTAATAAAATGACTAAAGTATCCAGAAATTCTGTCTCTCAAAACTTTTTAAATGCCATATGCCCCAGTTGTATGAAGACTTCCCCTGGACATAACAGGCAAACGAGAGCAATTTGTTTCAAATGCCATCAAGGAAGCCGAAGCAGGCTCTATGGAGAGCTTAGAGCTTGGTCAGATATCAAAGATGCCAAGGTCATTTACTGCATTCCAGGCTATTGGTAGTGATTCTGGCTTTTGTCTTGTCACTGAACTTTGATGACTCTGAAAGACAGAGTGAGAAATGACTGGAAGAGAGTGTGGGCAATTCTGACTCACTTAAATCCAATTCATGCATGAATCAAGACATTATTCCATGATATCATTGACCCTCTTTAAAAAGGAAGGACAAACAAGAACAAATTCCTCAAAGATAGTGTCTTTGCTCTGAGCTTCTTTTTTATGTCTTATTACACCTCACATGGTATAAAAACATGGTAAGCTGAATAACTACTTGCTGGATGAAAGTGTGAATAAAGTAATCAATTAATGAATCAAGAATTAATCAAAACCTTAAAGAAATATGCAACCTAACTTGAAACTACAATATCGTTGTGAATTTTTAGAAAGATCATTTCTCTGGGCATCAGGAGATCTTGTTTCTTCTTTGGTTCATATTTCCTTTTACCTCTAAAGGAAAGGATAGTACTAGAGTGTATCTAATATAGCTACCATTTCTACAATTCGACATACATAATATAAGATCATGAATTTATAAATTTAAAAATTCAGTGAGAGTAATCAGGAAAAAAAGAATGAATAACATTCTCAATCTAACTAAAGTACATAGATGAAAAATTTTCATTGTCTTTCAACTTGGGAAAATGCTTCTAAATTTTATACTGGCTATGCAAAGGTAGGAACACACAAATGTCATCTCAAAATCTTTCAGTGGCTGTCCTTTGAATGCAGGATAACAGAGATGACTGTGGAGGAGAAGTGAGACTGGTGAACTACATAGCCCTCCTTCACTCAAAACAAAGTCAAGTGCAAATCATGTCATCATTTCTCTGATGGCATGGTCTTCTTTGGCAACAAAGGACAAATACAATCCTCTGAGTAGATGCAGCTGGCTGAATGCTAGCTGGGTACCTCACCTTCTTCTCTCCTGTCTGCCTCTCCCTCCCCTTCCTTCTCCTCTCCAAAAGAAGATAAATTTGGATGGCCAAAAGTTGCTCAGTTGACCTGAGTTTTACTGCCCCCTTCCTTTCCCTCCCCTCCCCTCCCTTCTCCTCTCCTTCCCTTCCCTTCCATTCCCTTCCCTTTCTTTTCCCTGTCCTCTCCCAAAACCTTAAATGTACTTCAGTCTGAAACTGGGACTCCAAGGGGCCCCTGCCAAGAGCTCCTGAACTCCCCTAGCTTTAGAATGATTATCAGTAGTAACTGCTGCTGTTTCCCACCCAGACTGATGTCTTTGTTTCCTTGACCTCATTAAATGGGCCATGCCCTGGCTACTTCTTAAACAGACCTATTCAATGAATGGGTGTGGCCTCACCCTAAGTGAGTACCTGCAAAGACCTTGGCCTAAAGGCCCCAAAGTTTCCCAGCACATCCTGGGCCATCTCCAGTCATCCTGAGGAATATAAGGACACTAGATTCAGATGGCTTTGGAGAAGTGAGGCTGGTGACCTGCACAGCCCTTCTTCACTCAAAACAAAGTCAAGTGAAAGTCATGTCATCATTTCTCTGATGGCATGGTCTTCTTTAGCAATGAAGGACAAACACAGCAGGATAACAGATAAAACCCCTTACTAGATAATTAATGTCATCCTGAAAATTGTCCCAACTTAGATTTCCAGGCTTATCTTGCATTATTCCCCTTCACATTTATTTAATCAAACTGAGATTTATTCACTTATTGCTCCTATCCTCTCTTTCCTCTATGCATTCATCTGCGCTATTTGCCAGGCTTGGGCCATATACCTCCTGCCCACTGATAACTACTTATTAAAACCTTTATTTCCTTCCAAGTTCAGTTCAAGGATCCCTTCCATGTGCCCTTCAGAATCTCCCCAACTGAACTTTATCAGTTCTTATACCTCATTGTGCTAGAGTACATTGGCTAAATATCTCTTTTTTCCTCAACATTTACTAAAAAGTAGTATGTATGTCTATGGATTGTGTCTTCTTTTGCTAAAGTATTGCAAGATTTTTAAGCTGTCTGGTAATTTTTTAAATTACATTTCCATAGTTTCTTCTAAAATAACATGAATAAATGATTGTTTAAGGTAAGATATTATGGTGAAATGATTGGATTCGGAATAATCCAGAAAAGTGATAAAATAAGGAGGAAGTGTGCAGAGGGAGAAAAATAATCAGTCATAATTTTTAATCATTCCTATACTTTCTGATATGAAACAGATCTATTTTAATAGCAAATTTCCCCCTTCTTATTTGACAAACAAAAAAGTATAATATTCCAAATATAAATTAAATTATTCAGAGATGAATAAAAACCATTACAAATACAATAAATAAGGTCCTTTGACATAGAAACATCCCCTAGGTTTTTATTCACTTTACTTTATTTAAGCATTTGAATTTCTGAACTCCTGTATAGCAAAGAATTACTTCAACTTTACCCAGAGTGCCATCTAATGGCCCTGTTGTCTCAAATAAAACAAATCTAAATATGTTATTTAGGACTGTTAATTCCAAAACCCAAACAAAAAAATATATCAAACTTTAGCTGCTTACTGAAGGTTCTCCTAGTAGGACATCAAAAAAGTCTGTGCCCATTCCAACAAAACTGGGAAACTGGCAGGAGAATGGGTTGAAATGACATCATAGAAAAACTTTGAAAAACAATTCAGCAAGTAAGTGGGAGAACTGGAATTCTAGGAAATAGCAGCACAGAGTCAAATTGTCATGCCCAGTAATCACAAAAAGGTGAAACGGGGCCTCAATTCAAAGATGAGCATTAAGATTCAACAGACTAATGATAGTATTCTACAAAGGAATGAGGATTATACTGGAAACAACAGAGTACAGAGGAAGAAAACCTAGGCATTGATGTTTCCCTGTTCTATGACTGTAGTCAACTTTAAAAAAACAAAACAATTAATCATCAGTGGGTGTTTTTAATATGTAAAACTGGTCGGATAATACTGAACTTGCTATTTCATCAGATTACCAAAGGGAAAAATCTTTATTACCATTAAAATCATACTAAAATAACAAGAACAGTTTGTGCTTACCTGCAGTCCTTACTTCCATAGAGGCTGAGATTGGTGAACTGAGTTTTGAAGTTCTGAGATGTATTAGGGCTGAAACAAATCAAGTATCCACATTTAATGAAATACCAAGAGGGTGAACCCCCATCAGTGGAGGGTGACCAAACTTCATAAGGATTAAAACTATTCATCACTTCCATTTTGAATTTTTAAAGGATGTTATTTAGATCATACCTATATGGTCAGATGATTTTCCCTACTTTCTTCAATTTAAGTCTCAATTTTTTCAATAAGAAGCTCATCATCTGAGCCACAATCAGTCCAGGTCCTGTTTTAACTGAATGAATAGAACTTGTCCACCTTTGACTGAAAAGTATATAATCCATCTGATTTTCATATTGACCAGTTGGTGATATTTATGTATAGAGTCACTTTTTGTGTTGTTGAAAAAGTGTTTACTATGACTAACAAATTATCTTGACAAAACTCTCTTAGTCTCTAACCTGCTTCATTTTGAAATCCAGGGTCAAATTTCCCTGTTTTCCAATTATCTTTTGATTCTCTACTTTATCTTTCCAGTTCCCTATGATGAATGTGAATGTTTTTTGTATTATTTCCAGTTGTAGATCTTCATAGAACTGATCAACTTTGACCTCTTTAGTGTTAGTGGTTAGAGCATAGAGTTGTATTAATGTGCAGTTGAACAGTTTGTTTTGGATTCAATGTATTTTTTGAGATTATACCCTAGTTGCTACTTTTTTAATTCCTCTTTGACTGTGAGGGCTTCTCTATTTTTATTAAGGGATTCTTGCCCACAGTAGTATATGAAATGATCACCATCATCCAACAGACCTCAAACGTGTTGGTGAGTTAGGGGGATGTCTTCCTCAAGCATAAGAAGATTTCTCCTGGTTGATGTTTGTCTTTCATTCTCTAAGAGGACCATGGCATCAGGAAGATGATGCTATGACTTGCAAATGAATTTGATTTAAGTGAGGGAAGGCTATGCAAGGTCATCATCCTTACTTTTTTCTATATAGCCATCTGGGTTCAGTGGCAAGGTATAGATCAGGATGACTGGAGATGGGCCTGGATGCAGTGGGAGAACTCAGTCTTTTAAAGCTAAGGTCTTTCCTGGGTCTGTTTGAGGCAACGCCCATTCAATAATGAAGACTAGTTAAGAAATGAGCCAAGGTATGGCTCCTTTTACATAATAAAATAAATAAAACTGGGAGGGTAAAAGCCATAGTTTTTCTGGCCAAAAAAGAAATAATTACTATTTACATTCACTCTGAGCCATGAGGATATAAAGAAGGATCTCTAAGCAGTGCTTGGGCTAATCAGTGAGAGTCAGGGTGAAAAGGGTTGAAGGCATAGTCTTTAAGAAAGAAATCTAACCAGTAAACACCAAGATATCTTGCTAGGTTTCAGTCACCCAAATTTACATTCCTTTGAGCAGAGCACTGCTAAGGGCATGGTATCCCATGTGGACAGAGGGAGAGGAGGAAAAGGAAGGGAGGGGTTAAGGTGGAAGGAAGAAAAGAGGGAGAAAGGAAGGAAAGAAGGAAGGAAAAGGGAAGGAGGGAAAGAAAGGAAAAAAGGAAGGAAAGAAGAAAGGAAGGAAAGAAGGAAAGAAGAAAGGGAGGAGCTGAGTTGTCCAACTGAAACTGGTCAGTTGGGTCCCCAGTGGGGCAGCTTGAAATACTCAAAGGTTGTTTGTTCTTAGAGAAGACCATGATATTAGGAAGATGATGCTTGAAATCAATTAGATTTCCTACACATAGTGTAATTTGAAAATAAATTAGATTTATGTGAGGGAAGACTGCAAGTTCATCAGCCTCAAATTCCCCTGGACAGAGTAGACTCATGAGGACAATTTGTTCAAATGGCCATGAAGGCAGCTAAGCAGGCACTTTGGAGTGCTTAGAGTTTGGTCAGTCATCAAAGATACTAAGATTACCCACTGCATCTCAGGTCATAGTCAGTTGTCTTTGCTTTTGCCTTGCCACTGGACTTTAATGACTCTGGAAAAGAGAGTGAAGCTGACAAATTTGTGCAACTAAAATTCAATTAATGCACAGGTCAAGAAATCACCCTGTGATGACAATGTTCCTCTTTGAAAATGAAGGATAAGAAACTATAATGATCATCCAAATTAAATTCACCCACTCCTATCTATTTAAGTTCACAGAAACAAAAAATGTCAATATTTAATGTTACTCTACCATCCCTACTTTCTAATTAAATTTCAATATCACTCTCTTATTCTTTCCCTGCTTCCCACTAATATACCCATGTCTCCTTCAAAAAGTCTCCTCCCCTGGGAGGCAGAAAAGCATGTTTAGCTTAATGAGAATGAGAGGAAAGGTAAGGGATCCTTGGAGGGGAAGGGGAAGTTAAGGAATAGGAGGGCATGTGGGTAGAAATAAAGTAGAAGAGTCAGGAAGGATAGGAAATAAGAAATATACCCAAATATAGAATAAATATCAGAGTAGAATTCCTTAGGGAAAAAGGAATAGAGGTGGCAATCATGATTTTGGACAAAGTTAACGCTAAAGTAGATTAAATCAAAAGAGAAAAATAGAAAAACAATATATGTCGGCCATAATCATCAATATTGTTTTGTACCACTTAAAACAACTAGATCGTATAAGACTGGAATATTGCTGTGATATAGGAGATGATGAGTTGGTAGATTTGGGGAAAATATGGAAAGATTAGAACTTATAAAAGAAGAGGTAATCAACTCTTAGACAAACAGAGGAAAATAAGTGTAGTATGGTCTTACAGAGATGCAAATGAATATAGATATCTAGGTAAATAGATGTGTAAGTGTATGTACATATGAGTATACATATGAATATATATGTATATTTTTGTGTATATATGTCTATATATGTATGTATGTCATTATTTCAGTAAAGGAAATAGTCTTCTTTCAGTCCTCCTAAAATGTAGAACACCTGTTCTTATTTGATTAATTAATTTTAGTGCATAAAAATTCTGTCTTACACTCTATTTAGTGTCCAGCCCTAAACTGAGGAGGTCTGGTCCTAATCTGTTAGGAAATTGGCATGCTCTGCTTAATAAATTTATATGCTTGAAAGAGCAAAAAACAAAAATTAACTTTAAAAAAGAAAGTGAGAAGATGATTCTAAGAAGGCAGAAGGGAGCCTAAGCCAGTAACATGGAGTACAGTATCAAGAGTTAGAAGTATGTGATAAACATGGGAAGAAGAGGGTAAATGTTAGTCAAAGAACAGGTTGTTCTATAGGAAGAAGGGGGATATAATGATACCTAGAAAATATAATAGCACCAATCTTACATTAATATAAGAGAACTAAGGTTCAGAAACAGCTGAAATTTTTATTGAAGTATAACAATAAAAATGCAACTTTTTAACTATATTGGGATGACATAGATAAGTAGAACAATATTCATAGGAAAATGAGACAAAGATAAAATGAGAGAATTCAGAACCATTTAACAATATTTAATTCACCCTTTTTTAATCAAAAAAAGATTATACTGAGAAAGATGTAATGAAAAATTATTAAAAGGGAAATTGAACCCAAGACAGAAGGCTGATATAGTTAGCAGAACACTTAATTAACTAGCCAAGTGAATTAGGAGACAAGTAACTATATTTCTCCCTATATTACTTCATCTGGAAACACCAAAAATGTGAAGATCTTAGAACTAATTCTGAAACAGCAGAATGAAAAATCCTGAAGATGGTGATAGTGCCTCTCCACACACACTGAGCCAAGCCCAACTTTAATATATAGCTCAAAATCAGCAAATACACTGGAAAAATGAGCAAACAATAAAAACAAAAGAACAAAAAAAACGTACTATGGGGGCAAGGAAAATGAAAACATAAAGTCAGAAGGATTCAATGTAAAAACATCTACAAGTAAAAGTTCAAAGAAAAATGTTAATTGCACCAAACCCTAAAAAGTAATTCCTAGAACAGTTAAAGAAAGACATTTGATTCATCAAGGAAAAATTGGAAAAAATAAATGAGAATGATAAAAAATATGAAAAGAGAATTAACAGCTTGATATAAGAGGCACAAATAGACAGGGTCTAACAGTAGAAGAGACTCAAAAATTACTCAAGAAAAGAACAAGCAGAATTGTCCAAATGGAAAGAGTTACAAAATCTCACTGAAGAAAATCATTCTTTAAAAATTAGAAATGGAGAAGTGAAAGTGAATGACAACATGAAATACCAAGGAACAAAGTTAAGAGAATGAAAATGAATAGAAGAAAATGTTAAGTATCTCAGTGGAAAAAACAACACATATGTAGCCTGTATGGAATTACTAGCCTTCTCAGTGGGGATGGGTGGGGAGAGAGAAAGGGAGAGAAGTTGGAATTCAAAGTATTAGAAGCGAAATGTTGAGAATTGTTATTGCATATAACTGGGAAATAAGAAATACAGGTAATGAGGTACAGAAATTATCTTGTCCTTCAAGAAAAGAGAGAAGATGGGGATATGGGAAGGGTGGGGTGTGACAGAAGGCAGGGCACATTGAGGGAAGGGGCAATCAGAATGCAAGGTATTATTGGATGGAGGAGGGGAGAAATAGGAAGAAAAACTGGAACTCAAAAATTTGGGATATGAATGTCAAAATCTAAATATAAAAAAATAAAACTATAAAATAAAAAATTAAAAAAAGCAGTCAATATTTATTAAGTACCTATTATATCCCAAATATTCTGCCAAATGCTGGAATACAAAGAGAAGCAAAAGACAGTCCTGATCTCAAGGAGTTTATAATCTAAGACATGAAGGACATGCAAACAAGCATATGCAAAACAAACTATACGCAGAATAAATAGGAGATGATTAATAGAAAAAGACAATAGAATTGAGAGGGTTTGGGGAAGATTTTCTTTTGAAGATGAGATTTTATTTCAGATTTAAAGGAAGTCAGAGAGGTCAGTATTGTTATTATTTAGTCATTTTCATTCATATCTGACTCTTTCTAACTCCATTTGGGGTTTTCTTGGCAAAGATACTGGAATAGCAAATCATTTCCTTTCCTAGCTCATTTTACAGATGAAGAAGCTGAAGTAAACAGACATAAGTAGCATGAACAGGGTTATAGCTTGTGGCTTAAGTAAAATTTGAACTCAGGTCTTCCTGACTCTACATCCTGTGCTCTAGTCACTGTATCACCTAGGTGCCTAGTGAGGTCAGTAGTTACAGCATAGAAAGAAAAGTTTTCCAGGCAGAAGAGGACAGCCAGAAAAATGCCTAGAGGCAAAAATGGTTAGATTACCTCATGATTCCACCACAAGTAATGTCCCAGGTTTTCCCTATCTACTTCAGCATTTGTCATTTTCCCTTCATGTCATGTTAGTCAATATAACAGGTGTGACATGGTACGTCAGAGTTGCTTTAATTTTCATTTCTCTAATCAGTATTTTAAAGCATTTTTATGGGACTATTCACATCTTTGATTTCTTTTTTTTTTTTTTTTTGAAAAATGTCTTTTTAGGGGGCGGAGCCAAGATGGGGGAGTAGAAAGACACATATACACATAGCTCCGAACCCACAACCCATAGAACATCGGTAAAAAGGAACTCACGGCGAACTCTGGAGTAGTAGAGGCCACAGCACAGTGGAGCAAAGGAGATTTCTGTTCCAGAGGGACCTGCAAACCTCTCGCAAAAGGTCCATAGCGCTGTGGACACGGAGCCCAGCCCAGCCCTGCCGCGGCCGCAGCACGGAGAGGAGCAGATCTGAGAGGGCTTCGGGGACGGGATCTCCAGTGGCTGTGCAGGTCCCTCCACCCACAGGTAATGGGGGTCGGTGAGAGGGTCTTCTTGGCGGGTCAAGAGGGGAGTGGGGTGCCCCCATGACTCGGGTCCCCTCAGGAGGCAGTAGCTGACACAGCAGCAGACCAGGGCTCCCCAAGCAGGCAGAAGCCTGGATCCATTGTTGAAGTTCTCTGCATAAACCCCCTGAGGGAAATAAGCCCCAGAGGCGGCCCTGCCCTGACCTGAGTACCTGAACCTAATTTCACACTGAATAGCAGCCCTGCCCCTGCGGAAGCCCTGAGACTGGGAAGCAGCATTAGAATCTCAGACCCCAAGCTCTGGCTGGGAGGATCAGGAGGCGAGGTGGGTGTGAGGAGAATATTCAGAGGTCAAGTCACTGGCTGGGAAAATGCCCAGAAAAGGGAAAAGAAATAAGACTATAGAAGGTTACTTTCTTGGGGAACAGGCATCTCCTCCCTTCCCTTCTGATGAGGAAGAACAATGCTTACCATCAGGCAAAGACATAGAAGTCAAGGCCTCTGTATCCCAAACATCCAGACTAAATATTCTGTGGGCTCAGGCCATGGAAGAACTCAAAAAGGATTTTGAAAATCAACTTAGAGAGGTGGAGGAAAAGCTGGGAAGAGAAATGAGAGATATACAGTCAAAGCATAAACAGCAGGTCAGCACCCTGCTAAAGGAGACCCAAAAAAATGCTGAAGAAAATAACACCTTGAAAAACAGGCTAACTTAATTGGAAAAAGAGGTTCAAAAAGCCAATGAGGAGAAGAATGCTTTCAAAAGCAGAATTAGCCAAGTGGAAAAGGAGATTCAAAAGCTCACTGAAGAAAACAGTTCTTTCAAAATTAGAATGGAACAGATGGAGGCTAATGACTTTATGAGAAACCAAGAAATCACAAAACAAAACCAAAAGAATGAAAAAATGGAAGATAATGTGAAATATCTCACTGGAAAAACAACTGACCTGGAAAATAGATCCAGGAGAGACAATTTAAAAATTATGGGACTACCTGAAAGCCATGATCAAAAAAAGAGCCTAGACATCATCTTTCATGAAATTATCAAGGAAAACTGCCCTGAGATTCTAGAACCAGAGGGCAAAATAAATATTCAAGGAATCCACAGAACACCGCCTGAAAGAGATCCAAAATGAGAAACTCCTAGGAACATTGTGGCCAAATTCCAGAGTTCCCAGGTCAAGGAGAAAATATTGCAAACAGCTAGAAAGAAACAATTCAAGTATTATGGAAATACAATCAGGATAATGCAAGATCTAGCAGCTTCTACATTAAGGGATCAAAGGGCATGGAATAGGATATTCCAGAAGTCAAAGGAACTAGGACTAAAACCAAGAATCACTTACCCAGCAAAAGTGAGTATAGTACTTCAGGGGAAAAAAATGGTCTTTCAATGAAATTGAGGACTTTCAAGCATTCTTGATGAAAAGACCAGAGCTGAAAAGAAAATTTGACTTTCAAACACAAGAATGAAGAGAACCATGAAAAGGTGAACAGCAAATAGAAGTCATAAGAGACTTACTAAAGTTGAACTGTTTACATTCCTACATGGAAAGACAATATTTGTAACTCTTGAAACTTTTCAGTATCTGGGTACTGGGTGGGATTACACATGCACACATGCACACACACACACACACACACACACACACACACACATAGCGACAGAGTGAATTGAAGAGGATGGGATCATATCTTAAAAAAAATGAAATTAAGGGATGAGAGAGAAATATATTGGGAGGAGAAAGGGAGAAATGGAATGGGGCAAATTATCTCTCGTAAAAGAGGCAAGCAAAAGACTCATTAGTGGAGGGATAAAGAGGGGAGGTGAGAGAAAAACATGAAGCTTTTTCTCTTCACATCCCACTAAAGGAAGGAATATAATGCACACTCATTTTGGTATGAAAACCTATCTTGCAATACAGGAAAGTGGGGGATAAGGGAATAAGCAGGGTAGGGAGGATGATGGAAGGGAGGGTACGGGGAGGAGAGAGCAATTTGAGGTCAACACTCATGGGGAGGGACAGGATCAAAAGAGAATAGATGCCAGGCCTAGAGTCCTGTATTGGGCTACCCGAGTCTTTCTTACCTCACCTCCGAGGTCTTCGGCTGGCCAAGCCCGATGCACATATGAGAGAAAGGACGTTCCAGAGTCGAACAAGGGTTGAGCTTTATTTCAGGGTCTAGTTACAAGTGCAGGGGGGTCTTCCTTAGGAGGAAGAGGGGGAGATTTCCTAAGGAGGCTAAGCTTAAGGGATTGGAAGTAGAAGTACAAGCGGGGAGAGAGGGGGAGGGGAGAGAGAAAGAAAAGAAGCGGAGCCTACTGTCCTCTTGGCTCCTTACGTGCTAAGAGAGAGCTTTCAGGCTTCCTCAATCCTACTTAACCTTCAGCCGCACAGTTTGCATCTCAATACCGTGCTGTTAGGTAACTAGGTGTGCTCCAATCCGGGACTATCTCGAGGGCAGGGAGACTCCACCCATCACGTATCTCCCGGGGAGAGGCGGAAATACCCGAGCTAGCCGAGCTAGCTCAGTCTGACCTTCTCGAACCCCCGCTGTTCATGGTGGGCCTCGTAAGACTCTAAGATTTAGAAGTCCCACTTTTACCCGCCCGAGACCATCCACATGGATTTGAGCTTCCAATCCCAACATATCCCCTTCTTTGTTTTGCGCGGAGCGCACCTGGCTCTAGAGCAAACAGTGGCTGGAGCCTGAGTGGATTAGGAAGGCCTTTAGCATATGAGTACCCTACAACAAGACTTCATTCACACAGAAATCTGCAGCTAGCACAACTGACAAAGGGAGGCATCAAATAAAACAAAGATGAAACTAAATGGCTGAGTTACAACAGGGGAAGTGCAAACAACTAATCCCAAAGCATATTTTAAGAGGAGCAGCTGGTGTAGGCGCCTTACATCACCACTCCCTGAGTCATGGAAATGGATCTCAACGGCCAAGCCTGAATGGCCAAGCCTGTGGTATTCAGGTGAAAAGTTGGTCACCCCTTCCCCCACCAATGTCCTGGGTTTGTGATATCAAAGTCCTCCTTCAGCCGCTGAAAAAGATGCCTAGATGGGAAGCTGTCAGCAGCAGTGTCTACGGTTGTGATGAGTGCTGCCTCCTCTCTGGGCAGCAAGGTTAAAGCTGTCAGCAGCAGGCTCAGGTGGTGTATGATCCTTCTCCGGGGTCTCCAGGCTCTCCGCCTCCTGCGTCTCCACCGTCTCCGACATCGGTTCCCACTTACGGATCCTTCTAATGGGAATCCACGCATGACCTTTTCCTGTGGAGACAGAAACATACCCTCGACCCCATATTAGTATCTTAAAATGTCTCATAGTTGGAGTAGCATGTGAGCCTTTTGAGACAGCTGTATCAAGCTCTGATTGTATTAGGCGACCTTTTCCCCTTCTTTGTTTAGCGAGGATCGCCTTTAAGGTAAAATTGATAAGAATGCATAGTGGCTCTTTACTTAGGTATAGCTGCTGCCAGGTGCTTACAAATGCTTCATTAACATCTGTAAGGAACCTGACTTTCCCAGATTTTTTCTTTTTAACAAACACAGGAGCATTCCAGGGTGACTTTGATGGTTCTATATTTCCTTTTTCTAATTGCTCCTTAACCAATAGTTGTAGTGCCTGGAGTTTTTCTGGAGTCAGGGGCCATTGCTCCACCCAAATCGGGGTGTCTGACTTCCAATTCAAGGGTGGGGACTCCAGAGCAACAGCAATGGCCCTTACTAAAAATTTGATAACCTCATCCCGAGGCGGCTCATAGCCATTCCGGCAATCAAGACGTAATCGGCGGCCAAGTGCTGTAATTGATTTCCTGTAGCCTCAAACTGCCCTGTTCCTGTAAATTGCTGATAAGCCTGGGGGACCTGAGCCCCTAGCCCACCAGTAGTGCTCTTTACCCTCTGAGAAAATTCTGATACCCAAATCACATTCTGCCCGGGGGTAAGGCAGGCTCTAGCTAAGCTCTTCCAGTCATTAGGAGTCAGAACGAACTGACCACTGAGAGTCTCAAGCATGGCCATGACAAAGGGTGAATTAGGGTCATGCTTGGTACAAGCCTCTTTAAGAGTCGCCACTCTCTTCCACTCTATGGGTATGTGGCTCCTTCGAACGCCACCGGGGACACTGGGGTCCGCTATTTCTAGCACAGGAAATGTCCCTACATCTTCTCCATTCTCTATAGCCTTTCTTATTCCTTTTTCCAAACTGGACTGTGGCCCTGAACTGTCTGACCAATGGAGCAGGTTATAAGGAGGCGCGGAGGGAAGGCAAGGTGTATTCTCCCCTGCCTCGCCTTTTCCATCCGCTAGATGGAGCTCCGAGTCTATTTTTTCTTTATGCTCCTTAACTTTCCGCTTAACTTTCTGCTTGCCTGTGTCCTCCCCTCCCCTCTCTCCACTTCCACTTTTATTCCAATCCCGCCCTGGCCTCTCCGGCCCTTCCTTACAAAATTCTCGGAGGTCGTTTAACTCTATTGTGACCCTTCCTGCATTCCCTGTGAAGTTTTTCAGCCCAGACCTCCTGTTCCTCTGGCTTTATTACTGGCAATAGATTCCCCATCTCCGCCCTTTTCCCAGGGGTTTGGGAAGCTTCTCTCCACTTTCTCTCCTTCTGAATCTAGGATTCGGGACTCGCTTCTTTCACAGCCCCTTCCGGGTGTACCCCAAAAACACCCAGGATTATCTGCGCTCCCAATCCCTGTTGGGGCGCCAACTGCCAGGCCTAGAGGCCTGTATTGGGCTACCCGAGTCTTTCTTACCTCACCTCCGAGGTCTTCGGCTGGCCAAGCCCGATGCACATATGAGAGAAAGGACGTTCCAGAGTCGAACAAGGGTTGAGCTTTATTTCAGGGTCTAGTTACAAGTGCAGGGGGGTCTTCCTTAGGAGGAAGAGGGGGAGATTTCCTAAGGAGGCTAAGCTTAAGGGATTGGAAGTAGAAGTACAAGCGGGGAGAGAGGGGGAGGGGAGAGAGAAAGAAAAGAAGCGGAGCCTACTGTCCTCTTGGCTCCTTACGTGCTAAGAAAGAGCTTTCAGGCTTCCTCAATCTTACTTAACCTTCAGCCGCACAGTTTGCATCTCAATACCGTGCTGTTAGATAACTAGGTGTGCTCCAATCCGGGACGATCTCGAGGGCAGGGAGACTCCACCCATCACGTATCTCCCGGGGAGAGGCGGAAATACCCAAGCTAGCCGAGCTAGCTCAGTCTGACCTTCTCGAACCCCCACTGTTCATGGAGGGCCTCGTAAGACTCTAAGATTTAGAAGTCCCACTTTTACCCGCCCGAGACCATCCACACGGATTTGAGCTTCCAATCCCAACAAATAGAAGTAATGGTGGACAGTATAGGATGGACGGAAATATAGTCAGCCTTATACAACACAACTATTATGGAAGTCACTTGCAAAACTACACAGATTTGGCCTATATTGAATTGCTTGCCTTCCAAAGGGAAGGGATGGGGAGGGAGAGAGGTAAAGAAGTTGGAACTCAAAGTGTTAAGAACAACTGTCGAGTAATGTTTTTGCCACTAGGAAATAAGAAATACAGGTAAAACGGTATAGAAAGTTATCTGGCCCTACAGGACAAAAGAGAAGATGGAGACAAGGGCAGAGAGGGATGATAGAAGAGAGAGCAGATTGGTGATAGGGGCAATTAGAATGCTCGGTGTTTGGGGGGGGAGGGGACAAAAGGGGAGAAAATTTGGAACCCAAAATTTTGTTAAAATGAATGTCAAATAAATAAATTAAAAAAAAAAGAAAAATGTCTTTTTATATCATTTGACCACTTATCAACTGGGGAATGACTCTTCGTTTTATAAATTTCATCATGTGACTTAGATATTTGAGAAATTATGGATTCACTAGAAAATCTTGCTGTATTTTTTCTCTAGTTTTCTTTGCTCTTTCTCATTTTGCCTACATTAGATTTGAAGGTGCAAAAGCTTCTTAATTTCTTATAATCAGATTTATCTATTTTACATTCTATGATCCTCCCTATCTTCCTTTTACCATAGATGGTAATTGTTTCCATTCTTACCTAACCCTTAGTTATTGAATGGACATGGCCTCAGACAAACTGAGATGGAAGGAAGCCCTTATTTTAGAAAGGCACAGGTTACTCACTAAACCCTGGGCTGTCATTAATGTTCTTAACCTTTGCCTTGCCATTGGATTTCCTTGACTCTGGAAGAGAGAGTGAAGCTAATGACTCTGCACTCTGTCTCATTTATACACAATCCAAGTCTGAATCACCTTTGTGATGTCATTGGTACTCTTTAAGAACAAAGGACAAAAAACAAAAACAATGACAGGTACATTTTTCCACATGCCCTTAATTCACTTATGATATCACCCTTAATGTCTAAATCATTTATCTATTTTAACCTTGTGTTGCCATAAGTGAGGAGATGTTGGTCTAAGCCAGTTTTCTGCCAAAAGCATTCCAATTTTTTCCCTAATTTTTGTTAAATGTTGAGTTCTTACCTAAAATCTTGGATCTCTATCAAAGCCTAGACTACAATGGTCATTTATTACTATTCATTAAGTGCATAATGTTTGCACTGATCTTCTGCTGTATTACTTAATCAGATAATTACCACTTTGTAACATAGTTTGAAATCTGGGACTGCTAGAACAATTTTCTTTACATTTTTACTCCATTGGTCCTCTAGTTATTTTTTACAATTGTTTTATTCCAGATGAATTTTCTTTCTATTTTTTCTAGTTTATAAAATAATTACTTGATAGATTCATTGATATGGCACTGAGTAAGCAAGTTAACTTAGCAGAATTGTCATTTTTATTATAATGACCAGGCCTATGCATGAGCAATTAATATTTTTACAATTGTTCAGATCTGACTTTATGTGAAAAATGCTTTGTAATTGTATTCAAATAATCTCTGGGTGTCTCTTGGAAGGCAGACTTGCAAGTATTTTCTATTGTCTAACGCTATTTAAATGGAATATCTCTATCTGTTGTGGTTGGATTTTATTGATAGTATGTAGAAATTATTTATGTGGGTTTTTTTAATAGCCCCACAACTTTGTTAAAGTTGTTCGTTGCTTCAAGTATTTTTATAGTTGATTTTCTAAGGTTCTCTAAGTTTAACACTATAACTTCTATGAAGAGTAATAGTTATGATTCCTCATTGCCCATTTTTATCTCTGCATTTTTTCTTGTCTTACAATTTTCTACAGCATTCTACAGCACAATACTGAATAAGTGATGATGGATATCATTGTTTCACTCTTGATCCTAAGGAGAAAGCTTCAAGTTTATCCCCATTACAGATAATGTTTGCTGATTGTTTAATATTGATAATATTTAACATTTCAAGAAAGGTTCCATTTGTTCCTGTGCTTTCTAACACTTTTAAAGGAATGAGTATTGTATTTTTTGAAGGCATCTTCTGTATCTATACATAAAATTACATGAAATTTATCATTTTTGTTATTTATATGTTACATATCTAGCTTTTCTAAGTTTTTTTATCTTAACTTCTTTCTTATTTATTTTATAATTACATTTTTACACATTTATATATACATATATATGTATATATATGTATATACATATGTGCACACACACACAAAGTTTTTGGTATAATAAAATCTGTATTAAGTTGAAGTCTCTTTCTACTAAAGTTTAATTTTTGTTTCTTCCTATAATTCATTTAAGATTTTCTTTAATAATTTGGATGCTATACCATTTGGTGCATATATGCTTAGTATTAATATTACTTTATTGTCCATAGTTTCTTTTAACAAGATGTAGTTTCTCTGTCAATCACTTTCAATTACATTTATTTTTGCTTTTGCTTTGTCTGAGATTGATTATTATCCTTGCTTTTTTTTTACTTCAACTGAAACATAATAGAGACAGTTCTAGCTTCTTATTTTAAATCTCTTTCTCTGTTTCAAGAGTGTTTCTTGTAAATAAAATATTATTAGATTCTGTTTTCTAATCCAATTATCCATTTTGTCTTTTATAGGTGAATTCTTTCCATTCACATTCATAGTTATCATTACTATTTTCTTCTATCCTACTTTTTTCTGTTTAGTTCATCCCTCTTCTAAAGTCTATTCTGCTTTTTATCACTGTCTTCTACCTACCCTTTTTTAAATTAATTTTGTTTTTATCTATTATTTTATTTTATTATTTTTATTTATTTTATCATTATTATTTCTTATTATTTGATTATTATTTTTCTCTTATCCTCTTTCCTGAGATCTAAAATAAATTTCTATTATCAATTGAGTATGTATATCTATTTTCCTTCTTTGAATCAATTCAAATGTGAGTGAGGTGCAAGCATTGCTCATCATCCCACCAGTTTCTTCTACTAAAACTTATCAGATTTTGAAAAACATTTTTAGCCCTTCCAGGAATACTTGTTAGAATTGTACCCAGCTTACATTTTTTTCTTTGAGGTTTTACTTGTAGCAGTTTTGTCTTCATTGTCTTCTTCTGAGTTTGTGTTTTGATGTTCCCTGTCAACACAGTAAACTTTTTACAGTCAGGTGTTTTTCCTTTTTTTTTTTTTTTGGTAGTTTTCTTATTTTTCCACTTTATTTCTTTTTTTTTTTTCTTTTTTCTTTTTCTTTTTTTTTTTTGAACACAATGCATAGGATTTATTAGATCGGCTTTCTTGAAATGGAAATTTTGAATTCTCTCTTACATTTTGCACGTGACACATGGCGATGCTTTTTTTTCTTATTTTGTATTTGTTTTAATATTTAAGTGTATAATGTTTCTTTTTCTTTTCTTATTGTATATTTGTTTAATATAAAGTAATGATTAAAAAAAAAAAGAAAATGTACCTTTCTTCCTTCCTTTCTTTTTTTTTTTTTTTTGAATATTAATACAATTTAATTATTCAGCTGCTCATGGGCCACATAGCAATCATAATCCAATACATTTAAAATCACATATATGAAAATGTATCTCTAAGAAAAGGAATACAAGTTTCATATACTACATGATGCATAGTATGGGACTGTGCACAATGACCAAAGATATAGGTTACATATTAGGAGTATAGCATGTGCAATATAAGCAAAGTCCATTATAAAACTGTATATTAATATACATATCAAAGAAGCATATATCAGCACTATATATATATATGATATATGTATAGTATTACATACTAGCATACATATTTTTTTTTATTTTTTTTATTAATTTTTTTATTTTTTTAATGTTTAACAATCACTGCCATACAATTGCGATTTTATCCCTCCCCACCCACCCCCCACTACCTCCCTCCCTCCCCACGACTGCATACAATTCTGTATAGATTCTACATATACTTTCCTATTGAGTATATTTTCACTATAGTCATGCTATGTAGTCAGACTAAGATAAATGAAAGAATCCGTATAACAAATCAGAACATGATACACAAACAGATACACATACACAAACATGATCTGCTACATTATGTGAGTGACTTCCATATTTCTCTCTCTGAGTGTGGAAGGCATTTTGCCTTGAGGTCCACCATTGGGATTTTTTTTTTTTTTTAAGAAGTTCTTGTGTTATTACAAAAATCTAAGTCTACCAGAAAAAACTCTCACACACTGTGGTTGTTGCTGTGCATAAAGTTCTCCTGGTTCTGCTCCTTTCACTCAGCATCAGGTCATATAAGTCCTTCCAGGCCTCTCTGAAGTCTTCTTGTTCATCATTTCTTATGGCACAATAGTACTCCATTACATTCATATACCATAATTTATTCAGCCATTCCCCAATTCATGGACATCCCCTTGACTTCCAGTTTTTGGCAACTACATAGAGTGCTGCTATAAATATTTTTGTACATGTGGGACCCTTTCCCATTTTTATGATCTCTTGGGGATATAGTCCTAGTAGCGATATTGCTGGGTCAAAGGGTATGCACATTTTTGTAGCCCTTTGGGCATAGTTCCAAATTGCTCTCCAGAATGGTTGGATGCGCTCGCAGCTCCACCAACAATGAATTAGTGTTCCAACTCTCCCACATCCTCTCCAGCATTTATCATTTTCTTGTTCTGTCATGTTTGCCAATCTTATAGGTGTGATGTGGTACCTCAGAGTTGTTTTGATTTGCATCTCTCTAACCAATAGTGATTTAGAGCATTTTTTCATATGATTATAGATAGCTTTAATTTCTT
Source organism: Notamacropus eugenii (assembly GCF_028372415.1). Classification (NCBI taxonomy): domain Eukaryota; kingdom Metazoa; phylum Chordata; class Mammalia; order Diprotodontia; family Macropodidae; genus Notamacropus; species Notamacropus eugenii. The sequence goes on along the minus strand of NC_092875.1, from coordinate 132,597,366 downwards.
CCTCTGAAAATTGCCTGTTCATATCCTTTGACCATTTATCAATTGGGGAATGACTTGTATGATTATACATTTGGGTCAGTTCTCTATATATTCTAGAAATGAGGCCTTTATCCCCGAACTTAGCTGTAAAAATTTTTTCCCAATTTACTACATCCCTCCGGATTTTGGTTGCATTGGGTTTGGTTGTGCAAAAACTTCTCAGTTTAATGTACTCAAAGTTATCCATTTTGCATTTCATAATGCATTCTATCTCTCCTTTAGTAAAGAATTCTTCCCTTCTCCATAGATCTGATAAATACACTATTCCTTGCTTCTCCAGTTTGTTCATGGTATCAATCTTTATACCTAAATCATGTACCCATTTGGACTTTATTCTTGTGTACGGTGTCAGGTATGGGTCTATGCCTAATTTCCGCCACACTGTTATCCAGTTTTCCCAGCAATTTTTGTCAAACACTGGGTTCTTATCCCAGAAGCTGGGGTCCTTGGGTTTATCAAACAGAAGGTTGCTATATTCCTTGCCTACTGCATCTTGAGTGCCAAGTCTATTCCACTTGTCTACCTCTCTGTTTCTTAGCCAATACCAAGTGGTTTTGATAATTGCTGCTTTATAGTACAGTTTAAGGTCTGGTAGCGCTAGGCCACCTTCCCAAGCATTTCTTTTCATTAGTCCCTTTGATATTCTGGACCTTTTGTTTTTCCAAATGAATTTTGATATTATTTTATCCAGCTCTAGAAAGTAATTGTCTGATAGTTTAATTGGTATGGCACTAAATAAGTATATTAATTTGGGTAGAATTGTCATTTTTATTATATTAGCACGGCCTACCCATGAGCAACTAATGTTTTTCCACTTACTTAAATCTGAGTTTATTTGTGCAAAAAGTGTCTTGTAATTGTGTTCATATAGTCCCCGGGTTTGTTTTGGCAGGTAGACTCCTAAGTATTTTATACTGTCTACCCTAACTTTAAATGGGATTTCTCTTTCTATCTCTTGCTGTTGAACTTTGTTGCTAATATATAGGAATGCAGAGGATTTGTGTGGGTTTATTTTGTACCCTGCAACTTTGCCAAAGTTGTTTATTAATTCAAGTAATTTTTTACTTGAATCTCTGTGATTCTCTAGGTAAATCATCATATCATCTGCAAAGAGTGATAACTTAGTTTCTTCTTTGGCTATTCTAATTCCTTGAATATCTTTATCTTGTCTAATTGCTACAGCTAACATTTCTAGTACCATATTGAATAATAGTGGTGATAATGGACAACCTTGTTTCACCCCTGATCTTATTGGGAATGCATCTAGCTTATCCCCATTGCATATAATGCTTGCTGAAGGTTTTAGATAGATACTGCTTATTATTTTATGGAAAGTTCCCTTTATTCCTACGTTCTCCAATGTTTTTAGTAGGAATGGATGTTGTATTTTGTCAAAAGCTTTTTCTGCATCTATTGAGATAATCATGTGGTTTTTGTTAGCTTTGTTGTTGATGTGGTCGATAATGCTAATAGTTTTCCTAATATTGAACCAGCCCTGTAGTCCTGGTATGAATCCTACCTGATCATAATGTATTAATCTCATGATAAGATGCTGTATTCGTTTTGCTAAAATCTTATTTAAAATTTTTGCATCTATATTCATTAGGGAAATTGGTCTATAATTTTCTTTCTCTGTTTTGTCTCTTCCTGGTTTGGGTATCAAAACCATATTTGTATCATAGAAAGAATTTGGGAGGACTCCTTCTTCCCCAATTTTCAAGAATAGTGTATGTAGTATTGGAATTAACTGTTCTTTAAATGTTTGATAGAATTCACTTGTGAATCCATCTGGCCCTGGAGATTTTTTCCTAGGGAGTTCATTGATGGCTTGTTCAATTTCTTTTTCTGAGATGGGGTTGTTTAAGTATTCAACTTCCTCTTCTGTTAATCTGGGCAATTTGTATTTTTTAAAATATTCATCCATCTCGTTTAGATTATCGAATTTGTGGGCATAAAGTTGGGCAAAGTAGTTTCTAATTATTGTTTTAATTTCCTCCTCATTGGAGGTGAGTTCACCCCTTTCATTTTTAATGTTAGTAATTTGGTTTTCTTCTTTCTTTTTTTTGATCAGATTAACCAAAGGTTTATCAATTTTATTAGTTTTTTCATAAAACCAACTATTGGTTTTATTTATTAATTCAATAGTTTTCTTTATTTCAATTTTATTAATCTCTCCTTTGGTTTTCAGTATTTCTAATTTGGTATTTACTTGGGGATTTTCAATTTGTTCTTTTTCTAGCTTTTTCAACTGCAAGCCTAAGTCACTGATCTCCTCTTTCTCTATTTTATTTATGTAAGCATTCAGAGATATAAAACTTCCCCTAATAACTGCTTTTGCAGTGTCCCATAAGTTTTGGTACGTTGTCTCACTATTGTCATTCTCTTGAATGAAGTTGTTGATTGTTTCTATGATTTCTTCTTTAACCCAATCCTTCTTTAGAATTAAATTATTTAGTTTCCAATTGATTTTTGGTTTCTCTTTCCATGGCCTTTTATTACATGTAATTTTTAATGCATTATGATCTGAAAAGGATGCATTGATTATCTCTACCTTTCTGCAGTGGATTGTGAGATTTTTATGTCCTAGTACATGGTCAATTTTGTAAATGTTCCATGTACCGCTGAGAAAAAGGTATATTCCTTTCTATTCCCATTTAATTTTCTCCAATGATCTACCATATCTACCTTATCCAGAGTGTTATTTACCTCCTTAACCTCTTTCCTGTTTATTTTGAGGTTGGATTTATCGAGTTCAGAGAGGGGGAGGTTGAGGTCCCCCACTAGTATAGTTTTGCTATCAATTTCTTCCTTCAACTCCCCCAACCTCTCCTCTAAGAATCTGGATGCTATACCACTTGGAGCATACATGTTTAGTAATGATATTGCTTCATTGTCTATGGTGCCTTTTAGTAGGATATAGTTTCCATCCTTATCCCTTTTGATTAGATCTATTTCTGCTTTTGCTTTGTCTGAGATTAGGATTGCTACTCCTGCCTTTCTTACATGAGCTGAAGCACAATATATTCTGCTCCATCCTTTGACCTTTATCCTATGTGTATCCCCCCGTTTCAAATGTGTTTCTTGTAAGCAGCATATTGTTGGATTATGGCTTTTAATCCATTCTGCTATCCGTCTCTGTTTTATGGGAGAGTTCATCCCATTCACATTCACAGTTATGATTACAATCTGTGTATTTCCCTCCACCCTCTTTCCCACCATTTGTGCTTTTAACTCTCCCGTCTCCCTTCCCCTCCTCAATAGTATTCACTTTTCTCCCCCTCCTCCTGCAGCCTTCCCCTCCTTCTTTTAGCCCCCCTCCCTTTTAGTCCCCTTTACTCTTATTGCTTCTTTCCTCCCTTTTAGCCACCCTCCCCTTTCTTCCCCCTTCCCCTCCTACTACCTATAGAGCTAGTTAGGATTATCTGCTTAAGGTTATTGTTCCCTCCTTTGAACAAATCAGATGAGAGTACCTCTCAAACAATGCTCATCTCCCTCCCCTCCTTCCCTCTACTATGGTTTTGTACTTCTTCCTGTGATATAATTTGCCATTTTCTGCTTCCCCCTTTCCACACCTCCTATTACATTCCCTTCTCATACTTAAATCATATTTTTGCCATGACATCATTTACTTTATGCCCATTCCCTCTACATATATCCCTTTTATCATAATAGCTGCACAGTTCTCAAGATTAACAGGTATCATCTTCCCTTACAGGAAGGTAAACAGATTGCCCTAATTGAGTAGCAAGTTTTTGTTTTTGTTTTTTCCCCTCTGTTTACCTTTTTATGATTCTCTGGAGACCTGCATTTGAAGATCAAATTGTCTATTGAGTTCTGGTGTTTTGGTCAGGAAGCTCTGGAAATCCCTTATTTCGTTGAATGACTTTCTCCTTGCCTAAAATGTTATGCTGAACTTTGCTGGGTAGTTGATCCTCGGTTGGAGTCCCAACTCCTTTGCCTTACAAAATATTGGGTTCCAATTCTTTCGATCTTTTAATGTAGAAGCTGCAAGGTCCTGTGTGATCCTGACTGTGTGACCTTGATATTTAAATTGTTTCTTTCTGGCTGCTTGTGGTATTTTCTCCTTCACTTGATAGCTCTGGAATTTGGCAACTATATTTCTTGGGGTTTTGAGTTTGGGATCCCTTTCCGGTGGGGAACGGTGGATTCTTTCGATGACTATTTTGCCCTCTGAGTCTAGTACTTCTGGGCAGTTTTCCTTGATGATTTCCTGGAAGATATTGTCCAGACTCTTTTCTTCATCATGGGTTTCTGGCAGGCCAATAATTCTTAGATTTTCTCTCCTGGATCTATTTTCCAGGTCAGTTGTTTTTCCAATTAAATATTTTAGATTTTCTTCTATCTTTTCATTCTTTAGATTTTGTTTGACTGATTCTTGTTGCCTCATTGAGTCATTAGTTTCTACTTGCCCAATTCTAATCTTGATCGTATTGTTTTCTTCAGTTAGCTTTCGCATCTCCTTTTCCATCTGGCCAATTTTTCCCTTTAAGGAGCTATTTTCTCCATTTAATTTTTGTACTTCTTTTTCCATTCGACCAATTTTCCCAGTTAGGTTTTGGGTTTCCTTTTCCATCTGATCAATTTTCCCTATTAGGTTTTGAGTTTCCTTTTCCGTTTGATTAACTCTTCCTTTTAGGGAATTATTCTCTCCAGTTAATTTTTGAACTTCCTTTTCCATTTCTTCAATTTTCTTTTTCAGATTGATGTTCTCATCAGTGAATTCTTTTTTTATGGTTTTAAAATCATTGGCCAGTTTTTCTTTTATATCCTTCTTCAGACGTTCCAGGTAATCTAGTTGTGCTTGCGAGAAATTCATAGTCCCATCTGAGGTTTCAGATGGAAGTACAGTCTCAGCTCTGACCTCTTTGGTGTTTGTGTTTTGGTCCTTATCCCCATAGAAAGATTCTATGGTTTTTTCACTTTTCGTCTGCTTTTTCAGATTCATGATGTTGGCTGAGTGTTGTAGCTTTTGGTTCTTTCAGTCAGAAGATACAGATCTTTTAAGTTGAGTTGATGTTTGTCTAGGCTAAAAGCAGGCTTTTTTTTGTTGTTGTTGTTTCCCAGATCAACCCTGGGTTTAGCTTGATAGGTGTGTGGGAGGTGTGGTCTGGTCTCAGGATATCTCCTCAGCTGGCCTGAGGCAAAGGCAAGGTCCGGGGGATGGTGATCCCAGCTTCCCTATTGTCTTCCCTTTCCCCTGGAGGGCTGGGGCACGCCTAGAGGCTAATGCGTGTTCCCGCCCCTCCTGGGGCTCGTCTCCCGGGCTGCGGCTTGCTTGGGTCTCAGTGCGAATTTTTCTCTGCCCTGGGTCGTCTGTCCCTCCAGATAGCCTCCACCACGGTAGGAAGAATCCCCCTTTGCCACCTCTCCAGCCTCTGGTGTTATGAGACCACCCGCCCCCTTCTGCTGCTCCCACTGATCCAGGATCAATCTGGGGAAGAATTTTATGGTTCCCTCACGGTCATCGGGGGGGAGGGGAGAGCACTTACTGATCACTCCGGCATCCCAGCTCCTGGATGTTCAAGTAGTGACCCACTGAAGTCCCGTCTTTAGGCTGAAGATTTCAGAGGCTGTTGCGCTGATATCGTTGGCTCGGCCTGGCTTATCTCCTGCTCCGCTGGTCTCGCCCGCCACTCTCGGGCCCCTCGGGTTGCCTCCGCCCTGCCGCGCCGACCGCGCTGCGCTGTGCGCCGGGGCCTTACCCCCGCGGAACAGATCCCTCCCGTGGACCTTCCAGTCCAGCCTGGGCTCCGAATCTGTCAAAGTCCGTCTCCCACTGGATTCTACACCTCCAAAGTCTGGTCAGACTCTCCCCCCAGATATATCCAGAGGAGTTTTTCCAGGAGCTTAGGTTGCTTTCACTCCGCCATCTTGGCTCCGGCCCCCACTTTATTTCTTGATGTTAAACTTCATATTAAAGCTAGATTCTGTTCCTGGTATGAGAGGGAAAGGGCAATATATCAATCTTCAGGCATTTTCATGCAAACTTTATCAGAGCCAGTTCTGGAGGTGAGGAAGTTTTTGGTCCTTCTAAAAGGGTGTGATCTAGGAAGAGGTGTGGTCAGTATTCCCCTGGTCTCAACTCTTTTTATTACCCAGAAAGGGCCCATGATGTCTTGTGATTGCCTTCTCAGGGCTTCCACTCCCTGTTGACCTAAAGTGATTTTCCTTCTTTCTTTGAGCTATGACCCAGAAGTGGATTTAGTCACAAAAGTTCCCAAATATCACCTACTTAGTGGTAGCATAGGGGTCCGCTGTAATCTCTTTCTGATCAGTTGCCAGGTCCCTTTATTATTTCTGGCTTAAGAGTTCTCAAAGCTTGTGCTGCTTCCATTGTCACCACCTGGTCCTACTAGTGGTATTTCATCCACATGAAATTCAGGGAAGCTTCCTTCTCCATGTTGTAGAACTCTCTTTCCAATCTCCTAAGTTGTCTTGGGTTGGAGGAATGTCTGACTCTGACCTTCTATTGTCTCAGTCACTCCAGAATTCAGTTTAAGTTATTATTTTAAAATTACTTGGAGAAGAATACTGAGACATCTTGGATGTAATGCTTGTACTACTCTGACATCAAAATTTCTGTGATGGAAAGAAAAAAGGAAAAGTTTGGAGTTTATGACTTGTATCCACCAAAAACCTACACAGGTTTATCTAACAAGAGGAGAGAACATTTGGTCACAATATACTTGAAAAGTTAAATAGACTTTGCAAGAAGTGTAGAAAGATCCATGTAAAACTAGATTCATGAATTAACTTCTTGGAAATGGAGACAAATCACTTTTCAAGTTGCTTTCAACCCACATGCAAGAGCAAAATAATTTTAATCAAAAAATCTGAAGCCAATTTCCTTTATTAGGAGAAATGGAAACATGATAGAGCTGTTGCTTACATGTGTCCCAGGCATTTTAGAAAGAGGATAATTTTTATTTTTCTTCAGTTTTATCTCTTTAAATGAATCCTTACCAATAGCCTAATAGTAATAACATCATAGGAGTGAAGTATACACATTGGAAAAAATGCTTAGGCAATAAATGACCTTACATGCCACCCTCTTCTCTATGAAAAATGCTATTTGGTGGACACAGATGGAACAAATTAAAAAATGAATGAGAGCAGGTACATTGTTGGATATATAGAATGAAATAAGACAATCAACACTGTTAAGCCTAAAGCCAGTTTTGAGCTCTACATAGAGATTGGAGGGATGCTATGTTTGATAAAAATCCAGATTTTCCTTTCTACTTTAGTTTTAGAAGATAAAAACCTGAGTTAATATATATGACTCAATAATAGCAACACAATTTCTGACTGCATCAATTTTCAATCAAAGCAGCTACTGGTTGTTTTCATGTGTATACTATCTACCACACAATAATATATAACAGATCTTCATAACATAACATGCCATAGGAGTAGGATCACAGGTTTGCAGCAATAAGAATCAGAGAACCTTTAGCCCACCCATCTCCCTGTTTTTCAGAATAGGCAACTGATGTCAGAAAATTTTAAGTGACTAGTCAAAGGTCAATCATAGTGTAAATCAAATTAGATATATTTAGTCGTTTTACTGGTCATTATTAATGTTTACTTTATGCATATATGGTGTATGTGAAATAAATAATGTTAAAGATATTTATTTAAACATACAGAAATAGATTAATAGATGTATGGGGTTTTGATTCATGCATAAATTGAGTTTAAGTGAGGCAGAGTTGCATGAAGCTGTCAGCCTCACTCTCTCCTCTAGAGTCATCATAGTCCAGTGGCAGGACAGAGTCAAGATGGCTGACGATGGCTCAGGATGCAGTGAATGACCTCGGTGTCTTCTGTGTCTAATCAAACTCTAAGTGCTCCACATCACCTGCTTCAGCTTCCTTCATGGTCATTGTAACGAATTTTTCTTATCTGCCCATTTCACCAGAGGAAGTCTTCACATGCTTGGGGTAGACAGCCCCCAACTCACCAAAGAGTTTAAGACCCCTTGGTTAAGCTCAAGATGATTTGGCCCATCTGCTGAAAGTTTACCAGAGTGTGGCCATAGCACATGCTGCAGCTTTTTGGAGCTACAGGTGAGAGTTGGGTGGAACACATGAACACCACAGGTGGAAAGTGCCCCCAAAAGGGCTTGGCAGTCATCACACTAAAGGTACTGGTCCTCCAAAAAGACCATTTTATGGAGAACTCACACAAGGCACGCGATCACATGGTGGTCAGAAGAAGTGATATAAGGACACTCTCAAGGTCTCTCTCAAGAACTTTGGATTTGACTGTGCAACATGGGAGAGGCTGGCATAAGACTGCTTAGCATGGCATGCCCACATCAGAAAGAGTGCTGTGCTCCATGAACAAGTAGAATTAAGACAGCACAAAGAAAATGTAGGATGCGCAAATTTCGATTATCCACCCCAAATATTCATATGGACTGTCTGTGTCCAATCTGTGGTAGAGCATTCCCAGCTCATATTGGTCTGATCAGCCACAGTCAGACACACTGAAACTTCGCTTTATCATGATGATGTTATTTTGATCCTCTTTGAAAACAAAGGACAGCAACCAACAGGTGTTCAAGGAAGACTAGTATTTCTGGTGTGAAGGATGTTGAGCCCTTTTCAGGAAAGCTTTCCACCTTTGGTGTTCACCTGCCACTCATTTCTCACCATTGGCTCCAAGAAGCTATACATATTCAGTGGTCATATCCTGGCAAACAGTTTCAGTGAATGGGCTAAACCAGTTTAATGCTAACCAAGAGGCTTTTAACATATCAGTGAGTTAAGAAGGTATCCACCCTAAGCTTGTGAAGACTTCCCTGTTGGAATAGGTGAATATGAAAAATTTATTCCAGTGAGTCATGAAAGAGGAAGAAGCAATCATTGTGGCATGTTCAGAGCTTGGTTAGGCATCAAATTCACCAACGTCATCCATTACATCCCAAGCGATAATCAGTCATCTTGACTTTTTCTGACGCAGGATTTTGATGACTCTGGAAGAGAGGGTGAAGTTGATGATTTTGGGCAACTCTACCTCACTTAAATTCAATTTGTGCATGCATCAAAATGCATCACACATACCATTTTACCATTTTTTACCTACCTCAAATTCCTATGGCAATGGGCAAGTAATGAAACAGCAGGTATGGATACACTGGAATGTGAAGTCATAACTGTGCATATAGGTGGCTTAGGTCATAGGATCATCTCCTCACTTGCCTGAAGCAGCAGTGGCATTTAGTAGCCATCTGGGTATCTGAACAGCCTTTTTTTTAAATAACCACACTGCTTACTTCCTGGAATGAGGAAGAGGCTTGGAAAGAGGCCCTAAAAATTGCCTGCTTCGTAGAACCTTGACCTCTCATCATGGCAGGCAGTTATCCCACCCTGAGGATGAAACACAAGAAAATGTGTTCAAATAGCCTATTTATACCAGACTTGTGGTACAGCCTTCCATGCTTGCATTGGTCTGATCACTCACAGTCAAATACACTGAACCTGACCCTGACATAGTGATGTCATTTTGGTCCTCTTTAAGCCTTAAAGACAACAGCTACCAATAGATACATAGCTGGATTGATAGAAAGATGAATGGGTAGATAGACAGAGAGAGAGAGAGAAGAGAGAGAGAGAGAGAGAGAGAGAGAGAGAGAGAGAGAGAGAGAGAGAGATTGAAAGAGATAGATGATAGATAGATAGATAGATAGATAGATAGATAGATAGATAGATAGATAGATAGATAGATGGATGGATGGATGGATGGATGGATGGATGGATGGATGGATGGATGGATGGATGGAAGGATGGAACCATCTTCAAATACTATCAAAATTTTCTTTCTTTTTTATACAATTCCTTGCTTTATATATAATTGTTTAGACTTCTATTTCTGCCAACAAAAGTTTCCACCATTCCACACTTGTAGTATAGGTTATTAACTGCATTGTGATAGTGAAATTGGGGCTTAATCTTGATATGTGTTCTAAAATAGGCCAACAAAATTATCTTTTAAGGAAAGGCTGCACTTTGAAAGACAGGTTTTAGTGAAATAATTATAAAATTAGCCAATGACAAGATCACCCTGTGAGCAAAGGCTTTTGGTCAAGTTCTTACAAAGTGATAAACAGATATAAAATAAAACAAAGAGTGTCTAAAGTAATAAAGCCTGTTGTATTCCGAGACAGGCTTTCCTTGTTGCCTTTTTCACATTAGATCTCCAGAGGCTCTAGTGAGCAGAAGGTTGGTGCTAAAATATTCTAAATCTGAACAATTCAATTCTTGTACTTTGGCATGACAAATCAAGCACTTAGATCTGGAAGGGACCTCAAAAGTCATGTATTTGAAGCCTTTTGTTTTATAGTTGAGGAAACTCAGAACCAGAGAGGTGAAGTGAATTGCTTAAGATCACACAGGTCCTAGATGACAGGGGTAGGATTTGAACCTGGGTCACTAAATCCAAAGCTATACTAGTATAACCCTGTGCAAGTTATTTAACCTCTCAATGTCCTGACCTTTCTCTTAAGACTATTCATCATATTTGAGTTGCCAGTCTACTTTGATGAATAATATTTCCAAACTGGAAGCCCTTCACACTAATGAAATCATAGATTTGGGACTTGAAATTAATTTTCAAAATGGTTTTAAAACAAATATTTAAAACACTGGCATTATCACATAATAGTTTAGAACTATTTTGACAGTTATTGTCATTCTATGTTGAATCTGATTCCATGTCTTTCAAAAAGGGGAAAAATTCAAACTTAAATTGTTTCATTAATCTCTTGTGAAAATATCATATTGAATCATCCTAATTATTTTTTGATTTCTTGATCTTATGATTTGTGCAAAAGAGAAAAGTGTTCGTAAATGGATATATGTTATTGATCTCTTCCTTTATTGCAACAAACTTACTCCAAATCCTTTTAAAGTAGAATGTCACTATTTTTCCTTCATCAGCTCACATAACTGAAAACTAAGTTAAGACTGAAAGTTAATAACTCAAAATATGGGACTTGGGTTCTTTATAATAGTCTTTATATCAGTATAAACACTATTCCCACTTTGAAATAGCCCATTTTGCTGAGCAACATGTTATATATTATCCAGTATTCCTAGGATGATATTGTTATCAATCTTTTTATCTCTTCTTTCTTTCCTCAAAACTTAGAACATCAAGTGACTATGACAGTATAAATTTTAAGACTTTGACATCATTATATTCGGCTAAAGCATAACAGGGTTGCTTAGAATATTGGTCAGAGAGAGAGAGAAGTGTCAAATTTAAAGGACTTCTCTTTTGTGGGGTTAACTACAAATGGAGTCATGCCACTACCACCCATAGATCTGTAAATTTGATTTTTTTCTTATTTCTCTCTAAGCTTGAAGTCTGAAGGTGGTTACTTAACATCACTCACTGAACATTAAACTTAGAGAGTCAATAGAAATTCTGTCAAAGGACCAGCCTGTTAGAACTTCAAACACTGAACTCTGTTGTCCTTTGTGAGAGGTATTTTTCATACTTTACTTCCAAAGAACTAATGACTTCAAAAAGAAAGAAAAAAAAAAAAAACAGCCACACAAAAGGACAGCAAAGTTTCTGAGAAGTGCAGGGAAATATGGTCTCTGAAAATCTACCTCACTTCAGGAAATACTAATCTCTATATAATGAATTGGGATACATGTTCAAACGTTCTTTTTTAATGACAGGGAAATATAATGCTTTCTTGAGGATCGAAAGTAACACAGCCCTTATCCCAGTAATTTATTCACTAGTCAGATTTCTTTTCATTCTTTGGGCAAGGATGAAGTTTGAGTTCTCCTCTCTTTCTGAAAAATGATGATGTCTGTAATCATCAGCAGTAGTCCTTACACAATTTCCCTTTTCTGTTAAGATTTAATAACATTTCCCTTTTCTTTCATTTTTTTTTCTGTTGATTTATGTAAGAAACATTTTTGGGGCCCCACTGTTTCTCTGTCTTGAAAAATACTCTCTCATACAGGTGATATATATATATATATCATATAGGTGATATATATATTTATATGTTGTATCTAGTATTTGATTTTCATTACACTTAGTTAGATATGAATACAAACTTGCATCTCATTAATATGAGACAGCTAGATTTTGTAATACACAGAGTACCTGACCTGCAACTGGAAAAACCCAAGTTCAAATCCTTTTAAAGATTCTTTCTGGCTATGGAACCCAAGGCAAATGGCCTAGATTCTCTCAGCCTCAGTTTCCTTATCATGTCAGGGATCTGTTTTAAAAGTGGATTTTTGGAGAACATGGGCTGTTCCATTTTGTGTTACATTTGTAATTATTGTATGAATGCACTGAATGTCTCCTTCATTACCTTCCTTCCCCAGTTCATGTACAGTTATAGAAGAAAACTCATAGGATTTGGAGTAGTTCCAGGAACTTCTCTTTTCCATATGTAGTAAGGCAGTTAAGGCATATAGCAGGAGCTAAACAAATGCTAATTGACTAACTGGCTGATAAAGAAGAGACTGTTATCTTTTGTTTGATGTTAATAGCTATAGTTTAAAAGTTTTTATTGCTGAAAATGTACCCTTTCTTCAATACTTCTTATACTTTATCTTACTCACACTATCTAGAAGGGAGAGGAAGAGAGAAGAAGAGAAAGGGGGAGAGAGACAAGGGGGGAGAGAGACAGGGAGAGAGAGAGACAGACAGAGAGAGTGAGAGATGTCTATAGACATCTATATCTATATGTATCTATTTATATAGATAGTGTCTATCTATCTATCTATCTATCTATCTATCTATCTATCTATCTATCTATCTATCTATCTTTCTGTCGTCTATCTCGTAATTGTGAGATGCCCATGTCCATCACCTATTGATAAAGTGTGCTACACTCTCAAGTACATAAATAAACTAAAATGTAACTACATGTAACTACATGTAACATCTTTCAACCAAGAGCAATAGGACTTTTTCAGAGAAGTAAACCTGTAAATGGGGATTGATAACTTTGGGTCAAAGATAAGAAACAAATGGAAAGCAACACAATTTATTACTTTTTAACTTTATGAACCAAACTAGATAGAGTCAGACAGAAGCATTTTGCAGCAGCTTGGTATAAAAATCTACAATTTCACAAAGGACAGAGGGGTAGAGAAAGCAGAAATTAGGCAAAAAGAAGAAAACAATGAGGTTGGTTACTGGGAGAAGGGAGCTGCCATGCAGCTAGGTAGGATTTGTTTCCAGAATAAGAAAATATCCCTGCTCAAGGACAGGAGACAATGTAAGGTGAACAACTGCTTTTTTACAGTTGTGAGGGAAAAATCTTTTTAGACAACACTGCAGAGTTGAGGGAACTACTTAGATAAAACTAGAGGTATCTCTTATCCAAGGGCAACTAATAATTATAACCAGGTATGAGACCATCTGCTTTAAAATGCCTTTGTACAATTTGGTATATATTATTTCCTCTTCAGTTATGATATGGAACTTTCCCCTATTATGACATTAGACTGGGGATTTCTTCACATGAAATTTATTGCCCAGATGTCTGTCTTTCTTTCTTTCTTTCTTTCTTTCTTTCTTTCTTTCTTTCTTTCTTTCTTTCTTTCTTTCTTTCTTTCTTTCTTTCTTTCTTTCTTTTCTTTCTTTTCTTTCTTTCTTTCTTTCTTTCTTTCTTTCTTTCTTTCTTTCTTTCTTTCTTTCTTTCTTTCTTCCTTCCTTCCTTCCTTCCTTCCTTCCTTCCTTCCTTCCTTCCTTCCTTCCTTCCTTCCTTCCTTCCTTTCTTTCTTTCTTTCTTTCTTTCTTTCTTTCTTTCTTTCTTTCTTTCTTTCTTTCTTTCTTTCTTTCTTTCTTTTTTTCTTTCTCTTTCTTTCTCCAGTAAAATCTTAGACCCCATTCACTCTGAAGCCCATGGATTAAACAAGGAAAGGTTTCCCCCCAACCTCCTCTCAATGACTGGTTTTGAACCCTTCTGGCTTAGAGTGAATGTCAACAGTAACTTTTTCTCTTGGAAACAACAATCCTGAAGATCTTGCCCCTCCCAGTGTCCTTCATTCATTCATGCATTCATTCATTCATTCATTCATTCATTTATCTATCTGTCTATCTATTTATTTGATTGTTTATTTATTTTCTATTTAAGGGGGCCATTGTCTGGCTACTTTTAAAAAGTCCTGTTCTCTGAATGGGCATTACCTCACTTTAAGTGAGAAGCTGAAAAGACCTTAGCCTAAAAGGTTAAGGCCAACTCCAGTCATTCTGATGAATATCTGGTCACTGAATCCAGGTGGCTTGGGAGGAGAAAGTGAGGCTGGTGACCTTGCATAGCCCTCTGTCACTCAAAATAAAGTCAAGTGCAACTCATGTCATCATATTTCTGATGTCATGATCCTCTGCAAAAATGAAGGATGAACACAAGTGAAATGACTGGGATTCTTGTCTTTCTCCAATAGATGAAATTAATACAACTATGGAGTCTACTACATATGCACAAAATGCTGTAATACCCAAGATCCTAAAAGTTAAATGAATTGTAGGAGGAAATAGAGAATAAAACTGTTCTAGCAAAAGACCTCATTTCCCTGGTCAGAATTAATCTAACCAAAAATGTAAGGAAGAAAGAAGTTAAGAAGTTAAATTTATTTTTTTTTTTTAGAAAAGTTAGATACAGTAGATCTCTGGAGAAAATTGAATGTACATAAAAAAGGAAAATAATTTTAAAATCATACATGACAACTACACAAAAATGGATGCTATATTAGCACATGCAAACCTCACTAATAAATGCAGAAAATCATGAATAATAAATGTATCCTTTTCAGGTCATAATGCAATAAAAATTACATTCAATGAAGGACCAGGAAAAGAAATATTATAATTAATTGGAAACAAAATAATGTCATTATATAAGATGAGAGGATTACAGAACAAATCATAGCTAATTTTAGTAAGGAGAATGACAACAATGTGAAAACATTCCAAAATTTAGGGGATGCTGTGAAAGTGATATTTATGGGAAAACATACATCTCTCAGTGCTATATCACTAAAATAGACAAAGAGCAGATTAAGAAGTGGGCATGCAATTTAAAAAAAAAGACTAGAAAAAGAAAAAAGTAAAAATGCACAATTAAACATCAAATTTGAAATCTTGAAAATCAAAGGAGAGATTAATAAAATTGAAAGAAGATTATTTAACTAATAAAATCAGCACCTGGTTTTATGAAAAAAATACAATAAAACAGATAAATCATTGGTTAATCTGATTTTAAAAAGAAAAAAAGCAAATTAACAATGTTAAAAATGCAGAGTTGATTTACCAGTAATGAAGAAGTTAAAGCAATTATTAGGAAATATTTTTCTTACTTATAAATCTGACAATCTAAATTAAATAAATGGATAAATATTTCCAAAGATATAAATAGAATACTGAAATAACCTCATATCAGAAAAAAGAAATTGAAGAAGCTATCAATGAACTTCCTAAGACAAAAATCCCTAGGGACAGAAGGATTCACAAATGTATTCCACTAAGCATTAAAAGAACAATTAATTTCAATACTATGTAAACTATTTGGGAAAATATGCAAAGGAGTCCTAAAAAATACTTTTTTGGCACAAATATGATGCTGATACTTAGACCAGGAAGGGCAAAAAAGAGAAATAAAATGATAGACCAATTTAATAAATACTGGTGTAGAAATTTTAAGTAAAATGCTAATAAGGAGCTTACAGGAACATATCCCTAGGATCATACACAATGACCAGGTGGGATTTAAACGATAAATGCAAGGTTGATTCAATACTAAGAAAACTACTAGCATAATTAACCATATCAATAACAAAACCAACCAAAAATATGTTTATCTTGAATACACAAAAAGCTTTTTGCAAAATTCAAGACTCATTCCTAGTAAAAGCACTAAAAAGAATAGGAATAAATGAATATTTCCTTAAAATGATAGTGTTTATCCAAAACCATCAGTAAGTAGATTTGTAACAGCAATGAATGAGAAGCTCTCACAATAAAATAACGAGTGAAGTAAAGATGTCCTTTATTACCACTACCTACAATGTTTTACTAGATATGTTAGCTATAGCAATGAGAAAAGAAACAAAAAGAAATTGATAGGATTATAATTGACAATGAAAAAATAAAACTATCACTTGTTGCAAATGATATGATGCCACACTTGGAGAATCCTAGAGAATCAATTAAATACCTAGTTAAAACAATTAACAGCTTTCACAAAGTGGCAAGACAATTAGTCAAAACCACACAAATCATCAGCATTTCTATATATTACCAACAAAGTCCAGCAGCAATATATATATATATATATATATATATATATATATATATATATATAAAGAAAAAGTCCATTTAAAATAACTATTGACAAAATAAAAATACTCAGATGTTGACCTTCCAATACAAACCCAGGAACCATATGAAGGTTACAAAACACTTCCACACAAATAGAATCATATCTGAATAAATGGAAAACAGTATTAATTACTCATTAATAACCATGGTTCATTGGTTTGTTGTCCTTTGTTTCAGAGTGGATCAAAACGATATTGTTTTGTTAGAGTCAAGTTTCAGTGTGTCTGACTGGCTGATCAGACCAACGCAAGCTTGGAAAGCTCTGCTGCAGATTCGGCAAAAATAATCCAGGTGAACATTTGGAGTGAATACTCTGAAATTTTGCATCCTCTGTTTCCTATGAACTGTTTCAACCTTGTTTTGCTAGTAGAGGACAGTGCCTTCTCTGATGTGGGCACATCGTGCTGAGCAGTCCTGTGCCAGTGTCTCCCATGTTAAGCAATCAGTTCCAAAGTTCTTAAGAGAGATCTTGAGAATGTCCCTGTATAGCTTTTTCTGGCCACTTTGTGAACGCTTGCCCTATGTGAGTTCTCCATAGAATAGTCTTTTTGACAAGCATATGTTTCACATTTGAACAATGTGATCAGCCCATAGTAACTGAGCTCTCTGAAGCAGAATTTGAATGCTTGGCAGTTCAGGTCGAGTAAGAACCTCAGTATCTGGGACCTTATTCTGCCAGGTGATCTTCATAATCTTCCTAAGACAATTCAAATGGAAGTGATTCAATTTCCTGGCATGGTGCTGGTACACTGTCCAAGTTTTACAGACATACAACAATGAGGTCAGCACAATGGCTCTGTAGACCTTCAGGTTGTTAGTCACTCTAATATTTCTGCTCTCTCATACTTTCCTTTGGAGCCTCCCAAACACTGAACTAGCTTTGTCAATGTGTATGGCAACCTCATTATTGATGTGTACATCTCTGGAACGTACACTATCAAGGTAATTGAACTTATCTACATCATTTTTTGTAGCTGATGGTTCCACATACGAATGGTATGCTATTGACTGATGGAGTAACTGTGTTTTCAGCCCAAAATTAGTACAAACAATAGAGAACTGATTCATACTTTGTTGCATCTCAGCTTTAGAGGCTACATTGAGTGCACAATCATCCACAAACAGAAAATCATGCACCAACATTCCCTCCACATTGATCATGGTTGTAGCCTTTTCAAGTTGAAGAATTTGCCATCAGTGCAGTAGATGACTTTGATGCCATGCTCACTGAAAACATTTGATCATAACTGTGAATGTGAAAATGAGAACTCACCCATAAAAATTAAGGGAAGATAATGATAGATTAGGAAGAATTAAACAATATGTTTGTAACATAAGGGTTCACAAAGAGTTAAAATAAAGTTATGGAGGAAAATTCATTATATTTCAGTTGAAGTTAAGACTTAAAAACTTTGATTAATCTTTACATAGAACTTTATTTGCAGAAGTCTAATGATGAAACATATCATTCACCATATTACTCAGAGGGGAAGAACACAGGATAAAGAATTAGACACACATTTTTGGATATGGCCAAGATGAGAATCTGTTTTGATTGACTGTGTACATCTTACAAGAATTTTTGGTTTTGCTTTTCAATAGAGGGAGAAAGAAAAAGAGAAAAACAATACTTTGAAAGATGCACACACACACACACACACACACACACATATACTTGATCTTGGGGTTTTTAACCTTAGAAACTTTATCTGGAAAAGATTGTGCTCATACTAAATAAAATAGTTCTATAACACAACCTGTAATGTAGTGAGCACATTATTGTAAACTTTTGAATACAATTCAATGCCCACTAGAAACCTACTGTATTAATTTTTTTGTTTTAATTCAGTAAGAGTAACTGAAATTCTCCAAGAAAGCACAAAAATTTGATATAAAATGAATGTTATAGTTTTACTTTCTCTGGAATAATGCCTGATGATTCAAGCTAACGATTCATTGACACTAACAATTACTTATTAAAGGAAAAGTTGGCAACAATTCAGTAAAATATGCCATCGACTGTTTAATGATGTGAACAGCTAACGTTACACCAAGCTCAGTAGACTCTCTGGCTTGTCTACTGCCTAAGCCAATTACAATAAGCAAAACCAAACTCATGCCAAGATATCAAGGCATAAAGCAAAAGCTTTTACAGAATTTTCATTCTCTAGTTTCACATTAGGTCTTGCTACCCTTTCCCTCAAATAAGCAAGCTATTTTTTTTTTTTATATATGAGAAACATTAAGTTTAGCAACTAAATTGTTTTAGGGCTCTTTGAGTTGTTAAAGTAATCATTTAGGTTCTATATGTTGTTGACAGGTTAAAACCAAAAATACTTATCAAAAAACACATATGTCTGAGATTTTTCATCTATGAATGGTTTAGTTAAAAACTGTTTAGATTGGTAAGTGAATCATTTAATATATTTTTAACATAAGACTACAAAAGAAAATTGCTTGGGCTGTGGAAGAATGGAGGCACATTGAATAGTAGACCTGCTATTCCTAGTCTGAAACCCCCAAGATTATCTTTGAACCTTCACAATGATATGATATTTTTTAAAAAATGGTATTAATATGACAGAGATAAAATCTATTAATCCCTTTTAGAATAACCTCTAAACTGAGGCCAAGAAAGTTAATTAAGTTTTAGGGGGAAAGCCAATTTTGTGGTTATTGGATGGATCTACATATGAAAGTTAATTTAGTCTTTTAAAATATATTCACATTTTTAAGACAGTATGTGCACTAATGGCATAGAGACTGAATGTCCAACTAAGCTAAAATACCCACTAACAATTTAATTTTTACTTTTTGGAAAAGGCCTCAGGTTTTTCAGATGTAGCTGTGATAGCTATCTCTATTTGAAAAACAAAAATGTGGCCTTTTCTTTCTAGTAAAATCAAATCTTTAGGGCAGTGGCTATGCTCATTTAATCTCGCCCTTATGTTCTTTTGCACAATGGGGCCAATGTTCAGCTTCCCCTCTCCTCTGCATAGTATAATCTCTAGTTTCTTTCCAAGCCTAATTTAAATATATGCTCTTAGGGAAGGACTTTCCTGATTCCCCCAAATGTTATTACCTTTCCATACTTGTTATATTTTGACTTACTTAACTCTGTAGATGTTATATTTCCTGTATTCCTTGATGGCAGCAACTGTTTATTTTCTGTCTTTACATATATAATGTCTAGCATAGTGCCCTGCATATTCTAGGAGTTTGATGAATATTTGTTGAATTGAACATTAAAGCCCATAATCCTCATTTAATTTATAGACTGTAACATTTGCAAAGATTCAAGAGACACAGTTTCTGGATAATTTAATCATTTTTTATAAGGCCAGAAGCTCATTAATAAAAGAATGGTCGTTTGGCCACCTCTCTTAGACCAAAAACAACTATGGTTGGCAAAACTCACAGTTTATATACCCTTAGTCACTCAATTAGGAGCTAAGAGTGACCCTTGGACAGATAAATGTTCTCTAATTAATCACCTCAGTCTTCAGTTATCTAGACAAAAGGATCTGTCTCCACTGAAGTTTGAGTAAAACACAATGGGCTTCCCCACCCCAGATTAAATTCCTTGCTTTATTGGGTGAGTATAACCAAGATGAGTCGTGTCAATGCAATTTCAGTATCAGTAATGTCCTTCAAGAAATCTGAACTTTCAGAACTTTAGAAGAGGGGGAATGTTATCAATATCTTCAAGATATTGGTTATTAATAATCTTTTCTCACAAGGGGAAATGGATGTCAAAGTTAAGCTAATGGACTAATCCACGGTAATCACTTGTAGGTTGTAATCATATTTTGATTTCTCTTAAAGCATTATTTTATTAATAGAAAATATGCAATGTTACAAAATGAGTTTTAATTTTGTCAGTTTTTGGAAGACATTGAAATATCAAAAGCATTCTATGATAGAAGGAACAAATTTATGTTTGATGAAAACATTTATTAATTAACTCTACCCCAGAGTTAGAAAATAAGGGAAAATGAAATTGAGAAATGCTTGCATAATGACAATATAATCTTGCTGAAACTAAAACATTGTATTTCATTTTGGTAGGGTAAGTAATTAAATAGAAATATTGAGCATATATATGCATGTATATATGTATGTGTGTAGGTATGTGTGTATGCGTATGCACATATATACATGCATACATATGCATTTATGCATGTATACATACACACACATATATATATATTATATTTAATTTGAATACTAGATTTCCTTCTTATGAGCTCAAATTCTTTAATAAGTAACTGAGCAATAAATAAAACAGTTCATGCTTGTATGCTGCTTCCCTAAAAATAACTTTATGAGGTAGATAGTGCAAATATTATTAGCCTCTTTTAACAGATAAGGTTGATGTTTATCATCGCACAGTTAATCAATGTCTGATTTAGAATTTGAATCGCAATGTTTTGAATCCTCCCTCTTAGGATTCCATTCATGAGAAGAAAAAAAAAATACCAAATATGTTCATTTTAGCAAGTTAATTCAATGCAAACTGGCAATTCTGTCAAGACCTGTCTTGCAAATTCATGCTTGAAAAGAATATTGAAGTATTGGCTTCTTAATGACCTTAGTGAGTCAAAATGGACCCACTGAATTCACACACTGCAATGTAGGCATTTCTCGTTTTATTGAGCCTCATTTTATTGTGCTTTATAGATTCTGAATTTATTTTGTTGTTATTGTTTCTGTGTTTTTCTTCCCTCCAAATTTAAGATCTGTGGTAATTCTGCATTGAGGAAGTCTTATGGTATCAGTTTTCCAACAGCATGTGCTCATATTGTGTCTCTGTGTCACATTTTGGTAATTCTCACAATATTTCAAACTTTTTAATTATTATTGCATCTGTTATAGTGATCTGTCATCAGTGATCCTTGATGTTACTATTGTCATTTTTGAATACCATAAACAATGCCCACTTGAGATGACAAACTATCAATAAATGCTTTGTGTTGTGTGTGTGTGTTCTGATTGCTCCACCAACCAGTCTCCCTTTCCTTATATCTCTCTGTTCCCTGAGACAAAACAATATTGAAAAAAAGGCAATTAATAAATTTACAATTGCCTTTAAATGTTCAAGTGAAAGGAAATGTCAATTGAATCATTACTAATTTTATTTGCTGTCTTTAAAAAATTGCCACAGCTACCCCAGCCTACGTTAACCACTTAACTGATCAGTCAACAGTTATCAACATTGAGGCAAGACCTTCCACCAGTAGAGAGAAGCTGTTTGAATGTAAAGAATATAAAAGAATGACTCTTCAGGCACAATGCCATCCACATTCAGAGAAAAAAACTATGGAATTACAATGCATAGTGAAACAGACTCTTTTTTCTTGTGCTAGGTTTTATTTTGTTTTGGTTTTCTCACGGTTTCTCCCATTCATTTTATTCTTCTGTGCAACATGAACAATGTGAGTATGTGTTTAATAAGAATCTATGTGTAGAACCTATATAAGATTGCATGCCATCTTGGGAGGGAGGGGAGAAGAAGGGGAAGAAAATTTAGTACCTATGGAAGTGATTGTTGAAAACTGAAAACAAATTAATTAATTTAAAAAAACAGCAAAAAAAAAAAAAGCCTTCAGCAAAAAGGGGAACTTCAACCATATGAAAGAACGGTACAAATCACTAATTATAAAATAAATGCAAATTTACAAAAATCTGAGTTTTTACCTCACTCCCTACAAGTGTGCAGAGATTAAAAAAAGAAAGGAACAGTCCATTTCAGAGGTGTTATAGGAAGATAGGCACACTAGTGCATGGTTGGTGAACCTGGAATAATTACAACAATTTTGGAAAGCGATTTGTAATTGTGCAAAGAAATGACTAAAATGTCTATATACTTAGGCCTGGGGATTCCATTATTTGATTGGTGCCTCAAGGAATACATTAAGAAGAATGTCTTCATACACAAGAAAATTTTATAACAATGCATTTGCAAAAAGAAAGAAAAACCATTTGATGACCATCAGCTGGTGAATGGCTAAACAAGTGGTGGTATATGATTATAATAAAACAATAATAATAATATTTTTGTCGGAAATCACAAATATGATAAGCAAACAAGCATGGAAATATCTACATGGACTGAAGTAATAAACTAAAAATCAAAAGTGAATGTTGGAAAATAAGAAAGAAAGAGCATGACTAGAAAGAAGATATGTAAGAAGACGCTTGCTCCCACCCACTACAGAATTGCAAGGTATAGAGTTATAGTACATTAAACATGTTTTTATACTTTTCAATTTGTTATTCAATTATGTTAATTTTCTTCTGCTTTTATAATCTATTTGTCTTTTTTTTTTAATTAAATTTTTAATTTTGGGTTACAAATTTTCTCCCCTTTTTTCCCCCTCCCCCCCCCAGACCCAAGTTTTCTAATTGCCCCTGTGACCTATCTGCTCTCTCCTCTATCCTCCCTCCCTGCCCTTGTCTCCGTCTTCTCTTTTGTCCTGTAGGGCCGGATAGCTTTCTTGACCCCTTAACCTGTGTTTCTTGTTACCCAGTGGTAAGAACATTACATTTGGTCCTAACACTTTGAGTTTCAACTTCTTTAGCTCCCTCCCTCTCTACCCCTTCCCCTTGGAAGACAGGCAGTCCAATATAGGCCATATCTGTTTAGTTTTGCAAATGATTTCCATACTAGTTGTGTTGTATAAGACTAACTATATTTCCCTCCATCCTGTCCTGTCCCCCATTACTTCTGTTTTCTTATGGTCCTTTCCCTCCCCGTGAGTGTCGACCTCATATTGCATTCTCCTCCCCATGCCCTCCCCTCTATCCTCCCCCACTTCCTGCTTGTGCCCCTGTCCCCCACTCTCCTGTATTATGAGATAGGTTTTCCTATCAGAATGAGTGTGCATTATATTCTTTCCTTTAGTGGAATGTGATGAGAGTAGACCTCATGTTTTTCTCTTGCCTCCCCTCTTTATCCCACCACTAATAAGTCTTTTGCTTGCCTCTTTTATGAGAGATAATTTGCCCCATATAACTTCTCCCTTTCTCCTCCCAATATTTCTCTCTCACTGCTTGATTTCATTTTTTTTTTTTTAGTATATGATCCCATCCTCTTCAATTCACTCTGTGCACTCTGTCTCTATGTATGTGTACGTGTGTGCATGTGTGTGTGTGTGTGTGTACTCCCACCCAGTGCTCAGATACTGAAATGTTTCAAGAGTTATAAATATTGTCTTTCCATGTAGGAATGTAAACAGTTCAACTTTAGTAAGTCCCTTATGATTTCTCTCCGCTGTTCGCCTTCCTATGGTTCTCTTCATTCTTGTGTTAGAAAGTCAAATTTTCTTTCCAGCTCTGGTCTTTTCATCAGGAAAATTTGAAAGTCTTCTATTTCATTGAAAGACCATTTTTTCTCCTGAAGTATTATACTCAGTTTTGCTGGGTAGGTGATTCTTGGCTTCAGTCCTAGTTCCTTTGACCTCCGGAATATCCTATTCCATTCCCTTCTATCCCTCAATGTAGAAGGTGCCAGATCCTGTACTATCCTGATTGTATTTCCACAATACTTGAATTGTTTCTTTCTAGCTGCTTGCAATATCTTTTCCTTCACCTGGGAACTCTGGAATTTGGCCACAATGCTCCTAGGAGTTTCTCTTTTTGGATCTCTTTCATGCGGTGTTCTGCGGATTCCTTGAATATTTATTTTGCCTTCTGGTTCTAGAATCTCAGGGCAGTTTTCCTTGATAATTTCGTGGAGGATGATGTCTAGGCTCTTCTTTTGATCATGGTTTTCAGGTAGACCCAGAATTTTTACATTGTCTCTCCTGATTCTATTTTCCAGGTCAGTTGCTTTTCCAATAAGATATTTTACATTATCTTCCATTTTTCGAATCAGCACGGTATGTTCTGAGATATCTGTCTTTCTCGAAAAGTCCAAAGCTTCCATCTGTACCATTCCAGATTTGAGAGATCTATTTTCTTCAGTAAGCTTTTGAATCTCCTTTTCCATTTGGTTAATTCTGCTTTTGAAAGCATTCTTCTCCTCACTGGCCCCTTGCACCTCCCTTGCCAGCTGAGTTAGGCTAGTTCTCAAGGTGCCAATTTCTTCAAGATTTTTTTAGTTCTCCTTTAGGAGGGAGCTGATCTGTTTTTCATGCTTTTCCCT
Organism: Notamacropus eugenii; assembly: GCF_028372415.1. Lineage (NCBI taxonomy): Eukaryota > Metazoa > Chordata > Mammalia > Diprotodontia > Macropodidae > Notamacropus > Notamacropus eugenii. Next base: position 132,572,795 of record NC_092875.1, on the reverse strand, counting down.
CATCCCTCTCATTTCCCTTCCCCATCTTTCCTCCACCTCTCTAACTTGATTTTCAAAATTCCTCTTGAGCTCTTCCATGGCCCGAGCCCATTGGGTGGGCTGGGACACAGAATCCTCGATTTCTGTGTCTTTGCCTGATGGCAAGCATTGTTCCTCCCCATCAGAAAGGAAGGGAGGAAGTGTATTTTCTCTGATAAAGTACCCTTCAATAGTTGTATTTCTTTTCCCTTTTCTTGGCATTTTCTCCAACGAGTGGGTTGACCTCTGAATGTTCTCCTCACACCCACCTCGCCTCCTGGTCCTCCCAGCCAGCATTTGGGGACTGAGATTCAAATGCTGCTTCCCGCCTTAGGATTTTTGGCGGGGGCAGGGCTGCTATTCAGTGTGAGAATTAAGTTCAGGTGGTCAGGTCGGGGCAGGGCCGCCTCTCTGGCTCAGTTCCCTCAGGGGGTTTATACACAGACCTTCCACAATGGATCCAGACTCCCACTCGTTTGGGGAGCCCCCCGTCTGCAGCCGCCTCTCAGCCCCCACCTCCCGGGGGGCCCGAGCTATGGGGGCACCACGCTCCCCTCTCAACCCGCCAAAGAGACTCTCTCACCTACCCCCGTCAGTCACCTGTTGGTGGTGGGCCCGTGCAGCTGCTGAAGATCTCGCCTCCAGATCCCTCTCAGAACTTTGTCTCTTGGAGCCGCGGCCGCCGTCGCCACCACAGGTCCGGGCTGGGCACCGTGTCTGCAGAGCGACGGGCCTTTTGCGAGAGGTTTGCAGGTCCCTCTGTGGGTGGGGGGACCCGCGTGGCCGCTGGATCTCTTTCCCACGGTGTCGCTCCCGCGGCAGGGCTGCTCTCCTCTTCCCGCCCTGGCGCCCAGTCTCAGGCGCGAAGGTCCCCCCGTGAGAGGTTTGCAGGGCTCTCTGGAACAGAAATCTCCCTCGCTCCAATATTCCGTGGTCTCTGGGTGCAGAATTCGCCCTGGGTTAGTCCCCTCTGCCATTCTGTGGTTTGTGTGTTTGGAGCTATGTGTATGTGCATCTTTCTACTTCGCCATCTTCAATGTATTTGTCTTTAAAATAGATAGGAAGAGATTATTTCTGTTTGTAATAGAGTCTGACTTGGCAAAGAACAAGCAAAGGGTTCATTTGAGAATTTGCTGAAGGAGGAGATAGAGAGGGAAGATACCTTCTTGAAGAAAAAAATGAAGAATACTGAAGAGCAAGCTCCTGTCAAATCTTTTCACTATTTTCAGGTTACAAGGTGAGAGGATTAAGATGAAATGAAAGAATCAAGGGAGAAGAGTCTGAGGATGGATGAAATGGTTACTAAAAACCAATGTGATGAATGAAAGTGAAACACTTAGACATTTATTAAAGAATTGCTTCATTGCAGTGAGGAACGACTTTACATTGTGTAACAAAAATTTAAAGTGGTTTTATGATTTTTTTTTCCCCAATTTCCTCCAATTTTCATAGTAAATTATACATTGGGTGGGGGAAGTTATCCAGGATTAGGACGCAGCAAAGCATAGTGAAGAAGGGTCTCCAGTACAGAGAGTATTATAGAATTGAATTGGTTGACAAAAGGATCAAGATAGGAAAGGGAAAAGAGACAGGAATGAAGGCCTGAAAAAGAACTGAGGGCTAGAAGTCCTAAGGAGGATAGGGAATAGGGACAGGCACTGTAAAACAGAAGAAAAGATCAAAAGATAAAAGATTATGATCTAATAACGGAATTTCAAAGTTTTTAAACATGGAAGTCAAATACTTGTGAATTAAGGCAAGATCAAGGATATGACAAAGGACTTATGGTGGAGGTGAATTATAGGAGTAGCTCATAGAAAACTAGTAAATTGAAAAAGTGCTAAGTTACAGTGTTTGCGGGAGTCTCAATATGTATGTCTCCTAGTTAAAGACAGAGATTATTGAGGATCAAAAGAATATGAGCCACATAGTGAACTCATTGAGGAGAGTGTCATGGGGAGAGAGGGTCACTAGAAAGCAGTTTCTAGAATATTCATTGGTTCCCATAAACCTATGTGTGTGTGTATCTATATATATATATATATATATAGATAGATATATAGACACACACATATAGATACATATACACACATACATATGCATACACATATGATACATATATGTATATACACACATACGTATGCATACATATACATACATGTATATGCATATATGCACACATATGTGTGTATATATACATACATGAATACATGCACACACACATATGGAACAAATTGTTCTCATCTGCCACTCTACCAGATGAAGTCTTCAAATGCTTGAGGCAGACACTCCCCTAACTCACCAATGGGTTTGAGAACCTTTGGTTATCGTCAACCTGATTTGGCCTGTCTGCTGAAATGATTACCAGGGTGTGGCTGCTGTGCATGCTGCAGCTTCTTGGAGTCATGAAGGCACATGAACTCCTGGGGGATAACCTTCTCTTGCCATATAACCTGGAAAATTTCAGTCAGTTTTTGTATGAGTAATGGTCCCCCTACCTTGTAAATCTCAGTTGGAATAGAATCAGAACCAGGTACTTTGCCACATGAAAGGAGCCTAATGGCCCCCAAAACCTCTTCATTTGCAAGTTCAGCTAAGTAGGGATTGACTTCAACCTAAGGTAAATGGTCAACGGCCTCAGCATTAATTGATGATGGTCTGTTGAGAACACTATGGAAGTGCTCAACCCATCTCTCTAGGATCCTGTCCTAATCTCTAATCAGTGTGGTTCCATCAGCATTCAGTAGTTGTGATGCACCATAGGTTTTTGGTCCATAAATAACTTTCATGGAATCACAGAAGTGTTTTGGATTGTTACTATCAGCATAAAACTGAACTTTGTCTGCCTTGCATCTCTCTAAGCTTTGCTTGTACTTTGCTTTTGATGGAATTAAGTGCTTCCTTCTTAGAGGTGGATGAACTATCTTGCTGGTAAATCTTGTGGAGTTCTTGTTTTTCATTTATCAGCTTCTCAATTTCCCCATCATTTTCACCAAACCAGTCTTAGTGTTTGCGAGTGTTCTGACCCAGATGAGCAAATGCAGTGTTGTACACCAAATCTCTGAAAGCTGCCCACTCTTTTTCTGCTTCAATGTTGCCAGCTGTGTTTTGGCTCAATTTGCCCTCCAAGTCAGCATGTTCATGATGGCATGTTTGTCCAAGTTCTAGATAGTGGACAAAGCTCTCGTGCCTTCCCAGTCACCAGTGGAGTGAAACAGGGCTGTGTGCTTGCTCTCATGCTTTTTAGCATGATGTTTTCAGTCATGTTGTCAAATGCTTTCAGTAAGAATGAACATGGCATCAAGGTCAACTACTGTTCTGATGGCAAGTTTTTCAATTTGAAAAGGCTACAAGCCAAGACCAAGGTGGAGGGAGTGTTGGTGCATGATAAAGATGTTTGGAGATGATTGTGCACTCAGTCAGCCTCTGAAGCTGAGATACAACAAAGTATGGATCAATTCTCTGCCACCTGTTCTAATTTTGACCTAATAATTAACACTAAAAAATCACAGGTGCTCCATCAGCCACCACCACACCATCCACATATGGAACAATCAGTTACAACAAATGGAGAACTTTTGAATGCTGTGGATAAGTTCATTTACCTTGGTAGTATACTTTCCAGGGATGTACACATTGACAATGAGGTTGATACAGGCATTGCCAGAGCCAGCTCATTGTTTAGAAGGCTCTGAAGAAAGGTTTGGGAAAGAAGAGGTATTAGACTGACTACCAAATTGAAGGTTTACAGAGCTGTTATACTGACCTCATTGCTATATGCTTGTGAAACATGGACAATCTACCAGTGCCATGCCAGAAAACTGAGTTGCTTTAATCTGAACTATTTTAGGAAGATTCTGAGGATTACCTGCAGACATTGAAATCCTTGCTCAAGCTGACCTGCCAGGTATTCAAACTATGCTTGAGAGAGTATAACTTGGATGGACAGGCCACGTTGTTCAAATGCAAAATGTATGCTTGCCAAAAAAGACTATTTCATGGAGAACTTGCATGGGGCAGGCGATCACATGGCCAGAAGAAAGGATACAAGGATACTCTTAAGTTCTTTCTCAAGAACTTTGGATTTGACTGTGCAACATGGGAGACACTGGCACAGGACCACTCAGCATGGTGTGCCCACATAAGAAAAGGTGCTGTGCTCTTTGAGAAAATCAGAATCGAGGCAGGACAAAATAAATACTGGGTGCACAAATTTGGTATATCCACCTCAAATAGTCCCACAGACTATCCAATCTGTGGTAGGGCATTCCAAGTTTGTATTGGTCTGATCAGCCACAGTCGGACAGAGTGAAATTTCATTTTATGTGTGTGTGTATGTACATGTGTATATATATACATACACACACACACATACATACATAAGTATGTAGATATGGAGTGATAAGAGAGGTTACTGTTGGTGATGGTCAATGTAGTGACAGTAGGCTGAGGGTGACAAAGGGGAGTAAGGAATGTTTTGACCATCCCTCTACCTTGAATAGTTAAGTTGGAGATATGAATAAGAATGCAGTAGTAAGGTCAGGAATCCTGGCAGATGAAAAGAGTAGGCAGGGATACTGTGTCATTGGAAGGGACAAATCTCTGTGAAATGTCAGAAAATGGAAAGATTGAGAAAAATGCTCTAAGTTGAAGAAATTCTTGTTTCTGTGGAATAAACATTCCAGAGAGCAAAGTAGAAGAGGTAGTTAGGTCTGTAGTGGAATATTTCGGGGAGTTGGACTGAGAGGAATGAAAGTAAGGAAGTAGGCAGTGGAGGTTAGGCAATGTGTTTGTAAAATTGATGGCTAGTTATTCAGAAACACTGGAATAGGAAGAGTATTGACAGTGTTCAGTGGGGGCAGTTCTAACATAGTCTTTCCAGCAAACAGTCCAGTTTTCCTTCTTTTATATTGAACCATCTCTCTCTAAACATTTCTAATTCAGTTGCAACTCTCTCCTGATTTATATTTTCCTGCATTCATGTTTTTGTCTCCACTTCTGTGGTGAATCCTTAATAAGATGGACTTCCTTTGGATGTATTATCTTTTATTTCTTCTGCAATTCCATCTCTCTTGTCCCTGCTGTACTGAGTATATAAAATTCTCTCAACACAGTAGGTACTTAGTAAACATTGTTAATGGATTTCATAAGACAAAACAAAAAAAATGACCATGTGTAGGAAAATGGTAAATGATAATTGTTCTTGAATTGAGACTCAAGGCACTTAAGTATTCCTTTAGACTCTACACTTTTAATTTACCATATATGACCTTGGGAAAAGGAAAGAGCTTCTACTTCAAAAGTCAGCTAACACTATGCCAAATCTGTCAAAGCAACTTACTTTTACTTCTAATTCCGAAGTCAAATAATCCTGTCTAGGATGTTTTACATGTGTTCCTACCAGGAACTTTCGAGGTTATTTCGGTTCCGTTGATTACATGGTGGCTAGAGTAGTGGATTGCTAACCCACTGTTCCACTTTGTCATTGTAAAAGGTTTCTGTGAATCATCATGAAACATCAGCTCTTCCATTCCTGAAGGTTGAAGGGTTTTATCTACTATCATAAAAATAGGGTTCTCTGAATTTATATTGAATATTTGTGTCTTCCCTGTCTTCTGTGAAGGTGTCAGATATGCAATACATTTATTCACCATCTGAATTTCAAATGAGGGTGTTTTACTTTTATATTTATCACTGCCTGTATGTCAAAGCTGTTTTCTTTCAGCATTATATGTATCACCATGGGAATTAATATCCTTTTTGTGAGTTCAAGCCAAACCAAGTATCTTTACTATTCACAAAAGCAAAATTTTACATTATGACAGTTGCCTTTTACTACACTCCATTCAAGCTCAGCAGTGTTATCTATTTATTACTGAAAAAAGAATCGAGCAAATGAAAAATCAATTTCACGTTTAAACATTATCACAACTATGCACATAAATAGTGTATTATCCAAAACTCTCCATGTTCTTTGGAGATAAAATCATCTGAAAACTATTAGATCTCAAACTGTAGAAAACTGACATAAAATAAGTGACTCTGTGATTACAAACTTTCTCAGCCAGGATTCCCATCCTTGAGCAACAGAACATGACTTCTCATTCTGCCTCTGTACTTTTTTTTTTATGACTGTTAATCTATTTTAGCATGTTTGTGTATAGTCTACTTAGTAGAGAGTAAATTTACACAATAATTAGTGCTATTTAAGGTTTGTTTTGCCTTCATCATTCCTAATCTTCCCCTACTTGAAACATATGAAAATCCTAATCAATGATTCTCAGGGATGTGAAACTAAAACTATGTAGAAAACTCACAGCCAGTCAAGTTCTAATGAAAATCCAATACTTAGAACAGTGACTAGCACATGATAGGCTCTTAATTGTTCTTATTACCTACCTACCTACCTGCCTAAAATGTAATTAGGATTTTAGTATCTATTGTGTGGTGTGTCCTTCATTCTCAAAGAGGACCATGTCATCAGGTTGATGATGACATGACTTGCAATTTAATTTGACCTGACTAAGGGAAGACTGTGCAAAATCACCAGTCTCACTTTCTCCTCCAGAGCCATCTGGTTCCAGTGGCCAGATATTTATCAGGATGACTAGAGATGGCCCAAGATACAGTGGGAGACCTATTCTCTGAATGGACATTATCTCACTCAAAGTGAGAACTGGAAAAGACCTTAACTTAAAAAGATAAAAGTATCTCTTATAGAAAATTCTCTGTAACCATACTGTTGCTGTGAAATTTTGCAAAGTTATAAACACACATACTTTTTCATGTACTGTATATATTTTGAGTTTATGCGAATGTGCATATAGTATATGTAGATATGTATATGTGTACTTACACATGTTATGTATGTTCACAAACATACATGCATACATACACAATAATAGAGGAGTTAACCAAGGAACAAATATTCTCTGCATTCACTTGCAAAATATCTGTAATTCTGAAAGACATTTAAGTTCTTTTTAATATTCTTGATTCTTATGCCAAAGCAGAAAAAAAAGAGACACAGGTGGTTCAAATGCACTATATGAATGGCTAATCTTAGATTCTGAAATCATCTGACACATTTTTGGGGAGGGTGGGGGAAGCAACAATTTTATTCTTTCTATTCTCCTCCAGGCAAACTGGAAATTTTCTTAACTTCTTAATTCTGAAATTACTGCACCCTGACTAGGAAACAGCACATAGTTTTCTCCTGTTTATTGTGACTCTGTTTGACTCAATGATTTCTTTTCTCACCTCTTTCCAACTACACTTTTATTCTGCTCACCTTTGAATGTCTCTGCAAGATAGTTCCTATATTTTTCCAAGTCTCTGGCTTTGTTAAAAATCTCTAGTTGCTATTTTGAGTGGCTTCTTTGCCTTCCATTTCAGGGCTGCCTATTCTTCTGTTAGCTATCAGAAAGCTATAAAAGGCTGGTCTGGGCCCTATGTCTTCCATCTGCTCCAAAATGATTTCCTTTCAGAGTGGAATCTACACATTGTCTCATTTATCAGCTCAGGTGAAAACAGGAACCAGATATCCTTATCACCTCAAATATTCTATGTGCTGCTATGCATGTCCCCTGAGAGAAGGCTGCAAGGAGCCAGGCAGTGTATCCTCCATCTACCCCAAAGCGAGTTCCTGTTATACCACCTTATCTCTAGCCTCGTGTGAAGAGATCAGACCTTCCTCTGACGATGTGTCTTTCACCTCTTACTGCCAGTTTGATCTCCCAACAGCAATGAAGAGAACCTCCAATACAATGAGAAGCAACTATCTCTTTGACCTCAGACTTTCTGTCTCCTTCTTTGGCTGTCCTTTGAGGGAAAAGGTATAAGAAAAGTTGGTGGGGAGGTCAACTTCATTCTTTCCCTGCATAGGATTAATGTCCATCTCTTGCTATGTAATTTTCTGGCCAACCTCCAGTCTTTTGGGAAAGAGGAAGAGTGAAATGAATCCTCTCATCTGACCATCTGATTCTGCCTTCCATCTCATGCTACACTTGTCTTCAAGCTGATCTCCATCCTCCTTTGGGAAGTGGAATAGCTCCTTCCATTCAGTGATGAACAATCTTATACCTTGTCACATGCAATATATCAGAGTGATTCTGAACCCTTTATAGGTCAGCATCCAAGCCCTCTTCCCTGCCCTCTACTACCTGATTCCTTTCTCCCATACCCTTCAAACATCCCACCTCAAAGTTGCAGACACAACTTTCTTTTTCCACTGTGATTTCAGAAATACCTTCTCCACAGGAAATAAACTTTCTACCATCCCAAATCTTTTCCTCCCCTACTCCTTCGATATTCTAATTATTACCAAAATCTGGCTCACCACTGATAACACAGCCACTGTGGGCCTAGACAAACTGCATCTTAACTGCTTCCCCATGTCTCTTTGGTCAAGGCAAGGGAGTTAGAATATTCCTTGCTTATCGCTGTCATTTCCATGTTTTCTCCCTAACTCCATCAATCTGCAATTCTCCTTTTTTGTGGTTCATGACGTTCATCTCTACTTCTCAATCAAAATCAATTACTTAATGAGTTCAGAATATAGCGCACAATTTTTCTTTCCCTCTAACCCTTGCCCTCATACCAGTGGATTTGAAAATACATTTTAACTCTCCCTCAACCACCCTAAGACACTCAGTTTCTTTACTTGTCACTTTTCATGACCTGTTCCTCGATTCCAGCACAGGCAAACACAAAAATTATCTTTATCTCTTCCTACTGACTTTCCAGGCTTTTTTCAAGTCCCAAATAAAATCTCATTTTCTATAAAAAGCCTTTCCCAACTCCTCTTAATTCAATGCCTTTTCTCTCTTGTTACCTTATACTTATCCTGTATGTAGTTTGTTCCTACATATTTCTTTTCTTGTTCTCTCCTGTCCCTGAGGACAGGAATGGTCTTTTGCTTTTTTTTTTTTGTTTGTATGCCTAGTACTTACTACAGTCCTTTGAATATAGTTGTTTGTTAATGAATATTTATTCACTAATTGATCAACTAAACATCAAGCTGCTATCTCCTTCCTAGTTTATACTTCCTTAACTCAATCCCTTGTCCAGTTACAAGGCACACTGGAAGTTTCATGTCAGAGATATTTCTCCAATAACCATTTGTCATGTCAGAACTTTAGGCATCCTTTCAAGTATCAGAAAGATATGATCTCTCCCTTTTCATACATGGCTTACATGATAATTCAGCAGGAGGCGATGGAGTAGATACGTTTTAAGAGTTATTTTCATCTAAGCAATAGTTTAACTTGATAGTTTCTGTATTCTTTTTCAGTAGTGTGATTATGTAACTGAGGTCTGGTGATTGGCAAAAGAGAATAAATTAGGAATAAGGTAAAATCTGTACCTTGAAATTCATTAATACTAATTTTTTGAAGTTATCCTGACTGAACCTCCTCCGAATTTCTCCACCTCACCAGATATTTATCCACCCTGGAGAAACTTCTCCCCTAAGGCCTACTCTCTCTAATGTGGTGATTCTGTAATTAGGACCACCATCTCACAAGTGGCCCCTACCTTACCCTACTTCACTCACAGTTTAACTTACCCTCCTGATTTCTACATATCCTTACTGAATATGTTGCCCAGAACCTGAATACCTTTATTCTCTTCCTCCCCCGCTCTCTCATCCAGCTCCTTTTTGTATGTTGTCTTTCCCCAATAGAATGTATGTTCATTAAGCCTAGGGATTGTTATTTGCTTATATTTGTCTTACAGGTACTTAACCATCTCTCTCTCTCTGTCTGTCTCTCTCTGTCTCTGTCCCTTTCTGTCTCTCTCTTTCTTTCTCTGTCTCTGTCTCTCTGTTTCGGTCTCTGTATCTCTCTCTCTCTCTCTCTCTCTCTCTCTCTCTCTTGCTGGGGATGGAAGCTCAATTCCAGGTGGACAGTCTCAGGCGGGTAAAGGTGGGAACTTCTAAATCTTAGAGTTCTCACGAGGCCCCCCCAGGAAATGACTGGGAATCGAGGTGAACCGAGCTATCTCGTGTATTTCCGCCTCTTCCTGTGAGAAACGTGATGGGAGAGAGCTCTCCCCGCCCTCGAGATTGTCCCAGATCTGGGCACACTATTGTTATCTAACAGCACGGTATTCAGATGCAAACTATGCCGCTGGAGAGTTTAAGTAGGATCAGGAAAGCCTGAAAGTTCTCTTGGCAGGAAGGGCGCGGAGCAGACAGGACAGAAGGCTCCGCTTTTCCTCTCTCTTCTCTCCCCTCCCCCTCTCTCCCCACTTGTACTTCTACTTCCAATCTCTTATTGTAAGATCTTTGCCTCCTTGGGAGATTCTTCGCTCCCTCCTAAGGAAGAATTCCCCTGCACTTGTAACTAGACCCTGAAATAAAGCTCAACCCTTGTTCGACTCTGGAACGTCCTTTCTCTCATACGAGCATCCGGTTTGGCCAACCAAAGACCTCCGGTAGAGGTAAGGGAAGACTTGGGTAGCCCTCAGGCCTCTAGGCCTGGCACTCTCTCTCTATCACTTACTAGCCATTAAATTAATGTAATCCAGGAAAATGTTAGATAGAAAAGAAAAAAAAAATATGGGTATCCTTTTCAAGTCTGTCTCATCAATTTCCTGTCACAAAGTGCATGTTATGTTAAACCATGCCTTTCAATATTGATTATTCACTACATTGATCAGAATTCTTCAGTCTTGCAAAATTGTTTTACATTATTATGGTTATACTGTAAATTGTTCTATTTTTCCTAATTTCATTTTTGTCAGTTTATCTATCTTTTCGAGTTTTGTCCAAATCCACCAATTTCATGCTTTCTTACAGCACAATAATGTTTCATTATATTCATATGCTGCAATTTCTTTAGTCATTCACCAATTAATGAATACTTACTTTGTTTCCACTTCTCTGCTACAACAAAGCATGTTGTTTTAAATATTTTTTTTTACATGTGTGGGTTCTTTCAATCAGCTTGATGTTTTGGTGGATATGCACCTTGTATATGTAATAAGAGTTAAGGGATATGCACAATTTTCCTGCCTTTGGAGGCATAGTGGCTTTACAAAATGACTGGGTCAATTCACAGCTCTATAAACAGAGCATTAGCATGTCTGTCCTCTGACAATCTTTCTAACAATTATTGATTTCATTTTTCTTCATCTTTGCCACTTCAATAAGCATCTAGTGAAACCTTAAAGTTGTTTTAATTTGTATTTCTGTTTATTATTAGTACTTAGGAGCATTTGTCATATGATTAACAGCTTGTTTTTTTTATTTGAAAATTACCTATTCATATATTTCAATTAACCATTCAATCAATCAAAAACATTTATTAGCTCTTGATATGTATTCCAGGCATTTCATCCCTCTCCATGCTACTTTCAAGATATTTTCTCTACTATGCAGCCACACAGAAAGATGGCACAATAGTTACAGGGCTAGAACTCAAGTTAGGAAGACCTGAGGTCAAAGCTGGCCTTTGATTCTTACTAGTTGTGTTACCTAGGGCACATCACTTAAGATTTGATTGCCTCAGTTTCCTCAAATGTAAAATGGGAAGAATAATAGCACCCACCTCCCCCAGTTGTTGCCAGAATCAAATAAAATAATATGTGTAAAGCACTTAACTGGAACATTAAAAGCACTGCATAAATTCTGATTCCATTTTCCCCTCCCATAATTCTCTTATTTCTGAAGGTTCACTAGAACTTTGAAATTTAAATTTTGGAAATATCCTTCTACCTTTTAAACCTCTCCCAGTTTCTCCATTTAAGTCCATCCAGGTCAGCTTCTCTGGATGTACTTTCTCTACCAGGATCACCACTCTTTCACACCTTCATTGCCAACTTCCTATTCAGTTTTTTTTCAATGTATTGTCTTCTCTTGTTTGAATATAGAGCCCTTGAGGCCAGCACTTGTTTTTCTATTGGCTTGTATTTGTATGCCTAGGACTTAACACAGTCTGTAGCACATATTAAATGTTTTGTAGACTGATTGACATACTGTTAAGTGGTTGGAATACAAAGAAAACAAGTTCTGCACTTAAAAACATTGCATTCCAATAGAGCTTATACATATACACAAATTTATATGTCCATATTAAAGACAGAGAAGATGAATGGTAGAGGGAAAGACACTAGAAACCAGGCAGATCAGGAAAGACCAGTTGTAAGAAGTAGTGTTTTATAGGAGGGAAGCAGAAAACTGGGAAACAATTTTTGCAACTAGTGTTTGTGATAAAGGTCTCATTTCTAAAATATATGGAGAACTGAGTCAAATGTACAAGAATACAAGTCATTTCCCAATTCATAAATGGTCAAAGGATATGAACAGGCAGGTTTTAAAGGAAGAAAATATATATTAGATAATTATAGATAAATTTATTATAGATAAATTAAAGCTATCTATAGTCATATAAAAATACACTAAATCACTTTTGATTAGAGAGATTCAAAACAACTCTGAGGTATCATATCACACCTATCATATTGGCTAACATGATAAAACAGGAAAATGATAAATGTTAGAGAAGATGTGAAAGAGGTGGAACACTAATTTATTGTTGCTGGAGCTGTGAGCTGATCCAACCATTCTGGAGAGCAATTTGGAACTATTCCCAAAGGGCTACAAAAACGTGCATGCCCTTTGACCCAGCAATAATGCTTCGAGGACTGTATCCCCAAGAGATCATAAAAATGGGAAAGGGTCTGATGTACAAAAATATTTATAGCAGCACTCTTTGTGGTGGCCAAAACCTGGAAATCAAGAGGATGCCCATCAACTGGGGAATGGCTGAGTAAATTGTGTATATGAATGTAATGGAATACTATTGTGCTATAAGAAATGATCAACAGGAATACTTCAGAGAGGCCTGGAAAGACTTATTTGAACTGACGCTGAGCAAAAGGAGCAGAACCAGGAGAACTTTATACACCACAACAACCACAGTGTGAGAAGATGTTTCTCTGGTAGACTTAGAACTTCATTGCAATGTAAGGACTTAAAAAATTCACAATAGTGTCTTAAGGAAAAATGTCTTCTACGTTCAGAGAAAGAACTATGGAATTCAATCACAGAAGGAAGCAGATCATTGACTTTTGTATTACATTTTGGGTTGTTTTACGTTTTTTCGCATTCATTTTAATTCTTCTATGCAACATGGTTAAGGTGAAAATGTATTTAATAGCAATGTATGTGTAGAACCTATATCAAATTGTACGCCTTTTCAGTGAAGGTGGAGGGAGAGAGGGGGAAAGGAGAAGGAAAAAAATCTAAGTTGTATGGAAGTGATTGTAGAACACTGAAAACAAATAAAATAATAAAAAAAAAAGTAGTGCTTTAGCTCTAACTGAAATGAAGCCAGGAGTTCTGAGACATGGGAAGTTAGAAAGTAGAGATTCTAGACAGGGAAGATGCCCACTAAAAAGACAGGGAGGTAAGGGAAGCAATGTCATCTGGGAAAAGCATACAGAAGTAAGTTTGACTGGAATGTATAGTTTGTGGGGTTAAGTGATATATCTGTTATCTGCTAAAAACCAAATGAAACATTTAAGTATGAAAAACAAACAGGTGTATAAGGGAAGCATGATATTGAGGGAGAAAAAAGAAAGGGCCAGATTTTGATGATATTTAAATATTGAACAAAAGAGTATACAGTAGAACCTCAGTTTATGAATTTAATTTGTTCCTAGATTCTGTTCATCACACAATTTGGTCCTATTGCAAAGGGAATTTTCCCATAGAAAATAAAGTCAGATGATAGGTACCACATCCCCCAAAATATTCATATAAAAATAATTATTTATAATTTTAAGGTTTTTTTTTTCTCCCTAATGAACCTGGAATACAATAACAATGATCAGCACACAGTTTAAACAGAAAATAAAATAAAATAATCTGAACTTTACAATTGAGAAGAGTCATGGCTGGCCTGAGGGAGATTAGAGGGATGGGGAGGAGGAAGAAGGGTTATTTCTTGGAAGGAGAATCTCCTTCTAAAAGAACATTGGGGATTTCAGGAGTGTTTTCTCTTATGCCTTCACTTATTTTTCTTTTTTTTTAGAATCACTTTCATGTTTTGACTCACTCATGGTTTTTTCTTTACATTTGCTTCTGACTAGGAATCTATCTAATGAAACATGTTTTTGATGTTTTTTTCAGAATATTACTGAAATGTGATATTATCATTAAAAATATTCGTGGTTCTCATGGCTACAGCTTTATTTGGGTGATGTTTTTCAACAAAATTTTGATGTTCATACTATGAATTTTTATTCGTCCTGCAAGACAAATTTTGTGAAAAATTTTCCCTAGTCCAGAGAAGCATTTGCAAACCAGGTTACTCATAAACCAAGGTTCTACTGCATTTGATTCTAAAGATAATGGTGAGCCACTGAAACTTACTGAATGGAAAGATTTATGTTTTGGGAAAATTACTTTGACAGTTTAATAGAGGATGTATTGAAATGGGAGAGAATCATGGCAAAGAGGCCAATTACAAAGCTATCATAGTTATCCTTGTGAGAGGTGAAGAGGGAAAGAGCTAGGGTGAATAATGTAAATAGACAGAATGGAATATGTGTGAAGGATATATGGAGAAAGAAACTGCCAGATTTAGCAATTTATTGAATACATTTTTTGAAGGACTGTGAGGAATCAGGCATGACAATAAAGTTTCGAAACTGGATTATTAGATAGTACTGTCAAAACTAACAGACAAGTTTAGAAGATGGGTAGAATGTAAGGGAAAAATAATCAACTGTTTCTTAGCTAATATTTACTCAATACTTTAATTTTTACGAAGCACTTTACAAATCTCATCTCATTTTGTTCTAACAACAACTCTGGGAAGTAGGTGCTATCATTACCCCAATTTTATAGTAGAGGAAACTGAGACAGAGAAGTTAAGTTATGTGCCTAAGCTAACATTGTAAATATATTTATAGATTTGAACTCAAGTCTTCCTAAGTGAAGTTTGAGTGCTTTATGTACTGTATTACCTAACTTCCCCTGTTTTGTACCTGTTGATTTAGAGGTGGCTGTAGGACAGCTTGCAATGTTGATAAAGCCAAACAGGAGCTTTGAAGAAATATTATGGCTACATATATAAATCCACAATAACAATGGAGCCCCCAGCAGGTGATGGGACAACCATGTATGAGAATAAAGAAAATAGAAGATGGCTTAGTTTAGAGCTCTAGTGTACACTCATTTCTAATGGGTATGACACATAAAGATTCATCAATGGAGACTGAGAATGAGGAGTGGAAGCAAGATTGAGCTGAGTTATGAAAACCTAGAGTCGGTAATATCTGGGAGAGGAAGGTGGTGAAAATGCCCAATGCTAAACAGAGGTCAAGAAGGATAAGGGTTGTGGAAAATAAAAAGATTTGACAATTAAGAGAACACTGGTAACTTTTGAAAATAATTTTAGTTAAAATATGAAATATGAAATAAGAAGCCACATTGCTGAGAATTTAGAAGAGAAAGAGAGAAAAGGGAAGACACTAGGTACGAGGGTGTTTAGCTAAGAGAAGGAGGAAAATATGAAAGATTATAGTTAGTAGGATTATACAATCCAAGGAAGCTTGTTAAGAATGAGAACGACTTGAATGTTCCTATAGGAATCAGAAAAAGGATCAGCAGACAGGAGGGAAATGAAGGAGAAAAAAAAGTGGAGGTGATAGTAGAGAAAGTCTGTCAGAGAAACAGACAAACAAATAAACAAAGAAATCATTTATTTTATTTTTTAGATGTTAAGTATTTTTTTTATTTTCAATTTATTTCTAGTTTTCAACATTTACTTCCACAAGATCTTGAGTTCCAAATTTTCTCTCTATCTCTTCCCTTCCACCAGCATGCATTTTGATCATTTCTGCCCTTTCTTCTATCCCACCCCCATTCTCTTATCCCCTTCCCCTCTATTTTCTTGAAGGGCAAGATAGATTTCTATACCCCATTGCCTATATATATATATCTATATATTATTTCCAAGTTTCATGTAAAAACTTTTTTTAACATTTGTTTTTAAGACTTTGTGTTCCAAATTCTCTCTCTTCCTCCTGCACCACCCACCCCCACTGAGAAGGCAAGCAATTTCATATAGGGCATACATGTGTAGTCATTCAAAGCACTTCCATACATCATGTTGTGAAAGACTGACTATATTTCCCTCCATCCTGTCCTGCCCTCCGTTTATTCTATTCTCTCTTTTGACCCTGTCCCTCTTCAAAAGTGTTTAATTTTGATAACCCCCCTCCCATTTGCCCTCCTTTCTATTCCCAATTGAGTGTGCATGTTAATCCCTCCTTAAGCCAAATCCAATGAGAGCAAGCTTCATTCATTCCCTGTCACCTCCTTTCCTCTTCCCCTCCATTATCAATAGCTTTTTCTTACCCCTTTTATGTGAGACAATTTACCCTATTCGATTTCTCCCTTTCTCCTCCCCATATATACCTCTCACCCCTTAATTTACTTTTTAGATATTATCTTTTCTTATTCAACTCACACTGTGCCATCTGTCTATATGTGTCTATGTGTGTATGTATTTATGTATGCATGAATGTATATGCATGTGTATATATGTATGTATATATACATATGCATATATATGTATGTATAAATATATACACACACATATATATATACATATACTTACTTATAGTATATGTACCTATGTGTATATATATATATATATATATATATATATATATATATATATATATATGCTAATACTGAGAAAACCCTTAAGGGTTACAAATATTATCTTTCCATGTAAGAATGTAAGCACTTCAATGTTAATAAGTCCCTTACAATTTTTCTTTCCTGTTTACCTTTTCGTGCTTCTCTTGATTTTTGTATTTGAAAATCTTTTTTTTTTTTTTTTTATTCAGCTCTGGTATTTTTATCAAGAATGCTTACAAGTTCTCTATTTCACTGAATGTCCATTTTATTCCCCTGAAAAATCATAATCAGTTTTTCTGGGTAGGCAATTCTTGGCTTTAAGACTAGCTCCTTTGACCTCTGAAATATCACATTCTAAGCCCTTTGATCCTTTAATGTAGAAGACACAAGATCTTGGTTTATCCTGATTGTTTTTTCCATAATACTTGAGTTGTTTCTTTCTGGCTGCTTGAAATATTTTCTCCTTGACCTAGAAACTCTGGAATTTAGCTCTGATATTCCTAGGAGTTTTCTTTTGGGGTTCTCTTTCAGGTGGTGATCAGTAGATTCTTTCAATATCTATTTTACCTTCTAGTTTTAGAATATCAGGGCAGTTTTACTTGATAATTTCTTTAAAAATTATGTCAGGCTAATTTTTTAAATCATGGCTCTCAAGTAGTCCAATATTTTTTTTAAAATTATCTCTCCTGAAACTATTTTCCAGGTTAGTTGTTTTTCCAATGAAATATTTCACATTTCTATTTTTTTTCATTCTTTTCCTTTTGTTAACTCAGTTTTCATGATTTCATGATTTTCTTGCATCGCTATCATTTTTCTTCCCAATTATTCCTCTTGTTCTCTTACTGGATTTTTAAAATCCTTTTTGACTTCTTTCATGGCCTGAGACCAATTATTTTTTGGAGACTTTGTTGTCTTCTTCTGACTGTATGTTTTGATCTTTTTTGTCACCAAAGTAAGATTCTATACTCTGTTGTTTTTTTCCTGTTATTTGCTCATTTTCCAACCCAGTAACTTGACTTTTGAGCTCATGGTCAAGGTACTTCTTTGATTACATTGGGGAGGGGATATACTGTCCTAAGCTTCAGTGGCCTGGTGCAGCTGCCTTCAGAAATACTTCCAGGACCTGCAAATCCCCATTTCTTCCAGTGTTGCATGGTCAAAGGAGAGGTATTCACTCCTTAGCTGGTTTGCACTCTGATCTATAAGCAATCCCATGCACTCTTTTCTCCCTTAGAATCACAAGGAGGATCCCCTATCCACCAGTGCTACAAACTCCACCACAGCAGCACTCCTTCTCACCCCATGACTGCCACCCAGGACTGTGACACAGATCCAGGCAGGGCAAAGCAAGAGAATCCTGGCTCAGCAACGACAAAGAGATCCCTGCTATTCCTCTCTGAGTAGCTGCTCAGTCCCCTCCTAATCTACCAGTCCTGGGGCCAGACAACAGTACTCTCTCAAAGATGTCTAATGTGTTTTTTCCCCTGACCTTCCAAGTTTCCCTCTGTCTTTTGGGCATGAAGAAATCTGGAAACTGACACAGCTTCCAGTTTGAGCCCCCTGGGGTCTACTCAGGCCTCATTAGTGCCAGTGTGGCCAGTTCTGGACTGTATTCCTCTCTCAGTTCATAATTGCTTCCTATTGACCTTCTGGGCTGTCTTGAACTGGAGATTTGTTTCACTCTCATTCTGTGGATTCTGTAGCCCCAGTATTTCTTTAGTCTTTTTTACAGGTATTTACAGGGGTTTGGGGAAGAGCTCAAGCAAGTCCCTGCTTTCACTTCAACATCTTGACTTCACCCCTGACAAGTTTTCTTTTAAAGAGGAATCTAATACACGTGGTCTTGCTAAGAATGGGGGAGGAGTCTAAATAAGAGCCTTGGCCAAAGGGTAACTCATTGAAATATTGGAGGCTTCCTGCTATTGTATTAGAAAATGCTAGTTTTTCTTAGCATTCTGTAGAAATATATTTTATTATATTATTTGGAAAATGTTATTTATTATATCATTTGAAGCTAGCAATATGTGTCTAGAAAATTGCCTAAGCTAAAAGCTTCCTGTGAAGGTTATGCTGACCTTAGAGGTCTCTATGGAAGCCAGATGGCTGTAGGGAATGCTTAAGTTCCATCTCAGGTCTGGCTTTTGTGTGTGTTTATGTGTGTGTGTGTGTGTATGTGTGTGTGTGTGTGTGTATGCGCACACTTTGGGTTCTCTGTATTTTGAGTGTTTATATTTATATCTCAATCAACCTCAATTTGAACATTTGTGCTTACTGATAAGCATCTCAATTGACCTTGCAAGGGGAATTGCCATTTCTACAAAATTGTTTAACTGCTATGTGAGGTTCCTTGTACTGGTACAATTCTCTGAATCCTATAAAATGCAAATCTCTCAGAGACTGAAGCAGGAGCCTTCTTCTGGTTTCCTCCTCTACCAAAAACATTTTTTCTAAAACTATTGGGGTGTAGGGGTGCTGGGAATCCTAGTGATTAAGGTTCAGTGCTCTCACTGCCATGACCCAGGTTTGTTTCCTACTCAGGAAACCATATGTTGCAGTGCAGGGGTACTGGAAACACCAAAATTCAAGATCAAAACATACTGCCTTGAAAGAATTCAACTCAAGTCCTCTTTCAGTCAGAGAGACAGTTTATTAGAACACCAGTTGGGGTGGGCAAGAGCCTAAAAATTCATCCTATTGTTCGGACTTTAAGAATCTGAGTGATCTAAAGGGGGGCAAGATGGACACTTATATACAGTGGTCAAGAAGTGGGTCTAGTTGGAATCAAGGAGTGGTGTTCTAGGGTGGGACCAGGTGTAGATAATAACCGCATAGAAAGGAGAGTTAAAAGGATTATTCATGGATGCCTCAGGTGAATGCCAGGGATCTGATTTTAGGGAATGGTTCCTGGAATTCCTAGGAAAGTTCAAAGTAGGAGGGGTCTAAAGCTCATACCTGGCCAAAACTATTTTGAATTTTGAGTTGTTTAACATGAATATAGTCCTATTGATGATGGCTGGAAATATAGTAGAACTATAGAGGTACCCCAATACTGGAGTTTCCTGCATGGGCCATCTGGTAAAGAATTTGTGGACTCAAACATTCTTGAGGTCAAGGGAATCTGCAGCCTTATAGAGGTAGAAGTAAAGTTTATAAAGGATATTCTACAGTATAACATGTGCCAAGTATGATTGATTACTAGGTGATTCAGGGTGGGATAAGGGAGTGGTTAGTTCTTAAAGGAACATGCACTTTTGGTATCTATTAAGCAGGCATTTTACCCAGAATTCATTGGAAAATAGCCCAAGTGGGGCTACACAGATGTATGGTTTTAGGCCTGAAAAGTCACTAAGCCAACTAAAGGTCAGGACTAAGTAAAACCTGGCTACTCTCATCAATGTCTTATTAGACAAAATAAATGTAAGGGAGTATATACATATACATATAGATAGATAGATAGATAGATAGATAGATAGATAGATAGATAGATAGATAGATAGATAGATAGATACAGCTAGCTTCTATAGCAGGAAGGGAGACAATGGTTTTTATTGGGGCACGTTGTTCTTGGGCTGGGGAGAAACTGCCTGGGATAGTGTTTTGAGGCTAGGGAGAAATATGATTTTTAGAGAGAAATTTGATTTTAGAATTGAGGTCCAAGTACAGTCATGCAAGCACCCCATCAATATATAACAATGAAGAGCTTTAGGATCTGGGAAAGATCAATTGCTTGGAGTGGGAAAAAAAATTGAATCACTGATAGGGTATTGTCTATGATATACCAACTCTTAGGTGCAGTGTTTGTCCTAAAGTAACTGCCACATAGATTTTGGAAAATTCATAGATATGTTATGTTTATATCCTGTATATTTACTATTTGGTGAAGCAAAGGTCTTTCTGATTTCTTGCAGAGCTTAGAATGATCACACACATGCACCCACATCCATAAACATGTTTGTACATGTATATGTGTATATGTATATGTGTGTGTGTGTGTTTGTATGTGAGTATTCTCTTACAGAAGCAAAGCTCTCTATTCCTTCTTCTTGTGTCACATGAGAAAGAAAACTTACTATAAGTTTTCAGGTGGGGAAAGAAGTAATAGCAGTGGCAAATGGAAACTCTGCCTGCCAAAATCCCAATTCTCCACCTGGGATGACATGGAGTTATTAAGTGACCCTGCTATTATTTCTATGCCTACTATGTCTATTCTTCACTGACTTAGATGAGAGAGTTTTGGGGATTGAATGGACTACACTGCAATTTTGTGAACAACCAGAATACTGGGAGTTGGAATCCATCCATACAAAAATTTGCAGCCAACAGATCCAGTAAGTCATCACCATACCGAGAAGCAAACAGGATGCAGTGGATTGAACTGACCACAAAGAGGCTTAGTATCTGTTAACTATGCAGAGTTCAGGTTAAACTTGGTGGAGCAAATTCTTTGTAGCAGCTGTATTAAGTTTCTGACTATTCTCTGAAAAGACAAAAAATATGTAGGAGAGAATGTGTTCATGGTACTGAAAGAAAACATTTTGGTTTTGTATATATTTTTTCTTCATTTATCTCAGTGAACATCTCTTTGTAAAAATCAAACAATGCCAATTGTTAAATAATACTTTGGTGCTAATTAGTTAATCAATGATATAATGGAGATACTAACTTGGGATAGATAATAATACACTAGATGAGTGGCTAGAACACAAAGCTTTAGAAATATACAGTCACTGCTTCTCAGGACTAACTCTAGAACTTTAAGAGGGGTTGTAGTCAGATTTTCATTGTGGGTTCCACATCAGAACCACCTCTAAGGTATTCAGACTCATGTTTTTAAAAAGGTGACTCTGTCTATTATCAACCTCTGTGAGTCTGGTCTAAGAAAGATTTAAAAAAAATAGATTGTGTCTATCCATATTTTATTTCTCTCAAAGTGGGCAGTATGCATATGCATAGAGCTGAAGTATTGTAACTGAGGTAAATTTGGGGATGGGGATACACAATTAATATGTCCCTTGAAGAGTAGGTGTTCCCAAAGAATGTAATTAACTCTGATTAACACACTAGGAGGTGGGCTATATTAAAATAAGAGTCTTGGGTTATGTGATTTAGATCATCCAAATCTTTGTCAAAGAGACATCAATTCCCATATCACCCATCAATCATCATATCACGACATATGAAAATAGAGAGTTAATATTTTCCCAGATCTTTTTGAGCAGGGATATAACCATTAACTCAGATACAGAGTTTCTTTTACTGTTTGATTAGATCTTGCTCTGAGTAAATCTTTAAGGAAGATTTCCCACACTTTTGGTTCTAGATAAGGAAGAACAAAAGGAGGAAACTTTGGTAATAATATATCTCCACCCAAGCCTAAGGAGAACACAATATGTTTCCCTACCTTGATTACATTACTTCCTAGCTTGGATTGGGGTTTGACCAAGATAAGGAGACTTTAAGCAATCTCATTATCAGCAATGACCTTTTGAAGAAAAACTGAACTTTGGAAAAAGGGGGTTGAGGAAATCTCTGAATCTTCAAGATAATGATTATTAAAAATGAATTTTCACACATATAAAATTGACTACAAATTTGTTAAAAAAACTCATAAGGCCTTAGTAGTAATACTGACTTATCAATGAAGATTTAGAATGTTTTATATAGAAAGATACTTGTTTATTTTTTGTCCAATATGTGCGAGTGATGGTTTTTTCAGTGTCCAGGAGTGCCTGGGCTATATTTAAGTCCCTTCATACACAAGTCACTCTCAGGGCTTGGCCTCAGATCTACCTCCACAGGTTGGCAGAGTTCCTAGCTGCAGATTTGGAATCCCAGGGTTAGTGCCTTCCTTTGGGCAGAATTAGGAAGAGTTCAGAAAGAGTACAGAGTTGAGTAAGCACTCTTTCAAACCAAGATATCCCTAGAGCTAGTTCTATTGGCTGAATGTGACCGTTAAACTTTCAGTGGGAATATTTATACCTCAGAACTTGGCAAACACTCTGACTCTGTGATCAACTTACTGTTTTGTTGATTATCCATACTAAAGAAATCAATATAGAAAAATTTTGAAATGTAGGTTAAACTTAAAAGTGTGTTGTCCCAAGTACTTTCTACCCCTCTTCCCTTCCTCAGCTGGTCGTTAAAGATTTATTAGCAACTACCAGACCCCAGAAGAAATATTGGATGGGGAAAAAGAAAAGTGAAAGGATCTGGATGCAGCAAGAGGGCCCTCCACAGGGCCCAGGAAACATGGTAGAAGTTTTGTCAGACCCTGGAGGCAATTATTGAAGTAATCTGCTAAGGTCTAGTTCAAAAGCCTTAGAGACACCAGAATATATAGAATCCTTCTCTCTTGGTGGTCATCCAGTATTCACTGTGGGTACTGGTTTCTAGGCTAAGGTCAAGAGTATATTCAATTCTAATAAAGGGGGTTGGTAGTAATTTCCTAGTCTCATGTTAGATAGGTCTCAGAATGTATTAGTAAGCACCTTGACACCGGGGAGGGCCTGCTGCACAACTTCTTAGATCTGCTTTTCTAAAAGGAAAGCAAAGATGGTGGAGTAGAAAGATGTATATACTCTAGTGCTTCCCCCAAGCCCACAAAATACCTGCAAAAATGACTCTCAACAAAGTCTAGAGCAGCAGAAGCCACAGAACAACAGACCAAAAGAGGTTTCTAGCCAAAGGTAACCCAGAAGGCTGACAGTAAAGGTCTATCTCACAAGATGCTGAGCAGAGTGGAGCACAGCCCTGGCCAGGTGTCATTGGCAGGAAAAGGACCTGAACAGACCTCCAGGGTAGAGTTCCTAGCAGGGAAGGTCCCAGATACCTCAAAAAAAAAAAAAAAAAACTCCAAGGGTCACTGGGGGAGGACTTTCCCAGCTGGGTGAGAGGGAACTGGGTTTCTCCAGTAATAGCCCCAGGTGATGACAGAGGCTGAGGCAGCAGAATGTAGGCAGCTACAGAGGGCAGGAAGCAACCTGGATCCATTGTTCAGGCAGCTAAGCTTAAAGTCTCCGGCAGTAGGGAGCAGCTGATCTAAACACCAGCCATGAGTGATGGCCCTGCCCCCACCCAAAGCCAGGGGAACTTAGCAGTTGAGTCTAATCTCTTGACAAAGGATTCAGAAATCAAATAACTGGCTGGGAAAATGCCCCCAAAGGGGAAAAAACTAAGACCATAGAAGGTTACTTTCTTGGTAAACAGGTGTCTCCTCCAATCCTTTCAGATGACGAGAAACAAAGCTGTGTCACATGATGTTAAGAGCCCTGCCTCCAGGGCCTCCAAAGTAAAATTAAACTGAGATCAGGCAATAGAAAAGCTTGAAAAATGAGTTAGCAGCTTGCTAAAGGAGAACTAAAAAAATGCTGAGGAAAATGACACCTTTAAAAAGAGGCTAACTCCATTGGAAAAAGAGGTCTAAAAAGACAATGAGGAGAGGGAGGCATTAAAAAGCAGAATTAGCCAAATGGAGAAGATGTTTCAAAAGCTCATTAAACAAAATAGTTCTCTGAAAGAGAGAACTGAGTTCAGGGAAATAAATGACTATGAGATAAACCAAGTAGTTAGAAAACAAAACCAAAAGTTTGAAAAAATAGAAGCCAATGTGAAACATCTCATTGGAAAAACAACTGATCTGGAAAATAGATCCAGGAGATACAATTTAAAAATTATGGCACTACCTGAAAGCCATGATCAAAAAAAGAGCCTGGACATTATCTTCTGTGAAATTATCAAGGAAAACTGTCCTGATATTCTAGAATCAGAGGGCAAAATAAATATTGAAAGAATCCATTGATCACATCCTGAAAGAGACTTGAAAAGAGAAACTCCTAGTAATATTGTGTCCAAATTTCAGAGTTCCAATGTCAACGAGAAAATACCACAAGCAGATAGAAAGAAATAATTCAAGTACTGTGGAAATAACAATCAGGATAACACAGGATATGACAGTGTCAAGATTAAGGGATTGAAGGGCTTGGAATAGGATTTTCCAGAAGTCAAAGGAACTGGGATTAAAACTAAGAATCACCTACCCAACAAAACTGAGTATAATACTTCAAGGGAATAAATTATCATTCAATTATATAGAGGACTTTCAAGTATTCATGTTGAAAAGACCAGAACTGAATAGAAAATTTGATTTTCAAACACAAGAATCAAGAGCAGCTTGAAAAGGTAAATAGGAAAAAGAAATCATAAAGGACTTTCTAAAGCTGAAGTGTTTACATTCCTGCATGGAAGGAAAATATTTACAACTCTTGAGATTTTTCTCAGTATTTGAGTAGTTGGAGGGATTGTACACACACACACACACACACACACACACACACACACACACACAAACACAAACACACATATAGACAGAGAGTGCAGGCTGTGTTGAATCAGAAGAGATAATATCCACAAAAAAAAAGATATAAAATAAAAATTAAGAGGTGAGAGAGGAAAATACTGAGAAGAGAAAGGGAGAAATGGATTGGGGCAGGCTATGACTCATAAAAGAAATGAAAAAAAATCTTGTTCAATGGAGGAACAAAGGGAAAAAGGAGAGGGGAAAAATGAAACTACTCTCTCCACATATGGCTTAAGGAGGGAATAACATACTCACTTAATTTGGTATGAAAATCTATTGTACAGTAAAGGAAAGTAGGGGAGGAGGTGACAAGTGAGATGAGGGGAATGATAGAAGGGAGGACACATGGGAGAAGGGAGTAACTAGAAATAAACAGTTTTGGGAAAGGACAAGGTCAAATGAGGGAATAAAAAATTAAGGGGGGATAGAGTAGGATAGAGGGCAATATAATTAGTATTATACAACATAACTATTATGGAAGTCTTTTGCAAAATGACACATGTATAGCCTGTATTGAATTGCTTGCCTTCACAGTGGGGATGGGAATAGAGGGAGGGAGGGAAAGGAGGTGGAATTCAAAGTATTAGAAACGAATATTGAGAATTATTACTGCATATAACCAGGAAATAAGAAACTCAGGTAATGGGGTGTAGAAATTTATTTTGTCCTACAAGAAAAAAGAGGTGATGGGGATAAGAGGAGGGTGGGGTGTGATAGAAAGGAGGGCTCATTGAGGGAAAGGGTAATCAGAATGCAAGGTATTGGGGGTGGGGGGAGGGGAGAGACGGGAAAAAATTTGGAAATGTTACAAAGTGATGTAAAAGCAATTAGTATTAAAACAATTGACTGAATTAATTACTGAGACTAAATCAGAGACATCTTTAGTTTAGGGAAATGAATCTTAGTCTAAGTCTCCTAGAGACAAGTGACTTTGGATAAAATTTGGCATTAATGGAAAAGTTAAGGTTTTAATGGTAAATTTGATTTTTATGATTGTTATTTAAGCAGGAACTAGAACAGGCATAGAAAGGCATGTAAGCTACTTAAGCCTTCTTCAAAAGATGTTTCTTAGCCAATGTGAAATTATAGTTATATATGAAACCTGGTTATTGGAACTTGCTATTTTAAGATGCTATGGGACTATTAAGTGACTGTTCTTCTTAGTATAACTCAAGGTGTGGATATCAAGAAAGGTGGTCTGAGCCTCCAATGCATGAAGCCAGTAAGCCTGTGAGATGCTCGTATGAACTGAAAAAGGTGATCTCATGGAAGGGTGGGAGAGTGGCTATTGAGCCTGGACTGAGGTAGGAGTCTCCTGACTCAATTTCCCCACTGACACCTGGCAGACTCTAAGCCTCATTGAGTGCAAGTGAACAATCTAATCCTGCCTGGAACTGACATGAAGTTGGAGAGGTATTGTATCCCTGCAATGTCCCTATTCTTAGTGGCAATTTCCTATAGTCAAAAAGTTTGTAAGCTTAATACCAGATCAATTAAATTATAGATTATTGGTAGGGAAATACCCGAGATCAAGTCTAAAATTAAGCTATCAGGCTTAGGACTTTAGACCAACAATAGTAAGTAAGGGTCCTTTAATTCTTAGTAATAGTGTGGAGACAATTAGGTCAAGGGATTATAAAGTTAGCATACATATTTATTATTTGTGTCTCATTTGATTAATGTTTTAAAAAAATATCCTTTTGTGGTCTATATTGTAAATGCTTTAAAAGAAATATTACCTGACCAAAAATTGGAATTGTGTTATATGATATGAACTGTGTTAAAAATGAAAAAAAAATGAAAGGAAAGCAACTTTAAGAGGGGTAAATAATCTCACTTTAATTACATATGCCAACAGAGAAAATACAAGCGGGACCTACAGACAGGGGTTACAACTGTCTGACCATGGGTAATACATGCATTATTACCAGAGAGAGAAGCACCAATATTTGGGTTTTCAAATTCAGGGGTCTTTTTAACATGGCTACCCAGAGTCTCATCTGGCACAGGAATATATATTCTTTTCAGAGACAGAGAGCATGACCCCTTGTGACCCAGTACCTCATTAGCAATTGGCAAAAGGTGTGGGCCTTCATACAAAATAAGCCTTCCCTAATCAAGTCTCTCTCAATAGCTCCAACTGAGACCTGTCAATGGCCAGTGAAGATTTTTAGCTTTCATTATGTAGAAGCAACTGCAAGTCAGAGTCACTGGGGCTCTGAGGAACTACTTTGCTCTCCTTATAATCTCTGGTCACAAAGGGTGGAGATGGGGTAGGGGTAGGGCATCTAGGACCAGGTCTGAATACCTCTAAGGGCAGCACTGCCTAATACCTCCTTGGGAGTTAAGGACCCTCAGAGTTTATGTTTATATATATGAATTTTTATGAGCTACTCTGAATCCTTTATACGTATTTTTTTTCCCTTTTTTTCTGTTTATCTGTTTGTATGTGATGTTTGGGGTAGGGTTGGGTTAGGCCAACATGAAATGAAATGTGAATTTTTACTTAGGCATCTGACTAGCCACATATGTGGAAAATGAGACATGAACTAAACAAAAAAATATACTCTGAAATTTCACAGCATAATTTCTAGGTGAAAACAATATATGTCCAAGAGAAATCTATTCTTTCTTGAGGACATCATGTCATGATGATACTGCTTTTATTCTTTTCAGTTTCCTGCAGTGTTTTGTTCATCTTGAGCTCCCATAGTTGTACACTGAAGTAATTTAAAGGTTATGTGATACTTTTCTATCTATGACCTCTGCACTTTGCAAAATTTACTTACCTTTTTATTCTTCAGTTTCTTTACCTGTAAAATGAGAAATCTGATTGATTAGATCATTCTAAAATCCCTTCCAACTCTGCAGCTATGATTATAACATAATACTGATTTGGAAAAGATTCTGTTATTAAGGAATCTGTAACATGGGTGTATGGGGGGAAGACATATATACAAATAACTATCATAATCAGGAGAGTAAGTTAAATGTGAAAGAAAATGCATTTTTCACCTGAAAAAAAGAGGAAAGTTTTCTTTTTTTTTTTTTTATTAATTTTTTTATTTTTTTTAATGTTTAACAATCACTGCCATACAATTGCGATTTTATCCCTCCCCACCCACCCCCCACTACCTCCCTCCCTCCCCACGACTGCATACAATTCTGTATAGATTCTACATATACTTTCCTATTGAGTATATTTTCACTATCGTCATGCTATGTAGTCAGACTAAGATAAATGAAAGAATCCGTATAACAAATCAGAACATGATACACAAACAGATGCACATACACAAACATGATCTGCTACATTATGTGAGTGACTTCCATATTTCTCTCTCTGAGTGTGGAAGGCTTTTTGCCTTGAGGTCCACCATTGGGATTTTTTTTTTTTTTCAGAAGTTCTTGTGTTATTACAAAAATCTAAGTCTACCAGAAAAAACTCTCACACACTGTGGTTGTTGCTGTGCATAAAGTTCTCCTGGTTCTGCTCCTTTCACTCAGCATCAGGTCATATAAGTCCTTCCAGGCCTCTCTGAAGTCTTCTTGTTCATCATTTCTTATGGCACAATAGTACTCCATTACATTCATATACCATAATTTATTCAGCCATTCCCCAATTGATGGACATCCCCTTGACTTCCAGTTTTTGGCAACTACATAGAGTGCTGCTATAAATATTTTTGTACATGTGGGACCCTTTCCCATTTTTATGATCTCTTGGGGATATAGTCCTAGTAGCGATATTGCTGGGTCAAAGGGTATGCACATTTTTGTAGCCCTTTGGGCATAGTTCCAAATTGCTCTCCAGAATGGTTGGATGCGCTCACAGCTCCACCAACAATGAATTAGTGTTCCAACTCTCCCACATCCTCTCCAGCATTTATCATTTTCTTGTTCTGTCATGTTTGCCAATCTTATAGGTGTGATGTGGTACCTCAGAGTTGTTTTGATTTGCATCTCTCTAACCAATAGTGATTTAGAGCATTTTTTCATATGATTATAGATAGCTTTAATTTCTTCCTCTGAAAATTGCCTGTTCATATCCTTTGACCATTTATCAATTGGGGAATGACTTGTATGATTATACATTTGGGTCAGTTCTCTATATATTCTAGAAATGAGGCCTTTATCCCCGAGCTTAGCTGTAAAAATTTTTTCCCAATTTATTACATCCCTCCGGATTTTGGTTGCATTGGGTTTGGCTGTGCAAAAACTTCTCAGTTTAATGTACTCAAAGTTATCCATTTTGCATTTCATAATGCATTCTATCTCTTCTTTAGTAAAGAATTCTTCCCTTCTCCATAGATCTGATAAATACACTATTCCTTGCTTCTCCAGTTTATTCATGGTATCAGTCTTTATACCTAAATCATGTACCCATTTGGACTTTATTCTTGTGTACGGTGTCAGGTATGGGTCTATGCCTAATTTCCGCCACACTGTTATCCAGTTTTCCCAGCAATTTTTGTCAAACAATGAGTTCTTATCCCAGAAGCTGGGGTCCTTGGGTTTATCAAACAGAAGGTTGCTATATTCCTTGCCTACTGCATCTTGAGTGCCAAGTCTATTCCACTTGTCTACCTCTCTGTTTCTTAACCAATACCAAGTGGTTTTGATAATTGCTGCTTTATAGTACAGTTTAAGGTCTGGTAGCGCTAGGCCACCTTCCCAAGCATTTCTTTTCATTAGTCCCTTTGATATTCTGGACCTTTTGTTTTTCCAAATGAATTTTGATATTATTTTATCCAGCTCTAGAAAGTAATTGTCTGATAGTTTAATTGGTATGGCACTAAATAAGTATATTAATTTGGGTAGAATTGTCATTTTTATTATATTAGCACGGCCTACCCATGAGCAACTAATGTTTTTCCACTTACTTAAATCTGACTTTATTTGTGCAAAAAGTGTCTTGTAATTGTGTTCATATAGTCCCTGGGTTTGTTTTGGCAGGTAGACTCCTAAGTATTTTATACTGTCTACCCTAACTTTAAATGGGATTTCTCTTTCTATCTCTTGCTGTTGAACTTTGTTGCTAATATATAGGAATGCAGAGGATTTATGTGGGTTTATTTTGTACCCTGCAACTTTGCCAAAGTTGTTTATTAATTCAAGTAATTTTTTACTTGAATCTCTGGGATTCTCTAGGTAAATCATCATATCATCTGCAAAGAGTGATAACTTAGTTTCTTCTTTGGCTATTCTAATTCCTTGAATATCTTTATCTTGTCTAATTGCTACAGCTAACATTTCTAGTACCATATTGAATAATAGTGGTGATAGTGGACAACCTTGTTTCACCCCTGATCTTATTGGGAATGCATCTAGCTTATCCCCATTGCATATAATGCTTGCTGAAGGTTTTAGATAGATACTGCTTATTATTTTATGGAAAGTTCCCTTTATTCCTACGTTCTCCAATGTTTTTAGTAGGAATGGATGTTGTATTTTGTCAAAAGCTTTTTCTGCATCTATTGAGATAATCATGTGGTTTTTGTTAGCTTTGTTGTTGATGTGGTCGATAATGCTAATAGTTTTCCTAATATTGAACCAGCCCTGTAGTCCTGGTATGAATCCTACCTGATCATAATGTATTAATCTCATGATAAGATGCTGTATTCGTTTTGCTAAAATCTTATTTAAAATTTTTGCATCTATATTCATTAGGGAAATTGGTCTATAATTTTCTTTCTCTGTTTTGTCTCTTCCTGGTTTGGGTATCAAAACCATATTTGTATCATAGAAAGAATTTGGAAGGACTCCTTCTTCCCCAATTTTCAAGAATAGTGTATGTAGTATTGGAATTAACTGTTCTTTAAATGTTTGATAGAATTCACTTGTGAATCCATCTGGCCCTGGAGATTTTTTCCTAGGGAGTTCATTGATGGCTTGTTCAATTTCTTTTTCTGAGATGGGGTTGTTTAAGTATTCAACTTCCTCTTCTGTTAATCTGGGCAATTTGTATTTTTTAAAATATTCATCCATCTCGTTTAGATTATCGAATTTGTGGGCATAAAGTTGGGCAAAGTAGTTTCTAATTATTGTTTTAATTTCCTCCTCATTGGAGGTGAGTTCACCCCTTTCATTTTTAATGTTAGTAATTTGGTTTTCTTCTTTCTTTTTTTTGATCAGATTAACCAAAGGTTTATCAATTTTATTAGTTTTTTCATAAAACCAACTATTGGTTTTATTTATTAATTCAATAGTTTTCTTTATTTCAATTTTATTAATCTCTCCTTTGGTTTTCAGTATTTCTAATTTGGTATTTACTTGGGGATTTTCAATTTGTTCTTTTTCTAGCTTTTTCAACTGCAAGCCTAAGTCATTGATCTCCTCTTTCTCTATTTTATTTA
Source organism: Notamacropus eugenii (assembly GCF_028372415.1). NCBI lineage: Eukaryota > Metazoa > Chordata > Mammalia > Diprotodontia > Macropodidae > Notamacropus > Notamacropus eugenii. Next base: position 132,541,408 of record NC_092875.1, on the reverse strand, counting down.
TGTAAGCATTCAGAGATATAAAACTTCCCCTAATAACTGCTTTTGCAGTGTCCCATAAGTTTTGGTACGTTGTCTCACTATTGTCATTCTCTTGAATGAAGTTGTTGATTGTTTCTATGATTTCTTCTTTAACCCAATCCTTCTTTAGAATTAGATTATTTAGTTTCCAATTGATTTTTGGTTTCTCTTTCCATGGCCTTTTATTACATGTAATTTTTAATGCATTATGATCTGAAAAGGATGCATTGATTATCTCTACCTTTCTGCACTGGATTGTGAGATTTTTATGTCCTAGTACATGGTCAATTTTTGTAAATGTTCCATGTACCGCTGAGAAAAAGGTATATTCCTTTCTATTCCCATTTAATTTTCTCCAAAGATCTATCATATCTACCTTATCCAGAGTTTTATTTACCTCCTTAACCTCTTTCTTGTTTATTTTAAGGTTGGATTTATCTAGTTCAGAGAGGGGGAGGTTGAGGTCCCCCACTAGTATAGTTTTGCTATCAATTTCTTCCTTCAACTCCCCCAACCTCTCCTCTAAGAATCTGGATGCTATACCACTTGGAGCATACATGTTTAGTAATGATATTGCTTCATTGTCTATGGTGCCTTTTAGTAGGATATAGTTTCCATCCTTATCCCTTTTGATTAGATCTATTTCTGCTTTTGCTTTGTCTGAGATTAGGATTGCTACTCCTGCCTTTCTTACATGAGCTGAAGCACAATATATTCTGCTCCATCCTTTGACCTTTATCCTATGTGTATCCCCCCGTTTCAAATGTGTTTCTTGTAAGCAGCATATTGTTGGATTATGGCTTTTAATCCATTCTGCTATCCGTCTCCGTTTTATGGGAGAGTTCATCCCATTCACATTCACAGTTATGATTACAATCTGTGTATTTCCCTCCACCCTCTTTCCCACCATTTGTGCTTTTAACTCTCCCGTCTCCCTTCCCCTCCTCAATAGTATTCACTTTTCTCCCCCTCCTCCTGCAGCCTTCCCCTCCTTCTTTTAGCCCCCCTCCCTTTTAGTCCCCTTTACTCTTATTGCTTCTTTCCTCCCTTTTAGCCACCCTCCCCTTTCTTCCCCCTTCCCCTCCTACTACCTATAGAGCTAGTTAGGATTATCTGCTTAAGGTTATTGTTCCCTCCTTTGAACAAATCAGATGAGAGTACCTCTCAAACAATGCTCATCTCCCTCCCCTCCTTCCCTCTACTATGGTTTTGTACTTCTTCCTGTGATATAATTTGCCATTTTCTGCTTCCCCCTTTCCACACCTCCTATTACATTCCCTTCTCATACTTAAATCATATTTTTGCCATGACATCATTTACTTTATGCCCGTTCCCTCTACATATATCCCTTTTATCATAATAGCTGCACAGTTCTCCAGATTAACAGGTAGCATCTTCCCTTACAGGGAGGTAATCAGATTGCCCTAATTGAGTTGCAAGTTTTTGTTTTTGTTTTTTCCCCTCTGTTTACCTTTTTATGATTCTCTGGAGACCTGCATTTGAAGATCAAATTGTCTATTGAGTTCTGGTGTTTTGGTCAGGAAGCTCTGGAAATCCCTTATTTCGTTGAATGACTTTCTCCTTGCCTGAAATGTTATGCTGAACTTTGCTGGGTAGTTGATCCTCGGTTGGAGTCCCAACTCCTTTGCCTTACGGAATATTGGGTTCCAATTCTTTCGATCTTTTAATGTAGAAGCTGCAAGGTCCTGTGTGATCCTGACTGTGTGACCTTGATATTTAAATTGTTTCTTTCTGGCTGCTTGTAGTATTTTCTCCTTCACTTGATAGCTCTGGAATTTGGCAACTATATTTCTTGGGGTTTTGAGTTTGGGATCCCTTTCCGGTGGGGAACGGTGGATTCTTTCGATGACTATTTTGCCCTCTGAGTCTAGTACTTCTGGGCAGTTTTCCTTGATGATTTCCTGGAAGATATTGTCCAGACTCTTTTCTTCATCATGGGTTTCTGGCAGGCCAATAATTCTTAGATTTTCTCTCCTGGATCTATTTTCCAGGTCAGTTGTTTTTCCAATTAAATATTTTAGATTTTCTTCCATCTTTTCATTCTTTAGATTTTGTTTGACTGACTCTTGTTGCCTCATTGAGTCATTAGTTTCTACTTGCCCAATTCTAATCTTGATCGTATTGTTTTCTTCAGTTAGCTTTCGCATCTCCTTTTCCATCTGGCCAATTTTTCCCTTTAAGGAGCTATTTTCTCCATTTAATTTTTGTACTTCTTTTTCCATTCGACCAATTTTCCCAGTTAGGTTTTGGGTTTCCTTTTCCATCTGATCAATTTTCCCTATTAGGTTTTGAGTTTCCTTTTCCGTTTGATTAACTCTTCCTTTTAGGGAATTATTCTCTCCAGTTAATTTTTGAACTTCCTTTTCCATTTCTTCAATTTTCTTTTTCAGATTGATGTTCTCATCAGTGAATTCTTTTTTTATGGTTTTAAAATCATTGGCCAGTTTTTCTTTTATATCCTTCTTCAGACGTTCCAGGTAATCTAGTTGTGCTTGCGAGAAATTCATATTCCCATCTGAGGTTTCAGATGGAAGTACAGTCTCAGCTCTGACCTCTTTGGTGTTTGTGTTTTGGTCCTTATCCCCATAGAAAGATTCTATGGTTTTTTCACTTTTCGTCTGCTTTTTCCGATTCATGATGTTGGCTGAGTGTTGTAGCTTTTGGTTCTTTCAGTCAGAAGATACAGATCTTTTAAGTTGAGTTGATGTTTGTCTAGGCTAAAAGCAGGCTTTTTTTGTTGTTGTTGTTGTTGTTTCCCAGATCAACCCTGGGTTTAGCTTGATAGGTGTGTGGGAGGTGTGGTCTGTTCTCAGGATATCTCCTCAGCTGGCCTGAGGCAAAGGCAAGGTCCAGGGGGATGGTGATCCCAGCTTCCCTATTGTCTTCCCTTTTCCCCTGGAGGGCTGGGGCACGCCTAGAGGCTAATGCGTGTTCCAGCCCCTCCTGGGGCTCCTCTCCCGGTCTGAGGCTTGCTTGGGTCTCAGTGCGAATTTTTCTCTGCCCTGGGTCGTCTGTCCCTCCAGATAGCCTCCACCACGGTAGGAAGAATCCCCCTTTGCCACCTCTCCAGCCTCTGGTGTTATGAGACCACCCGCCCCCTTCTGCTGCTCCCACTGATCCAGGATCAATCTGGGGAAGAATTTTATGGTTCCCTCACGGTCATCGGGGGGGAGGGGAGAGCACTTACTGATCACTCCGGCATCCCAGCTTCTGGATGTTCAAGTAGTGACCCACTGAAGTCCCGTCTTTAGGCTGAAGATTTCAAAGGCTGTTGCGCTGATATCGTTGACTTGGCCTGGCTTATCTCCTGCTCCGCTGGTCTCGCCCGCCACTCTTGGGCCCCTCGGGTCGCCTCCGCCCTGCCGCGCCGACCGCGCTGCGCTGCGCTGTGCGCCGGGGTCTTACCCCCGAGGAACAGATCCCTCCCGTGGACCTTCCAGTCCAGCCTGGGCTCCGAATCTGTCAAAGTCCGTCTCCCACTGGATTCTACACCTCCAAAGTCTGGTCAGACTCTCCCCCCAGAAATATCCAAAGGAGTTTTTCCAGGAGCTTAGGTGAGTCGTTGCTTTCACTCCGCCATCTTGGCTCCGCCCGGAAAGTTTTCTTGGAAAATACAACATCTGTATTACATCAAAAAATGGACTTCAATATTTCTAGGTGGAAGGTCGGAGTATATGTCCATTACAGAGATGCTGGGCAGGATGAGCAAAGATTTTTATAGGTGTGTGTGTGTGTGTATGTGTATCTGTATGTATACACATACACATGCATATATGCACATATATAATAGGCATGTTTATATACAATATATTATATATACATGTACATGCATACATGTATGCATACACACATGTGTTAGACACATACACATTCAGACATGTGTATGGTAGGGATAGTCAGTGGGAGCATAGAGTAGTATTGTTTGCCTATAAGATAGGATACATAAATGATCATGAGAAGGAGTTGGAAAAGTTGGTAGGAGTTAATCTGTAAAGGCTGTTTAATGCCAGGGTCTGGAGTGTGTATTTAATTCCATAGGCAATAGGGAAGCATTGATGTTTGAGAGATAGAGGAATGATATGATTAGAGCAATGTATTAGGAAGGTATCTTAGGAACCAGTGTGAAGAATTGAAAAGAGAAAAACTAAAAGCAGGAAGACCAACTGTGAGCCTACTACCAAAGCTGAAGTAAGATTTTTTTTTTTTATGCTAGCTTTGCCCTTGACAAAACCTTCCTTACTAATCCATCAAATGAGATACTATTTGTAAATATTCCTCATCCCTACCAAATTGTCTGGGACTAGGTGTTAGTAGTCTATTGTTCCTTCAGAATTTCCCCATTGCCTTATGCAATTAAAATTTTATATTTTTATTATGAGTGCTAAATCAAACAAAAGTAATGATGGAAAATAAAGTTATTGTTAGTAGATCCTTACTACAAATTCAGGTTTAAGACCTTTAATTTTAATTTTTCCCACTTTTGGGTATGGTTCTTTCATTTCATTTATTTACAGCTAGTTCTATAGCTGGACTACAAGCAACTGTTTCTCACACACACGTGCATACACACACACACACACACACACACACACACGAGTTTTCATCCAAGTATGATAGCTAATGGTCATGATCTTGATTTATTCTGGTGTGATCCCAAATGGACATGGGATAGAGAAGAATAAATTCTCAAAAGTACAATAAGGTAAGACTCACTATGCTACTTACTAGTTAGAGTTTCCTTGAACAGTAAAATAAAGATTCGCTTTTACCAACTAATTCTTATAATCCAAAAATAAAGTCCATAGGCTGTTAATTCAAGACCTAATTTCTCTGGTATAGATCAGAGTTTATTCAAATGCAATGTACAACACACTATCCTCTTTCCCTCAAAGCAAAATCAACTGCAAGTCATGTCATCATGTTGATGTAGTGGTCCTCTTCGAGAAAGAAGTACAAACACAACCTGTGAGTGAGTTGCAGCTCCTCCTCCTCCTCCTTCTCCTCCACCAACACCACCACCACCAAAAGCTGCTTCTTTTTCTTTGGGTTTACTGACTACATTTCTTGCTCAAAGATCAAGCCTTAAACCCAATTTCACTCTGGAGCTCAGACTGGACAACAAGTTCCCACCCATCTAACATAGAGTGGATTTAAATTAAATACTAATTGTTTTCTTTTACCCAGGAACCTCCTCCTAGTTTGTTTGTTTTTTATTTATTAAAGGCACCATCCCTTGATCAACTACTTGAAGCCTATTCATTGAATGAGTGTATCTCACTCAAAGTGGGAATGTGATAAAGGACCCTAGCCTGAAAGGGCTAGGGTCTCACATTGCATCCTGGTCCATGTTCAGTGATTCTGATGAATATCAGGCCACAGGATCCAGATGACTCAGGAGAGTGACCTTGCACAGCCCTCACTCAATCAAATCAAACTCAACTTCAATTCATGATATTAACTTGATGTCATGGTCCTCTATGAGAATGAAGGACAAACACAACAACAACAACACAGTCTGAATCTAGCCCAAGTATAAACCTCTTAGACCTACTAATTAACTAAATTCTTACATAAGCTACTGCTCTACCCTAGTGGGGCTATAAGAGCACAAATGAAATATTTACAACTCTAAACAACCTTACAATCTTCTGGAAATTGCAGCATCTACAGAGTTAAGGAAAAGAAAGCTAACAAAGTGTTTTCAAGACAAAAGAACCCTTGAGAAATAAAAAGACAAGAAGGGACTTCTTGAGTGTGTGGCAATTGGGCTGTGTTTTAAAGAAAATTAAGGATTCTACAAGGGATATATAAAGAAGAATTTCATTTTATATACTGGAGACCACTTTTGCAAAGGTGTGGAGGTGGGAAATGCAATACCATGAACAGGGAAATATGTGAAGACCACTTGGACTAGTATAGAAATGAATGAATGAAAATAACATGAAATAAGATTGTAAAGCAAAGTAGTAGTTAAAGAGAGCAGTGGTGTCAAACTTAAATAGAAATGGGGACCATTAACCATACATAAATATTCTTGCAGACAAAAACAGGATTAGCCTGTTTTATAGTATTTGTATTTATTTTGTTCAATATTGCCCAATTATATTTTAATCTTATTTGGGTCATTGGTGTGTTTTGTGAATTGTGGGAGGCCTTGCATTTGAAACCTCTAATAGAGTGCTTAAATGTCCAGTGAACTATTTTATATTTGTCCTAGGGCCAAAATGGAGCCAATGAAAAACTTAGAGGAGGGAAGCAACATGGTCAGATCTATGTTTGAAAAATATCAATTACCAGCTCTGTGTAACATGGATATGAGTGAAGATACTGAAAGCAGAGAAATCAATTATGAGGTTATTACAGTAGCATGGGTTGGAGTTGATAAGGGACTGAATTAAGCTCTGTGAGCGAAAAGGATGGATTTCAGGGGTGTTGTGACAATAGAATCAAGAAGACCCAGTAACTGATCAGAGATGAACATTTAGAAAAAAGAAAATATCAAGGATGAGTATGCTGCAAACTGGGTAATCAGAAGGATAGGAGTATTCTCACATTTGGAGGAGGGATGGATTTAGGGGAAAATATTAATTCCATTTAAGTCAGCATGGTATGTGGAAAGATTTGCATGTAGTCTTAAGATTTTAAGGGTTTAAGTCTTGAATGACAATTGCTATCAATGTAACTCTTGGTAAATTGTGGCTCACATGTAAAATAAGGTATTATTACTTGATAACCTCTAAGGTCTAAATGTATGATAGATGACCTGCCAAAATCTGTCTTTTTGATACAAGAATCAGTCAGTTACGTTGCCTATGGGACTTTCAGGTCAAAATGGTAGTCAGAAAATTGCCAGTGTATGTTAGGAGATCAGGAGAGAGATTAGATATGGATATAAAGAATTGTGGGACCATCTGCTTAAAAGTGATATTTGAATACATAGGAGTTAATGAGATCACTTGGGGGAGAATGATCATAAAGAAAAAGGGGTCTAAGTCAGAGACTTGGGCAATGCTTACACGTAGAAGGAGAAAGTAATGATACTGCAAGGGAGACATAAAGTGAACAATTCTGTGGGTAGTAAGACAGTCAATAACATATTGCTCCAGGTGCCAACAAAATGTGCTTTATTTACATGCTTTTGTTTAATAAAAAAAAAAAAAACTTTCACTTGAAACCTCTAAAATCCAACATATTTTAAGTATGCATTTTTCAGAAATACTCTGGAAAATTTGAGAAATGCTTACTCTCACTCACTGTGTAGCTACTGTGCTTCAGGCCAAATAGAATTAAAATTATTGCATTCATCTGAATACTCTGCTCTTTTCAAAGGAATTAACATTGAAACACCAGAACAAATGAGCCAAGCCACTGCCACTAGACCAAAAAAAAAAAAAAAATCAGTAAGTTTCTATTACTTGACCTTGGCAAAAAGTTTTCAAAGATGAACTCACAACAGTCCTCTAGACTATGGCTGAATAAGCATATTGTACTGAGCTATGAAACTGCATGACTTCAGTGGCCTACAATGACAAGGCAAGGAAGTTCCTCTTCATTGGTTGAAACTCCAGGATATGAGATGCCTGTGGCATCCTGTACTGGGAAGAAGGATCCTGGAAGGAAGATTAAAAAGGATAGAAAGGCAGAGGGAGTTACTTGGAAGAGATTATGAACCATATGGATAATGGAGTAACGGGATTTCTTAAGCAACCATGGCTTGTATGATATTTGAATAAATACTTCATTGGTGTAGTTCTTAGGCCAGCATTAGCAAGGTTGATTATCAGAATAGTGTACAGTGAACATAAGAAAATCATCAAGGGAATGAGTTCTTTGTTGAGAAATTGTCAAAACAATAATTTTTTTTCTAGAGATTTCAAAGTCCCAATTGTTATTTCTGAATCATTATAGTTAAATATATAGATAGTTTCATCAGAAGGACATCACAACTATATACCCTATACTTAACACATAATGCAGACATAACAATTGCCTTATATTATATTTAGCACTTTCTCCTGCAGAACACAAGACCATGACTTTTGATAATCAATTATAACAACTGTGGCTTATCCACTTTGAAAAGAGAAGATTTTCATGGAAATCATATTAACTGTATTTAAATATTTGCAAAATTTTTTCAGGAAAATGTTTTGCTTAATTCCAAAAGACAGAAGAAAGACCAACAGGAAATAATCACAATGGGTTAACTCTTAAATCAATTTAAGTTGAAAAAATACTTCTCATTATATGTAACCCAAAGTGTAATGGACTGCTTGGTATTATAGAGTATGCCTTTTGCTGAAAGTCTTTTGAGAGAAAACTGAATGACCTCTGATTGGGAATGTTGGAGAAGACCTATAGTGGCTTTTGGGTCTCTTCCAGCTCTGAGAGGGTCATATTATTTATTTGTGTTTCCTGTATCTCTACTTTTCTGATTTGGTACTTTGGCCTATTATTTGTATTTGATAGGGTGTTATGAAGCAGTGTCACCTTGGCTTATTAGATTAAATTCAATTAAATAAAAACTTATTAATACCTAACATGGAAATTATGGATAGCTAGGTGTCTCAGTCAACAGAGTGCTGGGACTGGAGTCAGAATAACTAATCTTCCTGAGTTCAAATGTGGCCTCAGATACTTGCTAGCTATGTGACCAATCTGTTTGCCTCAGATCCTTCATCTGTAAAATGAGCAGGAAAAACAAATGATAAACCACTACAGTATCTTTGATAAGAAACACCAAATGAGGTCATGAAAAGTCAGACACAATTGAAATGGCTGAAAAATGACAAACATGCAAGTTACTGAACTTAGCAGTGGACTTATACAGGTAAAAAAAATAATAATAATTCTAGGTCTCAAAGAGTTAAAATTCTATAGAAGACGATATTTCATATGGACAGATAAGCAAATTGTTGTTAGCATCTCAGCAAACATTTAAGTAGCATTTTAATCTCTACAATGTTCTTGAAAATACTACCTTGTTTGATTCCCATAAGTTATTATTATCTGCATTTTACATTTGAGGAAACTGAGGCAATTAGAGGTTAAGTGACTTGCCAAGACTCATTAATATATTGTGTCTGAAACTGAATTTTAGCTCAAATCTTTCTGACTCCAGATCTGACACTCTACAGCATTAAAAAAATTGAGGAAATTTGTGTAGGACTCCAAGAAAGGTCCATAATTCTGTTTGATGGAGAAGTTAGGAGCAGTGGTATATTACAAATATACCACTGTATTCTCAGTTACAAATACCTTTTTAAAAATTATTACTTTTTAATTTTATTTAATACCATTATTGATTATGTGAAATATTTATCTTAAGTTGTTTGGCACTTATCTTTATGTACTTGGTTTGGTACTTAGGTCTAAGAAGAGCTTCTACTTTTGGCTCACACCAACTCTAGGAATCTTTTTTAAAGATTTATTTTTTTTAACATTTTATTGAAAGCTTAGAGTTCCACACTCTATCCTTCTCTTCTTCCCTCCCCAACCCTCCCTGAAATAGTCAGCAATCAGATATAGTTTATACATGTATAAATTTGTAAAACATTTCCATATAAATCATTTTGTACAAGAAGACTCAATAAAAGGGAAAAAATGGAAAAAAAGTGATAAATATCATGCTTCAATCTGTAGTCAATAAATATCAGTTCTTTAGCTGAAGGGATATTGTTTGTTTCATTAGTCATTTGGCATTATCTTGGATCATTTTATAGTTGAGAATAGCTATGTCATTCACAGTTCTTCACTGAATAATATTGCTATTATTATGTATAATGTTCTCATAGTTCTATTCAGTTCACTATGCGTGAGTTCATGTAAGTATTTTCAGGTTTTTTCTGAGATCATCCTGCTTGTTATTTTTTTACAGCACAATAATATTCCATTACAACCACATACCACAGGTTGTTTAGCTATTCTCTAATTGGTGGGCATTTCTTTGATTTCCAGTTCTTAGTCATAACAAAAAGAGCTGCTCTAAATATTTTTGTAGAAATAGGTCCTACCCCTGTCCTTTTTCTGGATGTCTTTGAGATATAAACCTGGTAATGATACTGCTGGATCAAAGAGTATGCAAACTTTTCTAGCCCTTTGAATATAGTTCCAATTTCTCTCCAAATTTCTCTCCAGTGGATCAGGTCACAACATCACCAACAGTGCATTAGTGTCCTAGTTTTCCCATATTCCCTCCAATATCCAACATTTTCCTTTTTTCGTCATATCTGCCACTCTGATAGGTGAGAGGTGGTACCTCAGAGTTATTTTAATCTGCATTTCTTTGATCATTATTGATTTAGAACATTTTTTATATGACTATAGATAACTGATTTATTTGATTGAAAACTGGCTTTTCAGTCTTTTGGCTTTTCATATCTTTTGACCATTTATCAATTAGGGAATGATTTGTACTTTTATAAATTTGACCCAGTTTTCTGAGTCAAATATACATACACACACATATGTATATATGTATATGTGCATATGTATATAAATGCATATGTCTATATGTGTATATATGTATACACACATATATTCATACAGAAATATATATGAATATATACACACACAAAACTGGAGATATATATATGTATATATATATATATGTGTGTGTGTATATATGTTTATATATGTGTATACACACACACACACACATGCCACACACAACTGGAGATGGCCCTGGATACAGTGAGAGATTTGACTTGATTAAGGCTGGGTAAGAAAAGAGGCAGAAAAATGACCTTTATCTAATTTAAAAAATCAATCTGGGAGGGGAAGACCCTCAGGGTTTTTGGACAAAACAGAAAGGATTGCTATTTACATTCACCCTGAGCCAATCAGCCCCTCCTCCCCCCCCAAAAAAAGACAAAATTGAGCTTGGCCTGGGACTTATTGTTGGCCAGTCAGTAAGAGCCAGAATGATTTGGGTTTGAGGCATAATTCTTAAGAGAGAAAAAAAGAAATCAGAGATCAAAATTTACATTCCTTTGGGCAGAGCACCCATTGGTAAGGCTCTGGTACCTTATATTTACAGAGCAAAAGAAAGGAAACCAAAAAAAAAAAAAGAAAGAAAGAAAAAGAAAAGAAAACAAAAGAAAAGAAAAGAAAACAAAAGAAAGAAAGGAGCTATATTGCTCAACTTGATAGTTACAGTTGGGTCCCCAGTGGTGCAACTCCTCTTTCTACTCACAGATGTTATTATTTGTCCTTTGTTGTGGAAGAGGATCATATCACTGGGGAAGTGATGGCATAAGATGCAAATGAATTGTATTTAAGTGAGGGTGGGCTATGCAAAGTTACTACCCTCACTTTCTTCTCTAGAGTTATCTGGGTTCAGTGGTAAGATATGGATCAGGACAATTGGAAATGGCACTGGATGTAGTGAGAGACCTGGACCTTTTTAAGTTAAAGTTTTTACCAGGTCTTAACTTGACTGGGGCAGCACCCATTCAATGATTAAGGCTAGGTAAATAATGTGGCAAAGAATGGCCTCTTTCCCTACTCAAAAAAAAAAAAAAGTCAGTCCTGCAGATCCTTAAGATTTATGGCTAAAACAGAAATAAATGTGATTTACATTCACTCTGAGCTAATCAGGAACAAACCAATGACCAAATGAGGCTTGGCCTGGGACCTATTGATGTTTAGTCACTGAAACCCAGAGTGCGTTGGATTTCAGAGATAAAAATTTACATTCCTTTGAGCAAATCACCCGCAGGAAAGGGTATGACACAATATATGGAAAGAGGAAGGGGAAGAAGAGAAGAGAAGAGAAAAAAAATCAGTTTTCTAAGTACTTTAAAAATGAGGTCTCTATCAGTGATACATGTTGCAATTTTCCTCCAGTTTCCTGCTTTACTTATAATTTTGATTGCATTGATGTTTGTGTAAAAACTATTTAGGTATTAAATATTCAAAATTATTAATTTCACACTTTTACTTTTTCCTTCTTTGGCCCTAAATTCTACCCATATTCATAAATCTGCCTTCCCCCACCCTTATTTATCCATAGACATGACGGACAAAGCTATTCCATGCTCTCTGAATTTGCTTATGATATTACCATTTGTGTGTAAATCATGTACCCATTTTGACATAATCCTAGTAAATGGTGTGAGATGTTGGTCTGTACCTAATTTCTGCCACGCTGTTTTCCAGTATTTCCAGCAGTTTTTGTCAAATAATGAGAAAAGATAGGATCATTGTGTTCATCACACACTACATTACTATGGTCATTTGCTATAATGTAATTTAAACCTATTCCCCTGATCCACCACTATATTTCTTAGCCAGTACCAGACTGTTTTGATAATTACCACTTTATTACATACAGTTTGAAATCTGGTATGGCTAGACCACATAGTTTCACATTATTTTTTTCCATTGATTCCCTTGATATCTTTGAGCTGTTTTCTTCCAGATGATTTTGTTATTTTTTCTAGCTCTGCAATTTTTGATAGTTTGATTGGTATGGCACTGAATCAATAAGTTTAGGTAGAATTGTCATTTTTATTATTTTGGCTTAGCTTACCCCTGAGCAATTATTATTGTTTCATCTATTCAGATCTGACGTTGGGTGAAAAGTGTTCTATAGTGGTGTTCATATATTGTATTCACATATGTGTTCATAAATTGCTGGGTTTGTCTTGGTAAGTTGACTTCCACGTTTTTACATTGTCTATAATTACTTTAAATGTAAATGGTGTTTCTATCTCTTCCTGCTAGACTTTGTTGGTAATGTATAGAAATGCTGAAAATTTATGTGGGTTTATTTTGCTTTATTTTGCTTTCTGCAATTGGCTAAAGTAGTTAATAATTTCAAGTCATTTGTAGTTGATTCTCTCAGATTCTCTAAGTATACCATTACATTATCTGTAAAGATTGATAGCTTTATTTCCTCATTGTCTATTTTAATTCCTTTCATTTATTTTTCTTCTTTTATTATTATAGCTAATACTTCTACAATATGAAATAATAGAGGTGATCATGGGCATCCTTGCTTCACCCCTGATTATATTGTGAAAGCTTCTGTCATTCCCAAGGTTTTAGATAAATATTACTTATTATTTTAAGCTAAATGCTAATTATTCCCATGTTCTTTAGTATTTTTTAACAGAAATGGCTGTTGAATTTAATCAGAGGCTTTTTTCCTGAATCTATGGAGATAATTATACAGTTTCTGTTAGTTTTGTTATTGTTATGGTCTGTTATGCTAATAGTTTTTCTAATATTTAGCCAGCTCTGAATTCCTGGTATAAATCCCAGTTAGTCTTAATGTATGATCCTTGTGACATACTGCTAACATCTCTTTCCTAGTATTTTATTTAATTTTTTCATAAATATTCATTAGGGAAATTAGTCTATAATTTTCTTTCCCTGTTTTCTAGAGATTTAAAGAAATGTTGCCCACCAAAAGAAAAAAAGTCTTTAAAAATTATTTTGGATTCAAGTGGCTTGTGTGCCATTTTAGAGAACATAGTGCTGACAATCTTAATTTTCAACTCATTATCAATTTTATACAACCCAGCATGTCAGTATCTAGTGACTATTTTCTGACTATGGATCTCTGTTCATCAGGAGAGATGATAATTATAAATTCTTAGAATATAAAGAGCTCTGTAATCACTTTATCCCTGGTGTCGTATTAATAGGGTTTGTTTAATAAATCAGGTTTATAGCCCATTATAAAACTATGATGCTGGGTTGCATTTGAGTTGCAGTTATATACTCCTTGATGGCTGCCAGTTGTAAAGATATAAATAAAGATTAGATAAGAATGAAGCCAGGACCGTATGCCACTTGCTTTAAAATTGTTATTTTACTTCCTCTAAGTCAGCAATCTTTGGCATAGTTATTTGTGTTAAGCAGTATCCACTGATACTCAAAGCATAAAATGAATGATTATTTATAATTATGATTAGAGAAAAGGTTTTCTTTTAGGGGAGAAAAGTACAGTATGACTCAGTTTCTGTCATTCTGGAAATGAGCCTGAACATAAACATTTTACTGAGCCTGGCACAAGACCAGAGACCCACAAGATATTTAGTCTTCTCTGCAGAAGCACTGGTAGCAGTAATATGTATCCAGGGAAGATTTCAACAAAGATGGTATGGGGTCCATCTTCAGGGCTGGAATTAGAATAGCTTATTAAGCATTTGTCTATTCCAGAAGAAATAGCTATTTCTGAAATCCTTTCCCTAGGGCACAGGACCTTCTTTTGATTGTAGGAAAGCTTGGGTGGGTTTAAGGAATTCAAAATCCAATAGTAATAATCCTGACTCCTTTTATGAGCTCTCTTAGCAGAAGGGCCTGAGCATTTACCAGACTCATCCTAGGGGGAATTTTAGGAAGCCACACAGGGTCTCTAGTCTGCTAACAGGGCATCTGACAGAAAAACCCAGGGGGACAGAGGCTACATGTACCAATACTTTCTTAAAAGTGTCCTGAAAGGACAAATCTCTGAGGTGATAGAAGAGATTCAGACAGTTGTACTCCATTCATTTCACTGTGGTTCAGCTTATTATCACTGTAGAGGTTTGTTTTGTTTTATATACTTTCAAAGTTATAAAAGGTAAATGTTTTAATCCCATTGCCAGTCACTGATTTATACTTTCAATATCCTTATTAGCTTTTAATAAATCAACAAGCATATAAGTATAATGAATTAAGCATATATTACTACTTAGTATATATTATTATTAGTAGTATATTATTAGTATATTAGAATATATTACTATAATTATTATTGGCATATATTACTCTGTAATATAAGTATGTAGTAATGTCAAGTACTTAGACATTGAGAATTTAAAGACAATAAACATTGCTTGATCTTAAGGAATTTAAATGGAATCAATAAATCAAATAATCATTAAATATTTATGTATTACTTACTATGTGGCACTAGAGAATCTGATATATTGAATGAAACAATTCCTTTCCTTTCTTTTTTTAAATTTATTTATTTAACTTTTAACATTCATTTTCACAAAATTTTGGGTTCCACATTTTCTCCCCATTTCTCCCCTCCTCCCACCCCAAAACGCTGAGCATTTTAATTGTCCCTATCATCAATCTGCCCTCTCTTCTCACATCCCTCCTTTCCCTTATACCCATCTTCTCTTTTGACCTCTAGGGCCACATAACTTTCTATACCCCATTAACTGTATTTCTTATTTCCCAGTAGTAAGAACAATACTAGACAGTTGTTCCTAAAACTTTGGCTTCCAATTTCTCTTCATCTCTCCCTCCCCAACCACTCCCTTTGGGAAACAAGAAATTCAACATAGGCCATATCTGTGTAGTTTTGCAAATGACTTCCATAACAGTCATGTTGTGTAAGACTAACTATATTTCCCTCCATCCTATCTTGCCCCCCATTGCTTCTGTTCTCTCTTTGGATTCTGTCGCTCCCCAAGAGTGTTGACATCAAATTGCTCCCTCCTCCCACTGTCCTCCCTTCCATCATCCCCCCCACCCTGCTTATCCCCTTCTCCCCCACTTTCCTGTATTGTAAGATAGGTTTTCATACCAAAATGAGTGTGCATTTTATTTCTTCCTTTAGTCGCATTGATGAGAGTAAGCTTCATGTTTTTCTCTCACCTCCCCTCTTTTTCCCTCCACTGAAAAGTCTTTTGCTTGCCTCTTTTATGAGAGATAATTTGCCCCATTCCATTTCTCCCTTTCTCCTCCCAATATATTTCTCTCTCACCCCTTAATTTCATTTTTTTAAGATATGATCCCATCCTATTCAATTCACTCTGTGTTCTCTGTGTGTGTGTGTGTTTGTGTAATCCCACCAACTACTCAGATACTGAAAATCTTCAAGAGTTACAAATATTGTCCTTCCCTGTAGGAATGTAAACAGTTCAACTTTAGTAAGTCCCTTATGACTTCTCTTTCCTGTTTACCTTTTCATGCTTCTCTTCAGTCTTGTGTTTGAAAGTCAAATTTTCTTTTCAGCTCTGGTCTTTTCATCAAGAATGCTTGAAAGTCCTCGATTTCATTGAAAAGCCATTTTTTACCCTGAAGTATTATACTCAGTTTTGCTGGGTAGGTGATTCTTGGTTTTAGTCCTAGTTCCTTTAACTTCTGGAATATCCTATTCCACACCCTTTGATCCCTTAATGTAGAAGCTGCTAGATCTTGTGTTATCCTGATTGTATTTCCACAATACTTGAATTGTTTCTTTCTAGCTGCTTGCAATATTTTCTCCTTGACCTGGGAACTCTGAAATTTGGCCACAATATTCCTAGGAGTTTCTCTTTTTGGATCTCTTTCAGGAGTGGATCGGTGGATTATTTCAATATTTTTTGCCCTTTGGTTCTAGAATTTCAGGGCAGTTTTCCTTCATATTTCGTGAAAGATGATGTCTAGGCTCTTTTTTTGATCATGGCTTTCAGGTAGTCCCATAATTTTAAAATTGTCTCTCCTGGATCTATTTTCCAAGTCAATTGTTTTTCCAATGAGATATTTCACATTATCTTCCATTTTTTTATTCTTTTGGTTTTGCTTTGTGATTTCTTGGTTTCTCATAAAGTCATTAGCCTCCATCTGTTCCATTCTAATTTTTAAAGAACTATTTTCTTCAGTGAGCTTTTGGACCTCCTTTTCCGTTTGGCTAATTCTGCTTTTTAAAGTATTCTTCTCATTGGCTTTTTGAACCTCTTTTGCCAATTGAGTTAGCCTATTTTTCAAGGTGTTATTTTCTTCATCATTTTTTTTGGGTCTCCTTTAGCAAGGTGTTGACCTACTTTTCATGCTTTTCTTGCATTTCTCTCATTTCTCTTCCCAGTTTTTCCTTCACCTCTCTAACTTGATTTTCAAAACCCTTTTTGAGCTCTTCCATGGCCTAAGACCACTGAATATTTATTTTGGATGTTTGGGATACAGAAGCCTTGACTTTTCTGTCTTTCCCTGATGGTAAGCATTGTTTGTCCTCATCTGAAAGGATGGGAGGAGATATCTGTTCACCAAGAAAGTAACCCTCTGTGGGCTTATTTTTTTTCCTTTTTTGGTCATTTTCCCAAGCAGTTCATTGACTTTTGGGTCCTTTGTCAAGAGTAGGGTATACTCGGGGAATCTGTGAGATCCCAGTTCCTCCAAGGTGGCACAATCAAGCTTGTACTGGTCTGGATAGAGAGAGGGATTTTTATGCCCAGAATCTTAGTAGATACCTCTCCACAGCCACTTGTCCTCCAGTTCCCAAGTCAACACTGGGGGCTGATTTTCGGATAAGCTGGATGGTTAGGGCCGCCATTCAGTGTGAGACAAAGTGCAGCTTGGCCAGGGCCTCCCCCCAGGGAGGAGGCAAGACTCAGCTCTTCAATGACTCCAGGGATTTTTACACTCCAACAATGGAGCTACTGAATGGGCTACTGTGCAGGCTCTGTCACTGCTCCCTGCTGCTGGAGGTATGGGAAAGCCCTTCTCCCTTCCCAGCCTGCTGATTAAACCTGTCACTGACCTTTGGCTTCTGTGGGCCAAGAGATCCGAAGCCCTGCTACTGTGTCTGGAGATTCTGCCCCAGAGGTGTCCTCCTCCCAGAGTCTTGTCACGCTGCTTGGCCAAGACTGGGCTGGGCTCTGCACTCGACTTTGTGTCTGGTACAACCGATGTTTCCCTGGGCCCTTCACATCACTGTGGGCTGGAAATCTCCTCCACTCTGTTGTTCTCCACTTCTGCTGCTCCAGAATTTGTTGAGAGTCCTTCTCTACAGGTATTTTATAGGCTGTGGGGAGGACCCTGGGTAAGTGTGTCTTTCTAGTCCGCCATCTTGGCTCCGCCCTAGAACAATCCTTTTCTTCAAGGAGTTTACATTATAAAAGAGGAGAACATGTTACCTACAACCAATAAAGGGAAAGGGAAGATGGAAAGAAAGAAAGGGTAATGAAAAAATGGAAAGGTCAGTGAATTTGGAATTTATATCAAGGGTTTGAATCCCGATTCTTCTTACAGTATTACCTTGGGCAGGTCATTTCACAACTTTGATCTCATTTACTTCATATATGAAATAAGGTGAGTAGAAGGGACAGCTGGGTGGCACAGTGGATAGAGCACCAGTGCAGGAGTCAAGAGGACCCGAGTTCAAATCTCATCTCAGACACTTGATACTCACTAGCTGTGAGACCTTGGGTAATTCACTTAACCCCAATTTCCTCATCCTGGGTCATCTTCAGTCATCCTGATGAGTATCTGGTCACTGGATTCAGATAGCTCTGGAGAAGTGAGGCTGGTGACCTGCACAGTCCTCCTTCACTCAAAGTTAGGAAGTCAAGTGCAAGTCATGTCATTATTTCTCTGATGGCATGGTCTTCTTCGGTAATGAAGGACAAACACACACACACACACACACACACACACACACACACACACACACACACACAAGATGATTAGAATAAATGAGCTCAGAGTTCCCTGCAAGTTCTAAACCTGTTATCCTGTGTACTTGACAAATTTATGCCTAGGAGCAAATTCACTTGAAGGTGGGAAAGGACTCTCAAATAAAGGACAGCTCCACTGTGTTAGAGGTAAGGGAAGGGAGAGGCCTTATCCATATGAGAGTGAGGGAAATTACTCCCAGGGCCATGAGGTGAGTCAAGACTCTTGACAACTGAGGGAAGAAATTGTCCTCTTGGGGGGCGGAGCCAAGATGGCGAAGTAGAAAGACGCACATACACATAGCTCCGAACCCACAAAGCACAGAAGGGCTAGAGGGGACCAAGCCAGGGCGAATTCTGCACCCAGAGACCACGGAGTATTGGAGCAAGGGAGATTTCTGCTCCAGAGAGACCTGCGGACCTCTCGCAGGGGGTCTTTGGCGCCGCGGACTGGGCGCCAGGACGGGGAGCAGAGTGCGGCCCTGCCGCGGCCATGACACTGAGGGGAGGAGATCCGAGAGGGCTACGGGGACAGGATCTCCAGCGGCCACGCAGGTCTCCCCACCCACAGAGGGACCTGCAAACCTCTCGCAAAAGGTCCGTCGCGCTGCAGACACGGAACCCAGCCCGGACCTGCAGCAGCGGCGGCAGCCACGGCTCCGAGAGGCACAGATCTGAGAGGGCTCCGGAGGCGGGATCTTCAGGGGCAGCACGGGCCCCCCCACCAATAGGTGACTGACAGGGGTGGGTGAGAGAGTCTCTTTAGCGGGTTGAGAGGGGAGTGGGGTGCCCCCATGGCTCGGGCCCCCCTGGGAGGTGGGGGCTGAGAGGCGGCTGTGGACGCGGGCTCCCCAAACGGGCAGGAGCCTGGATCCATTGTGGAAGGTCTGTGCATAAACCCCCTGAGGGAACTGGGCCTGAGAGGCGGCCCTGCCCCGACCTGACCACCTGAACTTAATTCTCACACTGAATAGCAGCCCTGCCCCCGCCAAAAATCCTAAAGCGGGAAGCAGCACTTGAATCTCAGTCCCCAAATGCTGGCTGGGAGGACCAGGAGGCGAGGTGGGTGTGAGGAGAACATTCAGAGGTCAACCCACTCGTTGGAGAAAATGCCAAGAAAAGGGAAAAGAAATACAACTATTGAAGGGTACTTTATCAGAGAAAATACACTTCCTCCCTTCCTTTCTGATGGGGAGGAACAATGCTTGCCATCAGGCAAAGACACAGAAATCGAGGATTCTGTGTCCCAGCCCACCCAATGGGCTCGAGCCATGGAAGAGCTCAAGAGGAATTTTGAAAATCAAGTTAGAGAGGTGGAGGAAAGACTGAGAAGGGAAATGAGAGGAATGAGGGAGAAGCATGAAAAGCAGATCAGCTCTGTGCTAAAGGAGAACCAAAAAAATCTTGAAGAAATTGGCACCTTGAGAACTAGCCTAACTCAGCTGGCAAGGGAGGTGCAAGGGGCCAATGAGGAGAAGAATGCTTTCAAAAGCAGAATTAACCAAATGGAAAAGGAGATTCAAAAGCTCACTGAAGAAAATAGATCTTTCAAAACTGGAATGGTACGGATGGACACTAAGGACTTTTCAAGAAAGACAGATATCTCAGAACATACCGCTCAGATTCGAAAAATGGAAGATAATGTGAAATATCTTATTGGAAAAACAACTGACCTGGAAAATAGAATCAGGAGAGACAATGTAAAAATTCTGGGACTACCTGAAAACCATGATCAAAAGAAGAGCCTAGACATCATCTTCCATGAAATTATCAAGGAAAACTGCCCTGAGATTCTAGAACCAGAAGGCAAAATAAATATTCAAGGAATCCGCAGAACACCGCACGAAAGAGATCCAAAAAGAGAAACTCCTAGGAGCACTGTGGCCAAATTCCAGAATTCCCAGGTGAAAGAGAAAATATTGCAAGCAGCTAGAAAGAAACAATTCAAGTATTGTGGAAATACAATCAGGATAGCACAAGATCTGGCACCCTCTACATTGAGGGATAGAAGGGAATGGAATAGGATATTCCAGAAGTCAAAGGAACTAGGACTGAAGCCAAGAATCACCTACCCAGCAAAACTGAGTATAATACTTCAGGAGAAAAAATGGTCTTTCAATGAAATAGAAGACTTTCAAATTTTCCTGATGAAAAGACCAGAGCTGGAAAGAAAATTTGACTTTCTAACACAAGAATGAAGAGAACCATGAAAAGGCGAACAGCAAAGAGAAATCATAAGGGACTTACTAAAGTTGAACTGTTTACATTCCTACATGGAAAGACAATATTTATAACTCTTGAAACATTTCAATATCTGGGCACTGGGTGGTAGTACACACACACACACATGCACACACGCACACATACAT
Organism: Notamacropus eugenii; assembly: GCF_028372415.1. NCBI lineage: Eukaryota > Metazoa > Chordata > Mammalia > Diprotodontia > Macropodidae > Notamacropus > Notamacropus eugenii. The sequence continues at coordinate 132,520,620 of NC_092875.1, read as the reverse complement.
AGAGACAGAGTGCACAGAATGAATCAAAGAGGATGGGATCATATATTAAAAAATAATGAAATCAAGCAGTGAGAGAGAAATATTGGGAGGAGAAAGGGAGAAGTCATATGGGGCAAATTATCTCTCATAAAAGAGGCAAGCAAAAGACTTATTAGTGGTGGGATAAAGAGGGGAGGCAAGAGAAAAACACGAGGTCTACTGTCATCACATTCCACTAAAGGAAAGAATATAATGCACACTCATTTTGATGGGAAAACCTATCTCATAATGCAGGAGAGTGGGGGACAGGGGCACAAGCAGGGTGGGGGGGAGGATGGAGGGGAGGGCATGGGGAGGAGAATGCAATATGAGGTCGACACTCACGGGGAGGGAAAGGACCATAAGAAAATAGAAGTAAAGGGGGACAGGATAGGGTGGAGGGAAATATAGTTAGTCCTATACAACACAACTAGTATGGAAATCATTTGCAAAACTAAACAGATATGGCCTATATTGAATTGCCTGTCTTTCAAGGGGAAGGGGTGGAGAGGGAGGGAGCTAAGGAGGTTGGAACTCAAAGTGTTAGGACGAAATGTAATGTTCTTACCACTGGGTAACAAGAAATACAGGTTAAGGGGTCAAGAAAGCTATCTGGTCCTACAGGACAAAAGAGAAGATGGAGACAAGGGCAGGGAGGGAGGATAGAGGAGAGAACAGATAGGTCACAGGGGCAATTAGAAAGCTTGGGTTTGGGGGGGGGGAGGGGATAAAAGGGGAGAAAATTTGTAACCCAAAATTGTGTGAAAATAAATTAAAAAAAATAAAAATAAAAAAATAAAAAATAAAAAAAAAGAAACTGTCCTCTTTAGGAGGTTTCCTTGACCATTGAAACGCTGGGGAAAATCCCTTTTATCCTTCTGATAATTAGTATTAGTTTATAAAATTAATCCACACCCAGAATGAATAGCAAAGTGATGATAATATTGGCATATGCCGTATCCTTCCAAGATTTTGTCATATTTTGACTATTGGAATAAGAACATCAACATGTCTGCGTCTTCTGGCAATATTTAAAGATTATTGAACGTGACAGAGCATTGGTGCATTGAGAATACTTTTTTTGTTTTGTGCAATAACTGAATGCAAAAACCAATAGTAGTTACTGACAGGGTGCCAGGAATGAAGGAGAAGGCAACGGCAGGCTGTCCTTGAGATCAGAACAGTTTCTGAAAGGAGGCTTAGGTGTATAATCTATAAACAATTGTTTATACATTAAACAACGAGCTAATATAATGTATATAGTGCATTTAAACCTAGAGAAGGAATCTAGAAGAGAAGATTCTATGATAACAATAATCTACGTCATCACCATACCTACATTTTTATAGTGCTTACTATGTGCCAGGCACTATGTTCAGCACTTCACAATTATTATCTCATCTGGTAATCACCATAGACCTGAGAGGCAGGTGCTTTCTTCATTACAGATGAGGATACTGAGCAAACAAAGGTCAAGGATTCCTCAACTCATGAATTTTTGTTTTAAATGATTGGTTGATTGTATTTTGTCTTTAAGGAGTCTGTGAGGTTACAAAGATGTTTTCTGATTTTCCAATTAACATATTCTGATTCAAAGGAAATTTCAGAAACTCAAACTGTGAATTGATAAAAAATTTATCACTCAAGCAATAATTATTATTTCTAAACTTTTACCATATGAGCTCAACTTTGTGCTAAGACCATAAGTGTAAAACTTAATTCCTTCTGTTCAAAGAGCAATTGAATTGAGGAGACCAGTCTAACAAGCAACTACAACATTGAACAATAGAAATGAATATCAAAGGGCTGCAATGGGAATTGTCACAAGATAATACGTAGGGCTCATGGTCCATCATCTGATAATCCTTCCAAAAATCAGGGATCAAAAACTGGATAGGGAGATTCAGTTGAATCAGGTCACTATTGGGAAGACAATACTCTATCAGTTGCCAATATGGAAAAGATATAAGAAAGATTCCTTGCACCCAAAGAGCTGGTGTCCTTTACATTCGGAGACTCTGTAAATATCCACTTACATATCTATGTATCTATTTATGTATTTATGCATCTATGTATCTATGATCTATGCATGTATGTACCCATACCTTACATGTGTTTGACTATCCAGTTCTCTCCATATCTAAAAATGGACTCAATTTACAATTACTGAGAAACATGGTGAGTAAATAGATAAAATTCTCCACAGATAACCTCATGCTATCCAGGGAAAGCAAAGGATGCCTTCAGCACATTGGGTGGACTCTCAATGAGTTTATGGGAGTACTTGTTAAGAATCATATACCATAGTGAGACTTAGATAGGTTTCAGTGTAGAACATCATTATCATCATGATAATCATCATCATCTCCATCATCATCCTTATCATTGTTGGCATTTCTATGGCACCCTCTCTATAGCAGACACTCTGCTGCACTTCACAAGTATCATCTAATTTCTTCATGAGAAGGAATATACAAATAAATGAACTCAAATTAATTTTAGGTTTTTATTTTGTGTATGTGTAAACACACACACACACACACACACACACACACACACACACACACACACACACACACACACACACACACACACCCTGAGACAAAGGCCTACCTTCAGGTCAATATTGATTTTTCAATCATGTACACTAAACTAGAAAATGAGAAGACCTAACTCATGCTAGAAAGATGTTTTTCATAATAAATTATATACTTTATTCAATTACTATTTCACATATAACAATAATAATAATATTTTACTTCCTTAAGTTTTGCAAAGGACTTTATATGTCATCTCCTTTAGCTTATTCCTTTTGCTTTTATGTTCTCTGTGGTTTTAGGGAACATCTGCTTTTTTCTTTTGAAAACACTTTTCAAAAAAATTATTTATTCAACCAGCTCTGTGTAAACCTAACCTCACTATACTTAAACTTGTTTGAACTATGTTCAAAGTAATAGTAAACATTCTGTGCGTGAGGGCCTGAGGGATTTTCCTTATGATTTTGTGACATTTATTTAACTTTTCAAGGATATCTTTTGATTACTCATTGAATCTCTCATATATACATACATATATATAATAGTTGAGTTTGACACAGAAGGCACATCAAGATAGCAGAGAATTATTTTTTTATAATTCTTTTTCTCTCCAGTTAAGTGATGAGCTTTTATTCTACGAAAATTAGTGTAATTTATTCAGAAAATCCAGGTACACCTTACATAGTAAGTACTTTCTTTGGCATGATAAAGTCATCCATTAAAATACATGAATCAGAAGAGAGGCTGTTGACTTAGGAAAAATATTTTTTTTTCTTTTTATTTAGCTTTTAACATTCATTTTCACAAAATTTTGGGTTACAAATTTTTCCCCTTTTCTCCCCTCCCCCCCCAAACGCCAAGCATTCTAATTGCCCCTATGACCAATCTGCTCTCTCTTCTGTCCTCCCTCTCTGCCCTTGTCTCTGTCTTCTCTTTTGTCCTGTAGGGCCAGATAACTTTCTATACCCCTTTACCTGTATTTCTTATTTCCTAGTGGTAAGAACATTACAGTTGATCCTAACACTTTGAGTTCCAACTTCTTTAGCTCCCTCCCTCTCCACCCCTTCCCTTTGGAAGGCAAGCAATTCAATATAGGCCAAATCTGTGTAGTTTTGCAAATGACTTCCATAATAGTTGTGTTGTATAGGACTAACTATATTTCCCTCCATCCTATCCTGTCCCCCATTACTTCTATTCTCTTTTGATCCTATCCCTCCCCATGAGTGTTGACCTCAAATTGCACTCTCCTCCCCATGCCCTCCCTTCTATCATCCCCCCCCCCACTCTGCTTATCCCCTTATCCTCCACTTTCCTGTATTGTAAGATAGGTTTTCATACCAAGATGAGTAGGCATTTTATTCTTTCCTTTAGTGGAATGTGATGAGAGTAGACTTCATGTTTTTCTCTCACCTCCCCTCTTTATCCCTCCACTAATGAGTCTTTTGCTTGCCTCTTTTATGAGAGATAATTTGCCCCATTCAATTCTCCCTTTCTCCTCCCAATATCTTTCTCTCTCACTGCTTGATTTCATTTTTTTTTAAGATATGATCCCATCCTCTTCAATTCACTCTATGCACTCTGTCTCTATGTGTGTGTGTGTGTGTGCATGTGTGTGTGTGTAATCCCACCCAGTACCCAGATACTGAAATGTTTCAAGAGTTACAAATATTGTCTTTCCATGTAGGAATGTAAACAGTTCAACTTTAGTAAGTCCCTTATGACTTCTCTTTGCTGTTCACCTTTTCATGGTTCTCTTCATTCTTGTGTTTGGAAGTCAAATTTTCTTTTCAGCTCTGGTCTTTTCATCAAGAATGCTTGAAAATCCTCTATTTCATTGAAAGACCAATTTTTCCCCTGAAGTATTATACTCAGTTTTGCTGGGTAGGTGATTCTTGGTTTTAGTCCTAGTTCCTTTGACTTCTGGAATATCCTATTCCATGCCCTTCGATCCCTCAATGTAGAGGGTGCCAGATCTTGTGCTATCCTGATTGTATTTCCACAATACTTGAATTGTTTCTTTCTACCTGCTTGCAATATTTTCTCTTTCACCTGGGAGTTCTGGAATTTGGCCACAATGTTCCTAGGAGTTTCTCTTTTTGGATCTCTTTCAGGTGGTGTTCTGTGGATTCCTTGAATATTTATTTTGCCCTCTGGTTCTAGAATCTCAGGGCAGTTTTCCTTGATAATTTCATGAAAGATGATGTCTAGGCTCTTTTTCTGATCATGGCTTTCAGGTAGGCCCATAATTTTTAAATTGTCTCTCCTGGCTCTATTTTCCAGGTCAGTTGTTTTTTCAATGAGATATTTCACATTATCTTCCATTTTTTCATTCTTTTGGTTTTGTTTTGTGATTTCTTGGTTTCTCATAAAGTCATTAGCCTCCATCTGTTCCATTCTAATTTTGAAAGAACTATTTTCTTCAGTGAGCTTTTGAATCTCCTTTTCCATTTGGCTAATTCTGCTTTTGAAAGCATTCTTCTCCTCATTGGCTTTTTGAACCTCTTTTGCCAATTGAGTTAGGCTAGTTTTCAAGGTGTTATTTTCTTCAACATTTTTTTGGGTCTCCTTTAGCAGGGAGCTGATTTGCTGTTCATGCTTTGACTTCATGTCTCTCATTTCTCTTCCCAGCTTTTCTTCCACCTCTCTAACTTGATTTTCAAATTTCTTTTTGAGCTCTTCCATGGCCTGTGCCCATTGAGTGGGCTGGGACACAGAAGCCTTGATTTCTGTGTCTTTGCCTGATGGTAAGCATTGTTCTTCCTCATCAGAAAGGAAGGGAGGAAATGCCTGTTCACCAAGAAAGTAACCTTCTATAGTCTTATTTCTTTTCCCTTTTCTGGGCATTTTCCCAGCCAGTGACTTGACCTCTGAATATTTTCCTCACACCCACCTCACCTCCTGATCCTCCCAGCCAGTGTTTGGAGTCTGAGATTCAAATGCTGCTTCCAGCCTCAGGGCTTTGGGCAGGGGCAGGGCTGCTATTCAGTGTGAGATTAAATTCAGATGCTCAGGTGAGGGCAGGGCTGCCTCTCAGGCTCAGTTCCCTGAGGGAGTTTATGCACAGACCTTCAACAATGGATCCAGGCTCCTGCCTGCTTGGAGAGCCCTGGTCTGCCGCTGCCCCTCAGCTTCTGTCTCCCGAGGGGGCCCGAGCCATGGGGGCACCCCACTCCCCCCTCGACCCGCCAAAGGGACTCTCTCACAGACCCCCGTCACATGTGGGTGGAGGTGCTTGTGCAGCCGCTGGAGATCCCGTCCCTGAATCCCGTTCGGATCTTTTCCTCTCTGTGCTGCGGCCGGGCTGTACTCAGCTCCCAGTCCCGGCGCCCAGTCCGCAGCACGAAGGACCTTTTACGAGAGGTTTGCAGGTCTCTCCGGAACAGAAATCTCCCTCGCTCCAATGTTCTGTGGCCTCTGGGTGCAGAATTCGCCGTGAGTTACTTCTTTGTAGTTGTTCTATGGGTTGTGGGTTCGGAGCTATGTGTATGTGCGTCTTTCTACTACGCCATCTTGGAAAAATATTTTTAAAAGTAATAATTCAAGTGTTGTTTGATACTGAAGTGCCATCCCTGAAATGGTTCTACCTTCTTTGGATGACCATAACTATATAATGAAGTTACCTTCCTCAGCTGATTTCAGATAAGCCTGTCTTACAACAATAGAAGAAATAAGAGTAAATAATAAAACGCATTAAGTGACTGTTGATTCATGTGTCAATGCCAACCTGAAGGTAGGCCTATTTCCAAGGGATGTATTCTTGTTTCTGTTGTACCCAACATCTTTGTCAATTTCTTGGAGAAGGGTGGGGGAACATTTAAAGAATGTCAAGCTATTCAAATTTGAAAATTACAGGAAACTGGAAGGAATAAGTAGTAGTCATAAATATCTGTATGTATATCTATCTGTCTATCTATCTATCTATCTATCTATCTATCTATCTATCTATCTATCTATCCATAATCTAGAAAAATGGAACAATTCTAATTAAATGATACTATAAAGCATTGGGCCAGTTATCAAGAAGAAATGAGTTAAAATTTGACACTTCCTAGCTGTGTGACCCTTGACAAGTCACTTAACCCCATGTGCCTCAGTTTCTTTATCTGGCAAAATAACCTGGAGAAGGAAATGGAAAAGTGTTCCAATTTCTTTGCCAAAATAATCTCAGAAAGGCATTATAAAAAATCAGGCAAGACTAAAAAGAGATTAAACAACAAGAAGAAGGATACATGAAAGATGCCATGTTTGTATTATAATAATATTTGCCCAGGGATGTGATAGGGATTAACTGTTTCTATAAAAATGACCAATGGGTTTTAAGTGAAGCTCTTTCTTACTATTGTACAAAAAAGTGACTTTGTTTTAATATAAGGGAAAATAAAGAAAAAAAAATCGACTTACAATGAATAGAAAATAAAATGTTGTAACATTTCTCTGTTTATCCATGGACAATTTGTTTAAACCTCTCACAATTTCAATTTTGTTTTCTATTAGCATAGATTGAGTTTATGAATAGCTTATGATATCTACCTCATAAAACTGTTGTGGGTGTAAAATAAGCCACTGTATGTAAGGTGCTTTGACAACATTTCAGTGACAAATAAATGTTATTGCATTGCCCAGTAACCAAGCATTATTATAGGTCAGTTCCCTATTACTGGGGTTGTTGAAACAATGGGTGAATATCTAATTGATTAGAACTAAATCTTCTAACACTAGAAAAAATGGCCTCCTATAAGTCTTTTATAATCATTTTGATTCTCTTCATTGTTGTTGGAATAGTTATCAAAATATGCATATTTCTCTGTCTATTTCTAAATAAATCCTCTAAGTTTCTATTTAAAAACTAAATGATGTTTAGTTTTTAGTTTATAGCCTATGCAGTTCTTAATAAAATTTGTAATAAATGAACATAGTTATCAGTATTCATGTAAGTATGAATGCAAAAGAGCATTTATTAAGTGCATTTTTCCAAATTCTTGGAATACAAATACAAAACCAAGATAGTCCCTGGTCTCAAGGAGCTCACATTTTGTTAAGAGGAGACAATATGTCCTCCTTGACACTCCCCCATATGCTGAGTTTATATGTGTATATATACATATATGTGATAACATATGCCCATAGCCATATACTATGCACGCCTACTACAAGTTGGATGGAGAGGACTTTTGGTCTATGAGGTACCATAGTAATGCATATGGTAACAATGCCTAGGAATTTGATCATGAGAAATTTCTTTTCTGTATCCTCAGTATTTTTAGGTGAAAAGGAAGTGGTTGCTATATCACCTACAGAAGTAGTAATCTCATCTCTACAAGGATGGCTTTCCTGGTTATTTACTGCAGGGACCTTGCAATAATCAGAGCCAGGGGACTGTGATTCATTGCTCTTTTCAGGGTATTTGGATGGAGTCTGCCTGTATCTACCGGGAACGGAGGGGATATGGTTGTAAAACTTGTGGCAATGGTTTAATATACCTGAAACATACCCTTTTTCTTACTCCTCAGAATGTCTCATGGCTTCCTGTAGGGTATATAGAAAAACAATTTGACTCAGTATTACCACTTATAGGATTGTATCCCCAAGAGATCATAAAAATGGGAAAGGATCCCATACATATAAAAATATTTATAGCACCACTCTTTGTGGTGCCCAAGAACTGGAAATCAAGGAGATGCTCATCAATTGGGGAATGGCTGAATAAATTATGGTATATGAATGTAATGGAATACTGTTGTGATATAAGAAATGATGAACAGGAAGATCTCAGAGAGGCCTGGAAAGACTTATATGATCTGTTGCTGAGTGAAAGGAGCAGAACCCGGAGAATTTTGTACACAGCAACAGCCACAGTATGTGAGGACTTTTTTTCTGTTAGACTTAGAACTTCATTGCAATGCAAGGACCTAAAAAATTCACAATGATCTTTTAAGGAAAAGTATCTTCCATATTCAGAGAAAGAAGTATGGAATTCAATCACAGAATGTAGTAGATCATCTTCTTTTCCATAATGTTTTAATTTGTTATAAGATTTATGTTATATGTTATATGATTTATGTTATATGATTCCTCCCATTCATTTTAATTCTTCTATGCCACATGACTAAGGTGAAAATATATTTAATAGGAATGTATGTGTAGAACCTATATAGAATTGTATGCTGTCTTGGAGAGGGAGTGAGAGGGAAGGAGGAGGCGGGAGGGGAAGAAAAATCTAAGTTATATGGTAGTGATTGTAGAACATTGAAAATAAAATAAATAATTTTTTTTTTAATTTGAAAAACAGGAAAGCAACAGCAACAACAACTTAAGGATTACTTTCTCCCAAACCAAAGGAAAAACAACAAAGTATCTTGCCCCTATGAAATTAAACTGTAACATACGAGATATATGATATTTTACAGATAAGGCAATTGTGGCATAGAGAGATTAGAGGACTTTTCTCTATGTCTTTGAATAAGCAGAAAATAAAATAGACCTAAAATTTCAGAGATTTTGAGTTATTGCTCTTATTAACAATGTTTTCCCAATGATAGCCTCTCTTTCCTTTAACATCTAGAGATTCAGACTTACTTTATGTAGACTTTGGGAAAAATAAGTTTGTGAAAGTCATAGATTTAGTTTGTTTTGAGAATATAGATCTCTTTGGATGAAATATTTGATGTGCTATATTAAATTCTTTTTCTGATTTGCTGATAAAATTAGCATTATTTCTAATGATTCAAGCTGAAGAAATCTCAGATCTAGGGGACAGAAAAACTTTTAAGAAGTTACTGTTTTTGTACGGTTGTTGTTGCTAAGGAAAGCATTTGATTGGGCTCTAAGTGTTCTGCACATCTGTCTCACTTTGCTGAAGCTTGGAGAGATTCATCATCATAACCTAATGAAAATATAAAGAGATTAATTTGATTTTATCCACTGTTATTTCAACAGCAGTGAATGAAATTACACACATTCATGGAGTCCTGTTATGGAATTTCTGAGACAGAAGGAACATCAGCTACCATGTAGTCTGACCCATATCTTCATGAGAATCCTCTCTACAAAATGCCTGTTGGCTAGCCCTCTGGTCTTTGTTTGAAGACCTCATTTGAAGGGGACCCTATTAACTCCTGTGGCTGTTCATTTCATTTTTGGACATCTCTAACTATTAAGAAGCTTCTATTTTTGTATTTGGTGTTCTTATTCTTTTTCCCTGTGACATTAAGTTTAAAGTTGTTTATTTGCAAGTTTCAACTAGGACGTCTGAAAGGTTGTTCCCCCCCCCCCCCCCCACAGACATCTAAGCTTTTTTCAGGGTGAATAGTTAGCAATTTTACTAGTTTTATCAGGAAATTAAAAAAAATTTATACAACACACTAAATGTTACATCCAAAGAGATCTATAAAGTCAAAACAAAATAGCCATGACTCTTGGAAGCCTATTTCCCCCCAAAGTCTATAGAAACTAATCTTGAATCACTAGAAATTGATAAGAGAGGCTATCATTGGGAGAAAAAAAAGAGGGGAGGCAGACAGAGCTGGTCTCTATATTAGACTCTTTTCCCTTTGACAGAATTTGAAATGCTTTAAGATAGTTATTGTATATCCTTTCAGTCTTCTCTTCTACAGAATTAGTATTCCTATTCTCTTCAACCAATCCCAATATGGAATAAACTAAAGATGCTTTGCCATTCTACTTATCTACATTCTCACAATTACCCATGTGCCTTTTAACACTGGGAATCTGGCATTTAACACAACACTCAACTTCTGTTTCATTGAATGGAAGACACATGAGAGGACGCTAAACTCTTATATTCAAATACTTGCACATGTGTCTCTAAATAATGTCTTATGTATCAAGAGATTCTGGTTCTTGGAAACTTCAGTTCTCTAGATTTCCAACAGGGAATTCCATGAAGTTCAAATAAGGCTTGTGAAGAAAACATCCATTACAAAGTAAAAGTATCTTACTCCATTTCAAAATTTACAACCAAATTTTTAGCAGAGAAGTTAAGTCAAAATCAGAACTGATTTATCTCATAGGGAACAGACATTTAAACAAGTAGTTGCTGGGTGTGTCTCAGAGTTATTAAAGCCAGAGCCACACTAAAAAATGACACCTGTTCTCTGCAAGGGAAATGGCAAATTAGCAGTATCACTAATTATTAAGTAGTATAGGGCTATTTGTTATAGGGACAGACAGCTTTCTCTACCTCAATAACCTTCAGGGTCATCATTGCAGGATGAATAAAGTGATGCATTAAGTTATATAATTATATTTAATGACCTCAAATCATAAACAGAAGGTTAAATTATGCCTTGTCTATTTTATTCTAAAAATTGGTGGGCAACAGTGCATTTTAGAAAGAATACACTCAAAATGGTTTATATTTAGTGTCAGAGAATCATAACTTTGGGGAGAAAGAAGCCCTGACTATCATCCACTTCAGCCCTTCCATTTTGCCAGTGGAGATCTTCATTTTGCCAAAATCACATGTATAGTATAGCTGTCACAAAAAGCCCCCTTGATTCTAAAAATCTGGTGTGATTTTGCGTATGCTCATTTGTGTGTGTGTGTGTGTGTGTGTGATGCTTATGTATATGCCTCTTCATTGTTTTAGCTTATAAGTTTTAGTGCTTCCTATTATCAATAAGTAAATACTTATTATGTACCTACTGTGTACCAGATGCAACACCAGAGAAATCGTTAAGATTGCTGAGTAAGCTAGGAGATTTGTATTCCAAAGAGATCAAAGAAAAGATTAAAAGATTTATTTGTACAAAATTATTTATGGCAGCTTTTCCTGTGTGGGAAAGAATTGAAAATATAGAGGATGCTTACTATGTGAGGGAATGGCTAAACAAGTTGTGGCATGTAAATACAGTGGAATACTATTTTGCTGTAAGAAATGATGAGTAGAATAGTTTCAGAGAAACTTGGGACTTACATGGAACTGATACAAAAAGAAGTGAACACAATCAGAACATTGTGTACAATAAAACAATATTGGAGATGATCAACTACAAATAATTTAACTACCCTGATAAATATTACAATCAAATACAATTCCAAGGAATCATTGTGAAAAATGTTATCCACCTTAGCAGAAAAAATGTATTGACTCAGTGAAGACTAAAGAATATTTTTCACTTTCTTTTACTTTTTTGTTTTGTTTTTTTTTGTGACATGGTTAATATGGAAATACGTTTTATATGACCACATTTGTACTCAATGTCCTATAGCTTGTCTTCTCAAAGGGTGGGGCTGTGGAGGGTAGAAAGAAGATAATTAAAAACTCATTTTTTAAAGCAAATTCTCATTAAATATTTTTAAACATGATTGGGAAATAATGAAATAAAAGTTATCTTAAAAACGATTGCCAGCTAAAAACGGGAAAACTTTCAATCTTTGTCAATGCAAGAGGTAGGAGTCTTACTGTTGAATCTTTGTGCATGCGTATACTACACACATATGTATACATATATATGCACACATGTATATATGTACAGATTTGTTTATATTATCTTATGTGTTTGTATATGTGTGAGAGATAGTGTGTGCATGCATAAATAGGAGGGGAGAGAGAGAACAATGTTAGAAAGCTAAGTATTTTTTGACACAAAGCGAAAAGGGTACTGAGAGATATTCTCATAGAGTATTCACACACCTAGTTATCCACAACTTCAATGATATCTTTCCAGTTCTAGCCTCATCCTACTGCTTGTTTCCCTCAAGAGGACAGGGAATTAAAATGATTTAAGGTGGCTTATCAAACAATCATGTGGTGGAAATTGTAGAAGACATGAAATAGATTTTAGGGCTGTGGGTTTGGGTGAGTCATCAAGTTACCTGAATAGTAGTTTCCCTTCATGTTTTCCCTTCACTTTGGAATTTGACACAGCCTGCCAAATCCTACGTACTGTTCTTACTGCATGATGCACAGTTTCCATGTGGGACATATGATTGAACTGCAAATTCAGAATTTTTAATGTTTTTTGTTATTTTCTTCCCTATTCATCTGTCAGTCAGTGCCAATATTCTTGCTTCTTGCAACATGTGGATACCACAAGCTAAGGAGATCTTTTTTTTTTTTGTCTTTTCTTGCTTTGTACGAAGTCATTAGAGGAGCTAAAAATGGATACCAGCAAGATAGCAGTAATATTAAGAACAAAAATTATAAATCTTCAAAGTATTGCTAGAACACTGAGTTATCCTAGGTGGCTTACAATACTTAGAAAGTGCTCAAATAGTTGAACATTTTTAAAGCCACTGTTGTATATCCTTGCAGTCAATCAACATTTATTTCTTAAGTTTCTGCCATGTGTGAGACACTGTGCTTGGTGCTGGGCATACAAAGATAATAACAAATGGCCCATAACCTGGATTGGGTTATATCCTATCAGAGGAGAGAAGATATGTACATATAAGGACACATGGAATAAGCAAAAATAAATACAAGGTAGTTTTGGAAGGGAAATTCCTAGCATCTAAGGAAATCTAAAAAAAGGTATCATACTGAAAGAAGCACTTGAAGCTGTGGCATGGAAAAGGTAAGGAAACTTCAGAAATAGAATTAAAGAGAGAATATTTTTCAGGGATTGGGCAAAGTCAGATTTTTACTGCCCACCTGACCCTCACAGACATAGAATAATCACAGTAGAGGTGGGGATCAGGGAGGCATGAAAAAGTTATTAATACAGTACTCCACAGCCACAAAGAATATCTGGGAAAAATCTTGATTTACTGAACTCAATCAGAGAAGCAGATTGAAGAATTATGATTTGAGGGCTAGTCTTGGATTCAGGAAAACCTGAGTTCAAATTCCTCCATACCCGCTTATAAGCTGTGTGAGCCTGAGTAAATTAAACCTCTGTTTGTCTTAGTTTCTTCAAATGTAAAATTGAGATAATAACAGCAACTACTTTACAGAGCTATTGTGAGGATTAAGTGAGATAATATTTTAAAAACTCTTAAACACATAGTAGGCACTATATGAATGCTCATTACTTTCCCTTCTGTTTCCCCCACTTCCCTCCTTCTTCTGCACTTACATTATTGGAGCAGTGTGTATCAATTCTTGAAAATTATTTTTGCTTCTTTCAAGTTATATTGCCTTCCTGCTCATTTTAGAAAATCAATTTCTAACTTAATTTCATCTTTGAGATACACATGAGTAGTGCCCACATTGCTCATTTAGGTAGTGGGGGAAGACAATAATGGGAAATGCTTTTTTGTGGTGCCTATGAATACCCATGTACTTGTATATATTAGAGAGAGAGACAGGGAAACAAAGAAGTGGGTATAAATGTACCACTGTTGTATATATGTACACACACACACACATATTTAGGAAAGTTGCTCTCTAGAGGTACTCAGCATCTCCTTTTCCATACAACTGAATTACAATGTGCAATATTTTACCTGGAAAAAACTCCTCTTGGTTGTCCATTCAAAACCATTTGAAAGATCAAGAAATGCAATTCACAGCGCTCAGATAAAATGCAAATATTGCCTGATGATTCTGGGGTATGTTTTGGTGCTTACTAATGACATAAAGCCAGGCAAAATTATGACTTTCCATTCAAATCAATTTAATAAGCACTTCTAGGAACCTATTACACAGTAATTCCTCCTGGGGCACTGTGAACTATAGGCAATCCTTAGTGAAACTAACATAATAATGCACAACTAAGTGCTAAAGTAATCCTTGAATATTTTCCAGTTTTAGAAATGACAGTGAGTGTCTCTCTTTTACCAGTTCAAATCTCATTTCATCCATATTTGTGGGATTGTCAGTGCTGAAGACATTGTTGTTTTATGTTGCTGATCCAATATATAATTTGCTGGTCCTGAAATAATGGAGAAATTCTCAGTTTGTGAGCCCATACTAAAGGCTATTTTTTAACTTTGGTATTAGAGCTTACGAAACATTAGCCAGTATTCAAGACCCTGAGGTTACTTCTTCTCTATGATGAGCCAGTAAGGTAGAATTTTTTAGTGAGGGTAAACATAACACATTTTATTTATATGCATAATAGGGGCAGGATAGAGGGAGGTGAACAATTTTAATGTTCTCGCCTAATGTAAGCCATGCCATAGAAGAATCAGAAAAGCCTATTTCCAATAAGGTAGAAATGTATGTAATGGAAAGGTCATGTTCTTTGATCTGAAGCATTCACTAGCACACACTGGCTCCTTTCTGCTAGCCATGTGGTGAAGATAGATTACTCATTGACTACTGAGCTGGAACTGAGGTGCATTCAGAGGATACTCTGTGGCTGAGATGCTTCTTCTTATTTTTCTTCACTGAATATGTTTAATGAGATGGCCAGAACTGATGTAAGCCCTTAGTGGAGACAGAATCCTCAGACCTTTATGTCCATACCAGGCTACTACTATGTTGTCCACGAGTGTGTGGACCTCCTGCTCTTTTTCTCATTGAGTCTATTCTTCTTATTTTTAGGTGAAGGAGTATAAGAGAATGATATGACCTTTTCAGCTTCAAAAGATCGCAAGGGTGAGCATTGGTTGTCTAGGAACTGGTGTCCATGTTGGAATTTAGAAAAGGTCATATGAAGTAGTCACCAAATCACTGAGGAGTAGCTTCCTTGAACCAGACCAGAGGTAGCAGAGACTCAGATTCTTCCACTGGCTTTCCCATGCTTGAAAGTGAACCTATTTTGAAACAAATACTTTAAGTGTGAGTATACCCTTCCACGGAATTGCAGTGATAAATAGGAATTATCCATGCCCCTCCTTCTTGAACAAAACAGAGAAGAAATGCTTTGTAACTTTTGTTTTTCCTATAAATTCACGAAAATATTCCCATATAAAAGCTAATTGATATTGATTGGTTAATTATAACCAAGGTACTAATCATTAGCAGTTAAGAATAGGGAGAATAAAACAGAGTGGAAACATTGGATGATTACATTAGATAAAAATACTTTTCACCTCTTAAGGGGTCCCTTCAGAAATAAGATATACCTGTCCCCACCCTCAGAGAATGAGTTCAAAATGTTGTTGCAATTGGTCTCTCTATATCAGATCTTTCACTTTTCAATCCATTCTCCATACAGTTGCCCAATTTAAAAGACTAAATAACAGGTCTGCTTCTGTCACTCCTGTGCTCAATAATCTCTAATAGCTACCCATTTTCTTCAGAATAACTAGATAATCCTTGATTTGACTTTCAATGCCCTTCATGCTCTGGCTTTAGCTAATCTTTTCAGGTTCATTGAACATTTCTCTACTTTGAACTTTCTACATACATGCTAAACTGATAATTTTGTTACTCCCTGTACATATCATTCCATTACTCATCTGGATTCATGATGTTCATGTTTGGAATTCAGTCCCTCCCCAATTCCTTTTGAAGGTAGTTGGAAATTCATAGTTTCTTTCAAGTTACAGTTTAAGTGGTACTTCTTCAATGATGCATCTGCTGCTAAACCCAGTGGCTGATAATCTCTCCCAAAGTAATCCTTATTTAGAGTTCATATCATTACACTAAAATTGAACATAAAATCCTTGAGAATACAGATTTATTCTTGTCTTTTCATGCCTAGTACCTATGCAGTATCTGAAAAGGCAGTTGATTATTATATATTTGTTGGAGAAATTAACCAATGAATGACAGGGTAGCATGGCATTTAGGTAAACACTGAGAGTTAGGAAGTTAGGAGTTAGGTTCACATCTCACCTTTAATACTTACCATTGTTCAGTCATTTTTCAGTCATGTCCAACTCTTCATGATTTCATTTGAGGTTTTCTTGGGAAAGATGCTAAGTGGGCTTGTCATTTACTTCTCCAACTCATTTTACAGATTAGGAAACTGAGGCAAACAGGATTAGCTAACTTGCCCAGGATCACACAACTAATGTCTGATGCAGAATTTAAACTCGGGAAGATGAGTCTTCCTAATTCCAAGCCCAGGACTTTGTGTGACTTATGTTTCCATACTTACTATTCTGTTTTCGAAGCAACTCTCTAAATTATATATGTGTTGCAACCTGTTTTAATAAAGGTAGTTAACAGATTAGAAGTTCCCTCATCAATGAAATATAAGATCATTCCTGTGTATTTACATAATGCATAACTGTAATACTCTTTTATATCATGATCTCATTTGAGTCTCTTGATACCCTTTGAGCTAAGTTAGCTCAAGTAAAATTCCTGTGTTATATAGGAAGAACACGAAAGGAGGCAAATAACTTGGACAAAGTCATATAACAAGTAAAATGAAGGACTGACATTGGATCCCAAGTGTTTTGACACCTAATATCATGCTTCTTTAAAAAAAAAATGGCTCAGATCATTAATTCCCGGTAGGTAGAGAACAATTAAGTCTGGAGTAGACAAGAAGGATTTTCTGAAATGAATGGGGTTTCAGTTGAAGTGGAGGAAAGATTTAGAAAAGAGTGGAAGGAATTTGAAACAATGCTATGACTAGGAATTATGAGTGTGGTTTCTTGAATATTTTTCTTTTCTTTCTTTCTTTCTTCCTTTTTTTCATTTTTAACACAGTTCATATGGGCAGGTGATATTTCTTTTAAAGCATTTACAATATAGACCACAAACGAATTTTTTTTAATATTATCCAAGTGAGACACAAATAATAACCATATATGCTAACTTCATAAGCCCTTGATCTAATTGTCTCTACAGTATTACTAAGAATTATAGTACCCTAACTTATTGTTGTTGATCTAAAGTCCTAAGGCTAATAGCTTCATTTTAGACTTGACCTTGGATGTTCCCCTACCAACAATCTATAATTTAATTGATCTGGTATGAAGTTTACAAACCTTTTGACTATAGGAAATTGCCACTAAGAGTAGGGGCATTGCAGGGAAAAAAATATCTCCCCAACTTCATGTCAGTTCCAGGCAGAAGTAGATTATCAACTTGCATTCAGTGTGGCTTAGAGTCTGCCAGATTTCAGTGGGAAAATTGAGTCAGGAGAATCCTACCTCAGTCTAGGCTGAACAGCTGCTTTCCCACCCTTTCTATGAGATCAGCTTTTTCAGTTTCTACCAGTACCTCACAGACTTACTGGCTTCATGGATTAGAAGCTCCAATGGCCTTTCTTGCTATCCATACCTAGAGTTAGACTCAGAAGAACAGCCACTTAATAGTCCCATAGTATCTTAATATAGCAACTTCCAATGACCAGGTTTCAGATATAACTATAATTTCACATTGGCTAAGGAACATCTTTTGAGGCAAGTCTTAAGTGGCTTACATGCCTTTCTATACCTGTTCTAGTTCCTGCTGAAATAAAAATCACAGAATCAAATTTACCATTAATACTTTAACTTTTCCATCAATACAAAATTTTACTCAAAGTTACTTGCCTCTAGGAGATTTAGACTAAAGTTCATTTCCCCAATCTAAAGATGTCTCTACTTTAGTCTCAGTAATTAATTCAGTCAATTGTTTTAATACTAATTGCTTTAACCTCACTTTGTAACATGTCCAATTTTTCTTCCCATTTCTCCCCTCCCCTCACCCCCTAATTCCTTGCATTCTGATTACTCCTTCCCTCAATTAGCCCTCCCTTCTATCACACCTCATCCTCCCCTTATCCCCATCTTCTCTCTTTTCTTGTAGGGCAAGATAAATTTCTATACCCCATTACCTGAGTTTCTTATTACCAGTTATATGCAATAATAATTCTCAACATTTATTTCTAATACTTTGAATTCCACCTTCTTTCCCTCCCTCCTTCCCTCCCCATCCCCATTCCCATTGAGAAGGCAAGCAATTCAATAAAGACTAAATATATGTCGTTTGCAGAAGACTTCCATAATAATCATGCTGTGTTAAACTAACTATATTGCCCTCCATCCTACTCTATCCCCTCTTATTTTTTTATTTCCTCATTCTCTCTATGACTTCATCAGCTCTCTTGGCCTTAATTATCATTCTTTACAGCTCAAAAATTCTCTCTCTCTCTCTCTCTCTCTCTCTCTCTCTCTCTCTCTCTCTCTCTCTCTCTCTGTCTCTGTTTTCATCTCTTTTTCCCCTTAGTCTCCTTGCTGAGTTGCAATCTATTTTGCATCACTAGTTCACTATTGGATATCTCATATTGAAAGTCCATCATCATATCTGAAATAGAACTCATTGTCTTGCTTTAAAAGTACATTTGTACAATCTATAATTTTTCTTGCTCTCTTTAAAGCCCTTCTATTTCTTTGAGAAGCTACTATTCTTCCAAACTCCTAGAATCACAAACTCAATTTTGTTCTTGATTTAACACACTCCTTTACCCCATGTATCTAATTAGCTCCAAACCTTGCCATATTTATCTTGGCAAAATTTCACATACTCAGAGGGGAGAACTTTCTCTCTACTTACGCTACCATCACCTTAGTTGAGGCTGTCATCACCTCTTGTCTAGATTACTGCAATAATCTAAGTCTCCCCAACTCAAGTCTCTCTCTTCTTTATCATATTCTTCTGTATATTGCTGCCAGAGCTGGACAAAAGTAATAACAACTGTAAATTGCCAGGCCTAGAGGCCTGTGTGGGCTACCCGAGTCTTCTTACCTGACCTCCGACGTCTTCGGTTGGCCAAAACCGGATGCTCATATGAGAGAAAGGACGTTCCAGAGTCGAACAAGGGTTGAGCTTTATTTCAGGGTCTAGGTTACAAGTGCAGGGGGGTCTTCCTTAGGAGGAAGAGGGGGAGATTTCCTAAGGAGGCTAAGATCTTAAGGGATTGGAAGTAGAAGTACAAGCAGGGAGAGAGGGGGAGGGGAGAGAGGAAAGAAGAAAGCGGAGCCTACTGTCCTCTTGGCTCCTCACGTGCTAAGAGAGCTTTCAGGCTTCCTCAATCCTACTTAACCTTCAGCCGCATAGTTTGCATCTGAATACCGTGCTGTTAGGTAACTAGGTGTGCCCAGATCCAGGACCATCTCGAGGGCGGGGAGATCTCTCCCCCATGGGAAGAGGCGGAATTACTCGAGATAGCTCGGTTCACCTCGATTCCCTGTCATTTCCTGGGAGGGTCTCGTGAGAGCTCTAAGATTTAGAAGCTCCCACCTTTACCCGCCTGAGACTGTCCACACGGAATTGAGCTTCCAATCCCAACAGTAAATCTATCTACTTTCTTCATGGTGTTTTTGTCTGCTAGTTTTTATCACAATTACTGTAAATCTCCCTTCTGTCCCATCAGATGGAGCTCTATTTTTTTCCAAAAAGAAAATAGTAAAGCAGCTAAGCTATCTAATACAGTGATTACATGTGAAATTGCATGCAGTATTTCATGCTAGTAGTCCACTTCTCTAACATGAAGCAGTTGGTATATTTAATTATCTTTTCTACAGTGCTGTTACTTTATTAATTTACTAAATGTTTCTTCTTCCTTTTAGTGACATTTTCATTAACATTGCGTTTATTGCTATTATTAATCTGCCCATTTCACTATGTATTCATCAAAAATCTTCATGTTTGTATTTCTCATATTTACTTTTTTTAACTTTACAGTAATGTATCAATCAATTCTTAAAACCCACTTAAGTCATTTTAAAATCAGTGGGGAACTGCCTTATTTCTCTTTGCTAAAACAAAGAGGATAATATTTCAGTAATTTATTGGGTCATTCATATCACTGATATCAAAGCTCAGTTTTTCTGGATGAAAGGGAGTAGAAATAATCTACTTTTCTGATATAGTCCTACATTTATATCCCAAATAGTTGGACCAACTTACAGT
This sequence comes from Notamacropus eugenii, assembly GCF_028372415.1. NCBI lineage: Eukaryota > Metazoa > Chordata > Mammalia > Diprotodontia > Macropodidae > Notamacropus > Notamacropus eugenii. The sequence goes on along the minus strand of NC_092875.1, from coordinate 132,500,358 downwards.
TCCATCAATCCTGTATTGCCTCATAAAAGCAACAACAATTTCCTTCTCTCACTTTATAATTCTTTCCAGTTTGTCAGGTATAAGTTGAACCTTCAAAGTTTTTTTGAGGGGAGAGGGCAGGGTTAATTTATTTTTTCTCAGTAATTTGGAGCATATTTTCCAATTTCCATTAATACTTGTAATTTTTTTGAAGGTCATTCCTATGCTTTTTCAACGATTTTTTTGGAGAATCATTCTTTGTGTTGTAGAGTTATAATCATTTCCCATATAACTTGGATCTCAAACTATATTGCTAAAATTTGAAATATTTTTTTCTATTTTTTTATTTTCTTATTCTATCTTAATTTACAATATTTATAAATTGTTTTCTATCAAATTTTATTTCATTTTTTCTGATCTCTGTCTTGACTGACTTAGAATTTTCTCTCTAATCAAAGTTGTGAGGGGTTCTGAATTTTTTAAATGATATAACATATTGTATTCAGTTTGTTCCCAATGGACTAAAAACTAAAATAACTGCCCTTTCTTTTCTAATTCCCTGCCTTGACCTCTCTGTAATATGTGACTTTCTTAACATAAATTTAGAATGTATTATGGCATATATTCTAAGATATTGGCTTAGTCTGTCTAATTTCTGTCAAATTGCTTCCCAGTTTTTCTAAGTGTCTGCATCAAAAATGAAGTCTTTCTTACAGTAATTTGTTTTGGTATTTACCTGAACATATACATATATACATAAGCACACACAAACAGAGATATACACATATATACATGTATATATATATATATATATATATATATATATATATATATATATATATATATGTATATATATATATATATATAATATATTTAATATAAATTTAATTTTCTCTATTTCTTGCTTGCCCAGTTAGTGCTGATTTATTTTTCTCTTTCTCAAATAATTCAAATAATTGTTTTTAATGATACTGCCAAGTAATATAGCTTAAGGTCTAGAAATGTCATGTCTCCTGCATGTCTCATTTTTCTTCTCAAGATCTAAAGCCTCTCACTTCTTTTCCAGTACTATGCTGCTACAGTCATTCCATGTCTGTAGTTGATTTCCAGTTCTGTGTGTCAAATTTTAGATAGGACATGGGGCAAGTTGAATTGTGCCCCAAAAGGCAGTAGAAATTATGATGATTGCCCTGGAAAGTATCATATGCAGAATGTCATAAGGGTGTGATCTGTTAAAAAATATTTTGACTGGCATAACCCCATTCCCAACATTTACATACAATAAAACTTAAATGATCCAGATATCAGGTTTTAACCTCCTCTCCTCAGCTCTTACTTGATATGCAGAGTTAAAATTCAGTTTCCTATGTCCCTATTCCACCATCTTTATTAGACAATTCAAAGAATACCCTGATTTCTATTGTCTAGAGCCCTGTATTGCTTTGTTTTATATGTGATGGGGGACTAACTATTAGTTCCATGTAATCTCTTTGTCTACAATTCTGCATACATTTGAGCCTTGAGTGGCCTGGAGTCTTGGATTGTAGAGTGCATGTTGTTGTATGTCTGAGCCCTCAGCCTGTCCATGAAGTTAGAGGATAATGAAGGATGAATATCTCTATTCTTTCCTCCTGCTATCTGTTCTCTGTCCATAACTATGGTTGCAATTAGTACCAAAGTAGCAACAATCAATAACGGATATCATCAATAAACAGCATTAACTAGTAATGTCACTCTTTGGGAACAACTCCCTCCTCATTTTCCCTTCAAGGACTCTTATTGCCATTAACTAAGAGAAAAGAAGACTATTCATATAGTATCACTCGATTCAGAAATATACATACACACACATGCACTCACATATACATACATACATACACATAAAAGTGAAGAAATTGTTTAGCAACCATGTAGTTGATTTGGAAGAAATAGCTAGTAGTCTGGTCTTGGAAGAAAAATGAATAAAATCAAATGTTTAGAAAGACATGTAGAAGTCAGATTGTGGATAGCCATTATTTATTTTTTTTCTGATAAACAGATGGACTCAATAGCAGCCTGCCCTAAATATGCATTGAAACTTCTATACTGGTATAATGCAAAAGGAGTTAAAGATCTTCCCCTACCCATTAATAGACCTCAAGTGAAGCCCATTAAGGATAGCTTGATTAGGGGAGGCTTGTTTTATAGGAAGGCCTACACCTTTTGTTAAGGCACAGAGTCAGGAGGGTCCTGATGCCCTCTGGCTCTGAAAAGTGTATATATACTCTGAGACAAGGTTTTGCCTGGGGGCTTCCTCTGTCAAGAATGTTCAGATGAGACTTTAGGCAGCCCTTAAGGAACCACCCCCTTGCTTCACCCCCAGCTTTGAAAACCCAGATGTTGCTGCTTCTCTCTTTGGTAACTATGTATGTAATGATGAGATAGTTGGATCTGTCTTTTGATCGATGATGTATGTATTGCTTATAGTCAGACAGTTAGAAACCCTGTCTGTTGGTCTTTATTTCTCTGCTTGTATTTTCTCTCTTAGTATACATGATTAAAGTATATTAATAGCCCCTCAAATGTTACTTTCTTTTTTTAGAAAAGCAGATCTAAGAACTCATGCTAGCAAGCCATCCTGGATGTGTAAAGGTGTTTGCTGTTACAACTGGCAGTTTTGTTTTTATTTTTATTCACAGTGATGAATGACCTTTGGACAACAACATTACATTGTGATTGTATTTGGGGAGAATTGTGATGTTATGTTGTGGAAGTCTTAAAGGTTTTATATTTATGGGACTTAGATATGAATAGTGGGTCTACTACTAAGTACTTGTCTGACCTTTGGCAAGTTAGCTCTGAGTCTCAATTTCCTGATTTGTAGAATAAAGGCAATGAACTAGATCTCTAAGGTTCCTTTTAGCTCTTATTTCCAGTGATTTCTAAGATAATGTCCAATTCTAAGATCTTAGGCTTCTTTTCTCTAAAGAGTTTATTCAAATACTAAGGTGAAAAGGCTACATGAATATTCAGAAACTGAAACAACTTACTCTGGTGAAATGCATTGCCCTGTTGACTTTTATAAGAGAAAATGACAAAAGTTTTGAGCCTGAAATAAGATGATGATTCATAGGGAATGATATAAGTGATCAGAGACAACCCATAAGAAGAAAGAATTTTGATTTGGTCAGAGGTGAAAGACAGAGACCTTATGATGGAAAGTTTCAGCAACTGAGTTAAATTGTCTTTATAACTAGAAATAGTAAAAAAAAATCAAGTGCTATTTTAATGTTCTAATTTTATTGCTGACTAAGAAGTACCTTTTCTTACTTATACATTCTTAATTTTTTTTTGGTGGGAACCTAAATGAGACTCAGAGAATTTAATTATAGAACTAATTATTTTTATTTTATAGAGGTTAATATCATTTTGAATAGTGTATGATAAGTATAGTTTCAATATATTATTGTCAAATTTTACCCCAAGCTACTTTTGCAAAAAATAAGTGAGTCAAACTATGTTCCTAGATCCCACTTGCATAACTAAACTTATCTGTGTATAAAGTGCATTATTTTCCCAAATATCACAGACAATTAAATGCCTTCACTTGGATTACTAGAGAAGAACCAGCATCACATAGTTCCATTCAAAAATTTGTTACTATTGTTTTCCTTTTCAACTTCTCTCAACTTCACAGTATATTGATTTTGAGTAACTACACCTATCCCATTCACTGAGGCCCCAATGCTTGTCAATAAGTCAATGTGACTGATTCAGATATTAATAAGCATGGTGTGATATGGTGTAAAGTTATACAGTGTTTGCCATCACTTCTGGTGGAGTTGTTCACATAAGCTAAAAATACCACATGCTAGTTATACTAAGATTTTTACTTAGTCTTTAGTGTTTCCAACATGTTCACCAATGTTCAATTGAAATGCTTAAGTTATGGGTATCCTTGAGGTTATAAGAATTTCCTTAGGTTCCCTAAGATAATTCCAGCAGAGATTGAGTTTGAATAAATTCTAAATAACTCCTTGAAAGGCTTTCTACAATCATTACCTCTATTTCCTTTCCTCTCCTTCTCTTCTGAACTCTCTTCAATCTATCTTCTGACTTTGTCATTTAATTATTGCTGCTTTCTCCAAAGTTAGCAGTGATTTCTGATTTTCATGTCTGATATCCTTTTCTCAGTTCCTATCCTTCTTAACCTCTCTGAAGCCTTTGAAACTCTTAATCATCTTCTTCTCTTGATAACCTGGTCATTCCTACTTTCCAGTCTTTTTAAACTAGATTATTTTCATGTGATCAAGTAAGAACGGCCTCCTTTGTTTCTCATCCACAGTACTGTATCTCTCTCAACTCTGATATTTATTAGTTGTTTCCCATTCCTGATGCCTCTTCCTTAGCTCCATCTCCAAACTTCCCTGGCTTCCTTCAAGTTCCAGATACTTCTGTTAAAATGTCTTTTATAGTTTCTCTTAATTTTTGTGCCATATTTTGTGATTATCTCCAATTTATTACACATACATACACAGGCATTATTGTTTGTCTGTTGTCTTCTGAATTTAATTATGAGCTCCTTGACACCAAAGAACCTTTTTGCTTTTCTTTGTATTTCCAGCACTTAGGAGAGTGTCTATTATATAATAGTTCCTTAATAAATGTTTTTCGTTATTGTTGTTGTCGAAATGAGAAGGTGAGTGCACGTTTTGAAATTGCACTATTGTATATAGGCATCAGATTACAAAGTGGATCAAAAACGACTGGAGTCAAGAATATTTGAATTCATATCTGGAATCGCATACATACAAGCCACATGAACCATGGCAAGCCACTGAACCTATTTTCTTCAGTTGCCTCAAATTTATAATGGTGGTAATAATAGCAAGTACCTTACAAGAGTATTGTGAGAATCAAAATGACATAGTATGTATAAAAAAATGCCGCATGCAGTTCTGTCACATAGTAAACCCTATATAAATGCTTATTTGCTTCGTTTTACACCCTATTGGAGAAGCTGGTATCTTTGAGATCACAGATGTATTGAACTGTTATAAGACAGAATCACAGACATCCGTATGTAGAGGGTTCTTTCCTGCCTCATATTTATTTTTTTACTCTTCTTTAATATTTCAAAGATTTGTAATTCTCTCCAGGTATCTCTCCCTGTATTGATGAAGATAGCCAACTCTCTATAACACACTAAATGGTCTTTGTGAGTTGTTACATATACAGTATTCATCTCAATGGACCAAGTCTTGTGTCGGGTCTTTCCACATTGTGTTACAAATGCAGCAATATCATTTTGCTTTGACTGCTCTGTTCATCTATTACTCAGTATCTTTCTTGTATGACATCTGGGTAGTCTAATACTCTTAAACATCTAATTTTTACCTTATCACTCCTACTTTCTGGTGAAAATTGCCTCCAAAATACAGCATGGAACTTTTGTTCTTACATATCAACTAGGTGCCAAAATTAATGACCTGAAAGATTTAATTTAGCTTTCAAAGTTCTCTAACTTTTTACCGATTGCCAAACTCACTCACAGGGGAAAATTTGTTTCAGTAGTGTTCTGAATGTAACCTTCCTTATATAAATGTTTTAACTTTATCTCTGAAGGTTACATTCAAAGTGACCTTGACAAATTGGAAAAATAGATCCACATTCTAAAAATATAGTAGTCCAAAAATGTTTCACATTCTTTTATTTTGAGTTTAAGATGATATATATGCTTTTAAGTCCTTTATAGATGTTCTCTACTCTGCTTTGGTTAATATCAATTGAAGATAATTATTAAAAGCTGTCTAACCTCCAAAAAATATTTTTCAAGGAAAGTACTTTGGGGTGGGAAATTATCCTTCATTTAAATACAGGTAAGTAATTCTCTTTTGCTCTTCTGTTAATTCAAACTTTTTTCTTCTTTTGAGTTTTTTTTTTCCTATGAACAATTTCAATTACACAAGTTTTCAGGTTTGTACCTCCAAAATCATTTCACATTTTTCATCTGCCTATTTTTGGAGTAAAGGACAGTTTCAGCCATAATAATATAAGCTTATTTGAAAGGTCCTAAAGTGTGTTTTTTCAATATGCTGTTTAATGTGATCAAAGTTAATAAATATGTAGCAGAAATGAAGAAAAATCTATTGTTGAAGTCTTCCAGAATGTCCTACCTAATAATTGCTGGTTGAACCAAGTCTCAGGATTCTACACAGATTCCTTAATGATATTAACAAGCATTTAAAAGAGTGTGGCCTAATTGTACATAGGAGAAACACTGCCTTCACAAACAATGACAACAAGAAGGACAAGTGTTTCCAGACTATGATAATAGTGAAAAGAACCATCTGTTGACCTGTTCCAACTGTATGTACATCTTTTTCATACACTGTATATGGGCAGTTAACTGGACCAAAAAAGGAAAAGATGAAATTCTAATGGGCTTGAATTTTGGGTAGCTATACAGTATTTGTTACTAGGCCCAATTATTTCCATGAAACAAAAACTTATCTGCTTAATACCAACATTCTTCTTTTGGAGTTAGGATGTCACAAATTATTAATACCATAGTCTCTAAGGGATTAAATATTATGTCACCTGAAAGACTATGAAGAGATATAAATGGTCTGTTGAATCATATTACCAATGCTAATTTTAAATAAGAGATATAAAATATGAATCTAGAGATATGATAAGAAACATTAGTGGCCCAACACATAGTCTGCATTCTTTGCTGGGGTCCCTATCAAGTTAAGAAACCTGGATATAGATTCTTGATGATCAGTACTTTCCTCTTTTTTATCCCCCATAGAGAATTTATGGGAGTACATCAGTCATACAAGATGAAATTATATGAATAGATTGTAATCTGTGCTGTTGCAGATAATATTCTCATCAAGGAAATCATGCATCAACAGATATTTCCATTGAGAAATTGAACAGCAAACTTAACTACATTAAAATCATACATTTACTTTCTTTGTTGACTCCTTAAATCCAGAGTTCTCTTGCATTTGTAGACATATTGTCAGTGAATAGCTATCTAATAAATCTTCATGGACTGATTTACTGATATATTCATATTCTAATACTTTTACTCTCCATTCTTATGCACTTATTTTATTTACTGTTTTGAATTTCATCTGTCCTTATTGTTGTTTTTTTCTTTTAGTCTAACTTAAATGAACTGCCTAAAATTGTTTAGTCACATCCAAGATTATCTCTTATAATTTTAATCCTGAAGTGAATTTTATCTTAAATTGCATTTAAATGTTATAGGATGGACATAGAAATGACATGGTATGGGGATAATGGGAATTGGAGTCAAAAAGACCCCAAATTCAGTCCTGACTCATATAGGATCATAGGTCTCTAAATTCCAGACTGGAAGGGATCTTAGAGGCCATTGAGTCTAAACTCATCAATTTTCAGATAAGTAAACCAAGGTGCAAAGAGATGAAATGACTTGATGAAGACATAAAGTTAATAAGTGTCTGAGTCAGAACCAAAACTTTAACCTATAGTTTCTTGATTCCAAGAGCAGTAGCATGAAAACCTTTCATTATCTCATGTAACTCTTTAAAACTACAAATTAAAGATGAATTGTTAATCTGCTTTTATGGAGGAAGGTTCTGTACTGGAATTTTACCACAAGAGTAGCAATGTCAAGAGCAACCTTGTCATTCTTATAACAAAAAGTTATACTTATCTCATTCAAATTATCGGAGCAATCTAAGCTAAACCATCCAGAAAATCCTCATCCATGAATACTAATTTATCTTATAAGGATTTATAAACAAATATCTCCTTATTTCCAGCAATTTTTCAAGTCCTACCTTCTTTATTTTCCCTACCATATACAAATCTCTGCCTCTTTTAAACTATTTTATGGCATACTAGGGCTTAGAATGTGTGAAGGTTATATGACAATCCACTGGGCAATTAAACATCATGTAAATATTATTAGTCATCAGATGGTTCTCTTCATTAGTAAACTAATAGCATTATGAATGTCAGTCCCATTTCATCCAGTTAAATTGTGGTTGATGTAAAACTACAAAGGGAGCACTGAATCTATGTAGCTATTGTCACATATTTTGATTTCTGTATTGTGGAATTTGTTTTAATCTTCTATATTCTTTTCCTTCTGAACCATATGCATTATACTCATAGAAAAATCCAAAACCAATACACCATAATTTTGTCAGTAAAAACATTTTACAAGGTATCAGTAGAAAGCAGAAAGATCCAAGCATGCATTTTTTCCAGAAGCATTAGATCCTACATTCCTTTTATATAATGGTATTTTTACAATGTCTACCTATATCTTTTTTTTGTTTGTTTAAAGATTTCCTTAATCAGTTGAAGACCACTAGATAACCCACAATAGAATGTAAAGGATAGGAGAGAACTAAATTTAAAAAGTACATTTAGAAGAAGCCTATTTATACAAAGTCTTCCCATTTTTAATGATGTATTAAATAAAATATTGAAAATCTGCTGATGCTGAATTTTTTGTTGTGCCTCCCCCTCCCTTCTAAGTAGTTTACAGACTAGGTAGGAGAATTTCAATGTTCCTTCCAATTGTTCAGTAGCAAATTGTTTTGTTTATGTAAATTTCTTACTTTTTCAACTAGAGTTATGAATATATTGTTTTCCTAGTGTAATACTGTTGTGTCAGCATGCAAAAATCAGTGGACTCCAAGCGTTCAATTTAGCTGTAAGTTTTTTTTTTCCTTTTATTTCCTTCTATCCAGGTATCCCCTACATTTATTTCATCCCATATCAACAGGATAAAGGATAAGAATATGCCAATTTCTCCAACAGATAATCAAATGAAATTTTACATCATCAAAAAAAAATTAACCAGTTTATCCAGTTAATTTTAACTAGTTTATTAGAGGTCACCTTCACTCTTCATGTAGCCTCTCTGCTCCAGTAAGTTCAGTAACCAAAATTCCAATCCCTATTTCCAATTGTTTTCTGTAGATCTTTACCCAAATATACTATTGAAATCTTAAACTCAACATACCCTAAATGGAACTAATTGCATTTTTCTTATAAACCATCTCCTACAAATATACCCACTTCTGCAGATAACAATAACATCCTTCAAGTCAACCAAGATCACCTACTGTAAGTTTATTCTTTATTCTTCTTTCTCCTTCAGTCTGTGTATCTGTTAGTGTATGGTGTCTATCTTATTTTGACAACCTCATTTACACCTGTCTCCTTTTCTCCACTCCTGCATCCTATGCTTTTGTTCAGTCCCGCATCATGTTTGTTTGTACAACAGCCTCTCAGTTGATATTCCTACCTCCAGACCTTTTCTGTCTACAAACCATTCTATAAATAGCTGATATATGGATATTTCATAAAACTAAATCTCATTATCACTCCTCACCTTCCACTCCCATGTCAAAATATTAATCGACTGGAGTCCATTTCCATTACCATAAATTATAAAATCTGAAGTTGTAAGTTTTGAGGAACCTTGCATGGCCTAGCTCATAGTTTCAATGAACTACATGAACTCCTCCACCATAACATGACAGTGATCTAGAAAGGGATTGAAAATCATAGGAATAATTTTATAATTAATAATGAATTAAAGGATAAAAACAGCAATAAAATAAGGACTCGGGTTGATTCTTGGGCAGTAACTACCATGCTTACTCTCCCAGTGATGAGCCCATCTTAATCATACCTCTGTGTAGCAATGGGTAAATTTTCAGTGCTTGACATGATCCCATTAGTAAAATTACCACACAGTTCTACAAAGGCCTTATTTTCTCCCCTCCTTCCTTACTCTGCATTAGTTTAAGGACCCCTTTGTATGAAAACCTAAGGGATATACTCATATGGCATTTGGGGATATCAAATCTTGCCTGTCTACCACTTCTTCCCATTCATATTCCTCAGTACTCAGTGACTCACTTACACTAAAAGTTTTTCTTCATGAATCAGCTTCATGCCTAGCTTTGGGGAAGAGGAATGAAATTTAGAGGGAGATTGATGTTCCTTTGCTTTATCTAGAAATCATATGCAGGAAGGTTGTCTGGAATGTGTAGAAAGGCAGATTTAAGAAAAAATTGTACTCTATTCTGACTTCACAAATACTTTAAATAATATTTTATTTTCCCTCAATTACATATAATGCAATTTTAACATTTTTCTTTTTTCCTTTAAGTTTCAAATTCCATCCCTCTCTCCCTCTTCTCACTCTCTCTGAAACAATAAGCAATCTAATATGTTATGCATTTTTGATCATGTAAAACATTTCCATATTAGTCATTTTCTAGAAGAAAGTTTGAAATAGAAATAATGAAATAGAGGAAGAAAGGGAGGGAGGAATAAGGAGGGAAGGGAGAAAGAAAGAAAGAAGGATGGAAGGAAGGAGGAACAAAGAAAGAAAAATAAAAGAAGGAAGGAAAAATGGCAAAATAGTATGCTCTGGTCTGTATTTAGATGCCATCATCTCTTTCTCTGGAGGTAAATAGCATTTTTCATCACGAGCCCTTTGGCAGCATCTTGAATAATTATATTGCAATGAGTAGCTAAGTCATTGACAGTAGTTCAATGTATGATATTGATGTTACTGTGTACAGTGATCTTCTGGTTCTGCTTACTTCACTTCGTATCAAATCCTGTAAGCCTTTCCAGATTTTACTGAAATTAGTCTTCATTTTCCATAGCATGAGTATTTCATTAAAACCATATTTCTCAAATTGTTCAGCCATTCTTCAATTGATGAGCATACTCTAAATTTCTAATTCTTAGCTACCACAAAAAGAGCTGATACACATACACACACATATGTATTTGTGCACACATACACACATTTATATATGTATGTATATGTATATATATAGTTTATTGTTATGTTTGGGATATTGACCTAGTAGTGATATTACTGGGTCAAAGGGTATGCGCAGTTTTATATTACTTTAGGCATAGTTACAAATTGCTCTCTAGATGAGTTGGATCAATTCACAACTCCACCAACTATGTAATAAGAGCCCCAGCTTTTCCATATCTCATCAAATATTTGTCGTTTTCCTTTTCTGATATATTAACTAATTTGATGGGTGTAAGGTAGTAACTCAGAGTTGTTTTAATCTGCATTTCTCTAATCAGTAGTTATTAAGAGCATTTTCCACATACATACGTAGCTTTGATTTCTGTCTGAAAACTGCTTGTTCACATCTTTGAACATTTATCAATTGTGGAATGATTTGTATTCTTACAAATTTGACTCAGTTATCCATACATTAAAGAAATGAAGTCTTTATCAGAGATAATCACTTTAAACTCTCCCCTCCCCCAGTTTTCTGCTTTCCTTCTAATTTGCATTGGCTTTGTTTCTGCAAAATTTTTAAAAATTTTGTGTAATTAACATGATTCATCACATATGTTGTAAAAGTCTTTATATCTTATTTGGTCCTAAATTTTTCCCTTATCCATAGATCTTACAAGTGAACTATTCCCTTCTCCCTTCTCTCCTAATTTGGAGATATATATATATATATATATATATATATATATATATATATATATATATATATATGTATATGTATGTGTGTATATATGTATATATATATATACATATATACATGTATCAATGATTCTATAAATTTGGACAATGTTCGTTATGACACAAAAATACCAAATATGTTAAATCTTGATTATACAAGAAAGAAGCAAGGTCAGCTTCTCTTACAAACATACTATATATGCATACACAGTATACAAGAGAATTCATTTTGGCCCTGTGATTTAACATATTTGTATGTCATAATACTTTACCATTTTTAGCTTTTATCATTTACTTATCTATTGTAAAGAATAGAGCAAATGCCTGCACATATTTTCAGGGAGCAAATATTCTTAAAGACTATTAAATATTTTTAAAATACACCCTGACATTTCCTTTATAAATTATTTTAAGTTCAATTCTGTTCTTGCAAGAGGTATACCTAATTTGTTATAGCAATTCATTTTATGAATGGGAAAGAACTTGATATCAATAATATGCAAAAAAGTTTACTTTGAAAATTGGAGGGAGAAGGGAGAGAGAGAGAAAGAGAGAATTGTGGAAACAAGTATAAGTCTCAATCAATACTCTGGGTGTGTGTGTGTGTGTGTGTTTTAAACAATGATTTAAAGTCATCATTAATCAGTATATTTTAATCAATTTCAGTGCAGACTTATTGCATTGTTAAAAACATTTCAAACTTAAAAAAAGATAGATGTGAAATAAGCAACAAAACTGATCTTACTCTATTGTTATTTAAATCAGTTTCAGTAGCAGTCAATTATATTAAAATGACATGTAAGCAGTGCAATGAAAAGGTCAGTTCTGTTCTCCACCTAGTTAGCAATATAACTTGCAAATTCTCCTAACCTGGTTTGGGTCTTCTTGGTTCCATTTTATTCTTCAGGCTTTGTTCTTATCACATGATTCTCTGTGGCTTAGCAATGTTTCATGTATAATCCTTTGAAATTCCTCTGAGTGTGCCTTTATTCCTTCTTCCTTGATTTCCTTCTACATAACTGAAAAAAATACCTTTGGACTTTCATATGCCTTGTTAGAGCATTTATGAACAAACAGCATTGCACTTATATGCACTATGTCAAAGAATTACTTTGAATCAACACTAGCGACACTCATGTATAATGATTTTTGATAGTTCTGCATCAGGTGAGCAAACAGCATCTGCTCTGGGTGTAGGTGTGTATTTTGTTTTGGGGGGGATTTAGTTTTCTTTTAAATAGAATTTTAAAATATGGATAATTAAACTCTTTTACACAGTGCTATCTGGTTAGATAGATCTGAGTAGAGTCAAGAAATTGGAATCTCCATGTAGAGTCTGTTATTCATTCCTTCTTCATATTATAAAGAGTTACTATGACTGAAAATTACAGCACATTGTGGCCAGAGTAGACTTGAATGCCCTATTCACATACATTATTTTTTAGAATATGTGGCATTTAAGTTAATTCCCTCTTCTTAAGGTTTGATGGTCATATTTTCCCCCTTTTCAAAAGCTTAGGGTTATTAAGATAATTTATCTAGTTTATATAAAATTTCCTTAAGGTGAGTAGAATAACCTTGACTTCTAACAGCTTTTGAATTAATGTGGCAATATTTTGGCATTAAGGAAGATTACAAATATTGAGTTTGTTTACTTTGAATTGTCATCCTGTTGACAGTGGATGAAATGTCCCAAATCCTGACCTAGAATGATTGGAGGAGTAAAATCTGTAGATAGCTATTTGTTTTTTTTTCAATGTTGACAGAAAAATGTACAACTTTATATTGTTGTCTTAATATGTTGCTTAATTCATATTGTATTGAATATTCAGGGTATAATGTTAAGGGAATTCGAAGATCTTCCCTGTCCCTTATTAGATCCGTATGACCTGCTTTGAGCTCTGGCACAGCTCAAAGCTTGAGTCACACAGAGCTGATGGTGGGAGGAGCCTTACCAAATGGGTGGGGCAGGAAAGATGCAGGGGAAAGAGAGTGAGGTGGAGCTGAGAGAGGAGGTAAAGCAGAGCAGAGTAGCTAGGATGAGAAAGGGAGTGATTTTGCCTAAAGGAGATTGCTTGTGGGGAGGCTTGATGGAGGGCAGGCTTGGGGATGACCACGCTCCTTTATTGATAATGGATCTAAACTTGTTAACATGGTGCAGTTTTCCTTCTGGTATCTGAATAAATGTCTTGGTTTGACTTTGAGGAAGGGAGTTTATAATTTGAAAATTTACCCTGGAAATATACATGCATATCCATAGTGGCTGCTATAGGTATCACACTGGTATGGCACAGGGTCACTTACGAAATCCCTGCTTATCACTGTTATTATTTTTAAGGGACTCCGGGACCTGGTAGCTTTTCACTGAACTCCTTAAAGGAATATTTAAAGTATCTATGTTTTCAGGTAGGAAAATCCTGATTGAAAATGTAATCAGTTTATGACTTACTGGAAGTTGTATGAGAATTACTCAGTGGTTTAATTGGCTTGTCTGGGACCATAACAGTATTAAATATCTGAGGCAGGAGGTGAAGTCAGGAGTTATTGACTCTAAACTTAACATTATACCATGTTATCTGTACTCCATTAAAAATAATTAAAATTCCCTATCCACAAAATAGAATGGTTAAATTAGCCCTGAGCAGTCTCAGTTTCTAGTTTTGTCTTAGAATGAATATTCCTTCAGACTGAAATAAAGTTAATTTTATCTTTACTGAGAATTATTTTAAAAAGATAAGGGAATCAAGAGCATATGATGCAACATCAGATCCAATTAACAGCTGCAATCAGAGAAGAGATTTCCTATTTTTGTATTTGTCCCCTACAAAGATGCTTACATTGGACAACATGTCCAATAATAGCCACCCATGTGCCATAATGATTTCGCCAGAGCAGAAGAGTAATTGCTTTTATCACCAAAAGCTGGATATTGAGATATACTGAGAATTGCTTTGATATCTGTCCAAATAACATGTATATGATTTCTGTCTGAGCATCCTTCACCCTTCCTATTTTACAGCCTTGGTTATTTGTTTTATGTTTATCTGTCTGGGATTGTTTTTTTTTTTTTTAATTTCTCCTTTGTGCTATCCCAGAACCTTGTTTTCATGCTCTCACCTAGTTAGTTTTTCATTCTGTTTACCACACTTCTGTTACTTTTCATTCTGTATCTATGCTCTCTCTCTCTCCCTCTCCCTCTCTCTCTCTCTCTCTCTCTCTCTCTCTCTGTCTCTCTCTTATATATATATATATATATATATATATATATATATATATATATATATATATATATACATATACATGCATATATATGTATATACACACACTCATAGATATAGATATATATATATTTCATATACATACACATATATAGATATAGATATGTAGGTAAATAGATCTCACATATACACACAGAGAGAGCTAATACCTACATATCTGTATTTGTCTACATAAACACACATATATGTGTGTGCATGTATATGTGTATATATATGTATGTACGTATGCAAGTAAATAAATTTCATATTTGGCTACAGAAAGAATATAACAAATAAGTTGAAAATTTCTTCATACAAAGGCAGCCAATAATAATCTGAGATCTACGGGTTAGAAAATATCCAAAATACAGGAATAAATGAAATCTTCATCTTGGAGCAAGATCTCAGCTCAAACTAGGACAAAGAGCAATATCAGCAACATGAATTTATTCTAAATTGAGTTGGAAAAAACAGATATGAAGGGACCCAATGGATTCTAGTTTTCCCACTTCTATGGATCCAAGAACTTCTGATAGGCTTTCAAATATATTTATTTGCTTCTGTTGATCACCTTTGTCAAAGACTTACTTCAAATTTTCATCCAACAATCTGAAGCAGTCCTTTCACTCACAAAAAGTTGTGCCCCAATTGATCTCTCAATCAGTTACACAAATGCAGTGTTGCATCATCAGAACAAAACTATATAACTTGCTTGTGTGGGAGTGGGATTTATACATATGTGCACATATCTATATCCCCAGTCAGAGAAACAATGCCATTTCGATTAGGTTACCAAGCAAATATATTCTCTACCTTTCAAAAGAAACAAAAGTAGAGGTGTCACAAAACCATATGATATTGGACACTATATTTCTATTCAATTCTATTTTGAAATTTGTAAAGAAAATGATTCATTCATTGGGCACAAAGACCTTAAGTTCTGGCTAAGTCTCTGACTAAAATATTATGTAAAATAGAAATCAAGATAGGTAGGAAATATTTATGTACGTTAGAGGAAAGGAACATTTTCTGTGCCAAAGTAGACTCATTGACAAACTAAAGCTCACTGTTACTAGTGGAATGTAAGGATAGGGATTTTATTATGTGTTGTCTTTATGTGTTATCTCATACGGTACCTTGTACATAGTAATCAATAAGCAAATGCTTGCTGAAATAAATTTCCTCCTTACAGAAGGTAAATTAGTATCAATGGTACCAATGAACAGATATTAATTCTACGCCAAGCATTGTTTTAGTTCTTATAAGAGGTTAAAAAAACAATATCCCTGTCACCAAGAAGATTACACTCTAAAGGAAATGATGAAAAAATACAGAGAAGAAAGATAACAACTGAACACAGTCAACAAAAACTGTTTAAGGAATATTTTGGCCTATATACTTTACAGGATTTGGGAAGTTGGTGGAAGAAATCATTTGCATTTGTAATATCTAAGGACATATATTGAACAGTCCTTGAAGGATAAGTATGGAAATGCAAGTACATTTCAGACAGGGTAGCAGCATGAATATAAATTTGAATAAGGAAGTAAAAATATGTCTAGTGGATACAAAGAAAACCAATTTGGCTCAATATTGTCACTATTCATTTTTATTAAGGTGAGAAAGGAATAGGGAATGAAACTATGATATCATTGATGAAAGGAAACATGAGAATGTAATAGGGACAATAAAACATCACCAGTATATAAGGGCCATTAAAAACATTTCAAATGTATTTGGAAACTCTGAATTTAGCTTTTTCCCTCCTTTGAGGAAAAAGAGGGAGAGATGTGTAAAGATGTGTAAAGAGACGAAGTTAGAACCCTCAGATTTTAAAACAGATAAGATAGTGCTGTGATGACATTTGTTTGGTAGATAGAACCAAATTAAAATGGAAGAGGAAAATTTTCAGTACCTTCATTTCTTTTCCATTCATTTATATCATTCAATGTTTCTTATTTTTTGTTTGTTTTCTTTTTTAAAATTATTTTAGTTTTAGTTTTTACCATTCACTTTCATAAGATTTTGAGTTTTAAATTTTCTCCCCCTTTCTTCCCTCCTCCCTCCCTAAAATAGTGTGCAGTTTAATATGGGCTTTACATATCCATTCATATTAAACATATTTTCACAGTCACCTCATAAAGAAGAATAAGAATCAATGGGAATAGTCATAAGAAGGAAGAAACCAAACAAATAAGCAAAAAAGATTAAGAAGTATGCTTCCATCTACATTCAGACTACATAGTTATTTTCTGGATGTGGATAGCATTTTTCATCATGAATTTCTTGGAGTTGCTTTTAATCCTTACATTGCTGAGAAGAGATAAGTCTTTAGTCATCGCACAATATTGCTGTTATTGCATACAGTGTTCTCCTGGTTCTGCTCACTTCACTCAACATCAGTTTATGTAAGTCTTTCCAGATTTTTTTAGTCTGTCTGCTCATCATTTTTTACGGAACAATGTTATTTCATTACATTCATATACAACAACTTCTTTACCTATTTCCCAGTTGATGGGCATCCCCTTAATTTCCAATTCTTGGCCACAACAAAAGGAGCTTCTATAAATATATTTTCTACCTGAGGGTCCTTTTCACATCTTTATGTTCTCTTTGGGATATAAACCAAAAGTGGTATTACTGAGTCAAAGAGTATCACCAAGTTTATAAGATGGTACTTGTTTCTGTTGCCTTGATGTGCACAGGAGAGGCAAAGATGAGGATAGACTTTCAAAAATATGCTATGAAGGATCTCATTCAAAACATAAACTTTAAGCCAAATGACTGCTGCCTATTCTTGGAACAGGACAAGACCAGAATTGAAAACGGGTAAGCTGCCAAAATGAGATGAAGCCCAGAATAATATCAGAGCTACAGTCTGCCATATTTAGACAACTAAAAGAAGCACTCTCTCAGTGGAATAATATAACTATTTTTTTGCACTGTGATAATTTTCAATGATAATTACTATGCTAAGAAATCCAAGAACCACAGAATTTACAAATACTGTTAAGCCGATTTTTAATGATGTTATTGCCAATGCATGCTCCCTTTCCTCTCATTTTGGCTATTTAGCTCACCATAATGTGATACCTAATATACTGGATTGTTTCTCAGCTTATGAACCAGTAAATGATAATGGATTGAGTTCATGAACCACTGCTGAGAAAAGTGTACAGACTTAATAGGGGCTAATGAATACTGCTAATATAGGCTAGATATAATACATCTAGATTTATGTGCTGACTTTTCTCCTGTGGACTGAAAGCCATTCTCAATAGTATCTTGTGAATATATAGCTTTGTATTAAGAAGATTTTCTTTAAAAAAGCACCAAATAATTCAAATTAGTTAGGAATTTGTTCAGCATACATAAACACATAGATCTGGAATTTAAGGTGAAAAAGATATGTCTGTAACAAAATAGATATACGCTTATATATGCAACAAATATATGCAACAAATGCTCTGGCATAGCAGTGGATCCTATTGCACGGGTTCTTACATCTGCTTTTCCAAAAGGAAAGTGATGTTTGAGGGGTGAACAATATAATTTAATTACATTTACCAACAGAGAAAACACAGAGAAATAAAGATGAACAGACAGGACTTCTAACTGTCTGTCCAGAAGTAACACAAACATCATAGATCAACAGAGAGATCTAACTGTCTGACCATTACCTACATACATAGTTATCAGAGAGAGAAATACCAACATCTGAATTTTCAGAGCTGGGGGATGAGGGGCACAGCTACCCAGAGTCTCATTTGGCAGAGTAACCTTCTTCCAAGCCCCTAAAGCTATACCTGACTTCAGAGCATATTTGCACTTTTCAGAGCCAAATGACATGGCCCATTGCCTCATTAATTAACAAAATGTGTGGGTGTTCCAATAAACAAAGCCTTCCCTAATCACGCTCCCATTAATGGGTACCAGGTGAGGACTATTAGCGGTCAGGAAAGATCTTTAACTCTAATGTTACTATGGTTATGCCATTTTTAATCTTTCTATTCTTTTTTATCTTTAAAAAAAATTATTTGTTATATTTGATGGTTTTCAGGTAAAGGGAAAGGGAGGGATAATAAGGAAACAAAAAAGAAAGGAAAACATTATTCTTTAAGGATGAAAATTTAAATATAGAGTTAGATTGCAATTAATGTAAATAATGAGTCCCATGAAGTGATTACAGCAATTTGAATATGCACTATTCAAATTTATAACTATGTAAAAATGATAATTAGTTTCAACCCAATGAGAATACACAGTCCAGTGGAAACAAACAATTTAATCATTTCTCAGAAATGATTCTTCACACTAATCAGGATACAACTGTATCAATATCTACTTAAGTTTAGCAGAGAGTTTTAAATAAATTATCACATTTGAACTTCTCATTAATCTTTTTTAAAATTTTTTTTTAAATTTTTTAAAAAATTATTTATTTTCAATGTTGTACAGTCACAACCATATAACTTAGATATTTTTTTTCTCCAACCACTTTCTTCCTCCCTAAATCCCCCCTTCCTCCCCGAGATGACATACAATTTTATATAGGTTCTGCACATACATTCCTATTAAATATATTTTAACCATAGTCATATTGCACAGAAGAATTAAAATGAGTGGAACAAATCATGTAACAAACCAAAAGGTAATATGAAAGAAAATGATCTGTTACATTCTGTGATTGAATTCCATAATTCTTTCTTGGGATGGGGAAGGCATTTTGCTTTAAAAGACCATTAGGAATTTTTTAGGTCCTTGAACTGCAATGAAGTTCTAAGTCCACCAAAAAAATTCCTTGAACACTATGGTTGCTGCTGTGTACAAAGTTCTTCTGGTTCTGCTCCTTCTGCTCAGCATCAGATCTTATAAGTCTTTCCAGGCCTCTCTGAAGTATTCCTGTTCATTATTTCTTTTTTTAAAATATATATTAATTTTATTTACTTTTAGTGTTCTATAATCATTATCATAAAACTTAGATTTTTTCCCCCTACCTACTCCCTGGCACCCTCCTCCCTCCCCAAGATGGCATACAATTCTATAATTGAGTGCATTTTCAATATAATCATGCTGTGTAAAAGAACTAAAATAAATGGGAGAAATAATATAGCAAACCGAAACATAATACACATACCCAAAAAAATGATCTGCTACATTCTGCAATTGAATTCCATAGTTATTTCTGTGGATGTGGAAGACATTTTGCCTTAGAAGACCACTGGGAATTTTTTTTTTAAGTCCTTGCTTTGCTGTGAAGATCCAAATCTACCAGAAAAACTCTTGCACCCTGGGGTCATTGCTGTGCACAAAGTTCTCCTGGTTCTGCTCCTTTCACTCAACATCAGATTATATAAGTCTTTCCAGGCCTCTCTGAAGTGTTCTTGTTCATCATTTCTTATAGCAAAATAGTGTTCCATTACCTTCATATACCATAATTTATTCAGCCATTCCCCAATTGAAGGACATCCCCTTGATTTCCAGTTTTTGACCAATACAAAGAGTGCTGCTATAACATGTGGGACCCTTTACCATTTATATGATCACTTGGGAATACAGTCCTAGAAGAAACATTGCTGGGTCAAAGGGTATGCACATTTTTATAGCCCTTTGGGCATAGTGACAAATTGTTCTCCAGAATGGTTGAAGGAGCTCACAGCTCCACCAACAATGAATTGGAGTTCCAACTCTCCCACATCCTCTCTAACATTCATCATTTTTCTATTATGTCACATTTGTCAATCTGCTAGGTGTGATGTGGTACCTCAGAGTTGTTTTGATTCGCATCTCTGTAATTAAAAGTGATTCAGAGCATTTTTTTCATATGATTATAGATATCTTTAATGTCTTCCTCTGAAAATTGCTTGTTCATATCCTTTGACCATTTATCAAATGAGGAATGACTTGTATTGTTGTACATTTGACTCAGTTCTCTATGTATTCTAGAAATGAGACCTTTATCCCTGAGATTAACTGTAAAAACTTTTTCCCAATATACTACATCTCTCCGAATTTTGGTTGCATTGGGTTTGGTTGTGCAAAAACTTTTCAGTTTAATGTAATCAAAATTATCCATCTTGCACTTCATAATGCTTTCTATCTCTTCTTTAGTTAAAAATTCTTCCCTTCTCCATAAACCTGATAAATGCACTATTTCTTGCTCCTCCTGTTTGTCCATGGTATTGATCTTTATACCTAGATTGTGTACCCATTTGGACATTATTCTTGTGTACAGCATAAAGCATTGGTCTATGCCTAGATTCCACCACACTGTTATCCAGTTTTCCCAGCAATTTTTGTTGAACAGTGAGTTCTTATCCTAGAAGCTGGGGTCCTTGAGTTTATCAAATAAGACATTGCTATGTTCATTGCCTACTGTGTCTTGAGTACCTACCCTATTCCACCTGTCTACCTTTCTGCTTCTTAGCCAGTACCACGTGGTTTGGACAGTTACTGCTTTATAATATAACTTGAGATCTGGTAGAGCTAGGACATCTTCTCTAGCATTTTTTTTATTAGTCCCTTTAATATTCTGGACCTTTTGTTCTTCCAGATGAATTTTGGAATTATTTTATCTGGTTCTAGAAAATAATTATCTGATAGTTTAATTGGTATGGCACTAAATAAGCAAATTAATTTAGGTAGAATTGTTATTTTTATGATATTGTCTCAGACTACAGAAGAGCAAATGATGTTTTTCCACTTACTTTGATCTGACTTTATTTGTGCAAAAAGTGTCTTATAATTGTGTTCACATAATCCCTGGATTTGTTTCAGCAGGTAAACTCCTAAATATTTTGTAGTGTCTACCTTAGCTTTAAAAGTCATTTCTCTTTTTATCTCTTGCTGTTGGACTTTGATACTTCTATACAGGAATGCAAATTTATTTTGTAACCTGCAACTTTGCCAAAGTTGTTTATTATTTCAAGTAGTTTTTTACTTGAATCTCTTGAATTCTTTAAGCATATCATCTGCAAAGAATGATAGCTTAGTTTCTTCTTTGCCTATTCTTATTCCCTCAATTTCTTTATCTTGCCTAATTGCTACATCTAACATTTCTAGTACCATATTGAATAATAGTGGTGATAATGGACATTCTTGTTTCACCCCTGATCTTATTAGAAATGCATGTAGCTTATCTGCATTGCATATGATGTTTGCTGAAGGTTTTAGGTAGATACAACTTATTATTTTATGGAAAGTTCCCTTTATTCCTATGTTCTCCAGCATTTTTAAGAGGAATGGGTGTTGCATTTTGTCCAAAGCTTTTCTTACATCTATTGAGATAATCATGTGGTTTTTGTTACATTTGTTGTTGATATGATTGATAATGCCAATTGTTTTCCTAATATTGAACCAGCCCTGCATTACTGGTATGAATCCTACCTGATTGCAATATTTTATTCTCGTGATAAGATGCTGTATTCATTTTGCTAAAATCTTATTTAAATTTTTTTGCATCTATATTGATTAGAGAAATTGGTCTATAATTTTCTTTCTCTGTGTTGTCTCTTCCTGCTTTAGGTATCAAAACCATAATTATATCAAAAAAAGTATTTGGGAAGGCTCCTTCTTCTCCAATTTTCAAAAATAGTCTGTATAGTATTAGCATTATCTGTTCTTTAAATGTTTGATAAAATTCACTTGTGAATCCATCTGACCCTGGAGATTTTTTCCTAGGGAGTTAATTGATGGCTTGTTCAATTTCTTTTTATGAGATGGGGTTGTTTAAGTACTCAACTTCCTCTTCTGTTAATCTGGGCAATTTGTATTTTTTAAAATGCTGATCCATCTTATTTAGACTGTTGAATTTATGGGTATAAAGTTGGGCAAAGTAATTTCTAATTATTGTTTTAATTTCCTCCTCATTGGAGGTGAGTTCATCCCTTTCATTTTTGATATTAGTAATTTAATTTTTTTTCTTTCTTTTTTAAATCAAATTGACCAAAGGTTTATCAATTTATTAGTTTTTTCATTATACCAACTATTGGTTTTATTTATTAATTCAATAGTTATTTTTTTATTTCAATTTTTTTAAATCTCTGGTTTGATTTTCTGTTTTTCTAATTTGGTATTTGCTTGGGGATTTTCAATTCATTCTTTTTCTAGTGTTTTCAGCTGCGTGCTTGTCATTGATCTCCTCTTTCCCTATTTTATTTCTGTAGGCATTCAATGACATAAAACTTCCCCTAAGAACTGCTTTTGCAGTATCCTATAAGATATGGTAAGTTGTCTCTTTATTGTGTCTTTATTGAATGAAGTTGTTGATTGTTTCTATGATTTGTTTCTTTAACTCACTCCTTCTTTAGAATTAGACCTATTTAGTTTCCAGTTGATTTTTGGTTTATCTTTCCATGGCCTTTTATTACATATAATTTTTATTGCATTATGATCTGAGAAGGATGCATTGACTTTCTCTCCCTTTCTGTGCTGGATTGTGAGATTTTTGTGTCCTAGTACATGGCAAATTTTTGTATATCTGCCATGTACTGCTGAGAAAAAGGTATATTCCTTTCTATTCCCATTCAATTTTCTCCAGAGATGTATCATATCTACCTTATGCAGAGTTTTATTTACCTCCTTAACCTCTTTCTTTTTTATTTTGAGGTTAGATTTATGAAGTTCAGAGAAGGGGAAGTTGAGGTCCCCCACTAGTATAGTTTTGCTGTCTATTTCTTCTTTCTACTCCCCCAAACTCTTCTCTGAGAATCTGGATTCTATACCACTTGAAGCATACATGTTTAGTAATGATATTGCTTCATTGTCTATAGTGCCTTTTAGCAGGATAGTTTCATTCCACATCTCTTTTGATTAAATCTGTTTCTGCTTTTGCTTTGTCTGAGATTAGCATTGTTACCCCTGCTTTTCTTGCATCAGCAGAAGCACAATATATTCTACTCCAGTCTTTTACCTTTACCCTGGGTATATACAACCGTTTCAAATGTGTTTCTTCTAAACAGTATGTTGTTGGATTATGACTTTTAATCCACTCTGCTATCCATCTCTGTTTTATGGGAGAGTTCCCATTCACAGTTATCATTACAATCTGTATATTTCACTCCATCCTCTTTCCTACCATTTGCGCTTTTAGTTCTTCTGTCTCCCTTCCTCTCCGCAGTAATTTTTCACTTTTCACCACCACCTCCTATGATGTTCCCTTCCTTCTTTTAGCCCCTCTCCCTTTTATTCCCCTTTACCCTTACTGCTTCTTTCCTCCCTTTTCGCTTCCCCTCCCCTTTCTTCTTCCTTCCCCTCTTACTGCCTACAGAGCTAGTTAGAATTATATATTGAAGTTTTTTGTTCCATCCTTGAACCAAATCAAATGAGAGTACTTCTCAAACAATGCCCATCTCCCTCCCCTCTTTCCCTGTACTATAATTTTGTACTTCTTTCTGTGATGTAATTTACCATTTTCTGCTTCCTACTTTTCACATCTCCTGTTACAATTCTTTTGCATGCTTAAATCATATTTTTATCATCACATCATTTACTTTATACCCATTCCCTCTATGCATATCCCTATTATATTTCATAATAGCTGTACAAATCTCAAGGTTAACAGGTGTCATCTTCTGTTATAATGAAGTAAACAGCTTGCCCAAATTGAGTAACAAGTTTGTTTGTTTTTTTCCCCTGTTTATCTTTTTATGCCTCTCTTGATACCTGCATTTGCTGATCCAATTTTGTATTAAATTCTGTGGTTTTTGTCAGGAAGTTCTAGAAATCTCTTACTTCCTTGAATGGCCATCTCCTTGCCTGAAATGTGCTGAACTTTGCTGGGTAGTTGATCCTTGGTTGTGGTCCCAGATCCTTTGCCTTATGGAATATTCAATGCCAATTCCTTTGATCTTTTAATGTAGAAGTTGCAAGGTCTTGTGTAATCTTGACTGTAACTCCTCGATATTTGAGTAGTTTCTTTATGGCTGCCTTTAGTATTTTCTCCACTTGAAAGTTCTGGAATTTGGCAAGGATATTTCTTGGGGTTTGTGTTTGGGATCCCTTTCGGGAGGTGAACAGTGGATTATTTCAATGACTATTTTGGCCTCTGAATCTAGCACTTCTGGACATTTTTACTTGATGATTTCCTGGAAGATATTGTCCAGACTCTTTTCTTCATTATGGCTTTCTTGCAGGCCAATAATTCTTAAATTTTCCCTCCTGGATCTATTTTCCAGGTCAGTTGCTTTTCCAATTAGATATTTTACATTTTCTTTTATCTTTTCATTCTTTAGATTTTGTTTGACTAATTTTTGCTGTCTCATAGAGTCATTAGTTTCTACTTGCCCAATTCTATTTTTTTTTCAAATTGTTTTCTTCATTTAACTTTTGCATCTCCTTTTCCATCTGTCCAATTATTCCCTTTAAGGAATTATTTTCTCCAGTTTTTGTACTTCCTTTTCCATTTGTTCGATTTTCCTTTTTAAAAAAATGCTCTGTTCATGGAATTCTTTTTTCATACCTTTAAAATCATTGTCAGGTTTTCCTTCTATTTCTGTAATTTGGCTTTTAAAATCCTTCTTCATCTCTTCTAAAAGTATTCTTTGTGCTCATCACCAGTTCATAGTCTGTTCTGAAGTTTCAGTTGGGACTACAGGCTCAATGCTGACCTCTTTGGTATTTATGTTTTGATCCTTGTCCCCACAGAAAGATTCTATGGTCTTTTTTTTCTTGCTTTGCTTCTTACTCATGATGATGAGGCTTTTTTCTTGTGGTCTCTGGTTCTTTCAGCCAGAAGCTAAAGAACCTGGTGGTGAGCTGGTTGTTGTGTGAAAGCTGAGGTTAGGTGTAGTCTTTGTATGTTTCCTTGGATTTGCCCTGGAGTTAGCCTGTTAAATGTGGGGGAGGAGTTTTCTGGCAAGGGGAGTTCTCCTCAGCTGAGATTGAGCAAAGACATCTCAGTGACTGGTGATCCCAGCTGCCCTAGTGTCTTCCCATTTCCCCTGTGGTGCTGTCTGATAGTTTCAGGAGCAGTCACTGCCAATACCTGGGGCTTTGTGAATCTCACTTCTTTGCTTCTACTGCTAGGGCTATTCTGCCGAGATTCTGCAATGCTGCCACTTCTTCAGACTACCGTAGCGCTTCCTCCAAATTAAAGTTTTTAAAAGAGCATTCAATATCTGGCTTACTGTCCTTCTCTGAGTTCAGTTTACGTAGGTTAAAATTAAAATATATACATACACATCCATAAACAATTTCCTTAATGTCCTCTTACTTTACTGTGTTTAAATATCACTTGATATTTTTTTCACCAGTAAAATAAAATTGTTTTGGTTTGTTGACGTAATCCAAGCACTGCTATGCCAGTATGAATTGAGATTGAGATAATATAAAACTGGTTTTTGCCATGGAAAATTCTGTCTTCCTCCTCTGGTTAGTAATGTGGATTCAGAATATGAAGAGGATTCTGGGAAGATGGATGCATAGGTCAGAAAATTTCAAACTTTCAAGATTTTCCCACCAAAAAGAGGTGAAGTAGTGCTTCAGAGCAAATATTGAGCAGTAAAAAATAAGTAATAATATGAACAGAATAGCATTCCTCCTGGGACAATAAGAGAAGTTCTGAAGAAGAGTTCTGGCATGTGATTTGGTCCCTGTGAAGAGTAAACAACTCCAGACTGGGTCCTAGTTCCACTTAAAAAATCAGCAGGAAGCCCTGAGTTTAACTGGATTGGGAGACTGTCTCAGCCCCAACTGCAGGAACTTTTACTCCTGGGAAAGTGAGAGTTAGTGGGTATCTGAGTCATGGAAGTTCGTGGGAACCTCTACTGACAAAAAATGTCAGACACAGCTGTTCTGTGGAATGAGGGGGTGAGGAGTCAAAAAGGAACATGCCTGGAAAGTACAGATACACCAGGGTGAAGATACTGCTGTCTGTGGGAATGCACAGGATTCTAGAGGTCTTGGTTCCAGTTCCAAGCCAGAGCAGAGGAGTGAAGAAGGATCTAAGGCCAAGGGCACCATTGTTCATACCCCAGGAATAGTGGTGATTATAATAACTGAGTAACTACAAATTAATAAAAAAAAAAACGCACAGTTAAAGGAGAGAAAAGTATCACCCTTAGAGAGTTACTATGGGAGTAGAGAAGATCAGAGTTCATTGTCAGAGGAGGATACAGAAGATAACATCTTCCACTCCAAAGAGGAAGATCAAATGGTCACCTGTACAAAAAAAATTCATAGAATAAATTTAAAAAGACTTTTAAAATCAAAAGATTGACAAAAAAACTAAAAAAAAGAACAATCTGAGAAAAACAAAACAAATATGAAAAGAAAGTCAAGAAATAAGAAAAGGAGATCTAGAATTGTAAGGAAGAAACTGTCTCCTTGAAAGTCAGAAATGGACAAAGGGAACACAATGAAATTATGTTATTAAGAAATAATAAAACAAAATAGAAAAAAATAAGAAATACAAGAGGATGTTTAATGTCTCATAAGAAAATACAATTGATCTGGAGAACAGATCCAAAAGAGAAAACTTGAGAATAATTGGACTACATGAAAACTATAACAAAAATTCTTGATACAATAATACAAGAAATAATTGAAAAAATTGTCCTGAAGCACATGAAAGAAAGTGAAAGTAAAGAAAAAAGGAAAAGCCAAAGGAATATTATAGTCAAATTCTGAATCTCTCAGCTCAAGGATAAAATATGAGCAACCAGAAAAATTAATTTAAACATGTCTGTGCTACAAGTAGAATAAAATAAAACCTAGTTATCAGTGACATTAAAAAACCACAGGTCTTGGAACACTATATATCAAAACTGGGTTTCCAGCTCAAAACGTACCAAGCAATGCTAAGCTAAATCAAGAATGAAAAATAAAAAAAAAATGGACCTATAATGAAATGTTAGACTTTCAGGACTTTGTTTTAAAAAATTAACTAATATATTTAGCATACAAAAACCAAAAGAAATATAAGGTACCTATCAAAGACTAATTACAAGCAACTCAATAAGGACACACTTTTTACCTTATGTAAAATGTAAAACATACATCTAAGAATGTTATTAGTAATTGGAAAATTCATAAGGAAGATTGAGGTAGATCTGAGCATGATATGGCTTTAAAAATAAAACTGTTTAGGAACAACTAAAGTAAGTAATTATCTTATAGAAGTGAGATGTGAGAAGAATTGACACAGAGGAATTAGTTGAGGAAGGAGGTCTGTTAATTCTGGAAACTCACCTTTATTGGTAACAGTTTCAAGAGGGAAATATATATATATATATATATATAAAATCTATATCTATATCTATAAGTATATGAGTATAAAGGTCTTCTAAATTCAGAAAGAGATAAGATGCTAAGGGGATAGAATAATCTAGAGAATAAGGGAGGGATTTCTATTGAGAAGGTTGAAGCAATAGGTTAAAGGCAGGTATAGAAGGGTGTATAAATTTAAGGGAATGGGAGGATATAACAGGGATCCTTGGAGTGGGGCTAGGTAAAGTAATAGAAAGGCAAAGTAGATGGTAGAAGTGAGATAGAAGAGTCAGCAGGGATACGAAATAAGAGATATGCACAAACATAAAAACAAAGATTAGAAATAGAACTAGAGAAAGTTTATGTCTGTAAATGCATGCATGTGTATATGTATGTATTTATATATAAATCTATGGGAATCTTTATATCTATAATATAAATATATCTCTGCTTAACTGCAGGCTGTTGGGGGTAGGGAAGGAAAGGAGAAAACAGAACAAAATAAAGTAAGCACAGCAGAGAACAAAAGAAAACTAACAAGGAGGCAAATAAAAGATGAATGGCTCTCAACAAAACAGAAATGCTTTATTTTTGAGATGGAAATTCATTGTTATGTATTTAAATCCTTTCTTATTTTTGGCTGTGCTAGTGATATGATTTTTTTCTTTTCTTATGTATTTGAGTATCAATATTTAAATTTATATATCTCTTTTTCTTTTTTCCTGTGTATTTGTTTCAGTAATAATAAAGCAAAAATTATGTAATGCAGATTCAGTCTTAATTTCATTTTACTTTCTTTAATAATTCAAAGATCTGTGGTTCCACTAATGTATTTCATCCATTGATTCAGATTACAACTCCTTCTTCACTTAGCATTGCTGTTTGGTAGTTTTCAGTCTTGTCTGACTCTTCATGACCCCTTGTGGGGTTTTCTTGGCAAAGACATTGGAATGATTTGACATTTCCTACTTCTCATTTTACAAATTAGGGACTGAGGTTAACAGGATTAAGTGATTTGTCCACAGTCAAACAGCTGGTAGGTGTCTGAGGCCAGATTTCAACCTATGTCTTCCTGACTCCAGGGCTGGCATTCTATCCACTGGTGCCACCTAATTTTCCTATAACTTAGTAACTGATATTAGATAGTTGATATGACTGAGCAGCTCATCACCCTGCTCCAAGGTAGTGTTATTGAGCCTTTGTAGATTTAGTTAGGTTAAACCTTCTCTTTAAGGATCTATTAAGTGACAGAATCAAGCCATTTAAACTTTACTTTTTACTAGCATTGTCTCCAAAATCCCAACTTCATTTTCTCCCAACAAAGTGATCTAACTAAAAGACATATGAGGACCTACAATGAGAATAGGACCTATGATGATACATAGCATAAAATGGAGGAATATTGCCCCTAAATATTTCAAGTAACATGATTAAATCCCATGTTAGGAGCTTCATAGTTTCTTTGTAAAGCAAAGGAAAGAAGCATAATCGTCATAGTAAGAAGGTTATAATGAAAAATCCCAAAGCAGATGATTTTTTCAAGTATTAGTTTATGCGAAGTAGAAATTCCTTTAATAATAAAGTTGCCTCTGCCAAGGTATTACTTACAGTTGGATATGTCAGAAGAGAATTTTAGTCCCCAAAGCATTTTTCATTTGCATTTAAATTTGGAGAATACTTCTGACTTTCCCTATTAAGCCATCATTTATGTAGGTGGACTCTGATTCAGCATTTTCTCTATGCCTACTAATATACACATTGCTATTTGTTAATCTGTTAGACAAGGTGGTAAGGCCTTCTTTCAAAAAATATCTTTCTAATAACGCACTAAAACTTTTCAGTAAATAGCTCCTTGTATTCCTTTCCCTCATTTATCTTCCCTTTCCTATGTCACTGATGAATAACTCTTGGTTTATGTAGTGATACTGAGCTTCTAAATAGTTTCAGGGTTTTATTTTAACTTCTAATTATTTTGATAATAGCACTAATGTTGGTTGCCAAGCAGTATGTTTCTTTCCTGTTTCAAAGTTTGCCCAAAGGGCCTCATTAACGATAATTCCTTCATAATGTACTCTGTTGGCTCAATGGACAGCATGCTAACTGATCAATTTATACCATTGGATTTTTAAGTGTATTGAAATATCTATTTCTAAGCTACAAATATACTTTATTTCTTGTATAAAAATTTTGCAAAAAGGGAAGTTTACCCTTACCTTTAACAGCTAGCTATTAAAGCCGAATTTTCAGACCATTTATAAAATCCAAAGGTTCAAACAGACTATTTCAAATAATAGTCAACAGATATGGTTATCATTATACTCCATTTATTTTCTCATTATATTTTTGAGCACACAGCACATTTTGAACATAACTCTAACTAAGCAGGTGTCTTAAAATTGCTAAATGTATCTCTAGGTCTTTATTTGAAAAGTGCAGGATCATTTTTATATAAATTCTAAAGATAGCCCAAATAATTGCCCTCAGGTGTCCATAACTAGAGGCAAAAAGTGATAATACAGAGGAAGATGATTTTATAAATTGTTTAGGACATCACTACCTCTGAAGGGAATAGCCTATATGTTGAGTGTTGACCTGAATTTTTTAAAAGATTACCTCAGGATAACACAAGCATCATATACAGATATATTGATACCTTTAATTTTTTAGCTTAAGTGATGTTTATCTGTTGAAATGTTTGTTAAAACATTTTAAACATTAATTTAAATAATTTTCCTTTAAAAGAAGAACAGGTCAAGGGCATGTTCCTTCTTCACAGTGGTAATTTCCTCCACTGAGGCATATATATCACTTATATGAATCTCTATTTGGTCTCCTGGCAATCCTGATATTTCCTGTTTTATGGTTGTGTATTTCTGTTTTGTTCTAAATTTTGTTAATCTATAACTGTATATAATAGCTTCTGATTATCACTTTTATTTCTTCTAGTTTTGTGGTGGTATCACCTTGCCCACTTGGCAATTTATAATTAATTTTCTGTCTTCTTTTTGATCATATTAGCTAATGATTTATCAATTTTATTAGTCTTTTCAAAGAACCAAGTTTTAGTTTTATTTACATCTATAAGATTTTTTATTTGCAGTTAACATACTTCTCTAATTTTTCCTCTTCTTTTGTGCTTGTTTTAAATTTTTTTATTTGCCAAGTTTCCAATTTAAAATTAATTTTAGTTCAATAGTATTTTTCTGTTATGCTTATTTTACAGGGATATATAGCGTTTTGATACTTCTAAAGTTATTCACAGAAATTATTTCTTTTGATTTATTCAAAAAAAATTCTATGAGTTAGATTTCATTACCTGCCCATTTTATCCTATCCCCCTTTAAGCAGATATGGAAAACCTAAGGATTTAGATGATTTGGTCTGCATTACATAGACTAGTGTTTGAGTTGTGCTATGATCCCTACCTTGTGATTACAAATCTTGTGTTCTACCTGCTGTTACATGATTCAGGTCACTCATCTTTGAACCTCCTTAGATTGTGCATTCCTCCAAGACAGGAACTGCCTTTTTCCTTTCTTTGTATCCTTAACAGCATAATGCCTGTAATTTGATAGGTGCCATTTGGTAGGCCCTTTGACTAAACCCAAACTTCACAGAACAAATCCCCTTAATGAAAGAATTTGATCTTTAAAACTTGGACTCAGTTAAAAGGCCACACCCAAGGATCTAGAAGGTCACATATGAAATCAAGTCCACAGGTTTCCCACTACATGTATGTCCCTTTTTGGAGGAGGGAAAACAAATCCCCCTGAACATGAAATGCAAGAGAAGCATTTTTTTCTAGCTAAATAGACAAAATATACCAGCGAAGTATTATATGAAAAAATAAATGAAAGGTTATTTCTTAAGTGCTTACTATGTACCAAGCACTGTGCTACATGACGAAGATAGAAATATGAAAGCAGAGAGAGTCCCTCCCTGAAGAAGCTTACATTTTATTGGCAGAATAACATACATAGAGGAATAGTGGTCAGAAAACTTATGTTTGTCCTTTGTTTTTGAAGAGGACCGTGACATTAGGAAATGACATGACTTGCAACTGAGTCTGATTTGCATGAAGGAGGGTTGTGCAAGATGACTAGCCTCACCTTCTTTTCCACAGCCATCTGGATCCAGTAGTTTGATATTAATCAGGATAACTAGAGATGGCCCAGGATGCACGGAGCAGTACTTACATAACTATGTTGGGGAGAATTAATGAATGACCCTTCATTTGAAGTCACTTGATATGCTTTTATAAAGCATAAAGGACAATGAGAGGTTTTGAAAACTTCTGTCCCAAATAAAAATTATCTGAACACACCTGGGCCAAACTTTTTTTTAAGGTAACTGTCATCAATTTCATTCTCTCAAAACAGTGAAGAGAATGAAATCTAATTCAGTTGTCTTTGATTTGGTATAATGTTTTTTTAATATCTTCTCAAAAATGCAGTACTTTAAGGAAAATGAAGCACTCCTGGAAATAGACACAAGAAGGTTTTTATAAATGCCATTTTCTTAAATGATAGGTAGCTATGGAAAAAAAAAATGTTAACTCTTTATTTTCTCATTTGGATCTTAACACTTTTTCTTACAAGATTTGAAAAAAATTAAGAATTTTTTCTTTAAAGTTCAAAACATTTGGAGAATTTCACAAAAACTGTATAATATTATATTTTCAATGTTTAGCTTGTTGCCATTTCATTTTATTTTCTGCTTAACTCTAGGGCTTAAAGTATGGTATTCAAGTTAAAAAATAACTTTATCTTTTCTACTAAAATTGTCATTTACACTTCCCTATACCTCCATTTAGTACAGAACAATTACAGCTAAACACATAGAAACATATATGCAAGCATTATAGCTGTTATTGATGCTAACAATAGATATTTCATAACTTACTAAGCAGGGAATCACAGTACCTCTATAAAGGAAGGGTCATTGAGATCAAATACTAATATTTTATTAGTGAGAGAATGAAGGTATATAGATGTTGAGTGGTTTGTCCAAGGTTGGACAAGTAACATTTGGCAAAAGCAGAATCTGAACTCTGTTCTTCTAATGATGATTTTGGAGTAATCCCTAAGAATGTTGGGGTGTCATATGAAA
The DNA here is from genome assembly GCF_028372415.1 of Notamacropus eugenii. Classification (NCBI taxonomy): domain Eukaryota; kingdom Metazoa; phylum Chordata; class Mammalia; order Diprotodontia; family Macropodidae; genus Notamacropus; species Notamacropus eugenii. Next base: position 132,467,292 of record NC_092875.1, on the reverse strand, counting down.
GGATGAGGAATAGATGTGCAGGTCCCAGTGTCCTGAAAGAATTCGCTCAGAGATTGTGCAAATTAAATAAAGGCAATTATTGGAATGATGTACCCAAGTAGGCCCTGTTCCCCCTTGAGAGAAACAGAGTAATTAGCTGGATTAGGGATTTGATTTAAATACAGTTTTGGGGGATAAAGAATGCCTGGTAAATAGGGTAATCCAGAAGTATCCTTATCATAAAGTAAGCAGCAGGAGGGGTAGATTACTCCAGGATGTCAAATAACTCATACAGGTAAGCCAAGAGGGGTTGGGGGGAGCAAGTGATGTTATATATATATATGTATATATGTATATATATATATATATACATATATATATACATATATACATATATATATGTGTGTGTGTGTGTGTCTCTGTGTATACATATGTAAATATGTGTATATTATATACATATTTAGATATATACATATACATACACACATATATACATACATATACATATATATGTGTGTATGTGTGTGTTTGTGTGTGTGTGTGTGTGTATAGTTATTTCTCTATTTTCTTTCCCATTAGATTTGAGTTCCCTAAGGACAGTTATTATTTTTTGGGCATTCTTTTACATTCTTAGGTGTTAGTCTCAGAAAGCTCCATTAGAAGAATTCAAAAAGCCATCCAAGCTTCTAACTCTGAGGATTTCTGTTGTTGTTTCCACATACCTTTGTAACTACATTATTTTTCCCACCATGTAAATGTAAGCTCTTCAAGGCTAAGGACTGTTTTTCTTTTTATTATATTTTCTTATTTAAAAAAATATTTTATTGGTTTTCAGTTTTCTACAATTGCTTCCCTATATGTTAGATTTTTCCCCTCCCTTTTTCTCCTCCCCACCTCGCTCCCAGAGATGGCATGCAGTCTTATGTAGGTGCTACACGTACATTCCTGTTAAATACAACTTCACCTTAGTCATGTTGCATAAAAGAATTAAAATGAATGGAAGAAGTCATAAAACAAAACAACATAAAAGAAAACTGTCTTCTTCATTCTGCAATCAAATTCCATAATTCTTTCTCTGGATGTGGAAGGCATTTTGCCTCCATAGACCATTGGGAATTTTTTAAGTCATTGCTTTGCAGTAAAGTACTAAATCTACTAGAAGAATTTCTTGCATACTGTGTTTGTTGCTGTGCACAAGTTCTCCTGGTTCTATTCCTTTCACTCAGCATCAGTTCATATAGATCTTTCCAAGCTTCTTTGATGTCTTCATGTTCATCATTTCTTAAAGCACAATAATATTCCATTACGTTCATATACCACAATCTATTCAGCCCTTCCTCAATTAATGGGCATCCCCTTGATTTCCAGTTTTTGGCCACCACAAAGAGATCTGCTATAAATATTTTTGTACCTGTGGGACCCTTTCCCATTTTTTATGATCTCTTGGGGACACAGTCCTAGAAGCAGTATTGCTGGGTCGAAGAGTATGCACATTTTCATAACCCTTTGGGCATAGTTCCAAATTGCTTTCCAGAATTCTTGGATCAGCTCACAGCTCCACCAACAATGAATTACAGTTCCAACTCTCCCACACCTTCTCCAACATTTATTATCTTCCTATTTTGTCATATTAGCTAATCTGATAGGTGTGATGTGGTATCTCAGGTTTGTTTTGATTTGTGTGCCTGTAATAAATAGTGATTTAGAGCATTTTTCATATGATTATAGATAGCCTCAGTTTTTTCCTATGAAAACTGAGTATTCATGTCCTCTGACCATCTATGAATTGAGGAATGACTTTTATCCTTACAAATTTGACTCAGTTCTCTATATATTTTATAAATGAAACCTTTACCACAGACACAAGTTGCAAAAAATCTTTCCTAGTTTTCTGCTTCCTTCATGATCTTATTTGCATTGGATTTGCTTGCGCAAAATCTTTTCAATTTCATGTAATAAAATTATCTATTTTTCATTTCATAATGTTCTATATCTCTTGTTTAATAAAAAATCCATTTTCCATAAAATTGACAAATGCACTATTCCTTGCTCATCAAATTTCTTTATATTATCAGCCTTTATACCTGAATCATGTATCCATTTGGACTTTATTCTTGTGTATGGTGTCAGACATTGATCTTTGCCCAGTTTCTGCCACACTATTGTCTAATTTTCCAAGCAATTTCTGTCAAACAATGAGTTCTTATCCAAGAAGCTTGGGTCCTTGTGTTTATCAAACACTAGATTGCTATATTATTGACTACTGTGTCTTGAGTACATAAGCTATTCCACTGTTCTACCCCTGTTTCTTAACCAGTACCAAGTGGTTTTGGTGATTGCTGCTTCCTAATACAATTTGAGATCTGGTAGGGTGAGGCCACCTTCCCCTCTATTTCTTTTCATTATTTCTCTTGATATTCTGGACCTTTTGTTCGTCCAGATAAATTTTGATATGATTTTTCCTAGTTCTAGAAAATAATTATCAGGTAGTTGGATTGATATGGCACTGAATAAGTAAATTAATTCAGGTAGAATTGAAATTTTTATTTTATTAACTTGGCTTACCGATGAGTAACTGATACTTTTCCACTTACTTGATGGAAAAACTAAGTTATTTATTTATGTGAAAAGTGCTTGGTAACTGTGTTCATATAGTCCCTAGGTTTGTTTGATCAGGTAGACTCCCAGATATTTTACAGTGTCTACCAAAGCTTTAAATCAGGTTTCTCTTTCTATATATTGTTGTTATGCATTGTTTGTAATACACAGAAATGCAGATAATTTATGTGGATTTATTTTGTAACCTGCAATGTTGCCAAAGTTGTTTAATATTTCAAGGTGTTTTTTATTTGATTCTCTGGCATTCTCTAAGTATATCATCATGTCATCTGCAAAGAGGGATAACTTAGTTTCTTCTTTGCTTATTCTGATTACTTCAATTTCCTTTTCTTCTCTTATTGCTTAAGTTAATATTTCTAGTACCATATTGAATAACAGTGGTGATAACGGACATCCTTGTTTCACCCCTGATCTTATTGGAAATGAATGTAGCTTATCTCCACTGCGTATAATGCTTGCTGATGGTTTAAGGGAGATACTGTTTATTATTTTATGGAAAGTTACATATATTCCTATATTCTGCAGTGTTTTCAGTAGGAATATTGGATTTTGTCCAAAGATTTTTCTGCATCTATTGAGACAATCATGAGATTTATGTTAGGTTTTTTGTTAATATGATCAATAATGCTGACAGTATTCTTAATATTGAACCAGCCCTGCATTCTGAATATAAACCCTACCTCATATTAATGTATTATTCTTGGGACAAGTTGCCATATTCTTTTTGCTAATATCTTATTAATATTTTTCCATCTATATTCATTAGAGAAATTCATCTATAATTTTCTTTCTCTGTTTTGACTCTTCCTGGTTTAGGTATCAGAACAACATTTGTATCACAAAAATAATTTGGTTTGACTCCTTCCCCAATTTTCCCAAATAGTCTATATAGAATTAGAATTAAGTCTTCTTCAAATGTTTGATAGAAATTACTTTCAAATCCATCTGGCGCTGGAGAGTTTTTCCTAGGGAGTTCATTGATGACTTGTTAAATTTCTTTTCCTGAACTGAGTTTACTTAAGTATTCTACTTCTTCTTCTGTTAAGCTGGGCAATTTATATTTTTTAAAGTATTCATCCATATAGATTGTTGAAAGTAGTTTCTAATTACTGGTTTAATTTCTTCCTCATTGGAAGTAAGTTCACCCCTTTCATTTTTGATATTGGTAACTTGTTTTTCTTCTTTCTTATTTTAAATAAAATTGACCAAAGTTTTATCACTTTTATTTTTTTGTGAAACCAAGTCATAGTTTTATTTATTAGCTCAATATTTTTCTTAATTTCAATTTTATTAAATTATCCTTGCATTTTCAGTATTTCTAATTTGGTATTCACTTGGGGATTTTCAGTTTGTTCTTTTTCTATACTTTTCAGCTGCATACCCAATTCATTGATCTCATCTTTCTCTATTTTATTCACGTAAGCATTCAAAGATATAAAACTTCCCCTAAAAACTGATTTTACAGTATCCCATAAGATTGAATAGGTTGTCTCATTATTGTCATTCTCTTGAATGAAGTTGTTGATTATTTCTATGATTTGTTCTTTAACCCACTCATTCATTAGGATGCAGTTATCTCGTTTCTGTTTAATTTTTGGTTTATCTTTCCATAGCCTTTTATTACATATCATTTTTAATGCATTATGATAAAAAAATATGCATTGACTATCTCTGCCTTTCTGCACTGGATTGAGAGGTTTTAACTCCCTAGTACATGGTCTATTTTTGTATATGTGCCATATACCACTGAGACAATGTATATTCCTTTCTATTCCCAACTTATCCAGAGTTTTATTCTCTGGTTAACTTCTTTCTTGTTTATTTTCAGGCTAGATTCATCAAGTTTAGGGAGGGAGTGGTTGAGGTCCCCCACTAGTGTAGTTTTGCTATCCATTTCTTCCTGTAACTCTTTTAATTTCTCTTTTAAGAATTTGAATGCTGCACCACTTGGAGCATATGTGTCTAGTCATGATATTGCTTCTTTCTCCATGATACCTTTTAGCAGAATATAATTTCCTTCCTTATCTCTTTTGATTAGATCTATTTCTGCTTTTGCTTTGTCTGAGATTAGGATTGCTACCCGTACTTTTTTACATCAGCTGAAGTACAATATATTGTGCTTCAACCTTTTACCTTTACCCTTTCTTTCAAATGTGTTTCTGATAAGCAATATATTTTTGATTATGGTTTTTAATCCATTCTGCTATCTGTCTCCATTTTATGGGAGAATTCATCTTATTCACATTCTCAGTTATGATTTCTATTTGTTTCCTTTCCTCTATCTTACTTCCCCCTGTTTATGCTTTTAATTCTGCTTTCTCCCTTCACCTTCACAATTAAGTTTTAGTTTTTGACCACCACCTCTCTTGGTCTTTGCTCCCTTCTTTCAGACGCTTCCCTTTTACTTCCATTTTCCCTTACTGCTTCTTCCCTCACTTTTAGCCTCCCCTACCTTTTCTTTTCCCTTTCTCCACCTACTGAGTACAGAGCTAGCTAGATTTCTATACTTAACTGACTTTGTTGTTCCCTCATTGAACCAAATGAGATGAGAGTAAATCTGAAACAATGGTCATCTCCCCCTCTATTTCTCTCTACTATAATGTTTGTGCCTCTTCCTCTGATGGAATTTACCTTTTTCTCCCTCCTTAGTCAATTTTATTTAAAAAAAGGAAGAAGAAAAACAAATTATCTTTTTCTCCCTCCTTTTCACATTTCTCATTATGATCCCCTTGCATTCTAAATCACATTTTCATTATCATATCATTTACTTTATACTCACTCCCTCTGTGTATCTATAGCCCTCTTATATATCACAATAAATATATAATTCTCCAAATAAACAAGTATCATCTTCCCTTATAGAAATGTAAACGATTTGCCCATGTTGAATAACAAGTTTTCCCCCATTTACCTTTCTATGCATGTCTTAAGACTTGTGTTTTAAAATTGAATTTTCTGTTGAACTCTGGCTTTTTCACCAAGAAGTTCTGAAAATCCTTATTTCATTGGATGTCCATCTTCTTTCCTGAAATATTATGCTCAATTTTACTAGGTAATTTATCCTTGGTTGTAGGCCCAGATCTTTTGCCTTATGGAATATTATATTCCAATCCCTCTGCTCTTTTAATATAGAAGTTGTAAGGTCCTGTTTGTTCCTGATTGTTGCTCCTCAATATTTCAATTGTTTTTTTCTGGCTGCTTGCAGTATTTTCTCCTTGACATTACAGTTCTGGATTTGTTAATGATATTCTTTGGTGTTTTTAGTTTGGGATACCTTTCAGGAGGTGAAGAGTGGACTCTTTCAATGACTATTTTGCCCTCTTAATCAAGGACTTCTGGGCAGTTTTCCTTGATCATTTCTTGGAAGATATTGTCCAGGCTCTTTTTTCATCATGGCAATAGTTCTTAGATTTTCTCTCCTGAATCTATTTTCCAGGACAATTGTTTTTCCAAGGAGATATTTTGCATTTTCTTCTATCTTTTCATTCCTTACATTCTGTTTGACTGATTCTTGACATCTCATAGAGTCATTACCTTTTAATTGTTTAATTCTAATTTTTATCAAATTGTTTTCATCAGGTAACTTTTGCTTTGTGTATTGTGGCCTCTGGTTGTTTCAACTAGAAGCTATAATGCTGTAGCTTTTCTAGTGCTGAGCTGGCTGATATGCCCAAGCAGAGGCCAGGTGATGTCTTTCTGAGTGTCTCTGGAGTTACCCTGGATATACCTGTGCTAAGGATAGTCTGGCTACAGAAGGTCTCCTCTCTGGAGCACAGGCAGTCTCAGTGGGTGGTGAAACTTGTTTGTACTAGGGTCTTCCCTATTCCCCTGCCTGTGCTGAGGCATGTCTGGCACCCTGGTGTTGATGACTGCTGCTTCACATCCCTGGGGCTTAGGATCTCCTCCTGATTCACTGAGGTGGAGATCTCTGAGACAACTTCAGTCTTGCACTGGTCCCCTTCAGGCACAGCAAGAGGGACCCCCATTCGTGATTTTCCTTGCCTCATGGGTTAAGAGAGTGTTTACTCCTTATGTTGATAGCTCTGTTTCAGAATTTTTCCTGGGGAAATATTCTATGGGTTTTTCAAGGTCAACAAGGGGAAGGATAGAACATTTACCAATCACTCTGCTTCTTGGCTCCCAGAAGTTCATGTAGGTAACTTGCAAACATTCAATCTGTGGACTGATAGTCTCAGGAGCAGCTACTGGAGTTATTTGGAGTTCTGTGGTTCTCTCTGTTCTCTGAACTCCTGTCCTGGGCTAATATATTTAAGATTTCATAGTGCAACCGCTACTTCAGACTGCCCAGGGCTTCCTGCTCAGCTTTGCTATGGTAGGGTCCGTGGTGGTACAGTCTATTCACTGTGCACTCTTCCAGCCCTGTGCAACAGATATTTCCCATTGAACTTCCAGTCTGTTTTGGGTGGGAAATCTGCCACAGTCCATTTCCTATTGAATTCTGCCACTCTAAAATTTGCTCAGAATCTTTTTTTAGAGCTATATGAAAGAGTTTGTCTTAGAGCTTAGGTGAATAGTTGCTCTCACTCTGTCATCTTTTTTATTATATTTTCATTCCCATTTCTTGTCTTGTCACTGGATTCTGATAATTCTGGAAGAGAGATTGAGGCTACTGACTTGGTATGGCTCTACCTCACTTAAACCCAGTTTATACCCAAGACAAGATGATGAGGACTGGTGCGGAGGAATTCCCTGTGTGGGCTGTCTGGAAAAGAATTCATGAACTCAAACATTGAGGTCAAGGTAAAGATTTATTATACTTTTCAGTGGGCAAGAGTTCTTAGGGAACTTGAAACCTTAGAGGGGTACAGATAAAGTTTGTATAGGATATTTCATAGTATCACATGTACCGAGTATCCTAAATAGGTGATACAGGGTGGGATTAAGGAGTGGTTAAGGAATGGTTAGTTCTTATAGGAACATGCACTTTTGATATCTACTACACAGATATTTCACTCAGAGTTCACTGAGAAAGAGTAAAAGGTAGGAGCTTACATGTAGGTGTGGCTTTAGGCCTGAAGCATCAGTAAGTCAACTAATAGTCAGGGCTGACTCACAAATACCAGGTTGTTCTCTCATCAATGTGTTGTTAGACAAGATAAATGTAAGGAATATACATATGTCTAAGTCCAGGATAACTATGTTTGGTTGGTGATCAATAAATGTTGCTATGACCCAGTACACAGTCAGTTCAGCCAGTACACAGCTGGTTCAGATTAATGAGTTCTAGAAGTGTAACTGATTGCTGCATCAGGAAAGGAGATAATGGTTTTTTTGCTGGGGCAGGATGTTCTTGGGCCGTGGAGAAACTGCCTGGGGTAGTGTTTTGAGGATAGGGAGATATGTGATTTTAAAGAGAAATGTGATTTTAGAATTGGAGTCCAAGCCCAGGCACCCAAGCACTCATCAAGGACATCACCCTTGCGGTGGCTTAGGTTCTATTTGAGAACAAAGGACAAATAATAATATCAATACTTCTCTAAACATGATATCTATCTACATCTACTCTTTCTGGTGATTCTGGAGGTGCTTGTGGAAGAATAAGCACCAGCTTCACAGAGAATAGCTATTTTGATTGCTGCCTAAAATCAGTAAATGGCTTTGCTTTTAGCTAGTTTTTATCTCTTGCTGACTTTAGAAGGTAAACATATTGATGGGGATTCATAGATCAGAGTTTAGGGAGTACACACTCATATAATATCTTCAGTATGCGGCAGTCATCTCACAGAAGATTTAGCCTTAGCATTAGAATATGAGAACAGCACAATGCAACACTGTAGTAAAATAAATTATGAATACAAGTAAGAAGGAAGGACTTTGTGGAGGTAGATGGAGTTACTACTGTTCATTGACCAGAGTGTCTTAAGCAAAACCAACCACAAATCCAGCTTTCATAGACTGCAATGTTCTGCATCACTAGTCTCTCAACTCGCTACTAGCACGTGGGAAGTATATATTAACAGCTCTTCTTTAGGACTGTACTTGTCCTTTGCAATTAACAGAAGTTCAGCTACGCACTTTTTGTGTATATCCAGTGATCAGAATAGTGGCTGTCACAAAGTAAGTGCTTAATGAACACTTGATCTTTCCTAATATATACTTATTTGTTGACTGACTGACATTCTAATATTTCAGCTAGATTGGTTTACTCTTTGTCTCGCATTTTCATCTTGTCTTCCATAGAAGACAACATAGTACACTCAAAAGAATACTGGGTTTGGAATTCAAAGACTTGGGTTTAAAATATGTTTCTGCCATGTAATACAAGCCTATTACTGAAAAACTATTTCACTGTACATTTTGAGGACCAAATTTCTCATTCACAAAGTCAAAAGGGTAGATTAAATGGCATATGAAATCCTTTATAGATCTAAATCTTTGATCCATCTGTGTTACTTGTTTCATACTGACTCACTTGCTGGGAATTTACTTACTCTCTAACTACTATAGATTTCCCATTCTTTCAAGGATTTTTTCATTTGTCTATAAACATTTTTTTAATCTCTCTAGGTAAAGTTCTCTTCAATACCAATTTTCCAAATCATTTTCTATGATTCTACTTTTCCCTATTACCTCTGAAATTACATCATACTTTCTTTTAATAAATCTCTCCTTAATTTCCTCTTCCCCAAACACAATAAGGGATCAGCTTTTTGACCCAGGGTGCTATGTTTTCATTTTTGTATGCTAATTGTCTTAAATATTGTACTGAAGGTGCTGAACAAATGTTTTATTATTTTATTTCAATTTCAACCATAGAACAAGCTTAAGCAGTAGATTGCTAAGGAAGTTATATCCCTATTCCCAGATCTTCAGCTCAATAAAGTATAATGTTATAGCACTGGGATATGAGATCTTAGAATCTCAGAGATGTCAAAGACTTTAGAAATCCTTAGTAAAGAGCTGAACTTGGATATAAGAAAGCACTTGCACAAGGGTAGAAAGTGGATAGATGTACCTATAAAGCAGTTTATATGAAAACTACATAGGGATTTTAATAGAGTGCCAGCTCAAGAAACCAATGTTCTGATGTGGCAATGAAAAAGAACGCGTTGTTTTCTTACGCTGTGTTAATGAATGTAACCAGAATATTTGAAGAATAATCCCTCCATACTCTATTATTCCCTGGTTATGTCACATCTAGACTATTATGTTCAGTTTTTGATATGCTATTGGAGAAAGGATGTTGGAAAACTGGAAAAAAAACTAGAGAGAGAAAGATGACAAGGGTTATTGAAATAATAATTCAGTGGGAAAAAGTGGAGATATTGGCCTTGGAAAAGAGAAAACTTTTCTTTTTTTTGCATGGGGAAGAGGTGAGGAGGAAACAATAGCTGTTTTTCAGGTAATTACAGGATTATAAAACAGCAGGAATACGTTTATTTTCCTTGGTTCCCAAGGTCAAAATTTGAAACAATGCTTAGAAACTCAGAGAGGTTCCTTTTTACTTGGCATAAGCAAATGAAACTGAAAATAAAAGGAAACCCACAATTCCATATATATTTGAGTAGATAAGAAATAGGCTTTTTGTAAATGGGATGGGGATTGCCAATTAATACAATGATAAGATTTGATGCTGGATGATACTTCAGAGGTTCTATTCCTATTTGCCCCAGTTGGCAGCCAGTTTAGTTGATGGAGAACCTGAGAATCAAGAAACTTTTTGAAGTATATGCAAAGTAAATAGAACAACCATTCAAACACAGTCATTTGAAATAAACCCAAGATTGTTTGAACTGCACAATACTGAGTTTTTAACTTCTAGACTTTTAACTTAAAGAAATTTTTAACGTTTGACAGTAAAGTTTTTACTTCACTGAAGTCTTAATCAAATATTTTAGATAGGATCTGTGCTTCATGTAGTGATCCCTGAGGAAACCTTTAGTTTGGAAATTGTACTCTTCACTAGAGATGTAATTGTTGATCCACTGATTAATGATCATTTGTCTAAATATGAACTAACTTTATTTTGAAAATATCAATCAGCAAGCTGACAATGAGATGCTGAATTTTTATAGCCATAACAACTCTTGAGTACTGTTCATTAAGTTAAAAATGTTTTTATCTTTTTTGCATTAATAGATGGATTAAACAAAGTTATGCATCAAATCAACAAGTCAATAACTATGTGCCATATACCATTCTAAGCATAAGGAATAAAAATGCAAGTAGAAAGAAAGATATTATTTTTCATCAAGTGGATTTCATTTTAATGAAGGAACATGATACATAAAAAGAAGACAAAGGCCTGGGCTAGAGGGGAGGCGTATGGTAAAGAATATCCAAAGAGTCAGGAGGGCATCTTGAACCAAAATTAAGACATAGGTAGCATGTTTTATTTAAATTGGAGGTTGCAGGAGGAGCCAACTAAACAGAGGAAGAGACCACATGGGAAGAGCATAATTTAAATGTGAGATATCCGATGGTGAAGTGAACTTCCTTTGTAAAAATGAAAAAAAAATACACATACATTGATTATTGAAGAGTATATTTTTATTGATCAAGTTTTTTTTAAAGTTTCAGAATATCTCTCTTTCTTGAAGATATGATTTTACTTTATAATGAATCTATCAAGTATTTAGTAAGGTTCAACTGAATGCATTTATTATATACAATAAATAATAAATCTTGAACAATCCATAGTCTTACGGGGTAAGGATAGCTTTTCATTTTGTCTTTGTGCTGCTAATAGCTACCGCAGACATTTGCATATAATAGATGCTTCATAAATTTTTGTTGGATTTCACTGTATTCAAAGCTCACATTAATATAGGACTTTAGTGATTTGAAAGGCTTTCCTCACAACAGTCCTGTAAAATGAGAACTATCATTTTCTTCTTTTTATATATGAGAAAATTGAGGATCATTTTACATATGAGGAATTGAAGCTAAGAGAGGCTACATTGGGTTTCCAGGGATAAAGAAGATAATAGTGTGCAAGGCTGCAGTCTTTTGAATCCAAAGTCAACCCTTTCTCCATCATATTAAGTTGTTTTTTATTGTGTTTGTTTTTTACCATGAAGTTAGGTGGTGCAGTGAATAGAGCTCTAACCCTAATGACAGGAAATCTTGAATTCAAATCTGGCTTTAGACACAAGCTGTGTGACCCTGGGCAAGTCACTTAACTTTTTTTGCCTCAGTTTCTTCATCTGTAAAATGATCTGGATAAGAAAATGACAAACCATTCCGATTTCTTTACCAACAAAACCCAAGAAGAAGACATGAAATTTTAAATATAAGTGAACAACTTTTTTATTGAAAAATCTGAAGTACAGTTGGCTTTATAGTTGGAGAATAGGGTGATCTTTGAGAAATCCTACAGAACAAGTTCTAGTAATCTACTATTCTCAGCTCAATTACTGATAAGCTGGGTATATTCTGTAAATGATAAATCATAAGAATTTGACTAGGGCATATCTCTTGCAAGCTTGTACTAGCTTGAGAACAGTGGGCATCTGAACTATTTAACCTTATTTTTGTTCTTAATTAGAAATAAGAAATATTAAAAAAGTTTTAAAAGGTTGGGAAAGGATATCTTACAATATGTCATGTAAATGAAAATGGGGCATAATAAATGCTTGAAGTTGTGCTAAATTAATGACATTAATAGTTATAATGACTGGCATATAGTAGGTACTTGTTGAATGAATGAAAAGTAGTTTATCCAAAATTGCACCCTTTCTAATGATGTCATTTCAGGATATAAATAACTCATAATAAAATAAAGATGTCTAAGTTCTCATTTTGAAGAAAAAGTGAAAAAATGCCTAAGAAATATTGAAGCAAATTCTACAATATTATTTGCCTAGCGATATTAAAGTCATCGGACAGCTTTATATAACGCTAATCAACCAGTACACAAATGTATAGCCTTGGTCCTCTAGTAAATATACACATATAATCTTTCCGATATTACTTTCTTTCTTTCCTTCCTCTTCCCCCCTTACCACTTTTTTGGATATTTCACAACTAGTGTCAACCTGCCAGGTTTTAGAAGGATCTATTGAGTTTGATGCAAACAGATGTTGAAGTGAATTTTTGGAAACAATTTCCTATAAGTAATAATATGTAATGGAGCTATTAGAGTTGACTACTACATATCACTGTGGTAATATGATTTGAATAGAAATGACATACAAAGCAGGAAATAGTATACCTCACAGTGACAGGAGATATTTTTAATGTTTAAGTGTGCAAAACTGATTGAAATGAGGATTTTTTAGATCATTACTCTAGACATAAATTTTATTAAACTGTATTCATAACAACTTTATCTAAGAAAATGTTAAATATAGAATTTTGTATTTCATATCTTCACTTGGATAATGGTGAAAATTCAATCTACATGGGGTAGCAGGGAAAATTATTTCTTTTTGATTCAAAAGGCTTAGTTGGGTGACAAAATCATGTATGGAAATAGAGCTCAATCATTCCACCAAGAAAGCACTACATATATGGTTGTCAACAAAAGAGTTGAGAATGTCACAAGTGATAAAAACCAAGTCATCCTGTTGATGTTGGTATTCAGCCCAGAGATTTTCTCTAGGTTATCTATCAACTATAGGAAAACACTGGAAGTGTAGAAGTGTAGAAATCTGAATTTTGTTCTTATATCAGCTATAAAAGAGCTGTGTCACTTTGAGAAGGAAAATTAATTTCTATTGACTTCAGTTTTCTTATCTGTAAAATGAGAATATTATGCTAAGTTGTCTCCAGGGAAACTTCCAGCTCTAAAACATTTTATTTGGAGATCTTGTTATCTTTAAAGGAAGAGGAAGGAGAAAAGTACATAGTACTTACTATGTGCCAAGAACTCTGCTATGCCCTTGAAAAAATATGATCTCATTTGATCATCCCAATAACCCTTCAAATTGGTGGGTGCTATTATTATTATTTCTCTTTTACAGTTGAAGAAAGTGAGGCAAGCAGGTTACATGGCTTCCCAAGATTACATAGTTAATAAGTGTTTAAGACCAGATTCGACCTCATGATTTCCTGACTCCAGACCCGGCATAAATCTCTGTCCACCATTCCACTCAGTTGCTTCTATGCTGATGACTCTCAAATCTAGTTCTTCAGACCTAACTTCTTCTCTGTCATCCAGTTCTGAATCTCCAGTTGCCTTTTGCACATCTTTAACTAGAATTCCAATAAGACTAAACAGATGTCCAAAATGAATTATCTTTTCCCCTAAAATCCTCCCCTCTTCTTATTTCTCCAATAATATCACCACCCTCTGACTTATCCAGTTTCACAATCCAGGTGCTATCCACAGCTTTCCAGTAGTCTCTCTCTCTCTCTCTCTCTCTCTCTCTCTCTCTCTCTCTCTCTCTCTCTCTCTCTCTCTCTCTCTCTCTCTCTCCCCATATTCCATCTTTTGCCATGCTTATTGATTCTATCTTCATTATAATCTCTCCTTTACACCCCGTTCACTTTCTCCTCTGGCATTGTCATCAGTGATGCAGATCCTTATCAACTCATACCTGGACTATTGCAACAGCCTGCTTGTTGGTCTCCCTGTTACAAATTTCATATTATTCCAGTCTATATTCCAATCAGTTGCCAAGGTGACATTCATAATGAGAAAATACAATCATATTACTTCTCCTACTCAATAAAGTTCATTGACTCCTTATTGCCTCAAGGGTCAAATATGCAGAGCTCTTTTCACCCTTTAACAAATGCACATTTGCAATAATCTTACAACATCTTTCCTCTACCACCCAACAAATACTCTACAATCGTGTGACATAGACCTTCTTACTATTTCTTGCATAAGACTCTTTATCTCCACAGTTAGTGCATTTTTACCGTCTGTCTCCAATATCATAAATTCTCTCCCTCCACAGATGTGCTGTGCACATTTTCTTTTGTGTCTCCCTAAAATCCCTTTTATTGGAAAACTTCCCTGATTACTTTAGTTCTATTGTCTAGTTCTGTTATTTATCTCCAATTTATCCTTTATTATCCAATTTAGCTAATTCATACCTGTTTGTTTGTATGTAGCCCACCATTAGATTGTGAACTCCTTGAGAACAGGGAATCTTTTACTTTTCTTTCTATCCTGAGCACTTAGTACAGTGTCTGGCATATAGTAGGAATTTAATAAATGTGTACTATTTGATGTGATATTAGTATAATAAAATTACATTATTAATCCATTACAATATATTATATTATTATATTAAAAGAATTAGTCTAACAAAAGGTATATGTGCTTGGTTAAAGGAATGATACATGTATTTGATTAAAGTGATTGTTAAACCCTTAAAAGTTGCTTTCTTTTTATTAATACAAATCTAAAAGCCTGTGATAGCAGGCCTCCCTGTGCATATTACACTGCTTACTATTACACTTGCCCATTAATAGGCCTCAAAACCTTTTGTTAATTTCTACTGAGGCACTGGGTCAGAGGTTGTGCCCTCAAGCTCTGAGAAGTGTGTTTGCCTGAACGTAAGCATAAGCAATCATACATTACAGATGAGCAAACAAATCCAACTGTCTGACAATTTCACACACACACACACACACACACACACACATACACACACACACACACACACACACACACACACACACACACACACACACACAGAGTTACCAGAGGAAAAAGCACCAACATCTAGATTTTCAAAGCCAGGGGGCTCCTTAGCAGCTACCCGGAGTCTCATCTGGCCAAACAAGCACTTCCAATGAGTCAGCCCCAAAGTAAAGCCTCACCTTAGAGTATTTATACACTTTACAGAGCTGGAGGGCACAACCTCTGTTTGTATTTTTCCTGAAGTTCAGAGTGTTGACTTTTTCCCTGAACTAAGTGAATGATATATGTACTTAATTAAAGAAGATTGTTGACCCCTCAAAAGTTGCTTTCCTTTTACAAAAGCAGATCTAAGAACCTGTACAGCAGGCTCTCCTGTGTGTGCTGGGGTGCTTGCTATTACAATTGACTAATTAAAAACTTGGTTATTCTTTGAAATGTTGAGAATTGGAAAAGATCATATTTGTAAAACACTTAGCACAACATCTGGCACAAAATAAGTAGGTACTTAACAATACATGTTCCCTCTCAGTTCTTCCCACTTCATAAGACTGTTAGCGTGGATTAAAAGATAAGAACAAGATTTGTTCCCCATGTTTTTATGAATAAAGTCAATCTGATATGAAGAATAGCTTTCATTTCCTACACTCAGAAATTCTCAGATTATATGTCACCTTTACTTTCTTTATCACTAATATTCAATTTTGGTATGTCACTTCCACCTAAAATTTCCAATTATATCTATCCTAGCACCCAGTATTTCTTTCTTTGGAAAAATTTGAAATTAAAAAATATTGGTTGTTCTCCATTTTAGCAGATAAATATTATTCAAGAAAACAAATCTATAATAGCTCTTTTGCTTTGGAGAAACTTTTTGGAGAGATTTTCAAAACTCCAAGTAACTATATTCTTATGAGTATTTTTTGGACTACATTAATCCTAACCAGGAATTTGTCATTCTTGTATCTTAAGTAGTAGTCCAGAAATTCAAATCTCAATTTCAGATATGATATTCTTAAGCAACTCTTTCCTTTACAAATTTGTCTTTGTATACTGAAGTCCTTGGAACATAGTGAATTTTAAAAAAAATCATTTTCAGGATTTTAAGATAGCCTGTAATGTTCCTATTCCTTAAATGATGTTCAATATAACTTACTACTAAAATAAGAAAAACAAAATCTTGCACCCAAACCTTGATAAGTATTTACCATGCCTAACTAGAGTAATCTTAGATCATAGGCAGTTTATGTGTTAATGACTCTACATGAAAAGCATTTCAAGGTCGGTATGACCTGCCAGAAATTTACCTACACTGCACATCAGTTGACAGGTGAGGATAACCTCTGCACTACAAAGATATCATAGCATAAGATCATACTGGAAGAAAAAAATGTTTGAATATCAAAACATTAAGGGTTAATTGTTTCTATGTAGATTCCAAATGAGCTTCAGTACCTGTTATTGGAACCATTTCCTTTTCCTCTTTTCTGTTATTTCTTTGAGGCATTTTGCTGTCTGAGCAGCATGAACCTTACAGTAGAAGATATATACCTATATCTGTATCTATATCTAATCTATATCTATATCTATATCTATATCTATATCTATCTATCTATTTGATTGGAGTTATTAAATCAGTAGTGAGAGACCTCTATATCTAAAGATCAGTTAGGTTAGTCATTTAATCATCTATTTTTGCCTAGGTCTTGTTTTTTTTGAATCATATTCCTAATCATACTAGTCTTGGTTAATTCATCTCTTGTATATATCAATTATTTAATCTTGCTTTCTAAATATTAAGTGTTTGGATAGTTTCCTTTAATTGTTTTTATCATTATGATGTTACCTTTGGTATTAATGAAGAGAGGGACCTTAAGAGGCGGAAGTAAGGATGATATGCATTCTAGGAATGTGGGATGCCCAATACGAAGACATAGAGAATCTTTATTTCTCTTTCCCAGTCTTCATTTTTTAACAAATATATTCTCCTCTGCTCATTTGAATAATTGTTCTTCTGTTAATATCTCTAGCCTATTTCTGTCTCTTTTTAGACATGACATTCAGAAAAGTGGCTATTTTTAAGGGTTCTCGGAATACTATGTTTTTATTGGAGAATTATAGAATCATGCAGATTGAAGAGGTGGAAAGTAACTGGGTTATCATCTAGTCAGTGAGTAAATGAAAATACGATCTTCCTAAAATATACCTCAAATGCAGGCATGCTTGAAAATTACATGTAAGGGAAAACCTTCCTTCTGAGACATTGCATTCCACTTTTGAACAACTCTAAATGTTAGGTAAATCTTGCATATACAAAACATGAAATTTCTTTTCTATGACTCACACTAATCACTTCTATTTCTAGAAAGATGTCTCTATTTCATTTTCAGTATTATATTTAATGATAACTACCATTTATTTGTATAATTAAAGGGTTGGTACTTGGAGCATCAATTTACAAAGATATGCATTTGGTTTAATAATTATAGGATATTGAGCATATATTAGATTCAATAAAAAGTCCTCTTATATTCAAATCAGTGTAGTGAGACTATATGAAGAAGAAAGTCATATTCATTTTAAAGAAGCTTATTTTATGGATCCTTAGTGCAGGTGGAGGTCCCCAAAGTAGTCAGACATAATTTAAGATGGCTGATCAACTTCTCAGAGCAACAAAGTAAAAATATCTTCCACTTACTTTTTATTTCACCTTAATTTCAAGGTAGAAAATTTTTTAAAAAGCCTTTAATTCAATTAATTAAGTATTTAGAATTTGAAATAGTATGGTATGTTAAATAGAGAGCTAACTGTGGGAACAGGAGATATAGTCTCAATTCTTGCCTCTAGTATATATTAGCTATGTGGGCCTAGACAAGTTACTGTAACTTTCATTGATGAGGACAAGCCTTTAAGACTTCATATTATATGATAATTGAATGATCTGCTTTGGTGGTGAAAGATGATGCATTGCAATTTTCCTACACCAATGAAATTGTAGGTTTGTGCATTTCCTCTGTACATTGAATATGGAAAAATGTGACAGGTATTGTTTAGGCACTATGAGAACAGAAACCAAACACAGATGCTGTTATCAATAAACTTACATTTTATAGAAGGATTTAACATATAAAACCATAAGTACATGTAAGATAGCTTATGGAGATAATGCTAATAACTAGGGTAGAAAGTAAGTCAGGATTTTCAGAGATAGAGGGGAGGAGGGAAAACCTTTCAGCAATGGGAGAACCACCAGTAGAAAACATTATAAAAGAAGAAGAGATCAATCAAAGAATCATAGCTATTGAGTTGGAAGAGCCCTCAGAGGCAACCTAGTCCATCCCTTTCTTATTTTAGATGAACAACTTGAAGATCAGAAAGATGAAACTATTTACCGAATTTTGTAAAAACAGTAAGTGATATAGTCACTATTCAAAACTAGTGTCTTCACTTCAATATCCAGGGATCATTCCTCTGCACCATGCTTTCTTTGATTGATCTAAATGAAAATTACAATTGAAATATTGAGTCATATGTAGTTGAATCAAATCATGACCTAGACTGAAGGGAGTAGAAGATAACATAGAAACATCTACACCACTGCTGGTTTAAACCTACTAAATGTGAGGTGCCAGCTACACATTTTAATGTGGGATGTGCCTCATTTAGGCAAATCCATTAGTCAAGGTTAAGGGGGAAAGAAAGCAGAATGATTTTATTCTTAGCCTTTCATTAGGGATTCAACTTTGGACCAATGAATCAATTCATCCCTGGTATGATTCAAGAGCTCTTTTGAATATGCTTCCAATATTTCCATTAATCTATATATAAGGTTTCTTGGAGAGAAAATGAGATAACTGGATTGACTGCTCACTATCATGTCTTCTAATTTTCTTATATGTTAGATGGTGAAGTGACTTGCAACGATTCCCTTTCCTATGTCCTTTTTTTAATTTATAGATATCTACATTTGCTCACTCCATAAATACTTGATATCTATCTGAATTAGCTGTAATTCTATTAACATTTCTTTTTTTCTTCAGTAGTATCTTACTCTTTATGACCCATTTGAGGTTTTTTGCAAAGATACTGCAGTGATTTTCCATTTTCTTCTCCAGATCATTTTACAGAAAAGGAAAGTGAGGCAAATCCACTGTGCCCAACCAGGATCACTCAACTGGTAAGTAACTGAGGCCTGATTTGAACTTAGGAAGATTTATCTTCTTGACTTCATGACCAATACTCTATGCACTGTGTCACGTAGCTGTCCTTTACATTATCTACATATATTAAAATTCCTAACTATATTCTCAGATACTTCCCCTGCAAATAGACTAACAGCAGCAAAAAACAATCTGATTATCTTACTGAAGATGAAAAATACAGTCATTTATCATAGACCAACTAAATCTGAGACTTTAGTAGATTAAGTTAATTATTTGATACATCAAAATGCTTGCTCAATTAGAGCTCAAAACATAGATTTTAGGTCCAATTGTACCATTGTAAAGCTATGTTATTTGGGAAAGCCTTTAATATCTCTGGTTCTTATTTTTTTCATTTATAAATTGAAGAGATAATCAACATGGTTCCTACTAGTTCTAAGTTCTATCAAAAAAGTAGCTATAATAACCATAAATGTGATTGGGATTAATTCAACATTCCCCTTCCCCACCAAAAAAAATCCATAATTGAATTGGATTTGAATTGAATTGAGCTGAACTGGAAAAGAGACTTTGAAACATTAAAGGAGAAAATGTGGCAAAGACTTAAAATGTAGATTTGGAGAAAAATCATTTATGCTTTGTGGTTGTTCAGTTGTTTCAGTTGTGTTCAACTTTGTTTTGAACCCAGTTGGTGTGTTCTTGGCAAAGATACTGAAGTGGCTTGCCATTTCTTTCTCCAATTCATATTACAGATGACTAACTGAAAGAAAAGTGACTTTCTCAGCACTATACAGTGTCTGAGGCTGGATTTGAACTTAGGAAGATGAGTCTTCCTGACTCTAAGCTCAACACCTTATACAGAACTCAAATATGGAAATATAGCTATCATGATTTGAAAAAGGGTAAAAGCAAAAATATATAATAAGCATCAAGTAAATAAACTACCTTATGCTTAAAGACACAGTGAAGAATGAATCATTGTCAGTCCTTAATATAGTATCAAACAGACATTAAATTTTCAATATACTTCTAAAATAAAAGAAATAAACTGGATCGAGGTTTTGCTTATTTCCCTCAGAATAAAACTACAATCCCAATAATCATGGTAGTCTAGTGTGATGGCCCAGTATGTGGGACTATGTTATCTTCCTTCATTGTTTTATATGTAGGCATTCAGTGACCTGAGAGTGGTGACTGAGTAATATTTCAGAGGTATGAGACGAGAAGGTGTGGCCTAGCAAAAAACAAGTGGCCATGTCCCAAACTCTAAAGGTGGGGCCAAGGGACAGGGAAAGTATATCTTTTTTTAGTCACTATGTCTGCCCTCAATGAGAATAAATAAGGTCTCCAACACTCTAGGCTCCACCCTTTCAACATGGCCTGAAGAAGTTAGAACAATAAATCTCATTTTTTTTCTATAGCACTCAATATGCTTGGATCTCAAAACTGACATGGAAATGGTAATGGAATGAGAATTACTGAATGTCTTCAATCCTTAAACTTCTAGGTTGGGGCCAATGGTGTATCTACTAAGAAGATGTGTGAGAAGAAAAGAATTAGCCTCTTTTCCAAAAGTAGACTTTAGTGGAACCTTAACATTCCACAGAGGTGTATGTGTACTCAGGAAAGACTAGTACCTCTGGTCTGAGGGCTGCTGAGGCCTTTTCAGGGTGAATTTTCAACATTGATGTGAGCCTGCTATGCAACTGTCACCTGTAGCTCCAAGAATTTGTAGCATATGAAGTAGCCACAACACAGTAAAACAATTTTTGCAGAGAATAAGTGACCTAGAGGCCTCAAATCTATTGATGAGTTAGGTTAGTGTCTACCTCAAGCTTGTGAAGAACTTTCCTCACTGAACGGGAAGAAGAACAATTTGGAAGAAAAGCTGAGTCAATGCATGGTGGTCAAGAATAGAGCAGAAAAGGAGTGGGGCTACTTTCAGAAATTTGGTGTACATCGCATTTACTCATCTGGGGCAGAAGACTTACAAATATCAAGACAGTTTGACAAGAATGATGGGGAAATTCAGAAGTTGCTAAAGGAAAAATAAGAACTCCACAGGATTTACCAGCAGGATAGTTATCTATTTCTAAGAATGCAGAATTTAACCCCATCAAAACTAAAGTACAAGCAAAACTTAAAAATGTATAAGATATTTGGCTTAGAAAGAAGGCAGATGAAATTCAGTTTTATGCTTATAATACCAATCCAAAGTGTTTTTATGATGTCCTGAAGGCTACTTCTGGGTAAAAGACATACAGAGCATCTCAACTACTCAGTGCTTATGGAGCCACATGAGTTAGCGATCAGGGCATGGTCAAGAGATGGGCTGAATTCTTCCATAAAGTTCTCAAAAGACCATCATCAACCAATGCTGAAACCATTGACTGTATATGTCAGGTTGAAGTTAATTCTATAGTTGAATGTCCAACTGAAGAAGAAGTTTTGAACACTATCAGACTCCTTTCATGTGGTAAAGCATCGGGTGCTGATTCTATTCCATCTGAGATTTACAAGCAGGGGGTCCACTGCTCATCAAAAAAATAAAGGCTGAAATTTTCCAGTTATGTATCAAGAGGTTATCACTCAGGATTTCAGGGATGCCTTCCTTGTCTTTATGGAAAATCAAATAGATTGTCCTATGACAATCATACTGGGGACAGCAGATTCTCATATTCATTGTTGTTAAGATTCTGACCACAGCCCTCCTTACTAGATTGATGGAATACACTTGAATCTGGTCATCTTCCCATGATCTAGTAGGGATTCAGAAAGGCCTGAAGAACAGCTGGTATGGTGTTTACTGCCCAACAACTCCAGGAGAAATTCATGGAGCAAAACAGAGGTCTATGCACAATGTTCTTTGATCTGACCAAAGCCTTTGATACTTTCAGTCTTGAAGGCTTTGGGAAGATAATGACAAAATTTAGTTGCCTGGAGAAATTCATCAGTTTTGTATGCCAGTTCCAGTATAGCATGCTAATATGGGTTCTGAATAATGGGCAATGATCTTGTACTTTCCCAGTCACCAACGGCTGTATGCTTGCTACCATGTTTTTTCCATGATGTTTTCAACAGTACTGTTGTATTCCTTCAATGAGGATGAAAAGCACCAAATCAGCTACCTCACTGTTGATAAATTAGTTAATTTGAAAAATCTACAACTCAAGTGGGTGAGTTAGTGCTTGACTTTGTGTTTGCTGATGATTGCACACTCAATCTAGTCTCTGAGGTTGGGATGCAACTGATATAGATTGATTCTCTGCTGTGTGTGCTAATTTTGGCTTGACAATTAAAAAGAAGAAAAAGGAGCTTCTCAAACAGGCAGCATTATACCATCCATATGTGGCATCATTGATTACAGCAAATGGGGAAATTTTGAATACTCTGAATAAGTTCACTAACCTTGACAATATAGTTTCCACAGTTGTATACATAAATGATGAGGCTGATGCAAGCATCGCCAGAGCTATCTCAGTATGTCTGAAGAAAAATGTGGGAGAGAAGAAGGGTTTGGCTTCCTACCAAACTGAAGGTACTTCTCTCATTGTTGTATACCTGTGAAACCTGAACAGAATATCAGTGTCATGCAAGGGGACTGAATTATCTTGGAAAGATTTTGAGGATCACTTGGCAATATAGGGTACCAGACACTGAACTCATTTCTCAAGTTGATCTGCCAAGCATTCAAATTTGACTACAGAAAGCACAACTCTAATGAACTGATCCTGTTGTTCTATCTAATGCTAAACATTCATTTACTTAAAAAAAAGCTATTTTATGCAGAACTCATAAAAGGCAAACACTCACATTGAGGTCAAAAGAAATGATTTAAGGAAACTCTCAAGGTTTCTTTGAAGAACTTTTGAATTGATTGAAAGCATGGGAAGCACTGGCATGTGACTGCCCAGCATGACATGCTTATGTTAAAGAAGAAGTTGTGCTCTATAAGCAAAGTAGAAAATGCAGTAGCTCAAAATAAAAGTGAGATGCACAAATGTAGAGGCGTTTCCATTGCAAATGTTCATGTGTGCTTGACTTATGGTGAGCTCATGTTGGTCTGATCAGTCACCATTAGACACATTGTACCTTGACCTTGACATAGTGATGTCATTTTGTTCCTCCTTGAGTATGAAGAACAACAAGGAGTATTTGTTTCCCATTAACTTGGCAATTCAGCAGGTGAATCCAAGGAGGATTTCCCTAGAATAGACAGTATGGTTTACAGTACAGACTGTAGTACCTGAGATCCAGAATATTTGGTACATTTTTTTGCATACTACTTTTGACATTTACAGGATACATGAATCTGCATGAGTCAATTCAACTCTGCCTGCCACAGTGTCCTCAACTGGAAAATTGGGATCAAGAATGAATTAGATAATATTTTTGAAGAAATTAGCACAAGGCATAGAGTAGTATTTTAATAAATACTTATCACATTTCATTTTGCTTCACAACATTTGAGGCTTCTTCTCATTCTAAATTTACAATTCAGTAGTCTGTTTATAGATAAATTTGGATAAAAGTACTAGAGTATCCTTATAGCAGTAGTATCCTTGAGCCTGAACAAAGAAAGTCTCTTCCTCTCTTGGAACTACCTGTCTATACTCCCGGTTGTTCCTTCCCACCCAGAGGAGGAAAGAAAAAGAATGCCCATGATGTGTCCCTTTCTTTAACACTTTCTCATCCTCCTTACTTCAAGGTAGGGATGAGACTGTGCTTGACCAAAGTGTTTTTATAAATTAATTGCCTCCTCCCAATACCTCCCATCATCTGGAAGAGTGATGGATAAGTGCCATGCTTGCTTTTGGCACATAATGAATACTTAATCAATGTGTCAGTAATTGTTGAGTGATTTACTTACTGACTGACTGGCTAAATGAATGGAAATAAAAATGGAGGTGGCTGAATGGAGAAGAAAGTGGTTTGAATAAGTTATTGGAGCTTTCCTACATATATAACACACTGTTACAAATATAGTATCTTGTAATTACCTAACAAAGACTAACTAGTATAGCATGGATTCAAAATGAGGATGAGGAAACCCAGGAAAGCTCATCATGGCACAATCCCTCTCCTCTCCCCTTTTATCAATGGTTTTTATGCCTTTCAAGAGTTAAATGGCTGAGATAGATAAACAGATATGCAGCTGGATAAATAGATCAATATATAGACAATCTAGGGGAAAGATAACACTGATGAATATTTCTGCTTTTATATCTATTTGCTGTGTGAATACAAAGATGCCAATTAGGTTACTGCAATTTTCTAGGTAAAATGTGATGAAGGCCTATATTAGAGCAATGGCTGTGAGAGTGGATATCACCAGACAAGTATGAGATATATTCTGGAGTTGTGAATTATAAGACTTGACCACTGATGGATATAATGGATAGGTGAAAGAAGAGTTAAAGGTTACTCTTAGGTTTTAAAAGGTTGTTCTTTTCAGAATACTTTCTTAAATGACTCCTGGGCATTGAATGGAAATTTCTAAATGCTGAGAAGGATTGGGCAGTACAAAAATATGGGCCTAAAAAAGGAACAGCTGATAGTACAGACAGGCAGTGAAGTCCCATTCTGTTGCTTGATGACAGAGTGGGAATGAGTTCAGGTTCTTAAACGGTGTGCCAACAGAGAACAATATCTATCAAATTCTCAATTATAGTCTTCTGTCCAGGAGATCATTTTCCTTTTCTTTTCTGTGAATTTCTAGTACTTACCATATAGTAGGTATTTAGGAAAATGCTATTTTATGTTTTTAACAATGTGGAAATTGAAATGACTTCAATTCAGTAAACATTTATTAAACACTTGCATTTTACGTATTATACAGAGTTGATAGGCTGACCTGCCTACACTCTCACAAATCAAAAACTATTAGGGACCTTTGAATAGGTAAATTGAAAACTAAAGGATATAGAATTTTGAACATCTTGATGGGTTTTTTTTTTTAGATATTAATGTCTTTAATACCCTTATAAATCCCTGTGAGTGCTGAATATCATTTGAATCATAGGCATAGATCTAACTTCCTTTTGACTTTGTTTTTATTTTCATGGTACATTAAAGAGATAGATGGATAACTTTGAAAACATAGGCAACAACCTCATGTTTTTCCTTATTATACTTAAATAACTACTTGAGTTAACAAGCATTTGTTAGGCACCTCTTATGTCACAGGTGCTGTTCTGGTCACCCAAAGACAAGTAGCATAGTAGCCTCTGAAGCAGAGATTATATTCTACTTTGGGGAAAATATCATATACTTAAATACATATTTATAAAATACATAGTAAATGCAAACTAATTTCTCGATGAGAGGGGACTATTTACCATAACTCTAATTAATTCTTTGAAAAAAAAAGTCTTAGGATTCCATGAGACCAAGTAGAAGAAAGGAGAACATCAAGAGAAACAAACTTCAAATATGTATAATAATTATTACCATTTATAGCACTTACTATTTGTCTAGTGCTATCATAAGTATTTTACAATTGCTTTCTAATCAAAACAACTCCAGGAAGTAGGTGCTATTTTTACCCACATTTTATAGATGAGAAAACTTGGGCAAATAGAGTTCATGTAGCTTGCCCAAGGTCACAAAGTTAGAAAATATCTGAGGCCAGTTCTCTGACTCCATACTTGGCTCTGTATGCATTTGTCTAAATTGACCAAGAGTTGGAAAAAGTCATACTTTGCAAAAGAACAGTCTATTAAAAGTGCTCCTGGATGGTGATGGGGATGTTGTCCCTATTCTAAATTATATCTGAATTAGAATTTTACATACAATGTTTTGTGCTGTTGTATTTTACTAGATAGCTTACTCATGGAGGTGAATACATTTTATATCATTATAGATAATAACTATTATTTGAACAATCTATTTTTCCTGGAATCTGAAAACATAACTAAAATTGACCAGAGAAGTCTAAAACACCTTGCTGAATTTATTAGTCTTATTAAATGTACAGGTGAAATAACCAGCTTTATGGCACGGCACAGCATCTCTGACAAGACTTTCATTATTTGTGGACTAGCAAATTGTCAATTAGAGGTCTGTCAGGCAATGTGAGTAAAAACAAAGGGATTTTTAAAAGTACTGAGCACTGGTAACATCTAGACAGTGTGCCAGGTCATGCTGGGATAATGGAGTCATTTTTGTTCTCTGTTAGCTGTTGCCCTAATTAACACATAATGTGAAACAGATAGGTCATGTTAGACTTAACCTAGTTCCCCTGCAGTTCTGTGATTCTCTTTTTGCACATTAGATTCTGCTCTGCCAAAGACAGGATGGAAATTGTTCACCATTGTTAGCAGAGCACCCATTGCGTTCATAACACTGTCATAGAAACAAAGAAACTTTTAAGAGGCATGGTCCTTCTTACTGTATTATCCAATTCAACTTTCCACCTGATACAAGAATCCTCTCTACATCACTTCATGACAGGTGACCCTCCATCCTCTATTCTATGGACAATCAATCTATTGATCTGTCATCTACCTAACTATTCAAATACATATGTTGACCCTTTTGTATATGTACATATGCACAGTCTACAGGAAACGAGAAGAAATCTTTCAGATTTTGAAGATTAATATCTTTTTGTAGGAAAGGAAATTGGGCTGACTTTCCTGAGGCCACACCGACATGTTCATTAAGTTTTAACCTAATCTATTTATCTTAACCTTATCCAAAAAAGGTAATGACATTAGCATGATTCACTTGTAATGTACATATCATGGTTGAAGAATTATAAAAATGTTTCCTGTAAAGAGACAGAATTTAAAATTAGTCTAACAGATATTAAGGGTGTTGTGAGGAAGGCAGAAGACTGAAGAAATGGTGGAAGGCTTTGAGGTAATCATTAAGGAGAGAAAATGTAGATCTCTTTTTGCTTTCACTGCTCATTCTTATTGTGACGTCATTTACCTTGTCTCCCATGTTCATAACTTTGAAATTTTTAACTTTTGGTTCTCCTTTATTTCTTATGCCCAGTTACCAATTTATGGTGAGTTACTTCTGAAATATTTCTTGTGTCCATATTCTATCTGTTACTAGATAGATCTCTTCATTATCATCCATTTTGACTATTGCAATGATATGAAATTGGGATGCGCATATACTACACTGTCCCCTCTTAAAACTTTCTTCCTTCACTCTCTAATCTCATTAATATCAAAACAAACAATTAGTTTACAAATAAGTGGTGCTTTTATGTATTATTTTTGGATCTATCTTATAGTTCAATAGATAGTCCTTTAAATAGAGGTAGTAGTCATGTCTTATCTAAAATACTATATGTATCAAGTAATCAATAATATAAAAGAAATAATTTATATTTCCTGGCTATTACTTTTCTCCTTTTGAAACACAAATTTCCTTAAAAAAATAGCAAAATACACAACAAATTTCTGATTTTCAGGTAATAAAAATCGTCTTTTCATATGCTACTTTGATTATTTGAACACTGACTTAACAAGCATTTATTAAACACTTAACACATGCTAGGAGTAATTCTAAGTCCTGAGTATACAAAGAAAGGGAAAAACAAACAAACTAATCAACTAACTAACTAACTAACTAGCTAACTAACTAACTAACTAACTAACTAATGACAACAGTTCCTGTTTTCAATGGTCTTACCTTCTAAGGGAGAGTCTACAAGCAATCTACTGTGTACACAGAAAAATCAAGAGAATGCTACTAAAATTGTTCAGGCATGAAGTGATAAGGGTATATATGAGAGTACCGATAGAGGCAGAAGACAGCGTGATGGATTTAAGAGATGATGTGAAGACTTTCTCAGCAGGGCTTAGCATCGCATTCTATTTGGAGTTAGAGAGAGGAGGAGTGTAAGGAATTGAGGATGACACAGGTCATTCTAGCTTAGGGAGCTGGGAAGCAAGTGGTACTCTGAAAAGTAGTAGAAAATTTTAAGAGATTAGAGGGCAAAATGAGTTCTGATTTGGACACATTGAGTTTAAGACGTTTGCAGGATTTCCTCAGAAAGCTAAAGTGGCTCCTTAAGTGAATAGAACCATATTTTTTTGAAAGTCCATAGAAATGCCTTTCTAGATTTTTCCCTCCACACACGCAACACCCCCTATACATGTATGTCCATATATTTACATTATTATATATGTATACATAAGCTTGTATCTATATGCATGATATGCAAATATATGTATACATTTCTGCTTATAAATATTTGGATATAAATGTAAATGCACACATATGGTTTCCTATGTCTATATATGTATATTGCATGTCTATACAGTGCATCTGTGTCTGTGTGTGTGTGTGTGTGTGTGTGAATCCAATGGTCTGTCACAACTTTGCTCACTCTATAGACTTTCAAGAAATATGATTGAATTGAATTAAGGAACCGCTTTAGCATGCTGAGGAAATCCTATGCATAACACACACATACATATCCACATGCATAGGGAACTATATGTGAATATATGCATTGATATGTATATGTATATCTACCATTTATCTATTCATTTATTTATTTTATATACTCACAGATATAGATATATAAGCTCAGTGAATATGTAAAAAAATTTTGTAACAATCTATTCTCTTTTCCAGCGCGATGTTCTGCACATAGTAAATGTCTAAGAAAAATGTTGAAGCAGCACTTTAGGTTTCTGAAAACAGTGAGATGAACAAAATAACATAAAAAGATGTTTTTCAATACTTGGTAAATTTAAAATTGATATAACATATGAAGTGCTATTTTGGAGGGAGTGGAAAAAGTGATTAACCATTGATTAGAAATTCAATTAATAAACTTTGTGTGGCCCGCAGTTATTATGAATGAGAAGCAACATATAATTGTGCATAGAGAGCTGGAATTAGAGCTAAGAAGTCTTAGGATCAAATCCAGCCTCTTGCACATACTTGCTATAAGCCAGTCATTGTACTAAATATCCGAAAACAAAAGGCAAATATAAGACTATTATTTGTCAAGAAGACACTCATCTTCTTGCTATGTTTCCTTACCACTGAGTCCCTATACGAGTGCAATCACAGCTCCAGTTCCTCTCCCTGCCTACCTTTCACTAAAATGTGAATGCTTTTATGGAAGTGGAACTTAGAAACATTACAGTGAATAATATGTCATAACACTTAAAAGTCCAATGCACCCATGTGCTGTGAGAAATCATTTTTCTGAGCATGTGACTTATGTTTCTCACTGTTAACAATTAACAACAAGTGCCTCATTAGATCTAAATTCTCAAAACAAGTAGATTGGATTCAAGATTACAGAGGAAAAGAAATTGCATGAAGAGAATAAAGGCAGTTTCTGAGCTGTTTCATTTCCATCTTTGACTTTTTGGAGGACCAATTTCAATTTCTAAGAATGGGTATAAAGTAACTAACAGTTTATTTAATCCACATAATACAGTAAACGCCCTGATTTTTTTTCTTTTGGTCACAGAAGGAAAAAGTAGTACTTGATGAAAACCAAGAAACAGCTCTTCTTATGCCTACTGGGACAGGCTTTAAGACAAGGCATTAACAGAGAAGTTGAAAAAAGGATCTGAAGAGGGAAAATAAGTGGTTTTATTGGACACACAGAGCATTGGCTTACAGTGACTATCTGGGGACACTCCCTTCAATTCATTTACTCTCATCTTCACAAGCCACTCCCATTAAGCCACCTGCCTCATGGCCCACTAAGGAGCAGCTAACCACACAGGAATGGATTTCATGGTTAGGTATAGATTCCTTTTCATGTTAATTAAATCAATTATCATGTGCTCCAGCTGTCTTGCCAAATTTGCTCCTGGCCAAGCAGAAATGAGGGAAGATGGGTAAAAATTACAAGCTATAGTTATCATTGTCCTGCATCTCTGAAGAATATGATAATGTTTATGCATGTCCACACACATGCACACGTATGTATACACACACAGTACTACTTTACCTCTGAGAGCAAGAGCATAGGAGTACTACTAGGGAAGAAGAAAAATACTTCACGACTTGCAATGGTTTCAATTAGTCCATATTCTGGTCGAAGGAGGAATTTATCTCCTAAAGTAATCTATTCTGAAATAGTTTATGGTTTCAAGTCTGTCAATGGTATGCAAAGTAATATCTTCTTTACATAATAAGTCAGTGCTATAGGGAGGCCTAATATGTATGAACAGAACATAGGGATGATGTTGAACAATCCCTAGGGCTCATTCCACATGTATCAAACTCTGACCAGTATTAAGATTCAGTTATTTCCACTATTTTTGGTTGTTTGTGGTTTGGGGTTAGGTGTGCTGATGTCTGCTCTTACACATTTAATACATAGTCCTCTTGAAAATTGTTAAGAGCTCTCAAACTCAATTGGAAATAGTAAACGTGTCAAAAGGGTTTGAGTCCATATGTTATGCAAGTAAGTTGAAGAACTGGGCATTTTTCTGCCTGTTGATGTCTCATAGCCAGCCTCCTCAAATGAAACAATTGCAGATTTTAGGTGCCCTGGTACCATCTCCCTTCTATCTCCTGCTTAGCATAGCACATATGCTGTGAAAAGGCTACGGGGAAGAAACTGGACATCTATCAGCATCAAAACAATGATTTCCACCTGTGCCAGGACCTCCTGTGGCCAATCCAATCTTCCAAATGGAATGGAGAAAGCCACCAGTGCAAAAATCAATTCTCCCTTTGTGCAAGCCTCTTATCGCCTTCTTTGCCTGTCCTTTGAGGAAAGGGAATTGATACCCTTCACTCAATGATGAATAGTTTTATACTTGGTCATACTCTTCTCATACAAGTTATTCTGAATTCCTATAATGCATCATCCAAATCCCACTCAACACTTTATCACACCTAATTCCCCATTTCCATCCCTTTAAACCCTCTCACCCCAAAGTTTCAACTTAAGTCCACTGAAACCTTTGATTTTGCCCCTGAAAAAGGCCTATTCCATAGGCAACAGATCTCCCTCCAATTTAAATATTTTCCTCTCTAGCTTATTCCATCTTCTAACTATTGCTGAAATCTGGCTCCCCACTGAGGTCACAGCATCCTTAATCATCCTTTACAATAATGATTACAATTTTACTTATTCTCTTTGGCTTATTGCTTGAGAAGGGCAGGTTAGAATACTTTTTTTTCTCCCAATTGCTTTTCCTAGTTTCTCTTCCTATCACTCCATAAACTCTTTTCCTTTCAGGTCCATGCTACTTATATCTTTGACACAATCAAAATCTTGGTAGCCATTATGTATAGATCCTCCCCAGGTCACTCCCCTTTCTCAATGGTATCTGGTTCAAAATATTTTTTTGCCTCCCCAACTCTTGCCATCATACTAGGGGACTTCAACATGTATATTGATTCTCCCTCAAATATTCTAACCAGCCAGTTGCTGGATCTTCTCACCTCTACCTAACCTCAGCTACACACAAAGATGGTAATACTCTTTAGTTTTGCATTACAAACAAGTGTACCTTTCTTATGAGCAGGCTTGGATCACTACCCCCATATATAACTTTCACTCCTACACACATATTGCTGAATGAAAATTAAGAAAGTCATGGAAATTCTCTGACAACTCTGACTCACTATAACTTTGTGATATAAAAGTAACCTCAACTGGGTCCTCACTGCTACCAGGCCATCCCATCATACCTCTCTTATAAACTAACTCTTCCACTTGCCACAGCAGACTTTAAAGTGTTTTCATTCTTCCTTGAAATGATCTTCTTTTCCCTTCCCCTCATTTAGTCAGCTGAGAATCTTCCATCCTATTTTACTGAAGAAAAATTATATCTTCAATTCCCCTCTTCCTCTCATCTCTTCCTTATCTCCTGTCATTCAGATGACTTCTGACACTTTCTCCTCCTTCACATCTCTTTCTCTTTATGAAATGGCCTTACTCTCTACCAAAGCTAAATCCTGTACTCTCCTTATTTAAGTAATCCTATTCCATCCTGTCTCTTTCAACAGATTGCCCTTTCTGTCATCCCCTTTCACTTATTTTCAATCTCTCTCTGTCCAATGGATAATTTGCTACTGCCTACAAAGACCCCCAATTCTCCTCCATATTGACAAAAAGCTCTCACTTGATCATTCTATCCACACTATTATCCTACAACTCTTCTTCCCTTTCTAGCTAAATTTCTTGAAAAAGCTATCTGCAATAGATACTACCATTTTCTATCTTCTCACTTGTTTCTTAACCTCTTATAATTTGACTTCTGACCTTATCATTCCACCAAATCTTCTTTCTCTTAGTTTCCAAATCCAATGACTTTTTTCAATTTTCATTCTCTTTGAGTTCTCTGCTGCTCTTGACACAGTTGATTATTGTCTCCTGGATATACTCTTGTATATTTTGAGTATACTTCTATTTCCTCATTCTCCTTCTACCTATGTGACACCTCCTTTTCTTTCTCTTCTACTGGATTCCCTTCCAAATCATCCCTTCTAACCACAAGCATCCTTCATGGTTCTGTCCTATTTTCTTTGATCTCATATGGTGCAACAAAGACCAATGACTAGAAGTTCCAAAGAAGCAAGTTTAGGTTCTGTTTTAGCAAAACAAACAAACAAACAAACAAACAAACAAACAAATAGTAGCAACAGCAATAGTAACAGGAGCAACAATATTTCTTCCTAGGCATTGTTCTTTTTATTGTTGTTGCTGTTTAGTCTTTGCTCAGTTATATCTGACTCTTCACGACTCCATTTGCGTTTTTCTTGACAAAAATACTGGAACAGATTGCCATTTCTTTCTCCAGCTCATTGTACAGACGTGAAACTGAAGCAAATAAAGTTAAAGGCCTTGCCCAGGGTCATGCAGCTAGTAAGTCTCTGAAGCCAGATTTGAACTCAGAAAGATAAATCTTAACTCCATTCCCACCACTCCATGCACTTTGCAACCTACCTGCCTTTCCTACCCACTAGAGTTATCCAAAACTGATATGCTGGGATGGACTGCTTAGAGTGGCAGTGAGTCCTCCTAGATTTTCAAGAATAAGCTGAACAATCACACATCAGCTATGCTCTAGAGGGAATTCTGTACTCCAAGGTTGAGGGCTTTTGTAATTGTTACTTTTCCTGTTTTCTTTTGTTTGCTGTTATTTTTCCAATTTCTCAATTAATTTCTAAAGGACTAGATAGGAGTTTATGCTCTATGGCTAAAGAATTCTTGGAAAAAGAAACCATGGCTTTGGGAACATGGCTATTTTATTGTATTTTGTATTAAAATCCTCACTGAATCTCAAAAATTTAAAAATAAAAAGTTATCTAAAAGTCTTAAGTCAACATTTAGCCAATAAGCACTCACTGTGTGCTAGGAGCTATGGATAGAGAATTAAAAAAAGCAAATAAAAATTCCTGCTTTCAAGGAGTTCATTGTAGTGGAGGTGACACAGTAGTGCATGGCACAAAGTTTGTATTTGATAAATCTAGTTAACTGACTACAAATGGCATGTATAGAAGATAAATAGGAGATAAGCAAAAAGGGAAGAATTAAAGAGGGATTAGAATTAAGGGGATTAAGAAAATATTTTTGTAAAGTATAAGATTTTATTTGGAATCTGAAGGAAGGCAGGGAAGTCAGGAGATAGGAGGAGGAAGAGAATTGCAGAAAAAAGACACATTCAGTGAAAAATACCCAGAGACTGGGGAGGCAGCGTCTTGTTCCAGGTATGGCTAGGATGCCACTGTCATTCAATTCAAGAGTACATGGTCATGGTGATCAGGGGATGAAGCTGTGGTGTCATAAGTTTTGTTTTGTTTTGTTTTTTTACAATTAACTGCTTATTTTTATTTTTATATGCTTTATTTTCTCCAATTACATATTAAAACATTTTTTTAAAGTTATGAGATTCAAATTCTATTACTCCCTCCCTGTTACCATCCCTGAGAGGGTAAGCAATCCAATATAGGTTATATGTTGTAATCAAGTAAAATATTTCTATATAAGTCATTTTGTACAAGAAGACTTTTATAAAAAGGAAAGAAGAAAAAAAGGCAGGAAGGAAGAAGATAAGAAGAAAAGAAAATAAAAGAAAGAAAGAAAATGAAAAATAATATGCGTCAGTCTGCATTCAGACATTATCCATTCTTTCTCTGTAGGTGGATACCTTGTTTCAATATGGGTTCTTTGGATTGTCTGGGATAATTTCATTGGTGAAAATAGTTAAGTCATTTGCAGTTATGTGTATAATATTGCTTTTACTGGGTATAAAATTCTCCTGGTTCTGCTCACTTTATTTTATATCTGTTCATATAACTCTTTCCAGTATTTTTTTTTCTGAGATCATCCTGCTTGTCATTTCTTATATAGCAACAGTAATATTCCATCACAATCATGTAGCACACTTTTTTTTAGCCATTGCCCCAGTTGAAGGGCATCTTTTCAATTTTTAGTCCTTACCCATCACAATAAGAGCTGCTATAAATATTTTTGTACAAGTAGGTCCTTTTCCCTTTTTTACATCTTTGGGATATACATAGACATAGCAGTGACATTATTGGATCAAAGGGCATGCACACTTTTATAGTTCTTTAGGAATAGTTCCAATTTGCTCTCCAAATTGGTTGGATCAGTTCATAATTCCACCAGTGGTATAATTATAACCCAGTTTTCCTGCATCCCCTCCATCATAGATCAGTTTCATTTTTTTGTCACATTTGTCAATCTGATAGATGTGAGGTGGTACCTCAGTTGTTTTAATTTGCATTTCTTCAGAGAATTTTTATACGACTATAGATAACTTTGATTTCTTCATCTGACAAATGCCTGCTCATATGTTTTGACTATTTATCAATTGTAGAAAGACTTGAATTTTTATTATTTTGACCTATTTCTCCACATATTTGAGAAATTAGGCTTTATCAAAGATACTTATTACAAACTTTGCACCCCACATTTTTGTTCGTCTCTTGAAATTTTGGTTACATAGGTTTTGTTTTGCAAAACCTTCTTACTTTATGTAATTGATGTTACCTATTTTACATTTTGCAATGCTCTCTATATTTTCTTTGTTCCCAGATTCTTCCCTTATTCGTATATCTGACAAACTATTCCATGCTGTCCTAATTTGTGTAAGGTATCTCCTTTTATGTGTAAATCATGTACCCATTTGGATTATATCTTTTTATATAGTGTGAGATGTTGGTTTACACCTGGTTTCTGCCATACTGTTTTCCAGTTTTCTAGCAGTTTTTTTGAAATAATGAGTGTTTGTCCCAAAAGCTTAGATATTTGGGTTTATCATGTTCTGGGTTACTATGGTCATTTACTGTAATAAAATATGTACCTTATATATTCTACTGATCCAGGTAATCTAAGTTGTAAGATTAGAAAGATGAGGGTACAGGTTGAGAAGAGAATTAATTAAAAGGATTAAATGACGGAGTATTTTATATTTGATCTTGGATGAGGTGTAGGAGGCATTGGAGTTTATTAAGTAGAGTAAGTGATATGATCACACCTGCACTTTAAGAAGATCATTTTGGCTTCCAAGTAGACTGAATCAAGGGAAAACTTGTGGCAGGGAGACTCATAAGCATGCAATTTTCATATTACAGATGTGAGGTGATGAAGGCCTGCACCATAGTGATGGTGACCGCAGAGGAGGATAGTGGATGCATACTAGAGATGTTTAGGGGGGTAAAATCAATAAGACTGGAGAAATGATTAGATATGAGTGGTGAAAAACAGAGATGAAACTTAGATTGAGAACTTTGATTATTGGAAAGATTTTGGTGCTTTCCACATTATTCAGCTGTGGACTATGATGGGAGTTTTGTTGCCAAGTGAAAGCCATAGGTTACGTTTTACAACTCAGACCTGGACGACCTGGGTTCAAGTCTGACCTCTGATAAATAGTGACTATATGACAATGGATGGACGAATTACTTAACTGGCAGTGATTTAGGTAGTCCTTTAGAAATCTACTTGCAGAAGATCTATCACCTTCCATTGCTAGAGAGATTTTTCACCTATATTAATGAAATCATAAATCTAGTCTGTATCTAGTCCCCATAATATTTCTAACTATGACAATAAACTATTGGAAATCATGACCCTTAACAGGCAGCATAGTCATTAATTAGATTTCCATTGAATTTGGACACTATTTAAAATACAGAAAAACAGTTAGTAAAAGAAAATCTAGCATAAGTAACTATGCTTTATTGTTGACACAGAGAGGTGCAAGGTGGACAACAATATTGGCAAAAGAATATTTTGCTTGATAGGTCATGACTTGCCTTATTCATTCATTCACCTTTTTCATTCATTCACCTTTTTCATTCATTCACATATTTTTCCTCAGTATTTGGTTAGACCCGGATACTCGTAGGTAACATGGTTTTAGACTTTATTTCCATACATATTCTCATCTTAAAGGTGTAAATGATATAAAAAATTTCACTTTTAGTAGAGATTATAGTGACATACCACCTGTATTAAATAACAAACAGGCTTCCTTTCAAAGATCATGCACAGGAATAGGATCATAGAAAATCCTATCTACATTAAAGGGGGCATAATTCTTTCCCTAGGTGGTAATAGCATTTTCTATCACCAGTCTTTTTGTATTATCTAAGATTAGCGTATTGCTAAAAAGAGTTGAGTCTATCAAATTTAATCGTCCCACATTGTTGGTGTTCCTGGTGCTCACTTCAGTCAGTATCAGTTCATGAAAGAATATTCAGATTTTTTCTGAAATCTGATTGCTTATTATTTCTTATAGCACAGTAGTATACTATGGCATTCGTATACCATAACTAGTTCAGCTATTTCCCAATTAATGGGCTTCCCCTCAAATTCTAATTCTTTGCCACCACAAAAAGGGCTGCCATAAATATTTTTGTTTATGTGGGTCCTTTTCCCCTTCTGATGATCTGTTTGGGATACAGACCTAGTACTGGTATTGCTGGATCAAAGGTTACACACAGTTTTATAGCCCTTTGGTCATAGTTCCAAAATGCTCTCCAAAATGGATGGATCAGCTCAAAACCCCTCCAATAATGCATTATTGTTTCAATTTTCCCACATCTTCTCCAACAATATAATTTTCTTGTTTTGTGATATTAGCCAATCTGATAGGTATGAGGTGGTAACTCAGAGTTGTTTTAATGTGTATTTCTCTAATCAATAATAATTTAGATCATTCTTTCATATCACTATAGATAGCTTTAATTCCTTCATTTGAAACCTCTGATCATATCCTTTGAACAAATTTATCAATTGGGGAATGACTTGTATTCCTATAAATTTGACATGGTTCTTTAAGTATTTTAGAAATGAAGTCTTTCTCAGAGACAATGGTTTTAAAATTCTTTCCCATTTTTTGCTTTCCATCTAGTTTTGATTGCATTGTCTTTGTTTGTAAAAAAAAAAAAATAGTTTTTTTACAATCAAAATTTTCCTTTATGCATTTTATAATGTTCTCCATCCCTTGGTTGGTTATAACTTGTTTTCCTTCTATATTGATCTGTTAAATTATTTTTGCTCTCTAATTTACTTATGATTTCCCTCTTTATGTCTAAATCATGTACCCATTTTGACCTTATCTTTATATATAAGATTTATTTATGGTGTATGTGTAAACTATGCATAAACTGTAAGTCATACTATTTCCCAGCTTTCTTATTAGGTTTTTTTTTTTTTTTTTGTCAAATAGTGAGTTCTTATAACAAGAAGCTAGAACCTTTGGATTTATCAAATAGTCAATTGCTATAATCATTGACTACTTTGTCTTGTATGCCTAAACTTTTCCTCTGATTCACCACTATATGTCTTAGCCAGCATCAGATAGTTTTAATGATTGCTGATTTATAAGGCAGTTTTAGATATGGTACAGCTAGGCCACCTTCCTTTACATTTCTTCTCATTAATTCACTTGATATTCTTAATCTTTTGTTTTTCCAGATGAAGTTTGTTATTATTTTTTTAACTCTTTAAAATAATCTTTGATAGTTTGATTGTGAAATATCTCATTGGAAAAACAACAGACTTGAAAGTAAATCCTAGAGAGATGATTTAAAAATTATGGGACTACTTGAAAGTCATGGTCAAAAAAGAGCCTAGACATCATATTTCAAAAACTATAAAGCAAAACTGCCCTTCTACAACCACAGGGTAAAATAAACATTTTAAAAATCTACTGATCATGTTCTGAAAGAGATATGAAAAAGAAAACTGCCAGGAATATTATAACCAAAATCCAGAATTCTCAGGTGAGGGAGAAACTATTGCAAGCACCCAGAGAGAAGCAATTCAAGTATCATAGAGCCCCAGTAAGGATAATGCAAGATTTAGCAGATTCTACATTAAAACATCTTAGTGCTTGGAAAATGACATTCTGGAGGGTAAAGGAGCTAGGATTGTAACCAAGAATTACCAATACAGCAAAAATGGGTATAATCTTTATTACAGAAAAAAAGCAAACTTTCAAGCATTCTTGATGAATAGCCCAGAGGTGAATACAAAATTTGACTTCCATATGTAAGATTCAAGAGAAGCATACAAAGGTAAACAGGAAAGGGAAATCATAAGAGATAATAATTTTAAACCGTTTATATTTCTACGTAGGAAGATGATATTGTAACTCATTATATTATTAGGACAGTTAGAAGTACTATATACAGAGAGGGCATAGGGGTAAGTTGAATATGAAGAGATAATATCTAAAAATAAAAATAAGGAGTGAGAGAGCAATATACTGGGAGAAACGGAAAGGGAGAGGCAGAATAGGGTAAATAATCTCACAAAAAGAGACAACAAAATGTTTTTTACAGTGGCAAGGAAGATGGAAAAGGTAAGGGGTGGTGAGTGAACTTTGCTCTGATCAGAAGTGACTCAGAGAGGGAATAATATACACTCACAATTGAGTATAGAAATCTATCTGAACCTATGGGAAAGTAGGAGGAGATGGGGATAAGAGAAGTGATGAGGGTGATAGAAGAGAGGGCAGATTGAAGAAGGGAATAGTCAAAAGTAAAACACTTTTTGAGGAGGAATTGGGTGAAAGGAAAGAGAGAATAGAATAAAAGGGGGAACAGAAATAGAGTTAGCAACAGTAACTGTGTAAAAACTTTGAAACAAGTTTCTCTGCTAAAGACCTCATTTCTCAAACATATAGAGAATTGAGTCAAATTTATAAAAATAAGAGTCACTCTCTAAATGATAAAAATTAAAAGATATATTCAGTTTTCAGATTAAGCAATCACAGCTATCTGTAGCCACTCTCAAAAATACTCTAAATCACTATTGTTTGGACAAATGCAAATTAAAAAAAAATATTCTGAGATACCACCTCATACTGACTAGATTAGCTAACTGGACAGAAAAGGTAAATGACAAATGTGGAAGGGAATGTGGGAAAAATCAGACTTTAATGCACTGTTAGTGAAGTTGCGAGCTGATTCAACCATTCTGTAGGGCAATTTGGAACTATATGCAAAGGGCTATAATAACACGTACAACCTTTGATCTAGCAATATCATTACTGAGTCTGTATCCCAAAACAGATTTTTAAAAAAGACAAAAAGGAAAAGGACATATATATATATATATATATATATATATATATATGTTCAAAGTATTCTTAGCATTAGTATTTTTTAAAGGTAAAAATTAGAAGTTGAGTGTGTACTCATCAATTGAACAAGTGGTACATGATTATGATGGAATATTATTATATTCTAAGAAATACTGAACGGGATGAACTCAGAAAAGCCTGGAAAGATATAGATGAGCTGATACAAAGTGAAATGTACAGAGTACAAAACAACAGCAATATTGGAAGATGATCAGCTGTGAATGACTTAGCTATTCTCAGCATGACAATGATCTAAGACAACACTGAAGGACTTATGATAAAAAGCGCTATTCATCTCCATAGAAATAACTGAAGGTGTCTGAATACATATTAAAACATACTTTTTTACTTTATTTTTCATGAGTTTTTTTTTTTTTGGTTAATATTTTCTTTCACAACATAACTGTGATGGACATGTTTTGTATGACTACTCATGTATAAGCAACATTAAATTGCTTGTCTTCTCAAAGAGTGGTGTGGTGAGGGAGGAAAGGAAAGAATTTGAGACTTAAAGTTTTAAAGAAATGTTAAAAATGTTTTTACATGTAACTGGGGAAAAATAAACTATGAAATAAAAGAAACCATACCTTCAGACCTTAGGGGAAATTATTCTAGTAATCTACGAGAAATGGACTGTCCAGCACAATTTTTGTGCTTATTCATATTGAAATCACCCACCAATAAAATAATTTAGAAGAACTTCAAGATCATTAAGAAATAATTTTCAAATGGTTTTGTTAAAGCTGTCAAATATATGTTTTTAAATAATTCTTTAACCTCTATCTCCTGGCTGCTTATAATCACATTTATGTTTCCCCATTCTATAACAAATCAAAACCAGCACACAAATATTCCCTACTAATACCCCTATGTATCTCTTCCTTTTCTTCCCTAAACATGAGAAAATCTTTCCCATATATCCACACTTGTTAATTCTATTTCTTCAGTTCCAACATGCTTCTAAAATCTCCATACTCACTCTTCCCTGACTTAATCATTCAATTGAAGCATACTTACCTATGATCTCTTAATTGG
Organism: Notamacropus eugenii; assembly: GCF_028372415.1. Taxonomy (NCBI): domain Eukaryota; kingdom Metazoa; phylum Chordata; class Mammalia; order Diprotodontia; family Macropodidae; genus Notamacropus; species Notamacropus eugenii. The sequence goes on along the minus strand of NC_092875.1, from coordinate 132,426,367 downwards.
CAAATGTAACAGTTTTTACTCAATCCTCATGTTTCTTGATTTCTCTGTAATATAGCACTGCTGATCACCCTTTATTCCTGCATACACTTTCCTCTCTGGTTCTCCTCTTACTTATATGACTGTCCATTTCTAGTGTTGCCTGAAAGATATTCTCAAAATTTTGATTTTCCCCCAAAACTCCACTCAGTGTATTTTTTCTCTTCCTTTAAGTCAAACTGTATTCTTGATCTTATCAGCTAAATCAGTCAATTACCAAGCTTTTTTTTATTGCTTACTATGTACTAGGGAGCAGGTTAAGTGGTGAAGATACTCAGTGAGAAAGAGAGGGGAATATGGAGAAGGGGAAAGACTGAACCAGAGATGAAAGAATGAGATAGAAAGAAGAAACAATGAAACAAAAAAAGAAGGAAAAAAGGAGAAAGAAAGAAAGAAAAGGAAGAGAAAAACAAAAGTTGTATCTGCTCTCAAAGTGCACATGTTCTCTTTTAGATTTTTCCATCATTCCTCCAGAGATATCATCAGGAACTATATCATGCTGCTTAGTTTTAATACTTATCCCTGAGTTTTAGTACACATCCCTCATCAGTTTCCTCAGTATGATTGGATACCTGAACTCCTTTTGAATCTTCCATTGTGGCCACAGAAGGGTGTAGCAGAGTCCCTTTCCAAGCCTCCAATTCAGGAGTGGGCCAAAGCTATCTCTTAATTTCCCACTTGGCTTGTTTTCCTTTGTATTTCTAATCATGCCTCGCAGGGAGAACATGTTCACAGTTTCACTTTTTCTTCTTGTGTGTTGTCTTTCCCATTTGAAATCCATTCTTTTTATATGTATCTGTAGTGTTTATTTCATAGTAGTTATTTAAAAATGTTTATTCCTGGCGTGTAGTAGTAACTTAAAAATATTACTAATATATCAATGATGGGGCAATGCATAGATATGTATCTACACTCAAAAATGTATAGAGTAAAAGGAAGATAACCTCAAAGGTAAGGCACTGGAGTAGGGTGGACTATTTCTTGCAGAAGGTTGGATTTGAATAATATCTTAAAGAATTCTAGAATATCCAGGAGTATGAGGTTAGAAGAGAGAACATTCAGACAATGGGAACAATACGTACTCATGCACTCTCAATAGGAGTGTCAGTGTGTCAATTTACGCTGAATAATAACTGACCAATGTATATGGTTTATAGGGTACATGGACAAAAATATAAAGATAGAAAAAAGCCAGGTGATAAAGAACTTCAAATGTCAAATTTTTTTTTTTTTTTTTTTATATTTCATCTTGGAAGTAACAGGAAGCCATTGTAGTTTGGTTTAGTATGAGTCTGTGTGTGTATGTGTATGTGTGTATAGCTCACTATATTTCCCAATAAATACAATTGTCTTCCCAGTTTACCTATTACTGTAAAGGGCACTATCATCCTCACAGTGAAAAGGGCTTACAATCTCAATGTCATCCTCAACTGCATTTTGTTTACATTATAATCTTGTAGGTACATAGTTGTTTTCAAGTGGTCTCCTCTGTTAGGCTGGGAGCTCCTTCGGATAAAGATCTCCATTTCACTTTATTTGTTTTCTTGCTACTTAACACAGTTGTTAGAGTATAGTACAGGCCTAATAATTGTTGTTTATTTAATAATTACAATTTTATCTTTGCTACTATTTTTAAATTCTTTTACTCATATATGTCTCTAGAAATATATTTTATTTGAACATTTAGTAGAAAAATATTGCATTAATTTAATGCTAAGTATGTACACACATTTTGAGAATGGAACCTAATATTACTTTCCAAATTACTGTTAAATTACAGAAATGTTTGTATATAAATGAGGTAAAAATTAAGCCAAGACTGATAACATTTAATGTGCATCTGCTGTGGTTAATGTACTGTTTTAACCCAAGATTTTAAATGTTTTAGTAAGATTTTTTATTCTCTAAGGGATTCATGTTAATTTTGTTATTCTATTAAGAGACAGAGGATACCTAAAAGTGACATTATTTTATATCATAATGGATATTTTGTGATTAAATAGAAATTGAAGCTGGTATAAAATGTAACAAGGATTCTAAAATAATCTGTCTTGATCAGTATTTTTTATTGGACATCTATTTTATTGCAAATTTACAAATCTTCATCTTGCAAATTTAGCCTTTATTTGTATTTATCGATATGAATACTTTAAATACTAGAACTGGAATATAAAAGAGGAGAACTTAAATTTCTCGGTCACCCTTGAAACTATTTCTGAAGTGCTAAATGAGGGAAACTTCCTTAATAATCTTTTATAATCTGTCATATCCTTTGCTTCTGCCAACATAAAATCCTCATCAGCTGCCTCCCTATTGAAAAAAAAATTAGTCATATGTAACTTTTATATTTAATTCAAAAACATGCAACAAGAGAGACAGAGAGAGAGAGAGAGAGAGAGAGAGAGAGAGAGAGAGAGAGAGAGAGAGCACATAGGAGAGGGTGTGATCAGGGAAAGTATAAATGGTAGAAATGATATCCCATAGAATCATGGAAGTAGATTTGAAAAGAATCTCAGAGTCTGCCTAGTGTAATCACCTCACTATTTTAAGAAGAAGAATCTGGATCCAGGAAGTATAAAGCTCTTATCCAAGGCTACTCAGTCAGGAGGCATCATGGATGAATATGAATTCAAATTCTGTTACTCTGTCAGGTATTATGATTCTGACCATGATAGTGTCATTATTCTTTCCACTTTAATCTTCTCTTATTTAGACCTCTTTTTGAACTATACTTGAAACCCTGTGAGCATAGAGATTTTAAATTCACTCAGGTATTTTGGACAGAGGAGGTACTTACATGTTTGTTGATCAGTAGATTGATGAAAGACTTGCATGCTTCTTTGGAGCAGAAAACTGAGAAGCAACTTCAGGCTGAATAAAGATCTTCCTACATTGACTCTTACAGGAATCTATCCATCACTAGATCATTAGACAATCAATCAACAAACTTTTGGTAAGTCTCCAAATAGATACTTTATACTAGTGAAGCAGATATAATATTGAAACTGTCTCCGCCCTCAAGAAGCTTATATTTGAGTCTGGGTGGGGTGGGGTGGTAGAGCCAAGATGGTGGAGTGAGAACAACAACTCACCTAAGACAAGCTCCTTTGGATACCTCTAAAAAGAGAATCTGACCAAATTTTGGAGGTGCAGAATCCAATTTGAGACAGACTGTGACAGATTCAAAGCACAGGACAGAGTGGGAGGTCCATGGGAAGGATCTGTTCCACGAGGGTGAACCCATTGTGCACAGTGCAGCACGTCCAGTGCAGTAGAGTGGCAGGATCCCAGGAAACCTGAGATAGTAGCAGACAGAACAGTCAAAGAAGCAGCCCAGGGTAAGAGACGAGCAGAGCCGAGCACATGACAACCACTGAGCACCAGATATCAGCAGCAGCAGCTCCTGAGACTTTCAGCCAGCAGATTGACTGTCTGTAAGTCACCTACTTGAACTTACAGGAGCCAGGATGGTGGAGTAATCAGTAAATGCTATCTCCTTCCCTCTTGATGAACTTGAAAGAACCATAAAATATTTCCCCAGAAAAATCCTGGATCAATGGGAACAGCAGAGGGGGCAAATAGTCTCATAACATCTGAGGCTGAGAAAATAGCTAAGGAGGATTCCCCCTACTGTGGCAGAGGCAAACTTGAAGAAGAGGGTTCCCATGGAGGTGGAAACTCACATTAGGACCCAGGCTAGCCTCAGTGCTAGGAAAGGAGCTCCTGGAGAGGTGGAAACTCAATCTAGGATCTGGGCATGCCTCAGTACTCCAGGGGAAGTGGGAAGACAATAGGGCAGCTGGGATCATCATCCCCTGAGCTTGCCATTGCCTCAATTCAGCTGAGGAGATCTCCTGTGACCAGACCACCTCTCCCTAACACTTCACAAGCTAACCCCAGGGCAGATCAGGGAAACACAAAACAAAAATATAAAAAGACACTTGCTCTTAGTTTTTTTTCACACAGATCAGCTCAACACTAAATTCTGCAGCTTCTAAATGAAAAAACCCAGAAGCCACAACACACAATCACCATCATGAACAAGAAAAAACAAAACAAGCATGAAAAAACAATAGAATCTTTCTGTGGGGACAAGGACCAAAACACAAATACCAAAGAGGTCAATAGTGAGACTGTACTTCCATGTGAAACTTCAGAAGGGCCTATGAACTGGTGATATGCACAGACAGCTCTCCTGGAACAGGTGAAGAAAGAAATAGAAGAAATACTGGCCAATGTTTTTAAAAGAATAAAAAAAGGAATACACGGATGAGAACATCTCTTTAAAAAGGAAAATTGAGCAAATGGAAAAGGAAGTGCAAAAATTAACTGGAGAAAATAACTCCTTAAAAAGAACAATTCGACAGATGGAAAAGGAAGCACAAAACCTAACTGGGAAAATTGGACAAATGGAAAAGGAAGTACAGAAATTAACTGGAGGAAATAACTCCTTTAAAGGAAAAATTGGACAGATGGAAAAGGAGATGCAAAAGTTAACTGAAGAAAACAATTTGATAAAAATTAGAATTGGACAAGTAGAAACTAATGACTCAATGAGACAACAAGAATCAGTCAAACAAAATCTAAAGAATGAAAAGATAAAAGAAAATGTAAAATATCTAACTAGAAAAACAACTGACCTGGAAAATAGATCCAGGAGAGACAATTTAAGAATTGTTTGCCTGCAAGAAAGCCATAACGAAGAAATGAGTCTGGACAATATCTTCCAGGAAATCATCAAGGAAAATTGCCCAGAAGCACTAGATCCTTAGGGCAAAAATAGTCATAGAAAGAATCTACCCTTCACTTCCCAAAAGGGATGCCAAATTCAAAACACCAAGAAGCATTGTTGCCAAATTCCAGAACTATGAAGTAAAGGAGAAAATACTACAGGCAGCCAGAAAGAAACTACTCAGATATCGAGGAGCTACAGTCAGGATCACACAGGACCTTGCAGCTTCTACATTAAAAGATCAAAGGAATTGGAATCCAATATTCTGTAAGGCAAAGGAGCTGGGGCTACAACCAAGGATCAACTACCCAGCAAAGTTCAGCATAGCATTTCAGGCAAGGAGATGGTCATTCAACGAAATAAGGGATTCCCAGACCTTCTTGACAAAAATACCAGAACTTAATAGAAAATTCTATCTTCAAATGCAGATCTCAAGAGAGGCATAAAAAGGTAAACAGAGAAGCAAAGAAAAAAAAAAAAAACTTGTTACTCAATTTTGGCAAACTGTTTATTTCCCTATAAGGGAATATGATACCTGTTAAACTTGAGAACTATACATCTATTATGAAATATAAAAGGAATATGCAGAGGGAACGGGTATAAAGTAAATGATGAAATGATCAAAATATGATTTAAGCATGCGAAGGAATTGTAATGGGAGGTATGAAAAGGAGGAAGCAGAAAATAGTAAATTACATCACTGGAAGAAGTGCAAAATTATAGTAAAGGTAGAGAGGGGAGGGAGATGAGCATTGTTTGAGAGGTACTGTCAACTGATTTGGTTCAGGCAGGGAACAATAAACTTAAGTGTGTAATTCTAACTATCTCTACAGACAGTAGGGGGGGAGGGGGAAGAAAAGGAAGGGGAAGCTAAAAGGGAGGGAAGAAACAGTAAGAGTAAAGGGTAGCAAAAGGGAGGGGTGCTAAAAGAAGGAAGAAAAGGCTACAGGGGGTGGTGGTAACAAGTGAAAACTATTGAGGAGGGGAAGGGAGACAGGAGAGCTAACTAGTGGGAAAGAGGATGGAGGTTAATACACAAATTGTATTCATAACTTTGAATGTGAATGGAATGAACTATCCCATAAAACAAAAACAGATAGCAGAATGGATTAAAAGCCATAATCCAACAATATGTTGTTTACAAGAAACACATTTGAAATGGGGGGATACACACAGGGTAAAGGTCAAAGGCTGGAGCAGAATATATTGTGTTTCAGCTGATGTAAGGAAAACAGGAGTAGCAATACTAATTTCAGACAAAGCAAAAGCAGAAATCTATCTAGTCAAAAGAGATAAGGAAGGAAACTATATCCTTCTAAAAGGCACCATAGAAAATGAAGCAATATCATTACTAAACATGGATGCTCCAAGTGGTATAGCATCCACATGCTTAGAGGAGAGATTGAGGGAATTGAAGGAAAAAATTGACAGCAAAACTATACTAGCAGGGGACCTCAACCTCCCCTTCTCTGAACTTGATAAATCTAACCTCAAAATAAACAAGAAAGAAGATAAAGAGTAAATAAAATTCTGAATAAGGCAGGTATGATATATCTCTGGAAAAAACTGAATGAGAAAAGAATGAGAAAAGAACAGTACATGGCACATATGCAAAAACTGACCATGTACTAGGACATAAAACCTCACAATCCTGTGCAGAAAGGCAGAGATAATCAGTGCATCCTTCTCAGATCATAATGCAATAAAAGTTATATGTAATAAAAGGCCATGGAAAGATAAACCAAAAATCATTTGGAAACTAAATCATCAAATCCTAAAGAAGGAATGGGTTAAAGAAGAAATCATAAAAACAATCAGTAATTTCATTCAAGAGAATGGCAGTAATTAAACAACCTACCAAATCTTACAGGATACTGCAAAAGCAGTTCATAGGGGAAGTTCTGTATCTTTGAATGCCTACATAAATAAAATGGAGAAAGAGGAGATCAATGATCTGGACATACAGCTGAAAAAGCTAGAAAAAGAACAGATTGAAAATCCCCAACTAAATACCAACTTAGAAATACTGAAAACCAAAGAAGAGATTAATAAAATTGAAATTAAGAAAACTATTAAATTAATAAATAAAACCAATAGTTAGTTTTATGAAAAAACTAATAAAATTGACAAAAATTTTGGTCAATTTGTTTAAAAAAAAGAAAGAAGAAAATCAAATTACTAATATCAACAATGAAAGGGATGAACTCACCTCTAATGAGGAGGAAATTAAAACAATAATTAGAAATTATTTTGCCCAAATTTATGCCCACAAATTTGACAATCTAAATGAGATGTGTGAGTATTTTAAAAAAATACAAATTGCCCAGATTAACAGAAGAAGTTGAATACTTAAACAACCCTATCTCAGAAAAAGAAATTGAATAAGTCATCAATGAACACCCTAGGAAAAAATCTCTAGGGCCAGATGGATTTTCAAGTGAATTCTATCAAACACTTAAAGAACAGGTAATCCCAATTCCATGGAGACTATTTTTGAAAATTGGGGAAGAAGAAGTCCTCCCAAATTATTTTTATGATGCAAATATGGCTTTGATACCTTAACCAGGAAGAGACCAGACAGAGAAAGAAAACTATAGACCAATTTCTCTAACGAATATAGATGTGAAAATTTTTAATAAGATTTTAGCAAAACGAATACAGCCCCTTATCACAGCGAATAATACATTATGATCAGGTAGGATTCATACCAGGAATGCAGGTCTGCTTCAATATTAGGATAACTATTAGCATGATCGATCATATCAACAACAAAACTAACAAAAACCACATGATTATCTCAACAGTTGCAGAAAAAGCTTTTGACAAAATACAACACTCATTCCCATTAAAAACACTGGAGAACAGAGGAATAAAGAAAACTTTCCATAAAATAATAAGCAGTATCTACCTAAAACCTTCAGCAAGCCTTATATGCAATGGAGACCAGCTACATGCATTTCCAAGAATATCAGGGGGAAACAAGGATGTCCCTTATCACTCCTATTATTCAATATGGTACTAGAAATGTTAACTGTAGCAATTAGACAAGATAAAGAAATTAAAGGAATAATAATAGGCAAAGAAGAAATTAAATTATTTATCTTTGCAGATGATATGATGATATACTTAGAAAGTCCCAGAGATTCAAGTAAAAAACTACTTGAAATAATAAACAACTTTGGCAAAGTTGCAGGTTACAAAATAAACCCGCACAAATCTTCTACATTCTTATATATGAATAACAAAGCCTGACAACAAGAGATAGCAAGAGAAATCCCATTTAATGCTAGAGTAAACACTATAAAATATTTGATAGTGTACCTGCCAAAACAAACCCACATTTTTGCACAAATAAAGTCAGATCTAAGTAAGTTGGAAAACATCAGTTGTTTGTGGGTAGGCCAAGCCAATATAATAAAAATGACAATTCTACCTAAATTAAGTGACATTTAGTGCCATACCAATTAAACTATCAGATAATTATTTTCTAGAGCTGTATAAAATAATATCAACATTCATCTGGAATAAAAAAAGGTTCAGAATATCAAAGGGATGAATGAAAAGAAATACTAGGGAAGGTGACCTAGCGCTACCAGATCTCAAATTGTATTATAAAGCAGCAGTTATCAAAACCACTTGGTACTGGCTAAAAAACAGAAGAGTAGACAACTGGAATATACTAGGTGCTCAAGACACAGTAGGAAATGAATATAGCAATCTTCTGTTTGACAAACCCAAAGACCCTAGCTTCTGGGATAAGAACTCACTGTTCTCCAAAAATTGCTGGGAAAATTGTATAACAATGTGGTGGAAACTGAGCATAGATCCATGCTTGACACCCTCTACAAGAATAAAGTCCAAATGGGTACATGATCTAGGTATAAAGATTGATATCAAGGACAAACTGGAGGAGCAAGGCATAGTGTATAAGATTTATGGAGAAGGGAAGAATTTTGACTAAAGAAGAGATAGAAAGCATTATGAAATGTAAGATGGATAATTTTGATTACGTTAAACTGAAAAGTTTTTGCACAGCCAAACCCAAAGCAACCAAAATTCAGAGAGATGTAGTATATTCGGTAAGTTTTTTCACAGTTAATCTTGGGGATTAAGGCCTCATTTCTAGAATATATAGAGAACTGAGTCAAATGTACAATAAAAGTCACCCCCAATTTATAAATGGTCAAAGGATATGAACAGGCAATTTTCAGAGGAAGAAATTAAAGATATCTATAATCACGTGAAAAAATGCTCTAAATCACTTTTGATTGGAGAGATACAAATCAAAACAACTCTGAGGTACCACATCACACTGATTAGATTGGTAAACATGACAGAAGAGGAAATTGATAAATGTTGGAGAGGATTTGGGAGAGTTGGAACACTAATTCATTGTTGGTGGAGCTGTGAGCTCATCCGACGATTCTGGAGAGTGGTTTGGAACTATGCCCAAAGGGCTACAAAAATGTGTATACCCTTTGACCCAGCAATATCGCTTCTATGACTATATCCCCAAGAGATTATAAAAATGGGAAAGGGTCCCACAAGTACAAAAATATTTACAGCAGCACCCGTTGTAGGGACCAAAAACTGGAAATCAAGGGCATGCTCATCAACTGGGGAATGTATGAATAAATTATGGTATATGAATATAATGGAGTGCTATTGCGCCATAAGAAATGATGAACAAGAAGAGTTCAGAGAGGCCTGGAAGGACTTATATGATCTGATGCTGAGCAAAAGGAGCATAACCAGGAGAACTTTGTGCACAGCAATGACCACAGTGCACGAGAGTTTTTTTCTGGTAGACTTGGATCTTCATAGCAATGGAAGGACATTAAAAAAAAAAAAATTCCCAATGGTCTTCTAAGGCAAAATGGCTTCCACATCCAGAGAAACAACTATGGAATTCAATCAGAGAATGTAGCAGATCATTGTGTGTGTGTATATGTGTGTGTGTGTGTGTGTATTATGTTTTGGTTTGTAATATGATTTCTCCCATTTATTTTAGTTCTTCTACACAGCATGACTATAGTGAAAATGTATTCAATAGGAATGTATGTGTAGATCCTATATAGAACTGTATGCTGTCTTGGGGAGGGATTGGGGTGGGCGTGTAGGTTGGAGGAAAAAAAAATCTAAGTTTTACGGAAGTGATTGTAGAGCATTAAAAATATATAAAATGACTGTATTAAAAAAGAAGCTTATATTTGTTGGGAAATTGTAAAACAGCAAGAACTTTTCATGTTCACAAGAAACTTATTGAGCATGTGAACTGTGTAAGGAACCTTGCTAAACAGGAGAATATAAAAGTTTGATTCATGATACTTACCCTTAAAGGGGTATTGTTTTGGAGTCCTATTGTTTTGGAGAAGTAAAATATGCAAATAATAAAGAAAGAAATAAATACATTATATTAATTGCACAGGTAAAAAAAAGTTAAACAAATGTGCAAAGTAATTAGTGCCTAGTAAGACTCAAATGAATAAGGAAAACAAATGCAAATAAATTTATAGGATGGGGAAATTAGTAAAGGATAAGGTTGAAAGTAAAGATTCTAGGATTAGAGATTAGAGAAAGACAATGAAAGGAAATAAATAGATAAGGAGAAAACAAGAATAGGAGACATTCTAATTAAAGGGAATGAGCCAATTAAAGGGTTAAACATAGAAATATGTTTGACAGACAAATGAACAATAGGTAATCAGTTTGGGTGTAAAGCAGAGTTTCTGTGTCAGTCTTTATAGAAAGTCAAGATTATTGAAATAGAAAAGAGGTCAGTTTCTATATTGGGAGTTGGTATAAGAAGAGAGATTGGAGGCAAAGGATATAATTAAATAATTATTGCTCTAAATAATTTCCTGAACTAGAATTGGGGACAGGAAGGGACAAAAACTAACAGCACTAGAAAAATACTGAAAGGAATTGACCACAAATTAAATGTGGGATATAATGGTTGTGAAGAAACAAGGATGGTTTTAAAATTTCTCTACAAATAGTACTTTGCAAAAATGGGATTTGTTTATATAAGAAGTCTAAAATGGAATTCTATCATTATTGAATGCCTGTTTGATTTGCTTTTGGAACATGGAATTATAGGTTCATCAGATCTTTTTGGAAGAGTTGCATGGAAGAGATTGTTATTTATGTACCAGATATATGCTATATGCAATTCTCCTAGCCATATATCAATAGTCTAACTTCATGACCTTGTGAAGTCCCTTTCAAAAGTAAAGCGATAGGTATAACTCAATATCTCTTGTTATCACAACTTCACAGCAATGGTGAATATGGAAGAAGAGGCAAACAAGGTAAAACTGTAAGGCTTTCTAGGCCCATCAATATCCAAAATCCTTTAACAGTAAATAAATGGTGTGATGGCAATTCCATCGAGGTTGCCTGTGTAAATAAGGTTCAGGTCTGCTGCTGATTCTAGGTAATAATAAAATGAAACATAAACCTGCATTATGTGAGCCATAACATTTCAGCCATCATTTCTAGAATATGATCCAAAGCTAGATTGGTCAAGAAATACTATTACTCTGCTGAAGGCTTGTTAACTGGTGCAGTTGATCATCCTCTAGGAAGACAGTAAAGGATAGACTCTGGCTCAGATATCAGTTTGTTCCTCTATGAAATCTAAAACGGCATCTAATGTTCAATGAGATACTAATAAGTTAAGAATGATGATTTGTTAATGAGTGAAAAATGCACGTGACTGACTATATAGTGTCGATGGTTTAAATGAAGCAAAACTTAATTAAACCTTCACATAGTATTATTTTATTTAAAAACATATCAAATGCCTATATAATTTGTGTTCCTCTGAAACTCAGGTTTTCCTTTGCTTTTTAAATTTTTCTTTATTGTGAACTTTATTTTTATTTTCTTTTAATATTGTAATATAAAATAACATTTTATGAAATATTTAATGCAATAGAAATACATATTCATGCAATTGTAAATGCAGAAGAATTCAGTGTGCCTAGTACAAGTAGAGAAGGATGTGAGATTCACAAATTATTGCTTCATCCACAAGAAAACACACTTGTGAAAAACTCTGAAAAACACAAATACACATGCTCCCTACAAATACACCCTTAATTCACAACAAGCAAGACCTGTGTCATTAGGACAACATCTAACTAAAAGGCAGAATAAACACTGACACATAAAGTGAAGCATTTTAAAAGCAGAGGCAAGAGTTTATACGAAAGCAGTAATTCAATAGTGATATTTCTTTGGCTTCATGTTATTTGAGGGATATATTAAAGTCCCTGTCAGTTGTCTTCTCAAAAGATAGAAATCAAATATCAGTTTAAAATGCTAAAGGTAGAGGTGTTAGATAATTAAAAACAGTAGGTTAACACATAGAAACAAATACCATGTAAGATATCAACTATGGAAGCCATTGAGAATCCTATTAACGCTTTTGATTAATTTTTGAAAAATTTCAGTTTTAAATATTCCCTTCCTGTCTATTTATATATCAGGTATAGCTTAGAAGAGATCAGAAAGAAACTAGGAATGATTTCAAAACTCTGATTAGAAAACTGATGATGTAACAGCCAGTGGAGTGCGTGCTGGTCTTAAGATAAGGAAGATCTGAGTTTCAATTTTACTGCAGATAATTTTTAGTTCTGTAATCCTGAGGAAGTCACATAAGGTCTCATTAATTCAATTTCATCATCTGTAAAATAGGGATAATAATAGAACCTATTTCACAGAGTTAGTTTGAGGAACAAAAGAGAAAATAATATATGCAAAACAATTAGAAAATAAAAGTGCTATACAAATATTTGTTATACTAATGATCATCATCATGATAATAATGAGGAGGATGATTTCAATGATGCTTATCACCCACCTGTTGCCACAAGGGTAATGAGACAGGGGTTTAGAAAGGAACTTGCCTTTGCAGACAAGGCAAGAATTTTTAACTATTTTGTTTGATATGGGGGAGCACTTAATTTTGGTTGGATGTGAGTTATTGGGTAGGAAATAAAAATATAGTTTTGCAAAGGAAAGAACTTCAATGAAGTATTACAAAAGCTCATAAATAGAAGAAAAATAGATTTTCATGAGGGAGATAGGGAAAATTATTTTGATTGGATATAATATAATAAAAACACAAGTAGGACATTAAAAAAGTTCATTGTCTCATATATAATCATCTTTTTATTGTTGTTCTCTGTATATTGATAGGTTCATGATGCTTTGTATTTCCAGAAAGAAGATTAAGACAATACAATTACTATGAGGGGAGTTATCTTTATTATTCTTAAAGTAATTGGGTAGAGAAATAGATCTCTAGTTAGTGGGTCAGTGAGACCTTGTTAAGTAAAAAGTACAATGCTAAGCGCTGGGAATAAAACACAGACAAAAAAATAACAACTTTTCAAACAACTCCCAATATAATGTCTGCAACTTGCTTAGAATTGGAAAGAATATGTACTAAAAGGGGGTTACAAACACTGTAATGATCATCAAAAAGAAAAGTATCTGAACAGACCAATGCAACAATCTGACACGTAAAAAATCAAAGGAATATATTTTTTCTTCCTTCCTTCCTTCTATACTTTCTTCATTTCTTTCTTTTTCTACCACTTAACAGTATTTTATTTTTCCACTTAACATGTAAAGATAGTTTTCGACATGCACTTTTATAAGTTTTGAGTTCCAAATTTTTTCACCTTCCCTCCTCACCCCCTCCAAGATGGCAGGCAATCCAATATAGGTTATTGATGTACACTCATATTAAACATATTTCCACATTAGTTATGTTGAAAAGAATAATCTGAACAAAGGGGGAAAACCATGAGAAAGAAAAGAAAACAATATAAAAAGTGAAAACAGTATACTTTGATCTGTATTCAGATTCCATAGTTGTTTTTCTGGAAGTAGATACATTTTCCATTACAATTCTTTTGGAGTTGTCTTAGATCATTGAATTGTTGAAAAGAGCTAAATCTACCAAATATGATCATTGCACATTTTTGCTGTTACTGTTTACAATGTTCTCTTGGTACTATCTTACTTCATTCAACATCAGTTCATTTAATTATTTCCAGGTTTTTTTTTTTCTAAAATCTGCCTCTTCCTCCTTTCTTATAGCAAAACAGTATTCCATTACATGGTATATACCATAACTTGTTCAGTCTTTCCCCAATTGATGGGTATTCCCTTAATTTTCAATTATTGACTATCACAAAAAGAGCTGCTATAAATAACGTTTTGTATGTGGATCCCATTTTCCCTTATTTATGATCACTTTGGGATACTGAATTAGTAGTGGTATTATTGGATCAAATGGTATGCACAGTTTTATAGCCTTTGGACATAGTTCCAAATTGCTTTCCAGAATAGTTGGATCAGTTCACAACTCCACCAACAATGCATCAGTGTTTCAATTTTTCCCCCATCATTTTCTTTTTTGCCATATTAGCCCATCTTATATGCGTGAAGTAGTACCTTGGAGTTTGTTTTTTTAATTTGTATTAAGAATGATTTAGAGCCTTTTTGTACAACTATAGATAGTTTTAATTTCTTCATCTGAAAATTACTTATGAACATCCTTTGACCATTTATCAATTGGGGAATGACTTTTATTCTTATAAATTTAGTTCAGTTCTCTATATGTTTTAGAAATGAGGCCTTTATCATAGACACTAGCTGTGAAGATTGTTTCCCAGCTTTATGCTTTCCTTCTAATGATGGTTGCATGGATTTTGTTCACAGAAAAGCTTTTTAACGTAATCAAAATGATGTAGCTTGCATTTTGGAATACTCTCTAACTCTTGTTTGGTCATGAATTGTCCCTTGCTCTTCTAATTTGCTTATGGTGTCACCTTTACATCTAAATCATGCACTAATTTGGACTTTATCTTGGAACGCAATGTGAGATGTTGGTCTACATCTAGTTTGTGTACCACTTTTTTTCCAGTTTTCCCAGAAGTTTTTGTCAAATAGTGAAATCTTAAACCAAAAGCTGGGGTCTTTGGGTTTATCAAACACTTGGTTACTATGAACATTGACCACTGTGTCTTGTGTACCTAATATATTCCACTGATCTGTCAGTCTATTTCTTACTTAGTGCCAAATGATTTTGATGATTGCTGCTTTTCAATATAGTTAGAGAGTTGGTATTGCTAGACTACCTTCCTTTGGTTTTTTTTTTTTTGTTAATGCCCTTGATATTCTTGACCTTTTGTTTTTCCAGGAAGAATTTTGGAATTACTTTTTCTAGCTCTGTAAAATAATTTATTTTCATAGTTTGATTGCTATGGCACTTCATAGGTAAAGCAATTTAGGGAGAATTATCATTTTTTTATATTAGTTCAACTCACGCATGAGCAATGGATTTTTTTCTAGTTGTTTAGCTATGACTTTATTTGTGTTAAAAGTATTTTGTAATTTTTTTCATATAATTCTTGGGTTTCTCTTGGCAGGTAGACTCCTAAGTACTTTATATCGTTTACCGTTATTTTAAATGGAATTTCTCCTTTTATCTCTTGCTTTTTATCTCTCTGGGCTTTATTGATGTTATAAAGAAATGCTGATGTTTAATGTGGGTTTATCTTATATACTGCAACTTTGCTAAAGTTGTTAACTATTTCAAGTAATTTTTAGTTGATACATTAGGGTTCTCTGAGTATACCATCCTAACATCTGCGAAGAGTAATAGTTTTGTTTCCTCATTGCCTATTCTAATTCCACCAATATCGCTCTCTTCTTTTATTGCTATAGCTACCATTTCTGTAACTATGTTGAATAATAGTACTGGTAATGGCCATCCTTGCTTTACCTCTTATCTTATTGGGAAAACTTTTATCTTATTCCTGATACAGATAATGCTTGCTGATAGTTTTAGAAAAATATGGCTTATTACTTGAAGGAATGATCCCTTTATTTCTATACTCTCTAGTGTTTTGTTTTTTTTTAATAGGGATGGGTGCTGTACTTTATCAAAAGTTTTTTCAACTTCTATTGAGATAATCATATTATTTCTGTTGATTTTGTTATTGCTAGAGTTAATTGTATTGATAGATGTCTTCATGTTGGCCAACCCTGAATTCCTGGTATAAATCCCACCTGGTCATAATATTTATTCTTGTGATATATTGCTATAATCACTTTGTTAGTATTTTGTTCAAAATTTTTGCATCAATATTTTATAGAAAATTTGGTCTATAATTTTCTTTTTATGTTTCAGATTTTTCTGGTTTAGGTATCAGCACCATATTTCCATCATGAAAAGAGTTTATTAGGATACTTTCACCATTTTTTCAAGTATTTTATATAAAATTGGAATTAATTGTCCTTTAAATATTTGACAAAATTCACTTGTGAACCCATCTTGCCCTGGGGATTTTTTTCCTAAGGTGGTTATTAATGGTTTATTCAATTTCTTTTTAATAAAATGTGGTTATTTATGCATTCTATTTCCTGATATGTTATAAGAGGTAATTTCTGGTTTTGTAAATATTCATCCATCTTACTCAGATTGAGAGATTTATTAGCCTATAATTGGGCAAAATATTTCCTGATGATTGCATAAATTTTTTCTTCATTTGTGGTAATTGAGGCCTTTTCATTTCTGATACTGGATATTTGGTTTTCCTGTTTTATTTCTTTAATCAAATTAACCAGTGGCCTATATATCTTATTTTTTTCATAAAGCAAGCTCCAAGATTTATTTATTAGCTCACTAGCTTTTTTTTTTAATTTCCATCTTAATAATCTTACTTTGATTTTCAGAATTCTCAATTGGTTGCTCAATTGGGGATATTTAATTTATCCTTTCTTGAGTTTTTTTGCTTTTTTTTTTTTTTTTAGTTGCAAGTGCAATTGTTCTGTTTTTTTCCATTTTGCTGATGTAAGAATCTAGAAAAATAAAATTTCCCCTAAGTACTGATTTGGTTACATCCCATGAATTTTCATATGGTATACATTGTTGTCATTCTCTATAATGAAACTATTGATTTCTTCTACAATTCATTCCTTTACCCACATATTCTTTAGGATTAGATTATATAGCTTCCAAATTATTTTTAATCTAAATATCCAGTTCCATTTGTTGGGTGTAATTTTTACTGCATTGTCATCTGGAAAATACATTTAATATTTATTTCCTTTTACATTTGATTTTGAGGTTTTTATGCCCTCATGGTCAAATTTTGTGTAGGTGCCATGTGCTGGTGAGAAAAAAGGTATATTCCTTTTTCTTCCCATTCTATTTTCTTTGTAACATCTAACTTTTGTAATATTCTATTTATCTCCTTAGGTTTTTTCCTTCTTTTTTTTTTCTTTTGACTGTGTTTATTGAATTCTGAGAGGGGGCAATTGGGGTCACCCATGGGTATAGTTTTGCTATATATTTCTCCTTGTAACTCATTTAACTTCTTTTTTAAGAACGTGTATGCTGCACCATTTGGTGCCTATATGTTAAATATTATATTGTTTCATTATAAATGGTAAATCTTAGCAATATGTAGTTTCCTTCCATATATTGTTTAATTAGATATATTTTTGTTTTTTCACTCTCTGAGATCAGGATTTCTACACCTGATGTTTTGTTTTGTTTTGTTTTGCTTCAGCTGAATCATAATAGATTCTGCTCCAGCCCCTTACCTTTATTCTGTGTGTCTCTCTGCTTCAAGTATGTTTCTTGTAAACAGCATATTACAAGATTTTGGTTTTGATCCACTCTACTATTCATTTACATTTTATTGGTGAGTTCACCCCATTAACATTCACTGTTATGATTACCGTGTATTTTTCTTCTGGAACCTGTAGGAGTCCAGCAGCTTACCTGGTACTGAGCTAGGGTCCTACTGATGATGTCTGGTGTGTGCTGAGGCCCAGTGGGATTTTTCTGCATTTCCCCCATTTCATTTCCCTATGACCAAATCCCACTGGACCCCGCAGAGGTCCGGCCCTTAGAGGATACCTATTTTCCTTTAACTGGGCTGAATCATGTAGATCTGACCTACTTTCTCTGTGAAATAGAGGATGCCTATTTGCCCTGGGATGGGCTAAAGCAAGTGGAGATCTGGCTGCTAGAGCATGCCTGCCCACCTGGGATAACCCTGAAGCACTTGGAGGTCTTGTTGCTGGAGGATAACTCTCCAACACTGCTGGAAGCTATGCTGAAACATGCTGAGGTCTGAATACTGGAGCAAACCTGCCTGCCTTGAGCCATGCTGAAACACATAGAATCCATACTGCTTGAGGATGCCCTTCAATGGGAGCTGTGCTGAAGCTTGTGGAGGTTCAGTACTTGGAGGATGTTTATTTGCCCATAGCTATCCTGAAACAAGTGGTGCCTCTCCTACCTGGAATTCTCCAGTTCCTCTGGCTACACTGAAGCAGTTTGAAGTCCTAATGCTGGTGTTTTTTTTGTTCCACCACAGTGGGGGAATCTCTCAGAGGTGCTTCCTGTCCTGGAATGTGCTCCATGTTTTACCAGAGTCAGAGGTACCTTTCTTGCTGATTCTCTAAATCTACTGGACTAGAAGACTGCTCCACTCTATCTTTCAGCTGCTGTGCTGTCCCAGGATTTGTTCTGGGCTGCTAGTTTGTGGTTGTTAGGATTAGGTTATTAGATGAGACAGCCATAGCTATTTACTGTTTATTCTGTCATCTTGGCACCCAGAAGTGACAAGCTGCACATAGGTTATTTCCTCTTTAAGCTGAATCCAATGAGAGTGCTCACTTCTGTTCCATTCATTACTGTAACAGATTTTTGCACCTTTTCATATGATATAATTTGCCCTTTTCTGACTCCCCCTCCACTTCTCTCTATACAATCTCTTTTTCTAACCATTATTTTTTTCAATATTTTCTCATCAAAACCAACTTATACCCACTACCTCTCTCTATGCATGGCACTTATAACTGCCTTCATAGAAACAGTTATTAAGAGTTACAAGTATCATCTTCCAATGTAGGGATATAAACAGCTTAATCTTATTGAATAACATATTGTTGTGCTTTTTCCCCCTTTCCTAATTACCTTTCTATGCTTCTCTTGGGTCTTGTATTTGAATACTGAATTATCTATTTTGCTCTGTACTTATCATCAGGAAAGTATAGAAGTCCCCTATTTCATTGAGTGTCCCCTGAAATATCATGCTCCATTTTGTAGGGTAGTTATTTCTTGGTTGTAATCCAAGCTCCACTGTTTTCCAGAATATCATATTCTAACCCTTGTGATCTTTTAATGTAGACACTGATGAATTTTGTATAATCCTGACTGTGGTTCATTGATGTTTGAATTGTTTCTTTCTGGTTACTTGCAGAGTTTGGCTATAATATTCCTTGAAGTTTTCATTTTGGGATCTCTTTCAGGTGGTCATCAGTGGATTCTTTCAATGACTATCCTACCTTCTTGTTCTAGGACCTCAGGGCAGCTTTTCTTGATAATATCTTGAAAGATGCTGTCTAGTTATTTTTTTATCATTTCGTTCAGATAGTCCAATAATTCTAAACATTTCTCTCATGGATCTATTTTCCAGGTCAGTTGTTTTTTCAATGAAGCATTTTACATTTTCTTCTACATTTATTTAAAAATAAAGTTTGATTGATCCTTGATGTTTCACAGAATCATTAGCTTCCACTTGCCTAATTTTAGTTTTTAAGGAATTATTTTCTTAGCGAGCTTTTATACCTCCTTTTCCATTTAGCCAATTCTACTTTTTAAGGAGTCGTTGTCTTCGATGGATTTTTGTTTTCAATTTGGCTAATTGCACTTTTAAGGAATTGTCTTCTTCAATCATTTTTGCCTTTCCTTTTCCAAGCTTCTCCTTTCTTCTCCATGCTCTTGCATGCCTCTCATTGCTTTTCCAAATTTTTCTTCTACCTCTCTTGTTTGACTTTTAAATCCTTTTTGAGCTCTAACAAGAGGATTTTTTGGTGTTGAGACTAATTATTAATCCCCCTTCTTTTTTTGCACATTTATGACATTTTGACAATGTTGTCCTGTTCTGAGTTTGTGATTTGATTTTCCCCATCACCACAGTAACTTTGCAGGATGTAGGCTCTTTCTTGTTTCTTGCTCATTTTTTGCTTATTTCATGGCTTTTAAAGTTGAGCTCTACCCCTGAGGTAGAGGGCAAAACTCTCCCAACCTTCTTGTGATGGGGGCCTGGGACCTGGCCACTGGCTTTCCATGCAGAGGCCTTAGGTAATGGCGGCTTGCTTACTATGCTAGAGTTGCCCAGCCTAGTCAAACCTGTTGTGCAATTTGTCTTACATCTGCCCAGATGTGTCACTGGCCTGCTGAGCTTGTACTGAGGGTCCTCAGTTGCTGATGTGTGTTGTGACTTAAAGTCTCCTGCTGACTTGCCATGATGCCATGTGCTAGGTTGAGTTCCCCTTTTATCCAGATGAGATATGCTTTCTTGAATTCCTTCTAAGTTATCTTAAGCTGGAAAATCTTTTCACTCTGTCTTTTGTGGGTTCTCTTATTCCAGAATCCTTTCAGAGACTTGATTTAATGCTATTAATTTAATGTTAATGATTTTATAATTATTTAATGAGGGAAGCTAGGGTGACCTCAGACAACTTCCTGGCTTCTCTCTGTTCCCTTGGTTCTGCCTCTTTCCTTTCTAAAAGATATTTTCCAGTGCAATAGGATGGGATCATAGAATTGAGTTCTTCATTTTTAGATGGACTAAATCAAAAGATAAAGGCTAACTGGTAGGAATACCAAAAAGAGGATACTTGGATTGATGTTTGGGGAAGGTGGAAAAGATGATCTTATCTCCAAGAGCTTTTGTTTCTATTTTCACTCTTCAAAAGAAGCACGACAAGCTAACCATGCCATTAATTTCACAATTTCATTATCATTTTCTAGAATTTGAGTCGTTTATAAAAGAGCAGATCTGGTTCCTGAGTACCAGTGACTAAGCTGTCAAAAGCTATTCTCTAGGAGTCTGCATTTCCTTTTGCCTTTTCTCCTATACAACCTTGCAGAAAAAAGCTTCTTTTAGATTCAAAGAATAACTCCTACCCCATTAAGAATATTTTGTTGTTTTGTAAGTAGGATGTTCTTTAATAAAAGATCTACTTATCTTTGTTCTTAGAACAAGATACTTCATTTTATAAGGATGTTAAGGGATGGAAACAGCACAAAAAAGGTCCTTTTTACTTTTCAAATGGTATTTAGCAAAATTTCTATCATTCTGAAAAGTTCTTTGCCCCAGATATATAGAGAGTGATGTAATTAATTAATTTAATAGTAGAAGTTATTTAAGCTCTATGTCTACATATTGCTTCCTGGCTTTCGTTACACATAACATTGTGGTGGTACTATTGATGCTCTTTTAAGTTGATCAGTAAATAAATATGACCATATTTGGGAAACAACACAAAAGGATAGGAAATAAAATGGTCATTTGATGTTTTGAGTAGGAGGCCTTGAGTAAACTTGCAGAGAGTAGTCTTAGATTTTGTAAAATGGAAACATTATTACAAGAGATCAAATATAAAGTAGTTGAGAGAGGAGTAGAGGTGCTGGAATTGACAACATTTTTAAAATGGTCATGAGAGAAAGAAAATTGCTTCTCAGTGGGTTAGAATAAAAAAGGAGATTTTTATGGAATTAAGTAAACCTATTTCTATGGAAGAGACAAACAAAGAAGAAGAAATTAAAAATACATGCAACAGAGGCTCTGATTTCTTTTGTAGAGTCTTGGATGAGTATGTGACCTAAAGTGTAGGTTGAAGTGTTAGTTTTTGCAAACAGATGGGAAACCTAATTTTCTATGACTGAGGAGAAAAACACATGACGGTATTGAGAATTTATTATGGAAAATATGATGACAATTTTCAATTACTTAAACATATTATTCTGCTAATTTTAAGAATGGAGGAGAGTTGAGAGAACTACTGGTATGTGGATTCAGTATTTTTCAGCAATGAAGCAGACTATTTTAAGACTCAAGAGTGTCTTTATGGATTGAAGATCAAGGAAAAACCATTGTTTAAAGCAGAAAAGTAGAAGGATTGCAGAGAAGTGAGGGTACAATTGTAGAAAGTCAAGGTGTTTTATAGCGGTAAACTTGTCACTTTCTTGAGCAAGACTCTCAGTAGCTTGGAATCAGGAACAAAAAAAAAAAGAAATGAATGAGGAATGTTACTTGGATTTGAGAATGAAAAGGTTGAGAATGTCAGAGTGGTGAGGTCATGTGGGAATCTAGGGCACTGGCTAGTGATTCAATACAGGGACAGACCTCAGACTCAAGTTAATCAAGGGAAAAGGGGAGACATTATTTTTCAATGTACAAAGATCCTATACTGTCATAGACATTTTACAAAAGGAAAGGATTCGATAATATATAAGATTTCAATGGAACTTACAGTTTTGCAAAGCACTTTGCATGGAGTTTATTATCCCTTTTAAATCTTATAATGACACTGAAAGATATATGCTTTTATTTCTTATAGTTACACAACTATTAAGTATCTGAGGTGAAACTTGAGCTCATGTCTTTATAATTTCATGTTCAGTTGTTAATATCCTATGTAACTTAGACAGATATAACTTACCTGTGTCTTCTATGTGGCAGAGAGGATAAAAAGAAAGGCAAAAGATAATGCCTGTTCTTAAGAATTTCATAGTGTAATGTGGGAGATAAGATGTAAATAACTGTACAAACAAAATATTTGCAGATTCAGTTAGAGATAATGAATAAAGGGAAGATTATAGAATTAAAAGGAGATAAAAAAAACTTTCTGTAGAAGGTGGAATTTTGACTTTGGATCAAAGGAA
Source organism: Notamacropus eugenii (assembly GCF_028372415.1). Taxonomy (NCBI): domain Eukaryota; kingdom Metazoa; phylum Chordata; class Mammalia; order Diprotodontia; family Macropodidae; genus Notamacropus; species Notamacropus eugenii. Next base: position 132,403,826 of record NC_092875.1, on the reverse strand, counting down.
ATCATAAGGAGTGCATAAGGAAGGGAGTGATATCAGCACCTGGTAGAGAGTTAGTAAAAATGCCTAGTGTGAGGAGATGTTCAAACAACAGCAAAGAGGCCAGATTAGCTAGATAGCAGAAAGAATGAGAATGAGTAAGATTTAAGACTGGAAAAGTATGAGGAAGTCAAGTTGTGAAGGGGTTTTTAACACCAAAGACTTTTTAATATATTAACTTGGAGGAATTTCTTTTATAGATTGTAAGGATAGTTTTTCATCACTAAAATCTTCCAAAAGCAATTCATTTGTTAACCTTACCATTATTTGTTATATTGCTGTCTGTACTTCATTTTTGAAGAGGACAAATAACATCACAGTTGATGCCTTGATTTTTGAGTAAATTGTTTTTAGTTGAGGGAGAGTTGCACAAAATTATCACCTTCATCCTCTCTTTCTGGTCACTGGAGTTCAGTGGGAAGAAAAACATCAGGATGACTGGCCATGATCTAGGGGATGTAGAGGAGGATGCTGAGGTCCTCAATGTCTGATCAAACTCTATAAACACTTGATGGAGACTGCTTTTTCTACCTTCATGGACTTTGCAACAAATTGTTGTTATCTGCCCATTCCCCTGGGAAAAATCTTCACATGGGTGTCATCCTTTTAACTCAACAGTTATGAGACCTTCCAGTTACTCTCAGTTACTCTGAACCTACTGTGCATGCCACAGCTTCTTGGAATCACATTTGAGAGTTCTGTGAATCGAGTGAATAGCAAATGTGGAAGAGCACCTCTGAAAAGAGCTCAGCAAGCTGTCACACCCATGATACCAATCCTCCTGAACAACTCACACAATCCAATGTTATTTAGAGAATAATCTCTATTCATTGATGCCCAGTCAGCTTTCAAAAGTATTTGTCTTTGAAAGATGTGATTTCCTCATTGTGAGATAGAGGAGATGTTTCTATTGTTTCAAGGGCTTTCCCATGGAGAAGCGCTTAGATGTCTTTTTATTCCCACAGGGCAACTAAGAGTAATAGGTGGCAATAGGTCTTAAAAGTTCATATTTACCCTTGAAATAAGAAAAAAATGATCTAATAATGTGAGTCAGAATATAATGTTTTAACTCCAAGGTATAATCTTTCCCTTCCTATAGGTTCAAGAGCAAAGGTTTGATGAACTTTCTTTTGTCATGGCGAATGGGGGCGGGGAGCGGCAGGGGAGACACTTTTCTTCACCTGTAAATTTGGACTTGATAACTTGAGATATCATTGCTAAATCTCTAATGTGATAGTGTGGTGATATATTTTCTAACCTAGATCAATAGCTCTTTTTTTTCTGGATTCAATTATATTTTCTAAGCTGATGACTAAGGATTTATATGCAGTGGTATTTTCTCTTTTCAATTAAATTCCTGTATGACAGTGAGATTGCTCAGTGAACAAAGCATTAGACTTGGAGTTAGGAGCAAATGATTTCAAATCCTCTCTCAGACAGAAGCTTTGGTGACCTTTATGCACAGTACTTAACATCATCTCTCTCAATTTTAGTTTCCCTAATTTTAAACTCTAAAAGAGCCATAATAGTATGATCTACATCTTAGGACTTTTGCAAGAATCATGCTAGATAATGTAACCCTTGTGAGCTTAATGCGCTATGTAAATGTTACTGCTGCTGCTGTTCTTGCTGGTGCTGCTCCTCGTCCTCCTCCTCTTACTACTACTAGTGATACTAATTAATATAAGACAATCATTGCAAGGATTTGTTAAGCACTTACTATGCACCAAATGCTCTTCTAGGTGCTGCTGATATAAGGAAAGAGAAAAGATAGTTCATGCTCTCAAGGAGCTCATAATCTGTGACATGACATGAAAATAGTGATACACGAATGAGGGAGAAATTGGATATTATCATCAGAAGAATGGTGTTATTATGATTTTGTCATCATCATCTTCATCATATTTTGAATGATTTGTTAAGAATAAAAATAACTGCCAAAGCAGCCAGTCTTCTGGCCAACAACTTGTCTATATTTAATGGAGCTGGCCCTGAACTCATTCTGGCATGGCAGGACCTGATAGAGCTTTGACTTTTTTGCTTGATTTTGAATTTATAGGACTGCTATTGTACATTATCTAAGCATTAACTTTAGTGCAGGCCTGAAATATTTAAGGAAGTTAAATACTATAAAATAATGAAAATGAGCAGTTTTAGAGCAATTAAAGATTAAAATGGAATAGAGACCTTCTAAGAGAAAGATAGGAAGGAGATGGTACAAAGCCCTGGCAATGAGCTAATTGCTACTATCAGGCCATAAATACAGCTTTGTCTTCTAAGTTAAGGAAGGAAACATGAATTATATAGTATTAATTGTCTGATAAAAGAAATCAAACAAATTCATCTGAAGAGACGACTTTCTCTTTGTCTCTCCCTCTGTCTGTCTTTCTGTCTCTCTCTGTCTCTCTGTCACTCTCTGTCTATCTGTCTGTCTCTCTCTCTCTCTGTCTGTTTCTGAATAAAAGTTCAAGGTGGAATTTAGGTGGCATAATACAGCTCTGAAAGTGGATTCAGGAAGATCTAAGTTTGATTTCTGTCCCAGATACTCACTGGATATATTATTCTGGAAAAATTACCTAACTTATCAGCCTTAGTGGACATGAGGAAAGGAGAGAATTCTGGGCCTGTGGGAGAGTCAGGAGGTGGAGTATCTTGTATGAAGAACAGCAAAGAAGCCAGTGGCACCAGAGAGCAGAAAGCATGGGAATGAATGAGGTGGAACAAGACTGAAAAATCACAAAGAGGCCAAATTGTGATGGATTTTCACTAAACAAAAGTTTTTATATTTTAATCTGGAGGGAAAATATAAAAATGAATGTAATTGATAGTTATAAGGATATTTTTCTCATATGTAAAATGAGGATTACAGAGACCAGCGCAACAAGCTCAGACCAGACTAGCGTAACAAAGGTAGACCAGCACAGAGAGCCAGGGAGCACCCAGAATAGGTTTCAGGGTGCCATCTGCAGCACTTTCTAGATTCTTCAACCCACAAATGCCACAGACAGTTTCAAAGGTCAGTGGGAGGGCTCCTTCACACAGGAGAGGGGAGCTGTCTGTACCTCCTGCAGCAGGCACCGCAGCAGCAGCTACCATTTTCGACACACTCCCCCTAGACCCTTGGGGAAATTGAAGGGCTGATCCAAACTCAGCCCTGAGTGGAAGCCCTGAGAGACCTCCATCTAAATCCCTGGGGAAATTTAGCCACTGATCTGATTCTCAGCCCTGAGCTCCACCCAGGGGTGAAGAGGAGCACTGGTGGTACAGCTTGTGGAGGCTCTGCAGATTTGGGGCAGAAAAGTTTTTCATTGCTCCCAGACCAGTGTGCAGGTTAGGAGAGGAGTAAACACCTCTCCTTTGATTGTGCCACCTTGTAGTAACTGATAACTTACAGGTCCCCAGAATATACCCTCTTCTCGACAGAGGTCTCAAAAGAGACCTCTGGATGGGAAAATGCCCAAAAAAAGGAGAAAAAAATAAGACTATAGAAGGTTACTTTCTTGGTGAATAGGTATTTTCTTCCATAGTTTAGAATGAGGAAGAACAAAGTATGACATCAGAGGAAGTCAAGAATTCTGTGTCCAAAACCTCCAAAATAAATATGCAATGGTCTCAGGCTATGGAAGAGCTCAAAAAGTATTTTGAAAATCAAGTAAGAGAGGTGCAGAAAAAAGTAGGAACAGAAATGAGAGTAAGGCAAGAAAATCATGAAAAGTGAGTCAATAACTTGCTAAAGGAGACCCAAAAAAAAAATGGAGAAGAAAATAATACCTTTAAAAATTTAAAAATTGACTAACTCAACTAATGAAAGAGGTCCAAAAAGCGAATGAGGAAAAGAATGTTTCAAATAGCAGAAATAGCCAAATGGAAAAGGAGGTTCAAAAGTTTACTGAAGGAAACAGTTCTTTAAAAATTAAAATGAAGCAGAAGTAAGCTAATGACTTTATGAGCAACCAAGAAATTACAAAACAAAACAAAAAGAATGAAAAAACTAGAAAATAATGTGAAATATCTCATTGGAAAAACAACTGACCTGCAAAATAGATCCAGGAGAGACAATTTAAAATTATGAGACTAGGGGGCAGAGCCAACATGGTGGAATAGAAAGACACACATATGCAGGCTCTCCCCACACAGCCCATAAAATACCTGTAGGGAGGGACTCTCAACAAATTTTGGAGCAGCAAAAATGGAGAACAACAGAGTGGAGGAGATTTCCAGCCCAGGGTGTCCTGAAAGGCCCACAGGAAATGTTGGTTGCACCGGATGTGGAGCAGAACACAGACCAGCCTTGGCCAAGTGGTGCAGTGCAGCTCTGGGAGGAGGATATGTCAGGGGCAAACCTCCAATCACAGCAGCAGTGGGTTCCCAGATTCCTCAACCCACAGGCACCAAAGGTCAGTGACAGGGTTTTTTCAGCTGGTCAGGAAGAAGGAAGGGCCTTCCCATAGCTCCAGCCTTAGGCAGCAGCCACAGAGGCCACATTAGGCAGGTGGCAGCAGTTCCTACCACAGCCTCTACAGCAGCCCACGTCCATTGTTGGATCGTAAAAACACTGGGGGCACTGAGGAGCTGATTACTACCTCAGCCCTGTGTAGAGGCCCTGAGTGAGCTGATCTTAATCTCACACTGAATGGCAGCTCTGCTCATGCAGCTTTTCTGAAAATAAGCCCCCAGTGCTGACTTGGTGGAACTGGAGGTCAGGTACCTGTGGAGAGGAAACTGCTAAGATTTTGGGGACAAAAATCCCTTTTTCCTCCCAGACCAGTGTACATGCTTGATTGTGCCACCTTGGAGGAACTGAGATTGCCAAGCCTAGAGGCCTGTATTGGGCTACCCGAGTCTTTCCTACCTGTCCCAGGTCTTCGGCTGGCCACGCTGGATGCACATATGAGAGAAAGGACGTTCCAGAGTCGAACAGGGGTTGAGCTTTATTCCAGGGAATTGGTTACAAGTGCAGGGGAGAGTCTTCCTTAGGAGGAAGAGGGGGAGATTTCCTAAGGAGGCTAAGCTTAAGGGATTGGAAGTAGAAGTACAAGCGGGGAGAGAGGGGGAGGGGAGAGAGGAAAGAAAAGAAGCGGAGCCTTACTTTTCTCTTTGGCTCCACACGTGCTAAGAGAGCTTTCTGGCTTCCTCAATCCTACTTAATCTTCAGCCACACAGTTTGCATCTCAATACCATGCTGTTAGGTAACTAGGTGTGCTCCAATCCGGGACGACCTCGAGGGCAGGGAGACTCCACCCATCAGGTATCTCCGGGGGAGAGGCGGAAATACCCGAGCTAGCCGAGCTAGCTCAGTCTGACCTTCTCGAACCCCCGCTGTTCATGGAGGGCCTCGTAAGACTCTAAGATTTAGAAGTCCCACTTTTACCTGCCCGAGACTGTCCACACGGAATTAAGCTTCCAGTCCCAACATGAGATCTTACAGTTTCCCAGAGTATACCCTACTCTTGACAAAGGGCCCAAAAGTCAAATAACTGTTTGGGAAAATGCCCAAAAAGGGGGGAAAAAAGACTATAGAAGGTTACTTTCTTGGTGAGCAGATATCTTCTCCCATCCTTTCTGATGAGGAAGAACAATGCTTACCATCAGGGAAAGAAAAAAAAAGTTAAGGCTTCTGTATCCCAAACATCCAAAATAAATATTCAATGGTCAAAAAAATAGGCTAACTCAATTGGCAAAAGAGGTTCAAAAAGCCAATGAGGAGAAGAATGCTTTAAAAAACAGAATTAGCCAAATGGAAAAGGAGGTTCAAAAGCTCACTGAAAAAAATACTTCTTTAAAAATTAGAATGAAACAGATGGAGACTAATGACTTTATGAGAAACCAAGAAATCACAAAATAAAACCAAAAGAATGAAAAAACTGGAAGATAATGTGAAATATCTCTTTGGAAAAACAACTGACCTGGAAAATAAATCCAGGAGAGACAATTTAAAAATTATGGCACTACCTGAAAGCCATGATCAAAAAAAGAGCCTAGATATCATCTTTAATGAAATTATCAAGGAAAACTGCCCTGATATTCTAGAACCAGGGGGCAAAATAAATATTGAAAGAATACACTAATCACCTCCGGAAAGAGATCCAAAATTAGAAACTCCTAAGAACATTGTGACCAAATTCCATAGTTCCCAGGTCAAGGAGAAAATATTGCCAGCAACCAAAACAAAACAGTTTGAGTATTGTGGAAATAAAATCAGGATAACATAGGATCTGGCAGCTTCTACATTACGGGATCGAAGAGCTTGAAATATGATATTCCAAAGTCCTGGGAATAAAGCCAAGAATCACCTACCCAGCAAAACTGAGTATAATACTTCAGTGGAAAAAATGGTCATTCAATGAAATACAGGATTTTAAAATATTCTTGATGAAAAGACCAGAGCTGAATAGAAAACTTGACTTTCAAACACAAGAATCAGGAGAAGTATGAAAAGGTAAACAAGACAGAGAAGACATAAAGGACTTTCTAAAGTTGAAATATTTACATTACTGCATGGAAAGGTAATATTTGTAACTCTTGAGACTTTTCCCAGCATTTGGGTAGTTGGAGATATTGTACACACATATGGACATACACACACACACACACGTAGACAGAGAACACAGGGTGAGTTGAATAAGATGGGATAATACCTAAAAATAAAATAAAATTGAGGGGTCAGAGAGGAATATATTGGGCGGAGAAATGGAGAAATGGAATGGGCTAAATAATCATGCATCAATGAGGCAAGAAAAAGCTTCTTCAGTGGAGGAGAAAAGGGAACATGTGAGAGAAAAAAGGGAAGTTTACTCTCTTCATATTTGGCTTGAGAGAATGACATGCTCACTCAATTTGGTATGAAAGTACATATTGCACTATAGAAGGGTAGAGGAGAAGGGTACAAGTAGGGTAGAGGGGATAATAGAAGGGAGGGCAAATGAGAGAAAGGAGTAATCAGAAGTAATCACTTTTGGGGAGGGACAAGGTCAAAAAAGAGAATAGAATAAATGAGGGGGCAGGATAAGATGGAGGGAAATATAGCTAGTCTTATACATCATGACTGTGATGGAAGTCTTTTACAAAACTGCCCTTACACAGCCAATACTGAATTGTATGCCTTCTCAGTGGGAATGTGTAGGGAGAGAGGAGAAGAGAGAATTTGGAGTTCAAAGTATTAGGAAGGAATGTTGAAAATTGTTTTTGCATGCAACTGGGAGGTAAGCAATACAGGTAATGAGGTACAGAAACCTATCTTGCCCTACAAGAACAGAGGGAAGAATGGGAAAAAGGAAGGGAGGGATGTGATAGAGTCAAGTGCACATGGTTAGAAGTGGTAATCAGAATACAAGACATTATGGGGTGGAGGGAGAAGAGAGACAAGGTGAAAATTTGGAACTCAAAATTTTGTGGAAATGAATGTTGAAAACTAAAAATAAATAAACACTAAAAAATTACTTTTCTAAAGTCTTCATTCTAATGTGGATTTTCATGTTTGCTAAAATATAAATTTGCTTTTAAAGAAATGACTGAACACATGGGTCTTCTTATAATGTCAGATTAGAAATTCCTGACTTTTTAATATTTAAATGATAAACATTTGCTGCATGCACAGTGCTCAATGATCAGATGTTCAGTTTAGTAGGAAATATATCTCTGCTGAGATTAGTTTGTTTTTCTCTAGATTTTCATGAAATATCAGCATGCCCTCCAATAACTGGGCATTCACTGAGTCCGGGTGCCATAGAAAGGTCTTCCCGCATAAATTTAAATAAATGCAGATTTGATGCAGGATAGGCCATTAGACATCTTATTTGATCATCTATTTTTATATATGAGGAAGCTATGGCACAGAAAGGTTATGTAATATACTCAAAATCACATACTGATATCAATTTCTCTAACTTCAAATATGTTCTTTCTTCTATAACATCGTGTGACATTCTTTTTCAGTATCACTTAGAAGTTGTCTTTAAAGCACTTAGACATTTAAAAAGGGAAGTTCTGCTTTCCTGATCTGTGAACTAACCTCACCATTGTTCCCTTCTCATTGTGTTTATTCAATTCCATGTTTTCAGTTTCCCTATTAATCTTAACAGTGGCATTGGCAACAGTTGAACTATGATCATCCTCATTCTAGATACTATGCTTCTTTCAATGTAGTCTAAGATAAGTTAGTTGTGTTGGCTCCCAGGTCACAACATTGACATATGTGAGAACAATCTCCCAAATTCTCCTTGGGACATGGGATTTTTAACCCATTCGTCACTATTAATTTCATCATAGTTCAGCCCATAATTTTATCAGATTAATTTGGAACTGGCTAATGAGTAAGATAGTTGCCATATGATGCCCTGGAAGAAGTCCCTTGTAATCTTGTTCTCTTCAGTGGTCTTTTTTTTCTTATTACCTTTGGGTGTTGAAAGATGCTGGAACTGTTGCTTTATTGCTGCTATTGCTACCACTGCCATAGACTTCCAAGTCCACAGATAGTATTTCTTTAGACCAGACACCAACCTAGTGATACTAACATCTCTGTCATGACTCAAGCTGTACTAGTCTGGGAAAAGGCTCACTTTGACCTTTTGTTGACTATGTTGCTACAGAAGTTATTGTGTCACATTATTTGTTTAGAGAAAAATTATTGAGAGATTTTGTCTAGAATTTTATATCTATTCTGCCACTTTGGCTTCAGTAACCAGTATCTGCTAACTATGACCCTAAGGAAATCTCTTAAGACTTCCAACATCCCAAGCAACTGCTGATCTGAATTGATAGAGGGAATTTGTTATCGAGATTTGACTATATAAATAAAAATCATGGTCATGGTGTGTGTGTGTGTGTGTGTGTGTGTGTGTGTGTGATTGATTTAAATACAGACACAGACTTTAGGAGTTCAGGGAGGGGAATAATCAGAGATGAAAACTGAGATAGCTAAGAAATGTTTAACAAAGTACATGAGGGATAGGAAAGGGCTGAAGAAACTTTTTAAAATTGAAAATTGTAAATTACATGCATCACAAATAAGATGTATCCATGGGTTGTCTAAATATCTAAATGTGGTTCACACAAAGCATGGGTAAATGTGAATTGAGGTCTGACCCACCTAACAATGAATTAAGGGACAGAGAAAAACTCAGGAACATTTCCTATTCCAAGGGAATATGTTTTGACAGTCATCTGGCATAAAGTAGTCCCTCTGGGGATGATGTAGACCTCCCTGGTTAATCCTTTATTTCTATGACTGGGCTTACAACACCATGTTCCCCTCATCATAGGAGCAGCTATCAACAGGGAAAGCACTTGGACAGGTATTCGGTTTATGTCTAAGGAGGAGCCAAAGCATTGGGGAAAATAACCGCTCAATGAGTTTGGATGCAGAGCATAATATGTAAAACAGTGGAATTCATTTCACTGTAAAGCTTTGTTATAAAATCAATGGAGAAGATATAAAGAGGAGAGAAAGGACCTGACTTAGAACTCTTTCTCACACACACAATAACAAAGGATATAACTAATTTAACAGTGTAGCTGCATTGTAGAGTACAGAGAAAAATGCCTGAGGTTCTTAACCTGTCAGTGCTCTGTTCAATTCTCTAGGATTATGTTACAGAAATGTTTTAGATTCTTACTGCTAGAGTAATTTCCTTCACGGAATATTCTCTATAGCAATAAAGTAACAAAAGTTCACTGACCTCAAGACAAAAATAGAAGAAAAATTATTCAACAGTTTTGTAAACACTTTCAAATGTTGCCACACTTGATCTGTCTTCTAGCTCTTAATGACTGTTTTTAATTTCTCTCTCTCTCTCTCTCTCTCTCTCTCTCTCTCTCTCTCTCTCTCTCTCTCTCTCTCTCTCTCTCTCTCTCTCTCCCCTCATTTTTTATACCTAGTAATCAAGGAGACTGCTTTTACAAATGAAACAGAAACCTATCTTGGAAGCTTAATAGTCAAATAGTCAATTTCTTTGGGTATGTGTATACATGTTAACTGTTAATTAACAGCTTTTAAAGCATACTTTGTTTTACTGATTACAGGAAAGTAAATAATAGTATTATGTTAGATTGCTTTTCTTCTCAATGTGCCCAATAATGTAGCTGTAACTGAAGAACTCTATAAGAGGTGGGGTGGATGTGATATAGAAGCAGGTTTAATAATAAGAGAGAAAACCAATCAGGCTGAAGGCAGTCTTTTGCTTTATTTATGTGATCAAAATAAGATTTCAAAAATGGAAACACTTCAAGTCTGTTTTCTATTATTATGACAGTTTTAAGATGTAGGGAGTATAAGTCTTGAGCTCAAAAATGCCTGCTTGATTAAATTTGATAGCCTTGTAATAGAATCTTATAAGATTTTTTGCCAAAGCATAAAGTAAAAAAAAAAAATGCAACAGCTCACTGAATAAGATTTCATCTGAGAACTTATTGCATTGATGCTTTGAACTCTCTTCCTTGACAAAAAAATTCTACTAAATTTGATCTACCAAAAAACAATGAAAAGGGAGACTCAAAAATGAGGAAGTCTTAAACTATTAAGTCATTTGGCCATGAAAAGCAGTATGTATGTTTGTGTATGTATACACATATACTAGACATATACATATATATGTATCATATATACACACATATTATGTATTTATGTGTATATGTCTACATATATATGTACATATGAATGCATATATTTGTCTAGGAAGGTAATTTTCTTTTACTCATGCAAAGTTGCTTGTGATTCATAAGTTTTCCTGTGTATCTATTTCATTCATTAAGGAATAGAAGAGAGTTCAATTTTGGAATATTTATATCAAAAATAAAAAAGGAGGCAAGTTAAATTAATATACTTGTCCTTAACATCTATGGAACAAGAAGAAACACTGAACACTCAAATCACCTTTGAAAATGAAAGTTTTTAAATGCAAAATTATTTCCACATTTATGAGATTTTCACTTTTTATATTTCTTTCTACCCAGAAAGATTACTTTTCTATTGATAGCAGACCTTATGCTAGATAAAGAAAGTTCAAATAAAAACAATTTTAATTGTTGAAAACTCGCTGGTTACTGTAGTTACACACTAATGTGACAAACGTGATTTTGTGGTAATACATATTTCCACCCATATGAGGTTATCTTTCAAATGTATTTAAGAAATAGAAATTGTGGCTAGTCATTAATACTCATGCATTATTTTCCCCATTTTTTCATTGTCTTTAATTCTGGTAAGAAAAGTCTGATTTTATCATTACTTCACTTATACAATAAAAGTAATATAGATTAGAAATGTCATGTAAAAAAGACTCTTTTTATTTTTAATTTGCTATTTTTCTTTATACTACTCAAGTATTTACCCAGGCAAGAAAAGTACTCTAGTGGTGAATGTCCCACAATTAATTGCTCAAGTACATAAATCAACATTTATAATGCTACTCTCTTTTGACTTTTTTGTTTTAATGATATAATATATAATATGGTGCGTAATTTTTTCTACCCTCTTTCTGATTATTACGAACTTTCAAGTTTCACGTAACACCTCAAAGAATTTTAGAGAATTTCAGAGTCCTCTTGGTCACCTCTAGCTTCATCACACTTAAGAAAGATTGTCTATTGGAAAATGCTAAACAATTTACTCACGATATTTTGGAATCCTAAATGGCCTTCATATTGATTAACATTTTCAAGTCTTCAAAGTTTGTTCACTTAAAATTAAATTGCTGTTATAGTATAAATTGTTCTGATTCTACTCAATTTACTCTGAATCATTTCAGAACATCTTTACAGATCTCTCTGAAACCATGTCTTTCATTATCTTTGACAATATAATTATATATATATATAATATGTATATATATACATGTACATATATGTATATCTCTCTCTATTTATATAGATAGATATAGATATAGATATCTATCTCTCTATACACATATATATATATATACATATATAAAGAGAGAGAGAGAGAGAGAGAGAGAGAGAGAGAGAGAGAGAGAGAGAGCTTGGCATTAATTTTGATGGGATGATTCTAAAAAATAAAATTGGGTAGGGAGAGGTAAAATTTAGCAAAATATATCTTTAAAAAAATTTACAGTGGAGGAATAGTAGAACAAAGGGTGGACAACCCAGGAATCTAATTTTCATCAGAATTGAATTAATATAGAATCAACACATGCACGTAGTTATTTATGTAAGTCCTCATAACTTACAGAGAAATGGGAGGGCAATGAAGTAGGATAAGGATGGGAACCTTAGAATTTTAATGGAGTAAAGAGGCAGTGATCAAAATAATTTAAACTTCTTAGGAGGGATAGAGGAAAAAAGAGAGAGGGAAAGATTAGCAGTGGAAAAAATAGGATGGAAGGAAATACCCAACTCATAATTATAACTTTGAATGTAAATGGGATGAAATCACCCATAAAATGGAAATGTATAGCAGAAGGATCAAAAATAGGAACCTGACAGTATGTTTTAATAAGGAACAAATTTTGAAATGAAAAATACACAGAGCAAAAAATAAAGGGTGAGAGTAGAATTCCCTATGTTTTAAGTGATGCAAAAGAGAGAGAGAGAGAGAGAGAGAGAGAGAGAGAGAGAGAGAGAGAGAGAGAGAGAATTGATAGCAACAATAATCTCTGACAAAGTTAAAGTGAAAATAAATTTGATTGACAGAGAGAAACAGAGGAACTACATAATGTAAATACGTGTGTGTGTGTGTGTATGTATATGTATGTATACCCCTGAAAATGGAAATACTATCAATACTAAACCTATGTACACAAAATGCTATAGCATATAATTCTATTGATGTAAAGGTAAGTGAACTACATGTGGGGGACTTGAACTTTGCAGTCTTAGAAGTAGAAAAATCTCTTCAAAAAATAAAAAAGTTTCTAATTTAGGAGATTTACAGAATCTTAAAAAAAACTAGATATGATAGCAATTTGGAAAAAAATGAATAGGGAGAGAAAAGAATATAACTTTTTGTCAGTGGTGCATGATGTTGTCATAAAAATTGCTCACACATTAAGGCATAAAATTCTCCTAATTAAATTCAGAAAAGCAGAAATATTATGTGTATCCTTTTCAGATGATAATTCAATAGAGTAGCATTTGATTAAGGACTATGAAAAGACATATTAAAAGTTACTTGGAAACTATATATCCTAATCTTTAAAAATGAGTGGGTCAAAGAATAAATCAGAGAAAAATGAACAATTCTATTAAAGAGAATGATGATAATGAGAGAACACACTGCACGATTTGGGTGTGACAAAAGTGGTAATTAAATGAAAATGTATATCTTTAAAAGCTTACTTTGACAAAAGAGCAGATCAATCAATTGGGAACACAATTTAGAAAAAACTAAAATGCCCCCCATCCTGAAACAATATATGTACAATTAATAAAATTGAATGTAAGAAATAGATTTAATAAATAAATCTAGGATCTATTTTATGAGTAAAACAATGAAAGAGATAAGTCATTAATGTGATTAAAAACAGGTAAAAACCAAGTTGTTAGTATCAAAAATGAAAAGGGTGAAGATACTAGTAATGAAAATACAATTAAAACAAGTTTTAGTATTATTTCTCTCAATTATATGCAAATAAGTTTAACAATCAGAGTGAGATGGAACAATACTTCTGAAAATATGAACTTCCCAGATTATCAGAAAAGAATGGGAAATATCTAAACAAATGTCTTTCAAAAAGAAATTTGAACAGGGCATAAATGATCTTCATAAGAAAAAAAACCATCAGTACTGGATAGAAGTACAAGTCAATTGTACCAAATGTTTGAAGATCAACAAATCCCAATATTAAAAAAAAAAATTGTGGGGTAAGAGGAAAAGAACAAATCCTACCAAACTCCTTTCATGAAACAAATCAGGAAAAAGAAAGCAAAGAGGAAAATTATAGACCAATTTCATGAATGAATATTGATGCAAAAATACAAAAAAAAAACACTAGCTAGAAGATTAGAACAATATCACATAAACATTATATATTGTGATCACCTGAGTTTTATATCAGGAATTCAGAGAAGGTTCAATACAAGGAAACTATTAACATACTTGATTATTTCAGTAACTACATAAGTAAAAATCATATAATTACATTAATACATTGAAAAAATATTTTTACAAACTACAACACTCATTCCTATTAAATTATTTGAAAGCATAAGTTTAAATTGACTTTAAAATGATAAGAAATATCCACCTAAAACCAATAGCAAGCATCATCTGTAGTGAAGATAAGCTAGAAGACTTCATAATAACATCAAGAGTGAAACAAAAATGCCTACTGTCACTGATAAAACTCAATATTTTATTACAAATGCTAACAATAGCAAAAATAAAAGACAAAGAAGTAGAAGGGGTTAGAAGGATAAAACAATACTATATCTTTTTGCAGATGGCATGACGCAGGCCTACCCAACCTGTAGGGCAAGAGCAGCTTATGGCCCTCAGGCTGCTTGCAGTTATATCAAAGGATTTCAGGAGCCCCACAAAAAATATAGCGGAAAAAATCCTTTGTATGTAGAGGAAATCCTTTGGTGCACAGATTGTGCAGGGGTCCTAATAGAAAATCCGAGAGATTCTACTAAAAATCTAGTTGAAACAATACTTTTAACAAAGTAACAAGATATAAAATAAACTCACAAGCATCATGGGCATTTCACTATATCACTAACAAAGCCCTGTGAGAAGTAAGAGTTTTATTTTATTTAAATAACCATAGACAATATAAAATGATTGGTATTAAATATGCTGAGGCTAACTCAAGAACTATATGAACATAATAATAAAATACTTCTTATACAAGAAAGTCAGATTTAAGTGATTGGAGAAATAGTAATTATTTGGAGATAGGTTGAGCCAATATAATAAAAATGGCAATTCTACTTGTGCTAATCTGCCTTTGAAGGGTCATTCCTATTATACTACCAAAAATAATTTTACTGAGCTAGAAGAAGTATTACCAAAATTAATCTGGAAGAGTAAAAGATCAAGAATAGCAAAAGCATTAATGAGAAAATGAAGGAGGTCTAGCAGTACAAGATTTTAAACTGCATTATCAGGTAGTAATTATGAAAACTATCTGATACTGAATAAGAAACAGAATGATCAATTAGTGGAATAGAGTAGATTTACTAACAAAGTAGTAAATTATTATAATAATCGTGTGTTTAATAAATACAATTATTTAAGTTTTGGGGATAGAAACTCAAAATTTGGTAAAACTTGTTGGAAAAACTAGAAAGCAGTCTGACATCAACTAGGTATAAATGAATATCTTAGACTATTTACCAAAACAAGGTCAAAATTAATGCTTAAGCTAGAAATAGGTCATATCAAAAATGAATTAGAAAACCATGAAATATATTACCTGCTATATTTTTGGATAGAATCATTTATAAATAAAGAAGAGAAAGAGAGAATTGTGGGATGTGAACTAGATTGCTTTGATTGCACTAAATTGAAATAGTTTCTATACAAATAAAACCAATGAAGGCAAGATTATAAGGAAAGCAGAAAACTGAGAAAAAATTTATAGCCAGTTACTTTGATCAAAACTTCATATGTCAGAAATAAATTTATAATAATATGTCATTTTCCAAATGATACATGGTCACACAATAAGAATAGGCAGGTTTTTGGAAGAAGAAGCTGTTTGTATCCATATGCAAAATGCTAAAAATCATTATTGATTAGAGAAATGCATATTAAAACAATTCTGATTTAACACCTCACATCTATCAAACTGGCTAACATAAAAAAAGGGAAAATTGACAAATATTGGAGGGGATGTGAAAAACTGGGATACTAATGCATTGTTGATAGAATTGTTAGTTGATTCAACCCTCTTTGGGAAGCAATTTGGAGTTCTATCTGCAAAGTTATAAAAATGTGTATATACTTTAATCTAGCAATGCCACTATTAGAACCATTTTCCAAGATGATCTGGGAAAAAAGGGAAATATTCTAAATTATGTATAGCAGCTCCATTTCTGGTGGCAAAAACTGGAAAGTGAGGGCATGGCCATCAGTTGGGGAATGGCTATGCAGTATAAAAAGACAAGCAGGCTTGTTTTAGAAAACAATGGAAATATCACATGAAATAGTGCTGAGTGCAATTAGCAGAATAAAGAGAATATTATATGCAGTAAGCGTATTATTTTTTGAAGAGTAACTTTGGATGGCTAAACTATTTTTAGTAATATTATCATCGAGAGGAGCAGATCCCAGCAGGCTTCAGGTTTGCAGTCTCCAGTGACAGTGCAGATCCCTCAACCCACAGGCACCAAAGGTCAGTGAGAGGGTCTTTTCAGCTGGCCGAGAAGGGAGTAGGGTGTCCCCATAACTCAGGCCCCCTCAGGAGGCAGCAGCAGACAGGGGCTCCCAAAGCAGGCAGTGGCCCGCATCCATTATTGATGGTCTCCTGTAAACCCCTTGAGGGAACTGAACCCAATGTGTCCACCCTGCCCCCACCTGAACAGATGAATTTAATGCCGCACTGAATAGCAACTCCACGCTCACCGAAAACCCCTAAGGCTAGGGAGCATCGAATTTGAATCAGACCCCAAGTGCTGGCTGGACCAAACTAGAGGCAAGGTGGTTGTGGAGAGGAAACTCAGAAGTCAAGTAACTGGCTGGGAAAATGCCCACAAAAGGGTGGAATACCGTGCCCCCTTCTCACCTAGATGAAAAAGCTTTCTCACTGAAGCTTTCTCACCTTTGAAGCCATCTTTGTCATTTGTAGGTTGAGTGATCTGGGAACCACAGCTACTGAGTGGGATACTGTCTGCCCCAGTCCTATCCCTGCCATGAAGTAGCCAATGCTGGGCTGCACTCTGCACCAAGCCCATGCGGTGGACTTTTCCTGTCACACTTGCAGGATGCCTACGGCTTTAAATCTCTTTCTCTCTTTCGTTTTGTGGCTTCTGTTGCTCTAGAATTTGTTTAGAGTCTTTTTTTACAGGCATTTTATGGGCTGTGACAGGAGAGCTCCTACAGGTCATCCTTCTACTCCACCATCTTTGCTCTGCCCCCTATTTTGTTTTCTTGTACTTGATATTTGGAGATATGAATTTTCCTCTAATTGTTGCTTTGGCTACATTTTATAAATTTTGCCATGTTGTGTTGTTGTCTTCTGTTATGAAATTACCAATTTGTTCCATTATTTGTTCTTTGATGCATTCATTATTTAAAATTATTTTGTTTCTAATAAATTTTTAATTTATGCTTCTAGGGCCTTTTTTGAATGGACTTTTTGATTCCATTATGGCCTGAAAAAAGATGCATTTAAATTTTCTGCTTTTCTATATTGGATTCTTTGGTTTTATACATTAACATAGTCATTTTTACTGAAAGTGCTATACACAGTTGAGAGAAGGTATACTCACTTCTCCTCCCATTTAATTTTCTCCACAGAGCTATCATATCTAACTTTTTAAAAATTCTGTTTATCTTTTTATTTATTTCTTATTTTTTTTATGGTTAAGTTCATCTATTTCTGATGGGAAAATTTGAGGGTTTCTTCTACTAGAATAATGTTATTGCCTATTTCTTCCTGTAACTTTTTAAAATTATACATACACATATATATGTACCCTATATTGAATAACTTGCCTTCTCAATGGGGATGAACGGGGAAGGAGGAAGGGAGAAAAGTTGGAATTTAGAGTTTAAGGAATGAATGTTGAGAATTGTTTTTGCCTGCAACTGGGAAATAAGAAATACCTGTAATGGGGTATAGAGGCCTATCTTTCCCTACAAGAAAGGAGAGAAGATGGGAATAAGGGAAGCGAGGGATGTGAGAGAAGGGAGGGCTGATTGGGTGAAAGGGAATCAGAATGCACAGTGTTTTGGCATCTGTGAGGGGAGAGATGGGGAGAAAATGGGGAACTCAAAATGTTGTGGAAATGAATGTTGAAAGCTAAAAATAAGTAAATATATCAAAAAAGTAAAAAAGAACAGATTAATGAATTGAGGAAAATTTCAAAAAAAGAACCTAGAAAAAGAACAAACTTTAAATTCCTAATAATCATCAAAATAGAAATTCCAAAAAAAAAAATTAAGGGACCTATTAACAACATATAAAGTAAAAAAAAAAAAATTGCAGTTAACAAATAAAACCAAGAGTTTGTTTTACAAAAAATATCAGAACAAAATAGGTAAGCAATTGGTTATTTTGATTTTAAATTAGAAAGCAAAAACAATCCCACAATTCATCAGAATAAAAAAATGAAAAGAATGTTGAAAATGGTGAGGAAAGTATTGACAAGATTAGATGTTATTTCACATTCCAATGATATGCCAATCAAACTGACAATTTAATTAAAATGGTTGAATATTTACAGGACACGTAAATTTCCCAATTTAAAAAAAACAGTATACTTAATACTATTTAACGAAAACAATTGAATAAACCATAAATTAATTTCCTAAGAGAAAAAAAGATTCTCAGGATCTGGTGGATATTGAAGTTAATTCTGTCAAACATTTAGAGAAAAATAAATTCCAATAGTATATAAGTCACTTAAAATTAGCTTAAGAAAAATTTTTTCTATGACACAAATGAATCATCAGTAGTTTATTACATTACCAACAAAACATAGCAGGAAGAGATAGAAAGACAAAAAAACATTTAAAATAACTGCAGACAAAAAATAAAAATACTTGCGAATTTATAAAGCCAGGAAGAATTTAAGCAAAATTAAAAATCAGGTTTTTTTTAAAAATTATTAATTTACTTATTTATTTTAAGTTTTCAACATTCAGTTCCATAAAACTTTGAGATCCCAGTTTTCTCCCCATCTCTCCCCTCTCCCCACCCCACAATGCTGAGCATTCTGATTACCCCTTTCACCAATCTGCCCTCCCTTCTAACATCTTTCCCTTCCCTTATACCCATCTTCTCTTTTATCCTGTAAGGTAAGATAAATTTCTGTATCTGCATTTCTTATTTCTCAGTTGCATGCAGGAGAAATACTAAACACTTGTTCCTAAAACTTTGAATTTCAACCTCTCTTCCTTCCTCCCTCCCCACCCATCACTACTGACAAGGCAAGCAATTCAATATAGGCCATGTATGTGTAGTTTTGCAAATGATTTCCATAATAGTCATGTTGTGTAAGACTAAATATATGTCCCTCCATCCCATCCTGTCCCCTGTTTCTTCTATCCTCTCTTTTGGTCTTGTCCCTCTCCAAAAGTATTTACTTATAATTACACCATCCTCCCATTTTCCCTACCTTGTATCATTCCCCCACCCCACTTGTCCCCTTCTCCCCTGCTTTTCTGTACTGTAAGTTAGGTTTTCATACTAAATTGAGTGTGCATGTTTCCTTCCTTGAGCCAAATGGGGTGAGACAAAGGTTCACTTTTTCGCTCTCACCTCCCCCCTTTTTCCCTCCATTGAAAATATTTTTTCTTGCCTCTTTTATGAGAGATAATTTGCCCCATTTCATTTCTCCCTTTCCCCTCCCAACATATTCGTCTTTCACCTCATTATTTTATTTTTTTTAGATAAGATACCTTCCTATTCAGGTCAACTTGTGGATCTCTCCCTCTCCCTCTCCCTCTCCCTCCTCTCCCTCTCTGTCTCTCTGTCTCTCTGTCTCTGTCTCTGTCTCTCTGTCTCTCTGTCTCTGTCTCTCTCTCTCTGTCTCTCTCTCTCTCTCTCTCTCTCTCTCTGTCTCTCTCTCTCTTCATGAATATATATATATATATATATATATACACATATATACATATATATGTAAATATGTGTGTGTGCATGTGTGTGTGTGGGTGCATGTGTAATCCCATGAACTACCTAGATACTAAGAAAAACTTCAAGAGTTACAAATATTATCTTTCCATGTAGGAATGTAAACAGTTCAACTTTACTAAGTCCCTTATGATTTCATTTTTCTGCTTACCCTTTCATGCTTCTCTTGATTCTTGTGTCTGAAAGTCAAATTTTCTTTTCATCTCTGCTCTTTTCATCAAGAATGTTTGAAAGTCCTCTTTTTCACCGAAAGACCATTTTATCCCCTGAAGTATTATACTCAGTTTTGCTGGGTAGGTGATTCTTGCTTTAAATCCTAGTTCCTTTGCTTCCTGGAATATCATATTTCAAGCCCTGTGATCCCCTAACGTAGAAGATACTAGATCTTGTGTTATCCTGATTGTACTTCTTTCTAGGTGCTTGAAATATTTTTTCCTTGACCTGGTAACTCTAGAATTTGGCCACAATGTAGTAGTAAATGGCCTTAAAATTCTAGTGTCTGATAAACCCATAGATACAAGATTTTTAGGCAAGAACTCTTTTTTTGACAAACAAATGCTGGGAAAATTAGAAAGCTATCTAATAGAAACTAGGTATAAACTCATTTCTTATACCATATACCAAGATAAGGTCATAATGGGTATGTGATTAAAAATATGATAGTGTAACAAACATGGACAGTGAAGTAAAATTTACTTGTAAGATCTATGAGTAAGGGAAGATTTGATGACTAAGTGAGAGAACACTATAGAAAGTAAAATAGGTTTGATTATATGAAATTAAAAAAAATATTTTGCACATATTAAAGAATTCAGTCAAAATTATAAGGAAAGGACCTGAATAGGGAGAGAATTTGAAACTCAAAAATAGTTTAAATTGTATTAGTAAATATTTCATATTAAAAAAGTAAAAGGATATATATTACAGATATTTTGATCTAGAATTGACAGCACTTGCCCCCCCCCCCCAAAAATGAATATGGTTGGGTTTAGACACAATAAGGAGTTGAAATGACATCTCAGTTTTGAGTCTTCATCTATTGCAACTTAAACTTCAATTGTCTCTTAATTGTTCTCTTTATTTCTGCATGCATTCTCTACTTTTTAGTTAATCTTACATGTACTTGATAAATTTATATCCCTAAAGCACTTCTCTTGTCTCCATCCTAAAATGCAAACTCCTCTGTTTGACATTTAAAATATTCACAAATTTTTACCTCATTTCATTAATGTTTCATTTTACATTACTATACATTCTATAGTATAGACAAAGAAGTTTTTTTTTCTTTTTATTATAAACTACATATCATCTTCCATCTGCTCCTTCTCTAAGTTCCCTCCAGTTTGTATAGTGGCATTCCTTCTTATATCCACCTCTTTCTATCTGTAGCACACTAAAAGTCTCAAATAAAATCTCTGAAAACAACTCATTATATTACACCCCACTTTTTAGCTATCTCTGCTCTGAAAATTTGTATTTTTCTTTATTATTATTATACTAGATGTTGACTAAAATATGATTTATTGCTATGCAACTTTGGACAATGCACTATATATAGAATAAAGCTAGTATAATTTAATTTTCTTATAAAGTAGTTAGCAATATTGCTACACCCTAGAGAAAATTATAAAGGGTAGTTGAGCACTACTTTGGTTTTGTTTAAGATTGACTCTACTCAAATGCTTCATTTTTTTATCATTCATCAAACAAACATTTTTGGATAGTTAAATGCATATATCACCATTTGAAAATCTGCAGGAAATAGCAAAAATATGTAAACTGTAGTTGTTGCTATTAATTTTTTTCTCCCTAACTACTGGATGAGGAATATCAAATTGGGAAGAGATCAGCTTTCAGCCAGAGGGATTAAACCAGAGATGAAGGATTAAGGCAGTGAGCAAAACCAGAGACTTCCAGAAAGAAGAGTTCTAGGCTGAGTGGGATCTAATCTAAATTGGTAATATAGATCATCTGGGAAACAGAATGGATAGAGAATGCTGGAATCAAAATCTTTACTAATCATTATTTTTAGCAGATCAGCTAATATAAATCAAGAGGAGACAAAGGAAACAGAAATTGTAACATAAAAGGGCAAAAATAAAGGAAAAAGAAAAGCCTATGAATCTGACTCACATGAGAATATATTGTGAGGTGAAAAGAAGATGGTATAGGAAATTGTGAGAGAAAGTGCAAAAAAAGGAAAAAAAACAATCAGTGGATACCTGAGCCTAGGTCATCATAGAAACTCCCTTAGAAATATGTCATGGTCAAGCAATGCTGAGTAGTACTATTCTTTTGCCCTAACTATATAAATTAAAGCTATAAATGATAAGCATTTTTGTTTCTTAGTACATATGACATGATGATGATGAAGATGACCAATCAGGACTTTTATAGTGCCATGCCACAAGCAAAATGCTTTATATATTTATTATGTGACAACTGCCACATAGCAAGCCCATAAGATATATATTACTGGTATCATTATATGGATTTGAAAGCTGAAAATATTTGAAGTGCAAGTTAAGTGACTTGCAGAGATTATGCTTGCAGTAAATCAATCAATAGAATTTTTCAAAGCAAATAAGATGAAGATCTGTATCAGACAACAAACATAAAATGGAGCTTCCCTGTCAAATATTGAGTTGCACTATTAAAATTTAATACTTTGTACCAAACTAATGCATTTTCAACTCACTCTTCAAAGAGTAACATTGACCGTTTTCTCTGACTTTGGTTTATCTGCTATCTTGAGTATCGTCTGAATTTTTTACTGTTGACCACAGCCCTTGTCCAATGTCCCACCCCATCCTGATGTCTGTACTGACTTTGTTCTTTCACTTCCCAGCTAAGATCTCAACTTCTACATTAAGTTTTTCCTGATCCCTCTGAATTCTAGTGTCTTCCCTCTGTTGAAGATCTTACTTTGTCTACAGCTTGTATATTCTAAATTTATCTTCGATAGCATCATATATATATATATATGTATATATATGTGTGTGTGTGTGTGTGTGTGTGTGTGTGTGTGTGTAGACAACTATGTACAAAGATGTATATTATCTACTTCCTATCAATGAGATACAGTGTGCGTGTGTCTATTATTTGTACAGAGTCATTTGCATGCTATCTCTACCATTATTTTGTGAGTTCCTTGACACTCCATCCTAGATAAATATCAAAACCAAAGAGCTAAGGAACATTTTGTGCCCTGAAAATGGGAAGTTTGAATGATGCATCATCCTTTGATGTTGGTGACCATTGTAAGTAAAACTGGGGACGTGGGATATAGTAGTAATGACATATAATAAAAGTTGTTTCAGTATTTTTTTTGAAATCTGTGTGAAAATGCCCAGCAGGAATTTTGAAATGTGGAGCTAACTCAAGAGAATTTTAAAGGATTTACGTTTTTACTGGAGAGTCAATCTCTCTCTCTCTCTCTCTCTCTCTCTCTCTCTCTCTCTCTCTCTCTCCTCTCTCTCTCTCTCTTTCTGCTATAGATGAATTATTATTATTGGATTAAATCTTGAGACAGAGATGTAAACACATGGTAGAGTGGTGAAAACACTGGGCTTGTGATCAGATGACCCGGGTCCAAATCTTTCCTCTGTTATTTATTAGGTAAATGACTTTGGGCAAGTTCTCTTAACTCTCCGAGCATCAAGTTATTCATCTCTATAAGGAATGAATTGGAATAATCTCTAACTCTTGGGCAGTAGAGTGTAGTAGAATGGGAATGAAAATATTTAAAAAGGTGCATGTTCAACATTGTAAAATACATCAGAATAGCTCAATATAAAGAGAACATATGAGGTGACTCTATTTGGTAGTTTAATAACTATCTTTGAGAGTTTGTGACATATTTCTACCTTAATATTCATATATAGGTCTAATTATACAATTACTAAAATTTGTGAGTATGGTTGATATCTAGGCATTAATATGTGAACAATGACAAAAAGGGTTTTATAGCATCTTTCTAATATTTTAACCAGAATTAATGAAGTAAATATGAAATACATATTCAATTATGAACATCCTTTGATTAACCATGTTTTAGACAACCAATCCTAATAACTAATTTGATTTTGTTAAGCAACTGTTTATAGATTCACTATTGAGAACAAATGCTTTTATAGTTGCTTAAAATTTTACTGAAAAATGATAGTCTTATTTGATAATCTAAGCCTAATTTATTTATATCAATGTAGGGTGACATATTATATAATACTTAGTATTTCCATAGTGTTTTATAATTTATAAAGAACTTCACCAATGATTTCTCATTTTATATTCACAACCACGTTGGGAGGCTGGTGTTATTATTATCACTGTTTTACAAATGAGGAAACTATGGCAAGCTGTTAAATAACTTGCCCAGGGACACAAAGCCAGTAAGTGTTTGTGCTGAACTTGAATCTATGTCTTAAAAACTCTATGTTGAATGCTATCAAGACCAGTCTGGTGTATGACCAAGGCAATATTCACAGCAACAACAGTGACTATGAATATGCTAGCATAGTTCTGAATTGCAAAGTATAACAGACTCTCCATATAGAAGGCAGAAGAAAAATGTGAATTCAGACACCAGAAAGTCAAACCCTAAGACTGGAAAGCCAAATCCATCATAGAAACCAAGAGGTGAACACACATTAGCACTGGAGGCGACAAAGCCATTCCCAAGCCTTTCTTTCCCCCCCCACCCAACCTCCCCAGGGCCTTCCCACAAAAAACATTCAGGAGCCTAACTATATCCTTGCCTATGTTCTCTCCTCCTTCCACTCCAACTGCTATCACCAACTTGCTTTATGCTCTGCTCCACCCTTCCTTTTCTTCCTTTTCATCAAGCTCTTCCTGCTTGTGACTTAGGCTTCCATGTGATTTAAGCAGGTCACATGGGTCTATTAATGAATGGGAAAGATCTTTCCATTTAAATTATCATTACTGCAGGCTATATCTTCCCTCAATGTAGTAGAATAATGTGAGGGTCTTGGGGTGGCTCTTTTCTCCACTGTCATTTGCTTAATCCCTTACAGGCTATATTCCCTTCTTTGTTAGGGAACAAGTGAATAGCATCACCATTCAATAACTAAATATTTATCAATTTTTACAAAAGGATATTTTTTTTTTTTCAGAAACATGGTCAAAGCAAATATACAAACATTTACTCTAGTAACTCCAAGTTTTACTCTCCTACATCATCTGAATGGAACTGGGGAAAAAGTAGTCTCAACTTAGCCCTGTTTTTATACAGCACTGGTCCCATCAGTTTCAAATACAAAGGCACCATTTATGCTGAATGAGTACTCTGCTACATGAATTTTAGCTTTCATTGACTTGAGAACCTGACTGTCTTGGAAGTTTTCCTCATGTCCTGGACCATGAATATTGTTTGGCTGACCACCCCAAATTGTACTTCACTCTTGAACTGTTGTTGCTATCTCCTTCATTATTTCAAAATTCTTGTAGTAGGAGACGGGCACCATTATTGAAGGAGGTACCAAGATCCCCCAGAAGTGAATGAGGTGGAAATAATAGCTGAGGATGCAAACATTTTTGAATGTTTCCACAATCAAAGAGCTTTTCCTTCATTATGTGTTTAGCTGATAAGTCAGTTACAGAATATCTTTGTCATCTATCTCTCCAAGTGACTTTCCTTAAACATCTTCACATTCTTCTAGAAGTTTCCTACTGTTCTCTTCATAAAGATACCACCTTCTCCTCAGAAACCTCTAAGAAGAGACATTGCATTAGGCAATCATTTTCATTTTGTTTTAGTTCTGGTCCCTCATTTTTATTCTATGCTTTTCTTTGCTTTTTATTTAGTATTTCATTTTTCTCCAGTTACATGTAAAATATTTTTAGCATTTATTTTTGAAACTCTTAAATTTCAAATTCTCTACCTTCCTCCCACTCCATCCATTCCCATTGTAAATGCCCACAATTCAATAGTTAAACATATGCAGTCATACAAAAGGTTTCCATAATAGTCATGTTGTGAAGGAAAATACAGACAAAATAAAAATATTCATGAAAAATAAAGTAAAAAAGTTTGTTTCAATCTGTAGTTAAACACCACCAGTTCTTTCTTTGGGAATGATTAACATTTTTCATCATAAGTCCTTCAGTTGTATGGCTGTATTGGTCAGAATAGCTATGTCATTCACAACTGATCATCTTACGATATTGTTTTTACTTTGTACTTAGCACATTTCACTTTGCATTAGCTCATGTAAGTCTTTCCAGGTTTTTCTGAGAGAATTCTGCCTATAATTTCTTTAAGTACAGTAGTATTCCATACATACCATAATTTGTCCAGCCATTCCCCAATAGATGGGCATCCCTTCAATTTCTAATTTTTTTGCACCCAGATAAGAGCTACTATAAATATTTTTGTGCACACAGATCTGCTTTCTTTTTGGGATACAGAGGTAGTAGCAGTATTGCTAATGGTATTCCTAGGTCAAAGGGTATGCATGATGTTTTAGCCCTTTGGGCATAGTTCCAAATTGCTCTGCAGAATGAGCAATCAGTTGACTCAGTTCACGCACAACTTGATCAACAAAGAATTAATATCCCATTTCCCCCACATTCCCTCCAACATTTGTTATTTACTTTTTCTGTCCAATTAGGTACTCTTATAGGGTTGAGGTAGTACCTCAGAATCATTTTAACTTGTGTTTCATGAGTCAGTAATGAGTTTAAGTATTTTTGCATATGGTTATAGGAAGTTTTTGTTATTTAATATTTGGTTATTCCTTCTCCCTGAAGGATTATTCTCATTTTTTCTCTGGGTAGATGGTTCTTTGCTGCAGTCCTAGTGGCTTTGCACTCCAGAATATCATATTTTGAGCCCTCTTATCCTTCAAAGTAGAAGCTTCTAAACCTCATGTTATCCTGGCTGTGGCTCCATGATACTTGAATTTTTTCTTTCTTGTTAATTGCACCATATTCTTCTTCACCTGGGATCTCTGGAATTTGCTGTAATATTCCTAGAAGTTTTGATTTTGGGATTTCTTTCATGGAGTGATGAATGGATTTTTTTTCAATTTCTATTCAGTAGTCTGATT
This sequence comes from Notamacropus eugenii, assembly GCF_028372415.1. Lineage (NCBI taxonomy): Eukaryota > Metazoa > Chordata > Mammalia > Diprotodontia > Macropodidae > Notamacropus > Notamacropus eugenii. The sequence goes on along the minus strand of NC_092875.1, from coordinate 132,376,969 downwards.
GTAGAATATCAGGGCAAATTTCCTTGATAATTTTGGGAGGGGTAGGATGATGCCTAGACTCTTTTTTGATCACAGCTTTCAGGTACTCCAGTAATTTTAAAATTATTTCTCTAGGTTCTGTTTTCTAAGTTGGTTGTTTTTCCAGCAGAATATTTCACATTCCCTTCTATTTTTTAAAATTCTTTTTGGTTTACTTTGTTGTTCTTTTATTTCTCATAAAGTCCTTAGCTTCCATTTCCATTTAGAAAAATTCTAAATTTTAAGGAATTATTTTCTTCAATGAACTTTTGGATCTCCTTTTTAATTTAGCCAGTTTTATTTTTCAAGGCATTCTTCACCTCATTGGCTTTTAGGACCTCTTTTTACTATTTAGTCTAGTCTTTTTTAAGGTTTTTTTAATTTTTTTTGTGTTTTTCTAATAAGCTGTTGAATTTTTCATGATTTTCTTGTATCACTCTCATTTCTCTACCCAATTTTCCTTCTATCTCTCTTACTTGATTTTCAAAATCATTTTTGAGTTCTTCCATGGCCTGAGATGATTTTATATTTTTCTTGGAGGCTTTGTATGTAGGAGTATTGATTTTAGTGTTTTCTCCTGAGTGTGTGTTTTGATCTTCCCTGTCATCATGGTATCTTTCTATAGTCAGATTTTTTTTTCCTTTTCCTTTCTCATTTCCCCAGCCTGTTAGCTGATTTTCAACTTTCATTAAGATATACTTCTGCTTCAAGGTCGAGGGCACACTGTCCCAAGTTTTAGGCTTTTTTTGCAGCAGTTTTCTTAGATACTTATAAGAATCTGCAAGTTTTCAGTTCTTCTGAGGTGGTATGATCTAAGGAGAGGTGTTTACAATTCCCCAGGCCTGTGTTCTTGTCTCTGAGCAACCACAAGCTCTCTTTTCTGCCCTGCAATTTTGAGGAGGGTCCCTGATCCATTGTGGCAAGAAGCTCTGCTGTGCTAGTGCTCCTCATTTCCTTGGGATTGCCATCAAGGACTGACCTAGATCCAAGGATGAGTAAAGCCACAGATTCCTGCCTCAATGATAGCAAAAAGATCCCTTTTTTCACACCCCTTACTGTCTGTGGGTTGAGAGCTTCAGAAGTGGTCACTGCTATGGCTTATTCAGTCACTCCCAAGTCCTTCTTCTGGTTAGCTACAGCTGGGGTTTTTCTGGTATGAACTGCACTGGACTCTTCCACTCTCATACAAGTGCATCAGACCTTTCCTGCTGACCTTCTAAGTTTTTGGCATCTGTGGGCTGAGAGGTCTTGAAACTGCCACTGCTGTCAGTGATTCAGTGGCTCAAGGCCTGCTCTGAGTTTACTGGGGCCTAGTCTGCACTGGCACAGTCTTCAGTGGACTTCACTCCTCCCTTATCCATGAAAAGCAGACCTTTTCTGACGATCTGTCAAGTTGTCTTGGACTAGAAATTTTTTTCTGCTGCTCTAGAATTTGTTTAGAGTTATTTTTAAAGCTATTTGGTGGGGTTTGGGGGACAACTCAGATGATTTCCTGTCTTTTCTCTGCCATCTTGGCTCTATATGAGGTAATCTTTATGGGCAAATCCCCACCTCCATGATACCAGTTACATTCTCTTTCATCATAAAAAAATGAAACATTTCAAGTCAACAAATATTTTCAAGGATCTACTCTGTGCAGACTAATACTATTGGCAAACAGGTATCCTTAAGTATGAAATTATTGCATCAATCTAGTTCCTCCATAAATCCCTCTTCTGATACTTGATCATGATGTAGACTTGCACTGGGGTCCAGAAGGCTGTGCCAGCTTAATGTAGGTTGTTTTGACCATGTAATACCCATTTGCCTCTACTTTTGGTAACATGATTGTTCATTGCACAAGTACCAACTTACCTAAGTATATAGAAAGGCTTATCATTGTTTAACTGACCTTACATCATGATTTCTTTGTCCACTGCCTAACATAGAACAAAGAAAACTACAAATAATCATCAGTCCTATGAAGCCTTCTCCAGCTTCTGGAGCAACATTGACAGGGTGGTGTAAATGGGGACAAAGGATATCAACCATTTTGATTTTTAGAATAACAGTTGTGACTCAGATACTGATGGGGCTTGAAGTAGCATAACTAGGTAGTTGGGTAGGCTAGAAATGAGCATAGTTCCTTATAAGTTCTTTTAACTATTTTGATAGATTCTCTGAGTTTTATTGCAAAGATAAGGTTTATTGTTGTGCTATTGTTAGCTTTTATGGTCCTGGCCATCTGATTTATTGTTCAAGAGTGAGAAAGAAGAGTGTTGTGAGTGAAGATTCAGGTTGAATTGGGAGGGATGTTTAATTCCTTCCACTTCACTCCCCAAAAATAAGTACCCCTTTGGACTGCTGTAAAAAAATAAGTTATAATAGAAATCTAGGATATTTGGGATTAATATTGTCTGGAACTCAACTGATCTGAATTTGACCAAGTCATTGGCAGTTTGGTCAAGTCAGATAAAAAAATAGTTATGGAGACTTTAGTAGGAAGTTCTTTAAGATTCCAGAGGAGTCTCTTGCTGAATTTTTTTTTTTTAAATCAATGCTAATTTTTAAAATATATTTTTATCATCTGCACTGCTTTTAAACCACATTGAAAATTGTTTCTATATAAGGGTGCTAGAAAAAATATTTTAGTATTAAGTTCTGATTATTTAAACTCCCTAGTTCTGGGGGATACAATGTACTAAATGCAGGATGACTACAGTATGACAAACTATATACATTCACTTACTTGCTAGTACTTCAAAAATGAGATTTTTATACAAATATAAGTTGTTCAAAATTAAATAAATGGTTGTACTTCTTTACTGAGGTAGTAGACCATGGAAGAATATCTTTGTATATGATGGTAATCTTTGTCCAATATACTATTTAGTTATAATATATTTTTATTTTTCATATAATGTTGGATTTAAAAAGTCCTAAATCCAAATCTTGTATCACGTGGTAACAAGTTGCATGTTCCTGAGCAAGTTGCTTAACCACTTGTAAAAGCAAGCAGTCTGACATACACAGGAGGGCCTGCTATCACAGGTTCTTACAACTGCTTTTCTAAAAGGAAAGCAACTTTTGAGGGGTCAACAATCACTTTAATCAAGGACATATATTGTTCACTTAGTTCAGAGGGAAAAGTCAGTACCCTGAACTTCAAAGAAAATGCAAACAGAGAAATAAAGATTAACCAACAGACAGAGCTTCCAACTTTCTGACTGCAAGCAATACATACATCGCAGATAAACAGAAAGATAACTGCCTGACCATGCCAGATAGAGTAGCATCAACATCTTGTTTTCCCAAGCTGGGGAGCTCCTTCGTGACTGCCCAGTGACTGCCCACTCCTTAGTGACTCCTCTGCCCAAACACTTCCAATGAGCAAGGCCAAAAGTAAAACCTCACCTCAGAGTATTTATATACTTTTCAGAGCCAAAGGGCATCATAATCCTTGAGAACCAGTGCTCATTAGAAAAATTAAGAAAAAGTGTGAGCCTTTCCTAATCAAACTTCCATAAATGGGGAGATCCATTAATGGGTGGGGAAGGTCTTTAACTCTCTGATTAACGTTGCACCACTTAGCTTCATTTTCCACATCTGAAAAATGTGCATAATATTAGCATCTACCTCATAGGCTTATTGGGAGAATCAAATGAGAAAACTAATATGATTGGCTTTTTTTTGTAAACTTTAAAGCTCTACATAAATGCCATTTATTATTATTAAATTCTTCTTTTTATTGTGTGCTATAAAGGGTGTTTGTGGAATATACATAATAGGAAAGGGAAATAATGTAAAAATGAAAAATATTTATAAATTTTTTATTAAAAATTAATAGTAAGGAGAACTTGCAGTGCTCACATTTCATTGGAGAAATTCTTTAATCTTTTATTTAAATTTTAATTTATATATTTTTTTATTTTGATAGTTTTTTCCCAAAATTATCCCTCCTCTCAGAGAGTAATCTTATATAACAACAAATGTTGTTCTTTAATAGAACAACAACAAAAGAATAAGGGAAAAAATAAACCTATCAAAAAAGTATTAAAATAAGTGCCATGTAAAATCATGTATCTCTGACTTATGTGGGTTTTTGTCATTCCCTCATGTTTATTTCTTCTAGCCATTCATCTTATTTACAATTTTGAACCTTCACTTTTATTTTTTTATGTGTAATTGTTTTGTGTTTTTATTGTTGTTGTCAATGTATATATTATTTACTTGTCTCCAAATTTAACTAACTCTGCATATTCATGCCAATTTTTCTAATGTACTCTGTATTCTGGATATTCATTAATTCTTACGGCAACATAATATTCCATTATATTCATGTACCATAAATTGTTGTTTTGGTTCAGTCATTTCTGTCATATCTGCTCTTCACAATCACATTTGAAATTTTCTTGGCAGATATAATGGGATGATTTGCTTTTTCTTTCTCCAGCTCATTTTACAAATGAGGAAACTGAGCATAACAGGGTTAAGTGACTTCTTCAGACTCATACAGTTAGTGAGTATATGAAACTGGATTTGAACCCAGGAAGATATATCGTTCCTACTCTGAACCAAGCATTCCAGACACTGTGCCATCTAAATGCCCTGACATCCAGACTGAATATATTATTACTCAAATACACACATACATGCATGCACAGTCACATGTATGTAGACATACATGTGTATTTTCATATACATGTATGTACATATATGCATTTATACACACACAAATATATATATACATAATATAGTTTTTACAAACTTAAAAAATCAGCAACAATTATATTTTGATTTTCTTTACCAAACTTTAAAATACTCTGTTTCTTTGTTTTTCTTAAACTTCACCTTTGGACAGGAACTGTTCTAAATAAAGTAGGTATGTATGTGTGATTTCTCCTCCCTTAAAATGCAGTAGCAGATTATTAACTTTTTTGGCTCTACAGCATTGCTTATTCTGGTGTTTAGATCAAATATTTGGAGGGCAAGAAAGGAAAAAGGAAACAGATATTTTGCATCAAGGTTCAACTCAATGGTGATAGCCAATTTCAAACAAAGATTTGAAGCAGATTTGGAGCTTTTATAAGCTTTTAAGACTCAGATGTCCTCAGTATGAGGTCCAGGCCTGCCATAGTTTTCACCACAAAAACTAATGGTCTTGCATCATGAACAGACGAAAATAGTTTATATTTCCAAAGATTTTCTGAGTCTGTTCCCAGCTGGTGCAGCAAATTTATTTAAAAGGACAGCACCAGAAATATTTCCATGAGTTCTGTGAGTTTCTTAATGGTTATTAAGTGACTGTATGTATTATTATACAGTGGCATAACATAATAGCGAATGCCTAGATTCTCTGGAAGTTGGTAGTTGTATCCAACAAAGTTTGTGGCCTTCCCTTATTTATAATGACACCTTTTAACTCCCTTTTTGTTTCTATGATAAGGTGAAGTTAAACACGATATAATGTACAAATAGTTGAGAGCATGTTTGAATTAATGAAAAATCTACAAACCTTGTAATTATAAAATGAATCCATATGCTGACAATAATGTAGAAGGCAATGAGAATCAGTTCAATGCGAAGTTTTATTGCCAGCTATGGTGATTATGGGGATAGACGAAAGAGAAAAGAGGATTTGATTTACAACTCAGGGACAGAGAATAAAATAGAGTATAACTCATATAAGATAAGCTGCTGCATTATGTAACACAGAAACACAACCCCATTCAGCAAAAATGGAGTACTCTAGCAGGATGCTGTGTTCTACAGTGCCCTTCTGAGAGTGGGGTTTTTACATTTTAATTTTAGGTGACCACCCTGGAGGTGACTTATTTGTATATCAGAGTCTAGCATAATTTTGTTTTTGTTTATCATCATGCAGAAAAAACCAAATGTGGGAGACAAAATATTTACTAATCTTTGAGACATATATATACATGTGTATGTGTGTATATGTATGTACATATATGTGTATATATGCATGTGTATATGTGTATTGTTTGTGTGTGTATATACATAGAGATTTATACATGTATATATATACATGTGTGCATATGTATATGTATATCTTTACGTACACACACATCAGTATTTTTTCTGTGATTATGTTCTATAAGTTGACAGCCTCCTTTAAGAGGAGACAAACATGATGGCCTTAAGACCTACCAGTCTAAATTTATACTATGGTTTCTTTACATAGATTTTATAAGCTATGGTTTCTTTCAAGGGGACACTGTAATGGTAGTCTCAAAATCACTGTGACCAATCTTATAAAGGAGGTTTTTATTGCACTTTGAAACTGCCCATCTTATAATACATGTGAAAAAGTATTCTTTCATTAATTCCTGTACTTTCTGTCTATCTACCTTTCTCTCTATCTGTCTGTCTATCTATCTACACACACACACACACACATATATATACATACATGCATATGTATGTATATGTATATATATAATCAGTCAACAACAAATATGAATATATTTAGGATTCATTATTTTTGCTTTTATGAAAAGTTATCAGTGGTTTACTCAAAATCTACTGTTCTGCTAGTCACTGTGCTGAGCCATGGGGATACAAAGAAAAGGAAAAGATAGTTATGTGTGCTGGTTAAACCTTAGAGTTTTTGTTTGATAATTTATTTTATTATCATCCTTATATTTGCTGGGAGTTTCCTGTAATAAATGTTATTTATCGCCTTCAACTTTGATGAATCTATTGCTTATCTCTATTTGTATCTTTGCTAATTCCCTAAGATTTTCTTGGGGCAACATAATGTCAACAACAACTCAGAATGACTTTATCTGCTCTTTCTTTAGTTTTATGCCTTTAATTAATTTTTTCTTAAAGATATTGCTAGCATTTCCAGCTGTACTTCAGTAAATTTAGTAGTTTCTGACCCTTTCTAACCCAATTTGAGCTATTCTTGGAAAAGATGCTAGAGTGGTTTTCCATTTCTATCTCATTTGACAAATGAAAAAATTGAGGCAAAAAGAGTTAATTACCTTGACCCAGGTTGCACAACTAGCAAATATTTGAGGCAGGATTTGAATTCTTATCTTCCTAACTGTAGGGACTTATATCTATGCACTACACTAGTCACCCCAACATTTGTAGACCTATTTCAAATAATAGAGGGGAAAGTGGCATTTTGTTTTATTTCTATATTTATTGGGAAAGTTTCTAGTGTATCCTAAATGCACGTGATTCTTGCTTTTGGTTTCAGCTAGGAGTTTTATGTGATATTAAAAATCATTGCCTTATGCTTATAATTTATAGGGGTCTACCATAAACGGTCATTGCTCTTTGTTAAAAACTATTTCTTCATCTGATAAAATAACTCATTTTTTAATACTTTACTTTTTACTTTGTCAATTATGTCAATTGGTTTCCTAATGTTGATTTATACCTTCCTCCATTGTGATCATAGTAAATATTTTCTTGGATAAATGCATTTTATTTAAAAAATAAAATTAGCAAGTGACAACATTGATAAAATTGATTAATATTGGTCTATAATTTTTCTGTACTTTTCCTTTCCCCATTTTAAGTGTTAAAAGTATTTAACATTTCTCTTATAAAATTAATTTGTTGGATGCTTTTGCTCTTACTTTAAAGTGTAGTTTTGTACTGATAGTAGCAATTGTCTTCAGAATATTTTATTTAATTCTACTATGAATCTACCAGGATGATGGCTTTCCCTTTCCCTAAACAATTCTCTTATAAATAGTATTATTTTAAACTGAGATTGAATTATTTAAGATCACTCTTTGGTCTTTCAATTTATTTTGTAATTTTGGAGGTAGTCCTCTACTTGATTTTTTCTGTTTTAATATTATATAATTATGCAGAATAGGTTATGATAATTATTTGTTTGTTTTGATTTCACCTTTTTCGTTTCCTATTTGGCAGAAATTATTTTCTATCTCATCATTTTTTTTAGATTTCCTATTTTATGAATATTAGATGTACAATTTTTTGAGTCTTCAAAGAACAGTGGCTTTTCTAAATATTTTCATCTTTTGTCAAACTTCCCATTCCTTTCTCTTCCCAATCCTCTCAGCAGATAAACTTGACTCATATTTTCATGATAAAACAATGAAGCCATTTGCTGAGAGTTCTCTTCAGTCCTTCACTCATCAGCTCCTTCATTAACTTAAGCCAAATGCCTTCTGCAAGCATCTCTTCTTTCACATAAAGGTGTAGTTAGTTACTCTTGTCAAGACAAAACTCTTTGCAAGACAAAATTATCCCATTTGATCCTATCTTCTTTAGCAGGTTGTCCCATCTATCATTCTTAAACTTTCACTTAAAATTCTTCCTTGCTCTTTATTGAGATATCTATGTCATTTATGTTGTCAAAACAACCTCTCTTGAACAATCTTTCTCCACTAGATACTAAACCATATTTGCCCCTTTTGTAACAATGTGTTTACTTCCTTTGTTCTCATTATGTTCTTAACTCTTTACAGTTTGGATTCAGATATCATTAAAACAAAATTTCTGTCTCCAAAGTTGCAAGAGATATTTTGATTGCTAAACTTAATAACTTCTCACTTTTTATATATTTTAAGCTTTGTAACTTCATGTTAAAACAATTTTAACATTCATTTTTTTTTAAAAACTTGAGTTCCAAATTATCTCCTTCCTTTTCCTTTCCATTCATTGAGAAGGGAAGCAATTCAATATAGGTCATATATGAGCAGTCATGAAAAATATTTTGTTTCCATATTAATCATGTTGTGAAAGAAAACCCAAATCAAAAACAAGAAAAATAAAGTAAAAAAAATGTGTATTGATCTGCATTCAGATTCCATCAGTTCTTTGACTTGAAATGGAAAGCATTTTTTTTCTCTTAACTCACTCAAAATTGTCTTGAATCACTCTATTTCTGAAAATAACTAAGTCCTTCACAGTTAATCATCATATAATATTACTATTATTATGGATACTGTTTTTCTGGTTCTATTGACTTCATTTTGCATCAATTCATGTAAGTCTTTCTAGGATTTTTTTTTTTCCTGAGAGCATCATGTGCATCATTTCTTGTAGGACAATAGTGTTCTGTCACAATCATATATCACAATTTTTCAGTCATTCCTCAATTGTTGGCCATTCCCTCAATTTCCAATTCTTTTCCACCACAAAAAGAACTGCTACATATAATTTTTGTACATATAGGTCTTTTTGTAGAAGTGGTATTTCTGGGTCAAACAGTGTGCATGGTTTTATAACTATTGGGGTATAATTCCAAATTGTTCTACACAATGGTTAAGAACTCCACCAACAACGTCTCAGCATCCCAATTTTCCAACATTTGTCATTTTCTTTTTCTATCGTATTAGTCAACTTGACAGGTGTTAAGTGGTACTTTAGAGTTCTTTTAATTTTCCTTTCTCTAATCAACAGTGACAGAAAAATTTTATATGACTGTAGAGAATTTTAATTTATTTTTCTGAAAACTCCCTCTTCATATCTTTGACAATCAGTTGAGGAATGAGTTTTTGTTTTTTGTTTTTTGTTTTTTTTATTATAAATTTGGATCAATTCTGTATATGTTTGAGAAATGACGAGTTTCTCATATAAACTTGATATAAAAAATTCAGTTATGATTACTAATTGTGTAACTCTCCATCCTCTGTTTTTTCCCCTTTCTTAATCTTTCTCTCTCTCTTCACCATTTCCCTCCTAGAAAAGTGTTTTACCTCTGACCACCATCTACTCTACCTTCAATCAGGCCCCCATTCTCTTATCTCTTTCCCATCCTACTTCCCTATAGGTAAGAAAGACTTCCATACCCAGCTTACTATGTATATCATTCTTTCTCTAAGTCAATTCCAATAAGACTGGGGTTTAAGTATTGACTGTCACTTACCCATCTTCCCTTCTACTGTAAAAACTCTTTGGAGTCACATTTATATGGATAATTTGCCTAATTCTGCCTCTCCTTTTCCCCGTTTCCCAGTACATCCCTCTTTCTTACTTACATTTTAAGTATCATCCCATCATAATCATCCATCTTTTTCACCTTTTTAGATATCATTACATCATAATTACTTTATACCTCTGCCATTTATGTATACTCCTTCCGATTGCCCCAATAAGGATAAGGATCTTAGGATTTACAAATATCATTTCCTCATGATGAAATGTAAAACTCATTGAATTCCTTATGATTTCTTTCTTGATTACTTTTTTTTTAATTCTCCTCTTGAGTCCTGTATTTGAAATTAAAATTTCCTATTCTGCACTGTTCTTCCATTCATGAATGAATGAAAGTCCTCTGTTTCTCTGAATAACTATTTCCCCCCTAAAGGATTGTATTCAGTTTTGCTAGGTAAGTATTTCTTGGTCTTAATTGAAGTTCTGTTGTCCTTGCAAACATCACATTCCAAGCCCTCTGATCTTTTAAGGTAGAAGCAACTCAGTGTTGTGTATTGTTATTAAGCCAATGCTTAAACCATAGTCTTGTGTGTCCAGGTTGTGACTCCACAATTTGAATTGTTTCTTTCTGACCCTTTGCAATATTTTCTCCTTAACCTGAGAACTCTTGGATTTGGCTATAATATTCCTGGGAATTAACATTTTATAATCTCTTTTAGGAGGTGATGAGTGAACTCTTTTAATTTCATTTTTACCCTCTGATTTTAAGGTATTGGGATAATTTTCCTTGATAATTTCTTGAAAGATGATGTCTAGGCTATTTTTTCCATTTTCATTGTTTTCACATAGTCAAATACTTTTTATCTCTCCTGGAACTGTTTCCCAGCTCAGTTCTTTTTCCAATGAGATGTTTCACATTTTATTTTTTTCATTCTTTTGAATTCATTCACTTTTTAATGTCTCGTAAAGTCCCTAGCTTCCACTAGCCCAATTCTAATTTCTTAGAAATTCTTTTTTTCAGTGAGCATTTGTATCTCCTTCTTTCAATTTGGCCAATTCTACTTCTTAAGGAGTTTTTTTCTTCAGTGAATTTTTGAATATATGTTTCCATTCCACAAATTTTGCTTTTTGAGGTGTTATTTTCTTCAATATATTTTTGTGCCTTCTTTACCAATCTGCTGACTATTTCTTCATAATTATCTTGCTTAACCATTGCTTTATTACCCATTTTTTTGTCTACCTCTCTTTATCTGTACTTAATAGTGTTTTATTGAGAGGGACTTCCAGGAGTCAAGATGGCAGAGTATTCATTAAATCACGGTATCTCTCTCATACTAATCTCTAAACTACTGGGCAGCTAGGTGGTGTGGTGGATAGAGCTCCAGGGCAGGAGTCAGAAGGACCTGAGTTCAAATCTCACCTCGGACACTTGACACTCACCAGCTGTGTGACCTTGGGCAAGTCACTTAACCCCAAATACCTCATCCTGGGTCATCTCCAGTCATCCTGATGAATATCTGGTCACTGGATTCAGATGGCCCAGAAGGAGAAGTGAGGCTTGTGACCTGCAAAGTCCTCAAGTGCAAGTCATGTCATCATTTCTCTGATGGTATGGTCTTCTTCAGCAATGAAGGATGAACACACTCATAAGCCAAACCACCATAAAATAATGTCCCAGCAAAATGCTGAATAGGAGAATCAGCAATAAGATGGAGTGAAACAATTGTTTAACCCAATAAACTTGGAAGATTGGCAAGCCCAATATTGGCAAGTCAGTGGAAAATCCTGAACCCCAGTGTGGTGTAATAAGCCTTAACGTAACCAAGAGAACTGTCAGACTCCAGTTCTTAAAACTGTCATATTCTATAGGATAGCACTGGGCAAACAGGATTACTCCAGCAGCCAGATCCCCATATGTTTCAGCACAGCCCAGGGAAAACAGGAAGCCACCAGTGGTCAGACCTCCAGGGTGTTTCAGTGTAGTCCCAGGCAAAAAAATATATTCCTTGGCATGTAATTGGGGGAAAATACTATTTAGAAAAAGTAAGCACTTAGTAAATACTTAAATGCTGACTGACGAGACACTCTTTTAAACATTTTGTCATTATTAATTTATAAGAATGAACACCTTTTTTACTATTATTTTTCTTTTGATGCTCCACTTTTTGTTCTTATTTCTTTAGTAAATAACATTATTTTTAAAATTAGTTAATAAATTTTTAGTTTTCATCATTTACTTCCACATGATTTTGAGTTCCAAATTTTCTCCCAATTTTCCACTCTTTGCACCCCAAGACATCATGCATTCCAATTATCCCATCCCCCAGTCTGGTCTTTTATCACATATCTCCCTTCTCTCTTCCCTTTTCCCTCTATTTTCTTGTAGGGCAAGACATATTTCTATACCCCATTGCCTGTATGTTTTATTTCCCAATTGCATGTAAAAGAAAAACATTTCTAACATTCATTTTTAAAATTCTGAGTTGCAACTTCTATTCCTTTCTCCCTCTCTACCTATCTCCACTGAGAAAGCAAGCAATTTTATATAACTTATACATGTGTAGTCATGCAGCACACTTTCATAAGACTAACTATATTTTCCTCCATCCTATCCTACCCCCATGTATTCTGTTCTCTCTTTTGACCCTGTTCCTCCTCAAAAGTGTTTGCTTCTAATTATCCCCTGCTTCCATTTGTCATCCTTTGTATCATCCCCCCCCCCCACACCCTTGATTATCCCCTTTCCCTATGTTCCTGTAGTGTAAAAATAGATTTTCATACCAAATTGAGTGGGCATAGCATTCCCTCTTTAAGCCACACCTGATGAGAGTAAGGTTCATTTTTTCCCTATTAGTTCCCCTTTCTTCCCCTCCATTGGAAAAGATTTTCTTGATTCTTTTATAGGAGAAATGATTTATTGCATTCTGTTTGTCCCTTTCTCCTTCTCCCAATATATTCCTCTCTCACTCCTTAATTTATCTTTTAGATATCATCCTTTCATATTCAACTCACCCTGTGTCTTCTGTCTCTATGTATAAAATCTGTCCAACTACCCTATTACTGAGAAAAGTCTCAAGAGTTACAAGTATTATCTTTCCATGTAGGAATGTAAACAGTTTAACTTTAGTTAAGTCCCTTATAATTTCTCTTTCCTGTTTACCTTGTCATGCTTCTCTAGATTTTTCTGTTTTAAAATCAAATTTTCTATTCAGCTCTGGTCTTTTCATCAAGAATGCTTGAAAGTTCTTTATTTCATTGAACTTCCATTTTTTTTTCCTCTGAAGTATTATACTCAGTTTTGCTAGGTTGGTGATTCTTGATTTTAATCCCATCTCTTCTGACCTCTGGAATATCATATTCTAAGTCCTTTAAATCCCGTAATGTAAGCTGCTAGATGTTGTGTTATCCTGAATATTTTCCACAATACTGGAATTTTTTTCTTTCTAGTTGCTTGAAATAATTTCTCCTTGATCTGGAAGCTCTGGAATTTGGCTAGAATATTCCTAGGAGTTTTCCTTTTGGAATCCCTTTGAGGGGGTGACCAATGGCTTCTTTCAATATTTACTTCACCCTATAGTTATAGAATATCTGAACAGTTTTCCTTAAAAATTACTTGAAAGATGACCTCTAGGATCTTTTTTTGAATCATGTAGTTTTCAAGTAGTCCAATCACTTTTTAATTGGACCCTCCTGGATCTATTTTCCAGGTCAGTTGTTTTTCCAATTAGATATTTCACACTGTTTACTATTTTTTTTTCATTCCTTTGGTTTTATTTTATAATTTCTTGATTTTTCACAAAGTCATTAGCTTCCATCTGCTCCATTCTAATCTTTAAAGAATTACTTTCTTCTGTGAACTTTTGGACCTCCTTTTCCGTCTGGCCAATTCTGCCTTTTAAAGCGTTCTTCTCTTCATTGACTTTTGAGTCTCTTTGCCATTTGCCTTAGTCTATTCTTTAAGGTGTTATTTTCTTCATCATTTTTTTGGGTCCCCTTTAGCAAGCAGTTGACTCAGTTTTCATGATTTTCTTGCCTCACTCTCATTTTTTTTCTCAATTTTTGCTCTACTTCTCTTACTTGACTTTCAAAATCCTTTTTGAGCTCTTCCATGTCCTGAGATCAATTCATATTTTTATTGACAGTTTTTGGATGTAGGAGCTTTGACTTTGATGACTTTTGTTTGTATATTTTTATCTTCCTTATCATCGAAGTAAAATTGTGTAGTCTGTTTCTTTTTCCAGTTTTTGCTCATTTCTCCAGCCATTTACTTTCCTTTTGGACTCTTTGTCACGATAGTTCTCTGCTTCCAAATGGACTTGGAGGTGTACTGTCAGCTGCTCTATCTCCCCACAATCTGTGAGCCAAGAGTCCCAGAAACACCGACTGCTGCTACCCCCACTGTTGCTATGGCTGCTGCAGGCTCCTCCACACCATCCATCACCCTGGGGCTGGGACCAGAACACTCTACTCTCTCAGGTACGTCCAACAGATTTCTTCCACTGACCTTTAAATTTGTCCATTGCTTTTTTGGTGTTATGAAGTCTGGAAGCCACCACAAGATCCAGTGATTCAGGTCCCATCTGTGCAGTTGCTGCCCAGGATGGACTGTGCTTTTCTCTCAGCATTGTGCAATAATAGTATATGCTCATTTTACATGAATTTCTATATGACTTATTTTGACTCTATTAAGACATTTAATTCACATGACCATCTGCTTGCTAGTGAAATGTATTTTTGGAAATATGTAGGTTGACATAAAAATAAGGTCTGTCTTCCAAGGTATAGATCGATTTCCATATTTTCTAGTTTTTTAACATGTCGTCTTATGACACCCTGCCTTTGGTTAATCTGGGGTAGTGAAGCACAAAATGCTGGGCTTCATCTTTCTAAAGTCTACTGATTTAGAAAGTTGATGTAGTCATTAGAGTGCTGAGACAAGAGTTAGCACTTAGTTCAACTCCAGTAGCAGACAATGGCTTGCAAACTTACTAGTTTCCTTACCCTGCAAAAGTCACGTAATTTCTGTTTGTCTGTGTTGCCTCATCAATCTCATTATAATGATAATAATAATAATAATATCACCTTTTTCACTTTATTTTGAGGATCAAATGAAAAAGTATTTATAAAGAGTTTGTCCCACGCCTGACACATAGTAGGCATTTATTAAATGCTTATCCCATTCCATTGCATCAAGATGAATATAAATCCTAGCATTAATGCTAATTATTCACAAAAGATAGATCACTGTTCTTCATAAATGGGACAGACATCAAAGACCATCCAAGACAATCCACATGTCAATAAGATTGTTCCGTATGACATACCTGGAAAGTGGAATATTCACCTCTGCATAAAGGGGAAAGGAAGGGAAATCCAAAACTTTCCAAGGCATCCCATTCGATTTTGGGCAGAAATAATTCATTAGGCAAGTTTTTTCCTTTAATAATTTTTACATTTTCCTCTTTGTAGTTATTCTTCCTTGTACTTTGTTCTATCCTTGGGGGCCAAGTAGAATAGGTTTTTCCCTTTCACTATTCTATTCATTAGTCTTCCTATTATTTGGTACAACTATTTATTTTACTCTAAGTTTTTTCTTCTCCATGGTAAACACACTGATCAATCTTTAAATCAATCTTTACACATCATGAACTCAAAGTCCTGTATTGTTCTGGTTGCCTTTCTCTGAACACTCACCAGTTTTATATCATATTTTAAAATATAAAGGCAGTTAACCACATATGAGTCTCAGTTTCCTCATCTAATAAGACTTGGATTAATTAATTGCATATCATTTGATAGAAGTGCTACAAAATCCTAAGAAAAATCTGTAATTGTGTTAATACAGTGCTTTGGTTTTCTAATACTTGCAATGTATTATACTGTTTATTCCCTACTGTGACAAATATATATTTGCAAGAGTTTGCAGAGATTATTAAGAGGTCAATCTGTGGCTGTGAAATTGCTTCTCTGTTGATGAAGGTAAATATAGTGCACAGGGAAAGTACCTGATTTACATCATTCTTGCATGAAATTTAATTTGGATAAATGCAAAGTCATTTTTTCACCTGGATTCATAAAATCAATTTTACTCTGTAGAATGGGAGGGATCTGGTCAGGCACCATTTCATGACCTGGAACATTTGAAGTGATATAAGTTCAGGATGAGGCAACATGCAACACATAAACAAAAAAATTTTCAGTGTGATCTTCAACTACATTAAGAGAACATAGTGTCTGTAACAGGTAAGTTGAGAATCTTTCTGTATTTTAGCTTTTGGCATACTAAACCTATAAATAAAAGGGCAGTAGATAGGGCAGGCTGATAGAGCAGTGTCTTTGGAGTCACCTTTAGGAAAGGAATAATGACAAGTTGGGGAAATGAACTATTCCCTTGGTTGAATAATACACAGACAATCTGTAGCTTCCTCTTCTCTGCTAACCATGTGATAATTAGCCAAATGTTAGCCAAAATGGTGATTCATTCTAAAACCTGTAGTGAGTTAAGGCAAATCATTTGACTCTGATTTTTCCACTCAGACTGGTGCTGGAGAAAGAAGAAAAGCTTCTGTGGGCATCTAAGTGGACAAAATTTTCAGCCCACTCTTCCCTGAAGCTGACATAAAGCTGAGTACTTGAAATTTTTTCCATTGCTCTCATTTCTATCTTTCTTGCTTTTAGATGAAGGATATTACAGATGACTATAACCTTATAGGCCTTGAAAAGTCAGGAGAGGGAACTATGAGGAAGCCTGAGATCTGAATCAATGCTAGGTTTTGTGGCCAGCAGAACAGTACCAATGCCTTGTAGCTCAGGATGGAGACCTAAAGGGCCCAGTTCAGTGGTAGCTGAGATAAGAACTTATCCAATGGTTCTTCATCAGTGAATATGAGGCATTGAAAGGTATGAAGAAATTGAACTAAGTTTGAGCCCATTCCCTATAGAGACTGAATTGATCTGAACAGAATGTGTCTCTAGGTCTTGAAGTAAATATTTTTTCTTCCCTCTTTTTGACTACCTTTGCAGTAAATATCACTTTGCAAAAGCTAATGGTTATAAATAGGTTAAATGGAATGAGCATGTTAATTATTGGTGACTGAGAGTGAAAGAAACATTCTGGAAGATAGCTTAAGCTGATAATCTGTGAGAAATACATTATACTATTAGAACCCACAGGGATGCTGTATGTGGCTGTGCTATGGGAGATTGAGGATAGAATAATATTACTTATAGACTTCTTTAAAATTTTGAATACAATATTTTAGAACAGGCTATAATTTGTCCACTAAAGGGGAACTAGAATGATGAGCATAGTCAACCCTGTTCTTGACCCTATATGAAAACTGATCTAATGAACTAGAAAAAATTGAGGATGGAAGAGTCTGTCAAGATATGAGGAGACATCCTATTGTCCAGAACCAAAGCCAAACAAGCAAAATGTACCCTGAACTTTGTATAACAATCTTTCATACTCATCTTCTGGAACTGATGGTCCCTGAACTCAGGCAAGCACCAATAGGCCCAAATATGAAGCACTGCTATAAATGGACATTTTGTCACTAGACAACCTTCTCTCACTGCTGCTGTTGTACCTCACTATTACTGTAGTGTCTCAATACTCTTGCTACTGTAATGATAAGGGAATTTGAAGATTTTCCCTGTCCCTTCATAAGCCCATGTGACGTGTTTCAAGCTCTGGTCCAGCCCACAGTCTGAATGACATGGAGTCCATGATGTGAGGTGCTTTCTGAATGCATGGAGGAGGAAGAGTGAAACACGAAGAGAGAGTGAGATGGAGCTGAGAGAGATGCAGCAGACAGAGCAGAGCAGAGCAAGTAGCCTTGGTCATTTTGCTTAAGGGCACTTGTTTGTGGGGAGGCCTGACAGAGGGAAGATTTGGAATGGTATCCTCCTTGTACTGATAATATGGTAATATCTACAAATTTCCTGGTTACTATGGTGGAATTGACTTTCTTGTATCTAAAAAAAATTTTGATTTCCTCTTTGAGAAAAAGAGTTTATATTTTGCAAATTTACCCAGGAAATATGCCTGCATATCCATAGTGGCTGCTGTGAGTATTGAATTACAGCTACAACTACATTGTTTGACTCTCATTACAGTCACAAGTATATAAATTAAACTTTGCCATACTAAAGCAAGTCTCCTCATTACAGGAGAGGCTCTGGTACATATGTACTTGCTTTCAAGTCATTTTTCTCACTTTGAAATTTAAGTTATGTTTGATTGCTGACTTTCCTGTCTCTAATTCCAGTTGACAAGTCAACACATAAGATGGAGAAATTAAATATTTTTTTGAATATGTGAATGTGATCAGATGGCACAGGATTAGACTTATTTTGTCTATTCCTGAAAGACAAATATGGAACCACTGAATAGAAGTTCAGAGGGGCTGAGGGTAGGGCAACAGCTCTAGAAGGAAGGTATTCTTAATAATTAGTGCTATTTAAAATAGAATGAGCTCTTTAAGTAGATAGTGTATCTGACATAACTGAATAGGCTCAAGGAGGGGCTACACGACCACTTATTGATTGGGTTTACTATATAAATGATAATAAAAGTCATAGATTTCAAGGTGTAATTGACCCCAAATATCATTTATTTTAACTTCCTCATTTTAGGCTGGTAGATCTAGGTAGGTTAAGTAACTTGTCCAATGGTTACACAGTAAGCAGCAGAGGTGGTTGACCTCTAAAAGGCTTTTTATTTATAAAACTCTAATAGTTTATGTCACAAGCAACTTGGTTACAGTTGAAAGAAAGGACAGAATAAGGTAATGTCACATAACCCTTCATGTTGACAAATCATTTTATATTTGCTAAGCAATTTCAAACATATTATGTAATGCATATTTGACTGCAAGGTTGGAATGAGGGCAAGGTGATTTGTTGGTGAATAATAATAACTTCCATTTTCATAACATATTGTTTTTTTTTACAAAGTGCTTTTGCAGACATTATCTCACTTGATCATCATAATATTATTCTGATATTAAAGTTCTTAGGCAATAGTTTCATTTTACAAATGAGAGAAATTAGAATCAAAGACTTAAATAGACTAAGAGTCAGAGAGAAGGTCAAAAGCCATCTAATTAAAAATATATCTGAACAATATACTTATTTTTTTGTCACAGTTTGCTCAATTACTGGTTGTTGAGTCTTTACTTATATACCGAAAGATCTTAATTGATCTCTACAGGGTACTCAAATGACATACACAGAACTTAGTCCAAAGTGCAAGCTTTATACATAATTTTTGAATCATTGATTCATTCATTTGTTGAAGGTCATATGCTAAGTAATATAACTAGGCCTTATATCAAAAAAGAATTTGAATCCAGCCATGATGGCAATATTGTGCATTGGAAGAAGAATTGGATTTGGAGACAGTGTATGGATTCGAACCCCTGCTTTGGTAATTAATTACTTTGTGAATTCAGGAAAGTCATTTAATTTCTAGGAATAGTCAAATAAGGAGGCTGGAACTTTCTATACTCAAGAACTAGCTTCTGACAGTGGAGAAATGCTTTGGTCATTATTTCTGCTCTTGGGAATTTGTCAAGTGAACATAACACATCGTAGGTATTGGTTCTGAAATAACGAAAGCTGGTTCTCCTTTCTCAAACAGTGTTGTTCGTGGATATGGGCTTATAAAAAGACTGTAGAAGAAAAGTTTGTTCAATCAAGGCAACTAATTAGTATCTTAGGTTCTTTAGCTGAAAATATAAAAGGATTTGGCACAATGTTAGTTTAAAGTGATGAAGAAGAAGAATATTTACCATATGCCTTTGGTTCTTAAAAAGAACAGCATATTTAAGAACAAAATAGGCCCATAACAAAAATGACCTTCATTCTTTCCTTCAAAATGTCGTAATGATTTCCTTGTGATATTTCAGTTTAACCAACATTACTTGTGGTTAAATAGGCTGTGATGCCAGTTACAAATCATTTATTGTTTTTTTTTTAATTGTTTTAAAGTATAACTGAAAATATTTCCTTTTTGCATGTTAATCTCATTCTGCTTTTACTTATCACCTGGCTATATATTTGCTATTTTGTACTGATTATTTTTTATGCTTATTGATGTGTATTTTCTCTGTTTTAATAGTTCTTTCTTTAAATTCAACTTAAACATTCATTATTCCAAATAGAGAATATTCTGTACACTTATTAATCCAATTAAAATGTTTAATCACTCTTTATAGAGCTTTCTGTTAAGTCTTCAGGGAAACACAAAATGCATATGCGATACAATCCCTTACCTCATAGAGTCTGTAATATGATATGATACACACACAAATGACTACTTCTGTAACACACAAAAAAAATTAATATTAAACAGGAGTTTATAAGTTTCTAATATTTCTGGAATTTCTGCTCACAATAACTTCAATATTATTAATTCTACTAAATATCAAAAGGGAAGCATGCTCACTTGTTCAAATTCCTTACAATGACATGTTTGTGTTATTTGGTTAACAATTAATGATATGCTTAAGGGAGTGTCTATATTTTTAAAGAAAAATAATTTAAAGAAAAATACTTTTGACATTTATACTTTCAAATAACTGTTATACTATGTATTGCAACATTATTTATTTGCACCATGATTTAAAGAAAAATGAATGTTTATTTTCCATGTATCTAAAAAATCTGCAAAATATATTAAATTATGTATTAATAATTTTTATTGAGCCCATACTAATATCTGTTTTAGGGAGAGTGATGAAAATAATCTGTCCTAAGGGAAAGATGAATTTTATAGAGACTTAAATTCATGATAACAAATTCAAAACTAGCTACTAAAAACATGAATAGCTCAGAGAAACTACGCATCTCAGATTTGGAAGGGACACCAAGACCTTGCGAGAGCTCATCTTTAGAACTTAACATGAAAGAGGGACTCCAATCCTTTGACAAAGATCTTGAGCAAGGTGGAATATACCTTATCATAGATGGATATACATAAATAGATGGTATTAATTGAAATATTTAAATTTTTTTTTTCTGTATATATCGGTGATCAGGTTTTGTCCTATGGGGACAAGTACAAAAATCCTAGTTTCTTTTCTAGGAGACATTCTATCTATTACTTAAAGACAACTTGAATTTCCAACTGTACTCTACAGAAAACCTCTATTATCCATGTTAAAGATATCTCCAGTTTCTTCAAGTGACAATATTATATTAAAGCTGCAGTTCTACTATCATTTCAACACCCTCCAACTCAATTCTGTTCTATTTAACATATCTTTCTCTGATGACCAAAGATAGAAAACCTCTAAACATTCAGTTAAAACAAGACTTCAAGTTGAGTGTGGCTCAGATCATGAATTTATTGCAAAACTTAAAGTAAAATTGAAGAAAGTAGAGAAAAATCATCAGACCACATAGTTATGACCCAAATAACATCTTTATGAATATGAAGTGGAGGTGATGAATAGATTTAAAGGATCAGATATGATAGTATATCTGAAGAACAATAAAAAGAGGTTTAGAATATTGTACAGGAAGCAGAAGCAACAACAACATAAATAAAATCCTCCTGCAAAAAGAGAAGAGAAGGAAAACAAAATGGCTGTCTGATGACATTTACAAAGTAGAAGGAAAAAATTAACAGAAGTATGGACTCAATTGAAATCAGAATTCCAGAATATAGTAAAGAGGAACAAAAAGGTGTGTTTTTAATGAGTAATAGAAGAAAACAATAGTGTAATAAGTAATAGAAGAAAACTATAGAGTGGGAAATACAAAGGTTTCTTCACAAACATTAGAGATATTAAAATTAGAGATAAATTAAATTAGAGATATGTAAAAATTGTCAAGGTAAAGACAAAAAGGGAAGAATTTGACAGCAGTAGAAGAGATAAAGAAGAGGATGAAAGTTTTTGGAGTGATGGGATCCAAGGGTTCAAAAAGAGTTTTATATGGGGCAGAGCCAAGATGGCGGAGTAGAAAGACGCACATACACATAGCTCTGAACCCACAACCCATAGAACATCTACAAAAAAGTAACTCATGGTGAATTCTGCACCCAGAGGCCACAGAACATTGGAGCGAGGGAGATTTCTGTTCCAGAGAGACCTGCAAACCTTTCACAAAAGGTTCTTTGTGCCACAGACTGGGCGCTGGGGCTGGGAGCTGAGTACAGCCCTGCCTCGGCCGCGGCACTGAGAGAAAAAGATCCGAGCGGGCTTCAGGGACGGAATTTCCAGTGGCCACGTGGGTCCCTCCACCCACAAGTGACAGGGGTCAGTGAGAGGGTCTCTTTGGGGGATCGAGAGGGGAGTGGGGTGCCCCCATAACTCAGGCCCCCTCGGGAGGCAACAGTAGAGACGGGAGCAGACCAGGGCTCCCCAAGCAGGCAGGAGCTAGGATCCATTGTTGAAGGTCTCTGCATAAACCCCTTGAGGGAACTGAGCCCATGAGGCGGCCCTGCCCCGACCTGAGCACCTAAACTTAATCTCACACTGAATAGCAGCCCTGCCCCCGCCAAAAGCCCTGAGGCTGGCAAGCAACATTTGAATCTCAAACCCCAAGCGCTGTCTGGGCGGATCCGGAGGCAAAGTGGGTGTGAAGAGAATATTCAGAAGTCAAATCACTGGCTGGGAAAATGTCCAGAAAAGGGAAAAAAAATAAGACCATAGAAAGTTACTTTCTTGGGGAACAGGCATTTCCTCCCATCCTTTCTGATGAGGAAGAACAATGCTTACCATCAGGCAAAGACACAGAAGTCAAGGCCTCTATATCCCAGCCCATTCAATGGGCTCAGGCCATAGAAGGGCTCATAGAAAATCAAGTTAGAGAGGTGGAAGAAAAGCTGGAAAGAGAAATGAGAGACATGCAGTCAAAGCATGAACAGCAGATCAGCTCCCTGCTAAAGGAGACCCAAAAAAATGCTGAAGAAAATAGCACCTTGAAAAATAGGCTAACTCAATTGGCAAAAGAGGTTCAAGAAGCCAATGAGGAGAAGAATGCTTTCAAAAGCAGAATTAGCCAGATGGAAAAGGAGATTCAAAAACTCACTGAAGAAAATAATTCTTTCAAAATTAGAATGGAACAGATGGAGGCTAATGACTTTATGAGAAACCAAGAAATCACAAAACAAAACCAAAAGAATGGAAAAATGGAAGATAATGTGAAATATCTCATTGGAAAAACAACTGACCTGGAGAATAGATCCAGGAGAGACAATTTAAAAATTATGGGCCTACCTGAAAGCCAGGATCAAAAAAAGAGCCTAGACATTATCTTTTATGAAATTATCAAGGAAAACTGTGCTGAGATTCTAGAACCAGAGGGCAAAATAAGTATTCAAGGAATCCATAGATCACCACCTGAAAGAGATCCCAAAAGAGAAACTCCTAGGAACATTGTGGCCAAATTCCAGAGTTCCCAGATCAAGGAGAAAATATTGCAAGCAGCTAGAAAGAAACAATTCAAGTACTGTGGAAATACAATCAGGATAACACAAGGTCTAGCAGCTTCCACATTAAGGGATTGAAGGGCATGGAATAGGATATTCCAGAAGTAAAAGGAACTAGGACTAAAACCAAGAATCACTTACCCAGCAAAATTGAATATAATACTTCAGGGGAAAAATTGGTCTTTCAATGAAATAGAGGACTTTCAAGCATTCTTGATGAAAAGACCAGAGCTGAAAAGAAAATTTGACTTTCAAACACAAGAATGAAGAGAAGCATGAAAAAGTAAATAGCAAAGAGAAGTCATAATGGACTTATAAAACTTGAACTGTTTACATTCCTACATGGAAAGACAATATTTGTAACTCTTGAAACTATTCAGCATCAGAGCACAGGGTGGGATAACACACACACATGCACATGCACATGCACGCACACATAGAGACAGAGTGCACAGAGTGAACTGAAGAGGAGGGGATCATATTTTAAAAGAAAAAAAATGACATCAAGCAGTGAGAGAGAAATATATTGGGAGGAGAAAGGGAGAAATGGAATGGGGCAAATTATCTCTCATAAAAGAGGCAAGCAAAAGACTTTTTAGTGAAGGGAAAAAGAGGGGAGGTGAGAGAAAAACATGAAGTTTACTCCCATCACATTCCACTAAAGGAAGGAATAAAATGCACACTCATTTTGGTATGAAAACCTATCTTACAATACAGGAAAGTGGGGGATAAGGGGATAAGCAGGGTGGGGGGGATGATGGAAGGGAGGGCACGGGGAGGAGGGAGCAATTTGAGGTCAACACTCATGGGGAGGGTCAGGATCAAAAGAGAGAACAGAAGTAATGGGGGACAGGATAGGATGGAGAGAAATATAATTATTTCTTGCACAACACTACTATTATGGAAGTCATTTGCAAAACTACACAGATCTGGCCTATATTGAATTGCTTGCCTTCCAAAGGAAAGGGGTGGGGAGGGAGGGAGGGCAGATTGGCAGACAGGGGCAATTAGAACGCTTGGTGTTTTGGGGTGGGGGGAGGGGACAAAAGGGGAGACAATGTGGAACCCAAAATTTTGTGAAATGAATGTTAAAAGTTAAATAAATTTTAAAAAGGAATTGTATATGACTGAATGACTGAAAGATAACATTTGACACATAACTAAATAGTAACATACTTTGTATGTGGACTGTCAATGAGAATTTGTTATTTATTAATTTATAAATAATTAATTAATCCATTATCTTTTTAATTAATTCACTAAATTATTTAATTATTTGATATATTAATTAAATTAATTTATTTACTATATAACAATAATAAACTATAGCAATATATAATGCAATAATATATAATATAAATAACAAATAATAATTTATAATTGATTTATTATTATCTCACTAGTTTTAGATATTATACCACACTTAATACAGTTTAAGATTGTACTAGCCTTTTTGACATGAATATCAAACTATGAACTAATGTTGACATTGAATGTCACTAAATTTCCCACATCTTTTTAAAAAGGCAAACTGTATTCTCACCATGTGTTCCTCATGTGGACTTTATTAACGGAATTTTCTTTTTTCCCATTATTTTATTTGTTTTCAGTGTTCTATAATCATTTCATATATATCTTAGGTTTTTTTTCTCCCTCCACCTCTTGCCCCACCCCATATGCCTACTCCCTCCCTGAGATAGCATACAGGTTTTTATAGGGTCTACACATACATTCCTATCAAATACATTTTCTCCTTAGTCATGCTGGAGAGAAGAGTCAAAATAAATGGGAGAAATCATAAAACAAACCAAAATATAATTAAAAGGAAAATGATCTGTTTCAGTCTGCAAAAGAAATCAATAGTTCTTTCCCTGAATGTACAAGGCATTTTGCTTTAAGAGAACATTGGAGATTATTTAAATCTTTACATTGCAACGAAGTACCAAGTATACGAGAAAAATTCCTTGCACACTGTGGATGTAGCTGTCTACAAAGTTCTCCTGGTTCTGCACCTTTCACTCAGCATCAGTTCATATAAGTCTTTCCAGGCCTCTCTGAAGTCCTCTTTTTCATCGTTTCTTATAGCACAATAGTAGTCTATTACATTCATATGCCACAATTTATTCAGTCATTCCGTAATTGATGGGTTTGATTTCCAGTTTCTGGCAGCCAAAAAAAAAAAAAAAACTGCTGTATTTTTGTACATGTGGGACCCTTTGCCACAGTCCTAGAAGCGGTATTGCTGGGTAACAAGGTTTACACATTTTTTTAGCTCCTTGGGGATAGAACTAAATTGCTCTCCAGAGTGGTTGGATCAGCTCACAGTTCCATCAACAATGAATTAGTGTTCCAACTCTCCAACATCTTCTCCAACGTTTATCATCTTCTTGTTTTGTCATGTTAGCCAATCTGATAGGTGTGATGTGGTATCTCAGAACTGCTTTGATTTGCATCTTCTTGTACATTTGATTCAGTTCTCTATATATTTTAGAAATGAGGTCTTTATCACAAGCACTAATTGCAAAAATTCTTTCCCAGTTTTCAGTTTCCCTCATAATCTTGCTTGCATTGGGCTTGGTTGTGCAAAAACTTTTCAGTTTAATGTAATCAAAATTATCCATTTTGTACTTTGTAATGCTTTCTATCTCTTGTTTAGTCAAAAATTCTTCTCTTTGCCATAAGTATAATAAATGCACTATTCCTTGCTTCAAAAATTTGTTTATACTATCAATCTTTATGCCCAGATTTGTACAGATTTGGACTTTACTCTTGTGTACAGTGTCAGGCATTGGTCTATGCCTAGTTTCCACCACAATGATAACCAGCTTTCCCAGCAATATTTTTTGAACAGTGAATTCTTATCCCAGAAGCTGGGGTCCTTGGGTTTATCAAACAGTGGATTGCTATATTCATTGTCTACTGTGTCTTGAGTACCTAACATATTCCATTGATCTACCCTTCTGTTTCTTAGTCAGCAGCAAGTAGTTTTGCTAATTGCTGCTTTATAATAAAATTTGAGATCTGATAGAGCTAGGCCACTTTCCCTAGCATTTCTTTTCATTACTTCCCTTGATATTGTGGACCTTTTGCTCTTCCAGAGGAATTTTAATATTATTTTTCTAGCTCTGGAAAATAATTACCTAATAGGTTGATTGGTCTGGCACTGAATAAGTAAATTAATTTGGTAGAATTGTCATTTTCATTATACTGGCTCAAGCTTACCTAGAATTAACTGATGTTTTTCAACTTATTCAGATGTGACTTTATTTGTGCAAAAAGTGTTTTGTAATTGTGTTCATAGAGTCCCTGGATTTGTTTTGGCAGGTATTCTCCCAAATATTTTATAGTGTCTACCACTGCTTTAAATGGAACATCTCTTTTATCTCTTGCTATTGGATTTTGTTAGTAATATAAAGAAATGCAGAAGATTTGTGTGGGTTTATTTTGCAACCTGTAACTTTACCAAAGTTGTTTATTATTTCAACTAGTTGTTTACTTGATTCTCTGGGGTTATCTAAGTATATTATGATACCATCAGCAAAGAGTGAAAATTTAGTTTCTTCTTTGCCTATTCAAATTCCTTCAGTTTCTTTTTCTTGTCTTATTGCTACAACTAACATGTCTTGTACCACATTGAATAGTGGTGATAATGGACATCCTTATTTCACCCCTGATCTTCTTGGAAATACATCTAGCTTATCCACATTATATATAATGCTTGCTGAAAGTTTTAGGTAGATGCTATTTATTATTTTATGGAAAGTTCCATTTATTTCTATGCTCTCCAGAGTTTTCCATAGGAATGGGTGTTATATTTTGTCAAAAGCTTTTTCTGCATCTCTTGAGATAATCATATGATTTCTGTAAGTTTTGTTGTTGATATGATCAATAATGCTAATAGTTTTCATTATATTAAACCAGCCCTACATTCCTGTTATAAATCCTACTTGATCATAATGTATTATTCTCATGATAAGTGGCTATATTCTTTTTGCTAAAATCTTATGTAAAATTTTTGCATCTATATTCCTTAGAGAAATTGGCTTATAATTTTCTTTCTCTGTTTTGTCCTTTCCTGGTTTAGGTATCAAAATCATATTTGTATCATAAAGAGAATTTGGGAGGACTCCTTCTTCCCCAATTTTCTCAAATAGTCCATATAGTATTGGAATTAACTCTTCTTTGAATGTTTAATAGAATTCACTTGTAAATCCATCTGGCCCTGGAGATTTTTTCCTAGGGAGTACATTGATGGCTTGCTCAATTCTTTTTTCTGAGATGGGTTTGTTTATGCATTCAGCTTCCTGTTCTGTTAATCTGGGTAATTTATACTTTTTAAAGTAATCCTCCATCTCATTTACATTGCTGACTTTATTGGCATACAGTTGGGGAACGTAATTTCTAGTTATTGTCTTAATTTCCTTCTCATTGGAGGTGAGTTTACCCTTTTAATTTTTGATATTGGTAATTTGGTTTTCTTCTGTCTTTTTTAAATCAAGTTGACCAAAAATTTATCAATTTTACTGTTTTTTTTCATAAAACGAACCCTTAATTTTATTTTTTAGTTCAATAGTTTTCTTAATTTCAATTTTATTAATGTCTCCTTTGATTTTTCAGTAATTCTAATTTGGTATTTACGTGGGGATTTTCAATTTTTTTCTTTTTCTTGCTTAATCAGCTACATGTCCAATTCCTTGATCTCCACTTTCTCTATTCTATTCATGTAGGCATTCAAAGATACAAAGCTTCCCCTAAGAACTGCTTTTTCAGTACCCCATAAAATTTGGTAAATTGTCTCATTGCTGTCATTCTCTTGAATGAAGTTGTTGATTGTTTCTATGATTTGTTATTCAACCAACTCATTCTTTAGGAGTAGGTTCTTTGGTTTCCAATTAGTTTTTGGTCTATCTTTCTATGGCCTTTTTTATGTAACTTTTATTGCGTTATGATCTGAGAAGGATGCATTGACTATCTCTGCCATTCTGTACTGGAATGTTTTTATGCCCTAGTACATGGTAAATTTTTGCATATATGTATTGCTGAGAAAAATGCACATTCCTTTATATCTCCATTCCATATTCTCCAGAACTCTATCATATCTACCTTATCCAGAGTTTTATTCACCTCCTCAACTTTTTTCTTTTTTATTTTGAGGTTATATTTTTGAAGTTCAGAGAAGGGGAAGGTTGAGGTCCCCCACTAGTATAGTTTTGCTGTCTATTTCTTCTTCTAACTCCCTTAACTTCTTCTCTAAGTCTTTGGATGCTATACCCCTTGGAGCATATATATTCAGTAATGATATTGCTTTTTGCCTATGGTGTCTTTCAGCACGGTATAGTTTCCTTCCTTATCTCTGTTAATTAGATCTATATCTGCTTTTGCTTTGTCTCACATTAGGATTGTTACTCTTGCTTTTTTTTTTTTTTTTACAACAGATGAAGTATAACATATTCTGTTCCAACCTTTTACCTATACCTTGTGTGTAACCCCCCCCCATTTCAGATGCGTTTATTGAAACAGCATGTTGTTGGATTATGATTTTTAATCCATTCTGCTGTCTCCATTTTATGAGAAAGTTCATCCCATTCACATTCACAGTTATAATTACTATCTGTATCTTTTCTTCCATCCTCTCTCCCACAGTTGGTACTTTTATTTCACCCATTGCCTCCACAATAGACTTTTCTCTTTTTACCACCACTTCCTGTAGTCTTCCCTTCCTTCTTTCAGCCCCCATCCCTTTTACTCCCCTTTACCCTTGTTACTTCTTCCCTCCCTTTTAACTCCCCTTTCTTCCCCCTTCCCCTCCTAGTCTCTATACAGCTAGATTTCTATAATTAATTTTGCTTTTCCCTACTTGAACCAAGTAGATGAGAGTACCTCTGAAACAATTCTCATCTCCCTCCCCTCTTTCCCTCTACTGTAAGATAATTTTTTGCCTCTTCCTGTGATATAATTTACCATTTTCTATCTCTTACCTTTCATAGTTCCTGTTACAATCCCTTGACATCCTTAAATCACGTTTTTATCATCGCATCATTTACTTTATACCTGTTCCCTCTACCTATGTATATAGCTTTTATATTTCATAAAAAAAAATGTACAATTCTCAAGTTTAACAAGTATAATTTTCCCTTACAGGCACTCAAATAGTTTGCCCATATAGAATATCAAGGTCTTTTTTTTTTTTCTCCCTGTTTACATTTTTATGTCTCCCTTGAGACCTGCATTTGATGATCAAATTTGCTGCTAAGTTCTGGCCTTTTCATCCAGAAGATCTGGAAAGCCCTTATCTCATTGCATGTCAATCTCCTTGCCTAAAATATTAAGCTCAATTTTGCTGGGCAATTGATCCTTGGTTCTAGTCCCAGCTCCTTTACCTTACAGAATGTCATATTCCAATTCCTTCATTCTTTTAATGTGGACTCCTGGGCTCCTGGTGGTGGTTGTGAAGCTTCACCCCTGTGGGTCTCCACATCTTTTCCTAGTTCACTGAGGTGAGGTTGTCTGGGACAGGTCTGTCCTGCAGTGATTCCCTTCAACTACAGCAAGGGGGATCCTCCTTAGCGATTTTCCTAGCCTCAGGTGCTACAAGACTGTTTGCTACTTCTGCTGATCCTATTGATCCCAGATTTTTCTGGGGAAATATGATTCTTTTAAGGTCAACAAGGGGAGAGAGGGAGAGAATTTACCAATCACTCTGCCACTTTGGCTCCAAGAAGTTCAAGTAGGTGACTTAAAAACATTTAATCTGCAGGCTACCTGGGGCTCTACAGCTCTCACTCACTTGGTTCTGCTGGACTCTTGTCCTTGGCGATATGCCTGAGATTGTGCAGTGCAGCTGCTGCCTCAGACTGCTTGGGGCTTCCCGCTGGACCCTGCTGTGGTGGGATGTGCTGCATTGTGCACTGTGTGCTCCTCCACTCCCATGGAACAGAACCTTCCCATTGACCTAATAGTCTGTCCTGGGCTATGACTCTTCCACAGTCTGTCTCCTACTGAATTTTTGCCCCTCCAAAATTTGATTATATTCTCTTTATAGAGGTATCTGAAAGATTTTGTCTAAGAGCTTAGGTGAGTAGGTGCTCTTACTCCATCATCTTGGCTCCACAGCCTGTATTTTAATTCTTGGAAAGTAATTCAGTTAACATTTATAAATCATATATTATGGGATACAAAGATAGTGTAACTATAAAGAAGGGCAAAACACATTCCATGCTCTCAAGTAGGTCATAACATGATTCATTGTTTAAATTCTTTCTCTGTAATTTCCTATGTGATATTAAGTGTACCTTGCCCTTTCTGGGCCTCAGTTTCCTCAACGCTAATGTGAAAACGATGACTTCAAATCTGAACCTTTTATCCCATGACTATTCTCATACTTGTAAGACTTTCCCAAGTTTTCCTATCATATTGCCATAACTATTGAAAAACCTAGATTCTGCTTTGGGCCACACTGAGACATGTGAATAACATTTTTAACTGCATATACTAGAGAAAAATGGGAAAATGGGTTATATAAAATAATTCTAATGTATCTCCACAGAGCTCATTTATTTACAAGAAACAGATACCTAGACTGTGTCCCAGCACACGGCATAGAATTATAAATAGATGGAAATAGATAGGAAAGGCCTTTCAGCATTTGGTTGTACCTCTCACCTGTTGGAAGACTCCTTTTTGGAAGATGTCTGACAACTAGTCCTTGAATTTTAATAATGTCAAGACAATCCAGTCCCCTTTATTTAAGCAAATATGATTAGTAGCTTGATACTGATTGTCAGCTTAGCCAACCAGCTGAATGAATATGCTTTATATTGATTTTCAGGATTTTCAAATCAACACATTTCTGCAAAAAAATGTTAACCTATGCCCTGGTCACAGACACAGAGTTTTGGCTTTATATTAACTTGTGGAGTTAGAGAATCACAGGAAAAATGAGGAGAATTGTGTCCATTTTGTTTTATCATTCTTTGGATATGCTAGCTTTGGTATGATGTAGCACTGTCTTATCTATTATCAAATTTACTCTTCAATATACACATATATAATGTGTGTGTATATACATATATATGTATATGCATGTGTGTGTTAAGCATGATGATCCTTGAGTTATTTTCTCCTTCCTACTCTTATTGCAACAAATTGAGAAAATAAAGTATATTTACCCTATAGTGATAACAGAAAGAACTTGAAAAGTACCAAAAAAGAGAGGAAAAAAAAGGTAAAACTAATGTGGGAGAAATCTCGAGAGAGATTAAGGACTCCAGAAGAATCTAATCTCATTTTATGCAGGTAAGAGAGATGATACAAAAAGATGATTTTCCTTATATTGCCTGATAATATGGCTGACTATTTGACAGTACTGTATTTTAAAGAACTAGGAGAGGTAGAGTAAAGGATCAGACAACAGAGATCACCAACAGAGAACATTGTGTCAAAATATGAATTCATAAGGGGTTACTATAGAAATGGAGATAATTCTCCCTTTACACAAATCCCCATCAAACAGATTTGACCTCACCTAAATAATTCTGGAAGAAATCTGCATTCTAAAAAGAAATTTCTAATACAATGCAGACACTTTATGATAAGATGTTGTATGAAATGTGAAATATAAGTGATGGTGGGAAACTGAGAAACATCTCTAAGATAGTTTCCATATATCTGTAGAGAGGGAGTGATATTTTGTCTCTCTGTGTATTCAATGGTGTTTTTTTTTTATATTTTCATTATGGCTGGTATTATAGTTACTCTTGAGGGGAACATTGAACCATATCCTAAGTATAAGCTGATAGACTTAGAAATGAAAATATAAATGATTAGAATATATGGAGGACAAAAATCATCATTGATACCATAAGAACTTAGTCTTGTGGTGTCAACAGTGAACACTATAGTGAATGATGTCGCCTATGTAAAAAAGGACTCAAAAGGATATGAAGTCAACTTATCTGTAGAAACAGAGTAGTTGCTATTCGAAAGACTGAAATTCCTAACTATGTGGATAGAAGAGCAGACTCTGGAGAAGATTCCTTTAAGCTTGATGACAATTCAAGCCAAAACTAAAAGGCTCCTTAAAGGTTTCGAGGAAAGATACTCCAAAGGAACACAGTTATTTACAGCAAGCAATGGTATCTTTATATGATTTAAATATTATTCAGGAATTTATAATGAAGAAGTGCCAAGAAATGCTGCTAACACAGTTAATGAAGGAGCAAAGAAGTTCTAAGAGTTCCTGAAAAATAGTAAATAAAGTTCCCTACTTTTTGGAGCAAATCATTAATGTAGACAAAATGGCCTACTTTATTTTTTTAAATGTCATTTCAAACCTAAGTCTACTCAGATAAGGAAAAAAAAAAAACTAACTCAAGTTTTAAAGCTTCTAACTTTTGTTTCTCTACTGTTTGGAGAGACTGCATCTAGGACTCACAAATCAAACGTATTCTTATGCACCACTCAGAAAATCCCAAAGCATTTAGAGAAATCAGTGAGACAACACTACCTGTGCTATGTTTCACTAAGGTAAGGCATGGATTAACCCTACCATACTTGATCAATTGTTTATGCGCTACTTCATTCCATTCAAGATTCTACTTATTTTAGATAATTTTTCAGGTCACCCTGTCAATCTAGATGATTTTAATGAAATGTAAAAATTACTACCTTCTCTCAAACACTACCTTATTATTATAATCTATCAACCAGGGACTGATTGTGAATTTTCCAGTATATTATTTAAACACTATATTTGCCCATGCAATTTCAGCTTTAGATGCAGAAAAAGACTTGAAAGATTTCTGGAACTCCTATAATATTTAATATCCAGTCTGGAATATTGCTAAGGCAAAAGAAGATGTAGCAGGAACATGTATAAAGAGATTTTGGGGGGGGTAGGTGAGTATACCTGTTATTAATTCTTGATTTTCATGGAATTTTCAAAGATGAGACATTTGAAGAAATGAGTAGTAATGAGTGCAAAATTAGCATAAAAATTGGAGCTGGATGTTTACACAATGTCATGGAGGAGTGAATCTCATATAGAAGAGCTGTTGAAAGAAGACCTGATTGAGCTGCAATTACAGAAGAGAAATGGGAAGCTTCAGAATCCAAGGTAAATGTAAAATGGTTCACAATGAAATAGTTGGCAAAAGCTTTTCATCATTTGAGTGAATTTTTTCTTGTATTGAAAAGACAGTTCAAAATACTTTAAGATTTTGAAAAATCGAAGACCAGTTGGGCATAATATTGCTTGCTATCATCAGATATGTAAGGGATTAAAGAGAGTCACTCTCCAAAAATCTCTTGAAAGCTTCATAAAAAAAAGGGTTGCACAGCCAATCACCAGTGATAAAGGTTAGGTAGGGTGGATAGAGAAGGGGCAGTATACTGTACACTTATGGTAATTTTGCTATATAGTACTATGCATATTTCATAATTAACTTTACCTTTCATTTCACAAAAATCTGCCTATTATCATAGTACACCAATATGTTTGCACTTACTCCATTTTATAATTTGCATAAAAGTATTATTTTATATATGCCTCTGTTATATAGGTTAAATAAGATGGGCAGGTAGGGACAAATTCTCATTATGAAGGATCATTGTACATATATTGGTCTGCACAGTAATTCTCTTCTGTAAAGAGAGAACTCCTATTCATTTTCATGACTGTAAGTGTATCTAGGTCTTTATATAGTTTTAGCAATGCTGATAATGTTTTCAGGTAGATTTGTCAACATTTTCTTCTGTAATATTAAGATCAACACATTTGCATTAGGAGCTCAGTATTACATATTTCATGTAGGAGGAAACACACATTTTCTTATATTCCCTGGGTTAGAGGTTATGGTTGAAACAAGTAGCACTATCCCAGTATAGTAGGATTCCTTAACTATTTTTGTGCCATTTATCCCTTTTTGGTATACTAGTGAATCCTTTGAATTGCTTTTCAGAAATATTTTTAATGTCTAAATTAAAATACATAAGATCAAAAAGAAAACAATTGTACTGAAATGCAGTTCTATCTATCTATCTATCTATCTATCTATCTATCTATCTATCTATCTATCTATCTATCTCTCTATCTCTCTATTTATCTGTCTCTACCTATCAAAATTTTTAAAAGTCCCAGAAAAAAAGATTTAGAACCCATTTCCTAGAAGATAATTTTGTATGAATCAAAGATGAAGAACATATTCAAATTCTCCTATGATGATATAAATGCTTTCAGAGGCTAAAGAGCTTGACAAAAGTCTATCATGGTGAGGGAAAGGAAAGTGTGGAAAAAAGGGAACGAATGACAAAAAAAAAAAAGATTAAAAAAAGCTAAGCTTGCTTTTTTAGAAAGAAATCTGCCAACATAGCAGAAGATGAAGTTGGAAGAAATTTTATGAAAACCAGCCAAAGAAAATGGAAAAGAGAAAAGGTGCCATTAATTCCACTGGGTAATATTTTTTTTAAAGAATCCACATTTTTGCTGTCATATTATTTGCAAGTTATATTTAAAGATAGCATGTCTGTGAATATTTATGTACTGTGAAAGTTACTCCTCTTTCAGTAGTCAGAAATGACTGCTCATCTGTCACTCAAACGGGGATACACCAAGACTCTTTTCTGGCTCTGAAAAGCCTCACCAGAAACAAGAAAACTTATTTTTTTTCAAGGGCATTCTGTCACAGAGTGCCAAAGTGCAAGGTGAGTAATATACTTAAGAACTATGCTGAAGTTTGCTCTTAGAAAAGGAGGAAACAAACATGTAAAGAACAAATATGTTTCACTTATGACTCCATTATCTATTTATCCATTCCAGGCAAAATTCTGTTTCCTTCCTTTTATTTTCTAAAAACACCTGAAACTTTTAAATTTTCTTTAATACTTGCAAATTATTACAAAGTTTTGGTCAGAAACAGAAAAAAGTGGAGATTTAGCATCTAAGATAATTTTGTCCTCAGATTTTGAAGAAACTGGAGATGTGCTGTCTTATCATTACTTGATAAAATCCCATCTCCTTACTTAATATGTTCTGTTTTATTGCTCATACATTCCTGCATCTAAAAATTCTAGCATTTTTATATTCCTAAATAAGCCATCTTTCTGACATATTTTGACAGTTCATATGGCCTTCTGACAGCTTCTGCTTTCCTCAGAGTAAAACTTTAGATGCCACCCTCCCACGCCCATACAAACATACACATTTTCACATGGTTTAATGTGTTTAGAATCCTTGGATATAACTTTGATTTTGGATCTTCCTAAAAATTCAATCATCTGAACACTTTTAGCCAACCAGTTATTGTTTTGCAGTTACGCTGAGATTAAGTTTTGCAAGATTTCTATAATGAAACAATTGAAAGGGAAAAAAATATAACTGTACACACTTGAAAGGAAGCGTGCCCTGTAGGCAAAATTGCTCCACCAAAAGCAGATTGACTTCTCAGATGTAGCTTATAATTTAGTAAAGAGTTCACTTTTTAGAGTACATTAAAACTTTCAAAGTCCTTTACATATATTACTTTTCCTTAGTCTCACAAAAAACTTGTGATATCTGTAGGGTTATTATCAACCTCTTACATATGAGGAAACTAAGCTTTACAAAGTTTAAGGCACTTGACTTTTGTCACAAAGAGGACTATTGTTCATTCCTCATTTTATTCTTGTAATTTATTTTTGTGACATTTTAAGTTCAAGTTGTCCATCTCCCTCCCTTCCCACCCCATGTTTGAGAAGGCTGCCATTTGACATTTTTAACATATGCACATATTTGAGTATACATAAATATATAATATGCAAAATCATACTATCCATACTTCTATTCATCAGTTCTTTCTCTGGATGTTGATAACATCTTCCTTCACAGATGCTTTGTAGGTGATTTGAGTATTTATAGTATGGAGAATTGCTCAGTCATGCGCAGTTGTTATTTGAATAATATTGTTATTACTATACACAATGTTCTTTTCCTTTTACTCATTTCATTCTTTGTTTCATGCAAGCCTTTTCATGATTTTTTTTTTAAATCAACAAACTCATTGTTTCTTAGAGAACATCATCCTTTACTTTCCAGGAGGATCAATGGCATTGCCATCTTGTGGTTTGGGTACAGCCTGTTCAACTGTAGCTGATAAGTACAACCTGAGTTTGGAAGGCTCTACCAAAAATCAGACACAAGTGATCAATTGACCTTTGGGATGGTATGATGTCAATCAAAATAGAATTTTGTGATGTTTTTGTTTTAGTATAATCAAGTGCCTCTGATTGAATCTTGCCTTTGTCAATCAAGAGTCTTTACAAGGAGTGAAGTGCAAAAACAAGAATTTTTTAAACTAGAAACAGTGTATGTGTTTGTATTGTTAATGATTTTAATGTGATTTAATGTTATTAAAGATCTTACCTACCCATTGATAGACTTGCCTATTGTGGAAAGCTTGATTAGAGGAGTTGTTTTGTAGGAGGGTCCCAAGTACCTTTTGTTTTTTCCTATTGATCCACTGGGTCAAAGAATTGTGATAGGTTCTCACTCTAAAAAAGGTAGAAATATTCTGAGGATGAGGTTTTACTTTGGGGCTTAGTTTGTGTAAGAAAGTTTGAGTTTGAGATGAGAACTTTGGGAAGCTGCTAAGGAGCCCTCCAGCTTTTAGAACCCAGATGTCCAGCATTTAGAACCCAGATGTCGTGACTTCCTCTCTGATAACTGGTTAGACAGCTGTGCTTGTCTGTTGAATTATGGTCAGGCACAGGAAGTCATTTACTTTGGGGTTTACTGATTGGAAGTGTTTGTTTGGCCAGACAAGGATTCTGGGAAGGTGCTAAAGGAGCCTCCCAGTTTTGAGAACCCAGATTTTGTGCTTTCCTCTCTGGTGACTATGGTCAGACAGTTGGGGTCCAATTGTTTGTTGAATTCAAGCAGAAGAAGCCATGTCTGTTTATCTTTTGATTTCTCTGTATTTTCTTTGAAATTCAGGGTGCTGAATCACCAAACTAACTGAATGATATATGTGCTTTCTTAGATAAATTATACCTGTGCTTGATTAAAGTGATTGTTAACTGCTTGAAAGTTATTTTCCTTTTATGAGTGCATATCTAAGAGTGTGTAATAGCAGCACCCCCATATATGTTGGGGTACTTACTGATAGAGATGTCTCTGGATTTGCACAACTCACATATCCCTTATACTAGTGTGATTCTGCTTTGCTCATGGAGTATAGCACTTTCTTTGTGTGAACATTTCATGCTGGGTAGTCCTGTGACAGTGTCTTCCATGTCTCACAATCAGAACTAAAGTTCTTCACAGAGATATTGAAAGTGTAAGAGCACTGTCTTAACATTTGCATTATGTGAGATCTCCATTAAGTAGTCTTTTAGGTAAGTGGATGTATACTATTTGGGCTATGTAATCACCTCTTTGGAATTCTGTTCTCTGCAGTAGAATTTGAATGCTTGCAGTTCATCTCAAGGGAAGAAGTCAGTGTCTAAAACTTTACTTCACCAGGTAACCTTCAGAATCTTCTTAAGACCATTTAAATAGAAGTGGTTCAGTTTTCTGGTGTGGTTCTCATAGACAGTTCAGGTTTTACAGACACACAAGAATGAAATTGGTGTAATAGTTCTGTACATCTTCAGTTTGATATACAGCCTGGTAAGTCTTCCCACACACTTTTTTCAGAGCTCCTGAAAAACTGAGCTAGCTTGGGAAATGCATGTATCAACCTCATCTTCTGTGTGAACGTCCCCGAAAAATACTAATGGAGTGAAGAAAGGCTGTGTGCTTGCTTTCATGCTTTTTAGGATGATGTTTTCCATGAGGTTGTCAGATATCTTCATTGAGGATGTAAATGTCATCAAGAACAGCTGCTACACTGATGGTAAACTATTTAACTTAAAAAGGTTAAAGGCCAGGACCAAAGTAAAGGGAGAGTTGGTGCACAGCTTTTTGTTTGTAGATATACACTTAATACAGTCTCTGAAGTTGAAATGCAACAGAGTATGGATTTATTCTCTATTACTTCTGCTAATTTTGGCCTGATAAATTAATCAATCAAGTTTTTTTCATAACTGCTGTAAGAGTTTTGCTTTGAGAAATTGCAGAGATTTTTTTGTTTGTTTGTTTGTGATTGGAACAGTCAAGTCTTATAATCTTTCCAGAAACAGTAGTAGCCTTAATTTGATTACTTTTCCCAGATCAAAAGATGAAAAATGGTCATCAGGGATATGTCACTGGTAGCAGGACAGGTGAGGTGCAAGGAGATTGCCAGGATGTCAGTCAAATAAAGATACATAGTGTCAAATCTTGGCTCATACAATGACTAATTCTGACACACAAGATAAAGTAAAATGTGGATAACCCTTCCTAACAGGGTTGCAGTGAAAACCAAATTAATTAATATTTATATAATGCCTTACAGACATTAAAAATGGAATATAACCATGATTTTAATTGCTGCTGTTATTGT
Source organism: Notamacropus eugenii (assembly GCF_028372415.1). Lineage (NCBI taxonomy): Eukaryota > Metazoa > Chordata > Mammalia > Diprotodontia > Macropodidae > Notamacropus > Notamacropus eugenii. The sequence continues at coordinate 132,338,191 of NC_092875.1, read as the reverse complement.
TGCTGTTGCATAAACAGTTGCTTAATTATTATTTACATATCTAAGCTGAAGATCTCTATGTGCATATGGAAGAAGTAAGTTTCTCCCTGGGAATTCCTTACTGTATTCTGATAAAAAACTCTTATAGTATAAGCCTATATTTCATTGCTTTCCAAACTCATAGATTCTCTGAGATTTCTTAGAGCATAGAAGGATATTCAATAGCTTGAATTTGACCTGCTAAAGAACAAACTGGTCAAAGGTTGTTGTTTTTTCATGTAGAATATTCTTTCCTACTCAAGTAGTTGGTTCTAAGAAAGTCAAGAAGATATGACCACTTGCTGTGTCTAGATTACAGTTAGTTGACTGGCTGCCACTCAGCTAGTGAAGTTTAGGACTAATACAGATTACTTATTGGAATATTAAAATCAGTCTGTATCACATAACAATACAAGTTATAAAACATGCAGACTACCAACGTCAATGGAAACTCAACAACACTCCTCAGAAGAGAGGATAAGATAATTTCAGATCCCTGCTGTCCTAGAGGAAATGAGAAAAAGAAAACAAGTAGTGAAATTATGAGAAGATGATCATACTTCAAAATTTCACAGAATAAAACAAAGAATAAAATACCATATTGAAGTTGAAATCTGGTTTGGCAGTCAAGTAAACAGGGAGAACTCAATAACCATTTAAAAAAGGGATACCATCTTTTTACCTACTAGAAAGAATTTTGAATGATTATTTCTTTTCACGAGTCATATGGGTCTGATTAATATAGAATTAATTGAACTCAGATTACCAAACTCTGGATGCCAGGTTAATGGGAGCCAAAAGCAGAATGCTCTTCATAAGTGGGGAAAGAAGTGGAAGGTGACTCTCAACCTGTGTGAAATTAATTAGGTATTTGTATCCTCCTCCCAGATAATGAGCCATTAGTGTGGCCAGGATCTCTATATGTCAACAGTTTTCACTACTACTCTCAAAACACTGAAAAATATCATCAGGTGTTAATACTTCTGGTTTAGAGAGAATTGTCTGATTTGCCACTTGCATACTGACAACTCTTATTCAATATCTATTTTGCAAATGTTGATCTTGTCCATCCAGGTTAAGAATAGGTGTCATAACATGTTACTCTTCTGTGTCTCTTGGTATCTAGAATGGTAAGAAGCTTCTTCTCAATATGTAATTATTGAGGAACTGAAGGAAAGTTAAGAAGTTCCTTATCTCTCTAAGTTCAAGAAAGGCCAGTAATCTGGTTCTGAAGAGTGCTATTCAGCATAATTCATCCTTGAATACTTTGGAAGATCTTTGATTTCACTGGTGCAGGTGATTTTCCTTACCTTGATACAGACTGCAGAATTCTCCACATCTAAAACTGCATAACATCAGAGTTTGAGGTTTCTTTACAAAATATTTCTTCTCCCACTGTGATCCTATAGAGAAAAGTATAAATAGTTTGCTGCGGGGAACATAGATAGTTGTGGGCAGTTATGGGGAGTTATATGGAGTAGGTCTTTTTGCTCCCAATTCAGTAGGATATGGAATGTAATTATTTTTAGAATAGATAATGCAAAAGAAGGAATTCTGCTAACAGTCTGGGTAACTCAAAAATTTTCTTGAAGACCACTCAGAAAATTGAGTATATCCCAGTACTTTAATAGATGTGTGATCTAATCTATATGCATATTCTTTGGAACATTGCATCTTCACACCTTGTATACACACCCATTCCTTAAAATTCACCTAGATCTTCCAACAAAACTTTCACTTGGCTTCGACTCAACAGCCTAGAGGCCTCTTTCCCATTGTCTTGACATTTTATTGATACCAACTGAACAAGAAGATTGTCATTTTCTGACTCTCATTCTCATTAGGTACTCAGTTAAAAGGTCCATTTTCCCCAAAATATTTCTCTGGTGGCATCTTTCATACTACCTCTTGTGTTTTGGTTTATCTGTAATGTGTTGTAGCCCCATTATTTCTACTATACCCCTCTTGTTTGGCTTTTGGGTTATTAATTTCATCCTTTCAGATACTGTATCATTCATGACTTCAGCATCACCAGAAGAACATTACAGTTATAAAAAAATTTAAGTGTGTTTAGAGAGAAGCACTGGATCATTAAAAATGGAGGGAAAGGAAAATAAAATAAATATTTCTTGTAACTGCCCAATTCTTCATAATTTTATTTTGCCTGTTAATAAGTACAATGTTTCTTTTAAATAATTTTTTTTCTTGTAAACTAATTCTGTTTGGGAGCTATCTCCCCACACCATGTAGTTGTTCATATTTGTCAAAAATTGGGAACAAACCAGCAATTTGCTTTTATGGACTAAATGGTTGCTCACTGCACTTATTCTACGACTTCTGGTCTTCAGCTCTAGATAGGAAGTCAAATAAACTCTCAAATCTAGGAAATCCATTCAAGATATTGTCACTCAGGAATACAGAAAGAGGCAGAGAAAAAAGCTGTTCAGGCTTTTCATTCTACTTATCTCTTGTTGAATTGAATTCAACTCAATTCATACTTGTAATTTGGTTGATTGATGAAAACAAACCACCAAGTACTGACTCTTCTGTTATTTTTCAAACCCAAATTTCTGAGAAGGCCCAACGTTTTAAGAGAAACCAATATCTCTCTTCAATAGAAACAAGTTATTAGCAGTGTTTTGTTTCAAAGAATCAAAGAGATCTCTTCCTCCAACTTTGTAACCCTACTATACAATTTGTAAACCATAGGATGTTTTTGTGCATAATTAACTTCACATGATCAAATACTCAATTCATTAAGCAAGCATTCATTAAGTGTCTACTTTGTGCTAAGGACATTGTTAGTCACTGGAGACAGACAAAAATGAGAATAGTCCTTACTCTCAAGCAGCTTACATTTGACTGTACAAAAACAATATTTGTACTGATAAATAAATATAAAACATATAGAAAATGCATATTGTAAAATTTGTGAAGAGAGAATGAAGAATGTCTTGGGGGGGAGAGATTAGAAAAGATATTTAGGGATGACACTTGATCCGAAAATTGAATGGAATCTTGAATTCTTGAGGGTGGAAATGAGTAGAGAATGTGTTATATGCATGTGACATATCCTGTACAAAGGTACAAAACTTGGAGATGAAGGTTTTCTACAGGGAGCAGTTAGTAAGTTTCTTTGGATTGACTGCTCAGTGAAGAGGAACAATGCAAACTAATTCCAGAGAAGCCACAGTCATAATGGGAAAGGAAGTAAAAGTCAAATAAAGGAAATTTCTTTTCGCCTAGAGAAAATAGGGACCACCTTGAACTATTTTGCAGATGAAAGGGTGATTCAGTTACCACTGTACTTTATGGCTATTAATTTTGCTTTTGTGTAAAGGAAAGATCAGTTGAGAGTTTGTTAGGTAGCAGCAACAATTAAAGACGTCTGTAGTATTACAGGTGAGAAATGATAAATGCCTAAACTAGGGTCATTGCCTCATGATTACAGACCAAACAATATAATAAAGACCAAGCAGTAGTAGAAATTCTCTTTGAGTTCCCCCTCATAGTGTAATTGTGGTGGATTTTTGCCATAGTCTGATATGATTCCTCATTTCCCATGATATACATTTGCAGATAGCTCTCTAATTTTAGTGTCATAGTACTTTAATAGAATATGCAGAGATTGAACCCATAAGTTTTTTTGTTTTGTTTTATTTTGTTTTGTTTTTTTGCTTGTATTAAGCCCTTACTGTTTCTTAGTCCTGGCATTATGCTAAGAAATGATGATATGGGAAGGGCAAAAGCAGCTCCTATGTTCAAGGAATTCAAAATGAGAAAGAAACTTTGCAAACAACTATGTAAAAATCAGTGATATACAGTATGAATTGTCTTTAGTAGAGATAATTGACAATACTTCTGTGCTATAAAATTTCAGTCACTCTTTATCCTTAAGGACTTAAAAATTAAATTGTACATTATTTTTAAATTCATTTTCAGTGTTCTACAATCATTTCCATATAACTTAGATTTTTTCCCCTCTCTGACCCTCCTTCTGCCCTCCCTTCCCCCACTCTCCCTGAGACGGCATATATTTTATGTAGGTTCTACATATACATTCCTATTAAATACATTTTCATCTTAGTCATGTTGCATAGAAGAAGGAAAATGAATGGGAGAAATCATAAAACAAACCAAAATGTAATACAAAAGAAAATGATCTGCTACATTCTGTGATCAAATTCCATAGTTTTTTCTCTGGATGTAGAAGGTATTTTGTCTTAAGACGTGGTTGGAAATTTACTAAGTCCTTGCATTGCAATGAAGTTCTAAGTCTATTAGAAAAACATACTCTCACACTGTAGTTGTTGCATATACAAAATTCCCCTGGTTCTGCTCCTTTCTCTCAACATCACTTCATATAAGTGTTTCCAGGCCTCTCTGAAGTCTAATTGTTCATCATTTCTTATAGTAAAATAATATTCCATTACATTCATATATCACAATTTATTCAGCCATTCCCCAATTGATGGACATCCCCTTGATTTCCAGTGTTTGGCCACCATGAAGAGTGCTGCTATCAATATTTTTGTACATGTGGAACCCTTTCCCATTTTTATGATCTCTTTGGGAAACAGCCCTAGAAGCAGTATTGCTAGGTCAAAGGGTATGCGTATTTTTGTAGCCCTTTGGGCATAGTTTCAAATAGCTCTCCAGAATGGTTGGATCAGCTCACAGCTCCACCAACAATGAATTAGTATTCCAACTCTACCACATCTTCAACATTTATTATATTCCTGTTTTTTCATGTTAGCCAACAGTGAGCTCTTATCCCAGAAGCTGGGGTCCTTGGATTTATCAAACAGTAGCTTACTATATTCATTGACTACTGTGTCTTGAGTACCTAACCTATTCCATTGATCTACCCTTCTGTTTCTTAGCCAGTATCAAGTGGTTTTGCTAGTAGCCGCTTTACAATACAATTTGAGATCTGATAGAGCTAGGCAAACTTCCCTAGCATTGCTTTGCATTAGTTCCCTTGAAATTCTGGACCTTTTGTTCTTCCAGATGAATTTCAATATTATTTTTTCTAGCTCTACAAAATAATTATCTGACAATTTGATTTGTATGGCACTGAATAAGTAAATTAATTTAGGTTGAATTGTCATTTTTTATTATATTGACTCAGCCCACCCATGAGCAACTGATGTTTTTCAACTAATTTAGACCTGACTTTATTTGTATGAAAAATGTTTTGTAATTTTGGTCATAGAGTCCCTGGATTTGTTTTGGCAGGCAGACTCCCAAATATTTTATAAGGTGTACTACAGCTTTAAATGGGACTTCTCTTTTTATCTCTTGCTCTTGGGCTTTGTTAGTAATACACAGAAATGTGAAAGATTGGTGTGGGTTTATTTTGCAACCTGTAACTTTGCCAAAGTTGTTTATTATTTCTTTTTTTCTTTTTTTTTTTATTTTGTAATGTTTAACAATCACTGCCATACAATTGTGATTTTATCCCCCCCACCTACTCCCCACTACCCCCTCCCTCCCCACGACTGCATACAATTCTGTATAGATTCTACATATACTTTCCTATTGAGTATATTTTCACTATAGTCATGCTATGTAGTCAGACTAAGATAAATGAAAGAAATCGTATAACAAATCAGAACATGATACACAGACACATACACATACACAAACATGATCTGCTACAATATGTGAGTGACTTCCATATTTCTCTATCTGAGTGTGGCAGGCATTTTGCCTTGAGATCCTCCATTGGGATTTTTTTTTTTTTTTGGTAAGAAGTTCTTGTGTTATTACAAAAATCTAAGTCTACCAGAAAAAACTCTCACACACTGTGGTTGTTGCTGTGCATAAAGTTCTCCTGGTTCTGCTCCTTTCACTCAGCATCAGGTCATATAAGTCCTTCCAGGCCTCTCTGAAGTCTTCTTGTTCATCATTTCTTATGGCACAATAGTACTCCATTACATTCATATACCATAATTTATTCAGCCATTCCCCAATTGATAGACATCCCCTTGACTTCCATTTTTTGGCAACTACATAGAGTGCTGCTATAAATATTTTTGTACATGTGGGACCCTTTCCCATTTTTATGATCTCTTGGGGATAAAGTCCTAGTAGCGATATTGCTGGGTCAAAGGGTATGCACATTTTTGTAGCCCTTTGGGCATAGTTCCAAATTGCTCTCCAGAATGGTTGGATGCGCTCACAGCTCCACCAACAATGAATTAGTGTTCCAACTTTCCCACATCCTCTCCAGCATTTATCATTTTCTTGTTCTGTCATGCTTGCCAATCTTATAGGTGTGATGTGGTACCTCAGAGTTGTTTTGATTTGCATCTCTCTAACCAATAGTGATTTAGAGCATTTTTTCATATGATTATACATAGCCTTAACCTCTTCCTCTGAAAATTGCCTGTTCATATCCTTTGACCATTTATCAATTGGGGAATGACTTGTATGATTATACATTTGGGTCAGTTCTCTATATATTCTAGAAATGAGGCCTTTATCCCCGAGCTTAGCTGTAAAAATTCTTTCCCAATTTACTACATCCCTCTGGATTTTGGTTGCATTGGGTTTGGTTGTGCAAAACCTTCTCAGTTTAATGTAGTCAAAGTTATCCATTTTGCATTTCATAATGCTTTCTATCTCTCCTTTAGTAAAGAATTCTTCCCTTCTCCATAGATCTGATAAATACACTATTCCTTGCTTCTCCAGTTTATTCATGGTATCAATCTTTATACCTAAATCATGTACCCATTTGGACTTTATTCTTGTGTACGGTATCAAGTATGGGTCTATGCCTAATTTCCGCCACACTGTTATCCAGTTTTCCCAGCAATTTTTGTCAAACAATGAGTTCTTATCCCAGAAGCTGGGGTCCTTGGGTTTATCAAACAGAAGGTTGCTATATTCCTTGCCTACTGCATCTTGAGTGCCAAGTCTATTCCACTTGTCTACCTCTCTGTTTCTTAGCCAATACCAAGTGGTTTTGATAATTGCTGCTTTATAGTACAGTTTGAGGTCTGGTAGCGCTAGGCCACCTTCCCAAGCATTTCTTTTCATTAGTCCCTTTGATATTCTGGACCTTTTGTTTTTCCAAATGAATTTTGATATTATTTTGTCCAGCTCTAGAAAGTAATTGTCTGATAGTTTAATTGGTATGGCACTAAATAAGTATATTAATTTGGGTAGAATTGTCATTTTTATTATATTAGCACGGCCTACCCATGAGCAACTAATGTTTTTCCACTTACTTAAATCTGACTTTATTTGTGCAAAAAGTGTCTTGTAATTGTGTTCATATAATCCCTGGGTTTCTTTTGCCAGGTAGACTCCTAAGTATTTTATACTGTCTACCCTAACTTTAAATGGGATTTCTCTTTCTATCTCTTGCTGTTGGACTTTGTTGCTAATATATAGGAATGCAGAAGATTTGTGTGGGTTTATTTTGTACCCTGCAACTTTGCCAAAGTTGTTTATTAATTCTAGTAATTTTTTACTTGAATCTCTGGGATTCTCTAGGTAAATCATCATATCATCTGCAAAGAGTGATAACTTAGTTTCTTCTTTGGCTATTTTAATTTCTTGGATATCTTTATCTTGTCTAATTGCTACAGCTAACATTTCTAGTACCATATTAAATAATAGTGGTGATAATGGACAACCTTGTTTCACCCCTGATCTTATTGGGAAAGCATCTAGCTTATCCCCATTGCATATAATGCTTGCTGAAGGTTTTAGATAGATACTGCTTATTATTTTATGGAAAGTTCCCTTTATTCCTACATTCTCCAATGTTTTTAGTAGGAATGGATGTTGTATTTTGTCAAAAGCTTTTTCTGCATCTATTGAGATAATCATGTGGTTTTTGTTAGCTTTGTTGTTGATGTGATCGATAATGCTAATAGTTTTCCTAATATTGAACCAGCCCTGTAGTCCTGGTATGAATCCTACCTGATCATAATATATTAATCTCGTGATAAGATGCTGTATTCGTTTTGCTAGAATCTTATTTAAAATTTTTGCATCTATATTCATTAGGGAAATTGGTCTATAATTTTCTTTCTCTGTTTTGTCTCTTCCTGGTTTGGGTATCAAAACCATATTTGTATCATAGAAAGAATTTGGGAGGACTCCTTCTTCCCCAATTTTCAAGAATAGTGTATGTAGTATTGGAATTAACTGTTCTTTAAATGTTTGATAGAATTCACTTGTGAATCCATCTGGCCCTGGAGATTTTTTCCTAGGGAGTTCATTGATGGCTTGTTCAATTTCTTTTTCTGAGATGGGGTTGTTTAAGTATTCAACTTCCTCTTCTGTTAATCTGGGCAATTTGTATTTTTTAAAATATTCATCCATCTCGTTTAGATTATCGAATTTGTGGGCATAAAGTTGGGCAAAGTAGTTTCTAATTATTGTTTTAATTTCCTCCTCATTGGAGGTGAGTTCACCCCTTTCATTTTTAATATTAGTAATTTGGTTTTCTTCTTTCTTTTTTTTAATCAGATTGACCAAAGGTTTATCAATTTTATTGGTTTTTTCATAAAACCAACTATTGGTTTTATTTATTAATTCAATAGTTTTCTTAATTTCAATTTTATTAATCTCTCCTTTGGTTTTCAGTATTTCTAATTTGGTATTTACTTGGGGATTTTCAATTTGTTCTTTTTCTAGCTTTTTCAACTGCAAGCCTAAGTCATTGATCTCCTCTTTCTCTATTTTATTTATGTACGCATTCAGAGATATAAAACTTCCCCTAATAACTGCTTTTGCAGTATCCCATAAGTTTTGGTATGTTGTCTCACTATTGTCATTCTCTCGAATGAAATTGTTGATTGTTTCTATGATTTCTTCTTTAACCCAACCCTTCTTTAGAATTAGATTATTTAGTTTCCAATTGATTTTTGGTTTCTCTTTCCATGGCCTTTTATTACATGTAATTTTTAATGCATTATGATCTGAAAAGGATGCCTTGATTATCTCTATCTTTCTGCACTGGATTGTGAGATTTTTATGTCCTAGTACATGGTCAATTTTTGTAAATGTTCCATGTACCGCTGAGAAAAAAGTATATTCCTTTCTATTCCCATTTAATTTTCTCCAAAGATCTATCATATCTACCTTATCCAGAGTTTTATTTACCTCCTTAACCTCTTTCTTGTTTATTTTGAGGTTGGATTTATCGAGCTCAGAGAGGGGGAGGTTGAGGTCCCCCACTAGTATAGTTTTGCTATCAATTTCTTCCTTCAACTCCCCCAACCTCTCCTCTAAGAATCTGGATGCTATACCACTTGGAGCATACATGTTTAGTAATGATATTGCTTCATTGTCTATGGTGCCTTTTAGCAGGATATAGTTTCCATCCCTATCCCTTTTGATTAGATCTATTTCTGCTTTTGCTTTGTCTGAGATTAGGATTGCTACTCCTGCCTTTCTTACATGAGCTGAAGCACAATATATTCTGCTCCATCCTTTGACCTTTATCCTATGTGTATCCCCCCATTTCAAATGTGTTTCTTGTAAGCAGCATATTGTTGGATTATGGCTTTTAATCCATTCTGCTATCCGTCTCCGTTTTATGGGAGAGTTCATTCCATTCACATTCACAGTTATGATTAGAATCTGTGTATTTCCCTTCAACCTCTTTCCCACCATTTGTGCTTTTAGCTCTCCCGTCTCCCTTCCCCTCCTCAATAGTATTCACTTTTCTCCCCCTCCTCCTGCAGCCTTCCCCTCCTTCTTTTGACCCCCCTCCCTTTTAGTCCCCTTTACTCTTATTGCTTCTTTCCTCCCTTTTAGCCACCCTCCCCTTTCTTCCCCCTTCCCCTCCTACTACCTATAGAGCTAGTTAGGCTTATCTACTTAAGATTATTGTTCCCTCCTTTGAACAAATCAGATGAGAGTACCTCTCAAACAATGCTCATCTCCCTCCCCTCCTTCCCTCTACTATAGTTTTGTACTTCTTCCTGTGATATAATTTGCCATTTTCTACTTCCCCCTTTCCACACCTCCTATTACATTCCCTTCTCATACTTAAATCACATTTTTGGCATGACATCATTTACTTTATGCCCGTTCCCTCTACATATATCCCTTTTATCATAATAGCTGCACAGTTCTCAAGATTAACAGGTATCATCTTCCCTTATAGGGAGGTAAACAGTTTGCCCTAATTGAGTAGCAAGTTTTTGTCTTTGTTTTTTCCCCTCTGTTTACCTTTTTATGATTCTCTGGAGACCTGCATTTGAAGATCAAATTGTCTATTGAGTTCTGGTGTTTTGGTCAGGAAGCTCTGGAAATCCCTTATTTCGTTGAATGACTTTCTCCTAGCCTGAAATCTTATGCTGAACTTTGCTGGGTAGTTGATCCTTGGTTGAAGTCCCAACTCCTTTGCCTTACGGAATACTGGATTCCAATTCTTTCGATCTTTTAATGTAGAAGCTGCAAGGTCCTGTGTGATCCTGACTGTGTGTCCTTGATATTTGAATTGTTTCTTTCTGGCTGCTTGTAGTATTTTCTCCTTCACTTGATAGCTCTGGAATTTGGCAACTATATTTCTTGGGGTTTTGAGTTTGGGATCCCTTTTGGGAGGGGAACGGTGGATTCTTTCGATGGCTATTTTGCCCTCTGAGTCTAGTACTTCTGGACAGTTTTCCTTGATGATTTCCTGGAAGATATTGTCCAGACTCTTTTCTTCATCATGGGTTTCTGGCAGGCCAATAATTCTTAGATTTTCTCTCCTGGATCTATTTTCCAGGTCAGTTGTTTTTCCAATTAAATATTTTACATTTTCTTCTATCTTTTCATTCTTTAGATTTTGTTTGACTGATTCTTGTTGCCTCATTGAGTCATTAGTTTCTACTTGCCCAATTCTAATCTTCATCGTAGTGTTTTCTTCAGTTAGCTTTTCCATCTCCTTTTCCATCTGACCAATTTTTCCCTTTAAGGAGCTATTTTCTCCATTTAATTTTTGTACTTCTTTTTCCAATCGACCAATTTTTCCAGTTAGGTTTTGGGTTTCCTTTTCCATCTGATCAATTTTCCCAATTAGGTTTTGGGTTTCCTTTTCCATTTGATTAGCTCTTCCTTTTAGGGAATTATCCTCTCCAGTTAATTTTTGAACTTCCTTTTCCATTTCTTCAATTTTCTTTTTCAGGGTAATGTTCTCATCAGTGAATTCTTTTTTTATAGTTTTAAAATCATTGGCCAGTTTTTCTTTTATATCCTTCTTCAGACGTTCCAGGTAATCTAGTTGTGCTTGCGAGAAATTCATAGTCCCATCTGAGGTTTCAGATGGAAGTACAGTCTCAGCTCTAACCTCTTTGGTGTTTGTGTTTTGGTCCTTATCCCCATAGAAAGATTCTATGGTTTTTTCACTTTTCGTCTGCTTTTTCCGATTCATGATGTTGGCTGAGTGTTGTAGCTTTTGGTTCTTTCAGTCAGAAGCTACAGATCTTTAAGTTGAGCTGATGTGTGTCTGGGCTAAAAGCAGACTTTTGTTTTTTGTTTCCCAGATCAACCCTGGGGTTAGCTTGTTAGGTATATGGGAGGTTTGGTCTGGTCTCAGGATATCTCCTCAGCTGACTTGAGGCAAAGGCAAGGTCAGGGGATGGTAATCCCAGCTTCCCTATTGTCTTCCTTTTTCCCCTGGAGGGCTGGGGCACGCCTAGAAGCTAACGTGTGTTCCCGCCCCTCCTGGGGCTCGTCTCCCGGCTCTGAGGCTTGCCTGGGTCTCAGTGCGAATTTTCTCTGCCCTGGGTCGTCTGTCCCTCCAGATCGCCTCCACCACAGTAGGAAGAATCCCCCTTTGCCACTTTTCCAGCCTCTGGTGTTATGAGACCACCCGCCCCCTTCTGCTGTTCCCGCTGATCCAGGATTAATCTGGGGAAGAATTTTATGGTTCCCTCACGGTCATCAGGGGGGAGGAGAGAGCACTTACTGATCACTCTGCCATCCCAGTTCCTGGAAGTTCAAGTAGTGACCCACCGAAGTTCGTCTTTAGGCTGAAGATTTCAAGGGCTGCTGTGCTGATGTCTGGCACTCAGCGGCTCTCACCGGCTCGGCCTGGCTTATCTCCTGCTCCGCTGGTCTCGCCCGCCACTCTCGGGCTCCTCTGGTCCCCTCCGCCCTGCCGCGCTGACCGCGCTGCGCTGTGCGCCGGGGTCTTGCCCCCGCGGAACAGATCCCTCCCGTGGACCCTCCGGTCCAGCCTGGGCTCCAAATCCGTCAAAGTCCGTCACCCACTGGATTTTACACCTCCAAAGTCTGGTCAGACTCTCCCCCCAGAGATATGCAGAGGAGTTTTTCCAGGAGCTTAGGTCTCTATTTCTTGCTGTTGGGACTCATTAGAAATAAATAGAAATGCCAGTGATTTACATGAGTCCATTTTACAATCTAAATTTGCTAAAGTTGTTTGCTATTTCAAGTAGTTTTTTTATTTGATTCTCTAGGATTTTCTAAGTGTAGCATCATGTAATGTGCAAAGAGTGCTATCTTTTTTATTCTTTGCCTATTTTAATTTTTTCAATTTATTTTTCTTATCTTATTGCTGAAACTAATGCTTCAGGTAGTGCCATATTGAACAACAGTGTTGATAATGGATATCATTGTTTCATGCCCATTTTTTTTGAGGAAGCATCTAGCTTATCCTCATTATATATAATGCTTGCTGATGGTTTTAGGTAGATGTTAATGATCATTTAAAGGAAGACTCCACTCCTATGCTCTCCATTTTTTTTAATAGGTAGGAGTTTTATATTTTACCAAATCCTTTTTTCTGCATCTGTTGAGATAATCATATGGTTTTTGTCAGTCTTGTTGTTGATATGGTCAATTTAGTTGATAATTTTCCTAATATTGAACCAGATCTGCATTCCTGGCATGAATCCTACCTGATCAAAGTGTATTATTCTCATGATAACTTGCTACAATTTTTGCTAATATTTTATATACAATTTTTGCATCTATATACATTAGATAAATTTGTTTATAACTTTTTTTCTGTTTTGGCTCTTCCCAGTTTAGGTTTCAGTACTAAAGTTGGACCATAAAATTTTTTGTAGGACTCCTTCTTTGCTTATTTTCCCAAATAGTCTCTGTAGTATTAGAATTAATTGTTCTTTTAATGTTTAATAGAATTCACATTTAAAGCCATCTGGTCCTGGAGATTTTTTTCCTAGGGAATTAATTGGTGGCTTGTTCAACTTCCTTCTCTGAAGTTGGACAATTTAATTATTTTATTTCCTCTTACCTTAATCTAGGCAATTTGCATTGTTGTAAATATTCCTTCATCTCACTGAGACTGTAAAATTTATTGGCATGCAATTGGCTAAAATAGCTCCTAATTATTGCTTTAATTTCCTCTTCAGTGGTAGTGAATTCACCCTTTTCATTCTTTATACTGGTAATTTGGATTCTTTCTTTCTTTTTTTATCAAGCTAAAACAAGATATATTTTTTTTGGTTTTTGTTCATAAAACTAGATTCTAATTTTGTTTATTAGTTCAATAATTTTCTTAATTTCAATTTTCTTAATTTCCTATTTGCTTTTCAGTATTTCAAATCTGGCAATAAATTGGGGATTATGTGTGTTTGTCCTTCATTGCCAAAGAAGACCATGTCATCAGAGAAATAATGACATGACTTGCACAGGACTTTGTTTTGAGTGAGAGAGGGCTGTGCAGGTTATCAGCTTCACTTCTCCTCCAGAGCCATCTGAATCCAGTGACCAGATATTCATCAGGATGCCTGGAGATGACACAGTATGAGGCAATTGGGGTTAAGTGACTTGCCCACAGTCACATAACTAGTGAGTGTCAAGTGTCTGAGGTGAGATTTGAATTCAAGTCCTCTTGACTCCTGCACTGATGTTGAATCCACTGCACCACATAGCTGTCTCCAATTGAGGAGCAATAATTTGTTCTTTTTCTGTCTTTTTAATTGCATGTCCAATCCATTGATCTCTTCTTTCTCTATTTTATTCATGTAAGCATTTAGACATATAAAACTTCCCCTAAGAACTACTTTTGCTACATCTCATAAGTTTTGGCAGGTTTTCTCATTATTTTCATTCTTTTGTATGAAATTATTGATTGTTTCTATGATTTGCTGTTTGACTCAGTCATTCTTTCAGATTAGATCATTTAATTTCCAATTACTTTTCATTCTATCTTTCCATGGTCCTTTATTTCATTTAATTTTTATTTTATCATGATCTGAAATGGATGCATTTAATATTTTTGCCTTTCTGCATTGGATTGTGAGGTTTTTCTGTCCTAGTACATAGTCAATTTTTGTGTTGTTGTCATTCCCCACCAAGAGAGATGTTTATTCTTTTCCATCCTTGTTCAGTTTTCCCCAGAGGTCTATCATATCTAAACTTCTACAGTTCTGTTCACCTCTCTAACTTCTTTTTTTCTTATTTTGTCTTTTAGGTTTATCTAGTTCAGGGAGGGAAAGTGGAGTTCCTCCACTAGTATAATTTTGCTGTCAGTTTTTGCCTATAACTCCCTTAACTTCTAATCTAAGAATATGAATGCTATACCACTTGGTGCACATATGTTTAATAATGATATTGCTTCATTGTCTGTGATGCCTTTTAGAAGGATATTGCTTCCTTCCTTATCTTTTTGAATTAAATTTACTTTTGCTTGGCTCTGTCTGATAACGGGATTATTATGCCTGCTTTTTTAATTGTACTGAAGCATAATATATTCTACTCCAGAATTTTACCTTTACTCTGTGTGTATCCTTGTGCTTCATGTGTTTCTTTAAAACAACATATTGTAGGATTATGGTTTTTAATCTATTCTGCTACTGCCTTACATTTAATGGAAAAGTTCATCCCATTCACGTGCACAGTTCTGATCAATATCTTTGTCTTTCTCTCCATCCTATTTCTCCCTTCACCCTGATTTTCTTTTTCTTTCTCCCTTCTCCCTTTTCTCCACACTATGGTTTTGCTTTTGAAGAATACCTCCTTCTCTATTCCCTCCATTCTTTCCACCCCCTCCTTTTTCTTTGCCCTTTTCCCTCCTACTGTCTATAGGGAAAGTTCTATTTCTATACCTTATATTAGTATGTTGTTCTCTTCTAGAACAAAAATCTGATGAGAATAAAGTTCAAACAATGTTCATCTACCTCCCTTCTTTCTCTCTATTGCATTGTATCTTTGTGGTTCTTCATATGATATAATTTACCCTTATTTTGTCTCCTCCTTTCCTCTTCTCCCATTACAATTCCTCCCTTTTCACCACTTAATTAAGTTTTTTGTCGTAAAATCAAAGTCAACTCATATCCACATCCTCTGTCTCTGTGTACCCCATCTAAATGTCAAAATAAAGATATATTTCTCAGGAGTTACAAGTATCATTTTCCCTTGTTTGTATAGTGTTCGCATGAATTTGTGTATACATATGTGTATCGTGTGTGTATGAATGTATGTATACATATGTATATATAGTGTGTATGAATATGTGTTACATATGCATACATATACACATACATAATATGTATGTGTTGACAGTTTGCCCATATTGAATAACATTTTTTTCTCTCCTGTTTACCTTTTTATGGCTCTCTTGAGGCTTATACTTGAACATCATATTTTACATTGAACTCTGGCTTTTTCATCAGGAAGACATATCTCCTCTCCTGAAACATTAGGCTCCTTTACTCTGAGCAGTTCATCTTTGGTTGTAATCCAAGGCCCTTTGCTTTATTGAATATCATATTCCAGGTTGTCCAATCTTTTAATATACAAGCTACAAGCTCTTGCCTATTTCTAAATGTGATTCCATGATATTTGAATTGTTTCTTTCTAGGTGCTTGCAGTATTTTCTCCTTCACCTGACACTTCTTGAATTTGGCTATTTGCCATTTTAAATATGTGATCTCTTTCAGGAACTGATCTGTAGATTCTTTCAATGAATATTTTACTCTCTGGTTCTAGGAACTCAGGGCAGTTTTCCTATATGATTTCTTGAAATATGCTTCCTATCCTCTTTTCTTAATCATGGTTTTCAAGTATACAAATAATTCCTAAGTGATCTCTCCTGAGTCAATTTTCCAGATTGATTTTTTTCCAATAAAGCATTTCAGATTTTCTTCTATTTCTTTTCAATCTTTTGTTTTGTTTGACTGATTCTTGATGTCTCCAAGAGTCATTAGCTTCCGCTTGCCCAGTTCTAATTTGTATTGAATTGTTTTCTTCAGTTAGCTTTTGTAACTCCGTTTCCATTTGACCAGTCAAGAGGAAATAATGTACACATTCATTTCAGTATAGATTTTTTTTTTATCTCATAGGAAAATAAGAGAGGACAAAAGTAGGGAATGAGAAAGGGAGGGCAGATTGAGGGAGGTATTGTTATGAAAAAAAAACACTGGTGAGAAAGGACAGGATTAAAAGAGAGAGAAAAAAATATGAACTGGATATAAAGAAGATGGATGGAAATAGACAGTTGCTAATTTTAATTGTGAATATGAATGGTATAAACTATCCCATAAAGTAGCAGCAGGTAACAAAATGAAATAGACAGTTACTATTTTAATTGTGAATATGAATGTGATAAACTATTCCACAAATTGGCAGCAGGTGCCAAATTAAATTAGAAGTCCAGATCTTATAATTTATTCTTTACAAGAAAAACATGTGAATCAGAGATACACAGAGTAAAGGTAAAAGGCTGGAGCAAATCTGTTATGCTTCAACTGAAGCAAAAAAAAAAATGCAGAGGTAGTAATAATAATCTCAGACAAAGCAAAAGTAGATCTAATTAAAAGAGACAAGGAATAAAATCACATATTGCTAATATGCACAGTAAACAATTAAGGAATAACTATACTAAACATTTATGCAACAAATTGTTTAGCATTCAACTTTCTAAACGAGAAGGCAAATGAATTACAGGCAGAAGGAGACAGTGAAACTCTACTGGGGGGGCCCTCAACTTTCCCTTTTCACAATTAAGCAAATCTTACCATAAAATAAATAAGAAAGGCATCAAGAAGATCATTAGAATTTTAGAAAAGATAGACATAATAAAACTCTGGAGAAAATTGAACAGGGATAGGGAGGAATATATGTTTTCTCAGTAGTACATGATGCCTACACAAAAATTAACCATACATTAGGGCAAAAAAAAAAAGACACCTCACAATCAAATGTAGAAAGACAGAAATATTAAATGCATCTTTTCAGATCATTATGAAATCAAATTACTTTTAATGAAGAACCATAGAAAGACATTTTAAAAATTAAATGTAATCTAGCTAATCTTATGGAATGAGTTGGTCGAAGCACTAATCACAAAATAATTAATAATTTCGTTAAAGATAATGACAATAATGAGACAATATATGGGAATTAATGAAATGTAGCTTGGAGAGTAGTTAGGCAAAAATTTATCTTTAAATGTTCAAATCAAGAGAAGGAGCAAATAAATGAATTAGGCATGTAACTTTAAAAAATATCTAGGAAAACAAGCAAACTAAAAATCTTCAATTAAACATCAAATTAGAAATCCAGAAAAATCAAAAACAAGTGAAAGTAAGAAGACCATTAAATTAATACATCAAACTAAGAAATTTTTTATGAAAAATACAATGAAAACAAAGAAAATTTTTATGAAAAAACAATAAAATATATACAATTTTAATTAATTTGCTTGATAAAAGAAAGAGAATCAAATTACTAGTATAAAAAATAAAAAGGGTGAATTTACTACCAATAAAAATGTTAAAGGTTTAATTGAAAGCCAATTATATGTCCATTAATCTGACAATCTAATGGTCAATAAAAATTTACAAAAATATAAATTTTCCAGATTACTAAAAGAGGAAATAGAATATATAAATAACACCATTTTAGAAAAATAAATTGAACATACTATCAATGAATTTCCTGGATTTGTAAATAAATTCTACCAAACATTTTAAAAATATACACACACATAGGCAATCAATTCCAGTACTGTATAAACAATTTGGAAAAATAAATGAGGAAGGAATCCTACAAACTTCTTTGTAGAACACAAGTATGGTACTGTTACCTAAGCAAAACAGAGAAAGAAAATTACATACAAATTCCACTAATCAATATTGACACAAAAATTTTAAATAAAATTTCAGCAAGGAAATTACAGCAACATATCACAAGGATCTCACACTATGATAGGGTGAAATTTATACCAGGTATGCCCGTGTAGTTCAACACTAGGAAAACTTCTTGGCATAACTGACCATGTCATTAACAAAACCGATAAAGATATATCATTATCTCACTAGATTCAGAAAATGCTTTTAATTAAACACGAAACATTTCTGTCACAAATGTTAGACAGCATTGGAATTAATGGAGCTTTCCTCAATATGACAAGTAGTTTTTATTTAAAACTATCAGCAAGCATTTTCTGTAATAGGGAGAAATTAGAACAGGGCTTCTTAAACTTTTTTCCATTTGTGACCCCTTTTTTACCTAAGAAAGTTTTACTCAATCCTGGATACATGGGGGTATATAAAATCAGTATGCAAAACAATCACCTAATAAATCATAAAGATCTTTTTTCAAAAACAATTCTTTGCTATACATATAATTTTACCATTTATTAAAGATGAAAACAGATTTGCATAGTAATGAGATGGGCCAGATTTTTTTATATACAAAATTAAATCTTGGTGGAACATTTGAGATTGCAATACATAGAGTGTCTTCAATATTTTTTGGAGTTGATTAATATTTTGATTTTGCAATTATCAATGCTGAGAACACTATTTCTCATAAATATAGGACAAAAGGAAAGAAGCATATTTAGGGATCTTTCAGAAATTTTTGGAAATTCTGTCCTAATCCCAAGTCAAAACTGAGCATTTTTTTTTAGGAAACTCACATTTTTAACCTGTGTCACTTGATAACTTAGCAACTTCCTGAATTGTTAATGGCAGATAACGCATTTTTCTTTTAAATTTCAATTGAGTATGGTTTATGAACCCAACGTAGTTTTTTAGATTCAAAATATGAAGGGAAGTATTTCTGAAACTATGTCTCCAAGTACTTCAGATGATCAATTATAACTCTTGCAAATTGGGAAGGTTATTTTCAATTAGCTGTAAACATTTCTAAAGAACCATTTTCCACCCTATTCTTCCATATGTCACATTTTTAGTAAAACTTTCAATTTTATCTTTTAATATAAATATGTTACACATTTTCCATGAAACATTTTTAAATCATTATGTTTCTCAAAAACATCCAATAAATAATATAGTTTTGAAGCCATAAGTCAACATGAAAAAATAACAATTTGGATTTCTCCTCATTAAAAAATACAACTTCATCTTTGAATTTCAATAATCCATTTAAACTTTGCCCTCTTGAGAACCATCTTACCTCTTTGTGTAGGAATAAGCTTTTATAATTGGAGTCTACATCTTTCCAAAAGTTTGAAAACAAAAGACTATTGAGGAATGCCTTTTAATGAAATTAGTTATTTTGATTGTATCATGAAGCACAACATCTAACAATGGTTTTTTTTTTCGACTGTGAGTTCCTCCCAATAAACACTGGCATTGCATGTCATGACAGCATGTCCAATACAAAATATCCATGTTATTTGTTCAGTACTAAGAGTGCAATGAAGATGTGTGAGGCAACATGGGCAAGTATTATCAGAAACACCTTGGATTCATTACGTTTGACTTTGAATTAATTTTTGATTGTTGTGAGTTCAGAAACCTTTAACTATTGTCATTTTTGTGAACCCTACATCCAGTTACACAATCCATTACGTGTTGTGACCCACAGTTTAAGAAGCACTGAACTAGAAGCCAGTAATATCAGGGGTGAAATATAGGTGGTCATTATCTCCTCTTATTTAATACTATATTAGAAATATTATCTTAAATAAAGAATATAAATTGAAGGAATTGGAACAGGCAGTGAGGAAATAAAACTATCATGCTTTGTAGATGATGGTATACTTAAATGATCTTTGAGAATCAATGAAAAAGCTGCTTGAAATAGCAAACAACTTTAGCAAAGTTGCAGGATACAAAATAGACCCATATGAATTATCAGCATTTCTATATATTACTAACAATGCCCAGCAGTGAGATAGAAAGAGAAATTCCAATTAAAATAACTATAGACAAAATAAAATATTTAGTCATCTACCTGCCAAGACAAACCAGAGAATTAGATGACTATCATTACAAAGCCCTTTTCACACAAATAAAGTCATGTCTACACAATTGGAAAAATATTGATTGTTCATGAGTAGGCTGAGGTCATATAATAAAATTACAATTCTACCTAAATTAATTTAGTATTTCAGTGCCATACTGATTTATCTGAAAAAATCTTGTACGGAGCTAGAAAAAATGACAGCAAAATTCATCTGGAAGAGCAAAAAGTCCAGAATATTAAGGGAATTAATGAAAAGAAATGTAAAGGAAGGTGGCCTAGCCATAACAGATCTAAAACTATATTATAAAGAAGAAATTTGTTTCTGGGTTAGAAATACAGTGGTAGATCGGTGAAACAAATTAGGTACACAAGACACAGTATAAATGATCTTAGTAATCTAGTATTTGATAAATCCAACGACCCCAGATTCTGGGATAAGAACTCACTCTTTGTCTCCCCCCCAAAAGTCTTCCAGGAGACCCTCAGAAGAGCATAGCAAAAACTAGGTATTGATTTACATCTTGCACTATATACAAGATGAGGTCAAAACGGTATAAAATAAAATTTAGGTATAAAGGGTGACAATCATAATCAAATTAAGAAATCAAAGAATTGTTGTGTTTATCCTTTGTTCTTGAAGAGGGACATGACATCAAGATGATGACATGACTTGCAGTTGACTGATTTGAGTGAGAGAGGGTTGTACAAGGTCACCAACCTCACTTTCTCCTCCAGAGCCATCTGGGTCCAGTGGCCAGATATTCATTAAGATGACTGGAGATGACCCAGCATGCAATGTGAGACCCTGATCATTTTGGGCTAAGGTCTCATCAGATTCTCACTTTGAATGAGATGCACCCATTCAAAGAATAGACTTCTTTAAATGGTTACTCAAGCGATGGCCCCTTTAATCAAAAACAAATATGGAACTGAGAGGGGAAAGACCCTCAGGGTTCCTGAGTAAAAGAAAAAAATTATTATTTAGTATTTACATTCACTCTGTGCTAGGTGGGCAGGGACCTGTTGTCTAATCTATGAGCTCCAGAGCCATTTGGCCTTGAGACTTGGTCTTTGAGCAAGAAATTTAGCCAGTAAATCCAAAGGGAAAAAAAAGATAGCTGTTGACCATTGAAGTGTACTTATCCCAGGGCAGAGCACTACAGAGAAGGAGAAAGAGGAAAGGAGAAGAAAGGGGAAAAATGAAAGGAGGGCAGGGGAAATACCCCTATCTCCCTTCTTTTTACCTCCAAATTTTCAGTACCATCATACATCTGAAATGCTCTTATGTCTCAGAGGAAGAAATTACTGGCCTCTTTTTCCCAAGACTCACTTTTGCAGCTTTGTCATCAGCTTCATCCTCTCCTCTCTCCTTTAGAATCTAGGTTTATCAGTTAGTAATAATAAATGTAAAGTACTAAATGTAGTACTTTACAGTTTACAAAAAGCTTTGCACATTTTATACATTTCATTTTATCTACACAGCTACCTTAGGAGGTAGATTCTAATAATAATTCCAGTTTTACAACCGAGGAAACTGAAATAGACATTAATTAGGTGACTTGTTCAATGACACACAGCAACTAAATGGATGAAATTTTAACTCAGATCATCCTGCCTCTAGATTTAGGCTCTGTCCTTTGCCTCTTTGTTGTCTCTTTTTAGTCTGTGTACAAACATGTTATAGCTTCTTTAATTTTTTCCTATAAGAAAAAAATAATATCCTGTATCATACACTCCTCTCAAACTAACAGTAAAGTGTTCTTAACTGATAATCAAATACCTTGAAAGGAAATGCTGTACCATCCATTTCCTTATCTCATAATCTTCAAAGCACTGGAACATAAACCTTCTCATCAACCTAGTGGGAGTCAGTGTAGCACAGTTGTTGCAGTTGTAACTTTGATGCAAGAGGAGTTTTTTCACTTGGGTGCTCTCCAAATACAATAAACCTACAGGTTCAATCCCATCATGATCTAATGCGAATGCACAAAAACTAGTTTTTGAAAAGTAAACAATAACCTAAAAGTTATCAAATCCAGTTCACTTCTTCTCAGTTTTAATATTTCTTTACTTTGGAAAAATTGCTTTATCTATTTGAGTTTTATTTTCTGAATTTATAAAATGCTTTGTAAGAATATTAGTTTTATATACCTCACATGACTTGCAGAAGAAATGGTCTAAAAACATTAAACAGGAAAATCAAACAGTACATCAGTGATCATCAAACATATGCTTGATCATCTCTTTATTAAAATTGCGTCTCTCTTTAACTTTTAAGTATAGGCACAGTTAACTTTTCCACTTCTCAGTCTTGCCTCAATAGCATGCTGTATCAGTAAGTGCCCCAACATTATCACAAGTTTTTAGATATACATTCATAAAAGGAAAATAACTTTCATGGGGTTAACAATCACTTTAATCAAGCATATGTATCATTCCTTTAACCATGTTTTGCTGGTGAAGGAACTTGTTTTGATGTTCCTAGTTGCTGATTGATGAAGGTGGTGGTGCCTGAAGGTTGGGGTGGCTGTGACAAATTTTATATTTCATTTTTTTCAAATTACAGGTAAAAATGATTTTCCCATTAGTGTTTTTTTTTAATTCTGAGTTCCAAACTCTCTCTTTCCCTCCCTCTGTTCTCTCTCCCTTCAGAAGATAATCAATTATTCTTGTTATTCTTGTTAAGTCATACTTAGTCATATTGTGAGAGAAAACACAGACCAAAAATAAAGTTTTTTTAAAAAAAATCATATCTCTATCTTCATTCAGATTCCAGTAGTTCTTTCTCTGAAGATGGATAACATTTTCCATCACAAGGCCTTCAGAATTGTCTTAGATCATTGTATTTCTAAGAATGGCCGAGTCACCCATAAGAGATGGGGGTTGAGAACTGCCCTGGGAGAGGGGGATGTGGTAGTGAGTGGAGACAGAGCTGTGGCCACTGCAGAACTGACAAGAAAGTGTTTTGTTAAAATTCCTGTGGAATTTTATATGATTTCATAAGGAGATAATGGATGGAGAAGAGAAAACATATGGCAAATGTAAAGGCCCAGATGCTATGTGTGTGAAATTGATATCTTCTGATGGTCATGAATTTATTGTGAAAATGGAGCATGCTTTAACATCAGGAACAATAAAAGTCATGTTAAGTGGCCCAGGTCAGTTTGCTGAAAATGAAAACAATAGGTTAATTTTAGAGAAATTCTATCACATGCACTATCAATAGTATGCATGT
Source organism: Notamacropus eugenii (assembly GCF_028372415.1). Lineage (NCBI taxonomy): Eukaryota > Metazoa > Chordata > Mammalia > Diprotodontia > Macropodidae > Notamacropus > Notamacropus eugenii. The sequence continues at coordinate 132,314,778 of NC_092875.1, read as the reverse complement.
ATTTTACCTACAAGGTTAGCTACACTAATGGCTATACAGACATTTCCGAATTTCCAATTGCACTTGAAATTGCACTGGAATTTCTGAAGGTTGAAAACTTCCTAGATTGTGAAATAAAATAAATTATAATAAACTGCTAACTTTTTCAGCATTTAATACCTGTACTTCAGTTGGTAACCTTTTTTCATATAGCATGTTGTGTGTGGTGGAGGTTGGTGGTTGAGAATTATAAAGTTCAGTGCAAAGCAGATATCTTCAGTCCTTTCTTTTGCATAGCACTCAGAGTTGAAATTTGATTCACAACTTAAATAAAATGGGGACATTTTCACTAAATGAGAAACAAACAAATATGCCAATTAGTAGATGACTGTGCCTTATCCTTTAAATGTGGTTTTAAGTATTGGAACAATGATTCAATAAGTACTGAAATTTAGGCAAATACTACAGATTTATACTGGCTAAATATTTTTAGAGATTTTATTTTTTTTGTTATTTTTTGGACAGATGGGGTTAACTTGAACCTATCATATTAGTTGTCTAGCATTATTAGTTATGCAATTATTTTGCATTGTCAACTTGTGTTTAGAAATATGACTCGGTCAAAACATTGATTTTTTAATAACTCTTGAATTTATAAGACTTGATCTTACATGTCTTTTGATGAATTGCATTTGTGTTAGCATATCAGTGTATCTGAATATCTGTTTTTGTCATACAGCTTAAGTGGTACTTTTCTTTTAAACTATTATGGAAGATTGTTAGGTATAGTTTTTGCAGTAGTGAATTTTTAAGAACTTTAGCCAAACTGTGAATAAGTAACCACAATACTAGACAGCTTTGGCTCTGAAAATTTAGGGATAGTCACACAATATCCTTTTTGAACAATCCAAAGTACTGTACTTAATCATCTAGCTAAGAAAGTTTCCTTCTCAATTTTATTTTTCACTTACTACTTTAATAAATCATTATTTAAATGCATTAAAGTAAGATCATGGCAAAATATATCCATCCTCTCAGTCCTCCACCCTCTCTCTTCACCCCACCCCCCCAAAAATGAATTGAACAAAAAAAGCAATCAAAATCTTTTTGGAAATTAACATGTGGAATTTACAGTAAGAGCCTGACATAAAGCACCTGAATGGTTTGTGGGTTCAGTTTTATTAATGGTCAGACCATGTATTCTTTGTATGTAGTGGCTATATAGATAATTGCTGATATTAAGAAACAAAGCCTATATATAACAGAGGTTATGACTATACAAGTGTAATAAGGCTTTTACTTAGTGAAAATGAATATTACATTAAACTTTTAGAATCATGAAGAACAAATAAATCTTTAGTCACGGTATATATTTCCTAGTTATGGAGTTAAGAACATGAAAGTTGAGTTTCAGCTTCCTACCTTTCAAATAGCAGAAAATTAGTTGTACAATTGCACATTTAAATACTGGTGACTAAATTATTTTCATTCACTCCACAAATTACCAAGAAAAAAATTCATCAGCAAATCTAATCACTTTGCTCTTAATCTTGATTGAAAACAGTTGTTGCATCTGTTTCAGTACTTCATTTAGACAAACTGGTTCATATTCATAGTACCAGAGGGTTTGCTAGTGAGTGTTTATCAAGTGCAGGAATTTTTAATGCTAGATGGTGACAAAAATAACAACTGTGTATAGATATGATGATCTTATAGCTCAAGATGGTAGGAAAAACTACATTTCTAATAGGCTCTGTCCTAGTAGGTTATGTTTTTAACTTTCGTTTACATTTGAACACATCATAAAATACTAAAATTGCTGTCCACAGTTCAGTATGACTAGAATTCAGATAAGGAGAGATTATGCATTTCAAAAGTGGCACTACATGATAAGTAAGAAAATATTTACTAATTGTATTACATATATAGTCTTGGCCTTATTTTCATAAGCATTAAATTCCTTGGTTCATGGTTGTTATTTTCAATCATTATGTTCTTGTATACCCAGAATGTTTAGATTATCACTTATTTGGTTCAGTTTAAGAGATTTTAATAGTGTATATCATTCAACTTTGTAATTGTTTCTGAAATTGCTATTAGCTTATTTTTGAAATTCCATTTTAATCCCTACTCTAGTCTTTTTTCTACATTGTATCATTTGCAGCATATAGGATTCTATTATAAATTAAATCCTTTACAGCAAAAAAAAAAAAAAAAGAATTACTGAGTCATTCAGAGTTCATCATCTTATAATGTTGCTGTTACTGACAGTGTTTTCACCATTCTGTTCACTTTACTACTCACTACTTTAGTACTCAATTTCTATAATTTCCAGGTTTATCGGAAAGTGTCCTGCTCATTATTTCTTATATTACAATAATATTTCATCACAGTCATATACCACAACTCATTCAATCATTCTCCAATTCCAATTCCAATGTCCAATTCTTTGTCATAACAAAAAGATGCTAAAAGTATTTTCACATATTAATTGTTGTCCAAGTGGTGGTGATCTCCATTACAAGTCAAAGGAAAGATACCCCCTACTAGGAGAATAATCTCAAGTCATATTTGGCTCAGCAGAAGATACGAATCTTGTATGAAATGTTTAGATTGTGGAGAGCCAAAGTGAATGTGAAATTCTTTCTTCTCAGAGAAACAAAGGATTCTGTTAAAAAAGTATTAAATATCAACCTCAATGAAAACTATAGTAAACATCAGTTATTATCTTATGTTTACTTATTTATTAATGCACAAATAGGATTATTTTATGCTTTGGTAACTCCTTCTGAAGTAAAAAAAAAAAGTCTTTGCTGTTCTATAGCTGATTCTTTATTTAAAGGAACTATCTTTTGGAGAAGTGACATTGCTAATGTCTGTTGAGCAGACTTTTGACAAGATCCAAACGTAAGCTTTGCTTTGGAGGCTTTCTCCAAAATTCTAAGGGAAGAGAAATAAAGACAAAAAGCATCCTAGAAAAATCCACATAAAATTGGGTAAAGGTAAGTGTTTTACAACTGCTTCTCTGGAAGGAAAAATGGAAATGACACACTTTTAAGTTTAATCTTTATTATTAGAATCTTCTTCATTACATTCTCAACTCAAGACAATCAACAATGAGAATAAATTAGTCTCTGATTTGTAGCATTTCTCAGTTTATGATGTATAAATTCTGAGACTGAAAATTTAATGATCAGCTCTTGACAGAGTTGGTTCGAGCACACTTCTGACTTTACTCTGTTTTTTGAAGGTAAATAAATGGTTCCCATGAATCAAAAGCTATGGATACTGAGCGGGAAAAGTCACCCTATCAGCACTTAGAAATAAAGAACAGTACAATCAAATAGATTATTTACAGAATATTTTATTAACAAAAAAGTTTAAAATTGGAACAAAGACAATCAGGTTGTGATTTTTCCCCCTTGATTTCCCTAGTTCTTTAAAATTCTTCTTGGAGTTTGCAAACTTAAATGCAATTTTTTTTGTATAATCAACATATCCCCAGGGCCAAAGAATTTACAGATATGAAACTCAAAAGTAAAAAGTTCATATTAAGTGAATTCTGAGTCAAAGTATTGTTTTCAATTTTATTAGTTCATTTAATGCTATTTTTTTTTTTTTTTACAAAATATAAAATACTTCCTACCTCATTAATGCTTCCTCATACTGTGTGACCTTGTAGTTCCATTTTCCCTTTTCCTCATTGACTTAAGGACCTTTTTTCATACTACTGGTCAGCTGTCCTCCTAAAGCTGTTTGATAACCAGTCTAGGTAATTATCATCTAAGCCACATACTGAAATAAGAGCAGATGAAACTGGGAATAATAAATCAATGCTAAAAAGAATAGCAATGAAAAAGAACTCAGGATAAAAAATGCATGCTTCACTGTGATTAAGCACTTCTTGTTTCTTTGTTCCTTTCCTTTCTGTTTTTTTTTTTTCATGACTTTCCCAACTAGCATATCTATGTTTCAATCCATTGATGTGTGGGAAATAGTGAACAGTCATCTACAGGGTCATTTAGTCCACGTGAGTTCTAAAGACTTGAAAATAAAATTCTAAATGATATTTCAGAAAGTGAGAAGGTACTAATTGAAGTTAGCATCATTAGTTAGGTAGTTTTTGGCCAATAAGAAATGTATTTGAAATGTCCTTGTCCATTTTTGTATATAGAGGACTGATCTGGAATTGGTTTATTATATGCAATCTCTAAATTTAAAAAAAATTAATTTGTAAGTATTTGTATTAGTAGAAAACAGATCCACACTAGGTAAATATAAGTGACAGATAATTCATACCATAATCTCAGTGGAAATATTCAACTTTCTACTCTAATTTAAAATAGGCCTGCAAATCATGTTTTTACTATCATTTACTCTTAATTATACAACACAGAATATTCAAGTAACCAAAATCAAGCAAGAGAACAGAGAAACAAAAGAGAAATAGAAATCAAAAGGAGAAAATCAACGGTAATAATATTGATAACATTATTGTTATTGTTTTTATAATATCAACCTGCAAATATTTGAGATATTAGCTTATAAATATTATTTCACATTACTTATGAAAATCAGTGTGGTAAGTATTTTTTATTTAATATTTTCCCCCAATTACATAAAAAAAGCAATTTTAACATTTTTTTCAAATTTTCAGTTTCAAGTTCTCACCCTCCATTCTTCCTCTTGGCCTCATTAAGAAGTCCAGCAATTTGACATAGTTTATACATATGTAATCATGCAAAATATATTTCCATGCAAGTCATGCTATGAAAGAGAACACAATAAAGAAAGTAAAGAAAAAGTATTTTCAATAGATATTCATGCTCTACCAGTGCTTTCTCTAGAGATGGACAGCACCTTTCAACATAAGTCCTTCAGAATTGTCTTAAATTATTCAAGGTATGTCATCATAAAATGTTGCTGTTTCTGTGTCCAATGTTATCCTGGTTTTGTTCATTTTACTCAACATAAGTTCTCACAAATGTTTCCAGAATTTTTGAAAGCACTCTGATCATCATTTCTTACAGCACAATAGTATTCCATCACAATCATATAACACTATTTGTTCAGTGATTGCCCAATTGATCGGCATCTCTCAATTGCCAATTCTTTGTTAACATTAAAAGAGTGGCTATAAATATTTTTGTACATATTTTTGTTTTTAATCTCTTTGGGATGCAGGTGTAGTAGTGTTATTGCTGGGTAGAGGACACAAATGGTTTTTATAACCCTTTGGATATAGTTACAAATCACTGTTCAGAATGCTTGAATCAGTATACAATTTAACTAACAGTGTATTAGTGTTTTAATTTTCAACACACTAATACATTTGTCATTTTCCTTTTATTGTCATCTTATTCAATCTGATATGCGTATGATAGTAGCTCAGTTTTAATTTACATTTCTCGAATCAATGATGATTTAGAGCTTTTTTTCATATGACCATATGTAGCTTTGATTGCTTTCTCTGAAAAACTGCTTGTTGATATTATTTGACCATTTATCAGTTGAACAAAGTTTTTTTCTATAAATTTGACTCCGCTTTTTATATGTTTGAGAAATGAAGTCCTTATCAGAGAAACTTAATATATTTTTTCACAGTAATGATTGCTATGTATTTCCCTCCATCCTATTTCCCCTGTTTATCCTTCTCTGTCTCTTTTTCTCTCTGTCTCTCTCTTTCTCTCTGTCTCTGTCTCTATCTCTTTCTATATCTATCTCTCTCTATCTCTTTCTCTGTCTCTCTCTCTTTTTCTCTCTCCAACCTCTCCATTCTCAAAATTTTTTGTTTCAGACTTTTGCCTCCCACATCAGCCCTTCTTTCATCAGTATCACCGCCATATCCCTTTCCACTACTAATTTTCTGTGTGGTAAGGTAGATTTCTACACCCAAATGAATTTGTATGCTATTCCCTTTCTGAACCAACTACAATGAGTATTAAAGTTTACATGCTGCCCCTGTCCTTGTCTCCCTTATCTTCCTCTCCATGGGGAAATTTTTTTCATGCTTCTTTTATGGCAGATAATTTACCCAATTCTAACTCTACATTTTCCCTTCTCTCAGCGTATTGCTTTCTCACATCTTAATTTTATTTTTAAGCTATCATCTCATCATATTAAACTCTCACCCATGCCCTCTGTGTATGTATACTCCTTCTAATTGTTGCAATAAGCTGAATTTTCTTTTAATTACAAGCATCCATTTCCCATGTAGCAATGCAAATGCTTTGACCTCATTAAATCTCTTATGATGTATCTTTCTTAGTTACTGTTGTATGCTTCTTTTAAGTCTTGCCTTTGAAAGGCAAATTTTCTACTCAGTTCTGGTCTTTTCATCATGAATTCTTGGAATTTCTCAATTTCATAGGATGCTTATTTTTCCCTTGAAAGGTTATACACAGTTTTACTGGATAGATGATACTTGGTTGTACTGCTAGATGTTTTTGCCCTTCAGAATATCATGTTCTAAGCCCTCAGATCATTTCATGTAAAAATTACCAAATCTTGTGCTGTCCTTTTTATGTTTCAGTTCATTTGCAATATTTTCTCCTTGATCTATAATTTGGCTACAATATTCCTTGAATTTTCATTTTGGGATCTCTTTCAGGAGGTGAATTTCAGGAGGTGAATTCTTTCTGTTTCTTTTTTACCCTCTGGTTCTGGAATATCAGGGGAGTTTTCCTTGATAATTTCTTGAAAGATGATGTGTAGGGTTTTTTTGTTTTTTTTTTTTGTTTTTTTTTCCCTGATCATGGCTTTTAGATAATCTCATTAGTGACCCTCTGTAGCTCCTTCTCCAGTTGGGCAATTCTGTTCTTTATGGAATTTTATCTTCAGTGAATTGGTGGGTATCTTTTTAGATCTGGTAATTCTGCTGTTTAAGTTATTCTTCTCTTCATTGAATTTCTGTGCCTCTTTTACAATTTATCCTATTCGCTGTTTTAAGGTGTTGTTCGCACTAAGCTGTTGACTCTTTTAAGATGGTTTTCTTGCATCATTCTCATTTCCATCCAATTGTTTTCCCCACTACCTCTCTTGCTTTATTTTTAAAGTAATTTTTGGACACCAAAATGGCCTCGAGCCAATCAAATTTTTCTCTGAGGCTTTGGATATAGGAGTTTTGAGTTTGCTATCCTCTTCTGAGTTTGCATTTTGATCTTTCTTGTCACCATAGTAATTTTCTGTTATCAGGATCTTCTTGCTATTTATTCATTTTCCAGCTTCTTTCTTGACTTTTAACTATGCTAAAGTAGGGCTGTTCATATGGAGTGTAGGGAGTACAATTCCAAGCTTTTGAAGTTTTGTCCATTTTTAATGTAATTCTGTTGAACTGTAATTTTTCAGATATTCCAAGATGGTATAATCTAGAGAGAGGTGAATTTAGTACTCCTCTGTACTGTGCATTAGTCTGTGCATATCCACACATGCTGTTTTTCATCCTGGAACTGTGAGCAGGTTTTCATTCCCCTGTAGCCACAAGCTCTGGTGCACAAGTATTCCTCTCTCCCCTTCACCCCTCAGGGATTATTACTCCAGGACTGTTATTCATTTCCAAGTATGACCTTATAATATCCCTCATGCCAGTAAAAGGACCCTTATCATTTCCTTATAACTGGGCTGAGAGGCCCAGATACTGCCATAGTCAACATTGATTCAGTCACCTCCAAGATCTGTTCTTGTTTTGCTAAGGTCTGGTGTATGCTGGTGCAGCCTGCACTGAACTGTGTTCCACTCTCACCCTGGTACAAAATAGCTTTCCTGACAGCCTTCTAAGTTGTCTTGGGCTGGAAAATTTTTTTTCATTCCACCACTTTTTGGGGTTCTGTTCCTCTTGAATTTGTTTTGAGGAGATATTTAAAAGTGTTTGGGATGTTAGAGGGAGGAGGTCAGATGAGTCCTTGTCTGTTTATACTTATCTGCTCAGAGTGGAAATTGTTGTAAAATTATTGCCTTCATTTTATAGTAAGGAAACCTAAGTTCAGAGGTAGGGAAAAAATTGCATCATGTCCCATTGCTAATAACATACAACTTCTAGCATTTCAGGCCTTCTGATTCTAAATCTACTTTTTCCATGATTAATGAAAATGAAGCTCTATAATCCTGTAGAAGTCTTAGTTTCTGGCATATATGTTTGGTGCAACTAGAACCATTGGCTTTCTGACACTGATGCTGGTTTTCTATCCTTTCCAGGTGGCTGACATATATTAGTTGCATTGTTCCTGGTTAAATCATTTAACCTATCAGTTTCCCATGGAGTTGTTTAAGACTATATATTACAGAGTGAATATGCATCACCTTTGGTAAAGAGTTCTATTCTTTGAGAATTCCCTAATCAATGGAATCATGTCACATTAAAAAACGAAGTTGAAAGTTTATTGTCATCATCATTATTTTGGCAAAAGCTTTGTTTTTGGATCTAGAATTTATCAGTTTATGGAATTCCCAACATCTATATTTCTTAACTAATACAGAAAATCAATCTATTTTTCACTCAAGACTTTGACTAGGGGCACAGAGTCTCAGTGACTTGGCCACTGTCACTCAGCCAGTTTGTGTTATAAGTATGATGTAAAGGTAAGTATTTATGCTTTCCAGGCTGTCCTTTCTGTAGAATCATATTGCCTCTCACAAGCAGTCAAGGTGTATGGAAATTTTGAAGAATTTGAGAAATCAAATTCTCTTTTAGTTTTTCTGTCTTTGATTCCATTGCTTTCTGTTTCTCTTTGTCAGTCATTAAGTCCATCTGTTTGTTTCTGAATCTGTTTCTCTGTTTCTGTCTCTCTGTCTTTTTCTGTTTCTCTCTCTCTCACACACACACAGACACACACACACACACACACATACATACACACAAACACACTTGCTTACATGCATACATAAGAATCCAAATTAAAGATAGATTTAAAGTTAGATGAAATAACTCCAGTATTTCTTTCAAAAGAGAATTATTGAAGAAAAAAAATAAGCAGCAAATATATAACTAGTTGATTATACATTGACAAATGATGCTATTTTCAGCTAAAGGTTACTTTTCCTGGAGAATATAGTTATAGTTTATTTTACTGATAATCACAGTATACTTTAATTAGTTGTTCTTAATTTAAGCTATATCAGTACCTTTGTCATGATTTTATGCTTAACCTTCAGTTAAGTTTAATGGATATATGTGAAAATGAAAACGTTTTGAAATCAGTGAAATGAAGGCAGACATTTTGACACTAGAAATTTAGTTACATAATTTCTTAAATGCAAAAGTATATTATAAAAGACAAAATTAAATCTAGGTCAAAATTTGAGAAAGCAAAATGTGTTCACTAACTGAAGCTGTTCTTGGTGATTTTGCCATGGGGAAACAAAGAAAAAAATGGGATTAAATTGGAAAATTGTAAAGGACAATAACTGTGGAGCTTAGTATAAACTTATTAATATGGCCATATAAAGCAAAATCAGAGAAAAATGAATAAAATTGAAACACTGAAAATAGGTTTTAAATGCATCATAGTTTATATAGTGCTTCATATTAATAATAACAAAAGTAGCAATAAAAACTTACAGTGAGAAAGTACTTAACCCTATTTGCCTCTGTTTCTTCATCTGAAAAATAATCTGGAAAAAAGGAAGTACAAATCACTCCAATATCATTGCCAAGAAACGTGCAAATGGTCATGAAGAAACGAGTTTGACTAAACAACAAAAGTAACAATAAAAATACTATATATAGTTATATAACAGTATGTATGTATATATGTGTATGTGTGTGTGTGTATATGTAGGTAGGTGAGTGTGTGTGTCAGCTGAGGATTTGCAAAGAATTTTACAATGCTATCTTATATATTGCTCACAAAACCCTGAGAATGAGGTGATATTCTCACTTGATGAAAGAATTAAGACACAAAAATCATATATGACTCATATGTGGTCACACAGGCAATATCCGAAGCAGTATTTATCTGACTTCAAGGTTGGCACTATGTACTGCATATATATATATATATATATATATATATATATATATATATATATATATATATATATATATATATATATATATATATATATATATATATATATGTGAAGTATTGGTGCAAATATTCGTATATCCAGTTTATATGTAAGTAAAGTGAGGATCTCAGAGTCTATAAGTCAAAAGATGCATTTGATTCAGTATACAATCATGCACAGTAGGTTTAGATTGTCTTTATATAATTGTGTATCTTTCAGCTTAACTAGTAAGATATATATATGGGAAATAGCTCTCTTTGAGAGATTATATGGTAAAAACTATTTTAGGAAAATCAAGGATTTCCAAATGTACTTACTTTCTTTGAAACCAAATGCTTTTTACTTCTCTTTTATTCACATTGCTTTATGTCTATCTAGGAATTATTGATTGTTTTAAAAAAAGCAGAATAGGAACTTGTTTATTATTTGTTGACTTTATGTACCGTGTCAGGAAAATGAAGAGATTTCAACTTGACTCTAACTATCTAATTAATGAGTAATAAATATTGTGACAAGTAATGAAAATATTTTGAAGTATATTTTATGGAATAAAAATATCTAGACAATAAGCTCTTCATTTGAATGATGTGGTAATGTAGTATATAAAATTCTCCAATACATCAAAAATGAGTATGCAATTGTATACACTATACACACTACACTATACTACTCTATTTTGCATTACAACAATTCATCATTACTGCCTAATAAACTTTTTAAAAATCGAAATAGGAATTAATCTTCATATGAATGAGGATGGGAGAGAGTAAGTTGATATGGAATAACTGAAAATAATGATAAAGTAAATAAAAGCTCCTAATACAATCAAGAAATGCTATGGGGTATGAAATTCCCAGGATAAATCTCTAAAAGAAGAGGTTAATTACAAAAGAAGCAAAACTTGTATTCAAAAAGAGGAAATGACATAGCCTCTTGAAACTCTAGAGCATTTACAAAGCCTAATAAAGCATTTCAAGATAGAGATTACAAGCTGCAATTTTATTACTTATGAAAAACTGAAAGGAAGAATATTCATAAGAGTTTGAACAGAAATTAGAAAACTTCAGTAAAACAGAGAAGATGATACATACAAAGGAAAGACTAACTAAAAAACTGAAATACCCATACACACATGTATGTATTTATGTGTACACACACTTGTGTGTATATATATACATGTATGTACATAGACAAATATATGTACACAAAATTTTATAATTCTAAGATTTTATATACATTTATATATGTGCATATGTATGTATATATATAAATATATGTATATATATATATGTATGTATTGTTTAGAATTGAAATACATGTACGTCCAATAGTGATCCAGTCCTTCAAGTATGTGCAGTATGATTTCTCTGCTGACCACTCAATATATGTGTTTGATGAGTGTTTCCAGACATGTGCAATGCTTAAACCATGGCTTAAACTCAGAGCATGTTCAAACAACAACATAAACAAAGTATATGGTGATGCTTATGATGATCATAATTGTAATTATGATTATTAACATTTATATAGTGTCTACTGTTTGCCACACACTGCCTTAAGTTCTTTGCGAATATTTTATTTTATCCTCACAACAACCCCAGGAAGTAGATGATATTATTAACCTCATTTTAAAGTTGCAGAGATGGAGGCAAACTTTTCCAAGCTGTGATAGATAGATTCTTCTAATTTCTATTTTACCCTTTGGTTCTAGAATGTCAGGGATATTTTCCTTGATAATTTCTTGAAAAATCTGTCCAGGCTCTTTATGATCATGGCTTTCAGGTAGTCCAACAATTTTTAAATGATCTCTCCTAGATCTCTTTTCCAGGTTAATTGTTTTTTCAATGAGATATTTCATATTGTCTTCTATTTTTTCATGCTTTTTGGCTGTGTTTTATAATTTCTTGAGTTTTCATTGTATCATTAGCCTCCATTTACTCAATTCTAATTTTTAAGAATTTGTGTTCATCAGAGGTTAAATGACTTACTCAGGGACACACAGTAACTAAGAGACTGAGACTGGATTTTAACAGGTTTTCCTGAATCTAGTCCCTTCATTCCATCTACCACTTTATAGTACTCAGCAGTGGGGGAAAAAAAAAAAAAAAAACCAACTTGTATTTTTTTCTTTTTCTTTTTTAAATTTAGACTCTAATTTTAGAGCAGTGAATTTTTTTCAGGTTTCTGATGTGTTTCCTTGGAAGTAGGGTGGGATATATGTGTATGTGTATGTGGTCATCATGCATCATTATCATGATCATCATCATCATCATCTTACTTTTTTTCTTTTAACTAGGATGACAGTTTATGTTATTATTTTGAAATGAAAATATATAGTTCATTGTATGATTTCCAAAGAAGTACTTTGATCAATTTATTTTTAGTTTTCAACATTCACTTCCCCAATATTTTGAGTTTCAAATTTTCTCCCCATCTCTCCCCAACCCCACACCACTACCCTAAGCTGGTACTCCTTCCTCCAATCTGTCCTGCCTTCTTTCACATACCCCACACTTCTCATATCCCCTTCACTTCTACTTTCCTGCAGGGCAAAGTAGATTTCTGTGCCTCATTACCTGTATATCTTATTTCCCACTTGCATATAAAACTACTTTTAACATTCACTTTTTAAATGTTGATTTAAATGTTGCCCTCGTCACCCACCCTCATTGAGAAGACAAGCAATTCAATATAGGTTATACATGTTTAGTCATTCAAAACACTTCCCTAATGGTTATGTTGCGAAAAACTAACTATATTTCCTTCCACCCTATCTCAGCACACCCCCATTTATTGTGTTCTGTACTTTGACCCTGTCTCTCCTCAAAGACTTTTTGCTTTTTATTACCCCTTCCCCCAATCTGCCCTACCTTCTATCATACTCCACTCTCTTCTCCCCTTTCTCCTTACTTTCTTGTAGGATCAAATAAATTTACCATATTCAACTGAGTGTGTATGTTATTTTCTCCTAACACCAAATCCAATGAGATGTAAGTTTTGCTCAACTCCTCTCAGGTCCCTCCCTCTTCCCCTCCACTGTAAATGCTTTTTCTTGACTCTTTTATGTGAGATAATTTATCCAATTCTACTTCTCCCTTTCACTTTCTCCCATTGCATTTCTCTGTCATCCCTTAATTTTATTTTTAGATATCCTCCCTTCATATTTAACTCAGTCTGTGCTCTGTGTGTATATATACATATATCCACACATATACATACATAGACATACATACACACATAGACAAACATATACATATACATACTTATCCATACATCTATGTATATATTTATACACATACTTGCACACACATACACACACACACACAAATACCCTAATTCTGAGAAAGGTCTCATGAGTTACACTTATCTTTTTTTCATGTAGGAATGTAAGCAGTTCAACTTTAAGAAGTCCCTTATGACAGCTCTTTGCTGTTTATTTTTATATACCTCTGTTAATTCTTGTATTTGAAAGTCAGATTGTCTATTCAGCTCTGGTCTTTTCATCAAGAATGCTTGAAAGTCTACTATTTCATTGAATTGCCGTTTTTTCCCCTGAAGGACTATACTCAGTTTTGCTTCGTAGGTGATACTTGGTTTTAATCCTAACTCCTTCAACCTCTAGAACATCATATTCCAGACCCTCTGATCTCTTAATGTAGAAGCTGCTAAAGAGTGTGTTATCTTGAATTCATTTCCACAGTATATGGATTGTTTCTTTCTGGGTGCTTACAATATTTTCTGTTTGACATGGGAACTCTGGAATTTGGTGACAATGTTCCAATGGGTTTTCCTTTTGGAATTTTTTCCAGGATGTGATTGATGGATTCTTTCAACTTTTATTTTATCCTTTGGTTCTAGAATGTCAGGGAAGTTTTCCTTGATAATTTTTTGAAAAAAAGGGTCCAGGCTCTTTTTTTTTTGATAGTACAATAATTTTAAATAATCTCTCCTAGATCTGTTTTCCATGTTAGTTGTTTTTCCAATGAGATATTTCACATTGTCTCTTTTTTCCATGGTTTTTGTTGTGTTTTATAATTTCTTGATAAGTCTATTTTTAAGGTGTTAATTTCTTCAGTATTTTTTGGTTCTCCTTTAGCAAGCTCATTTTTTTTTTTATGATTTTCTCACATCATCCTCATTTCTCTTTTCAAATTTTTCTCTACTTTTCTTAGTTGATTTTCAAAAAGCTTTTTTGAATTCTTCCATGACCTGAGACCAATTCATATTTTTCATGGAGGTTTTCCATTTAGGAGCTTTGACTTTGATGCCTTCTGGTTTTATGTTTTGAGCTTTGTCACCAAAGAAGTCATTTTTCACGCTGCTCATTTTCCCATCCTATTACATAACCTTTAACTCTTTGTTAAGGTAGGATTCTGTTTTGTCCAGCTATTTTTAGTGATACTTCTATGGATCTGTAAATTTTCAATTCTTCCAGGTGGTTTGATTTAAGGAGAAATGGCTAATCCTTTCCTGGATTGTGTTTTGGTCTGTGAGTGAGCACAAGCACCCTATTCTGCCCTGTAACTACGAAGAAGATTCCTTCTCCATTGCTGCTCCAAACTCTACCATGCCCACCTCACCTCCCCACCCCAGGACGATCAACCTGGATTATGATCCAGTTTCAAACATGGGCAAAGCAAGAAAATTCTGCCTCATTGCCAACAAAGAGATCCCTGCAAACCCCTTTGATCATCTGTTTGCTCCTCTTACTTTCTGTGGACTGCAAGCTCCAGTAAGCAGCTACTGCCACTGCCACTACTACTGTTCTGGGGTTGGGGGTAGACTGTGCTTCTCTCTTACCCAGGTCTAATAGACCGTTCCTACTCACCTTATAAGTTTTCTTTGGCATTTGTGGGATAGAAGTCTGAAAACTGCCACAGTTGCACCTATATTTCAGTTCTCTGAGGCCGGCTTCACAGTTATAGGGGCCCAATCTACGCTGGTAACATTTTGACTAGACTGTGCTCCTGTCTCAGACTGGTGTAACAGACCTTTCCTGTTGACCTTCCAGATTATCTTGGTCTGGAAATTTGTTTCCCTCTGGCATTTTCTGGGTTCTACTACTGTAATATTTGTTTAAAGTCATGTTTTACAGGTATTTAGAGGTGTTTGGGGGAGAGATCAAGCAAGTTCCTGCTTTTACTCCATCATCTTGACTCCACCTCACAGCTTACATTATTTTGATATGCTTTTGTACTGTGCATTCTTTGAACACATTTTTTTTTCTGTTGGCCTAGAAAATTTGAGTCAGAGGTTTCTAGGTCAGCTATCAGAATCAAATAAATTGTTCAATGCATACAGCACTGCTCTTGGAGTCAATGAAAGAAGTTCAAATTCATCTTCAAATATCTACCAGCTGTATGACACTGGGCAAATCACTGAGCCTCTCTCAGTCTTGGTTTACTCAAATATAAAATGGGAATAATAGCTCATACCTCACATGATTGTTTTAAGCTTCAAATCACCTAATATATGTAAAGTGCTTAGCACAATCCACATATTACATAGTACTATGAATTAGTATACATACTATACTATAATGCTCTATTTATTATAATATTAATACTAGCAATAATATATTAGAACATAGAAGACCCTATGTAAGTGCTTGTTACCTTCTTCTTGCTCAAATAAGCAACCAATACTAAATTCTGTTTCTCTTTTGCAAACCTCTTAGTCATTTGGGCTTATTTATTCCTGTGTTCTTTCCCCTGCAACCGAAATTATTTGTTCTATTGTTAGGTAGGCTTGAAATTCTATTTGCATTTCCTTTGAAGTGGAAGTACATAAGAAAATTTTGGTGTGATCCATGAAAAGACATCTGGTGATTTTGTTTGTACCTCCATCTAGATTTCCTATGTGTTTCATGGATCCCTGGAGAAATTTTGAGTGCCCTACATTATTTAACAGAACGAATGGAATTTCACCCTAAAATAGGTGGGAATGTTTCTACAGATGTCTTTAGAGCACACAAAAAAAGATTCATCAAACTAATAATAGCAAAAGAAAGAAAAAGAAGAGACATCAATTAATCATGGGAAGGCGCAACACCAGAAGATCAATATGTTAATAATATCTGAGAAAGTACAAAAGTGAAGATTTGAAAATTAAAAAAAGAAGTGATTATAATTTAAAACAAAATGGTAACTGGACATGAGAGATATTTGTTAAAAGAAAAATGAAGTCAATAGACTATCAGTTAATTGGTTTAATATTAGGAAAACTGTCCGCATAATTGACCATAGCAATAGCAAGGTTAACAGAAACCATACGATTATCTCAATAGAGGCAGAAAAACTTTTTGATGAAGTACAACATGCAGGAGGCAGAACCAAGATGGTGGAGTATTGGCAAAGACTCAACAGAGTTCTCCATCAAATTCCTCCAAATACCTTTAAAAAAGGACTCTAAATAAATTACAGAGCAGCAGAATCCACAAAAAACAAAGTGAAACAAATTTCCAACACAAGACAACCTGCAAAGTCAACAGGAAAGGTCTGTTCATCAGGTTGACATGACCTCAGCCCCGTATATGCTGGGCCAGCAAAGACCTTTCCCCAGCAAACCTAGAGCAGGCCTCCAGGGACTAAATATTTAGCACCTGTGGCAGTTTCCACACTTCTCAACCTACAAATTTGCCAAAGAAAAATTAGAAAGTAAGTAGGAAAGGTTTGTTGAACTTGGGTGAGAAAGAAGCACAGAACCCAAGAAGCAAGAACACAAGAAGTATTGGGGGTGACTAAATCAGCAGTTGCAATGGCTGCTTCAGGAGCTCTCAGCCCACAGACGGGAAGAGAATTAAACAACTGATTGAAAAGAGATTACAAGGGTCTGATTGCTGACACTGAGGCAGAACTATGTTGCTTTGCCCATGATTGAATGTGAGTCACAGTCCTGAGTGGCAGTCCTGGGAGGAGGAGGAGGAGCACTGGCATAGCAGAGTTTGTGGCAGCAGTAAATAGGGAACTCTCTTCATAATTCCAGGGCCAAAAAGAGTGCTTGTGTTCACTTATGGACCAAAACACAGGCCAGGAGAAGAGTAGACACTTCTCCTTAAATCATGCTTCCTGGGAAAATCTGAAAACTTACAGTTCCCTAGAAGTATCTTGGAAAACAGCTGCAGAAAACCCTTGAAGCTTGAGTCAATATGAGATTCACACTGGAAATCTACCTTAAAAAAAGAGATAGAAGGTTAAGTAATAAGCTGGGGAAATGATCAAGCAATGGAAAAAATATAACTCAGACTATAGAAACTTACTTTGGTGAGAAGGAAGAACTTATCATGCACTCACAAGGAGACAACAAAGTGAAAACTCCTGCATCCCTGCCTCCAAGAAAAATATGTATTGGTCTCAGGCCATGGAAGAGCTCAGAAAAGTTTTCAAAAATCAAGCATGAGAAATAGAGGAAAAATTGGGAAGAGAAATGAGAGTGATGCAAGAAAATCATGAAAAACAAGTCAACAGCTTCCCAATGGAGATGCCAAAAATAGTGAAGAAAATAATACATTAAAAAGAGACTAACCGAAATGACAAAAGAGGTCCAGAAAGCCAATGAGCATAAGAATGTCTTAAAAAGTAGAATTGGCTAGACGAAAAGGAGGCCTAAAAGGTCACTGAAGAAAATAATTCCTTAAAAATTAGAATGGAGCAGATTAAGCTAATGACTTTATGAAAAATCAAAAAATAATAAAACAAAACCAAAAGAGAGGACAAAAAATCAAACAATATGAAATATCTCATTGGAAAAACAACTGACCTGGAAAATAGATCCAGGAGAGATAATTCAAAAGTAATTGTTCTGCCTGAAAACGATGATCAAAAAAAGAATCTAGACATCATCTTTCAAGAATTTTTCAAGGACAACTGCATTGATATTCTAGAACCAAAGGAAAAAGGAGAAATGGAAAGAATCCTCTTATCACCTCTGGAAAGAGACCTGCATGTCCAAAAATATTTATAGCAGTTCTTTTTTGTAGGCAATGAATTAGGAGTTGAAGGAATGCACGTATATTGGGAAATGGATGAATAAGCTATGATATGTAATTATGATGGAATAATATTGCACTATAAGAAAAGATGAGCAAGATGCTCTTAGAAAATCCTAAAAAGACATATATGAATTGCTCAGGGTCAGGGCCCGAGCCCCCTGGATCCCCCTGACCCACGGGCCTCTAATCTGTGGGCCCTGAAGGAAGGAGACCGGAGACAAGATGATCCAGGCAACAACAACAACTTTATTCAGCTGAGGGTTAGGGTTTATAAAGGCTGTATCCACCAATCACATACATGCTGAGCTCATCCCATTACTTCACCATCTCATGACTATTCCACATCCTTACACCCTCAGTAAGGAAGGAAGCTTATCTTGTTCCTGCAGCTAGTTCCTGGGTTCCCAGACTCACTTGTAACTTTACTGTACAGAACATCAGGTTCCAGGGTCACACAGAGCTTCTGCCAGGGTGTGCGTCAGCACTGTTCCCACAGGAACAGGCTTTGCCTCTGACTTGCACCCCCTGGGACCCTCTGGGCCCCTTACAATGAATTGATATAAAGTGAAATGTACTGTTTACAAAGTAACAGCATCATTGTAAGATGATCATCTGTGAATAATTTACCTATCTTGGCAATACAGCAATCTGTGGTGACTCTGAAGGACTTATGATGAAAAATGCTACTCTTACCCACAGAAAGAACTGATGGTGTTTGAATACAGACAGAAGCAACTTTTGCTTAGTTTTGTTTTCAACTTTACTTTTCTTGATTTTTTTGATCTATTTTTTTTTTCACTACATGGTTTTATGGCTATGTTTTCCATGACACATATATAGCCTACATGAAATTGCTTACCTTCTCAATGAATGAGGTTGGGAAGGGAGGGAGAGAATTTGGAAATCAAAGTTTTAAAAAAGAAATGTTAAGAATTTTTACATATAACTAAGGGAAAATTAAATTCAAAATAAGTACAAAAAATGCAGCAGCCATACCTATTAAAACACTATGGAACATAGGAATAAATTAAGTTTTTTTCTTAAAACAATGAGTAACATTTATCTAAAATGATCAGCAAGCATTATACGTAATGGGGATAAGCAAGAAGCTTTCCCAGTAAGATGAGGGGTAAAACAAAGAATCTCATTATCATCACTGTTATTCACTATTATACCAGAAATGTTAGCATTAAGGGAAGAAAAAATAAATTAAGTAATTAGAAGAGACAATGAAGAAACAAAACTGTCACTCTTTGCAAATATTTTCTTACACTTAGAGAATCGTAGAAAACCAACTAAAAATCTACTAGAATTATTTAACAACTTCAACAAAGTTTCAGGATATAAAATAAACACATACAAATCATTAGTATTCCTATTTATTACCAAAAGCCCTGCAGCAAGAGTTAGAAAGGAAATACATTTGAAATAATTGTAGACAATATAAACATTTGTGTATCTACCTGCCAAGACAAACCCTGGACCTATATGAAGATAATTTTAAAACACTTTTCACTCAAATATAGTCAGATCCAGAAAACTGGAAAAAATATTAATTATTTGTGGGTAGGCTGAGCTAATATAATGAAATGACAATTCTATTTAAATTAATTTAATTAATTTATTTATTGTCATACCAGTCATAATACCAAAAATTATTTTACAGAGGTAGAAAAAATAACAAAACTCACATGGAAGAGCAAACAATCAAGAATATCAAGGGAATTAGTGAAAAAAAGCAAAAGAAAGTGGTTTAGCCATACTGGATTTAAAACTATATTATAAAGTGGCAATCATCAAAATTATTTGGTACTGGCTAAGAAATAGCGTGATTGACCATTGGTATATGTTAGGTACTGAAGATAAAGTATTCAATGACTGTAGTCACTTACTGTTTGATAAACCCAGTCTCCAACTCCTGGGATAAGAACTTACTATTTGACAAAAACTGCTGAGAAAACTGGAAAATAATATGGCAGGAATTAGGCACAGACCAACATCTCAGACAATATACCAGGATAAGGTCAAATAGGTTCGTGATTTAGACCTAACAGGTACTAGTGAAAGCAAATTAGGAGAGCAGGAAATAATTGACTTGTCAGATCTATGGAGAACTGAAGAATTAATAACCAAATAAGAGACAGAAAACATTGTAAAATACAAAATGGATAATATTATGTTATATTTAAAAAGTTTTTTTGCTGGGGATGGAAGCTCAATTCCATGTGGACAGTCTCGGGCGGGTAAAGGTGGGAACTTCTAAATCTTAGAGTTCTCATGAGGCCCCCCATAAACACCAGGGAATCGACCGTGAGAAACGTGATGGGAGGAGCATCCCCCTCGAGACTGTCCCGGATCTGGGCACACCTATTGTTATCTAACAGGCACGGTATTCAGGTGCAAACTATGCAGCCGGAGAGCTTAATTAGGATCAGGAAAGCCTGAAAGCGCTCTTAGCGCGGGAGGGGCGCGGACAGGACAGAAGGCTCCGTTTTTCCTCTCTTCGCTCTCCCCTCCCCCTCTCTCCCCACTTACACTTCTGCTTCCATTCTCTTATTATAAGATCTTTGCCTCCTTGGGAGATTCCTCGCTCCCTCCTAAGGAAGAATTCCCCCTGCACTTGTAACCAGGACCCTGAATAAAAGCCTAACCCTTGTTCAACTCCGTAAAGTCTCTTCTCTCATACGTTTATCTGGTTTGGCCAGCCAAAGACCTGTGATACAGGTAAGGTAAGACTCGGGTAGCCCTCAGGCCTCTAGGCCTGGCATTTTTTTATATAAACAAATTCAATGCAACCAAGATTAGAAAGAAAGTAGAAAGCTAAGAAATATTTTTTATAGCCAGTGTTTCTGATAAAGCCTCATTTCTCAAATGTATAGCAAACTGAGTCAGATTTATAAGAACAGAAGTTATTCCTCAGTTGATAAACAATAAAAGAATATGAATAAGCAGTTTTCAGTTGAAGAAAGTAAAGCTATCTATAATCATATGAAAAAATGCGTTAAATCACCACTGAGTAGAGAAATGTAAATTAGAACAGCTCTGAGGTACCACCTCCTACCTATCAGATTGGCTAATATGACATAATAGGGAAATGATGAATGTTGGAGATGTGGGAAAATTGGAACATTAATACATTATTGATAGAATTATCTAACCATTCTGGAAAGAAATTTTGAAACTATGCTCAAAGGACTATAAAATTACACACCTTTTGATCTTTCAATACCACCACTAGGTCTGTATCTCAAAGAGATCATAAAAAAGCGAAACAGGGTCCACATGCAAAAAAAAATATATAGTAGCTCTTTTTTTTCTGGTAGCAAATAATTGGAAATTAAGGGAATGCCTATCAGTTGAGGAATGGCTGAACAAGTTGTATTATATGAATATACTGGAATACTATCATGCTACAACAAAAGATGAGGAGGCAGATTTCAGAAGAACCTGGAAAGACATATATAAACTTGTACTTTATCAAATGAGCAGAAACTGGAGAGCATTGTACAGAGTAACAGCAACATTTTTCAATGATAAACAATAACACACATCTCTTTTCAACAACACACTGATCCAGGACCATTTCTAAAGATTCTTCATGGAAAATTGTATCTATATCGATAGAAAGAAATATGGAATATGTATACAGGTGAAAGCATTATATTTTCATTTTTTTTCTTTCTTCCTCTTGGTTTTCCCCTTTTGTTCTTACTATGCTTTCACAACATCACTAAAATGATTCAACATGATTGTATACATGCATAATCTATATTAGATTTTTTGATGTTTGGGAGAATGGTGATAGCAGGGAGGATCAGAGAAAAATTTGGAATTCAAAATCTTATAAAAATGAATGTTAAAAACTATCTTTTCATATAATAGAAAAAATAAAATACTATTTTTAAAAAGTTAATTTTCTTCCTATCCACAAGTCTAATTTTGAGCTGTGGATGAATGAATTTTCAAGTATTCACAAAGGTATGTCGCAATATGTCTACTCTAAACATCATTAGTGTTGGAGAGCAGAATAGTGTGAGGACTGCCTTTAAAGATTGGAAGACCTGAATTCAAACTGCACTTTGGATATTTGCTAGTGATCTGACTCTGGCAAAATTGTTTAAACTCTGCGTATGTTAGTTTTATAAAATTAGGACTTTGAACTAAATTACCTCTAAAAATCCCTTCTAGTTCTAAATCTGAGATTCTTCCCTCCCCCAAGTCCTCTTTTGGCTTATTCTCTTATGCAGGCTTGAGAAGCTTTCTCATGGCTTCCAAGAAGTTATGGTTAAGCAACAGTGACTGTAATGTTATTATTGAATATAATGTAATTACCTCATTACCCTAGAGGATCTATTAAAAAAGCACATTGGAAGACTGAAAAAAATATCAAAAATTTGAAATAGGTTCAATATATTACAATTATGTTAAGATAATTGTAATATATTGTATTTATTTAAAATAGATTTTTTTTTCAGTTTTCCAATGGGACTTTTTTACTCATCAATCATATGTAGCAACTCTTATCATCTGATTGAAGATGGGCATCTAAACACAGACACTTTTTAATGAAAGAAATTTATAATGTGAGAAAAACCTGCAATCAGCTTGTCATCTCCAACCAACCAGAGAGACAGCAGGGAACAAAAGGTAGAGACTTAGTTTTTTTTTGATTTGGTTGTCATCATTTGCCCTATGTGATAATAGCATGTTTGTAAGGTGCTTTCAGGTTTATGAAGGGTTTACTTCACATTAACTTTGTAAACTATGCCATCTAACTATTGGTCTTAAAACACAAGAAGAAAGTGAGGACCTGAGAATCTAGGATTTGCCCATAGTCAAGTAAGAAGCAAACTTCTAGGCCTAGATTCAAATCCAGATCTTTTGATTCCATGGTTAGAAGTATCTTTATTCCATACAGCCCCTAATTTAACCTTTTATGTGTGCTTCAAGTTGCTTCATATACCAGGATTAAGCAGTGTGTTCACTGAACAAAAGGACTGGAAAAGAAGCCTTTTTCTTTCCATAAGCATCCTACAAATAATGCTACCCAACATTCTGCACAGGCATATGAACAAGATAGAAATTTTATACAACATATATTATCACTATCTATAAATATACTTTATAGTTAATGCACCAACAAATGTTTCTATTTGTGCTTTAATAATCTTCAATTTCACTCCTCCTTTTTCACCTCTTACTTTCATTTAAGTAGTTCTAACTTCCTTTTGGTCAAGAATATTGCATCTTAGTTTAAATGGCAAGAAATTATGAGAAACACACAGGAATATAAATCTGGATAGTATCTTTCTAGCATTCACATTCTTTAACAGCAGGGAGATTTACCTTTTAGGCAGTCAGAGTAAACAGTGAAAGTATAGAAAACCACTTTACCTCTAAGGAAATGGAATAAGATAAATTAGTTTTAAAAAGCAAAAAAAAAGATGAAGCCAGGAAAATAAATACCATGTCTCTTGTGTAATTCTGTCTTCTTTCATAACTTTGATTAAATATTTTCATTAGCCACATTTACATAACAATATACTGTTAAATTTTGAAATTGATTTACATAGGAGCAAAAAATAGAGAAAGCACTAACCACGATTTATGAATCTAAATTTTTATGCATGATTTTGGATGGATTTAGAGCAAAAGAAAATTTTAACTTTTAAATTTTTCACTGTTA
This sequence comes from Notamacropus eugenii, assembly GCF_028372415.1. Classification (NCBI taxonomy): domain Eukaryota; kingdom Metazoa; phylum Chordata; class Mammalia; order Diprotodontia; family Macropodidae; genus Notamacropus; species Notamacropus eugenii. The sequence goes on along the minus strand of NC_092875.1, from coordinate 132,291,118 downwards.
ACTATTGTTGTCAATGATGTTTGATAAGTAATGTAAAATCGAGTCTCACTGTATTTAGTTAAACTTTTTGATACTCACCCAAACAAATTCAGGAGATGAAATAATTTTACTCAATTTACCATACAAATTTTGGTACCATATATACCAGTTTTTTTTTTTTTAAATGTTGTTAATTTTGTGATTTCATTTAGGAAGAAAAAGGATCAAGGTGATTCCTAGTGGTATGAACTTCTGGTGTAAACTTCCTAATGTGAGGCAATGCTAATAATGGAAGATCTTTCCCACCCATTAATGGGCCAGCCCAGTAAAGAGAGTTTGATTAGGGGAGATTTGTACAAAGGCCCAAACTTTTTGTTAATGAGGCACTGGTTCTCAAGGGTTATGATGTCCTCTGGCTCTGAAAAATGTATAAATTCTCTGAGGTTAGGTTTTGCTTTGGGGATTACTCACTGGAAGTGTTGGTTTGGCCAGATGAGACTGGGTAGCCACTATGGAGCCACCTGGCTTTGAAAACCCAGATGTTATTGCTTCTTTCTCTGATAACTATGTACGTGCACTCAGAAAGCTATCTGTCTGTTGGTCTGTCAGACAGTTGGAATCCTTGTCTGCTGATTTCAATTCCTCTGTATTTTCTCTCAAGTTCAGAGTGCTGACATTTTCCCCTAAACTAACTGAATGATACATGTGCTTGATTAAAATGTTTGTTGATCCCTCAAGTTGCATTCCTCTTAGAAATACAGATAAAAGAACCTGTGATAGCAGGCCCTCCAGTGTACAGCGGGGTTTTTGCTTTTACATTAGGGCATAGTCAGCATGATCTGCAAAATAAAAGGACAGTATGGGGTTTTGTGGGACTTAGATAATTTCCTGTTGTTTCCCACTTGTTGTGGCTATGGTTTTCTGGAGTCCTGGGAGTGGGGAGGGTCAGAATCAGGACTCTGGTGAATTAGCCCAGCTCCTGAATGTGCCTGAGGAGTGAAGTCCCTGAAAGTGTATTGTATTCAGAACCCAGATCAGAGCAGGGAGTGCTTGGGGTTTTTTTTTTGTTTTTTTTAAATTGTTTTGCCCAAATACTAATTTTATTGAAATATAAATATCAAAACACTTTTTGAAAAATGTTTATGGATTTCAGTCCTCTCCCCAAGGTTAAGAATATCTGTTAGAGGGAGTCTTTGAATGGGATGCCTCAGGAATCTAGGTTTGTTTATAGGCTGTTGGACATTATTACCAATGGCATATTTATTAAATTTGCAGATGGTATGAAACTGGGAAGGAGAGCTATGATTTTAACTGATAGAGTAAGAAACTCAAAAAATCTCAGATAGAGCTTTTAGTAGTCTTCCACTGAAGATGGGAAATTTTCAGAACTTTAACACTAGTAGTACTACTAGTGCTACCACCACCACCATTACCACCACCACCACCACCACCACCACCACCACCACCACTACTACTACTACTATTACAACTACTACTTCTACTACTGCTGCTGCTATTACTATTATTTTTACTTCTTCTATTACTAATTCTATTACTGCTATTTCTACTACTTTAACTATTGTTGCTACCACCACCACTACTACTACTTCTATTACAACTATTACTTACTCTGTTATTAATAGAATCTATTGTTAATTCAGCTACTTTTGCTTCTACTACTTCTACTACTATTACCACCAGCACCATCACCACCACCAAAACCACTACCACTACAACCACCACAACTAGTTTTATAATTGCTACTATTACTATTACTAATTCTATTACTACTATGACTACTTCTAGTACTACCTGTATTACTATTTAATTTTTTGTTAATTAATTAATGTATTTTTAGTTTTCTATAATCACTTCCTTATATCTTAGATTTTCCCTCCTCCCTCCCTAACCTTGCCCTTCCTTACCCCTCCCTGCCCAAGTTGGCATGCAAACTTGTATAGGTTTTATCTATACATTAAAATGAATGGGACAAACCATGAAGACAAAACAAAACAGAACAAAGCAAAACATAACATAACCCAAGAAAAAATGGTCTGCTTCATTTTGTGATCCAATTCCACAGTTCTTTCTCTGAATGTGGAAGGCATTTTGCCTCAAGAGTCCACTGGGAATTTTTTAAGTCCTTGCATTGCTGTGAAGAGTGAAGTCTACCAGAAAAAGTCCTCACAGTATGGTTGATTACCCTGGTTCTGTTGCAGCATATCTGGTTCCCTGGTGTTGATGATTATGGGCTCCATCCCCCTGGGCTCAGGCTCTCCTCCCATTTCACTGAGAGGGGCTACCTGGGACAGTTCTGGTTCTGCACTGCTCCCCTTCAGTCACACAGCAAGATGGAGCCCTCTTTACAATTTTCCTAGCCTCACAGGCTAAGACTGTTTACCCCTTCATGTGATGCCACTGTTTCAATACTTTTCCTGGGGAAACATTCTCTGGGTTTTTAAAGGGCAACAAGGGGAGAATTAGAGCATTTACCTATCATTCCTCCATCTTGCCTCCTGACAGTTCAAGTAGATGACTTAGAGATATAGTCAGATAGTCTCAGGAGTGGCTCCTGTAGTTACCTGGGGTGTTGTGGCTCTTTCTTGTTCAGTTCCCCTGAACTTTCATCCTGGGCTGATATGATTGAGGTCAGAAGTGATGCTGTTGCTTCAGACTGCTCAGGACTTCCAGTTTGGCTTTGCTATGGCGGGGTCTGTGCTGGTACAGCTTGTGTGCTGTGTACTCCTCCAACCTCGTGTAACAGATTCTTCCCGTCGACCTTCTATTCTGTCCTGGGTTGAAAATCTGCCACACTCTGTCTTCTATTGGATACTGCCACTCTAAAATTTGTTCAGATTCTCATTTTAGAAGTATCTGAAGGAGTTTGCCTTAGAGTTTAGGTGAGTAGTTGCTCTCACTCCACCATGTTGGCTCCTCCCCCTTCTCTTCCAGTGCTTGCTTTTACCCATGGTGTGGATCAGTATCTGAAACATAAAGTCTTCAGTGGACAACTCATAGTAATTGAAGTACTGAGGGACTAAGGAATTTGTATATGTTCACACAGCTACTGTTTCTCAGAGGCAGGATCTAAACTCTATTTTTGGATGAAAAGTGAGCCTTCTAATATATACATTGTTATTTCATGTATAACAATGTACATGTACACTTAAAATAAAAATACATTCCTTCCAAGAGCTCACATACTTAACTCCTCCTTCCTCAACTACCTATAAATTTGGAAATTCAATGGTTTGTTTTCCTTTAGTGAAAAATATTTTATATTGATATCATTTAACATAAAAATTTCAATGTGCATTAAAGAAAGTAATTATGAAAGATGTCAGTGTCTTTAAGCTAAAATGTAGGTATAAACTTTGCTCAAAGCCTGCAAATGAATTATCCAATAAAAAAGACACAATATTTCAAGTACTTTTACAAGAAAATTTTATCAAGTAGTAATAACAGTTGTAGTACTCGTCATTGTCATCATTGCAGTAGTAGTAGTAGTAGTAGTAGTAGTAGTAGTAGTAGTAGTAGTAGTAGTAGTAGTAGTAGTAGTAGTAGTAGTAGTGGTTGTTTTTAAATGCCTCTCCAAAAAAAAAAATCCTGTAATAATAATTAGTAATGGTACTGATTTTCAAATAGTATATCTAGTTTTGAAATAGATCAACCCAATCATTTTAAATAAAAGAAAATAAAGTAAAGAATGTGAACATCACTGGACAGAAAAAAAATTGCTAAATCAGCAGTTCATTCTTATTTGAAACAGCTTCATAAAATTAAAGTTTAATTAAAACTGTGAACACTTGTGACAATATTTCCAGTTATGTGAATAAGACACATGCTTTGATGATATCAAAACAGAACAAAGTAAAAATGAAAATAACAAAATATTTGCTGTTGAGGAGGTAAATATACTCTATTTGAATGTGGGGACAAGACTGGGTGTCTAGAATTTCTGAGCTCTAATAATTGCATCATTTCATTTAAGAATTTTTTTGTGGATAGTACATTATTGAAGTGATTCATTCATTTAAATTATAACTCTTAAACATATATGAAAGCTTGCAAAAATAATCTTTGCTAAGATAAATCAATGTGAACCTGTTAATTAGAATGTGAATCTTATTTTAAAGAAAAAAAATATTATCCCCTGAGACTTTCTGTCACTTTGCTCCAAAACACAGACTTTACACTTGATAAGATAATCAGGAATTGTTCCTTTCAGTCCTAATATTGTTTTAAATTCATTTTTATTATTTTAAATTTTATTTTAGATTCAAACACTAGTACACAAATACAGAATAGAAAAAAAGAACCAAAAATAGATCATAAACTTAAATGCTGGAACTTATATGCAAAGTTAAAAAGAAAAAAAAACAACATATGGAACATAGCAGGACCTAAGAGAGGATTCAAATTGTGTAAGAATAAATTTTTATTTCAAGAAAGACTATATGATAAATAACACGTGTTGAAAATTGTCCATTTTTTCCTTACAAGTTTTTTTGTTCTCTGCTGTGCACTTTTTTACTTTGTTCTTTTTCTCTTCTCCTACCTCTAAATGCTACAATAAAGTTTACGTTTCCCTATACCTTATACATATACAGATTTATATTTTCCTGATCATTTTTTTTTATATTTCAGCATGTCTCTTGTTTGCTATTCCTCCACCCTCCTCTACTTAACTTTTACCCACTACCTTGTCCTCCTATTACCTGCATACTCCCCTCCAAGGATCCTTACCCTATCCCCATTCCCATAAATCTAAACACCTTTCTTCTATCCCCCCTTTTACCTATTCCTTTCCCCTCCTCTCTAAAGATCCCTCCTGGGTCCTCCTCCTTCCTTGTTCCCCTACCATTTTATTTCCTCTGTATTTAGAAGATTTTTATACTCTTCTAAATAAATATAAACATATGTGTGTGTGTTTTGTCCCTCTTAACCCCATTCCAATGAAAGTGGGCTACCATAACTACTAGTCCTCCTCCCCCATCTAATTCTTCTGTATCAATTCTTCCTCTTGTACCCGATTTCTATAAAATAAATTCTCTTTTTAGCTGTTCTTAATGGTTTTACTTTTTAAATTCATATCTTACTCAGTATTTCTGCAATTTTACTTGCCCAACTATTAATAACGATCTTAGACACATTTGACATTTATATGCATATGGTATAAAATATACATATATCTAAATAAGAATTTATATATAGAAAAATATGGGTGTATATGAATATATGTATATGTGTACATTGTGTATATAAAAGTATACAGTTTGTCTTTAGGAATCCCTTATAATCAGTCTTTGATATACTTTATAGGTATCTCTTGATTCTTATATGTCAAATCTTCAATTAAGTTTATGATATTTTTAAACAGTCTGAGAAATTATCAAAAGTCCATTTTTTTCCATTCAGGATAATACTTAACCTTGCAGGGCATGATATTTTTGGCCAAAGACCCAGTTCCTTTGCTCTTCAATATGTTGTGTTCCAAGACCTACAATTCTTTAACATCTCTGCTGCTAGGTCATGTGTGAGCCTAATAGTGGCACCACCATATATGAATTGTTTCCATCATGGTGCTTTTAATATTTTATTCTTGAGCTGGAGGTTTCTGAATTTGACTATTATATTCCTATGGGTTTTCTTCATAAGTTCTCTTTGAAGTAGTGATTAATGGGTTTTTTTTTCTATTTTTACTTTCCCCTTTGTTCTAATACTTCAGGACAATTTTCTTAAATTGTTTATTGTATTTTTGCATCAAGATTATTTTTTATCATAACTTTCAGTTAATCTGATTATTTTTACATTTTCTCTTCTTGATCTGTTCTCTAAATCTGGTGTTTTTCTTATAAAGTGTTTCACTTTCTCTTCTATTTTTTCATTATTCATATTTTGGTTAATTATTTCTTGATCTCTTTTCCTTTTGCTGGCTTCACTTTGCCGAATTCTAATTTTCAAGGTGTCGTTTTTCTTTCTCAAGATTCAGGATTTCATTTTTTTAACTGGCCAGCATTCCTTCCATTACCTTCTTATTTTTCTTGGATTATTCTTGCTGTTTCTTTAGTTTGTCCTCTATCTCTGTCACTTGATTTTTTAAACTCTTTTAAAAGATCTTCTAAGAATTATTTTTGGGCAGGGTGACCTTTTGACATTACTCTTTGGGAGTTTCTTTGTTTCAATATCCTCCTCTAAAGATGATCCCCAGTCATCTCTATTCCTATAATGGCTTTCTATAATGGGAATCTTTTTCCTTTGCTTGCGTATTTTGTGTAGTACCAGCTTAATTTTTGTAATCATCTGTCACCTTGGTGTATGGGAAACGGAGCCTATTATCCCAGATCTTCGGTTCTCCCACCCTGCCTGGAACGAAAGCCAAATATCCAACTTCTTGTAAGTGTAAACAGTCAGGGGCATTCTGCCTCACTGCGTCTGAATTCACCAGGTGTCTGCTGGATCCTTTTTACCCCTCTTTTTACCCCCCCCCGCCCTCTTTACTCCTTTTTTACCATTCTTCATAGCCAAGTCAGTATTTCTTATCAGCAGAAGTTCTCTCAATCTTCAGGGATTCAAATACCCAACTCCCCTCACTATCTCATGAAAGTTTCTATGGCTGGGACTCATGATGCTGTTGATGACCTTGGCGTCTTTGGTGTCCGATCAAGCTCTTAGTGCTCCTCATTGCCTGCTTGAGCTTGAGGATCAAATTGTTCTCATTCCCCTATTTCACCAAGTAAGTCTTCATATGCTTGGGATAGACACCCCCCCCAACTAACCAATCAGTTTGAGACCCCTTGGTTACTCTCCACCTTGTTTGGTCTGTCTGCCAAAACAGTTTACCAGAGTGTGGCCACTGTACATTCTGCAGCTTCTTGGAGCCACAGGTGAGAGTTGGATGGAACAGAGTGGACACCAAAGATGGAAAGAGCCCTGAAAAGGGCTCATCAGCCACCACATCAAAGATGCTGGTCCTCCTTGAACATGCCCTACACCTCATTTTGTTTTAGTATAAAGTGCCTCTGAATGAATAATGTGATTAGAGAAGATCTTCCCCACCAAGTAGTGGGTCTGTGAAGATTGCAGAGAGGCTCACAACTTTTGTTTTGTTTTGTTTTGTTTTTCTAATGCACTGATTCTCAAGGGTTGTGATGCCCTCTGGCTCTAAAAAATGTATAAAGAAACTGAGATGAGATTTTACTTTGAGTCTTAGTTTTTGGAAGAAGTTGGTTTTTTTTTTGTTTTTTGGTTTTTTTTTTGTGCCAGATGAGTCTGGGAAGCCACTAAGGAGCTTCCAGGCTTTGAAAATCCACATGTTGGTGCATCCCCCTCTGGTAAGTATTTGTGTATGCAATGGTCAGACAATTGGAAGCCCATCTGTTGGTCTTTTTATTTCTAGGTTTATCTTTTCTCTGTATGTTGAATGTAAATAAAGTGATTGTTGACCCTTCAAAAGTTACCTTTCCTTTTAAAAATGCCAATCTAAGAAGCTGTGATAGTAGCCCCTCACCCTTTTGTATGTTGCTGTACTTACTGATAAACTGTGGAAGAGAGAATGAGGTCAATGACTTTCCCCAATTCTTTCTCACTGAAATCCAATTTTTTCACAGATCAAAAGGCATCATCCATACCATCTTACTTTCTTTTACCTACCTTAAGGCCCTGTGGTGACAGGCAAGTGATGAAGAAGTAGGTATAGACAAACTAAAGCTATAGTCACAATTGAGCACAGAAGCAGTCCAGGCCTAGGTCAAATTTCTCACTGGAAGCAGCAATGGGATTTGGCAACTGCCTGGGTGTCTAAGTAGCCTTTTAAGGACTGTGCTATTCACTACCTGGCAAGATGAAGGGGATAGAAAAAATGCTCTAAAATTATACGCTTCAGCCAATGCTTACTATGTCAGGCAAGAATCTGACCCTGTAGTCAAAACAAGTCAAAACATGCACAAAAATTTTCCAAAGATAATTCCATTCAATATTTGTACATAAAATCTGTGCAAATGCTTATAGAAAACATAAAGTCTAGCAGACCTGAAAGATGTACAGATCTTGTTGTGAGAAAACTTAGTAGGTATCCCAGCCAAATATCACTCCTGAAACAAGACTGGCAAATGAAGGACAGCTTATTGAAGGAAGAGGTGGACACACTATTTTTTTCTGGAGTAGACACAGTGAAGGGGGGTGTTGTGATGCTGGCAGAAGTTTTACAATCAAAATCACTGTAGTCAAGAAGCTTGTGTGACTTCCAAAAGATGTAAATGACAGACTTGTGGCAATGCAATTGCTACTTGCAGAAAATTGCTGTACCACCATCATCAGTGCATATTATGAGGACCTGGACACCCCCATTATCACCTTATACCAAAGCTGACTGAAATTTTCTGGGTATATGGCAAAAGGTTATCTCCCAGGAATTCAAGGATGCCTTCATTGTCGATCTTGATAACAGTAAAAGAAATAAATTGAGCTGTGACAATCACAAAGGATGTTTGTCGCATTCATTACTGGCAAGATTTTGGTCATAGTACTTCTTAATAAGCTCATCCTTCACCACAAGATAAAGGAAGACACATTTATAATTCTATGTACCTTTAATGTAAGAGTAGGCACAGACTACCAGCCATGATAGGGAGTCCTTAAGAGGATTAGGAGTCAGAAATAGTGACAATAGTCATTTACTGCTGAAAACTTGTTTATTTCATGGCTTCATCATCAACACTGTCTTCCATTTACATAAACACAATAAAACTTTGGAGTAAAAGTTGTCATTTAATAACTATATGACTAAAAGAAGAAGAGACAGACAGGATATAAGAATGGCAAAGGCAATGTGTGGCACAGAGTGCTGGAATGACCATAGACTTCTCCTTACCAAATTAAATGTTCACAATTAACATATGAGGTGATCCCAAAGAACCCCAGAATACTTAATTTCAAAAGATTGGAGGGATTTTCCTAGGAGGAATGGGTCATTGCTAACTTGGAGGGAAAGTCCAGCCAACACATGGTTGGCAACAATGGGGCAGGAAAGGCATGGGGAGTTTTCAGAGATTTGGTATACAACACTATATTTACTCATCTGGGCCAGAGCACTCACAATTATCAATATTTCTTTGACTAAAGTGGTGGAGAAACTTAGAAGCTGCTAAATTAAAAATGAGAACTCTACAATGTTTACCAGAAGGACAGTCTATCCTTATTTAAGAAGGCAGCTTTCAACACCTCAAAAGTAAAGGGAAACTGAAACTTAGAGAGATGCATGTTTCTTAGATCAGTACAAAAACAAATGAGATTCAGTTTTATGCTGACAGTAGCACTCCAAAGTGTTTTTATGATATATTGAAGGTTATTTATGGGTCAATGATCTGTGGTACATCTCAACTACTCAGTGATGATGGAGCATATTGATCAGTGATAAGGACGTGATCATGGAGAGATGGGCTGAATACTTCCATAGTGCCATCAACAGACCATAATCAATCAGTGCTGAAGCTATTAACCATACACCTCAGGTATAAGTCAGCTCTTCTCTAGTCCAATTTACCAATACCATTAAATTCCTCTTATGTTGCAAAGTTCCTCATGCTGATTTTATTCCAGCTGAGATTTACAAGGCAAGGGATCCACTGCTTACAATAAGACTAACTGAAATTTTCTGGGTTACATGGTAAAAGGAGACTTCTCCCAGGAATTCAAGGATGCCTCCATTGTCCATCTCTATAATAGTAAAGGAAATAGATTGTCATGTGACAATTACAAAGGAGGTTTCTCTCTTAGTCATTGTTGACAATATTCTGGCCACAGACCTCCTTAATAAGCTAATCCTTCACCCCAAATATGATCTCCCTGAGAGCTATGGTGACTTCAGAAAGAACTGAAGAACAGTCAATTTGGCATTTACCACCCAATAACACCAAAGGAAATGACAAAAGCACAACAGAGGTCCATACACAATACTTGTCTATCTGACCAAGGCCTTTGATACAATATTTTGCTTGTGGAAAATTGTGTCCAAATTGAGTTGACTGGAGAAGTTCATCAGTTTTGTATGTCAATTTCATGATAGCATGCTTACCTAGGATCTGAATAATGGACAATGCTGTCACTAATCAATGGAATGAAGCAAAGCTGTGTGGTTATTCTCATGCTTTTTAACATGGTGGTTTTAGTAATGTTGGTCAGAAGCCTTCAATAAAGGAGAAATGGCATCAAGGTCAGTTACTGCAATGATGATAAATTATTTAACTTGAAAAGCCTCCAAGCAAGCAAAAAGTAGAGGGAGAATTGATTCATTACTTTTTGTTCACAGATGATTGTGCACTCAGTGCAGCCTCTGAAGCTGAGATAAAACAAAATATGGGTTGATTATTTGCTGCTTATTCTCATTTTGGTCTAACAATTAACACTAAGAAAACAAGTCCTTCACCAGCCAGAATGAGATCATCCATATGTGAACCCTCAGTTACAGCAAATGGAGACTGTTTGAATTCTGTGGATAAATTCACTTACTTTGGCACTACACTTTGCAGATATGTACATGTAGATGATAAAGCTGATGCACATATTGCCTGATCTAGTTCAGTGTTTGGGAAATTCCAAAGGAAAATGTGGGAGAGAACTGAAAAATCCTGAATGACCCAACTCTTTAAATTATTCTTGAAATGTGCATTGCTTATTCAGCAGAAATGATGTTTTGGTTAATCATCATGATCTAGAAATTTAAGTACCCTCTTTTAGACAAAGAAGGTTGGTCTAACAATAGACTTCAAAATCTCATTGGGAAAAAGGGGGGGAGGGAGGGGGTTTACAATTTTCCATTCTCTCTACTATCCCTTGGTGCCTGAAAAGATGAATTGGTAAAATATAGGCTTTATTTTTATCCTGCCCATAAAAAATGAAATGGGATCTTTACTTCTTTTTGAACTTCTGTCTGAGGAATGGTTGAGTTCTGCAGAGGAGCCAAGTGGAAGAACAGAGTATGCAGCAAAAATTTAAAAAAAATAAAATGAAATAAGTACTGTTCTTGCTTAAACATTCAGCTTAACAATAGAGCCATTTGTGTAACACTGATGCTACATTTATCAAAAATATTTATGTGTGCTGTTCCTGAGGGAGTAAAAGGATTAAGATTCAGAGTTTCAGAATTATGTGTCCATGGGGATTAACGTTTCCTAAACATCAATACCACGAGACCTTAAATTTGTCAACAATATCCCCTACAGATACCATTTGCATTGATAGAGAACAAGCCCCAGTTGTAAATATTTTATTTAGTTAATATAGTTATCTGAATGTTTTGTTAAGTGGAAAGCACATCACCAGTGGCTCAAGAGCTATAAGACATAGTAGTCAGGAAGTGATTTATCTGTAGAAGATATCACACCTCATGAGAAATTATGACCTGCCAGCATAAGTGCAGGCTGAAGTGAGCAATAATTTTATCTGGATCCTATTTGCATTATGTAGGCTTTATTTAGACTCCTATTTACTTTTTTCTTATTTCAAAGTTGTTTTTTTGTTGTTGTTGTTGTTGTTTGGTTTCTTTCTTTTCTTTTTTCTTTCTTTTTTCTTTTTTTTTGCTTTTGGAAAAAAAAGGAAAATTCACTTTTGCCTATAGCATGAAAACTCCCATTAAGTTCTTTCTTTCAGCTTACAAAATATTTTTCAGTCTTAGCTATTTTGACAAGCAGAACTAAATGAAAGGACATGAGATCAAATACTGATGAATTCTCTCCTGCTTCATTGTGCTGATTCCAGCTATTTTCCAGACATCTTCTAATAACATTTCATACCATTTACCCCATAGAAATGGTCTTTTAAGATCCTGACTTTGAGCTCCTAACTTTCAACCAGCTGTTAGTCTTTGGAAAGACTAATAAGAAAATAAGTAAACAAACAAAACCAAGCAAATATAATAATAACAATCATAAAGAACCAAGACATATGGATCAATTAAACAATAATTTCTTTATTCTTTCTCTCATTTCATCACCACTCCTGATTGCCCATTTAAACATTTGATGATCATATAATTTCCATTGAAAAGATTTCTCTTAGCTTTGGTCTTCTCCATACATTTTTTACTTCTATTTGTACTTGATATACACTTTATTATTTGACTGCTATACACGTATAAGCATATGCATGTTTATACATAGACATACATATATGTGTTTATGCACCTAAACATATGTGTGTGTGTATATATGTATATATATATGTATATATATATATATATATATATATATATATATATATTCACATTTTTAATTTATTTCATGTAACTTTTGCTTCCCTATATTTCTTTCTCTGTGGCCTCCCAGGTATCCATTCCTTGCTATAAAGAATTTAAAGTTGAAGAAAGGACAAAAAAAAAAAATGCCATAGATAAAGTCTAAAGTTATATGGCATAGACAACCATGACCATTTAATTTCACAAAGGAATGGGGGTGGGTGGAGATATACTCCTATGTCTCTTCTTTTCTGGACATAATAATATCATAGGATGCACTTTTAATTGTTTTGTGTTCCTTCAATTTACATTGTGCGTGTTATTCAACTTGTTCTGGTTATTCCTCATTATATTGTTTTAAAAATAAAAAACTTTTCAATACTTCTCTATAGTCATCATATTTCTTATTTTAAAAACACACTAACATTTCAGCACATGCATGTAATAACAATATGTTTAAGCATTTATTGTGTTTCCATTTCTTTGCTATTTCAAAAAGTCATATATGTATATATATGTTACATATATAGATGTCCTTATAGATATAGATATAGATATATGCCTTATGGTATCCTTGGAATATATCTTATTATCATTAGTCTCCTCATCATGTAAGCCTAGAAAGAAGCTAGGTCAAGGGAGCCAAGATGGCGGAGTAGAAAGACGCAAATACACATAGCTCCAAACCCACAACCCATACAACATCAGTATAAAGTAACTCACGGCGATTTCTGGAGCAGTGAGGCCACAGAACAGTGAAGAGAAGGAGATTTCTGTTCCAGAGAGACCTGCAAACCTCTCCCAAAAGGTCCGTCGTGCTGAGGACGCAGAGACCAGCCCAGACCAGACCTGCTGCGGCCATGGCACCAAGAGGAACAAACCCAAGCAGGCTTCAGGGATGGGATCTCCAGCGGCCACACAAGTCCCTCCACCCACAGGTGACGGGGGTCGGTGAGAGAGTCTCTTTGGCGGGTCGAGAGGGGAGTGGTGTGCCCCCATGGCTCGGGCCCCCTCGGGAGGCAGAGGCTGAGGGGCAGCGGCAGACCAGGGCTCCCCAAGCAGGCAGGAGCCAGGATCCATTGTTGAAGGTCTGTGCATAAACCCCCTGAGGGAACTGAGCCTGAAAGGCGGCCCTGCCCTGACCTCAGCACCTGAACTTAATCTCACACTGAATAGCAGCCCTGCCCCCACCAAAAGCCCTGAGGCTGGAAGCAGCATTTGAATCTCAGACCCCAAACGCTGGCTGGGAGGATCAGGAGGCAAGGTGGGTGTGAGGAGAATATTCAGAGGTCAAGTCACTGGCTGGGAAAATGCCCAGAAAAGGGAAAAGAAATAAGACTATAGAAGGTTACTTTCTAGGTGAACAGGCAATTCCTCCCTGCCTTTTTGATGAGGAAGAACAATGCTTACCATCAGGCAAAGACACAGAAGGCAAGGCTTCTGTGTCCCAGCCCACCCAATGGGCTCAGGCCATGGAAGAGCTCAAAAAGAATTTTGAAAATCAAGTTAGAGAGGTAGAGGAAAAGCTGGAGCTAGAGGCATCACCGCTGTCCTGTTGTGCCACTGGCCTGCTGAGCCAGGACTGAGGGGCCACAATTGCTGACCTATTCTGTTTCTAAGAGCCTCCCGCTGACTTGCTGGGACACCATATGTGTTTTACTGTACTCCCCTTTTTCCTAAATTAGGCAGACCTCTCCTGAGCTCCTTCTAAGTGATCATAAGCTGGAACATTGCAGCAGTCCATCTTTCTGTAGGTTCTACTGGTCCAGAACCATTTGATTTTACATTGTTTTTGAGGGTCATTGGGGAGAGGTTAGGCAAATTTCTGCCTTCTCTTCACCTTCTTGGATGAACCAAGTTCTTAAGAGAAGGTTTTATGTTAACTCTCTTTACTATGCTCTCTGAGAGTAGTAGTAGCTGGCTTCTGGGGACCCAACTTGCCAATTTGAACAGAAACTGGAGAATGTTATTGTAATTACTGTCATCTTCTTTTTCTTCTCTCCCTTCTCCTCCTATTCTTCCTTCTGTTCTTCCTATTCCTCCTATTCCTCCTTCAAAGCTAAGAAAATTTCCTTTTCTCCTGCACATTTTTCATTTTTACTTTCTTCAAATATAACTCTGAAAACAGGATTTTATTTTAAAAAACTTAATAATAATTTAAATGGAACTAATATACTACATCTTTAAATCCAAATCATTCTACTTTTCATTGAATGGCCAACAATAGGCCCTCTCCAAGCCTCTATGGTTTATTGTTCAAGTATTGATGGCTTGGAGTGAGTGTGTATAGCACTTGGTTTCTTTTCTGGCCAGAAACTTGAAGGGTCTTCTGCTCCTAGATTGATATGTTTGTGGTGGCAAATTGAGCAATCTTTTCTCTATTCTTCCTTCCCCCCCTTCATCTTTGAATGAGTGTGGGCTCCAGAAATTGAGGCTTGGGAAATGCATTAATTTAGAAAGGTCAATGTCACCCACTGCACCCTGGACCATAAGCAGTCTTCTTAACCTTTATCTTGTGCTGGACTCTCATCACTCTGGAGAAGAGAAAATCTGAAAAATTTGCACCACTCTGCCTCACTCAGGTCTCCAATTAATGTGCAAGTCAAGATATCATGCTTAAAACATCATTGGTCTATTTTGAGAATGAAGGATGAAGAACAACAACTCAGAGCTATTGCTCTGATTGTAGCCTAGTAGAGAAAAAGCAAATAGTTCCCTCTTTCACACATTTCATTCCACTCTTTTAGCTATAATGTAACTAATATCAGTGGTATTTATGACATTTTCAAAGACAGATAAGAAGTTGGGGTGTGATACCCTAAATTCTGCTCTCAAGCTGATATAATTTTTCCTTTAAAGTTATTTAAATGATCTTCAAGGTTTGGTTGGCTCAGTTGCTTGGAACAGAAAGATCAACTCAGGAAGGGTAGCTTTGCTCAATTGAATTAATTTGAGTTATCCTCAATGATCAGCCTTTTAACATTTCTTTCTCCTGTTATGCTTAAGTAAATCTCTCTTTGTAAACTGTCTAATAACCTTTAAATTTCTAATTACATTCTACTATAGAATTAAAACTCCAAGAAGACTGGCCTGTGTCAGGCTCAGTTCAAAACAATTAGTGTAGCTGATAGGACTGGAATATAATTGACTCATTTAAGTGGAGGATTGACATTCCAGAGAGGTGAGTCTTGATTGACTGACTGACAGATCTGATTGTTCTTTTGATGATATTTCTAGGGATAGTGTTTGCTCATGATCTTCACTCATGAAGATGAAAGAAAACTGCTTTCTTCTCTTTAATACGAAAACATTGATGTAAATATACTCTGTACACTTAAGACATTTGAAGATAATTCCAGTAAAGTGAATTTTAGAACTACTAACTCTTTTGTACCCTGGTCTTCCAGCCTGATAATTTGAGTCTTTCCTAATTTAATTAAGAAAATGTTATTTCATTGAGGCCATTTTGTATATTATCATAATTTTCCTTTGTATCTTCAACTTCCCTTTTTTTTTTTAAAGAAGAGGAAATGAGTTAAAATAACTGATGAATAAATAAAAAAAACTTTGAAAATTTTGAAGTACTAAGCTGCTCTGTTCCCCTTCAAATCAATGGGATTAGAATGTCTTATATCTCTCCATTTGATCTATACTTGTTCTTTCTAATTTTTTAGCATTCATTTTTGATATTTTATGGGTTATTCCTTCCATTCATTGCTGTAGTCATTACATATATTGCTTCTTGAGTTTAGTCACTTTTCTGTAGATAAGTTCATGTAGATTTTCCCAAGCTTCCACATACTGATGATGTTAGTAAATTCTCATAAAACAGTATTAATCTACAAGAATTTATTTAGCTATTTCTAAATCAATTAAAATCTATTTGCTTCTAATTCTTTTCTATCACAGTAAAGTGCTGCTATAAGAATATCATCAAAACTACAAGGTACTGACTAACACATAGTGTGGTAGATCAGTGGAATAGTTTAGGTAGACAAGACACAGTAGTCAATGACTATAGTAATCTATTGATTTCATAAACCCAAAAAGTTCAGCCTCTGGGATAATAATTCACTATTTGACAAAAACGGCCAGGAAGACTAGAAAATGGTATGACTGAAACAAGTCACATAACAACATCTTATACCATATTCCAAGGAAAGGTAAAAATGGGCACATGTTTTAGACATAAAAGGTAATATTATAAACAAAATAATATAGCAAATAAGAGTTTACTTGTTAGATCTTTGGAGAGCATTTGTGATCAGGCAAGAGATATAAAACATGAAATGCAAAATAGATAATTCTGATTACATTAAATTAAAAATTTTGCAAACAAAGCTAATGCAACCAAGATTAAGAATAAATCACAAAGCTGGGAAATATTTTTCACAGAGATTGTTTCTGATAAAGACTTCATTTCTAAAATATATGGAGAACTGAGTGAAATTTATAAGAAAACAAATCATTCCCCAATTGGTAAGTGGTCAAAGGAGATGAACAGTCAGTTTTCAGATGAAGAAGCTAAATCTAACTATAGTCATATAAAAATACTGTAAATCACTACTGATTAGAGAAATGCAAATTAAAACAATTCTGAGGTACCATATCATACCTATCTAACCATACTAACATGACAAAAGAGGAAATGACAAATGTTGGAGAAGATATTGGAAAACTGGAACACTAATGCATAGTTGGTGGAATTGTGAACTTATCCAACCCTCTTGGGGAACCATTTAGAACTATGCCAAAAGGGCCATAAAAATATGCATACTTTTACATTGAGTAATACCACTTCTAAGTCTGTATCTCAAAAAGTTCAGAAAGATGGGGAAATGACCTACATATACAAATGTATTTGTAGAAGATACTTTTTGCAGTAGCAAAGAATTGGAAATAGATGGATTCCCATTCATTGGAGGATGGCTGAACAAACTGTGGCATACAACGTAATGAAATATAATCGTTCCATAAGAAACAATGAGCAGGTATATATCAGAAAAACCTGGAACTGATGATGAATGAAGTGAGCAGAACCAGAACACTATGCAGGAACAGCCAAATTGTGCAATGGCCTACTTTAATAGATTTAGCTCTTCTCAGAAATACCATTATCTGAAACAATTCCAAAACTCTCATGATGGAAAATGCTGTCCACATCCAGAGGAAAACCTATGGAGTGTGAATGCAGATCAAAACATACTATTTTCTTTTTTGATTGTTTTGTTTTTTTTTCTTTCTTTCTCAAGTCTTTTTTTCCCTTTTTTCTGATAGTTTTTTTTCACAAAATGACATAAAATATGTTTCATATGGTTGTATATGTATAGCCTAAATAACACTGTATGCTCTCTTTGGGAGGTGGGGAGAGGAGGAAGAGGGAAAAATGTAGAACTCAAAATCTTCTAAAAGTGTATGTTGAAAACTAAAAACAAATGAACGAAGGAATGATTAAATAAAAGAAAGAAAATGTTTCTATTAATATTATGGAACATGTGGAGATTTTCTTCATATTAATGGCTTCTTTAGGGCATATGCTTAGTAATAGAGTTTTCAATAAAAGGCTTTAGATATTTTTGCCGCCTTTTTGCCTATTTTCAAATTGCTTTACAAGAGAATTATGTTGATTCCCAACTCTACAAAACAATTCACTAATGTGTCTGTTGTCCTACAACTCTTCAAACATTTATTATTGCTACCTTTTGTCATCTTTACAGATTTGTAGGTTGTGACAAAATCTTAGCACTGCTTTTATTTGCATTTCTCAGTATTAATGATTTTTTTCATGTCTCAATTTAAGTATTTTTCTTTTAAGTGCTACCTATTTTAGACTGCATGTATATTAGAGTTCAAGTTGATAAAAAACAGTTTAAAGCTATTTAAGATGTGGAATTTCATTTAGAATATGTGTCAATTATGAGGGTGCATATGACCTCTGACACTACTAGTGTGATCTTAATCTGGTTCAAATGTTATTAGAAATTTTAACACAATAAATAATATGATAAAGCATAAATAACCACATTTTAAAATCAAGTGAATATGTTACCCACAGGGATGCTTACATATGTTTTAATGGCCCCACTTGTATATGATTTTGGTTTCACTGATCTAGAAGTCGTTAAAGACTTTCCACCAAGCAATAGGGTTGGTAGGAGCATTAATCTAATGATCCATCAAGTCAATATAGGTTTTCCTTAAAAGGGATTGAGACCATCCTGAAGTTTTGATTGTCTCAGAAGACTAACATATAAGACAATTGACATCATCTTCTGGTTGAATATGAAACATCAGTGAGAAACTCTAGATCCTCTCAGATGCTTGTTTGGGAGATCATTATGGACACTTCAAGAAAGAGAGTCTCACTCAATTGCTTAATCTGATTCAACAAACTATGGGTCTCCCATTTTTACTAAAAATCCAACTTGGGGTGGTAATATAGCAGAATACAACCTAGGACTCAGAGGAAATATCCCAATATTTCCCTCTCCCCCACAAAGAAAACTTTAAAATAATGTTTAAAATGAAATTTCTGAGTGGTGGAGAAAACTATAGAGAAATTTTTTCCCAGACGAAGATAATTTAGCAGGTCTACAAGAGAGATTTAAAACACCAGGACAGATGTAGGCACAGAGCAGGCCAAAAGCATCAATGGCAGAGTTTAGAAGCAGCCATGGTAATAGCAACAACAGCTTCAAGTGTTCTCTGTCAAGACACAGTAAAAAGGTAGGACAACTGCTCAGGAGAAGATTACAGGGAATTCTTTGCTGACAGAGGTTGAAGCTGACACTGACTGATACCCTTATTGTCCATGAGAAGTTCTGGGTCATCATTCTAAGGCTAAAAAGAATGCTAGATCATTAGATTGAAGAAGGATGATAACCTTGTCACAGTTTTTGTGCAAAGAGGAGTGCTAGTGCTTTAGAGGAGGAAGTATTCTTTTGGAGTAAAGACCTTGGTACAGACAAAAAGAGCAGTGTCCACAATGTGTAACAATGGCTGTGTAACAATGGCCCACAAGCAATGAAAAATATGTAAACCTCCAGAATTTGCTTTGACTACAACAGTAAAAAAAAACCCTGAAGCTTGGAACATTGTCTCCCTACCCCCAGGTAAGCAACTTTAATAAAAAGTTCAAAGTGAAGAAATAAACTAGGAAAATGAGCAAAGAACAACAATGATGGACAGTTTAACTATTCAAAAAAAACTACTACAGTAGCAGGGACCAACCTAGAGATTCCAAAGAAGAGAACACTGTGAAAACTGCCATATGCAAAGTCTCAAAGAATAAAACATAATTGAATTCAAGGCCAACAAGAATTCCTGGAAGAGTTAATAAAAGAAATAAGAGAGGTATAATGAAAATTAGGAAAAGAAAAGAGCAATGAAAGAATTTGGAAGAAAAATAAAAGCTTGGTAAAGGAGGCACAAAAATGTTCAAGAAAATGCCTTAAAAACAGAATTTGGATAATGGTAAAAGAGGCACCAAAAATCACTGAACAAAGGAGTTTCTTGCAAAGCAGAATTGGCCAAGTGGAAAAAGAGGTTTTGAAAAAACTATGATAAAAAAACACAATTCCTTACAAATTAGAATTGGACACATAGAAGCATATAAGATGATGTCCATCAGACATCAAGAAACAATAAAACAAAGTCAAAAGGATGAAAAAAGTAAAATATCTCATTGGAAAAACAACTGATCTGGAAAATCAAGTAGAAATTATTTAAGAATGATTGGAGTAGATGAAAACCAGGAACTTAGAGATTATATTTAAAGGAATTGTAAAGGAAATTTGGACAAATACCTTAGATCCAGGGAGTAAAAATTAAATGGAAAGAATCCACCAGTTGTGTCTTAAAAGATAATTCAAAATGAAAATTCTCTGGAATATTATACCCAAATTTCAGAGCTCCAGTCAGTTAGAAAATATTGCCAACAGCAAGACAGAAATAATTCAAACACCATGTAACTATATACAGGATAACAAAAGATCTATCAAGTGCTACATTAAAGGATTGAAAGCTTGAAATGTAATATTCTGGAAAACATAAGACTTAGGATTGTGAACTAGAATGACTTATGCTGCAAATCTAAGAATGGTCCTTCAGGGAAAAAATAAACTTTTAATGAAATCAAAGACTTTCAAGCATTTCTGATGAGAACACCAGAGCCAAATAGAAAATGTGACATTTAAACTGAATACTGAGGAGAAGCATAAAAAGTTAAACATAAAAATAATCATAAGGGACTCATTGCACTGTTTATATTTTTATATGGAAAGAAGATATATGTAACTCCTTAAACTTTACCATTATTAGGGCAGTTAGGAGTCTACCTAGACAGAGAGAGAGAGAGAGAGAGCTTGAATATGAGTCAAATGTGTTGGGATGAGCATAAAAAATCTAGAGGTGAGAAAGTGAGATACACTGAGAGAAGGGGGAAAGGAGAGAAAAAATGAAAAAGGATTCTTACATAAAAGAGGCATGCAAGGAAAAGTTTTTATAGTGATGGGAAATAGGGGAAGTGTCAGAAAATACTAGAACCTTACTCTCATCAGAATTGGTTCAAAGAAGGAAATATACACACATCTATCTATCTACACATACACTCAGTTGGGTATAGGAATATATCTTACCCAATAGAGAAATAGATGGGAAAGGGAATAAGAAATGTGGGAGTCTATGAAAAAAGGGTGGAGTAAGGAAGGGAATAATTAGAAGCAAAATAGACTTTTGAAGAAAGAATAAAAAGAGAGACAAAAATAAGCAAAAGAAAATAGGATGGAGGTAAATACATAGTAAATAATCATAACTGTGAATGTGGAAGGAATGAACTTACCCATGAAATGACAGCATAGGGGAAAACAAATTAGAAACTGGAATTTAACAGCATATTGTATATGAGACACACTTGAAGCAGAAAGACACAGATCTAAAATAAAGTAGAACCTAGTATGCTATACATGACGTTTAAAAAGGCAGAAAGTTACTACTTTAATGATCTGAGACAAAGTAAAAATTGAATTAGTAAAAGAGATAAGCAGGGAAACTATATTTTGCTAAAAAGCAATACAAATGAAAGAAAATTTTACAAGTTTCTCTGATAAAGGCCTCACTTGTCACATATATAGAGCTGTGTGAAATTTATAAAAAAAATATGAACAATATTCAAAAGAAATCAAAGCTATGTATAGTCATATTAAAATGCTCTAAAACACTATTGATTAGAGAAATGCAAAGTAAAACTACTCTAAAGTACTCCTTCACCTATCAGAATCAATAAATACTTGAAGGATTGAGGTAAAATATGTACAGTAATAAACTGTTGGTGGAGCTTTGATTTGGTCTAGCTAGTCTGGATTATGATGTGGAACTATGCTGCCAAAGCTATAAAACTCTGATCTAGCAATATCTCCACCCCAAATAGATTAGAGTACCCCAAATGGATTGTAGTAACAGGAAAAAATACCTATACATAAAAAATAATTTAGCACCTTTTTATTGTGGTGAAAAGAATTGGAAATTAAGGGGAGGCTCATCAGTTGGGGAAAGGTTAAAAAAAATTGTTAGATCTAACAGTAACGAAGTACTATGGTGTTATGAAGATGATGAGGAGTTTAAGAAAACATGACAAGAATTATAATAACTAACATAAAGTAAAGTGAGATCATCATGCACAGAAACAAAAATGCGGAATGATGATCAATTGTGAAAGACTTGGCTACTTTGATCAATATAGTGATGCAAGCTCATTGCAAAGGAGTCTTGATGAAAATTGCTATTCACTTCCAGAAAAAGAACTGATGAACACTTGAATGTAAACTGAAATAACCGTGTCTCATTTTCTTTTTTTTTATTCTTTTGTAATATGGTGATTATAGAAATATGTTTTGCATGATTCCACATATATTGTTGATAAAGTGTTTGCCTTGTTAGTGGGTGGAGGAGGGGCTGGAGGGAGAGGGAGGATCTGAAAATCAAAATTTAAAAAGAAAAACAATACTTACCATAGATAAATAATGAAAAATTCCTTCTGATATGGCTAAATAAATGTTCTTCTGTTAAATGTTAAGTGACCTATGAGTTTTTTATTTTGTTCCAATATTAAATATAAATTACCTGGGGACTGACTTGAGTCACACCTAGCCCCCAAACAGCAAGTGATTCCCTAACATTATTGGAAATATTGTGTCTCCAGATTCATAATACTGAATCGAGGATGCTACATCTCCTTGTTTCATGGTTCAATGGGTACCCCTGAGACTTTAAGATATCTTTATTAAATGGCCTCTAATTGAACCCCACAGTTTTTATTTCATCAAGTGTGAGCCAATAGCAACTAGAAATAATTTAATAGCTTAACATCAGTTAGTTCTCCCAAATTGGTATTGAATCTAAACTTTTCCAGAAACAGAAATATAAATATCTCCCTCCCAAAAGAAAAATTCTTGTGGTCATACTCTTCCATTTACTACCTTGTCTTTTTTCTTTAGGGACTAGGCATAGAGTGGTTTCTATATACCATTTGTCATAACAACTTCATGTTCCGATATGACATTATATTCAGACAAGTCCTCATCTTAGCTAGTGCTGGGCTGTGTCCTGAAAATCATGTCTTATTGCTCTAAGAATTATTTCTTAGCTAGCCTAAAAACCCACCATGTACTCCAGCTCCTGGATTCTTGAGTCTCACCCTATTGACCTTCTAAAACTCCCAAGGTCATATTGCCTAATTTCATCTCTTTAATTTTAAAACAAAGAGGAAAGAATAAAGAAAGAACCAGAGATTATCTACAGAGAGCATATGTTGATCTTAGAAGAAGGGACAAGAACTCTTTTGGCATTTTCTCTCCCCTATTAGATTGTGAGTTCTTTAGGAGCAGGGGATATTTCTCCCACCAATTTTTGTTTCCCGAGTATTTAGCATAGTGCTCAGCAAATAGTATGTTTCCATTAACTCCTTGTTCACTTGAGTAGAACATATACTTTCTCATTCTGATATCCAACTCCTTGAGCAGGTGAAAAATAACAGCTTTGGACATTCAAGGTCATGGCCAGATAATTAACTCTTGCCTATTCAGTACCAGTTAGAGTTATGAGAAAAATCTATGTAGAGATTTTCAGTTTGGGCAGCTAGGTGGCACAGGGGATAGAATGCTGGGCCTAGAACCAGGAAAACTTGAGTTCAAATTTGGCCTTAGACAATTACTAACAGTGTGACCCTTGGCAACTCACTTACTCATATTTGCTTCAGTTTTCTCATCTTTAAAATGAGATAGAGAAGGACCTGGCAAACCACTACAGTATCTTTGCTAAGAAAATCCCAAGTATTGTCACAAAGAGTTGCATAGAACCGTGAAAGAATTGAACATCAACAAGAGGTCTTAAAGAAATTTCAGAACACTGGGCCTGCATTTGGGAGAGAGGTCAGAGTTTGGGATGTCAGTTACAGAGAAGCATTAGGTGAAATCATGGACACAGATGATGTTCCTAAGGAAGATAATGTAGAAGAAGGGAAAGAACTGAAAGAACCTCAAAACTTATGTCACAAATATTTATATGTGCAAGGAGGAGGAATCAGAAAAAGAAAATTCAAATTTCAAAGTAGTAAGAGAAAATTGTTTGTAGAAGAAGGTAGAGAAGTATAGCTTTCAGAAAAAAAAGAAAAACAGATCAGCTTTGTCCAGTGCTTCAGAGAGAGAAAAGCACAGAAGAACTGAGAAAATATTTAATTTTGCAAGTAAAAGGACGATATTGGCAGTCAACAGAAAATTTCAATAGAAAAGCATATTTGCCAGAAGGTAGAAGTAATGTGTCAAGAGGTTGAGAAGTGGGTGACATGAAGAGTAATTGGAAGTAGTAAAAAAAATTTGCCCAAAAAATATGCACTGGTGAAAAGCAAATTAAAATGATAAAGATTTTTAATTGAATAAACTCTTCACAAATCTTGTAGTTAGGGTCTTAACAGATTTATACATCCTCTATTTCAGAGGTGTCAAAATCATTTCCCATTGGTACTAGATATAGCCAAATCTGATTATAATGGAATTGGAAACTGTTTAACAAAATAAATAGAAATACAAGACAGTGCAATGTTAATTTATGATTTTCTAAGTCAATATGTGACTGCAGGTATGAAGTGTGACAGCACTGATCTATGGAGAAATTGAGATTGAGAAATAAACATAACACCTAGGTCTTCAGATTCAACATTCCAAGGGAAGATTTTTGAAAGGATATCAAATACTTAAATATGTTCAAAGGTAGAGATAAATCAACAATTGAAAAAAATATATAGAGATTTAACAAGCAATAAAAAGGAATACTTGAAGTAAATGTAAGGAGGAGACAGTAAGAAAAAAGTAGCAAATGCACAGGAAGAAGGGTTAAAATTCTCAAAGAGCTCATACACTCACCAAAAAATAAGAGTAAAAGGGAGACTGCGGTTTACAATAAAGGCATATAGGAAAATAAAGAAAAGGAAAGGAAATATAAAAGTAAATAAATTGATACTGTACCAAAAGTTTGGAATTGGATCCTGCTTTAACTCTGCTTCCTTGCTTATCTGATTTCATTCAAGCCCCAGATAAAGTTTCATCTTCTGCAAGAAGCCTTTTCCCTCTGATACTACAATGGTAATGCCTTGCTCATCTTTTACTAATCTCCATTTTTTCCCTTTAACTTCTTTGTGCATAGTTCTTTACATGTTATTTCTCTGATTAGATTGAAAAATCCTTGAAATGAAAGGTTATCTTTTCCCTTTCTTTGTATCTCCATTGTTTAGCACAGTATCTGGCAGATGACAGTTCTTTATTAAAGGTTCATGAACTGACATTTGATGAAAAAATATTACCTGTTAGATATAAAAAAAGGACAAAATTAGCTCAAATACCACCTTATTATTTGTGCCACCCTAGGCAAGAATTATAATTTTATTTAATCTCAGTTTCCTTTTTAAAAGAAGGACAGAAAGAGAAATTGTTTGAGATGGTTGTTATCAAGATCAAATGAAACACTTAAAAACTCCAATAAATCTATGATGTTATTGATACAAATCACAACTCACTCGAGACTATCAATCTTGTGCAAATTTTGGCCGTGTTCTGCCACAAGTTCCCTATAACATGCTGCAGACCTTATTTGCTTTCTCTCAGAGTTTTAAGCATACCAATGAAACAGTTTATGTTCATTTATTGCTTTCATTAATTTTAAATTATTTACAAACTTTAAAGTGCAATAAAATGTTTGATCATTATTGTCATCATCTTCATTGTTAGCATCCTTCTCAATTAAAGTATAATTAACGTTGGTTTGAGTTGTATAGTTCATAGGGCTCAGAGTTCTAAATGTTTTTTTCTTCTTCTTCTTTTCTCAGGTATATCACACTAGCTTCAGTAAACACTAGATTGTAGAAGGCTTAACTGTTCATTCTCTTTTGAAGAACAACAAAACAAAATCTTTTCTAGTTTATATTAGAATAGCAATGACCTCTAAGGCAGCTGGTGACTAATTTGTCATAGTGCTTTGGCCCCTCCCAGAGAAAGGCAAAAACTCATTTCCTCTTAAATGCTAATTGCTCTCTTCCTTTATTTTATTATATAAATACCCTGAATATTCAGATTCAGAGCTCTGAAAATTATTCTATAAGATGATTTAATGCACTATGAACATTCTTCCTCTTTAAATTATTGCAGGGGAAAAATTAGAGAAATTTTCATCCTGGAACTGTTTTTATGCCAAGGGATGTAGATAATGTATTGGCAAGCATTAGAAGGTAAGAATTTTGAAACACTGCCACCTTAAAAAAACTATTGCTTTTCTTATGTTATCCCATATGATCTTTATTTCCATGGAAACAAAGCCAGGAAGGCAACAAGCAACTGAGTTTGAGAACACTTAACAGATTTACAATGCTGACTTTTCTCTGGAAAAGTGCAAGTTTTAATAAACATAAATTTTCCCAAAATTTAATTAAAAGTTACAATAATTTAAAGTTATCACATACAATTTATTCATATTGATAAGAAATCTAAATAGATTGTTTTAATTATCTTTGAACCAAAATCATATGAATTTCTTAAGATTGAGTAATTTTTAATTGAATGTTCAATTGGTAATTTCAAAAAAGCATCAGATTGTAAGAGGATACCAAACAGAAGTCAACAATTATAATAGGATTCTTAAATGTGATACCCTGATAATTTAATAGAAATAGAAAGTAGGAGTTGGTGTAATCTAGGGAATCAAACACATATCTAGGAGTAGAATGTGTGAAAACTGAAAAAAGATTGGCAGAGAACTAAGGAGAGGGTTGAAAAGGTCATGTGCCAAATGTAAGGAGAGCTTGTATGCCATTTCTCCTTTTATTAGTGTTTGCATATATGGAAATTATTCTCTAGTTTCCTGATGCCAAAATTTGGGCTGGATGCTATCTTGCTCTGACAGAAATTTGAGATATCACTTCTCTGTGTCAGAAAAAAAAGAAAATCCTGAAGATATAGTAGTAAATTATAATAAATTTTCATGACTCAGTCATTGAGAAGCAGTGCCCTTAGGTACTTTCTTCTGTTTGATAGCAGCATCATACATAATGGCCCCAACTTAACTGTCAACCTTTTATTCTGATGGTACAGAAGTGAATTGATTTAACAAATAAGCACAGAAAATTTCAGCTGTTCTATTAATTTTATTAATAGTTATTTTATATTTCTACTTTAAAGAATTATTTCCTGTTTTGTGTTTGATGTGTATCATTTAACTAGTGCTAAATGTTAAATTTAGGGGAGATAGTGGAGTTGCAACAATCATTGAACTAGATGTTGAGATTGGTTCAAACTAGCATATGTGTGTGTATGTTTGTTTATATAAAGAGGTTTATATATGCCTACATGCATACATACACATACACATACACAAACAAAGTTAGATACCCTGAATTTAGGAAGAGGAAGAAAGTGTAAAAAAATCGTAAATGCAGGAAATGAAATATTTATGAAGGTCTTTCAAAACTAAACAGAAGATATTATCTTTTTAAAAACTGGTGGAGAGCTTTCAAAAATTTATTTGGTGTTTTATTTTCCCCAATTATATGTAAAAGATTTTAACATTCATTTTTTAAAACTTTGAGTCCAAATTCTATCACTTCCTCCTTTCCAACCTCCCTTTATTGAGAAGTCAAGCAATTTCATATAGGTTTTATACATATGTAGTCGTGCAAAACATTTTCATATTATTCATGTCGTGAATGAAAACATAGACCAAAAAAAAGTCCTTAAAAAAAGGATTTTTTTTAAAAAATGTTCTTCAATCTATATTTAGACACCATCAGTTCTGTCTCTGAGGATGGATAGCATTTTTCATCATAAGTCTTTCAGAGCTGTCTTGGGTCATTTTACTAATGAGTATTTCTAATTCATTCATTTTGCTGTCTTCTGAGTGTGTGTTTTGATTTTCCTTGTAATCACAGTAACTTTTTATGGTCAGAATTTTTTTCTGTTGTTTGCTCATTTTTCAGCCAATATTTTGATTATGAACTCTTTGTTAAAGTAGAGCTGATTCCATGGCTGAAGGTGCACTGTCCCAAGCTTCAGGGGTTTTGTGCAACTCTTTTCAGAGGTACTTCTAGGGCCCCGCAAGTTTTAAGCTCTTCCGAGGGGGTATTATCTAAAGAGATGTGTATTTACTACTCTCCTTCCCTGTGAGTGACTGCAAGCACTCTTTTCTGACCTGGGAATGTGATAAGAGTCCCTACTCCACTCTGCCTATAAACTTAGGTATGTTGGTGCTTCTCTTTGCTCTGGGATTGCCAGCCAGGACTGCAATCTGGATGTAAGTATAGACAAAACAACAGAGTGCTGCCTCATCGCTAATAAAGAGACTCCTATAATCCCCTTCTGACAGGCTGTTCAACTACCTTACTATCCGTGAGCTAAGAGCTCTGAAAGCAGACTCTGCCACTGCTAATTCATTCACTCCCAAGACCTGCTCATCCTTTGCTGAATCTGGGTCTGCACTGGTCCAACATTTGCTGGAATGTGCTCTATCCTTACCCAGGTGTGACAGGCCATTTTTACTAACCTTTTTAGTTGTCTTTGACTGGGAATTTATTTCACCCCATCCTTTTGTGGATTCTACTGCTCCAGGAATTATATTATGGAAGTATTTAAAAATATTCAGAGCGGTTTGGGTGATTGCTCAGAAGAATTGTTGTCTTTTCTCTGTCACCTTGAATCCATCTCCGGTATAGAGCTTTTTGGAAGATCCAGAGTACATTATCTTAAGAATCACTGGCTTATATTAATTTATGTGGAGATATAAGCAAAATTAAATTATATTAAAATCACTTTGGCAGCTGTGTGGAAAATGGATTGTTGTGAGAGGAGACATGATACAGTGAGACTAACCAGAAGGCTAGTACAAATATTCTATGTAAATTTTAATGAGGATACAATCTAGAATTGTTACTTTAAACTAGAGAGAAGGGAATTGGTTGATTGTAAGGTAGACAGATAGATAGAGAGAGAGAGAGAGAGAGAGAGAGAGAGAGAGAGAGAGAGAGAGAGAGAGAGAGAGAGAGAGAGAGAAATTTACATTTGGTTATATTTATATCTATCTTTGTGTATGTGTACAAACACATGTGTATTATATTATGCTATGTTATATCATATCATCATATTATACTGTATTATATTGTATTTTATCTTGTATTGTATCATATTGTATTGTATTAGATTAATACATAAACTCACTTGTGTGTATGTACTCATCTATATCTATATGATGATGTGATGATAGTGAAAAATTTGGTAGATGATTGGATATGTTGTTAAGTGAAAGTGAATAGTTGAGGGCAATACTAAGTTTGTAAACCTGAGTGAAGGGATTGTGTTTACCTTTTATCAGTAAAGAAAAAAACCAAAAGAGACAGTTTGGAGATTGGGGTTAAGGCACGATCATAATTAATGTTTTGGCACATGTGTTTGAGTTGATAAGAGAGTATCTCTTTTGAGTTTTTTTTTTTTTAACGAGATATGATGTTGGAATTTACAAAAGATAAAAGGTAGAATGTATATGAGGGTCATCATCATAGACACGATTGTAGATACCATGAGAGGAGATGACATAAAGAAGTAAGATAGTTTGGAGAGAAAAGGATTCAGGAGGGACCTTTAGGGGACAACTACATTTAAAGGACAACACATGGATGAAGGATCAACATACTGACAACAACTTTCAAGAAACTGTCAAAGAAAACTACCCTGATATCTTAGAACCACAGGGTAAAAATGTCATTGAAAGAACCCACCAATCACCTCTTGAAAGAGATCCCAAAATGATAACTTCAATGAATATTGTAGTCAAATTCCAGATTTATCATGTTAAGGAAAAAATATTACAAATATTCAAAAAAGCAATAATTTCAAAATATCATATAAGCCACAGTCAGGATTACATAAGACTTAGCAGCTCTTACATTGATATTCTGGAAGACAAAAGAGTTTAGATTATAACCAGGAATCAACTACCCAGCAAAACTAAGCATGATGATTAAGGTGGAAAGATGGGCATTCAATGAAATTGGAGACTATATATCACTCCTGATGAGAAAACCAGAAACGGAACAGAAAAATTTGATCTTCAAATTCAAGATTCTAGAAAAGAATAAAAATGTAAATAAGAAAGAAAAAATTATTCAGTAAATTTAAACTATTTACATTCAAACATGGGAAGATGATATTTGTAACTCTTAAGAATTATATCTTCAGTAGGAGAGTTAGAAGTTGCTATACATAGGAAGAAAGTGTGAGTATAACTTGACTTTGATGTAATGATGAAAAAGAAATTAATTAAGGGTTTAAAATTGATTGTACTGGGAGAAGAGTAAAGAGGAGTCAGAATATGGTAAATTACATCATATGAAGAAGCGCAAATGCCTATTACAGTATAGGAAAATAAGTGCGGGATCAGCATCATCATCACTTTTGTCTTAAAGAGGGGATAACATATACATTCAATTGGGTATAGAAATCTCTCGTTCTATATAGTGAAGTGGGGTAAAGAAGGGGAAAGAAAAGGAAAATGATGGATAGAAGGGTAGATAGAAGTAGTAGGGGAAACTGGAAATAAAAGCGAGATCTGAGAAGAGAGAGGAGATGGAGGGAGGTGGTGGTAAGAAGTTAACACTGGTGAAGAGGATAAGCATGAAAGGAGAGAAAAAAGCATAAGGGGGAATAGGATGATGAGAAAGACATAGTAATCATAACTGTGAATATGAAAGGAATGAATTCTCTCATAAAATGGAAGTAGATAGCAGAGTGAATTAAAAACCACAATCCTATAATGTGTTATTAAAAAAAAAAAAACACATTGAAAACAGAAAGATTCACCCAGAGTACAGGTAAAAGACTGGAACAAAATGTAATATGCTTCAGCTGAAGTAAAAAACAACAACAACAAGAAAAAACAAACAGGAGTGGCAATTCTGATCTCAGACAAAGGAAAAGTAAAAATAAATATTATTAAAAGAGATAAAGAAGGAAAAGGTACCATAGACAATGAAGAATATCAATACTAAACATATACACACTATGTGTTAGAGCATCCAGATTCTAAGTCAGTTATAGGAAGAAATAGAGAGCAAAACTATACTAGTGGGGGATTATGGAGTATGAACGCACATTGAGGGATACTGTTTTCTCCTTTTATTTCTATCCCATGATTTTTTAATTTTGTTCTGATTCTTCTTTCAAAATAAAATTAATGTGAAAATGTTTTACATAATTATACATGTATATACTATATCAGATTGCCTACCATCTTGGAGGGATGGGAGGGGAGGAAGAAAAAAAGTTGGAACTCTAAATCTTATAAAGTGAATGTTGAAAGCTACCTTTACATGTCATTGGAAAAACAAAATACGATTAAGTGAAAAAAATAAGAGACATTTGAAGCAGAGAGAGACACACAGTGTAAATATGATGGAATGGCACATAACTTATTATGCTTCATTTGAAGTAAAAAATAATGCAGGGATAAAAATCCTGATATTAGACAAAATAAAAGCAAGAATATATCTAATTAGAAAAGATGAGGAAGGAAACTGCATGTTGCAAAATCATATCATGAACAATGAAGCAATCATATTGGAAGAGCAAAGAATAGTTTAATTGTCAGATACATAGGGAAGGCAAAAAAATCATGACCAAACTAGAGACAGAAAACATTATGAAATGTAGAATAGATATTTTTTTATCATATTAAACTGAAAAACTTTTGTATAAACAAAACAAATGCAACCAAGATTATAAGGAAAGCAGAAAAGTGGAAGACATTCTTTACAGCAAGTATCTCACATAAGGGCATTATTCCTCAAATATATAGGAAACTGAGTCAAATTTATGGAAATATAAGTCATTCTCCATTTCATAAATGGTCAAATATATGAACAGGCAGTTTTTAAATGAAGAAATCAAAGCTCTCTTTTGGAGTATGTAGATGTGATCAAAATTACTTTTAATTAGAGAAATGCAAATTAAAACAACTCTGAAATACCATCTCACACCAAGCAAATTGACTAATATGGAAAAAAGGGAAAATGATGAATATTGGAGGGGATGTGTAAAAATTGAGATCCTAATTTACTGTTGGCCCAGTTGAGACTCGATCCAATCGTTCTGGGGAGCAATTTGTAACTATGCTCACAAGGTAAACAAACTGTGCATACCTTTTCATCTAAGAAGATAACTAGTAGATCTGCCTCCCAAATAGATCATAAAAAAGGGAACATTACTCACATGTGCAAAAAATGTTTATATCAGCCCTATTCATGGTGGCAAAATAATGGAAATTGATTGGATGCTCATTAATTGTGTAAAGCCTGAATATGTTGTCATATATAAATGTATTGGAATATTATTATGCAATAAGAAATAATGAACAGCTGATTTCAGAAGAACCTGAAAAGACTTGTACAAACTGATGCAAGGTGAAATGAGAAGAAGCAAGAAACTACTGTACACCCTACAAGCAACATTCTGTAATGATCAACTTTGAATGACTCAGCTTTTCTGAGCAACACAATGATCCAGCACTAGTACACTGGATTCATGGGAAAAAAATGCTTTCTATATCCAGATAAAGAACTGATTGACTCTGAATGAACATTGAAACATTTTTTGATTGATTTTATTCTTTCTGATGTTTTTTCCTCTTTTGATCTGTTTCTTCTTCCACAATTGTGATGAATATGGAAATATGTTTTACATGCTAAAATATGTATAAATTATATAAAAATGGCTGCAATTTTCAGTAGAGAGGAGGAAGTGAAGAAAAATCTTGTAAAAATGAATGCTAAAAATTATTGATATGCAATTTGTGGAAAAAATAAAATTTTTATCTTTTGATAAAATTCTGCACACCTCCAAAGAGTAGATCAATGGAGTATGAATGCAGATGAAAGTATTCTATTTAAAACATCTTTAGTGTCTTTTTTCTTTGTTTTATCTGAGTTTTCTTTTACAATAAGACTAATTTTGAAACATTTTTTGTTTTGACTGCTCATGTATAACATGTCAAATTGCTTGCCTTTTCAAGGAGAATGTTGGGAGGGAGAGAAAAACAAAATTTGTGAAATAAATTTTTAAATGAATGCTAAAAATTATTTTACATGCAATTAAAATAAGATCTAATATAAACATTGACTTGAATTAGGAATTGAAAACATAGTGTAAACAATTTAGCAACTATGTACACAGGTTTCATAGTTAGTATTCTGTTGATCACATTTAATAATTAGATATGCTGTTCTAATTAGTAGCTACATGTTGAATGAATGAATGACTGGAATAGAATCCTCTGTCTGAACTTATTTTTTGAGACTGGGACTCCCTATCCCAGGCTCAAAGCCATTCATTAGCATTACTCGACTCTTGATACTCAATGGCAACTTTGACCTGCCCTGTTTCTGACTTCAACCCTCTAATGTCCTACTACTTTCATGGCTTTTGCCCTCATAGACTTGGGATTAACCATTTTGATGAAGAGAAATGAAGAGAAAGTACAATTTGCCCTTTAATCTACACTCAGAGTACACCAGTTCTACACTTGGAAGTGGAAAGCATTTTTTATCATGAGTCTTTTCAAATTGTCATAGATCATCTTGACCAGAGTTACTAAGCTGTTTTCATTTGATTAACTTCACATTATTGCTGTCATTGTTTAATTTTTTCTTCTAGTTCTGTTTACTTCACTTTGAATCAGTTCATATAAATCTTTCTAGGCTTTTCTGAAACCATCCCTTCATTTGTTACAGAAAAAATAACTTCCATCACATTCATGTATTACTATTTGTTTAGTATGTCCAGTTGACAATCCTCCTTTCAATTCCAATTTCTTTGCCACAACAAAAGTGCTGTTATTGATAGGTTTTTTTTTTACATATAAGTACTTTTTTATTTAAATTTGTTTGGTGTAGACCTAATAATAGTAACCCCGAGTCTAAAGGAATGCAAAGTTTTATAGCCCTTTGGTCAGTTACACATTTTTCTCCAGAATACTTTAGACAAGGTCACTGATTAACATTTTCCAATCTGATGTATGTCAGGAGGTACCTCAGAGTTGTTTTTTATTTGAATTCCTTTACCTATTAGTGATTTAAGCTGTTTTTCCTGTGACTATAAATAGATTTGATTTCATCTTCTGAAACCTGTCTAATTCTGTCCTCTGACCATTTCTCGTTGGGAATGACTTTTTTTTAATTTTGCTTAGTTCCCTATATCGAATTTACTTCCCATAATCCTACGTCTTCTTTGGTTACCCTTTCCATATACATAAATTTACATTTATTGCTTCTGTGCTCCCCTAATTTGCTTATGCTATCATCCTTTACATCTACATCATGTAGCAATTTTATGTTGGTTTACAGTGTGAGATTTTAATCTATGCCTCATTTCTGCCAGAATATCTTCTAGTTTTCTGAGCAATTTGTCTCAAATAGTAAACTCTTGTCTCAATACTTATAATCTTTGGGTTTGCCCCACACTATTTTACTATTTGCTTATTTGCCTCTGTATGCCATTAAGTCATTTTTTCTTATTCAATGCCAAATTGTTTTGATGATTGACATTTTGAAGCATAGTTTGACATCTGGTAAAATTAGGACCCCTTTTTAAACTTTCGATGAATTCATTTTATATTCTTGAATTTTTATTCCTTTAGATGAACTTTGTTATTTCTTTTTAACTCTGTAAAGTAGTTCTTTACCCTGAATAAGAAAATTGATTTACTATTATTGTCACTTTTATACTATTGGCTTGACCTAAACATGAATAATTACTATTTATCAAATTGTTTAGAGTCAGGGATGGGGAACCTGGAGCCTTGAGGCCACATGTGGCTTTCGAGGTTCTTGAGTGGGGACTATTGACTGAGTCTAAGTTTTAGAGAACAAATTCTTTTATTAAGAGGATTTGTTCTGTGAGGTTTGGATATAGTAAAAGTGGGAACACCTGCTGAGTGGTCTTGTGTCAGCATCTCCCATATTGCACAGTCAAATCCAAAGTCCTTGAGAGAGACCTTGAGAGGGTACTTGTATTGCTTCTTCTGACCACTATGTGAATGCCTGCCCCATGTGAGTTCTCCACAAAATAGTCTTTTTGGTAAGCATGCATTTTGCATTCAAACAGTCTGGCCAAGCCGTTAGAGTTGCGCTCTCTAAAGTAAAATTTGAATACTTGGCAGTTCAGTTCAAGCAAGGACTTCAGTGTCTGTTAACTTATCCTTCCAGGTAATCCTCAGAATCTTCCAGTTCAAATGGAAGTGATTCAGTCTTCTAGCATGGCATTGGTAGACTGTCCATGTTTCACAAGCATGTAACAGTGAGGTCAGCACAATGGCTCTGTAGATCTTCAATTTGGTAGTCAGTCTAATACCCTTCTCTTCCAAACCTTTCTTCAGAGCCTCCAAACACTGAGCTAGCTCTGGCAATGCCTGCATCAATCTTATTATCAATGTGTACATCCCTGGAAAGTACACTACCAAGGTAAGTGAACTTATCCACAGCATTCAAAACTTCTCCATTTGTTGTAACTGATGGTTCCAAGAATGGATAGTGTGGTGGTAGCTGATGGAGCACCTATGTTTTCGTAGTGTTAATTATTGGCCTAAAACTAGCACAGATGGCAGATAATTGATCCATACTTTGTTACATATCAGCTTCAGAGGCTGCACTGAGTGCACAATCATCTGCAAACAGAAAACCATGCACCAACATTCTTTCCACTTTGGTCTTGCCTTGTAGCCTTTCCAAACTGAAGAACTTATCAAAAATATGGTAGTTGATCTTGATGCCCTGTTCATTCTCATTGAAAGCATTTGACAACACTACTGAAAACATCATATTAAAAAGCATGGGAGGAAGTACACAGCCCTGTTTCACTCCACTGGTGACTGGGAAGGCAAGAGAGCATTATCCATTATCCAGAACCATGGCAAACATGCCATCATGAAGGGTTTTCTAAATATACCATCATACTATATATAAAAGTTGATAGTATTATTTCTTCATTGCCTATAATGTCATTTAAATTTATTTTCCTTCTATTGCTAGAGCTAGAACTTCTAGTATAGATTATTGATGATTATAATATATTATGGGACCTATTATATATGATATATAATCAACGCCATTAATTTTATAATTAATGGCGTTGATTATAATGGACATCCTTGCTTCACCCCTAATCCTACTGGAAAGGCTTCAAATTATTCCCATTACAGATAAAACATTTTAGAGAGATGTTGCCTAGGGTTTTAAGAGAAGTTCAATTTATTCATATGCTTTCCAGTGTTTTTAACAAAAATCTATGTTACTATTTTATCAAAAAACATTCTGCATTTATTGAAATATCTTTTTTATTATTGACATGCTCAAATATGCTTATAGTTTTCCTGCATTTCTAGGATAAATTTTAACTTGGTCATAGCACATTTTATTTGTGATACTTAAGTACTTGTTTGCATTAATATTCAGTAAGAAAATTGTTTCGCATTATTGTTTCTCTGCATTTGTTCTACCTGATTTAGGCAACAAAACTATATTTGTGTCATAGAAGTAATTTCAAAAGATTATTTTACCTATCTTTTTCAAACAGCTGACAGTGTTTTTTTAAACAAATAAAAAACACACATTTTTATGCAATAAATACAACAAATACTAGAGTCAAATTTTAAATTCATATAATTGGGATTTGGTACTTTATGCAGGAGAATGAATCATCTCCTTAAGTAATCACTCTGGTCACCCCTAGGTGTTTAGGTGTGTATTTCATCAGACTGATTTAGCAGTTAGTACCTTAGGTAGTTGTTTAATCTTTATATTTTCAAATTGCATTTATTCTTTTTTAAAAATGTTTATTTATTTTTACTTTTCAACATTCATTTTCACAAAATTTTGAATTCCAAATTGTCTCCCCATTTCTCCCCTCCCACCCATAACACCCTGCATTCTGGTTACCCCTTCTTTCAACATGCTTTCCCTTCTATCACACCCCTCCCTTCCCTTATCCCCATCTTCTCTCTTTTCTTGTAGGGCAAGATAGATTTCTATACCCCATTACCTATATTTCTTATTTCCCAATTGTATGCAAAAACAATTCTCAACATTTGGTCCTAAAACTTTGAGTTTCAACTTTTCTCCCTTCCTCCCTCCCCATCCATCCCCTATTGAGTAGGTATGCAATTCAAGATAGGGTATATATTTGTAATTTTGCAAAAGACTTCCGTAATAGTCATGTTGTCTAAGCTTAATTATATTTCCCTCAATCCTGTCCTGCCCCTCATTTATTCTATTCTCCCTTTTAACCTTGTTCATCCCCAAAAGTGTTTTTTTCTAATTACTCTCTCCTCCCATTTACCCTTCCTTGTATCATTTCTCCACCTATCTTGTCCCGTTTTCACCTACTTTCCTGTGATGTTAGATAGATTTTCATATCAAATTGAGTGAGCATGTTATTTCCACCTTAATGGAAATGAGGAGAGAGTAAGCCTCATTTTTTCCCTCTCAACTCCTCCCTTTTCTCCTCCACTGAAATTTTTTTCTTCTTTTATGAGAGATAATTTGCTCCATTCCATTTCTCCTTCTCTCCTCCCAATGTTTTACTCTCTCACTCCTTAATTTTATTTTTTAGATATCATCCCTTCTTGTTGAACTCACCCTGTGCTCTCTGTCTACTTATATATGTGTGTGTGTGTGTATATATATATATATATATATATATATATATATATATATATATATATATATATATATATATATATACACATATATATATATATATACATATATATATATATATATACACGTGTGTGTGTATGTGTAATCCCTTCAACTACTCAAATACTGAGAAAAATCTCCCAAGTTTACAAATATTACCTTTCTATGTAGGAATGTAAATAGTTCAACT
This sequence comes from Notamacropus eugenii, assembly GCF_028372415.1. Taxonomy (NCBI): domain Eukaryota; kingdom Metazoa; phylum Chordata; class Mammalia; order Diprotodontia; family Macropodidae; genus Notamacropus; species Notamacropus eugenii. The sequence goes on along the minus strand of NC_092875.1, from coordinate 132,253,447 downwards.
GTAGAAAGTCCTTATGATATCTGTTTCCTGTTTACCTTTTCATGCTTCTCTTGACTTTTGTTTGAAAGTCAGATTTTCTATTCAGCTCTGGTCTATTCGTCAAAAATGCTTGAAAGTCCTGTATTTCATTGAATAACCATTTATTCCCTTGAAGTATTATAATCATTTTTGCTGGATAGATGATTCTTGGCTTTAATTCTAGTTCCTTTGACTTCTGGAATATCATATTCCAAAACTTTTAATCCCTTAATGTAGAAGCTGCTAGATCTTGTGCTATCTTGATTGTATATCCACAATACTCAAATTGTTTCTTTCTAACTACTTGCAATATTTTCTCCTTGACCTGGGAACTCTGGAATTTGACTACAGTATTCCTAGGAGTTTCTCTTTTCAGATCTCTTTCAGGAGGTGATTGATGGATTCTTTCAATATTTATTTTTCCCTCTGGTTCTAGAATATCAGGACAGTTTTTCTTAATAATTTCATGAAAGATGTTGTCTAGGCTCTTCTTTTGACCATGATTTTCAGGTAATATGATAATTTTTAAATTGTCTCTCCTGCATCTATTTTCACTTACCTTTCCAATGAGATATTTCACATTGTCTTCTATTTTTTCCTTTTTTTGACTTTGTTTTGTAATTTCTTGATTTCTTCTAATGTCATTAGCTTCCATCTGCTCCATTCTAATTTTTAAAGAACTATTTTCTTCAACCAGCTTTTGAACCACATTTTCAATTTAGCTAATTCTACTTTTTAAAGCATTTTTCTCTTCATTGGCTCATTGAATCTTTTTTTTTGCCAATTGAGTTAGACTATTTTTAAAGGTGTTATTTTCTTCTGCATTTTATTTGGATCCCCTTAAGTAAAATGTTGATTTGCTTTTCATGATTTTCTTGCGTGTCTCTCATTTACCTTCCCAATTTTTCCTCCACCTCTCTTACTTGGTTTTCAAAATCCTTTTTGAGCTATTCCATGGCCTGGGAACACTGCATATTTATTTTGGAGGTTGTGGATGCACAAGCCTTGATTTCCTCTGACAATAGGCTTTGTTCTTCCTCATCCTAAAGGATGGCAGAAAATACCTGTTCACCAAGAAAGTAAGCTTCTATAGTCTCATTTTCCCCCCTTTTATGGCCATTTTCCTAACCAGTTACTTGAGTTTTGAGTCCTTTGTCAAGAGGAGGGTATACTCTGGAGACTTCTAAGTTCGCAGTTCCTCCAAGGTGTCACAATCAAGGTCCTGCACACTGGTCTAGGAGCAACCAAAAACTATTCTACTCAGATTCTGGGAGTAGTCAGAGCTGTGCTCCTACTTACCCCAGGGCTGGGCTCAGGGCTGAGATTCAGATCAGCTGCTCAATTCCCCCAGGCATTCTAGGCATAGGGTTCCAAAATGGATGCGATAACTTTGGTGGCTACTGCTGCCAGTCCATTCCATGTTCCCTTCTCCTGGGTGAAGGGTCCCTCCCATTGATTTTTGAAGCTGTCTGTGGCATTCATGGGTTGAGAAACCACAGCTGTTGCTGGTGGCGCCCTGAAATCTTTTCCATGTCCTGTCCCGGTTGTGTTCTGCAACCCACACTGGGCTGCACTCCACTCTGCGTGGAGTGCCATAGACCTTTCCTGTTGGCCTTCCAGGCTGTCTTGGGCTGGAAATATCTTTCACTCTGTCGTTTTACAGATTTTGCTGCTCTAGATTTTTTTAGAGTCATTTTTTAGAGGTATTTTATAGGCTATGTTGGGGAGCTTCTACATGTCCATTTTTCTACCATGACATCTTAGCTGTGCCACCCCCCTACCCTCAGGGTATTTGAATTCACAATTCTTTATTTAAAAAAAGACATAAGATTACTTAAATGTTCTAATTCCTCTTTTGCTCATATGGAAAATTTATTTTTTTATCACTATTCATCCATTCACTTTATTGAAATTTTTATTGCTATATATTTGGGCAAAATGACCCCTAATAATTGCTTTTATTTCCCCACTAATTGTTAAAAACAATTAAACTTTTCACCTTTTCTTGCAGGTCACTTTTTTTCCTTTTCTCAAAAACATCAGTTACTAATTCTTCTATGTATTTTTGACAACACAAATTGTAGTTTTACTTATTATTACAATGTTTTGAAAATTATTTTTTATTATTTTCTCCTTTAATTTTTGAATTTTAGGTATTTCATTTATTTTTCTCTGTTTTTTTTTATCTGCATGATTAATTCTATGATATGTTCCTTTGAGATTATTATTAATGTATATAGAGGGACACAAATTTCACCCTCATTACCACTTTATTTATAACCCCCAACTTTGCTATGTTGTCTCATTGTTACCATTATCTTACTGATACAAATGGAATTATTGTTTTTTTATTGCCTCTCTGATTTATTTGTGACTTTTCTTAGTATCAGGTGGATTTCTAGTTAATTTTTAACTTGTGTTTCAAGGTGTATATATTCAATGCTATTTTTGTTTCATTTTGGTCTGAAAGAGTGTATTTAACACTTCTAATTGGCTGCTTTTCTTTGTAATTTTTTAATACATATTATTTTCTTGCTCAATTTGATGTAAAAAAAGTTTTAAACATTTTTAACATTCTTTTTTTTTTGCCTTTTTTTCTTTGTGTGTGTCTCTTTGAACCTCATTATCTTCTTTTCCTTTCTTTTATTTTCATTTATGGACTAAAATACGAATTTCCAAAGCAAAGTACAATAAAAAAGATTATTGTACATGAAAACAATCGTGCCTCATTGTATTCTTAATGTGTGTCTTGGTCTTCCCTTTTACTGTATCGACTTTCTATGATCAGTTTTTTGTTCTTGTTGTATGTTTATTTTCTTAGACTATTTCTTGATATATATAACTTTATGTTAATCCTCCCATAGTTTAGGTGGCACTATTCCAATTTCACACTTTTCTTGCTACTCTTTTCAAAGCTAATTCTGGGTTTTTAGATTTTTTGGTTCTTCCAGGTTGGTAGGTTTGATCTAAGGAGTGGTATTGTCCCTTATCTCCTGGCCTGTAGTCTGGTATGTGACTGGCCAGAAACATTCTTCTTCACCACGGAACTGTGATTAGGTTTTCTTCACCTCTGCAAGCAGAAGTGTTCCTGTAGCTCAGCCTGTGACCTGGAAATATGTCTGAGCAATGTGACAATGGACCTCACACTCAGCAACAGTAAATGGTATCTTGTAATCTCCTTCTGATCAGTTGTCTAACACCCTTGTCATCTGTGGATTGAGAGTTCCCAAATCTATTGCTTCTACTGAAATGGTGTGATAGTAATTTATATGGAAAGATCTTTCTCACTCATTAATAGGTTCACATGCGGCATGAGGGGCTTGATGAACAAACAGAACAAGAAAGGTGGAGCAGAACTGAGAGGAAGTGAGTAAGTAGGTTGGGACAGAGGAGAGATGACTCAGACAGGCGGGCAAGAAGGCAAAGCTTAAACTTGTGAGTTTTTGTAAGCTTGTGAGGAGGTCCTGGTGGGGGGGGTGAGGGAGGGGCTTGAGAATAACTTTACCCCCTGAGGTGATCATATTTATTAACTTCTCGGTCAGCATGACAAATTTAACTTTTTGATTCTGGGATTTAGTTCTCTGAATAAATGTTTTTGCTTGTACAACTTTAGATATCATAAGTCTGTATTATGGAATCCCAATGCAGATTCAAAATGATAATGCTTCACATTTCAAAGGTGTATGTGTTCACTCTTCATTGCTAAACAATGCCATCAGAGAAATAATGAAATGACTTACACTTGACTTTGTTTTGAGTGCGGGAGGGCTGTGCAAGTCACCAGCCTAACTTCTCCTCCAGAGCCATCTGAAACCAGGACCAGATATTCATCAAGATGACTGGAGATGACCCAGAATGAGGCAGTTGGGGTTAAGTGACTTGCCCAAGGTCACACAGCTAGTGAGTGTCAAGTGTATGAGGTGAGATTTGAACTCACGTCCTCCTGACTCCTGCATTGGTGCTCTACCCACTGCCCCACCTAACTGCCATTCATTTCAAAAGTAATGAAATGAAGATATATTGTATATTAAACAATATAGAATGGCTATATCATATTCCATATTATCCACAAGCATCTGGAATAATAGAAAGAACAAATTATTGAATGAAAATTAAGAAAGTTAAGTTCTAATAATTCTTATTAACAATGGAAAGATAATTTGTTCATTGATTTATGTAATTTGAATAACATACCATTGGGAGGAAGTATACCTCTAAGCAGAATTATGACCCCAAATCTGAAAATTAGAAAACAACTGACATATAAGATCCCAAATGTTGAGTATTAGACTGTGAGGTCAGATGTTCCAGCACCATATCTGGGGACACCTGGTTCAGCAGGATATTATTTGCATTGCTTAGAGGATTTTTGGTTTTCCAGGAAAGAAATAAGAACAATTTCTACTGGAATATATGAGAATCCCTAAGAATCATTTTGGATAGATATTACCTAAATCAGGATTATCTTCTGAGGAATACATGTATTGGCTGGAGTGATAGAGTCTAATTATCAAAGAATCTAATTATTGTCACCTTCCAAAATTTAGGCAATGAACCCATAGAGTTTTGTAAAAATGATAGAATAGTTCAAGTGATTATTGTTCCTTGTGAAACAAGACCATTTGTGAAAACTTACCCTTCTGAAATAACTAGCAGAGGAACTGCAGGATTGGGTTCTCCCAACATAACAAAATTGATAGCTAAAGTATGGGTAAAATGGAAGCCAGACAACATTCCAAAGGCTGTGGAAATTATAACACATGGGAAAGATAATACTGTAACTGCTGTTTATTCAGGATAGCATGATTACTAAATTGTACCCTAAACTCATATATTCTACCATGAATGAGGCTATGATAGTGGTTTCATGGACTCCAGAACCACAGCTAACCCTATATCTATCCTGCTTCTGGTTATTGTTTCTTTGTTTCTTTTTGGCTTTTCATCTGTAAAACTTGTTTGCTAAATTTGTTTTCTATGGTCTTAGTATCCTACAGCTGCAGACGCCTGATAGCTTAAGCTTGATGTCACTCCCTATGCATGATGGTGATGTGCCATTTCTGGATCTGAAGTTGACCAAACTCCAGATGCCAGCTAAAGAACTGATCTCTCAAATAAGACCTGTTGGGTAAAGGACAGCTCTATAGCCAATCTCAGCAGAAAGTTGTTATGGAAAAAGAGACCTTTGCCCCTTATCCCAAGATTTTGGCCCCATTTGTTGAAGGAGTGATGATGGATTGCTTGTTCTCAAGCCTCACCCTAAAATATTGTTTTATGTTCTTATTTTGTGTGATTCCCATTATGCTGTTGTAAAGTTCTGTTGACACCAGTTGCCTAAGATATTGTTTTATGTGCTTATTTTCTGTTATCCTTGTTAAAGTTCTGTTAATACTAGTTGCCCCACCCAACTATGTAATGAATATGAAAGATCTTGGGACTGAATATAATTGTAAGTTGTATGGAAAGATCTTTCTCATTCGTTAATAGGCCCCTATGATCTGCTTTAATTATCTGGAAACCTAAGTCGCATGTGATGGGAACAACTTGATAAATAGGCAGAACAGGAAGGGTGGATCAGAATCAGGAAGGAGTAATTGAGCAGATATGGACAGAGGAGAGAGGATGCAAGCAGGCAGGCAGGAACAGCTTAAGCTCATGAGTGTTTGTTTGTGAGGAGGCCCCAATAAAGGGGGTTAAGGTTGGAAATGGCTTTGCCCCCTGAGGTGATCATGTTTATTAATTTCTTGGTCATCAAGACAAATTTAACTTTATAGTTCTGAGATTGAGCTCTCTGGTGTCTGAATAAATCCTTTTCTTTTCTGTTCTATATGGAGAGTCTTTTGTACTTGCAATTGAGAATGACTGGAATATTCATAGTCATCACCAATGCTTTGAATATTGCCTTGGTGATTCAAATGTGTCCAATGCCTACTGCTATGGCTTGATGAATCTATGAGACTCCAAGCTTCACCACCATCATGCTGAGACACATACATCCTTCAAACTTCCTAAATTCTCCTGGGCTGTAAAATTGCTTCGTCTTGACCTTCTGTTGTTTCTGCCACTCCAGAATTTGATATGAGGTATTATTTTACAGTTGTTTGGAGAGGAATTTGGGAGATCTCAGTTTAGTCCTTGCCTTTACCTCTGCCATATTGGCTCCATGTCCAAGCCAGAGTTTATATTACTGTTCATAATTACCTTTGTTCATTTTGTATTATTAAAAATATTTTATTAAGTTTAGTGTCAAAATTATAGATATCATTAGTGAGAAATAAAGGTTTTAAAAATACCAAATTGAAGGCTTTGTCAAGGGACATTTATGCTTAATCTGTTAAATAAACCATGTGGCTCAGAAGAAGTAAATCCACTTGGGTAAATTTAGAGCAGCCAAACAGGAATAATGTCTTAGCATCTGGTTACTTGTATTGCTCACGTAAAAAACCTGGAGTAATTCTCCATACATCTGAGAAATTTGACAAATATCTTTCAAGTTATCTAATTTGAAATAGTAATCACTATGGTACTATAATAAATAATGCATTTAAAACAATCCAGAAGTCAACATTTCTATGGAATTGAGTTTAAATATTCCCTGTGGCAAAAATGTTGAATTATGCCAATATCAGTTATTTGCCTTTCTTTTTATTAGTCTTAGTAAAGAACTCCTAGGAATAGTTTAGATAAAATTAGGGAAGATTAAGCCCTATTTTAATGACATGATGTTTGGACATGTTTACATTAAAAAAATAATTTTAAAAGTGCCCCAGATGAAAGAAATTATGTTAGCAAATATAGATGAACAGTTTAGATGAATATGCCATCTTCCTGACAAGTCTCCATTGTAAAGCATTACCATAAATTTTTTCTTTTTCACTTAATCCATAGGAATCAAACCAAATCAAGAAAACATAAAGATGTTAAACAATTATTTGTCTTATAAATAAGGTCTGAAGATAAAGTGATTTTTTTTCTTTTGAGTGAAGAGCTGCCCAATTTTTAGTTCAGATTCTGTATTATACTCTTCAAAGGCATCTCTGTGGTAGGCCATAAACATATTCCAATATTTTTTGGAACTTTTCATTTGCAATTTTGTTTAAAACTGCTTTCATGTTTTAGAATACTCTTACTAGTGACAAATCTTTATACCCTAAAGGAAAATGTGATTTTTCTGAAGAACTAAGTTATTTGGAAATCTCATTAATTAGTGGTCTAACTCGAGTCTCTCACCGTCTATCACTCCAATCCTATTCTACATAGCATCAAAAGGGTAGACCTTACCATGATATTATCCCACCCCTCTAAAAAATGAAACTTCAGTAGATCCTTATTACCACCAAGATCAAACATAAATTAGTGTTTGCTATTTAAAGGCCTTCACAATCTGGTCTTTTCCCAACCTTCTAATCTTATTACTTCTCTGTGAGTCATACTTTCCAGTTGTGCTGGTTTTATACTTCCTCTTCACAACACTCCTTTGCTTTTCTTGATTTTGCTCAAAATGTCCCCAGTGACTGGATTTTTCCACCTACTCACATCTACCTCTTGCCCTTTCAGATTTCCTTCAATAGTCAGCTAAAGCATCACATTTAAAAAAATTATTAATTTATTTTTAATTTTCAACATTCACTTCCAGAAGATTTTTAGATACAAATTTTCTCCCCATCTCTCCCCTCTGCCCATCCCAAGATATCATGCATTCTGATTACCCCTTCCCACAATCTGCCCTCCTTTCTATCACATCACTCCCTTCTCTCCTCCCCTTCCCCTCTATTTTCTTGTAGGGCAAGAGAGCTTTCTATACCCCATTGCCTGTATGTCTTATTTCACAGTTGCATGTAAAAAGAATTTTACACATTAATTTTTAAAACTTTGAGTTCTAGTTCCTCTTCTTTCCTCTCTATTCACTAATCCCCACTTAAAAGGCAAGCAATTTGATGTAGGATATACATGTGTAGACATACAAAACACTTCTATAACAATGAAGATATGAAAGACTATCTTTCCCTCCTTTCTATACTGCCCTCCCATTTAGTCTATTTTCTCTTTTGACCCTGTGGCTCCCCAAAATCTTTATTTTGAAATACCCTTCCCTCCCATTTGCCCTCACTTTTATCATCCCTGCACACCCCTCACTTATGCCCTGTTTCCATACTGTTCTGTAGTGTCAGATTTCTTACCAAATTTAGTTCACAAGCTATTCCTTCCTTTAGCCAAATCACATCAGAGTAAGGTTCACTCTTTCCATGGGAAAAAAAAAAAAACTTTTTCTTGCCTCATTTGTGTGAGAGAGAATTTATTCCATTCTATTTCTCCCTTTCTCTTTCTCCCAATATATTCCTCTTTCACCATTTAATTTTAAATTTTTAGATATTACTGATCATATTCAACTCATCCTGTGCCCTTTCCCTGTATGTATATAATCCCTCCAAATATCCTAATACTGAGAAAGATCTCACAAGTTACAAATATCTTTCCATATAAGAATGTAAAGAGCTCAACTTTAGCGAGTCTCTTATGATTTGTCTTTCCATGTTTCTCTTGATTCTTGTATTTGAAAGTCAAATTTTCTTTCTGCTCTAATCCTTTCATCAAGAATGCTTGAAATTACTCTATTTCGTTGAATGATTGTTTTTCTCCTGAAGGATTGTACTCAGTTTTGCTTAGTAAGTGATTCTTGATTTTAATATTAGCTCCTTTGACCTCTGGAATATCATATTCCAAACCTTCTGATCCCTTAAGGTAGAAGCTACCAGATCTTGTGTTATCCTGATTGTGTTTAAACTATACTCATTGTTTCTCCCTACCTCCTTGCAATAGCTTCTCCTTGACCTGAAAGTTCTGGAATTTGGCAACAATATTCCTAGGAGTTTTCCTTTTGGGATCTCTTCCAATCAGTGGATGTTTCAATACCTATTTTACCCTCTGCTTCTAGAATATCAGAGCGGTTTTCCTTGATAATTTCTTGAAATATGATGCCTAATGTCTTTTTTGAATCATGGCTTTCAGGTAGTCCAATAATTTTTAAGTTGTCTCTTCTGAATCCATTTTCCAGGGCAATTGTTTCTCCAATGATCTACTTCATAATGTCTGTTATTTTATCATTCCTTTGGTTTTATTTTATTATTTCTTGATTTTTCATATTCATTAGCTTCCATCTGCTCAATTCTAATCTTTAAAGAATCATTTTCTTTGGTGAGCTTTTGTACTTCCTTTTCCATCTAGCTGGTTCTGCTTTTTAACACATTCTTCTCCTAACTGGCTTTTTGGATCTCTTTTGCCATTTGAGTTAGTCTATTTTTTGACTTGCTGTTTCCTTCAGCACTTTGGGGGTGCCCTTTAGCAAGCAGTTGACTTGTTTTTCATGATTTTCTTGCATCACTCTCATTTCTTTTCTTAATTTTTGCTCTATTTGTCTTACTTGATTTTCAAAATCCTTTCTGAGCTCTTCCAAGTCTTGAGATAAATTCATAGTTTTCTTGGAGGGTTTGAGTGTAGGAAATTTGACTCTCTTTTCTTCTTCTGTTTGTGTATTTTGGTGTTCCTTGCTACTAAAGTAAGATTCTATAGTCTCCTTCTTTTTCCAATTTTTTTCTCATTTCCCCACCCATTTACCTGACTTTTGAGCTCTTTGTCAAGGTAGTTTTCTGATTCCAATCGGTGTGGTTTGATGCGTTGTCAGCTGCTGGATTCCCCCCATAATCTTCAGGCTTAAAGCTCCAGAAACAGTTGTTTCCTCTGCCCCTGCTGTAGGTGGGCTCCCCCACACCCTCAGACCTGGGCCTGGGGTCAGAGCACTCTACTCTCTCACACAGATCCCACAGATTTTTTTCATTGATATTCTGATTTTTCCTCAGCATTTTGGGTTGTGAAGTCTGGAAACCACCACAGGTGTTAGCGATTCATTCCCCTGTGGTCTGCTCAGGTCCCTTCTGTGCTGGGACAGCCCATGCTAGACTGGGCTCTGCTACCATTGAGGTATTATACACATTTCCTGTCAATCTTCCAGAGTGTGTTTGGCTAGAGATTTGCTTCACTCCATCATTCAGTGGGTTCTGCAGCTCCAGAATTTGTGTAGAATCATTTTTACAGGTATTTGACTAGGCTTGGAGGGAGAACTCTAGCAGGTCTCTGTTTCTTCTCTGCCATCTTGGTTCCACCCTGGAAGCATCATGTTTTGGGTCAACTCAACTTCTAGAGTCCATTTTATCCCTCAAATTTGCTTTTAATCTTATTGGTACATATTTTATTCATATATCTGAACATTAACTCCTCTGTTAGAATATAAACCCAGGAAAGACAGAGAAAAAGAATATTAATTAACTCTTATGTGCTAGACATTCCTCTAAGTATTCTATAGATATTACAGTATTTGATCCTTCTAAGAATCCTATGAGGTAGGTTTTATTTTAGAGTTGAAGAACTTGAAACAGAGGCTAAGTGTCAAAAGCCACATAGCTAAAAAGTATCTTAGGCCAAATTTGGACTCAGGCCTCTCTGACTATAGGCCCTGTGCCCCATCCATTGTGCCACCGAGCTGTTTCCTCTGCAAGCAAAGCTTATTTGGCATTTGTCTTTGTGCCTCCAGTGTCTACCTGATTTCCAATACATAATAGGCACTTAATCACTTGATCATAGTACGTACTTGAATAGCTTATTGATTACTTTCAAATCTGATTAATAAGGTAGATGATCAAAATCAGTAGGAATTTGATATTAGATTATAAAGATATTGGTTTCCTTACAAGATTTAGTTGAAAGTGCTCAATTATGAAGATGAGGAAAACAAAGGTAAGAGAGTTGAGGGGAAGTATCAGGATCACACAGGCAGGAAACAACAAAACTAGGAATTGAAGAGAAACAATCTGACTTCTAATCTAATGTTTCATGGGTTTTTCTCCCCATAGAAGCTCTTCCCAAAATCATGTGCAAAGAAGTTTTTGAGAAATGGCAGCCTAATTTAATGCAACAAAATCTTGACCTCTGTCCATTTTGGACTTCACCTAGCTATCACCTCAAATTTCTCCATTTTATCTATTAGGAAAGTATTTAAGGCTATTTCAAATGATTAATTAAAACTTATTCACATTATATGTAAAGTATTCACCTCATTTAGAAATCTCATAAAATAAACTTAGGCTAGTATGATATGTTTTTCATAAAGTTTTGCTGATTTTTATTTTTGCAATCACTGCTTCTTTTCCATTCACCAACCTTCTTTTAATATATTCTAGAATTTTAGCAGGAATGAAAGTCTTGTTAATAGATTTATAATTTGTTTACTTGACTCCCTTACATTTTAAATTTTCTTTTCTTGCACCTTTTCCTTTTTTCCTCCTCTTGTTTTCCTTCTTTTTCTTTCTTTTTTCCATGTATACTATGAGCTTTATTTTTCTCCCATAAAAAAGCAAATTCCTGTCCTTTATAACACAGATATACACACAGCTATGTGTGTGTATGTGTGTTTGTGTGTGTGCAATATAGGCAAGGAAAACAAATTCAGATTCTGGTGGTATCTGATAGTATATGTACACTTCTGCATTACATCCACCTCCCTTTTAACAAAGGTTATCCTCTCCAGATGCTCATCCTCAGCAATACAGACTTAAGATAAACCTGGTCTTTGAATAAATTATAAATATTTGTTCATTAGAGGAATGATTCTGAAATTGTCAGTTATTTTACTGAATAGATCTAAATGTTCTCAAATAGAATTTAAATTAAATTTCATAGTTTTGAATATTAAGAATTTTCAGATAAATTTCTGTATGTAAATTTCAGATTATTTCAGATTCATGCAATTAATGCTTCAGAGTAATAAAATATTTCCCATATTTTTATTCCACTTTAGTTTTATTTAACACACCAATTATAACATAATAAAGCGTTATTTAGGTAGTCTCATGCTCAGAAAGCTGTGAACTTAGCAATGACGTATCTGCAGTGTTGTTACCTAATCTTACACACAATGGAATTTAAAGTTTTTTCATTTGAATTAAATTCACAAAGAGGAATGTTGTAAAAAATTTTAAACATTCCCTAACCTTTTTCTAATGCAGTTTAATAATTTTGGAGGTTTATAAATTTCTAAATTAAGTGAAAAAATTAATTTAAACTTTTATGCAATTATAGATGTAAAAATAACTTTGAGCCTCATCAGATAATGACTCATGACAAGAAATTATTGATATTTACGAGGAGATGGTTTATTTTTAGAGACAATGTGCAAGACTTATTTTGAAGAGCTTGCCCAATATGATCCTACTGTATTTATACTATGCAGATGAAACACTTATGTTTTCTCCACAGGTTCTAACCTGAGAATGATTAGGATTCTTGGTATTAACTCTTAAAACTATAGCAGTAATAGGTCTCATATCTATAGCATTCTCTGACATTCAGGACATAGGATAGGACCTCACTAGAGTTTTTATGTATAGCCACACATTGGAGATTAAGATAACATAGCAGATAGGCCACGATCTGTCAGTCAGTCAACAATAATTTATTAAAAGACTATTTTATGCCAGGCACAATGTTAAATGCTGGAGATACCAAAAGAAGCAGAAGAGTCCCTATTCTCAAGAAGCTAGCATTCCAGTGGAGACTAGAAGAAACAAATATGTACAATAAAGAATATACAATAAAAAAAGAAATAATTACTGAAGAGTATTTAGAATGAAGAGGGATTGAGAAAGTTTTTCTACAGAAGATGGGATTTTATTTGGGGTTCAAATGAATTTATGCAAGACCAATAAACAAAGATGAAGAGTGAGATAATTGTAGATATATTTTATAGCCAGAGAAATGTTAAAGGCTGAGAAAGGGGATGTCTTATTTAAGAAACAGTATGTCTCTATCACTGGATCAAAGAGCAAATAATGGGAAACAATGTGCTAGAGGACTGAAAAGTAGGATATGGATCAGTTATGAAAGGTTTTGAAGAACAAACATCATATTTTTTTTTTATCTGAGCTGAAGGAGATAGGGAGACATTGTTGTTTATCCAATGGGAAGAGTGGAGTTTTGTGGCAGTGGTAGTAACATTGCCTAATCTGCTCTTCAGGAAAACTACTTTGACAGTAGGAATGGGAACTAGAATGGGGAGGTACTTAAGACTGGCAGACCCACCAGTAGACCATTGGAATAATCTAGGCATGTAGTAAAGAAACCTGCACTAAAGTGATAGCAATGTCAGAGGAGAAAAGGTAGCATAGATTTGAGAGATATTGCAAAGGTGAAATCAAAAATCTTTGTTAGCAGATTGGATGTGGGAGGTGACATATAACGAGGGATGAAGATACACTGTGTGCCTGAGAAACTGGGAAAAATTATACTGCCCTCTACAATAATAGGGTAGTTTAGAGTAGGAGAGAAAATTTCAAGAGAGAGATAATGATTTTAGTGTTTTTTTATGTTGAGTTTAGATGTCTACTGGAATTCAGCTTTAAATTGTATAAAATGCACTTGAAGATGGGAGATTATGAATTAATAGAGAAGTTAGGGTAGTATAGGTAGATTGGAAATTTTTCAGCATAAAAATTAAATACAGCTGAATGTACTGTCCACTTTGATGATTTCACAGATCCAATCAAGTACCAAAGCTTATGGTTGCAAAGAATTTTACAAACTTTTGAAAATATTTTCACAAATATGTGAAGTAAGTCAGGAATTGTGGTTACAGATACGTTTAGAATGAATTCTGCAGTCTTTCGGATGATATTCAAAGATGTATGTAAAATAAGTCACTCTAAATAATGGAAAAGAAATCTTCCACATTATGCAGTTGCACTTGAGTAACCAAGGAGGAAACTTACATAAGTTTGAAACACAAAGTGTGCATTTTCCTATAAACTTTATTTGTTTTTTTTAAAGAGAGTTATTTCGTCTTGTGTAGGCTTCTCTGTTGGAATCCTGTCTTCAAACTGTCATCATAAGTGCAAAATTACTGACAATTATTTACAGTTCCATGCCATTGTATACTTAAAATGCCTTATTTAGAACACACTCTGTATTGGAATCTTTAATAATTTGGAATGTTAAAAAATGTTCAGTGGGCCTATAATATTTTCCTTAAATTGAAAACTAAATACATTCTCATTACTTATTAATTATAGCCTATATGTGGTGCACATTATCTTTACCTTGCATGTCTGATTCTCACATCTGAAAATGGAATCTATCTGGCATTAAGCCTAATGCTTTCAGTGAAAAGTCTCAATTTTAACTCTTTGAGTCCTCAATAGGTAAAAACTCATGATCTGATTATCATTTCATTATCATCAAATACAATTTTAACTACAAATGAGGTAAAATATAGGACAAACAGGGAAATCTGTGACTTTCCAAAGAATTGATCCTAGCCTTCCCTTTCCTTGGCACTCGTTCTAGCTGACTAGAAAAAAGAATATGGATCTGACTTAATTATAATCCTATTCATGCAAAGGAAAACGATTGAAGAGAGTCCCTCCAGCCTTAATCATGCATATTAATATGCAGCTCTTTAAAATTCAAGCAGACAGCTCCTTCAAATACATAGATTGCCTGGCTGGAGACCTCCAAGGTCATGCTCCTTCAAAATACAGTTTGTCAAATTGCCCTCACACGCCTACTACTGACATCCCTGTGCTCCCATTATCAATATTCCATTAGGCTGAGAGTGGGCTTGAATATTGATCTTAAAGCTTCGTGAGAAGTGTCACAACAGAGTAGACAAAAGTACCTTGAGGAACAACAACAACAAAAAAAAAAAAAACCAGACTAACACAAAAGAATATTAGGTTTATGCAAATAGTTTCTTCTGTAAAGGAGAAAGACATTTCTGAGGGGTTTATATTTGTTAAAGGTTAATGCACAATCTTCAAAGTTCCAAGCAAGGAACTTTTAAAACCCAGAGAAAAAGAAGAAAAATCTTTAAACCTTTGTAATTGATAATGAATATTCATTCATATTTATTTGATCCAAGGACAAATTATCTGAGTGTAGTTTTGATACTATGAAAAAAAATGGTGACCTTTGCTCTTTGCTGCTGTACTAGACTATTCAATTAATTTTATTCATTTGCAGAATTATTCATTAAACATATGCTTTGTAGAAAGTAGAGAGTCTATATGGCATGGTAGAGGGAGATCCTTAAACTTCATAATGGTTTAGGTTGCATACTGCTTCTAGAGGATACTAGTTTTATCACCAAGTACTTTATTGTTCAGTCATTTCAGTAGGATCTCACTTTTCATGAAACCCTTTGAAGTTTTCTTAGCAAAGATACTAGAGTAGTTTTCTCTTTCCTTCCCTAGCTCATTTTAAAGATGAGGAAACTGAGACAAACAGGATTAAGTGACTTGCCCATGATCACACAACTAATAAATGTCAAAGGCCAAATTTAAACTCAGGTCTAGACTGCAGGCACAGTGTTCTAATCACTGTATCTCCTGCTGCCCTAAAACTAGTCACTTAAGAAAAATTAGTCACTTAAGAAATTGTCACTTAAACTATTAATCCCTTCAGACATTTCTCTAATACTTTAAATTAGCTGAAGAGTGACTACTTGGTATCAATGGAGAAGTTTTATATAAAATCTACCTACACTGATAAAATTACATGTCCAGACTCAACCTTTGTCTCCAAAATGCACAGTTGGGTTCTTAATTTTTCACAGAGGAATAGATAGTATAAACCAATCAACAATTACCTATTGCACCATGAAAAACTTGTAAAGTATCATGGCACTGTCCTGGATGCTGGTGTGGGCAGAAGAATTCCAAGACATAAAAAATATTATCTCTTCTCTCAAAAACTATATGTTCTATATATGGTTGATAAACTGCAAATACATGCAAAATAATGACTAACAATGCAGAATGATGCCAAATTTATAGTAGGGTAAACAATATAGTAGCAAGTAAAATAGCATAAGGGGAAATGTACTGAGTATTTCCCTTAATCCATTATAATCTCATGAGTCTTTCTTCTAGTTCTCTACCATGGGGTTGCTAGCTATACTTATGAAGCACTTATGTATCAATCAAAATGTTTTAAACATATCAATGGATATATGTTTAAATATATTAATGAGAAAGAAAAATAAGTAAATAGAAAGAAAAAAGAAAGAAAAAGACAAAGAAGCGGCTCAGCATAAACATATCATCCCCACTCCAAAAGGATCATATATACAGGCTTCATGTTTCAAGACATTTTCAAGGAAAATTGCCATGATCTTTGTGCCTAGCAATAATTTATTCATGATCATTAATTAAAGACTCAATCCAGACTTCCTAGGAAGGGAACTTCCCTGTGTATACCTTGGTCCTATATACTCTGGCTTTTTTCAATAGTAAAGTTGATTGCTTACTCTGTGTATCCTTCTTTCCATCTAAACGATGAACATTCTTTAAGCTACATAAGTTGTCATTTCCTCAAGACATATTTTGTAAAGAGGTAAAGGAGGAGTTGCTGCCTCCAGGGCCAAAGCACCAGAGAGAGTCAGCTGACAAAGAGCCAGTCTCAAGGAGCAAGCCAGGCTGCCACCCAAAGAGAGGAAGTGGCAGTTGTGTAAGTGCACGCAGAAGGGAAAAGGTGCTGGTGGGGCCCATAGGCCAACTGTGGTGGCAGTGGCATCATGAGCTAGATGGAGAACCAGGAGATCAACCAGCTAAATGAGTGCAAGCAACTCTAGAACTCCCAGGACAAGATTCTCTGTGAGAAGGTTAAAGACATCCTTAAAAAGAAGTCCAATGTATAAGAGGTCACTGTTTGAGGAGATGTACATGGACAATTCGTTGATTTTATGGAACTTTTTTTAAATTAATTTATTAATTTTTCATTTTTAACATTCATTTCCACAAGATTTTGAGTTCCTAATCTTCTCCTCATCTCTCCCCTCCCCACCCCAAAACACCATGCATTCTGATTACCACTTCCCCTAATCTGCCCTCCTTTTTATCACATCCCTCCCTTCCCTGATTCTTATCTTCTCTCTTTTCTTGTAGGGCAACATAGCTTTCTATACCCCTTTACCTGTATTTCTTATTTCCCAGTTGCATGCAAAAATAATTCTCAACATTGATTCCTTGAACTTTGAGTTCCAACTTCTCTTCCTTCCTCCCTCCACACCCATCCCCACTGAGAAGGCAAACAATTAAATATAGGGTATATATGTATACTTTTGCTAAAGACTTCCATAATAGTCATGTTGTGAAAGACTAACTATAGTTCCCTCCATACTATTCTGCCCCCTATTTATTCTCTAGACCTTGTCACTCCCCTAAAGTGTTTACTTCTAATTACTCCCTCTTTCCATGTGCCCTCCCTTCTATCATCCCCCACCCCACTTATCCCTTTCTCCCCTACTTTCCTGTACTGTAAGATAGATTTTTATACCAAATTGCATGTGCATGTTATTCTCTCCTTAAGCCAAATGTGATGAGAGTAAGCCTCACTTTTTCCCACTTATCTCCCCCTCTTTCCCCTCTATTAAAAAAGGTTTTTCTTGACTCTTTCATGAGAGATAATTTGCCCCATTACATTGCTCCTTTTGTCCTCCCAATATTTTCCTCTCAACCCTTAATTTTATTCTTTTAGATATCATCCCTTCCTGTTCAACTCATTCTGACCCCTCTGTACATATGTATACACACACATATATATATATATATATATACATTTATGTATGTGTGTCTATGTATATATACATATATGTATATATAATATATATATACATGTGTGTAGGTGTATGTGTGTGTATGTGTGTAATTCCTCCAACTACCCAACTACTGAGAAAAGTCTCAAGAGTTACAAATGTTACCTTTCCATGTAGGAATGTAAACAGTTCAACTTTAGTAAGTCCCTTATGATTTCTCTTTCCTGTTTATCTTTTCATGCTTCTCCTGATTCTTGTGTTTGAAAATCAAATTTTCTACTGAGCTCTGGTGTTTTCATCAAGAATGCTTGAAAGTCCTCTATTTCATTGAATGACCATTTTTTCCCCTGAAGTATTATATATACTCAGTTTTTCTGGGTAGCTGATTCTTGATTTTAATCCTAGTTCCTTAGAATTCTGTAATATCATATTCCAAGGTGTTTGATCCCTTATTGTAGAAGCTGCTAGATCTTGTGTTATCCTGATTGTATTTTCACAATATTTAAATTGTTTCTTTCTGGATGCTTTCAATATTTTCTCCTTGACTTGGGAAATATGGAATTTGGCTACAAAATTCCTAGGAGTTGTTTGTTTTTTTTTTTTTTTTATCTCTTTCAGGAGGTGATGGGTGAATTTTTTCAATATTTATTTCACCCTCTGGTTCTAGAATATCAGGGCAGTTTTCCTTGATAATTTCATGAAAGATGATGCTTAGGCTCCTTTTTTGATCATGGCTTTCAGGTAGCCCCATAATTTTTAAATTGTCTCTCCTGGATATATTTTCCAGGTCACTTGTTTTATCAGTGAGATATTTCACTTTATCTTCTATTTTTTCATTTTTTAGGTTTTATTTTGTAATTTCTTGGTTTCTCATAAAGCCATTTGCTTCCATCTGCTCCAGTCTAATATTTAAATAACTATTTTCTTCAGTAAGCTTTTTAACCTCCTTTTCCATTTGGTTATTTTTTCCTTTTAAAGTATTCTTCTCATTGGCTTTTTGGGCCTCTTTTTCCATTTCAGTTAGTCTTTTTCTAAAGATGATATTTTCTTCAGCATTTTTTGGGTCTTGTTGACTCACTTTTCATGATTTTCTTGCATCACTCTCATTTCTCTTCCCAATTTTTTCTCTATCTCTCTTACCATATTTTCAAAATCCTTTTTGAGCTCTTCCTTGGCCTGAGAGTATTCTGTATTAGTTTGGAGGTTTTAGGTGTAGAAGCCTTGACTTTTATGTCTTCCTCTGAGTGTATGCATCGTTCTTCCTCATCTGAAAGGAGGGAAGAAAATACCTGTTCACCAAGAAAGTAGCCTTCTATGGTCTTCTTTTTTTGTCTCTTTTTGGGCATTTTTCCCAGCCAATTACTTGACTTTTGAGTTCTTTCTCAAGAGGAGGGTATACTCTGGGGACCTGTAATTTCTCGGTTCCTCCAAGGTGGCAAAATCAAGGGAGAGGAGTTTACTCCTCTTCTGACCTACATACTTGTCTGAGAACAAACCAAACTTTTCTGCCCAGAATATGCAAGTAGTAGAATTCCCTCTCCCCAGTTGCCTCCAATTCCACCATGCCAGCTCTCCTCCTCACTCCAGGGCCTTGCTCAGGGCTGAGATCCAGATCCATCTCTTGATTCTCCTGGGGACTTTTGGCAGAGGGCAGGGTCACCACTCAGGGCTGAGATTCAGATCAGCTGCTCAATTCCCCCCAGGGGCTTTAGTTGCAGGGCTCCAAAAATGGAGATTTCTCACTGACCTTTGAAGCTGTCTTTGGCATTTGTGGGTTGAGGAATGTGGGAACTGCTGGTGCTGGTGGCTCCCTGAAGCCTGTTCTAAGTCCTGTCCCTGCAGTGCCACGTAGCCCACACTGGGCTGTCTTCTATGACTGATGTGATAGACCTTTCCTTTTGGTCTTCCAGGCTTTCTTGGGCTGGAAATCTCTTTCATTCTGTTGTTTTGTGGCTTCTGCTGCTCTAGAATTTGTTGACAGTCATTTTTTACAGGTATTTTATGAGCTATGTGGGGGCTTGTAGAGCTTCATCTTTCTACTCTGCTATCTTGGCTCCACCACCTCTAGACATCATCTTTTAAGAAATTATCATGGAAAACTGCCCTGATATCCTGAAACCAGTGGGTAAAATAGAAATGTAGAGATCCCACTGATCTACTCCTGAAAGAGATTCCAAAAGAAAAACTCCTAAGAATATTGTAACCAAGTTCCCAGGTAAAGAAGAATATATTACATGCAGCCAGAAAGAAACAATTCAAGTATTATGAAAACACAATCATAATGGCACTAGATTTAGCAGCTTCTATGCTAAAGGACTGAAGGTCTTGGGATATGATATTCAGAAGTCAAAGTAGGTAGACTTAAAACCAAGGATTACCTACCTAGCAAAACTGAGTATAATACTTCAGGGGAAAAAAATTTCAATGAAATAGAGGGTAGGTAGAGGGAATATATGTGTGTTTGTGTGTGTATGCTTGTGTGTGACCATATAAATTTGTATATATTATATATACATATACACACATATATACATACATATAGAAATATATGCACTCATTTTTATGTATATGCTATATTTGTATATGCATATTACATATGTGTATATATTATATGTGTGTATACACATGTTACAAATGTGCATGTGTATGTGTGTGTGTGCGTGTGTGTGTATATATATATAGAGAGAGAGAGACAGAGACAGAGACAGAGAAAGACAGAGACAGAGACAGACAGGCAGAGAGAGAATGTGCACAAGGTGAGCTGAATATGAATGGAGGATACCTATAAAACAAATTTAAATGTTGAGAGGAATATACTGGCAGAAAGAGACAGAGAGAGGCAGAATGTAGTAAATCGTCTCACATGAAAGAGACAAGAAAGAGCTTTTACAATGGAAGGGAAGAAGGGGGAGGTGAGAGAGAATAAGTGAGCCTTATTCTCATCACATTTGGCCTGAAGAGGGAATAACACACATTCATTTGAGTATGAAAATGCATCCTACCCTGCATGAAGGCAGGGGGAAAGGTGATAAGTGAGGGAGGATAATAGACCAGATGGCAAATTGGGGGAAGGGATAATAACAAGCAAGCATTATTGTTGGAGGAAAAGGCAAGAGAGAGAATGAAATAAGGGGAGGGCAAGACAGGACAGAGTGAAATGTAGTTAGTCTTTCACAACATTACTGTTATGGAAGTGTTTTCATGACTCCACATGGCTACACATCTATATTGAATTGTTTGTGTTCTCAATGACAGAGGGTGAGGAGAGAATAAGAGAGAAAATTTGGACTTCATAGCTCTAAAAATGAATGTTAATAATTGTTATCACATGCAACTTGGAAATAAGTTGTACAGGCAAAGGGGTATAGAAATCTGTCTTGTCCAACAGGAAAATAGTGTTTAGAAGGATATTAGAAAGGGGGTGATAGAAGGGAGGGAAGATAGGGGAAATGTATGGTTGGAGTACATGCTGTCCCAGGAAGGGGTAAAGGGAGAAATGGGGAGAAAATTGGAATTCAGAATCTTGTGGAAGTGAATGTTGAAAACTAAAAATTTATAAATTGTATTCAAAAACCAAAATATTCTGTAATAAAATTATATGAACACTGAATGTGCTTTATTTTAGATTGACTTATAGTAGCTTATTTTAAAATTATTTTGATTTATATTTACAGTGCTATCAATGTTTTTTGAAATTAGTTTTTATTAGAAGAAATTTTTACTTTTTCAAGTCTATTTGACATTTTTTTAGTAGTCAGATAATGCACATTTATTGCAGGGTCACTCTTTGTGAATACTATGCTAAGTTCTGGAATTACAAAAGAAGGCAAAAAACAAGCATTGTTCCTGCCTTCAAGGAGATAAGAGTCCAATAATGGTATATCATACAATATGTAATATGTACATTACATGTAATACAGGTAATACACACTATGTACATACAAGTCATACAAACAAGATGAAAAACAATCTCAAAGAGAAGTCACAAAAAGAGGCAGGTTGGGGGTGGGCCAAGAGTTCAGGAGAACAGAGAAAGGCATTCTGTAGAAAGTATACTTTTAACTGATTTTAAAGGAACCAGGGAAGGTAATACATTGAGATTAAAATTTTGCCTGTTCTTTCTCTCCTGTACCCAGGGGTAATCACATATAGTCTAAAAGTAAATTGCACCTCTACCCAACCTTGACTCCCTAATTCTATTATTACATATATAACAAAAGTAATGATACAATAGTATACTACGATTCTGTCTGCTCTTTCCACTGTGCTCTCCTGCTCTATAGTGATCAAACTTTTTTCATTTAGGACCTCTTCCATATCTAGTTCTTCAATCTTTTGGCTATTTCAAATGAAAGAAAGGTGAACTTAGGGTTTCCTATTTGGTCCTTATATTTTTGTGAGGGGCATGAATATAGTTGCGGAAATAAATGGCTTGGTAAAAGAGGCACATGAAAAAAAATAAACACTGAAAAAATAATACCTAAAAAACCAAATTGGTTTAAAGGTAAAAGAGGCATACAATTTCAGTGAAGAAAAGCATGCCTTTGAAAAAACAGCCAAAAGACAAAGACTCAAAAAAAAACAAACAAAAAAAATCACAGAAGAAAATAATTACTTAATCATTAGAATTGTGGAAGTTGAAATTAATGTCATCCTGAGACATAAAGAAGAAATAAAAGTAAAAATGAATTTAAAAAATAGAAGAGTATGTAAAATATCTCATTGGAAAAACAACTGACCTGGAAAATAGATGCAGGAGACAAAATATAAGAATTATTCATCTCCCAGAAAGCCATGAAAAAAAAAGAGCCTGAACAATACAATCCAAGGAAAACAGCCCTGAGATTATAGATCAATAGGGCAAAATAGTCATTGAAAGAATACAAAGATCACCTCCTGAAAGAGATCCCAAATTGAAAATGCCAAGTAATATTATTACCAAATCTCAGAACTATCAAGTTAAAGAGAAAATACTGTAAGCAGCCAGAAATAAATAATGAAAATATTGAGCAACTACAGTTAGGATCATACAGGACCTTGCCACTTCTACATTAAAAGATAGGAAGAATTAAAATATGATATTCCATAAAGAAGATGAAACTGCAACCATGGATCAATTACTCAGCAAAATTGTGATTAATATTTCGGGCAAGGAGATGGAGATTCAATGAAATAAGGGATTTCCAGATCTTCCTGATGAAGGTCAGAGCTCAATAGAAAATTTGACCTTCAAATAAAAGTATCAAGAGAGGCATAAAAAAGTAAACAGGGAAGAAGAGGAAAAAGAAACCTTTTTATTCAATATGGGCAAACTGTTTATATCACTCTATGGGAGGATGATACTGGTTAATTTTGAAAAGTGTATATTTTGGTATTTAAAAAGAGTAGATAGAAAGAAAGATGATAGATGGATAGATAGATAGATAGACAGACAGACAGACAGACAGACAGACAGACAGACAGACAGACAGACAGATAGATAGATAGATAGATAGATAGATAGATAGATAGATAGATAGATGGATGGATGGATAGACAGATAGAGAAAGATAGAAAATGAGGCAGAAAAAAGTAAATTACATCACAGGAAGAGGCACAAAAATATATTATACTAGAGAGAAAGAGAGGAGGGAGATGAGCATGGGTGAGATTTCCTTTCATCTGATTTGGATCAAGGAAGAACAACATATTCAGTTAATTATAGAAACATACCTTGCCTTATAGGTAGTAGGAGGGAAAACAGGAAAGAAAAAGGAGGGGAGGTTAAAAGGGAGAGAAGTAGTAAGGAGAAAGGCAAATAAAATGGAGAGGGCTTGATAGAAGGGAGGGTGGAACGAAGGAGGTGGTAGTCAAAACTAAAACTCTATTGTGGAAGAAATGGAGAAGCGAAGAATTACAACATATGTTGGTGGAAATAGGATGGAGAGAAAGATACAGATAGTAACCATTATTGTAAATGTGAATGGGAAGAATTCTCCTATGAAATGGAGGCAGATAGCAGAATGGATTAAAAACCACTATCCTACAATATGCTGGTTACAGGAAACACATTTGCAACAGGGGGATACACATGAGGTGAAGGTGAAAAGTTGGAGCAGAATATATTATTCTTCAGCTAATGTGAAAAAAAGCAAGGATAGTACTTCTAATTTCGACAAAGGAAAAGTAGGCATAGATCTAATCAAAAGAGATAAGGAAGGAAACTATATCTTGCTAAAAGACACCATAGACAAAGAAGCAATGCCATTACAAAACATAAATGCACCAAGTGGTATAATCTCCAGACTTTTAGAGGAGAAGTTAAGGGAAGTACAGGAAGAAATAGAGAGCAAAACTATACTAATGGGGGACTTCATTCTTTCCTTCTCTGAACTTGATAAAACTAACCTCAAAATAAACAAGAAAGAAGTTAAGGAGGTAAATAGAACTCCGGAAAAGTTAGATATGATAGATGTCTGGAGGAAATTAAATGGGATAGAAAGAATTATACCTTTTTCTAAACAGTACATGGCACATAATAAAAACTCATATATCACAGCATAAAAACATCACTATCCAGTGCAGAAATTCAGAGATAATCATTGCATCCTGTTGAGCTCATAATGCAATAAAATTATATGTAATAAATTGCCAAGGAAAGATCAACCAAAATTAAATGGAAATTAAAAAATCTACTCCTAAAGAATGAGTGTGATGAACAACAAATCAAAGAAATAGTCAATAACTTCATTCAAGAGAGTAATGAGACAAGCTACCAAAACTTCTGGGATTCTGTGCAAGAAGTTCTCAGAAGAAAGTTTTATGTCATTGGATGCCTATGTGAGTAAAATAGAGAAAGAAGAGATAAATGAATTGAGCATGCAGTTGAAAAAGCTAGAAAAAGAACAAACTGAAGATCCCCAAGTAAATACCAAATTAGAAACACTGATAAACAAAGGAGAGATTATAAAAGTGAAATTAAGAAAACTACTGAAAGAATAAATAAAACAAAGATTTGATTTTATGAAAAAACAATAAAATAAGTAAAGAAAATAAAACAAGTAAGCCTTTGGCCAAACTGATCATTAAAAAGGAAAAAAAAAATCCAAAGTACCAATATCAAAAAATAAAAAGGAGAACTCACCTCCAAAGAGGAGAAAATTAAAACAATTGAAAATTACTCTGCCCAACTGTATGCCCATAAATTTAACAGTCTAAGTGAAATGGATGAATATTTAAATATTTAACAGACACACACACACGCACATATATATATACACACATATATACACTTGTGTGTATGTATGTATGTGTGTGTGTGTGTGTGTGTGTGTGTGTGTGTATCTCTGAGGAAGTTAAATACTCAAATAACTCTATCTCAGAAAAAAATTGAACAAGCCATTGGTGAACTCCTTAGGAAAAGGTCTTCAGATCTCCATGCTAGGTGGATTTAAATGTGAATTCTACCAAGCATTTAAAGAATGGTTAATTCCAATACTATAGAGCTATTTGGGAAAATTGATGAAGAAGGAGTCCTACCAAATTCTCTTTATGATTCAAATATCATTCTAATACCTTAACTGGGAGCAGTCAAAACAAAAAAAAAGAAAGAAAATTATAGATCAACTTCCCTAATAAATATAGATGCAAAAATGTTCAATAAAAAATTGACAAAATGAATACAGACACATATCAAGAGAATAATATATTATGATCAAGTAAGATTTATACCAGAAATGCAGGGCTGGTTCAAGATTAGGAAAATTGTCAGTATTGCTGATCATATCAACAACTGACAGAAACCACATGATTATCTCAATAGATACAGAAAAAGCTTTTGACAAAATACAACACCAATTCCCATTAAAAACACTGGAGAACACAGGGATAAATAGAGCCTTCCTTAAAATAATAAACTATATCTACCTAAAACCATCAGCTAGCATTATATGCAATGGGGACAAGCTAGATGCATTTACAATGAAATCAGGGTGAAGTAAGGATGTCTATTATCATCACGGTTATTCAATATGGTTCTAGACATGTTAGCTTTAGCAATAAGAGTAGAAAAAGCAATTGAAGGATTTAGAATGGGCAAAGATGAAACTAAGTTATCAGTCTGCAGACAATATGATTACATACTTAGAGAATCAAGTAAAAAAAACTACTTGAAATAATATACAGCATTTGCAAAGTTGCACGTTATAAAATAAACCCACACAAATTGTCTGTATTTCTATATGTTACAAAAAACCCAACAGCAAGAGACAGAAAGAGAAATTCCATTTAAAGTTAGATGCTATGGATCAAAGGATAGTGTATTTGTCATATTTGTGGAGAATGGAGAAACTTATGACCCAACAATAGAGAACATTGTAAAGAGCAAATTGGATAGTTTTGATTGCATTAAATTGAAAAGATTTTTACAATTTATTTATGTATTTTTAGTTTTCAACATTCATAGCCACATGATTTTGAGTTTCAAATTTTCTTGCCATCTCTCCCCTCTCCAGACATCAAAGCACTGTGCATTCTGATTTCCCCTTCCCCCAACCTACCACCACTTCTATCCTACCCCTTCCTTCCCTTATCCCCATCTTCTCTCTTTTCTTGTAGGGCAAGATAGATTTCCATACCCCATTACCTGTATCTCTTATTTCCCAGTTACATGCAAAAACAATTCTTAGCATTAATTCCTAAAACTTTGAGTTCCAACTTCTCTCCCTTCCTCCTTGCCCACACATCCTCACTGAGAAGGTAGGCAATTCAACATAGACCATATATGTGTACTTTTGCTAAAGATTTCCATAATAGTCATGTTGTGAAAGATTAGCTATGTTTCCCTCCATCTTATCCTCCCCCCCATTTATTCTATGCTATCTTTTGACCTTCTCCCTCCCTAAAAGGGTTTACTTCTAATTACCTCCTCCTCTCATTTGCCCTCCCTTCTATCTTCCTCAATACACCCCACTTATCCTCATTCTCCCCTACTTTCCTGTAGTGAAAGATAGATTTTCCTACCAAATTGAGTGTCTGTCTTATTCTCTCCTTAAACCAAATACGAGGGGAGTATGTTTCACTTTTTCCTTATCACCTCTCCCCTTTTACCCTCCAATGAAAAAGCTTTTCTTGCCACCACTCAAGGATGAGATCCAGATTACTGCTCAATTCCCCCAGGGTTTTAGGCCAGGGCTCCAACAATGGAAGCTACTGCCACCTGGGGCTAGTGCTAGACTGCTATTTTCCCTTCTCACTGAGGTGAAAGTGCTTTCTCACTGACCTTTGAAGCTGTCTTTGATGTTTCTGAGTTCATGAATCTGGGCCCCACAGTTGCTGCCATTGATGCCTTGAAGGCTGCTCCATTCCTGTCTCTGCCATGGCATGGCCAAGGCTGGCCTGAGCTGCACTTCATGCCTGGTGTGATAGGCCTTTCCTGTCAGCCTTTCAGGCTGACTTGGGATGGAAATCTCTTTCATTCTGTCATTTTGTGGCTTCTGCTGCTTTAGAATTTCTTTAGAGTAATTTTTTTACAGATATTTTATGAGCTGTGGGAGGAGAGCTTCTAGAAGGGCATCATTCTACCTGAATTGAAAAGTTTTTGCACAAACAAACTCAATGCAACAAACATTAGGAGGGAAATGGAAAACTAAGAAAGAGTTTTTGCAACTAGGGTCTGTGATAAAGTTCTCATTTCTAAAATAAATAGAGAACTGAGTCAAATTTACAACAATGAAAGTCATTCCCCATTTGATAAATGGTCAAAGAACATGAACAGGTAGTTTTCAGAGGAAGAAATTAAAGTTATCTATAGTCATATAAAAATTATCTAAATCATTATTGATTAGAGTGATGCAAATCAAAGCAACTCTGAGGTACCACAGGACACCTATCAGATTGGCCACCATGATAAAAGAAGACAATAAATGTTGGAGAAGATGTGAGAGAGTTGGAACACTAATTCATTGTTGCTGGAGCTGTGAGCTGATCCTTCCATTCTGGAGAACAATTTGGAACTATGTCGAAAGGGCTACAAAACTGTGCATAACTTTTGAAGTAGCAATATCATTTCTAAGACTGTATTCCAAAGGGAACATAAAAATGGAGAAAGGTCCCATATGTACAAAAATATTTATAACCTCTCTTTTTGTGTTGATCAAAACTGGAAATTCAGGGAATGTCCATCAGTTGTGGAATGGCTAAACAAGTTGTGGTATATGAGTGTAATGTACTACTTCTGTACTACAAGAAATTAGTAACAGTCAGATTCCAGAAAGATCTGGAAAGATTTGTATGAATTGATGCTGAGAGAAATGAGCAGAACCAGGAAAACATTATACACAGTAATAGCCATGGTGTATTAGGACTGTTTCTGATAGACTAAGCCATTCACAGCAATGCAAGAGCCTAAAACATTCCTCATGAGAAAAATGAGGGATTTGAGTTTTATAATGTCTAGTCTTTTCTACTGATTCATGATCTTCTGAAACATTTACCAGTGTGGTAAAGATGAGATATAGTGTGGTTCAGTGGAAACAATTTTAGATTTGGAATTAGAGAAACCAGTGATGGATTCTCCCACTAATCAATTACCCTCAATAGGCTTCATTTTCTTCATTTAAGAAATGATAGATTTGGATTAGGTGACCTCTGTTACTTTTTAGATGAACACTAAAATCTTCTCTAGCTCTCAGTCTGTAGTTTGGATTAGAGATTCTCTAATTTGTGAAAAATCTTCTCATAGTTATTTCTTTTTCCTCCAATTATTTATCTGTAGGTATAGAGAAACATATCTAAACTTTATTGTAGTTTTCTGGGAGGGGGGAGGAAAAAAAGAACAATGTAAAAAAAAAGGCACAACAGAGGACAAAAGAAAACTCACAAGAAAGAAAAGAAAAGATGGAGAATTCTCAACTCAATATGCATTATTCTTCATATTGACTTCCTTGAAAGGAATATTTATTGCTATATATTTTGAATCCTCTCTATGTCAATGACATACTTTTTTCTTACTTTGATTTTAAGTACCAATATTTAAGTTGATTATATGTTTTTGTTTCTGTTCTCTGCTCTGTACGTGTGTTTTGGTCCTTGACTCCAGAAATAAAAAACAAAAATAAAAATAAAAAGTTAAACATTTTCACTTGTGAGCTATTAGACCTCCTTTTCCATTTAGCCAATTTTGCTTTTTAAGGCATTCTTCCTCTCATTGAATTTTTGTACCTCTTTTGCCATTTGAGTTGATCTATTTTTAAAGTTGTGATTTTCTTCAGCATCTTTCTTTTGTGTCTCCTTTAGCAAGCTGTTGACTCATTTTGGATGATTTTCTTGCACCATTCTCATTTCCTTTGTGAATTTTTCCTCTACTCTCCTTACTTGGTTTCCAAAATCCATTCTGAGCTCTTCCATTGCTTTAGAAAATTTCATATTTTTTGGAAGTTTTAGATATGTAATCCTTGACCTTGCTCTCTTCCTCCACTTGCATACTTTGATCTTCCTCCAGTTGTATGTTTAAATCTTCCTCATCCAAAAGGATATAAGAAAATTCCTTTTCACCAAGAAAGTAACCTTCTAAAATCTTATTTTTCCCCTCTTTTTGACATTTTCCCAGCCCATTACTTGACTTTTAAACTCTTTGATAAATGGAGGGTAGACATTTCAGAGGCTTTGTACAGCTATTTTCAGACATAACTCTAGGGACTGTGAGCAACCACAAGCACTCTTCTTTGCCCTGCAAGGATTCCCTCTCCACAACTACCACCAGCTCTGCCATGCCCACACTTTTCCTCATCCCAGGACCACCACTCAGCACTGTTACTCAGATAAGCAGCCTCCACGTAGCAGTGGCTTCTGCCTCCTTGGGGTTGGGGCTGGACCTGGGGCTGTGGTCAGACCACAACCCCCTCTCACTGAATGAGAGAGCTTTTTCAGTGACCTTTGAAGCTGTCTTTAGTGGTTTTGGTTTGAGAGTAGGGAAACTGCATCAGCTGCCAGTGATTCAGAACCCTGAAGCCTGATCCTGTACCATCTGTGCCAACACAGGGTGCACCTAGCTGTGCTCCAAGCCTGGTGCAATAGACCCTTCCTTTCAGCCTTCTAGATTGTCTTGTGTTGGAAAAATGTTTCACTTCGTCATTGTTTACAGGTATTTTGAGTGACTTAGAGGGAGACCTCAACCAGATCTCGGCTTCTTTTCTTGGCTCACTCCCCAGAGAGACACACTTTAAAAAGACGGATATAAAGAGAGTTAAATTAAGTTCTGGAGCAAAATCTGGTGTGTTTCAACTAAAGTAAAAAGTAAAAATAGCAATCATGATTTCAGGCAAAGGAAAAGCAACAATAGCTCTAATTAAAAGAGATAATCAGGGAAACTGCATTATGTTGAAAGGTACTATAGATAATGAAGTAAGATCAAGAGTTTTTATAGCAAGTTTCTCTGAGGCAGGCTTCATTTGTTAAACATATGGCAAATTTATAAAAAGTAAGAGTCATCCTCTAACAGCTAAGGCATAAAGGAAAACAAGAGGTCTTTTTCAGAAAAAGAAATCAAGGATATTTGTAGTCATGTAAAAAAATACTCTAAATCATTATTGATTAAATAAAGGCAGATTAAAAGAACTCTGAGATGCCACCTCCCATTTATCAGAAATGAAAACATATTGCAGGTGACAAAGCAATATATATATTATATATATATGTATATATGTATGTATATGTATATATACATATATATATAAAATATGTGTATGTGTGTATGCACATGTGTACATACATATATGTATATGTGTATATATGTGTATGTATATGTGTATGCATGTGTGTACGTATATGTATATGTGTGTGTATATATATATATACCTAATACACTTCTGATGTAGTAACAAACTGATTCAACCATTCTGAAGAAGACTTAGGAAATATCCCCAAAGACTTATAAAACTGTCCATACCATTTTATCCCATAAAACCAGTACTAGTTCAGTACTCTAAAGAAATCAAAGGAAAAGGAAAATAACTTCTATGTACCAAACTATTTATAGCTCTTTTTGAGAGGAAATTGAAGGGATGCTCATCAATTGGGTAACAGCTGAAGAAGTTGTGTGGTATGATTGTGATGGAGTACTATTGTGCTTTTAAAAATGACTAAGAGAGTGATTAAAAAAATAGAACATGACAAGACCTACAAGTACTGATGAAAATTGGAGTAGAACTGTAAGACAATTGACCTCTGAGTATAAATTAAATTATAGTCATCTAATTTTCTTTAATTTTCTTGCTTTTAAACATATGGCAATTATGTAAATATGTTTTGCATAATTTCATATATATAATTGCTATTATATTACTTGCCTTCTCAGTGAATGTCAGAAGGGGTGTAAGACAGGAAGAAAATTTGCAATTCGGTTTTAAAAGAAGAAATAAAATGATAAATGCTAATTTTTTAAAAAAAGTAAAATAATAAATAATGTTTAAAAGAAATAATAAAGATGAGAAGATATTGAAAAGTAAAATTTTGAGAGATTTCCATTTCTATTATTGTATTTTGCATTTTGAAGGTATTATATTATATTATATTATGTTATATTTTAATAATATTGTGTCAAGTCATGTTATGTCATTGGACCATGCTATGTCATGATATGTCATGCTATTGTATGTTATGTTACATTGTACTGTATTTTATTTTATTGGAGTTATGTCATATTTGTAACTATATGTATTTATATTTTAAGTATAATATATGTATACATAAATGTATAGGTAAACATACATACCACTTATTTTTGTTTATTGACTTCTGATATGTAAATTTGCCATATCTATTTATTGTCTCAATTAGTTTCATTGTTGCTCACTGATTTTCTAAGCAAATCACTGTGTGCTCAACAAATAGAGATCATTTTGTTTCTTCTTTGCCTATTTTTATACTTTTAATTTCTTTTTCTAAATGTTATTGCTAGCATTGCTAGAAATATATAAAACAATATCAGGGAGAGAGGCTACCCTTGCCTTCCTGTTTCCACAGAGAAAACTTCTAGTCTTCCCTTGCTTGTTACTGGTCCCATGATTGCTACACACCAACATACCCAGTTTTCCCCTTTCTTACCAAAGGTGACCACTTTCTCACTCCGTCATTCCATCCCTTCATATTATCATTCAGATATTTCTAAGGCCTTTCTTATGTAAACTCCCAAAACAGACATCCTATTTCATTGCTCTCCACTTCCTCTGCTCTCATTCACTTTTACCTATTTTGAAATTTAGATTCAGACATCATCATACAAGAGAAAATTTCACTTTCTAAAGACATCAATGATTTTTCTGTTTAAAAATAGATTTTTATTTATTCTCTCCTTCTTCCCTCTGTTCCTGTAGAACCATATTTAATAATACAGTTTTTTAAAGGAAAAATGAAAGGGTAAAAAAAATAAATCATTAAACCAATTAATAGATTTAAAAAATTTGTCATTTTATGTGATAGTCAACACCTACAAACCTTCCATCTCTGAAGAAAGATGTTTTCATACCTTTTCTTTTGTGCCATGCTAAACTCTGTAATTTTGCAACATTAATTTTGATTGTTTTGGGGTGGGTTTTCATTGGATTTTGTATTGTTTATGATTTTTATATATAAATTTCATGAATCTGCTTACTTCACTTTGTATCAGTTCATGCAAGTCTTTGTGTGTGTATGGGCCTGTGTGTGTGTGTGTGTGTATGTGTGTGTGCAATGTTCACTGGTTATTGCAATCCAAAAGTGTTCAATTACATTTATACATCAGCATTTGCATTATCCAATTAATAGGTATCTAATTTATTTCCAGTGTTTTTACTACCATAAAACTGTTATAAATGTTTTGAAGTATAGAGAGTTTGTGACCAATGACCTTCTTGAGGTCACTCGGTGTAATTTCTTAGTCAAGAAGCATAGATATGTTAGGCACTTTGGAGTGGTTGTGCTATGCCACAGGTCCAACAATAATGAATCAGTGCATCTTCATTTCTGCTCTCTCTCCAACAGTGATTATTCTCATCTTTTGTTGATCCCTCTTCTTCCTCTTGTCTCCCTCCTCCCATTTCTTCTCCTCGGTTCTCAATATGTAATCAAGTCAATATTTTCATTATTCTTGGGTAGGACATAATATTACATTCAACTGCACATCCACCCAGAATGTCTGTCTGTATCTTTTCAAACCAAAATATCCTTCACTGCCCAGACCTCCCATAAATATATTATCTCCCTTTTTTAGAATGTAATTTTTTTTAAGACTGAAGGCTATCTATCATCAGTTTTGGTTTTTGTATTCCCAGTGCTTAAGTGATAAATGTATTAAATATTTATAAACATTTTTATGTTCATTCATTTATAAATTCATTCATTTCCTTTGATTGTTAAGCTACATTACATTATTACCCAATCTCTTATATTCTCCACAGTCTTCATCCTTTATTAGTCTTTTCATATTACTTCCCTCACATTTATTTTTGTTTCAGCCAAATTGGAATAATAGCTTTTCCTTTACTCAGTATAGACTTTTCTGCTCCATAGGCCACCCTCCTTCCTAAAATGTATGGTTCTGCATCTCTCATTAGTGATATTCTTACTTTTTTCTGTGCTCAAGTTGCCAAGGTCTCTGTGATTCTTCCTCTCTCTCCCCCCTCCCAGTTTTTCTAGGCAACTTTTTGTGAATCTTTTCTCCAACCTTGTTAAAATTTATCTTGTACAACACTTGCGTGTATTAATGTCAAAAAATCACAGTAAAACATAAGCTTCTTAAGTAGGTGACATATTTGTCATTTTTGTATTATTAGTGCCTAATACATAATATTAAGAAAAATGTCAATGAATGTCAGAGGAGGAGGGAGTATGAAGAAAGAGGGTGACAAAGGGGAAATCCTAAATAAAGATAAAGAAAAATAAAAATGAGAGAAATGTCTTGATTTTGACAATAGCATGCCATTGTTAATATTGGAGCAAGAAGTTCAAATAAAGTAGTAAGAGATGGTATATGGGCAGCTAAGTGGAGCTATGGATAGAGTGACACACCTAGAGAAGACTCATCTTCTTGAATTAAAATTTGACCTCAAATACTTACTAGTCATGTGACATTGGGCATGACACTTAACCCTTTTTACCTTAGTTTCCTCATCTATAAAATGAACTGGTGAAGGGAATAGTGAGTCACTCCAGCATCTTTTCAAAGAAACCTCCAAATAGGGTCATGAAGGGTTGGACATGACTGAAAAGACTGAATGACAACAAATAAGAGAAATCAGATTATAGCGGATTGAAGACTCAAATGTGAAGAAGTGGAAGTAGAAAGTACATAGATTTTTCTTCCTTTGACTTGGATGAAAGCATAAATTGTATACACCTGAAAACTGCAGATAACAAAATGAGAACACACAACTAACAGGTAAAGTCACATTCAACATTCAGTAAAGACATCAGTATCCCAGAGTGATGCACTGATTCTGAACATCTACAATTTCATGAAGGAGGAAAAGCAAACTCCTACATTTATTAAAAAAAAATGCTCAAGTGCTTATACCAAAATCTATTAGGTAGGTAGTTTGAATAATGGATAGTATGCTGGTCTTAGAATCAAGGAAACTTAAGTTTAAATCTGACTTTAGACATATATTAACAGTGTGACCCAGGTATTTCTCTGAAATTTCATTCCTCCCCATGCTCTGCTTCTTACTCTTTGAAATTTACTGCCATAGAACCTTTCTTCTCACCCTGCAACTTTCCTCAGCAACTGTGGCCTTCTCAACTTGAAACAATCCTTATCCTCTCTAGGCCCCTTCTCCTGTTTCTGAGTTATTGCTGGTGCTTGCATTTTAGAGACAGGGCCATATTTTTTTTTCCTTTCCTTCTATACTGTGCTTCTGACTCCCTAGATTTTCTTTTCATGGCCTAATGTGAAAACTCTCCCCAATCCCCCTGCCTTTTTTTTTAACCTCCCAATCTGTATATCAAGTTTTGTCTTCCTGCCTTAGAATGCAAACTCTTTAAGAGCAGGGATAATCTATTTATTTGTATTTGTAGCATAAGTGATTTTTAGAGTACTTGTTATATAGTAAATTCTTAATGAATGTTTTTTAACTTGATGAATATACAGATTACCTCTTTTAGATAAAGCTTTATCTATAAAATGGAGGAATTAAAAATTTACAATTAAATGAGAAAATACAGGTAATATACTTCACAAACATTAAAGTTGCATATAAATGGCAGTTACTAACAATAACAATAACAGCAGTGGAGTCAAGATGGAAGAGTAAAAGCAGGGACTTGCTTGAACTCTCCCTCAAACCACTTAACATACTTGTAAAAAATTAAGCAAATTCTACAGGTGCAGAACCCACAAAATGAAGGACTAAAACAAACATTCAGCCCAAGACAGCCAGGAAGGCCAACAGGTAAGGTCTCTTGTGCAGGGCTGGGAGCAGAGCACAGTCAAGCATGGGCCATGCCAGCATAGCAGGACCTAGAGCAGGCCTCAGGGGAATGAATCCTTGGCAGCTGTGGCAGTTTGAAGACTTTTCTGGCCACAAACACCAAAGATAGCACAGAAGGTAAGTGAGAAAACTCTTTGACCTGGATGAGAGAGGACTGAGGTCCGGTGACAGTGTCAGCAGCAGCAGCAGCAACAGTAGCAGCAGCGGCTGCTTTCAAAGCTCCATCCCACAGACTTGTGGGGACTGAGAGGCTGATTAAAGGGGGATTGTGGAGGTCTCTTCACTGGTGCCAAGGTAGAACTCTCTTGCTTTGCCAATGTTCAGATCTGGGTCACTGTCTTCAGTGGTCATCCTGGGGTGAGGAGGAGTGCTGGTGTGGCAGAGTTTGTGGCTGCTGAGATGGAATCCTCCTCAGCTCCAATGCAGAAAACAGAGCTTGTGGTCACTCACAGACTAGGGCACAAACCAAGAAAGGAGTAAACACTTATCTTTTGATTGTACCACTTTGAAAGAATTTAAAATTTACAGTTCCCTCAGAGTATCTCTGAAAACAGCTTCAGAAAACCCCTGAAGTTTGGGACAGGAAACTCTACATAATGGAAGGAGAATGTTACACTAATAAAGAGTTAGAAAGTCAAATATTTGACTGGAAAAATGAGCAAACAGTGGGAAAAAACTCAGACTATAGAATCTTGCTTGGGTGACAAAGAAGTTGAAAACATAAAACCAGAAGACAATAGAGTCAAAGCTCATATATTCAAATCCTCCAAGAAAAATACAAATTGGTCTCAGGCCATGGTAGAGCTCAAAAATGATTTTGAAAATCAAGAGAAGTAGAGGAAAAATTTGGAAGAGAAATGAGAGTGATACAAGAAAATGATGAAAAATGAATCAATAGATTGCTGAAGGAGACCCCCCAAATACTAAAGAAAACAACAGCTTAAAAACAGACTGACCCAAATGGCAAAAGAGATCCAAAAAGTCAGTGAGAAGAATGACTTAAAAAGCAGAAATGACCAAACAGAAAAGAAGGTCCAAAAGCTCACTGAAGAAAATAATTCATTGAAAATTAGAATAGAGCAAATTAAAGCTAATAGCTTTATGAGACATCAAGAAATGATAAAACAGAATAAAAAAATGAATTAAGACAATGTGAAATATCTCATTGGAAAAACTACTGATTGGGAAAATAGATCCAGGAGAGATCATTTAAAAATCATTTTTCTACCTGAAATCCATGATTCAGAAAGAAAGCTTAGACATCATCTTTCAAGAAATTATGTGGGAAAACTTTCCTGATATTCTTGAATCTGAGGGGAAAATAGAAATTGAACGAATCCACCAATTTCCTATTGAAAGAGATCCCAAAAGGAAAACTCCTAGGAGTATTGTAGCCAAATTCCTGAGTTTCTACATCAAGAAGAAAGTACATCTTGCAGCCAGAAAGAAACAATTCTAGTATAGTAGAAATACAATCAGGATAACACAAGGTCTAGCAGCTTCTACATTAACAGATTAGAGCACTTGGAATATTATATTCTGGAGATCAAAGGAGCTAGGATTAAAACCAAGAATCAGCAATCCAAAAAAAATAGAGTATTATATTTCAGGGGAAAAAATTGACATTCAATGAAATAGAGAAATTTCAAGCATTCTTGACAAAAAAACCAGAGCTGAATAGAAAATTTGATTTTCAAATATAAGAATCAAGAGTAGTATTATAAAGTAGTTGGAAAGAGAAATCATAAGGTGCTTATTAAAGTCCAAGTGTTTGCATTCGTACATGGAAATATAATATTTGTAACTCATGAGATCTTTCTCAGTATTAGGATAGTTGGAGCGAATATAGACATATGTGTGTGGATAGATAGATGGATGGATAGATAGATTAGATGGATAGATAGACAGACAGATAGATAGATAGATAGATAGATAGATAGATAGATAGATAGATAGATAGATAGATAGATAGATAGATGGATAGATGGATGGATGGATGGATGGATGGATGGATGGATGGATGGATGGATGGATGGATGGATGGATGGATGGATGGATAGAAAGATACATAGATAGATGGATAGATAGATAGATAGATAGATAGATAGATAGATAGATAGATAGATAGATTAGATAGATAGATAGATAGATAGATAGATAGATAGATAGATAGATAGATAGATAGAAAGATAGATAGATGGAAAGAAAGAAAGTTTGGAACTCAAAGTTTTAAAAAATATTAAAAATTGTTTTTACATGAAAATGGGAATTAAGATGTACAAGCAATGGATATAGAAATCTCTCTTGTACTTCAAGTGAAGGGAAGAAAAATAAGAGGGGGTGGGGTGACAGAGGAGAAAGCAGACTAAGGAAAGGGGTAATCAGTATGCATGCCTTCTCTGAGTGGGGGAAGGGGAGAGATGTTGAGAAATTTGGAACTC
Organism: Notamacropus eugenii; assembly: GCF_028372415.1. Lineage (NCBI taxonomy): Eukaryota > Metazoa > Chordata > Mammalia > Diprotodontia > Macropodidae > Notamacropus > Notamacropus eugenii. Next base: position 132,215,909 of record NC_092875.1, on the reverse strand, counting down.
AAAACTTGTAGCAACTAATATTGAAGACTGAAATAAATTAACTATACAAAAAATAATAATTCGGACTCACAGAAGAATAGCAATTAGATGACTAGTATCCTGAAAGTATTATTAGTCATGCAATGCAACTGATACATTGCATCAAGAATTGAACTATAAATAAAGCCATCACTTATAAATTGTAATAATAATAGTAATAATGATTTGGCTCTATAAGATCACATACTTTCCCTAAAATTAAAAAAAAAAACTCAAAATATTCTAGGTTGCATAAAAAGTTGCCTGAGCATCTGGAGCCAAGTTCTATCTACTTTGTGAATATTGAGTTTATTTGTGGGTACTATGCTGTTTGCAGGCATTAGCAAGCAGGTATGTTGTCACAGTGTCTGGGTCAGGTTTGCATGGTGATGTCATGTCGTGATGGGCAAATAATTTGAATGAACTAGAAGATGTTTTGTTTGGGAAAGAGAGTATTTAGAGGGAATGTGATGGTTTTGCCAAATATTTCAACAATTATTATATGGAAGAGAGATTAAGTAGATCTTATTTTGTTTGCTCAAGTGCATTTGTATTTATACATATTTCTATCTACCCTATCTCTCTGTGATTCCATCTCTCTCTCTCTCTCTCTCTCTCTCTCTCTCTCTCTCTCTCTCTCTCTCTCTCTCTCTCTCTTTATATATATATATACATATATGTATATATACACACACATACATACATATATATATACATATGTGCATATGCATACATACACATATATACATACATACCTATCTATTTTATCTTTCTCAAATGTTTGAGACCCTCAAAATTACCTAGAAGAACTGGAAAGAAATTCTCCAGTAATATTGCTGAAGTCTTTACAGATGTGTTTTAATTCTATAAGATTTACATTATCACAGACATGATTTATCATTGAATTCACTGACTGTGAAGTAAGTGCTAAGAAGTATGTTCTTTTCCTACTTGATATCACTGAGAATATTTTAATACTATGTAATAAGCCTAGAGTTGAAAAGCTAGTAAAAATAAACCAACTAACAATATATATTTTGTTGAATGTATTATTTTTTCCCAAAATTTATACCACTTAATGTTACAGAGCCTCAGTTTCCTCACCAATAAAATAATGATTATGGTGATAATGGTAATAAATATAGGTAAGATGCTTTGAAAGCCTTAGAACACTATTTAAATTATAGTCATTATTCTTATCTTCATAATCTATATCAATGACTGAAATATAGTAGGTACTTGATAATAATAATGACAGCATTTACATAGAGCTCTGTTTTACAAGTCATTATAAACATATATACATATATATGTATATTTATATGTATATATGTACATATATAATCTAATTTGTTTCTCACATCAACATTGTGAGTCAGGACTAAAATTCACATTTTGCAAATGAGAAAAATGATTCTCAGAAAGGTCAAGTAATACGGGTAATATAGCAATTAGGGTCTAAAGTAGGATTAAAATCCTTTTTTTTGAATTTCGTCACAGAACTGTATTCACCGTGGCAGTCAGCTAGTAATAAATGTTTACTGAATGAATAAACCATACTCTGGATCCCCACAATGCTAACAGTATGTGTTTTAAAAAATATAAGTTGAACATTAAACAATGTGAAAGTCTGGGCAACATTTTTAGGGGATCAGACCTATGTCTTTATTAATATAAAGAATTACCCTGGGAGTAAAAGTGTTCTCCCAAATCAAATAACCCTACACCCACAACTTTTAGAGAGTTGACAAGGTCATTGAGTGTCTAAGCTACTTACCCAGAATCATGAATGTGTCGTAGGCAAGACTCAAACTCAGATCATCCTGACTCTAAGTCTTGGTGTCTGTCCATTATTGCCCAAAGCCTATTATTCAGACAGGTCAAATTATATCTAACTTACTGCTAAGGATTCATAGATTCCCTGTTTTTATCATACTTTCTCATATTGAAAAGTTTTATTTGTTTTTTTTTAAATAATTTGCACAAAGTAGAGTTCAGTACTTGATCTCTTACCTCCCTCTCAAATGTCAATTTTGTACTTGCTGAAAGTCCTTGAAAGGGTTGTTATTTGATTCTGTGTTAACAAGAGGGAAAAGAGATCAAAGCAGTAAAGTACATTTTTATGAAAAAGAGTAGGAGCTTTAAAAGTGAATCATCATCTCAAACACCTATGATTGCTTGAGGGTACATTTCATAGTATACTCATAATCAATATGACAACCTGAGTAAGATACTGTAATAATGATAACTTTTAAAAGTCTTTGAACATTTATTGTTCATCTCCATTGCATGTTGTGTGACTCAGGGTGCTTTGGATTTGAAGCAATCTGAGCAAAATGATCAAAGTGTAACTTGTCTGAAATTATTAGGAAATCCAATTCAAAGAACTCTATAATTTTCCTATTTGATAGCAACAAAAGTATTTTTATGTTTTGCAATAAGCCCTGAGGTAAACACATTGAGTAAAGGTAAATCTACTGGTAATATGAATTTCATCTCTCTCTCTCTCTCTGTCTCTCTCTCTTTCTCTGTCTCTCTGTCTGTCTCTCTGTCTCTCTGTCTCTGTCTCTGTCTGTCTGTCTCTCTGTGTGCATATGTGTGTGTGTGTGTGTGTATGTGTATATATATATATATCCTAATTTGTAAAATTGACTTTTTACTTCTAAAAAAACCCGGATATGATACAATTGTTAGCCTAAAGAGCACAGTTCTAGTCTCTCAGAGGGATGTAAGCAACTGTGTATGAGATAAATGCCCTAAGAATCAAGGAATACAATTTATTAATCAAAATACAGAGTATGTAAATGTCAACTGGCATAGCTCTGGTTACTTGAGGTTTGTGATTGATTTCCCAATGTCTTTCTAGTGAAATGACTCCTTTTATTGCAGTGACTTTGAAGTGACACTACATCTGACATCTTCATTTATAGATGATAGCAAACTATAGAAAAGAGTCAGAGGGACCATAGGCACTCATAATGAAAACAGTTGATATAATGGGAGTCAAGGAAAATAGAAAGGGGATGCTAAATTATACATATTTTTTGCCAGAAGCAGGCAGTAAATAAATTGATCTGCTTTCCTCCTTTTTTTCTTCCCTGTATTCCTCGTTCTCATTTTGCCCTCCTCCTCTCCTTTTTCCTCTTCTCCTTAATTTACCCCTTCACCATTTTCTTTTTTTTCCTTTCCTCCCTGCCTACCAGACTCATGAAGAGACTTACCCCTAATCCTAAGCTACCAGCTGCTGTCTTATTGTTCAGAAGAGGAAATAGCTGGAAAGAATGGGATTCTACACAGAAGTGCAAGCCTTAGGTCATAGGCAATGGTTCATTAGAATGAATTACTTCCATCACTTCACTGGAGATTCTCTACTGACCTGGTACTATAACCATACTTTGACAACTATCCCCAGTATTCCCTGAGGCTTAATGTCCCGCTATCAACACTCAAAAACACAACATGGTGAAGGTCAACAATGTGGCAGGATGTTCCACCTTTTATCACTACAGTGGTTAAGTAGTATATCAGAGACTTACTAAGATCTGTGCAACCAGCCTGCTTACCAAGGAATGATGGATAGAAATTGTATAATAAAAAGCACATTTTGAGAAATGGACAGTATGGCAATTTGTGTTCCTTGACCATGTGATCTCATTTCAGATATTTTGTTGTTTGGGTTTTTTTCCAATATTGGGCAGAGAGGATGGCAGTGAGAAGGGTACTAGCAATTGAATTGCACTACCCCTGATCCTTCACACTGCCAAATAATATGGAAATTGGTTCAATAATATATGCAACAAAACAGAAGGAAGGCCAGAAGGAATGAGAAAGCTTTAGAAGTATTATTTTGAATTTGATATTACTCACAAAGGAATTCAAGCTAACCACATTTGTTTTATTCAACCTGTTTTATATTTTATGGTATATATGAAATGTTAATTTTGTTATGCTCATGATTTTCAACGTAAAAAATTTAGATAAAAACAAACAAACAAATTGTACAATAAGTTGCTTACAAGAAATATACTTGAAGCAGAGAGACACATAGACGGTACAGGTAAGGGGCTGGAGCAGACTCTATTAGTTGAAGTAAAAAAAAAGAAAGGATAGCAATTCTGATCTTGGACAAAGTAAAAGCAAAAATAGATGTAATTAAAAATGATAAGAAAGAAAATGATATTTTACTAAAAGATACTGTAGACAACAAAGCAACTAAATTAGAAGAGCAAAGAATAGTCTACCTGTCAGATCTATGAAGAAGGCAAAAACTCATGAACAAGAGAGAGCATTATGAAATATAGAAATAGATAATTTTCATCATATTAATTTAAAAAGCTTTTGTACAAACAGATCTGATGCAACCAAGATTATAAGGAAAAGAGAAAACTGGGAAACAATCTTTACAGAAAATATCTCTGATATAGGCCTCATCTCTCAAACATATAGAAAACTGAGTCAAATTTGTGAGAATATAAGACATTCATTCCCCAAATGATAAATGTTCACAGGCTATGAAGAGATAGATTTCAGATAAAAAAAATGAAAACTATGCTTATGAAGAAATGCTTTAAATCACTTTTGGTAATATGACAACTAATACAACAACCAAGAAAAATTATGTGTTGGAGAAGATGTGGGAAAATAATGCACTGTTGGTGGAGCTGAGACCTGATCCAACCACTCTGAAAAGTAATTTGGAACTATGCTCAAAGGGCAACCAAACCATGCATGCTCTTTTATCCAGCAATATTACTGGGTCTGTTTCCAAACAATATCATTAAAAATGGAGAAAGAATGCACATATAAACATATTTATAGCAACTCTTTTCATGGTGGTAAAATATTAGAAATTGAGGGAATTCTCATGAATTGGGAAATTACTGAAAAAACCATATTATATGAATGCAATGGAATAGTATAAGAAAAGATGAACAGCAAAATTCAGGAAAAAATGGAAAGACCAGAGCAAACTGATGCAAAGCAAAATGACCAGAAGCAGGTACATTGTACATAGTATCAGTAAAACCATGTGAAGATCAACTATGAATGACAGAGCTCTTCTCAGCAATGCAATGATCCAAGACAAGTACAAATGACACCTGAAAGAAAATGCTATCTATATCCAGATAAAGAATTGATGGACTCAGAATGCAGATTGAAGCTTATTTTTCATCAACTTTATTCTTTCTTATGGTTTTATTTATTTTATCTGCTGCTTCTTCCACAACCACAATGAATAAAAAATTTTTTTCATGATGTCACATGTATAAAGAATATCAAACTGCCTACCATTTACAGAACAGGGAAAAAGAGGGTTGGAGGGAAAAATCTTTTCAAACTCAAAATCTTGTAAAAAGGAATGCTAAAATTTTTTCTTGATATGTAATGGGGGAAAATAAAATGCTATTAAAATGCATATGTGTATAAGTATGCAATATATGTATACACATATATTTAATAATGCTTTTTTTAGATGGCAATTTTGAAAAAAAAGTGACACTTTCTCTTCCACAACTGAACTTTTTTTTGACTAGGAAAAGCAGTTAATCTGAAATACTCAAGTCGGTGGTCTCATCTGTCAATGTCTATTTTAGTACCTGTTTTTTTTAGGAAGTCAAAGATAGAAACAAAGGTTTAATTTAACTAAAATGTTCACACCATTTCTTTTCGTCATAGTAGGGAAAATCATTGAAGATAACTTCATGTCCAAATAAAAGCAGAGACAGAGTCCTTGTAGTATAAGGCTCACACATCATACATAGAGAGAATCTAAAGCTTTTCAAAGAAAAAAAGTCACTGAAGATTCCAGAATCTGAGGATTGAAAGTATTATAGGACATCAAACTCTTTTTTTTTTGAAGTTTGGGGAAACTGAGTCTTTGAGAAGAAATGTCTCTGTGGATCCCCAAGTGTCAGAAATGGAAGTAGACTAAGTGGTGTTTGACTCCCCAGTCATCATTTGAAAAAGAGGGAGAAATATATTCTAATTAAATTAAAACCGAAGTACCCTTACTTTTTGGCAGCCAGAGTATGATTAAAAGGTTCTTACAGTCTACTATTTGCAATCAATTCTCTTCTCATGTCTTTTTTTTTCTACCATACCCTTAATATTAATTTTAAAGAATTAAATGAAAATTTATTTTCTTTGGTAGATGCTAATATCTTCTTAGCACTCCCTTTTCTGAGGGGCCTCTGTAATCTTTTCTATTCCTTTTAAAAATCCTTCCTTTAGATATGTTGAAAATAATTTATAAAAATTCTGTCACCTTCAGCAGAATTTTTGGCTTATTTGTATTTGATTAAGTTTAGCTCCAGTAGGTGTTAGTTTCACTCTTGTTATGGATAGCTTTAAATCATGTCTTCTCCTCTTCCCCCATCTGCTGCTTCTCCTCCTTCTCTCTACCTTCTCCTTTTCCTTCTCCTTTTCCTTCTCCTTTTTCTTCTTGTTTATCTTCTTCTTGTTGTTGCTCTTCTTGTTCATGTTGTTGTTGTTCTTGTTTTTCTTCTTCTTTAATGACACTATGATTGGTCTGTTTTGATTCTTTCCATTAAGAAGCTCATTTGGCCTCCTCATTGTGGCAACTGCCTCGCATTGAAATTTAACATGTATTCCCTCACCCAATGGAAATTTGAAAAAAATTAATGACACATTTTTGGGCATTGAGAAAGTTGCAATTGATAATAAATAACTTGACAAAAAGTAGCATATCTAGTTACTTGTCTTTGTGTGAGTATATTCCCAAACCCTTGGTTACATTTAGAGGGTCCGATGTGTCATTTATTTAAGGCAGTCATTACTTCTGGGGTCTGGGGAGATAGAAGAAGAAAGAGGTTCGTATCATGATCCAAGTAAGCTTTAAAAGAAAACATGGTGTGTTGAGAATCTGCATTTCAACAAAAAAGTTCAAAATCTAAGAATTTGAATTAGACATATGTTAAGAGTAGGATTTCAGACCTGGGGAAGTCACGTCAGGAAAAGTAGGCAGGGCACAGGCCTGAGAACTGTGATTTTCTTACTCAACTTGAAATTACGGGCTGTAACAAGGAGAAGTTAATTGATTATCATAGGGGAAAAAATCTCCAGTGTAAGTATAACTCATAGGAATTACTTTTCATGTAGCTTATATAAAATGAAGAGAGGCAAAGGGAAAATAAAGAAATGAGATAGACTCTATCAATTAATCACCCATCTTCTCCCAAAACTATTCAAATTCATCAAAATCCCCCCCCCCATCTTGTGCAACAGGCTTGTTGCTTTGGTCATTCTAGAGAAAACTTATTCCCTGATGTTTTATTCATTTAATGTGCAAATTCTGTTTTCCTATCGCACTATATGGAAGTAATCCAAGTTGGATGTGAAGAATATCTGATGGGACTCACTCAAATGTGTTCAGAATGAACTTTGGCCAGACACACTCAAATAATAACAAAGAAAAACAAAAAGAAATACTATTTTCAAAGGTTTTTAAGCATGATAGCTCCACTAGTGGGTTTACCTTATCTGCCACTTTTTTGGCTTTTTTGCTTACATTAATTTACCTAATGAATGTAATGTCATTGCAGAGAATTAAATCACTTGTACATATCCAAATTTGTTCAGGAAAAGAGTGTTTCCTTAAAAGTATGGAGAAAAGAGAAAAAGTAGTGTAGAAGATGGGAGATGAGAAAAATGAATGCTGACTAAACATGAAGCATGGAAATGTTAACCAGTCAACTACCATTGTGATTCCAGCAACCTAAATATCATCTATATATTGAAGAAGGTGAATATTTTTACCATTAGCAAATATTTCAATTCCCTTCTTTCTAAGGTCATTTTGAAGAAATGACGATAGTGGGTGGCAATGTTGTTAATCTATTTCCTGTGTTTTCTATACCTCTTAAAAGAGTAAGTAGATACTTATGTAAGTTTTAGAAGAAAAATCATCTGATAAGAATTAGAACTTAAATGAAGTAGAATTAAAGTCAGCCCCAATGACACTGTCTGTGTGGCATGCTGGTGTTGTGCCAATTTTAAAGGTTATAATAACTCAGTTATCTAACCTAAGATATTTTGATCTCATATTATCTTATTTGTACCTGAACAATAATATCGTTTCCTTGTTACTTATCTTTCTATTTTTTCTTTCATATGCATTTCTTTATTTAACTTCTGTAACATCCTTTGTGATCTAGTAAACAAGTATTGCTAATTTCTTGGTAAGGAAACTGATAGGGAAAGATAACAGGTCTGTGATTTTCTTTTTATGAGGAACTCCTTGGGTGAAGAAACCTCCTCTCCCAAAACAGATGAGCACCTTCTCTGCTAGGATATAATCTTAGAGATCTGCTCAAAGGCCCCACGAGTTTGAATGACTTGCCCACAGTCAAATAGCCAGTACATGTTACAAGCAATTGTTAAGCCCAGGTCTTCCTGGCTTCAAGGACAACTCTACCCACCAACAACTCCACTCAGAGATGATGGAAATTCAGTTTCTCTCTAGTGAAATCTCTTTCACAGTTATGTTGACTTTACAACTTGCAGTCTTTGTGGCGTTGTCTTAGGTGCCAGCTTGTCGTAATTAGGAGGGTTAGTCAGACGCTGGCCACACATTTGCCGTGTATGCACACCTCCATTTTCAGTCAATGGAGAGCCCTTGAACTGAATTTGAGCAGAAGTGTGACATGAGCAGATCTATGCATAAAATCCTATGTAATTCTGAGAAACTCTCTGGCTGTAAGTTTCCATAGGTGAAAAGTAAAGGACTTCGGATGGATGGTTTCTCTGATTTCATAGCTCTATATCTATGATTCTGAGTGCTTCTCCACTGTAACAACATCTGAGTTCAACTTTTCCAGATTTCTCTCTAAGAAGGAGGGCTGGGAGGTGTTGTGTATCTCAGTCCTTGAAAGTTTTGCCTAAGTCTGACTCAGAGGCTGCCTCATTTTAGAAGTATTCAAGCTGGCAAATAGGTCTAGGTGATTTCTCAGGGTTGTTGTTGGGATAAAATGAGATTCTCTGTTACAAAATTATGCAAATACTGAGTCATAACAAAATGAGAGGATAGGGTTTCCTGAAATGATAATTAGGATCAATAAACCGTAAAAATTGGGGAAATAGAATAACTTTCAAGACAAATATAGTGCAATTCCTTTTGGGAGAGGAGAGTATGACTGCAAGATGCCTTGCACATTCAAGTCCTGTGGTTTGCAGAGGCATATTTTCTTATAAGGGCTATGGCTTATTTTGTGTTCAAATTCCCACTGCCACCATCAGCTGCAATAATTACTTTTCTTGATGCTTCCACTACCAGTTCTATAACTACAAGTTAGAAATAGCTGCTTTTGCATCTTCTCTGCAGAAGTCACAGCTAATTGTAATTTAAACCATAATTATAGAATGGGTAGCTTCCATAGGAGTTTGACTGGATTTCCTCTGAGATAGATTTCAAATTAGACTGAATTATTTCCTATACATTGATTTTTCACTTAGTGTTTCATGACTGTGTTTTCAGGTTGTTCCGTAGTGTATGCTATATGTTTCATGTTATATGAATGTATTTTCAGGTTGTCTTTTGTCTGTCCATGGACAGTGGTACCCCAGTTCTTGAACTTTTTTTAAAGCCTTGCTTTCTCTGCCATACTCTGAAATTCTCATAATGAGCTTGATATTTGACTTGACCATCAAAATTGGGCTTCTCTTCATTTCTTGATTTAAGTCCTGATAATCTCTGAGCAGAACAGTGTCAGTGGCTTCCTAATTAATCTTTCCTGTCTACACATGGCTCCTACATTAATCTTTGAAAGTACTATTTTGATTATATTCCATCCTTACTCTGAAGTCACACCTTTGCACTTTTCTTCTCAACCTATATTTTCTGCTGCATCTACCAATATATTTTATGCATACTGAATGAAAAAACAAACTGAACTACCAACTGCACTCCCTGTAATTTTCTACTACCTTATTTACTTCTATCAATTTAAAATGCCCTTCCCATACCTAATATTCTTCTCCATACTTCCAAATTTTCAAAGCTCAAAGAAGTCCTTGTGCCTCCTCTCTGGTGAAGATCTTGATTTATGGAGACACTAAAAGGAAGAAAGGAGTCATTGCTGTCTGTGGAAAAAGGAGGTCGTTAGAAGAGAATGAGCATAATTTGAAAATATTTGAGGGCTAAAAATATAGGGATTGCCTTATGCTCCTACTGAGGTATTTATTAAACACTGTTTCCTTTCACTCAGAACATCAGTCTCTCATGGTGCTTTCACATGCACTATTTAGGGTATAGTTCTCCACCTATTCAGGATGACCTCCCCTTTCCTGACCATCTTTGTTCATGGATTTGCAGTAACTCCACACTTAGCATTTGAATTTTTACCATTCCTACTGATCATTTCTTTATTTCTTTCCATATTTATATTTTAATTATTTTGTACTTTGATGTATTCTTGGGGAATTTTGTTCAAGCATTTTTATGAATACATGATTCTAATTCCTTAACCAATTTTAAAAACTTCTAAAATACCTTGTAAACCACAATCTACTCTGCCTTTTACAAATCTTATCACCATGCTATGAATTAGATGTATTCAATAATGTCTGCTAGCTAAGTTCACCAAATGCAGAGATAAATCACTTTCTCTAAATAGTTTAGGGTTATTAACTATTATTCAGTACGACTACATAATAAAAGAAAAAGAAAGGTTTATTTTAGACCCTTTTTCAATTCAGCTGAAACATCTAGGTGTTTATGTGTGTGTATGTGTGTGTGTGTGTGTGTGTGTGTGTGTGTGTGTGGTGTGTGTGTAAGGTAGATTCTTTGCTTTGATTGAACAATCTAGACTGTGCATCAATTGCACATTTTAAAAAAATAACGGATATTCACCCAAATCAAATGAAAATCTCCTTTAGGTTCTTTGACCTAACCTCTAAACACGGGCAGATGCTGGCTAGAATACTTCTTGCAAATTAATTCTGCAATAGGAACCTTGGTGGAAGGGCAGTGGAACTATTCGCAAGTTTATCCTTTTTGGCAAGAGAATTAATTTATTCCTCACTTCTAATTTATTGTTCAATGTGGGAGCTGTTCTACAGGGTAATTCTTTACTTTTGACACTAAATCAACCCAAACAGATCTTCTTTCACAAAGTGAACATCAGAATACAATTTAAAAAGAATTAGTGCATTCAAAACGCAATTATTCCTTTGCTTACTTGCAAAGTTACTCATCACTTAACGTCAAAACACTTATGAATTCATTGACAAGGAGTCAAAGAAAGCATTCATATATGTGTACCTTTTTTCCAGGCCTTAGTATTTCTCAACTGAAAATTTCTCTATGAAGAAAAATTGTTTTTTTCTTGAACCATAAAGCCTTTACTTTTTCCTATTCCAAATGTACTACTTACCATCAGAAGGTAAGCTAGGCAGTCTCAAGTGCACTTTAAAAAAAACACACATTGAGGCTATGTCTTCAGAACAGCAACCAAACTTTTGGGACCAAAAAAATGGTAATATATAACAGCAACAACCACCACTTGGAAAGCATTATAAGTTTGTATATTTTATTTAATTTGATTCCAATGTTATTGGGCCAGCTAGGTAGCACAGTGGATAGATAGGCCAGGCCTGAATTCAGAAAGGCTCATCTTCCTGAGTTCAAATCTGACTTCAGACCCTTACTAGCATTGTGACTCTGGGCAAGTCACTTAACCTTCTGTCTCAGTTCTTCATATGCAAAATGAATTGGAAAAGGAAATGGCAAACCAATCCAGTATCTTTGCAAGACAGTCTCGAAATATGAGATCATGAAAAATCAGACAAAACTGAATAACAACAAACTATTCTATCAGGTAGCACTAATAATAGTAACTACCATTTATAGTGAGATTTAAGATTTGTAAAGTGCATTTTATATATATAATGACTGAGAAGTAGGCACTCATTATCCCTGTTATATAGATGAAGAAAATGAGGCAAACAGAGGTTAAATTTCCCAGAGTCAGAAAATTAGTATTTGAAATGAAGATTGTCCTCTGACTCCATTTGCAGGGTTCAGTTCACTGTACCATATGCTGGGTACTTAAGAAATTTTTAATGACTGGCTAATTGACTGACTGACTGACTGACAAGAAATATTTGGTCCATCCCTACTGTTGCTCCAAACTCTATTGTATTGGCCTTTAGACCCAGCTAATTTGTGCTGTTGCTTATGTACTCTCCCACTTCTTGCTGGTTAGAAGAAGGAGGAAACATTAACTCCCATTTCTACAAATATCTCTATGCTCACAAAGCTGATGAAAAGGGAAGAGACATAGTTGGACTCCTGAGTCTAAGTTTTATTGTTGAAAACCCTCTAAGTTCCAGAAAACAATACTAGAACTCTTAACAAATAAGGCCTGTATGGAATGCTTCCTCTAGCTTCCATGTGGTTACTAGGAATAACTACTGAGCATGTTATGAAGATGGGGAATAAAGACACCTAAATGATATCCACTACGCATAAAGGAATAAAATTTAATTTCAGAAAATAGAAGGATTAACAACTGATGGGATCAGGGATAATTTCCTGAAGAAAGTCTGCCAGAAACATGATAATGTAGCAGTATAATAAATAGTCCAAAGTGGCTCATGTGCATGAAAGAGAAAAACTTGTAATCTGTCAAAAAAATAATGATTTCATTACCTTCCATGGATCCAATAATTATTGTTATGCAGTTGATTCTCATATCTATTTATCCAGGGCTAATCTCTCTCCTCACCTCTATTTTTAATTCCTAAATTGGATATTCTGTAGACACCTTAAATTCACAATATCCAAAACTGAGTGACATACTCTTATTTCAACCACGTTAAGCTGTCCAAATTTCTAGTTTCCTTATTACTATCAAAGGTACCAATATTTCCTAGTAACACAGACTGAAACCTTATGTGTCTTGCAGACCCCTCATTCTCTCACCAGATTTGCTTTAATAACATATTTTGTTTATGCCCCCTTTGAGTCTCTAATGTTTTTATCCTCTGGTGCAAACCCTCTTTATATCATTTCTAGACATAGACAAGACATATTCAGAATAAGAAAGCAGGTATAAGTTGTGATCTGCATCATTTTGAGATTATGCTCATAGAGGACACCATTGATTGCTGGAGTTGTACTGTTAAGAAGAAGAAAGTGATGTTTTTATTCCTCACAATTCGGTAAAAGTAGTAAAATGAGATTCAAACTGGGTCTTCTGACTATAAGAACAATGTTCTTTCCATCAGTCCACATTTGGCCTGAGAAAGAAAAAAAAAAGATAGCTTAACTTAAATGACAGCAGAAAGAAATGCAGAAATACAAAAAAGTGAATGGAGTCCTTTGGGAAAGGTTTTGAATTTGCTTTTCATTTAGTGAAAGTTTTCTTTTTAAATGGGAGTAAGATAGGAAAGATATTCTTGTTGCAATATATTAAAACAACTTGATAAGAAAGAAACTGAAAGTAAAAGTTCCATTCAATTCAACAACTATTTATTGAGAACTGTGCTGAGACCTATAATATTAATGATATTTAAAAGAAATGTATGATATGGATCCTGCCTTAAAGAAATGATGGCTTTACTGGAATGAAAATACTTTCAGTGGTTTAGTTAAAAAAAAAAAAGATAAAAAGTAATCACTATGCTCTGTCTAGAACCTTTCTTCACATCTCAACTTTCTTAAAAAGAAATCTACACTAGCTGCTTCCATGTCCTTCTCTTCATGCCTTTACCTTTTTCAGTCTGGTTTCTTTTGCCATCTCCATTGATATCATCCTCTGTAGTGTCTTCAATAATTCCTAACCACCAAACACAATGATCTTTCATCAGTTATTAATGTCTTTTACCTTTCTGCCTCCTTTATTTACTTCCATATTGATTCCTGTGACAGTATATTATTTTCGTTATCCTGTTCCTTGTCCTGCTTTTAAGATCTCAGTGACTAACTGCATTTCTTCTTACTAAATTCAGATATGAAGGACTTCATGAGAGGAAGTCTTGAGTGTTGACTGTAGAGTCAGGAAGATCTGGATTTAAATTTCACCTCCCACTCTAGGCAAGTTCCTTAAAAACTTTTCGACTCCATCCCCTCACTTTTGTAATAGGGATAACAATATCACCTACTTTAGAGTGTTGTAGTTGTAATCAGAAGAGATAAAATTTGCGAAGTGTTTTGAAAACTTAAAGAGTTATGAAAATGTTTCATGACTGATTGATATTGGTCCAGAACTCATCAATATAAAGAAATATAATGAAGAAAGTTGCTTAACCAAATCAGCTACTCTCAAAGTGTAAATCAAGAGGTCAATTGACTTGCTCAAAGTCACAAAATCATAAATCTCTCAACCCATATGAATACATTTATTAATTGATTACTGTATACCAGACACTAAGCTCGAAAAATAAAAAGAAAGAGAAAAAAGTGACTGAGTTCAAGAAACCTATCTCTTTCATGTATGGACTATGAATCAAGGTCATTATTTGCCTGAAGCCAGCTCCTAATTCGCCATACTACATTTTCTATAGTTTTTATTTATAGATGTAAGTTAATATTACTCACAATGTTTAACTGTTGACCCTCTTTCTTATACAGATGCTATCTTGAACTTTTATATATCCTTATAAGGTCTCTCAAATTTATGAATTAGATTCCTCTATTAGAATGCAAATTCTTTCCATCAAGTTCAGTCAGGCTACTCCTGTATCCTTTTTGTATCCTTTTCACCTTATTTTGCACATAGTATGTACTCAGGAAGTAGCTGCCAAGAGAGATTAAAAAATTCTTAAAGAAGAAAGAAAGACATTATGCTTCAATAAAGACTGAAAGTATTCTAATAGGCAAGTTTCAAGAAATGTGCAGCTGGTGAATTGCTCCATTGTTCTTGACATTTTTCACAATTGCAAACAGCCACCTTTATAGTGATTATGGGCAACTCACTGAAATGAAAACATAGCTCATCATAGAATAATTTTGAGTGACCCTGAATACAGTGAGTCATTGAAATTCTAACTCTACTTTTAACATCTCAAACCTCAGAACTGCTTCTTGTTCCCAAAAATCTAAATTTAAGATATTTTGCCCTTTTGATGTTTATTGTCTCCCTTCCATGATACTGTTATGTAGTTGCAACAAAAATCTGATAGCACCTGGAGTAATTCAGTCTTACATGAAACGTTAAAAACTTTCTCAAGGATTTTCAATATTAAATAAAACATTCACTAGATCTACAGCTCATTTGGGGGGTATTTTTCATGCACACAAATCTCTGTTCTTTTCCTCAGCTTTAGGATAAAAGTATAACATTTTAAATTCAACATTTCATTTTCTCTCATCTTTAATTAGATAATTGTTTTTAAATTACTTCCTTTCATTTTGTCATCTACATATAACATACAGCCAAGATATCCACTACTTGGCAGCATTACAAAAGGTAAAATGCTAGTGAGGTAAAGCATTTCTGCAGTCCCTGAAAAAATATGTTTCTATTAAGCTAATATTTTTGGGACTGAGAAACAAATTCATGTGTTTCCACATACATGATTTCAATATATTCTGATGAAATTATTGGCTTCCTAGAAAAATATATCAGTGAAACAATCATACCTCACTTTAAATTGAAGACATGTAATTGCTGCTATTTTATTAAAAAGTATATTTTAACTTCAAGCTAGATAACTTCAAGGACATTGCTATGCTAGCACAGAGGAAAAGGTCGTTGGCAAAGTTTCTAACCTTTGTGAGGTTCTATAAAGTTTCATTTGGCAGTGAAGTAAGGGCAAATAAACTGTCATAAATTTTTAAATACCCTATTTTCTTTGATTCTAAGATCTATCATCACCTGTTGGTTACCAGGTTTTTGTTTTAGAAGCAGGAAAATTTATACTTACTCTTCTCTTTGGGGTATAAGATAGGATCAGCATTTTTCTGATACAACTTACCTGACACAACTTCCTTCCTTTACTTGAGTGGCCCTATACCCTGATGCAAATTGCTTGAAATGGGGGGGATAAAAAGAGTCCCAGTCTCCTGTAGTCAGGACTTTATCAATTTGGTGATTGCCAGAGACCTTGGAGGAGTGTAGAGGAGACATGGTGAGGAAGATTATCTGTCACTATCCTTGCTGTCTCTTTGTGCAGTACTAGGTCAAAACAAACATTGTTAAATGTTCAATGACTTAAGAGTACCTCATCTCATCCTAATGTCACACCTACAACAAAACACATTCATAGACACATTTTGATATATTTTAGACTCCCTGACTTCTAGTAATTTGAATGGTAAAGAGGAAAATTATGAAAGCAAACATGGTGCAATAGGAATAACTTGCATTTGTAGTCGAAAGACTTGAGTACAAGGCATTGTTTTGCCACTTACCATTGTGTGCAAACATGGGAAAATTAGACACATAGCACCTCTGAGTTTCATTTTTTCCTCCGGTAAAATTAATCAATCAATTAATTAACCATCATCCATTTACTAAATACCTACGGTCTTTCAGACAATGTGCTAAGCAGTGGGAAAAAAAAGTAAAATAATCTCTAAAATCCATTCTCATTCAGTATATGTGATTCAGATTACATATATAGTGTATAATGGATTTCAAGATAAATTTTACATCTCTCAAGTTGTGTGAATGTGTGTGCATATTGTGATGAAGAGAAAACTGAGAGGGGAGGGAGGTGAGGAGGAAGGACAATGGAAGTTAAGTGGGCCAGAAATTCCTATTACTGTTGTTCTTCCCTTTTCAAAAAGTACTAATGACATCAAAGGTGATGTCTTGACTCATGAGTGAAATGGATTTAAGTGATGTAGAGTTGAACAAAGTCATCAGCCTCAAACTCTTTTCCAGACTCATCAAAGTTTAGTTGCAAGACAAAAGTCAAAATGACTGGTGATGTCTCAGAATGCATTGGATCACCTTAGCATCTTCAATGTCTGATCAAGTTCTAAAGGCACCACAATGCCTGTTTCAGTCGCCTTTGTGACCACTGCAACAAATTTTTCTTAATAATCCATTCCACCAGGCAAAGTCTTCATATGCTTTGGTGTATTCCCCCACCCCACAGGTCACCAATAAGTTTGAGGTCCATCTGTAACCCTCAATCTGGTTTAATCAATCTTCCAGGACAGTTTAAATGGGACGTGGTTCCTATACTTGCTGAGAGTTGAATGTCAGGTAGATAACAAAGGTGGAGAAGCAGCCATGAAAAGGCCTTGGCAAACCCTCATACCAGAGGTTCTAGTCCTGCTATGTTCAGGTGACATAAAAAGAGAAGAAAAATATTAATATTGACAATACTGTATGAATATTTGGTATACTCTACATTTCTTTAGAATCTGTCCTTTAGCAATTCTTTAATTCTTAAAAATACTGTGGTTTTATTGGCATCAACAATCCTCCCAATGATGAAAAATACAGCTCTACAACTTGATAGGAATCTTTTTGATTATTCTAAGTAAAAACAAAATGACTCTCACTGACAGCTAAAATGGTGATGGACTTTTCTGACATCAGCTAGGGTTATCTCTACACAATATACAAACATTTCCTCATGAGATTCACATCCTGAGATTTTCAAGACTGGTAAAATCTGCTAGAGTTTCTTTTACAATGACAGGATCTTCAAATATTTCATTTCTATTATATGATGAATCATATTAAAATAGGACTTTAAAGGCAGTTATATAACCTACCAAAAAAAAAGAAGAAAGCAGATTGATGAATCCACCGAATAAAATATCCACTAAATTCTTGTGCCAATTTCTAATTAATCTAGAAATTAGAAAATTCCTAGGCAAATGGAAGAAAAATATATAGTGAAAAGACTGAATTTAAATGATATGTAAACATGACCATTTTGGTATAGAGATGTATTTGCCCCCTCATCTATATAATAACAAGAGGATGTGAAGAGGACAATAATATTTTCTTAGACATATCAATAGTATGGCCCATCTTTTATATTAAAAGATGAATAACTTGCAAGAAATAGAATGACATTCATTCATATGGAAATTTATATACATTGTCTCTTTCTGTCTTCATAAGAACCCTGGGAGGTAGATATCACTCTCTTGATTATACAGATAAAGAAATGGAGAGGTAGTTGTTTTCAGGGAATCACATATCTAGTCATGGTATGAACTGGAATCTAAAATCTGATTTCTCAAAATCTTAGTACAGATTTTCTAACCATATGGTTGTCTAAATTACAGCTGTGTATCATTATCCTAATAAGTTTCCCTTTATTAAGGCCTACTCTGGCACTCTGAGCTGTTTATTTGAATTAACTGTCAGTCCTATTGAAAATATGAGAACAATAAGAGCCTGAGATTGGTCAACTTATTGGTAATCCAAATGTAAAGAACATGTTATTGGTAGGAGATATTGACATGCTGTGGTATATCCTAGCAGGGCAATGGAACTGATAGGGACTTGACAATTTCTCATTTAAAAGTCAAACAAAGGAGTTAAGGATGTGTAGTTCAGAAAAGATAAAACTTAATGAGCGTATTATAGTTCTCTTGGTATTTGAGAAGTTTTCTACAGAAGAGGGATTAGATTTGTTCCGTAAGGCCTCAAGGCTCAGAACTAAATAGAAAAAAAAAATTGTAAAAAATTCAGGAAGACAAATCTCTGTTCAGTATTAGGATAAAAATTAGGTTAACAGAGCTGCCTCAAAGTTGAATAGTCAACTAGGTAGTGCAATGGATAGACCTCTGTACTTGCAATCACAAAGACTCATCTTTGTGAGTTCAAATCTGGCCTCAGATACTGCCTAAATGTGTGACTCTGGTCAAGTCATTTAGCTCTACTTTGGCTCAGTTCCTCATCCATAATGAGCTGGAGAAGGAAATGGCAAAGCACTCCAATATCTTTGCCAAGAAAGCCCTAAATAGGGTCGCAAACAGTCAGACATGATTGAAACATGACTGAACAAAAACACCAAAAATTTGAATAAGCTTAATAAAGGACTGTCCACTAGTTACTGTGAACTCATAGTAGGATGATCACCTGCTGAAATTTTTTGTTTCATTTTTTTAGTGCATTTGACAAAAGAATTAATTCATTTTGTTGGGGAAACAATAAAATGAAAGTACTTCTTCAATCTATAATTCAATGAATCTATAAATGTTTTGGAAGAATTATGGGAAGACAAATAAAGGAGTCAAATAGTATGTACAAGAATTAATATGTTGTGATCATCACAGGAGTTCATTCACCCATGAGAACTCAAATAAGTTGGTATATTGAAATACAAATCCCCTATTTGGCTGAAGAAAAGTAGTCATATTAACACTAAACAAGTAAGTCAAAGCATCAATAATCAACTTTTATTGATTATCCACAGTATATCTGGAATATTTCCAGTTGCATTAGGATATAAGAGCAATGAAAAGGAATGGCATATGCACAGAAAGGACTTATAGTTCATTATTTAGGTATGTGAAATAATTGCTAAATAGCTAGTATAAAACAGCATCATATGATAAGTTATTTAGTATAGGCAATTACAGGATCAGATAGCCCATACTCTTTTTTGATTTGGAGTTATAGACCAGAAGTTCAAAAGGGAATTAGAGAAGTAAAAGTGGTCTGTGTGGCATGATGTCATAGTGAGCTGACAGTAACTTAATGGAAGAAGTAGACCATGCATGCGTGTGTGTGTGTGTGTGTGTGTGTGTGTGTGTATTTAAAAACTTCATGCAGATAGCAGGCTTTGATCTGAGTCTTGAAGGAAGCATCAAATTGGTCAAGTCTTTAGATGAGTTTCAAAAATAAACCTCTCAGAGGTATGTTGAATTCTATTTTGGATAATAGCACATGAAACACTGCAACATTTTTAAAAGGAAATAGTTTAAGAATATTTGACTATTTAGAGCTTTTTGGTTTTTTTTTTACAAAAAAAGACATTAAATATATTCATATTTTATAGGTACCATTATTAAGATTCATCATATTGCTATGATCCTATTTTAGGGAATTAATGGTCTATGGCACACTAGAGGCCACAGGCTAAATAGAAAAGTCTAACCAACTTTCTAAAGTATTTTATGTATTTTAAGGAAAGATAAGGTACACTGTCAGGAACTATAATGTCGAATTTTCTTTTAACATGAACATTCTAGGTATAACATTTGATCATTTTTTCCCACCACTGAAACACAGCTGTTTCTTAAGGAAAGAGCAGCAATGTGTCCTGAAGGAATTATCTGTTTTGTTTAGTGTTTGTTTTTAGAGAAGAAAAGGGGAGCACAGACTGAGTGCCCTAGAGTGTTTCAACACCCAAAGGAAACATTAATTACATTAGAATAGTGTCTGAAAAACAAAGATTACATCAAACAAAACGCCTTGGGACCTAGTTTTCTCATTCGTAAAATAAGGGGGTGGCCTACATGATGTCTGAAATGCGTTCCAACTCCAAAATCCCCTGATTCTAGATATGTTGTAAATCCCTGAAAATTGAAAATTAAGGACTGTAAAACCTGCTATATGATATATGGAGGAGCAAGTAAGCTAACTCTTGGAGTAGTGAAGAGCTAATTGACCATTTTAGAAAACTATATTTAAAATAGAAAACAATGACAGAGATCAGTATAAGTTTTTTAATAACTCAAGGGATAAGGGAAAATGTTTTTGAAAAGGACAGTTCACAGGCACATGGAAAAGAAGATTTCTAGAAGCCGAACTCCAGGAGACACGAATGAAATTGATGAAGAAACAATAGTTTCTGCTATCAGGTCCAGTAAAAATAAATAAGCAAAAAAAAGAAAACAAAATATTGCACCTGGAACTCAAACAGGAATTTGTCTGCCTCTTCTGGAAGGAAGGTTTAAGTAGGATGAACTAATCAGGAAAAAAACAAAAGGAACAGGTACAATTCCAAGGGTCAGGCAACAGAGAGATGAAGCACCTATGGAGCAAATAAGTGATAACTAAAAAAGGTTATTTAATTGCACATTGCTAGCTGTGACCAGGTCAAGTCATAACCTCTTTGTGCTTCAGTTTCCTCATCTATAAAATAGGGACAATATATAACTCTTAGGGCTGTTGTGATTTAAAAAAAGATGTAAAGGACTTTATACACTATATAAAAATTAGGTATTATTAGTATTAGAGTCAAAATAACTGAATGTGCATTTGGTGAAGGTGGTATTCAAGTGAATATTGCAATGTTTCTCCTCTGGGGGTTTGGCTTGAAGGTGCTACTGCCAGGGGTATATCTACTTAAGTCCCCAGGTGGTGATCAACACACAAGCTACATAGGCTCACTGAAAACTGAAAAAGCACATAGAAAGACACACCTATTGCTCCAAATATCTACATAGCTTTCAAGTTGACATTCTATGATAGCTAATAATTAATTCCCCCATCACAGTCTAGCATAATAGTTACAGCATCTACCCACATAGGCACCTCAATTTTGTTTCCATTCTCAGCATAGTTGCAAAAGAATTCACTTATTTGGCATTTACTGAAATGAGGTAGAAATCAAATTACTGAATCAAATTGACATCTGAAGAAGCTGAATAAGCCAAACATACTTGGTAGATTCTAAATCACTAATATAACCACTTTCTCTTTTCAATCTGAATTCTTATCTTTGTGGTGGAGAAAGGTCTGCATTATCTGGATTTATAATCGAAGAATTAAGAGGTCAGATTCATCAAGCAAACATTTTTGATCTCAGAAATCAAAATAGATTTAAGTCTACCCTCAACATCATCAACTAACAGCTTCTTGTTGTTCGCATTAAGACATCCACTGACTCTAATTCATAGTGCCAATTTCCTCAAGAATTCATCTGTTCTATACTTAAGCAAACTCCTTGCCCAACCAATTGTTTGCCAATATCTCATGCACATTTTCCCTATGAGACGCTGATGTACCTGAGAAGTCAAAGACATGGCAATGTCAGTCCTTCAAAAGTTATTGAGAGAGCCACATTCAATGCCAGATCCTTGAAAACATCTGATCCAAAGTGAGGAAAGCATTGCCACAGAATAGAATGATGTTTGGCAGCTGCCCTTTATGGCAGAGTTCTTCCAGAACTCCCTGAAAATCTTCCTCATCTCCATTTGTGTCACTTTTTGATATTAGTAATAAAATACACAGAGAATGATAGGTAAATGATGAACTGATATAAACAACTACAGCAGGAATTAGAGAAGTAATAATATATGACAGTAATAAACATTCTTTGCCAAAACCAAATACAGTTAATATCCAGAGATTCCATTTTGCTATAATAAATTTTAGTTATATATTTGAAGTGACAATATGTGACATACTGTAGTGTGTATGTATGTGTGTGTGTTCATCCTTCGTTGCTGAAGACCATGCCATCGGAGAAATGATGACATGATTTGCACTTGACCTTGTTTTGAGTGAGGGAGGGCTGTGCGGGTCACCAGCATCACTTCTCCTCCAGAGCCATCTGAATCCAGAGACCTGATATTCCTCAGGATGACTGGAGATGACCCAGGATGAGACAATTTGGGTTAAGTGACTTGTCCAAGGTCACAGCTAGTGAGTGTCAAGTGTCTGATGTGAGATTTGAACTCCAATCCTCTTGACTACTGCACTGGTGCTCTCTCCACTGCACCACCTAACTGTTCCTAATGTACTATAGTGAGATAACACTAGAAGAAAGAATGGAATAGAATAAATTCTCATTAAACATTTGTTATGTGCCAGGCATTGTGCTAAGCAATTTATAATTAACATCTCATTTGATCTTTATAATCACCTGCAAAAGGAGGTGCTATTATACCAATGGAATAGTTGAGGAAAGTGAAGCTAAGACTTGTCTAGGGTAATATAATTAGTAAGTTTCTGATTTCAGATTTGATATCCAATCTTCCTAACTCTGGTTACAACTTTCCACTCACTGTGACAACCTGGATTTCTCAGAAAATGTGGACCATGAAACAGTAAACAATATGATTAAAACCTATTATTAGTATACACCTACTGTGAGTAAGGCACTGGAGACACAAGGACATTTAAAAAAAAAATTAAATAGCCCTGAACCTCAAGCAGGCAGCACTCTACTGAGGGAGGAGAGATTCTACACAGAGGTTGGACAAATGGAAG
This sequence comes from Notamacropus eugenii, assembly GCF_028372415.1. Taxonomy (NCBI): domain Eukaryota; kingdom Metazoa; phylum Chordata; class Mammalia; order Diprotodontia; family Macropodidae; genus Notamacropus; species Notamacropus eugenii. Next base: position 132,192,795 of record NC_092875.1, on the reverse strand, counting down.
TTCCAGTTTGTACTAGGAATACAAGATCATTGCTTCTTAGAAATGGCAAGAACCTCTCTTGGTTATTAGCTGCTGTGACTAGAATGAATTGTGTTTCTTTGAGGAACAGGTGAAGACTGAGAAGCTGCATTCCTTTTTACATGTGTTCTTAAATGATTGTGACTTAATCCTATGACCACAAAAAGCACACAGTACTCTGTTGCTCAAGTATTCCAAAAACCAAGGGTTCTTCAATCCTAGTTCAGTATCTTTAAGCCATTTCAATTCAAAATATACACACCCCTAGTCATTACTGATCTTTTCAGAATTCCTAGCTGAAATTTTCCATAGCACCAATCTATCACTTTGCTCAAGAGCCTTGTTGAGAGGGATTCTCAGGAAAAATAAATATGCAAATCAAGATACTGTTTTCCCTCCTCAACTTCTATGCATGTTTCCCCAACTTTACAGAGCTATACTAATATATAATCTGATGGTAATTTACTTGTCACTGTTTTTTTTTCGTATCTAATTATTTTCCTATCTTCCTTACAATAATGGCAATTCTATCTTTCTGCAATTACTAGAATTCTGATTTCGTTTCCATACATTTGTGTTCCCTTTCATTGCATACAATGAGGTAATATATTGACATCAAGTTCTGATCTCAGAAAAGCCAAAAGATTAAATGTCATGTGGTTTATGATGGGAAAATATATGGGAATGAATAGCAATGTGGAACAACAAAACTAAGAAAAAATGTTATCTATTCCTAGAATTCAAGAATAATTTCTAGTCAGTAAATTGTGAAGGGTCTAAATTAATGCACTGATATTCAAAAAAGTGGTTTTTTTTTTTAATTAACTGTCCACCATTATGGAATCTTTAAGTTAGTATAATTTAATTAAAATCTCTTAGGTTTTACCTTTGTACTCTTATCATTGTGAAAAGAGATAATGTTCTTCCCCTCCATCCTACCCAATACTTCTTATTATTTGCAAGAATTGAACAAAAGTCTTAAAGATGTTCTGGCCTCCCTACAATTTAAGTCACACATTTCAGGGCATTTAAGATACTTTTACCAATTTTTTTAAAATTATTACTCAACCACATACTCTGTATCTTACTGCAACATTTTATAAGATATCCCCTATGCATGGAGTTCTTTCCTTCCCCATTTCTACCTCTTGAGTAGCTCAGTTAAAATCAAGTCCTATCTGGAATCCAACTTTTTTCTTTCCTTTTAAGTAGTATTTTTCCCGATTACTTATCAAGAGAATTTTTAGCATTCATCTCTACAAGATTTTGAGTTCCAAATTATCCTACCTCCTTCCCAGTCCCTCTTCTCTTCTGAAAGTGGCAGACAATTTGATATAGGATATACATGTGCTATGACATAATAAATATTTCTATTAGTCACAGTTCTGAAAGAAGAAACAAGTTCAGAGGAGAAAAAAACATTAAAAAAGAAAAAGGTAAGTATATTTTCATCTCATTCAAAGTCCATCAAGCTTTTATCGGGATATGGATTGCATTTTCCTTCATGAATTCTTTGAACTTGTCTTGGATCATTGTGTTGCTGAGAGGAGGCAAGGTATTCACAGCTGATGATCACATAATGTGGTTGATACTATGTATAATGTTTACTGGCTCTGCCTATTTCACTTTGCATCAGTTCACACAAATATGTCCAGGTTTTTCTGAAATCAGCTATTCATCATTTCTTATTGCACTATGGTATTCCATTACATTTATGTATTAAAGCTTGTTTGGCTATTCCCCAACTGATGTGCATCTCCTCAATTGCCAGTTTTTTGCCACTGCAAAAAGGGCTGGGATATATATTTTTGAAAACGAATATCATTCCTATTTTTATGATTGCAATGCAAGTTAAAGATCCTTAGGTGAAGCCTATTAAGGGAAGCTTGATTAGAGAAGGAATGCTTTGTGGGAAGGCCCATATCTTTTGTTAATTAATGAAGCACTGGGTCAAGAGGGTCATGATACTCTCCAGGCTGTAAAGGATGTATATACCTATATAATATATATATATATATATATATATATATATATATATATAGGTGTGTGTGTATGAATATGTATATATATGTATGTAAACATATGTATAATATGAATATGTATACATATTCATATGTGTGTATACATACATATATAATATATATATACACATATTCATATATATATGTATATCTTTGGGAGACCAACCTGGTTGTGGTATTATTTGATCAATGCGCAGATTGGTTACCCTTTGGGCATAGTTCCAAAATGCTCTTCAGAATGGTTAGAGCAGTTCTCCACTCCACTAACAGTGAATTAATGTCCAAATTTCCACATTCTCTCCAACCTTTATCTTTGTCATATTAGCAAAACTGATAGGTGGGAGGCAGTCCCTCAGTTGTTTTAATTTGCATTTCTTTAATCTTAATGACTTAGAACTCTTCTTTATATGCTTTGATTTCTTCATCTGAAAAGTTCCTGTTCATATTGTTTGACCATTTATCAACTGAGGAATGGCTAATATTCTTATAAATTTGACTCAGTTTTGTAAATATTTGAGAAATGGGGCCTTTACCAGAGATATTTGTTGCAAAAATGTTTGCCAACTTTCTGCTCTCCTTCTAATCCTGCTTGCAGTGATTTTGGTTGCACAGAGGATTTTTTTTCATTTTATTTTATCAAAATCATCTGTTTTGCTTTTCATAATGCTCACTATTTCTTGTTTGGTAATGAACCTGTAGCTCACTTAAATTGTTCTTTAAGAATTTGGATGCTATACAACTTCGCACATATATTTAGCATTGATATTGCTTCAATTACTATGGTCCCTTTTAGCACAACATTTTTTTCTTCTTTATCCCTTTTAATCAGGACCATTTTTGGTTTTGCTTTGCCTGAGATCAGAATTGCTTCCTCTGCTTTTTTTTTTTAGCATCATCTGAAGTATTGTAGATTCTCTTCTAGTTCCTTACCTTTACTCTGTGTGTGTCCATCTTCTTTGAGTGTGTTTATTTCAAAGAGCATATTTGAGGATTCCAATTTTTGATGCACTCTGCTCTTCTTTTCCATTTTTTGGGAGAGTTCTTTCCATTCCCATTCACAGTTATGATTACCAACTGTTTATTTCTTTACATCCTATTTTTTTCTATTTGTCCTCTTTCTCCTTTCATCCTTTACCTCCTTGACACTGTTTTGTCTACCACTACTTCCACCTCCTGCTCTCCCCTCTCTTCTTTCAGTCCCCCCTCATCTTTTCTTGATCTCCTCACCTACTACTTTCCTGTTGGATAAAATAGATCTCTGATTCTTCATAGTATTCCCTTGAGTCAATGCTGATACAAGTAAAGTTCAAACAGTGCCCATCCCCATTCCCGTCTTTCTCTCCACTGTAATAGGTTTTTTGCAGCTCTTCATGTGGTACTCCTCTTTCTCATTTCTCAATTATTTTTATGTTATTCTATCAATTTCAACTTACATATATGTATATGTATGTATGTATACATATGTATATGTATATATACATATACATATATATTCCTTCTAAATCTACTACTAGTGGTATAGTTGTTAAGAATTATACATAGCATTTTCCCATGCAGTAATGTAAACAGTTAAGCTCCACTGAGTTCTTTATGCTTTCTTTTTCCCTTTTTTAGGCTTCTATTTTTTGTTCAGTTCTGGTTTTCTCTTTATGACATATTGAAATCCTTCTATTTCATTGAATAACTATTTTTCCCTTGAAAGATTATGCTATATTTCACTAGGTAAGTGATTCTTGGTTGCAGTCTTAGTTCCTTTGCCTTCCAGGATATTATGTTCCATGACCTTTGATCCCTTTATGTTATACCCGCAATGTCCTATGTAATCCTGATTCTAATTCCCTGTTATTGGAATTGTTTTTCTGGTCAAATGCTATATTTTTTCCTTGACCTAATAGTTCTGTAATTTTGCTATAATGTTCCTTGGGGATTTATTTTGTAATCTCCTGAGGCAATTAGTGGATTCTTTCCATGCCTATTTTACCCTCTGATTCCAGGATTTAAGGGAAGATTTCCTCGATAATTTCTTGAAAGATGTTGTCCAGGCCCTCCTTTTGATTTTCAAGTAGTCCAGTGATTCTGGCATAGTGTCTCCTATATCTGTTTTCCAGGTGAGCTGTTTTTCCGATGAGGGAGGTATTTTGCATTTTCTTCTGTTTTTTTCATTCTTTTGAATTTCTCTTCTATCTCTAATGTACGGTTTTAAGCTGCTTTTTGAACTCACTCATGAGTTCTTTCTAGGCTTGAGATCACATAATCTTTTTTCTTTGGGGTTTTTCTCTTAGTGATTTTGACGTTGCCATTTTTTTCTGAGTTTATGTCTTGATCTTCCTTGTCACTATAATAAATTTCTGTGGTCAAATTCTTGGTGTGTGTGTGTGTGTGTGTGTGTGTGTGTGTGTGTGTGTGTGTGTGTGTTTCCTCATTTTTATAATTTTTTTGTTTCCTTCTGGGGTGAAAGTGGCACCATCTCAGACTTCCTATGTCAGTGGTTGCAGGCTCTGGCCTTTAACCTGGTGCTGCACTGATGTTGCCCTGAGGCCCAAGTGGACCTTTATGTCTGGTGCTGCACTGAGGGGATGGGGTGGGGAGTGACTGGTACAGATGGATACCATATGGGTATAGCAGCTTACCTGGTGCTGAGCTTGCTTCCTAGTGCTGGCATCTGGTGTGTGCTGAGGCTGGTGAATACAATGAAGCACATAACGGTCTGGCCAGAGGATGTCTGTTCCTGAGGCTAGACAAAGACCTATAGCTAGTGTCTGCCTGTTTGTTTAACCACATATATGTGGTTGGTTTCCACCTACTTTCCTGGGGCTGAAGTATCTTGGTGGGTTTTTTGTTTGTTTTTTTTTTCCCAAGGGCTATACTGAAGCTATATCGTGGATATACTATATCATGGACATTGTTAGAGCTGGAGTCTTCTGATTTCCCTGGCTATGTTGAATCATATGGGGCATCCCGGTATTGGTGTTTGTCTGCTCCACCAAACTGGGGTTCAGATGGCTTACTGAGCTGAATCTTTCTGCTGACTTTCTGGGATGCTTCCCGTCCTGGATTATGTTCCTCTTTTACCAAGTGAGACAGACCTTTATTATCTTCCAAGTTTCTTACACTAAAAGAATGTTTCATCCCCTATTTTTTCTGGTTCTTCTGTTTGATAATTTTTTTTTTTGATTCAATATTTTATGGTTGTTTGGAGGAGAGAGTTATGGTGATTTTCGTCTTCCTCCAACATACTGGCTCCTGGTAATCCTCAATCCCACTTTTTTCCCAAAAAAAACCCTTTCCTAATCCTAGTTAATTAATATTATTTTCCCTCTGTTAATCATTCCAATTATCTTCTGGAGAATTTGTTGATATATAGTTATTTGCATGCGTTTTCCTCCATTAGAATTTGAGCTCCTTGACAGAAGGAATTGTATTGTATCTTTATTATCTACAATACTTAGCATAGGGTCTGACACATATTATGTGCTTAATATTTATTGTTTGGTTGACATTAATCCAGTTTTTCACAAGTACTCGTTTATCAAATAATTTTAAGAGTCATAAAGGTACAGTACATTTGATTAAGGCTTATAAAGCAAATGTCTTGGATTGTTATCCTACCTCTGTCACCACTCATCTACTTACCATTCTGAATCTCAACTGACCACTCTATCAAAAGGAGAAGCTGAATTTTAATATATCTTTGAAGTCTAACTCAGATCATAATAATATGAAAGAATCATTAATTACATTATTCTTTTGCAATCTTCTAAACACTGGGAGCATTTTCTGTTACCATGATACTATTTAGGATCAGTAGTATAATGAAAAACTGAAAAAAAATTATCAAAAACCATGAAATAAGTGTAATTCAAGGGGATATTTCATAATAAATTTATTATTGTGGAGACTGGTTAATTTGCTGAGCAGACACTTATTAAGCATCTAGTGTGTTCCAAGTAAAACTGAAGTTTCAAGCCTATTTCCATTACTCTTTTCATTGACTAAAAATGATGACTGAGTGATCTTCACTTGAGTGAATGGAGGAGTTGGCAAGAGCTTGAGACAGAAGAGATTCTATACTTCTCTCATTGAGAGAAAATATAAGGTTTCTAGGTTTGCTTCAGAAAGAGTTCACTTGACAAAGAAGAAGACTGCAGGGAAAAACCAACAGAGAAAGGAGCTAGTAACTCTATTATGCCCTTATGACCCAGTTTACTACACAAATGATTTGACAGAATTTTCCTTTGAGCGAATTTGTGGACTCATTATTGTTTTGAGACCTCTCCAGGGGAGAGGCTGAATATTACGGTAGTATATTCTAACCGTTATAAACTCTGTTTGCTAGCTCCTTTGATGTGTAAGTTTAGTGCTATTCATTGGGAGTATGTGTCAGAAGAAAGTCAGGATTTTGGGCATAGAGACTGAGACCTTCCTTTTCTCTATAAGGATTTTGATGAAGGGAGTATCTTGTGCTTAAAAATTATTCTCCATAAGACTTCCCCTCTTTAGGGGGATAAAAAGATATTACTACCATAGTTCTCATTATGCAGAAATTAGAGTAGTCAACCTCATTCCCCCCAATATCTTCTTCCCTTCATGACAGGAATCAGTATCCTTCAGAAATAATGAATGAAAAGGATTATACAGATTTCTGCTTATGTCTCTCTGTAAGTCATATCTAGACATATCCATGTCAATACACAAGTTGATCACTCATAGACAATCTCTACATAGGCACTTTTTTCTTTTAATATATTTTTGGATGTGTTCTTACTAGGTGATTATTGTAATAGTCACAATGTTGTCTTGGGAACTAGGAGAGTTGGATAATATACATTTATAGCTAGAAGGATCACCAGAGGTCATTTAGACTAAGCTATTAATTTTATATATAAAGAAACAGAACTAGAGGTATGAAGTAGGTCAAAAAGAGTAAAACTGGACTCTAAACAAATTCTAGAGGAGCAGAAGCCACAGAACAACAGAGTAAAAGATATTTCCAGCCAAAGACAGCCTAGAAGGCCAACGCAAAAGATCTATCACACCATGTGTGGAGCAGAGCACAGTCCAGCCTTGGCCCAGGGCAGGGACAGGACCAGAGCAGGCCTCAAGGTGTAGAATCCCAGGTAGCAGCTGCAGTTCCCAGATTGCCCAATACACAAATGCCAGAGACAGTTTTAAGGGTCAGTGAGAACGTTCTTTCACCTGGGTGAGAAGGGAACACAGTCTGGCCCCTGTCAGCATCAGCCACTGCAGCAGCAGCATCTATTTTTGGAGCCTACAGCCTAAAGACCCTGGGGGAATTGAACATCTGATCTGAGTCTCAATACTGAGTGGTTGTCCTGGGGTGAGGAGGAGCACTGCCATAATAGAGCTGTTGAAGGCTCTGGAGAGGGAATCCTACTCACAGATCTTGGGCTGAACAGAATATTTGTGGTAGCTTCCAGACCAGAGCATAGGCCAGGAGAGGAGCAAACTTCTCTCCCTTGATTGTCCCACCTTGGAGGAATTGAGAACTTACAGGTCAACAATGCATATCATCAGAAGGTGACCTAAAAGTCAAGGCTTCTATGTCCAAAACCTCCAAAATAAATATGTAATAGTCTAACATCATGGAAGAACTCAAAAAGGATTTTGAAAATCAAGTAAGAGAGATGGAGGAAAAATTGGGAAGAGAAATGAGGGCAATGCAAGAAAATCATGAAAAGTGAGTCAACAGCTTGCTAAAGGAGACCCAAAAAATGCTGAAGAAAGTAATACCTTTAAAAATAGGCTAGCTCAATTGGCAAAACAGGTTCAAAAAGCCAATAAGGAGAAGAATGTTTTGAAAAGCAGAATTATCCAAATGGAAAAGGAGGTTCAAAAACTCACTGAAGAAAATAGTTCTTTCAAAATTAGAATGGAACAGATGGAAGCTAATGACTTTATGAGAAACCAAGAAACTACAAAACAAAAGCAAAAGAGAAAAAAAATAGAAGATAATATGAAATATCTCATTGGAAAAACTGATCTGGAAAATAGATCCAGGAGAGACAATTTAAAAATTATGGGACTACCTGAAAGTTATGATCAAAAAAAGAGCCCAGACATCATCTTTCAAGAAATTATTAAGGAAAACTGCCCTGACATACTAGAACCAGTGGATAAAATGAATATTGAAGGAATTCTCCTGAAAGAGATCTGAAAAGAGAAACTCCTACCAATATCGTAGTCAAATTCCAGAGTTCCCTAGTGAAGGAGAAAGTACTGCAAGCAGTAAGAAAGAAACAATCCAAGTATTGTGGAATTACAATCAGGATAACACAAGATCTAGCAGCTGCTACACTGAGGGATCAAAGGGCTTGGAATATGATATTGCAGAAGTAAAAGGAATTAGGATTCCAAGAATCACCTACCCAGCAAAACTGAATATAATACTTCAGGAAAAAAAAATGGTGATTTAATGAAATAGAGGACTTTCAAGCATTCTTGATTAAAAGACCAGAGCTAAATAGAAAATTTGACTTTCAAATACAAGAATCAATAGAAGCATGAAAAGGTAAACAGGAAAGAGAAATCATAGGGGAGTAACTATAGTTTACCTGTTTACATTCCCACATGGAAACATAATATTTGTAACTCTTGAGAGTTTTCTCAGTATTTGAGTAGTGGGAGCAATTATACACATATTTATATAGACAGAGAACATAGGATAAGTTGAATAGGAAGAGATGATATCTAAAAGAATAAAATTAAGGGTTGAGAGAGAAAGATATTGGGAGGAGAAAGGGAGAAATGGAATGGGGCAGGTTGTCTCTCATGAATAAGTCAAGATAAAACTTGTTTGAAGGACAGAAAAGGGGAGGAGGTGAGAGGGACAAAGTAAAGCTTACTCTCATGATACTCGGCTTAAGGAGGGAATAGCATGCACACTCAGTTTTGTATGAAAATCTATCTTACACTACAGAAAAGTGGGTGAGAAAGGGATAAGTAGGGTGGGAGAATTATAGAAGGGAGAGCAAATGGGAGGAGGGAGTAATTAGAAGTAAATACTTTTGGAGAGATCAAGAAAAGGAGTAGAATAAATGGGCAGTATAATATGGAGGTAAATATAGTTAGTCTTACACAACATGACTATTATGGAAGTTTATTGCAAAACTACACATATATAGCCTATATTGAATTGCTTGTCTTCTCAATGGGGATGGGTCAGGAGGGAGGAAGGCAGAGAAGTTGGAACTCAAAGTTTTAGGAATGAATGTTGAGAATTATTTCTGCATGCCACTGGGAAATAAGAAATACAGGTAATGAGATACAGAAATCTATCTTGCCCTACAAGAAAAGAGATAAGATGGGGATAGCGGAGGGCTGTGATATAAGGGAGGTCATATTGGGGGAAAGGGTAATCAGAATGCACAGCATTTGGGGGTTGAGGGAGGAGAGAGATGGGTAGAAAAATTGGAACTCAAAATTTTGTGGAAATGAATGTTGAAAACTAAAAATAAACATGGAAAAAAACACGTAAAATCATGATTGTACTTGTGTACTTTGTTGCAAAGTGTAATTCTCTTATGCTATACTGCTTTGGATCTTCACTACCCTACTCTGTCCTCCACAATTTTTATTCTGACTTTAATACTTTTTAGCAGTATGACCTTTCACAGGCATCCTAAAATACTGTGTACTCTTTTATTACTTGAAAAATCGAAATTGTGTCTACATAATAATAATAGAACCCAAACAAATAAAAGTAGAAAAAGCATCCTGTTCTAAACCATTAAATGTATGTTTATTTGGGGATTGACCTACTAAATCTCAAAAAATATATAGATCACAAAATCACAAAATTATAGAATCACATATAGAAAATTCCTTATAGAAATACAGAAAAAAAGCTTAAGTAGCTGAAGCAAGATTCAGTGCTCATCACTGTGCCATGTCAATATTTTAAGAAAGGATAATACTGGCAAAGTTAATTTATACTTTTAATGTTATACCAACCAAATTGCTGAGGAATCATTATATAGAACTTAATAAAATGAAAACAAAATTCATTTAGAACAAGAAACAGAATTTCAAGGGAAATGATGAGTTAAGTGGAGATAAAGGAGAAATGATGTCTCCATATTTCAACTATATTATAAGCAACATTAAGCAAAAGCATTTGACATTGGTTAAAACATAGATGGATTCTTGGCACAACCTAGACAAAGGAGAATCAGAAACAATGAAACAACAAAACATAGTGTTTGACTAAGTGAAGGAAATACATAACCTAGAAAATAATCTTTAGTTACTGAAAATAAAACTGATAGAAAACCTAGAAAGCAGTGTGTTAGAAATTAGGCTTAGTCCAACAGATTGCACATTCTTCATCAATACATTTTAAAAGGATACAACACTTTAATAGTAAGAATCATGCTATGAAAAAGAGAAGAGAAGCAGATCTATTTCACAGATATGAGTTGGTGATATATTCTTGACCAAGTAAGATATGGTAGATAGATAGATAGATAGATAGATAGATAGATAGATAGATAGATAGATAGATAGATAGATAGATAGATAGATAGATAGATAGATAGATATAGGGTATAGGGTGAGTTGAATATGAAAGGATGATATCTAAAAATAAAATTAAGGGGTGAAAGAGGAATATATTGAGAGAAGAAAGGGAGAGATAGAATGAGGTAAATAGTCTCACCTAAAAGGGACAAGAAAAAGGTTTCACAGTGGAGCAGAAGAAGGAGAATGTGAGAGAGAATGACTGAACCTTACTCTCATCGTATTTGGCTTAAGGAAAGAATAGTGTGCACAATTAATTGGGTATCTTACCCTACAGGAAAGTTGGGGGGAAAGCTACAAGGGGAGATAATAGAAGGGAAGGTAGATTGGGGGGAAAGTTAGTGAGAAGCACATACTTTTGAAAAGGGACAGGTTCAAAGGAGAAAATAGAATAAATGGGGGGCAGGATAGGATGCAAGGAAATACAGTTAGTCTTTCACAATATGACTATAATGGAAGTGTTTTACATAACTACACATGTAAAGCCTATGTTGAATGACTTTCCTTCTCAATAAGGATGGGTGGAGAGGGAATAAGGGAGAGAATTTGGAACTCAAAATTTTAATACCAAATATTAAAAATTGTTTTTACATGCAACTGGGAAATAAGATGTACAGGTAGTGGGGTATAAAAACCTATTTTGCCCTGCAAGAAAGTAAGGAGGAAGGGGATAAGAGTGTGTGTGGGGGGGAGGTAATAGAAAGGAGGACAAATTGGGGGAAGAGGTTATCAGAATGCATGCCACATAGGGGTGCAAGGGAGGGATGAAATGGGGGGAAATATGGTGCTCAAAATCTTGTGGAAATGAATGAATTACTAAATATTAATTAATTAGCAAAAACTAAATCTATATTAGGCTTGTGGGAGTCTTATGTAAAGTTTGATTGAATATGTTTTATTTGCATTTGATTATGCCACTCTTAATCACTAATAATAAGAAAAATGAAAATCAAAATAACTCTAAATTCTTACTTCACATACTGAAAATTTAAAAACCATGACAAAAATGAATACTAATCCATATTGCAACTGTTTTGTTATAAAAGGCTTGCTAATATATTGTTATTTGAGCTACACGATAGCACAATCATTCTGAAAAGCAATGTAAAATTATGTGAGTAAAGTGACTGAAATGTTCATTCCCTTTGAACCAGAGACTCCATTATAGGCTTCATATCCCAAGGTGTAAGGAAAGAAGGAAGACAAACTAGAATAAATTTACCATATATTCAAAAGTATTTATGGTTAAAATTTTTGCGACATTAAAGCATGGGAAGCAAAGTACATGCCCATCTATTATGTAATGCCTGAACAAACTGTGGTATATAAGTATATGCCTCAAAGAAAGAGGTGCTAGTCCTCTCTGAACAACCCATATGCCTTTTTCAAGGCTGCTCTTCCACCTTTTCCACTCTTCCATCCAACTTTCACTGATGGTTTCAAGAATGTGTATCATGTGCAGTGGCTACATCCTTGTAAATTTTCTCAACAGATGGGGTAAATCAGATTGAGGGTATTCATCAGGTCTCAGACATGTTGGTGAGTTAGGGTGAATGTCTACCCCAAGCAGATGAAAAATTTGCCCGGAAGAATGGGCACATGATAACAATTTAGTCCAAAGGCATTGAAGGCAATTGAAGCTGGCACTGTGTTGAGTCTCATGCTGGGTCAAGTTATGAAATGGCTAAGATCATCCACTGTATTCTGGGCAATTTGGGTTCATCTTGACTTTTGTCCTGCCACAGCACTGTAGTGATTCAAAAACAGAAGGTGAAGTTAATGACTGTGCAACTATGCCTCACTTAAATGCAATTCCCACGTAGGGCAAGGAATCACCTGTGATGTCATTGATTCTCTTCAGAAATAAAAGACAAAACAAAATATGAATGTAATTGTATATTACTCTCATGTAGGAGAGATATATATGATGAATACAGAGAAGCATTGAAAGATCGATATGAACTAATAGAGAATAACATAAACAAAGTTAAGGCAATATAAACACGATAACTGCAGTGATGTAAATAGAAAGAACAACCATGCAGACACACATTGAAAGTGAATGTTTCAAAATTATAAGATCAAGCATGAATCTAATGAAAATATAAGAGAAACTAAAATGACTCTAATGAAAATGTACTAAAGAATACTCCCAATGTTACACTTCTTGGAAATGGGAGGTTCATTGTTATTTCACATTGCACATATTTTCCAACTTTTTCAACGTGTTCATTTTGTGTTTAGTTTTTCATCTTAAAATTCTGTTTGTTATATGGAATGTCTGCCTGGAAGGAAGACAAGGAGAGACATTGAGGATGACTATGATCATACAAGAAACAAGATATCAGTGAAATTTTATTTAAATGTAAAGAAAAAAGAACTCCCTCTACCAATGTAGGCACCAATTGCAGAGATTTGTCAAGAGTTGGTTGAGGGGCAGGGAGGTTAAACGACTAACCTGTGGTCAGATAGATAGGAAGTGTCAGAGGTAGGGCTAAATGTAGCATACCTCTACCATATCTGTGGTGTGTTTCATTGAATTAATATGTGTCATTAGTATATGAGCCTGACTTATGTTTATCTGCTTTTTTTTTTCACAAAAATAAAACCTTAGAGTTTTACAGATAGTAAGTAGCCATTCAGTCTAACCTGTGTAAAAAATGAATACCTAATGATTGGTCATCAAGTTTAAAGATCTCTGTTGAAGGGAAATGGATTACCTCTCAAGAATATTTATTTCACTTCCTTTAGTTCAGTTAGAAAGTTAATTTTTTCTTTATTTCTTTTTTCCTTTTCATCAAACTATTTTTTTCTTATTTTGCTACTTCTACCTACTTTTCCTAGTTTTACTCTCCTTTGTCAAAGATAGTTGAATGCGTCCTTCATTTGGCAAACTGTCAAGGGACCCAAAGACAGTAAATGCATCATTATGAGGACGGACCTTTTGTTAGGTCTTAGCTGACAGAAGTGACTCCATGTTTGATCACTGATCCAATTCTGTACTAGGAAGTATAGGTGGCACAGTGGCTAGAGCACTGAGCTTGGAATCAGGAAGACTCATCTTCATGAGTTTAAATCTGGACCCAGAAACTTACTACCTGTGTGACCCTGACCAAGCCACTTAACCTGTTTGCCTCATTTTCTCCCATGTAAAATGAGCTGGAGAAAGGAATGACAAATCAAGATATTTTAGTCAAAAAAATACAATCATGAAGAGACTGAGATGACTGAAAAATCACTGAATTGACTGATGCTAGGAAGCTTCAATGTACACAACACCTGGCTTGGTCAGCTATATTTAGGGTTAGAAATCCAAGGTTACCAAAGTATAGGTTTAACAAACTTTACTAATCACAGCCTTCATCATGTTGATAAAGCTCACAGTATAGGTCACCCACGGATTGATTGCTCCAGAAGTGTTCCTTCCACTCAGTTCCTGAGAATCTGCAAGTAACAAGAAGAACAGATACTGAAGAGATCTAGGCTCTCAGACTGTGAATGAATCCTGCTGTACCCCTAAGCTGCTATTGATATATGCTCTTGTGTCTGAAGGCAAGGGAGACATACTTGCCACTAGAATGCCTGTGAGTAATAAGCTTTCTGACTCAGGATCCTCTGAGGGTTTAAATTCCTTTTCAGTATCTCCAGGTCCATTTTCCCCTCACAGTCATATCTTAGTCTTCTCTGCTTTTAGGCTAAATTACCCCAGTTCTATGAAATGATTGTCATGTGGCATGGACTCTCTCCTTTCTCTGTCTCTGTCTGTCTGTCTGTCTCTGTCTGTCTGTCTGTCTGTCTGTCTCTCTCTCTCTTTGCTTCTTCCTTCCTCCCTTCTAACCTCCCCCCCTCTCTTCCTTCCTTCTTGCTTCCTTCTCTTTCCTTCCTTCCTTCCTTCTTTCCCTTTCTTTCTTTCTTTCTTTCTTTCTTTCTTTCTTTCTTTCTTTCTTTCTTTCTTTCTTTCTTTCTTTCTTTCTTTCTTCCTTTCTTTCTTTCTTCCTTTCTTTCTTTCCCCCTGAGACCACTGTCTTCATGGAATTCAAAAAGCACTTTTGTCCCTCTAATTATTAACATTAAATACAAGCATATCAAATACTGTTACCATTCTTCATATCTCAAACAATCTTTGTACCTTTTGCTGCCTGCTTCTCTTTCTTTCCTGCATTCCTTCTTGATAAAATGATGATCTGAGCTTAGGAAGGGTGCTTAATAACCTTATTTATCTCATTAGTTTTAATGTGCTTTATTTGTGATATGCTTTCTTCTATCAGCTGATAACATGCATAATGGGAGGTTTTTGGATTTTAAACATTCTCAGATTTGTGAAGGAGACCATGAAACATTTTATTTCATCTCACTAAACTTTAGTGAAATGGCAAGTTTGACAATACAGTTGTTACCTGATGATTGTAAAAGTAAAGAGCACATTGATTGCCCACTTAGGGAATGTTAGATATTGGCACAAAATAGCTACCTTGTTACACACAAATTATATACTTTCTAAATATTGCTCATTAGAATTTCTGCCTAAGTCCTACAACAGAAAGGTTGTCTGAAATGGAATTGGTATTTGATTGATTTTTTTAGAAGAAACATTAAAAGTCTATTCTAAAATACTGAATTAAAGATTCTATGCTCCTCACAATATAAGAAATTCAAATGACCTAGCTTAATTGTTCCCACTCCCCCAATATAAAAAATAAAACCAATTCCTTTAGGATTAAAAAAGTCTCCCTCAAACTGGGAGGAAAAAAAAAAGAAATGGAAGTAATTGGACATGTCAGTAAGCAGTTCTAACAGTTGACAAATTGATCTCTAAACAAATGACCAAAATTCTTGAGCCAATAGAAATGCAATAAGTCAGCATGAGTCAGAAGAAAAGGTAACAGAATTAGAATTAGAATAACTCTGGTTAGTTCCTGCCCTTTTTTTAGTTTATAAATTTATTGTATTAATTTATTAAAACTTTGTTTCTCTTTTGTTGTTTTTATTTGGTATTTAAATTTCTCCCAGTTGTATGTAAAAGGCTAATTTTATCTTTCATTTTTAAAACTTTGACTTCCAAATTCTCTCCCTTCTTCCCTTCCCACTCCTAGCATTGAAGTCATTGAGAAGGCAAACAATCCAATATAGGTTGTACATGTAGAGTTATGCAAAACATTTCCATAATAGTCATGTTGTGAAAGAAAACAGACTGCCTCCCAGACAAACCAAGAAAAATAAATTTTAAAAAAATTATGTTTTAATCTGTATTAAGACACCATAAGTTCTTTCTCTGTGAATGGACAGCATTTCTTATAAGTCATTCACAACTTATCCTATTACAATACTGATGTTACCTTGTACTTAGTACATTTCACTTTGCATCAGCATGCATGGTTTTATTGCTCTACAGAAAGGTTGAATCAGTTCACAACTCCACCAATAGTGCATTAATGTCTCGTTGTTTCTCACATCCCCTTCATTATTTGTTATTTTCTTTTTTCTGTCCTATTAGCCAATCCAACAGGTATAAGGTAACACCTCAGAATTGTTCAAATTTACATTTTCCCAATTAATAGTGAGTTTAGAATTTTTTTTTTCATTTGAGTATTGATAGTTTGATTCCTTCACCTGGAAGCTGCTTATGTTTTTTAATCATTTATAAGTTGGGGAATGACTTTTATTTCTGTAAATTTGACTCAGTTCTCTATATATTCGAGAAATGAGTCCTTTATCAGAGAAACTTGCTTCAATTTTTTTCACCGTTATGACTTCTAACTCTATTTCCCTCCTTTCTATCCCTTGTCCATTTATTCTATTGTCTTTCTCTTTTCTAACTTTTCCTCCTCAAAAGTGATTTGGATACAAGTTTGGGAAAAGCAACTGTCCTGCTTCAGCACTAGCAAACAGACTCCTGCAAACTCCTTCTGACCATTATTCAACCCTCTCATAATCTATGGGCTGAGAGTTCTGGAAGTAGCTGCTGCAACTGTTGATTCAGTGGCTCCCAAGGTCAGCTCTTGGTTTTATGGGGCCTGGTCTGTTTTCTGGACTGCTCTCCACTATCACTCTAGTGCAGCAGACCTTTCCTGTCTTTGGCTGGAAAACTATTTCATCCCATCATATTAGTGGTTCTATTGTTCTGGGAATTGTTACGTGGTATTTAAAGGCTTTAGGTGGAGTTCTGGGGAGAGTTCAGGGAAGTCACTGACTTTTCTCTACCATCTTAATATGGTTCTTGATTTTTTTTTGTTTTACCTATGTAATATAGGATAAGTCATTTAAGTCTTTGGGTTTCTATTTCCTTATTTAAGCAGTGAAAATGTTGCATTATGATCAATCATGTGCTTCCTAGCTTTTCATCTATTACCCTATGACACTGCCAAAATAATTCACTTCACAACTATCTTGCTTACTTTGAATCTGCTAACTTTTAGAAATATAAATGTGTGTGTGTGTGTGTGTGTGTGTGTGTGTGTGTGTATTGATTCAGGCTATTCAGTTTAATCAGTTCATTTGCTGGTAATTCAACAGCATCACCACCACCACCACCACCACTACTACCACCATCATCACCACCATCATCATGCTTATCATCATCATCATCATCATCATCATCATCATCATCATCACAATGTTAATAATAATGATGAAAATAATTAAATTTAACATTATAATTTCATATACAGTTTTATTTCTGCAAAGCCCATTAGTTTTATTTTCTCATTTATTCTCACAACAACCCTGTGATATAGGTACTATTATTATCTCCATTTTACAGATGAGAAAGCAATTATCTGCCTAAAGCTACATAGGTATTATGCAAAATAGGATTCAAATACAATCTTTGAGTCCGAGTCCAGTTCTGTATCGACTTTATATCTAGCTGTCTAGATAGCCACAGTTGGAAGACACAGGAAGTGAAAAAAATTTCATTTAGAATGTAAATGTAAAAATATTATAGTGGAAACTCATGATGATAAAATATTTGTTTTACATTTTACATTGTCACATTTTTGCATGGATGTTACAGTGATGTCTGGTTAAGGAAAGAAAGAAAAAGAACCAGAAGCAATTTTTCATCTAGCAGAGAAATGAAAAGTTACAGAAGTGAAGCAATAAGGTGCAACCTAGACTCATAGAATAGGAAACAGAAGATCAATGACTCAGATAAAAGATCTGAATATGTATAGATGAGGAAACAAGATACCAATGTAACAGGAATTAGGAATCAGTAACAGTAAAAGTGGAGGTTGATGGCAGGGACTTGATGTATGGTTCTTACCCAATTTAAGTAAAAAATTATTCACTATGGAAATATGCTATTAATGAATTGTATGAGGAACTGAGGGAATCAAAGATGAATAAAGCATAGACCCTGGTGTCAAGTTCCTTATAATTTAGTAGGAGAGATTAGGATCATGATAGGGATTGTATCTATGATTTCATTGGTGTAGGAAATTGTCAAAAAAAGCATAATCTCTCTCACCACAGTTTCCTTCAAAGTTGCAAGGTTTAAGATTTGCTCAGAAGCTAGGAAGTTAAATTTCTTTATTAAGTCACACTGTCGCTATATTTCAAAGTTGGGAGTTGAACCCAGGTTTTTTGGCTGTAAGGCTGCCTCCCTATCATCTATCTTTGAGCTTAACAAAGAGTAGATAACTACAGTCTTTGACTACTGTGTCTTTTGTACCTAATCTATTCCACTGATCCACCGTTCTGTTTCTTAGTTAGTACCAAATATTTTTAATGATTGCTACTTTATAATCTAGTTTTGGATCTGGTATGAGAAGGCCATCTTACTTTGAATATTTTTTCATTAGTTTCCTTGATATTCTGTACCTTTTAGTTTTCCATATGAATTTTGTTATTTTTTCTAGCTTTGCAGAATAATTTATTGGTAGTGCAATTGGTATGCAACTGAAAATGTAAATTAATTTGGTTGAATTTTCATTTTTACTGTATTAGCTCAACTTACCCATGAGCAGTTGATATTTTCCCAATTATTTAGATTTGTTTTTCATTTGTGTGAAGTGTTTTAAAATTATGGTCATGTAGTCCCTAAGTTTGTTTTAGCAGGTAGACTCTCAAATATTGTATATTGTCTACAGTTATTTTAGGCAGAATTTCTTCTTCTTTCTCTTGCTGCTGGGTTTTGTCTGTAATATAGAGAAATATCAATGATTTGTATAGGTTTATTTTATACCCTTCAGTTTTGCTAAGATTGTTAATTATTTCAAGAAGTTTTTTTCATTAATTCTCTAAGTATAAAATTATATTATCTGCAGTGATAGTTTTGTTTCCTAATTGCCTCATCTAATAATTTCTATTCTTTTTCTTCTCTTCTTGTTAAAACTAATTTTTCTACTACAATATTAAATAGTGGTGGTGATAATAGACAACCTTGTTTCATCCCTGATCTAGT
The DNA here is from genome assembly GCF_028372415.1 of Notamacropus eugenii. NCBI lineage: Eukaryota > Metazoa > Chordata > Mammalia > Diprotodontia > Macropodidae > Notamacropus > Notamacropus eugenii. The sequence goes on along the minus strand of NC_092875.1, from coordinate 132,173,817 downwards.
TAGAAATATTTCTAGCTTACCTCCATCATATATAATTCTTGTTGCTGGTTTTAGTTAGATTTTACTGATCATTTTAAGGCAAATACCATCTATTCCTATGAGATCTAGTGTTTTTATTGGAGTGGGTTTTCTTCTCTTTTCTTTCCCCATTCAGGAGGATATGTTTTTAATGGGAAGTACAGATCAAAAATTATTACTGAGCCATTACTGCTTTTGCTAAGAGGAAAAATTAAGAGACTACTTAGATCTTCCACCCTGAAACTCAAGTAAATTGAATCAGATTGGGCCTTACGTTACTAATTAATCTACTAATTAGATTAATCCTCAGAGTACTAAAATAACTTATGGACAAAATGAGAAGACAAAGAGACATTGTGCATAACTCAAAATGAGCAAAAGTAATCCTGAGTTAAAACAAAAAAGAATGTCAAGCTTTTTGGGGATAGGCATGGGAAGATAAAAAGTAAAGATATAATAATGGGAGAGAATAATAAATATATCTTGAGAACTTTTCTTGGTGAAACTGGGAAGTAATAAGTAGAATCTAAATAGAACAGATCTATCTTCATTTCTGTATTCATCTGCTAAAATCAGCACCACCACTGAAATTGCTAAATTTGAATTTTTACCGTATCCATATTGACTGTCTTGAGTGAAGTACCAATGATGCTTAATAACATGAGTTTGGATACAGCAAATAGTCCTTACAAAATATTTCCACATTAAATGCATGCTGTAAGCAACAAAGTTTTAAAGATACTCAAGAGTTGACCATCATATTATCTAAAAGAAGGAAAGATTCCAAAAGAATGGGGGAAAGGAAGCCAGATATTTGTTTTCAGTTTAAAAAAAAAGCTCATGAAAAATATTAAGGTATTGATAACCCATATTATTACTTTATAGTTGATATTAAATCTTTATGAAAATACTTTATGAATTCTCTGAGGTCATTCTGAGTAAAAAATGAGAAGGAAACAGGTATTATTGGTGACATCATGACTGACAACATCTTTATAATTAATCATATTGCTGACTGAAAGGTGTAGAGTAGGTAATATCCACTTGGGTTAGTTGATGACAAATACCCCATGCATTTTACTTAAATAGAACACAACTGGCCTTGAGGCTTGACTTCAGAAAAGGAAACTTCCATTCACTGAATGATTTATGTTAACAATCAGATTATTTTGTTCTGCAATCTTTCTGATTATTAAGTTCCATGCATTTGAAAAAAAAGACACATTTATAAAGCTCATGAGTAAAGCTGTTATTTCTGTACTGGACAATTGGGAGCCAAATATCAAATGCAAAAAAGTCAAAGTCCCATATTCCTACAGTCCCTTGCCTTGAAGATTTTATAAGATATTTGGGGAAAGGGAATTGCATAGCCCAAATGTTTACTCCTGTCATGGAAGAGATTTCAGGACACAGTATAAACTAGTTTGAAGAGACTAAATACCCCACTTCATATGGGACCAAAAATGGGATCTTGACATCATTTGAACATCTCCCTTGAGAGACAGAAGCTTCAAGGCAGCTCAGACTAATTTTGGAAGATACGTAAGTTCTGAACAAAGAAAGATTTCCTATTGGTGGAATTTTCCAAATGTTCTTTTTTACAGATTATATTCAATGAATTGCACTTATCCCTGGAAGATTGGAGACACTTTAGTAAATTTGAGTGTAATCAGAATGAGATTAGTCCAATTATCTACTATTGAAAAATAAAGTATCTGAGAAACACGTATTGTCTGAATTATGCTACACAGCTGGATGGGTAGACTGTTGAATTAGTGCATCAATGTGTACTTTGGACAAGCACTGCTGACACATAATGAGCTGGACCCAGAATTGAAGACGAAAAAGAGGTCAAGTTAGGAAGAATTTTGTAGCTTGTGTAGGGCTTCAAGAATTCCTAAAGTCATCATTTTTACAAAAGTCATTAACTAAAATGCAGATATTCTCATGGTGACACTGTACACATTTGAAATGTGGAACATCATGATCTTGGAAGAATCATGATGATGGACAAGGGTCTTAGCAAATTAATAATGGTAGCATGTGATAATTGGCATGAGTTCAATTAAGGGTAGAGGTTTCCCTGGCCATAGAGGCCTTAAAGCAGAGGTTGCAAAGTCACTCTTAGGAAAATTATAAAGAACATACTTATTCTGGTAGTAATAGGAATAGATAGTCTTGGAGAACTCTTTTAAAATCTTTCAGTGAGTCAGCAAGTATTAAAGCACTGTGCTGAGGCAGCTGGGTGGTTCAATGTGTAAAGCACTGGCACTGGAACGAAGAAGGAGTGCAAATGTACCCTCAGATACTTACTAGCTGTTTGACTCTGAGCAAGTCACTTAATTTTTGTTTGCCTTAATCCAATGGAGAAAGAAATGTCAAACCTCTCTACTATCTGCCAGGAAAATCCCATGAATGGTACTAGTCTGCTTTGGTCCATGGAGTCATGAAGAGTCAGACTCAACTGAATGAACGAACAAAAATAGGATACTGTGCTAAGGGTAGGCAATACAAAAAATACAAAAAATACAAAAGACAGTCGTTGGTCTTATAGATCTCACAGTCTCATCGGATAGACATCATGCACAGAGTTATTTCACATGCAGATAAATTGGAGATAATCAAGAGAGGGAAGGAATTAACATTAAAGAGTGATCAAGAAAGTCTTCTTGCAGAAAGCGGGACTTTGAGAATTATAAGAAACTAGGGCATATAGAGGTGGGGAGGTGGGGAGGAGGGAAGGTGTCTTGTCAGGGGAATAGGAAATGAAAGTGCTACAAAACAGGAGACAGAGTGTCTAGTGACAAGAAGAGTAATGAGGCCAGTGTCACTGGTTTACAGAGTACCAAAGTCCATGGGGTAATACCAATTGAAGTAAAGTCAATAAGCATTTTTTAACTATTTACTAGGTCCAAGGCATTATAATAAGCTCAGGAAATACAAATATAAGCAGAAAGACAGCTCTGCCAACAAGAAATGTACATTCTAATGGGGTAAATCAATATATTTTATGGAAAGCTGATAAAAGTGGGGGGATGATGAAGGTACCTAGCATAGTAAAGAAAGTTCTGTGAAGATGAGTTAGGAGTATAGTATAGACAGAAGTGAAAGACTAGTTGTTTTGTACTTTCTTCTTAAAACTAATGTTTTTGGAAACCATACACTCAAAGGGAGAGGCTGCAGGAATGGTGGAGATGTATTGCCAAGGCAATATTCACAGCAGTGATGGTGACTATGAATATTCCAAAGTAGTTCTCAATAGAAAAATATAAAAGACTCTCCATATAGAAGAAAGCATTTATTTAGATACCATAAAGCCAAATCCCAGAACCATAAAGCAAAATCCATCATGGTGATCAAGAAGTTAATAAGCAAGGGACAAAGCCATTCCTGAGCCTCCCCACCTCAGCCATGGCCTTCTCACAAGCAAACACTCACAAGCTTGAGCCTTGACAGGCATGTGCCTGCCTGTGTCCTCTCCCCTCTGCTCTGACCATGCTTACTCACTTCCTCCCAGTTCTTCCCAGATCCTCCCAGAGCATCCCTCTTGCTCTGCTTATACAGCAAGCTCCTCCAACCACACGTGTCTTAGTCTTCCAGGTGGTTTAATGGGCCTATTAATAAACAGGAAAGATTTTCCAATTCAAATTACCATCACCACATCCAATATGAGAAGCAGTTCAAGGATGGAATAAGCTTTCAGGGTGAAGAGGTGTGCTTTTTTGTTTGTTTCGTTTTGTTTGTCTGTTTGCTTTTTTTTCCCCATAGGATATTAAGTCCTGCAGAGATGAGTCATGAGTGCGTTCTATAGAGGAATGTGAGAAGATTAAAAAAATAAAGAAAGCATTTACCTTCCACTATTCACAAGTAAAAAGTGCCATAAAGAAGCCACCAGAAAATATTTATGACTAGAAATGGAGGTAAGAGAAATTGAGATAAGAATTAGATGGAGAGCCTCTAATATAGTAAGAGTATCCCAGAAGGGTCTCTGTGTCACTGGATGTAAATCATATTTCTTTTGCCCTTAGGACACAAGCAGAACAATGAAAACAAGAGCAACAGTAAGAGTTCTTTATCTCATTGGAATTCAGGCAAATGGGAAAACAAGACTGACTGGGATTTAAATGTATTTACTAGTCCAGTGTTGAAAACATCAAACTAAATCTATTCACTTTCCTACTCCATCTAATATCTGCCTCTTATCATTGAACTATGGCAGCACCCAAAGCAAACCTTGCCTCATGTTGATCTTTGTCATTGTTGAGATTTTCTGATTTAGGTTGTGCTCCTGTGCCTGTTGCCACATCCTGTCTCTATCTCTTTCTAAACTATTTTCTTGTCCACTTCCTCTCTCCCATCCCCCACCCTCCAACCACATCTAGAATTGGCTTAACCAAACCATACTGCTGTCTTCCATTTGTGTAATAGCTTTCTTGTTTTTTTTTTTTTCCCTCTCCCTACTCCCTAAGGAGGAATAAGTTTATTTAAATTATTTACCATTTCCTACCATGTCCCAGGAACCATGTGATGCTAAGACTCCTCTCAGATGACAAAAATGATGGGCTCAGTATACAGAAGGATATATGTAATTTTGGACATGTCCAATGGGAGGATCCATTTAACTATGCAGATGTGTTGCTTGACAATGTGTATATTTTTACCAGTGAAGTCTTTTGGTTTTTATTTTATTTTTTAATGATGAGAATGATGAAAGAGATAAAATTTTACTAATTAAAAATAGGGGTTAAATTAAATAAATATTTATTAACTGATTGAAAACTAGCTAGCTTTAATATTCAATACATTTATATTTCTAAACTTTTATATGAACCCTCAAAAGTTCTTTCCTTTCTCCTCTGGTCTACTTATTTTTGCAACCCTTCCCAGTTTTATATCTGAGGCATGTACTTATAGCATACAGTTCTTCCGAGAAAGTCTACTTGCTGTTTATGGAGGAAATAAATGGGAATACCCAACCTCCCTAACATATACAGAATCCAGACTCTATTGAATGCTTGAAATCAAATATTATGACCATGAGGAAGATTCAGAGGGAGCTTTTAATTTAAATAACTTCTCATCTCTATCTTCGTCTTGGTCTAGTAGATGCCCCTTTTAGGTTCAGGTGGCAGAGAGGGCACTAAATGGAAGACAATAAAGTTGCGCCATCTATTTTTGTATTGTAATTTGATTTTGATCTTTTGCAATAATGTTAGAAGCTAACCTCTCATAAGCTAAAACTCTCATCAGGGAGGCCAGAATGACTTTATGAGATATAACCTCTCTTCTCTACATTTAAAGCATGTTTATATTAATAATCCTCTTTCTATTTTTTTATTTGCATCATTACGCTGTGCAAAATAAGTAGGTAAACATGATAACAAAATATAGTAGCTGACACTAGAATCAGGATTAAAGACATGGCATTACTGTTTTGTTAAAGATTTTTTTTCTAACTTGTATTTCCTTCTCTTTGTCTACTTTGAACCCTCCAAAAAAGTTTTGTCCATTCTATACATCAGTGATTAAAATCCCAGATTCTTTTAACTTTTAGATGCTTATAGGAAAGCTTAATTATGAACAGTAAGAGTCACAACATAAACCCTTCAAACAGTAAGTGAAAAGACTGAAATTGTCCCTCAGTTTAGTGAAAAGAAGTTTTCCAAAAAGATTTTGATTTCTTTTTAAATCTCTTCTCTTCCATAATTTGGTAAATCAAGCAAACTGAATCTCTTTTAGTTTATGATAAACTGAAAAACAGGCCCAGTTCTCAAGGATATTGAAAGGAACCAATGAGTTAACATAAGTAAATGGCTTTGCAAAACCTTAAATTACCCTGCAAATGACATTGTCATGGTCACTTCTGCTGTTGCAAATAGACCATCTCTGTCTTTCAATAAGCATTCATCAGGTACTTATTAAGTGTCTGGTACTTTGATAAGAGATAGTGATTCAGAATGAGTAAAAAATGCAAAGCATCCACTGACATCAGTAAACTAGGCCCTAAAATGGCTGGTCAAAGTGAATAGGAATAACAATATACATTTTTCATGTAAATACAGTAAGACTTAGGAACAAATAGAATAGTAAAAAAGAGATTTCTTTTGAATGAGAAGGCATATAGATGCTGGAATTAGAATTTTCTGTGGACCATTTGGGAACTGAACTGGAAAAAGGAAATAATGAGAGTGGAAAATTCATAAATCATACAAAAAAACAAGAAATGAGTTTCAATTACCTTTTCCTCATGAGTTATTATTTTAAAACTCTATTTTATTGATTTTTCTTTCTCCATCCTCTAGATTTCCTTTCATTCCTCCCCCTTTTCCTTCTCAGAGAACCAACTTTTATTTAAAATCAAAGTTTGTAGAAAAGGAAAAGGAGAAAAAGACAGAAATAATTAATGTACAGAAAATTATAAAGGAATATATTGTTCCATATCTATAGGTCTTTCACTTGCAGGATGTAAAATAAATATCAGTGTTTCTATATACTATGAACAAAGCCCAGCAGGAAGAAAGAGAAAGATAAATTCCATTTAAAGTAACTACAGACAATATAAAATATTTGGGAGTCTACCTGCCAAGACAAACACAGTAACTATATGAAAACAATTACAAAACAGTTTTCACACAATTGAAGTCAGATCTAAATAAATGGAAAATCTCAGTTGCTCAGGGTAGATTGAGCTACTATAACAAAAATGAGAATTCTACCTTAATTAATTTACTTATTCAGCTTGATGCCAATCAAACCACCACAAAAATATTTCACATAGTTAGAAAAATAATGAAAATATTAACAAGTTGATCTGGAAGAACAAAAGGTAAAAAAAAAAAAAAAATCAAGGAAATTAATGAAAAGAAATGCAAGGGAAGGTAGCCTACCCTTATCAGGTCTTAAATTGTATTATAAAGCAGCAATCATCCAAAGTACTTCTTACTTGATAAGAAATAGAGGGGTACATTAGTGGAATAACTAATGTACACAAGACATAGTAGTCACTGACTATACTCATCTACTGTTTAATAAGACCAAAGACTAAAGCTTCTGGGAAAAGAATTCACTATCTAACAAAAACTAGTGGGAAAATAGAATGGCAGGAACTAGGCACAGACCAGCATCTTACACCTGATACCAAGCCTATAAGGGTATGAATATAAATATAAATGGGTGCACAATTTAGACATAAATGCTATAAGCAAACTAGATGGACCAAGGAATAGCTTACCTGTCAGACCTATGAAAACGGGGAAAATTTATTGCCAAATAAGAGAACATTATGAAATTCAAAATGGATAATTTTGATTAAATTAAAATACGATTTTTTTGCACAAAGAAATCACTGTAATCAAAATTACTAGGGAAGCAGAAATCTGGGAAACAATTTTTGCAGCCAGTGTCTCTTATAAAGCTTTCATTTTTAAAATATTTGGAGAACTGTGTCAAATTTACAAGATACAAATCATTCCCCAGCTGATAAATGGTCAAAGGATATGAAAAGGGAATTTTTTTTTATTATTTAACCATTTCAGTCATGTCTGCGTATTTGTGGCCCCATTTGGTGTGTTTTAGGGGGTCAGATATACTGGAGTAGTTGGCCATTTTCTTTTCCAGTTTGTTTTACAGATGAGGAAACTTAGACAAGAAGGATTAGGTCACTTTCCCAAGGTCACACATCTGATAAGTGTCTGAAGCTGCATTTGAATTCAGGTCTTCGTTACTCCAGACCTAGTGCTCTGTCCACTGCATCACCAGCTTTGAAGAAAGTATGATTAATTGAATGATCAACCATGATTTTGGGGTGCCAACAATAAGACCCACTTGCTGTTACAGAGAAATGATTGATGGAGGGTGTGAAATCATATTTGTGTATGTCCTTTGATTCACTATAGATTATTAAAAGAATTTAATTTCCCCTATAGGTTAGAGAAGTGGGAGGTAGAGAAAATAGATATTCTTTTATTTTTAAAAATAGGGTCTGCTGCAGATTTGAAATATTGCTTTAACTTTCAGAAGAGTTCACTGCATTATAACTTTTGCTTTTCTACTTTTTTGTTGTTGTTGCAAGATACCTCTCACTAAGTGGGAGTAAGCTGTAAATGTACCCAATGTATAAACAAAATACATGAATAGAATTTAAAGAAAAATAAAAATTGGATGACACATTGCCTACATCTTTTTAGACAAATACAATTTTTGTTTTCCTTGTTACCCTGTAGAAGAAAGAGAATTGATTCCCATTTATGTATTCAGAATTGTTTCTCTTAGATCTCCACATAACTAACTGCTTGATTTACCTTTTGCAGTTTTAACCCATAGTATACCACATAATCCCCCTTCAAATTCTGAGTAGCTTCTCACCATGAATCTAGATAGCAAGGGAAGTTATATGGTTTCCTTCTTCTCTGTCACACACATGATTTTTGAAAATATAGTGGTCATACCTTCCTACCCTCCAGAAACTTTTTTTTTTAGTTTTGCAGCCTGGTTTTCTTTGTTGGTGAGAATAAAATCAATTTTTGATACAATTCCTTCCACAAAGCTCAATATGAAGAAAATAATTTACTGGGTTACTAAGTATATAATTCTGAATCATTTTACATAATTGCAATTGCTGCTAACAACTCCATGGTACACATATCCTCAGAAGTTAGTAACACATATGTAGTAGCAGTTTGTCCTTATACAAAATGGCTGCAAAGTCTTATCTTTTTAGAATTTTTTACTTTCCACAATGTTTGTTTCTTTTGTCCTTCCCCTTAGTTTTTGTGATCATTTTCTGCTTCTGACTGCCAAATCCTAGTATGTTTCCATTTGTGTACTTCTAATATATTTTTCTGGCTTCTTTTGATTAGTTAAGATAAAATGAATTATATGTGGTGTCCACTACACTCATTCTTTCCACATTTGTATGCAGTTTTGCTTCAGCAGCTCTATGATGTGCATTAAATTCTTCAGTGGTCCTTCTAATTTCTCAAAGTGTGTCATTTCCAACATCCCTTTTTCCTTTTTCTTATAGGGTCATAAAAGGATAACAAAATTATATCAATATCTACACACACACATACATACATACATGTATATGCATATATACATGTATATATACACATGATACACACATATGACAAACATGTTTGTATATATGTATGGATTGTGTCTTAATTTATTACCTCTACAAATACTTGTGACAATATTATTCTGAGAGGCCCCTTTTAACACACCATGATTAGTATGTAAATATTCATACTCAAAATTTCTTCAGAAAATTCATATATGTATATATATATAGATATATATATAGATAGATATAGATAGATATAGATATATATATATGGGTCAACTAGGTGATAGAGTGGAAAGAGCAGCAGTCTAGGAGTCAGAAGGACCTGAGTTCAAATCTCACCTCAGACACTTGACACTCACTAGCTGTGTGACCTTCAGCAAGTCACTTAAGCCCAATTGCCTCATCCTAGGTCATCTCCAGTCATCGTGTTGAATATCAGATCACTGGATTCAGATGGCTCTAGAGGAGAAGTGAGGCTGTTGACCTGCACAGCCTTCCTCACTCAAAAAAACAAAGTCAAGTGCAAGTCATGTCATCATTTCTCTGATGGCATAGTCTTCTTTCGCAATGAAGGACAAACACACACACACAGATATACATATACACACATGTGTGTGTATGTATATCTACATATATACACATACATATTTACTTATTATTTTTCTTCACTCATACTTCAAAGTTTATTTTTAACACTAATTATTAACTGAATAATTATGGCTTATGAAGTTTGTAGTATATTATTGTGCAGTAAGAAAGGAAGAAATATATTATTTCAAAAAAGTCATGAGATGACATGAACTGATAAAAAGTGAATTAGCCAGAATCAGAACAATATAAATGATGACATCAATAATTTTGAAGACATTTCTAAATTGGCAAAAATTACAGAGCCAAAAGAAGAGAAAAAATATACAAAAGCATCAACAATATAACGACAAACAACTTTGAAAGCTATAAGAACTATGAAAATCCATGAATGTAAATGATGAATGATGAAGCATTCAGTCTGTTTGCTGAAAGAGAATTGACAGATTTAGGATAGAATGAGAAAGTTTTTCTTTTCAGCCAAGGGAAGAGTACTATATTTTTGCTTGACTAAGCATATTTATTACAGGAAATTTTTATTACCTTTCCTTTTTCACACAATGGGGTGGCAGTGGAATGGAAAGAAAACAGATTGTGTGTTTATGTATGTGTGTGTGTGCACGTGCACACACAGATACACACACAGATAGATAGATAGATAGATAGATAGATAGATAGATAGATAGATAGATAGATAGATGGGTTTGAGGAATGCTAAAAATCTGTTATGTCATAAGCATTTTAAAGTGGAGTCATTTTATTGTTAATTTTTTCTTTTATTTTGCAACAAATGATATATCATGGAGTGAAGGTAGGTTGTACAAATTAGGTGTTGAATAAGTAGATGTGTGGTAGCTAATTCATTGGATGTCAGATATGATTTAAAAATGTTTGCAGAATAGAAAATTAGCATGAATCTGAGGAACTGTTATCTAATATGGATAAATATCAAATCTTAAAAAAATAAAACATTAGGGGGGAATGGTTAGATAGCTGACCATTGAAAGTACGAGAGTTTATATGGAATAAAAATTAAAATTTCTCCAAAATCTGATGGGCAGAGGGGGAAAAATATCTAATCCTAGGCTCCTACAAGAGAGGGATAGTTTCAGAGAATAAGAAGACATTAAATCTACTGTACTCTAGTCACACCACATCTGGAATACCATTTTCATTTCTCGACCCAATATTTTAAGATACATTGATTAGCTTAAGGGTACATATTTTTCATGTAAGAGAATGTTCCAAAAGTTTTTTTTTTTTTAAAGGAGGATATCAAGCATATCTTCTGGCTACGTCAGTTCCCACCCCCCCCCCATATTTATTGATTTCCATAAAATAAAATAATATGAGATCTATGTAACTCTCTATCTATCTATCTGTCTATCCTTCCTGTGAACCTAGATGAACAATATGTATGCAATTCATTGTTTCATTTATTCCTATCCTTTCATGTAAAAGCAACTCCTCTATCACTTAGTCGATATTAATGGGAAGATAGTGAAACTTTACAAGGATAGTTGCATACAATAAAAAGTAAAGCTAAAACCTTTTTTTTGTGCAACCTTGAACCATCAATATATGCCTTAAAATATGGTGCCTAGAAATGGAAGACATATTCCAGATGTGGTCTGAGCAGAGCAATACACAGTATAATTTATGTTTTCTTAATTTTTGAAATTGTATTTCTCTTTTTGATGCCTAGGATTGGAAAGAATTTTGTTGTTGTTGTTGTTGCTATGTCACATTATGGAATGATTTTAACCTTATATTCAATGTGAATTCTGAGATCACTTTCAAACCATCAGCTATCTAGCTATCAGCTAGGTCTCCCTTATGTTTTAAGATTTGACATTTATTCCTATTAGGTTGTAAGTTCTCAGATTCATCCCAATATTCTAGACTATTTTTTAGTCTTTTCTTTCTATCATTCAGTGTGTTAGTTAGTCTAAATCCATCCACCCCAATTTCTGTCATTTGCAAAACTGATGTGCAAATACCACAGGACTAAATGAAATGTCATTTTACTTTACTCCATAAGCTAAGCCTCCTAATATGTTTTCCTTTATTTCTATGTTTTCTTTTTTTAGAGAAATAAAAGAAAATCAGAATGATTAATAAACCCCATTATTGCCCATTCATCAAAATCTTCCATTATCCGCTATCATTACCATGTTTTATTCCTTGAGAGACTCATTGCTAGATTATATATTAATAAAAAGCACACAAGAAATTTTCATTTAGAAGAATAAAGCACCTCTAGTGAAAATAAATAAAGTTTGGCAAATTGTATGTTTTGTGGTTAAGATATATAGGTATTCGCTTATTTAGGAGGGTGCTCTTTATTCACACTTTACAACTTTTATTAGTGACCCCAACTTGACATTGTTTCCTAAATGATTTATTAAACTTTATAATACCTGTCCTCTGAAGTCCGGCAAATCTCAGGACCAAATTTTAAAAGAAAATAAAAACTTCTAAACATGTTAAGCATGAATATTTAGACCAATAGAAAGAAAATTGAAAGATTGCAGAGATGATATAAGGATGAAAAAGAAAATAATCATAGCTGCTTAAAATAGTAGGATAAAAGACTATGTTAATTTTCAGGATAATATTAAAAGAAAAAGTTAAGTGACTTTTATAATTTTATGAATAGACTATTAATATTTTAAAAGAGCTTAATTCTATTACAATCCCACAGATCCATTAAAGGAAACTTTGATAAAACAAGGAAAGAATAAGGAATATAAAGACTTAATTCTTTACATCTTAAGCTTACAATATTTAATTCAGATTATTAGTCTAGTTATGTTGTTTATGATCTATACTATGTTTAAATAAATATAACTTGAGAAAAGTAGGAAATTCTAATTGATCAGATACCAAATCAATGTTGTCTTAATAGCATAAAATAAAGGCCTAGAAATTCTGGAATGTCGTCCTTCCTTAGCATTTGGTGTATAATTGCTCTATTTATTTATATGGAGAATGATTTTCTAAAATAAAAAATATTTCAGAGTCAAGAATTTCAGTGTATATGTGTGTGTGTATGTGTTTGTGTGTGCTCACATGTATTTGGGGAAAGTTAGTCTCTATTTAATTCTGTTGGCTCTCATTAGCAACCAACTTCCTGAAAAAGAATTCATACTTCTACTAAGAAGTTGCATAATTTGTGCCAACTACTTTCTTCCTTAATGAATACATTATCTAGCAATTAAGACAATTGTGTTTTCTTGTGTTTTTTATTTGGCAAAACACTAACTTTATGAAATTGCCCTGATTTGAAAAGGTAGCAGGAAGATTTAATATGAAAAGGAACAAAAGAAAAAAGTACTAAATTTTATCTTCTAGTACCTCTATGAATTTTTAGAGAGTTTTGGAACACACACATCTGTATATATGTTGCTGCTGCTGTTGTGTTTGTCCTTTGTTGCCAAGGAAGACCATGCCATCAGAGAAATGATGGTATGATTTTGCACTTGACTTTGTGAGGGAGGGCTGTGCAGGTCACCAGTCTCACTTTTTCTCTGGAGCCATCTAAATCCTGTGACCAGATATTATTCATCAGGATGACTGTAGAAGGCCTATGTAGAGCTAGGACAATAATATGTACATGTGGATATAGATATGTGTATATATACATATGTGTATATAATCTATATCTTTATCTCTGTATATATTTTTGTTTTACCTGCCAAGTTTTATTTCCCATTCATTACTGAAACCTCACCCTTTCAACAAATCATAAACCATATAGCCGGAGAGGACACAAGCCATTTCCTGTGACCATGTAGCTTCCCTTTCACTTGGCTTTTTATCTTCCCTGTCACTTTCCTTTCCTACCCTACCTTTAAACAGGTCCTCTAAGAAGTCATTCTTGGGAGGAGCTAAACCACATATCTAGTACTGACTTCAATCATGAAGTATCCATGTTTATTGGACTATTTTTTATCTCTCAGCACTCCATACATTATCAAGAAATATGCTAGAAAATATTTAACAATTGGGACTCTATGGGAAAAATATATGCATAACATACTTTTAGGTCTGATTTGCATTATTAACATTTTCTTCGCTATTTTGAGTGATCGATAAGACTGTAAATCAAGCCTAAATTTGTATTACTTGCTAAATTCCAAGACATAGATGTTCACAGTGAAAATTTAGCAATATCTAGGTTGAAGTAACTACATCAGAGCTCACTTGCCATCTTACCATCTCTCCCTCTCCATTTCTTTCTACCTTTTTGCTCTGAGAACTATAATCCAATCACTACCACTTGCTCCTGGAAAAGAAGCTTTATTTGATTGTATTCTACTTCTCTCCTTTGGAACTTCCAAAAATTTTCTTGGTCACCAAGCCCTTATATGTTTTATCTTTAGAATATAATCTTCTCAATGACAAGGACAGACTTCATAGCTATATTTGTATCACCAGTACTTGAAATATTGCTTGTCATATGGTAAGTACTTAATAAATGCTTTTCATTCATTAATATTACAGAGGAAATGGTAGCACAAAGTGGATAATCTTGTTTTGCTTGTGTGATTCTTGTGCAGGACACTTAACCACTTTCAACTCTGGAGTTCTCATCTGTAAGTGCTGACAATAGTGTCGACAGTACCTAGCTTACAGAATTATTTTGAAAATCTAGTGAAATAATGTAGGTAAACACTTTTAGAAAAAAAATTAGAAGTCTAACATAAATTTTAATGATAATGATGATGGTGATGATGATAATGATAGTGATGATTATCATTAATTTATACTTCTCTTTTTGTGTGGTTCAGATGGAAAAAGTAGAAATAAGTCATTATCCTGCTATTAGTATTAGTACCACTGCTGCTACTACTAGTTCTAATAATAGTATTACTACCACTACTACCACCACCACCACTACCACTACTACTACTACTACTACTGCTACTACTGCTACTACTACTACTACTACTACTACTACTACTACTACTACTACTACTACTATCATTATATTTAATGTTCTAGGGAGCATAGCACAGCTTCAGAAATTAGCTGCCCTTTGCAAGTAAATAAAAGAATTTGGATAGGGGATCATCTCCTCAAAGCTCACTAAAATATATATTTAGGAGAATTGCATCAGGAGGATGGATATGATATGTACCTAATCTTCTTCTCATATCATTTTGATTTCTTTTGCTAGATCCCAATATTTTGAAAGTTTTTTTTTTCCCACATAGATTGTTTATAATGGGCTTTTCAAACTGTGACCATTTCTCTGTGAAGTGTTACTCAGTAAACATTTATTAAGCACTTATGTGCTCGGCATTTTGCTTAGCACTGGGAATTCAAAGGCAAAAAATAAATGATTCTTCCTCTCAAGGATCTCACATTCTAACGAGGGAGATGTGTAAATAGTTACACAAAACAATGTGCAGAATAAATTGGAAATAATCTAGAGAAAGCACAAGAATTGAGGAAGATCGAGGAAAGCTTGCAGAAGGTAGAATGCTACTTGGGACTTGGAGGAAGCAGGGTTTGTTGCTGTTATTTTTATTGTTGCTGTTATGTTTTATCAACCCTCTTCCTCCTTTTTGAAGACAAATTATTAGTCATTCTATGCCTACCGTAATATTATGGACCCTGTATTATCCATCAGTTCAACTTGACCTTCTGATTTAACCTTAAAGCTTACAGTGTATTACATTAAGTACTATGTTCTGATTTAGTAAAATAATATTTTTTAAAAATACTAGAGAAAGATACCTCCTGATGTGAAACCTCCATATAATATTCAGATTTAGTGGAGTCACATGGAGGGAATTGAGTGAATTAGAACAGTAAGTGGGTATGGTAGTGGGAATTGAACAAGCCACACTGATTCCATCTGTGACTCAATTTTGAAGCTACCTCAGTTTCTTTTCTACTTAATTGTGTCTAGTCTAATCTCTGTCTTGCAAAAAAACCTTATGCAAATGTGATAATTGTGAGAGGATTTTGTTGCATTATTTCAACATAGTACTGTGTGGCTGAGAATCCTGAACATCTCTTTTCTCTACTTAGAGACCCTTGAGTTAGGATCTAAGTTATGGTGAGCAGAAACTCATGCAGACCTGAAGATTGAAACAAGGAATTTTCTCACAATTGCACATTTCAAACAATGCATATGTCTTATTTGAAAATTGGTCCCATACTGGTCAATCAGTTATTGTTTCCATATTTCGTTGATCATATACAGACACTTGAGGGGAATGAGATACATCATCTTCTGGATTCAGGGAATTGCACCCATTCACTCACCCTCTGTCTCTATATCATTCTCCAATTAGAAATTAGCTTATCTTACTTGAGATTCTAGTTAATCATTGTCCTTTAATTAATTAGCTTAATTTGATTAATTATCTTTAATGTTTAAAAATTTATCTATTTCTGTATTCAGGGTCCACTGCTGAAGCTGAGGAAGGCAACTGGTCTGATTTCTTAGGCAATTGACACACATTGCTTAATGCATAGATATGCTCAAATGCTTGAGCCTTTGTTTCCTCAGTCATTTAAACTTTCATGTATACACCCACATATATACATATATTTATGTGCATATCAAGAGACTAATGAGATTTTAATTACAAAGCAATTATATGCAATTCTATTCGAGAAAAATGACTAAGGCTAGGCAGAAGCATAATTTGTTGAAACAGTCTCCCTGAAAGATGCCATCTTTTTCATTTATTGTTGCTTATACTATTGCATCTGTGATATGTTTTAAATGTAGAATAATTTTCGATGTGATGCTTCAAAAATTTTCCCTTTACTACGATTTGGGAATATATACTATAAGTAGCTATAAAATATATTTTACAATAAATAAATAAAAATACATAGATAAATAGATAAATAAATAAATAATGAGTACAGAATTGAATTAAAGCTCTTGAGATAGTAAACATTACATCCCTTTTGGGTAGCTTGTTCTGTAGTTATTACATAACTAATCAGTTGCTCTTATACCTCTAGGACTCTATGGTTTGTCTTAGATACTTGGGCAATGTTTATATTTTCTTATGTGTTCAATTTTTTTTGACATGATAGAATCTCTGATCGCTTTCTACAAACCTCATAAATGTATAGTCAACCTATATGTGGACAAGACGCAGGAATTCTCTCTTTCATAGTGTTATTTTACAGTTTTTGATAGAGTCACTGGCATGAATTTGGGGCAATTCTGCTAAATTCTTTGTTCATAATTTATGTAATTCTGGGAGCATATGAAACATTATTTTTAGATATTATGTGATGCTACCATTGTTCAGTTTTGTAGAAAAAACTGGAATTTTATTTACTTGTCTTTTTCTTATTTCCTCCAAACTTTTTTTTGCATATTGAGCTTTGTCCATCTCTTTGTGGCATAGACTATGGGCTGTGCCTTAAGAGGAATAATGTTTTTATCTCATTTTTCTCATGTTTTTGATGAAGTTCAAACAAAAAAATATTCTGGGTCACACAACTATTGTGCCCTATTATTTTATTCAAAATTGTTTTTGGATTATTTTAGAGTTGTATAAACTCTTTGTTTTTGACGTTCAATACAATTAGCAATTAATAATTCATTAAGGACCTACTTTGTGTCAGATACTGTGCTAAGCATTGGGCATGTAAAGATAGGAAAGGGGCACTCTTTATATCCTTGATAAATATATAAGCTAATGAGACATGTTCCACTATATACAAACAAGATATTAACATGATAAATAGGAAATAGTCATCAGAGAACCATCACTAGAATTAAGAGCTTGAGAAAGTATTTCTATAAAAGATAATATTTTAATGTTTAATAAGAATGTATATGTAGAACCTTTATCAGATTACACACCATCTAGGGGAGGAGCAAGGAGAGGGAGACAGAGAGAATTTAAAACTCAAAAGCTTATGGAAGTGAATGCTGGAAACTAAAATTAAATAAATTCATTTTAAAAGAAAATAATATTTTAGCTGGGAATTGAAGGAGTGCATGGAACCCAAGACATGGAAATGAGAAGGGAGAACATTAGAGATATGACTAATTTGCAGTTTTTGAAGGAGTTTTCGTACTGGGCATTCCTTAATCTGATAAAAGCAGAAGTCTAAAAAGAAGATACTTCAATATTCTATTATGTCTGTGATCTCACCAATATGGATTCTCCTTCCAACAACAAACATCAAAATTTATTATCCATGCTTGCACACCCTGTGTCATTTTCGTTCATCTTCTACCATATATTTTCCCCTGAGGGTTATATCCCATATGTTATGGGTCTTCTTTATGTTCTCTTTATACTGTGAAGATGCCATGGACTGCCAATAGATTATCTCTTGCCTTCAAGTAATTATGTATTAATTGTATTGGTGGGAGTGGTAGAAGTATTATTATTATTATTACTGCCAGTAGCAGTAGTAATAGTAGTAGTAGTGATGTGAGGAAGAAAAAGAGGAGGAGGAAAGAGAGCACAAAGAGAGGAAGAAGAGCTAGAAGAAGGAGAAGGAAAAGGAGAAGTAATAGCAGTACTAGTAGTAGTAGTAGCAGTAGCAGTGGTGGTGGTGGTGGTGGTATTGTTGTGGTAGTAAAATAATGCAGAAGACTCAGAAAGAAATTGGACTTGTAACATATGACAATATCTGAATAGAAAATAAAATAATATACATATGAGGAACAGTGCTTTTTGAAAAAAAATTCTTATTACTTAACTGATATATCATAATATATATGCCAGAAGAGAGAGGAGGCAATATTTGTGTGGTTTTGGTGATAACATCCTTATTTTGCATCAAAGTATAAATGACCACATAATATGTTCTCACAGACCAAATAAAACTCCAATTTTTGAATAACGTCAAAGAGTTTTTGCATGAGAGACATATACAGATCATTTGAAAGTAATTCTGGGTCTACTCATTGTTTGACCCTGCAACTATTACTTGAGGGTCTCATTGAGCTGTAATACATACAGATAAAAAATGTAAACAAATGTGGCAATAATAATAGTGATAATAATAGTGTCTACCTCACAGGGGTGCTATGAGTCTTTCCTATTTAATGGTTGTAATGATTCAAGGCTTATGAATGATATTGTTTATATGAACAGGATGAGTTGGTGCAATTAGAGTCCTGGGATATCAGAAAGAGAGATGATACAAAACATATTATTATGAAGAAAGAGCAAAAGATAGAAGCACATTTTCAATTTAAACTATATAGTCACATGAAGCACTATTTGTTTTCACAGACCAACAGATTTCTTTGACTGGAGTCATTGCTGAAATTGTCTTTGCAATTGTTGAAACCTGACTAGAATACAGTGGTGAAGTTTTATCAATAGGGGTTTCACACTGATTAGTATTCCTACAATTAAAATAATTCACTGAAATCTTTCTGCATGAGTGAAGCTATAAAAATCATAAAGCAACCAAGATCAGAGCAACATAGACCTTTGTCTTCTTTCAGTAACACTCACTGACAATCATAATCTATGTTAGAACAAGTGAAGGTTTTTTAAGTGCAAGGTGCTTACTAATGACTTCCAAATAACTGAGAGTCAAAATATAGCATTGACTCAATTTAACAAATCTGATTTAATTACATTGACATAAAAATTCACTTATTTTTGCAGGATTGAAATTGGAATCATGTGGAAAAATATGCTTTTCAGTTCTGTTGAATGGTGTTGAATGGTGCTACCCTTTCAAAAGCTGGAGCTATTCTTAGGAATATTGGGAGCCCAAATATTAAGATTACTGTGCTAACATTAAAACCCTTGTTTTAGTCATATCAAAAGGTAGTGATAGCGGAGGGGCCATGGGGCCAAGGATTCATTGTTCAAATTCTGGATCTGCCATTTTCTTCCTATGTGACCTTAGATAAGTCATGTTACATCTATACTCCTCAGAACTCTCATATCTAAAATAATGAGGCTGAACTAGATGAGCTATGAGGTCTCTTCTAACTCTAAATCCATGATCTGTTAAAACAAAAAAATATCAAAAGTTAGAGTTCCATTTTCTAGTTTATTTATTATACTTCTAGATCAGAGGTCACTAACCCTTTGTTACTTAGGCTGCATTTTCATCGTAAGCAAAAACATATTTACATGGGTAGGAGAGTAGTTAACATGAATGGAGGGTCAATAAGTTTCAATTTATGGTGCTGTGGAAAGAGTGCCAAAATGAAATATAGAAGACACAGTCACATTTCAGTTTGGCTACCTTCCACCTACATCACCTTGGATGATAGTCTGAATTTAGTCTCTCTGGGTCTCAGTAATTCTCCATTTTCAGAATGACAAGGATGAATTAAATAGCTTCTAAGGACTTTTTTTCCTCTTTATATCTCTGGCCTTATAATTCAATCATCTTTTTTCACTTCTGTGACCCAATAAAGCAATGCTTAATTATTTCCTTGTTAGTGAGGGTGATTTCATTATCATCATCATCATCATCATCATCATCATCATCATCATCATCATCATCATCATAACTTACCCTTGCAAAGTATCTGGAACAGAGGACGTACTTTATAAATGTTTCATGATTGATTAATTGATTTGTTAAAAGTTTAGAGTATTTGTTGAATACTGATGATTTTTTTTTTACCTGCTCACTGACAATAGCCTTGGAATCCATGATACATTATTGTTCCAGTATTCATGAATGAAGATGGTCAAAGGTCAGTAGAATATGAGCCCTGAAATGTTTTTCAAGTGGTGTTGTAATATATGATCTAAGAAATTCCTATCCTCTTACCTTGCCTCCTGGAATCAATAACATACATTTACATGGCAACTGTCTTCCATTTATGTGACCAAATTGTGATCACAGAGAAGAGTTCACTGGGGAAGATCAAACTCATGACATGTCCTTGTTAGCACAGAGCTCCAATCAACAGATAAAACCATTCATAGATATGTACTTATGATTAATAAATACCTCTCAGGTTTCTAAATGTGTGCTGACTGAAAAGCCCAGCGAGTGCTACACTATATGAGATTCATGCAACTGGATGAAATTCAAAACAGATTTTCAGGACAATCTTTCCATTCACTATAAGGTGGAAATAATGGAATGAGAATCTGGCAAACAATAGAGACAGACAGAGAGACAGAAAGAGAGAGTGACTGAGACAAATGGAGAGAAACAGAGACACAGAGAGAGAAACTTTCTCTTATTGTTTCTGCTACCATGTATTGAATTTGTCACTGTAGATCTTTCCATCAACTTAAAGTTTTATTTGAAAGTTAAAGTGATGATATAACAAACTTTGAAAAAATGCAATAAATAACAGAATTCTATTCTATCCTCAATCCCAACAGCATTTGTGAACATGACAAAGTTAGTTGCCAAAGAGAAGCTAATAGGCAAAATGCTGCTTCTATATTTTTTTCTCCCTATTGTCAAGATAGCATGATTGCATAGCAAAATTCTGTGTTTTAATTTCTTGGTCATTTTTGCTGCTAGGAAGGACTAGACTTAAGTCAAAGTTATAAAGTAAACAATATATGTCTTTGTACCTCCTTTTAAATAGTTAATCTACCTGTTCCCCATTGCTACTGTATTTGGAGTCTATGGAACTGGATTTAAAACTTATCAGTGCTACTTTTGGACCCTTCCCTCCATAATCTTAAAAAAGTTAGTTAAAAATTAATTTAGGCTCAGTTCCCTTGCCTGACCCAGATGAGCTATATCTTCAGATCCTGAATCAATGGGAAGATATGTCAATCACTGTTTCAAGCACTTTGCAATTATTATTTTATTTGATCCTCATAGCAACCCTGGTAGGTAGGTGCTATTATTTCTATTTTGTATATAAGAAAAATGAGGCCAAAAGAAGTTAAGTGATTTGCTCAGGATCACAGAGCTAGGAAGTATCTGATGTGAGATTTGAACTCATTCTTTGTGATTTCAGGTCCAGTATTTAATCCACTGTGCTACCTAGCTGTCAATTAAAAGGATAATTAAAAACAGAGTGTCACAATCAGTGTATTCAGTAAATAATTATGATTTAGCACATAGTATGTGTACACAAGTACAAAGAATGAAAGAACTGGTACAGCCCAGGAACTTCCATTCTAGTGGCGGAGACAAAAAGTTCATATTAAATATACAACATAAACAACACGACATATGCAACACAAATGTACAATTAATAAATATATATACATAAAAAATAGCTAAATACAAGGCACATTGGGAAAGAAGACAAGGGCAATTGGAGGAATCAGGAAAGATTTCATGCAGAAGACAGTGCTTGATTTGCATCTTAAAGGAAGATAAGGACTCTGTTGAGTTGGAGGCAAGGAGAAAATGAATTGAAGGCATGTGAGGTGACCAGTGCAAAGACCAGGAGATGGGGGATAGAGTGAAAATATCACATAAAGAATAGAAATAAACCAGTTTAATTGATTCGTAAAGTGAAGGAAGCAAATTAATGTACAAAGAAGCTAGATAGAAAGATTGAGGACAGGATTTGAAGGACTTTAAAAATTAACAGTGGAGTTTCTATTTCATCCTATAGACAATAGAAAAACATTGGTTGACTGAATAATTGCATGGTCAAATTTGTACTTAAGGAAAACTGTTTGGAAACAATGCCTGCAATGCCAATCTATCTTTGGATAAACTAGAGTGGGAGAAAAATGGTGTGTTAATTTCCAAAAAGGGAAAAGTGTCTGAAAATTATAGACCAGTAAGCTTAGTTTAAAATCATGAGGAAATGCATGCATTCAGTCTCTTAGTTATTAAATGGAGATGATGTGCTAAGAACTATTCTAATACCTGGGTATGCAAAAAGAGCACAAAAAGTCTCTGCTCTCAAAGAAATCCCAGTCTAAAGAAGGAGACAAAATGAAAACAACTTTTTTAAAACATCTTTCATGCAATAGTCATTTAAAGAATATTTATTGCAATCTCAGAGAAAATATTCTAAGACTGAGGAGGAGTATCAGAAAGATTTCATGTAGTAAATAGGATTTTAGTTGAAAATTTAAGGTAGTCAATGAAGACAGAATGTGGAGATGATGAGGAAGACCATACCAGGCATAACAGGTTGGAAGTGAAAAAGTAGATATTTCTTATACTAAAGAAATGGAGTGCCATGTCTGAGAACTAGCAATGAGGCCAGGGTCATTGGATTGCAGAGTATATGGAGGGAAATATGGTTTAAGAAAACTGGAAAGATAGGAAGAGGTTCAAATTATGAAGGATTTTAAAAGTCAATTTAAAGATTTTATATTTGATCCCAAAGGCACTAAGAAGCAAATGGAGATTTTTAAAAAGGAGGTGAAGGGTAATATTCTGAGTTTTGAGGAGATCCATTTGAAAAATGAATGGAAGATGGATTAAAGTGGTGAGATACTTGAGGCAAGGAGAACAACCAGTAGGTTATTCCCATGGTGATG
Organism: Notamacropus eugenii; assembly: GCF_028372415.1. NCBI lineage: Eukaryota > Metazoa > Chordata > Mammalia > Diprotodontia > Macropodidae > Notamacropus > Notamacropus eugenii. The sequence goes on along the minus strand of NC_092875.1, from coordinate 132,150,741 downwards.
AGGGACTACACTAGTGTAGTGAACATAACAGATGTGAGAAGAGTATACATACAAGAGGTGCTTTGAAGGTAAAAATATCAAGGACTGATGCCTGATTAGATATAGGAAAAGACTGAGGCTTTAAGGATGAAACATAGAATTCCAGCCTAAGTGACTGGGAAAAAAATGATAACCTCAGTAGTAATAGGAAAGTTAAAAGGGAAAGTTTAAAGAAAGATATGAGTTCAGTTATAGATAATATTGAGTTTAAAGTGACAATGAGAGATAATGAGTAAAAATTTAAAATAAAGAAGTGGTAATTATAAAGAATTGACATGACATCATCAAAAACATATAGCAAATTAACCTCATATACTGTTTTCATAAAATTCCTAAAATAGACCATTCTGGTAATGTTGTTGGTACAATTTATCTAGATTTTGGTAAAGTTTTTGGTAGAGTACATTATACTATTCTTATGGAGAAGATTACGAAATATTGGGTGAACAACAACACAATGAAATCAGTTATATTGATATAAAATTTACACTGTATATAAGTATACAAAAATATACCAGCTAGATGGCCAAAGTAAGCAAGTAATTGTCAATGCTTTAATGTCAAAATGATAGTAAATAACCAGTGGGCTATACCAAGTATCAATGCTTGCCCCTCTGCTATTTAATTTTTTTTATCAGGTACTTAAATACACAGAAAATTTGCTGATTAGATTTGCAAAGGTAAAGCCAGGATGGATAGCTAACCAAGGGGAATATGGTATCAGGATCCCAAATGATTCTGATGGATAGAAAGCTAAACTGAATTTATAACATGATTTTTGTTCAGTCAGTTTTTAGTTGCATCCAACACTTTGTGAGATTATTTGGGGTTTTCTTGACAAGGACACTGAAGTGGTTTGCCATTTCCTTCTCTAGCTTATTTTACAGATGAGGAACTTGAGGCAAACAGGTTTAAGTTGGCTTGCTCAGGGTTACCCAACTAGTAAATATCTGAGACTTAATTTGAACTTGAGAAGAGGAGTCTTTCAGACTCCAGGTCCGACTCTCTATCTACTGCACCACATAATTGTCCTAATAAAATGGTATTCCTTACCAACAAATGTAAAAGCATTTCACTTTGACAGAAAATAGCAATCTTACACATACAGGGTTAAAGGAGATATGGATAATTGGTATTTTTGTAAAAAAAAAATAGTAGTATTTCATTTGATTTCTAGTTCAATATGAACTAAGCACCAAAACAAATAAATGTGAATTTCAAGAATTTAGGAACCAGAACAGCTGTTTAGAATAAAAGATAAAAGCAAAAGCCTTAGGCTTATGATTCTATTGGGTACAAAGAGCAAACTAGAAATACTCTTGTTCAGGGGCTCAAGACTTGATGCCTATGAACATATATGTGAATGTATATTTATTTATAGGCATATTTATCTATAGATGTATGTATATATATATATATAATAGTATCTATCTACATATAGATAGTTAACTCTATTTCATTTTAATTCATTTCCTTTGTAATACTATGTATTTTGTTTTATACATTTACAAACATTACTCTGAGAGTGAGTTTATAGGCTTCCCTAACTGCCAAAAGGGTCCATGACATACACACAAAAAGTTAAGAAATCCTCCATAGCCAAAAGCACTACACAGATTAAAAAATGTATTTGCACAGAAGATGTAAGGACAAGTAAAATCAGATAAATATAAAATTGTAATACAGTACTGTAAGAATAGTGTCAATTTCTTCAACCCTTAGCATGATCTGAGGCTAAAAAAAAAGTTAAATTTGACTATAGAGATTTTTGTTTTCTTTTGCTTTCTAAAAACTATTTTAAGAAAAGATAGATCAAATGAGGTATACATTAATTGCTCTGGTTGTATGGGATAATAATTGACAAAAGATACACCATAGAGCTTTTGAATTCTTATTTTTTACCTTATTTCCTCAGCCAAAGAGAATAACATTTACTTGGTAAAGGACTTGACAAAAATGGATAATAGAAAAAGCCTGTTTGTTCATACCATTATTGTCAGCAACAATGTCCTCTATTTGTGTTTGGGTTATTCTCCAACAAAAAATTATAGTGGTCCAGTGTGCGAGAGTTTTTTCTGGTAGACTTGGAATTTTGTAATAATGTAAGAACTCCTTAAAAAAAAAAATCCCAGTGGTGGTTTTCTAAGGCAAAATCCCTTCCATACTCAGAGAAAGAAATGTGGAAGTCATTCGCAGAATGTAGCAGATCATGTTTATGTATGTATATGTTGTTGTGTATCATGTTTTGATTTGTTACATGATTTCTTCCATTTATTTTAGTCTGACTACATAGCATGACTATAGTGAAAATGTACTCAATAGGAAAGTATATATAGAACCTATACAGAATCGTACGCAGTCGTGGGGAGGGAGGGGGGTAGTGGGGGATAGGTATGGGGGGGATAAAATCTCAATTGTATGGCAGTGATTGTTAAACATTAAATAATAATAATAAAAAAGAACAGAGCCAACAAAAAAAATTATAGTGGTCTATGAATTTGGAAGTTTGTTATTAATGATCTTTTGGTTGGGCATCATTTTTGCTAAGAATTTGGTATTTTTTCACATCTTTGTTTCTATTTTCTTTCTTCTGTTACTTTGAAAAATTGATCCCTCAATGCCTTTAAAAATGGTTGTCTCCATCATGCACTTCCTCTGTGAATACCTACTCTAATTTAGTTGATTTTCCCAAGTGTGGAAGAATATTAAAGATAAAATTATGGTTGTTTCTTTCCAAGAAGTGTGGGTTCCTTAAAACATTTCAAATTTAGTCTACTTTTCTCTTCTCCTTTTGCATTGTGGGCCCAGAAAATCAATCATCCACTGTCCATTCTAGGTCTACCTTTTGATGTGCCACTATAGTAATCTATCTTACTAGAAATCATCACATAAACATAAAGTGTACCTTATGTGTACGTCAAAGTTAGGCAGGAAGTCCTGCTTAGAAAAGAAAAAAGAAAACATGGACTTCTGAGGGGCAAAGTGCTCAGAAAGTCTACTCGCATCAAGGAGGGAAGGAGGGGAAATTTTTATACAGGAAAAAAGGTGACAGCAGGAAGGAAAAACCAGTGAGCTGTGGACTGTGGGGGGAACAACAGTACAGGTGAGAACATGACATGCCTGAATAGCTGCTGATATTTTTACACCATCTGCTCCTTCAGCTTCTTTGATCCTCTTTGAGGCACCAGGAAATGATTCAAAGTCAAGTAAGATCACCTATTTCTTCTTCAAAGTCATTAGAATTGAAAAGTTCTAAGGAATGGTTTACTTATTTTCACAAAACATGTGAGACATGTTTTTTTCACAGACGCTGACACATACATCACACATTTCTTTTCAGCAATATGAAAGTTCAGATTGTGCTTTTCCAAATAAGCCTAATTCTCTATTTTTTGTGTTCGTTACTCATTTATTTATTTATTTTACAAAAATCACTAGCTTAATGAAAATCTGTAATAATTTAAGGTGTCAAATTTAATTGCTTATGCATAAGAGGAGAAGTTCAGGCTTTGGAGTTAAGAAGATCTATATTCAACCTATGTTTCTGATCCTTATTAACTATGTGACCATTTAAAAGTTACTTAATTTCTTCTGAAACTCAGGCAACTCACTAAGTATCTAGCAATCTGTCTAACTATCTAGGTACTGAATGACTCAATGGAATTTCCAAAGTATAGATACTTGAGAGAGTTTTTGAGTATTACTTTTAAGATCTTTTCATTTTTAGTCCAGTTTTAATAATTAAAATTAATTGGGCATAGTTTAATTAACTATGTTCAATTCAATCTAACAAGAATTTCCTGATTATCTAATATATAACAATACTATAGGAGAACTTTATAGGTAGAAAAATTCTTACAGTAGGATATCAGTGGGTTTAGAGTATAACTAAAAACTGAACATCATTTTAGTGCTAAATGAGGATCTGAATTACGGTCAGAGAATTGGAAACAAAGGGGAGACAGAAACGAATTAAAGAGAGATTATAGGGATATGTTTACCAGAATATTATATCGGATTAGATATGGACAGTGAGAGACAAAGAAAGGGTGGAATTCACCAAAATTTTGAGACCAGATGAATGATAGAATTATAGTACTAAGAACAGTAACAGGAAAGTCAGAAGAATGTTTTGTTTCTGAAGGAAAAGATGGTAAATGAATACACAACTGACATAGAATAATAATTTTTAATTCATCTCAGACATTTACTACCTCTGTATCTTTAAACAAATTAATTATTTTCTCTGTGACTTGGTTTCTTTGTCTATAAAGTGAAGGAGTTGGACTAATTATTTTCTAAGGATCTTTATCATTCTACATTCCTGCTGTAGAAACCATTGTGTTAAATAGGAAAAGAAGAGCACACTGAATAATCTAAGAAGAGGAAAAATAAACACATTATTAGAAGAAGGGGAGGCTCAGTGTTTAAGTGATCTAGAAACAAGCATGGGCCTCTGTAATTTTAAAATAAAAAACAATATTTCATGGTATGCAATGATTATAGTTTCCACTCCCTCCGAGTCTTTTTCCTCAGAAACACAGGGTTTAATGAACACTGACACACATTCCTTTATCCTCCTTTCCCTATGACATTGTATTCTCTTCCTTCTTTAAGAATACAATGCAAATAAAGTTCTAGCATGTCACTCCTATCTGTCCTTTACCCTTAATTAGTTTACTTCACTTACAGGACCAGGAAGCATTATTAGTTTTCCATGCATTTTGTCTCCAGAAATGCAAGTGCTGGAGGCCAGTAAAAATGGAGAAATAGGAGGAAACAGTGCAGTCAGGGGTATGCAGGCAAATGTATAACAACCAAACAGAATTTTTAAAAATGTACACCTGGCATATTTTAAAGACTAATCTATATTACTCTCCTTTTTTTCTTACATTTAAATAGTTAACAAATTAATAATTAAATGCTCATGTATCATGTTTGCCATTTTCCAAAGTATAAATACTAACACTCAAAATTTAACAATTATCACTCTGGCTCATATGAACAGGCTCCAGCAAACACTCACCCCAGTAACTTTTCCACAAATATCTAGGAAATTCATCTAGGAAAATCATCAAATCATGAATGGGAAATTTAAGGGAAAGAAAAAACTACAGTGAATCATTATTCTTAACCCTAGAAAGAGGAAAACAAATAAAAAAGCCTTCTGACACTAGAGACAGAGTCTAGCCAAAAATGTACCACAGAAAATGAGGGGCTATAAAATTGGCTTCTCTGGGCTGTGCACTAGGGTAAGATGAGGTCCCAGATGAAGCACAGAGAGACTTGACCCTGAGTAGGAAGCAAGAATGATTACCAACTCACAGCTCTCTTGGTCATACCACAGAGATAAATACTGTCTAGAAGTATTGGTTCAGGACAAAGATTAATAGGGAGAATAAGACTTTATTAGCAAACTTTCAAGTACTGAGCAATGTAGCAAGTATTTGACTTTTACCCTGGAAGTGGAACAGGCTTTCAGATTTAGCCTACAAGCCAGCCTAAAGCATGTACTGGAATAATTGCAACCATAATTCTAGATCAAATAGAAATCTGAAGTTTTCACACTCCAAATATGTAGAGCTTGTGAGGTAGCTGAGAGTCATTGATTCTAGAAGCAGTCTACTGGAATTTGAACCCAGGGTAAGGCTATAGTTTTTCTCCTCCTACCCAAACACAGATCAGGAAGTGGTTTACTCAAATTAGGAAGATAGAGCTTACATTTTTTTCCTAAATCAAACTACTTTTAGTGCATTAAATGAATTCAAGTGCCTAGTCTTAGCTATAACTGAGGTTCGCAGATAAAACAACAGTCACTTCCCCATGAAAGCAGCAAAAAGATCCAAGATATTGAAAAATAGAACCAAACACTTCTCAGAGATGCTCTGCAGTAGTGAACAGAAACTGTTCAAAATGAAAATGAGGTTGGACAGGGAGGAGCAAAGATGGCAGAGTAGAAAGATACACATATGCTAGCTCCTAACCCACAGCCCATTAAATGCCCGTAAATAAGAACTCCCAACAAATTCTGGAGCAGCAGAAGCCATAGAACAGCAGAGTGGAGGAGATTTCTGTTCCAGAGAGACCTGAAAAACCGACACCAAAGGTCTGTCACACACTGGACCCAGAGCAGAGACCAGCCCTGCCTTGGCCACGAGGCATGGAGGGGAGCAGATCCGAGCAGGCTTCAGGGACAGAATCTCCAGCAGCAGCACAGGTCCCTTCACCCACAGGCACCAAAGGTCAGTGAGAGGGTCTTTTTGGCAGGTCAAGAGGTAAGCGGGGTGTCCCCATAACTCAGGTCCCCTCAAGAGGCAGCAGAGGAGGCAGCAGCAGACAAGGGCTCCCAAACCAAGCAGAAGCCAGGATCCATTATTGAAGGTCTCCATGTAAACTCCCTGAGGGAACTGAGCCCCGTGTGGTGGCCCTGTCCCGACCTGAGCACCTGAACTTAATCTCCAACTGAATAGCAGCCACACCCCTGCAGAAAGCCCTGAGGCTGGGAAGCAGCATTTGAATCTCAGCCCCTAAGTGCTAGCTGGGCAGAATTGGAGGCAAGGTGTGTGTGGGGAGGAAACTCAGAAGTCAAGTAACTGGCTGAGAAAATGCCCAGAAAAGGGGGGAAAATATAAGACCATAGAAGGTTACTTTCTTGGGGAACAGGTGTCTCCCCCCATCCCTTCTGATGAGGAAGAACAAGGCATACTGCCAGAGGAAGTCAAGGACCCTCCCTCCAAAAGGTACTTAAACTTGGCTCAGGAAATAGAAAACCTTAAAAAACAAGTTAGCAGCTTACTAAAGGAGAACCAAAAAAAATGGTGAGGCAAATAGCACCTTTAAAAAGAGGCTAACTCAATTGGAAAAAGAGGTCCAAAAAGCCAACCAGAGGAAGGAGGTTTTAAAAAGCAGAATTAGTCAAATGGAGGAGAAGGTTCAAAAGCTCACTGATCAAAATAATTCACTGAAAGAGAGAATTGAATCCAGGGAAAAAAATGACTGAGTTAAACCAAGAAGTTAGTAAACAAAATCAAAAATTTAAAAAAAAAAATATAAAAGATGATGTGAAACAACTCATTGGAAAAACAGCTGACCTGGAAAATAGATCCAGGAGAAATAATTTAAAAATTATTGGGCTACCTGAAAGCCATGATAAAAAAAAAGAGCCTAGACACTATCTTCCATGAAATTGTCAAGGCAAACTCCTCTGATGTTGCAGAATCAGAGGGCAAAATGGATATTGAAAATATTCATCAGTCACCCCCTGAAAGAAACCTGAACAGAGAAACTCCTAGGAATATTGTGGCCAAATTTCAGAGTCCCCACATCCAGGAGAAAATACTGCAAGCAGCTAGAAAGAAACAATTTGAGTACTGTGGAAATACAATCAGGATAACACAGGATCTGGCAGCTTCAACATTAAGGGATGGAAGGGCTTGGAGTAGGATATTTCAGAAGTCAAAGGAACTGGGATTGAAGCCAAGAATCACCTACTCAGCATATCTGATTATAACACTTTCAAGGGAAAAAATGAACATTCAGTGATAGAGACAAATTTGAAGATTTCATGGCAAGGAAAAGACCAGATCTGTATTTAGAATTTTGACTTCCCAAGACAAGAATCAAGAGAAGCATGACAAGGTAAACAGGGGAAAAAAATCATAGAAGACTCTAAAGCTGAACTGTTTACATTACTACATGGAAAGAAAATATTTTTAACTCTTTAATTTTTTTCAGTATTTTGGTAGTTGGAGAGATGGTACACACACAAAAATAAATAAAATAAAATAAAATAAAAATTAAGGGGTGAGAAGGGGAGTAAGGAAGCAGGGCAGGCTATAACTCATAAAAGAGATAAGAAAAATCTTATTCAATAGAGGAGATAATGGAGAAGGGGAGGGGGTGGAAATAAAGCTACTCTCCCCACATGTGGCTGAAGGAAGGAATAACATGCTCACTAAATTTGATATGAAAATTTATATCACACCACAGGAAAGTAGGAGAAGAGGCAACAAGTGGAGTGAAGGGAATGTTAGAAGGGAGGGCACAGGGGAGAAGGGAGTCACTAGAAATAAACACTTTCAAGAAGAGACAAGATCAATTGTAGGGGGAAAAAGTAAGGCGGATACGGTAGGTCATAGGGCAATACAATTAGTATTACACAACATGATTATTATGGAAGTCTTTTGCAAAACAACACATGTTTACTCTGTATTGAATTGCTGCCCTTCTTCGAGGGGCTGGGGAGGGAGAGGGGGAATAAGAGAAGTTGGAATTCAAAGTAGTAGAAACAAATGTTGAGAATTTTTACTGCATATAATCGGGAAATAAGAATTACAGGGATAGGGTTATGGAAATTTATCTTGCCCTACAAGAAAAGAGAGAAGATGGGGATGGGGGAAGGGTGGGGTGTGATAGAAGGGAGGGTTCATTTGGGGAAGGGGTAATCAGAATGCAGGGTATTAAGGGGTGGAGGGAGGGGAGAGAGGGGGAGAAAAGTTGATCATGTTACAAAGTGATGTAAAAGCAATTAATATTAAAACAATTGACTGAATTTAAAAAATAGAAGAAAATTATAGTAGCATTAGTCAAATGGAAAAGGAGAAATGAAAGTTAAGTGAGGAAAATAATTCCTTAAAAATTAAAAGTAGGCAAGTGGAAACTAAAGAATCTGTGACAATCAAGAATCTGTCAAACAAAATCAAAATAATCAAAAAATGAATGAAAATGTAAAGTACTTCTCTAGAATAACAACTGACCTAGAAAATAAATCCAGGAGAGATAATTTAAGAATTATTGGTCTACCTGAAAGTCATGATCAAAAAGAGAGCCTGGACAGCATCTTTCAAGACATTATCAAGGAAAACTGCCCTGATATCCAAAAACCAGGGGATAATATAGTCATTTAAAGAATCCAGTCATCACCTTCTGAAAGAGAGTCCAAAATGAAAACTCCAATAATAGTGTAATCAAATTCCAGAATTTTCAGGTCAAGGAGAACACACTGAAAACAGCCAGAAAGAAACAATCCAAATATCAAGGAGCCAAAGTCAGAATTATACAGGACTTAGCAGCTTCCACATTAAAGGATTGCAGGGTTTGGAATACAATATTCCAGAAGACAAAAGAGTTTGGATTACAACCAAAAATCAACTACCCAGTATAATTGAGCAAAGTATTTCAGGGGAAAAGATTGACATTTACTGATGAAAAGACCAGGGCTGAACAGAAAATTTTGATCTTCAAATAAAAGATTGAAAAGAATCATAAAATGGTAAAAAGGAAAGGGAAAAATGTTGTTTAGTAATATTAAACTGTTTACATCTGCACATGGGAAGATGTTACTTGTAACTCTTAAGAAAAGTTTCTCTACTAGGACAATTAGAAGGAGTATACATAGAGTACACATAATTGACTTTGATGTGATGATAAAACTAGTAATTAGTGGGTAGAGGAAAAAAAAGATTAAACTTGGAGAAGAAAGAAGGAGGCAGAATGAGGTAAATTACATCACATGAAGAGGCATGAAGATCTATTATCATAAAGGAAAAGATAGGAGGGGTGACTGTTGTTTGAAACTTACTTTTACTGGATTTGGTTCAAAGAGGGAAAAACATACACACTCAGCTGGGTAGAAAAATCTACCTTACTTATAGGGAAGTAGGAGGAAAAAACAGAGTAAAAAGGAAGAAGGACTGACAGAAGGGAGGGGAGAAGTAGAAAGGAAAAAAGGTAAGAAGAGGGAGGGGGGCTGATAGAAAGTAGGATAGACTGGGGAATGCAATGGTCAAAAGCAAAACACTAGTGAGGAGAGATAGGGTGAAAGGAGAGAGAAGACTACAAAAAGCAGGGAAATGGGATGGAAGGAAATTTACAGTTATTAATCATCACTTCCTTAGGTCTAGAAAATGAACAATACATCAGTCCCTGATTTTTGGTTATCTGATTTCTGAGGTATAAATGTTCATGTAGAAATGTTAGCAACAGACTGATTGGAAGCCCTGGAGAAATTGGGCTTATGCTACTGCAGCAGTTGTGACAACAGAATCAGACAGACAGACAGACAGACAGACAGAGACAGAGAGAGACAGAGACAGAGAGACAGACAGAGATACAGACAGAGAGAGACAGAGGCATAGAGAGACAGAGACAGAAAGAGAGATACAGAGAGAGACAGAGGCACAGAGAGACAGAGATAGAGACAGAAAGAGAGAGACAGAGACACAGAGAAAGACACAGAGAGATCAATTGAAACACTGTGCTAATCAGGTTATAATCAAAGAAGGTGAAATGTAAAATAGCTAATGGGCATTTCTGTTATAAAAATCTCAAGGAGATTTGTATATTAGATTGAACTAATTTTAAGTATTCTATAATACTTGTTTATCAGTCCCTTTTCTTCCTAGTAATAAATTATTTGTAATTCATCTATTTTGGAAAGGTATTTTTCCAGGAAGGATTTGAAGTATAGCTGACCTTAGACCAGTCAGCAACATTTAAACAGATATTTTAAAGCACAGAAACAACAGAGTTCTGGAGTGATTGAATCAAAAGAAATAGGAGGGGGGAAGAGCTATTTATTTAATAATTGCAAGCATATGGAGCTTCAGGAAAATTTTTGTTCTGCAAATACACAAGGAATGATTTCTATAAATGGAACATATAATTGTCAACAGTTACTTTAAAGACACAGATGTAAAATTATTTCTGAAAATAGGATGGTATTAAATTCCCTCTCCTGGAACCACTGTATCTTAGGTTATAGATGCCTCTCTACCTCAAAGCAAAGATGAAGGAGGAGGGACATTGCCACTTTTTTTTTTATTACAAGAAAGAGACAGCCTCATCTCCAAAGTTCTGTTTATATTTGCTTCTTTACGAACACTTCTAGTTTTGTCATATCTTATTAGAATTTTTATGCTTCTTTTCAACATCCATTCTCAAAGTTGCATGTAAAGTCCAGCCTCTATTTTGCTATTATGCTTTCTTTCACACTTTTATATTTAGCAACGAGTTTTGGAACATTGTACTCATTTATGAAATATCTTTAAAACATTAAAAAAGCAATTTGGAAAAAGAAAAAAACTAACTAAGCAACATATAAACAGGATTTGACAATCTATGTTAATTTACATGAGGGAGGTACACTTTCTTAAGCCAAGCAAATTAGTTGCTTATACATGGATCCAAGTGGGTATGTGTATTAGGTACAGATATAATGTGGATATGTGTGTGTGTGTGTGTGTATATACATATATATACACATGTACATATATATGCATGTGTGCACATAATTTATTTATCTATATAAACATAACACATACGTATATATGTATATACATATATACATGTAATATATGTATTTATATAATCATTTATTTATATATGTATTTATTTATAAATGTATCAAAAGAGTTTAGTTTTTGTTTTCTGTATACACACACTATGCATGTATCCATACTATATTACACATATATGTACAGATATGCATAATATGTACATATCTATATAGTCATGTATATACACATTTACATATCAGATCAAGTTAGGCTTTTTCCTCTTTCTGCCTTACTCTGAATCAGTCATGTAAATTTCCCATATCTATCTTTATTCTTCATTTTATTGCTTTTCATAGCATAGCAAAATTCTGTTACTTTAATATCCCACAACTTATTTAGCCACTCCTAAAATGATGGGCATCATCTTTGTTTCCATGGGCACCAATTTACCACAAAAAAGCAAATGTGATTCAGAGAGGATTCTTGGAAGATGGCAGGGAAGTTCACAAAATTCCAAGCTCTCAAGACTTACCCCTGCAAAAGAAATGAAATAATGCCTTGCAGCAACTATTGAGAAGTAAAAGCAAAAAAGAGTAAGGGCAGAACAGGGCTCCTCCTGGGAAAATTGAAGGAGATCTGAAGAAAAGTCCCAGGAATAGGCAGGCTACCTGTGAAGATTAGCGACTTCCAGGCTAGGTTCTGGGTCAGCTTAAACAACTAGTAAGACCTGGGGTTAGCTGGTAAAAGAGGAACCTCTGCTGACAAGGAACATGAAGCTAGAACGAACCAGTACACTTACAATGAGAGTAGAAGCAGTGAGGCAGGATACTGCTGGTCTTGGGCACTTACAGAAGGTTTGAAGTCTTCATTCCAATTGCAAGTCAGAGAGGAAAACTGAAGCTGTATCTGACAACAGAGGTACCATTTCCCATATCGCATAAATTGAGCTACTACAAATTTTGCACACCCATCTCAGGGAAGGAGTGGGAAGGGAGGGAAAAGAAGGGGAAAAAAATCTAAGATGTATGGAAGTGATTGTAGAACACTGAAAACAAATAAAATAAAATTTAATAAAAATAATTTAAAACACCATAAAAAATAATAGTTAATGGAAAAAATGCATAGGCAAAGGAGAAAACACTCAAAATGGAGAATTGCTATGGGAATATGGAAGACCAGATTTTATCTACAGAGGAAGATACTGAAACAAAGAAACCCTCATTCACCCCAAAGAGTAATGTGAAATCACCACCTGTTCATAAAAGAGTTAGTGGAAAAACTTTAAAAGACATTAAAGTCAAAGGAGAGAGACTGAGGGAAAATTTTTAAAAATAAGAATATATTAAAAATAAGAAGATAAAAAAACACAAGAGAAACAAGAAAACTATGAAAAGAAAGTCAACCAATTGGAAAAGGAGGTCCAGAATCTTCTTTTTAATTAATTAATTTAATTTTTAACATTCATTTTCACAAAATTTTGGGTTCCAAATTTTCTCCCCATTTCTCCCCTCCTGCCCCCCCAAAATGCCAAGCATTCTAATTGCCCCTATAACCAATCTGCTCTCTCTTCTATCATCCCTCTCTGCCCTTGTCTCCATCTTCTCTTTTGTCCTGTAGGTCCAGATAAATTTCTATACCCCAATATCTGTGTTTCTTATTTCCTACTAGCAAGAACAATACCCAACAGTTGTTCCTAAAACTTTGAGTTCCAACTTCTCTTCATCCCTCCCTCCCCTCCCATTCCCTTTGGGAAGGCAAGCAATTCAATATAGGCCATATGTATATAGTTTTGCAAATGACTTCCACAATAGTTGTGTTGTGTAAGACTAACTATATTTCCCTCCATCCTATCCTGCCCCCCATTGCTTCTATTCACTCTTTTGATGCTGTCCCTCCCCAAGAGTGTTGACTTTAAATTGCTGCCTCCTCCCACTGCCCTCCCTTCCATCATTCCCCCTACCCAGCTTATACCTTTTTCCCCCACTTTCCTGAATTATAAGATAGGTTTTCATACCAGAATGAGTATGCATTTTATTCCTTCCTTTAGTCGAATGTGATGAGAGTAAGTTTTGTGTTTTTCTCTCATCTCCCCTCTTTTTCCCTCCACTGAAAAGTCTTTTGCTTGCCTCTTTTATGAGAGATATTTTGACCCATTCCATGTCTCCCTTTCTCCTCCCAGTATATTTCTCTATCACTGATTAATTTCATTTTTTTAAGATATGATCCCATCCTATTCAATTCACTCTGTGCACTCTGTCTCTCTTTGTGTGTGTGTGTGTGTGTGTGTGTGTGTGTGTGTGTGTGTGTAATTCCACCAACTACCCAGATACTGAAAACTTTCAAGAGTTACTAATATTGCCTTTCCATGTAGGAATGTAAATAGTTCAACTTTAGTAAGTCCCTTATGACTTCTCTTTGCTCTTTACCTTTTCATGCTTCTCTTCATTCTTGTGTTTGAAGGTCAAATTTTCTTTTCAACTCTGGTCTTTTCATCAAGAAAGCTTGAAAGTCCTCTATTTCACTGAAAGACCATTTTTTTCCCTGAAGTACTCAGTTTTGCTGGGTAGGTGATTCTTGGTTTTAGTCCTAGTTCCTTTGATTTCTGGAATATCCTATTCCATGCCCATTGATCCCTTAATATAGAGGCTGCTAGATCTTGTATTATCCTGATTGTATTTCCACAATACTTGAATTGTTTCTTTCTAGCTGCTTGCAGTATTTTCCCCTTGACCAGCGAACTCTGGAATTTGGCCACAATGTTGCTAGGAGTTTCTCTTTTTGGATCTCTTTTAGGAGGTGAGAGGTGGATTCTTTCAATATTTATTTTGCCCTCTAGTTCTAGAATATCAGGGCAGTTTTCCTTGATAATTTCATGAAAGATGATGTCTAGACTCTTTTTTTTTTTTTGATCATGGCTTTCAGGTAGTTCCATAATTTTTAAATTGTCTCTCCTGGATCTATTTTCCAGGCCAGTTGTTTTTCCAATGAGATATTTCACATTATCTTCCATTTTTTCATTCTTTTGGTTTTGTTTTGCGATTTCTTGGTTTCTCAGAAACTCATTAGCCCCTATCTGTTCCATTCTAATTTTTAAAGAACTATTTTCTTCAGTGAACTTTTGGATCTCCTTTTCCATTTGAATAATTCTGCTTTTTAAAGCATTCTTCTCCTCATTGGCTTTTTGAATCTCTTTTGCCAATTGAGTTAGTCTATTTTTCAAAGTGTTATTTTCTTCAGCATTTTTTTGGATCTCCTTTAACAAGGTGATGACTTGCTTTTCATGCTTTTCTTGCATCTCTCTCATTTCTCTTCCCAGTTTTTCCTCCACCTCTCTAACTTGATTTTCAAATTCCTTTTTGAGCTCTTCCATGGCCTGAGTCCACTGATTATTTATTTTGGATGTTTAGGATACAGAATCTTTGACTTCTATGCCTTTCCTTGACAGTAAGCATTGTTTGTCCTCATCTGAAAGGATGGGAGGAGATATCTGTTCACCAAGAAAGTAACCTTCTGTGGTCTTATTTTTTTTTTCCTTTTTTGGTCATTTTCCCAAGCAGTTCCTTGACTTTTGGGTCCTTTGTCAAGAGTAGGGTGTACTCTGGGAATCTGTGAGATCTCAGTTCCTCCAAGGTGGTACGATCAAGCGTGTACTCGTCTGGATGCAGAGAGGGATTTTTATGCCCAGAATCTTAGCATTTACCTCTCCACAGCCACCTGGCCTCCAGTTTCACTAAGTCAGAACTGGGAACTGGTTTTCAGATAAGCTGGATGGGCAGGGCTGCCATTCAGTGTAAGACAAAGACCAGCTCAACCAGAGCCTCCACCCAGGGCTGAGGTAAGACTCAGTTCTTCAGAGCCCCCAGGGGTTTTTAAGCTCCAGCAATGGAGCTTCCATATGGGCTGCTGCGCTGCTTCTGTGGCCACTGCCTGCTGCCTGGAGCTTCTCCCTTCCTGGCCAGCTGACAAAACCCCATCACCGACCTTTGGAACCTGTGGGTTGAGGGATCTGAGGACCCGATGCTGGGACTGGAGATTCCACCTTTCAGGGCCTTTCAGGTCACCGTGGGCTGGAAATCTCCTCCACTCTGCTGTTCACCACTTCTGCTGTTCCAAAATTTGTTGAGAGTCCCTCTCTATAGGTATTTTATGGGCTGTGGGGGGAGACCCTTCAGAAGTGTGTCTTTCTAGTCCGCCATCTTGGCTCCGCCTGAGATCCAGAATCTTAAGGAAGAAAATAACCCCTTAAAAATCAGAATTGGGCAAGGGGAAACCAGCGAATTTATGAGATTGAGAATTGAGAATAAAACAAAATATAAAGAACGAAAAAATGGAAGAGAATATAAAACATCTCATGATTAGTACAACTGATCTAGAGAATAGATCAAGAAGTTAAAAACATAAGAATAATTGGATTACCTGAAAGCTATCATAAAAAAGTGAATTTGATGCAATAATAAAATTGTCCTGAAGCATTAGAAAAAGAGGAGAAAATAGAAATATAAAAATATCTACCAATCACCACCTGAAAGAGATCCTATGAGGAAAACACAAAGAAACACTATAGTCAAATTCTGAAACCCCCCAACTCCAGGATAAAATATTATGAGAATCAGGAAAAAAATAATTTGAATATGGTAACTCCATAATTAGAATCATGCAAGACCTAGCAGTGGGGACACCAAAAGACCACAGATCTTAGAACACTATATATCAAGGAGCAAAAAGAACTGGGATTCTAGTGGGAAGTATCATACCCAGCAAAGTCAAGCATGATTCTGAATGAAAAAAAAATGAACATTTAATGAATTGTCAGACTTTCATGACTTTGTTTAAAAAAACTGAAATTAATGGAAAATTTGGCATATAAGAAACAAGACAAATATAAGCTGTACACCAAAGACTAATTACAAGGGACTCAGTAGGGACAGACTGCTTGCCTTTTATGTATGCAAAATGTACTCAGTTCTATCACATAAACTATTGATGCCTCTTTTCTGAATTTTATGTTTCTGAAATAAAAAAGAATCATTAGATTTTTCTGTTCCTTTTGCCTTGACATTAATAAAATGCCAGTCCAAACTCATATCTTTCACTAGGAAAGAAAAGCAACCTCCTAACACAATATTACATTTCTTGGTAAGATTTCACTTATTTCACTACTGGTTTTTTGTTTCCATTGCTTCTACACAGGTTAATTAAAATATAATTAATCTAATTTAACATAACTAAAATATTTATAACCAAACTTCATTGGGTATCTACCTTGGCATGGTCAGATGTAGAATCTGGTTGTTAGCTTTACAGTTGAAGAAATTTATCATTTGCTGAGGGATTAAGAATGATTCAAGTTCTTAGGAATGTCTTCAAATTAACATAACTCAAATTATATGTGCAAAACAGAATATCAATTAGTTAATTTATGATAGGAGATTGATTTCTTGAAGTAATTGATAGTTAGGTAAATTCTACTTCTACTTCCCTCCATGAGATAAGAGTCCTTGTAATCTAAGAAATCATAACAGGTTGTCACTTGCCAAGTATTAAGGACATACTAAGGAATCTTTTCTCTTGAAACATTAAATTATCACTGCTAATTTTCTTGATAAGATTTAGAAAACATTCTAGTTTTGTCAATAACATTTTTAAACGTCTTAGTGATACATTTTACTATACAAACATTGAATCCTGATCTCCTTTTGTAACAATAAGTACCCCAACATACACAGGGGCCCTGCTACCACAGGTTCTTGGATCTGCATTCATAAAAGGAAAGCAACTTTCAAAGGGTTAATAAACATTTTAATCAAGCACAGGTATCATTCCTTTATCCAAGCACATATATCATTCACCTAGTTCAGAGGAGTCAGCACCTTGAACCTCAAAGAAAATACAGCGAAATTAAGTCAACATACAGAGGTTACAAAACTGCCTAACTATTACAAACATACACAGTTACCAGAGAGGGAAGCATCAACTTCTGAGTTTTAGCTGGGAGCTCCTTAGTGGTTTCCCAGAGTCTCTCTGGCCAAAGAAACACTTCCGTTCAGTAAGCCCCAAAGTAAAACCTCACCCTCAGAGTATTTATACACTTTTTAGAGCCAGAGGGCAAAACCCTCTGACCCAGTACCTCAATAAAAAAAACAAAAGGTACTTGGGACCGTTCTACAAAACAGCTCCCCTACTCACTTTTCCCACAATAAGCAGGCCCATCCATGGGTGGGAAAAATCCTCTTTATTCACCTTATTCAATCAGAGGCTCTTTTAGTAAAACAAAAACAGCATAAGATTCTATCTGACAGGGGATTACATCTTTCCTTAGTCATACCCCCCACCCCACTCCTAGCTCTTGAAGCCTCCCTAATAACAACAAAAATAAAGCAATGAAGCAAAAATCACTTTAAAAATTATCACATCCTATAGCATGTTAGAAAAACTATTTGTCCTAATGGATAGAGACAAGGGCTGGAAAGAATGAGGACATCAGTTCAAGTGTCATCTCTGACATACTGGATTTGTGAGCCATGAAAAGTTACTTAATTTCACATCTTCTTACCTTTCCTGTGTTTCTATACTTTACCTCACTGAGTCATCTCCAGTTGTACTGATCTACATCTGGCCACTGAATCCAGATGACTCCAGAGAAGAAAGTGAGGGTGATAGCTTTGCACAGCCTTCTCACACTTAAATCCAATTCACTTGCAAATCATGACACCATCTTCCTGATGTCAAGATCCTCTTCAAGAATAAAGGACAAACCTCACAACTTTATCTGTCTGCTTCAACATTGTGATCCAACACTTAATAAGTACGTGTGCACATGTTGACTTAATCTCCAAATGCTCTTGACAATTGTCTAAAGAACATAGGTTTCAGAGAATATTCTCATCTGCACTGATAGAGAGGGACTCCTCAGTTGGTAGTTCCCTCTATTAATGAAATCAAAGATCTAGTCCCTAACCCTATGCAATAGCATTTAGGATATCCCAAATACATAGTACCCTGCATCTCTATCAAGAAGAAGGATGGAGTACAAGCCCAAGTTGAGACCTTTGTCCCTTGGACCAGGAGGGTTTTGGATTCATTTGTCTGAAGGTTCCCCCCAGAAAGCCTGATCTTGGGGGCTCCTTGGATTCCCCTTTTTAGCATTCTTTTGATATTCCTCCCTTGGGTTTGATCTACATTCCAGACTGGCCTCCCCTATCAAAGCCATCCCTGGGACCTCAGACTACTTGACATCACCTGGATTCTTCCCTGTCTTTTTCTGTATTTAAGTTTCATCTCAACTTCATAAAGGTGCTCAGATTCAATCCAACTCTCACTCTGTCTAGCTGAGATTCTATCTGGCCTACTTCTTCATATAAGCATTGTAAATGCTTAGGTTCCTTAAGAGTCAACTCAGTATGGCAAATCTTTAACAAACTTTGTTTTTCTTTAGCTTTAAGAAAACTTGTGTTGAATTCATTGGAGCAGGATCTGGTGTAGAAGACCTCAACCCAGACTTCAACAGAAATATAATTCTTTGTCTTACTTCTGAGATCAAGATTCGTGTGCCAATTGACCTGGTTTTTTTGTTTGTTTTTTCATTCAGATTACTATCATCATTGCATATATTGCATTATTTGTTCTGCTTCCTTTATTTTCCATTAGTTCATGCAAATCTTCCTAGGTTTCTCAGAATTCTTCATTATTATAATCCATTATAGAATAATAGTTCTATCATAGTAATGTTATACTTTATTCAGTAATTATCTAGTTGTTAGCTATTTATTTTCCTGATTTTTTTTCTAACCCAAGAAAGGTAGTGACATATTTACCTCTCATATCAGAGCTTGACTTTTATTTTTACCTTGGCACAAAATTCTTAGAGTTAGTTTTGTTGTTTTTGTCAACCAAAATGAATGAATGATAGAAAGCATTAAATATGACTTATTTATATTATCTAAAAATTATATTTTTGAAGTAAGCCATTAGAGTTTTGTTCTTCAGGGTGGGAGGTAGTGAAAAGGCAGAAGTATCTTTTATAAACAAAAAGTGAATCGAGGATTTTTTATGTTATTTTAATAGGTCAACAAAAATTGAACTCAAATCTATTCTGTTAAATATTCAAATGTTTGGCATTCATAATAAAGGAAAACAAAACTGCTCCTGACATCAAAGACCTAACGTCCTAAATGTTAGATACAGGTAAATGTATAAGTTGGTACCAAGTATACCGAGGTACACAAAGTAATTTCAAGGATATAAGTAGATATCTTGAAAGAATCACTATAGGAGGTAGATCTTTTGTTGTGATATTTTATGAAGAAGTATGATGAGAGATTATATTTCAGATACAATACCTCTACTGCAGTGGCATAAAGATGTGAGTTAGAATGTCATGCATGGAGAACTACTAGCTGGGAATACAAGGTTTAAGGGTTAATAAAAAACTAAAAGTTTTTTTTGTTGTTGTTGCTGTTGTTCTTTCAGTGTTACTGTTAATATGTCTAAATGTACCTGTCATCACAATTGAACATAATAACATGTCTAGAGGAAAAAAAAGGAAAGAGGAAAAACCTAAAAATTCCCAAAAGAAGAAAAAGAAAGACCTGAAGGAAAAAAATATGGATTGGAGAAGAAAAAGAGAGCAACAAAATGAGAAGAATGAGGTCAAAAGCTTAATGTAAAACTTGTCTTCAAGTAAGTCCATACTTCCATGTACAATCAATATTACTGATGCACAGTTAATGAAACCATTGTAAATACCATTACAATTGTAATTTGAATTTTCAAATACCAAAAGCACTTTATTTTAAGGCAGAAAATCTATTTCTGAAATTCCTTCACTGTGATTCTCACTTAAATTAAACCCATCGAGACTGCAAACCAACAGAGAATGTTAATTAATGAGGACCAGAGCAAAGGGTACAACATGGAAGTAAGTACTGGGAAAATATGAAACCCTTTGCCTTTAAGGGGAAAAATGTGTTTCATGTAATGTGAGCTTCAATTTAGAAATAAATATATTATTTTTTAAACTTTAAAAGAAGGTAAATATGCCATAAATCATCTAGAACAATACTTTGGACAGGTATATGAAAATTGAGGAAAGAAAATAATAGCTAGCCAATGAAAAAGGAATTACCCCAAGACATATATGATTAATCAGAGTCCCCAAACTGATGTCAAAGAAATTACTGTTTACATTAAACTAGCACTAAGAAATATTTCTGAAGCATTGGCAATGTATTTGCTTATGAAATATATAAGAAAAATCTTCATTGATTTTTATCAATTAAAAAAATACAAAATCTGAAAGTGCAAAAGGTCTCAAAGGCCAATTAGTCCAAGTACCTGAACAGTAGTTCTGTCCCCAAAATGATCATATAGTCTTTTCTTAAAGACCTCTAGGGAAGAAGAACACATTATATCTTGAACAAAATATTCCACTTTTAAATACACCGATTGTTAGAATGTTTTTTATTATATCTAGTCTAAATCTGTCTCTTTGCAACTACTTGCCAATGCTCCTATTTCTACATCTAGGGGTCATGAAAAACTAGTCAAATCTCTCATCTATGTGAGGGTGCTTAAACTTCTCAATAATTGTATTCAGTTTCTCCTCAAGACTTCTCCTATGCAACACATTTTTGAACAATTCCTCATATGGCATAATCTCGATTAGCTTCAATGTAAATGTTACCTTCTTCCAGACGCTATATTTTATCAATGTCTTTCAATTATATGATATCTGTCTTGAACATGATACTCTGGAAGTGATCTGGTTAAGACACAACACAGAAAAATACTATTACCTTCCTAGTCCTAAATACAATTCCCAATTCAACTTAAAAAATCAGTAGTTAGCCCTTTAAAAGTTTTCTTTTATGAAGATTGGTTTATTTATTATGGAGGGTGGAGCCAAGATGGCAGAGTAGAAAGATGCATATACTCTAGTGCTTCCCCAACAACCCACAAAATGCCTGTAAAAATTGACTCTCAATGAATTCTAGAGCAGCAGAAGCCACAGAACAGCAGAATGAAAGAGGTTTCCAGCAAAGGTTTCCAGCGTAACCTGGAAGGCAGACAGGAAAGGTCTATCTCAAGGGACACTGAGCAGAGCAGAGCCCAGCCCTGGCCACACAGCACTGGGAGGAATGAGACCTGAACAGACTTCCAGGGCAGAATTCCCAGCAGGGAGGGTCTTAGATCCCTCAACCCTAAAGCAACAAAGAAAGCTCCAAAGGTCAGCATGGGAGGGCTTTCACAGCTGGGTGAGAGGAGAATTGGCTTCCCACAACATTGGTCCCAGACTGTAGCACAGGTAGTGGCAGCAGCAGGAGGCAGGCAGCTACAGGTGGCAAAGGAAGCAGCCTGGGCACATTGTCCAGGCAGCTCAGCTTAAAGAATCTGAGGGAATTAAGCAGCTGATCTAAAACTCAGCCCTCAGTGGCCACCCTTCCCCCACACAAAGTCCCTGGGAAGTGAGCAGCTGATTTGAATCTCAGTCTTGTACTGGGGAGAGATGAAGCACTAGAGCCCTCCTCTTGACAAAGGATTCAGAAGTCAAATAACTAGTTTGGAAAATGCCCCCAAAAGGGAAAAAATAATAATAAGACTATAGAAGGTTATTTTCTTGATGAACAGGTGCCTCTTTCCATCCCTTCAGATGAGGAAGAACAAGACATAATGTGAGAGGAAGCCAAGGGCTCTGTCTCGAGCACCCCCAAAATGAATATGAAGTGGGCTCAGACCATAGAAAAGCTTAATAAGACAGTCAGCAGCAGCATGCTAAAGGAGAACCATAAAAATGCTGAGGAAAATAACAGTTTTAAAAATAGACTAACTCAATTGGAAAGAGAGGTCCAAAAAGACAATGAGAAGAAGACTTTAAGAAACAGAGTTAGCCAAATAGAAAAGGAGCTTCAAAAGCTCACTGAACAAAAGAGTTCTTTAAAAATTAGAATGGAATAGATGGGGGCTACTGACTTTATGAGAAACCAAGAAATCACAAAACAAAACCAAAAGAATGAAATAATGGAAGATAATGTGAAATATCTCATTGGAAAAACAACTGACCTGGAAAATAGATCCAGGAGAGAAAATTAAAAAATTAAGGAAACTACCTGAAAGTTATGATCAAAAAAAGAGCCTAGACATCATCTTTGATGAAATTATCAAGGAAAACTGCCATGATTTTCTACAACCAGGGGGCAAAATAAGTGTTGAAAGAATCCACCAATCACCTCCTGAAAGAGATCCAAAAAGAGAAACTTCTAGGAACATTGTGGCCAAATTCCCGAGTTCCCAGTTCAAGGAGAAAATATTGCAAGTGGTTGGAAAGAAACAATTCAAGTATTGTGGAAATACAATCAGGATAACACAAGATCTAGCAGCCTCTATATTAAGGGATTGAAGGGCATGGAATATGATATTCCAGAAGTCAAAGGAACTAGGACTAAAACCAAGAATCACTTACCCAGCAAAACTGAGTATAATACTTCAGGGGAAAAAATGATCTTTCAATGAAATAGAGGACTTTCAAGCATTCTTGATGCAAAGATCAGAGCTGAAAAGAAAATTTGACTTTCAAACACAAGAATGAAGAAAAGCATGAAAAGATAAACATCAAAGAGAAATCATAAGGGATTTACTAAAGTTGAACTATTTACATTCCTACATGGAAAGACAATATTTGTAACTCTTGAAACATTTTTCAGTATATGGGTAGTTGGTGGGATCACACACACACACACACACACACACACACACACAAACTCACACACACACACACGCACGCACACATAGTGAGAGAGACAGAAAGCAGAGGGTGAATTGAGTAGGATGGGATCATATCTTAAAAAAATGAAATTAAGCAGTGAGAGAGAAATATATTGGGAGGAGAAAGGGAGAAATGGAATGGGGCAAATTATGACTCATAAAAGAGGCAAGTAAATGACTTTTCAGGGAGGGACAAAGTGGGGAGGTGAGAGAAAAAACATGAAACTTGCTCTTATCACATTCAACTGAATTAAGGAATAAAATGCACACTCATTTTGGTATGAAAGCTTATCTTACAATACATGAAAGTGGGGGAGAAGGGGACAAGCAGGGTGGGGGGGATGATGGAAGGGAGGGCAACGGAAGGAGGAACACATTAGAAGTTCACACTCTTGGGGAAGGGCAGGATCAAAAGAGATAATAGAAGCAATGGGGCAGGATAGGATGGAGGGAAATATAGTTAGTCTTACACAACACAACTATTATGGAAGTCATTTGCAAAACTGCATAGATATGACCTATATTGAACTGCTTGCCTTCCCAAAGGGGATGTGTGGGGAGGGAGGGATGGGGAGGAGTTGGAACTCAAAGTTTTAGGAATCGACTGTTGAGTATTGTTCTTGCATACAACTAGGAAATAAGAAATACAGGTAATGGGGTATAGAAAGTTGTCTTTCCCTTCAGGACAAAAGAGAAGATGGAGATAAGGGAAGGGAGGGATGTTAGAAGGGAGGATAGATTGGTGATAAGAGTATTTAGAATGCTTGGTATTTTGGGGTGGGGGAAGTAGAGAAATGGGGAGAAAATTTGGAACCCAAAATTTTGTGGAAATGAATGTTGAAAACTTAAATAAAGAAATTTAAAAAGAAAAAAAATAAAATAATACATCTTAGCAAATTCAGAAGACACTATACTGATGTCTTACCAGACATTTGCAAATTTTACAGGCAATTCATTACCATATTTCTAAAAAATATATATATTTTCATTTAGTCTTTCTTAAATTTGCTTTAGTTGTGCTATCTTCATATGCCAGAGCAGTCTTAAAACATTCGCCCAGGGACCTCACCTAGCTTAGCCTTCGTAGAAGCAAAGAAGTAAAGGTATGTCAGACTGACTTAAGGTTAGTTAGGAAGAACTCTTTCCCCTTTTTTGTATTTGTTATACTACATGGCTCTATGGGACAAGGAGGGGCTGCAGGTGGGGATGCAACAGATAGTAAAACAAAAGAATCAATTGAATTATGTTTTGGTAATAAAAAAAAAAAAGAAAAGAAAAACAACTGACCTAGAAAATAGATCCAGGAGAGACAATTTAAAAGTTATGGGACTATCTGAAATCCATGATAAGAAAAGAGACCAGACATTACCTTCCATGAAATTATCAAGCAAAACTGCCCTGATATTCTATAACCAGAGGGTAAAATAAATACTGAAAGAATCCACCAATCACCTCCTGAAAGAGACCCAAAAAGGGAAACTCTTAGGAATATTGTGGCCAAATTTCAGAATTCCCAGGTCAAAGAGAAAATACTGCAAGCATCTGGAAAGAAACAATTTGAGTATTGTGGAAATACAATCAGGACAACACAGAATCTGGCAGCTTCTACAATAAGGGATGGAAGGGCCTAGAATAGGATATTCCAGAAGCCAAAGAACTGGGATTAAAACCACGAATCACCTACCCAGCAAAACTGAGTATAATACTTTAAGGGAATAAATGGTAATTCAATTGTTGCCAGGCCTAGAGGCCTGTGGGCTACCTGAGTCTTCCCTTACCTCTATCGGAGGTCTTTGGCTGGCCAAACCGGATGCTCATATGAGAGAAAGGATGTTCCCGAGTCGAACAAGGGTTGAGCTTTATTTCAGGGTCTAGTTACAAGTGCAGGGAAATTCTTCCTTCGGAGGGAGCGAAGAATCTCCCAAGGAGGCAAAGATCTTACAATAAGAGATTGGAAGTAGAAGTATAAGCAGGGAGAGAGGGGGAGGGGAGACAGGAGAGAGGAAAAGCAGAGCCTTGTTGTCCTCACACGTGGCCCCTCCGCCCAAGAGAGCTTTCAGGCTTTCCTGATCCTACTTAAGCTCTCCAGCCACATAGTTTGCATCTGAATACCGTGCTGTTAGATAACAATAGTGTGCCCAGATCCGGGACAATCTCGAGGGCAGGGAGAGCTCTCTCCCATCATGTTTCTCACGGGAAGAGGTGGAAATACACAAGATAGCTTGGTTCACCTCGATTCCCAGTCGTTTCCTGGGGGGTCTCGTGAGAACTCTAAGATTTAGAAGTTCCCACCTTTACCCGCCCGAGACTGTCCACATGGAATTGAGCTTCCATCCCCAGCAAATTGTATAGAGGATTTTCAATCATTCATGATGAAAAGACCAGAACTGAACAGAAAATTTGATTTTCAAACACAAGAATCAAGAGAAACATGAAAAGGTAAACAGGAAATAAAAATCATAAAAGACTTTCTAAAGCTAAACTATTTACTTACCTACATGGAAAGAGAATATTTGTAACTCAAGACTTTTTTCAGTATTTGGGTAGGTAGAGGGATTTTATACACACACACACACACACACACACACACACACACACACACACACGCTATGCATATATACACAGAGAGTACAGGTTGAGTTGAATCAGAAGAGATGATAGCCATAAAAAATAATATGAAAATAAAAATTAAAGGGTGAGAGAGAAAAATACTGGGAGAAGAAAGGGAGAAATGGAATGGGGCAAGCCATAACTCATAAAAGAGATAAGAAAAATCCTGTTCAGGAGAGGAGAAATGGGAGAAGTTGGGAGGGAAAAAGTGAAGCTTACTCTCTTCACACATGACTTAAAGAGGGAAGAACATGTTCACTAAATTTGGTGTGAAAATGTATCTTACAGTACAGGAAAGGAGGGAAGGAAGGGACAAGTGGGGTGAGGGAAATGATAGAAAGGAGGCCACATGGGAGAAGGGAGTAACTAGATCACTTTTGGGAAAGGACAATTTCAAATGAGAGAATAAAAAGGGAGGAACAGGGTAGGGTACAGGGCAATATATTTAATATTACACAACATGATTATTATGGAAGTCTTTTGCTGGTATTTTTAGTTGGTATTGAATCACTTACCTTCTCAGTGAGGATGGGGAGGGAGGGAGGGAGGGGGAAAAGTTGGAATTCAAAGTATTAGAAACAAATGTTAAGAATTATTATTTCACATAACAGAGAAAAAAAAAACACAGGTAATAGGGCATAAAAATTTATCTTGCCCCACAAGAAAAGAGAGAAGTTGAGGATAAGGGAAAAGTGGGGTGTGATAGAAGGGAGGGTACATTGAAAGAAGGGGTAATCAGAATGCAAGGTATTATGGGGAGAGGGGAGAGGAGAGATGAGGAAAAATTGGAACTCAAAATTTTGTGGAAATGAATGTTGAAATCTAAAAATAAATTTTTTTTAAAAAAGTATATAAACATATTTTTCCATGGTAGTAATATAAATACTCTATGTTCAAAGCAGGTCCCTTAAAATTTACCTTATTTTGATATGTTAGAAGTAAGATTCTCAGTCTTTTGTAACTTTTTTCCTAGTATGTACTTGGACAAATTGCTAAGTCAAAAGTTCTTTGGAAATCTTGATGTCACTTTCCTTTTAATCTTGATGTCTTAAAGATCCGTAATGTCTTTGTCTGTTTTACCAACTTTCTAATTTGTTTCAAGGTTTCCCTTTATTTTGGTCTTTTCCACGTTCTCTTCTTGTTTATTCTCCTTTTGTAATTCCCCCTTTTCCTTCTCTGTTCTTCATGCAGAAATGCTTTCCTTCTCCTCATGCCCTAATTCTTCCCTTCTTTGGGACAATCTGATCATTTCCTTTTATTTTTTTTCCTCTAGTCATTATAGCATATACTCTTACTCTCACCTGCATGTACTTCCACTGAAACTTTCAATTCTATAAATTTAGAGCTGCCACAATCCTTGGAGATATTTTAGTTTAAAATTATTATATTTGAGGTTAAATTTACAAAACACAAAACGCAACAGAGATTCAGAGAAAGTGTGTATTTGCCCAAGGTGACACTAGTAATGCATATTAGAGCAAGGATTTGTACTCATGACTTCCTGATCCTGTCTATTCTCCTGCTTCCTTCACACTGTATCTCATGGCAAAATTCACAACACCAATAGTGACTATGAATATGCTGGTGTACTTCTGAATCCAGCAGAAGGAAAACATTTATTCAGACACCAGAATGTCAAATACCAACAGCAGAATGTTAAATCCATCATAGTAACCAAGAAATCAATACACTTTAGCATTGCAGAGGACAGATCCATTCCTTAGCCTCTCGCCACCCCACTCTGCTGGGACATTCCCACAAGCACAGACACATAAGATTAGCTGTGCCTGCCTGAGTCCTCTCTCCTCTGCCCTAACTGCTCTCAGTAATTTACTCCCAGTTCTGTTCCACCCTTCATATTCTACCCATTCAGCAAGCTCCTCCCACCACATGTGACTTAAACTTCCATGTGATTTAAGCAGTTCACATGGACATGAGATATTCTCATTCAAAGTACCATTCATTACTCACTTTTTTCTCTGCCTATGCTTTCTATGTTTCTTTGGTTCTCTATCTCTCTACCAGTGGTATCAAATTCAAATGAAACCTGATACTTACAAGCAACATATACACTTAGAAAACCACAAATTAGTATAACTTGTAGTGTTATTTTTTATTAAAATTTCAAAATTATATTTCAATCTGTTTTAAGATATACCTGGAAATTGTGCATGCTGCTTACCACCAACCTTCACATGTCTGCTCCACATTATACTCCAAAGACATACTGTTAGGTTATCACCCAAGCACTCAACAAAGATGCTAGCTTTTCAGTCTTCCAAAGCTATTAAAGACCACTGGCAATACAATAGTCAAGATGACTGGTGATGGCTTGGTATACAGTGGATGACCTTAGGACTTCTGATTTCTGTTCACACTCTGCATGCTCCACAGGACTTGCTTCTACAACCTTCCCACCCCATTGGGGTAAGGGGAGGCAGTTGATGTACTTTTATTCCAGTGGGTTAAGTCTTTACATGCTTGGGCTAGACATTCCCCCAAACAACTGGTGCGTTTCTGGTCCATTGGTTACATCTTTCTGCCAAAATGGTTTGACTGAGTTGTGGTCATTGTGTATACCACAGTTTCTTGAAGTCACAGGTGAGAGTTGCTTGTCAGATAGACACCAAAGGAAGACAACCAACCCTGGAAGGGGCTTGGTATCCCTCACAACAAAGCTACTAGTGCATCCTGAACACCTCACGTAATCCATGAAAAAAATTTTGGTAAAAGAACAATCCAAAAATATGGAACAAAATAACACCATAAAACCAGAACTAACCAAATGGAAAAAAAGAGGTATAAAGCCTGACTCAGTTATTACTTAAAAATTAGAATTTGGTTAACACAAGCTAAAAATTACCTGAGACATAAAGAAACAGTGAAACAAAGACAAAATCATTAAAATAACACCAGAAAGTGTGAAATATCTTATATTAAATCTTATATTAAAAACAATTGACCTGAAAATGCATTGAGGAGAGATGATATAAGACTTATTTTACTACCTGACATCCATGAACAAAGAGAGAACCGAAGCATGTTATTTCCATAAAATATAAAGCAAAATTGTCTCCATACATTAGAACAGGAGGATAAAGGCAAATGGAATGAATCTGTTGATCACTGCCTCAAAAAGATCCCAAATGAAAACTGCAAGTATTATAGCCAAATAACAGAGCTCCCTGATAGAGAAAAAAATAATTCTAGTAGTCAGAAAGGAAACATGCCAATATTGTGGGGTCACAGACAGGATCACCCAAGGTTTAGTGCTGATTGCATTAAAGGAACAGATGATTCTGAATATGATATTCCAGAAGGTAAAAAAAGAAAAAGAAAAGAAAAGCTAGAATTACAACCAAGAATAACTTACCCAGAAAAAAAAAAAAAAAACTGAGAACATTGCTTCAAGGAGAAAGTGGCTATTTAATCAATAGAGATCTTTCAACCATTCCTGATGAAAATACCAGAAGTATGGAAAATTTGATTTTGAAATATGGCACAAGAGAAGCATAAGAAGGTAAACGTGAAAGAAAAACTGTTTGGCACTCACTAAGGTTAAACTATTTATATACCTTAAGGGAAATATAATTCCTATAACTCTCAAGAATTTTATCTCTATTAGGTGAATAAAAAAGATTCTCCATGGAAAGAAAGAATACAACTAATTGACTATGTTGGGATAATCTAAAAAAAAAATGCAGAGGTGAGAAAAAGGAATGAATTGGGAAATGGGAAATAACAAGGATGAATGGTGAAAATAATTATCTCACATAAAAGAAGCTATATAGAAGAGCTTTTTACATGAAGTACAAAATGGAGAATTTGATTAAATTTAAAAGTTTTTACACAAATAAGGACAATGCATGCAAGATTAGAAGAGAAGCAGAAAGTTGGGAAACAATTTGATGGCCAGTGTCTCTGATAAATGTCTCATTTCTCAAATATATAAAGAACTGGGTTAAATGTATAAGAATACACATCAAATGTATAAGAATACACATCATTCACCAATTAATAAATGGTCAAAGGGTATGAACAGACAGCTTTCAGATGAAGAAATTAAAGCCATCTATAGTCATTTAAATGTTCCAAAACGTTATTCATTAGAGAAATGCAAATTGAAACAACTCTGAGACACTGCTTCGTACCTCTCTTATTGGGTAATATGACAAAAAATAAAATGATAAATGTTGCAGATGTGTGAAAGTTTGAGCACTTGGAACTATACCCAAAGGACTATAAAACTGCGCATGCCATTTGATCCAGCAATACCACTACTATGTCTGTATCCCAAAGAGATCATAGAAAAAGAAAGAGGGCCCATATGTACAAAAATATTTATAGCAGCTCTTTGTGTGGTGGCAAAGAATCAGAAATTGAGGAGATGTTTATCAGTTGAGGAATGACTGAACAAGTGGTGGTATATGAATGTGATGAAATAATATTGTGTTACAAGAAGTGATGAGGAGGCATATTTTAATAAAACCAGGAAAGATTAACATGAACTGATGCTGAGTGAAGTGAACTGAACAAGGAGAACATTGTGTACAATAACAACAACATTGTGTGATGATTAACTATGACTGACTTATCTCTCCTCTATAATACAATAATCCAAGAGAGTTCTAAAAGACTCATGACAGAAAATACTAAATACATCCAGAGAACTAAATATGGAATCTGACTACAGAGTGAATTATATTATTTTCACTTTTTCTTTGGTCATAATTTTCCCTTTTGTTCTGATTCTTCTTTCTAAACATGACTAAGGTGGAAATATGTTTAACATGTTTGTACATGTATAACATGTATTAGATTGTTGTTTTAGGGAGGGGGTGGGAGAAAACAAAATTGGAACACAAAATCTTAAAAAAAAATGAATGTTGAAAACTATCTTTACATGCAATTGTAAAAAAAAAAAAAGTACTGTAAGGAAGAGCTTTATAGTAAAGGTAAAAATGATGGGGGAGCAGACATTGCTTGTACCTCACTGTCATCCAAATCATTTCAAAGAGTACAACATTAATGTAAACACTCAGTTGAATATAGAAATATTTATTAAATAATATTAAAGAAGGAGATGAACAGGATAAGAGAGAGGAAAGAGGGAGTAATCAAAAGAAAGGAGAAAAAAGTAAGGTAGTTGTCACAAGTAAGTAGAAGAGGGTCATGATAAAAAGTGAGAGAATAAAGAAAAATAGATTTAAGGAAATGTAGAGCTTGTATTCATAACTGATAATGTAAATGAGATGAATTTACCCCCAAAATGGAAATAGATTAGGAAAATTGATTAGAAACCAGAATTCAATAATATTTTGTTCAAGAGAAATACACTTGCAACAGACATGCACTAATTTAAATAGGGGGTGGGAGCAGAATCTATTGCTCTAAACTGACATAAAAAATACAGGAATACCAATCAAGACATTAAAAGAGCAAATCAAAAATAGACCTCATTAAAAACATAATCTTGCTAACAGACACCATAGACAATGAAGTAATATCAACTTTAAAAATATGTGCACCAAAAGGTACAGGATCCAGGTTCTTAATGGATTAACAAAACTGCAGAAGGAAATAAAATGTAAAACTGTACTAGTTGGGGACCTCAACTTTCCCTTCTCTGAGCTAAAGAAATTTAACCTTAAAACAAATAAGAAAGTCATTAAGCAAATGAATAGATTTTTTAAAATTTGAATATAATAAACTTCTGGAGAAAATTGAATGTGAATAATAGAAAGGCTTATAGTTTTTAAAATTTTTAAACAAATTTAATGGAGATGAAAGTTTGAAACTAAAATGAGGTTTAGACACTTGTACAGATTTTAGTTATTCTCTCCCATTCTGCCACTTTGAGCTTCATACCCCAGTAATTGTGATTAACAGAAAGCTAGCTCTACTCTATAGTCCTCCTCCAGAGTTCAAATATAGGTGTCATCCCAGGTTTTGTCCTTGACCCTCCTTTCTCTGTCTCTGTCTCTCTCTCTCTCATTTTACTCTGGACTTAAGAAACAAAACAAATATTTCCATAAAACAGTAGAATGGAAAAATAAAGATGATTACACATGAAATTGCAAACCTGTTATGTAAACCTTGCCAGTCTTTTTAAACATATAATAGTTAACATGTAGCTTTTTTTCTTTTTTTCTTCCTTCCCCTAGATATGGCTACCATTAGACATGCACATATGTGTACATAAATATGTGCACATATTCACATATACATATATGTATACTTATACACATGCACATTCATACATACACAACCATATACATATGAATATAATATATGTGAGTATGTGTGTTTGTATGTGTGTAAAATTATTCTGTGTGTATGTCTATCATTTCTTTCTCTGAATGCAGAAAATGTATTACCTTCTTATGTCCTTTGTAGTAAATTTGGGTATTTATGAAAGCCAAAATTACCTAGGTACATAAAGATGTTCCTAAAAAATAGTTGCTACTATACACTGTGTTCTTCTGGTTCTGCTCATTTCATTCTTCGTTATTTCATGTCAGTCTATCCATATTCTTTTAAGATCATTGAGCTCATCATATCCTATAGTACATTAGTATTCCATCACAATCATATACCATACCTTGTCCAGTCATTCCCCAGTTGAAAGGCAGGTGCACATTTGCTGGTTCTTTATCATCACAAAGAGAGCAGCTTTAAATATTTTAAAACATATACATTCTTTTCCTTTTTCCCTGATCATCTTGGGAAAGAAATCTAGTAGTGTTATTGCTGAGTCAAAGAGTATAGATAGTTTAACAACAAATTAGGCATAATTACAGATTGCTCTTTAAAAGGTTGGAGCAGTTCACAGTTTCATGAACAGTGAATTAATGGCCCACTTTTTTCCACATCCATTCCAATATTTGTCACTTTCCCCTTGGTTCATTTTTGCCAATCTGATAGGTATTTGCAATGTTAATAGAATCAGAAGATCTTTCCTGTTCTTTAATAGACCTATGTGACCTTATCTGAGTTCACGCCCACCTGATTGCTGTGATGGAGTCACATGGAGTCTGAGTCACATGGTATGATGGAAGAAGCTTGCTAAATGAGCTGCACTGGAAGAATGGAGCCAGAAGTGAGAGTGAGGCAGAACTGGGAGAGAATGAGGCAGAGCTGAGTCATAGCAGCTAGCATGAGTGAGATAAGAAGGAATTTTCCCTAGGGGAGCTTGTTTGTGGTGAAATCTAATGGAGGCAAGGTTTGGGGATGTCCGTAGTCCCTGGATTGATGATGTAACTTCTTTGTTACCATAATGGAATTGACTTTCTGGTATCTGAATAAATATTTTGGTTTTGCCTTTAAGGAAGAGAGTTATTTATATTTTATGAATTTACCCAGGATATATGCATGCATCTTCATAGTTGTTGCTATGGGTATCACACTGGTGTTACAAATCACAATGAGCATGGGATTGTGAAATATAAAACCTCTACTTGGAGAAAAGAAGGTGCTAGGGAAGGAAATGGGTATCCTGGTTTGGAAGGATTTACCTTATCCTTTCATGGAGAGAGAATGGGCTAAAAGCACAGGACTTTGTGAAAACTGGGAACCAAGGCTACAGAAGGGAGAACAGAGATTTAGAAAGATGTTTGCAAGGAATACCAACTGAACCAGGGGAAACAGCAGGGATGTATAGAAGAGGTTGGGCACTGTTAACAAGCTATTGTATAATATGTAAAAGTAGAGACAGATTGCTGGAGGAAAAGGTTTAGCTGAAAAAGGATTTAGGTGATTAGCAAGAGAAGCTTTCTATAGTGCTGTGTTCAGACTTTCCTTTAGCAGAGCAAGCTAAAAAGTACAAGGTGGTAACAGAAAAGACAGTTATGAGACTGGCTCAGAAAAAAAAAAAAAGAAGAAGAGTAAAGTTAATAACAGAAAATGAATGCAACCCTTGCAAGGCCTGATTGTGGCCCAGACACCGGGGAAGAAGATGTGTGGGAAGAAAATGAAGCAAATTTAGATGAGGAGGCTTCTAGGAATATGGGCACACATCCAATACTATGAAGGAAACTGGAGAACCAAGGCAGCCACAGTGTTTATGGGAGTAGCGGAGGATTTTATTCAGCAGGAGATCACTGATATTTTAAGTCAATTCACCACCCCTCCAAAAAGTGGAAGAATCAATAATATCTTGAATAGTGAGAATCAGTGACAAAGGGGTTGGAGAATTATCTGTAGATAACATAGATTGTTTGAAATGTATAGGTGTTAGAATGCTCTTGTACAACAAAATTTTAGGGATTACCATTTCAAGGAGGTAAAAATGGGACTAATTTGTTAGTTTAAGCTGCCCTAGTATGCAATAAACAGTATCCTATTGACTCTATGTAGCCTAGTGGAGATAGAGTTTGGCATTTGCTTAGAGACTGCATGAGAAAGTTAAAGGAGGAGGTAATGAAAACCGCAGTCATGACTGGAGATGTAGATGCACATCACAACACTCCCTTAACAGTTCTTCATAGAAATTTAATAGTGAAGTTTTCTCCTCCTACTTATAAATATATAATTCTGACTCTACTAATTGGGGAAATAGGGCACCCCCTTTCATGGGTGCTGGATAACATTTCATAGTTAGGTGACTTAGGGGAATGGAGAAAAGATATATTTTCTCAAGAGGGAAGAGCAAATAGTGAATTTAAAGTCAGAGTAGACTAGCAAGGAAAGGATTGTTTAGTGCTTTATTAATAGCAGGGATAGATTTTGGAAGAATAAATAGTATTCCCACTAATGAACTAAATGAACTATGTAAAATGTACCAAGAAAAGGAGCTTGACATTAAATGGAATAGGGAAGTAAGAACTACCCCTACAGATCGTCCTGAATCATTGTATCCAAGTTTGTCACATCTGCAGGGAGAATAGAAAATTGACCAAGTTCCAACTCAGATTGAAGAAATATACAGATGGGATTACAGACCCCATATTAGTTTAGCCATATACTGGAAAAAATGGATCAACTACTGTAACTCGGACATTAATAGATACTGGGGCAGAGGCATCTACTATGTAAGGAAACCCTGATAATTTTAAACGTGGAACTCCTCTTACTGTCACAGTACTGGGAGGAGCTGAACTATCAGCCAGACAAATTAAACTAATGATGAAAATTGGACAATTACCTATCTAGTTGTTCATTTTCTTTTTTTTTTTTAGTAAAATATTTCATTCTTTCCCTGCAACTTGGTTCTTTACATTCGTAAAATAGTAGATAACTTTAGTAATTTACTATTTTATACTGAGAACCTAATCTATTAGTGTAATCCACTACTCTTATTTCTTAGCCAGCATCAGATTGTTTTGATGAATAACACTT
Source organism: Notamacropus eugenii (assembly GCF_028372415.1). Classification (NCBI taxonomy): domain Eukaryota; kingdom Metazoa; phylum Chordata; class Mammalia; order Diprotodontia; family Macropodidae; genus Notamacropus; species Notamacropus eugenii. The sequence goes on along the minus strand of NC_092875.1, from coordinate 132,115,720 downwards.
CATAATATTGTTTGAGACACAGTTTTGCTAGGCTACCGTTTTTATGTTTTGTTTTTCATTGATTTTCTTAACATTCTCAGCTTCTTGTTCTTCCATTTTTTTTAGTTCTATAAAATTTTTTTGGTAGTTTGGTAAGGTACAAAATAAGTAAATTAATGTATCTAAAATTGTCAATTTTATTATATTGGCTCAGTCAACCCATGAGAAATTAATGTTTCTCTAATTGTTTAGTTCTGACATTATTTTCACGAAAAGTGTTTTGTAATTCTGTCCATGTCATTCCTGTGCTTGTCCTGGCAGGTAGACTCCCAACTATTTTATATTTTGGACAGTTATTTAAAATGAAATTTCTGCTTCTATCTCTTGCTGCTAGACTTTGTTGGCAATATATAGAAATGTTGACAACTTATGTGGATTTTTTTTTTATCCTACAGCTTTGCTGAAATTGTCATTTAAAATAATTTTGATTCTTGAAAATGTCCTCCTTAATTGACTAATCCTTTATCTGGAAGATAAATGTGACTCCAGACAGAGTCAAGGAATAATTGATATGGTATTTGATACCTAAAAACTCCAAGAGAAACTCCAGGAGCAGAACACAGGTCTGTATGTAATGTTTGTCAATCTGACTAAGGACTTTGATACTGTCAGTAATGAGAGATTGTAAAAGATCATGGCAAAATTCTGTTGCCTAGAGTTTACCAGTATTTTATGGCAGTCCCATAATGGCATGCTTGCACAGGTTCTGGATAATGGACAATGTGATTTTACTTTCCTGTTCACCTGTGGAGTAAAGCAGGGTTGTGTGCTTCTTCCCATGCATTTTAATATGATGTTTTCAGTGATGCTGTTAGATGACTTCAAAAAGATAGGAGATAGCAGGTTAGCTGTAGCATTGATGCTTGACTTTTTGTTTGTATATGATTGCATACTCGAAGCAGCATCTGAGACTGAGACTTGACAGAGTAAGCATCTATTTTCTTTTGCTTGTGCTAATTTTGCCCTGACAACACCAAGAAAAGAGACATTCTCCACCATCTAGCACAGCATTGTCTATACATAGAACCATCAGTTAACGAAAGTGGAGAAATTTTGAATGCTGTGGATAAATTCAGTTATCTTGGTAGTTTAAGTTCCAAGGACATCCACATAGATATTGATGCTGGTGCATACATTGCCAGAGTCAGCTTACACTTTTTTTATCTTTTTTTCATTCTTATGATTTTGTTTGACTCATTCTTGATGTCTCATAGTGTTATTTGCTTCCACTTGCCCATTTCTAATTTTTAATGAATAGTTTTCTTCGGTTAGCTTTTGAACTTTCTTTTCCATTTGTAGAACTCTACTTTTTAAGGAATTGCTTTCTTCAATAAATTTCCCCCCCTTGAAAAATTGAATTTTTTAAGTAGTTGTTTTCTTCAGTGAATTTGTGTCCTTCCTTTTCCAAACTGCTCTCTTTTGCACACTCTTCCATTTATTTTCCAATTTTTTTTTCCCTTCTACCTCTCTTGTTCAATTTTTAAAATCCTTCTTGAGCTCTTCCAAAAATACTTTTTGGGTTTGAGATCAGTCCATCTTTCTCTTTCAGGTTTTAGATGTAGGTATATTGATAATGTTCTCTTCTGAGTTTCTGTTTCGATCTTCCCTGTCCCCATAGAAAGAATCTATGGATCAGTACTTGTTTTTGCTCTTTGATCATGCTGTTTGCTTATTTCCTAGCTTTTAAATGTAAGCTCTTTTGTGGAGCACAGGGGGCATTGTCCCAAGTTTCTTGTGCTCGGGGATAGGGACATGGTCACTAGCTTTGTATGATGGGACCTCAGGTGTTGGCAGCTGAAGGTCGTAATGGTCTGGCAACTTATCCAGTTCTGAGCTTGGGTCCCAGTGGTGCTGGCTGGTGTGTTCTGAGGTGTGTGATGTATTCCAACAATCATATGCAAGCAAAAAGTCAAGCAACTACACGGAAGTCCTAGGAAGTCTAATTGCTAGAAGATGCCTGCCTGTGTGGGGCTGCACCATTCACATGGTGGTTTTCTGGGCTGAGGTCTGATGATTCCTCTAGCTATGCTCTGGCACATGTACTGCCCTGGTGTCGACATTTGCCTGCTTCACCGTGCTGGAGCTCACAGTCTCCTGCTGGTTTGCTGAAGTGGCTGTTGATACTGATTAGCTAGGATGCTTCCTATACTGGAATGGGCTTCCCTTTCACTCAAATGAAACAGAGCTTTTCCTGCTGATCCTCCAAGTTCCCAGGGCTAAAAGACTGCTCCATTCTGTCTTTGCACTGTTACTGCTATTTCAGGATTTTTTCTGGGCTGCCATTTTTGGTTTTTAGACGTCAGCATCAGAAAATGACAATGATTTGCTGCTTGCTCTGCCATCTTGGATCCTAGAAGACCTGGAAATTCTTATTTTTTTAGGTGTAAGTACTAAGTGGTCTTCCTTGTTTTCTGGAGCTCACTAGTTCAAAATTCTGCATAGTCTCCATCTCCCTCTCCAAGTGGCTCACTTACTCAGGATTTAGGGTTGCCTCTCTCCCCTCTAGGAGCCAGTTGATTAGACATGGGAAGACTACCACTGGTTTTCCCTGATGAGGAGATTTAATGATCTTCATTCTCTTTGGGGTTTTCTCTATCAGGGTATTAGTTTGTCTTCTGAAACTCCTGTGGCTTCCTATAGAGTGCTAGCTACTCTTCTAGATGCCTTTTTGACTTTCCAAATTTTAATGTTCCTTAATCTCTTCCCTTTGGAGATTCCCTGATCAATATTCTTAGTAATGTTGTTTGGTGAGAACTTTCTCAGAAAAGACTTTTTGACCATCCTCTTCTGCTTGGTATCTCTCTGTTAGTACAGTATATTCTTTGGGTTCCATGGAGTTTCCCCTTTTCTGGCACTGTTGAAAATTTCTATTATAGACCTGTTTTCATGCAAATTATTTTGATTGGATTGTTCCTGTGTCTGCAACTTCTGGTGCAATTTTTATAGCTGCCTGGGATAAATAAATGTTGTTCAATGAAGTTTCTCCATAACTTTTGGTCACTGTTCAATCTAGTGCATACTTTTAATCATTACTGCTAATAAAGTTGCAATTTGGGCTATTGTGTTACCTACCATATAGGTAACATATAGCATAGATATTACTCCACATATTTGTATGTGACTGTGAATACATACATACATATACACATGTACATGTGAATGTATAAATATATGTGTACACATCTAGATGCCTATTCATATGTAAGTTAATATATGCATCCTTATGTATAAAATACATGTACTTATATGTTAACTATATTCATATCTATATCTTCTTTATTTCTATGATATTTATCTCTATGAATATGGTAGACATAGCTATATCTGTCCCAATATATCTGATATCTACATCTATATAGATAGATTCTTTGACAGAGATAGATGGCTATCTCTTTATATATATTTATTCCTATATTTGTCTATAACTATCTTATCTTAACATCTTTATCTATCTATATCTAGATAAATAGGTTGATAGAAAGTTACATAGATAGTTATTACCTATATGACCTAACTATAAGATTGATAAAGGAAATTGCTAGTGTTCTGAGATTTATCCTTTTACATATATACATGGATATATTTGCACAGATAAACACATACATTCACACATGCATGTATATATGTATACATGTGGATATATGCACATGTGTATGAAGTATATTGTGTATATTTCTGTATATACATATATAAATACACATACATGCATACACATGCATTCATACATATAAACATACATGTGTATATGTGTATATTATTGTGTATATATGTGTACACATACATATGTACATATATACATACGTATATACATATTCATGGATATATGGGTGTATATGCATGCATATATGCATATATACATCCATATATGTATATATACATATATGGGTATATACACACACAGGCATGTGTGTGTGCGCACCTGTGTATGTGTGTGTGTATATATGTGTGTGTGTGTGTGTGTGTGTGTGTGTGTGTGTGTGTGTGTGTATCCTGGATAAGTCACACAACTTCTCTTTGCCCCCCCCAATTCTTCTATTTGTAAAAAAAGAACCATAGAAGCATATACTTCAAAGGATTAGTTTAACGATTAAATAAGAAAACAGTAATATATTACATAGCATTCCATAGGAGCTATCATTATAAAATGCTAGTCATTACATCATTATTATTATTACAGTTCTTATTGTTATTATTATGAGTCAAAACATTGAAATTGCAGCACAATGACCAATTCTTGCTTATCAACTCAATTGCTTACAACAAAATTTGTTGTGAATTTTCACAGTAAATCAAACAGGGGTCTTTTTTGCACATGTAGAACTAAACGATGCTTTTAAAGTTTGAGCACATTTGAGTTGTCCTTGAGAATGTCAGATTCAATTTCACAGTTGAATTGTGCTTTACAGAAAATTAAATTCAGTTTCACAATTGAAATCAGACTAATTGGCCAAGAGTGCATTTGAAGTATGACAAAAGTGATTCAGTGATGTCAATAGAATGCTATTGTTCATTTAAATGTATCCTCTTTGGCTAAGAGAGGATGGCTAAGATAAAATGTAATCTTTAAATAGTTTTCTAGTACATCTGTCCATGACAGAGTTGGTAAAAGTTTGGTTTCCTTCTTGGAAACAAGGTAGTCTTTGATTTGTTGATACTGAATTCAGATAGACAAGATTAAATATGAGAATCAAGTTTTTGAATTATGTTAATGCCATGTTATTCATTAGGATATTATCATTAGCAATACAACCCTCATAACTTAAAGTTGATGGGAACTAGACAATATACAAATAATGATGCTGCATTGTAAGAAACTAGAGACCCAGAATACAGTTGCTACCATCATTTTATTCCCAGGCTTTATATTTGCCTTTCAGAAGTCACTGATTAAAAATAATTGCATGTGTATCTGGTACAAAAAATAAAATGATCTCATCTGGTTCAGCAAATAAAATTTATTTACACTAAATATATATAGTCTCAGAATGTAAAAGGCTGATTATTTTTGTCATCATACAGCTAAAGAGACTTTTGGAAGGTTGTTTTACCCAGAACAAATTGAAACTTCTCTATACATTGCTGTTTAAAGAAAGAGCATGGTATTCCTAGAAGAACAGTAGATTCAGAGACGGGGAACATGAGTTCAGGTGCCAGCTTTTTTGCATTCTACATGGTGAACTGGAACAATTGTCTTTTTATTAATAAAGCCTATAAATGTCTGCTCATTTCTAAAAGTCTGTTTTTCAAGGATTGCATCAATCATCATAATCATCTATGTAATTAATACACATTGAATGTTTGTACTTATTAACTTCACACACATATTTAGGTGGGTTGATGTGCATTTATTTAACATTTTGATGTGATTTCAAGATATTAACTCTAGCCACAATGCCATAAAGTAAGAGCCATTATTTTCATTTAAACATGAAGAAACCAAAGGACAAAAAGGTTGTGACTTTCCTACTTTCACTCAACTAGTAAATGTTTCAGGCAGATTTCCACTCAATTTTTTCTATGTCTTGGTTTATCCCTCTCTCCACTGAAGCTCCTAAACTGCATTTGCCATTTTTATATATATGTATATACATTAATATATGTAATTCAATGGATATATGATATGATGATAAATATATTATTCAATAGAATGATAAACATAACTATATATAAATACAATTATAATATATAAACATAGACATACACATACACATTGATGTATGTCTGCAAATGTATAGATGTTTCTATGGAAACACACACATACACACACACACACACATATATATACCTAAAATATTCATTCATTTACACATACATAAAAATGGAGATTCATATATACCAGTATATATGTATGGATGTAAACAATATGCAGAGTGCGTATATATAGGTGTTCATGTGTGAAAATATGCATATATTTGTGTGTATTGAAATTTCTTATATGTACAAAATTTTTCTATCACTAAAAATCTATTGTTTTACTAGTGTATCAGTTACCACAATCATCTGTATTAATCTTTGAGGCATTAACATGTTCTTAATCTTTTCACAAATACTAATATATGTACAAATAATTTTATTTATGTTTTATTATAGTTGAACATTTATCAAATGGAAACACATACATATTGTCTGAATTATATATGATTAGAGAAAAGAGATAAAATTTCATTATACATAAAACAGAAAGAAGGTATTTCTATCTTTATCTGCTTTTTTCCTTAGAAGCATTTTCTTTTATTGATACTTCATCACCAATATGAATAAAATTACTACCCAATGAATGTTAAAAGACCTGCAAGCCTTTCTACAGAATATGTTAGGTAGATCTTCTATGAAGAGTTTATAGAAAGATGTTTTTAAGAGTTTCATGAAGAACAAGAACTGTGCATGGACTGTGGGATCTATACCATTTGAGGATATTCAATGACATCTTATATTTAGTCAAATACAGGCTTTATGAGAGGAATTATTTAGGGGAGGAAGTATGGAAAGCTGTGATGTAAAATAAATGAGAACACAATGGTAAGATGGAGGAATATTTATTTTCTGTATATTTGATTATATACATATCTATCAATACAACACACATTCAATACATATGCACAAAATATACTATATGAGCATATATTTGTATATGTATATATACGTATATATGTGTATACACACACACACACACACACACAACATGTAGGGGAATAAAAATAACATTCCCAAATACAGATGCTAAAAATTTTAAATAACTTTTTGAAATAAAACAATACAACCTGAATACAATAAGCTGTCATTAACTATCCCCAATCCTCAGCTAATCTTGAATAGTATGGACACACAGGAGAAACAATGACATAGTTCTAGGTCTTATGGTATAGTTAAAGGGAATGTAGCTTGCTTCCTCCATGGTAGTGACTCAGTATTATCACTCCACCAATTGTAAAAAAGGTAAATGTTTCTTTTTAGTAATTCACAATAAAAAGGAATATGATTAAGGGATGGGAAGGCGTGGTATAGAAGATGATTCAGCACAACTATCAAGAGAAGAAGGATTTGCTTATCTGAGAGAAAGGTGACTTGAAAGTTATTTGGAGTGAATATTCTCACCATGGTGTTTATCTTGGTCAAAGAACAAGCTAATCCACAACCAATCAATTTTAAAGTCTCAGCATCAGAAAGTGAAGGGATCAAAGTGTCCATATGAATGTTAAAAAAAGATGCTAGGAATATAAGTAAGATGTTAAAGGAGAAAAAAAATGTCCAATAGAGTCTAACTCCCAAACCAATAAACTTTAAAAAGAAGGAAAATAAATAAGTATGAATTCTAACATGCTAAACACATATTATGCTGTGAAGAAAATGAATCTCAAATTCTTAAGGACAAAACTAATTGTATACACTTCCCCAAAAATCTTGGAATAACAGAAGAGTTATAAGAAGGAATAAAACTTTAAGATGTCAAAATGAATACTGAGTCTAAAATCAGATATCTCAAAATAAAAGCAATGAAATCAAGCAACAAAATAGAAAACTTATGCATGAAAAACTTTCAAATACAGAATCTAAAAGAGAAATTGACAAATTTAGAACTGAAATATACTGAAGTGGAAGAAAATAATGCAGAATAAAAGCAAAAGGACAAACACTAGGAAAAAAATAACACAGAATCAAAGAGACAGACTGAAGACAGGATGGAAAGAAATGCTGTAATAATCAAAAGACTCCCAGGTTATATTCTTAAAAGTTGAATATCACATTGCAGAAAATAGTATAAACAAACACTCCAAAATATTTGATTATAGATTACATAATTCTAGTTGTTTGAATTCACAAATTGATATCATAGTAAAGCCCTACTGTTGAAATGACAAAACCATTATCATAATTGCAGTGCTGAATAAGAAATTGCAAGAAGTCAGAAAAATTGTTTTGTGATGAAAGAACACCAATTCAAATACCTTAGGATTACTTTGCAGCCACAAAAAGATAATGGAGAAAGGCATAAGATATTACAAAAATTAAAGACGCAGAAAAATCCAGACAAGCAATAAGCAGTCAATTTCAGTCTTATACAAATATTTCAGTATCTCCAATTTCATTAATGTAAATAATTTCTAATATCATAAATCATTCCACTAGCATATAATATAATTTGTATCTCAATAGCTTAGTACATCAAGTCTATGGACATGCCTCAAGTAAGTCAAGATCAAATGAAATATCAAGGATAACATAATTACAAATTTGTACAAGTACAGAACTTGAACTAGGATCTTCCTGAAAGCAGGTGTCATACTCTGTCTACTGGTCCATACTGTCTCAAAAATTATACAAGTTGAATCTATTATGATAATATTTTTTTCTATATGAGTCTACAGAATTTTTGTTATCTGTATGTTTCTGATATTGATATTTTCTGGGCAATACTTAGTTCTGTATATGCTTTAAAGCAACAAGACTACTTTTAAAATATTGTATAATGCAGATATGTTACTAACTTAATGGTGTGGAATCTTTGAATAGATTCAAATGATATCTTGCATGTAAAACAGCTGGACAGCTATTTAGAAATCTTAACCATCAAATGACTCTGGCATGTAAAATTTTGACTTTTTTTATTTCCTAGGGTATCTTTTAGTGCACTAAAGTATTAATTTACTGCATTGGCTACATGAATAAATCTTATTTTCCAAAATGTAGAGTTTGTCCCAAGAGGATATTTTACGTACTAGAAAAGTAAGGTACATTACTCTGGGAGGTGGTGGGAGAAGTTCAAAATACTGAAAACGTATGATAACTTGTTCTTAGTCACCTCCCCCTCCTTTGGCTTTTTGGCTATGTATTTTTATGGATCATTTCACATTTTTTGAATTCTTTGTTCTGTTACCTTTACAGCTTCTTGCCATTTCTCAGTTGTGAGTGTTCTTCAAATTTCTTTCTTCAGCCCTCTTATATTTTCTCTACACACTCTTTGATGAAGCTTGAATCTATTCCCACATATTAAATTTATTTATATTTTTCAACCCCAGGATGAATTATGAAGAGTCAGTACTTTTTTCCTCCTTATTCCTCCAACAGTTAGGTAATATGCTTCACAATCATATGTCATTATCCCATCTTCCATTGGAGCTGATGAAATAGAGTTGCTTCTAGGAAGCATGTCAATGATACAATTTATTTGTGTTTGACATTTATACAGTTGATATTCATATTTACATCTTAGCAGCAACCTCTATTTGAAGGTCCAGGATCATACTTTTGCTTACTTTCTGAATATATCTTTGTCTAGGTGCCATGCTATCACCTCCATCTGTCCAAATGCAAACTCATCATATTCCATCTTTAAACATTTTTTACTTATAATTCTGTCCTGTAATGTCATCCATTTCTGAAAAACAGATAAATTGTATCATTGACATACTTCCCAGAAGCAACTCTATTTCATCAGCTCCAATGGAAGATGGGATAATGACATATTAGTGTGAAGCACATTACTTAACTGTTGGAAGAACAAGGAGAGAAAAAGTACTGACTCTTCATAGTACATCCTGGGATTGAAAGATAGATATTATGAACCAAATCCTGACAGATCTATGCTATGAGGTATGACGTTGTGGAAAAAACAATATGGGAAAATTGTGCACAATTTTTAAAAATGTTAGATTCAAAATCATAAGACATATTTGTTAAATTCTGGATCTTCTGCTTGCAACCTGTTTACCTTTAGGCAAGCACTCTCTGGTCCTCAGTTCTTTTATCCATAAATTAGAGAGAACCGGATTATGTTGCTTCTAATGTCTCTTTCAGCTCTAAATCTATAATCTCTGGTAATGTACAAAAATAGTTTAGGAATGAGGATAATTTTTCTTCTCTGCATCTCTCTGACTCTGACCTTTGCTTCTGTTTTTCTGAATTTCTTTCTCTGTCTCTGTGTCTCTGTGTCTGTACGTATCTCTCTCTCTCTCTCTCTCTCTCTCTCTCTCTCTCTCTCTCTCTCTCTCTCTCTCTCTCTCTCTCTCCCTTTCTCCAGTTAGTTCAGTGATTCTGAAATTATCTTTTTGTTCCTTTAATTTTCCAACCAGTTGTATTGGGGTAACTTGATATTTCTTCTACGATTCTATCTTTAGATTTTATTTTTAATATTTCTTTTTGTATCCTCAAACAATTAAATTTCTTTTGTTACATTCTAATTTTGTGGCAGTCTGTCACTTGGGTAAGATTTTGTACATTTTATGCCAAGCTACTCATTCACTTTCCAAGTCTTTCCTCTATAGTTCTTATTTCTTTTCAATTTTCCTCTGTTGCTTCTATTTTATTTATAATACAATTGAAAAGTCATTCTTAACTCTTACATTATTTCTTCTAGAATTTCTAGTTTATCATGTGACCAAGCTGGGTTTTTCTTTGAAGCTTTTTCTACTTATTTTGGAGTTTTCCTCTTCTGGGTTTATATTTTGGGCATATTTTACCTCCTGATAGTTCCTTTTCCCCTCTGTTTATTTAGTCATTCATCCAGTGATTTCTGGGCAACTGGACATTGCTGACCAAGTTGAGAAGTCTTAGGAACTGATCATGTGATTCAGGTTTACCTGAACGTGCTTCTGGCCCACTCATATCTCACCTACCCCAAGGCTGTTTTCTTGATTGGGGAAGATTATGCACCTGTATCTCAGGATTTGAGTTTCCACTAAAAATATGCTCTAGGCCTCAAACTACTGGCCTAGACTGAGGGCTAAGTTTGTGACTCACACCGGGCATCCTCTTACTGCTGAATTAGCTCACAACTTTGGGTTCTGAGTCCAAATTTCTGACTTTCTCTGGACATCCTCAAGATATTGGCCTAGCTCAGGTCCCTGGACACTGAGTCTACACTTCCATCCCAATGATGTTCTGCAAATTCTACTCTGAATATAAGGCTTGTTTGTTTTGTTTTGTTTTAATTTTAGTCTGGAAAGATGTTCACTACATTTTTTAATCTGATTTCAAACCACTATGTTCTCTTGTGCTCTTAGATTGTTATTTGGATAGTTAGTGCAGTAGTAGAAGGAAATGTATTGCTTGCTCCTACTCTACTATTTTAGCTACTCTCTCATAATGAACACTCTTTTCCAGAGGAGAGTTAGTCTTTGGAAAATGTGTGAGATCTAAGAATAGAAGGGATGAGAACAGTATGGAGATAGTCATTGCTTTCTAAAAAGAAAAATTTATAGAAGGCCAAGCACATGAAATGGATAATAAAAGTGATGAGAAAAATCCCAAATATTCCCAAAGAGTAAGCAGTATATATATTTATGAATATTTTACAAGTGAATAAGAGGAGAGAATCATTACTTCATCTAAGCCTAGAGGGAATGCTTTCTGTCTCTTTAATTTTTAAGTTAAAAATGCATTGTTATGATATATCTCACCTTTGTGTGTCTATAAGTGAAAGTTCTGACTACATTTGGAGGTAGGTTAGATAATGAATTTTCAGATCACCTCACTATGAGAAATAAGTCAGTGAGAAATCCCAAAAGTTCTAAAGTTCTAGGCTACACATGTCAAGAAGTAGCCTTTCTCAATAAAAATATGTCCTTCATATTTTATATAAGAGATTTAGATTCTGAAATATCAGCTGAGGATGTGCAGTTGTCACAAATATTTACTCAAATGTATGTTTTCCTGGCAAAGAAATAATAATAAGGAAAATTCTACTTTAGGCTAGATACAGAAAGGAATAAACAAATCCTTCACAAGATCCTTAGTATAGGTTGAACATTAATCTTATTTGATGAAATTTGGCTATTGAAATCATGCCCATGTCCAGATTAAATCTCATCATTAATGAGAAAATGAAGATGTGCGTACCTTGTACACTTGGAATTCAGATGCACTATATAATATGTGCTTTATATAAATGTACATATTTATAGTGTGAGTATGTTATATATAATATTCAGCATATAACATATAATATGTAAATAATATATTCACATATATGTGTGTATAATGTATGTATGTGTATATACATGTGTGTATGTATATATATATATATATATATAAATTTATTTACTCACACACACTCATACACATATATTCAAAAGAGCCCAGAAATAACAGAAAGAAGTTGAGAAGGAAGGACAGACAAATAGAACAATTTTGAATTTAGAATACAAAATGTATGATATGTAAAGGAAAAGAAAGGATGAAATAGGTGATCACAGTCTCATTCACAGTATTTTTTTCATGTATGATTCTATGTAGATAAATGCTACCATTTTTATTTAAGTTCAAATTTTTTTTTCAGTGCTGGCTCTTTGTAATACTGTACTATATTATAGGGTGTATGAGGGTTCAGGGGAGACTAAAATGTCTGGTGTGAGGGCTTGCTGATCCCTCTTCAGAATTGTTCATTGACCTTTGGTTTATCATTTCACTCAACTATCACCTGTGGCTCCAGAAAGCTAAAACACGTACAACAACCACATCCTAGTAAATAATCTTGTCAGTCAGGCTGAACCAGGTGGGTAACTGACAGGTCTCTAACCAGTCAATGAGTTGGGGGATGTCTACTCCATATGTGAGGACTTCACTTGGCAGAGTAAGCAGATGAGAAAAAATTGTTCCAACAGCCATGAAAGTGGTTAAATTGAGAGCTGTGGGTTACTTAGAGCTCCATTAGGAATCAATGACACCAAACTCATCCACTGCATCTAAGGACATCACCAGTCTTCTTGACATTTTTTTTTCTTTTTTTTGCAACTGGACTTACATGACTCAGAAAGAAAGAATCAGGTTGAGGACTTTATGCAACTCTGTCTCACTTAAATGCCATTCACATGCAAGTCAAGATATCATCAGTGAGATCACTGGTCCACTTGGAAAATGAAGGATAAACAATAATATCCTAGGGATATAAAGGCAAAAAACCCCTCACTCTCGAGGAGTATTTTATCATAAAGCAAGATAACACATATAATTAAACACCAAATATATACTTTGTGGTGCGGACAAGGCTTGATAATAATGCCAAAATATGAAAAGCTCTCAAAATGATTCAAGTTGGTCCATGAATGGAGTTTTCAAGCAATTTGGGAGTATGTGTTTGGGGTTGGGGAGCTATCTGCAATATACCTTTATTGTAAAAGCAAAAATACTGGCTAGCAAAACTGAGATACCTTCTTGGAAGCTTACTTCCTCTGTCATTACTCAAGAGAGTCTATTATATGCCATGGTATAATTGGTAGAACTGGTTGGGAATGCCAGGTGTTCTACAGTAGGAGTCAGTTAAGTTACCATTAGTGATACAAAAACTACAGAGAAAAGCTAGCCAGCAATAGTGAAGTCCATGCCAGGTCGAACAGATGTTTGCCTCTCTTCTTGTGGTTATTTTCATTTAAATTGGTCTGCAACAGAATGAGAAGATATTTGTAAAATAAAAAACAAAAACAACAAAAACAAAAACAAAAGCCAAGAATCTCTAGTACCTTTGGACCAGCATGTCATATTGCAAAAATAATCTGCATCTCTGTACATTATTAATATGGCATCATGGTTGGATGGGTATGAAGATAATGAGTTGGTCATGTTTGAGAATACTAAGTAAATCTTTTTCTCTTCATCATGCAGTCTGCTGCATGACTCATATAGGTAGAGCATATCTGTTGAATATATTTTCATAAAGTAATTTTGAGTCAGAGGGTTTCCAAGACAATTTGCTTTGCCCCATCCTGTTTTTCCACTCTCAAATTGCATTAAAAATTTTACAAGCAAGTTGTAGAAGATATATAGGAACTTAGAAGTATGATTTCATCAACTTTTATAGCAGGAAAATGTAACATAATTTGTACTAGATATTTTATTTCTTTGCATGGCATTTACATTTCTATATAACTGAATACAGTATAATTTGGCGTGAGAAATACTTGGATTTCTTTATAAAGATTTCTTTTTAATTTTTGAAATAATTCTCTAAGACCCAATTTATAAATGAGATTGAAAAAAAAAAACTAATTAAGACCTAATTTGTGCCCTCAAATAGTTTCCCATCTAGAAGGGATCCTAAGATACACTTCCAGATGGGCTACAAATTGCATTTAAGTGCAAATTTTAAAATCATTTCTATCATGTCTGACTCTCCATGACCCTATTGTTTGTTTGTTGGTGTTTTGTTTTTGTTTTTGTTTTTTTTAACAAAGATACTGGAGTGGTTTGCTATTTCCTTCTGCAGCTCATTTTATAGATGAGAAAGCTGAGTCAAGCAGGGTGAAGAGACTTATCCAGGGTCATGCAGCTAGTATCTGAGATCAAATTTGAACTCAGTTCTTACTTATTCCAGGACTAGTGCTGTATTCACTGCACTATCTAACTGCCTGGAAAAATGCCAGATGAAGATAATGCTTTAGTTGTTCAGTAGGTTCAGTTGTGTATATGCTTTGTGATTCCATTTGGGATTTCTTGGCAAAGATACTAGAGTGGCTTGCCATTTCCTTCTCTAGCTCATTTTACAGATGAGAAACTGAGGCAAACAGAATTAAATGCCTTGCTTAGAGTCATATAGCTAGTAATTGTCTGAGGCTGAATTTGAACTAAGATCTTTCCTACTCTAGGCATAACACTATCCACTATACCACCTAGCTGCCCCTGACTGCAGCTGTGGAGGTTTAAAAAAAGAGAGAACACTGTAGAATTTCTTTCAGGAATGAACATTTCCATCTGAGAAAATACTCACTTTTCCTTTGTTTTACAGTATTAGGTTGCTGATGGAATCATTGTGTGAAAGTGGATAATCTATAGTGGAACAAGTATATGGATTAACATAATAGAAAGTTTAATATTGTTGAGGTTTGGGGTGGTGGAGACCCCAAAATATCAACTTCCTGCTTGAATGAATTCAACACAAGTCTTCTTAAAGCCAAAGAAAAGCAAAGTTTATTAAAGATTTACCATACTGCACTGACTTTTAAGGAGCCTAAGCATTTGCAACGCTTGTATTTACAAGTGGGCCAGATAGAATCTCAGTAGACAGAGTCTGATTGGGATTGAATCTGAGCACCTTCATGGAGGTGAGATGGAATTTAAGTACAGAAAAAGACTGAGGGAAGAATCTAGGTGTCACCAAATAGTCTGTGATCCCAAGTATGGTCTTGATAAGGCAGGTCAGTCTGGAATTCAGGTCAAACATAGGAAGGATCCTTACGGGAGTGGCTAGTAGTCTAAACAACCAACAATCCTCGCTGGGACACTGGGACCTCAAGACAATGCTAGCTAGTGGCTGGTAATAGGCTGAAAGGGAGGAATATCAAATGTCAAATCAAGTAAGGCTTAGGAATCCAAGGAGTCCCCCAAGGCCAGGCTTTCCAGGGCCATTCAGACAAATGGGAGGTCTCAGTTTGGGCTTGTATCCCATCAATATGACTGATAAACAACAGGAAATTGTAGGGAAGCTATCTTAATTTCCATGGAAAACTTCTTTTGGCTTGGTTTGGCAAAGTTTGAAAGAAAGGAAGGAAAAAAGGAAGAAAGAAAGGAAGAAGAGAAGGAAGGAAGGAAAGAAAGAAGGAAGGAAAGAAGCATGTATGGAAGGAAGCAAGAAAGTAAGTGAAATAAGGTTAAGTGAAGACCTCTCAGGCATGAATTCCCTAAAATTCCCACCCTTCCTGCCAAAGCTAAAATAACTAAGTATTCCCTGTCAGGCAAATAAAATGCTCTGGGATGGAAGAAAACCACCAAAGTTCTGGTCAGGTAACCTGGTGTACCCTCCACCCCCCTTCACTTCTCCTTCACCACTTCCTTATGCCACATCAGTATTTTTCTCTTAAGTTCCATATTTAGTAACAAAAACCCTCATTTGTGAGCAACGATCTTTTCTGTCTTCTTTGTGTTCTTTGTCTCTGGGGTAGATTCCCTCACTTAGACTGTATGCCTGGATTCTCAGCCAATTGGAAGAGAAGCTAGTGGGCTTCAGCCTTAGGGACTATATAATGTTGTATTCAGCTCTGTTCAGGTGCACTCCCTTGGTGACACTGCCCATAGTCTAAGGGGAAGTGTCCCTTCTCATGACATTGTAATAAATTATTTTTGCCTTCTACCTTGAGAAGATTCTCAGCTTAATTTGAGCAAGGGTCACTGTATTCCACACAGTTTAGGGGGCTCATCCAGGATTATTCCCCTTTTTGAGGGGTCTCTCAGACCATTAACAGGGACCAGGTGCCAACCAAGGTTTTCACAGAGGTCCTTGAAATTGAATTGTGATATGCTGCTTCAATTGGGTAACTGTCTGAAGAGAGGAACTTGGAGGAGGAAAAAACGAAAATAAAGAGGATAATAACGGTACTCTGGAGGGAAGACAGAACTGATTAATTTGGCCAGGAAGACCAGCGAGAATATTGGTCATGTGAGCTGTGCACACAACCCTGGCAAGCAAGATCTTGTGAGCTTGAGCAGGTAACTCAGGCAAGACCAGTTGAACACCCTTGGGTGACTGGTAGAGAAGGGATTGGTTGTAAATTCTATGACCCTCTCAAGACTTCTCATAGTAAGATTGAGTGAGCTTTATTTTGCAGGCAAGATCTCTTTAGCCATGGGAATGGGACAAGAAAGGTGGCTAGTTCCAGTAATTCGTTTTCAGACATTTATAGAGAATAGCCCTTTGGGGAATAGACTTAGTTATTGCGATGAAAATATAAAGGGAAAGATAAGAAGAAAATGATTAAGTATTGCTGTTTGGTTTGGGCAGGGATCCTGCTGGGAGGAAATGCAAATTGGCCAAGGTACAGGTCCTCTGAGGACTGGGTGTGCCGGCAGTTAAATCTGATGGTGAATGCCAAAAAGCCTCTTAACAAGGAAGAAAGCTCTTATGCTACCCTGTGGCTGACAGAGGCAGGTCATTTTGTGGTAAACTGTTTGGCTTGATCTATTCCATGAATGGTCCTAATAGAGAGTTTGAAAACTTTTTGAAAGTTGTTTAAAAAAAAACAAACTTTCTTCCTGCATTCTAGTCCCTGACTGGCCACATATTTGAACGCGAAAAGAAAGATAAGGGAAAATGAATCTCAGGCAGTTTGCAGAGAAAAGTTAAGTTTTGATTTGATGAAATTTCAAAGCTAAAATCCATACCTAAAGTTTGAATTTGGTCAATGTATCTGATACTGGACAGTGTGTTTAAAACTGCAAATTCACTTTAGAATTTCAGGGATTTCTTTTAGAAGCATTAATTCCGTCCATGTGCTCACACCATGTGAACAAGGGGGAGGTTACACCCTCCCAGTCTGAGTTAATTGGGAAAGCTCCTGGTATGGTGGACCTGGAAGGGGGGAGGGGAGTTGGAAGATGGCTTTTCAGCTCTTTAAAGAAGTTATAAATAAAGATTTTTTAGTAGCAAGAGTATTTGAGAAAAAAGGAGAGTTAAAATGTTTGTCATTAGTGATTAGAAATCCAGGTTTGATATGATTCCAAGTTGAAATCTGTGCTGAAGGAATAACAAGTAGCTTCTCAGAATGCTCTTTTTATCAGGATTAAGCAGAAAAGATTGTTATTTGGCATTTATGATTGCAAGGTGCTTAACATAGGGATAGGTACATGTTAGATGCAACATGACACAATTTTTTAAATTTAGAGTTTGTTATATATAGATGGAGGTTTCAGAAGGATGTAACATAAATTTGATAATTTGAAAGTTATATTTGGTTATAAATAAGCAGTGATAATGCTGATGTTTGCTACATAATGGTAGAGTTACTTTTCTTTTGCTTTGTTTAAGCTAGAAATGGATTCCAGTGCAGACAGTTATAGTTAAGATGGGGAGGAAGTGGATAATCTGAGTAATAGAATTGAAAGACTTGGAAAAATGATAATTAGATAAAGAAAAGGAAACCAAAGTATAATGTAAAGTTGTATCATTTCTCCATAGAACAATATTGGTACTTAAAGTTAACTGTAATTGTATGGAACTATTAAGGTTAGGGGTACTTGGGACCCCAAAATAACACACTGGATCCTGGTCAAATTTATTCAACCCAAGCTTTCTTTCAGCTAAAGTAAATCAAAATTTGTTATCTTATCTACAGAGGGACTGAGGAAAGAGTCTGGAGGGGGCGGGGCAAGTGATCTGGGAGTTCCATTAATAGTCTTGAATGGAGTGGCCAGTACCCTGGAGATTTGGATTCATAATGTATAGTGATACGGGAAAGCTTATGGGCCTCACGAAAGCCAGTTCATGAGGGGAAAGCCAAGGAGTTTTCAAGGTGAGGTTTTCCAGGGCCCTTTCAAACAAATAGAACTAAAACTCTTAGGTAAGGGACAAAGGTCCCAACTTGGAAGAAGTTGCTTACCTGATACAAAATGATATAAGACCAACTGAATAAATGCAATTGACTGAATTAATTACTGAGACTAAATCAAAGACATCTTTAGTTTGGGGGAAAGAATTTCAGTATAAGTTTCTTAGAGGCAGGTAACCTCTGATAATGTTTTACACTGATGGAAAAGTTGAATATTTCTGTTTTGATTTGAATTCATTTCATGAACATAAGTTGAAGTTATTGTTTGAAGTTATCATATGTGTAGCTCATTCTGTTAGCTTGAACAGGATTAGAAAGGGATAGAGTAGTTTCGAAAACAGGTGTAAATCTATTAGAGCAATAACTTATGAACATGTATAGAAAGGCATGTAATCTACTTAAGACTTGCTTAAAAAGATGTTCCTTAGCCAATGTGAAGTTAAAGTGATATCTGAAACAGATTATTGGAGTTTGTTATTTTAAGATTTTTATGGGACTATTAACTGACTGTTTTTTTGAGTCTAACTCCATGTATGGATAGCAAGTAAGGTAGTCCGAGGGACCTATCCATGAGGCCAGCAATGCCTGTGAGATGCTAGTATGAACTGCAAAAAAGATGATCTCACAAGAAGGTTGGGAGAGCAGCTGTTCAGCCTGGGTTGAGATAAGATTCTCCTGACTCAGTTTCCCTACTGAAATCTCATAGACCTTAAGCCTGACTGAATGCCAGTTGACAATCTACTCCTGTCTGGAACTGACATGAAGTTAGGGAGATGTTGTTTCCCTGAAACATTCCTACTCTTAGGGGAAATTTCCTATAATCAAAAGTTTTGTAAGCTTAATACATATAATAATATCTATTAAACAATAGATTGTTGGGCAGGAAACATCTGAGTTTAAGTCCAAAAATTAAGCTATTAGGCTTAGGACTTTAGACCACCAACAATAAGTTAGGGTTCTTTAATTCTTAGTACCAGTGTGGAGATGGGGGCAGAGGGAAGATGGTGGAGTAGAAAGATGCACATACACTAGCTCTTCCCCAATAACCCATAAAAGACAAGTAAAGAAAGACTCTCAACAAATTCTAGAGCAACAGAAGCCACAGAACAATGGAGTGGAGGAGATTTCCAGCCCAGGGTGACCTGAAAGGCTGATGGGAAAGGTCTCTCACACTGGATGTGGAGTGGAGCCCAGCCTAACCTTGGCCGTGCAGCAGAGTGCTGGGAGGAGGACCCGAGCAGGCCTTGAGACAGAATCCCAAGTGGCAGTAGCAGCAGTTTGCAGATCCCTCAACCCAGAGGTGCCAAAGCTCAGTGAGAGGGTTTTTTTAGCTGGCTGAGAAGGCACCAGGGTCTTCCCATAGATCCAACCTCAGGCAGCTGCAGTAGAGGCCACATCAGGCAGCAGCAGCTCCCACAGCAGCCCACATTCATTGTTTGATCATAAAACCCCTGGGGGAACTGAGCAGCTGATCCTTACCTCAACCCTGTGTGTCGGCCTTGCCCTGCTTCAAAGCTTCTGGAGGAATTGAGCAGCTGATTTTCATCTCACACTTAATGGTAGTCCTGTCCCTACCTAAAGCCCCTGGGAAAATTGAGCAGCTTATCTGAATCTCAGTCCCCAGTGCTGGCTTGGTGGAACCAGAGGCCAAGTGGTTGTGGAGAGCGAATGCTATACTCACAGATTCTGGGCACAAAAGTTTCTGGTTGCTCCCAGACAAGTGTACATGCTTGATTGTTCCACCATGGAGAAACTGAGATCTTACAGATTGCCAGAGTATACCCTACTCTTAACAAAGGACACAAAAGTCAAGTAACTAGTTGGAAAATGTCCAAAAAAGGAAAAAAAAATAATACTATAGAAGGTTACTTTCTTGGTGAACAGACATCTTCTCCCATCCTTTCAGATGAGGAAGAACAATGTTTACCATCAGGGAAAGACACAGAAGTCAAGCCTTCTGTATCCCAGTCCACTCAATGGGCTCAGGCCATGGAAGAGCTCAAAAAGGATTTTTAAAATCAAGTAAGAGAGGTGGAAGAAAAACTGGGAAGAGAAATGAGAGAGATGCAGGAAAATCATGAAAAGCAAGTCAAGAACTTCCTAAAGGAGACCCCCAAAAATACTGAAGAAAATAACACCTTTAAAAATAGGCTAACTCAATTGGCAAAAGAGGTTCAAAAAGCCAATGAGGAGAAGAATGCTTTCAAAAGCAGAATTAGCCAAATGGAAAAGGAGGTTCAAAAGCTCACTGAAGAAAATAGTTCTTTAAAAATTAGAATGGAACAATCAGAGGCTAATGACTTTATGAGAAACCAAGAAATCACAAAACAAAACCAAAAGAATGAAAAAAAGGAAGATAATGTGAAATATCTCTTTGGAAACACAATTGACCTGGAAAATAGATCCAGGAGAGACAATTTAAAAATTATGGGACTACCTGAAAGCCATGATCAAAAAAAAATGCCTAGACATCATCTTTAATGAAATTATCAAGAAAAGCTGCCCTGATATTCTAGAACCAGGGGGCAAAATAAATATTGAAAGACTCCACAGATCACCTCCTGAAAGAGATCCAAAAAGAGAAACTCCTAGGAACATTGTAGCCAAATTCCAGAGTTAAGGAGAAAATATTGCAAGCAGCTAGAAAGAAACAATTCAAGTGTTGTGGAAATACAATCAGGATAACACAAGATCTAGCAGCTTCTACATTAAGGGATCGAAGGGTTTGGAATAGGATATTCCAGAAGTCAAAGGAACTAGGACTAAAACCAATAATCACCTACCCAGCAAAATTGTGTATAATGCTTCAGGAGAAAACATGATCTTTCAATGAAATAGAGGACTTTCAAGCATTCTTGATGAAAAGACCAGAGCTGAAAAGAAAATTTGACTTTCAAACACAAGAATCAAGAGAAACATGAAAAGGTAAACAGCAAAGAGAAATCATAAGGGATTTACTAAAGTTGAACTGTTTACATTCCTACATGGAAAGACAATATTTGTAACTCTTGAAACTTTTTTCAGTACCTGAGTATGTGGTAGGATTATTCACACTCTCACACACACACACACACACACACACACACACACACACACACACACACACACGGACAGAGACAGACAGACAGACAGCACAGGGTAAGTTGAATAGGAAGGAATCATATCTAAAAAAACAAAATTAAGTGATGAGTGATTAATATATTGGGAGGAGAAAGGGAGAAATGGAATGGGGCAAATTATCTCTCATAAAACAGGTAAGAAAAAGACTTTTCAATGGAAAGAAATGGGGAGGAGCTTAGAGGGAAAATTTGACTCTTGCTCTCATCACATTTGACTCCAGGAAGGAATAAAATGCACATTTATTTTGGTATGAAAACCTATCTTATAATACAGGAAAGTGGGGGAGAGGGGATAAGCAGGTTGGGGGGGATGATGGAAGGGAGGGCAATGGGAGGAGGGAACAATTACAAGTCAACACTCTTGGGGAGGGACAAGGTCAAAAGAAAGAGGAGAGGAAATGGGGGACAGAATAGGATGGAGGGAAATATAGTTAGTCTTACACAACATGACTATTATGGAAGTCATTTGTAACAGTACACATATATAGTCTATATGAAATTGCATCCCTTCCCAATGGGAATGGGTGGGGAGGGAGGAAGGAAGAGAAGTTGGAACTCAAAGTTTTAGGAACAACTGTTGAGTATTGTTCTTGCATACACCTGGGAAATAAGAAATTCATGTGATTGGGTATAGTAAGTTCATGTGAAATGCAAAAACTGGGTTCTAAAGTGAATTTCTTAAACATGACAATTGATCAAAGTTTAAATTTTGATTTTGTAAGAGTGATAAGTATATAAAGCTTAGGGATGGTCATCTAAAATGCTAATAAGATCATTTTTGTGGGAGAGTAGACATCTGGATTTCTACAAGAAGACAAGTGAAAAAGATGCTGTGATGCTGTGCTAAAGATGGCTTGAACTAGCATCCAGATCAGAAAACTACATCAAATGTTGTTCCTCCCCAGACTGTTCTATGAGATGGTATCTTGGAATGGATAATTCATTGATCTCCTTTTGTATTTTGAATCTCTGTATTTGTGCTTGTGAAAGGGGACTGTCCCCTTGTAATTTGTCAATGTGTTGGTCAACTTTGCTCCCTTCCCATATTCATATAAAGGGGAGATAGATGAAAGGAAGAATCCACAAGGGAAAGAATGTGAGAAAATATTTATTGGATTTAGGTATGGAAACAGGGATTTTAATGAAGAAAAAAAGGCAGTTTGTAGGAAACTAAATCTCTTCACCTGCTGTATGAAAATAAATGACAATTCAAAGACAGTAAAAGAAATCACCAGGAATATTAGCAAATTGGCTCACATTCTGGTTCAGACTTGGAAATCACCATTTAACACTTCTTGATGGTCCTGGTTCAGAGATAACTGGTGGAAACAACTATTATGGTTTGGGCTCATTGCCATCAGTGGAGTTATACTCCTCCCAATTTGTGTCCCTTGCATGATACAACTAATAACCAGAATAGTACAAGATTCCTTGTCAAAGATGATTAGACCAGAAACTAAAGTCTAAGAGTCAGATAGACTCATGGTCCTAAAGAGCCAAGGCTGAACACCAGTTGAACATAGTGGAGAAGATAGGGAAGATGATTTAGCAGAGGCAGCCTTCTGAGAGTCATGTGAGGGGTCTTCAGAGAGCCAAAAAGAAGAGGAGGGATTGAGTGAAATCAGGTTAAATGAAGACCCCTCAGGCATGAGTTCCCCAAAACCTCCACCCTTCCTGCCAAAGCTAAAATAACTAAGTATCCCTCTTAGGCCAATAGAATGCTCTGGGATGGAGGAGAACCACCAAAGTTCCTGTCACATGACCTGGTGTATCCCCCCTTCACTTCCCCTTCACTATCCCCTTATGCCACGTCAGCACTTTTTCCTTAAGTTCCATATTTGGTAACAAAATCCCTTATTAGTGAACAATGATATTAATTGTCTCTGGGGTAGATTCTCATGCTTCTCATGTTTCTTTTGAGCAACTACATTTCTGATTTGCTCATAGAGCATAGTGTCTTCTTTGATGTGAACATGTCATGTTGGTTGGTCCTGTGCCAGTGTCTCCTATGTCTCCCAATAGATACAGAAGTACTTCAGAGAGATCATCAGAAAGTTTTTTTTTTTTCTTTAGATCTCCATGCTTGCCTTGCATGTGTTCTCAGTAAAATAGTCTTTTAGGCAAATGTACATTTGGCATTTGGACAATGTGTCAGTCCACTGGAGTTGAACTCTCTGCAATAGGGTTTGAAAGCTTGGCAATTAAGCATGAGAAAGAAACTCAGTGCCAGGTACCTTATCTTGTCATTTGATCTTTAGAATCTTCCTAAGATAATTCAAATGGAAACAATTAAATTTCTCCACATAGCACTGATATACTGTCCAGGTTCCACAGTCAAACAGCAATGAGGTCAGGACAACAGTTCTGTAGACCTTAAGTTTGGTAGGTAGTTTAATATCTTTTCTGCACTTTCTTTCACAACCTTCCAAATACTAAGCTATCTCTACCAATACATATGTAAAACTCATCATCTATGTGGATATCCCTAGAAAGCATACTGCCAAGATAAGTGAAATTATCCACAGCATCTAAAATATTTCCATTTACTGTCACTAATGTTTCTACATATGGGTGGTGCAGTTCTTGCTAGTGCAAAAGCAGCATTCTCTTGATATTGTTAGGCCAAATTAATGAACCCATACTCTATTTCATCTCTGCCTCATAGGCTCCATTGAGAGCACAATCATCTGAAAAGAAAAAGGCATGTGCCAATTTACCATCTATAAGGTAGCTGACCTTGATGTCATTTTCATCTTTGTTGAAAGTGTGTAAAAACATCACTGAACATATCAACCTAAAAAGCATGGGAGCAAGAAGACAGCTGTACTTCATTTCGTTAGTGACCAAGAAAGCATGAGAGCATTATTCATTAACCAGACCCTGTGAAAGCATGCCATTGTGAAACTGGTAAACAATACTTATGAGCTTCTCCAAGTAACCAAATTTTTTCACTACCTTTAACAAGCCCTTACCACCAATAGTATCAAAGTTCTTGGTCAGATTGACAAACTTTGTGGAAAGACCTCTATTCTTCTTCTGGCCTTTTTTTTCTGGATTTGTTGGGCAGAAACACCATATCAATTGTTCCTTGTCCCTTTCTGAAACCACATTGACTCTTAGATAGATGACCATCTTCTAGGTGGGGACAACTTTGGCATAAATCTTGCTGACAATAGCTAAGAAAGTGACAGCACTGTAATTGTCACAAGATAACCTATTTCTTTTTTCTTTATAGTGATGGGAAGGGAGACATCCTTAAATACCTGGGAGATAGCTTCCTCTTGCCATATAGCACTTTGCCACATGAGAGGAGCCTAATCACATAAAAATTTTCTTTGTGAGAAGTTAAACTAGAGATGAATTGACTTCAACCTGATGTATATGGTCAACGGCTTCAGCACTGACTGATGACAATCTGTGGAAAACATTATGGAAATCCTCAGCCCATACCTCCAGAATCATGTCTTTATAACTGATTAGTGTTGCTTACATTAGTTCTGAATATTTGAGATGCACCAAGGGTCTTGGCCCATAAATAGCCCTCAGGACATGATAAAAGCACTTTGAATTTTTACTATCAGCATAAAACTGAGCCAAGAATCCAACATCTCTCTAGTTTCACTTACTCCTTAGTCCTGATGAAGTTAAATGCTACCTTCTTAGAGATGGACCAACTATCCTGCTGGTAAACCCCAAGGAGTTCTCATTTTGTACTTAGTAAATTTTGAATTTCCCATCATTTTCATCAAATTAATCCTTATGTTTGCAAGTGTTCTGGCACAGATGAGTAAATATGGTGCTGTACACCAAATCTCTAAAAGCTGCCCACTCCTTTCCTGCTACATCATTGCCAATCATGTGTTGGTTCAACTTTCCTTCCAAGTCAGCGAAAACAACAACACCCTGTTCATTTCCAGAGCAACGTTCTAATTGGCTGACATTAAGTCTTCTAGCAATTGGCTTACCCTGGGACCGTCACTTTTGTTGAATATTAATGTTTATCTTGGAGAGGATATGTCTAAGATCTGTCCAGCACTCTTTCCTACACAATACCTTTGTCATTCTCACATCCTGCCTGTCTCTTCTCCTTACAATGACATAGTCTATTAAATATCAATTGTTGCTATAAGGTTTGTTCATGAGGTTTTATTGAATTTATATAAAGGGAAAATATTGTTCATGATGAGAAAGTCATGAGACACATGACCTTCAGTAGTAAGTAATTACTTCAGTAATTACTTCATTGCTGTTTCCATTCTCTCAGTTCTTCCCAAGGACTCCCTATTGTGTCTGATAGTCTGTGCCTACTCTACCACTAAAGTTATCCAGAATTACAATCTTTTCCTTCTTCATCTCATTGATAATTATGGTCCCCAGATCTTGATAAATTTTATTCTTTGGCCTCATCATCATTCTTCATGGTGGCACATATTCACTGATGATATTGGCCTACCACTTTCATAGAAGTGGAAATCTCTTTGTCATCACCCTGTCATTCACTCCTTTTGGGAGGCACACAAGCTTGTTAACTAGATTAGATTTGATTGTGAAACCTACACCAGCTTCTTGGTGCTCCTTGTCACAGCAACCACTCCAGAAAAAAAAGTGTATTTGGTGCTGACTTCTGTACATTGGTCTTCATTTGTCAGCCTTGTTTCCCTCAGGACCATGATACCTGTTGAGTTCTCACAAAAAGAGATGTTCATCTTTCAAGTCTATCTGATTTTGTGTTGTCCATAAGAGTATGCACATTTCATACACCAATGGCAAGTGGTATCATCATCATAAAAAATGTGTACATTTGTTTTTGTGCGTTTTGACCACAGAGTAGTATAGGGTTAGGTTAGGTGAAGCAGAAAATTTTTAGGGAAACTTTTCTAGCTCTATCCTCATGCCAGGAAGTGAGCTGTGTGCTCCTAAAGGCTTCTTAGACACACATGGAGTTGCTGAGTCCCACTTCTGTTTCAATCTGGTGAGAAGATGACTTTATGCCTCAGGCCTCCAATGCATAGATTTTTGACTATAGTTCCAGGTGTATCCACAACTGATGCTTCATCACCTGCCTATCACCACAGGACTTGCTAAAATGATATGAGTGGTATTTTTGTGGGGGCAAAAATTGGATTTAAATGAAGCGAGTTGTACAAAGTTGCCAATTTCACTCTCTCTTCCAAAGTCATCAAAATCCAGTGAAAGGACAGAAGTCAGTAAGACTGAAAATGGCTTGGGATTCTATAAATGGTGTCAGCCTCTTTTATGTCTAACCAAATCCTAAGTGCTCTACAGTGTCTGCTTCTGCCACTCTCGTGACCCATTGACACAAATTGTTTACATCTGCCTGTTCCACCAGGGAGTCATAACAAATTTGGAATAGATGCCCCCTCCCCCGCACTCACTGATGAGTTGAGGCCCATCAGTTACCTTCAACCTGGTTCAGCCTGTCTTCTGAAATGACTTTACTGGGATGTGGCTGTAGCACACTCTATAGCTTTTTGAGGCCACAGATAAGAGTTGGGAGGAAAGTGGACACCAACGGAAGAGAACGGACTCCAAAAGGGCTCTGTAGCCCTTGCACCAGAGATACTAGTCTTCCCTTAACACCTTGTACATCCCCCTAAAAGGAAACAATTTGGAAGGTAAGAGTAGCGATACCACTACGTGAGGGTGATTAGAGATTTGTCCCAATATAGCAAAATTTAGGAGAAGGGGGAGGAGAGTGGAAGAAGGAAAATAAAGCTTGGTGCTCTTTTTGTTTGCTTGCTTTTATTCTATTTTTAAATTTTTGTTTCATCCATTTTGGTTTAGATTAAGAATCCCTATTTTACCCAAGTTGAAAGTGCAGCAGCAAATTACATGCTTAATCCCACTAGTCACCAACGATAAAGATCTGATTACTCTTTCCACCAGCAGGAAGTTTGCTACTCCTTAATCAGGCTCATGATTTCCCAAACTCATTGGATATTTTATTGGTGTTGCACTTAGTTGGACACCCAAATAGCTTGACCCTACCACAGAATCATAACTCTTAACTCCTGAATTAAAGTGATCCATGAGATTCAGCTTCCTCGACGTCAGGGATTACTGGTAGATGACACCACGTCCAGGCAGACAGCTTGCAAAATTCTGTAATTATATTTTTATATGTCGAGGTCCTAATCAGCCTTAATGTGATTATTTGGAGTTACATAGTTAGTGACATGTTTTAATCCAACCACAAAATTCATATTTTTAATAACTATGCATTAACAGGAGGATATAAGAACTTTCTAATATCTGATATGCATTTAATTGTAGATATAAAAGATATTTAAATAAGAGAACAAAAATAATTTCACTTTTGTGAGAAGATATAACCACAGACAGTTTTTTTTTGTTAGGATAAATAAAATTTGTGAACTGGGTTTTACAGATGATTTTCTGCATTCAATTTAGTATAGTAGTCTAATTTTCTTATCTCATGTGATTGTTGTTTTTGTGACATAGAACGCTGTTATTTTGACATACATTCTGTAAATGTTTTGATTTCCTTTTTGTATTGTTTCGTAAAATATCTGAAGTGATATTTGGGAGGTTTTATTTGGATGATGTAAATACGTTCAGAGAGACAGAAAGAGAGAGAGAAACAGAGACAGAGACAGAGAGAGAGAGTTTTATCCCTTGATCATATGAATAACTATATTGCCAATAATTTTATGTGCTCCAACTCTTCTTCTCTCGTCTTTTCTCTCCCAAAGTAATCACTTGACATTTGAAGTATGCACTACTTGGATGTCTCATTATATAACAAATTGTCACGTCGAGGTTTCTCTTTAAAATCATTTCCATTTGCCCTTTCCAGTTTGAGTCAGTAGAATCTTTCCTGTCCTCCATATTCTAAATGTGTTGATTATAATTTTTGACTTGTCTATGTCTTTTGAGTTTGGTCCCATTGATTGTTTATTTTCTATGTCACAGATCTATCCTTTTGTCTCTAAGTACAGTGATATGGGCACATTTTTTAGCATCAGTCATACAAGAATGCTTTACCATAATCATATCTGTCTCCTCCTCAGTGGATATTGTGTTCCCATAACCCACAATATGAAATGGAAAATCTGATGGCAAGTTTAACAACACTTTGTAGATCTGCTATTTTCTACTTCATTAGATTCCATTGGAACTAATCTTAAATTCTATCTCCCAAACTACATGAAAAAGGCAAGTTAGGCTTTGACCTGTGACTGATGGAAAGAAGGATCTCTGTACTCTTTATGCAGCAAAGAGAGAACACAAGTATGGAAACAGAAGCCCTGATTCCCTTTTCTCATGTTTTCTAACCACATGCCATTGGATAAATGATTTACATCTCTGAACTTCAGTTTCCTCATTTCTATAATGAGGGACAAAAGTGGGCAATTTGATTTCAATGTTCTATCTCTAAATCCATAATCTCCATTCCAAACCCCAGAATTGAGTATACTTTTGAAACAACTAAAGATACTCTTACTATAATTTTATAATCATTTGATGAGCTAAAAATTAGACCATGTTAAGAAATCCATAACAAATTTGTTTCAATTTCAACTAAGTGAATGGATTTTAACTAATTGTTTTTAAGTGATGTGAGGTAAAATTATTAGAACTATATTCTAAAAGTTATGGTAAAATCCATCACTTAATTCTTTTATGATCTTGGTCAAATCATTACTCATCTCTGGCCTCACTTTCCTCATTTGGACAATGAAGGAATTAAACTAAATGTCTGACAATGTTCTTTCCAGTTTTCACTCTATTACTTTATGATTGATAAGGCACATAAAATAAAAATTCTGTGATTATTTCTCATTTTGGAAAACTAGAAGTCTAGCAACATGTACTTACAGTGGATATTATTTCTATAAATTGGAAAGTTCCAAAAATCAAAATTTGATGGTTAATTTGTGAATATCTCTAAGAAAACATTAAGAAATATACTGCTTGGCTTGGTGAGAGATGTCTTATCATAATATTTCCTTTTTGAATAAAATTATTTTTCTAGAAACTCAAAGAGAAATCTCAAGCATCATCTGAAAGAATTAAAAAGTAAGTAGATTTAATTAAGCAAAGCACTTCTAGTAATTGGGTTACCATTTGAGATCCTCACAAAGATGACAGCTGAGGTCAACTTCTTTTTGAATTAGGACTTGGAAGCAATCTGTAAATTAAGAGACAAAGTCACCAAGACCAATCAGCACAAAATAAAAAGATATGTTTAGAAGTCTGCCACAGATAAATGATACCAAATTCAGAATCTTCTAATGTATCCTGCTCTGGAAATACAAGTAGAAAACATGTAGGTGCCCAAAGAAATTCACAAATAGCAGCAATTCCACCCCTTCCACCCAACCCATGGCCAAAAAAAAAATACACACACATATCAAATATTATCACAAAGGTCACTAGAAAGTAGATCAGAGTTGGAGACAGACTTGAAGCAGATAGTAAAATTATTCAGATGTCTACCTATGTATTTATGCAGCCTTTTTGTCTCCCATGAGAGGTAAATGGGAATGGATAAAGTTCTTAATTCAGAGCCAGGAAAAAATTCCTAGGTTTGACTCTCAGCTCAAACTCCTACTACTTCTATGACTCTTGGTAAATAGTTTGGTCTCCCTTGAGCCTCAGTTTCCTTAAATGTAATATGGGAATAATGATAGTCCCTACCTCCCAGTCTCAGAAAATTATTTTAAGAATAAAATAAGGTTATATATGCAAAGGGATTTATGAAAGTACCTAAAATACTAACGGAAACTGCAAATTCCCTTATTTTTTTCTTTCTTCTCTGTGTGAAGAATATTTCCATCTATATGTCCCATTAGCACTCCATACACAATTTATCCAAAACTGAACTCATTATCTTCCCTAAACCTGCCCATCTTCCCACATTTTTGTTTAAATTTCTACCCATCACCTACTCAGAAAATCTTTATATTAATTTACTCCTCCTTCTGCTTGGGTGTTTGGGGTGGGGTATGTTGCCAATAGTTGACAGGTTCATAGAAGAAAAAAATCGGTTTAACACACTTTTAATTTTAATATTTAATACTTTATTATTATCTTAAGTCTAAACAGACAACAAAACAACGAATCAAGTGAGGAGCCAATATGATCTGGAACCAGAAGTCCATTGCTTCAACTTCACTTTCCAAAATTAATCATCTGTTGTTCTTATAGATTCTAGTCAGCTTAGTGCTTTGATCAGAATAGTCACTTATACAGTTTTTTACTGAATTCAGTTGCTGAAACATGTTGAAATATAATGTAAAAAATTATATATGCATATATCTATCTATCTATATCTATATATATGTATATACATATATACATATATTTATACATATATATGCATATATCTATCTATCTATATCTATATATATGTATATACATATATACATATATTTATACAGGCACACACAGTATACAATTTTGCCACAAAAAATAATGAGATATTTACTTGGTGGCCTAAGTTTTCCAATTTTATGAAATTATTGATGTGGCAGAACAAGGAAAGGTTATGTATGGCACATATACCTAACTTATGATCTCTGTCTTTCAGGTACTGTGATTGGTACCTGTAGGCAAAAAAGTAATAGATGAAATAGAACTAAGACTGGTAGACTAGAATTTTGTCATCCCAGGACCTCAAAATTGAGACTACACTGACAGTACTTCAGCAGTTTATAAACAACTGATCTTAGTTTATTATCTAAAAGAATTGGTTATTCTAAATAAAAGGTAAAAGATGGTACTATCCCTATTCCCTCCAGCTATACACTATTTCCTATTTTCAGTTATATCCTACTTATTCTTCTTCAGAATGTCCTAAGACTCTATGCTATGTCTATGAATTTGTGTCACTTACCCTCTTCATGATAGAATGTATCTTAAAATGATGATTTTAGAGTGATTTCCCCTTTTGTTGCCTTCTGTTTCTGTGCCTCTTGAAGCACATATTTTCTATACCTTGAGCACAAAATTTTCTTGTTACAAATCTAGAGAATTGCAATTGTCAGTACACCTACAGCTAGGCCATGCTTGCAGGGCAGCTTTAGGATATGATCTCAATGGTCTTCTTCTAGATCCTTTTCTTGTCCTGTATATCTATGCAAAATGCTGTTAGAAGCATCACTTTGACCAATGATATAGTAACAGGACTTTCCATTGAAATAGTATTTCCAAGGAAATCCATAGGGAATTAGTAGCTCTTTGCAAGCAAAGTTTATAGGGAAAGGATTTTTGTTTGTTTTCTGACACAAACTTTCCATTCAATACTTTTTAGTGGAGAAAATATTTCTTCCCCTCTCCTTTTCTTAATCTGGAATACAGTGTTCTCATTCTGAGTCTGAGCACAAACATGGGAAAGCGATGACGAATATGCATTTTAGGACATTTTTTTTCCCTAGATTCTATGCTAAAAATGGAGGAAGGAAGCAACAATGTCCTAACATTCCCGAAAACTTTTGATGTCCTAAAATCATGAGAATTTCCCATTTGGTTAGATATACCTCATGGGCTATATCTGCAACTTTTACCCATTTCTCTTAGTAATTTTGTTTGGGACCAAAAAGCAGTGAATCTGTTTTCATGCTAATACAAAGATGGATTTGAATTTTTTAGATGTTATTCTCCTTGCCTCAGTAAAAACTCTTATCCATCACTGAATTATTTTTTTAATGCTTAATTATTTTTAGTTTTCAGCATTGATTTCACAAAATTTTGAGTTCCAAATTTTCTCCCCATCTCTCCCCTCTCCCCACCTCATAATGCCTTGAATTATGATTAGCCCTTCCCTCAATATGCCCTCCTTTCTATCACACCCCTCAATTCCCTTAGCCTCATCTTCTCTCTTTTCTTGGAAAGCATGATAAATTTCTACAATCCATTGTCTGTATTTCTTATTTCCCAGTTGCATGCAAAAACAATGCTCAACACTCATTCCTAAATCTTTGAGTTACAATTTCTGTCCCTTCCTCCCTCCCTGCCCATCCCCACTGAGAAGGCAAGCATTTCAATATAGGTTATATATGTGTAGTTTTTAAAAGACTTCCATAATAGTCATGTTGTGGAAGACTAACCATATTTCCCTCCATACTATTCTGCTCCCTCCATTTATTCTATTCTCTCTTTTGACCTTGTCCCTCCCCAAACTGTTTACTTCTAATTACTCTCTCCCCCAATTTGCCCTCCTTTCTATCATTCCTCTCACCCCACTTGTCCCCTCCTCCTCTATTTTCCTGTAGTGTAAGATAGATTTTCATACCGAATTGAGTCAGCATGTTATTCACTCCTTAAGCCAAATATGAAGAGAGTAAGCTTCACTTTTTCCCTCTCACCTCCTCCCTTTTCTCCTCCATTGACCAAGCTTTGTCTTGTCTCTTTTATGAGAGATAATTTGCCTCGTTCCACTTCTCGCTTTCTCCTCCCAATATATTCCTCTCTCATCACTTAATTTTGTTTTTTTAGGTATCACCCTTTCTTATTCAACTCATCATGTGCTCTCTGTCTCTCTCTCTTTCTCTCTCTCTATGAATATATGTATGTGTGTGTGTGTGTGTGTGTGTGTGTGTGTGTGTGCATAATCCTTCCAAGTACCCAAATACTGAGAAAAGTCTCCAAAGTTACAAATATTATCTTTCCATGTAGGAATGTAAACAGTTCAACTTTAAAAATTCAAATTTTCTATTCAGTTCTGGCCTTTTCATCAAGAATACTTGAAGGTCCTCTATTTCATTGAATAACCATTTTTTACCCTGAAATATTATCCTCCATTTTGCTGGTAGTTGATTCTAGGTTTTAATCATAGTTCCTTTGACTTCTGGAATATCATATTCCAAACCCTTCTATCCCTTAATGTAGAAGGTGCTAGATCTTGGGTTATCCTGATTGTATTTCCACAACACTCGAAGTGTTTCTTTCTAGCTGCTTGCAATATTTTCTCTTTGATCTGCGAATTCTGGAATTTTACTACAATATTCCTAGGAGTTTCTTTTTTCGGATTTCTTTCAGCAAGTGATTGGTGGATTCTTTCAACATTTTTTCCCCCACTGGTTCTAGAATATCAGGGCAGATTTTCTTGATAATTTCATGAAAGATGATGTCTAGGCTTTTTTTTTGATCATGGCTTTCAGCTAGCCCCATAATTTTTAAACTGTCTCTCTTGGATCTGTTTCCCAGGACCAGTGGTTTTTCCAATGAGATATTTCACATTGCCTTCAATTTTTTCATTCCTTTGGTTTTGTTTTGTAATTTCTTGGTTTCTCACAAAGTCTTTAGCTTCCATCTGCTTCATTCTAATTTTTAAGGAGCTATTTTCTTCAGTGAACTTTTGAACCTCCTTTTCTACTTTGCTTTTTAAAGCATTCTTCTCCCCATTGGCTTTTTGGACCTGTTTTGCCAATTGGTTACCCTTGACTTCCTCTGATGGTCTGCATTGTTCTTCCTCATCTGAAAGGATAGAAGAAAACACCTGTTCACCAAGAAAGTAACTTTTTATACTCTTATTTTTTTTTTTCCTTTGGGGGCATTTTCCCAGCCCATTACTTTACTTTTGAGTCCCTTCTCAAGAGGAGCGTATATTCTGGGAACCTGTAATTTCTCAGTTCCTCCAAGGTGGCACAATCAAGGGAGAGGAGTTAGTCCTCTCCTGGACTGTACACTGGTCTGGGAGCAACCAAAAACTTTTCTGCCCAGAATCTGCAAGTAGAATTCATTTTCCACAACTGCCTCCAGCTCCACCCTGCCAGTGCTCCTCCTCACCCCAGGGCTGGGCTAAGGCCTGAGATTCAGATCAACTGCTCAATTCCCCCAAGGGCTTTAGGGGAAGGGCTCCTTGGACAACTACTCAGGGCTGAAATTCAGACCAGGGCTCAATTCCCCCAAGGGCTTTAACTTGAGGGCTCCAAAAATGGATGTTGCCTGCTGTAGTGACTGCTAACAGCGGTCCAAACCATCTTCCCTTTTCCTGAGTGAAAGAGCTTTCTAACTCAACCTTGAAGCTGTCTTTCGCATTTGCTGGCTGAGCAACCTGGAGACTACTGGTGCAGGTGGCTCCCTGAAGCCTGTTCTGGGTCATGTCCCTGTCACTCCATGCAGCCTACACTGGGCTGCACTCCAGTCTGTTCCTGGTGCCAGAGATCTTTACTGTTGGCCTTCCAGGCTGCCTTGGGCTGGATATCTCTTCACTCTGTCTTTTTGTGGTTTCTGCTGCTTCAGAATTTGTTTAGAGTCATTTTTTACAGGTATTTTATAGGTTATGTTGGGGAGCTTCTACAGGTCTGTCTTGCTATTCCACCATCTTGATTCTGCCTCCCAAATTATTGCTTTAAAAAAAAAAAAATCTTCCAAGTGATTGAACATAAATTTTTGGACATTTTTCACTCTGTCAATGACAAGAGTGGATCTATATATTCTAGCATCTTTTACTAAACACAAAACCAATGGTATGTAAAGTAATGAATGATGCATTTGAAATTAGATATTCCACTACAGCTTTTACATTTTGAAAACTTTGTTGGATGCTGTAGAAAACACTTCAATTGGAAAATCATACTATTATTGCTTGTTTTTGTGTTAAATGAACATTCTAAACTCTCAACTATCTTTCTGACCACTTAAATAAGGTAAACTTCCCCTGACACTGAATTAATGATAAGTTACATATAATAGTAATAGATAAAAGAATTACTAGAGAAGGATGACCAATGGTTAGTAGTATATGTTTCAAGCATATATAGGTTTTGCTTACTTGGTTGTGTGTGTCTATGTGTGTGTACATCTATATTTTGTTTTGTTTTTCCTTTAGTCCCTTTGGTAATTGTATGGGGTTATTGAGTAATTACTGAGTTATTTATTTTGATTTTTAGCTGTGAATTCTTAGTTAATTAATTAAAATAATAATTACTTTAAATTAAATAAAACAAGTGTATAGGCCTTCATATTACATTGGCAGCAAAGATATTTGTCTTATCTCTTACTAAAAGATAATTTTTAATATTGTTAAGAGGAGCAAAACATTGTAGAATTTTATCTTTTTTATTTTGGGTCGTCACGGCAAATATGCATCAGTTCCACACCTTTTATTAAGCAAAAATATCCTCTATAAGAAATGGGCAAGTATCCATCCTACCTTTGGTTAAAGATCTCTAGTGATGAAATATTTATTCCATCTAGGGGCATTTATAAGGGTGAATAATTTCATGGTAATATTTAGCTTATATTTTCCATCTATCAGTCCCAATATTCATTGATGGACAAAGTAAATTAAAATTTAAAACGCTTTCTTTTTCATAAGATAATACATTTAAAACTGAAATGCCATCTAGTCTATATCATTCATTAAGAAGATAAGGAAATGGAGGTTGACAAAGATGAAATGAATTACATTACTATAATGGAATCAAAGAATTTCAAAGTTTGAAGTTTATCTCAAGGATTATCTTGTCCAACCTGAAATAGAAAAAGATTCCGTTTTATAACACCCTTACAAGGATGGAGTAATTTGTGACTAAATGAGTGATAGAGAGCATTATAAAATGCAAAATAGATAATTTTATTACATTAAATTGAAAAGTTTTTGTACAAACAAAGTCAATGCAACCAAGATTAGGAGGGAATGGAAAACTGAAAAAAAAAAGTTTTTATAACTAGTGTCACTTAAACAGGTCTCATTTCTAAAATATATAGAGAACTAAGCCAAATTTACCAGAATGCAAGTCATTCCCTAATTCAGAAATGGTCAAAAAGATGTGAACAGGCAGTTTTCAGAGGAAGAAATTAAATCTGTCTATAATCATATGAAAAATGCTCTAAATCACTATTGATTAGAGAGATGCAAATCAAAATAACTCTGAGGTACCACATCATGCCTATCAGATTGGCTAACATGAAAAAAGAAGACTATAAATGCTGGAGAAGATGTGAGAGATTTGGAACACCAGTTCATTGTTGATGGAGCTGTGAGCTGATTCAATGATTCAGGAGAGCAATTTGGAACTATGCCCAAAGTGTCATAAAATGTGTGTAGCCTTTAACCCAGAAATTCTGCTTCTAGGTCTGTATTACAAAGAGATAATACAAATGGGGAAAGCACCCACATGTACAAACATATATACAGCAGCTCTCTTTGTGGTGGCCAAGACCTAGAAATTGAGGCTATGGCCAACAAATGGGGAGCAGCTGAACAAGATATGGTATATGAATATAATGGAATAGTATTGTGCTTTAAGAAATGATGAACAGGAGGATTTCA
This sequence comes from Notamacropus eugenii, assembly GCF_028372415.1. NCBI lineage: Eukaryota > Metazoa > Chordata > Mammalia > Diprotodontia > Macropodidae > Notamacropus > Notamacropus eugenii. The sequence goes on along the minus strand of NC_092875.1, from coordinate 132,079,049 downwards.
GAAAAACCTGGAGAAATCTATATGAACTGATGCTGAATGAAGTGAGCAGAATCAGGAGAATATTATACACAGTAAATGCCCACAGTGTCAGAAGACTGTATCTGATAAACTTAGCCCTTCACAGCAATGCAAGGACTTAAAATATCTCCAAAGGACTCCTGATGCACAATGCCATCCATATTCAGAGAAAAAATTATATAGTCAGAACACAGAATGAAGTAGACTGCTTTCCCTTTTGTTATATTTTGTTTTGTTTTTTTCTCTTGGCTTCTCCTATTCATTTCAATTCTTCTATATGCAACCTGACTAATGTGAAAAGTGTTTAATAAGAATGTATGTGTAAAACACATATAAGATTGCCTGCAGTTTTGGGGAGGGAGTACAGAGGGAGAGGGAGAAAATTTAAAACTAATGGAAGTGATGGTTGAAAACTGAAAATAAATAAATTAATTATAAAAAAAGGAAATGATTAACAAGCAGACTTCAGAAAAACCTGGAAAAATTTATATGAACTGATGTTGAGTGAAGGGAGCAGAACCAGGAGACAGTAACAGCCACAGTCTGTGATGATTTATTTTGATAGTCTTAGCCCTTCTCAGCAATGCAAGGACCTAAAACAATTCCAAAGGATCCATGATGGAAAATATCATCCACGTCCAGAGAAAGAACTATGGGCTCTGAATGGAGAAGGAAGCAGACTATCTTCTTGTTTGTTTTATTTTTTCTTTCTCATGGTTTCTCCCATTAGTTGTAATTCTTTTATACCACATGACTAATGTGAAAATATGTTTAATAGGAATGTATATCAGATTTCAAGTAGTCTTGGGGAGAGATGGGGAAGGGAGGAGGACAAAATTTAAAATTTATGGAAGTGAAAGTTGAAAACTAAAAAGAAATAAATTAAATAAATTTCCCTGAAAACATAGGGAAAAAAAGTCCTTTACTCGAAGGCTTCCAAAGAAGTCAGAAAATCAGTAGGTCAAAAGCTTTTAGTAAGCATTACTCCATGTGAAGGATTTCACTATGTGCAAGAAAGGCAAAAAAAAAAAAAAAAAAAACAAAACCCAACAACAAGCAAACAAACAAAAAATAGGCCTTGATCTTAAGGAGCTTACATTACCAACTGGACATGTGAAATATATTACATAGTGCCACCCAATTAAATGCAATTAGGAAATTTTTAGCAAATTAAATACAAACATAATAATGTATACATAATATTAATGTCTATGTGTTATGTTTTCCTAAATTTATTAATATCCTTATGTATGGCATATTGACCTTACTTTCTGTTTGGATTTTACTCCAACGTTTCTGATAACATGAAAATAACTGTACATAAATAAGATATTTAGAGAATAAATTAATCTAATTAGTATTGCAAATCATTATCATTAAGGGGTTTCAGAAAAGATTTTTGCAGCACATGGGAATTTCATTGAGAGCTGAAGTAAACTAGGGAAGCTTGGGGTTAGAGATGAATAGGGAGAATATTTGAGGCATGGGGAATAACAAGTGAAAATGCACAGTTTGCAGTTGAAGTGTCTAGTTTGAGGAATAATAAGGAGGCCAATGTAATTTAGTTATGGTGTATTTGGATGTTGGGGATATACTTTGTAAGAAATTTTTAGAAATGTAGGATGGGACCAGGTTATGGAACGTTTCAAAGCAAAACAGAATTTTTTATTTACTCCTAAAGGTAAGAGGGGGGCACTGGAGTTTATTGAGTGATGGAATGACATATTCAGACATGCATTTTAGGGAAGATCACCTTGGTAGCTGAGAGGAGGATGGAATGAAATGGGGAGAGGCTTGAGGCAGGGAGAATAGTCAGTCAGACTATCAAAGTATTTCAGGTATTAGTTAGTGAGGCCTAGTGTCCTCTCTTAAAGATGGAAGCCAGAGGTCTTGCAGTCTCTCCCGTCCTGGCTCCTGTGAGTAAAGGAAATGAATCTTATAAGAGAGATATTATGTAGGCATCAATTACAGGATTTGAAAACAGGTTGGATTTGGATTGTGTGAGAAAGTAAAGAGTCAAGAATGACACCCAAGTTTCAAACCCAGTTACAGAGATGGTAGTAGGTGAGCTCACTTCCTATTGAAGCAGCACATTGTACTTTGGTATGGGTCTAATTGGTAAGTGATATTTCCTTACATCAGGCTTAAGTCTAAAACTTTCTGAATTTCACTGACTATATTTCCTCCAATTGTACCGAGCAGAATAACTTGAATTTCTTTTCTTCCTCTGAGCAGAGGAGGATTTTTTGAAATTCAAGAGTTAGAAAGTTTTAGAATTTTCATCAGAATCTTTTCTTCCTAGAAGGATAACTAGAACACATCTGCATTGAGAGCTTAAGAAAATGAGATACACTAAGAGAAGGCAACTGGAAACTCTATAAGGAATCTAGCAGAGAAATTATACCATGCTTAAAGTGAATGTAATAAGTATCCCACAAAGGAGAGAGGAATATTGTCAGCAAACAGGATTTGTAAATTATCCATTGTCACATTTGTTCTCTAAATTTCCCCTGCACTGTTATATACTGGTGGAAAATATGTCATGACTTTCCCTTCCTTTTTTTTGGTGAGGGGGAGAGAAAGAGAGATGATTTGGATGAAGTGTTCTTACTAAATTACCAAATAAATACTTCTTTGTAACAATGAGGAACATTTTGTCTAAATGACATCAGATGGTTGTCTTTCATTTTTGAGAAGGACCAAAATGACATCACCATGATAAAGTAAAGTTTCAGTGTGTCCAACTGTGGCTGATCAGACAAATACGAGCTCAAAATGCTCTACCACAAGTTTATTTCTAGTGTCGATCTTCTGCTAATTATTTCTAATTTTCATACACACACTCATATTGGTTTGGTTGGTTTCCTTAATTCTCAAAGTGATGTCACCATACTGGAGTGAAGGTACAGTGCACATGGGAATTTGGGGCCTCAAGGCTGCAGGATCTTCATTCCTGGTACAATGTATCTGATTGTGTCCAATCAGACCAATAGGAGTTCAGAAAGCTCCAACACAGGTCAGGCAAAAATTGCCTACATGGGCATTTGGAGTAGAGATTTTTCTAAATTTGTGCATTTCATGTTTCTTTTGAGCTACTGAAATTTTACTTTGCTCATATAGCACAGAACCTTCTTTGATGCGGGCATTCCATACTGGGTAGTCCCTTGCCATTGTCTCCCATGTCATGCAATTGATTTCAAAGTTCTTTAGAAACACCTTGAAAGTGCCTTTGTATTGTTTCTTCTGAATACTATGTGAGCACCTGCGTTGCATGAGTTTTTCATAAAATAGTCATTTAAACAAAAGTACATTTGACATTTAAGCAATATTACTAGCTCATCAGAATTGCACTCTGCAGCAGTTTGAATATTTGGCAATTCAGTTTGAGAAAGAAACTCAATGTTCAGTACCTTAAGAAAAGTTAAGACAGCAGGTGATCTTTAAAATCTTCTTAAAACAATTCAGGTCGAAGAACTTCAGTTCCTGGTATATTGCTGGTATACTGTCCAGGCTTCACAGGCCTACAATAATGAGATCAACACAAAAGTTCTATAGACCTTCAATTTGATAGGCAGTTTAATACCTTTTCCCTCCCACACTTTCCTTTGGAGCAACGCAAATTCAGAGTTAGTTCTAGCAAGTCATGTGTCAACTTGATTATCTATGTTTACATGCAAGTCAAGTTAACTTATCCACAGTATTTAAATTTTCTCCATTTCCTACAACCTCTGGTTACACATGTGGATGGTGTGGTGCTGGCTGGTGGAGAGCCTATGTTTTCTTGATGTTAATCATTTGGCCAAAATTAGCACAAACAGCAAAGAATTGCTCCACATATTGTTGCATCACAGTTTCAGAAGCTGCATTGAGAGCATACCACTTAACAAGTAAAAAATTGTGTACCAACTCTCTCTCTTGACTTTAATTTTGGCTTCTTACCTTTTCAAGTTAAATAAACTTTTTATCATTATGGTAGCTGCTCTCAATGTCATACGTGTGTGTGTGTGTGTGTGTGTTTTCATCCTTTTTTGTAATGTGAATGCCTTTAGTATAGTGATTGTCTTAAATTTCTACTTGTATCTCAAAAAATAATTAGCACTGTCCTTGATATATTATATCAAGTTAATTAATTCTTTTCAATTAACAATTTAATTCATTTCATTAAAAGAATCACATCTCCTCTTTGCTAAAACTTTAGACTATTTTTTTTTTATTGCAGTATATGCAATAGACAAAATATTGGCTCTGATCACATAATTTATTGATTCACATCACAATTCTGATATCATTACCTGTATGACCTTTGCCAAGATCCTTTATGTTCCTAGATCTCAGTTTTCTCATATGAAAAATTAGAAGTCCGAAGTCCATGACCTCTGAAATGATTTTTTTTAAACCAGGGTTTAGTAGTATAGGTTCTTTTGGAAACCTATAATTCCATTTTCCTGCAATTAGATTCCCCTTACTCAATGATCCTCTTTTATAGAATACTAGAAGATACAGTGGAGAGATCACTCACCTTGGAGTAAAGAAACATTGAATTTGAATTTTGCATCAGGTACTTAGTACCTTGGTCAAATCATTTAAACTCACTGTGCCCAAGTTTTGTCATCTGCAAAACAAGAGAGTTGGTCTCCATAACCTCTTAAGACTTTATCCAGTTTTGAATCTATTACAAAATGTTGAATGATCTATAATCTTTCTGTGTCCTTGATGCCTTCTCTCAAAATTCTTCTTGATTATGCTTCAGTAATACTTTGCTCTCTTCTTATATCTCTCCCTTTCTATTGGCTTATTACCTTTCATAAAGATTTATTTTCTATCTATTGGATGCATCCTTTGATTTATCTTAAAAATATACAAAATTTTCACATATCTTAAAAAAAGAAATAAAGCAAATCTCCTCCCTCGCTCTGGATTTTTTCAAGATATTTTTCTATCTCTTCTTCACTGCCATATTTCTAATAAAAATAATTGCAACATATCTTCAATTTCTCATTATCCACCCACTTCCATTAGCTACTGTAATCAAGAGTATTGAAATCTCTTTTCAAAGATAACCAATAACTTCTTTATCAATAAATCCAAAAGCTTTTTCCATCATGAATATTTTGGAGCATTTGGCACTGTGAAAAAAGTATTCCGCCTGGATACCTTCTTAATTTTTTTAAGACATAGGATTTTTTGGTTCTCTTTCTACCTCTTTGTTCATTCCCTTTCTATAATTTTTGATTCATTCCTTTTCTTTCTCTTAACACTTACAATTGTGTCCCTCAAGCTTGTGTCTGTTATCCTCTTATCTTCTTTTTCTGTATTCTTTCTCTTACTGACTCTCATCCATTGCTTCAATCATCACCTCTATGCAAATGATTCCAAATCTAAAGTTCTACTCTAAGATCCAGTCTTATATTCTCAGTTTCATACTAGATATATACAATTTAATTTCTCAATAGTCTTTCAATTAACAGTGAGCAAAATTCAATTTATTTTCTATTCAAATTTGATCTTCTTTCTATATTTCTCTGAGCAGTGGAAATCAAGGTTTCTATGTACATTTTAGAAATAAAAATATATCAAAATGTAATTATAATGTCAGGAAAAAATAATATAAATACCTATACCTTGAAATCCATGCAAAAAAATTAGCTTGAACATTTTGACTTTTCAGACAACAAGATGTAATATAATTTTGTGTCAAGGACTTTGAACTGGGATTCAAATGGACCATATTTCCATATTTTCTATTTGTTTAGTTAGTAGTAATTTTAGTTAGTGATTTCTACATTTGGACTCTTAGATTCTTTATTAACAAAATGGAGAAAGAGGTTTGGGGCGTAGAGTTTTCAAATTCCCTCCTCATTCTAAAATTTTAGAGCATTTAATAATTTCTCCAATAAATTTATCCCAATTTTCATTATCTTACAGCTTTCTTTTGTGCTTTTGTTTGGGCCCTCCAAATCAATAAATCACTTTCTTCTTACCTTCCAGAGTCTACTTTGAATTCTACTCCCCCCATCATGTCTGCAATGAATAATGGAAAATATCTTGGCATTTATATTACTAGGAGACCACTCAAATACTTAAAAAAGACAATGACAAAGAGGAGAATAAATATCAATGGTGAAAGGCAATTTGTTTGTCCACCTTGTTTTAGGCTGTAAATTCCTTGAAGGCAATGACCATGACTTCTCTGTATTTTGAAAAGTGCTTATTTCAGTACCTCACATAGGTGATCAATAACTATTAATTCATTTTGATGAAGATAAATGTTGGTTCTTGACAGCTATGCTCTTCTTGCATTAATAGCTTCCATCTGTAAGATTAGAAAATGGACTTCTGCTAATTTTCATCCCATCATTCCAAATCCCTACTCATACAACATTTAATTTTTGAGTCCTTAAAATTTTCTTTATTAACTGTACTTATTTCCAATAAAATATCACTGCAATGCAGCATTGTAGAGGTGCAGAGGTGACTTTGTGTTCTCAAATGCTGTGCCAGCAGAAAACAATTTCTGGCAACTCCATCTAAGCTGGAAAATTTCAAGTGCAGGCCTGGCAGCAAACAGTGCCTTTGTCATCTGCCAGACAGTGTTTTCAAATTCAGAACAATACATTATCAGAAGGTTGACTAACTTGTGTCATGGAAACACTGTTGTATTGATATTAGGAAGACCTAGAAGTTCATCCTGACTCCCTCCGGTTGCAATACATGTGACCAAGAGCAAATCACTTAAAATCTCTAAGTCTTTCTACATTTGTAAAAGAGGATATAATACCTGTAGAACTTAATTTGCAGAGATGTTCTGAGTTTCAAATGAGTTTTTAAAGTGCTTTGCAAGATTTATGTAAATATGAGACTATATGTATACAGTTGTTTGTATAAAAATGAAAGATAAATCTCATAACTGAATTTTGTTTCATTTTTGTTTTATTATATAAACTCTTGACAATAATAAAAATCAGTGTACATATGTATATGTATATATATAATTGTATACATGTTTATATGTATGTGTGTGTTTGTGATATATTTTTAAAGTTTTCAAAGTATTTTACAAACATTTCAAAAAATGTTATCTCATTTGATCCTTACAATAAGTTTGTGAGATAGATTCTGTTATTTTTACCATTTTACAGATGATGAAACTGAGGCAAACAGTTTCAGACACTACTCTAGGGTCAAATAGGCTTTTTAAATCCAATGAAGGATTTGATCACAGTTTTTCAGGTCCAATTGAGGGCAGAGAAAACTGAGACTAGCAACTCTATATCCTTGAAGAAAATTACATTATCATTTTTGATTTCTATAACGCATTATAATTTATGATTAATTTTGGAGTCCTTTAAAACTCCCATATCTTTTCTTAGACAAACTATTAACAATTTATATTCCATCCTTGTGATATTGGATTTTTAAAATTTAAATATAAGATTCTATCCTTATCCTTTTCAAATGCCATCGTATCAGATTCACTCTAAAGCTATAGCTTGTCAAGAATTCTCTTTCTATTTTGTAGGATTATTAACTAATTCAGCATCTTCCTTTAGGAGTTTACTGTAAAATAGAAGTATGAAGTCCATTTTCTTGGGGGAAGTAGTTCATTAATTTCTGTGGTTTTATATTTGGATTTAAAGCACAATTTTGTAATGGGTTTCCAAGAAATAACTTACAATTCAAAGCTATTTGTATCAGGTTACTTTATTATTATTTTTAATCTCAAGATAGTGTTTTATTGATGAATAATAAAGAATTAATAGCTGTCTAGGGAAAATTTCCATGTATAAATGTTCCTCCTCTCTACTCCAACTTGATTTTGTTAAAGCTGAAAGGCACTTCAGGAAGTGTTCCATTCTAACACTTTTGTTTTCAAGAAGAAGAAACAGTCTATTAGAAACAAAGTTATTTGCACAAGGTAACTAAATTGTTGAATGCTTAGAACACAGCTCCTAGAGTTAGGATGAATTCAGTCTAAATCAGTTCTCAGGCACTTACTAGATACATTTGTTGTGGTTCAGTTTTCAGTCACATCTGTTATAACAATTCCTTGTGAAGCCATTTGTGATGTTCTTGCAAAGATGCTTGAGTGGTGTGCCATTTGCTTCTGTAGCTCATTCACAGATGACTAAACTGAGGCAAACAGGGTTAAATGGTTTGACCAGAGACACAGGACTGGTAAATGTTTGAGACTGAATTTGACCTCCATCCCTCCTGACTCTAGGTCAGGTGCTCTTTCCACTGTGCTACCTTGCTGCCCCTTATTGTGTGACTGGGCAAATCACTTAACCTGTGACTACCTCAGTTTCCTAATCTATCAAATAATAGTAATGACAGTACCTACTTCCTAGGAATTTTGTTTTTTGTGATTAAATGAAATAATATTTGTAAAGCACTTATCACAGTGTAGTGCAAAGACATTCTCCCCCCATCCCTTGTTTCCCTCTCCTCTCCAAAGAAACAGTGAATTAAATGTACATCTGTGCCTAGAATCAAAATTAAACCAACTTCCCCACTTGGTATATTTTGCTTAAGCTTTTTGTTTTTACAAAACAGTGATTTACAAAACAGGCATACACGGTACTCATGACCCACCTAAAGAATTGTACACTAGGACAGAAAAAAATAAAATAAATATAGTGATCACATCTGAAAATGTATGTGGCATTATGTCCCTATATTGTGTATCACTAGCTATTTTCTGGAACATCATGAGATTTTTTTTAATTCTTTGATTATGGATTTCTTTTTATAATTAATTTATTTTTAGTTTTTAACATACACTTACATAAGATTTTTCTGTTTTGAATTTTCTCTCCCATCTTCTCCTCTCCCTTCCAAAGACAACATGTTGTAGTCTGATATAGGCTCTGCTTATACATTTATGTTAAACATGTTTTCATATTAGTCATGATGTAAAGAAGAGTTAGCACCTAATGGGAGGAACCATGAGAAAGAAGATACAAAACAAAACAACAAAAGAAAAGGAGAGCAAACAGTATGCTTCTATCTGCATTCAAACTCCAAAGTTCTTTCTCTGGATGTGGACAGCTTTTTCCATCATTAGACTTTTAGAATTGTCTTAGATCCTTGAATTGATGAGAAGGCCTAAGTTTATCAAGGTCAGTCATCAAACAATGTGGCTATTACTGTCTACAATGTTCTCCCAATTCTGCTGATTTTACTTGGCATCAGTTGATATGTCTTCCCAGGTTCTTCTGCAGTCCACTTGCTCATCATTTCTTATGCTATAAAAGTATTCCATTACATTCATATACTACAACTTATTCAGTCATTCCCAAGTTGATGGACAAACTCCTCAAATTCTAATTCTTTTTTTATTTTTATTTTATTTTATTTGTTTTCAGTGTTCTACAATAACTTCCATATATCTTATATTTTTCCCTCTTTCCCCCTCTTTCCCTCCTACCTCCCCATCCCTCCCTGAAGTGGCATACAGTTTTATATAGGTTCTACACATACATTTCAATTAAATATATTTTCACCTTAGTCATGTTATATAGCAGAGTTAAAATGAATAGGAGAAATCATAAAACAAACCAAAGAGCAATACAAAAGAAAATGATCTGCTTCATTCTACGATTGAATTCCATAGATCTTTCTCTGGATGTGGAAGGCATTTTGCCTTAAGAGACCACTGGAAATTTTTTAAATCTTTGCATTGCAATGAAGTTCTAAGTATACCATAAAAATCCTTGGACATTGTGTCTATTCCTGTGTATAAAGTTCTGGTTCTGCTCCTTTCATTCAGCATCAGCTCATGTAAGTCTTTCCAGGCCTCTCTGAAGTCTTCCTGTTCATCATTTCTTACAGTATAATAGTATTTCATTACATTCATCTACCACAATTTATTCAGCCATTCCCAATTGATGGGCATCACCTTGATTTCCAGTTTATGGCCACTACAAAGAGTGCTGCTATAAATATTTTTGTACATGGGGAACCCTTTCCCATTTTGATAATCTCTTGGGGATACAGTCCCAGAAGCAGTGTTGCTGGGTCAAAGGGTATGCATATTTTTGCAGCCCTTTGGGCATAGTTCAAAATTGTTTTCCAGAATGGCTGGATCAACTCATAGCTCCACCAACAAGAAATTAGTATTCCAACTCTCCCATATCTTCTCCAGCATTTATCATCTTCTTGTTTTGTCATGTTAGCCAATCTGAGAGGTGTGATGTGGAATCTCAGAGTTGCTTTGATTTGCATTTCTCTAATCAACAGTGATTTAGAACATTTTTTCATATGACTATAGATACCATGTATTTCTTCTTGAAAACTGCCTGTTCATATCCTTTGATGATTTATCAATTGGGGAATTACTTATATTCCTGTATATTTGATACAATTGTTTATATATTTTAGAAATGATACCTTTATCACAGATACTAGTTGAAAAAATTCTTTCACAGTTTTCTGCTGATTGCATTGAGTAACAATGTGCAAAAACTTATCAATTTAACATAACACAAATTTTTCATTTTGTACTTCATAACATTTTCTTTTTTTAGTCAAAAATTCATCCTTCCTCCATAAATCTGATAAATACACTGTTACTTGCTCCACTAATTTGTTTATAGCATCAGTCTTTATACCTAGATAATGTATCCATTTGGACTTTATTCTTGTGTACAGTGTCAGATAATGATCTATGTCTAGTTTCCACCATATCCTTATCCAGTTTTCCCAGCAATTTTTGTCAAACTCCGAGTTCTTATTCCAGAAGCTGGGGTTCATGAGTTTATCACACAGTAGATTGCCATGTTTGTTGACTACTCTGTCTTGGGTAGCTAACTTATTCCATTGGTCTACCCTTCTGTTTCTTAGCCAGTACCAAGTGGTTTTGAAAATTGCTGCTCTATAATACAATTTAAAATCTGGTAGAGCTAGGCAACCTTCTCTAACATTTCTTTTCATTAGTTCCCTTGATATTCTGGACCTTTTGTTCTTCTAGAGGAATTTTGATATCATTTTTTCTAGCTCTATAAAATACTTATCTGATAGTTTGGTTAGTATGACACTAAATAAGTAAATTAATTTAGATAGAATTTTAATCTTTATTATATTGGCTCGGCCCACCCACAAACAACTGATGTTTTTCCACCTATTTAGAGATGATTTTATTTGTGTGAAAAGTGTTTTGTAATTGTGTTCATATAGTCCCTGGATTTGTTTTGGCAGGTAGAATCCCAAATATTTTATGGTGTCTACTCTAACTTTAAATGGGATTTTTCTTCCTATCTCTTGGTCATGGGCTTTGCTAATAATTTACAGAAATGCAGAAGATTTGTGTGGGTTTATTTTGTAACCTGTAACTTTGTCAAAGTTGTTTATTATTTCAGCAAGTTTTTTACTTGTTTCTCTGGGATTCTCTAAGTATATCATCATATCAACTGCAAAGAGTGATAACTTAGTTTCTTCTTTGCCTATTCTAATTCCTTCCAGTTCTTTTTCTTTTCTTATTGCTACAGCTAAACTTTCTAGTACCATATTGAATAATAGTGGTGATGATGGACATCCTTGTTTCATCCCTGATCTTATCGGAAAAGGATCCAGCTTATCCCCATTGCATAAAATGTTTCCTGAACGTTTTAGACAGATACTGCTTATTATTTTATGGAAAGTTCCATTTATTCCCATGCTCTCCAGTATTCTCCTGATCAGTTGCTGTATTCTTTTTGCTAAAACCTTACGTTAAATTTTTGCATCTATATTCATTAAAGAAATTGGTCTGTAATTTTCTTTCTCTGTTTTGGCTCTTCCTGGTTTAGATATCAAAACCATATTTGCATCATAAAAAGAATTTGGGAGGACTCCTACTTCCCCAATTTTTCCTAATAGTCAATATAGTATTGGAATTAACTGCTTTTAAAGTGTTTGATAGGATTCACTTGTGAATCCATCTGACCCTGGGGATTTTTTCCTAGGGAGTTCATTGATGGCTTGTTCAATTTCTTTTTCTGAGATGGGGTTGTTTAAGTATTCAGTTTCATCTTCTATTATCCTGGGAAATTTTTATCTTTTTAAGTAAGCATTCATTTCATTTAGATTGTTGGATTTATGTGCATACAGTTGGGCAAAGTAATTTCTTATTATTTTTTTTAATTTCCTCCTCATTGGAGGTGAGTTCACCCTCTTCATTTATGATTTTGGTAATTTGGTTTTATTCTTTCCTTTTTTAATCAAATTGATCAAAGGTTTATCAATTTTATTGGGTTTTTTTCATAAAACCCTCTCAGTCTTAATTATTAGTTCAATAGTTTTCTTAACTTCAATTTTATTAATCTCTCCTTTGGTTTTCAGTTTTTCTAATTTGGTATTTACTTGGGGATTTTCAATTTGATCATTTTAGAGTTTTTTTCAGCTACATGTCCAATTTATTGATCTTCTCTTTCTCTGTTATATTTATGTAGACATTCAAAAATATGACATTTCCCATAAGCACTGCATTTACAGTATCCCATAAAATTGGCAGGTTTTCTCATTATTGTCATTCTCTTGAATGAAGTTGATGACTATTTCTGTAATTTGTTGTTTAACCAACTCATTTTTAGGATTAGATTGTTTAGTTTCCAATTAATTTTTATGTTTCCATGACCTTTGACTACATATAAGTTCTATTGTATTATGATTTGTGAAGGGTATGTTGACTATCTCTGCCTTTCTGCACTGGATTGTGAGGTTTTTATGCCCTAGTACATGGTAAATTTTTGTATGCGTGCCATGTACCTCTGAGAAAAAGGTGTTTTCCTTTCTATGCCCATTCATTTTTCTCCAGATATATATCGTATCTACCTTATCCAGAGTTCTAGTCACTTCCTTAACTTCCCTTTTGTTTATTTTGAGGTTAGATTTATCCAGTTCAGAGAGAAGGAAGTTGCAGTCTCCCACTAATATAGTTGTGGTGTCTATTTCTTCCTGTAACTCCCTTAACTTCTCCTCTAAGAATATGGATGCTATACAACTTGGAGCACATACATTTTGTAATGAAATTACTTTGTTGTCTATGGTGCCTTTTAGCAGGAGATAGTTTTCTTCCTTATCTCTTTTGATTAGATCTATTCATGATTTTTCTTTGTCTGAGATTGGGATTGCTACCCCTGCATTTTTTTACATCAACTGAAGCATAATAAATTCTGCTCCAACCTTTTACCTTTACTCTATGTGTATCTCCCCTTTTCAAATGTGTTTCTTGTAAACAACGTATTGTTGGATTATGGTTTTTAATCCGTTCTGCTATCCATCTTCGTTTTATGGAAGAGTTTATCCCAGTCACATTCACAGTTATGATTGCTCTCTGTGTCTTTCCCTCCATCCTCTTTCCCACTGTTAGGGCTTTTAGTTCTCCTTTCTCCCTTCCCCTCCCCAATAGAATTTTAATTTTTGACCACTGCTTCCCTCAGTTTTTCCTCCTTTCTTTTAGCCCTCTCCCTTTTAATCCCCTTTTCCCTTCCTACTTCTTCCCTCCCTTTTAGCCTTTATTCCCTTTTCTTTCTCCCTTTGCCTTCTATTGTCTGTAGAGCTAGTTGTATTTCTATACTTAAATGAGTTTGTTGTACCCTCCTTGAATACAATCAAATGAGAGTACCCCTCAAACAATACTCATCTCCCTCTCTTCTTTCCCTCTACTCTAATATATTTTTGTACCTCTTCCTGTGATGGAATTTATTTTTTTTCTGCTTCTTCCTTGTCACATCTCTCATTACAATCACTTTGCACCCTTAAATAACATTTGTTATCATCACATCATTTACTTTATACCTCTTCCCTCTATTTATGTATATCCCTATTATTTTTCATGCTAAATATACAATTCTCAATATTAACAAGCATCATCATCCCTTACAGGGATGTAAACAGTTTGCTCATATTGTGTAATAAGTTTGGTTTTGTTTTTTTTTTTCCCCTTTTTACACCTCTCTTGAGACCTGCATTTGAAGATCAGATTTTCTGTTAAGTTCTGGTCTTTTCATCAAGAAGGTCTGGAAATCCCTTATTTCATTGAGTATTCATCTGCTTCCCTGAAATATTATCCTCAAATGTGCTGGGTAATTAATCCTTGGTTGTAGTCCCAGTTCCTTTGCCTTACAGAATATCGTATTCCAATTCCTTGATCTTTTAATGTGGAAATTGCAAGGTCCTGTGTGATCTTGACTGTAGCTCCTCAATATCTGAATGGTTTCTTTGTGATTTCCTGCAGTATTTTCTCCTTCACTTGATAGTTCTGGAATTTGGTAACAATGTTCCTTGGTGTTTTTAGTTTGGGGTCCCTTTCAGGAGGTGAAGGGTGGATTCTTTTGATGACTATTTTGGCCTCTGGATCTAGGACTTCCAGGCAATCTTCCTTGATGATTTCTTGGATGATATTTTCCAGGCTATTTTTTTCATCATGGCTTTCTCATAGACCAATAATCCTTAGATTTTCTCTCCTGGATCTATTTTCCAAGTCAGTTGTTTTTCCAGTTAGATATTTTACATTTTCTGCTATCCTTTCATTTTTTAGATTCTGTTTGACTGATTCTTGATATCTCATAGATTCATTAGCTTCTACTTGCCTGACTCTATTTTTTATCAAATTATTTTCTTCAGTTAACTTTTGCATCTCCTTTTCCATCTGTCCAATTGTTCCATTTAAGGAATTATTTTCACAAGTTTAGTTTTGTTCCTTCTTTTCCATTTTCCTTTTTAAGGAGCTGCTCTCTGCTGTGAATTCTTTTTTCATATTTTTAAAATCATTGTTTAATTTTTCTTAAATCAGCAATAATCTTGTGTTGGGATATGCTTATCTTTATAATGAGAAAGCTAAGCTTTTTTTTTGACGTGTGTTTGTGTTTTCCCCTCAGTGTCTATAATTTCGTGTTTGACAATTTGATGCTATATATTTGAACTATGTACTATGTACTGTTTAGAACTATATTTCCTCCTCTGCTTCTACTACTGCTCAACAGCTTTTCTTTGTGATTTCTAAAGGTATCTTATTCGGTTACTTGGTATTATATCTTTCTGAATTCCTATAATATTTACATTGTACCTTCAAATCACATTATCAATCGTTATTAACATTTCTAGTTTATATTTTGGACTTTGATATGTTCATCAAATCTTCTGTTTTTGTTGTTGCTGCTCAATTAATCTCCATTCTTGTTTTGTAATTTTGCACAGTTTCACCTACTTTTTCAGGGATTCTTCTGTATGAAGGAATGATTAGCTTCATTGCTCTTTAGAATGAATCTCTTCTCATGTTATGGTGATTTTCTCTTGAGAATTTTAATTTCTGTACTTATTTGTTTTCAATTTTTCATTGAATTATTTTATTAGACTTGCTCTACTGTCATTCCTTAGGACCTTGTCATTTGGGAGTGGGGAGAGAGTAATGCATATTAACATTCCTAATTGTTTTCCTTTCATCACTTTCCTTTGGTTCAAAGTATTTGTTTATAGTGATGGATCATTTATTAGACATTTTGGTAATCTTCCCTCTTTTCAGCCTTTGTCAGACCAGTCATTGTCTTTCTTGATTTTTCTCTTATATGTATAATATATTTCGGTGATATCATAGTAGTATATAATTCTGTATAACATAAGTTTTAGCCAAGTCTATTACTGTTATAACTACACCTCAGTCCCCTCTACCTGTTCTCTATTCTTTGCAGATTTCCAGAATTGACTTTTAGGTGTATACAGACACCCTGAGGAGTCATTGCAGTTGAGTTTACTTTCCATTTTTCACAACTCCTTTTAAAGATTCGATATTTTTCCACTCAGTCAAGTTTATATTGACTACAAGATCTCAGTGGATTCAGAGACACTAACAAATGAAACACTTTTTTAGGATTCACCAGAACATAATTAAGGTGAAATTTTTAGAAGTTGTTTGTATTAGGGTATGGTGTCCATTCTTAACTCTTTCCTCATGCTGCTTTATACCTATTTCTTATGTCATTTTTGATAATTATAAGACATTGATATGTCTGGACTTCTCTGTAGTCATCTATGTTTGTCATTCTCTTTGCTCCCTTTTGGAGCTGATTATGATTGAGGATGATAGAAAAGATCCAGTCTGGATGTTAGCATGGGGAAACTCTTACTCAAGGCTTTTCTACCTCAATGAGAAGCTTGCCTTTTCTCCCTTAATACAATTATCTTCCCTGTAATAAATATTCAATTCATCTTGTATATTTTATTTGTACATAGTTGTTTGCATGTGGTCATTTTCTTTAGAGTGGGAGCACCTGAGAGCTGGGACTGTCTTTTTCCATTCTTTGTGTCCTAAGTGCCCAGTCCAATTCCTGGCACATAATAGATATGGGACAAATGCTTATTTAGTTATTTGATTTCTCTATATAAGCTAAAAATAATCCATAAAAATACAGCAGACAAAGGATGCCCCAGACTAGGTGGCTGAATTTGGGTAGTATGAGCAAAGTGTCAGAATTGCTAAATTGCTTATAGCATGTTCTCTAAAATTTCCTGAGTGGATAAGAATTACTTTATCTACTGCTCCATTTTTCCTCTTTGTGTTGCTGCTACTTTGCATTATTGGTAAAGTTTGTTGTTGATTTGTCATTTTAAGAGGGAATTAGAACCTTTGAACCAACTCATTCCACCATCTCTACCACAATTTCTATTTCAATCTATGTTTCATCAATGATTTCATGAAAATACCTAAGTTTTATGTAACTGATTCAAAAATCTAAACTGTCTCTGTGTAGTATCATTAGTTGAATACTTCAAAAGTTTAATCAGGACATACCTGTCCATTATAAGATATTTTCAGTAGGCAATGTGGAAAAAAAATTGAACTACATCTGGTGAAGAACAAGTCAAGCAAGCTTGACTAGTAAACTTTATGGCTAAGTCCATGCTTGAATTCTTTATATTATTTTTTTGTTGGAATATCTGGAGTTTTCATTCTTTTGACTTAATTTTAATGCTCTCAATGTCACCACCATGTAATAATGTAGATTTTAGTAAAGCACTCTTCCAATTTATCATTAAAATATTATTCTACATAATGCATATCCCTAGCAAAATTACAAACGTTGAGTTAGAGAGAAACAGATTTGTACTCAGTAACCCTAACTCAAAAAGGTTACTATTTCTTATCCCTAATGACACTACCATTTGTGATTCTTTCCTTACATGTGAATTTACCTAACATTTATCTCAAGGGAGAGTGACATTCATAGATTATATCACATTGAGATACTGCTAGATTATCAACTAATTCAGCAAATGGTGTCCCTGAGATGTAAGAAGATAGGGTTAACGTGTTCAGTAATGCAATTTATATGAAAATTAGTCTACTTCAAGTAAAGCAATTTAACCTTTCAAGATTATATCAAGATATTTAGTCTCAGAAACACATTTAATAATAGGAAGTCAATTTTAACAAATGCTTTCCAGGGTATTTAAAAGTTAATATTTTGAATCAAATAGACATATGACTATAGAAAAAATGCATTAACAATTGGTTAATGCACATTTAGCATTTAGATAGCATGATTTTAGATGACTAAAAATGTGCTTTAATGGAAAGAGCTCTTGTTATGGAGTCAGAAACAAGGGCTTTAAATTCTTGTTCTGATGTTAAATGCTAAATATGTGACACTGGTTAAATCTTTTTCTTTCCTTTCTTATTTTTATTTTTTGCTTGTGCTAAATGAGTTAAGAGGCAAGATGATTTCTGAGGTACCTTCTAAATTTCATGTCTAATGATCACAATCATCTAAAATAGAATAGGTTAGACTTTTTTAATTTTGTGAAATATTCTAAAAAATATTAAAAAAGAGCAGATCTATTTGAGAATGTTGGATTTCCAGATAGGAAGAGTTTATTCATTTTGGGTAAACTTGCTTTAATGTAATGCTGTGCTAGTAATTTTTAAAAGAATTGACTCCATCACCCCCAAACAAATTCTCTTTTAAGGTTAGTTTGAATTATTAAAATTTTCTCAATCATTTTCTTAAGTCTAGGCAAGCCATAAAACAGCAATTTAAACCCTGAATTTATATCATTTGCATATTTTAGGTGTAAATACTGACACTGAAAATTTATTGTGCTATTATGAGCAGTTATGAATTGTTTTTGGCAGTCCCTGGTTTAGCTGTCCAAAAAAAATGATAAGCCATTAACCAAATTATTTCTATGCAAAGAAATATTTGATATTTTTCTACTTTCATATTTTATTATTATTAACAGTTTGAAGTTTCAATAAAGTCCCTGTTTTAGTATTTAGTGTCTTTTAAGTATGTCTCAAATCAGTCTAATATATTTGTTTCTTTCAGACTTCTGCCTGACCAATATAAATAAGGAAACAATAAGACAGAAATACATTGCCTCCTTCGATGTGGTCAAGCTATATGACCTCCCATGAAATATATCCTACAGTCCTGAATGGACTCTTGGATATGGTTGTTAAACCTCTGTCAGACACCTTGAAAAAAATGTAAAGGGAAAGGGAGTTATTGTAGGATTGGAGAATGACAATGACGCACTGATTTTCAAAATAAAAAAGAGAATGTTGTCTGAAAAACATTGTCCAGTGAGTTTGACTTCAATTTCTGGACACAAACTCTAAATCCTATACTTAAAGATTGGTGTCTGAGGGAGAAGCCATCAGCTTGGGCTCGAGTAAGACCGAAACTGGCCAAAAACCAGGAGGTGTCATGTCTGCACAATCCCTCTTCAGAGCTACAATATCATCCAAGTGGGTGGCTAAGTTCTTGAAGGAATCCCAGACCCTGAAACTGCTGGATGCCTCATAGTATGTGCTGAAGCTGAAACAAGACCCTCGGGAGGAGTTTGAAGAAGATCACATCCCTGGAGTGGCCTTCTTCAACATTGACATCTGCAGTGAGCTTATGTCCACCTATGACCACATGCTGCCCAACGGTGCGGAGTTTGCTGAGTATGTTGTCACCCTGGGGGTGGGGAACAGGTATCCATCTTGTCGTATATGATGGTAATGACGAGGACCTCTTTTTCGCCCCTTGATTGTGGTGGATGTTCAGGGCCTTTTGGCACAAGACTGTCTCCCTGCTGGATGGTAGTTTACAGACCTGGAAGCTGGAGGGCTACTTGCTGAGCTCTGGCAGGGCCTGCTCAATTCAAGCAGAGTTCCAGGCTACCCTAAATCTGCTGGTTGTGAAGACCTATGAAGAAACCAAGGAGAACATCGAATCATGCCGGTCTAGGTTGTGGATGCCCGTGGTGAAGGGTGCTTCAGGGGCAGTTGAGTCAGAAACCTGGGAAGGTATTGAACCTGGCCACATCTCTGGCATCTTGAACATTTCCTTCATCAACTTCCTGACCAAAAAGGGCCTGGAGAAAAATACTGTTGCCATCCAAGACTGTTCCAGGAGAACAAGGTGGACTTCTCAAAGCCCGTTGGCAACTTGTGGCTCAGACGTCACTGGCTGCCATGTGCTTATCTCTGTGGCAAGCCAGATGTGGCCACTTGGTGGAGTGATACATGTGTGCCTGGCTTGAGGATATCATCTCAAAGGGCAGAGGCAAGACCCTCTAAAGCAGGGGCAGGCCAGAGCCTTCTCTGCTCCTAGGTCACCAGCCTTCCCACCCCAGGATGGGGGGATAGACCAATCTAACGTTTTTTCTAAGTCTTTTTTAATTATAGTGGTCATTTTTTTTATTCTCAAGGTGTGGTCTGGGTGGCACACCCTACCTCTCCCTTTTCTCTGGGAGGTCCATGGAATATTCCGATTCAGAGATAAAAGACAAATATCTGTCAAAGGCTGGAGAGCATGGAGGCTTCTTTGGCAATGATGAAGGGATCTATTAGGGTTGATTGAAGTGGAGAATGGGGAGTAAAGAGGGGCTTGCTTAGCCCCAAATATGGACCTCTGAAATTTAGCCTGTGCCAATTACCAGACCTACCTCTTCCTATCTTTTACTGTCAATAAATGTGAAGTGTTTAATCTTTATATGTAGCCAAAAAAAAAAAAGTCTAGTTTCTGCGAATCTAGAAAAAAACATCAATTACAAAGAGCCCATACAGTTTTTGAAAAGTGGGTTATGGTAGATTAAAGTTATTGACTTTTTTTGACAAGGCAACTAGACTGATAGGACAGGAGCAAGCTATAGATTTGGTTTAACAAGGTTTTAGCTAAACATTTTAGCTAAAATTCTGTACTCTAATTTCATAGAGAAAATGAAGACATGCATAGAAGATTCCAGTATAGTTTGGTAGATGTTGAACTCATTGAGGACCATATCTAAAGTATAGTCATCAAGAGTTTAATGAAATAATGAAATGAAGGTATACTGGACTCATAATAAGATCTGTCTTTAACTCTGTATTCTTGGACATTTTTATCAATGTATTGTAAAAAGACATTCATTGCATGCTTTTCAGATTTGTAGAATTGCTAACATAGTATGTGATATAATCAGGGTGTAAAAAGATCTTGTTATAAAAATTAATGGTGATAAATATAAAGACTTACACTTAGCTAAAAATAATTATTTAGGTATGTATATATGCATGTGTAGGTGTATACACATGTGTTTTAATATGTATATAACATTTATAATATAGTACACAATATATATCAAACAACATATGTGTGTATTAATATAGCATTATTACTAATGTGTTATTGGCAATAAACATATAGATTATTTATACATGTACAAAATATGAGAGGCAAGAAGAGATCCATAGCAAAAAGTAAAAGACTGAGGTAACAACTGTGTTGCAATATTCCCTTTTCAGGCAACATGTAAAGTGCTGTGGCAAAAAGCTCTACTATGCTTTAAGGAGGTTATTGAAAAGGTGGAGAATATTCAGAGTAGCATAACTAGAATTCCAAATCTGAAGAAAATAATTCCTTAGAAATCAGAAATCAAGTGGTGAGAGAGTTACAAAAACTCACTGAACATAGTAATTTCTTAAAAATTGGAATTTGTCAAGTTGAAGCTAATGGCTCTATAAGACATCAGGAAACAATGAAATTAGGTTAAAAGACTGAATAATTGAAATATCTTTTAGGAAAAAAATTGACCAAATAGATCAAGGATGGATAATTTAAGGCTTAAGGACTACCCGAAATTCACAATATTTTTTAAAAGTTTAGACACCGTATTTTAAGAAATTCTGAGGAGTAACTCCCCAGATATTTTACATCCATAGAGAAAAACAGAAATTGAGTGAATGAACTTCCTGGAAAGAAATTTCAAAGTGAAAACTCTCAGTAATATTATATCAAATCCAAAGCTCCCAGGAGAAGGAGAAAATTCTGCAAGTAATAAGCAAGAAAGAATGGCAAGTAATCAGCCAGGATCGCAATAGAAATAGCAATTGACTTTAAGGAAAAGAGGGCTTACTACATGATTTTCAGCAAGACAAAGGATATAAGCTCAAGAATTATCTACTGGAGGTACTGCAGGTGGTAAGTAACTCGGGGGAGGTGGGGAGGGTAAAATGCATATTTAGTGAAATAGAGGACTTTCAAGCACTCCTGATGAAAAACCCAGAACTTAGCAGAAAAGCTGACATTCAAATACAAGACTAATGAGAAACATAAAAGATAAGTGATACAGCTCCTAAATATCATTTATGAAGAACAGAAATAAATAAGTTCAGGATTAACAGATGTCTTAGAGCTTCAGGTTGTGCTTTTCATGATATTCACTCTTCTCCACCTTATTATCTGAGCAGAAAACGTGGTTTTCATAGGCCTGATGTTGGGAAATCCATTCTCTACACTTTTATATAAATTTTCTTCATTAGTGTGTCTCTGGTGGATTTTGGTTATACTTCAGTTCTTACTCACAAAATGATGGCTAGAGTTCTCAGTGGGGAAAAGACCATCTTCTTCAATGAATATGCTGCATAGATATTCTTCTTCATAGACATCACCACAGCTAAAAGTTACCTGTTAACCTCCATGGTTTGTGATCACCATATATTTCTCTATCATTATGACATCAACAATGTGTGTTACTGTGAATATTGGTTCTTATATCTGTCTTTATGAACACTTCCAACCACACTGGCTATACTTTCAGCCTCCCTTTCAGTAGCTTCAGTGTTGTTAATCATTTTATTCTGTAATATTCTCTCACTTTTCATTCCTTCCTCCTCAGATATTCACTTCATGAAAGTGTTGGTTTACATACTGGTTGCGTTTAATCTCTCTCTCTCTCTCTCTCTCTCTCTCTCTCTCTCTCTCTCTCTCTCTCTCTCTCTCTCTCTCTCTCTTCTGATTATTTTGAGTTTCTTCCTCTTGATTTTCATTCCCATTCTAAGGATCTGCTCTTTTGAAATGTACTAGAAAGCCATCTTCTCTTGCATTTCTCAGTCTCTTTGCAGTGTTCACATTCTATGAGATAATCAGCCTCAGGTACCTACAATCTATATCACTTCATTCTTTGTGTAGAGAGGAAATGGTCTCTGTATTTTACACTATGGTCATCCCCATACTGAACACCGTTATAGTTTGGGAAACAAAGATGTCAGATATGCTTTAAAGAAAGGTACTAGAGGAAAATATTGCTAGGTCTATTTTAATTAGGGAAAAAGGGCAATCTTGATATGCTTTCTCTGAACTCCAATCTCCAGTTCCGTATGTATTATTAATCTCAGGGTGATCTTGTCCAGAGGCAACTGAAAAGCATGCTGTAATAGGACTCAGGAGAGACCATGATATGTATAAGAACTCTGACACTTTCTAGATGTATGACTCTGAGCAGGTTATTTGACTGCTCTCAATTGAATTTTTTTTCTGTAAAATTGACATGAACTACATAACTTACAAGAATCTTGGGAATTTTTGCTGAAAAAACAAATGTGTATTAAAAAAACACTTTTGAGCTTTAAATAGAACTTATTAATTTTGCTTCCTTTCCTTTATTCTGACTGTTTTGCCCAAGGTTAATTCCTGTCTTTATGACTTTAGGATAGGATAAGAATAACGTTGCTATACCCATAACCCTCCCCTGTTGAGTCCCAAGTAAGTTACCCCAGATATATGACACTTAGGTCACTATCAGTTGTAAGATACACATATTTAAAATAAAGCTATTAAATGAAATAGGTTGATAAATAAAATAAGAAGAGAAATTTTTCCAGAGGTCAGTCTGCAAGAAATACTCAAAACTCTGTGAAAAAATTATGATAGTAAATACTTGTAGAGTATTCACACATGGGGAATACATGAGGCCTGAGTACATTAAGGAGTGACAGTCCGTATATTTGACATGTTATTCTGTTGACATAATATCAATGCATCCTGTGTACATTATTTATTTCATCTCTGCTTTTCCCCAGAAGGAGTCTCTTCTCAGCTGTTCACATGAAGCATTTTATATCGCTCTTAATTCCTGTGGTATTGGGTCAAATACAATGTTTACTAGGGATTTTGTAGAACACAAGTCTCTCCCCTTCCTAGAAAGGCTTTCACTTTTTATCCATCTTTTCAGGCCTGCCTGCATCATTAGTTACAGTTGCTGTGTTCGTCCTTTGTTGCTGAAGAAGATCATGCCATCAGAGAAATAATTACATGGCTTGCACTTGACTTTCTTTTTAGTGAGGGAGGGCTGTGCTGGTCACCAGCCTCACTTCTGCTCCTGAGCCATCTGAATCCAGTGACCAGATATTCATCAGGATAACTGGAGATGACTCAGGATGCAATGGGAGTCCTTGACTCCTTTAGGTCAAGGTCTATTCAGGTACTCACTTAGGGGTGAGGTAATGCCCATTCACCTGTTTAAGAAGTAGACAGGCAATAACCCCTTTTAAGAGACTAAGAAAAATAAGGACATCAGGCTGTGACTGAAACAGAAGCAGTTATTATTGATAATCACTCTTAAGCCAGGAGGGTCCAGAAGAGAGACCTTAGACAGAGTGCAGCAGGTTTAAGGTTTGGGGAAAGGGAAGGGAAGGCAAGGCAAGGCAAGGCAAGGCAAGGCAAGGCAAGGCAAGGCAAAGGAAGGCAAGGGAAGGCAAGGCAAGGGAAGGAAGGCAAGGGAAGGGAAGGGAAGGGAAAGGAGAGGGAAGAATCTAATCAGTAAACCCTAAGTTAACTGGGCACCCTCTGGCCATCTAGACTTACCTTCTTCCTTTGGAGCGGAGAAGGAAGGGGAGGGGGAGACATACAGGAGAGGAGGACTAGCTAGGTCCTCATTCAGGTAGCTGTGTCTACTCACAGATTGCTGTGTTCATCCTTCCTTGATGAAGAAGATCATGCCATCCAGAAATGATGATGTGACTTTGCACTTGACTTTGTTTTGAGTGAGAGAGGGCAATAGCACTCTAGTGAAATGCTAACCACCCAAATTTGCTAATCTGTCCTCCATCAACTGGGAATCCATTGATTAATAAGCCTCTCTCCACAGGGGTTTACTGTAGCACTCTTCAGTGGCTATGAAATTCTTCCCGTTGTCCAAACTACTCATTCAGATTTGCTCTTTTTATTCCTTTCTCCTCTACTTTCTCTTCAGAGTTTCTTAGTCAAACTATCATATGTCTTATGCTTACAAAGTAATTTTATCCTTTAGTTCTTGCTATTCCTACACAGATAAAGAAAATTATGTCAGAGTTAGACTACAGATTTTTTAAAAAAGGTTTTGAAGAATGTCTCCTGAGTCTTGGTTAAGAGTTAATATGGTAGAGGTGCAAAAAGGTTAAGAATGAGATGTGCATTTTCAAACACAAGCAATATTGTGATTTACTTTGTTTGGAACCACTTAATTGTTATAATTGGTGAATGAAGAATTTATGGACAATGACAGTAATGCAAAAATAAATAAAAGATGAAAAATTTTAAATTTTGAAAAAAGTGTGGAATAAATTTAGAAGTGGGATACAGATAAGTATAGCCATTTTGTTTAATGGAGCATATCATTTTTGCTATATAAAGTGATTTATAGACTCTTGACTATTTATGAGGTTCCTTTGTATAATCAATGAGTGTTTTGTGAGAGGCAGCTAAACTGGTGATGATGAACTGTCAATTTCCCCTTCAGAACCATCAGAAAAAGTGGTATTTACTTGGTTTTCTCCAAGATACTGTGTCCCTAGACAACTTAAACTTGAAGTATGGTAAAAAGATATACTCTTCTTGGATATTGACAAGAGTAGGAAGAAGTGTTTAGCTAAAGCTTTCTTTTTACTTCTTGCAATGATGAAAATCATAGTCTTTCTTGGAAGAAGGTGAGCTGGATTCAAGCTTAGATATTGATCCACACCTCATATGAGTTGAAGCCATTTTTATATTTAAACCCAACACTTTCAATACATACACATATCCTATAAATAAAGAAAAAACCTGAAATATCTATAACCAAAGTTCATAGTTTCTTATACACACTTACTTTCTACTCTTTTTTACATGGAATATTTATGTATTTGATTTTTAAGTTTATAGTTTAAAAAGAAAATATCTAATATTGTTTCTTTAAGTATTCAATAGAAAAGGTGTAACACTTTATTGATTAAAGTGTCTCAGGAACATTTTGGGTACAGTTCCAGGTTAGATCAGAGATTTTCTAAAGTCCCTTCAAGTTCTAATATCCTCTGATTTGTTATCCACATGAAAGAAGTGAACTGAGAGAATATTTATGTTTTCTCCACCCCTTTGTGATGGGTATCAGCTATAAATGCACAGAGGGCCCACTACACTCTATTCCATACCAGCCGAAGCGTATTTTGTACAAAGTAAAGCTAAAGCGTCATAGCTGCAACCATTCTAGAAACAAGAAAAATGAATTTTTACTTTTCTGTGCTTTTTTTTTCAATTTTTCCTATAAAGGCATATAGAGCTGAAATGTCTTCTCTGTTTATTTTTTTACTAAGGTGGTAATCCCAGTTTAAGAAAAGTCTAGAGAGGAGAAGACAATTCTTCCCAAGGAGGTTTTGAAAATAGAATTCTCTTGAAATTGAAGGACAATTGAAGTTTCTAGGAATCCACTTATAAAAACTATCTGTATGTAAGATAGCTGGCAGCATACTAAGGTATATACAAAATAGATAACAAAGCAATGGATGAGGGTTCTAGCAACTGTGTTCATCAGGGAATGTTTCATGTAAAATGCCAAAAATTAACTTATTCTCAATCTTTCCCTTTTAGCAACTCAAGGTAGTGAACCATAATGGTAACATCATCCACAAAATGTCCTTTAACAAAAGAAGAATTACATATTCTTCGGGCTATTTGATCAAAATGGAAAACTGCAATAATAATAATAATGTTATTTAATTTAATATGCAATTTAATTTAGTCCATTTATAATCTGTGTGCATAATTTAAGGACTAAGCAAATAAGTTATTCTCCTAATATTCAAAAGTCTATCACAAAGAAGATAGTAGAATATCTGTCACTCACTACCACTCCAGGGCAATATCTTCTGACAGGTTCATAATGCCTTGTATTATTTAACATCTTATTGTACTCTTCATAATTACATACTACTTTCTCTACACAGAAAATCCCTTTACTGATACTGATGCCAAAAGTAAGATGCGGAAAACATTTGGCTCAAACACCAGGCAAGTGTACACACACCCATGGGGACCCCATAACCTGCAAACAAATTACAAAATCTCCTTTATTCTCAGAAAAAAGCTAAATGAGAAATCTTATATGTGCACCTGCTTCCAATTCAATTCCCAGGGCAATTAAAACTGTTGAGCTTCATATAGAGTATATCATTGTATGGCCTTGGGCCCTGCTTTCCTTTGTTATTATCCATCCTCATTTCATAATCATTCTCTGAAGACTGTTCATGTCTATTATTAAAAAGCCAAATATGATATTGAAAGATTCTTACAAATGTACATTGATCTGTGGAAATTCCTTCCCCAATGATAATGTCCACTTGGTGTTTCTATTTACCTCTAAAGTATGGAAGCATGTGATATTCTCTGGACTTGCCTTCCTCCGATTTGTTGTTGAACTAGTCATAGTGTAAGAACAATGCACAGCATGTGGATCTTTTCCATAAATAATTATTCTAAATTTCTAGTCATGCTGCAACATGCTTTTATTAATCTTTAGTGCCTCATTTAATAGATTGCATTTAAGTAAATAGATCAAGAGCTATTTGAGAGTAATGACTTTGTCATTAAAGGTCATGTGTAGGACTGCTGAATAAATGGTAAAGCTAAAAGGAGTTATGGGAAATAAATATTAAATAAGTACACAAGAAAGATATTGCCTCCTCATTCTTTGCTTCTATTTTACTGGTGACCTAAGTTGTTAGTCTTGTAGGAATTTGTAGGAAAAATTTCAAATAGTATATAATTGTAAAGTATCCCACTACATTTTGAAAGTTGAGTCAGTGACAAGAAATATAAGAATTACGGGTGGCACAGAATGCATTCTGCAGAATTTAAAACCTAGAGCAGACAGTAGAAATCAATTCACATTTCTCTCTTTCTCTTCTATTCTTGTCATTCTCTTCTTTTGTTTTCTTTTTAAAAATTATTTATTTCTTTTTGGCTTTCAACCTTCATTTTTATAAGATTTTGAGTTCTAATATTTTACCCTCTCTCCCCTTACCCTTTCCCAAGATGGTATGCAATCTGATATAAGTTATACATGTTGGGCGCACAGCCAAGATGGCAGAGTAGAAAGATGCACATATACTAGCTCTAACCCCACAGCCCATAAAACACCTGTAAAGAAGAACTCTCAAAAAATTCTAGAGCAGCAGAAGACACAGAACAATGGAGTGGAGGAGATTTCTATCCCAGAGTGACCTGAAAGATCGACAGGGAAAGGTCTGTTGTGCATTGGACCCATATTTAGTTTGTATTGAATTGCTTGCCTTCTCAATGGAGCTAGGGAGGGAAGGGGGAGGGAGAGAAGTTGGAATTCAAAATATTAGCAATGAATGTTTAAAATTTTTATTGCATATAATTGTGAAATAAGAAATACATGGAATGGGGTATAGAAATTTATCTTGCCCTACAAGAAAAGAGAGAAGATGGGGATAAGGAAAGGGTGGAGTGTGATAGAAGGGAGGGTATATTGAGGGAAAGAGTAATCAGAATGGAAGGTATTAGGAAATGGGGGGAGGGGAGTGATGGGGAGAAAAATTGGACATGTTACAAAGTGAAGTAAAAGCAATTAGTATTAAAACAGTTGACTGAATTAAATACTGAGACTAAATCAATGACATCTTTCGTTTGGGGGAAAGAATTTTAGTCCAAATTTCCTAGAGGAAGGTAACCTCGGGTAAAATTTTGCATTGATGGAAAAAAGATTTTAATGGTAAATTTGATTTTATGATTACTATTTAATCAGGAACTAGAACATGTATAGAAAGGCATGTAAGCCATTTAAGATTTGTCTCAAAAGATATTCCTTAGCCAAAGTGAAATTGTAATCATATTTGAAACCTGGTTATTAGAACTTGCCATTTTTAGATGCTATGGGACTACTAAGTGACTGTTCTTCTGAGTCTAACTCCAGGTATGGATAGCAAGAAAGGCGATCTGAGCCTCCAATCCATGATGCCAGCAAGCTGTTGAGGTGCTGGTATGAACTGCAAAAGGTGATCTCACGGGA
The DNA here is from genome assembly GCF_028372415.1 of Notamacropus eugenii. Classification (NCBI taxonomy): domain Eukaryota; kingdom Metazoa; phylum Chordata; class Mammalia; order Diprotodontia; family Macropodidae; genus Notamacropus; species Notamacropus eugenii. Next base: position 132,050,483 of record NC_092875.1, on the reverse strand, counting down.
AGGGTGGGAGAGTGGCTGTTCATCACGGGCTGAGGTAGGATTCTCCTGACTAAATTTCCCCACTGACACCTGGCACACTTTAAGCCTGACTGAATGTAAGTGGACAATCTAATCCTGCCTGGAACTGACATGAAGTTGGGGAGATATTGTATCCCTGCAATGTCCCTACTCTTGGTGGCAATTTCCTATAGCCAAAGGGTTTGTAAGCTTAATACCAGATCTATTAAATTATATATTGTTGGTAGGGGAGCATCTTAAGTTAAGTCGAAAATTAAGCTATTAGACTTAGGACTTTAGACCAACAACAATAAGTTAGAGTCCTTTAATTCTTAGTAATACTGTGGAGACAATTAGGTCAAGAGCTTGTGAAGTTAGCAACATAAGTATTATTTGTGTCTCAGCTGATTAATGTTTAAAAAAATTTCTTTTGTGGTCCATATTGTAAATCCTTTAAAAAGAAGTATCACCTGATGGAAATGTTGAATTGTTTTTATCTGTTATAAACTGTGTTAAAAATGAAAAATAAAATTAAAAAAAAATGTTATACATGTTCAGTCATATTAAACTTAATTCCACATTAGTCATGCTGTGAAAGTAGAATCAGAACAATAGGAAAAATTCTCAGGAAAGAAAAAAAGACAAAATAATATGCTCCGATCTACATTCACTTCATCATTCTTTCCCTGGATGCAGATAGCATTTTCCCATCCTGAGTCTTTTGGAATTGTCCTAGATCATTACACTACTTAGAAGAGCTAAGCCTATCAAAATTGGTCATCATTCAGTGTTACTTTCACTATGTATATTGTTCTCTTGGTTTTGCTCACTTTATTCAGCATAGGTTAATGTAAGTCCAGGTTTTTTCTGGAATCCTTCTGCTCATCATTTCTTACGGAATGGTAATCTTCCATTACGTTCATGTACCACAACTTGTTCAGTCATTCACCAACTTACAGGTATCCCCTCAATTTCAAGTTCTTTGCCATCACAGTAAGAGATACAATAAATATTTTTGTTCTTGTGGGTCCTTTTCCATTTTTAAATGATGTCTTTGAGATATGCACTTAATAGGGCTCTTGCTGAATCAAAGGGTATTCACAGTTTTATATGCCTTCCAGCATAGTTCCAAATTGCTCTCTAGAATGGTTGGATCAGCTCACAACTCCACAAAGAATGCATTAGTCTTCCAATTTTAGCACATCTTTTCTAATATTTATCATTTACTGTTTTGTCATTTTAACCCATCTCAAAGGGGTGATGTGGTACCTAAGATTTGTTTTGATTTTCACTTCTCTGATCAGTGGTGATTTAAGAGGCCTTTAACAGTGACCCTGGCTATAAAACTTGTTTCCCAGTTTTCTGCTTCCCTTCTAATCTTGGCTTTGTTTGTGCAGAAACATTTTAAATATAATGTAATCAAAATTATCCATTTTGCATTTCATAATATTCTCTATCACTTGTTTGATCAAAAATTCTTCTTTTCTCCATAGATATGACAGGTAAACTGTTACTTGCTCTCTAATTTGCTTATAATATGACCCTTTATGTCTCACTTGCTTACCCATTTTGACTTTATGTTGGTATATGGCAAAAAAAATTGATCTTTGCCTGATTTCTGCCATACTCTTTTTCAGTTTTCAAAGAACTTTTTTTTTATCAAATAGTGAATTCTTATCCCAGAAATTAGAGTCTTTAGACTTATCAAAGAACAGATTACTACAGTCATTGACAACCTAACCTATTCCACTGATCCAGCAGCTATTTCTTAGCCAATAACAAGTAGTTTTGATGATTGCTGCTTTATAATCCAGTTTTAAATCTGGTATGTCTAGGTCACCTTCTCTTGCATTTCTTTTCATCCATTCCCTTGGTATTCTGAACTTTTCGTTCTTCCAGACTTGTTCCTCAAATCTTCTGACTTGAGACTTTAGTATTTTTTCTAGCTCTATAAAATCATATTTGGTAGTTTGATTGGTATGGCATTAAATAAGTAAGTTAAATTTATGTAGAATTCTCATTTTTATTGTGATAGATTGAGCTACACATGAGTAACTGATATCTTTTCAGTTATTTAAATCTGACTTCATTTGTGTGAAAAATGTTTTGCAGTTTTCTTCATATAGTTCCTTGGTTTGTCGTGGTAGGTAGATTCCCACATATTCTATATGATCTTTAGTTATTTTAAATAAAATTTCTCTTTCTATCACTTGCCATTATACCATCTGAAGGGACTGATAGCTTTGTTTCTTCATCACCTAATCTAGTTCTGTCAATTCCTTTTTATTCCCTTATTGCTAAAGCTAGCATTTCTAATACAATATTGAATAACAGTGGTGATAATTGACATCCCTATTCCAACTGCAACCTTATATGAAATTCTGCTAACTCCCTCAATCTACTTTCCCTTCTGGAGAGTAGCCCCCCTCATTTTTCTTTCTCCTTTCTCTTACTACTTCTTCTCTACCTTTGGTCCTCCTTTCTATTCACCAAGCTCCATTTTCTTTCCCCTCCCTATTATCTCTAGGGTAGGGTATATTTTTGTCCCCAACTAAGCCAATGTGCCTCTTCATGTGATAAAATTTACTCTTTCTCTGTCTCCTCCTTTCCTCTTCTCCCAGTATATTTTTTCTTGTTTCACTTCTAAATTAATTATTTCTTTTTATCATCACCTCAAACTTGCTCAGCTAATACCCATACTCTTTGTCTATGTATGCCCCCTCTAAATGTCCTAATAAAGATACAGTTCTCAAGAGTTATAAGTATCATCTTCTCATGTAGGGATGCAAACAGGTCAACCCTTATGGAATAACATTTTTTCTTTCCTATTTACCTTTTCATACTTCTCTTGGGTTGTGTACTTGAGGGAAAAAATTATCTTTTCAGCTCTTTTTTTCTTCAGAAAAGTTTGAAAGTCTCTTATTTCTTCGATTATTCATCATTCCCCTGAAAGATAATGCTCAACTTTATTGGGTAGTTGATTTTTTATTGAAATTCAAGATCCTGTGCCTTCCAGAACATCATATTTCAAGTACTCTGATCCTTTCATGTAGAAGCTAACAGGTCCTGTGTAATTCTGACTGTGGTTCCATAATATTTAAATTGTTTCTTTCTGGATTCATGTAGTATTTTCTCCTTGATCTGATAATTCTGGAATTAGATTCCAATATTCCATGGAGTCTGCATTTGGGAGTCTCTTTCAGGAAGTGATTGGTGGATTCTTTCAATGATCTCAGGGTAGTTTTCCTTGATGATTTCTTCCATGCTCTTTTTTTCTTCTTCTCATGACTTTCACATAGACCAGGAACTGTTAAGTTGTCTCTCCTGGATATATTTTCCAGGTCAGTTGTTTTTTCCAATGAGATATTTTCTTCTTTATTCTGTTTTATTTCATTCTTTTGAAATTGTTTGATTGAATTCTTGATGTTTCCTAAAGTCATTAGCTTCCAATTGCCCAATTCTACTTTTAAAGGAATTGTTTTCTTCAGTTATCTTTTCTACCTCTTTTCTCTGTTTGTCTAACTCTGCTTTTTAAGGAGTTCTCTTCAGTGAATTTTTCTACCTCCTTTTCCATTTGGCCAATTTTACTTGCTAAGGAGTTGTTTCCTTCAGTGGATTCCCCCTCCCCCCCCCATTTAGCCAACTGTATTTTAATTAATTTTTTTCAATCAATGTGTGTCCTTCCTGCTACACACTGTTGACTCTCTCTTGCATACTGCTTATTTCATTTTCCAATTTTTCTTCTACTTCTCTTATTTGACTTTTAATATCATTCTTGAACTCTTCCAAGAAGGTTTTTTGGACTTGAGACCAATTCATATTTGCCTTTGAGGTTTTGGATGTAAGTATATCAACAAGGTTGTCCTGCTCTTAGTATTTGTTTTGTTCTTCCCTGTGTCCATAGAAACTGTTTATGGTTAATATTGATTTTTTTAGGTTTGCTCATTCATCTATTTCCTTGCTTTTATAGTTGTGTTATCCTGCTGGAGCACTGGGGGTACTACCCCAAGCTTCTTGTGCTGGGTGTCTGGAAGCTGGTCATTGTCTTTTTGTGCTGGAGCCTCAGGTGTTGGCAGATGGAATCTGTAGTAGTCTGGCAGCTTGCCTACTTTTAAGCTGCAGTCCTAATAGTGGTATCTGATGTGTGCTGCTGGCAGGTGGGCTTTTTCTGCATTTCTTTGGGGCTTCCCTGAAACAAGGGGAGGTCAGCCAGCTGGAGGATACCTACCCACTCCAGGCTGTGTTGAAATATGTGGGAGTCTACTGTTGGAGGATACCTGCCACACTAAAGAATGTGGTAGTTTTATGAACTGGTGTCTGCTGGTTCCTCTAGGTTTGCTAAGGCAAATATGGGGAGAAACAGTTCTGGTGTTGGCATTTAACTGTTTCACCACATTGACTTTCATGATCTCCCCCTGAATTGTTGCAGTGGCACTTTGCTCATGTATTTCTGGGGCACTTCCTGTCCTAGGATGTGCTTTACTGGAGGAAAATCGACCTTTATTGCCAATATTTCAAGTTTCCCAGACTAAAAGACTTCTACCCCATCTTTCCACTGACTCTGCTATTCCAGGAATTTTTCTGGGACACTATTTTCTTGTTTTTCTGAGATCGATACGAGAAAATGACAGGAATTTACTACTTTCTCCATCATATTGGCACTCGAAACTCTTTTCTTTTCAAATCAGGAAACTGAGACAGTTGTGATTTTGCTTTTTCAGATTTTCTCCTGTATTTTTCATCACTTGCCTTTTAAAATTCTTGCTGAATGGCTTGACCCTCTTATCCTATTGTCTATATCCTGAAGATGAGACACTTGTAGCCTGAACCTCCTTCTGTCTGTGAATTTTAGGGTTTGTTTCGCCACTGTCCCTAAACTGATTAATCTCCATTGGGAAATGATTGCAAGTAGGAGGATTTCTTGTGGTCTCAGGCTTAATTATAACCTGTCTTCTAGCCTAAGGTTCTGAGTGCAAGCTGTATTTTTTTATCATGAATGAATTATTGTAGCCTCCTGCCCATTATTGTCCCTTTCCTTTGTGTATCTAGGGTAAAATTAAGGATCTCTCCTTCTCCCAGTATTGGGTCCAGGATGAGAATTTGTATAGAGACATTGTCATGAAAGATCTCCACTACTGGACCCTAAGTTACAAACTGGCAATTTGTCTGTGCTCAATTTAGAGGACACAAGAAGATGTTTAGGGATAAAAACACAATGAGAACTTAAAGCCTTAAAATCATACATTGTTAATTCATGAAGCTTTTCACATGCACATGGATTTTAACTTCCTAGGCTATAATTTTTGTCATTATATATCTTTTGAATAATTCTTATACGAATTGGAATTGAAAAAAATGCCATTTTCCATCTTTCTCATCATGTACCTTTCACTTGCCAGAAATGTCACATATCCTGTCAATCTGCTTTTAGGTACATATGTACAAATGTATATTAGTATATGTGTAGTCTCACTTACCCCAGGAAATGTAACATAAAATTATCTAAAAGTGTGCCATTATTAGGAGGTAAGTATAATAGCCCTTTCCACAGTTTTATGTAGATGGTAGACTTAGAACATTTGAGGAAAGATGAGAAGTACAAAGTATTAAAAGTAATTATTAAAGATTTAGGCCAAAAGTAATTGAAAAAATATTAATTCTATTCAATTGCTTTTCTTCATATACTGCCTACTCACTAAACCATAGGCTGACTTACTGTACATTTAGAAAAGAAGGAGGAGATATATGGCAGAGAATGGAAAAGAAATGAATCCTTATATCCTGATTTTTAATATCTTTGTCTCTGGTCTCAGCTAGCAAGGTCTGAGTAGAAGAAGATATTGAAAAAATAACAAATGATAATAAAAGAAATCATTGTGATTTCCCTGCAAGTAGATCCAGTCTTTTGCTTTTATTTTTATTCTCACTGATTAGCAGTGCATGACAAATAGTAGGATTTGCCATTCTGTTCATCCTTCATTGCTGAAGAAGACCATGCCATTGGAGATATGATGACATGACTTGCAATTGACTTTGCTTTGAGCGAGGGAAGGCTGTGCAAAGTCACCAGTCTCACTTCTCCTCCAGAGCCATCTGATTTCAGTGACCAGATATTCATCAGGATGACTGGAGTTGACCCAGGATGCACTGGGAGACCTTGGCCCCTTCAGGTCAAGGTCTATACAGGTACATACTTAAGGTGAGGTTAAGTTCATTCATGTTTAAGAAGTAGCTAGGGCATGGTCTCTTTAATGAGGCACAGAAAAGAAAGACATCAGACTGGGAGAGCAACAGCAATAATTACCATTGGTAATCACTCTTAAGCCAAGAAGGTCCAGGAGAGAGCCTTTAGGCAGGAAGCAGGGGGCAGGGAACCCATGGTGTCTAAGATTCACAGTGCAGTAGCTTTAAGTTTTGGAAAGGGAAGGGAGGGGAGGGGAAGAAAGGGGAGGAGACTGGAAGGGAAAGGAAACTAGCCAGTAAATCCCAAGTGAAGTGGGCATCTTTTGGCCTTCCAAATTTACCTTACTTTGGAGAGAAGGAAGAGAAGGTGGAGATGGACAGGAGAGGAGGAGCTGAGTCTACTCACAGGGCTGTGTTGGTCCTTCATTCCTGAGGAAGACCATGTCATCATACAAATGGTGACATGACTTGCACTTGACATTGTTTTGAGTAAGGGAGGGCTGTGCAAGGTCACCAGTCTGGGTTTTACTGGCTAGTTTCCCTTCCCTTCCCTTCCTTTCTCCTCCCCTTAAATCTACTTCACTGTGAAGCTCAGAAACTATGGGGCCCCTACCTCACCCTAAGTGAGTACCTGCATAGACCCTGGCCTAGAGGGGCCAAGGTCTCCCAGCTCATCTTGCCTAGGAATTTAATAAAAGCTTATTGACTAACTGATTGCTAGATTTGGAGTCTGAAAAACTAAGTTGAAATTTTGATTCTGTCTCCTACTTGCTGCCTCATTTTGGACAAGTAACTTAAGCTCTGTGGGTTTTGGTCTCCTTGTCTATGAAATAGGTGAGTCAGACTAGGTCATCTCTAAAGTTTGCTGGGGATGGAAGCTCAATTCCAGGTGGACAGTCTCGGGCGGGTAAAGGTGGGAATTTCTAAATCTTAGAGTTCTCACGAGACCCCCCAGGAAACGACTGGGAATCGAGGTGAACCAAGCTATCTCGTGTATTTCTGCCTCTTCCCGTGAGAAACGTGATGGGAGAGAGCTCTCCCCGCCCTGGAGATTGTCCCGGATCTGGGCACACTATTGTTATCTAACAGCACGGTATTCAGATGCAAACTATGCTGCTGGAGAGTTTAAGTAGGATCAGGAAAGCCTGAAAGCTCTCTTGGGAGGAGGGGCGCGGAGCGGACAGGACAACAAGGCTCCGCTTTTCCTCTCTCCTGTCTCCCCTCCCCCTCTCTCCCCGCTTATACTTCTACTTCCAATCTCTTATTGTAAGATCTTTGCCTCCTTGGGAGATTCTTCGCTCCCTCCTAAGGAAGACTTCCCCTGCACTTGTAACTAGACCCTGAAATAAAGCTCAACCCTTGTTCGAATCTGGAACGTCCTTTCTCTCATACAAGCATCCAGTTTGGCCAACCGAAGACCTCCAATAGAGGTAAGGGAAGACTCGGGTAGCCCACAGGCCTCTAGGTCTGGCAAAAGTTCCTTTCAATTCTAAAATCCAAAATCTGAAGAAAAGTAAAGGGATAATTTTTATGAGTTGAACTGAAATTTAACAAATGAAGGCATTCATATTTCAGTAAAGGTTAATGACTAAGACTAATAATCCAAAATTATCATTCTATTAGAATTTCTTGCTTTCAAATGAGCAATTGTGTCTTAACGATCAAATTCAATGACTTTTTCTTTGTCCTTTTTCTCTTTTGGTTCTCTATATCATTTAACACTATTGACTGTACAATCCGTGTAGTCAGTCTTTACCTACTATGATGCCAATTTTTTCTACTTCTATCACTATTCTGTGAATCATTTTCCTTTTAATCACCTTCTCATCTTATTGGCTATCATAAGTTTAACAATCCCATTAATATTTTATCTTTTTTTCAAACTGTTTACCAAACCTCTCTACTGAGATGCCCAAATGCACCCCAAATTCGATGTGCACACAGTGATTCACTGTCCTCTATGAAATAAGCTGTTTCCCTGCATTCCTTGTAGTGATTCAATTTTTCTTTCAATCATCCAGGCTAAATGTTTTAGAATAATAGGCAACCATGTTATATGTGTCATTCTCCAATAATCATTTCCCAGTCTTTATAGATTTTCTTTCATACTTGTCCTTTCTCTTCCATTCTAATGACTACCATCAACATTTATGCCTTATTATCTCTTGCCTAACTTATTGTAATATCATTCCAACAAAATTTTCCCTAAGGCTTTTTCTCTTTCCAATTAATCCAGCATAGCTTGTCAAGTTATTTCTCTTAATGCTTGGTTTGAAATACATCACTCTGAAGCTTAAAATATTTATCATTTCTCTATTGCTTAATAAATAGAATTCACATTTTTTAACATGAACTTTCATGAATTCTCTTATGTCATTTTCCTTCATATAAGCCCTTGCTGCTAACAAAAGCCTATTAATCAGTTTCATAACAAAGCCAATAGTCCCAAATATATTTTAAAAATCATGTATTAAATGTAAGAGAGAGATTGGGGGTAGTGAATGAAGAGCTGGCCTCAGAGTCAGGGAGATATGGGTCCAAATCCCACCTTGGACTCAGACTCACTATGTGAATGCAAGTATGCAATTAATTCCTTGGGACTCTAGTATACCCTATGAACTGTATGAATTCTATGAACTGCATAAAAGGAGCTGAACTATATTGGTAAATTGAAAAGTTCATTGTAGCAATGAATATATAGATGCAATGCATTTTGTTGCCTATTAAGTGAATATTCATGATCAGAAGTAAAAAAAAGAAAAGGTTTCAAGCACTTAGGAGAGGAAAAACAAGGGACAGACTACATGTTCTGCTTGTTTCTATATAATGTTGAAAAGGCCTAGAGGAAGGTGCTTAGCATGTTAGGAAGACCACTTAGGATATTTTAGGGGAGAATGGGAACAAGATTCATGCAAGAAGGGCACATTTATACAGGTTATGATCTGTCCTGTGGGAAGGAGTACCTTTATCAACAAGTTCATAACATCACATATTTGAATATTCATTTGTACTGATTACTTATGACATCTGCACTCCATGCCCACTATCAGATATTGAAATCTAATTAATGTTCAGTGATCAAATACAAATGTCATTTCCTCTTTGAAATATTAACTGACTTCTCCTGTTGTATGTATTTATTCCTTTCTTTCAAATTCTTTCGTGAGACATTTTATTTTTGAATTACCTTTATTTGAGAGCATTCCTTAACTACATTATTAGAGTATAGAAGCAAAACCAAATGGCTTTTATTAGGGGTTGCAGCACCAGTGTGATATTTACAGCACCCACAGCAGCCATGAATATCCTGACACAATTCTGAATTGAGAAATACCACAGACTCTCCACATGAAAGAACCGAAACATTTATTCAGATACCAGAAAGCCAAGTCCATCATAGTAACAAAAATCTATGCACAATAACAATGCAGAGGACAACACCATTACCACGCCTTCCCCGTGCTAGGCTTCCTACAAACCAGGTCCATTAAACAAATCACAAATAAATTCTTTCACTCATGCCAGCCACCAGCCTGCTTGCCTGCATTCTTCAGTTCTGATTGCTCTCACCAAATTTGTTCTCAGCTTTCTGCCTCTTTCTGTTGCACCCATTCTACCCAGTCCTCCCACTACAGGTTACATATGACTCGGACTCATGTGACTCAAGCTTCTGTGCGAGCCAGGAAGGTCCCATGGGCCTATTAATAGATAGGAAAGATTTCCCTGTTTAAATTACCATGACTGGGGTTTACTCAGACCTTTTAATTTAGAGGACACTATCAATACTTGAAGTCGTTCAGTTGAAACAATAGAACTTAGCATATGGCTAGTAAGAATAACTAGTTAAAATGAGAAAGTGAGATCTTTCTTCAACTATGCAATGATCTTCTCTAATTTAATGTGCTCACTCTATGCCCAAGGGTCTATAACTCCCTTTTGGTGCTTCCACTCAAATACGGAGTACTGGTGCTGGTAAATGTTTAACTACCAGGGGAAAAAAAAAAAACATAGCAATGTATGACACACCTTTAAGTTTAACGTTTATTAATAATATGCTCTCCATAACTTTCTTAAGCCTAGAAAATCAACAGAGCAATAAATGAAGTCTTTTTTTTTTTTTTTTTAGCATTTGCTGATTTCTGAAGTATGAATTCTCATACTGAAATTTTAATGAACAGCTCCAATAAGTTAGAATGAACCAGATCCAGCATAACAATATTTTTTGGCCATTTCCTCCAGAAGTATTCTGAGATTTGTGCTAGGTGTAAAACATCTTAATTAATTCTCCACTATTTTTTAATTATGCATATCCTCTAAAATATCATCACTTAGCAGAATGACTTGAACTTTTTATTCACTCAGAATCAATTTAATTTATTTTTGAATAGAGAACCATACTTTTTTTTGCATTATAAAGATTGACTATTATACAGACATGAAATTGAGTTGATTACTATTGGCAATTGATTGGAACCTAGAAAAATTTTAGCAGTAGTGAATATTTATTGAAATTGCATGTTTTTTAGGTTCATTTAGAGTAAGGAATCTCAACATGTATTTATACATACATATATATATATACATGCATACACATCTATAATATGTATAAATCAAGACATTTCAATATCACTTGTTATCTTCATACTTCCATATATAAATATAATATATGAAAATTAATAATTTCCATGTTTGCAATATTATTCTGAGTAAGGATTAATAGGTTTCATCAGACTGTCAAGGGAGTCCAACACACACACACACACACACACACACACACACACACACACATATACACACAGAGAGTTTAAAAACCTCAGACTTAGAGTAAACTTTTGAAGAATGACAAAATTATATCTTTGTGGGGAAGATGAACAGCCTGATCATTTAAAATATAAAACCGATTCATTACAAGTCAAGGATTCAAGGTTTTCAGAAACAACTACTCAATAATACTCAGGCAATAAAGGGAGGATGGATATTCTTGGTGAAGCTTTCAGGGCAGCGGTGAAGTTAAACTCAATTGCTAAAATGGTAGCGTTATAGTAGGGGACAAAAAAGTGATATCAAGTTTGGAATTGAAAACTGAAGAATTCTCTCTGACAGTGATTGTATAACATTTGTTCCTGGGTTGTTGTTGTTGTTTTGTTTTGTTTTTATCATAGAGCGCATTCCTTAAGCTATGCCATTTTCTGCCACATATGTACAATATTTGTTTGTTTGCTTCTGGCCAATGTCAGTAAATAGTCTGGCTTATCCATCTCTCAAGTCACTTTCCTAGATTGGATGGGTATCCCAGCAATTTCCAGTTTTTTCAATTGGGGAAATTTTTTTTTACATATGTAGGTATATTAGATATACAATATATTATATATTTTGTATACATGTATATATACATATTATGGCAGGACTTCTTAAAATATTTTACCTATTTAGGCAGTTCTTGGCATTTCATGGCCTGAGGGTATGCAGAGTGCAAACTGTATTCAGAGCCAAGGCTGCAATGAAGTTGATCAGTGCAACATGGGCAAGTGCTGCCAGAAACTCCTTGGATGCATTACGTTTGATTTTCAAGTAATTTCTCATCATTTCATATTCAGAAACCTTTTACTGTTGCCAAATTTTTTGTGACTCCATATGCGGCTGCAGCTCACAGTTTAAGAACTTCTGGTCTATGATAACTTTTATCAAAATGTGATTACCCTGTTTAGTTATATCTATTTTAGCAACAACTTTGTCTGACATCATTATTGCTACCCCTGTCTTTTTCTATCAACTGAAGGACAATAAATTCTGTTCTAACTCTTTTACTTCTGTGTTTATCTCTTATTTTCTAGTAAATGACATATTATTGGATTCTGATTTTTGATCCATTCTGCTATCTGTTTTCATTTTGGGGTGAGTTCATCCCATTCACATTTGAAGTTATAGTTGCTGTTCCTAAATTCTCATCCATCTTATTTTTATTCACTATTTTGCTCCTAGCCTTTCATTTCCCCTGTCATCTTATGCATTGTTTTATCCTCTGCTCTAAAAATCAATTATCTATTTACCCCACCTTCCTAATCTTAATAAATATATCCTTCTAAAAGTCCCTCTATCACCCTATAGTACAGTTTTCTCACCACCCTAGAAGTTCAGAAGACTTCTAAACTTCTACAGATACATAAGCTGTTTCTTTCTCAACCCATATGAGAGTAAGGGTAGAATATTACCAGCCCTGCACCCGCACCTGATTCTTCTATATTAGTTCTTCCTTTCAGGTCTTGTTTTTATGTGGAAAATGCCTTCTTTTAATCTTTTCTTACACAATTTTGTGTTTAGAATCACCTCATCACACACAACACAGCCCCAAACTTCATTTCAAACTACTTTAGAAATGATGTTTTAAGAATACTGTTTCTAATAATTGCTAATATCAATAACACTTTCATTTACCGTGCAAAGTTTGACCTTAATCAATGACTTATAAATAGTCTTTAACGATTTCCTTGTATTTCTTCTAGGTCTTTTATATCAATTTTTCCACTAAGTTCTGTTCCTTTTGTTACAAATAGCTGAAAGTCTTTTTGAAATGTCTGGTATTGTTTTTATTCAAGGTTATATTCAATTTTTCTGGATAACTTACCCTTGAATGGAAACCCAGCTCCTTTGCTTTTCTAAATATAATGTGTCAAGGCCTACAGTCTTTTAGTGTAGCAGCAGCTACGTCATGTGAAATCCTGATTGTTTTCCCATAGTATTTGAATTGTTTTTTGTTGTTGTTGTTGCTTGCAACATTTTCTCTTTAACCTAGGAATTTTGAAACTTGGCTATGACATTCCTGTAAGTTTTACTCCTAGTATCTCTTTCAAGAGGTGGTCATTCTATTTCTACTTTAACTTCTAGTTCTAGAAAGTCAGGGCAATTTCCCTTAATCATTTCTTGTGATATGGTATTGCAATTCTTTTTGTGATCATAATTTTCAGATAGTCCAACAATTCTTAGATTGCCTCACTTTGACCTCTTTTCCAGATCAGTTGTTCTTCTAATGAGATGTTTCTGATTCTCTTCTATTTTTTCTAGTTTTGTTATATCTTTGGTATCTTTTGATACCATTGGATTCCTTTCTTTCAAATATTTGATTTATGACAAATATATCATTCATAATTAGTCTATTTGAAATTACAATCCATATCCACACCACATAATCCATTCCTGGACGATAAGACTCATCAGTTTTGCACAAACTTCTCAAAATAAATCTTCCTCCCAAGTTTAGCCTACTTCCTTGACAAAAACTATACATTAACTTTTTTTCAATTTTAATTTTCCTTCTATATTCCTCTTATCAGATAGCTCTTACAAAAGGCACAGAATATTTATGTAAACCAGTTCTCTACATTTTCTTTTTCTCAGTTCTTCCTTTATACTTACATTTTTGTCCAATCTTTCCAAAGTCTACACTAATAATTTGTGTTTTGTATTTACCTATTTTATTTTCTGTACCTCCTTCTTATTCAGAGTTGAGTAAAATACTTACTCCTGGCAAGTAGATGTGTAAAATCCATGAACAAAATAATGCCCAGACAGATGTTGAGGAAGAACTGGTGTCTCAATACATCTCATCATTATACCATTTCTTTTGTTTCTTTCCAGGTTTTTTTTTTTTTTTATCTGCCATGAGTGAGTTCTTTTGTTCTTGTTTTTCTTATTTGTTTTTTCTTGTTGCATGACACATACAACTATAACTACCATCTCTTGGTTCTCTGTGTTTGAACGATGTATGTTGTACATACTCTCTTCTGTATCACAGTGATCACCTTGTTTTATCCTAGGTTGCACTATTCAATAATACAGTTCACTGGATGCATCAGTCAACCCAGGGAAGAAGATATTTTCTTCTAAAGTGATATCAGTGATCTTTGAAAGAACCAAAAATTATAACCTAAGGCCACCCAAAATTCTAGAAAGAGATGCATGGTGGCTATAAGCAATATACAAAATGCTATTATGAGATACTACTCAGAGGAAGAGATGTGCAAGTTATAAAATGTATAAAAAGAAAGATTTGGGTTGCTCCCACACATTCATAAGAAGGTGAAACCAATAGATAATCCATGTGTTATGTTGATAACAGTATAATGCTAGGAGAATATAAGGAAGGTTTCTAGGATATTTGGTAGACACTTCACAGAGAATTTACACGCGTACATAGGTGATAGCTAGTTAAGAAACACGTTGGTGGATTATATTATTCATTGCTAGATGAAATACTATATTTGTTGTAGTAGGAACTGAGTAAATGAGCATTAATTAATTATTTAATTAAATTCGTCTCTTCATTCTTTTTCTATATGAGCTCTTTACGTAAAATTTAGACATTTTATTACTTGTATAATTTCCCTTTTCTAAGCTACTCGAATAGAGTTGTCTCAATGATTCTCTATAGAAAACGTATTCAGTATGAATGCTTGTCTGATTGTATCTTTCCTTTCCTCTATTAAAATGTAAAAAATATTGTTAAAGCAAAAATTCAGTTTATTTGGATGAAATGCTGAATCTGCTACACTTGTTCTAAGCCTTAATTTTTACATCCCCATGAATTTTAGGTTCAAGAGAATTACTTGGATTTTATGTCAAACCTCCCTCTCACTTAATAACATTGATTTAATATCTATATGTAGCCATCATTTAGGAGCTCCATCATTCTACAGAAGCTGCAGCATTCTCACCATGTTCCAGCTTTTCAGGTTCTATTGCTGAGTGTGTCTAATCTTATCTAAAAGCTGGAAGTGCAAAGTTTTTTGTTTAAATATTTAAAACTGAAAAGCGATTATTAACTACAATTGTACTTAATTTTGGAGTCAAAATTTCTTATAATTTATTCATTTGGAGCACTAAGTCAAAGCAATGAGTTTAAGATATACTTAAAGACTAAATCTATATGACTGAAAATTTTTAGCAAATTTTACATACCAGTGTCCTATAGTAACGAAAGAAAATTATTATTGGATCTTCTTTCTGTTAGGCTGTGAATGATGCCACTAGTGTAAAATCAGAATGGTTTGCCTGATTATGACAAATGTAACTACATACACCTGCCATTAAGGAACACCTATGTATATGAATAGTCATCATAGCAAGAAGTTTGGCAGTCCTACTATCTAACCATTCTTGCTAGAGGTAATCCTTGACTGACATTCCCTGATGTCAAGACATTTATGCTATCAGAAAAAAATAATTTGTTATCATGTTATTTCTCACCCTAGTTCATGTCCTTAAAATTTTCACTTGGATAAACATGACATATTTAGAAAAAGAAAGAACATTAGTAAAGTGAATGTCATAGTGGTGAAATAATATGATAAAGTTCAGAAAAGTGATGAAATATATAGAGTTCTGGACATGGAAGACAGATGATATGAGTTTATTTCCCAAATCAGCTAGTAAATATCTGTATCACCATGCACTTAACCTCATGTGTACTCTGACTTTTAATTTTTAAAATGATAGCCCTAAACTAATGCTGAGTGAAGTGCGCAGAAACAGAAAAACATTATGCACAGGAACAGCCACAGTGTGGGAGGACTGTTTTTGATAGACTTAGTCCTCCACAGCAAGGCAAGGACGTAAAATATTTCCAAAGGCCTCATGATGCCAAATGCCATCATCATCCAGAGAAACAGCTATGGAGTTGGAATGCAGCATGAAGCAGACTATTTTCTCTTTTGTTATGTTTGTTTTTGCTTAGTTTTACTCACACTTTCTCTCATTCATTTTAACTCTTCTATGCAATATGACTAAGGTGAAAATGTGTTTAATAAGAATATATGTGTAGAGCTCGTATTAGACTGAATGTCCTCTTAGGGAGGTGGGGAAGTGAGGAAAATTTAAGACTTATGGAGTTGATTGTTGCAAATTAAAGACAACTAAAAAAATAAATTAAAACAAATTAAATGATAGCCCTGGACTCAGTGATTCCTAGTATTCTTCGCAAGGCTATGATTCTACGACATTTATTAAAATTGAACTCTATTCTACGATGAAAGAAGCATCTATAGTTATAGAACAGCATCTGAGCCATGAGTTCAAGTATTACCCCTGACACATTCAAGATATATGGGCATAGGCAAGTCAGAGTTACAAATACTCAGTAGGAAGATAAAGTGGAGAACTGACAAGTAAATGGTTTCTACATGAGAAATCTCCAACAGTGAAGAAGTTGCATACGTGGGGAACCTGTTCTTCCATTTTTCCCCTGTCCCTTCAAAATCCTCAAATCTAGGCTTACTGCATCATTTTTTGAAATCAAAATTCTAGGCAAAATTCTACAAGTGATTTGAAAACCAAATTGAATTACTTCATAATTGCTACTTTAATTGTTTTTAAAGGCAGCTTAGTGGCATAAGAGACAGAGAGCTGGGCTTGGAGTAAGAAAGACCTTAGTTCAAATCTAGCAACAGATACTAGCTGTGTGATCCTTGGCAAGTCACATAAACTGTGTGAGGTTCTTCAGCTGTAAAATAGGAATAATTATAGTACTTAAACTGCAACATTAGTGTGAGGATCAAATAATATTTATTAAGCAATTAATATGGTGACTGATACAAAATAGACACCATATAAATGCATATTCTTTGCCCCTTCCCTTTATTTTCTTCTCTTACAAAGGACTGTCAGTGAAACAATTACTTTGGAAATATTTCTTTGGCATAACTTTGGCTCCTTCATTAAAAGCATTGTCTTGACAAATTGAATCACCATTTTCAAAACCAAACTCTGCTTTGTTCTCACTATGGATAATCATCAAAAAAAATACTAGAATGCCAGATTTGCATAAGATTTGTTTTAGTCTCTACAATAAAATAAATATTTGCATGCTACAGTCTCCTCAATACCATCATAAAGCTCTTCCAATAAATATTAGCAGGTAATGGTATTTTCTTATTCAATTCAATTCAATTCTAATTCAATTTTGTATATAAATGCAGCATATTAATACTTCATTTGCTGAAGAGGAAGACCTTACAAGGTTCAAGATGCAGTTCCTTGGAGCGATTTACATATAAGGTTACTTAAATGAGTATCTCTCCCAGAAATTCTTTTCCTTATTTGTCAAGAGTTTGTATGGGGATCTTGTCACACTTGAAAACTCTCATCTCAGAGATTAAGTATCTAAGTTTGATATGTAAAAATAATAAGATACATATATAAATATATGAACATGAAAATATAAGTACAAATATAGACAGAAATGAGAGTTAATGTTCCAAATTATCAGCCAAAATTATTTGAAATATGCATTGTTATCATAGTTATTTCACTGAAAAGCTCAGTGATATTAATTAAGTTATTTATCCTCTCAATGCCTCATTATCTTCATCTTTTAAAAGGAACATTTGGGCTGCCAGTTAAACAACCCATTCTCAAATCACAATTCTCACATATACAGAATCACATATACAGAATATTGATACAGGGGCAAAAATGAAAAATACCAATGTTTGAAAAGAGGTCAATATGTATACTATGGCATTATTTGGAGCTGCAATTATGTAAAAACAGGGACTAAAGTTGTCATACACTTTTGACCCAGAGTTCCACTAATAAGTATACAACCCATGAGAAAATTAATAGCACCATATATGTGAAAAATTATTCACTGGGGTAGATAGATAGATAGATAGATAGATAGATAGATAGATAGATAGATAGATAGATAGATAGATAGATAGAGATATATAGATGCATATATGTGAAAAAGTATTACCATCCTATAAGTAAGCACGAATATTATATATATATATA
Organism: Notamacropus eugenii; assembly: GCF_028372415.1. Lineage (NCBI taxonomy): Eukaryota > Metazoa > Chordata > Mammalia > Diprotodontia > Macropodidae > Notamacropus > Notamacropus eugenii. The sequence continues at coordinate 132,032,516 of NC_092875.1, read as the reverse complement.
TATATATATGTGTGTGTGTGTGTGTGTGTGTGTGTGTGTGTGTGTGTGTGTGTGTGTGTGTACACACATATATATATATATGTATATTCAGTAATGTGGTGTAGTGGATAGAGAAACAGCTTTGGAGTCAGGAGAATCTGAGTTCAGCAGCCTCAGGTACTTACTAACTATGAGACTCTGGACAAGTTACTTAAACCTGTTTGCCTCAGTTCCTCATCTATAAAATGTGCTGGAGAAGGAAATGGCAAAAGTTTATAGTATCTTTGCCAAGAAAACTTCAAGTGGGTTCACAGAGAGCCACACACAGCAGAAAAAACTATACTTCTACAGCAAAAATATTCAGGAATTTTTAAAAATTAAAATGAAGATAAAGAAACACAATGATTGTAACAATGTAAATAGAATGATTATAATAATGCAAATATAATAAGATAGTGAACCTCTGCAGTTCACATTTTCATTAGTGAGGTCGCACTTTTTTTTTTTTTTTTTTTTGGAAATGATGAGGTTGAGTTAATCAAGATAAATAAATATTGAGAATGTTCATGGTCAGGAAAATTGGCGCTCAACCTAGAGTAGTGATATACTCCAAAGCTGCCTATTCATGCAGAGGGCTGACTCTAAATGTCAGAGTGTTTTGGCTGAATACCTCTTCACCAAGAAATGTTATACCTGGAAGCATCTCTCTATTTTGGCAGGTCACACTCATATGGGAAGCATATTAAACAAACAAAAAGAAAACAAAAATAATTCCACAAAGCAGTCAAGATTATTTTTACTAGAAACGTTTTATTAGAGTGATGGCAGGTTACTAAAAATTTGTTTCTCATTTTCCTGAAACATGTTTATCTAATTAAGGATGGTCAATGCAGAATTTACACCACTAAAATTATTACATTGAAATAAAACATGCAATGTACATAAAGAAAATGAAATCTTAATTCACCAGATAGTTCCCTATAATAATGCGCCTGATTATTTATGATTGCTAATAATGCCAACTGCAATGATTTGAATTCTCATTATTTTGTATTGACACAATTTTCTGTGTTTTAAAAATTGTGACACCACCTCTGAGGATATGTTAGTAATCCATTTTGCTATTGTTTAGAGTGTTTTAGTGTTTAGCATTTTGGAATAGAAATTGATTGGGTAAAGAATGACAAAGGATAGATCCCTTAAGGTTCATCCAAACATCACCGGGCTTAAACAGATTGAAAATAAATGTGAACATTTAAAAAATAATAATGATCTTTTATGATGGTTATACCTGGCAGGAAATAAAATTTAGCCTCTTCATAATTCAATCTGTCATATCTGTGTAATCATGATTCTCCCTTGATTACTGCTTATAATTTATCTACCACAGAATTCATTATCAATCATATGTATGTGAATGATGCATGCATCTGTATACCTGCAGGCAAAACTTTCACTTAGCATCACTTATCTTTCTTTAGATTTCAAAATATTTGGCTTAGATACCAGAGGGCTCTAAACTATAATTATTTTAATAATAAAGTAAATGCCATGTTCCTTTCTTAGCTAAAACTATACTCTTTAGATATCAAGAGTAGTTTATAAAGATGGTCTACTTAAACTTATGACAACTTCATGATGCAGAAAACTCTTTACAAGGATAAGAAAGAATTATCGGACTTAATTGCCTTGATTTAAGATAAAAAAAGAAGCAATGGACAGATTGCAAAGAGGAAATTATAGGATTAATCTGAGGAGGAAAGCAATCTCTAATTGTGAAAAGTATTCTATAACTGAATGAACCAAGTCAAAGGATTCCCCCCTCACTGGAGTTCTTCATGAAAAGACTAAATGACCACTTGTCAGATAAGGTTTTTTGAGGGGGAGGTGTAGCCCAATACTTATCGTTTTGAATAGAGCATTACTAAAGTCATTCCATCTCTGAAATTATGTGAAGTCCATCCATGGTAAGATTAATTTTCTTTACTAATATGAAATTGTTCAATGACTAATTTTAATGATCAGACTTATAAGAGCATTGGATCTTTAAGCAGGGATTACAAAAAAAATAAAATGAGTGAAGGTCATACACTTCACACAAAAGGAAATTGAATGCTGTATAGGTCAAATGAGGTATTCAAGGTTGCACAGGTAATGAGTAGGCAGGCTGATATTTGAACCCAAGCACTTAGATTTCTAATCCAGTGTTGTTTTATATACTTTATTCAAAATTTTTCTTTTATGTTTATTCATTTTTATCATTAGTTAATTTATTATTTTTAGCTTTTGCCTTTCAATTTCTTAAGTTTTAAATTTTCTTCCCCTCCCTTCCTCCACCCTTCTCAAGATGGCATACAATCTGATATAGGCTCTAAACATATATTCCCATTAAACACATTTTCACATTAGTCATGATGCACAGAAAATTATAATGAATAGGAGAAACCATGAATAATGAAAAAAACAAAATAAAACATAAAAGTAGTCTGCTTCACTCTGAATTCAAACTTTTCTCTGGATATGGATGGCATTTTCCATCATGAGTCATTCAAATTCTGTTAGGTTCTTGCATCACTGAGAAGGGCTAAGTCTATCAAAATCAGTCATTGCAAACTGTGACTGTTACTGTGTACAGTGTTTTGATTCTGCTCACTTCACTCAGCATTGATACATATAAATCTTTCCAGATATTTCTGAACTCTGCCTGCTCATCATTTCTTATAACACAATAGAATTCCATTACATTCACATACAAGAACTTTTTCAGTCATTCTCCAATTGATGGACATCCCCCATTTCAGTTCTTGACCACGACAAAAAGAACTGCTATAAATATTTTTGTACACATGGTTTCTTTCCTCATTTTTATGATCTCTTTCGGATACAGCTCTAGAAGCAGTACTGCTGGGTCAAAAGGTAGGTACACTTTTATAGCTTTTTGAAAGTAGTTCTAAACTACTCTCCAGAATATTTGGATCAACTCACAGGTCCACCACCAATGAGTTAGTGTTCCAAATTTCCCTTATCTTCTCCAACATTTATCATTTTCCTGTTTTGTCATGTTAGCCAATCTGATGCCTGTGATGTGGTACCTCAGAGTTGTTTTGATTTGCATATCTCTAATCAATAGTGATTTAGAGCATTTTCTCATATAACTATAGATAGCTTTAATTTCTTCATCTGAAATCCACCTTTTCCTATCCTTTCGCAACTTATCAATTGGAGAATGACTTGTATTCTTGTAAATTTAACTCAGTTCTCTCTATATATTTAGAAGTGAGGCTTTCATCAATGACAGTAGCTGTAAAAATTCTTCCCCAGTTTTCTGCTTCCCTCCTAATCTTGGTTACATTAGTTTTGTTTGTGCAAAAATCTTTTCAATTTAATTTAGTCAGTTATATATTTTGCATTTCAGAACGTTCTCTATATCTTGTTTGGTCATAAATTTCTCCATTCTCCATAAATCAAGCAGATAAACTATTCCTTACTAACCTAAACTGTTTATGCTTTCAGTCATTATTTCTAAAGTACGGGCACATTTGGCTTTATTTTGATATACAGAATCAGATGTAGGTCTATGCCCAGTTTCCACTGTACTATTTACCAGTTTTTCCAGCAGTTTTGGTCAAATACAGAGTTCTTTTCCCAGAACCTAGAGTCTTTGAATTTATCACACAGTAGATTACTATAATCATTGACAACGTGTCTTTTATACCTAGCCTATTCCACTGATTCCTCTCTATTTCTTAGCCAGTACCATGTAGTTTTGATGACTACTGCTTTATAATACAGTTTAAGATTCAGTATGAGTAGGCTGTCCTCCTTAGCATTTATTTTCATTAATTTCCTTGATATTCTGGACCTTTTGTTGTTCCAGCTGAATTTTGATATAATTTTTCTAGCTGTATACAATAATTTTTCTTAGTTTGATTCACATGTCACTGAATAAATAAATTAATTTAGGTAGAATTGTCATTTTCATTATATTAGCTCAGTCAAACCAAGAGCAATGGGTGTTTTTCCAACTGTTTAGATCTGACTTTATTTGTATGAAAAGTTTTTGGTAATTGTGTTCATATCATTTCTGAGTTTGTTTTGGCAGGTAGACTCCTAAATACTTCATAGTGCCAATAGAAATTTTAAATAGAATCTCTCTTTCTATCTTTTGTTGTTAGGTTTTATTAGAAATATATAGAAATGCTGATGATCAATATGGTTTTATTTTATATTTTACAACTTTGCTAAAGTTGTTTATTATTTCAATTAGATTTTTACTTGATTCTCTAGGATTCTCTAAGTATATCATCATATCATCTTCAAAGAGTGATAATTTAGTTTTTTATTTTCCTATTCTAATTCCTTTAGTTTCTTTTTCTTTTCTTATTGGTAATGCTAACATTTCTAATAACATATTGAATAACAATGGTGATATTGGACATTCTTGTTTCACTCCTGATCTTATTGGAAATGCATCTAGTTTATCTCTATTGCATAAAATGCTTGCAGAAAGTTTTAGGTAGATGCTACTTATCATTTTAAGGAAGGCTCCACTTAGTCTTAAGTTCTCCACTGTTTTAATAGGAATAGGTGTTTTGTCAAAAGCTTTCACTGCATCTATTGAGAAAATCATATTGTTTCTCTTAGTTTTGTTGTTGACATGATGAATTATGATGATAGTTTTCCTAATATTGAATCAGCCTTGCATTCCAGTTATAAATCCTACTGAATAAAAGTGGATTATTCTCATAACAGGTTGCTGTAATGCTTTTGATAATATTTCACTTCAAATTATTTGCATCTATCTTCATTAGGGAAATTGGTCTATAATTTTCTTTCTCTGTTTTGTCTCTTTGTGGTTTAGGAATCAATACCATATTTTTATCATAAAAAGATTTTGGTAGGACTACTTCATCAATTTTTACAAATAATCTATATAGTATTGGTATTAGATGTTCTTTAAATGTTTGATAGAAATCTCTTGTAAATCCATTTGGCACTCGAGATTCTTTTCTTAGGGAGCTGATTGATGTCTTGTTCAATTTCTTGTTCTGAGATTGGGTTATTCAAATACTTTCCTTCCTCTTGTTAAACTGGGCAATTTACATTTTTTTTTTTTGTAGATTTTCACCCATTTCACTAAGATTGGCAAATTTATGGGCATAGATTTGTGCAAAATAATTCTTAAGTAATGTTTTAATTTCCTTTATATTGGCGAATTCACTCTTTCCATTTCTGATACTGGTAGTTTTGTTTTCTTCTTTCTTTTATATAAAATTAACTATTACTTTTGTCATAAAATTAGATCCTTCTTTTATTTATAAGTTCAATAGTTTTCTTAATTTGAATTTTATTAATCTTTCATTTCATTTTCAGTATTTCTAATTTGCTATATAATTGAAGATTTTTAATTTGTTATTTTCCTACCTTCTTCTGTTACATGCTCAATCATTGATCTTCTCTTTCTCTATTTTATTCATGTAAGCATTCAGGTGCAAAACTTCCCTTAGAAACTGCTTTTGCTGCATCACATAAGTTTTGCTATGCTGTCTCATTATTGTTATTCTCTTGAATGAAGTTAGAGATTTTTTCTGGGATTTGTCTTCTGATTCATTCATTCTTCAGGATTAGATTATGCAATTTTCAATTGATGTTAGTCTATCTTTCAATGACCTTTTATTATGTGTAATTTTATTGCATCATGATCTGAAAAGGATGCATTTAATATTTCTGCCTTTCTGCTCTGGATTTTGAACATTTTATGCCCTGATACATGGTTAATTTTTGTGTATGTGTCATGTATGTGCTGAGAAAAAGGTATATTCCTTCCCATTCCCATTCAGTTTTCTCCAAGGGTCTATCATATCTACCTTTACTAAAATTCTAGTAACCTCCTTAATTTATTTCTTGTTTATTTTCTAGTTAGATTTATCAAGTTCAGAGAGGAGCAGGTTCAGTTCCCCCATTGCTATAGTTTTGCTGTCTGTTTCTTCCTGTAACTCCCTTAAATTCTCTTCCAAGAATTTGAATGCTATACCGCTTGGTGCACACATGTTTTGTAATGATATTTTTTCATTGTCAATGGTGCCTTTTAGCAAGATATAGTTTCCTTCCTTATCTCTTTTGATTGGATCTATTTATGCTTTGCTGTTTCTCAGATAAGGATTTCTAATGCTGCTTTTTTTTTTCCTCAGCTGAAGCTGCAAATAATATATTCTGCTTCAGACTTTTACCTTTACCTTGCATGTATTACCCCATTTCACATGTGTTTTTTATAAATAATACATTGTGGGATAATGGTATTTAATCCATTTTGCTCTCTGCTTCAGTTTTATGGGAGAGTTCATCCCATTCATGTTGACAGTTATGATTGTTATCTATGTCTTTCTTTCCATCCTATTTCCCCCATCCCTGTTTATGCTTTTAATTCTCCCTTACCCTCCTCAAAAGAGTTTTGCTCTTGACAACCACCTCCCTCAGTCTTCCCTCATTTATTTCAGTCCCCCTCACTTTTTCCCCTTTTCCCTTACTACTTCATCCCCTCATTCTAACAACCCCTTCCTTTTATTCCCCTTTCCCCTCTTACTGCCTGTAAGTCGTTAGATTTCTATACCTGACTGAGCATGTTTTTCCCTTCTTGAAACAAATTCAGTGAGAGCAAAGCTCAATGCTCATCTCCCTCCTTCTCTCCCTGTACTATAATTATATATGTATGTATACGTATATATGATGCATGTATGTATGTGTATATATATGTATATATATACGTGTGTGTGTGTGTATCTTACATCTTATGATGTAATTTACCTTTTTCTGTCTTCTATTTCCCTCTTCTCCCATTAAAATTGCTTTGGACCCCTTAATTATGTTTTTATCATCATATTAGTTAATTTATACCCACAGCCTCTATGTGCATCCTTTTTAAATGTTATAATAAAGATACAATGCTCCATATTTACAAGTGTCATGCTCCCATGTAAGGATGTAAAAAGTTTGGCCTCATTGAATAAGATTTTTTTTGTTTACTCATTATTTCTATTTACCTCTTCATGTATTTCTTGAGTATTATATTTGAAAATCCAATTTTCCATTGTGCCCTGGCCTTTTCATCAGGGAAAGTCTGGATATTATTTATTTCACTGCATGTCCATCTCCTTGCCTGAAAGATTATGCTAAATTTTGCTGGGTAATTGATCCTTGATTGTAGCCCAAGCTCCTTCCTTACAAAATTTCATACTCCAATTACTCTGACCTTTTAATATAGAAGCTACAAAGTCCTGTGTGATCTTGACTGTAGTTACACAATATTTGAAATATTTCCTTCTGGCTTCTTGCAGTATTTTCTCCTTGACTTGACAATTCTGGAATTTGGTAACAATATCCCTTGACATTTTCAATTGGGGATTATTTTCAGGATGTGCTCACTGGATTCTTTTTATGGCTATTGTACCCTCTTGTTCTAGGAACTCAAGTCAGTTTTCCTTAATAATATCTTGGAAGATATTGTCCAGGGTCTTTTTTCATCATGGATTTCCATAAGACCAATAATTTTTAATCTTTTTCTCTTGGATCTATTTTCCAGGTCAGTTGTTTTTGCAAGGACATGTTTTACATTTTCTTCATTTTTCATTCTTTTTTATTTTGTTTAACTGATTCTTGATGCCTCATGGAGTCATTAACTTCTATGTACCCAATTCTAAATTTTAACAATTTTTTCTTCATTTAGCTTTTTTACCTCCTTATCCATTTGACCAATTTTACTTTTTAAGGAGTTGTTTTCTTCATTGTCTTATTTTTTTTTTTACATTTTGTCAATTGTATTTTTAAAAGAATTGATCATATTTTCTTCTACCTCTCTTATTTGACTTTTAAAATCCTTCTTGAGCTCTTCCAAGAATGCTTTTGGGGACTTGAGAACAGTTCATATTCCCTTTTGAAGTTTCAGATGTGAGTATAGTATCAATGCTGCCTTCTTCTGAATTAGTATTTTCATCTTCCTTGTCACCATAGTAAGAATCTATGGCCTTTGCTTTTGTAAACTGCTGTTTGCCCATTGTGATTGCCTTTGTCCTGGGGTTTAAAGTGGATTGCTGCTTCTGGGACACAGGGGGATTTGTCCCATGCTTCTTGTGTAGAGGGCTAGGGACCTGTTTGCTGCCTTTTTGTGCAGTGGCCTCTTGTTCTGGCAGCTGAAAGTTATATAATATTGTAGCTTATCTGGTGCTGAGTGAGAACTGAGTAGTGTTTGCTGAGGCCAGGTGAGGTCTTTCTGTGTTTCCCAGGGTTACAATGAAGCTTGATTCATGAGGTGTGGAGGAAGGGTGATCTGGCCACTGGAGGTCTTCCCTAGAGCTTTGCTAGAGCACAGGTAGGTTCAACTGCTGTTTCATGCCATCCATGCTCTTGTCTACCAATTCCCCAGCCTGTGAGAAGGCGTGCTTGGGTTCCTAGTGTTGGTGCTTGCCAGCACCATCACCCTTGGACTCAGGATCTCCCATTGGTCCTCTAAGGTAGACCCTGTTGCTGGCTTGCTGGGACACCTCCCATCCTGTACTGGTCCCCTTCAGCTATAGCAAGAGGGACCTTTCCCTTTAATCCCCCTAGCTTCCTGAGCTAAAAAGATTGCAATACCCTTTCTGGTGTCTCCACTACTCTAGGATTTTTCCTGCGTTAATATTTTCTGGGATTTTCAAGGTCAACAAGAAAGTATGAGAGTATCTTACTGCTTACTCCACTATCTTCTCTCCTGGAAGTTTAACTTTCAAACATTTTCACTTTCAAACATTGTCTGTGGATGGATAGCTGCTGTTATTGCCATGGGCCCTGAACAGGAGTGTGCTTCTCTTTCACCCAGGTATGATAGGTACAATCCCTCCTGCTCTGAGAAGTCTGGGAATTAACACTCCTCCTGGTGATTAAGCCCCTGTGATCTGTTCTGGCTTTGCTATGGTCAAGTATGCTCTGATGCAACCATGTGCTACACTGCACTCGTTTCCTAGTCCTCCTGCCCACTGTCCAGGTTTCCCTGGCCTGTAAATCTGCCATGCTCTGTTACTTTGTGAATTCTGCCATGCTAAAATTTGTTCAGATTCACTTTTTAGAGGTCTTTGAAGGAGTTTGGGGGAGTGCTGAGGTGAGTCCCTGCTTTCACTCTGCCATCTTAGCTCTGCCCTTGTTTATTTGTTTTAAAAACCACACTGGAATTCATATTTATCAATTAACCAAAAAGCATGCGCTAAACATATAGGATATTTCAAGTGCTTGGGCAGGAATCTTGGATACAAAGTAAAGATATAAATAAATAAAAATCCCTATCTTCAAGGCTCTCACATTTCATTAACAGAAACATTATGTATACATGCATGTAGATATACAGTTTATAAAGGGCAAATGGTAAATACAAGCTTAGTTAGGGCATATCACTAGCAGCTAAGGGGATGCAAAAGGGCCTTGTGGAGGAGATAGCACCTGAGAATTCTAAGATATGGAGATGGCACATTCTGGGTGTGAGAGATAGCCTACACAAAGACAAGGAGAAAGAAAATAATATGTAGTACATAAGGAACAACAAACAATATATGGAGGAGAATTGTTGCCCTCCTGGCACAACTGGAAAAAAAAAGTCCAGGAGCAATGTTTGGTCCCTATAAAGAGTAACACCTTCAGGTTAGTTCTGTAAGCAACTGGTCCTGGTGTAGCTTGGTTTAGAGGTAACCTAGGCATCAGCCACAGGAACTTTCAATTCCCAGAGAGCTTCAGGCCTCTTCCTCGTCATGAGGGAAAGATTAAGGAAACCTATACTGATAAGGAAGGGCAAACCCTGCCTAGATGTACCTAGGAGGAATCAGCATGTGCCCAGTGAGTGTAGAAGCAGTGGTTTGGGGAAACACTGGCTGTAGATACTTAAAGGAGGCTGAAATTCTTGGTGATACCAGGCCAGAAGGGAGAACTGAAGGAGAATATGAGGTCAATGGGACCATCCCCATACCTCTTGACTAGAGGTGAGTACAATAACAAATTCCTATAAATAATTTTTTTAGGAATGTGCAAAGAAGAAAGAACCCAAGAACAGAAATTTACTATTGGAATAGAGAAGATGAGGGTTCATCATCAGTGAAGGATATTGAAGTAAAACAAGGCTTTCCCACTCAAAAGAGTAATGCCAAATGGTAACCTGATCAAAAAGAATTCATAGAATAACTTACAAAAGACTTTTAAAATCAAATGAGACAAATTGAGGAAAAATTAAAAAGAAAAATAAGAACAATCTAAGAAAATATTTTTAAAAGATTTTTTAAAAAAGAAAGTCAACCAACTTGAAAAGGAGACCCAGAATTTTAAGGAAGAAAAGAACTTGAAAATAGAATTGGGAAAGGTTTTAAAAGACAAGCTATAAATATATATGACATAATATATATATATATATGTTATAAAAGACAAAAAATAACAAAACAAAATATAAAAAATGTAAAAAAGATGAGAAAGTGAGTCATCCTATAAGAAAAACAACTGGTCTGAAGAGCAAATCAAGAAAAGAAAACATAAGTATAATTAAACTGCCTGAAAGCTACAATTAAAAAAAGAGAATCTTGATAAAATATGGCAAGAAATAAATAAAGAAAATTATCTTGAAGTTTTAGAACAAGAAGTGAAATTAGAAATAGAAATAGTTCACCAATCAATACCTGAAGGAGATACTATGAGGGAAAACTACAGAAATATCATATCCTTCCAGAGCTCAAGGAGAAAATGTTACAAGCAATAAAAAAATATAAAACAATTCAAATATGTTGGAGACACAATTAGAATTACACAAGACCTAGCAGCAGTGACACTAAAAGACCATAGATCTTAGCACTATATATTGAAGTGCAAAAGAACTGAGGTTATAGCCAAAAATATCATACCCTGCAAAGTTAACATAATCCTGATTGAATAAAAAAGCATTCATTGAATTGTCAAACTTCAGGATTTTGTTGCAAAAAGATCTGAAGTAAGTAGAAAATTTGACATACAAGAACCAGAGAAAGAACAGGTACACATCACATACTAATTACAAGAGACTCAATAAGGACAGAGTGTTTACTTTTTATATGAGGATATGTAAGCTATATCTAAGATTATTATAAGTAATTAGGTAGTTTGAAAGAAAGATTGAGATAGAGTTAAATATGATGTGATGCTAAAAAAGCAAGCCATCTAAGAATAAAAGCTTAATTATCTCATACAAATGAGGTGTGAGAGGAAGAACTGACACAGAAGAATTAGATGGGGAAGGAGGACTGATAGTTCTGGAAGACTACTCTTATCAGGAATGAGTTAAAGTGGGGAATATACATATATATCTAGAAGGGCATAGAAATCTAAATTCAAAAAGAAAGCAAAAGCTTAGGGGATAGGCAGGAGGGGAGAGAATATGGGAAGGATTTTAGGGTGGCAGGGAGAAAATAAGGGAGAGATCTTTGATGGGAAGTAGGTTAAGTAATAGGAGGTTAAAATGGCAGGTAGAAGTAAAGTAGAGGAGTCAGAAGGAATAGGAAATAGGAGATATACCAAAGCATACAGTAAAGATCAGGAATAGAATTTATTAGAGAAAAACAAAGCAGACTTCACTATATTTCCATCATATTCATCAATATTGCTGGAAGTCATTAAAAATAACTGGACAGAAAAAGATTTGAGTATTGCTGTGGTATAGGAAACGATGAAGCTGGTGGAGTTAGAAAAATAGGGAAAGACTTGAATACATGAAGAAAGACATTATCTACCCTAAGAGAAACAGAGGACAAATAAGTATAGTATGGTACTACATAGAAGCACATGAATGTATATATTGAAATATGAGTATGATTGTAGATATTTATATATGTGTGTGTGTGTTGAAGTATTTGTATGTGTATATTCATGTATATATGTTTCTATCTATATGTGTATGCATATATGTGTGTATATGTATATACATATACACACATATATGTATATATGCATACATACATATATATGTATATGTATGTAAACACACACATGCACACATTTCTGAGTTTAATTGTAGCTTTCTGAGGTCAGAGGGGAGGGAAGAGGAAGGTAGGAAAAGAGAACAAAGTAAAAAGTGCAGAGCAGAGAACAAAAGAAAACTTACAAGGAAGTAAAGATGCACTATTCTGAACACAAAGTGTACCACTTATTATATAGGCTTTTTTGAAATGAAAATTTGTTGCCATATAATTTAAAGTGTCTCATGTTCTGCTGTGCATGTGCTGATTTTTTTTCTTTTCTTATTTTCTGTTTAAGTAATTAAGTTTAAGTTTATTTAAATAAATTAATAAAAAAGTAAAGAAAAGAGAACAGGAACCAAAACAGAACTTTGAGTGATGTGCAAACTTAGGACATGAATGAGAGTCTACAAAGAAGATTGGGAGTGAGTGGCTAAACAGGTATAATGACAAGTGAGCCAAAGTAGTATCATGAACCAGAGGAGAGTACTCCCAAAATTTTCAAAAAGGTCAAAATATGTATGGGCATTAGAGAAATACCATGGTTTTTGACAATAAAGCACTGGTAATTTTGAAGAGAGTGGTTTGTATTCAGAGATGAGATCAGAGTCATGTATTCAAATTAGTTTTGTTGGAGAGTTATAGATTTAATCCAATAATGATGATCATGTCATTTTTCAAGATATTTTTGAATCTCTGCTTTAGGAACTGCCTTCAAAGTCTACAGCACATTTATAGGATCAAATAATCACACCAGACAGAGTGTGTGTGTGTGTGTGTGTGTGTGTGTGTGTACACATTGTAGGTACGATAACAGCACTTTCCAATATATGATAAATAATACAAAGCAGTTAAAACTTGGGAAGACACAAATCTTTCTCATTTACAGTGGGGCTTTTTTGCTTATTTTAGTTTTTTAAGTCACCACTAGCTCCCTTTTCACTTATCTAACACATAGAAATTTATACTGAACCATCAATGGCAGAATTATTACAACTACTCCCCTTCTCCACTGATGGCATCCTCTGCTCTGCACCAAAGTGCTTTATACAACAAATTAAGTCAAGAAGGAGACTGATCTCATACCAGGCTTCCATTTTTTACCCTTTTTTTCATTTATTAAACATCCAACCATTGCCTTTATGGGACAAATTATTTAAAAATTGAGTTTAGGTACATGAGCAAAAAAGGGAGCAGGAAGAAACTCAGCTTACAGAATGTAAATAATCTGTGAGGAAGGTAGATGTCATAGTGGACAGACTCCTGGGGCTTGAGTCTGTAACACCTGAGTGTAAATCCAGTCCCAGAAAATAGTGAACCTGAAAAAGTCATTTAACTGATGACAGCCTCAGTTTCTTCAATAGTAAAATGAAACTAATAGAACTTCATGACAGAGTTGTTGTTAAGATCAAATGAGATATTTTTTTTTTAATGCCATTTTTTTTTAATTTTTATTTTGTAATGTTTAACAATCACTGCCATACAATTGCAATTTTATCCCTCCCCACCTACTCCCCACTACCCCCCTCCCTCCCCACGACTGCATACAATTCTGTATAGATTCTACATATACTTTCCTATTGAGTATATTTTCACTATAGTCATGCTATGTAGTCAGACTAAGATAAATGAAAGAAATCGTATAACAAATCAGAACATGATACACAAACACATACACATACACAAACATGATCTGCTACAATATGTGAGTTACTTCCATATTTCTCTCTCTGAGTGTGGCAGGCATTTTGCCTTGAGATCCTCCATTGGGATTTTTTTTTTTTTTTGTAAGAAGTTCTTGTGTTATTACAAAAATCTAAGTCTACCAGAAAAAACTCTCACACACTGTGGTTGTTGCTGTGCATAAAGTTCTCCTGGTTCTGCTCCTTTCACTCAGCATCAGGTCATATAAGTCCTTCCAGGCCTCTCTGAAGTCTTCTTGTTCATCATTTCTTATGGCACAATAGTACTCCATTACATTCATATACCATAATTTATTCAGCCATTCCCCAATTGATGGACATCCCCTTGACTTCCAGTTTTTGGCAACTACATAGAGTGCTGCTATAAATATTTTTGTACATGTGGGACCCTTTCCCATTTTTATGATCTCTTGGGGATATAGTCCTAGTAGCGATATTGCTGGGTCAAAGGGTATGCACATTTTTGTAACCCTTTGGGCATAGTTCCAAATTGCTCTCCAGAATGGTTGGATGCGCTCACAGCTCCACCAACAATGAATTAGTGTTCCAACTCTCCCACATCCTCTCCAGCATTTATCATTTTCTGGTTCTGTCATGTTTGCCAATCTTATAGATGTGATGTGGTACCTCAGAGTTGTTTTGATTTGCATCTCTCTAACCAATAGTGATTTAGAGCATTTTTTCATATGATTAGAGATAGCTTTAATTTCTTCCTCTGAAAATTGCCTGTTCATATCCTTTGACCATTTATCAATTGGGGAATGACTTGTATGATTATACATTTGGATCAGTTCTCTATATATTCTAGAAATGAGGCCTTTATCCCCGAGCTTAGCTGTAAAAATTCTTTCCCAATTTACTACATCCCTCCGGATTTTGGTTGCATTGGGTTTGGTTGTGCAAAAACTTCTCAGTTCAATGTAATCAAAGTTATCCATTTTGCATTTCATAATGCATTCTATCTCTCCTTTAGTAAAGAATTCTTCCCTTCTCCATAGATCTGATAAATACACTATTCCTTGCTTTTCCAGTTTATTCATGGTATCAATCTTTATACCTAAATCATGTACCCATTTGGACTTTATTCTTGTGTACGGTGTCAGGTATGGGTCTATGCCTAATTTCCGCCACACTGTTATCCAGTTTTCCCAGCAATTTTTGTCAAACAATGAGTTCTTATCCCAGAAGCTGGGGTCCTTGGGTTTATCAAACAGAAGGTTGCTATATTCCTTGCCTACTGCATCTTGAGTGCCAAGTCTATTCCACTTGTCTACCTCTCTGTTTCTTAGCCAATACCAAGTGGTTTTGATAATTGCTGCTTTATAGTACAGTTTGAGGTCTGGTAGCGCTAGGCCACATTCCCAAGCATTTCTTTTCATTAGTCCCTTTGATATTCTGGACCTTTTGTTTTTCCAAATGAATTTTGATATTATTTTGTCCAGCTCTAGAGAGTAATTGTCTGATAGTTTAATTGGTATGGCACTAAATAAGTATATTAATTTGGGTAGAATTGTCATTTTTATTATATTAGCACGGCCTACCCATGAGCAACTAATGTTTTTCCACTTACTTAAATCTGACTTTATTTGTGCAAAAAGTGTCTTGTAATTGTGTTCATATAATCCCTGGGTTTGTTTTGGCAGGTAGACTCCTAAGTATTTTATAGCGTCTACCCTAACTTTAAATGGGATTTCTCTTTCTATCTCTTGCTGTTGGACTTTGTTGCTAATATATAGGAATGCAGAAGATTTGTGTGGGTTTATTTTGTACCCTGCAACTTTGCCAAAGTTGTTTATTAATTCTAGTAATTTTTTACTTGAATCTCTGGGATTCTCTAGGTAAATCATCATATCATCTGCAAAGAGTGATAACTTAGTTTCTTCTTTGGCTATTTTAATTCCTTGGATATCTTTATCTTGTCTAATTGCTATAGCTAACATTTCTAGTACCATATTAAATAATAGTGGTGATAATGGACAACCTTGTTTCACCCCTGATCTTATTGGGAATGCATCTAGCTTATCCCCATTGCATATAATGCTTGCTGAAGGGTTTAGATAGATACTGCTTATTATTTTATGGAAAGTTCCCTTTATTTCTACATTCTCCAATGTTTTTAGTAGGAATGGATGTTGTATTTTGTCAAAAGCTTTTTCTGCATCTATTGAGATAATCATGTGGTTTTTGTTAGCTTTGTTGTTGATGTGATCGATAATGCTAATAGTTTTCCTAATATTGAACCAGCCCTGTAGTCCTGGTATGAATCCTACCTGATCATAATGTATTAATCTCGTGATAAGATGCTGTATTCGTTTTGCTAGAATCTTATTTAAAATTTTTGCATCTATATTCATTAGGGAAATTGGTCTATAATTTTCTTTCTCTGTTTTGTGTCTTCCTGGTTTGGGTATCAAAACCATATTTGTATCATAGAAAGAATTTGGGAGGACTCCTTCTTCCCCAATTTTCAAGAATAGTGTATGTAGTATTGGAATTAACTGTTCTTTAAATGTTTGATAGAATTCACTTGTGAATCCATCTGGCCCTGGAGATTTTTTCCTAGGGAGTTCATTGATGGCTTGTTCAATTTCTTTTTCTGAGATGGGGTTGTTTAAGTATTCAACTTCCTCTTCTGTTAATCTGGGCAATTTGTATTTTTTAAAATATTCATCCATCTCGTTTAGATTATCGAATTTGTGGGCATAAAGTTGGGCAAAGTAGTTTCTAATTATTGTTTTAATTTCCTCCTCATTGGAGGTGAGTTCACCCCTTTCATTTTTAATATTAGTAATTTGGTTTTCTTCTTTCTTTTTTTTAATCAGATTGACCAAAGGTTTATCAATTTTATTAGTTTTTTCATAAAACCAACTATTGGTTTTATTTATTAATTCAATAGTTTTCTTAATTTCAATTTTATTAATCTCTCCTTTGGTTTTCAGTATTTCTAATTTGGTATTTACTTGGGGATTTTCAATTTGTTCTTTTTCTAGCTTTTTCAACTGCAAGCCTAAGTCATTGATCTCCTCTTTCTCTATTTTATTTATGTAAGCATTCAGAGATATAAAACTTCCCCTAATAACTGCTTTAGCAGTATCCCATAAGTTTTGGTATGTTGTCTCACTATTGTCATTCTCTCGAATGAAATTGTTGATTGTTTCTATGATTTCTTCTTTAACCCAACCCTTCTTTAGAATTAGATTATTTAGTTTCCAATTGATTTTTGGTTTCTCTTTCCATGGCCTTTTATTACATGTAATTTTTAATGCATTATGATCTGAAAAGGATGCATTGATTATCTCTACCTTTCTGCACTGGATTGTGAGATTTTTATGTCCTAGTACCTGGTCAATTTTTGTAAATGTTCCATGTACCGCTGAGAAAAAAGTATATTCCTTTCTATTCCCATTTAATTTTCTCCAAAGATCTATCATATCTACCTTATCCAGAGTTTTATTTACCTCCTTAACTTCTTTCTTGTTTATTTTGAGGTTGGATTTATCGAGTTCAGAGAGGGGGAGGTTGAGGTCCCCCACTAGTATAGTTTTGCTATCAATTTCTTCCTTCAACTCCCTCAACCTCTCTTCTAAGAATCTGGATGCTATACCACTTGGAGAATACATGTTTAGTAATGATATTGCTTCATTGTCTATGGTGCCTTTTAGCAGGATATAGTTTCTATCCTTATCCCTTTTGATTAGATCTATTTCTGCTTTTGCTTTGTCTGAGATTAGGATTGCTACTCCTGCCTTTCTTACATGAGCTGAAGCACAATATATTCTGCTCCATCCTTTGACCTTTATCCTATGTGTATCTCCCCGTTTCAAATGTGTTTCTTGTAAGCAGCATATTGTTGGATTATGGCTTTTAATCCATTCTGCTATCCGTCTCCGTTTTATTGGATAGTTCATTCCATTCACATTCACAGTTATGATTACAATCTGTGTATTTCCCTCCAACCTCTTTCCCACCATTTGTGCTTTTAGCTCTCCCATCTCCCTTCCCCTCCTCAATAGTATTCACTTTTCTCCCCCTCCTCCTGCAGCCTTCCCCTCCTTCTTTTGACCCCCCTCCCTTTTAGTCCCCTTTACTCTTATTGCTTCTTTCCTCCCTTTTAGCCACCCTCCCCTTTCTTCCCCCTTCCCCTCCTACTACCTATAAAGCTAGTTAGGCTTATCTACTTAAGATTATTGTTCCCTCCTTTGAACAAATCAGATGAGAGTACCTCTCAAACAATGCTCATCTCCCTCCCCTCCTTCTCTCTACTATAGTTTTGTACTTCTTCCTGTGATATAATTTGCCATTTTCTGCTTTCCCCTTTCCACACCTCCTATTACATTCCCTTCTCATACTTAAATCATATTTTTGACATGACATCATTTACTTTATGCCCGTTCCCTCTACATATATCCCTTTTATCATAATAGCTGCACAGTTCTCAAGATTAACAGGTATCATCTTCCCTTATAGGGAGGTAAACAGTTTGCCCTAATTGAGTAGCAAGTTTTTGTTTTTGTTTTTTCCCCTCTGTTTACCTTTTTATGATTCTCTGGAGACCTGCATTTGAAGATCAAATTGTCTATTGAGATCTGGTGTTTTGGTCAGGAAGCTCTGGAAATCCCTTATTTCGTTGAATGACTTTCTCCTTGCCTGAAATGTTATGCTGAACTTTGCTGGGTAGTTGATCCTTGGTTGAAGTCCCAACTCCTTTGCCTTACGGAATATTGGGTTCCAATTCTTTCGATCTTTTAATGTAGAAGCTGCAAGGTCCTGTGTGATCCTGACTGTGTGTCCTTGATATTTGAATTGTTTCTTTCTGGCTGCTTGTAGTATTTTCTCCTTCACTTGATAACTCTGGAATTTGGCAACTATATTTCTTGGGGTTTTGAGTTTGGGATCCCTTTCAGGAGGGGAACGGTGGATTCTTTCGATGACTATTTTGCCCTCTGAGTCTAGTACTTCTGGACAGTTTTCCTTGATGATTTCCTGGAAGATATTGTCCAGACTCTTTTCTTCATCATGGGTTTCTGGCAGGCCAATAATTCTTAGATTTTCTCTCCTGGATCTATTTTCCAGGTCAGTTGTTTTTCCAATTAAATATTTTACATTTTCTTCTATCTTTTCATTCTTTAGATTTTGTTTGACTGATTCTTGTTGCCTCATTGAGTCATTAGTTTCTACTTGTGCAATTCTAATCTTCATCGTAGTGTTTTCTTCAGTTAGCTTTTCCATCTCCTTTTCCATCTGACCAATTTTTCCCTTTAAGGAGCTATTTTCTCCATTTAATTTTTGTACTTCTTTTTCCATTCGACCAATTTTCCCAGTTAGGTTTTGGGTTTCCTTTTCCATCTGATCAATTTTCCCAATTAGGTTTTGGGTTTCCTTTTCCATTTGATTAGCTCTTCCTTTTAGGGAATTATTCTCTCCAGTTAATTTTTGAACTTCCTTTTCCATTT
This sequence comes from Notamacropus eugenii, assembly GCF_028372415.1. Lineage (NCBI taxonomy): Eukaryota > Metazoa > Chordata > Mammalia > Diprotodontia > Macropodidae > Notamacropus > Notamacropus eugenii. The sequence goes on along the minus strand of NC_092875.1, from coordinate 132,013,391 downwards.
CTTCAATTTTCTTTTTCAGGGTGATGTTCTCATCAGTGAATTCTTTTTTCATAGTTTAAAATCATTGGCCAGTTTTTCTTTTATATCCTTCTTCAGACGTTCCAGGTAATCTAGTTGTGCTTGCGAGAAATTCATAGTCCCATCTGAGGTTTCAGATGGAAGTACAGTCTCAGCTCTAACCTCTTTGGTGTTTGTGTTTTGGTCCTTATCCCCATAGAAAGATTCTATGGTTTTTTCACTTTTCGTCTGCTTTTTCCAATTCATGATGTTGGCTGAGTGTTGTAGCTTTTGGTTCTTTCAGTCAGAAGGTACAGATCTTTAAGTTGAGCTGATGTTTGTCTAGGCTAAAAGCAGGCTTTTGTTTTTTGTTTCCGTGATCAACCCTGGAGTTAGCTTGTTAGGTGTGTGGGAGGTGTGGTCTGGTCTCAAGATATCTCCTCAGCTGACTTGAGGCAAAGGCAAGGTCAGGGGATGGTGATCCCAGCTTCCCTATTGTCTTCCCTTTTCCCCTGGAGGGCTGGGGCACGCCTAGAAGCTAACGTGTGTTCCCGCCCCTCCTGAGGCTCGTCTCCCGGCTCTGAGGCTTGCCTGGGTCTCAGTGCGAATTTTCTCTGCCCTGGGTCGTCTATCCCTCCAGATCACCTCCACCACAGTAGGAAGAATCCCCCTTTGCCACTTTTCCAGCCTCTGGTGTTATGAGACCACCCGCCCCCTTCTGCTGTTCCCGCTGATCCAGGATTAATCTGGGGAAGAATTTTATGGTTCCCTCACGGTCATCAGGGGGGAGGAGAGAGCACTTACTGATCACTCTGCCATCCCAGTTCCTGGAAGTTCAAGTAGTGACCCACCGAAGTCCGTCTTCAGGCTGAAGATTTCAAGGGCTGCTGCGCTGATGTCTGGCACTCAGCGGCTCTCACCGGCTCGGCCTGGCTTATCTCCTGCTCCGCTGGTCTCGCCTGCCACTCTCGGGCTCCTCTGGTCCCCTCCGCCCTGCCGCGCTGACCGCGCCGCGCTGCGCTGGGCGCCGGGGTCTTACCCCCGCAGAACAGATCCCTCCCGTGGACCCTCCGCTCCAGCCTGGGCTCCGAATCCGTCAAAGTCCGTCACTCACTGGATTCTACACCTCCAAAGTCTGGTCAGACTCTCCCCCCAGAGATATCCAGAGGAGTTTTTCCAGGAGCTTAGGTGAGTCGTTGCTTTCACTCCGCCATCTTGGCTCCGCCCCTCAAATGAGATATTTTTTAAAGTGCTCAGCATAATGCCTGTCACATAAGATAACTATTTATTTCCTAAGACTCTCACAAGTATGCATGCCTAATAAGAATCAGGGCAAAATAAATAGATCTACTAATTAAAATGATGCCAAGTTGATAGGTGATTCTTGAAGTCACCAAAACTTGAAGGTTTTAGTTATTAATCTGGAATTTTACATTTTGGCTTGACTGCACAGTCAAAACAATGCCTGAATCATGACTTCTGGAAAGTTGGTCTAGAATCACAGGGTGACCTCAAGGCCACACAGTCCTCATCCTTACAGCTAGAACAACATTGTTTTTAATGGACATCATTTTGGTGGGAAAATGAGTGGGTTTGCTGGGAATCCTCTTCATACAAACATTGCCAACTCCAACCAAAAACACCTAGTGACTCCTGACCTTTGAATAATTGTAACCACCTATAAATCTGGACATCTCCATTTAGGGACAGACACTCACTCATTCAGGAAAAGGAAAGAACAAAGGGGCCCAGTCACAAGTTCATGGAGTTTAGTATTCTTCACTAGGTGCAACCAGGATGTGGCTGCCATAATGCCAAGGTGTTTCCTTCCCAACTCCTTACTAGAGTAACTGGGATTATATGGTGTTACCTGGAGTATTGAAGGAAGAACCAAGAAATCACAAAACAAAACCAAAAGAATGAAAAAATGGAAGATAATGTGAAATATCTCATTGGAAAAACAACGGACCTGGAAAATAGATCCAGGAGAGACAATTTAAAAATTATGGGACTATCTGAAAGTCATGATCAAAAAAAGAGCCTAGACATCATCTTTCATGAAATTATGAAAGAAAACAGCCCTGATATTCTAGAACCAGGGGGCAAAATAAATGTTGAAAGAATCCACCAATCACCTCCTGAAAGAGATCCAAAAAGAGAAACTCCTAGGAACATTGTAACCAAATTCCAGAGTTGCCAGGTCAAGGAGAAATATTGCAAGCAGCTAGAAAGAAACAATTTGAGTATTATGGAAATTCAATCAGGATGACACAAGATCTAGCAGCTTCTACATTAAGGTATTGAAAGGTATAGAATATAATATTCCAGAAGTTGAAGGAACTAGAATTAAAACCAAGAATCACCTACCCAGCAAAACTGAGTATAGTACTTCAGGGGGAAAAATGGTCATTCAATGAAATAGGAGACTTTCAAGCATTCTGGATGAAAAGACCAGAGGTGAAAAGAAAATTTGACTTTAAAACACAAGAATGAAGAGAAGCATGAAAAGGTAAACAGCAAGGAGAAGTCATAAGGGACTTACTAAAGTTGAACTATTTATATTCCTACATGGAAAGACTATATTTATAACTCTTGAAACTTTTTTCAGTATCTGGGTAGTTGGTGGGATTACACACATACACACGCACACACACACACACACACACACACAGAGTGAGAGAGAGAGAGAGAGAGAGAGAGCGAGCACAGGTTGAGTTGAATACGATGGGATCATATCTAAAAAAATGAAATTAAGGTGTGAGAGAGGAATATATTGGGAGGAGAAAGATAGAAATGGAATGGGGCAAATTATCTCTCATAAAGGAGGCAAGTAAAAGACTTTTTCAGTGGAGGGAAAAAAAGAGGAGGTGAGAGAGAAAACATGAAGCTTACTTTCATCACATTTGACTCAAGGAAGGAATAAAATGCACACTCATTTTGGTATGAAAACCTATCTTGCAGTACAGGAAAGTGGGGGAGAAGGGGATGAGCAGGGTGGGGGGGTTGATGGAAGGGAGAGCAATGGGAGGAGGGAGCAATTAGAAGTCAACACTCTTGGGGAGGGACAAGGTCAAAAGAGAATAGAAGAAATGGGGGGCAGGATAGGATGAAGGGAAATATAATTAGTCTTACACAACATAAATATTATGAAAGTCGTTTGCAAAACTACACATAAATGGCCTATATTGAATTGCTTGCATTCTCAATGGAGATGGGTGGAGAGGGAGGGAGGAAGAGAAGTTGGAACTCAAAGTTTTAGGAATAACTGTTGAGTATTGTTCTTGCATACAACTAGGAAGTAAGAAATACAGGTAATGGGGTATAGAAATTTATCTTGCCCTACAGGACAAAAGAGAAGATGGGGCTAAGGGAAGGGAGGGAGGTTAGAAGGGAGGGCAGACCAGTGATAGGGGAAATTAGAATGCTCAGCTTTTTGGGGTGGGGGGAGGGGAGATATGGAGAGAAAATTTGGAACTCAAAATTTCATGAAAATGAATGTTGAAAGCTAAAATAAACAAATTAATAATAATAAAAAAAGAAAATTGAGTTACTCCTGCTCTCAAAGAGCCACATTCAAACAGAAAAAAAAACAAAAATAAATACAAGATGTCAGATCAGGTGGAAATTTATCCGTGACTCGTTTAATATTTAGCCAATAAAGAAAAAAAAATCACATTATTTAATGTTGTTTCCATTGATATAAATACATTCCTTTCCAGTGCTGTTGTAACTTTTGACTGGGCCAAAAATCTTGGTGTTAAGAACTCTCTTTTCTGAGTCTTCAATAGCTGGAGCTACTCAGGATACAGGATGAAGAAGTAATTGAAAACTATATCAGTCAACCATTAGATACCTAGAAGATGACTGTAAGCACTTGCTTGGAGAAAGTACTAGTGTTCTGGTGAGTGATACTATTTTCAGCATTCAGTTTTAGAGGGATTGCCTGAGTTTGAAAGCAAATTGTTTGAATACTTATACTGATAAAACCACAGGATCTTAAAGCACTTATGTATATAATATCAGTCTTCACTAATTCTTACTCTAATCCTCCCTTTTGACTTAGATATCACATTGGGTTCTTGAACACTGTGGTGTTCAGGGAGGACTAGCAGCTCTGTGGTGAGAGCTGTATGAGTCCTTTTCAGGAATGCTCATTTGTCTTTCACGTCCACCTGTCACCCAAGTCTCACCTGTAGCTCCAATAAAACCTAACATATACTGCAGACATACCCAACTAAAACCACCTTGGCAGACCAATTAAACCAGATTGAGGGTAACCAACAGGCCTCAAACCCATTGATAAGGTGGGGAAACGTCTATTCCAAGCATGTGAAGACTTCTCCAAGCAGAATACACAGGTGACAACAATTTGATCCAATGGCTATGAAGGCAGCTGAAGAGGGGCTGTGGGACACTTAGTGTTTGCACAGGCATTAAAAATGCCAAGGTCATGCAATTCATCTTGGGCTATCACTAATCATCTTAACTTTTGCCCTGCCACTTGATGTGAATGATTCTGGAAGAGAGTGTGCCTCACTTAAATCCCATTCACATGCAAGTCCAAACATTATCACATAATGTCACTGGTAGTCTTTGGAAATGAAGCATGAACAATAACAGTATTAAAAAAACTCAATACTCATTTCTAAACCTTTAAAATACCCTTGAGAACATTCTAAAGAGGAAAAGATTCAACAATTTCTTTCTCTTTATTCAACCCAAATTCTTCCCTTGCCTTCTGTGTTTTTATATGTATGTACGCATGTGTAAACACATATGCTTACATACATATGTGTGTATGTATATTTGACAATCACCCTTTCTGGTAGAGAAAACAGAATCAAATATGGATTTCAACAATCTGCCTTTTCTCAGCTCTTCAATATCATTGTTTCATCAACTCTGAACCACAGTTCTATCATGTCTTTGATTCTCCTCCTACTCTTAGCATAACAAAAAAAGATGCTATTGCAAACTTCAGCATTTTACATGCTTTGACATTCCAAATATTGTTATCATGTGTGCGCATTTCTGTTTTCTATTTACCCAGTTTTCAATCTTTACCATGTGGCTTTTATTCTTTGAAATTTTTCCCTGAATGCCTTGTGAATTTTTATTTCTTTGTGGATATTGTTGCTGTTCAGCCACTTTGCAGTTGTGTGACTCCTCGTGACCACATATGGGGATTTCTTGGCAAAGATGCTGGAATGGTTCACCATTTCCTTCACCAGTTCATTTTATAAATAAGGAAAATGATGTAAATGGGGTTAAGTGACTTGGCCAGGGTCACGTAGCTACAAAGTATATGAGTACAATTTCAATCTCAGGAAGAAAAGTCTTCCTGAATCCAGGATGTGCACTCTCTACTGCATGATCTAGCTGCACATCTCCATGTAGATGATCATATAGTCCTTATTCATTAGAGTTATTTGTCTTTTACTCATCTGATTCTTTTTTGAGTGCATCCAATTATAATTGATCAGATGTCCCCTTTAAAAATCTTACACAATGGGATCCTACCTATCTTTTCTGTAATCACTTTTAAGCTTTTTCTCTCACAATTTATGATATAAGTGAAGATACAATTGAGACCCTCATTTATTTTTCCATCCAAAATTATAGGTCAATTTCTATAACACAACCTTTTCTGCTCTATTGGACAGATTTAAGTCAGCATTAAAATTCCCTCCTTTCCCCATACCCTACCCCCAACTTCTGGAAGTGATTTTTTAAAATTACGATTATTAATATTAATAGCATGATTAGTAACAAATCAAACATTATTCAGCTATTCAGTAGGGGAGGTGTTGGGATAATTAAGACAATCCAATAATATAAGTTAACCCAATACGTGCTTTACTCTTGTAACTTACCTTACTTTTTTTTTTCCCATCTGGGCAGGTGCTATACATCAAATGCTTTTTGAGATGCTTCCTTTTGTACCCCACTCAAATGGTTTATGCTATGTTTCTTCCTTTCTCCCATTTTCTTCTCTCTGTTTTCTCACAGATTTTTTTTTCCCACAGAAGCAAAAATTCTAGAAATATAATGCTAATCAGAACAAGCAGAACAACACATTCAAAGAAAACAAAAATTTTAATGAAAAACGATATTAAAGAAGGCTGAACTATGGGTAGCTGTGATACTCCATGTTTATTCTGCAAGTGAGATAATAAGCTATACCTCTTTCTTCTTTGCAGAGAAGTGTGAGACTATGCATTAGTAATGCAGATATTAAAAATGAAAGGCAATTCTAGTCCATTAAATGGTTCACTTTGCAAAAGGCTAAGTCATCCCAGTACTGTGTCCTATCTATGGTTCAGACAAGAAAATGTCTTAGCTATGCTCAGAATTGTAATTTGTGGTTTCTTTTTTTTCCTTTTTCCCAAGTGAAGTAGCATAAATTGTGTGGAGGATAAATGAAATAACGCAAAATGTTTCTTGAAAATGTTGCTTAACTGGCAGAGGTCAGGATAGTAAAATATTAACTGTAGTGTGTCTGCTGAACAGAAGACCTATATGATACTTGATAATTTTCTATTTAAAGCATTAACTTTTGCTAACTGGATGTTTTAACTATTATTGCGACGCTACTGAAAATGCTGTTGATCACCACTAGTTGGAATTCTGGTTATAAATAAAAAGTGGTATCTATATTATTTAAGATTACAATCAAAGCTAGTATTATAGTTTGCGCTTTTCTCTGTTTCTAAGATGCACTATGGGATTTGGTCTTAAGTCAGGAAATCCTGAATTATAATCTGCCCTCAGATAATTACTAGTCTTAAAACCCTGGGCAATGACTAAATTTCTGTCTAACTTTGTTTTCTCAGTTGTAAAATGGAGATGACAATGCCACTTACCATCCAGGGTTGTTATGAGGATCAAATGAGATACTTGTAAAGTGCTTCTAACAGTGCCTGACACGTACTATGTACCTTAAAATGATTATGTCTAGTCTTCCTCGTTCCTATTATTAATTATGGGAGCCTTATATTCACTAAGTAAATTAAGGCAATATGGGTGTTGCTGAACATAATTGTCAAGATGCTTCTTTGGCTAAAGGCCTACTAGTAATTAGTAAATCATTACTTTAATGGATAAAAATAAATACCTTTTGATACTAATGAATTTATATTCTGAAATTATGGTATTGATGCCTTTAAGTCAAGGCGAAGAGTCAATGGAATATAAAAAGGCAAAGTAACACCATTGATATTAATATTAATACACAATGTCTTACCTTTCCACTAGGTAACATTGCAAATACTTGATGAAATTTCGTTTCACATGGGAATACTCTTTACTTTCAGATTTAATAATTCAGACTTGGTTAGCATAATCTGGCTAAATGCAATTTAGCATATTGAAAACAAAATTTTGAAATGAGGCTACATAGTAACTAAATAAGGAATTGTAGATGAAGGATATGATTTCCTAATTTCAATCACTGGGAATGGATTTTGCTGAATTGCACTAAATGTGTTGTCTCCTTTTGTTTAGAAAGCTGCTCTTTTACTTAATCAAATGAAAGTTGTTTGTTTTTGCTGCTGTGTTTCATTCACTAGGACACTAAATGGACAATGTAAACATGCATTTTAATAAAAATATTATTTAACATATTTAATTTCAGGCAATGGATAGGAAAAAAAATGGTTAGAAAAGCTTGATGGAGAGGGAAGAATAAGAAAGAGAGAAAACTTCCTAACAACTAGTGCTGTAAAAAAGTGAAATGGGCTGCTTCCTAGAAATCTGAAGGAAAACCTGTGCCAATGTGTAGGAAATGTTTTTAAAAGATTTTTGTTTTGAAAAAGCTTATACTAGACAGCTTCTGAGACCCCCTGCTTAGAGATGCTAATGATTCAATAATTCTGTGAACTCAAACATTCCTTTATTATGCTTTCTATGGAGCCTAGATTATTTGACCACCATCCTTCAGGTGGACATGTCTGGACTGTGTTTTGCTTCCCTTTCTGCTGCAGCTATTTTCCCACCCTGAATGTATAGCAAATATTCACATTAAACTTTTATAATCTAATTTTGATAGAAATAGGAAAAATACACTTCCCCAGTGTTTTAAAAATGAGGAAAGAAAGCAATTCAATGTTCACATAGGAGAAAGTGGTTTTTATCTAATGTTAGACTCAAATTTTTAGTAGTATTTTTAAAATTAGAATGAATAAATACTAAGACTAACACTTAAACCTAGAACTTTATGTATTTGGCAAAAATAATGTGCATTCAGTGTTCTGCATAGTTTCCATATTGTGATATGTTAAGAGGGCATAGTATGAACAGAATCATTTATATAATAATGGGTTATACTATTATTCTAGCTGACTTTATGACTGGAATAATAAGCCATGAGGGAGTTACCTCTCCCTAGAGTAGAACTTGTGAGTGTTTGCAAATGTTCAATAACTTTAGTGGTATATACAAAAATATTAATATCTAGTAAAATTGCTTAGTCTTATTATAATCATTTTATACTAAATTCATAAGGAATAAGATAGAAATATATGCACCTTACTTCTTGTATAAAAAAAAGTGGTTTTTTAAAGGAAAGAATTTTTGATTTGCATGTGCATTTCTCAATCAAGGATGTAAGGATAGGAGTCATTCTGTAATGTTGTCCCCTCAAATCCCCACTTATGTGATGACTTCTTTTCCAGAATAACATTTGAGAAGATGGCACAAAATAAGAGTTGTCACCAAATAAATCCCCCAAAGGTCCTTAACATACTTTCTTACAAATTTACATGCATGTTTGTGTGTGTGCATGTGCATGTATGTATGTATATGTATATATTCAGCAAATGATTAAGTAAAAGATTCTGATTGATTGTTGGAATTTCTTTTCTCAAATTTTCAGGATATTCAAAAATTTTCCCCTTAAACCTTATACATCACTTTGCTTCTTGTAGGCTCTTTAATATCGTATTCATTTGGTAGTAAAGACACTGCTTCCTGCTGATATGGGGAAGCCATGTAGGACAATGACTGGAAGATGGAAAATCTAATATCTTTAAGACACTTTAAAGCTCTAAGTCCCGCTTTCTTTGGTAAAGCCTCTCTGAGACTTCTTCTTCCTTGAGTAATTCCTTTTCAACTGCTTCAGCTAGCCATCTCCATTTGGAATGGAATGGAATGAAACAAGCATATATTAAGTCCCTATTAAGTGCCAGGTACTATGTTATGTGTATTACAAATATCTTATTTGATTCGTTTTCAATTTTGTTCCAATTCCTGAAATTTCTTCCTTTCTCAACTTCTTTGATGGTTTCTGGATGGTCCTTAGTATGTGAATGTATTTCATTGGTCTATCCAAATAGAATTATTGTGAAATTGTGTAGTATATTTATATTTGATGGCCTTTTCACATTTTGTCTAAGGTGTTTTAATTAACTCTCTTAGATGTGTTCTCACCTCATTAAAAAGTCTTAGCTAAAATAAGTTGGGGTGGTTTTGACATTAGAATACAGTGGTTTTTTGTCATAGTATCTTTAGATGTATCTTTACAGAGTAGATGATCTGTGTTGAATTTCTATCCTTACTTTGAATTCCCAAATTGATTGTCCTGCCACTGCCAACTAAATCTCAGTGAATATTTTAAGCTCTTATTGCCCTTCATAAATTTAAGCTTATTAATATATTAGCTTACAGACACATCAGTATGAATTGATGGAGGGAGTTTCTATATGAGAAATTCTCATATAGAATATTCTCAGTGTACATATTGGTGAAATCACAGCTAGATAATACACACATGTACATTTATATTACATTCACATGTGTATGTATATGTGTGTATATACATGAATATAATTTGGAAGCAAAACCGTTCTTATGTAGTTTGTCTTCATGAAAATATTGTAAGATGTTGCAGATATGTGCATACATGTGTACACATGTATATGTATATATTTACACATATCTTAGAGGAAAAAAATAAGATATTTGATGTTCTACTCTGAATGCTATTGTTAAGAGAGCTGAATTGTTTCATATGTTGTTTTTGTTTTTTTTTAATATATTGTTCTTCATTACTGACTGATGAAGAAAATGTAAATGCTCTACAGGATTCTTTTTTTTTCCTCTATAAAATGACATAAGTACTCCATATTTTTTAGCTTCATTGCTGGCTATTATATGAGAAGTGTCCAGGAGAGTATACTACCCCGCTAGACTGTGCTAACTGCTCTCTAACTCTAGCCCCTATTAATGTAATGACTAAGTTAGGAAGGTTATTTCATTTTCATTTCTTCTTCAAAAAATTGATGATTTGTATGGCCTTAATTCAACTAAATCTAGTTTTAATTGCTGATGTAACCTTGGCATAGGTATAAAATATTAGAATTACAAGAGTTCTAAATAGCTTCCATATTTAAGAGAGGAGGAAACTGACACCTGAGAGAATAAGATTCTTATTCCAAGTGATTTTTCTCCCTATCTAATTACAAGGGCTGGTATAATAAGCCATCTCTTCTTGCCCCAAGATCTAATACTCTTTGCACAGCACCACCATAGCATTACAGAATTAATTTTAGTGAACATACTAATAACTAATTACTAATAACTCATGGATTGAATCAGTAGCATAGAGAATTAGTGAAGAAATTTAACATTTGACTGATTATTCAAAATATATTATTTTGAAATATTTCCAATTACTATTTAGTTTATATATATGCATATGATTTATACATGCAAATGGTACATATGAATACATGTTTACATGTATTTACATGCACAGCATAATTTTCACCATTTCAGTGGTTTACATTAACTATCATGAAATGATAAGATGCTGTGGATTAAATGTGGCAGACAAAGTTTGGAGATTATAGTCTAATGTCTAACTCACTGGATCTATAATTCACTTTAACTTTTTATTTTCTAAACATTAAAATAGAGAGAAAATATTTTACTTACCTACTTTACAAGGTTAGTATGAGGTCTCATAGTAGTGCTTCACAAAGCATAAAATTCTATACATAGGAAAGTTCATTTTTAGCCCTTTGTTATTCTGAAGAATAAATGATTGCATTAATATATATGCATACATTTGTGTATATATGCATGCATGAATATATATGTATACATATGTGATATATGTGTATACATACACACATACATATATGTATGTGTGTGTGTATTTTTTTCTTTTTTGAGACCAACCAAATCAGACGTTTTGTTCAAAGTATATTTAGTTTTGAAGTTTTCCTTTCAAAAGAAGGCTAAGCACTGAAGCCTCGGGGAAAGATTCATGTAAACAGGCAGGGGGATTTCCTTTGTATCTGACAGAAATTTCTTTATTGATCGCTGTAGGTGGAGAAAAAGCAAGCACAGAGCCAAAAGTAATAGACTCTAAAACATTACATACATAGTAGTTAATATGAATTTTCGCTTTCTCCATCAAAAAGTGAATGTGAAAAGAGGAAGGAAAAAATTCAAATCTCTAGTTAGCACACATGCAAAATCTAAAGGACAGAGTTTCTAGTCTCCTATTGCACAAATAGAAGACTGAAAAAATACAATCTTCACATTAAGACGTTACCTGGGGTCTGAGGTGCGATGCAATCTTCCCCATTCTATACATCCCATTACATGTGTGAAGAAGTTTTATTCTGTCCAGTAGAGGGCAGTGATAGGTAGATACCTGAATGGCTCCTTCATGGACACAAAAAAAGTGCAAAAATAGTTTCTTCAGTCTTTTGTGAGTTCATGAAAACATAGGAAATAAATTTGAAATCTAGATTCTCACCCCAAACCCATCTCAAACATTTATAATATTGGTCAATTTGGTTACAGCAAAATAACATTTCTTGAACTGCAGACAGTTCAGAGCTGCAAACAGCTAAAAGCCGCAGTCTGGAAAAATTGGGTGCTACGTACTCAATAGACAGCTAATAGTTTGGGGAAAGATACTAATTATATATATATATAAATATTATATTTATAAGGACTTTTTCCCTAAAAGGGAAATATAACAACAGAAATAGATTATATACATATATATAAATAAATATAGAAATAGATTATATATATATGCCTCTATATTCATGCATCAGCAATTCATTTTTTTAAATACATAATTCTATAAATACAGAAATTAAGTTGCTTTTCCATTTCGTAAGGGACCAACTAAACTGCTCTCATTTGTTAAATACTTTCTACATGAAAGTTACTGACAGCAAATACTGGAGATACCAAGATGAAAGAATAGGTCTTGACCTTAAGTAGCTTATAGTCTCATACAGGCTCAATATGCAAATAATACCAATTTGGAGATGGACTGCACACATACAAAAAAGCAGACTGTCTTATACTAGCAATGCTTTAATTTATTTTTCAATAAATATCCATCATCAGGTTGGAAACAAGTTATTGAAGCTGTAAGTATAGATCACCTTGTTCTCAGAGTGTTACCTAAGGCATAGAGTCATTTTAGTTTTCATGTAGAGGGAGGGCATATCTACTTACAAAACAACAGAACTTTGAAGGATTGAATTATATTTACTAGGGATTTTGTGCAATGGACAGCATGAACCTAAACAAGGAAAATGGGGGGAAAGTTTAGAAAGCGATAAATGGAGACCAGTAGGTCATAAATCAAGTAGCAGAATTGGAGAGGGCACAAAAAAGGGGATGGGGATGGGATGAAGTAGACTGTCAGAGAAGAAACAGGCAGTGACAAATGGAGAAAGGGAAAATAGCTCAGTGAGGGATACGCAATCAAGACAATCCAGAGAGATTTTGCAAGAAAGAACAGAGGAAGAAGGCAGGGATAAATGTGCAAGTGAAAAACGTTTGAAAATGATGAGACACGTCAATTAAACTTTATGCATCCACTAACAATTCTGTATCCCCCACCACACATACAAACAGGCCCACACACTTGATAAATTAGTTCAATACATTATTTCCTTGATAATATTAATAGTTGACATATACAGCTCTTTAATTTTGGTAAAGATTTTTTGGTCTCATTTAATTCTCATAATGATACTGAGAAATAGGTAATATCCCAATGTATGCATAAGGATTTTGAAGTTAGAGAGGTAAAGTGAATTGGCAGTCAATGTACTGCTAGCAAGAAGATTTGAATTCTGGTCTCTCAGCACTACAAGACTAACGATTTTTCCATTATACCACACACACTTTAATGGTCAAAGTATCAGTATTTAGGGTTCTCTAAAATAACTCAGTAGCCAATCCTGCTTGCTAGTAATAATTAAAGTCTACCTATGTAAGATTACACATATACACACACATACCCATAAACATATATATAAGCATGTATATAAGCACATATTCACATACGTATATGTCAGCACATTTAATGCAGTTCTTTTGATCATTATTCTATCATTTTATAATATTAATACAGAACACATAGACAAGTAGACTACACCTACACTTTTTCTGACACTATATGGAATAATCAGATTTGATTAATTTAATATTTTTCCCTTCTCTTTCTTCTTGCTGCTAGCCAACTCCTTTTTGAGTTTTACTATTAGCTTCAATTTCTCTCCACATTTATATCTGTCACTGTCCTGGAAATGTACTATAGCACTTTAAGGAATAAGCATACTGGACTTTAAAAAAACGCTTTCCTATTTTTGCAGCATTATTTCCCAATCTCAATTTCATAAGTACCTCTTTTTAATATTCCATAGGCATCTTTTTGTGTGTCTGACATATTATATGATATCATCTTTGTGAAATTCAGTAAGATATTCATATTAATGCAGTATCTTATATACACAGTTGTAACAGAATTTATTCCTGTTCTCATATTTTAATTGATTAGAAAACTGAGAACCCGAGAAGAAAAAAACCCAGGTCACTCAGACAGAAAATTGAACCTAAGTCATCCTTCCAAATCCTCCACTCTTTCTACACACCAAAAAATTCATGGTCACCTTTAATGATTAATAATTAAACCACTACCATCACAATTTATATATAGTTTTGGTTTATTCTCACAAAGTGCGACTTAGGACTACTTTGAGTTCCTGGGAGCACATAGTTCATTATTTTACCTGTAGGTGTCCTGAAAAAGAAGGAAAAATATTTTTCCAATGATATGAATGGCACAATAGTGATTTTTTTGTTAAATATATTGCTTACTTAATTCAATCATCTTTCCCATTGTACTGTTGAGTCATGACAAAATATCACAGATAAGATCTAACACAACAATGAAATGCAGTATACTGCACTCTAGGGATAAAAGTAAATAACAACAATAACTCTTTTCCTCAAGGGATTGCATTTTCCTAAATGATGGCTGCATTTGCTATGAAACAAACATCTTGAATAAATGTTTATAGTGAATAAAAAAATGATTGAACATGAATATGATTATGGAAATATTATCACAATATTGTCAATATAGAGCTCAGTGAAGACAAATTTCTTAAGAAATTTGAAAAATCATTCTGTGAGGGACAGAACTTAGTTGGCAGAGTAGAAGGAAGTACACTCAAGCTCCATCACCACTTCAACCTCTCCCCACTTCCTAATTTCTACCCACATATCAAGAAAATGCACTGGACTGAACATTGATGAGGAAGGCTAAGAAGAAATCACATTTCACCCAAGGGTAACATATAAATAATTAGAAATCTATAGGCACTGCTGATGGGATCTAGACATTAATGACCATTTAGAGCATTCAGGAAGAAGCTGATGAACTAATTCATGGCAAGAAGAGGCTCCATATTTACCTTGACTACGTGTAGATTACAGAAACAGGTGTCAAATGGATGCTGTGCCATTTATACACAGTTTTCATTACAGAACTTGAACAAACTGAAGGGGGGGACCTCCACTTGCAGGTGGCTTTTGACGATGAGGGTAAATAGTTGGTAATTGACTGGGCAATGACCTAAAATTAAGCTCATAATCAAGAGACATCTGTGCGATGCTAAACCCAAGGGCAGAAGAATTTCATTTCATACTCTAAGTTCAGTCTGAAGCCTCCTGTAGACTAACAAGTGTGGGAATCCAATCAGGAGCAAGAAACAGGTATGTTTCTCAGTCCTATACTTGGTTAAATAACTTGCAATGCTCAAACCAGCAGGTTTGGGATCAGACCTTTCCCTGTAACAGACTAATTTGGGAGCACTGAAAACTTACAGGTTCCTAACCTGAAGTGATACTGATGTCCTGGAATAGCACATTACTTAGTAATTCCAGAGAGCAAGAAGGCTAGTACAGATATTCCCTCTACAAGTACACAGAGCAGTCTCAAGTCTGGAAGCATGTTAGAAGAATGAACAAATAAATAAACTGCCATCATGAAGCACTTTTATGGTGACATGAACCCTCAAGGCATAAATTGAAATAAGAAAATAATTTCAAAATATCAAGGAAAGCCTCAGAGAAAAACCTATCTGGAAAAAAAATCAACTATAACTCCTGGAAATGAAAATGAATTCAAATTGTTTTTATAGATAAGGCTTTTAGATTTTATGTGAGCTATAGAGATCATATTAGGCACCTTGTTACTCAGAGATCTGTCAGTGGGTGACTTCCCAGTCCATTAGCATACAAGAAAGGTGTATGGCAAGAAGTACACTCTGGTCAAAATAGACCTCTGAGTTACTTGGCTTATATCTGATCATTGTTGATGGGTAGACTCTTAGGGAGCAATTGGGAGGGGAACCTTAGGAACAGTTAGTCAAGTGTTGGTCAGGTTTATGACAAATTAAATCCCACCTCCTTTAATAATCACAATGGCACTGATTAGTAGAGTATGGTAATATTATATGCATGGGTTGCATGTTATTTGATAAACTAATAATGATTAAGAGAGCTTCATGAACATTGACCAAACAACATTATCTATGTCATTTATTTCTTATCTAGCAATTTCCCAATTATGTATCAATATGTATTAATTATGTATTAATAATATGTAGACATTAATTGGTCAAATATGGAATAACTACTTTAAGTTAGGACCTGGAAATAGACTAATTCACAGAAGTGAGACTGATATTTTTAATTTTTTTTATTTTACTTGTTTTCAGTGTTCTACCATCACCTCCATATAACTTAGATTTTTACCCTGCCTCCCCCTTTTCCACCCAAACTTCTCCCCCCTCTCCCTGAGACAGAATACAATTTTATATGGATTCTGCACATACATTCCAACTAACTACATTTTCAACTTAGTCATGTTGCATAGAAGAATTAAAATGAATGGGAGGAATCACAAAACAAAATAAAAAAAAATGATCTGCTACATTCTGTGATTGAATTCCATATTTCTTTCTCTGGTTGTGGAAGGTGTTTTGCCTTAAGAAATCATTGGAATGTTTTAAGGTCCTTGCATTGCAATGAAGTACTAAGCCTACCAGAAAAAATCGTTAAACACTGTGATTGTTGCTGTGTACAAAGTTCCCCTGGTTCTGCTACTTTCATTCAGGATGAGATCATATAAGTATTCCCAAGACTTTCTGAAGTCTTCCTATTCATCTTATAGCACAATTTCTTATAGCACAATAATATTCCATTACATTCATATACCACAATTTATTCAGCCATTTCCCAATTGATGGGCATCCCCTTGATTTTCAGTTTTGGGCCACCAAAAAGAGACCTACTATAAATAATTTTGTACATGTAAGACCATTTCCCATTTTTATGATTTCTTGGGGAATACAGTCCTAGAAGCAGTATTGTTAGATCAAAGGATACTCAAATTCTTTTAGCCCTTTGTGCATAGTTCCAAATTGCTCTTCAGAATGGTTGGAGCAGCTTACAGCTCCACCAACAATGCATTAGTGTCCCAACTCTTCCACATCTTCTCCAACATTTATCATCATACTGTTTTGTTATGTCAGTCACTCGGACAGGTGTGATGTGGTATCTAAGAGCTGTTTTGATTGCATCTCTCTCATCAATGGTGATTTAGAAGATTTTTTCATATGACCAGGATAGCTTTAATTTCTTCTTCTGAAAGCTGCTTGTTCACATCTTTTGACCATTTATCAATTGGGGAATGATTTGTATTTGGTTCAGTTCTCTATATATTTTAGAAATGAAGCCTTAGTCACCAAGGCTAGTTGCAAAAATTCTTTCCCAGTTTTCTGCTTTGTTCATAATCTTGGTTGCATTGTGTCTGGTTGTGCAAAAACTTTTGAATTTAATGTAATCAAAATTATCCATTTTATAATGTTTTCTATCTCTTGTTTACTCAAAAATTGTTCCCTCCTCCATAAATCTAATAAATGCACTATTCCTTGCTCCACTAATTTTGTAAGAGTACCTGTCTTTATACCTAGATCATGTACCCATTTGGCCGTTATTCTTGTGTATAGAGACAGGCATTTGTTTGTGCCTAGTTTCCCCAACAGTTATCCAATTTTTCCAAGAATTTTTGTTGAACAGTAAGCTCTTACCCCAGATGCTGGGGTCCATGAGTATATCAAACAGTAGATTGCTGTACTCATTGACTACTACGTCTTGAGTACCTAAACTCATCTACTGGTCTACCCTTGTGTTTCTTAGCCAGTACCAAGTGGTTTTGATAACTGCTGCTTTATAATACAATTTGAGATCTGGTAGAGCTAAGTTCACCTTCCTTAGCACTACTTTTCATTAGTTCCCTCGATATTCTGGACCTTTTGTTCTTCCATATGAATTTTGATATTATTTTTTCTACTTCTACAAAATAATTATCTGATAGTTTGATTGGTACGGCACTGAATAAATAAATTAATTTAGGTAGAATTGTCATTTTTATTACATTAGCTCGGCCTATCCACAAACAACTGATGTTTTTCCACTTATTAGATCTGACTTTATTTGCACAAAAAGTGTTTTGTAATTGTGTTTATATAGTCCCTGGGTTTGTTTTGGCAGGTAGACTACCAAATATTTTATAATGTCTACTGTAACTTTAGATGGGATTTCTCTTTCTATCTCTTACTGTTGGGCTTTATTACTAATACATAGAAATGCAGAAGATTTGTGTGCCTTTATTCTGTAACCCACAACTTTGCAAAGCAGTTTTTTGCTTGATTCTCTGGGATTCTCTAAGTATATCATCATATTATCTGCCAAAAGTGGTAATATAGTTTCTTCTTTGCCTACTCTAATTCCTTTGATTTCTTTTTTCTTCTTTTATTGCTACAGCTAACATTTCTACTACTATATTGAATGATAGTGATGATAATGGACATACTTGTTTTACCTCTGATCTTATTGAAAATGCATCTATCTTATCTCCACTGCATACAATGCTTGCTGAAGGTTTTAGATAGATACTAATTATTTTATGGAAAGTTCCATTTATTCCTATGTTCTCCAGTGTTTTCCATAGGAATGGGTGTTGTATTTTGTCGAAAGCATTTTCTGCATCTATTGAGATAATCCAGTGGTTTCTGTTAGTTTTCTTGTTGATATGATCAATAATGTTAATAGTTTTTCTAATATTGAACCAGCCCTGCTTTCCCGGTATATATCTTACCTGATCATAATGTATTATTCAAGTGACAAGTTGCTGTAATCTTTTTGCTAAAATCTTATTTAAAATTTTTGCATCTATATTCACTAGAAAAATTGATCTATAATTTTCTTTCTCTGTTTTGGCTCTTCCTGATTTAGGTATCAAAACCATATTTGTATCATAAAAATAATTTGGGAGGACTCCTTCCACAATTTTCCCAAATAGTCTCTATAGTATGGGAATGAACTATTCTTTAGATGTTTGATAGAATTCACTTGCGAATCCATCTGACCCTGAAATTTTTTCCTAGGGATTTCATTGATGACTTGCTCAATTTCTTTTTCTGAGATGGGGTTATTTAAGTATTCAACATCCTCTTCTATTAATCTGGGCAATTTATATCTTTTAAAATAATCACCCATCTCATTTAGATTGTCAAATTTATGGGCATAGAGTTGGGCAAAGTAATTTCTAATCATTGTTTTAATTTCCTCCTCATAGGAGGTGAGTTCACCCTCTTCATTTTCGGTGTTGGTAATTTTATTTTCTTCTTTCTTTTTTAAATAAAAATGACCAAAGGTTTATCAATTTTATTGTTTTTTTCATAAAACCAATTCTTAGTTTTATTTAATAGTTCAATAGTTTTCTTAATTTCAGTTTTATTAATCTCTCCTTTGCTTTTCAGTATTTCTAATTTGATATTTACTTGGGGATTTTTAATTTGTTCTTTTTCGAGCTTTTTCAGCCGCATGTCCAATTCATTCATCTCCTCTTCCTCTATTTTATTTATGTAGGTATTCAAAGATATAAAACTTCCCCTAAGAACTGCTTTTGCAGTATCCCATAAGATTTGGTAGATTGTCTCATTATTGTTATTCTCTTGAATGAAGTTGTTGATTGTTTCTATAACTTCTTGTTTAACCCACTTATTCTTTAGGATTTGGTTGTTTAGTTTCCAATTAGTTGTAGGTTTATATTTTCATGGCCTTTGATTAGATATAAGTTTTATTACATTGTGGTCTGAGAAGGATGCATTGACTATCTCTGCCTTTCTGCACTGAATTGTGCATTTTTTATGGCCTGGTACATATCTAATTTTTGTATATATGTCATGTACCACAGAGAAAAAGGGATATTCCTTTCTATCTCCATTCAGTTTTTTCCGGAGATCTATCATATCTACCTTATCCAGGATTCTATTCACCTCCTTAACGGCTTTGTTGTTTATTTTGAAGTTAGATTTATCAAGTTCAGAGAGGGGGAGGTTGAGGTCCCCCACTAGTGTAGTTTTGCTGTCCATTTCCTCCTGTAACTCGCTTAATTTCTCCTCTAAGAATTTGGATGCTATATCACTTGAAGCATATATGTTTTGCAATGAAAATGCTTCATTTTCCATGGTGCCTTTTAGCATGATATAGTTTCCATACTTCTCTTTTTTGATTAGATCTATTTCTGCTTTTGCTTTGTCTGAAATTAGGATTGCTACCTCTGCTTTTTTTTACATCAGATGAAGCACAATATATTCTGCTCCACACTTTTTTTTTTACCTATACCTTTTGTGTATCTCCCTGTTTCAAATGTGTTTCTTGTAAACAACATATTGTTGGATTGTGGTTTTAATCCATTCTGCTATTCCTCTGCATTTTATGAGAGAATTCATACCACTTGCATTCACAGTTGTGATTACTATCCGTGTCTTTCTCTCCAACCCCATTTCCCCTTGTTTATGCTTTTAGATTTAATTTTTGACCACCTCCTCCCTCAGTCTTCCCTCCCTGCTTTCAGCCCCCTTTCCTTTTAATCCCTCTTTCACTTACTATTTCTTCCTTCCCTTTTAGCCTCCCCTCTTTTCTTTCACTCTTCCCCTCCTACTGCCTATAGAGCTAATTCTATTTCCATACTTAATTGAGTATGTGGTACCTTCCTTGAATCCAATCAGATGCAAGTATCTCTCAAACAATGCTCATGTCCCTCCCCTCTTTCTCTCTACTGTAATATATTTTTGTGTCTCTTCCTGTGATGCAATTTATTTTTTCTGCTTTCTCCTTTTCACATCTCCCATTACAATCTCTTCAAACCCATAAATCACATTTGTTATCATTACATCATTTAATTTATGCCCACTCTATCAATGTATGTCCGTTTAACACTGGATAATCAATATACAATTCTCAAGATTATCGGATTGTCATCTTACCTTATAGGGATGTATACAGTTTACCCAGATTGTGTCACAAGTTTTTCCCCCCTGTTTACCTTTTTATGCCTCTCTTGAGACTTGTGCTTGCAGATCAAATTTTGCATTGAGTTCTGGCCTTTTCATCAGGAAGATCTGGAAATCACTTATTTCATTGAATGTCCATCTCCTTGCCTGAAATAACATGCTCAACTTTGCTGGATAATTAATCCTTGGTTGTAGTCCCAGTTCTTTTGCCTTTTGGAATATTGTATTCTATTTCCTTTGATCTTTAAATGTAGAAGCTGCAAGGTCCTGTATGATTCTGAACATAACTCCTTGATATTTAATTGTTTCTCTCTGGCTGCCTGCAGTATTTTCTCCTTCACTTGATAGTTCTGGAATTTGTGCAACAATATTCCTTGGTGTTTGTATTTTGGGGCCCTTTTCAGGAGATGCACAGTAGATTCTTTTGATGACCATTTTGCCCTCTGTGTCTAGGACTTCTGAGCAGTTTTCCTTGATGATTTCCTGAATGGTGTTGTCCAGGCTCTTTTTTTATGATGGCTTTCTGGCAGACCAATAATCCTTAGCTTTTTTCTCCTGGATCTATTTTCCAGGTCAGTTGCTTTTCCAATTAGATGTTTCTCATTTTTTTCTATCTTTTCATTCTTCAGATTCTGTTTGACTGATTCTTAGTGTCTCGTAGATTCATTAACTTCTACTTGCCTGATTCTATATTTTTTCAAATTGTTTTCTTCAGTTAGCTTTTGTAGCTCCTTTTCCATCCCTCCAATTGTTCCTTTTAAGGAGTTATTTTCTCCAGTTAAGTTTTCTACTTCCTTTTCCATTTGTCCAATTGTCCTTTTAAATTCTCCTGTGATCTTTTTTCAGATTTTTAAAGTCATTGATCAGTTTTTCTTCTATTTCTCTAATGTGGGTTTTATAATCCTTCCTATCCTCTTACAAGAAGACTCTTTGTGATCAGACAAGTTCATGTTCCCTTCCGAAGTTTCAGATGTGAGTATAGTCTCAGTGCTGGCCTCTTTGGTATTTGTGTTTTGGTCCTTGTCACCACAGAAAGATTCTATGGTCTTTTCTGCTTTTCTTCTTACTTATGATAATAACCCTTTTCCTGGCTTTCAAAATAGATGTCTGCATTTGTGGCACAGGGAGCTGTGTCCTACAGTTCTTTTGCCTAAAACTTGAGGCTTTGTTTCTTGTGGCCTCTGTGTCTTTCAGCTAGAAGTTTGAATGATTCAGCTTCCCTGGTGCTGAGCTGACTGTTTTGGAAAGAAGAGGCCAAGTGAGATCTTTTTTGGGTTTACGTGCAGTTACCCTGGAGCTATCTTGTTAAGTGTGAAGGAAAACACAGTGGGTCTCCTCTGTGAGCTAAAGCATAGGCAAGTTCAGTGGTTGGTGATCCTATTCACGCTAGTGTCTCCCTGATTATCCTGGGATGCTGAGGCATGCCTGGGGTCCTGGTGTTGGCAGTTGCTGGCTTCATCCCCTTGGGGCACAGGATCTTCTCCTGGCTTGTTGAAGTGAGGCTGTCTGTGAGAGCTCTGATCCTGCACTGGTCCCCTTCAGCCACAATAGGAGGAAATTCTCCTTAGTGATCTTTCTAGCCATATGGATTAAGAGTCTGTTTACCTCTTCTGCTCCTCCCACTGTTCCAGTATTTTTCACAGGGAGATATTCTCTGGGCTCGTCAAGGTCAACAAGAGGAGGGAGAGAGTAATTAATGATCACTCTGCCTTCTTGGTTCCTGGAACCAGAAGTGATTTTTTTTTTTTGAAAATCAGTTAGAAAATACATCCAGGAGAGATTATTCATTCATTTATTTATTTCAATTTATTTAGATTAATTTTTACTACTATTTTCCCCAATTACAAACTAACACAATTTTTAAGATTTAGTTTTACAAGATTTTGAGTACCAATGTTTTTACCTCCCTCCCTCCCTCCTCCTCTCCCAAAACTGGTAGGCAATTTGATATAGGTAAGACATGTGCTGTTATGTAAAACATAATTCCATATTAGTCACAATTTTGAAAGAAGACATGGATCAGAAGTGGGGGAACCATGAGAAAGAATAAAGTTAGTAGAAAGAAATGATTCAATCTGCTTCAGAGTTCATCAGTTCTTTATCTTGATGTGGGCATAATTTTCCTTCATAAATCCTTTGTACTTGCCTTGGATCATTGCATTGCTAAGAAGAGTTGGGTCACTCATATTTGATCGTTACACATTGGTGCTGATGCTGTGTGCATTGTTTTCATGGTTTCTGCTCATTTCATTCAGTATCTGTTCGTCTTTCCACATTTTTATGAAATCTGCCTATTCATCATTTATTATTGCACAATAGTGTTTCATTACATTCATATAGGACAACTTCTTCAGCCATTCCTCAATTGATGGAAATCCCCTCAAGAAATGAGAACTTTAAAAGGAAAAACAGAAAAGAAATGAGAATAGTGAAAAAAAAATATTGGAAAAGAAGTTGTTTGGCAAAAGATGGACAAAAGGTTACCCAAATAGCAAAGTCTCTGAAGAGTTCAAAAAACATGGTAGATTTCATAATTGCAAAGAGATGACAGAGCACAGACTGAGGCATTTTATTTTTGGACATGGCAAATGAAAAAATTTGTTTTGGTTATAAGTATTTTAGATGCTTTTCTTTCTCATTTGAGAGGTGGCATGGTAGCATGAGTGAGAGAAAACTTTTTTTGATTGAAACAAATTTGATTTTTAACTTTTTTCACTTAGCTATGCCACTGCTATCAAGAAAGGAATTTATCCTATGTAATACACACACACACACACAACAACAACAACAACAACAACAACAACACCTCATTTTTGTTGTAACAGCTATCAGAGAGCAATTGAAAAATCTGAAGAAATTATTTTTTTTTTCTGAGCAAGCCTCTTTCAATCTAATTGGAAATAAAACATAAACAAATAGAAAACATTGTTTTAAAAGTAAAAAAAAAAGTATATAACAAACTCTCAATTTAAGAAAGTCTATTTGTTTTGTAGTTCTCAGTCATTATAATCATTATATTCTCCATCCTTTAAATTAGATTTTGACCAAACTTATTAAAATCAATGGAAATACACTGATTCTAAAATTTGACATTTTTCTTACCCAAGTTCTGGGCAGCACCACACATCCAAATACAGATCAGAAGATTGGAATAATTTTCATAAAATGAAATTTATAATGAAAAAGACTAAAATCTTCACCCATAAAATCCTGTTCCAGTGCCTCATTGTTGAGTAGAGATTATTTGAGGTTTGCAAAGGCTTTGGCAAGGAGTGCATGTTGTGAGATGTTCTAGTATGATAGACGAGGTTTCAATGATCTTAGTAACAGCCTGAGCTGCCTTTCTAATTACAATACCAGTAAATTGAAGAGGAGCTTGTGTCCAGCAGGGTTACTGCTTAGTGATGAAGTCTTGGCCACGGCAAGTCATTAAACAAAGAAAATTACAAAATGACCTTGATTTCTGCTTATGCAGATATTGTGGCAAACTGACCAAAAAAGGGAGAAGATATTTTGAACAATCACATGTTTTTTTAGAATATCTATAACCTTCAACTTAAACCTTTTTCCTCTAGATGTAGGTTCCTTGTCCAGTGACCAATAAGTAGATATATTGTTAGAGGAACTGAATCACATTAATCTTGACATTCTCTATACAAGCAAAACCAGAAATAAAAACAAAAAAAAGGAAGTTGAGTTAAATGGAAGGATGACTCATAGATATTCCTTGGAGAGGTAAAGAGAAAAGCTGGTAAAATAGGCTTTATGTTATATCCAAAGACAACAAAATATATTATTTCACAGGCCATTTTTTCATCTTTTACTGCAGTTAATATAAAAAGTATTTGGAAAAAGACCACCATGAAAGTAATTGAAACTTATATACCAGTATCAATTGTATAGGACACAAATGTAGAAATATTCTATAAAGAATTCAGTAAGGCCCTCCAAACTAAATAAACATGAACTTTCATATTAAGTAACTTTGATGAAGAAATGACAAGAGACTATGATGATGAGAATTATGACAGGAAGAATGGTTCATGAAGAAGGAACAAGTAAGAGAAAAGATTTGTAGACTACTCAGAAGAATTTTTTATTTTATTTTTCATTTTAACACAGTTCATATCTGATAAAACAATTCCAACTTTTGGTCAAGTGATACTACTTTTAAAGCACTTACAATGTAGACTACAAACTGATTATTTTTTAACATTAACCAAAGTGGTATATACAAAGGAAATAATAGGAGATAGTTGCCAGGCCTAGAGGCCTGTGTGGGCTACCTGAGTCTTCTTACCTCACCTCCGAGGTCTTCGGTTGGCCAAAACCGGATGCTCATATGAGAGAAAGGACGTTCCAGAGTCGAACAAGGGTTGAGCTTTATTTCAGGGTCTAGGTTACAAGTGCAGGGGGTCTTCCTTAGGAGGAAGAGGGGGAGATTTCCTAAGGAGGCTAAGATCTTAAGGGATTGGAAGTAGAAGTGCAAGCAGGGAGAGAGGGGGAGGGGAGAGAGGAAAGAAGAAAGCGGAGCCTACTGTCCTCTTGGCTCCACACGTGCTAAGAGAGCTTTCAGGCTTCCTCAATCCTACTTAACCTTCAGCCACACAGTTTGCATCTCAATACCGTGCTGTTAGATAACAATAGTGTGCCCAGATCCGGGATGACCTCGAGGGCAGGGAGACTCCACCCATCACGTATCTCCCAGGGAGAGGCGGAAATACCCCAGCTAGCGGAGCTAGCTCAGTCTGACCTTCTCGAATCCCCGCTGTTCATGGAGGGCCTCGTAAGACTCTAAGATTTAGAAGTCCCACTTTTACCCGCCTGAGACCGTCCACACGAATTTGAACTTCCAATCCCAACAGATAGTGATGACTTAAAAGAATGAGGGAACAAACACAGAGACATAAATGGAAGAAAACACAAAACTTTAAAAGTAAATGGAATTGGTAGTTCAATGAAATTAGAAAGGCAAACTATATTAAAAGAAAATTCAAACAATTTCCTGCCTTCTAGAAGCACATCTAGAAAAAAATATGTATGCTAATTTCATAAGCCCTTGACTTAATTGTCCCCACACTGTTACTAAGAATTAAAAAACTCTAACTTATTGTTGTTTGTCTGAAGTCTTAAGTCTAATAGCTTAATTTTAGACTTAACCTAGGATGTTCCCCTACCAACAATCTATAATTTAACAGATCTGCTATTAAGCTTACAAACCTTTTGACTATAGGAAATTGCCACTAAGTGTAGAGACATTGTAGCGAAACAACATCTCCCCAAATTCATGTCAGTTCCAGGTCGAAGTAGATTGTCAACTTGCATTCAGTCAGGCTTAGAGTCTGCCAGGTGTCAGTAGGGAAATTGAGTCAGGAGAATCCTACCTCAGCCCAGGCTGAACAGCCACTCTCCCACCCTTCCCATAAGATCACCTTTTGCAGTTCAAACCAACATCTCACAGGTTTACTGGCATCATGGATTGGAGGCTCAGACCACTTTTCTTGCTATCCATACCGGGAATTAGACTCAGACGAACAGTCAGTTAATAGTCCCATAGCATCTTAAAATAGCAAGTTCCAATAACCAGGTTTCAGATATGACTATAATTTCACATTGGCTAAGGAACATCTTTTGAGGCAAGTCTTAAGTGACTTATTAGCCTTACTATACATGTTCTAGTTCCTGACAACAGGATATTTTATGATAACAGTCATAAAATAAAATTTACCATTAAAACCTTAACTTTTCCATCAATGTCAAATTTTATCTGAAGTCACCTGCCTTTAGGGAACATAGACTAAAATTCTTTTCCCCAAACTAAAGATGTCTCTGATTTAGTCTCAGTAATTAATTCAGTCATTTGTTTTAATACTAATTGCTTTTACATCACTTTGTAACATGTCCAATTTTTCTCCCCATCTCTCTCCTCCCCCATCCCCTAATGCCTTACATTCTGACTACCCCTTTCTTCAATGAGCCTTCCCTTCTATCACACCCCACCCTTCCCTTATCCTCATCTTCTCTCTTTTTTTTGTAGGGCAAGATAAATTTCTATGCCCCATTACATATGTTTCTTATTTCCCGGTTATATGCAATAATAATTTTCAACATTTGCTGCTAATACTTTGAATTCCAATTTCTCTCCCTCCCTCCCTATCCAACCCTACTGAGAAGGCAAGCAATTCAATACAGAGTAAATATGTGTCGTTTTGCAAAAGACTTCCATAATAATCATGTTGTGTAATACTAACTATATCGTCCTCTATCCTGCTCTGTCCTCCCTTATTTTCTTTATTCCCTCATTTGACCTTGCCCCTTTCCAAAAGTGTTTATTTCTACTTACTCCCTTCTCCCATTTGCCCTCCCTTCTATCATTCCCCTTACCCCACTTGTTACCTACTCCCCTACTTTCCTGTAGTGTAAGAAAATTTTCACACCAAATTTAGTGAGCATGTTATTCCTTCCTTAAGCCATATGTAGAGAGAGTAGCTTCATTCTTCCCCTCCCCCCTTCTGCCTTTTCTCCTCCATTGAGCAAGATTTTTCTTTATCTCATTTATGAGTTATAGCCTGCCTCATTCCATTTATCCATTTCTCCTCCCAGTGTTTTCCTCCCTCACTCCTTCATTTTTATATTATTTTATTTTTTGTGGATATCATCTCTTCTGATTCAACACAGCCTGTACTCTCTCTATGTGTGTGTGTGTGTGTGTGTGTGTGTGTGTGTGTGTGTGTGTGTATACAATCCTTCCACCTACCCAAATACTGAGAAAGGTCTCAAGAGTTACAAATATTGTCTTTCCATGTAGGAATATAAACAGTTTAGCTTTGGAAAGTCTTCTATGATTTCTTTTCTGTTTACCTTTTCATGCTTCTCTTGATTCTTGTGTTTGAAAGTCAAATTTGTTCTTCAGTTCTGGTCTTCTCATCTTGAATGCTTGAAAGTCCTCTATATCATTGAATGACCATTTATTCCCTTGAAGTATTATGCTCAGTTTTGCTGGGTAGGTGATTATTGGTTTTAATCCTAGTTCCCTTGACTTCTGGAATACCCTATTCCAAGCCCCTCAGTCCCTGAATGTTGAACCTGCCAGATCTTGTGTTATCCTGCTTGTATTTCCACAATACTCAAATTGTTTCTTTCTAGCTGCTTGCAGTTTTTTCTCCTTGACCTGGGAACTCTGAAATTTGGTCACAGTATTCCTAGAAGTTTCTCTTTTAGGATCTCCTTCAGGAGGTGATTGGTGGATTCTTTCAATATTTATTTTGCCCTCTGATTGTGAAATATCAGGACAGTTTTCCTTGACAGTTTCATGGAAAATAGTGTCTAGGCTTTTTTTTTTTGATCATGGCTTTCAGGTAGTCTCATAATTTCTAAATTGTGTCTCCTGGATGTATTTTCCAGGTCAGTTGTTTTTCCAATGAGATGTTTCACTTTGTCTTCTATTTTTTCAAGCTTTTGGTTTTGTGTTTTAATTGCTTGGTTTATCTCATAGTCATTCATTTCCCAGAACTCAATTCTCTCTTTCAGAGAAGTATTTTGTTCAGTGAGCTTTTGAACCTTCTCCTCCATTTGGCTAATTCTGCTTTTTAAAGTCTCCTTCTCTTCATTGTCTTTTTTGGACCTCTTTTTCCAATTGAGTTAGCTTCTTTTCAAAGGTGTTCTTTTCCTCAGTATTTTTTGATTCTCCTTTAGCAAACTGCTAACTCACTTTTCAACCTCTTCTATTGCCTGAGCTCAATTTAAGTTCACTTGGAGGTGCTGGAGGCAGGGATCTTAACTTCCTGTGACAATAAGCCTTGTTCTTCTTCATCTGAAAGGACGGGAGGAAACACCTGCTCACCAAGAAAGCAGCCTTCTGTGATCTTATTTTTTTCTCCTTTTGGGGGCATTTTCCCAGCCAGTTACTTGGCTTCTGAATCCTTTGTCAAGAGATTTAACTCAAGTGCTTGGTTCCCTGGGGCTTTGGGTGGGCATGGGCAGTCACTCAGGGCTAAGGTTTAGATCAGCAGCTCCCTACCACCAGAGGCTTTTAGCTAAGCTGCCTGGACAATGGACCCAGGTTGTTTCCTGTCCACTGTAGCTTCCTGCAGTCTGCTGCCATGGCCTCTGCCATCACCTTGGCATCTTGTCCAGGTGAGAAAGCCCTCCCACACTGACCTTTCTAGCTTTCTTTGCAGCTTGTGGGTTCAGGTATCTCGGACTCTTCCTGCTGAGAACTCTGCCCCTGAGGTCTGTTCAGGTCCTGATCCTCCAAGTGCCATGTGGCCAGGGTTGGGCTCTGCTCTGCTTAGCATCCAATGAAACAGACCTTTCCTGTCAGCCTTCCAGGTTACCTTTGGCTGGAAACCTCTTTCTCTCTGTTGTTCAATGGCTTCTGCTGCTCTAGAATTTGTTGAAAGTCATTTTTTACAGTTATTTTGTGGGCTGTGGGGGAAGTGTTAGAGCATATGTATCTTTCTACTCTGCCATCTTGGTTCTGTCCTCCAGAATTTTTTTCTTAATATGAAAACTTTGTTCAAGAAAAGAATTCATAGACTTTGAATATGGCAAGCGACAAATGACTGCACAAAAAATGAACTTCATTATGTTTTACAAACAAGAATATATTATCATTGCAGAGATTATTCTTTATTCAACTATTATATGCACAGATCATAAATAGGGAAAATATTAAATATGTGATGTAATTACATAATGGTAGTTTAAATAAGAAGATCTTTCCCACTCATTAATAGGGCCATATGACCTGCTTAAGTCATGAGGAAGCCTAAGTCACATGGAACAGGAAGGGGTGGAGCATGAAGGGTAGAACAGAAAGAGGTGGAGCTAGAGCAGAGCTGAGAGAAAACTTGGTAAGAGCATTCTGAACTGAGGGAGAGAAAGCAAAGGAGGCAAGTGGCTAGCATAAGTGAGAGAGCTTGTTTGTGATTTGTTTAATGGGAGTTGCTTTGTGGGAAGCCTAACAGAGGGAAAGCTTGGAGATGTAGTTGCCCTCTGCATTGCTATAGTGCATAGATTTCCTTGCTGCTATGATGGATTTGGCTTTCTGGTATTGGGATTTGGCTTTTTGTTGTCTGAATAAATGTTTTGGAGCTACAAATTGAAATAATTGTAGTTTGAACAATTTAATCAAGATATTGATAATGAATATGGGAAGTAGGAAAAATGATGTTGAATCTCATTATAACAATTTTATATAGGCTGTTTCTTCCTTTACTAATTAGTAATAATTTACTATTGTTGTTATTATTGTTATATAATTTTATAGTATATTTCCCTAATTATTTGCTAAAACAGTTTTAAGTATTTTTTAAAAGTTTTAAATTCCAAATTGTATGAGTCTTCCCTCCTTTACTTCCTGCTATATCCCTCCCACAAAACAATTCTCTATAATAAACCACACATTTACAATTATGCAATTAGCTAAAAGATGTAGAGAATTTCAAATGCATTCCTTTTTTCCTTGATGGAAATATTACTTTTATTATATGGAAAGCACAAAGTATAGGCATTTCATTCCAACTCTGGCTTCCTCTCTCCCTTTTCTCATCTTTGGCAATGGTGACAACAGACTTGGAATTTGTCAATCTCTACATAGTGTTTGTCCCAATATCTTCACCTTCTAATACAGCATAGTGGATAAGATTACTCCTGAGATAAAGTTAGGTGAAATCTGAAGGTTGTTGCTCTCATATTTCCAGGTGACTTGCATTCCTGATCTTTTGAAGCTCATTATGTACTAAGTAACTTCACTGTCCTTCACTTAAAATCAATAAAGAATAAACAGAACAGGGAGAAAAGCAATAGCATAGTCATTCACTCTATATCATGTTTTCTTTTGTCCTTGGGATACTCTGCCATAGAGGCAAGTAGGTGGATATAGCACTAGATGGAAGGAAGATCTGAATTCAAATATTTCCTGAGAAAATTAGTAGCCACATGACCTTGAATAAGTCACTTAACCTAGTATTCATTAAGTGCTTATTATGTGCTAATCATTTTGATAAGTACTATACATTAAAAAAAATATTGAAAAACTTCTTAAGGATATTATATACAAATAGGGAACACAATATGCAAAAAAAAAAATCTACAAACAATTAACAAAATAAATTCAAGATTTATGTGAAAGGGAAGTTGTACTTCCCTGTGATGAAAGGGTTCAGCCACAGAATCTAAAGTGAAGACTGATTCCTTTTAGATGGTGATCCCTTGTGCAGATGATATAGTGGTAGTTGCACCAAGCACCAGGGCATTTTAGGCCCTTCTTGAAAAACAATATCCGTTTAACATATTTGAAAAAAAAAAAAACTTTTCACAGGCACTACCAAATGAGTGGAGTATCTCTATTACCTTATTTATGACATGTAGCTGGTTAAGTTATGGGAGGACATGAAGAAGTCCTGCATAGTTTGGCAAACGTATGCCTTGTGGGAGAGAACTTCTAAAGTAATGAGATGACAAAAAAATTTAAGCAGTGAGTACATGTAAATTCTAATATTTGGTGATTTTTTTAAACAAAAGAGACAAGTTGAGAGGGCACACCAAAACTGCACAACTTATTTCATCTAAAAAAAAAATAAGATCTGGTATTTTAGTAGATTTCAGTTTCAGTATCAATCAGCATTGCACTATGGCAACCAAGAAATCTGCCAAAATCTTAGGATTAGGAACAGTACAGATGCTTAAATTATTTCCATTTTTCTCTGATCCCATCAGATCATATCTGGAGTATTTTTTTTCCAATTCTTGCTTCCATAGGTAGGTCCTTAATAATCTGAAGAATATTTAAAGAGGGACAATGAGAGTAGTAAATGGCTTTTAAATCATAATCAATGAGATTTGGTTAAAGGAATGAGATATTTTTAGTTTGAAGATGATCCTGTGGAACTATGTTAGTTACCTCCAGTTATTTGAAAGATGTCATATGGAAGAATTGATTGGATTTGTTTGTCTCTGATAATACAGAACTAGGACCAGTAGATGGAAGGATTTGTGAATGGAGGTACTCCTTATGAAATAAAATTGAGCAAAATTAGAGCTGGCTGTCTTAGTAATACTGAGTTCTCCTTCGCTGAAGTTCCTTGAGAAAAGGCTAAATGACCAGTTTCCAAGTGTGTTGTAGAAAGAATTGTTTTTACGCATGTTTCAGGTCATGTGACCAAAAAGGTTTTTTCTAATGGCAGATATTTGTGATTCTGTGTTGACTACTAACTACCATATTAGTTGCATACGAGCACTGCTCAAATTCTTCTAAAGTTATCTTGGAAAAAAAAGACAGGCAAACTTATGAAAAGATCAAGCAGACAAATTTAATACAAAAAAAAACATTAAAAAGACTCAGTTCTCTCTGTTAAATTAATTAGTATTGTCAGGATGCAGAGAAGCTCAGACTGATCCGATTTAAATGAGGTTTATCATGTAAACCACTTTCCAATGTAACATGTATTTAGTAAGATCACCTTGGTTCACATCAATAGAATTTGTATAAACTTAGAAAAGAATAAGCTAATGTACATTTCATCTTTTCGAGAGTACAGGATAGTGGATATATTGCTTGAATTGGGCTTAGTGCAAAATGGGTGAGAACCATATATTTGACACATACTAATTGGTGACATGAGCAAATAATTTGACCTGCTAAACATTGAGTAGCTATCTAAGATTTGATTATTAGGTTATAGACATGATTAACATCAGGAGGGTGAATTGCCACATAATTACATATGACATGATATATGTGACATGATGTGACAGGCTATATATATATATGTATATATATATATATATATATATATTATGAACATCTATGAAATAAGTACACAAAATAATAATATACTATAATTTTATATGATGTGATATATTATACAACTCAATAGAATATGAATATATATATATATATATATACGTGTGTGTGTATGTGTGTGTGTAGAGTGCACATATTTGTATAAATGGGGAGAGAGAAATATTATCCTGTCACTTCTTGCCTTACTTTGGAAAGAAAAGGATGTAAACATTGAAGAGATCTTCTAAGTTTTTCCATTTAAGGAAAGTACCTAGAGCAATAATCTCATCATGTTCTACTTGACTCTACTTTGGATTTCATCATGCCCATGTACGACTACTCCTTATGGCTAATTTATTGGCTAATTTATTTGTGTGGTTTTTCCCCATTAGATTATGACCTTCCTAAGGGCAGGAATTTCTTTTTTCTTGTCTTTCTTTGTGCCCCCAGATCTTAGCACAGTATTTGACATGTAGTGGGTACTTAATAAATGCTTATTAATAGAAAGACTAGATACTTAAAAGGTGTTTCAAACATTTAAGTGTCATTTTAATAGTCTGAAATTATAACTAAAATGCCTTGAAACATCCAAGTATGCCAATATCTAACCTATGCCACTCTTTCAGTTTAATAGCTTAAAATGAACCTAGAGTTTTAGAGACACTTTGTATAAATGAATAAGTAACAGTGTCCTCAGCCATTTAGTGAACTGAAAGGAACAGATCTTATGTTCATTTTTAAAATGGGTTCTAATGTTACTGTTAGAGTCCCTCTCTGTATATTAAGATACTATTTATTGTCTTTAAGCAAGTTATTTTTTTCCTGTTTAACCACCTTTACAAATTAGAAATACTGTATTGTACTAGATCTTTATATAGGCAATCCTTTACTAACAAATTCTCAATTTACAAGTGTCTCATGTATACAGATAGATTGCAGAAATGACATTGTTTGGATTCCCAAATGTTGAGCTCTATTTCAAAATAACTAGAGAATTCATGATCTAGGTAGCTCAAAGAATCCCAGAATTTAGTCTTCTAAAGTAATCTTTTCAAAGCTTTATCCAAAATATCAATTTCATATTATGTTAAACATTCCCAACAAGTGATCTCCCACACTCCACTTGAACATCCTCCAGTTTTCAGAGTTACTATCTCTAATACAAGTGGATTAAGAATCTTTACATAAATAGTTACCTTTTTAATATTATAAAATTTAATATTATAAAAACACATTTTATTTAGCCAAATAGACATGTAATTTGTTAGAAATCTGATTGCCGCCTTATAAGTCTTTGAGGCTTTTATACAAGAGTCCTTGATGCCACTGCTAAGGAAGACACTCTTTATGAAGAGAGAAAAATATCCTTAATATCTCAAGATAGAATTTTGAATATATTTTGCAAAAAACATCCTACACATGAGGTAATAATTAGGTACATTTGACTATATTCCAGTTACATTATTGGGTAGGGAAGTGTTTCTGATATGACCTGACCTACTACCAATTTATGACATTCTTTTAAATGGAGAAACACTTTTCAAGTTCCCAAATAACTGACTTATAAATGAACTCTTATAATACAATCCATCCATTAGTTGGGCTTACCTGTGTCTTGAATACTGTAATTTGTACTTTAGTCCTGGTTTACCAATGGATCTGTTAAAAAATGCACATATTTCAATGTAGTCATTTAACATAGATTACCTTAAGATGCATATTTTTGTCACCATTTTGATGATCTAAAAATGCTATATGTAACATTAACAAGTTAATGTACATGAAAACCACATCCCAGTTTCTGGAGCTACCCCTGAATTTCTAACTAGGAATATCATCAGTCTAGTAATTTTCCAAGTAGTGGATATGTCTCTTTTAGGTAATAAGATATCCTTTTGAAATATAGTGAATTTATTTTCCCTACTAAGACTAAATTCTATGGGAATAGCTGATTAATTTTTTCAATCATTAAATCTCTTAGAGTTTTGAGAATTCTGAGAGATGTAGTGTTATAATACAGCTTTTAAAACCACATTTTTATATATTTTTTGAAGCTTTAGGCCTGTGAATTGTCTCCTTTACTTTTTTATATTCTTAATAGATTTTTTTAATAATTAATTTCTTTGTTTTCAGTTTTCTAAAATCACTTCCGTATATCTTACATTTATCCCTCTCCCTCCCCAAGACTGCATACAATCTTATGTAGGTTCTACACAAATATGCTTATTAAATACATTTTCACCTTAGTTACACTGCATAGAAGAATTAAAATGAATGGGAGAACCGATGGAAAAAAAAAAAACATAACACAAGAGAAAATGATCTATTTCATTCTGTGATCCAATTCCTTAGTTCTTTCTCTGGATGTGGAAGGCATTTTGCCCTGAGTGTATTGGAAATCTTTTAGGTCCTTGCACTGCTGAGAAAGTCTAAGTCTACCTGAAAAATTCCTCACACGCTGTAGTTGTTGCTGTGTACAAAGTTCTACTGGTTCTGCTCCTTTCATTCAGCATCACTTAAAATAAGTCCTTCCAGGCCTCTCCAAAGTCTTCCTGTTCATTATTTCTTATAGCAAAATAGCATTCCATTACATTCATATACCACAAATTGTTCACCTATTCACCAGCTGATGGGCTTCCTCTCCATTTCCAGTTCTTGGTAACCAAAAAGACAGCTGCCATAAATATTTTTGTATACTTGGGACCCATTCCCATTTTTACACTCTCTTTTGAATATGGTCCTAGAAGCAATATTACAGGGTCAAAGGGTATGAACACTTTTGGATCCCATTGGGCATGGTTCTGAATTGTACTCCGGAATGGTTGGATCAGCTCACAACTCCACCAACGATGATTTAGTGTTCCAACTCTCCCACATCTTCTCTAAAATCTATCATCTTCCTGTTTCATCATGCTAACCAATCTGATCAGTGTGATATGGTACCTCAGAGGTGTTTTAATTTGCACCTCTCTAATCAACAGTGATCTAGAGCACTTTTTCATATGACTATAGATAACTTGAATTTCTTCCTCTGCAAACTCCCTGCTCATATCCTTTGGCCACTTATCCATTGGGGAATGATATATTCTTGTACATTTGACACAGTTCTCTACATATTTTAGAAATGAGACCTTTATCACAGACACTATTTGCAAAAATTCTTTCCCAGTTTTCTGCTTCCCTCCTACTCTTGGTTCCATTTAGTTTGTTTGTGCAAAAACTTTTCAATTTAATGTAATCAAAATTAATCATTTTGCACTTCATGATGTTCTCTATCCCTTGTTTAGTCAAAAATTCTCCATTTTCCATAAATCAGACATATACACTATTCCTTTGTCCCCTAATTTGTTTATAGTATCAGTCTTTATACCTGGATCATGTATTCATTTGGTCTTTATTCTTGTTTACAGTGTCAGGCATTTGGTCTATGCCCAGTTTCTGTCACACTGTTATCCAGTTTTCTCAGCAATTTTTGTCAAACAGTGACTTCTTATCCCAGAAGGTGGGGTCCTTTATCAAACAGTAGCACTATATTCACTGACTACTGTGTCTTGAGTACCTAACCCATTCTACTGATCTACCCCTCTATTTCTTAGGCAGCACCAAGTAACTTTGATGATTGTTACTGTATAATACAATTTGCAATCTGATAGGGCTAGACCACTTTCCCTATCTTTTTTTTTCATTAGTTCCCTTGATATTTTGGACCTTTTGTTCTTCCAAATGAATTTTGATATTATTTTCTGTCTCTTGAAAATAATTCCCTAGTAGTTTGATTGGTATGGCACTGAATAGGAAATTAATTTAGGTAGGATTATCACTGTTATTATCTTGGGTAGCTCAGCCTACCCAAGAGAAAATGATGTTTTTCCACTTACTTAGAAATGACATTATTTGTGCAAAAAGTGTTTTGTATTTGTGTTCATATAGCCCCTGGGTTTGTTTTGACAGGTAGACTCAAGAATATTTTATAGTGTCTACCATGGATTTAAATGACATTTCTCTTTCTATGTCTTGCTGTTGGGCTTTGTTAGTAATATATAAAAATGCAGATGACTTATGTGGGTTTATTTTGTAACCCGCAACTTTGCCAAAGTTGTTTATTATTTCAAGTAGTTTTTTTTTTTACTTGATTCTCTAAGTGTAGCATCATATCTTTTTCAAAGAGTGATAACTTACTTTCTTCTTTGCCTATTTTAATTCCTTCAATTTCTTTTTCTTCTCTTATTGTTAAAACTAACATTTCTAGTACCATATTGAATAACAATGATGATAATGACATCCTTTTTTCACCCCTTAACTTACTGGAAATGCATCTAGCTTATACCCACTACATATAATATGTGCTGATTGTTTTAGTTAGATGTTGTTTATTATTTTGTGGAAGTTTTCACTTCTTCCTATGTTCTCCAGTGTTTTCAGTAGGAATGTATGTTGTAGTTTATCAAAAGCTTTTTCTACATCTATTGAGATAACCATATAGATTCTCTTAGTTTTGTTGTTAATATGATCAATAATGTTGATACCTCTCCAAAGATTGAATCAGTCCTGCATTATTGGTATAAATTCTACCTGATCGTGATGTATTCTTCTCGTAATAATTTGTTGTATCCTTTTTGATAATATTTTGTTTAAATTTTACATTTATATTCATTGGAGAAATTGGTCTATAATTTTCTTCCTCTGTTGTGGGTCATCCTGTGTTAGATATCAGGACCATATCTGTATCATAGAAAGAATTTGGTAAAGCTCCTTCTTCCCCAATTTTCCCAAAGAGTCTACATAGTATTGGAATTAACTATTCTTTAAATGTATGATAGAATTCACTTGTAAGTCTGTCTTGCCCTGGAGATTTTTTCCTAGAGAGGTCATTTTGACTTGTTCAATTTATTTTTCTGGCATGGGTTTATTTTAGTATTCAACTTCCTCTTCTCTTTAATTAGGCAAATTATATTTTTTTGCAATATTAGTCCATCTCATTGAGATTGTCAAATTTATAGACACGCAGTTGTGCAAAACAATTTCTAATTATTGTTTTAATTACCTCCTCATTGTAGGTGAGTTTACACTTTTCATTTTTGATACTGATAATCTGATTTTCTTCTTTTTTTTTAATCAAATTGACCAAAGGTTTATCACTTCTATTTTTTTTATAAAACCAACTGTTAGTATTATTTATTAATTCAATACTTTTCTTAATTTCAATTTTATTAATCTCTCCTTTGATTTTCAGCATTTCTTATTTAGCATTTATTTCGGGATTTGCAATTTGTTCTTTTTCTAGCTTTTTCAGCTGCATGCCCAATTCATTGATCACCACTTTTTCTATTTTATTCATGTAAGCATTCAATGAACTAAAACTTCCCCTAAGAACTGCTTTATCAGAATGCCATAAATTTTTCTAGGTTGCCTTCTTATTTGTCATTCATTCTCTTGGATGAAGTTGTTGATTGTTACTATGATTTGTTGTTTGACCCACTCATTCTTTAGGATCAGATTGTTTCATTTCCAATTAATTTTTGGTTTGTCTTTCCATTGTCTTTTATTACACATAATTTTTATTGCCTTATGATCTGAGGAGGATGCATTTACTATTTCTGCCTTTCTGCCCTAGTATCAGGTCAATTTTGGTATATGTGCCATGCATTGCTAAGAAAAAAAGTATATGTCTTTCTATCCCCATTCAATTTTCTCCAGAGATCCATCATATCTACATTACCCAGAGTTTTTTCACCTCCTTAGTGTCTTTCTTGTTTATAATGCTATCTGCCTCCTTTTTATTGGAGAGTTCATCCCACTCACATTCACAGTTATGATTACTATATGTGTCATTCCATCTATCCTCTTTGCTCCATTTTATGCTTTTACTTCTCCATTCACCCTTCCCCCACAATAGAGTTTTGACTTTTGACTGTTGTCTCCCTCAGTCTTCCCTCCCTTCTTTTAGGCCCACATCTCTTTACTCCTTTCCCTACTGCTTCTTCCCTCCCTTTTAACCTCCCTTCCATTTTCTTTCCTTTTCTACTGCCTATAGAGCTACTTATATTTTTATGCTTCTATACTTAACAGAATTTTTTATTCCCTCCTTGAACCAAATCAGATGAGAGTAATCTCAAACAATGTTTATCTCCCTCCCCTCTTTCCCTCTACTGTAATATTTTTCATACCTCTTCCTGTGATATAATTTACCTTTTTTTGCCTCCTCCTTTTCAAATCTCCCATTGCAATTCCTCCACACGCTTAAATAACTTTTTCATCCTCAAATCAATTAATTTATATGCACACTCTCTATCTATGTATATCCCCTTTATATACCATAATATATATGCAATTATCAAGTTTAACAAGTATCATCTTCCCTTATAGGGATACAAATAGTTTACTGATATTAAATAACAAGTTTGTTTTCCCCTGTTTACCTCTTAATGTCTCTCTTGAACATTATTTTTGAAGATTGAATTTTCTATTTAGCTCTGGTCTTTTCATCAAGGTGGTCTGGAAACCCCTTATTTCATTGAAAGTCCATCTCCTTACCTGAAATATTATGCTTAATTTTGCTAAGTAATTGATCCTTGATTGTAATCCCAGCTCTTTTGCTTTACAGAATATCATATTGCAATCCCTCTGATCTTTTAATGTAGAAACGGCCAGGTCCTGTGTCATCCTAACTGCAGCTCCTTGATATTTGAATTGTTTTTGTTTTGTTTTGTTTTTTTTTCTGGCTGCCTGCAGTATTTTCTTCTTTACTTGATAGTTCTGGAATTTGGCAGTGATATTCTTTGATATTTTCAGTTTGGAGTCCCCTTCAGGATGTGGATTCTTTTGATGATCTTTTCATCCTCTGGATCTAGGACCTCTGGGCAGTTTTCCTTGATGATTTCTTGGAATACATTATCCAGGATCTTTTTTTTTCATCATGGCTTTCTGGTAGACCAATACTTCTTAGATTTTTCTCTCCTGGATCTATTTTCCAGGTCATTTTTTTCAAAGATATGTTTTACATTTTCTTCTAGTTTTTTTTCATTCTTTAGATTCTGTTTATTGATTCTTGATATCTCATAGACTCATTAGCTTCTACTTGCCCAATTTTGATTATTAACAGATTGTTTTCTGAAGTTAACTTTTATATCTACTTTTCTATCTGTCCAATTGTTCCTTTAGTTTTTCTGCTTCCTTTTCCATTTGTCCATTTTTTCTTTTAAATTCTTCTGTGATTTTTTTTTCATATTTTTAAAATCTTTGGCCAGTTTTTGTTCTGCTTCCTTAATTTGACTTTTAAAATCCTTCTTGAGGTCTTACAAGAATGCTCTTTGGGCTTGAGACCAGTTCATATTACCTTCTGAGGTTTCAGATGGGAGTACAGTCTCAATGCTGACCTCTTTGACTTTCATGTTTTGGTCTTTGTCCCCATAGAAAGATTCTATGGTCTTTTCTGTTTTGCTTCTTACTCATGATGATCATACTTTTCCTGGATTTTAAAGTGAATCTCTGTTTCTAGGGCACAGGGAACTCTGTGATAAGGTTTTTGTGCTTAGAACTTGAAGCTTTTTGTATTGTGGACTCTAGTTCTTTCATCTAGAAGCTAAAATGCTGCAGCTTACCTGTTGCTGAGCTGGCTGGTGTGTCAAAACAAAGGCCAGGTTAAATCTTTCTGAGTTCTTTCGCAGTTACCCTAGAGCTAGCTGTTTCAAGTTTGGGATAGGGGTGGTCTTGGGGTAGGAGTTCTAGTCTCCTGACCTAGAGCATAGGCAAGTCCAACAACTGGTAAACCCTATCCATGCTAGTGTCTTCCCAATTACCCTGACTGTTTTGAGGCATGCCTGGGGTCCTGGTGTTTGTGCTTAGGGGCTCCAACCCCCTGGGGCTCAGAATCTCCTCCCAGTTCGCTGACATGGGACTGTCTATGATAACTCCAGTCCTACACAGGTCCCCTTCAGCCACAGTAAGAGGGATCCCTTTTGCTATTTTCCTAGGCTCACTTGCTAAGAGAATGTTCATCCCTTGGCTAATCCCACTGTTCCAGGATTTTTCCTGGGGGAATATTCTCTGGGTTTTTCAAGGTCAAAATGAAGGGAGAAGAACCAGGATTGCAATGTACACGATAATAGCAATATGGTCATGATGGTCAACTGTGAAAAACTCAACTACTTTTGATTAAGATAGTGAACCAAGATAATTCTGAAGGACACGTTGAAAAATGTTATCCAACTTCAGAAAGACAACTGATGTACTCTGAGTGCAAATTAAAGCATACTTTTATAAAAACTTTATTTTTCCTTATTTAGTTTCCTCAGTGCTGCTGTTGCTGCATACCACCCAGGGCTTCCTAATCGACTTTGCTGTGGTGGGATCTGCATTTTTAAAAGGAATCACAATGTCAATATTTTTCTTGCTTTTTAGATGCCATGAAAACTTTTTATAAAGTTTGCTTTATCTTAACTTCTCTGAGTATTTTTAAGTTGGTTTTAATGACTTATTAAGAAATTTTACAAAATAACATAGCTTTTCTGCCATCTCTATTCAAATCATCTCCTAAATTTCTTCATAAGATCACTGCCTCATACACCATCTCAAGTATAGTCATTTCCTTCTTCCTCAATTCAAGTGATTCCCCATGGCAGCACACACTTTTTTTGTTTTGTGCTTGAAGAAGACAGGAGGAATTTACCTCTGAGCCATTGTGTTCATGTAAGTGAGACAGCATTGTAAATATTTGCCTAGTACTGAAGAAATCTGAAAGGTTATTTTCGAGTATCTTCCACTGTCTGAAAAGCACATAAATCCTAAAGGTATTATCAGTAACAATAAGCAATTTTCAAAGATTAGGGAAAGTTGGACATTGAGCAAATCAAGTCTTAAAATTTATTTCCAGAATCTGGCTGAAAAGTATAAAAGGGAGGGTGGTGGTGGTGAAAATCTGCTTGAAGAACTAGAATCTTTGCCATGTAAATAAATAAGGTTAAAATCCATGAATATTTAATACCCTGCAAGTATGTCTTCTTCCTAGATAATGCAACTTTCAGCGAATCATTGACACGTGTTATGAAAGTGCATTTAAGAAATGCATCCTAATATTTGAAAGAGAGAGGAAATAGAAGGACCAGCTTAGTCATTTCATATTCCATATAGTAATTATAAAAAAATCTTCTTAGAAACAAATGAAGATTTTCAGTATTTCAAGTCATCCTTTTTCTTTTCTATGGTCAAAATAATGCTCAGGTTTAGGCAACCTTCTAAGAGAGAAATGCATTTCACATTGTCAGGTGGCATGCATACATGTATATATATACATATGTGTGTTTGTTTGTGTGTGTATGTGTGTAAAATTTTCAGGTACTCCATGAACATAAAATCATACAAATATTAATACATACATACTTTTTTCTTCCTAGACAAATGGCATGATTCCCCCATCCTATTTCCATTCTCTTCTCATAGATATTCTTTGAGATTTTATGGTAAAGATTGACTCAAACTGACACTATGGGCAGTCTAATACATTGCAAATAAACTTGATGTTAATATTGGAAGAAAAAATATTTTTTTAAAAATCAATTCATTAGTGGTGAGGAGAGAGAAATAGTTCTTTCCTCCTCCTCTGTCTTCTCCTTCTCCTCCTTCTCCTCCTCCTCAGCCTCCACCTTCTTCTCCTCCTTCTCTTTCTCCTTCTCCTTCTCCTTCTCCTTCTCCTTCTTCTTCATCTTCTTCTTCTTCTTCTTCTTCTTCTTCTTCTTCTTCTTCTTCTTCTTCTTCTCTCTCTGTCTCCACCTCTGTCTCTGTCTTTCTCTGTCTCTCTCTCTCACAAAAAATACACACCACACTACTCATACAAACACAAGTAGATATATATATATATATATATATATATATATATATATATATATATGAATATATAATCAACACATTTAATAGATATCACTTTCTGAAGAAGAGTGCCTAGAAAGTCTATATAGTTCTCAAGATTAGTATCTGTGTAAGTTCAATATGGAAAGTAATACAAAGAAGTAGAAAGAGTTGTAGAGTAGTGCAAAACAATAAATATTTCAATTTACATAATATTTATATGTAGAATTGAATGTTGCTATGAAGAATGGTAACGAGTTATGCAATGTTGCTCTCCCCTCCATTCTGGTAAAAATGGAACCAGAGTTTTGCCTGTGGGACCATAGGGAACCTTAGAAGTAGTAGAGCTTCAACTGATTCAGGAATCTTTGAGACATATAACTGCCTTCAGTTCAAGTTTCAATGCTTTATTTGTGAGAGTAATATAGATAAAATTAGACAGTATCTTGATGACTTCCAGGGGAATGATGTTTTACCCAACTATTCTAGCACTGAAAACTCTTCATCTATATAATATGTAATTTTTTAAGAGAAACAAAACAAAACAATTAAATTCTTAATTCTAAGAATTAATTCTAATTCTGATCTCTAGCAATAAGACAGATGATTGGCAGACAAAGGGGGAAAAAAGCTCATTTACATAAGTGAATCAGACTTGCAAATGACCATCAGGTTTGGAAAAGAGAGCAATACTAGATAGAAAACTATATAGCTTTCCCAAAGTGGGAGAAGGAAAAGGCAAAAAAGAAGAATTATAGCAGAAATTTACCAGGTTACAATGCAAAGCAGCCATCTTAAGAGAAATAGAAAGTTTTTGCTAGGAAGATCACTTCTTGAGTGAATCAATGAGCCAGATGAAGCTTTGCAATTTTATCATTTTTGATCAGTGTCTTTCACTTACAGTAAGTTTATTATCTACTCAAGACTTCTCTCTATGAAGTCCAATAGATTCCAGATTCTATAGCACAACTACTACTTCCCATCATTCTTTATGTCCTCCTTTCACCTAGAAAAATCTACACTTTTCATCAATAGACGTCATATAGATCTGCTTGAGTCTGCTAGATGGCAAATGGATAGAGTACTGGTTATGGATTCCATATTTGAATTTGATATTGCTCTATACATTTGTCATGTAGCAGACTCAATCAAGTTTCCTATATGAAAGCTTATAATAACAGATATTGATGAAAAGTGTAAATTTTTCCAGATGGAAGATGGATCTAAAGAATGATGAAATTCATCCTCTTTGACAATGAAGGTTTTTAGGCTTCTTAAAAGATGTCAAATTTCCCCAATATAACTGATGGCCCTAGATTTGGATAGCTGAGCTAGTATTGCAGGGAATCTGTTTTCCCAACTTTGGTTGGAAAGAGTTAAGGTATAATAATACACATAGTTGTCCATTTACTAGGTTGTGCATCTTCTGGAGACTCAGTGAACTAGCTTCTGTCAGAAACTAGAAATCTGGGGAGGGAAAAGGATAGAAATAGGTGCTGAGATAGTTGTGATATTTGTGATAGTTTATATCCAGTTTTATAGAATAAAATAGCATGGCTTACAGGGATAACGTGCTAGACTTGAACTCAGTATGGTCTTCATTTAAATACTACTGTTGATATTCACTAATTGTTTGATCCTCAGCAAGTCATTTGACTTAGTGCCTCACACAACTGCATATGATTTATCCATTAAATATTCAAATCATTGATGATAGATTTGCATAAGTGGTCCTCTGCAGATTCAAGTATAAATAGGCGAACTGGACATTACAAATTGTTGTCTTCCTCTCTCCCTGTGAGTAGAATGCATACCTATAGGTAACACTTCATCTAATTTTACAGTTCTTTTTGTCATCTTTCTTTTCTTTTCCTTCACTTTTTTCAGACTGCCACCTAATCAGTGAGTATTCTATTTAAAACTTGCTTGCACCCAGGATAAATATGCCACTTCTTAGTCATGCCCGTGCTGTGGTTCTTTATACTCTTCTCCACCTTTAATGAGTAATTTGGTCTTCTATCTTATTGGTGTAGTTTCCTTTTCTTGTGCCTTAACTATCCTGCCTATGCTGTTTCTGGTCATCCCAAAGCAAGGTTGCCTGAACTCCAGTCCTCTACATTCTACATCTCAGGACACAACCCCTGTTGTCCTGGGAA
Organism: Notamacropus eugenii; assembly: GCF_028372415.1. Classification (NCBI taxonomy): domain Eukaryota; kingdom Metazoa; phylum Chordata; class Mammalia; order Diprotodontia; family Macropodidae; genus Notamacropus; species Notamacropus eugenii. Next base: position 131,968,917 of record NC_092875.1, on the reverse strand, counting down.
ATGATTGTTGATTAATTACTTAACTTTGTTTTGTCCATAGTAAACCATATCCAGCCATTTTTATGCTGTCACTGTACCATACTGCCTTTCAAATTGTAGCTCTGAGAGTATCGATGAAGTCAACATTATGACATTACAACTGCTAGAAGAAATATATCAGTCACTTACCTAACAGTTTCAATGACCAATTCATCTTACTTGCCAGTGCAATGAATACTTTTTACTTTCTCCCTAATATGAAATGAAGTCCTATTAGAAAATGCAAGCTCCTCAAGTGTAGAAACCGTCTTGCCTGCTTGTGTTTGTTTTTCTAGCACTTAAAGAAATTACATGCAAAAATGTTAACACTTAGAAAAACAATTGTTTCTTAATTAATTCAGTCATTTGTTCATTTTCTTTCTCTTCATCATTTTCACCTTTTTCTTTTTTTCTCGCTCTGCTTTCCCTTTTCCTTCTACTGTTTTCTTCTGTTTTTCTTCTGTTTTTTCCTCCTCACAAACATATTTAAGATATTTATTTATATATATAGATATGACACCTTTAGATAGTATTTTGAATAACTTATGCTTATTTATGTTTGAATTTAATTGTAGTTGAATAACCCAGGTACATTCTGACTTTGTATGACTTTTTTTTCACAAAATAGGAGAAATAAGAACTCCTTTATTTATTAAGCCTTATAAAACTTCAGAGTCTGTAGGAAGGCACCGTGACAAAGACCAGAGAATAAGGGGTGTGTGTGTGTGTGTGTGTGTGTGTGTGTGTGTGTGTGTGTGTGTGCTCAAGTCTGTGTGTGAAAATACAGCAATATTCAAAAGGACAGCTAATGATGCAAAGTAATAAAAGTACCAGTCTCAGTGCCAAAAGATATAAGGAATACTAAATAAAATAGAAATAAGTTCCTTAATAATGAATTAAACATTATAGACAGCATAGTAGATAGATTCAGAAGACATAGAGCGGTACATGAAAGGCCAATCTAAGAGCTGTCAGATTGAGAGAGTCATTTTGATTATAGTAGTGGTCAGGTACAGAGCAAGAAGAAAGGCTTGGCATTCTGAGGTTTTAGTTTTAGGACATATAGGAAGGTCCAGTGACCTAGAAGTCATAATAGAATGGTAGATTCTAGTGCCTAGGTATCTGCAGGGAATTTTGGCAGAGCAAGTGGCAATGCTTCATCTTTTCAAAGAAAGCTGCTAAGATAGATTTCATTTGTAATCTTATCCCTTTATCAAAAAATAGTTATATACTACTGAGTACCTCATTGCTGAAAAAACAGGCCATGTGTTTCTTCACTAGCCCTCTCTCAAGATTCCATTTTTGATCTTTGTTCTCATTACTTTCTCAGGATTTAAGAAATATAAAATGCTGAAATTAGGGAATAAAAATTCAAATGAAATTACATGTGGCCGTAACATCCTGTCACTTCCTCAGACTCAAAAACTGAGTGTCATTCTTGACTCTTCATTATATCTCATCTCCTTCACCATACTCAGTTATCAATATCTATTTCATCTTTGCAACATCTTTCAAATACAACACCTTTTGCTCCTCTGACACTACCACCACTGTGCAAAGACCATCATCTCCTCCTTCCTAAGCAACTACAGTAGCCTGCTGGTTGGTCTACTAGCCTCAAGTCTCCTCACACTATTCCACTCTCTATTAAACCAATAAAGTGATTTTCCAGAAATATAGATCAAACAATATCACTCCCTACTCAGCAAATTCCAGTGTCTCCTTGTCACCTCCAAGATCAAATACAAAATCCTTTGCTTGACATTCAAAATCCTTCATAACCTAGCCCCTCCTGTTTTCTTAACTCTCTATTTCCCATCACATCTTCAATCCAGTAACCCTGGCCTCTTTGCTGTCCCTGAAACAATGCATTTTATCCCTCATGTTTGAGTATTTTCTTTGATTTTTTCCAGTGCCTGGAATGTTTTCCCTCATCTCTACCTACCCCCTCTCAGGCATCCCTTAAACCTCAACTAAAATCACTTTCCTAAATCCTCTTAATTGTAGTAGCTTCCCTCTCTTATTCCCTTCTTATTTTTCCTATATTAAGCTTATTTGTACATATATGTTTGTTTTTTGCCTTCTCAATTAGATGGAAAACTTTTTGAGGGCTAGGACTGTTGTTTTTGCTGTTGTTTTTGTTTTTTTAAGGCAAAGATTTTATTTCCCAGTTTCCTGCTTCTCTTCCAATTGTACATTCATGAGTTTTGTTTTGAAAAACCTTTTTAATGCTATATAATCAAAATTATCCATTTAACTTCTGGTAAGCATATATCTTGTTTGATCATAAATTCTTCTACTATCCATAGATCTGGTAGGTAATTTCTTCCATGTTCCAATAATTTGCTTATGATATCGTCTTTTATGCCTACCCATTTTGATACCATTACCTTTGTATATGGTGTGAAAGGCTGTTATCTGAGCAATTTCTGCCAAATTACTTCTCAGTTTCCCCAACAACTTTTTGTTAAATAGTGAGTTCATGCCACATGCATTTATCAAATATAGGTTACTGTGTTCATTTGTTTTCATATACTGGACACCTAATCTATTCATTGATCAACCTCTCTGTTGCTTACCCAGTACCAAATGGTCTTGATGATAATAGCTTTGTAGTATAGTTTGAGATCTGTCCCTGGCAGTCTCCCTTACTTCTCATTTTTTATTTCACTGATTCCCTCAATTTTCTTGAACTTTTATTCCTTCATATAAATTTTGATATAATTTTTTTTAACTCTGTAAAGAAGGTATGGCATGAATATGTAAAATAATTTGGTTAGCTAGTACTGTCATTTGACACTTAATTTTAATCTATTCTGTTTAGCACAGTGCCTGGCACATAGCAGACACAAGTATTTACTGATTACTTGACAAATAGTGGTGGTTGAATTAGGAGGGGGAATGAAATTGCTGGATGATATCAAGTCAGGTTCTTTTGCAAGAAAGTATGTTTGAGATACATTTAAAGATTTGAAGAGAAAGAGACAGAAAAGGGGGATCACCAGAGAAGTCAATAGGAAAAATGAACAGAGATAAGGAGACAGGAATTAGTTTGATATATGCAAGAGATATTGAGAAGTCTGTCTCTAATTAGCCAAAGCCTACTGATGGGAAGCTCTGGGAGATGAAATTGAATAATGTGAAATCTTCAAGATTATTATAGGAATCTATTGTTGTTTTTGCTATTCTTCCAAAAAAGTTTGTCAGTTGCTGAGTCATAGTATGACAATGTATAGAAGACTAGCTTTGGAGGCAGACCTGGGTCCAATCTGGCTTCAGAAAAAAACTAGCTGTATGAGCATAAGCAAATAATTTATATCCATGGTGTCTCTCAGCCAACCCTATAAACTTAAATGTGTAGAAGAATTGAAAATTCATTGACAGATTTCCTATTTATATACTATATGAGGAGTGCCCTTCATAGTTGAAATTATAGGTGCAGGTACAGTGTAGATCTCTATCTCTCTTTCTTTCTCATAATCATCATCATCATCATCATCAATTTGTCTATATTCTATTTAATGTTCAGATTTGTTATTTTATCACTACAGGGGGTTACCAAATTAGGAAACTCCTTCCACCAATTCAGATCTGTAGCTGTTCTGAAATTTAGAGTTTTGGAACATTATCGGGGATGCTGGAAGGCCATGACTTGCCCTGATGCCACAACTAGCATGTTAACTAGGCCTTAAAACTTAGTCTTCCTTACTCTACAGATTATTTTCTATCAACTAATCAACATCCCCTCTTATTTATATGTATGTATGCATGTATGTTTAATGTATTTGGTGGAAAAATACTGCAATCTTAACTAAAGAAATATTGTTTTCACCTCATTAAGAATGAAATCCACTCTTACAATGTTTGCTCAAGTACTCATTAGAGAACAATATTAGTAAATATACAACTATCTTATACTTATAATCAGAACAAAGTCTGTTGCATTTAAGTTTCTATGTAAGGAATTTCATGTTTTAAATTGACTTGATTTTATATAATATGATGCATAAACTTTTATAAAAATAAATGAAGTGTTTTAAATATGAATACATAAGGATTCAACACAATTTGTAGTATAACATGCATAAAATAATATTACTGAAAATGTTTTTGATCCATTTAAAAGTAATAATAACATTATGCTTAAGCGGATGTATGATCTCACTGATTTAGAAGTTTACATGTAGCAAGTAGATGTCAAAATGGCTAGCACAGTATGTCTAAATGTAAGGAAACTTGAAGATCAAATTCCTCCTTGGACCTTTATAATATATATTTCCCTCAAACTTTTTAAAATCCTAAAAGTTGATGCTATTAAAGTGCTTCACTCAAAGTGCCAGAAAATTTGGAAAACTCAGCAATGGCCATTGGATTGGTAAAGATCAGCTTCCATCCCAATCCTAAAGAATCATAATGCCAAAGAATATTCATGTTACCAAATAGTTGCATTCATTTTAGATGCTAGCAAGGTTGTCCTTAAAATTCTTTAAGCTAGACTTCAGTCATATGTGAAGCAAGAATTACTAGAAGAACAATCTCGTTTTCAAAGAGGCAGAGGAGTTTGAAATCAAATTGTCAAATTTCACTGGATTATGGAGAAAACTAGATCACTTCAGGAAGGAAAAAAACTACTTCTGCTTCATTGAGTACACTAAAAGCCTTTTACAATGAAGATCACAACAAAAAATGGCAACCCCTCAAAGAGATAAGAGTACGAGATCATTTTACTTGTCTCATGAGAAACCTGTATATTGATCCAGACACAACAGTTAGAGCTGAACACAGAACAGCTGATTGCTTTATGATCGGAAAAGAAGTATCACAAGTTTGTATATTGTCAATTTATTCATTTAAATTATATGCAAAATGCCAGGCTGGATCAATCAAATATTAGGATTAGAGTTGCTGGGAGAAATATCAACAATCTCAGACAATCATATGATATCACTCTGAATCAAGAAGAATCTGAAACAAGAAGAATCAAGAAATCTCTTGATGAGGGTGAAATAGGAAAGTATAAAAATATGCTTAATGCTTAAAAATAACAACAAAACCAAAGGTCTCGGGAACTGCTCCCAAGAGAGGGAGAAGAAATGAAAGCAATATCAGATTTCATATTTGGGGGCTCAAAGATCACTGTAGATGGTGAGTGCAAACATGAAATTAAAAGACACTTGCCCTTTGGAAAGACATCTATGGTAAAGCTCGACAGCGTACTGAAAAGCAGGGATGTCTTGCTGACAAAGGTTCATATACTCAGTTACGTTTGTCTCTTTGTTTTCTAATAACAGTGTGTGACTAGGATAGTTGAATTATTAGGAAAACTGAGGGCTGCAGAATTGATACTTTTGAATTATGGTGCCTTTGAAGACTTTTGAGAGTCTCTTGAACAGCAAGGAGATTAAATCATCTAATACATGAATAGAATAGCAGTATTTTCAGTTGAACTTTTATTTCCATAAGATATCTAGATCCTTAAATGAGTTTTACATTCTTTTGGAGGAACTTTAGCTTTTTTCCTCTCCTTTTTTAATTCTAGAACCTAGTGGTCATCCATTTGTATTATCTTTCTGAGGTGTGCATAATAAGAGACAATCTCCTATTTATAAGACATATAATTAAATAATATGATTTATGCCATAGATACTCTTAATTTGTGTATTTTTTTCTATATGGATAGTGAAATGATACTTTTAATCAAATGATCACGTTCAAAATATGTTGGTGCTGATAAGGGAATTGTGTCAACCACACTGATTCTATCTTGTGACTCCATTCTGGAACTAAATTACTTTCCTTCCTATAAAATTCAGCGGGCTAATGCAATTTTTGTCCTGTAAGAAAATTTTATTCAATTGTGAGAATCATGAGAAAAATGTATTTTAATATTTAAACCTAGCCCTGCACTTCTGGAAGTTGGACCCCCTCAAACTGTTGTATAGAGACCCTTAATTGAGGACCTCGATTATACCGAAAGAAATCCAGTCAGATCTGAAGACTGATGCACAATTTTACAAATCATGTCTTCTCTGCAAACTAGCTCCATTCTTGTCAATTTGTTAATATTTCTTTGTTCCTTTGATTGAATGCAAGATGCTTGCCAGGATAGAAGGGAAATGAGAATACCTAATTTTTCTAATTTTAGGAAATTTCACCTATTTGCTCTATTCTTCCTAATTCTGGTCTATATCTTGATAATTGTTTTCTTTTAATATACAGAATCTCTCTCCTCCTGTATGCAGGGTTCAGTGTCAAGCTAAATAAACTAGTTCATGTTTTGTTTTATAATTAGTATTCATTGATTAATAGATCAATATACTTAGAATCTTGAACCTTTTCTTCCTTAGGTACTTCAGATTTCACCCATAATATTGACTACAACCAAGTCAATGCCATTTGCAAAAACAATCATGATGGTGACCACACTATCTATAACAAATCCTTCTTTATTTTGTATGTCTAAACACGGTAGTAAGCAGCTTTGCTGAGCATTTATCTATGTTTTATTTCTTACCTGACATTTATTTCCTAAGTTAATTGAATGAAACAATTTTTGTTGCTATACATATTAAATAGTTATGATTTATTTTAACATAGAATTTAAGTAGAGTAGAATACTTGATGGAATGAAGTATTAGGGTAACTTCTTGCTCCACTCTTTCTTTTTTTCAGCAAAAAATAAACACTGTGGGATATTATTTCCTTAATATTTTATTCAATTTTTTAATGAGAAAAGTATGTTTTTATTTTGCTAATACCCTTTCAAGAATGCCAACTATATGAGTGTAGGGAAATCACAGAAAATTATTTGTAGATATGTAATGAAGCCAGCAGTTTATCTTTCTAAGATCTTTTTTTGCTACTGATACCAACCATTTTTCCTTCATGCCTCTGCTAATTTTTGCTTACTTAGCATTCCTTGCAACTTGGTCTCTCAATGATCACAAAATTGCATGGGATCCAGCACATATACCTTGGAAGCTAATTTGGTCAAGTCTAATTTTATTTGTTATACATTATTGAAAATAAAATATAGTACATTAAAATAATTTATAGAAGTTTCAAAATATTCCTAAAAATTGGCTAATATATGTATATGCATAAGAAAATAAAAATTATCATATCATCAAAGAACAGATTGTTATGTTTATTAAATAGTATTATAAAATATTCTTAAATAAACATATTAACAAATACGTACTATCAATTTCTCCCTAAAGTTAGAGGGAGCAACCACTAAAAATTTTGAACTTGTGCTTCATTATCTACAGTTGTAGAGTATTTTGTGATTTTTAAATGATGTTCTAGCTATTTAAAATACTTTTGTCTGTTGCCATTTTTCCTATCAATTAAACATGCTGTCCTCTTTCCATAATTATTTGACAGGTAAAAAATTTTATATTGTCACATTATAATTCTTTTCATGTCAACAATGTCAGACAAAGTTATAAAATGATGTTCAAAAAATGTTCATTAATATGACTTTAGGTGGTTTGGCAAGAGGGCCGCTGGCAGACAGCACTGAAAAACACCTAGTGACTATCTCAATCATTCCATTTCTAACTTTTTTTTAAAATAGAGGCTTTTTATAATATCATAAAGGTATTTGTTTAATCTGGCATAACTTTAAAAGTTGATAACTAGATATCAGACATTAATCCAACAGTTTTGTATTTTAAATCAGTATATTTGAGAGAAAATTGTGGTCTTTTAGAATATTTCCACTGAGCTAAGAAAAAAGCAGCAAATAAATTTATTTGAACCAAACAGTATCTCTCCTATTAATAGCCACATGTAAAGTATTATTACTGCAAAACTGTACTTTTAAAACCATCAATTTCATAATGTGGAGCAAAAGAAACCTTAGAGATTATCCAATAGAAGCTCGTTATCTTACAGATATAGAAAATAGGTCACAAGGAAAATAAACACATTTTCATTTATGATACCTTCCTTCAAACTTTAGTTATAAAAAATACTGTTTTATATATGGATTTACTCATTTGAAAATTGTATGTTTATATATTGAAACAAGATTATTAAACATGAGAACAAATAGGAAAAAAGGAATCATGACCTGAATCAAGATTCATTTTAGTCAATTAATACATACTTGAAATCATATATTTTTACAATATAAGCCTAAATGCTGCCTAAATAGTATCACATGATTGTAAATGATTTATTTTAATGAATCAATTTATTTTCTATTTATTGCAACCTAGATAAAATGTGTTTACTTTATTAAAATAAGCTGTATTCATTATGTAATTAATATAATAATGAATGTTTTCCATTGATTTATTTTTAAGAAATTATTTGCATTTATTTTATACACATATTTATTAATTATAAAGATCTTTTAATTCAAATGTAGAAAAATCTAGATTAAAGTGCTCTTTCATAGCAATTTATACTATATATTTTAAGTCTTAAATTACACAAATAAATATAAATGCTAATTCTTCTATAGTTTAATGTATTTTATTAAGCATGTTTTATTAGTTCTAATTCAATTCAACTGAACAATAATTTATTAATTGGCACATGCTATTAATATTGTATTTGGAACCAATGATACAAATAGTTTAAATGAAAAAAAAAAGTGTCTTTGCCCTCCTAGAGCTTACATTTAATTACTGTCAAAGAGCCTATACCTAAAGAGTAAACATAAAACATCACAAATTGTATGATAATTAAACACAATGTTATTCTAACAATATGTGAACAAAAAGGATAAGTACAGAAAAGTTATATAGATATAGATATATGAAATAATTAAAAGAAGAAAATTGCTGGTGTTAAGAGGTATTAGGGAAGGTGTTCAGTGGAAGTAGTAGTATAGTTGGGACTTAAAGGAAGCCAGGGAAATCAGCAGTTGGAGTAAAGGGGGAAGAAATATCTCGGTATGAGTAATCGACCAAGAGAAAATATTCTGAGATGAGAGAAAAACTGTCTTGTTAGTGGAAAAGCAAAAGGTTCATTGTCACTGGATTGAAGGCACCATATTCTGGAATAAAGTACAAGAAAACTGGAAAGATAAGGTGAGAGAATGTGGCTAGATTATGAATGACTTTGAATGGCAAACACAGCATATTGAATTTCTCCTGGAGGCAATAGGAAGCCACCACATTTATGGAGTACAGGGAGTTGACCTGATAGGATCTGAGCTTTTGGAAAATCATTTTATTGACTGAAGAGAGAATGGATTGGAGTGGAAAGAGACTTGAGGGAGGTAGACTAACAAGTTCACTAATGCAATAAAACAGGCAGAATATAGTGAGGTTTGCAGTAGAGGGGTGGCAAATATTAGAGCAGAGAATGGAGTATATTCAAGGGATGTAGTAAAGGTGACATTGATGGGCCTTGGCAATAGCTTCATAAGAAATAGGAAAGATAGTGAGAATTTCATAAAGACTCTTAAATTGTGAGCCTTAGGAACTAAGAGGATGGTGCTGCCCTTTACAGTAGAAGAGAAAGTAAGAGGGAAAGGGTTTAGAGGGAAAGTTTGTGATTTCTGTTTTGGATTTATTGAGTTTAAGATGCAAGATTGGAAATCTTCAGAGAGATTGGGGCAGGAAAGGTAGATTTGAAAATCACCAGCATAGACGTGCAAGTTAAATTCATGAAAGTAGAAAGGATCACCAAGATATATATTATAGAGGGAAAAGAGAAGAAGACCCAGTAAAGACCCATGAGGTATACTTACACAGAAGGCATCATGCAGAGAATGGTCCAGCAAAGCAGAAAGCCAGAGAGGAATGAGGAAAACAAGAGAGTGGTCCCAATAACCTAAGAAAAGAGTATCAAAGAGGAGAGAGTGATCAACAATTGTCAAAGGTTGCATAAAGTTCAAGAAAAATAAGGACTGGGAAAAGGACATTGAATTTGGCAGTTAAGAGATTATTAGTAACTTCTGAGAGAGCAGTTTTCATGGATTAATAAAGCTGGAAGCCAAATTGAAAGTGGTTAAGAAAGGCAATAATAGGGAAACTGGAGACACCTGCTATAGTCAGCCTTTGCAGAGAATTTGCTGCAAAGGTTCCAAGAGATATAAGATGATAGTTAGCAGGGATAGAAGGAACAAATGAGAGGATTTTTATTTTCAGGATAGAGGAGACATGACCATTTTTAAGCAGTAGCAAATAAGCCAATAGATAGAAAGAGATTGAAAATTGTTGAAAGAGTGAGGAGACAGAGAGGGAACAATCTGTTGGAGATATGATGAAATGTGGTTACTAGAACATATAGAAATGTTAACCTTGATAAGGAGTAAAACCATTCATCATGCAAAGCACGTGAAAAGGAACAGAAATTTGTAGATGACACTTGAATGATGAGAAATAAAGAAGGGAGAAGAGGATGCTCACAGAGATTAGTCTCAATTTTTCTGTTAAACATGAGGCAAAGTTTTCAGTTGAGAGATTGGAGGGAGGTGAACCTATGAGAGATTTAAGGAGCAATGAGAAAGTTTGGAAGAGCTGCTGTGGAGAGAGAGATAGTAAATTGACAAGGATGGAATAATAGAACTTTCCAGTAGTAGTGAGCTCCCATTTGAGGTTAAGACAAAAATTTGTAATGTACCCAGTCATAACAGTAATGTTATTTTATCTATTTTTGTTGACTGTCTTGTCTGTAGAGGTGAAGGTAATGAATGGTAGGAGTGATTGTAGACTGGACAAAACTGATATGATAAAAGGGACAGGAATTCAAGAGAAGAAGATAATGAAGAGTTGCATTGGTGCACCAATGAATCAAGATGAATAGAAGAGGAAAGAGTGGCAAGGGAGATTGCCTGGGAGAGAACTGAAAGGTCAAAGTATTGGAATTCTAGTTTCCTAAAATAACACCTTGCAGGCGAACCTGTGATCAAAGTCTCTGAACTTAGTCAAAGTAGTCCCTGGAAATAAACTTTCCTGTTTCTCACCAGTCTATATACTCAAAGATATTGCAATTTGGCAATAATTTATGTGTGTGGTCCACATTGACAATAAGAATCTTGAATTTTTCTTCAGACTATGATGAGTTGCTGAAATAAATTCAATTAATTAAAAGTAAAATCAAAAGTTCATTCCATTCCAGATAGAAATTATAAGCTTAAGGTGAGACAAGAAAACAACTGACAAATAGAAAAATAAACTCAATTACTATTCCACTCAATAATAAATTATATTTAAACATATATGTAATTTCAATAAATCAAAACATCGAAAGCCTCCCACAGTAATGTAAACTAATAAGTTCAAAGTAGAAACATCTCTGGTTTTAATATGTGACAAAGATGGACAAATATGTATCTCATTTTTAGGGATAAAACTTGATTATATTTTTTCTTTATTTTCTTCTGTGTATTCTTTTAAATTTTATTTTTTCCTCATAATTTATTAATATATCTGTATTCATTTTTCAAAATTCACTTCAAGTTTTAATTTTTTCCCCCTCTCTTCCCAAGATGGCATGCAATCTTATATGGGTTCTACACATATATTCCCATTAAACACATTTTAACTTTAGCCATGTTGCATAAAAGAATTATAATGAATTGGAGAAACCCTGAAAAAACAAAACATGACAAAAGAGAAAATAGTCTACTTCATTTTGAATTCTGATTTCATAGTTCTTTCTCTCAATGTGAATGACATTTTGCATTATAAGTCCTTGGAAATGTTTTAGACCTTTGCATTGCTGAAAAGGGCTAAGTCCATCAAAATCAGTCGTCACACACTGTGGTTGTTACCGTTTATAATGTTCTCATGGTTCTGCTCATTTTATAGAAAAATGGTATTCCATTACATTCATATACTGCATGTTCAGCCATTCCTCAACTGATGGGCATTACCTCTATTTCCAGTTCTTAGTCACTGCAAAAAGAGTTGCTATAAATATTTTTGTGTATGGGGGTACTTTTGCCATTTTTATGATCTCTTTGGAATACAGACTTAGAAGTAGTACTGCTGGGTCAAAGGGTATGCACATTTTTACAGACCTGTTGGCATAGTTCCAAACTACTCTCCAGAATAGTTGAATCAGCTCACAGCTCCACCAACAATGAATCAGTGTTCCAACTCTTCTACATCTTGTCCCACATTTATCACTGTCCTGTTTTGTCATATTTTTCTTAATGATAAAATGGATTAAGGTTACCATGTCAAAGATATCTACAAAATGTTTTTCATTTGTCTTAACCGTGGCCCCTTATATAAATTTTCTTTAGATTACTTAATTTTTAAAGTTATCATTTTAGAATGAAATGAGAAAGTTTAAAGACATTTGTTTCATTTCTTCTTTTTCAAAAACATGGGGATTAAGAACAGAAAGATTCTAAAGAATATACAGTCCTTTACCCTATACATTAATGAAGACAACTTGTTCGCTAACAGAAAGAGAGAAAGAGCAAGGATACACTGAATGCTCAACAACCTTCAAGGGAAGGGAATAAGAGAAAAAAAAGGAAAGAAGAAATGTTGCAGGTGGGACTTCTTTTTTCATCTTTTCATGTTACACTGAAAAACAGCTGGTCCTGATCTGTCCAATTTAGATATATATATTTTTTTGCCTATTTTGTATTACTTTCCTGAAGATTAGAGCCTCATATTTTTGAGAGAATATCAATTTTGGGTTGTTCCTACTTTACTAATATTTCAAAATCAAAATCTGATACCCCCTAAGTTCATTTTCTCCCTGGACTTTACTATTCTTAAGTGACTTCATCAGATATTCAATCTCTTGGGCTTCCTCAAACACACTAGAACAGGAAGTCTTCACATTGACCCATATTCTCTACACAATAGCAAGGTCATTTTAGACACATAATAGTAGGATGTTTTCCACTCTCTTGGTATGTACTTACAAAGAAGATAGTAAAAGAATGGCATCCTCAAGTTATTTGGTCTAGCTTTTTCAAAATTTGAATTCAAACCACTGACAAAGTGTCTTCATTTAAAAATAATACTAGATACCATTGACTTTTTTCATCTCTAATTATATGGTTGGTAGTTCCTGGAATCATGGTATTTAAAACGATTACTAGGAATGCTGCACAACCTGTCACATCCCATTCTTTCCAGTGAGAGCAGAGAAAACCAAGGTTACACTATCAGCCAAAACAGTTATAATTGCAATACATCTCTGATATATGTGGAATTACAGTGTTTTAAGCAAATTCTAGTTCTTAAGAAGTTACAAAATTATATCCATAGACATTTTAAAGCAGTATTTCAAGATGAAACTACCTAAATAATCCCTCTGAAAAGATGAGACAGATTTTAGTTGTAATCAACTATATTAAAAGTGTAAACAGAGAAAGAGTTTGTATTTAGAACTATGTGAAAAAGATTTGTTGAAAGTTTAGAAGGATCTTCAGAATATCCAGGAAACTTTTTCCTTCTTGGCTATTTTATTATTATTTTAATAATTTTAATATTACTCAACTATATGCCAAAGTAAAATGTAATGAAAATGAATGGAATGCCTTAATTCACTGCTTCAGAATCATCATCTATATCTCTCCATGTAAATATTGTTTTATCTCAAATTTCTTTCCTAGTTGTCTCTCACTATGCTTTCCATTGTTGCTTTCCTAAATACCTATGGATTTAATTTATATATCTCTGCAAATGAGATCTTTATGTTTACAATGATCCCCAATCTTTTTCTTGAATTCCAATCCGTATTAGCAATTTCCCATTAAATACATCACAATTTTGGTATCTCAAATTCAATACATGCTGAAAAATCCATGATATTTTTGCAAATCCTAACATAGTCAAAATGTTTCATACTTCAAAAGATTTTAATTCTTCCAGGGCAATACCATTTTTCAAACATTTAGATTTACATACTCATAGTTCCCTTTAGCTTCTTACTCTATTTTATCCCACATATCCAAGTCTTATTATTTCTCCCCCTACAGCATCATTTCCATCTATTTTGTTACTTCATTTCAAGTGTCAGAGCCATGGTGAGGCTCTTCTCACTACTCACTGCTTCTGCATTTAATGGCGTACTAATTGGTCTCCATCCTGAAAGTTATATTCCTTTTTCCTGCCCATTCTCCATACAGCTGTGAAATTAATATTTTAAAGCACAGATATAGTCATTCCACTCACCTTCTCAGTAAATTCCAGTGACTCCTTTGGGATTATATACAAATTCCATAGTATGACATTTGTTGTCCTTCACATTGTTTTTTCCAGCTCATATTCTTATTCCTAAAATGCTTTACTTCTCATACACTCTTCAGTAAAGCGATGGGGTTTCTTGCTTTTCTATGCAAATGATCCTGAACCTTCCTGCTTCTTTTCATAGTCTACCAAACTTGTCTAAAATGTATTCCTTCTTTACTATGACCAGCAAAATTCCTAATTCTTTCATACAGGTGAAGTTCTACTTAGAACCTTTCCTGCCTGGACCAAGCCAGTTGCTAATGCCTGCTCAGAAAATGACCTTCAAATTATGTTTTCTCTACTTTATACATAGTTATGTACGATGTTGTACACAATGTTTATATGTGCTGTGTACAATGATGTAATATAAACTCCTTCAGGGGAAGAGTCTCTTGATTCTAATCTTCAAAAGTAAGAAAATACTTGGGAGAGAGAGAGAGAGCGAGAGAGAGAGAGCGAGAGAGAGAGAGAGAGAGAGAGAGAGAGAGAGAGAGAGAGAGAGAGAGAGAGAGAGAGATAAATGAGAAAAGGAATGATATACCCAACTGAATTTAGAATTCCAGAAAAATAGCAAGAAGATATTTTTTTCTTAAATGTGATAGGCAGTTAAATAGAAGGAAAGAATAAAATGAAAAAAGACAAGAGATCCTTTCATAAGAATTAGAGATATCAAGGTAATGTTTCATTCAAAAATGGGCATGACAAAAGATAAAAATTATAGGAGTTTAACAGAGACAGATGAGATTAGGAAGGTAATGGAAAAACAAGCAAATCAGCAGAACAAAGACTAGTTTACCTGCTAGATATATGGAGAAGGGATAAATTTATTACCAAACAAAAGATAGAGACTATTATGAAATGAAAACGGAATAATTTTGATCACATTAAATCAAAATTATTTTGTACCGATGCACTAATACAACAAAGATTAGAAGGAAAGTAGAAAGCTGGGAAACTACTTTTACAGCCAGTGTTTCTGACAAAGGCCTTATCTCTCAGATATGTAGAGAATTGAGTCAAATTTAGAAAAGTGCAGGCCATGTCCCCAATTGATAAATGGTCAAAGGATATGAACAGGCATGTTTTTTGGGGGGAAATTGAAGCTGTCTATAGTCATATGAAAAAATAAATAACTATTGATTAGAGAAAAAAACATACCACCTTGCACCTATCAATTTGGCTAATATTAGAGAAAAGGAAAATGATAAAAGATGTAGAATGAGAAGATGTAGACAAATTGTGACACTAATGCATTGTTAGTGAGTTTCAAACACTGATTCAACCATTCTGGAGAGTAATTTGGCATGATGCCCAAAGGACAATCAAAACCCATACCCTTTGATCCATCAATGCCACTACTAGCTCTATTTCCCAGAGATTACAAAAAAATGGAAAAGGCTTCTCACATCTCTCTCTCTCTCTCTCTCTCTCTCTCTCTCTCTCTCTCTCTCTCTCTCTCTCTCTCTCTCTCTCTCTTAGCAGTTCTTTTTGTGGTGGCAAAGAGTTGGGAATGAATACCCATAAATTGAGGAATGACTGGGTTGTGGTGTATGAATATGATGGAATACTATTATGTTATAAGAATTGATGAGCTGGCAGATTTCAGAAAAAAAAAAAAAAACCTGCACAGACTTAACTCCTCCCAACAATATGGTGATCCAATACAATTCCAAAGCATTCCTGAAAGAAAATGCTTTTCACATCCAAAGATGGAACTATGGGCTCTGAATGTATATCAAAGCATATTATTCTTACTTTTTTCATTTTGTTCTGTTTATTCACTCATAGCATGACTAATGTGGAAATATATTTAAGAAAAAAAATTCTGGAAGTTTTTTATTTGGTATGGTTGAAGATTGTGACTATTTGGTATAAAGACATCTATTAAGAGTGTAACTCTCAAATAATTATCTATGTTATGGTCAGATAATTGTGGGTAAGAGTTCTACATATGACAATATACCAGTCCTAATACAATTTATTTATTGGATTTTCAAAGATATTTTAAAATTTGTATTTTTGGAATGGGAATTTGTCATCTGTATGAGAGCTGATAGCTTATGATATATAATGTTTGCAATTTACAGAGATATATAATAGAATTTCAAACTTTGTGGGGGATAATTTGCATTTGTTAATGAGTCCTGTCTCTCCATGGTTTAAGTTTATAATGACTGGTGAAAATGACCTGGTTACTAAGTTCTGTCCTAAAACCTTCCATGTGATTTCTTGGTAATAACTTAAAAAAATGTTAAATAAATAGTTATTTCCATTAAACAAATTTCTTGGAAACATTCAGGTTTAAACTGCCAGGAGTCCCTTACCCTTATCCCAAGGCAATGAGCTGGGGAAAAATTGAGAGGACAAAAAAGAGAAAGGTGGCAGATAGAAAAGCTGAAATAAATCATCTCAATTCTACCTTCTCCAAAAGGCCTTTCACTGAATTTCACCCCACCCCCTTTATACTGAATATATTGTGCATATACATTGATTTTTATATGCCTCCACCATTAGTAAGAGATCTTTGAAGGTTGACAGATTTTCTGATTTTCTTTGTCTCCTCAGAACTTAAAATAATGTCTGACACATACCAAATTTGAATAAATACTTCTTTTAATGGGAAAAAAAGAAGTGGCAAGAATACATAAAAAATTATACCAAAAAAGGCTTAACTTCACTATGGTATAGTTACTGAATGAGAGAAAAATTCTGGAAAATGAAGTTGATCTAAAGTCAGGCATCCTAGAGAATGAAATCTGAAAGATATTAAGAAGCATTGCTAACAATAAGACTAGTGGGGGTAATGATATTCCAGCTGATATATTTGAAATCCTAAAAAGATGATGTTGTCAAAGCATTGAACTCAGTAAGCCAGCAAATTTGAAAAACTCAACAGTGGCCAGTGAATTGGTAAAGATCAGTTTTCATCCCAATCCTAAAGAAGGACAATGCCATGGAATGTTCAAAGTACCAAATGATTATGTTTATTCCACAAGTCAGCTATGTTATGATTAAGGTTGTTAAAGCTAGCCTTCAACAACATGCAAACCAACGATTATGAGAAGAAGTTTTTCAAGAAGAGAAAGTAGAAAACAAATTGCTAACATTCACTGGATTATAGAGAAAGTGAGAGAGTTAAAGAAAAAAAAGAACGAGGAAGGGTCTGATCAAAAATTAAAACTCTATTGTGGAGGGAAAGAGAGAAGGGAACTAAAAGCATAAACCAAGGGAAAGAGAATGGAAGGAAAGATACACTTAGCAATAATAACTGTGAATGTGAATGGGATAAACTCTCCCATAAAATGGAGATGGATAGTAGAATGGATCAAAAAATATAATCCAACAATATGTTGTTTACAAGAAACACATTTGAAACAGGGGGATACACACAGGCTAAAGGTAAAAGGTTGGAGCAGAATATGTTGTGCTTCAACTGATGTAAAAAAAAGCAGGGGTAGCAATCTTAATCTCAGACAAAGCAAAAGCAGGAATAAATCTAATCAAAAGAGATAAAGAAGGAATCTATATCCTGCTAAAAGACTCCATAGACAATAAAGCAATATCATTACTAAACATATATGCTCCAAGCGGTATAGCATCCAAATTCTTAGAGGAGAAGTTAAGGGAGTTACAGGAAAAAAATAGACAGCAAAACTATGAGAGTGGAGGATGTCAAACTCCCTCCCCATCTTCACTTGATAAATCTAACCTCAAAATAAACAAGAAAGATGTTAAGGAGGTGAGTAAAACTCTGAGTAAAGTAGATACAATAGGTCTCTGGAGAAAACTGAATGGGAATAGAAAGGAATATATCTTTTTCTCAGCAGTACATGGCACATATACAGAAACTGACCGTTGACTAGAGCATAGAAACCTCACAATCCAGTGCAGGAAAACAGAGATAGTCAATGCTTCCTTCTCATATTATAATTCAATAAAAATTATATGTAATCCAAGGCCATGGAAAGATAAACCAAAAATAATTGGAAACTAAGCAATCTAATCTAAAGAATGAGTATGTTAAACAACAAATCAGAGAAACAAACTGTTCATACTCTTTGATTAAAAATACCACTACTCAGCTTGTATTCTAAAAAGATCATTTTAAAAAATTGAAAAACATATATGTGCAAAAATATTTATATCAGTCCTTTTTGTGGGGGCAAAATATTAGAAACTGAAGGGATGCATATCAATTGGCAAATGACAGAACAAGCTGCAGTATATAAATGTTATGAAATTTGTGTAATAAGAAATAATTAACCGCAGATTTCGGGAAAGAAATTACTGGAAAGACTTGTGTGAACTAAGGCAAAGAAAAATTAATAGAAGCTGGAAAACATTGTACACAATATAAGGAACACTGTGTGATCATCAGCTATGAATCGCTCAGCTCTTCATAGAAACACAATGATCCAAGACAAGTACAAAGGACTTATGAAAGAAAATGCTATACTCATCCAGATAAAGAATTGATGTACTATAGATCAAATATTTATTCACTTTATTATTTTATTTAATATTATTAAATTAATTATTTATAATTATAAAATTTATTAATACTTTAATCTCTTTCTTCTTTTACAATTATGACTAATATAGAAATATATATTTACATGATAGCATTTCAGAAGACAGGAAGGGAGGGGAAAGAGGGAAAAATGTTGGAACTCAAAATCTTGTGAAAATGAATGCTCAAAATTGTCTTGGCATGTAATTTGGGTAAAAACAAAATACTATTTTAAAAAAGAAGACTAGGGGGGCGGAGCCAAGATGGCCGAGTAGAAAGACGCACATACACATAGCTCCGAACCAACAACCCACAGAACGGCTAGAGGGGACCAACTCACGGTGAATTCTGCACCCAGAAGCCACGGAATATTGGAGCTAGGGAGATTTCTGTTCCAGAGAGACCTGCAAACCTCTCGCAGGGGGTCTTTTGCGCTGCGGACTGGGCACCCGGACTGGGAGAACAGCGACACCGTAAGGAAAAGATCCGAGCGGGCTACGGGGACGGGGTCTCCGGCAGCCGCGCGGGCCCCTCCACCCACAGGTGATGGGGGTTGGTGGGGAAGTCTCTTTGGCGGGTCGAGAGGGGAGTGGGGTGCCCCCATGGCTCGGGGCCCCCCCCCCAGGAGATAGAAGCTGAGAGGTGGCTGCAGACAGGGGCTCCCCAAGCGGGCGGAAGCCTGGATCCATTGTGCAAGGTCTGTACATAAACCCCCTGAGGGAACTGAGCCTGAGAGGCGGCTCTGCCCCGACCTGACCACCTGAACTTAATTCTCACACTGAATAGCAGCCCTGCCCCCGCCAAAAGCCCTGAGGCGGGAAGCAGCATTTGAATCTCAGTCCCCAAATGCTGGCTGGTGTGAGGAGAATATTCAGAGGTCAAGCCACTGGCTGGGGAGAATGCCCAGAAAAGGGAAAAGAAATAAAACTATTGAAGGCTACTTTCTTGGAGAACAGACATTTCCTCCCTTCCTTTCTGATGAGGAAGAACAATGCTTACCATCAGGCAAAGACAAAGAAATCAAGGATTCTGTGTCCCAGCCCACCCAATGGGCTCAGGCCATGGAAGAGCTCAAAAAGAATTTTGAAAATCAAGTTAGAGAGGTGGAGGAAAAACTGGGAAGAGAAATGAGAGGGATGAAAGAGAAGCATGAAAAGCAGATCAGCTCCCTGCTAAAGGAGAACCAAAAAAATGATGAAGAAATTAACACCTTGAAAACTAGCCTAACTCAATTGGCAAAAGAGGTTCAAAAAGCCAATGAGGAGAAGAATGCTTTCAAAAGCAGAATTAGCCAAATGGAAAAGGAGATTCAAAAGCTCACTGAAGAAAATAGTTCTTTCAAAACTAGAATGGCACAGATGGACGCTAAGGGCTTTATGAGAAAGACAGATATCACAGAACATAGCGAGAAGATTGGAAAAATGGAAGATAATGTGAAATATCTTATTGGAAAAACAACTGACCTGGAAAATAGAATCAGGAGAGACAATGTAAAAATTCTGGGACTACCTGAAAACCATGATCAAAATAAGAGCCTAGACATCATCTTCCATGAAATTATCAAGGAAAACTGCCCTGAGATTCTAGAACCAGAGGGCAAAATAAATATTCAAGGAATCCACAGAACACCGCATGAAAGAGATCCAAAAAGAGAAACTCCTAGGAACATTGTGGCCAAATTCCAGAATTCCCAGGTGAAAGAGAAAATATTGCAAGCAGCTAGAAAGAAACAATTCAAGTATTGTGGAAATACAATCAGGATAACACAAGATCTAGCACCCTCTACATGAAGGGATCGAAGGGAATGGAATAGGATATTCCAGAAGTCAAAGGAACTAGGACTAAAACCAAGAATCACCTACCCAGCAAAACTGAGTATAATACTTCAGGAGAAAAAATGGTCTTTCAATGAAATAGAGGATTTTCAAATTTTCTTGATGAAAAGACCAGAGCTGAAAAGAAAATTTGACTTTCAAACACAAGAATGAAGAGAACCATGAAAAGGTGAACAGCAAAGAGAAGTCATAAGGGACTTACTAAAGTTGAACTGTTTACATTCTTACATGGAAAGACAATATTTGCAACTCTTGAAACATTTCAATATCTGGGTACTGGGTGGGAGTACACACACACACATGCACACATGAACACATACATAGAGACAGAGTGCACAGAGTGACTTGAAGAGGATGGGATCATATCTTAAAAAAATGAAATCAAGCAGTGAGAGAGAAATATTGGGAGGAGAAAGGGAGAAATTGGGGCAAATTATCTCTCATAAAAGAGGCAAGCAAAAGACTTATTAGTGGAGGGATAAAGAGGGGAGGCGAGAGAAAAACATGAGATCTACTCTCATCACATTCCACTAAAGGAAAGAATAAAATGCACACTCATTTTGATAGGAAAACCTATCTCACAATACAGGAGAGTGGGGGACAAGGGTACAAGCAGGGTGGGGGGGAGTATAGAGGGGAGGACATGGGGAGGAGCACACAATCCAAGGTCGACACTCATGGGGAGGGTAAGGATCATAAGAGAATAGAAGTAATGGGGGACAGGATAGGATGGAGGGAAATATAGCTAGTCCTATACAACACAACTAGTATGGAAATCATTTGCAAAACTACACAGATTTGGCCTATATTGAATGGCTTGTCTTCCAAAGGGAAGGGGTGGAGAGGGAGGGAGCTAAAGAAGTTGGAACTCAAAGTGTTAGGATCAACTGTAATGTTCTTACCACTAGGAAATAAGAAATACAGGTTAAGGGGTAAAGAAAGCTATCTGGCCCTACAGGACAAAAGAGAAGACGGAGACAAGGGCAGAGAGGGAGGATAGAAGAGAGAGCAGATTGGTCACAGGGGCAATTAGAATGCTTGGGTTTGGGGGGTGGAGGGGATAAAAGGGGAGAAAATTTGTAACCCAAAATTTTGTGAAAATAAATGTTAAATGTTAAATAAAAAAATAATAAATAAAAATAAGAGTATTAAAAAAAAGAAGAAGACTGGAAAGATTGGAAGAGGCCAGTTTGTGAAGTCTTTTGGAAGTTTATCAACAGGTTTTACATTATCTTGAATGTAATAGGAAACCACTCAAATTTGAGTAGAGAAAGGGCACAGGCAGACCAGTGCTTTGTCATTTGATAAAAGTTCACTTTGACAGGAGACTTAAGTGAGAGAAACTTGAAGAAGAGAGGATAGCCAGACAGCTGCTGCAATACTTCAGGTTTAGAGTGAGAAGGACTTTTAGCAGGGATGTGGCTTTGTGAGGGTAGAGAAGTGGACTTATGGGAGATGTTTTGAAGCAGGAACCATGACTTGGATAATCACTGGACATGGGTTGAATGAAAGTGAGGAGTCAAGAATGACACTGAGGTTATAATACTTCATAATTGGGAACTCAGTTTTGTTTTTGTCAATAATAGAGATGTTAAAAAAGGGCATGATTTTAGGGAAAAGGTAATTACTTCATTCTTAGAAATCATGATATTCTAATGTCTACTAGATATTCAGAGGCTGAGATATCAAGTCATTAGTTAGTGATATGAGAATAGAGGTTAGTAGAGAATTAAATGGTCAGATTTCATACCAGAATTTCCTTACTTTATATTCTTCACTATTCTGAATTAAACAATATTCTTAAGAACTCTAAAACTGATAAACTAAAAATACTTTTCTCTGCAAGAATATCTTTATTACCACCAGATCACTGACATGCTTTAACCATAATGACTTATTCAAGGATATAAGCTTAATGTTATTAGAGAAAAAGTTTTCATTTTAATTAACTTATCTTATTGTTTTTGCATTAGCTCTAAGAATTTAATCAATACATCAAAAATCAACTTCAATGTCAATTTTTATCATTTATAAACATGTGTCATCATGCATCATACCACAGAGATTTCAAAATGATGCCTACAAATACCAATTATAAAAGACTGAATTAATATACACTTGTGTAATGTCATGTCCAGTTTGTCTTGAGTCTTTAAATTATCATTTATAATTAAGTGACCAAATGAAGGACAGGTGCAATGTTGGTACACTTACTCCTAATTACTTTGCAGACCTTGATGCATATGCATAACTCTTGTGTCATTGAGACTGAAGGATTACTACTGGCAAAACTTCAAATATAATACGATCCTTTTCAAATAGTTTATTTTTTTTTCAAATTAAACAGGTGCTTTGCATTATTCTCAATGTCCTTAGAGAAACACTATGATTTAAGAAAAATATAATTTCCATGTAGCCAAATACTGTCGATCTTTATGTAATTTCATTGAAATCACATTTTGGTTCTTGAATGAATCAACTTGAAAAATTATAGTGAATATTGGGGAAGAAATTCTTCCCATTAATATTACCTTTTTAGGAAATTTGTTTTAAATGTGTGTGTGAGTGAGTGTGTGTGCACACATATATTAGTTTATTTGAGAATAATTGTAAAATATCGCTTTTCACAAAAGGAATTATAAGGAAGAAAAAGGAAAGCTATTTTATTTTACTAGGCAAAGTAATGATGTAAAAATGTTCTTTTATTCACTTTGTTTATGTACCATATACATAATAATGTGTAAAATAAATAAACTTAAATTGAAATTATTAATTATTATCTGGTGCTCAAAAGAATTAATTGTATTTCAAGACTAATTCCTGTCATTCATTCATTGAAAAAAAATATTTCTTAAGCATACACTATGTGCAGGGTACTTAGTGGTCCATACTACATGGTTATATGGAGGAAGTAATCATTTTATAGTCATTATCCATGCCTCTACAAAAATAAGGCAACAATAGAAATGCCTGTGACATGAGTCATTATATAACTGTACTAGAAAGTGTGGCACATCCATTTTATGTTGGTACTGTTCAGGTTATATGTTTTGTGTGTATGTATATATGTATGTATGATGAATGCAATCATCTTTTCATTCCTTCAGCAGCCATTTACAATTTCGCTTTTGCAAAATGTGCTTCACACTAGAAGAAAGATAATTGTACTTTAACACACAAGCATATTATTTTTTGTTGTGATTAAACACTTCATGAATTTTCAGGCCTATTTTTAACCAGTTTGACCCGGATTAATGTTGGAAGAAATAGTGCTCTCACACAAACTTTTTTTTTTATTATATACCAATTCCTAAATTCTAGATTACAGTTGCTACAAGGTGCAGTTACAGAATTCAAACAAAGCCAAAGTCAACAAATAAGGAAGGTTTCACCAATAACAAAGAATCAAGAGTTCATTGTCATTAATCACTATTCTCTTTGTTTCCGTTGAAGCTGGCAAGGTTCGTTCCATAGTATAACACATAGATCATACCTTTATTTACACACTGGACATGTATGCAGTCCAAAAAGGCTATTTTAGAAAGAATACTATATCAGTTGAAATCTTGGTGTAAATCCCATTTCTGACTTTTATTGGTTGCAATATTAGAAGCTTGTCATGCAATTTTATAAGCTATATTTGGAAACAAAACATACAGAGGTTTGTGTGAATGAGATTTACATAAAACTTTTTAAATCATAAAATGTGATATAAATGACAGTTAGTAGTGGTAGTAGTAATACTAGTAGTAATCGTATTTCTACTACTAATTACCATTGCTGGTATAAACCTCACTAATATTTTTGATAGACTTTTGAGACAGTCTTAGGAAAAACATTCCACCCTATCTTTTTTTCTAATATGTTTAATATTCTGCAGATCATGGTAGAGTGGTGGATAAAATGATTTTCTGTAAGGGAATAATAATAGTATTGTTTGTCTTTTCTGTATGCAAGGAAACGCATGTGGGAGGGAGGGAAAGAATATGAAACTCAAATTTAAAAATAAAAGAGAACATTAAAAATAAATTAAATAATATATATAGTATGCTATATATACATATATATGTATATATATGTGTGTGTATATATATACATATATAAGTATATGTATATATACATATATATGTATATATATATATAGCAGCTAAGTGGTTTATCAAGAATCATATAGCGAGTAAGTGACTGAAGATGGATTTGTACTCAGGTATTCCTGATTCTTGGACTAATACTGTATCTACCATCATTTAAGTGGTTCTATCACAATAGTATAGGATACCATTCTGGTCCTTCATTCCTTTCCTGCAACACTTGATTCAGTAATTGACAAGAAAGAACTCAGAAGAAACAGAAGCCCCTGGCATCTTGTATAATAAACCCAGAAAAATGATGCTAACTTATTTGGACTGATTTCTTTGTCAGAATTGTTTTCCAATTCTGCAGATATCATTTCTGTCTAAAGTATAAGGGAAATGGAATGGGCAAATCATCTCTCATAAAAGAGGCAAGAAAAAGACTTTTCAATGGAGGGAAATGGGGGAGAGGTGAGAGGGAAAATGTGAAGCTTACTCTCATCACATTTGACTCAAGGAAGGAGTAACATACACATTCATTTTGGTATTAAAACCTATCTTACAATACAGGAAAGTGGGGGAGGAGGAGATAAACAGAGTCGAGGGGGATGATGGAAGTGAGGGCAATTGGAGGAGGGAGCAATTAGAAGTCAGCACCTTTGGGGAGGGACATGGTCAAGAGAGAGAATAGAAGAAATGAGGGACATGCTAGGATGGAGGGAAATATAGTTAGTATTACACAACGTGACTATTATGGAAGTCATTTCCAAAACTATACATATATAGCCTATAATGAATTGCTTGCCTTCCCAATGGGAATGTGTAGGGAGGGAGGAAGGAAGAGAAGTTGGAACTCAAAGTTTTAGGAAGAACTGCTGAGTATTGTTCTTGGATACACCTGGGAAATAAAAAATACAGGTAATGGGGTATAGAAATTTATCTTGCCCTCCAGGACATAAGAGAAGATGGGGTTAAGGGAAGGGAGGGATGTTAGAAGGCAGGGCAGATCAGTGGTAGGGGTAATTAGAATGCTTAACATTTTGAGTTGGGGTTAGGGGAGAGATGGGGAGAAAATTTGGAACCGAAAATTTTGTGGAAATGAATGTTGAAAATCTAAAATAAACAAATAAACAGACAGACAGACAAACAAGTAAATGAATAAGTAAATGAATGAATGAATAAATAAATAAAAGAATAGCTAGGTTATTCATAGATAATCATAGAATATTGCTGTTACTGTTTACAGTGTTCTCCTGTCTCTGCTCATTTCACTTTGCTTCAGTTCAGGTAAGTCTTTCCAGGTTTTTCTGAGAGCACTTTGCTCATCTTTTCTTAAAGCCCAATAGCATTTCATCGCAATCATATATTACAGCTTATTCAGCCATTTCCCAACTGATGGACATTCCCTCAGTTTCCAGTTCTTTGCCGCCATTAATATGCATAGATCATAAAATATTCACTCATTTTGCTTTTATGATAAAGTGCTGGTCATGGCAGCTGCTAGGATTTTCTAATGTCTACAAAAATTTATATAAGCATCTAGAAAATCAGACAAACAAAACTTGCACGTTCCTGATATCTGTTCTGAAAGATGCTGGCATAGGATTTGGAAATGTATACATCATTTTGGACTGTATTACTTCTAGAAACAGGATACAAAACCAACTTCTTGTCCTGTCCTTGTCCTTGTCCTCTTTGGATTATTAATAATCCATTGGATTCTTGATTAGAATATATTCCCCAGTGATCCATAGTTCATGACTGTCTAATATAAAAGGAATGTGGCACATTGAAAGAAAATTCATTGAAATTTAGTTAGATTGAACAGCCAACTTGGCCAACTTGAAAAATTATTATTTATTCTTACCTTACAAGGTGCAGACTGAAGTATTTAAGTTCAATGGTTTTGTATTACTGAAGTTTAGGGCAACTCAGGTCAAAACTTGTAAGTAAAAATATTGAGGAAAACTATCTAAATGATTTATCAGATCTTTCTCCTTGTACTTTTATCTCACTCTATTATCAGTCAACACCCCAAAATAAGAAAAATATATTCTATGAAAAATAAAAAAAAATCAATTTAAAAATAGTTGGCTCAAATTATTTGGATAATTGGCTCCATTTTCTTTAATTCAGCAAGCTTGCTGATTTGTATGCCTAATTACTATTTATTAATGAAATTCCCTTTAAGTAACAAATTGACTATTATATAACACAAGTTCCACAATATTAGGATGTCTTTTCTGGCAATCTTTTGGATGGGAGAGAATGTTCATTTTCCTTTTGGTTTACTGTTCAGAAATCATGATTGAAATGAAGATGTTTCTTGATCCTAGGACTTTGAACATGAGTTCAGAATTGATTTCCTTCAATCTAAAATTATGTTCATTGCTTTTCATTCTAACGATATTGGTGAAATGAAAAAAAAAAAAATCACACCAATATAAAAGACTGAGAAAGATTTGAGTTAGATGATCTTTTTTTTCAAATCTACTGGGACTGACTATTCTTTGGTGACATCAGGATCACATATGATTTTTTACATTGTTATCACTCCTTGCTTATGTATCTGTGATATAAGAATGGTAAGGTGAAATCGTTTCAATGTAAATGTTTTCTTTCTTTCTCCAAGGACTAATATATGCTATGCTATTCCACCCTCACCTACCCAGTTAGTAGATTTTTCCTTTCTGAAGATACCCAATGTACCATTTCCTTTCCCTTGTAATTCTGTAGATATGTTCCTCAGATCTAAACTTGGGGAAAGGGTCCGAATCTCTTCTTACCCTAATCATCAAGAAAATATTGTCCCTAATACAAATGTATGCTATTAAAAGAAGGATCTCTCAATTTTGGCAGATGAGTTCTGAACTTCATTTTTGAAAACTTGTTCCAAATTGTAATTAAGATTTTTTTAAGTAAACAAAAAGATCGTTTCCTTAATATTCCATTTAGAAATGTCACTTGTAAATGTACTGTACAACCAAAGATGCTCTTCCTAGTAGGAATTATTCTCTATTTTCTTTTGGGCGGAGAAGGGGGTGGGAGTTCAATAAAACAAAAGTCAGTACCTTTGCCCTTTTTTGCCTTTAAATCAAAGGCAGGATTGAGAAAGAGTACAAGAGTTTAAAGATAAAATAAAGAAACATTCTTATTACCCTATATTTATCTGTTTCTACTAAAGTATTTTATTTAGATTTAGTTACACATTAGTATATGTATATATTTGTGTATGTATATCTACGAAAATATGCACATATAAACATCAAACCAATGATCTATATGAAATGAAAACATAAGTTGGTACCCAGTAGTTTCTCAGTTATTACCACTCACTCTTATGTTATTAGACACTATGCACGCATTTCTGAATTTCTAATTTACAGTCCTTTCCTACAGATTTATTATTGACTTATAGAGTGCTAAATCAGATTCTACGTCCATGAGTAACAAACTCCCCACAGTAGTTTTAGTGAGAGATTGGATGAAAGTAGGTTGAAAATCTCTTGAAATTTCATGAACATGGTTTTTGTAATGAAGTTTGACTTTTGCTTGTCTTTTCCTTTACAAAGCTCTGCCATGAATTTACACTATTAAATAAAAGCAATCTAAAAAAGTGACAGCTTTAATGTCATTTTGTCTTGTCCTATTCTCAATATAAAGGCAAATTAAGAATATATGCTTTTGATTATTCCTTTCATTCTGAAAAGGAATGGGTCTTGTCCTTAAAATAATAGGCAGTGAAGAAAAGTTTGTTAAATGAATGTGTGAGGGAACATTAGCCTACCTACAAATGGAACTCTAGACCTCTTATTAAAAAATACATGCATAATGACTTATTAAATGCAAACTTTTATGCTAGTTCAGAAACCATTTTACACTTGAGTTTCTTTTCAAAAGTTTAAATACATTTTTTTGGTTTGTAAATATATTTATTTAGAAATGGATTTATTCTTACAAGACACCTTGTATATTCTTCCTCTCCCCCTTCTTCTTCAGAGGGTCTTTTCTGAGAGAGAGAGAAAAAAACAGAGAAACAAAGACAGAGACAAAAAGAGACAGAATTAAGGAGAGATAGGGAGAAGCGAATTTGTGCAAATAACCAACATATTACCCAAGTATGATAATTTATGCATCCAATCATCCTGTACCATTGCCTCCCTCCTTTGCAAAAAAGAAAAGAAAAATCCTTCCCTGTTGGTGATAAGTTTAGTTACAATTATACAACATTTATTTTTTTTATTTTTTCTTTCCATTTGCATTATTATACTCACAGTATATATTAGTTCAAATTTTTCATTGCTTTATATATATGTGCACATACATATACATATATATATTCCCATGCTACTTTGTAATCTTCATATTCATAAATTGTCTTAGTAGAGGAATACTAAGTGATAAAATAGTTAGAGTTCTAGACAGAATCAGGAACACCTGATATCAAATTCTTCCTTAGACATTTAGAACCTCTGTGAACAACTGAGCAAGTCACTTAATACCCCAGTTTCCTCATCTTCAAAATTAGGATAATCATATCTACCACACAAGATAGATGTAAAGATAAAATGGGGTTATATACGTAAGGCACTTTGTAAACCTTGTAGCACCATATAAATTCTAGATATCATGACTTCATTTCGTTAATTTACCATGTTTTATAAGTTATTCACCAATCAATGGACAACTACCTTTATTGCTGATCTTTGCTTTTACTAGCACTGCTATCAATATGTTGGTCCATATCAGAAATGTCCCTTTATTCTTTGCTTAAGTTTCATTGTTTCGATGAATTAAAGTTATTTTTAGGTTTTTGGAGTCTTTATAGGGAAGAATACAGAACTTTCTTCTCTAATCTTATTTCTTTTATACACATCTGTATATCTCTAAAACTCTCCCTCTCAGATTTTCAAACTTGGTATTATCTTTCAATTTTCCATCAACCCCAATCTAAAAATCCAAAAAAATTGCCAGATCCTGCTATTTCTATATTCATGACATTTCTCACATCCGATCTTTTCTCTCTACTCACATAATCACTATTTCAGGACTTCAGGTTCTTATCAGCTGTAACATAATTAATAACAATACTCTTATTGGTTATTCTTGACTCTAGTCTTACCTCACTCCACAATACTTTCAACTCACAAAACATCACTGAAAACCTCAGACTGATTGGTAACTAGGAATGTGAGGGTGTTTGTGGTTTCTTCTTTTTTATCTCTACCAGCTATGTAAGTACTTCACAAAAGATTCAGATTCATGAGATGTAACAACAAAATACATCCTCAATTTTTATATACATAATGATCCTCACCTCTCATATGTGTTAACTATATTTCCTAGGTTTCTGGATACTTAAGCAATCTAGGAAATATCCAAATTTAATAGAGAGTCAAAGTGTTAAAGATTACCACCATTGCAATGGAGGCAGTTGGTGGCATATTAATTGCAGTACTGGAGAATCAAATGAGGTAAAATTTGTAAAACCTTTAACCATAGCACCAGGCACAAAAAGGTCATTCTTCTTTTGATCCTTTCATTCTCAATTCAAAATTCAATACGTCCATGCACCTTAAGTTTCTTCTTCTTTCAGTTATGGAGGTTAAGTTAGATAATGTATACTTGATAGCTCCATTTGCCTATAGCAACAGTCCATAGTAGTGGATGGAGTCCTGCACTTTGAATGAGAAAGATGTGGGTACAAATATCACCTATGATACCACCTGTTTAATGCTGTACAAATTACTTAATGATTATGTATCTCAGGCAAATCTCTGTGATTTAAACTAGGAGTTCCAGACTTTTTTGATGTTCTTTGTCTTCTCAACACATCTTAAAAAACCTAACTCACAATAATCAATTAACAAGTGCTAGGTGACTAATATGAGTTGCAATATCTATTTATGATAGAAGGAGTTCATACAATAGGAGTTGCTTATACTTAGCATATCAACTCAAATACTTATGAATTTTGTGCAACTGGTTTGACTTTATACAGAATAACAATAGATACACTATAAGATTAGGGACAGCTAGGTGGTGCCGTGGATAGAATACCAGTGAAGGAGTCAGGAGGATCTGAGTTCAAATCTCACTTCAGACACTTGGCACTCACTAGCTGTGTGACCTTGGGCAAGGCACTTAACCCCAATTGCCTCATTCTGGGTCAAGTCCAGTCATCCTGATGAATATCTGGTCACTGGATTCAGATGAGTGGAGGAGAAGTGAAGCTGGTGACTAGCACAGCCCTCCCTCACCAAAGCAAAGTCAAGTGTAAGTCATGTCATTATTTCTCTGATGGCTTGGTCTTCTTCAGCAACGAAGGATGAACACACATAAGATTAGGAAATTAGATCACTACTCCATAAAGGCAGTAACACTTCTAGAAACATTCAAGATACCTTCTAGTGTACCAACAGCAGTGGAAAGGTGTAGTGGATAGGGCCTTTGGGTCAGGATAATTTAGAGCGAAATTCTACCTCACAACCTTGAGTTGTGTGGTTCTAAGAAAGCCATTTATATTTTTTGTGCCTCCATTTCTTCAGCTGTAAAATTATGGAGTGGAACTCAATAGCTTCTAAAGTCTCTTCTGGCTCTAAATAAATGTTGTCATATTCTGAGTTAAAGTAATGCACGTAGGGCCAAAAATTTCTCACCAAAATTGCTTTCTTTCTCCAATCATTAAAGTTATTTTGTATTATTCTTTCTAAGAAGTATTAAATCAGTATGATGTCTATTGTCCTCAGGAGCAAATAAGCCCAACAAACCTTACCTAAGCAATTCCCAGATTAGAGCTTGTACCTTCAGCATTTGTGGAGTAAGGAGAATGCATATAAAATGTGTTGTGTGTATTGGCTTTTGGTAGACAATTTTCCTGCCCCTCTGATCTAAAGAGTTTTCTGCCTTAATAAATATAGTGCCTGGGGCTCCCCTGTGATTTTAAGAAAGAACATCAGACATCTCCACAGACTCCTCCACTCTTTAAAACTCCTACTGCTTGCCAGCCAATATAAAATATGCTTTGGTCTAATTTTGTGTCTAAATAGTTACACAGCAAAATACCATAGATAAACTTTAATGAGATATTTGGAACAGATGGAGACAGTTTAGCTCCCTTTCCTCTTTCTTAAATAATATCCTTTGTAATTAGTGATGTGGTGAAAACATGCTTTAAAAAAAAGTTTAAGAACCAATACAATCTTAGGCTGGCATGACAAAACACAGCTGAAAATAATAATGGTGGTAGGTAAGTAAAATGCATCACATCCATGCAGTGTGGGTTTTTATAGCCTTTATTTTCTTCACAGTGGACATTTTTAAAAGCCTATGAATATTTCTCTGCATTCCACTGATTTTTTTTTTCCATTGCTTAGTTTCATTTGAGAGGAACTGGCAGAACATTTATGTAAACAAGTTGATAATTACAAATACAATGCTAACTTTTTTTTTTGTATTTCCTTTTATTCCTCACCCTCTGCTTTTCTTTCATCATCAAACAGTTTTCAGTATGCCCTTTGTGTTACTTTTATGTGTTCCCCCTAAGTCGCTATGTTAGTTTTCTCCTATTTCTATTTGTTCTATCGCTATCCTTTTATTTCTAACATCTGTAAGCCAAGCAATTCAAATCTGAAAACAAAACGTCTTCCTCTTGACTTCACTGTATAAGAAGTTGTTGTATATTATAGGGCAGTAAGTTTGAGAAAATTAAAAAAAATATATATTTTGGTTAAATTGTAAGTGAAATTATTTTGTTTCCCACATACACTATTATAAATGATTCCTCTCAACCCATGTTATTTACTTTATTCTTCATTTTGCTGCTTCAGAAGGTAAGAGAAATCAAATGTTATGCACTATTTGACAAGTTATTGACTTGAAGCTTAGGAACATGTTTATTAAGACCTCATTTCTTTCTTCTAAACTTAGTTGATTTATTCTCAAATGAGATTAATAAATCACTATTATGTTGTCAACTTTGATATTTTGTTTTCATAACTATTATTTTGAATTTGTGATTCCTTCCATGTCTCCTTATATATTACTATATGTTATGGATTTGTTCTATAACTATTACTCCCCCTTTTATCAAGAGGTCACCTCAAATGATTTCATATACATATATACATACATATATATGTGTGTGTGTGCGTGCATATTATACACACACATATATACATACATATGTGAGTGTATAAATATACATATGTATATATTTAGTGCTGTGTTCTGTCTTTTTCCATCATCTCTCTATCTCAGCTCTCCTAGATACTAGAAAATAATGACTGCATTGATTTGCAAAGCAATCATAGGATCATAGATATAGAACTGGGAGAGGAATCTGATGGGCCATTTATTCCTGTACCCACTCCCTGTGTTTTTAGAGAAAAGAAAATTAAATCCAAGAGGACTTCAGCAGTTTGATCAAGAATTAGCTTATCATTATACTAAGCACAAAATACCATAATATTAGTAGTTCTTCTGTCATCCTGTACACATTATTGTAAGCCTTAAGTGTTTTTTGTCAAATAAAAAGAGCTACATAAATTCTGACTATTATTATTACTATTATTTTGAATAAATAATGAATATTGAATTGTAAAAGTAATATACTTTATTAGCTGGTTAGAAGATAAGATGGTAAGCTTCTACAGTGGATACGAAAAGATCAGGCAATGCCCCTCAATCTGGAAAATA
Organism: Notamacropus eugenii; assembly: GCF_028372415.1. Classification (NCBI taxonomy): domain Eukaryota; kingdom Metazoa; phylum Chordata; class Mammalia; order Diprotodontia; family Macropodidae; genus Notamacropus; species Notamacropus eugenii. The sequence goes on along the minus strand of NC_092875.1, from coordinate 131,935,619 downwards.
GCCTAATGAGTACTGGTATATGAATACTACGGTGCTAAATGAAACAATTAATGTGAAGAATTAATGAGAAGTATGGGAAATATTAAAAGGTCTGAAGCATTTCAAAATGAGCAGAACAAAGAAAATGACAAATATTGACTACAACAACTGAAATATGAATAACAGCAGCAGCACAGCAAAAACAGTATCATATCGTAATTAAAATAACCCAATTTGCCCCTGAAGAAGAGATGGTTAATAAAATTCATCCCCTTCTTTCAGGATGGGCGGTTCACCATGGTTGTAGAAGATTATATATATATTTTCAGATACAATTAATGTGTTAATTATGTTGAATTGTGTTTGTTTTCTCTTAATCACTACATGAAGTAGGATTAGAAAAATGTGATTACAAAGGTAAGATATACTAATAAACATAACATTAAAAGATGGAAGAACATATCAAATGATAACTACTTATGCATACTAAAATATTGAATAGGATCTCTTTGGTATTATGCTTTCCAAAATTTTTGAAAGACTCCCCAAAGATATTGAAGTTGGTTTATTCAGGGTTGATGACTCATTCAAAATTTTTGTTTTGAAAAGTCTTCAAAAATGAATTCAGCTAAGTTCTAATAAGCATTACTTATATCCGTTATTTACATCACTCACCCTTGCATATTTAGGTTACCCATCTTCCGTCCAGTCTAATCACTTCTAACAGCTTCTACTGTCCAACTTGACTGATTTATCTTTCTTAAATACCTCTGAGAAATTTCTCTCTTAAATTTGTCCAGGGACAATAAAGTTATCACATAGGACCAAAAAGATTTCCTGAAATTTGCTCCAAATTAAATAATATATCAGTCACTCAACATGCTCTGTTAAAACTTATTTGGGCATACTCCCAACAACAACTGTCACATGCATGAGCTCAAAGTTTTAGATTAACAGTACAGGTGCTCTGAAGTATAAGTTTAAGAAAAGGATACCCAAGTTGAATGAATACCAAAGTAATAATATCTGTTAGAAAACAAAATGCTATGCATTCTGGATAGGAATGTCACTGGCAAATTTTTAAAGGAATGTGTTGCTTTAAGGCCATTAGTGGAACTTGAAGGACATGAAAAGAAAACTCTTACAGATTTGACAAGAACACTTTGCAACAGTAGTGTTTTGGATGCCAATTAATTATCTTTATCCATCTGTCTCAGGTAGGGACATTTAGATAAGAAGAAGGAAAGAAAATAAAAATAAGGAAGACCATCTGCTAAGGAAAAAATACAAAAGGTATGTAAGAAAAAGTGTCTAGTATTTCTTCATATTTTAGATGCTGATGTCATGGGTTTAATTGGTTAGTTTTAAGAAAAAAAATGAAGTTCTAAAGGATTTTTAAATTCTGAAGCTTAGAAAGAAGAACTTTCCATTTGTCCTTAAAAAGGTTTAGAAACTATCTCTAACATGTTGAGGGAAAAGTCATCTCATTAAAGAATAAATAATAAAAATCATCAGAAAATAAAACCCAATTCTCCATATATTTAGGTAGCCTGACAGCTATATTCATGCAGCTGTGTACACACACCTATGTATATTTAATAAGAGTGAGGAGAAAAAGAGAAGAGAGAACAAAAATGGTTAAATGTTCAAATAAAAAAATCTAAATATGACATAATTTTCAACTCTACTTTCCTTGACTGTCTAAGCATCGTGTGTTTGTCCTCACCTACAAATTGTACTTCTTTTAATAAAATTCTGAACCATCTTAAAATGTAAAATTGGTTTTTAAATAAACTCATGTTGCTATTTATCCTATCCTATAAATATGCCATTTATTACTTTCTGCATAATGTCAGAAGACTAACTCTTAGGATAGAAGGAAGGAGGAAGGAAAGAAAAAAGAAGGAAGGAAAAAGGAAGGAAGAAGGAAGGAAAATAGGTCATGAACAAGCCATTTATTAAGCACAATTTTCCAGGCACAATAATAAATACTTTACAAATATTATCTCATTTGATCCTTATAACAACTTTGTGAGAAAAGAACTGTTATTTCCCCCATGTCACACTTGAGAAAACTGAAGCAAACAAAGATTAAGGGACATGCCCAGGTCACATGGGTATTAAGTTACTATTTGAATTCATGTCTCCTTAATTTCAGGTACATTGCTACAGCATCTTCATCATACAGCTCACCCAAAGAATGAGCTAAGGTTAGAAATGAAGTAAAGGATACAAATGAGATATATCTGCATTTCATTAACAGAAAGAATGAGTTAAAAAAAAATATAACATATCCAGTGCTTGGGGTGAATGGAATGATAACAACATCAAATGGAGAAAAGGAAAAAGGGTACAAGTCTTAATTCTTATATTATCTGAAAAGAAGGACTATCTCCCACTTAGAAAAAAATAAAATAAAAACCAGTAGCAGGAATTTAAAAATCAAGAGAAGTAAGGTCTTTAGGAATACAACTCAGAGATCTATGCTATGTATTATAATAATTTTTTAATAAATTAATGACTCAGGTGAAATCATAGAACACATTTTTAAAACATGACAATGCACTAATATATGTTTGCATACATAAAATATTGTAAGATGGAGTCAAAATGCAACAAGTGTTGGACATAATATAATGATTCATGAAAGGCAGTATGAGGTGAATTAAATTTGATTAACTATGAAGTATTATATTTAGATGAAAACTCATGTCAACATAAAAGTGCAAGATAAGATAGGCATACCAAGGTATCAGTTATTATGAAAAGATTTGGGGGCCTTTATGAAAACGCAAGTTCAATATTAGCTAAAAATTTAGTAATTAACAAATTATCAAAAAAACATGCTATAAGATCAGGTTACATTTGGAATGTCAACATAGCAACTAAAGTGACGGTTCTTCTGCAGTTTAACCTGGACATACCACATAGGAAGCATTGTGTAAGATATAGGAACCACATTATAGGAAATTCATCAAAAATTTGTCACATTATTGAAGGATGAGGGTCTAGGATGAATATGGAATGTGGAGTATGCAAATCTGTTAAAGGTACTGGACATATTTACCACATAAGGGAAAAAGATAACATTTTGACATATTTTGAGAGTTATGATGTGGAAGATAAATTAGATTTGTTCTACTAAGCCTGAAAGTATAGCAGTTACAGTGAGGCAGATTTTGCTCTGCTCTATCAATTAACAAGCAATTACAAAGTATCTGCTGTGATGCAGTGCCTGTTCTGGATTCAGGAGGATTTGAATTCAAATCTGTCCTCAGACACTTATAAGCTCTGTGACCCTGGGCAAGCAGCAGGCCTGTTTGCCTTAGTTTCTCATCTGTAAAAGGAGCTGAAGAAGAAAAAGGCGAATCATTCGAGAATCTTTGCCAAGAAAATTCCAAATGGGGTCATGAAGAGTAAGACATGGCTCAACAACATTATTTAGCAAATATTGCTCTGTGCTGTAGACTTTTAAAACAGACAAAAATAAAATAATTTCCATATTAAGAAGTTTTTCTTCTATTAAAACTACATGTATATACATATATATGTATATGTGTACATACATATACACACGTTTATCTATATACATATAAATAGATATACTATCTATATAAGCACACACACACAAATACACATATATATACCTTTGTGTGTATACATATATGAATTCCTAAATATATATATAAGTATATATACACATGGATTCCTAAATGTATATAGATACAACAAGATAGTTTTGTAAAAGGATTCTCTAGGAACCAGGGATCAGAGGATACTTCATCCATTAGTAGAGCTTTACTTGAGATGTGAAGTAAGCCTTGCATAGGTGGCAAAGAGGTGAATGCTTGCACAAGTCAACAGGGACAAAGGAATGATAATTGAGTACAAGGAAAAGGAAGAAGTTGAATCTAATTAGGCCAACGTTCAATCTAATTATGGGAAAAAAGAAGAGTAAGCAGTGGTAATTATTGTATAGTAATACTCCCATTCAGGTTGTGGCCAAGTGGTGAAGAGCTTCAAATGCCAAGCAAAGTAATTTATATTTGATTCAGGAGGTAACAGGGAGCCACTGGAGTTAATTAAACATTGAACTTGTCAGAATTATGCATTATTAAAATAATTTTGTCAGTCTTGTGAAACATGGGTGAAACTGGGGAGAGAATTGAGATAGTGAGACCAATATGGGGAAAACATAAGGAACAAAATAAATCAGCGGATTATTGTCCAAGTTACCCATCACTGGAGTCTTTGTCTGAAACTGTTCTAACAAAATTTTACAAGTATTTTTAGAGGAAAATTTTCATCTGAAATATAGAGATAATCTCCATGGATTTTCTCAAACATGAAATTCTATGATACACACAGTTGTGCACTGGGAAGATTAATCTGGCAGTGGCTCATTGAAACAGATTAGATTGTGAAAAAATTAGAGAGAAAAGTTAATGTAATTCTCCAACCAATGGGTAACAAATTCTTGAAGGAAACAAAGTGATAGAAGACATATGAAAGAAAATACATAGTTGAGAAATATTGTTGAAGTAGAAGCACCAGGATATGGCATATATCACATGTAGTGACAAAATACAATGGGGATTCAAATATGATTATTTATATTATTGAAGATGAGTTATTGGAAAAATGAAAGTGCCATTTATACAAATGGGATTTATAATGGAGGGCAGTCTTCAAATGAAAAATAAATACTCTTTTGGCCAGGTTGATCTGGAAGTATTGGAAAAATATTAAATGATTGGAAATGTAGACATAGAAAAACTTTCAGATAGAAATATACATTTTATTGTAATCTGCTTAGATGCCATAGTAGTAATGGTGGAATGGGCTGAGACAGCCAATAGAGGGAGCCAAGATAATGGAATACAGGGCAGGAACCAGCTAAACTGTCCCAAAATTCCTTTGCAAAGCAACTGTAAACAAACGATTCAATCACATTTTGGAGCAGCAGAGCCAAGAAAAAGTTAGAGGGAGACATTTTTCTACCCTAAGACAACTTAGATGTCTACATAAGAGGTCTGTAATCCTGAGGTGGGTACAAGTCAAGAGCATTTTGAGAGTACCAGTAGTAGACCTTGGAGGTGACCACAATAGCAGCAGCAGTAACAACAGATATCAGTCCAGAGAAGGTAAGGGAGTCAGGCAATGGGTAAGAAAGTGATTGCAGAAGAAATTTTGCTGTAACTGAGTGCAAGTGGTGCTGATTGGCAATACTACTGCTCACAAACAGTTCTAGGTTTGAAAGAAGCAGTCATGATCAGTCACAATGGAACCGGGACACTGGTCATAATTCCAGGGCCAAAAAGAACATTAGCATGTGCACTTGCAGTGGAGCAAAATTCTTGCCAGTTAAAGACCAGAGCACAGACCAGGGACTGAGGAACAGCAGCTCTCCCAAGAAAACACCAACTTGGAACTACTGAAAACTTGTAGCTACAGAACTAGTTGTAAAAATGGTAGAACAAAAAAGCCAGAAACTTTGAGCAATGTCTCTGCATCCACAAGAGAACAGAGCCCTACTTTAATACACAAAATTGAGAAATAGACTAGAAAAACGAGTGAACAAGAAAAACAAAAAGAACTTAATTATAAAAAGCTACTATGCTGGCAGGGAAGATCAAAACATAAACTTCGAAGACAACAATGTGAAAACAGCTGAAAAAGAGAGCCTCAAAGAAAAATGCTGATTGGACCTAAGAACAGCAAGAAGTCCTGGAAGAGATGAGTGATGGCGGAAAAACTGGGAAAAGAAATGAGAGTGATGCAATAAAATCATGTAAAGAGAATTAACAGCCTAGGAAAAGAGCCATAGGGGAAAAATACTGAAGAAAATTACTTCTTAAAAATAGAATTGACCTAATGCTAAATGAAGCAGAAAATATCACTGTAGAGAAGAGCTCTAAAAGATATATTTGGCCAAATGGAAAAAGAAGGACAAAAGTTTATTGAAGAGTGAAGGCAGAATAAAGGCAGGAACTCACCTGAGCTCTCCCAAGTTATCCACCCAACAATATTAAAATAATGCTTTAAAATGAGTTATGGAGCAGCAGAACCAAGAAAAGAATGCAGTTAAAACAGTTTGCCACTCCACAACAAGTTTGAAGATAGTGTGCGTAGGACTGTCTCACTGGGGTACAAATAGAGTGGGGTTCATCAGAGGAATTATATATTGAGGGGATGCCAATCAGTGTGGTGATGGCTGAAAAAGTAGTGGTATATGATTGTAAGGCAATAATATTATGCTATAAGAAATGATGAGTAGGATGGTTTTAGAAGAACCAGTAAAGAATTGCATGAACTGCTACGAAGTGAAGTCAGCAGAACCAGGAGAATGTTGTAAACAGTAGCAGTGATATCATATAATGGACTACTATTAAGGACTTAGCTATTCTCTGCAACACAGGGATCCAATACAATAGGAAATGATGAAACATGCTGATTCCAGAGAAAGAAGTGATGTTCTCTGGTTGCAGACTTAAGCATACAATTTTTTTACATCCTATTTTCCTTTCTTCCTTCTTCTTTCCTTTATTCCTTCCTTTCCTTCTTTCTCTTTCTTTCTTCTCCTTCCTTCCTATATCTTCATATTTGTTTGAGTTTTCTTCCACAAAATGAATAATATGGAAATGCCTTATATAAATGCATATGTATGATGCATATAAAATAGCTTTCCATCTAAGGAATGGGGTGGGAGAGAAAGGACAGGACTTGGATCCAGAAATTTAAAAATAGAAAAGAACGTTAAAAATTATTGTACATACTATTATGAAAGATAAAATATTACTTAGAAATACAAAGGAAAATGAAGAAGACCTAGAAGCCATATTTAACTGGATAGTACAGTGCAAAAAAAGCAAAATAAAAGTATAATAAATTTAAAAATATAGAATTGGGCAGGTAGAAGAGTACTCCCATCTGAAATTTCAAAAGGGATTATGAACTGATCAGAAGCACAAAGAGCACTCTTGAAAGAGCTGAAGAAGGATTTTAAAAGCCAAATTTTTAAAAAAAAACGGCTAATGATTTTAAAAATATGAAAAAAAAATCACTGAAGAGAACAGCTCCTTGAAAAGGAAAATTGGACAAATGGAAAAGGGAGTATTAAAACTAACTGAAGAAAAGAACCTGATAAAAATTAAAATTGCATAACTAGAAGCTAATGACTCTATGAGACATGAAGAATCAGTCAAGCAGAATCAAAAGAATGCAAAATTATAAGAAAACATAAAGTATCCAATTGGAAAAAAACTGACCCAGAAAATAGATAGAAGAGAGAAAAATCTAAGAATTACTGGTCTACCAGGAAGCCAGCTTGAAAAAAGTAGCCTGGAGAATATCTTCCAAGAAATCAAAGAAAACTACCCACAAGTCCTAGATCCAGAGGGTGAAATAGTCATTTAAAGAATCTATCGTTCACCTCCTGAGAGCGGTCCCAAACTAATAACACCAAAGAATATCATTGTCAAATTCCAGAACTATTAAGTGAAGGAGAAAATCCTATAGACAGCCAAAAAGAAATCATTGAAATATTGAGGAGTTACAGTCAGGATCACACAGAACCTTGCAGCTTCTACATTAAAACATAGAAGGAATTGGAATATGATATTCTGTAAGGCAAAGGAGCTGGGACTACAACCAAGGATCAATAACCCATCAAAGTTGAACATAATATTTCAGGCAAGGAGATGATCATTCAATGAAATAAGGGACTTCCAGACCTTCCTGATGAAAAGGCCAGAGCTCAATAGAATATTTGATCTTCAAACACTTCTCAAGAGAGGCATTAAAAGTTAAAAATGGGGGAAAAAACTTGTTATTCAATATGGGCATACTGTTTACATCCCTATTAGGGAAGATGATACTTGGCAATCTTGAGAATGGTATATTTATCATGATATACAAAAGGGATATACATAGACAGAGGGAGCGGTTATAAAGTAAATGATGTGATGACAAAAATGTGATTGAAGGATGTGAAGGAATTGTAACAGGAGATGTTAAAAGGAGGAGTTAGAAAATGGTAAATTACATCACAGGAAGAGGCAAAAAATTATATTACAGTACATAGAAAGAGTGGAGGGAGATGAGCATTGTTTGATATTTGTACTTATCTGATTACGTTAAAGGAGGGAACAACAACCTCAGTTAAGTATAGAAATCTAACAAGCTCTATAGTCAGTAGGTGGGGAAGGAGGAAAGAAAAGGGAGGGGACACTAAAAGGTAGGGAAGATATAGTCAAGCTAAAGGGGAATAAAAGGGAGGGGGGCTGATAGAAGGGAGGGAAGACTGAGGGAGGCAGTGGCCAAAAATGAAAACTATTGTGGAGGGGAAGGGAGAAGGGAGAACTTAACGCATAAATAGGGGGAAAGAGGATGGAGGGAAACACACACATAGTAAACAGAACTGTTAATGTTAATGGAATGAACTCTCCCATAAAATGGAGACATATAAGAGAATGGATTAAAAACCATAATCCAACAATATGTTGTTTACAACAAACACATTTGAAACGGGGAGATACACACAGGGTAAAGGTAAAAGATTGGAGCAGAATATGTTGTGCTTCAACTGATGTAAAAATAAAAAAGCAGGGCTAGCAATCCTAATCTCAGACAAAGCAAAAGCAGAAATAGATCTAATCAAAAGAGATAAGGAAGGAAACCATATTCAGCTAAAGGCATCACAGACAAGAAAGCAATATCATTACTAAGCATATATGCTCCAAGTGGTATAGGATGCAAATTCTTAAAAGAGAAGTTAAGGGAGTTACAGGAAGAAACAAACAACAAAACTTTACTAATGGGGGACCTCAACTTCCCCTTCTCTGAACTTGATACATCTGACCTAAAAATAAACAAGAAAGAATATAATGAGGTGAATAACACTGAGAATACGGTGTATATGATAGATCTGTGGAGAAAATTGAATGGGATAGAGGAAATATACTTTTTTCTCAGTGTTACATGGAACATATACAAAAACTGACAATGTACTAGGGCATAAAAACCTCACAATCCAATGCAGGAAGGCAGAGATACGAATGAATCCTTCTTAGATCACAATGAAATAAAAATTATTTGTAATAAATGGCCATGGAAAGATAGACCAAAACTTAATTGGAAACTAAATAATTTAATCTTAAGGAGTGAGTGGGTTAAACAACAAATCATAAAAACAATCGACAACTTCATTCAAGAGAATGACAATAATGAGACAACCTAGCAAATCGTATGGGATGCTGCAAAAGTAGTTCTTTTTTAATGTTTATTTATGTATTTTTAGTTTTCAACATTCATTTCCACAAAATTTTGAGTTCCAAATTTTCTCCCTCTCTCTCCTTCCACCACTCCAAAATGCTTTGAACTTTGATTACCCATTCCCTCAATATGCCCTCCCTTCTATAACACCCCTCCCTTTCCGTATGTGCTTCTTATCTGTTTTCTTGTAGGCAAGATAGGTTTCTATATCCCATTACATGCATTTCTTATTTCCCAGTTGTATGCAAAAACAGTTCTCAACAATCATCCCTAACACTTTGAATTCCAACTTCTCTCCTTTCTTCCCTCCCCACCCACCCCCACTGAGAAGGCAGGAAATTTGTTATAGGCTATATATGTTTGGTTTTGCAAAAGACATCCATAATAATCATGTTGTGTAAGACTAATTATATTTATTTTTTATATTTCCCTCCATTCTATTCTGCCCTACCCATTTATTCTATTCTATTCTCTCTTTTGACCTTGTCCCTCCCCAAATATGCCTACTTCTGATTACCCCCTTCTCCCATTTGTCCTCCCTTCCATCAGCCCTGTCATCCCACTTTTCCCCTTCTCCCCTACTCTTCTGTAGTGCAAGATATGCTTTCATAGCTGAGTGAGCATGTCATTCCCTCAAGCCAAATGTGGAGAGGAACTTTCCCTTTTTCCTTCTTATATTCTCCATTTCCTTCTCCACTGAAGAAGCATTATCTTGCCTCCTTGATGAGTGATAATTTACCACATTCCATTTCTCCCTTTCTCCTCCCAATATATTCCTCTGTCACTCCTCAATTTTATTTTATCTTATTTTAGTAGGTATCATCCCTTCTTATTCAATTCACCTTGGGTTCTCTGACTGTGTATGTGTGTGTGTGTGTGTGTATGCGCGTGTGTGTGTGTGATTCCTCTAACAATTCAAATGCTGAGAAAAGTCTCAAGAGTTAAAAATATTTTCTTTCCATGTAGGAATGTAAACACTTCAACTTTAGAAAGCCTTTTATGTTTTCTATTTCCTGTTTACCTTTCCATGCTTCTCTTCATTCTTGTGTTTGAAAGTCAAATTTTCTATTCAGTTCTTTTCATTAAGAGTGCTTGAAATGTCTCTATTGCATTGAATGACCTTTTTTCCCCTTGAAGTATTATACTCAGTTTTGCTGGATAGGTGATTCTTGGTTTTCATCCCAGTTTCTTTGACTTCTTGAATATCATATTCCAAGCCCTTCAACCCCTTAATGTAGAAGTTGCAGATCCTGTGTTATCTTGATTGTATTTCCACAATATTCAAACTGTTTCGTTCTGACTGTTTGCAATATTTTCTCCTTGACCTGGGAATTCTGGAATTTGATTACAGTATCCCTAGGAGTTTCTTTTTTTGGATCTCTTTCAAGAGGTATTTATTTTGCCCTCTGGTTTAGAATATCAATGTAGTTTTCCTTGATAATTTCATGAAAGATGATGTCTATACTCCTTTTTTTTTTGATTACTTCATTATGGCAATCCTATAATTTTTAAATTGTCTCTCCTAGATTTTTTTTCCAAGTCAGTTGTTTTTCGAATGATATATTTCACATTATCTTCTACTTTTTTCATTCTTAATTTCTTGGTTCCTCATAAAATCTTTAGCTTCCATCTGCTCCATTCTAATTTTTAAATAACTATTTTCTTCACTGAGCTTTTGAACCTCTTTTTCCATTTGACTAATTCTGCTTTTTAAAGCAATCTTTTATTCATTGGCTTTTTGGACCTCTTTTGCCATTTGGGTTAGCTTATTTTTAAAGGTGTTATTTTCTTCAGCGTTTTTTTTGGTCTTGTTTAGAAAGCTATTTACTCACTTTTCATTATTTTCTTCCATTGCTTTCATTCCTCTTCCCAATTTTTCCTCCACCTCTCTTACTTGATTTTCAAAATACTTTTTGAGCTCTTTCATGGCCTGAGACCACTGCATATTTATTTGTAAAGTTTTGGACATATAGAAAGATAGACAGATAGAGAGATAGATGGATGGATGGATAGATAGATAGATAGATAGATAGATAGATAGATAGATAGATAGATAGATAGATAGATAGATAGATAGACAGACAGACAGACAGACAGACAGACAGACAGACAGACAGACAGACAGATAGATAGATAGATAGATAGATAGATAGATAGATAGATAGATAGATAGATAGACAGACAGATATGTATATGTATATACATATATATATAAATGCAAAAGATGAATAAAATATTAACATAGAGTTTAAAGCAATTAATCATTAGGATAATACACCATGATCAAGTGGAATTTATATGAGGAATGCAGGACTGGTTCAACACTAGGAAAACTATCAGCATAATGAACCATATAAAAAAACAAACCTAATAGAAATCATATGGTTATCTCAATAGAAGTGAAAAAGCTTTTAAAAAAATACTGCATCCATTACTAATAGAAATGCTAAAGAATGTAGGAATCAACTGAATTCCACTTGAAATGGTAAGCAGTATCTGGCTTAAACTTTCAGGAAGCATTACACATGATGAAGAAAAGCTAGAAACTTTCCAAATAAGATTGGATTGAAATAGGAACATCTCTGGTGTTATTCGATTTCGTGCAAGACATATTTGCTCTAGAAAAAAGAAAGAAAAAGAAATTGAGAAGATGGCAGAGTAGAAAAATACACATGTGCTACCTCTGAACCCACAGCCCCTAAAATACCTGTAAAGAAGAACTCCAAACAAATTCTGGAGCAGCAGAAGCCACAGAACAATGGAGTGGAGGATATTTCTGTTCCAGAGAGACCTGAAAAACCAACACGAAAGGTCCGTCGTGCCCTGGACCCAGAGCAGAGCCCAGCCTTGTCTCAGCCACGTGAAACCAAGAGGCACAGATCCAAGCAGGCTTCAGGGAGAGAATGTCCAGTGGATATGCAGGTGCCTCCACCCACAGGCACCAAAGGTCAGTGAGAGAGTCTCTTTGGCTCAACGAGAGGGGAGCGGGGTGTCCCCATAACTCAGGCCCCCTCGGAAAGCAGCATCAGGGGCAGCAGCAGAAAGGGGATCCCAATGCAGGCAGGAGCTTGGATCCATTGTTGAAGGTCTCTGCATAAAGCCCCTGAGGGAACTGAGCCCTGTGAAGCAGCCCTGCCCCCAACAGAGCACCTGAATTTAATCTCACACTGAATAGTAGCCCTGCCCTCACCCAAAGCCCTGAGGTTGGGAAGCAGCATTTGAATCTCAGCCCCCCAAGCACCAGGCTGGACGAATTTGGAGGAGAGATGGGTGTGGAGAGGACACTCAGAAGTCAAGTCACTGGCAAGAAAAATGCCCAGAAAAGGGAAAAAAATAAGACTATAAAAGGTTACTTTCTTGGTGAGCAGGTGTCTCCTCCCATCCTTTCTGATGAGGAAGAACAATGTTAACCATCAGGGAAAGACATAGAATTCAAGGCTTCTCTATCCCAAACATCCAAAATAAATATTCAATGGGCTCAGGCCATGGAAGAGCTCAAAAGAGATTTTGAAAATCAAATTAGAGAGGTGGAGGAAAACCTGGGAAGAGAAATGAGAGAGATGTAAGAAAATCATGAAAAGCAAGTCAACAACTTCCTAAAGGAGACCCAAAAAAAATACTGAAGGAAATAACACCTTTAAAAATAGGCTAACTCAATTGGCAGAAGAGGTTAAAAAAGCCAATGAGGAGAAGAATGCTTTCAAAAACACAAATAGACAAATGGAAAAAGAGGTTCAAAAGCTCACTGAAGAAAACAGTTCTTTCAAAATTGGAATGCAACAGATGGAGGCTAATAACTTTATGAGAAACAAAGAAATTATGAAAGAAAACCAAAAGAATGAAAAAATGGAAGATAATGTGAAATATCTCTTTGGAAAAACAACTGACCAGGAGAGACAATTTAAAAATTATGGGGCTACCTGAAAGCCATGATCAGAAAAGGAGCTTAGACATAATCTTTCATGAAATTATCATGTAAGATTGCCCTGAGATTCTAGAACCAGAGGGCAAAATAAATATTGAAAGAATCCAACAATTACCACCTGAAAGAGATCCAAAAAGAGAAACTCCTAAGAACATTGTGGTCAAATTTCAGAGTTCCCTGCTCAAGGAGAAAATATTGCAAACAGCAAGAAAGAAACAATTCAAGTATTGTGGAAATACCATCAGGATAACATAAGATCTAGCAGCTTCTACATTAAGGGATAGAAGGGCATGGAATATGGTTTTCCAGAAGTCAAAGGAAATAGGACTAAAACCAAGAATCACCTACCCAGCAAAACTGAGTATAGTACTTCAGGGGAAAAAATGGGCTTTCAATGAAGTTGAGGACTTTCAAGCATTCTTGATGAAAAGACCAGAGCTGAAAAGAAAATTTGACTTTCAAACACAAGAATGAAGAGAAGTCTGAAAAGGTAAACAGCAAAGAGAAGTCATAAGGGACTTGCTAAAGTTGAATTGTTTACATTCCTACACGGAAAGACAATATTTGTAACTCTTGAAACTTTTCAGTATCTGGGTAGTTGGTGGGATTACACACACACACACACACACACACACACATACAGAGAGAGAGAGAGAGAGAGAGAGAGAGAGAGAGAGAGAGAGAGAGAGAGAGAGACAAAGAGCACAGAGTGAATGGAATAGGATGGGATCATATCTTAAAAAATGAAATTAAGCAATGAGAGAAATATATTGGGAGGAGAATGGGAAAAATGAAATGGGGCAAATTATCTCTCATAAAAGAGACAGGAAAAAGACTTTTTAGTGGAGGGAAAAAGAGGGGAGGGGAGAGAAAAACATGAAGTTTACTCTCATCACATTCGACTAATGGAACGAATAAAATGCACACACATTTTGGTATGAAAACCTATCTTAGAATACAGGAAAGTGGGGGAGAAGGGGATAAGCAGGACGGGGGGGATGATGGAAGGGAGGTCAATGGCAGGAGGGAGCAATCTGAAGTCAGCACTCTTGGGGAGGGACAGGACCAAAAGTGAGAAAAGAAGCAATGGGGGGCAGGATAGGATGGAGGGAAATATAGTTAGTCTTACACAACATGACTATTGTGGAAGTCATTTGCAAAACTACACAGAGATGGCCTATATTGAATTGCTTGCCTTCCAAAGGGAATGAGTGGGGAGGGTGGGATGAAGAGAAGTTGGAACTCAAAGTTTTAGGAACAACTGTAGAGTACTGTTCTAGCTACTAGGAAATATGAAATACAGGTAATAGGGTATAGAAAGTTATCTGGCCCTACAGGACAAAAGAGATGATAGGGACAAGGGAAGGGGGAGATGATAGAAGAGAGGGCAGATTGGTGATAGGGGGAATTAGAATGCTTGGTGTTTTGGGGTGGCGGGAGGAGAGAAATGGGGAGAAATTTGGAACCCAAAATTTTATGAAAGTGAATATTGAAAGTTAAATAAATAAATTTTCAAAAATTAGATTAACATACCAAAAAAAAAGGAAAAAAAAGAAGTTGAAAGAATTAGAATAGGCAAGAAGGAAATAAAACTATCATTCTTTGCAGATGATATGATGATACACTTCGGAAATAAACTAAAAATCTACTTGAAATTATTGCCAACTATAGCAAAATTGTGGGACATAATATAAATCCACATAAATCATCAGTATTTTTTCTATATCTAGCTTTCTATCATCTATCTCTCCATCTATCTGTGTATCTCTCTATCTCTCTCTCTACATATCTATCTTATCAACAACAAGAGACAGAAGGAGACATTCCATTTAAAATAGCTATAAACAATATAAAATATTTGGGAGTCTACCTAAAAAGACCAGCGCAAAAGCTATAGGAATATAATTACCAAGCCATTTTCATGCAAATAAAGTCAAATCTATATAATTGGGGGAAAATATCAATTGCTCATAGGTAATCTGAGTGAATATGATAAAAATGACAATTCTATCTAAATTAATTTACTCATTCACTGCCATACATATCAAGCTACCATAAGATATTTAAAGAGCTAGTAAAAATAATGAAAAATTCATCCCAAGGAAATATAGGTGAAGCATATCAATAGAATTAATGGGAAAAATACAAAGAAATGTGAAGCAGCCATACAAGATCTAAAACTATATTATCATGGCAACTATCAAAACTACTTGATACTAACTAAGAAATGGAGTGGTGAATTAATGAAATTGATTAGGTAGACAAGACAGAGTAATCAATGACTACAGAATTCTACTGTTTGATAAGTGGAAATATCCCAAATTCTGGGACAAGAACTTAGTATTTGATAAAAATTCTGGGAAAACTGCAAAATAAAACTAGTCATAGACTAACATCTTATAGCTTCTGCCAAATGAAGACCAAAATTGGTACAATGTTTAGACATAAAGGGTGACAAGATAAGGAAATTAGTAGAGCAAGGAATAGTTAGCCTGTCAGATTTATAGAGAAGAGAAGAATTTATGACCAAAAAAAGATAGAGAACATTATGAAATATAAAGTGTAATTTTGATTACATTACATTGAAAAGCTTTGCACAAAGCCAATGCAGCCTAGATTAGAAAGAAAATAGAAAGCTGGGAAACAATTTTACAGCTAGTGTTTATGATAAAGCCTTCATTTCTCAAACATATAGAAAACGGAGGCAAATTTATCAGAATACAAGTCATTCCCCAATTGATAAGTGGTCAAAGAATCTGAACTATTTTTCAGATAAAGAAATTTTTTTTTTGATTTTTATTTTTTTTTATTTTGTAATGTTTAACAATCACGGCCATACAATTGCGATTTTATCCCTCCCCACCTACTACCCACTACCCCCCTCCCTCCCCACGACTGCATACAATTCTGTATAGATTCTACATATACTTTCCTATTGAGTAGATTTTCACTATAGTCATGCTATGTAGTCAGACTAAGATAAATGAAAGAAATCGTATAACAAATCAGAACATGATACACAAACACATACACATACACAAACATGATCTGCTACAATATGTGAGTGACTTCCATATTTCTCTCTCTGAGTGTGGCAGGCATTTTGCCTTGAGATCCTCCATTGGGATTTTTTTTTTTTTGGTAAGAAGTTCTTGTGTTATTACAAAAATCTAAGTCTACCAGAAAAAACTCTCACACACTGTGGTTGTTGCTGTGCATAAAGTTCTCCTGGTTCTGCTCCTTTCACTCAGCATCAGGTCATATAAGGCCTTCCAGGCCTCTCTGAAGTCTTCTTGTTCATCATTTCTTATGGCACAATAGTACTCCATTACATTCATATACCATAATTTATTCAGCCATTCCCCAATTGATGGACATCCCCTTGACTTCCAGTTTTTGGCAACTACATAGAGTGCTGCTATAAATATTTTTGTACATGTGGGACCCTTTCCCATTTTTATGATCTCTTGGGGATATAGTCCTAGTAGCGATATTGCTGGGTCAAAGGGTATGCACATTTTTGTAGCCCTTTGGGCATAGTTCCAAATTGCTCTCCAGAATGGTTGGATGCGCTCACAGCTCCACCAACAATGAATTAGTGTTCCAACTTTCCCACATCCTCTCCACCATTTATCATTTTCTTGTTCTGTCATGTTTGCCAATCTTATAGGTGTGATGTGGTACCTCAGAGTTGTTTTGATTTGCATCTCTCTAACCAATAGTGATTTAGAGCATTTTTTCATATGATTAGAGATAGCTTTAATTTCTTCCTCTGAAAATTGCCTGTTCATATCCTTTGACCATTTATCAATTGGGTAATGACTTGTATGATTATACATTTGGATCAGTTCTCTATATATTCTAGAAATGAGGCCTTTATCCCCGAGCTTAGCTGTAAAAATTCTTTCCCAATTTACTACACCCCTCCGGATTTTGGTTGCATTGGGTTTGGTTGTGCAAAAACTTCTCAGTTTAATGTAATCAAAGTTATCCATTTTGCATTTCATAATGCATTCTATCTCTCCTTTAGTAAAGAATTCTTCCCTTCTCCATAGATCTGATAAATACACTATTCCTTGCTTCTCCAGTTTATTCATGGTATCAACCTTTATACCTAAATCATGTACCCATTTGGACTTTATTCTTGTGTACAGTGTCAGATATGGGTCTATGCCTAATTTCCGCCACACTGTTATCCAGTTTTCCCAGCAATTTTTGTCAAACAATGAGTTCTTATCCCAGAAGCTGGGGTCCTTGGGTTTATCAAACAGAAGGTTGCTATATTCCTTGCCTACTGCATCTTGAGTGCCAAGTCTATTCCACTTGTCTACCTCTCTGTTTCTTAGCCAATACCAAGTGGTTTTGATAATTGCTGCTTTATAGTACAATTTGAGGTCTGGTAGCGCTAGGCCACCTTCCCAAGCATTTCTTTTCATTAGTCCCTTTGATATTCTGGACCTTTTGTTTTTCCAAATGAATTTTGATATTATTTTGTCCAGCTCTAGAAAGTAATTGTCTGATAGTTTAATTGGTATGGCACTAAATAAGTATATTAATTTGGGTAGAATTGTTATTTTTATTATATTAGCACGGCCTACCCATGAGCAACTAATGTTTTTGCACTTACTTAAATCTGACTTTATTTGTGCAAAAAGTGTCTTGTAATTGTGTTCATGTAATCCCTGGGTTTGTTTTGGCAGGTAGACTCCTAAGTATTTTATACTGTCTACCCTAATTTTAAATGGGATTTCTCTTTCTATCTCTTGCTGTTGGACTTTATTGCTAATATATAGGAATGCAGAAGATTTGTGTGGGTTTATTTTGTACCCTGCAACTTTGCCAAAGTTGTTTATTAATTCTAGTAATTTTTTACTTGAATCTCTGGGATTCTCTAGGTAAATCATCATATCATCTGCAAAGAGTGATAACTTAGTTTCTTCTTTGGCTATTTTAATTCCTTGGATATCTTTATCTTGTCTAATTGCTACAGCTAACATTTCTAGTACCATATTAAATAATAGTGGTGATAATGGACAACATTGTTTCACCCCTGATCTTATTGAGAATGCATCTAGCTTATCCCCATTGCATATAATGCTTGCTGAAGGTTTTAGATAGATACTGCTTATTATTTTATGGAAAGTTCCCTTTATTCCTACATTCTCCAATGTTTTTAGTAGGAATGGATGTTGTATTTTGTCAAAAGCTTTTTCTGCATCTATTGAGATAATCATGTGGTTTTTGTTAGCTTTGTTGTTGATGTGATCGATAATGCTAATAGTTTTCCTAATATTGAACCAGCCCTGTAGTCCTGGTATGAATCCTACCTGATCATAATGTATTAATCTCGTGATAAGATGTTGTATTCGTTTTGCTAGAATCTTATTTAAAATTTTTGCATCTATATTCATTAGGGAAATTGGTCTATAATTTTCTTTCTCTGTTTTGTGTCTTCCTGGTTTGGGTATCAAAACCATATTTGTATCATAGAAAGAATTTGGGAGGACTCCTTCTTCCCCAATTTTCAAGAATAGTGTATGTAGTATTGGAATTAACTGTTCTTTAAATGTTTGATAGAATTCACTTGTGAATCCATCTGGCCCTGGAGATTTTTTCCTAGGGAGTTCATTGATGGCTTGTTCAATTTCTTTTTCTGAGATGGGGTTGTTTAAGTATTCAACTTCCTCTTCTGTTAATCTGGGCAATTTGTATTTTTTAAAATATTCATCCATCTCGTTTAGATTATCGAATTTGTGGGCATAAAGTTGGGCAAAGTAGTTTCTAATTATTGTTTTAATTTCCTCCTCATTGGAGGTGAGTTCACCCCTTTCATTTTTAATATTAGTAATTTGGTTTTCTTCTTTCTTTTTTTTAATCAGATTGACCAAAGGTTTATCAATTTTATTAGTTTTTTCATAAAACCAACTATTGGTTTTATTTATTAATTCAATAGTTTTCTTAATTTCAATTTTATTAATCTCTCCTTTGGTTTTCAGTATTTCTAATTTGGTATTTACTTGGGGATTTTCAATTTGTTCTTTTTCTAGCTTTTTCAACTGCAAGCCTAAGTCATTGATCTCCTCTTTCTCTATTTTATTTATGTAAGCATTCAGAGATATAAAACTTCCCCTAATAACTGCTTTAGCAGTATCCCATAAGTTTTGGTATGTTGTCTCACTATTGTCATTCTCTCGAATGAAATTGTTGATTGTTTCTATGATTTCTTCTTTAACCCAACCCTTCTTTAGAATTAGATTATTTAGTTTCCAATTGATTTTTGGTTTCTCTTTCCATGGCCTTTTATTACATGTAATTTTTAATGCATTATGATCTGAAAAGGATGCATTGATTATCTCTACCTTTCTGCACTGGATTGTGAAATTTTTATGTCCTAGTACATGGTCAATTTTTGTAAATGTTCCATGTACCGCTGAGAAAAAAGTATATTCCTTTCCATTCCCATTTAATTTTCTCCAAAGATCTATCATATCTACCTTATCCAGAGTTTTATTTACCTCCTTAACCTCTTTCTTGTTTATTTTGAGGTTGGATTTATCGAGTTCAGAGAGGGGGAGGTTGAGGTCCCCCACTAGTATAGTTTTGCTATCAATTTCTTCCTTCAACTCCCCCAACCTCTCCTCTAAGAATCTGGATGCTATACCACTTGGAGCATACATGTTTAGTAATGATATTGCTTCATTGTCTATGGTCCCTTTTAGCAGGATATAGTTTCCATCCCTATCCCTTTTGATTAGATCTATTTCTGCTTTTGCTTTGTCTGAGATTAGGGTTGCTACTCCTGCCTTTCTTACATGAGCTGAAGCACAATATAATCTGCTCCATCCTTTGACCTTTATCCTATGTGTATCGCCCCGTTTCAAATGTGTTTCTTGTAAGCAGCATATTGTTGGATTATGGCTTTTAATCCATTCTGCTATCCGTCTCCGTTTTATGGGAGAGTTCATTCCATTCACATTCACAGTTATGATTACAATCTGTGTATTTCCCTCCAACCTCTTTCCCACTATTTGTGCTTTTAGCTCTCCCGTCTCCCTTCCCCTCCTCAATAGTATTCACTTTTCTCCCCCTCCTCCTGCAGCCTTCCCCTCCTTCTTTTGACCCCCCTCCCTTTTAGTCCCCTTTACTCTTATTGCTTCTTTCCTCCCTTTTAGCCACCCTCCCCTTTCTTCCCCCTTCCCCTCCTACTACCTATAGAGCTAGTTAGGCTTATCTACTTAAGATTATTGTTCCCTCCTTTGAACAAATCAGATGAGAGTACCTCTCAAACAATGCTCATCTCCCTCCCCTCCTTCCCTCTACTATAGTTTTGTACTTCTTCCTGTGATATAATTTGCCATTTTCTGCTTCCCCCTTTCCACACCTCCTATTACATTCCCTTCTCATACTTAAATCATATTTTTGACATGACATCATTTACTTTATGCCCGTTCCCTCTACATATATCCTTTTTATCATAATAGCTGCACAGTTCTCAAGATTAACAGGTATCATCTTCCCTTATAGGGAGGTAAACAGTTTGCCCTAATTGAGTAGCAAGTTTTTGTTTTTGTTTTTTCCCCTCTGTTTACCTTTTTATGATTCTCTGGAGACCTGCATTTGAAGATCAAATTGTCTATTGAGTTCTGGTGTTTTGGTCAGGAAGCTCTGGAAATCCCTTATTTCGTTGAATGACTTTCTCCTTGCCTGAAATGTTATGCTGAACTTTGCTGGGTAGTTGATCCTTGGTTGAAGTCCCAACTCCTTTGCCTTACGGAATATTGGGTTCCAATTCTTGCGATCTTTTAATGTAGAAGCTGCAAGGTCCTGTGTGATCCTGACTGTGTGTCCTTGATATTTGAATTGTTTCTTTCTGGCTGCTTGTAGTATTTTCTCCTTCACTTGATAGCTCTGGAATTTGGCAACTATATTTCTTGGGGTTTTGAGTTTGGGATCCCTTTCGGGAGGGGAACGGTGAATTCTTTCGATGACTATTTTGCCCTCTGAGTCTAGTACTTCTGGACAGTTTTCCTTGATGATTTCCTGGAAGATATTGTCCAGACTCTTTTCTTCATCATGGCTTTCTGGCAGGCCAATAATTCTTAGATTTTCTCTCCTGGATCTATTTTCCAGGTCAGTTGTTTTTCCAATTAAATATTTTACATTTTCTTCTATCTTTTCATTCTTTAGATTTTGTTTGACTGATTCTTGTTGCCTCATTGAGTCATTAGTTTCTACTTGCCCAATTCTAATCTTCATCGTAGTGTTTTCTTCAGTTAGCTTTTCCATCTCCTTTTCCATCTGACCAATTTTTCCCTTTAAGGAGCTATTTTCTCCATTTAATTTTTGTACTTCTTTTTCCATTCGACCAATTTTCCCAGTTAGGTTTTGGGTTTCCTTTTCCATCTGATCAATTTTCCCAATTAGGTTTTGGGTTTCCTTTTCCATTTGATTAGCTCTTCCTTTTAGGGAATTATTCTCTCCAGTTAATTTTTGAACTTCCTTTTCCATTTCTTCAATTTTCTTTTTCAGGGTGATGTTCTCATCAGTGAATTCTTTTTTCATAGTTTTAAAATCATTGGCCAGTTTTTCTTTTATATCCTTCTTCAGACGTTCCAGGTAATCTAGTTGTGCTTGCGAGAAATTCATAGTCCCATCTGAGGTTTCAGATGGAAGTACAGTCTCAGCTCTAACCTCTTTGGTGTTTGTGTTTTGGTCCTTATCCCCATAGAAAGATTCTATGGTTATTTCACTTTTCGTCTGCTTTTTCCGATTCATGATGTTGGCTGAGTGTTGTAGCTTTTGGTTCTTTCAGTCAGAAGGTACAGATCTTTAAGTTGAGCTGATGTGTGTCTAGGCTAAAAGCAGGCTTTTGTTTTTTTTTTCCCCGATCAACCCTGGGGTTAGCTTGTTAGGTGTGTGGGAGGGGTGGTCTGGTCTCCGGATATCTCCTCAGCTGACTTGAGGCAAAGGCAAGGTCAGGGGATGGTGATCCCAGCTTCCCTATTGTCTTCCCTTTTCCCCTGGAGGGCTGGGGCACGCCTAGAAGCTAACGTGTGTTTCCGCCCCTCCTAGGGCTCGTCTCCTGGCTCTGAGGCTTGCCTGGGTCTCAGTGCGAATTTTCTCTGCCCTGGGTCATCTGTCCCTCCAGCCATCTCCGCCACCGTAGGAAGAATCCCCCTTTGCCACTTTTCCAGCCTCTGGTGTTATGAGACCACCCGCCCCCTTCTGCTGTTCCCGCTGATCCAGGATTAATCTGGGGAAGAATTTTATGGTTCCCTCACGGTCATCAGGGGGGAGGAGAGAGCACTTACTGATCACTCTGCCATCCCAGTTCCTGGAAGTTCAAGTAGTAACCCACCGAAGTCCGTCTTCAGGCTGAAGATTTCAAGGGCTGCTGTGCTGATGTCTGGCACTCAGTGGCTCTCACCGGCTCGGCCTGGCTTATCTCCTGCTCCGCTGGTTTTGCCCGCCACTCTCGGGCTCCTCTGGTCCCCTCCGCCCTGCCGCGCTGACCACGCTGCGCTGTGCGCCGGGGTCTTACCCCCACGGAACAGATCCCTCCCGTGGACCCTCCGGTCCAGCCTGGGCTCCGAATCCGTCAAAGTCCGTCACTCACTGGATTCTACACCTCCAAAGTCTGGTCAGACTCTCCCCCCAGAGATATCCAGAGGAGTTTTTCCAGGAGCTTAGGTGAGTCGTTGCTTTCACTCCGCCATCTTGGCTCCGCCCCTCAGATAAAGAAATTAAAGCTATGTATAGTCATATGAAAAAAAATGCTCTCAATCACTATTAATTAGAGAAATGCAAATTAAAACAGCTCTAAGATACCTCTTCATATCTATGACATTGGCTAACATGACAAAACAGGAAAATGATCAATATTGGAGAAAATGTGGGAAAACTGGAAGATTAAGGCATTGTTGATGGAGCTCTGAACTGATCTAACCATTCTGAAGAGGAATTCCCAAAAAGAAAGACAACAGTGCATACCCTTTGATGCCAAAGAGATCATTTAAAAGGACAAATACCAGAAGAAATACATATATATCAACTATTTTTTGTGGTGACAAAGAATTGGAAACTGATGGGATACTCATCAATTGAGGAACAACTGAACAAGTTGTGGTATATGAATTTAATGGAGTAGTATAATACTATAAAAAGTGAATTTGTGGGTTTTTATGAAAACCAGGAAAGACTTCTCTGTACTGATTCTGAGTGAAATGAGGAGACCAGGTGAATGTTATACAATGTATGAACAACATTTTGCAATGATCATCCATAATAGACTTTTATCAGCAATCCAATGATCCAAAACAATTCCAAAAGACTCATAATGGAACATTTTATCCACACCAAAAGAAAGAACAATGGAGTGTGAATGCATATTGAAGCATGCAATTATAGTTTTATTGTTTTTTCCTTCTTGTAGTTTTTCCCTTTTATTCTGATTATTTCACATGACAAATGTAGAAATATGTTTAGTATGATTGCAAATATATTAC
This sequence comes from Notamacropus eugenii, assembly GCF_028372415.1. NCBI lineage: Eukaryota > Metazoa > Chordata > Mammalia > Diprotodontia > Macropodidae > Notamacropus > Notamacropus eugenii. The sequence goes on along the minus strand of NC_092875.1, from coordinate 131,911,937 downwards.
TTGTATCAGATTGTTTACCATATTTGGGAGGGGAAAGGAAAAGATGGGAAGGAGAAAAATTTGGAAGTCAAAATTCTATAAAAGTGAATATTCAAATATTTCTTGACATATAATTGGAAAAATAACAAAATCCTATTAAACAGGGAAAAACTGGTTAAAAAACAAAAAAATAACAAATTAGCAAGCAAAACCTCCATAATATCCTAGCATCAGTGGGTAAAATAGAAATTTAACAAATCCACCAATTGCCGCCAGAAAGAGATCCCAAGATGAAAGTTCCCAAGAACGTTAGAGCCAAGTTCCAGATTTCTCAGTCCAGGAAGAAAATACTGCAAGTATCCAGAAAGAAACTATTCAAATATCATGGAGGCACAGTCAAGATAACACAGGATTTAGCAACCTTCACATTAAAGGCTCAAAGAGTTTTAAATATAAAATTCTGAAGGACCAATGGACTACAATTACAACAAAAAATCATCCCCCCAGCAAAATTGCATATAATCCTTAAGAGAAAGTGCATACTTTATGAAATAATGGATTTTCAAGCATTCCTGATGAAAAGATCAGAAGCTAAACAGAAAATCTGATTTACAAATACAAGATACAAGAGATGTATAAATGGGAAAAAATAAAGAGAAATCATAAGGGATTAAATTAAGCTAAAGTGTTTATATTCCTTCAGGGAAAGATGATATTTTGTAATTGCTAAGGATTTTATTATTATTAGCATAGATAAAAGAAGTATACATAGACAAAGAGCATGGATGTCAACTATGACAAGACAATATATAAAAAAATAAAATTAATAGATGAGAAAAATTACAAGTGGACTGGGGAAATGTAGGAAGGTGAAGTAGAATGGGCAATAAGATTTAATGTAAAAGAAACATGGAGGAACTTTTTACAATGGAAGTGAAAAAGGGGGCATTGAAGGCAGTATTTGAACGCTAACTTCATTGATAGAAGTATGTCTTACCCTACATGGATGTGGGAGGGGAGAGGGGTAAAACAAAGCAGGTCTCATAGGAGGGATGGAAAATTAAGTTAGACACTGGTCAAAAGTAAAAAACTTTTTAGGCAAGACTGAGTGAAAGGATAGATAGAAGGAAAAACCAAGAAAAAGTAGAATGTAGGGAAATAGAGTTAACAATCATAACTGTCAATGTGAATTGGAATAATTCACCCATAAAATGAAAGGAGATAGAAAAATAGGTTAAAAACCAGTTTAGAAATTTTCTGTTTACAAAAAATATACTTGAAGCAGACAGACATAAACAGAGTAAAGATCAATGACTGGAGCACAATATTTTATACTTCATCTGAAATAAAAACAAAACAGGAGTATCATGACCTCAGATAAGGCAAAATCAAAAACAATATGAGTGAAAGAGACAAGCAAGGAAACTGCAACTTCCTTTTCTTAAAGAAAGTACCACAGAGAGTAAAGTAATATCAATACTAAACACATATTCACCAAATAATAAAGCATTAAAATTCTTAAATGGAAAGTTAAATGAATTACAGAAGGAAATAGACAGAAAAACTACGCAAGTAAGGGAATTCAATTTCCCCCTCTCAGAACTAGATAAATCTAATAAAAACAAACTATAAAGAAGTTAAGGAAATGAATAGAAATTTATAAAAGTTAGATAAAAAATAATGCTTAAAATCAATAAACAATATATTTTTAAAAGGAGATTTCTAAAGGGGAAAACACAAGCCAAGAAGTCATGACTCTCAAGCGATACAAATATTTATAGTTCATTAAGAGGAAAATAAGACTGCAGTGGAAAAGGAAAGGTATTCCCACTGGAGTAAGGAACAGGGTGAGTACTGGTAACACAAATATGAAACATTTGTCTAAATCACAAGATCTTGTAAGCAGTGAAAACATATAGGACATCAAATTCAGCTACAGAAACTCAGCCCAGCTACCTTTCTCCTATCCCACCAGAAATGAGGAGATACCAAGACTTACATAAAGTCTAGAGTCAAGAATTTCCCAGAAAAAAAAGCAAAAAGTAAAAAAGAAATTAACTATAAAATGTTTCTTTGATAATTTGAAAGCTCAATAAGACAATGTCTTGGAGAAAAAGACAATACTTTGAAAACATCTATAAAGAAATACCTCAAGAAAAATAAAGCTGGGATACAATCCCAAACAAAATTTTAGAAAAACTGAAAAACCTGTTAAAAATTGAAAATCAAATCATAATGGTAGAGGAAAAAAATCACCAAAAGTAATGATAACAATGCAAAAATAAAACCCAAAGAATTCTTTTTTAAATGACCAAATGTTAAAAGAAGTACAAAAGCTCTCTGAAGAAAGCCATTCCTTAAAAATTATAATTGATCATGCAAAAGTTGACTCCATGAGACATCAAGAAACAATGAAACAAAGTTAAAAGAGTAAAAAAAAGAGATGATGGCAAATATATCATAAAAAATAAAACTGAAATGAAAAACTGATCAAAGAGAGATTATTTAAGAGTTATTAGACTACTTTAAAGTTACAAAGAAAAATGAGTCTAAAATTGTATTTCAATAAATAAAAAAGAAAACTTCACAGATTTTACAACGACAAGCAAAATAGAATTTAAAAGAACTAATGATCATCTCCTGAAAGGCATCCAAACTGAAAACTTCCAAATAATCAAGTTCCAGAGCTCTCTGTCAAAGAGAAAATGCTACAAGTTTCCAGAATGAAGCTATTCAAATATAATGGAGCCACAATGATAATCACATAAAATTTAGTAATGATCCCTTAAAGGTACAGGTGTTTAAACTATGATCTTCAGGAAGGTAAAGAAACTAGCTTTAAAACCAAGAAATACTTAACAATATAAATTTAGCATAATCCTACAGAGGAACAAATGACTTTTAATAAAACAGAGGACTTTCAACTATTTCTGATTTTCCTAAATGCTGAATAAATAATTGGGAATTTTAAAAATTGCTCAAGGGAACATAAAACATGAATGTAAGAAATCATACGGAATTTAACAAAATTAACATTTGCATCATCATATGGGAAGATGATACATGAGTCATTACAGTAGTAAATGGTGTCTACTTAGATTGAGGTCATGGACATGAATCCATCATGTTTAATGATTTCAAAAGAAGATTAGAAAGATGAGAAAATAGGATGCATTGGGAAAAGAGGGAAGTTAGAAAAAATAAGGAAAATCAACTCATAAAGGAGGAATACAAAGAATTTTTACAATAGAGGAGAAAATCAGCAAGGTGAGTGGACAGTGCTTGAACCTCAGTCTCATCTAAGTTTGTTCAAGAAGGCAAAAGAATATATAGGCAGTTTGATATAGAACACCACCTTCCCCACAGGGAAATATGAGATAAAAGGGCTTAGAGAAAAGAGCAAAAGTATGATAAAAGGGAAGGTAGGTTAGGGGAGCCACTGTCCAGTGTAAAAGAAAATTTTGAGGAGTAGAGTTTTAAAATGGTTAAAAAAAAAAAGGCAAGGTGGAGGGAAATACCCAGTTAGCAATTATAATTGCAACCGTTAATGGTATAAAATCACCCATAAAACAGAGGAGGAATGAAAAATGTATTAGAAACCAATATCCAACAATATTTTGTTTACAGTAGATACATTTGAAACAGAAAGACCCACATGGAATTAAAATAAAGGCATGAACCTGAAACTTTTATGCAACAACTGAAGTTTTAAAAAAACAAGATAGGGGTAACAACCATGACCTCAGGCAAAGCAAAAGCAAAAGGCCTAATTTTATAAGTAAAAGTTCAACATGGAAATTACATATTGCCAAAGTATACCTTAAAATTGTATTGATATCAAAAATTTAGCATACACTCGCCCAATGTCTAAACATCCAAATAATTGAAGGAAAAATTTAATGAATTATAGCAGGAAATAAACAGTAACATTTTACCAGTGGTTTACCTCAATTTATCCATCTCAGAATAAAATATAGTATTCAATAAACAAGAAAAAAGATAAAGAGAAGAACAAAATTTTGGAAAAGCTAGTTATAATAGATGTCACAAGACTATTGAATGGAATTAAAAACAATAAACCTTCCTGAGCTATACATATACCTTCACAAAAAACTGATCTTGTATTAGGCCATAAAACTTCACAAACAAGTGTAGAAAAGTAGAAAGATTAAATGCATCATTTTCAGATTGCAACTCAATAAACATTTTATCCAATAAAAGGCCATTGAAACATAGATTAGGAATTAAACTAAATAATCTAATTCCAAGAAAATGAGTGGTCAAAAGACATATCATAGGAACAATCAATAATCCCATTAAAGATAATGACAACCATGAGACAACATACCAAATTTTATGAGATGCAGCAAAAGCTGTATTTAGGGAAACATTTATATCTTTGAATAATTAAAACCACAAAAGAAAGAACAGAACAATGACTTGTGCATACAACTAAAATAATTAGAAAAACAACAAATTAAAAATTCCAAATTAAACACTAAAGAAAAATCCTAAAATTCAAAGGGAAGAGTAATGAAATTTAGAGAAAAAAATAAACTAACAACTTAAAGTAGGAGCTGGTTTTATTGGGGGAGAGGAGGAATCAAATATAAACCAAAGATATCAGTTTCAAAGATGAAAGGTGTGATTGTAAAATCAATGAAGATGAAATTAAAGTAGTTTGTCAGAAACTAGACGTAGATCCACATCTCACACCATGTGCTAAAAGAAAAGCTCAGATGGTTACATTATTTAAACATAAAACTTGAAATCAGAAGAAAATTAAGGTAGCACAAAATAAGTTCACTTCTGAGAAATCTATGAATAGTGGGTAAGTTCATGACCAAATAAAAGACAGGGTAAATCTTTGAAGCTAAAATGGATAATTTTAAATTAATTAAAGGTTTGGGCTCAAACAAAACCAATGCAACCAAAATTAAAAGGAAAGTGGGAAACTGAGGATGGGGGAGGGATTACATAAAAGTGTTTTGTTTCTCATAAAGGTTTTATTTCTTACATAAATAATTAAATTATCTATATTTTTTTTAACAAAGTCATTCCCCAATCAATAAATGGTTCAAAATATAAAGAGGAAGTTTTCTGAAAAAGAAAGCAAGGTTATCAATAGTTATATGAATAAAAAGTCTTAAAGCGCTAATAAGTAGAGAAATACAAATTTAAATGACTCTTAAACTTATACTTGCTAGTTTTGCTAACATGACAGAAAATGAAAATGACAGGTCTGTGGAAAATTAGGTACACTAATTCACTAATTTTTGGAGTTGTGAAATGGTCCATTTTTTTCTGGAAAAAATAACTTGAAAGTAGGTACAAAGGCCTATAAAACTGTGCATATCTTTTGACACATAAACCTGCTACAAAGCCTATACTCCAAATAAATCAAAGGAAAAGGAAGAAGCCCCATATGTGCAAAAATAGTTATAGAAGCTTTTTTCTTAGTGGTGGCAAATAAATGGAAAATCAAGACATGTTCATCAGTTGAGGAATGGTTGAAGAAGTTATGATATGTGATTGTGATGGAATATAATTGTGCTGTAAGAAATGGTGCATAGCATTGTTTAAAAAAATGAGCAGAGGATTGTAAGAGAGAAATCAGAAAGCTGCCTGAGATCTCTCCAGTTTCCCTAAGACACATGTTAAATTAAGCCTCTTAATGGATTCTGGGGTGACAGAACTCACGAAAAAGATGCAATGAAACAATTCTCTAGCTTAAGATGACTTAGAAGGACTTCATGTAGTCTGTCTCACTTGGTTAAATAAAGGTGTATAGCACAGAGCAAACAATGTCCAGGCAAGCCAGTAGGGCATCACATAGTACAGCACGGATCAGAAATCAAGGCCCCTTAGTCCTGACTCAGTTGATCAGCAGTGAGGCCTCTAGCTCTAGTGCAGAAGGCAGAGAGCGAACCCCAGAACTTCATTATAACAGGTTAGAAAAGGCAAGGCCACTCCAAGTTCAATGGGCCAGCTGCAAGCACCTGAGACACCAGCATGAAAAGTCAGTGACCAGGTTCCTGACCCCAGCATAGGAAGCTGCAGTTAGTGCTTCCTGTGCCACAGAAGCAGAGATCAACTTTGAAAGTCAGCAAAATAGGCTGAAAATGAGTAAGAAACAGAAAAGAGCTTTGACTATAGGAAGGTTCTCCATTGATAGAGAAGATGAAAAAGACAAATTCAGAATAGGACACCAAAACGCCAACATGTGAAGACTCAAAGGGAAATATGAACTGGTCTCAAGATGAGAAGTCATGTTGCAAAAATTCAAAAAGAATTTTAAAATCGTGTAAAAGAGATATAAGAAAAATAGGAAAAAGAAATGAGGGTTGTGTAGGAGGATTATGAAAAAAATAGTCAACAGCTTGGAAAAAGAAGCATGAAAAATGATTGAAGAAAAGAACGCCATAAAAAGGTAGAGTTGGCCAAATAGGGGGAAAACACTCAGTGAAAAGAAAAAGTAGCAACTCCTTTAAAAATCAAATTGGTGGGGGCGGAGCCAAGATGGCGTAGTAGAAAGACACACATACACATATCTCCGAACCCACAACCCATAGAACAACTACAAAGAAGTAACTCACGGCGAATTCTGCACCCAGAGGCCACAGAACATTGGAGCGAGGGAGATTTCTGTTCTGGAGAGACCTGCAAACCTCTCGTAAAAGGTCCTTCGTGCTGTGGACTGGGCGCCGGGACTGGGAGCTGAGTACAGCCCTGCCGTGGCCACGGCACTGAGAGGAACAGATCCGAGTGGGCTTCAGGGACGGGATCTCCAGCGGCCGCACAAGTACCTCCACCCACAGGTGATGGGGGTCGGTGAGAGAGTCCCTTTGGCGGGTCGAGGGGGGAGTGGGGTGCCCCCATGGCTCGGGCCCCCTCGGGAGACAGAAGCTGAGGGGCAGCGGCAGACCAGGGCTCCCCAAGCAGGCAGGAGCCTGGATCCATTGGTGAAGGTCTGTGCAAAAACTCCCTGAGGGAACTGAGCCTGAGAGGCAGCCCTGCCCTCACCTGAGCATCTGAATTTAATCTCACACTGAATAGCAGCCCTGCCCCCGCCCAAAGCCCTGAGGCTGGAAGCAGCATTTGAATCTCAGACCCCAAACACTGGCTGGGAGGATCAGGAGGTGAGGTGGGTGTGAGGAAAATATTCAGAGGTCAAGTCACTGGCTGGGAAAATGCCCAGAAAAGGGAAAAGAAATAAGACTATAGAAGGTTACTTTCTTGGTGAACAGGCATTTCCTCCCTTCCTTTCTGATGAGGAAGAACAATGCTTACCATCAGGCAAAGACACAGAAATCAAGGATTCTGTGTCTCAGCCCACTCAATGGGCTCAGGCCATGGAAGAGCTCAAAAAGAATTTTGAAAATCAAGTTAGAGAGGTGGAGGAAAAGCTGGGAAGAGAAATGAGAGACATGAAGTCAAAACATGAACAGCAAATCAGCTCCCTGCTAAAGGAGACCCAAAAAAATGTTGAAGAAAATAACACCTTGAAAACTAGCCTAACTCAATTGGCAAAAGAGGTTCAAAAAGCCAATGAGGAGAAGAATGCTTTCAAAAGCAGAATTAGCCAAATGGAAAAGGAGATTCAAAAGCTCACTGAAGAAAATAGTTCTTTCAAAATTAGAATGGCACAGATGGAGGCTAAGGACTTTATGAGAAAGCAAGAAATCACAGAACAAAGCCAGAGGAATGGAAAAATGTAAGATAATGTGAAATATCTCATTGGAAAAACAACTGACCTGGAAAATAGATCCAGGAGAGACAATTTAAAAATTGTGGGACTACCTGAAAGCCATGATCAAAAGAAGAGCCTAGACATCATCTTTCATGAAATTATCAAGGAAAACTGCCCTGAGATTCTAGAACCAGAGGGCAAAATAAATATTCAAGAAATCCACAGAACACCGCCTGCAAGAGATCCAAAAAGAGAAACTCCTAGGAACATTGTGGCCAAATTCCAGAGTTCCCAGGTCAAGGAGAAAATATTGCAAGCAGCTAGAAAGAAACAATTCAAGTGTTGTGGAAATACAGTCAGGATAACACAAGATCTAGCAGCTTCTACATTAAGGGATCGAAGGGCATGGAATAGGATATTCCAGAAGTCAAAGGAACTAGGACTAAAACCAAGAATCACCTACCCAGCAAAACTGAGTATAATACTTCAGGGGAAAAATTGGTCTTTCAATGAAATAGAGGATTTTCAAGCATTCTTGATGAAAAGACCAGAGCTGAAAAGAAAATTTGACTTTCAAACACAAGAATGCAGAGAACCATGAAAAGGTGAACAGCAAAGAGAAGTCATAAGGGACTTACTAAAGTTGAACTGTTTACATTCCTACATGGAAAGACAATATTTGTAACTCTTGAAACATTTCAGTATCTGGGTACTGGGTGGGATTACACACACACACATGCACACACGCACACACACATAGAGACAGAGTGCACAGAGTGAATTGAAGAGGATGGGATCATATCTTAAAAAAAAAGTGAAATCAAGCAGTGAGAGAGAAAGATATTGGGAGGAGAAAGGGAGAATTGAATGGGGCAAATTATCTCTCATAAAAGAGGCAAGCAAAAGACTCATTAGTGGAGGGATAAAGAGGGAAGGTGAGAGAAAAACATGAAGTCTACTCTCATCACATTCCACTAAAGGAAAGAATAAAATGCCTACTCATTTTGGTATGAAAACCTATCTTACAATACAGGAAAGTGGAGGATAAGGGGATAAGCAGAGTGGGGGGGGATGATAGAAGGGAGGGCATGGGGAGGAGAGTGCAATTTGAGGTCAACACTCATGGGGAGGGATAGGATCAAAAGAGAATAGAAGTAATGGGGGACAGGATAGGATGGAGGGAAATATGTTAGTCCTATACAACACAACTATTATGGAAGTCATTTGCAAAACTACACAGATTTGGCCTATATTGAATTGCTTGCCTTCCAAAGGGAAGGGGTGGAGAGGGAGGGAGCTAAAGAAGTTGGAACTCAAAGTGTTAGGATCAACTGTAATGTTCTTACCACTAGGAAATAAGAAATACAGGTAAAGGGGTATAGAAAGCTATCTGGCCCTACAGGACAAAAGAGAAGACAGAGACTAGGGCAGAGAGGGATGATAGAAGAGAGAGCAGATTGGTCATAGGGGCAATTAGAATGCTTGGCGTTTGGGGGGGGAGGGGAGAAAAGGGGAGAAAATTTGTAACCCAAAATTTTGTGAAAATGAATGTTAAAAGCTAAATAAAAAAAAAATGAAAAAAAAAATAAAAATCAAATTGGTGAAATGATAAAGGAGGTACAAAAGTTAACTAAAGAAAATAATTCTTTAAAAATTATGATTGGGCAACGAATTTAATGACTCTAGAAGATATCAAGAATTAGTCAAACAAAATCAAAAGAAATGGAAAAATAGAATAAAATGCAAAATACATCATTGGAAAAGTAACTCACCTGAAAAATTGGTTCAAGAGAGATAATTTAAGAATTATTGAATTACCTGAATACCATGATCAAAAAAAGAGTTTGGATAGTACAGTTCAAGAAATTATCAAAAAAAATAAAAATACATAACTGCCTTGTCATCCTAGAACCAGAGGGTAAAATAGTCATTGAAAGAACCTATTTATTGCCTCTTGAAAACGATCCCAAAATGAAAACTCGAAGGAATATTGTACTCAAGTTTCGGAATTATCAGGTCAAGAAAAATATAATGCAAGCAGCCAGAAAAAAAACAATTCAAGTATCAAGGAGCCAAAGTCAGGATTGTGCTGGGCTTAGCAGCTTGTTTGTTAAATAATTGAAGGGCTTGGAATATGATTATGGTAGGCAAAGGAGCTTAGATTACTACCAAGAATCAACTATTTAGCAAAATTGAGCATGATATTTTTTGAGGGGAGAATGGGCTTTCAATGAAATAGAGGACTTTCAACTCTGGGTGCAAACACCAAAGCTGAAGAGAAAATACTCTTCAAGAGAAGGATAAAAAGGTAAACAGGAAAGGGGAAAAAATCATGTTATTCAATAAGATTTAAACTGTGTTCCCTACATAGGAATATGATACCTGTAACTCTTTAGAATTGTATCTCTATGAGGGCAGTTAGAAGTGGTATACATGGAAGGTGTGGTTATAAGTGATTTTGATGTTATGATATAAAAATTGATTAAGGTGTGAAAAAGAAAATGATTATCATGAGAAAAGGTGAAAGGGAGAGGCAGAAAAGAATAAATTACATCACATGAAGAGATGCAAAAGCTCAAATACAATAGTGAGAAAGAAAGGAGGAAGTGAGAATTGTTTTAATCTTGCTGTCATTGGATTTGACTCAAATTGTGAATAGCATACATGCTCAGTTAGGTATAGAAATTCATCTTATTCTATAGGGAAGTAGGAGGGGAAAGGGAAAAAAAAAGGAGGACTGATAGAAGGGAGGACTGATAGAAGAGAGGGCTGATTGAGGGAGGTAGTGGTCAGAAGCAAAACATTGTTGAAGAGGGAAAGAGTGAAAGGAGAGGGAAAATTACAAACAGGGAGCCCAAAAAGGATAGAGAGAAAGGCTGAGTAAGTAATCATAACTGTGAATATGAATGGCATGAACTTTCCCATAAAATAGAAACAAAGAGTAAAGTGGAATAAAAAAAAAACATAATCCTACAATTTATAATTTCCAAAAAGCATTTGAAGCACAATGATGCAAACAGGGCAAAGATAAAAGGCTGGAGCAGAATATGTTATACTTGAAGCTTAAAAAAAAACCAGGAGTAACTGTACTTATCTCAGACAAAACAAAAGTAAAAATAGATCTAATTAAAGAGATAGGGAAGGAAAGAGAAAGAAAAGAAAACAAACAAAAAACAACAATAAAAAAGAGAAAATAATGGAATTCGTTTTTCCTTTCTCATGTTTTTCTGTTTTGTTCTAATTCTTCTTTCGTAACACGATCAATGTGAAAACATGTTCAACATGATTATACATCTAAAACCTAAATCAGATACTTTCTATATTGGGGAGGGGCAAGGAAGGAAAGGGAGGGAGAAAAATTTTGATTTTGAAATTTTACAAAAGCCAGTGTTGAAAATTATTTTTACGTGTAATTAGGAAAAAAATAAAATACTCTTTAAGAACAAAATACCATGAAGACATACAAATTGATACAGTGTGAAGTGAGCAGAGCAAGGAAAAAAGTAGAACTAGAAACAGCAATATTATAATAATCACCTCTGATAGACTTAACAACTCCCATCAATACAATGATCTGACATTTCCAAAAGACATATATTGAAAAATGCTAGCTACCTACAGACAGAGAACTGGTGGACTCAGTCCATATTTAAGGGAGAGGAGAGGGGAGAATAGAAGAGGAGAGGAGAGGATGAGTTGAGTTGTCCAACTGTAACTGGCTAGATAGATCCCCACAGACTACTCATAGCTTGTGGCTTGTCCTTCTTTCTTGAAGAGGAACATGACATCAGGGAGATGATGATGTGACTTGCAATTGACTTTCATTTGAGTGAGGGAGGTCTGTGCAAGGTCACCAGTCTCACTTTCTCCTTCAGAGCCATCTGGGTTCAATAGCCAGATATCAGTCAAGATAACCGGATTTGCCTCAGGGTGCAGTGGGAGACCTAGGCCCTTTTAAGCTAATATTTCTCAATAACATTTTAATAAAATGTGGTCAATTTAACATGGTACACATACAATGACATTAAATAACAAAATTAATTAATTAGATTTGTTGGGATCCTTGCTTCTCTTTGATACAAAAAAAATAGTTATATTTGGCTGAATATTAAACTTTCTAAGTCTCCCAAGCTTTTCATTCATACATAATTATACTCCTTTTTTTTCTGTCTTGGTTAAAGAGCTTTGAATTCAATAGGGTTCCATTCCTTCAAAATTTACAAGAACCAAGACTGCTTACATAAAACTTTGTTCAAATTATATGCAGAGATGTGCATTGTGCACAAAATCTTTGTGTTTTCTGAGACTTTTTTTTTACAAAGGGAAGGATGAGTATGATTGTGAGTGTGAAAGAGGGAAAGATCGAAAAACAGAAAGAAATAGAGATGGAGAGAGAGAGACAGAGAGAGAGAGAGAGAGAGATGACTCACAGAGAGAGAGAATAACAAGGAGAAAGAGAAAGAAAAACAGAGCTAGGGAGACACAGAGAGACAAAGAAAGTGACAATGAGAGAAAGAGAAAGATATAAGGACAGAGACAGAGAGATAGATACTATGAAATGATACTTTTCCATGTGAATTGAGGCTAGCAAAGCAAATTTCAGAGTACATATATCAAACTGCAAAATTTTCAATAAAGGAAAAGATCTTCCTCCCACTGTACTCACTTTCTAAACAAAGGAAGTGTGAGTGATTTATAAGCAGAGTTAACTGCTTAAGCCATGAGTGAAGTAATTTTGTTCATTACACTGCTCAAGTGACAATAACAATAACAGAAGAACTGAGGAAGCCCAGCCACATTAAGAATAAGCATGGCATTTGGCACTATGCTGAATGGCATTCATTTCACCATCCTTCTCATTCTTCAAAATTACATTGAATGGGAATACCTCCCCTTAGATTGATAACTTGGCTTCTTCTATGTTATACTTGGCCTAATGTTTGGCACTTGAAGAACCACATTTTAAACATTATTTTTCATAATGAATTCCCTGCTGCTTTCAAACGGTGAAATATGGTATGCATTCAACCAAGAAGTTAATTCTTTATCCGTAAACCTCATGTACCTCATCAAGTGAACAAGACTAAAGCCTTATGAATAACCCAGATACCTTGAGATTTCACACAATTCTATGTTGCTGAGAATTATTTTGTCAATTAAATCTCCGGGGTACTAATGAATAGTCAAGTATAATTGAGCTCAAGAAATATTTTTAATGCACATTTTTTCTGCATGATCTGAGTCTGTAACAGGAGGTATGGATACAAACATAGTTCTCTATCTAGACAGGAAAATTAAGGGGTTATTAAAGATTATTTCCTTGGGAAAGGGAAGTATATATCTCCCTGGCAAGACATGAACTTCATCCAGGAGCAATGTGTGCAATAGGATGTTTTTCCTCTAAGAAAGTATAATTCCACAGCCTAAATCTCATCCTAAGACAGACGATTTATGGGTCTCTAGTGACATGTTGCCCCCAATCCTCAGAGAAATAGAACAAGAGAAAGTCTAAGGAGTAATGAGTTATCTGCTATAAGAGAAGAGGTTAGGGCTGAACCTAATGACTGTTGACACCAAATTACTACAGTTTCAATCCACTGCTACTTTCAGGAATTTCCATTTCAAATGGAAACATAACTTTAAAAGTATTCTACCCCAAAAATGAATTAAAACAAAATATGTTCCCATATAATGTTAAGAGGAAATACCTCAAAGTTTTAAAATTCAATGATGTAAAAAATAGGATAGAGCAGAGATATCAAATTTATGACTGAAATTCTTCATCTATGAGGAATATAGATAGAATTAAGGAAAAATAAATGAGCATAGGACCTATGAACAAGAGAGAAAAAAAAAAACTAGAATTAACTGGAAACCTGAGTCACAAAAAGTTTAAAATAAGATGCCAAAGATGAACCATTTCCAACACATATGTACTAAATGAAACTAGGCAATTCATTTAACCACTCAGGCTCAGTTTCTTCATTGGTAAATTAGGAAAAAATATCAACTACTTCAAAAGATTACTGTGAGGACCAAATGAAAGTGATTGATAATATGTAGGTATGTATGCATAGAAACACACATATATGTATGTTCACTTGCACACAGAAATGTACACATATGTATTACATATATAATGTTTTGTAATAGGTATTATCTATCTAAATTGCTTATATCTGTATTGTCTATGCACTGAGTATTCAAGTCCTTTCTTGAGCTAAACTCACAATCATTCAAACTCTACTAAAGAGAGCACAGCTCTTATAGGCTTGCCACATTGTTCAAATGAAAAATGTATGTTTGACTAAAAAACTATTTTACAGAAAGGCAGGTGCTCACATGATGGTCAGAAGAAGTGAAACACTCCCAAGATCTCTCTGAAGAATTTTGGATTCAATTGTAAGGAATGGGAGAAGCCAGCAATGGACTGCCCAGCAGGAGATACCCACATCAAAGAAAGCGCTAGGCTTTATGAGTGAAGTGGAATTGCAGTAACTCAAAAGAAATGTGAAATGGGCAAATTTAGAGAAATCTCTACTCCAAATGCCCATATGGATTATTTGTCCCTGACCTCTGGTAGAACCTTCTGAGCTCAAACTGGTCTGATCAGCCACATTTGGACACACTGTACCTTGACTCCAAAACAGTGATGTCATTTTGGTACATTTTGAGAACAAAGAACAACCACTAACCAATCTATACCATCTAGTCTTTTTATAAATCTTTTCTTAGGCTTAATTTATCTTTATTTTTAATTTGAAGTACTGCTCAATTTTTCATTTTTTAAACAATAAAAGTGGTATTTAGCTTCATAAAAGAAAGAAGAAAGAGAAAAGGTGAAGCCTAACACATTAACCAAGGAAAAAAGTGTGGACTCTTTGACATTGTGTTACTTCCTCCTGAAATGTACCATCAAAAACCCAACCCACTTCTAGACAGAGAAGTGATGGATTCAGGCTGCAGAATGAGATTTTGATTGTGCCTTTGATGTGCTTTTTGTCCAGGGCCCAAATCTATTTTGTTTGACTATACTTCTTTATTACAGGTTTTACTTTTCTTGTTTTCTCAATGGGGGTTGAGGTTGAGGAATGGGAAGGAAAGAGAATAAGAGAATCTGAAACTTGAAGCAAAATAAAACTAAATTTTAAAAAGAAATATATCATCAACCTTTATTCCTTAAATGTTGCACTTGTAAACTTCAATTATCATCATTGTTAACTGATGTGTCCACTAAGGATGACCATAATTCTTATTTTGTCGTTGAGGTGAATAAGTGAGAAAAGATGAGGTGAAGAAAAAGTGAAAGTTTAAAGTTCCACAAAAAGTGGGGTGACCCTGGAGAAAGGAAGAATTATTCTCAGGCTAGATTAGAGATGGATATATATTTATCTTGCTCCACAATTTTCCACTCTGAGCCTCAGAAAGGGCCTAAGACCTCAAGGACAAATAAACACTTTTGGAGGAGGGGTTCTGTGGACACATTCACAAAGGTACAACTAGTTTTCTTCCAAAATACTTTGTAAAGCCAGCTCTGTGTGACTGAAGAAAATCATCCTCTTTCATTGAACTGCTTGGTTTTTTTATTTTGTTTTGTTTTGTTTTGTTTTTTACTGATTGAATTTTCCAAAGTGCTTTATTTTCTTTTGTTTCTTTTTTCTTCAATGTATTTATTTGTTTTTAGTTTTCAACATTCATTTATACAAAATTCTGAGCTTCAAATTTCTCTTCCCTGCCCCCATCTCTCCCCTACCCCCACCCCAAAACGCTGTGTATTCTGATTACCCCTTTTCCCAATCTACTCTCCCTTCTATCATATCCCTCCCTTTGCTTATCCCCAACTTCCCTCTTTTCTTGTATGGCAAGATAGGTTTTTATACTCCTTTATCTGTATTTCTTATTTCCCAGTTACATGCAAAAACAATTTTGAACATTGATTCCTAAAATTTTGAGTTCCAACTTCTCTCCATGACTCCATCCCCATAGATTCCTATTGAGAAGGCAAGCAATTCAGTACAGGCTATATATGTATAGCTTTGCTAAAGACTTCCATAATAGTCATGTTGTGAAAGATTACCTATATTTACTTCCATCCTGTCCTGTCCCCTCATTTATTCTATTCACTTTTTTGACTTTATCCCTCCCCAAATGAGTTTTCTTCTAATTACTCCCTCCTTTCATTTGCCCTCCCTTCTATCATACTCCCCACACCCCACTTATCCCTTTATCACCTACTTCCCTGTAGTGTAAGATAGATTTTCATACCAAACTGAGTGTGCATGTTATTCCCTCCTTAAGTCAAATGTGATGAGATTAAACTTCACTTTTTCTTCTCACCTTCCCCTTTTCCACTCCATTCAAAAAGCTTTTTCTTGCCTTTTTTATGAGTGTTAATTTGCCCTGTTTCATTTCTCCCTTTCTCCTGTCATTATATTCCTCTGTCCCCTTAATTTTATTTATTTAGGTATCATCCCTTCCTTTTAAACTCACCCTGTGCCCTCTGTATATGTACATACATGTATGTGTGTGTGTGTGTATATATATGTATGTATGTATGTATGTGTATGCATGTGTGTGTGTGTGTGTGTGTGTGTAATCCCTCCAACAACCCAGACTCTGAAACAAGTTTCAAGAGTTACAAATGTTATCTTTCCATGTAGGAATGTAAATAGTTCAGATTTAGTAAGTCCCTTATGATTTGTCTTTCCTGTTTACCTTTTCAATGCTTCTCTTTATCCTTGTGTTTGAAGTCAAATTTTGTATTCAGCTTTGGTGTTTCCACCAAGAATGTTTGAAAGTCCTCTATTTCATTGAATGACGATTTTTTCCCCTTGAAGTATTATACTCAGTTTTGCTGGTTAGGTGATTCTTGGTTTTAGTCCTTGGGCCAGGGCTAGACTACTGCATTCCCTTCTCCAGGGATATAAATATATGGAAGGAAATTATCCCTATTCAAAAGGAGTTCACATTGAATGTGGAGAAAACAAGTATGTATAAAACATATTCAACATAAATATAAAGTGGATAAACACAGAAATATACAAAGTCAAATAGAATATCTTTTGAGAGGAAAAACATTACTAATAGGGGAATGAGGAAAAGGCGGACCCAGAACATGAAACTTGAGTTGGGTTTTAAATGGTAGACTGCCTCTAAATAAAAAGGGAGTTCATATCAGGCATGTGGGGCTACCAGTATAAAGGCAAGGAGATAGAAAATGAATTGTCTTATGTAAGGATCAAAGGGAAGGCTATGGGGAGTGAAAGCAACGACTCACCTAAGCTCCTGGAAAAACTCCTCTGGATATCTCTGGGGGGAGAGTCTGACCAGACTTTGGAGGTGTAGAATCCAGTGGGTGACGGACTTTGACGGATTCGGAGCCCAGGCTGGACCGGAGGGTCCACGGGAGGGTTCTGTTCCGCGGGGGTAAGACCCCGGCGCACAGCGCAGAGCGGTCAGCGCGGCAGGGCGGAGGGGACCAGAGGAGCCCGAGAGTGGAGGGCGAGACCAGCGGAGCAGGAGATAAGCCAGGCCGAGCTGGTGAGAGCCACTGAGTGCCAGACATCAGCACAGCAGCCCTTGAAATCTTCAGCCTGAAGACGGACTTCGGTGGGTTACTACTTGAACTTCCAGGAACTGGGATGGCAGAGTGATCAGTAAGTGCTCTCTCCTCCCCCCTGATGACCGTGAGGGAACCATAAAATTCTTCCCCAGATTAATCCTGGATCAGCGGGAACAGCAGAAGGGGGCGGGTGGTCTCATAACACCAGAGGCTGGAAAAGTGGCAAAGGGGGATTCTTCCTACGGTGGCGGAGATGGCTGGAGGGACAGATGACCCAGGGCAGAGAAAATTCGCACTGAGACCCAGGCAAGCCTCAGAGCCAGGAGACGAGCCCTAGGAGGGGCGGAAACACACGTTAGCTTCTAGGCGTGCCCCAGCCCTCCAGGGGAAAAGGGAAGACAATAGGGAAGCTGGGATCACCATCCCCTGACCTTGCCTTTGCCTCAAGTCAGCTGAGGAGATATCCTGAGACCAGACCACCCCTCCCACACACCTAACAAGCTAACCCCAGGGTTGATCGGGGAAAAAAAAAACAAAAGCCTGCTTTTAGCCTAGACACACATCAGCTCAACTTAAAGATCTGTACCTTCTGACTGAAAGAGCCAAAAGCTACAACACTCAGCCAACATCATGAATCGGAAAAAGCAGACGAAAAGTGAAATAACCATAGAATCTTTCTATGGGGATAAGGACCAAAACACAAACACCAAAGAGGTTAGAGCTGAGACTGTACTTCCATCTGAAACCTCAGATGGGACTATGAATTTCTCGCAAGCACAACTAGATTACCTGGAACGTCTGAAGAAGGATATAAAAGAAAAACTGGCCAATGATTTTAAAACTATGAAAAAAGAATTCACTGATGAGAACATCACCCTGAAAAAGAAAATTGAAGAAATGGAAAAGGAAGTTCAAAAATTAACTGGAGAGAATAATTCCCTAAAAGGAAGAGCTAATCAAATGGAAAAGGAAACCCAAAACCTAATTGGGAAAATTGATCAGATGGAAAAGGAAACCCAAAACCTAACTGGGAAAATTGGTCGAATGGAAAAAGAAGTACAAAAATTAAATGGAGAAAATAGCTCCTTAAAGGGAAAAATTGGTCAGATGGAAAAGGAGATGGAAAAGCTAACTGAAGAAAACACTACGATGAAGATTAGAATTGGGCAAGTAGAAACTAATGACTCAATGAGGCAACAAGAATCAGTCAAACAAAATCTAAAGAATGAAAAGATAGAAGAAAATGTAAAATATTTAATTGGAAAAACAACTGACCTGGAAAATAGATCCAGGAGAGAAAATCTAAGAATTATTGGCCTGCCAGAAAGCCATGATGAAGAAAAGAGTCTGGACAATATCTTCCAGGAAATCATCAAGGAAAACTGTCCAGAAGTACTAGACTCAGAGGGCAAAATAGTCATCGAAAGAATCCACCGTTCCCCTCCCGAAAGGGATCCCAAACTCAAAACCCCAAGAAATATAGTTGCCAAATTCCAGAGCTATCAAGTGAAGGAGAAAATACTACAAGCAGCCAGAAAGAAACAATTCAAATATCAAGGACACACAGTCAGGATCACACAGGACCTTGCAGCTTCTACATTAAAAGATCGCAAGAATTGGAACCCAATATTCCGTAAGGCAAAGGAGTTGGGACTTCAACCAAGGATCAACTACCCAGCAAAGTTCAGCATAACATTTCAGGCAAGGAGAAAGTCATTCAACGAAATAAGGGATTTCCAGAGCTTCCTGACCAAAACACCAGAACTCAATAGACAATTTGATCTTCAAATGCAGGTCTCCAGAGAATCATAAAAAGGTAAACAGAGGGGAAAAAACAAAAACAAAAACTTGCTACTCAATTACGGCAAACTGTTTACCTCCCTATAAGGGAAGATGATACCTGTTAATCTTGAGAACTGTGCAGCTATTATGATAAAAAGGATATATGTAGAGGGAACGGGCATAAAGTAAATGATGTCATGTCAAAAATATGATTTAAGTATGAGAAGGGAATGTAATAGGAGGTGTGGAAAGGGGGAAGCAGAAAATGGCAAATTATATCACAGGAAGAAGTACAAAACTATAGTAGAGGGAAGGAGGGGAGGGAGATGAGCATTGTTTGAGAGGTACTCTCATCTGATTTGTTCAAAGGAGGGAACAATAATCTTAAGTAGATAAGCCTAACTAGCTCTATAGGTAGTAGGAGGGGAAGGGGGAAGAAAGGGGAGGGTGGCTAAAAGGGAGGAAAGAAGCAATAAGAGTAAAGGGGACTAAAAGGGAGGGGGGTCAAAAGAAGGAGGGGAAGGCTGCAGGAGGAGGGGGAGAAAAGTGAATACTATTGAGGAGGGGAAGGGAGACGGGAGAGCTAAAAGCACAAATGGTGGGAAAGAGGTTGGAGGGAAATACACAGATTGTAATCATAACTGTGAATGTGAATGGAATGAACTCTCCCATAAAACGGAGACGGATAGCAGAATGGATTAAAAGCCATAATCCAACAATATGCTGCTTACAAGAAACACATTTGAAACGGGGCGATACACATAGGATAAAGGTCAAAGGATGGAGCAGATTATATTGTGCTTCAGCTCATGTAAGAAAGGCAGGAGTAGCAACCCTAATCTCAGACAAAGCAAAAGCAGAAATAGATCTAATCAAAAGGGATAGGGATGGAAATTATATCCTGCTAAAAGGCACCATAGACAATGAAGCAATATCATTACTAAATGTTCGGGGTCAGAGCCCGAACCCCTGGATCCCCCTGACCCACGGGCTTCTACTCTGTGGGCCCTGAAGGAAGGAGACTGGAGACAAGGTGATCCAGGCAACAACAACAACAACTCTTTATTCAGCTGAGGGTTAGGGTTTATAAAGGCTGATCCACCAATCACATACATGCTGAGCTCATCCCATTACTTCACCATCTCATGACTGTTCCACATCCTTACACCCGCAGTAAGGAAGAAAGCTTATCTTGTTCCTGCAGCTAGTTCCTGGGTTCCCAGGCTCACTTGTAACTTTACTGTACAGGACATTGGTATCTGCAGGAACATCAGGTTCCAGGGTCACACAGAGCTTCTGCCAGGGTGCGCATCAGCGCCGTTCCCACGGGAACAGGCTTTGCCTCTGACTTGCACCCCCTGGGACCCTCTGGGCCCCTTACAACTCCCCCTTTTTGTTTTTGCAGCTCTGAGGTACCATACAAGCAATTCCAGGGGAGCCACAGTTTTGATCCAAGTCCGTAGTTCTATACAGGTGAAGTCTGGTATCTGTCCCATCACAATCACTACTATTATACTGCTCTGCACCTCTGCCCACATTCTTGCTAACCCTCCTACATATAGTACATATAGCTAATTAGCAGGCCTAAGGCCATAGCAGATGTAAAGAAACAAGCAATCACAACACAGCTAATACATAGTTTTTGTCACATCTAACAGCCAGATGTTGCACCATCTCTTTCTACAGAGAATGTATACTCTTGAGTTTGATACCAAGTATGATTTACCTTAGCAGGGAACATAGCATATGTGGGTTGCTGTATAATCATAGCAAAGGGGTCTGATTGAGAATTGATACATCGAGATAAAGTACAATACATATCATCCTTAATACCTCATGGTGGTGTGTCTGGTCTTGAAGGAGGGGTGGCCTAATAAGTGAGGATCCTGTTCCACTTGAGTAACAATATACATACATCTGACATCTGAGTGACAATATAAATACAACTGAGTCTAGGATACACATGACTGGTCAGAGAACAGTAATACGTAACTGGCACATGAATCCTATAGGTTCAGCTGACTACTACAGGAGGAAGGAGGAAGGGAGATAACGGCTGCTGCTGGGGCAGACTGTGTCCTTGAGGGAGAAACTGCCTGAGATGGTATTTAGGGGCTAGAGAGAAACATATTTGGGAAAAGTGATTTCAGTATTAGGGTCCGAGGACATACGTTCAACTGTATACAATGCGAATTCAGTCTTAGGGCCCAAGTACATCTGGCCAAACTGAGGGCCCACTACGGCCAAACTGAGGGCCCACGTCACTCCCCCTTTTTGTTTTTGCAGCTCTGAGGTACCATTGTCTGAGGCGTTGAGTCTCCTTGTTGGGCTTGGCTCTCCATGCTGTCAGGTTTGTCCCTCCTTCAGGTCCTGGGCTAGAGTATTGTTGTGGCAGGGCTCCTCGGCATTCTGAGGGCCAATGACCCTTTCTTCTACGCTTTGGGCATGGTGTTTTAGGCCTCACTCCTGGCCTGCTCCTACAGTCTTGTTTAAAATGACCTGTTTTTCCACAGCTATAACATTTCTGTCCTTGTCTCATGCTGGCAGCTTCAGTTCTATACTGTCTCTTTACCTGTTCCTTCACATGAGCTGCGAATGTTACCGAACCTACATCTTCACACCTTTGCATCATCTCTTCCACTCCTGCAGTTCTGGGCAATCCTGTCATAGCCATTCTGCCATCTGTATAAGTTCCTGTTCGTTTTTTCTGTAGCTTTGGATATAATCTCTCTGGACTAAGCTCTCTACCTGTTTTATCTATAAGCAGGGTTACTCACAGTCTGTAACTTTCTTCTTCTTGTCCCAGTCAGCCGAGTGCACGTCTCTCCCAAGCTCCACAGAACCACCGGGGCACTGACTGGAGCATGCAGGTGGCATCACTCTCGTGCGATTCCGAGCCCACGCCTTGCAGGGGGACCTCGGTTTCCCTTCCAGTCCCTGTTCGGGCGCCAATTGTTTGGGGTCAGAGCCCGAACCCCTGGATCCCCCTGACCCACGGGCTTCTACTCTGTGGGCCCTGAAGGAAGGAGACTGGAGACAAGGTGATCCAGGCAACAACAACAACAACTCTTTATTCAGCTGAGGGTTAGGGTTTATAAAGGCTGATCCACCAATCACATACATGCTGAGCTCATCCCATTACTTCACCATCTCATGACTGTTCCACATCCTTACACCCGCAGTAAGGAAGAAAGCTTATCTTGTTCCTGCAGCTAGTTCCTGGGTTCCCAGGCTCACTTGTAACTTTACTGTACAGGACATTGGTATCTGCAGGAACATCAGGTTCCAGGGTCACACAGAGCTTCTGCCAGGGTGCGCATCAGCGCCGTTCCCACGGGAACAGGCTTTGCCTCTGACTTGCACCCCCTGGGACCCTCTGGGCCCCTTACAACTAAACATGTATGCTCCAAGTGGTATAGCATCCAGATTCTTAGAGGAGAGGTTGGGGGAGTTGAAGGAAGAAATTGATAGCAAAACTATACTAGTGGGGGACCTCAACCTCCCCCTCTCTGAACTCGATAAATCCAACCTCAAAATAAACAAGAAAGAGGTTAAGGAGGTAAATAAAACTCTGGATAAGGTAGATATGATAGATCTTTGGAGAAAATTAAATGGGAATGGAAAGGAATATACTTTTTTCTCAGCGGTACATGGAACATTTACAAAAATTGACCATGTACTAGGACATAAAAATCTCACAATCCAGTGCAGAAAGGTAGAGATAATCAATGCATCCTTTTCAGATCATAATGCATTAAAAATTACATGTAATAAAAGGCCATGGAAAGAGAAACCAAAAATCAATTGGAAACTAAATAATCTAATTCTAAAGAAGGGTTAGGTTAAAGAAGAAATCATAGAAACAATCAACAATTTCATTCGAGAGAATGACAATAGTGAGACAACATACCAAAACTTATGGGATACTGCAAAAGCAGTTATTAGGGGAAGTTTTATATCTCTGAATGCTTACATAAATAAAATAGAGAAAGAGGAGATCAATGACTTAGGCTTGAAGTTGAAAAAGCTAGAAAAAGAACAAATTGAAAATCCCCAAGTAAATACCAAATTAGGAATACTGAAAACGAAAGGAGAGATTAATAAAATTGAAATTAAGAAAACTATTGAATTAATAAATAAAACCAATAGTTGGTTTTATGAAAAAACTAATAAAATTGATAAACCTTTGGTCAATCTGATTAAAAAAAAGAAAGAAGAAAACCAAATTACTAATATTAAAAATGAAAGGGGTGAACTCACCTCCAATGAGGAGGAAATTAAAACAATAATTAGAAACTACTTTGCCCAACTTTATGCCCACAAATTCGATAATCTAAACGAGATGGATGAATATTTTAAAAAATACAAATTGCCCAGATTAACAGAAGAGGAAGTTGAATACTTAAACAACCCCATCTCAGAAAAAGAAATTGAACAAGCCATCAATGAACTCCCTAGGAAAAAATCTCCAGGGCCAGATGGATTCACAAGTGAATTCTATCAAACATTTAAAGAACAGTTAATTCCAATACTACATACACTATTCTTGAAAATTGGGGAAGAAGGAGTCCTCCCAAATTCTTTCTATGATACAAATATGGTTTTGATACCCAAACCAGGAAGACACAAAACAGAGAAAGAAAATTATAGACCAATTTCCCTAATGAATATAGATGCAAAAATTTTAAATAAGATTCTAGCAAAACGAATACAACATCTTATCACGAGATTAATACATTATGATCAGGTAGGATTCATACCAGGACTACAGGGCTGGTTCAATATTAGGAAAACTATTAGCATTATAGATCACATCAACAACAAAGCTAACAAAAACCACATGATTATCTCAATAGATGCAGAAAAAGCTTTTGACAAAATACAACATCCATTCCTACTAAAAACATTGGAGAATGTAGGAATAAAGGGAACTTTCCATAAAATAATAAGCAGTATCTATCTAAAAACCTTCAGCAAGCATTATATGCAATGGGGATAAGCTAGATGCATTCCCAATAAGATCAGGGGTGAAACAAGGTTGTCCATTATCACCACTATTATTTAATATGGTACTAGAAATGTTAGCTGTAGCAATTAGACAAGATAAAGATATCCAAGGAATTAAAATAGCCAAAGAAGAAACTAAGTTATCACTCTTTGCAGATGATATGATGATTTACCTAGAGAATCCCAGAGATTCAAGTAAAAAATTACTAGAATTAATAAACAACTTTGGCAAAGTTGCAGGGTACAAAATAAACCCACACAAATCTTCTGCATTCCTATATATTAGCAATAAAGTCCAACAGCAAGAGATAGAAAGAGAAATCCCATTTAAAGTTAGGGTAGACAGTATAAAATACTTAGGAGTCTATCTGCCAAAACAAACCCAGGGATTATATGAACACAATTACAAGACATTTTTTGCACAAATAAAGTCAGATTTAAGTAAGTGGAAAAACATTAGTTGCTCATGGGTAGGCCGTGCTAATATAATAAAAATGACAATTCTACTCAAATTAATATACTTATTCAGTGCCATACCAATTAAACTATCAGACAATTACTTTCTAGAGCTGGACAAAATAATATCAAAATTCATTTGGAAAAACAAAAGGTCCAGAATATCAAAGGGACTAATGAAAAGAAATGCTTGGGAAGGTGGCCTAGCGCTACCAGACCTCAAATTGTACTATAAAGCAGCAATTATCAAAACCACTTGGTATTGGCTAAGAAACAGAGAGGTAGACAAGTGGAATAGACTTGGCACTCAAGATGCAGTAGGCAAGGAATATAGCAACCTTCTGTTTGATAAACCCAAGGACCCCAGCTTCTGGGATAAGAACTCATTGTTTGACAAAAATTGCTGGGAAAACTGGATAACAGTGTGGCGGAAATTAGGCATAGACCCATATCTGACACCGTACACAAGAATAAAGTCCAAATGGGTACATGATTTAGGTATAAAGGTTGATACCATGAATAAACTGGAGAAGCAAGGAATAGTGTATTTATCAGATCTATGGAGAAGGGAAGAATTCTTTACTAAAGGAGAGATAGAATGCATTATGAAATGCAAAATGGATAACTTTGATTACATTAAACTGAGAAGTTTTTGCACAACCAAACCCAATGCAACCAAAATCCGGAGGGGTGTAGTAAATTGGGAAAGAATTTTTACAGCTAAGCTCGGGGATAAAGGCCTCATTTCTAGAATATATAGAGAACTGATCCAAATGTATAATCATACAAGTCATTCCCCAATTGATAAATGGTCAAAGGATATGAACAGGCAATTTTCAGAGGAAGAAATTAAAGCTATCTCTAATCATATGAAAAAATGCTCTAAATCACTATTGGTTAGAGAGATGCAAATCAAAACAACTCTGAGGTACCACATCACATCTATAAGATTGGCAAACATGACAGAACCAGAAAATGATAAATGCTGGAGAGGATGTGGGAGAGTTGGAACACTAATTCATTGTTGGTGGAGCTGTGAGCGCATCCAACCATTCTGGAGAGCAATTTGGAACTATGCCCAAAGGGCTACAAAAATGTGCATACCCTTTGACCCAGCAATATCGCTACTAGGACTATATCCCCAAGAGATCATAAAAATGGGAAAGGGTCCCACATGTACAAAAATATTTATAGCAGCACTCTATGTAGTTGCCAAAAACTGGAAGTCAAGGGGATGTCCATCAATTGGGGAATGGCTGAATAAATTATGGTATATGAATGTAATGGAGTACTATTGTGCCATAAGAAATGATGAACAAGAAGACTTCAGAGAGGCCTGGAAGGCCTTATATGACCTGATGCTGAGTGAAAGGAGCAGAACCAGGAGAACTTTATGCACAGCAACAACCACAGTGTGTGAGAGTTTTTTCTGGTAGACTTAGATTTTTTTAATAACACAAGAACTTCTTACCAAAAAAAAAAAAAATCCCAATGGAGGATCTCAAGGCAAAATGCCTGCCACACTCAGAGAGAGAAATATGGAAGTCACTCACATATTGTAGCAGATCATGTTTGTGTATGTGTATGTGTTTGTGTATCATGTTCTGATTTGTTATACGATTTCTTTCATTTATCTTAGTCTGACTACATAGCATGACTATAGTGAAAATCTACTCAATAGGAAAGTATATGTAGAATCTATACAGAATTGTATGCAGTCGTGGGGAGGGAGGGGGGTAGTGGGTAGTAGGTGGGGAGGGATAAAATCGCAATTGTATGGCAGTGATTGTTAAACATTACAAAATAAAAAAAAAAAAAGGAAAGGCTATGGTGGATGTATCACACTATCAGAGAGTGAGTAATATGTAGTGTAAACAGAAAGATAGTTGAAGTCAGGTTAGGTAGGCTCTAAAGTCTAAATGAAGGATTTCATAAATTATCCTAGAAGCAATACAAAGCCACTGATGTTGATTGAGTAGAGAATTCACATGGTGATAACCCTAATTAAGGAAAATTATTTTAGAAGGAATAGGTAGATGATGGGCTTTAGTGCTCAGAAATTTGAAATAGGAAGATCAGTCAGGAAGTTGTTGAAATATGTGTGTGAATGGAGAAATGTGGGATGATCCAACAGATGTTGTAAAGGTAGAAATAGGAAAATTTGTCAACTGATTATATAAGGAAAAAGAGAAAGTAGAGTCCAACAAAATGATAAGATTTCAATTCTGGAAGACTTGTAGGATATTGGCGACTCCAAAAGAAATAGGAAATGTTAGAATGAGGGAAAGGCTGAGGAAAACAGCATGAAATTGAAAACTGAGTTTAAACCTGTGAGAACTGACCAGCATCAAAGTGGTATATGCAAAGGAAATAATAGGAGATAGTGATGACTTAAACGAATGAGGGAACAAACACAAAGACATATATGGAAGAAAATACAAAACTTTAAAAGTAAATGGAATTGGTAGTTCAATGAAATTGGAAAGGCAAACTATATTAAAAGAAAAATCAAACAATTTCCTGCCTTAAAGAAGCACATCTAGAAAAAAATTAAAAAGAGAATGAAAATGAAAGATTGCAACAAAATCTACTTTTCATCAAGAGATTCTTTAAAAATCGAGTATTGAAATGTTACTAATCAAAGTAAAAAAATCACTTCATACATCAAGAGATATGAACAGAAAACTATATTATGCTTAAAGAAATCATAGGTAATAAAATTATAAATATTAGCAGATATGCACTAAAAGACATTAAACAAAAATTCATAAAGAAAAGGATCACTGAATTACTAGAAGAAATAAGTAATTAACCAACAATTACAGAAAATTTAATCATTTTCCCTAGGATCTTGATGAATCTAACAGAAAGCGAAAAAGAAAGATAGAAAATCTTATGGAGTCTTAGAGACTTCCAAATCTTTGGAATAAAAATATTAAGTAATATTCACATAAGAACAACAGATTGTACTGTTCAAAATATGGATCATAGCTGTACAAGAATAATAAAGCTTTATGAAGACAAAGAAAAACACAAGATTAAAATATATCCATGTATAATAACAAAGAAATGGCATTTAATATAGGGAGCACACACACACACACACACACACACACATACACACACACATAACTAAATACAGACTCAGTGGTGGAATTTTAATGTTTCTTTACAGAACAAAAAAAGAAATAATCTATAGCCATGTAAAAGAATACAATAATGGTAAGACAACATAGTAAAACTTGGGGAGGGGGGATAATATCTCTTACAATCTATTCCTTTAACAAAAAGGAAAGAATGATTTTAATGATCTAAACATGCAATTGGGAAATATTTAATTTAAAAATTAACAAAGCAGAAATAAATTTTGGAAAAATAATATAGGATGTAGCCAAGATGGCAAGGTAAAGCCAGGGACTTGTCTAAGCTTTCCCACAAACTCCTCCTCCAAATATCTTTTTAAAAATGATTCCAAACACATTCTAGAGCAACAAAACCCACCAAAAATATTTACTGAAATAAATTTCTAGCCCAAGACAACTGGAAAGTAAACATGAAAAATCTATTACACTAAAGGGAGAGAGGAGCTCAGTTGAGCATGAGCCATGCCAACACAGACCAGGCCCCAGAAAACTATGAATATGCCTTGGAAGTCAATGAAGTAACAGAAACAGTGGATTCTTCTGGAGCTCTCAGCCTACAGATGGCAAGAGCACTAGTAAGCCAGACCTTGCAGCCACAGTGGAAAAGCAATCCTCATCACAGTGCCAGGTCAAAAAAGAGTTTTGTGGTTGCTCACAGACCAGATCTCAAGCCAGGAGAGGAGTAAACCCCTCTCCTTATACCATACCACCTTGGAAGAAGTGAAAATGTATAGGCCCCTAGAAGTATCTCTGAAAACAGATTCACAAAACACCAAAAATTTGTGACAATGCATCCTCTACCCCGTAAGCAGAGCTGTATTTCAAAAAAAAGTTAAAAGTCAAGTAATAGGCAGGGAAAATGAACAAACAACAGAAAAAAAATTCTGACTATACACAGTTACTATGGCAAAAAGGAAGATCAAGACACAAACTGAGAAGATAACAAAGTGAAAACTCCTATATCCAAAGCCTCCAAAAAACCATGAATTGGTCTCAGGCCACTGAATGGCTCAAAAAAGATTTTTAATATCAAGAGGTGGAGGAAAAAGCTGACAAAATAAGTGGAGTAATGCCATAAATCACGAAAAATAGTCAACAGCTTAGTAAAGGAGACAGAAAAAAAATACTGAAGAAAATAGCACCTCAAAAAAAAATAGGCCAAATGGTAAAAGAGATACAAAGAGCTAATGAGGATAAAAATGTCTTGAAAAGCAGAATTGGTCAAATGGTAAGAAAGACAAAAATTCACTGAAGAAAACAAAAACTCCTTAACTAAAAGAACTAGTGAAATAGAAAAGGAAGTATAAAAACTCATTGGAGAAAATTTTATTCCTTAAAAATTAGAATTGAACAATGACTCCATGAGAAATCAAGAAACAACAAAACAAAAACAAATAAATGAAAAATAAAACAATTGGAGATAATGTGAAATAACTCATTAGAAAAACAATTGACCTGAAAAAAAGAGATAATTTAAAAATTATTGGGTTACCTAAAAGTCATTATTTTAAAAAATAGCCTGATACATCATCATTCAAGAAATTATCAAGAAAACTGCCCTGATATTCTAGAAGCAGAGTGTAAAATAGAAATTGAGATGCCAAAATGAAAACTGCCAGGAATATTATTGAAAAATTTGAGAGTTCCAAGAACAAGGAGAAAATATGACACGTATCTAGAAAGAAACAATTCAAGTATCATGGAGGCACAGTCAGGATAACACAAAAGTTAGCAACTTCTACATTAAAGCATTGCAGGGCTTGGACCACAAAAATCTGATGGGAAAAGCAAATAGTATTACAATCAAGAATTGTCTACTCAGTAAAAATGAGCATAATCTATCTGGGGGGAAATGGATATTCAATGAGATAGAGGAGTTTCAAACATTCTTGAAGAAAAGACTGGAGCTTAATAAAAAATTTGACTTTCAAATACAAGACAAAAGAGAAGCAAGAAAAGGTAAACAGTGAAGGGAAATCAAAAGGGATTTAATAAGTTTCAAGTTACATTCCTACATAATAAGTTTCAACTTATATTCCTACATAGGAAGATGATCCTTGTTTTTAAAAAACAAACAAACAAACAACATTTTTTCATTATTAAGGTAGGTAGGAGGAGTATATAGACAGAAAGAAGAGGGCAAGTTGAATATGAACAGATGATATCTAAAAAATAAAATTTAGAGGTGAGACAGGAATGCATCAAGATAAAGGGAAAGGGAGAAATAGAACAAGGCAAGTTATCTCACATAAAAGTAGTAAAAAAAAAAACCTTTTCTAATGGTGGGAAAGAGTGGTGTGCTGAAGGAAAGTGAGTGAGTTGTACTCTCATCAGAACTGGCTCAAAGAGAGAATAATGGGGGGAGCCAAGATGGTGGAGAAAAAGCCTGAACTTGCTAGTGCTCTGTCCACAAACCCAGACAAATATCTGTAAAAATGAGTCTAAACAAATTCTGAAGCTACAGATGCCACAGAATGATGGAGTGAAGCAAATGTCCAATACAAGAGCCCCTAGAAAGTTGAGGGGAAGCATCTATTGCACCTGGCTAAGAGAAAAGCACAGTCCAATGTGAGCCACATCAGCACAGACAGGACATGAACACATCTGGCAGGACTGAATCACTGACACCTGTGGCATTTTCCAGACTTCCAAGCCCCAAACACTGAGGACAATTTGGAAGGACAGTGAAAAAAACCTTTTGGGCCTGTGGGAGAGAGTAGTGTGATCTAGCTATCACCTCAGGCCAGTAGAGGGGGTGGAGGAGCCCAGGACAGTGACAGTAGGGTCAGAGACAGAGCTCTAGACCCACAGATTGTGGGGGGATCAAGTGGCTGAGAGCCACCAGGCATCCCCACTGGAAACAGAAAACTACTTTGACAAAGAGCTCAAAAATCAAGTAATTGGCTGGAGAAATGGGGAAAAACAGGAAGAAAAAATTAGACTGTAGAATCTTACTTTCCTGACAAAGAAAATC
Source organism: Notamacropus eugenii (assembly GCF_028372415.1). NCBI lineage: Eukaryota > Metazoa > Chordata > Mammalia > Diprotodontia > Macropodidae > Notamacropus > Notamacropus eugenii. The sequence goes on along the minus strand of NC_092875.1, from coordinate 131,881,344 downwards.
AAACCTACACCTAGAAAGAGGCAATAAAGTCAAAATTTCTACATCCAAAGCCTCCAAGGAAAAGATGAATTGGTCTCAGGCCAGGGAATTGCTCAAAAAGAATTTTGAAAATCAAGTACGAGAAGTAGAGCAAAAATTGGGAAGAGAAATGAGAGTGATGGAAGATAATCATGAAAAATGCATAAAATGCTTTCTAAAGGGTACCCAAAATGCTGAAGAAAATAGCACCTTAAAAATAGACCAATCAAAACAGATCCAAAAAGTAACAAGGGGAATAAGAACTTAAAAAAGCAAAATTGGCCAAATGGAAAAAGAAGCACAAAAGCTCATTGAAGAAAACAATTCTTTCAAGATTAGAATGGAGCACATGGAAGCTAATGACTGTGAAAAAATTGATAAATTATAAAACAAAAGCAAAAGAACTAAAATAAAAATACTAGACAATGTGAAAGATCTCATTGTGAAAACAACTGACCTGGATAATATATTCTGGAGAGACAATTGAAAAATCTTTGGACTACTTGAAAGCTATGATCAAAAAAAGAGAACAGACATCCTCTTTCAAGAAAATATGGAGGAAAATTGTCCTGATATTCTAGGACCAGAGGGTAAAATAGTTATTAAAAGAATCCACCAATAGCTTCCTGAAAGAGATCCCAAAAGGAAAACTCTTAGGTATATTGTAGCCAATTCCAGAGCTCCCAGGACAAGGAGAAAATATGGCAAGCAGTCACAAAATAACAATTCAAATATTGTGAAAATGCAGTCAGGGTAACACAAAACCTAACAGTTTCTACATTAAGGGATTGGAGGGTTTGGAATATGATATTCCATAGGTCAAGGGAGGTAGAATATAAACCAAGAATCACCTACCATGAAAAACTGCATATAATATTTAAGGGTAAACATTGGTAATTCAATGAAATAAAGGACTTTCAAGTATTCTTAATGAAAAGACCAAAGCTGAATAGAAATTTTACTCTCAAATACAAGAATCAAGAGAAGCATGAAAAGGTAAACAGGAAAGAAAAAATTTTAAGGGACTTACTAAAGTTGAACTGTTTACATTCCTACATGGAAAGACAATATTTGTAACTCTTGAGACTTTTCTCAATATTTAAATAGTTGGGGGAAATATTTATATAATTTCATATATATATGTATATATATATATATATACACATATATATATATATATATTACATACACACGGCACAGGGTAAGTTGAATTATGAAAGGATGATATTTTTAAAAATAAATAAAATTTAAGGGTGAGAAAGGAATATATTGGTAGAAGGAAAAAGGAAGAAATAGAATGGGGTAAATTATCTCACACACAAAAGAGGCAAAAAAAGCTGTTTCAATGGAAGGGAAGAAAAGAGAGGTGAGAGGGAAAGAATGAACCTTACTCTCCTCATACTTGACATAAGAAGGAAATAACATGCACAGTCAATTCAGTATGAAAATCTATGTTAAGCTAGAGCAAAGTAGGTGGTAAGGAGCCAAGGAGGGACTAGGGATGATAGAAGGCAGGGCAAATGAGAAGAGAGGGAAATTATAAGTAAACACTTTTTATGAGGGTCAGGGTCAAAAGAGAGAATGGCACATCTGTATAATTGTACCCAATTATACTTTTTAAAATCTCAATACCAGAAGGTATGAGATGACAGAAATAGATGACAACTTAACTAACTAGGATATAAAATATATCTTAAAATATTCTGTCTCAAAAAATGAAATTGGTTCAGCTATAAATGAATTATTACAAGTGCAGATGATTTACAAGTAAGTTTTATTAAATATGGAACAATTAATAATGTTTAATAAGTAATTGCAATTAATAATTGTTGTCAATATTGGGAAAAGAATGCAACTAACCAATTTTCTTTTATGAGGAAAATGTTGTCCTTATTATTAAACCAAGGTGAAAATTAAGAGAAACACCAGGCGAAAAGTTACAAATACTAAAACAAAGTCAATTAAATAAAATTCTAGTACATACATGACAATTATATCCAATCCCGAAATTTTTATTATGACAAATTTGGAGCTATACCTGGTATGCAACGATCACCCATAAGAGAAATAAGGGGAAAAAAAGGGAAATAATTAACCTTTCTATTAAATTTTCAACTGAAACTCTTTTCAGATATCTTACAATACGTAATTCTATTTCACATTCATCTAATCCTTGTTATGATTCCTAAGTAATATATATCTAATTTATGTATTAATGTGCATATATATGTATAAAAATTGTAATTCCTTTCCCTTTATAGATGTGCATGTGAGTTTATGCTCATGCATATGAATTTTTATGCACACACATACATACATTCAAGCATACACACATACTACATAAATACATATATGTGTATAGATACACCCTCATGTGTATACACACATACACACACATATATATGCAGAGAGAGAATGTGAGAGAGAGATGAATATACAGATAGAGATATATGGAAGATGAATATGATTTCTATTGCTTTCAAAATTTGATAATTATGAAATAAACATAATTTAGTTTGTAATGGAGTTAAGTAACAGTTTCAAAGTAGGTAGAACATAATACTAAATCATGATTTTTTCAAATGGTTCCTCTTTTTTTCTTCCTTTTCTTTTTTATTTGATACAGACTACATGGGAGCATAAGATCATCTTCTGATTTCAAACTGGACCTCAGAAGCTTACTAGCTGTGTGACTCCAGACATGTCACTTAGTATTGTTTCCCTCACTTTAACATTAGTGAAATGATCTGGAGAAGGAAATGGCAAATTAGTCCAGTATATTTGACAAGAAGATTCCAAGTTGGTTCACAAAGAGTCAAGAAAATCAAAACAATTGAACAATGACAACAAAAGCAAAAGTCAGTCTCTAACCTAAAAACTTTATTTCACAGTTCTCCCCTTATACATTCTATATTTGCAGCAATATGTTATAGTGGATATTGAGCTAGGCCTGGAGTGAGGAAAACTGGAGTTTAAATCTAGCCTCATAGTGTGAACCTGCACAAGTCACTTAATACCGTTTGCATCCGTTTCCTCATCTATGAAATGTCCTTCAGAAAGAAATCACAAACAATTCTTATATCTTGCCAAGAAAACACCTAAGGATGCCATGAATAGTCTGCCACCACTGAAAATGATTAAATAGCACCAGCAACATAGGAGTACAGAATATGTTGTAAGTAACAATATGGGCTCATACTTTATCTTAATAGTTTTAAGCAAGTTAGACACATTTCAGTTTTCTTGAATTGAAAATTACTGTGATTAAATGCTTTTCATTCCAAGAAGTTTACCTGTTTTAAATTTGTTTTAGTTTCATACCATTGTGAAATCAGTCATATATATATATAGATATAGATAGATATCTATATCTATATATATATACATATATATAAAATTTCAGCGTCAATAAAGTAGTTATCTTTCCTTGATATTACAGTACTTTTTATTTCCTATTTTTTTGGAGAGGGTAGAAGAGGTTATCAAGATTAGGTGACTTGCCTAAGGTCACACAGTTAGTAAGTGTCAAGTGTCTGAGGTCAGATTTGAACTTAAGTCCTCCTCCGGAACTGGTTCTGTATTCATTGCACCACCTAACTGTCCCTTTCATGTCTATTTTTACAAATTAATTCTAAAATAAAATTCAATAAAATGTTTATTTGAAATTTATAAAAAATGAAATGTAATTGAAATTATATTCTTCTTGTCAAGTTACTAATAAAAATCAACATTTTTAAGGTTTAGGAATCATGACAGGAATTATGGGAGAAATAAAAAACTGTTTGATGGTATGTTAATATTCTTTAAGATAAATTAATAATATCATTTCCTTTACTTGTGGCAAAATAAATATGAAACCCAGTTATAAACTTTTAGAACAAGAACAAATAATAACTGTTCAGAGTATTTAGTAGTATTCAGAGGGAAAATGAATGATAAGTATTGTGAGACAAGTAGTTATAACTCAGATTTCGCTCATCTCAATATATTTCAAATAATGATTAAACCAAAATTGACATAAATATTCAGTATCATGCAAATGAAACTACTAAGAAGTTATTTTACAGATCTAGAAAAAATAATAGCAAAGTCACTTTTATATGAAAAATGTATAGAATATCAAGGGAAATGGGGAAAAATACCTGGGGTAAAAAGGTAATGGCTATTCTAGGTTTTAAATTTTAATAGAAAAGGGTGGCTTCAATATTTTTGATACTATTTTTTAAATGTATCAGTGAAAAACGATATGATAAGGAATAATTCAGCAGTTCAACTCAACATCCCAATGGCTTTTGGCTAGATTTTATATACATACATACACATATGTGTGGGGGAGGAGAGAGAGAGAGAGAGAGAGAGAGAGAGAGAGAGAGAGAGAGAGAGAGAGAGAGAGAGAGAGAATATACATAAAAACAAAGGGCATTGTAAGAACTTACCTACACAGAAGCAGGAAAACAAGACTGAAGTTTGGAATGACATCCAGAAAAAGTAAGCTGGTAAATAGAGGGAGAAAAAGGCAAAAAACTAACAGAAAATCACAAAGTCTCTTTTGTGAAAATTTTCCATGACTCTGGTATGCTTGAGTTTCCAGCTTTTGCAAATAAAAACAAAACATGTAAAGGCTGATCACAATTCTCTGATGTGACTCTCACCATTCATTTCAGGTATTGCTATAAGGCCCAGGACAAAGCTTTGCAAGGAAGAATAAAGTTAAATCCATTCAAAAACAGTAGATATATGTCAAACTTTTAATCAGATATCAGTGATTTTTGCATCTTTTCTATTCTTAATGAATATATTCATTAACATTATTTAGTTTGAGGGGTTTTTCATTGCTTACTCTATCTTTAACATGAAACACCTCTGAGTGAATTTTCCAAGAAAACAATTACTTAGAAAAAATTTACAAGTGTCTACAATGTTCAAGAAAGGAAAAAAAAATGTCTTGTGAAAAATATTGTTTGAACTAATAATTAGACCATATATTAAAATTTGAATTTATGGTCAAAAAGTGATTATAATGTCCATTGCCTTTGGTTTAGAGAGCCTACTGGAGGATACATGTTCCAAGTATGTTAAAGAAAGAAAAATAACTTGTATTATACACATACACTCATATACTATGTGTATAGATATATGTATTTATACACACATATTTTTATGATACTTGTGTTAGCAGAGAACCAGAAACAATTAGGAAAAGGTTTAAAAAGGAATATGGTTATGCAATAAAAATAATACAGAAGGAATTAAGCAGAACCAAGATGATATTATACATGTTGTCTACAGCAATGTAAATAGAGCAATAAAACAAAATTGAACACTGTAAAATTTTGATATTGCAAAACTCCAGAAAAAGTTGAAAAAGTTTCCCTTGTTTCATTTAAGTTTTGTGTTTTTTATCGTATTAGGTGATGCATGTAAAATCTTTCAGATACATTTGGTAGCTTGTTTGATTTTGCACATTACCAATATTATAAAGGAAAGCTCAGTAGGTAGGGGATATGAAAAGATATATTCTGGAATATGTGTCAATGTAAAAGTATGTCATTATTTTCAGAAAAAGAGATGGCAGCATGGTTTTTTTCCCATAAGCTCCATATATCAAAATTAACAATAAAAATGATCAATATTTAGAGTCAATGAAACTGAAGAATAAATGAATATTTTTCAGACATTAAAGAAACTGAGAAAAAGACAAAAACATAATCAAATAATATCAAAAAGTTGAAATACTTCAGAGTTTACAGTAAATCTAAGTAGCATTAATTTAGTATATACTCTGTGAATGCAACATTACACAAGGAATAGAGTTTTATGCATTCTTACTCCAAAATTCCCATAGTAGTTATGGTTTGAACAAAAATTCTCATGGTCTCAAGCATTAGGATCCAAGTAGGGTTTGGAGGACCCTTTCCAGATCTCTTATATTAATAATTCAGCATAAACTTCTCTTAAACTCACAACAGGTAGCACACATTGATAATTCAGTAGAAGTAACTGATGAACAACTGAAGAAAGGAATGCAGGAGATAAGGGCAGCTAAAATTATCACACAGAAGCATGTGTCAGAAAGGAGTTACCACCATATTGGAAGAGAAGCATAAACTCAAGTGGGAGTTGTATTCTCTCCCCAAAGAAACCCCAGACTTTATTCTAAACATGGGCCTACACAAGGCCAAAATATTGACCATTATGAAAGTACTGAGAATATCCATTTGTGTAGCTAAGAAAGGGGCATGTATGAGAGTGTTGAAGAATAATAGCAAGAATTAGCGGGGAAAAGACTTTTTAAAAGACCAGACTCTGGGGATGCATATAAAAGAAAATTTTCAAGAACCTTGAATTATAATTCAAAAATTTATATTCTTTATTGGGAAAAAAATATATAAAATTATTTTGTAAAATAATTTAGATTTATGTCAAAAAAATGTAACCATAATGGCTATACACTAACTCAGAGATTCGTCTGTACGGTATGTTCTATTACTGTGTTAGACAGAGAAATAAAAGCATATACCACAATATAAATAAAGAAAAAGCAGACTCAATAATATATTGTTTGCAAGAAATATAAAAATCCCAAAATTCAAAGAAGAGATAAAGAAAATGTTTAAAAATTGAATTCATAAATAAAATTACCTTTAAAAACACAGTTAAATAGTAATCATTAGCCAAGTGCCTTTTAAAAAGAAAGAAGAAAAGCAAATTGCCAGTATCAAATAATAATGATGAATGCGCAATAAAGAAGTAATAAAATATTATGAATGATGTTGCCTAATTAGATGAAATAAAATGACAATCTGAATGGAATACATGATTATTTATCAAAAAGTATCTAAATAAACAGAATATGAAAGAGAGGATTTTAAACAGTCAATTTTTGGGGAAAAAACTGAGTAAGCCATGAAGGAACTTCCAAAAGAGGAGGAGAGAACTTAAGATGTGATACATTCACGAGTATCTTTTATCAAACAACAAATAAAATTAATTCTAATATTACCTAAGCCATTTTTAAAATAGAAAAAAAAAGGTCCTACAAAATGCTTCATATGGTTTCGCTACCACAAATAAAGGAGAGTTGAAACAGAAAATGAAAACTTTAAGCCAATATGCCTAATGAATATTGATTCAAAATGATAAATAAAATATTGCAAGAGGTCTACAACAATGTATCATGGTGATAATACAATAACTAGTAAGAATAAATCTGGGGAAAATACATAGAAAAAAATACACAAAATAATTACAGAAAGTTTTAAAATTTACTTAGAGTCTGTCAGATGAGGCACAAATCAAAACTATATGAACACAAGATCAAATTGTACAAGATCAGATGTGAATAGGAGAAATATGAACTGCTCACTGGTAGATAAGTTAAATATTATAAAAATGACCACATTAGCTAAGTTAATTTATTTAACTTTCAAGTCAATTTTTTATACTGTTAGTAAAAAAAAAAAAAAACAACATTAATCTGGAGAGAAAAAAGGTCAAGAATCTCAATGGAAATAATGAAAAAAAACTGGGAAAGAATAGAGAGTAGCAGTACCAGATCTCCAACTGTACAAAAAATTGTAATTAGCAAAATAATACGTGTTATTTAAGAAATAGAGATGATGATAAGTGGAAAAGCATTGATGAAATATACAATATAAAATGAGTACAGAGCTTTATCCACCTGAAGTTTCTAAATAAGTGGACAACAACTAATTATTCCACAAAAACTCCGGGAAAAATGAAAACAGGCTAGCAGAACCTAGATATAAATTAGTATTTCTCTCTGTCTACAAAGATAAGCTCCTGATGGGGACATGACTTAGAGGTAATGGATGACATTATGAACATATTAGAGAAAAAGGAAGAAATTACCTGTCATAACTATGAATAGAAGAAGAGATCATGATCAAACAAGAAAGACAGAGCTTAACAGGAGGCAAAGTTGGCAGTTTTGAGAATGTAAAATTAAATAGTTTTCATCAAACAAAATCAAAGAATATATAATTAGAAATGAAGTAGGTAAATGGGGAAAAATAAATCTTTGAAGCAAGTTTCTGTCATAAAGGTCTCCTTTATAAGATATATAGTGAAATGATTCACATTGATCGGAACTGAAGCTATTGCCCTACTGAACAGGGTCAAATGTTCAAATTACATGAATAGGCAATTTGCAGAGGAATAATTCAACATATCAATTGTCAGAATTTATAAAATTTTTCTAAATCCCTAGTAATTGAAAAAAAATAAAACAACACTTTAGGATTTACAAAGTGCTTTTGAAATATAATCTCATTATATTCTCCTTGCTCTCCTAGAATAAACATGTTATTATTCTAGCATTTAGAGATGAGGAAACTAAGGGGTCTTTTAGGAAAACCTTCACTCAAAACATGAATGGCTGCTACATTTCTTTTTGCAAACTGAATATTATACTGTTTTATTAATCAGTAACACCATTCTAAGTGATCACAATCCTACCAGGATGTTAAGAGTTTAGCATATTTTATTAGGGAAAACAAAAATACTATATATATATATATATATAAAATTTGTTATTAATAGTGGTTGTATGTCAATAAAAAAACTAATTATAAAGAAGAGGTACAACCATTTTTTTTAAATTAACTCTTAGTCTTTTAATTTAAAAGAGCAATATTTTTTACAGTCTGCTCATCTGTATTTATTGATTTTAATGTTTATTTATTTTCAGTTTTCAAAATTCATTTCTAAAAAATTTTGACTTCCAAACTTTCTCCCCTTCTCTCCCCTACCCCACTCCATAATACCTTGCATTCTGATTACCACTTCCCTCAATATGCCGTCCCTTCTATCACACCCCTCCCTTCCTTTATCCCCATCTTCTCTCTTTTCTTGTAGGGCACACAGATTTCTACACTCCATTACCTGCATTTCTTATGACCCAGTTACATGCAAAAACAATTCTCAACATTAGTTCCTACAATTTTGAGTTCCAACTTCTCTCTCTTCTTCCCTCCTCATGCATCCCCAGTGAGAAGGCAAGCAATTCAATATGGGATATGTGTATGCTTTTGCAAAAGACTTTCATAATAGTCATGCTGTGTAAGACTAACTACATTTCCCTCCAGCCCATTCTGCACCCCATTTAGTCTATTCTCTCTTTTGACCTTGTCCCTCCCCAAAAGCGTTTGCTTCTAATTACACCCTCCTCCCATCTTCTCTACCTTGTATCATTCCCCCACACCACTTGTCCCCTTCTCCCCTACTTTCCTGTAGTGTAAGATAGATTTTCATAGCAAATTGAGTGAGCATCTTTTTCCTTCCTTAAGTCAAATGTGAAGAGTAAGCTTCACTTTTTCCCTCTCACCTGCTCTCTTTTCTCCTCCATTGAAAAAGCTTTTTGTTGCCTCTTTTATGAGAGATAATTTGCCCCATTCCATCTCTCCCTTTCTAGTCCAAATATGTTCTTCTCTCTCCACTTCATTTTATTTTTTTACATATCATCCTTTCTTATGAAACTCATCCTGTGCTGTGTCTGTCTGTCTGTCTGTCTGTCTGTCTGTCTGTCTGTCTGTCTCTCTCTCTCTCTCTCTCTCTCTCTCTCTCTCTCTCTGTCTCTGTCTCCCTCTGTGTGTGTGTGTGTGTAATCCCTCCAACTACCCAAATACTGAGAAAACTCTCAAGAGTTACAAACATTATTTTTCCATGTAGTAAAGTAAACAATTCAACTTTAGAAAGCCCCTTATGATTTTCTTTCCTGTTTACCTTTTCTTGCTTTTCTTCATTCTTGTGTTTGAAAGTCAAATTTTCTATTCAGTTCTGGTTTTCTCTTCAAGAATACTTGAAAGTCTTCTACTTCATTGAATGACCATTTTCCCCTGAAGTATTACACTCAGTTTTGCTGGGTAGATGATTCTTGGTTTTAATCCTACTTCCTTTGACTTCTGGAAAATCATATTTCACACCCTTCAATACCTTAATGTAGAAACTCTTAGATCTTGTGTTATCCTGATTGTATTTCCACAATAATCAAATTGCTTCTTTCTAGCTGCTTGCAATATTTTCTCCTTGACCTGGTAACTCTGGAATTTGCCTTCAATGTTCCTAGGAACTTCTCTTTTTGGATCTCGTTCAGGAGGTGATCTGTGAAGTCTTTCAATACTTATTTTGCCCTCTGGTTCTAGAATATCAGGGCAGTTTTTCTTGATAATTTCATGAAAGATGATGTCTAGGGTCTTTTCTTGATCTTGGTTTTCAGGTAGCCCCATATTTTTTAAATTATATCTCTTGGATATATTGTACAGGTTAGATGTTTTTGCAATGAGGTATTTCACATTGTCTATTTTTTTCATTCTTTTGGTTTTGTTTTATAATTTATAATTTTTAAATTGTCTCTCCTGGATATATTTTCCAGGTCAATTATTCTTTCCATGAGATATTTCATCTTATCTTCTATTTTTTCATTCTTTTGGTTTTGTTTTGTAATTTCTTGGTTTCTCATAAAGTCATGAGCTTCCATCTGCTTCATTCTAGTTTTGAAAGAACTATTTTCTTCTGTGAGTTTTTGAACCTCCTTTTCCATTTGACTAATTCTGTTTTTTAAAGCATTCTTCTCCTTATTGGCTTTTTGGACCTCTTTTGTCTGTAGAGTTAGCCTATTATTAAAGGTCTTATTTTCTTCAGCATTTATTTGGGTCTCCTTTAGCAAGCTGTTGAATTGCTTTTCATGATTTTCTTGTATAGCTTTCATTTCTCTTCCCAATTTTTCCTCCACTTCTCTTATTTGATTTTCAAAATTTTTTTTGAGCTCTTCCATGGACTGAGGCTATTGCATATTTATTTTGGAGATTTTACATGCAGAAGCTTTGACTTATTCTGACAGTATGCATTGTTCTTCCTCATCTGTAAGGATGGAAGAAAATACCTGTTGAGCAAGAAAGTAACCTTCTATATTCTTATTTTTTCCCTTTTTTGGGGTATTTTCCAGCCAGTTACTTGACTTCTGATTTCTTTGTCAAGACCAGGAAATACTCTGGGAACCTGTAAGTTCTCTGTTCCTCCAAGGTGGCACAATCAAGGGAGAGGTGTTTACTCCTCTCCTGGCCTGTGCTCTAGTCTGGAAACTACCACAATTTTTCTGTCCAGGATCCTCTCCAAAACCCTCTACCACCTCCACCACCCCATTGCTCCTCCTTACCCCAGGGCTGTCACTCAAGACTAAGATTTTGATCAGCCACTCATTTCCCTCAGTGGCTTTAGGCTGAGGGTTCCAAAAATGAACTCTGGGGCTGCAGTGGCTGTTGCAGGTGGTTCAGACTGCATTCCCTTCTCCTAGGTGAAAGAACTTTCTCACTGACCATTGAAGTTGTCTTTGGAATTTGTGGGTTGAGCAATCTGGGAACTGACGCTACTGGTGACATCCTGAAGCCTGTTCCAAGTCCTGTCTCTGCCACAACATGCCTCCTATGCTTGGCTGTGCACCACTTAGCCCCTGGTATGATAGATCTTTCCTGTCAGCCTTCCAGGCTGTCTTTGGCTAGAAATCTCTTCCACTCTATCATTTTGTGGCTTCTGTTGTTCTAGAATATGTTTAGAGTCATTTTTACATCTATTTTATGGGCTATGTAGGGGAGCTTTTACACGTCTGTCTTTCTACTCCACCATTTTGGCTTCACTGCACCTGTTTCATTTTTATAAAATTACCTCTCAATTTTATGAATGCTGTGATAGTTTTCTACTCTAGATGAAATTCACTAAAATCGTGTATACTGTACTACTATCTTTGAGGTTCCCTACTTTGGGAAAATATTGTGGGCAAAATCACCATGTATTATAGGCATCTATCCTGGTTTTAAATGCCCATAATTTAATGAGGTAGACAAATTCTTGGTTTGAAAAATTTGGACTTTAAGATAACCATATTATTTCTTTTTTTTGTTTTTTCTTCATAACTGATATCTTAAATTTCTGACCATTGCTACAATTTTCATGATTATGTTCTGAAATTTGAAATCCATTTCACAGTCAGGATTACATTGATGATCATTTTTAGCATTTATTATGACAAGTGTTTTTTTTTGTTTATAATGTTTCATATTCCTAATAAGCATCTATGTATTCCCAAGGTACTCTGCATTCACAGATTTTTAAGTTTAGTTTATCTTCTTTTTTTTTAATTTTAATATGAATTCAAGTCATAGGCAAATTTATTGTATAAATGATTCACTAGTCTTCAAATCTGTTAAGAGTTTAATTCAAATCTCATATTATATGCTAAATATGTGACTCTGGGCAAATCAATGAAACATTCTTTGCCTCAGTTTCCTCATTAATTTGATGACATGTTGAATATTATAGTTTCTCACATTCTGTCAAATTCTAAACCTATTAGTCTATTTTCCCAGGAGAAAGGAATCATCTTATTTGCGTAGTGGAATTTGTAATCAGAATGTATCAAATATCTTCTATATTCTTAACATACTAATTCTTCAAACACAAGTCTGAAGACAGATACAGAAGAAGAAGTATCAGAAGTTAAATTAGAGTAGTAAAAATCTCTAGATTCAGTGCCAAATCCTCATAGCAGTAAATACTAAGAGTTGCTGTGGGAAACTCACATCAGGGAATGTATGGAAGCATACATAGCTGATTGTCTACAAAATTTCATATAGTAAGGGAAATGTTATACCTTTTTCATGACAATTTACTTTATTTTGTATTGGACTTTAAATGGCAAAACTGTAATGGATATTATAAAGAGGGAATTCATTTTGTTCAAAGCTTGAAGATGAGATTTAATTTGTGCAATTCTGTCCTTTTTTGTAAGACTAGAACTCTACTCCTGAATCAAAACGTTATCATGGGATGTGCATTCCTAATCTCTATGGAATTCAAATGACTTTATTGTTAGGAATTATTTTGAAAATTATTTAATAATCATTATGAATTTTTAGGATGTTACCAAAAAGCAGAAGAAAGAACATCTTTATTTGAGAATAATTAGAAAAAAAAAAAAGCAATATAGTTATGACTTGAACTAAAATGTTTACAATTTAAAAGGAATTTTAACTAACTCCTCTTTATGAATCTACATTATCAACATATTCAATCATGAGAAAAAATTGTCACATAGTGCACTGTTTTTCAGCCGTTTTCAGCTATGTCTGACTCTTCATGGCCTCATTTTAGATTTTTAAAATTTTTTTTCTTTGTCTTAATTAATTTTAGCTTTCAACTTTTATTTTCACAAGAAACTGAGTTTCATATTTTCTTCCCATCTCTCCGCTTCCCCAATCCTAATATGGCATACACTCCAATTACCCCTTTCCTCAGTCTGCCTTCCCTTTTATCATCTCCCTCCTTCTCCACCCCCCTTACTGTCTTGTAAGGCAATATAGATTTCCACATCACATTGCCTATACATTTTATTTCCCAGTTGCATATAAAAATAACTTTTAATATTTGTTTTTAAGGTTTTGAGTTCCAAATTCTCTTCCTTTTTCCTCCCCACCCACGCTCAGTGAGAAAACAAGCAGTGCAATACAAGTTATACATGTGTAGTTATACAAAACACTTCCATAATAGTCATGTTGTGAAAGAAAAGCTATGTTTCCCTTCATCCTATTCAGCCCCCTATTTACTGTACTTTCTCCTTTGACCCTGTCCCTTCTCACAAGTGTTGGCTTCTAAATACCCCTTCCCACAAGTTCCCTCCCTTCTATCATCCCCCTCCCATCCCTTTCCCATTTCCTTTCCTGTAGGGTGAGATACTCAATAGAGTGTTAAGGTTATACCCTCCTTAAGCCAAATCCAGTGAAAGTAAGGTACACTCATTCCCTTTCACCTCCCTTCTCCTCCATTATGAAAACTTTTTCTTGCCTCTTTTATGTGAGATAATTTGCCCCATTCTATCTCTCTGTTTCTCCTTCTCCCAATATTTCCCTCTCTCACCATTTAATTTTGTTTTTTAGATATCATCCCTTCATATTCAACTCATCCTGTACCATTTATCTATCTATCTATCTATCTATCTATCTATCTATCTATCTATCTATCTATCTATCTATCTATCTATCTATATTTCCTCCAACTACCCAAATACTAAGTAAGGTCTCATGAGTTACAAATATCATCCTTTCAGATAGGAATATAAACAGTTCAACTTTAATAAGTCCCTTAGATTTCTCTTTCCTATTTACCTTTTCATGTTTTTCTTGATTCTTGTGTTTGAACGTCAAATTTTCTGTTCAACTCTTCTCTTTTCATCAAGTTTGAAAGTCCAGTATTTCATTGAAATTCCATTTTGCCTCTAAAGGTTTATATTCACTTTGGCTGGGTAGGTGATTCTTGGCTTTAATCCTAGCTTCTCTGATCTCTGGAATATCATATTCCATGGCCTCTGATCTTTTAATGGAGAAGCTACTAGATCTTGTGTTATCCTGATTGTATTTCCACAATAGTCAACTTGTTTCTGGCTGCTTACAATATTTTCTTCTAGAACTGGGAATTCTAAAATTTGACTACAATATTCTTAGGAGTTTTCCTTTTAATGACTCTTTTAAGAGGCAAACAGTGGATCCTTTCAACTTTCATTTTGCCCTCTGGTTCTAGAATATCAAGGAATTTCTTGAAAGATGATGTGTAGGTTCTTTTTTTTTTTTTTTAATTATCGTTTTCAAGTAGCCGAATAATTTGTAAATCATCTCTCCTGAATCACAGTCCAGGTAATTGGTTTTTCCAGTGACATGTTGCACATTGTCTTCTATTTTTTCATTATTTTGTTTCTGTTTTGTAACTTATTGATTTCTCATAAAGTCATTAGTTTACATTTGCACCATTATAATGTTGAAGGAATTATTTTCTTCAGTGAGCTTTTGGACTGCCTTTTCTATTTGGTCAGTCCTGCTTTGTTAGACATTATTCCACATATTAGCTTTTTGGACCTCTCTTTCAATTTGGGTTAGTGTATATTTTAAGGTGTTACTTTCTTCAGCATTTTGGGATCTCCTTTAGCAAGTTGTTGACACATTTTCCATGATTTCTTTGCATCACTCTCATTTCTCTTCCCAATTTTTCCTCTATTTATCTTAACTGATTTTCAAAATCCTTTCTGAGCTCTTCCATGACCTGAGATCAATTCATATTTTTATTGGAGGTTTTTGATGTAGGAGATTTGATTTCATTGTTTTGTTCTGGTATGTTTTGATCTTCTTTGTCAATGAAGTAAGATTCTATAGTCTGAGTTCTTTGTTTTGTTTCATTTTTTTAAGTGCTGCTTGCTCCTGTTCCTAGGCCAATATCTGATTTTCTTTTTTTTTCTCATTGTGAAGCTATATTAATGTATCATTTTTAATTTATTTATTGATCTTCACTTTTAATATTCATTTCCAAAATATTTTGAGTTACAAATTTTCTCCCCATCTCTCCCCCTCTGCCCATCCAAAGAGAGCATGCATTCTGATTACTCCATCCCTCAATTTGCCCTCTCTTCTATCACAGACCTCACTTCCCTTATCCCCATCTCCTCTATTTTCTTGCAAGGCAAGATAGATTTCTATACCCCATTACTGTATATCTTATTTCCAAGTT
Source organism: Notamacropus eugenii (assembly GCF_028372415.1). Taxonomy (NCBI): domain Eukaryota; kingdom Metazoa; phylum Chordata; class Mammalia; order Diprotodontia; family Macropodidae; genus Notamacropus; species Notamacropus eugenii. The sequence goes on along the minus strand of NC_092875.1, from coordinate 131,865,759 downwards.
TCATGTAAAAACAATTTTTAACATTTATTTTCAAAACTTTGAATTCCAATTTCTCTCCCTTCCTCCCTCTCCACCCATCCCTAGTGAGAAGGTAAACAATTTGATATGTTATACACTTGTAGTTATGCAAAACACTTCCATAAAAGTTATGTTGTGAAAGATTATGTTTCCCTCCATCTTATCATACTCCCCATTTATTCTATTCTCTCTTTTGACCCTATCCCTCATCAAAAGTGTTTCCTTCTAATTACCCCCTTCTCCCATTTGCCTTCCTTTCTATCATACCCCCAACCTTTGCTTTTCTTCTTCTTCCTTGCTTTCCTGTATTGTAACATGGATTTTCATAGCAAATTGAGTATGCATGTTATTCCCTCCTTAAGTAAGAGGTGATAAAAGTAAGGTTCACTTTTTCCATCTCATATCCTCTCTATGTCCCTCCATTGAAAAAGCTTCTCCTTGCCTCTTTTATGTAAGAGATAATTAGTACCGTTCTATTTCTCCCTTTCTCCTACCAATATATTCTTCTCTGACGGCTTATTGAATTTCTTTTGATATCATCTCTTCCTATTCAACTCACCCTGTTCCTTCTATCTATATGTGTATAATCCTTCCAACTAACCAAATACTGACAAAAGTCTTAAGAGTTACAAATATTGTCTTTCCATGTAGGCATGTTAACAGTTCAACTTTAGTAAGTCTCTTGTGATTTCTCTTTCCTGTTTACCTTGTCATGCTTCCCATGATTATTGTATTTGAAAGTCAAATTTTCTATTCAGGTCTTATCTTTTCATCAATAATGCCTGAAAGTCCTCTATTTCATTGAATGACCATTCATCTGAAGTATTATACTCAGTTTTTCTGGGAAAGTGATACTTGGTTTTAACCCTAGCTCCTTTGACCTCTGAAATATCGTACTCTAAGCCCTGTGATCCCTTAAGGTAGAAACTACCAGATCTTGTGTTATTCTGATTGAGTTTTCACAATACTCAAATTGTTTCTTTTTGGATGCTTGGAGTATTTGCTCCTTGCCCTGGAGCTCTACAATTTGACTACAATATTCCTAGGAGTTTTGCTTTGGGGATGTCTTTTAGGAAACAATCAGTGGATTCTTTCAATATTTATTTTACCCTCTGGTTCTACAATATCTGGGAAGATTTCCTTGATAATTTCTTAGAAGATGATGTCTAAGCTCTTTTTTTTTTTTTTAATAATGGCTTTCAGGTAGTCCCATAACTTTTAAATTATCTCTCTTGGATCTAATTTCCTGGTCAGTTATTTTTCCAATGAGATATTTTACATTGCTATTTTTTCATTCCTTTGGTTTGGTTTTGTAATTTTTTGATATTTCATGAAGTCATTGACTTCCATTTGCTCTATTCTAATCTTTCAGGAATTATTTTCTTCAGTGAGTTTTTGGACCTCCTTTTCTATCTGACTAGTTCTGCTTTTTAGGACATTCTTCTCTTCACTTGCTTTTTGTATACCTTTTGTCACTTCAGTTAGTCTATTTTTTAAGGAGTTACTTTCTTCAGCATTTAGGGGTCCTCTTTAGCAAGAAGTTGACTTGTTTTTAATTATTTCCCTGCATCACTCTTATTTCTTTTCCCAATTTTTGCCTTATTCTCCTACTTAATTTTCAAAATTCTTTTTCAGCTCTTCCTTGGCCTACAACTAACTCATATTTTTCTTGGAGGCTTTGGATGGAGGAGCTTTGACTTTGTTGTCTTCTATTTGCATGTTTTGATCTTCATTGTCACCAAAGTAAGATTCTGTAGTCTGATTCTTTTTCCAGTTTTTGTTCATTTATTGGACTTTTGAGATTTTTGTCAAGGCACTTCTCTGCTTCTACTGGGGATGTGAGTGTACTGTCAGCCACTCAATTCCCCCACAATCTGTGGGCCTAGAGCTCCAGAAACAGTGGCTGTAGCTGTAGTTTTCTCTGTAGTTTTCCTATAGTTGCTGTGGGATCTTCTTCCCCCTCCCTCCCCACCCCTGCTGATGCCATGAGGCTATGGCCAAACCACTCTACTCTCTCACACAGATCCCCGATAGCCTTTTTTCCATTGAAGTACCAATTCATTCTCAGTATTTTGGGGTCATGAAATCTGGTAACTGCCACAGGTGTAAGAGATTCATTCTCCAAGACCTGTTCAGGTTCCCTCTGTCCCAGCACAACCCAAACTGGAATGTTCTCTGCTTCCAGCATGGTGCCACAGACACTTCCCAATGACATTTCAGGTGGTGTTGGGCTGGATATTTGCTCTACTTCATCATTCTATGGGTTCTGCTGTTCCAGAATTTGTTTGAAGCTATTTGAACAAGTATTTGACTGCACTTGTCGGGAGGACTCAGACAAAGTACATGCTCATACTCCACCATCTTGGCTCTGCCCACAATACTTGACTTTGTAACTCTTTGTCAAGGTACTATTTTGCTAGTGATAATGGGCTAGTGGGGTGGATATATTGTCCCAGGTTTCATGGTTTTTTTATCAGCTGCTTGATCCACTACTATATATTAGTCATGTTGCATAGAACAAGTAAAATGAATTGGAGAAACCATGAGAAAAAAACAAAACAAAACATAACAAAAGAGAAAATAATCTGTTTCATTTTACATTCTTATCCTATATTTCTTTCTCAAGATGTGGATGGCATTTTACATCAATAGTCCTTTGCATTGCTGTGAGGGGCTAAATCTGTCACAAATAGCCTTCCTACATTACGGCTTTTACTCTATATAGTGTTGTCCTGGTTCTTTTCATTTCACTCAGCTTCAATTCATATGAGTCTTTCCAAGTTTTTCTGAGGTCCTCCTATTCTTCATTTCTTATAGCACAATAGTATTTCCTTACATTCATATACCATAACTTCTTTAGCCATTCCCCAATTGATTGGCATTCCCTCTATTTCCAGGTCTTGGCCATCATAAAACTAGCTGCTATAAATACTTTTCTACATGTGGGTCCTTTTCCCATTTTTATGATCTCTTTGGGATACAGACCTAGAAGCAATTTTACTGGACAAAAGGCTATGTACATTTTTAAAGCCTTTTGGGCATAATTTCAAATTCTTCTCCAGAACTGCTGAATTATCTCAAAATTCCACCAACAATGAATTAGTGTTCCAGCTATCCCACATCTTCTCCAACATCTATCATATTCCTTTTTGGTCATGTTAGCCTATCTGATAGATATGATGTGGTACTTGAGAGTTGTTTTGATTGGCATTTCTCTAATCAATACTGATTTAGAGCATTTTTTCTTATGAATATAACTTTAGCTTCTTCCTCTGAAAACTGCCTGTTCATAACCTTTGACCATTTATCAATTGGGGAATGACATTGAATCTTGGAAATTTTACTCCGTTCTCTATGTATTTTAAAAGTATGGTCTTTATCAGAGACACTAATTATAAAAATGCTTTACTAGTTTTCTGCTTCCCTCAATCTTGATTGCATTGGCTTTATTTGCACAAAACCTTTCAATTAAATGTAATCAAAATGATTCATTTTGTAGTTCATAATGTTATCCATCTCTTGTTTATCCATAAGTTTCTCCATTCTCCATAAACCTGGCAAATAAACTATTGTTTGCCTTAACACCTCAATTGTTTACCCATTTGCATTTTATTCCTGTGTGTAGTGTCTGGCATTGGTCTTTGCCCTCAGGAATATCATGTTCCAAGCCCTCCAATCCTTTAATGTAGAAGCTGCTAAATGTGTTATCTTGACTGTGGCTCCAAGATACTTGAATTGTTTGTAGTTTGCAATATTCTCTCCTTGATCTGGGATCTCTGGAATTTGACTACAATAATCTTGAGAGTTTTCATTTTGGAATCTCTTTCTGGATGTGATTTTTTGATTCTTTTAATGTTTTCTAGAGCCCTCTGGTTCTAGAATATCTCCACATTTTTCCTTGATAATTTCTTGAAAGATGATGTGTAGGTAATTTTCATCATAAGTTTCAGGTAGTCTAATAATTCATAAATTATCTCTTCTGGACATATTTTTCCTGGTCAGTTGTGTGAGTGACATAAAGTCTAACTGGTTTGTAGAATATGTGAAGGGGAATAAAGAGTCAGGATAATGATGATGTGATGTGGATTAAGTTATGAAGAGCTTTAAAAGCCAGATAGAGTTAACATGTAAATTTTTTTTTGTTGTTTTATTTGGGGGGAATGGTCTAGATTAGTGACATTTCAAATTATTTTTAATAAAAGTAAAATTACACTCAAGAAAGACATAAAGTGAATACTCTGAATTATTTTTAGTTACACTAGATAAAAACAATCACTATCTAAAATATCCTAAAGAGTTTTGAAACTTATCAACCATGCATTATCTTTATTCATTACTTTGAATGGAATGATATTACCATATTGCAAATTTTTGTAAGGAGGTGTGTATGGGGTATTCAAGGAATACTAACACCTCTCCTGTGAGGGCATTCTGACCTATTTTTATGATGTTCATTCACCTCTAGTCTCTGTCTGGTATTCAGTTACCTCTTGTGAATCCAAGAAACTGTAATATATGAAGCAGTCACACCCCATATATGCTAAACCACATGAAGAGCAACTGATAACTCAAACACCATGTCAGTGAATTAAAGAGGTGTCCCCTCCCTGCCCTAAGCATGTGAAAAATTCCACTTTGGGAACAGGCAGATGAAAACAATTTGTTCCAAGAACAGTGAAGGCAGCTGGAGCAGTCACCATGGACAGCTTAGACGTGGGTCAGACATCAAAGATGCCAAGGTCATCCATTGCATCCCAGGCAATCACCAGCTGTCCTGACTTGTGTCTTACCACTGGACTTCAATGATTCTGGAAGACAGATTGAGGCTGAGGACTTTGTGCAGTTCTACCTCACCTAAATCCAATGCATATACAAGTGAAGACATCAACCTATGCTGTGATCAAACCTTTTCAAAAATTAAGAACAAACAATAATCTTTGAGAAAACTAATGTTTAAAACAACTCTCTCTCATAGGAGTCATTTAGTAAAATAACAGGGATTCAGGTTACTCCAATGAGATTGGTGGAAAGTATCTCATAAGAGTACTAATATAAAATAAAGAAAATTTCTAATCACAGTTTTTGCCTTCTGGAAAGGCAAACTGTTATTCAATAACTATATTCTCTGTTTTCCCCTTAGTAGCATATTATCCTTGCAGGTAAACTATATAATAAAATTTCAACAGGTATTTTGAGAGGATTACTAATTTCATTAAGTTGTTATTGGTAAACTATTATTATTAAACCTTGATAAGTGGTAAGGACATGATCCTAGAGAGACAGGCTGAACATTTCCATAGTGTTCTCAACAGACCATCATCAATCAATGCTGAGGCTATTGACTGTTTAGCTCAGGGTGAAGTCAGTCCCTCTTTAGCTGAACTTCCAACTGAAGAAGAGGTTTTGAGGACCATTAGGCTCCTTTCATGTGACAAAGCACCTCTTGTTGATTCTATTGTAGCTGAGATTTACAAGGTAGGGGGACCATTGCTCATACAAAAGCTGACTGAAATTTTCCAGTTTATATGACAAGAGGAGGTTATCCCCCAGGACTTCAAGGATGCCTCCATTATCCATCTCTATAAGGGTAAAGGAAATTGATTGTCCTGCTACAATCACAGGGGTATCTCTCTCTTAGTGACTGCTGGAAAAATTCTTTCTAGAGTCCTCCTTAATAGGCTGATCTTACACCTGGAAGATGGGCATATACCTGAGAGCCAGTGTGGCTTCAGAAAGGGCCAAGGAACAGCTGATATGGTGTTTACTGTCCCACAACTCCAGGAGAAATGCCAGGAGTAGAAGAGAGGTCTGTACACAATGTTTGTGGATCTGACCAAGTCCTGTTAGTCATGAGGGCTTATGGAAAATTGTGTCAAAATTTGGTTGCCCGGAGAAGTTCATCAATATTGTAAGTCAATTTCATGATGGCATGTTTGCCCAGGTCCTGCATGATAGATGAAGCTTTCATGCCTTCCCAGTCATCAATGGAAGCAGGGCTATGTGCTCACTCCCATGCTTTTTAATAATTTCAGCCATGTTGACAAATGCTTTCAATGAGGATGGACACGGCATCAAGGTCAACTACTATACTGATGATAAGTTCTTCAATTTGAAAAGGTTACAAGTCAAGACCAAAGTGGAGGGAATGTTGGTGCATAATTTTCTTTTTGCAGATGATTGTGCACTCAGTGCAGCCTCTGAAGCTGAGATGCAAAAAAGTATGGATCAGCTGTGCTAGTTTTGGTCTAATAATTAACACCAAAAAAACACAAGTTCTCCATCAGCCACCACTACACTATCCATCCATGAAACCATCAGTTACAACAAATGGAGAAGTTTTGAATGCTGTGGATAAGTTCACTTACTTTCGTAGTGTACTTTCCAGGGATATACACATTGCCAGTGAGGTTGATGCATGCATTGTCAGAGCTAGCTCAGTGTCTGAGAGGCTCTGAAGAAAGGTTTGGGAGAGAAAAGGTATTAGACTGACTACCAAACTGAAGGTCTACCAAGCTGTAGTGCTGACCTCATTGTCATATGCTTGTTAAACATGGACACTCTACCAGCACCATGACAGGAAACTGAATCGCTTCCATTTGAACTGTCTTAGGAAGATTCTAAGGATCACCTGGCATGATAAGGTACCAGACACTGAAGTTCTTGATCGAGCTGAACTGCCAAGTATTTAAACTATGCTTTAGAGAGCGTAGCTCTGATGGGTTGGCCACATTGTTCTGATGTATAATGTACACTTGCCAAAAAAACAATTTTATAGGAAACTTGCATGGGGCAGGTGATCACATGGTAGCCAGAAGAAATGATACAAGGACACTCTCAAGGTGTCTCTCAAGAACTTTGGATTTCACTGGCGCAGGACCGCTCAGCATGGAGTGCCCACATAAGAAAAGATGCTGTGCTCTTTGAGCAAAGCAGAATTGAGACAGCATAAAGTAAATGAAGGATGCGCAGATCTGGGATATCCACCCCAAATATTCAAATGGACTATCTGTGCCCAACCTGTGGTAGAGAATTCCAAGCTCATATTGGTCTGGTCAGTCACAGTTGGACACACAGAAATTCCACGTTACAATGGTGATGTCGTTTTAGTCCTCTTTGAAGATGAAAGACAGCAACCATTGGTAAACTAAGATATCACTGCTGTTTTGTATTCTTCTACATATATTTAAGTAGGAAATAGGCCATTATTTACTTTGGTTAAAGAAAAAGAATGTAGAAATATACCGTCTCCCCTTATACTTGCAGATTTAGCTTATACTTGGTAAAATAGTGACACAATAGAAAGAAAAGATAACAAGATGGGGCTAAATAAATACTCATTCCATACAATAGAATAAAACCAGAGGCTCTGATTTGAAATCTCAGCTTTGACACTTCTTACTTGTTTAATCTTCACTTTTTTTTTTTTTTTTTGGACTTCAGTTTCCTCATCTTAAGGGAATTGCATTGGATGAGTTGAAATTCCTTTTAAATTTACAATTTTGTGTCCTTATATGTTAAAGAGGAAAGCTTTCATTCCCCATGCTAAACATACCCAGTTTGTTCAAACTGATTTTTATGGTATAATTTTGAGTGTTTTTGCCACCTTTGTTCCATTCTTCTATGTGATCAACCTAGCTTCTCAATATCCTTTTGAAAATGTACTACCCAGAAATGATTCAAATTCTTCACATTTATTCTGATGAGGAAAGAACTGATGGTGTCTCTAATATCGCTCATTCTAAAAAAAATTAGTTTCCATTACATGTTAGTCAAAATCTTAAACCAAACAATTTCCTAAGAAGATGAGTAGACAGTCCTTCAAAATGATTAGGAACAAAACAAAACATAAGCACTTTTAAAAGAGGAACTATCTACCTCTACAGAACTTATATACAATTCCAACGATTCATATGTTATAGCACCACTCTTTAGAGAGTAAGAGCTTGGGAATTATTCAATTGTGAATAAAAATCACAGAAGATTTTTAAATATTAGATAACTTTCATGAAAAGGTTTGTCCTGCTCCCATTTCACAATGTCAGCCATACCTTTACTCATCAAGAAACAGTTACACTAAGCCCAAGGAATTATTTCATCAGGATATTGACCATTAGGTAATTAATTATTTGGATTTAGGAAGACTTATCATTCAATTAATTTATATAAAACTAGAAGGAAGGAAAATGCTTTACTTGATTCCTTGATATTTTAGTCACATTTTTTGCATAATTCCTAAATGCTTTCTGGAATAATTGGACTAATTCACAGTTTTACACTAATATACCCTTTTCCCTACAACCTCTCCAACAATGACTGTTCACATATTTTTTCATAATTACCAATTTGTCTGGGTGATCAATATAACCTCAGAGTCATTTCTATTGGCATTTCTCTTATTAGTAATTTGAAGCATGTGTTGGTAAAGTTGTTCCTTTTAAGAATTATTTGTTCATATTCTTTGACTATTAACTTATGAGGGAGGTTTTGATCTTACAGATTTCCATTCATTGCCTACCTATCTTGGAGTTCAGCCTGGAATACAAGTTATATGGCTTTTTTTTTAATTCTCCAGTTGATCACTTCTTTTATTGTGTATTTGTTAGTTATTTAAAGGCCTTTCAATTTCATGTAATCAAAATAATCTATTTTATCTTTTTGTAATAACCTCTGTCCTTTAGTTAAGTATTCCCCCTTTAACCATATTCTGAAAGGTACCTAATCCAATCATCTTTTTTTAAAAAATGATAATACTTTTAATATTTAGAAGATAGATATTTACATGCATTGAATTTATCATAATGTAAGATATCATATACTTAACTGATCATAATATCTGCTAAGTGCTTCCAATTTTCCTTCATTTTTTTGTCAAAAAGGAAGCTCCTCTATGACACAGTCATAAGTTGGAAATAACATTGTTAAACCATCACTTTGTCTATAAAATGTATGCCTTGCTCTAGTCATCTCTTTGCTCTATATTTGTGAAATAGGAAATTATGTGGAAGCAATCTTGTATAGTAGAAAGACAATTTACTCTGGGGTCAGACAACCTGCATTCAAATTAAACTCTTAATGCTTATTACCTACATAAACTTCGATAAATCACTTATTATTCTGGACTCCAGTTTCCTCATCTGTGAAATGAAAGAATTAAATTAGAAGGTCTATTGAAGTAGCAATTTAAATGAAAAGATTATTGTGATTCATTAACAGGCCCATATGACCTGCTTCAATCACCTGGAAGCCTAAGTCAGATACGGCTGGAGGAGCTTGTTGAACAGGCAGAACAGGAAAGGTATAGCAAAATTGGGAGGAAGTAAGTTAGTCAAGGTAGAGGAGAGAGAATGCAGGCAGGCACAGCAAGGCTCAGGCTCATGAGTGTTTGCTTGTAAGAAGTACCTGGCAGAGGGGGGCAGGCTTGAGAATGGCAGTGCCTCCCTGCAGTGATCATGTTTATTGACTTTTTGGTCATTGTGACAGATTTAGCTTCCTAGTTCTGTAATTTGGCTTTCTGGGGTCTAAATAAATGTTTTTCTACTACCTGAAAACTACTCCAGCATATTTATAGTCACCATCAGTGCTTTGAATATTGCCATGGCCATACACCTATGGATACTTTTCTAGCTGTACATTTACACTTTCATTATAAAGTTTAGAATTTTATCTAGGGGTGACTATAAATGAAACAATAATAAGTGTATTTTAATCAAAGAATGATATCTGATTTAACATATGCATAGAAGTCAAGAAGAGCAAAACCACAGAATCCAAAGAGTGAAGTATTTCAAAGGAATTCTGTGTAAAACACATTTCAGTAAATAGGCTCAATGTTGAACTATGGTACTTTGTAAATGAAGGTACTTGATGGAAACTAGGAGCAGACCATATTTATTTTTGTAGAAAAGAGTAGTAATTTCAGTAATGATATTCCTGTGGAGAAGTTTCCTTGAAGGAATGAAGGTGGAAGCAATCCTGAGATGATGGCTGGGACAGGGAGGAGGTTACAGGGAGAGGTTTGAGTGGCCTAGTATCTTAATTGCCTTTATGGTCTCATAATGGGGAAAATTTTGTTTATTTCAATCCATGAGTCAAAGCCACAAGTGAAAATTTACATTCTACTAGGCAATCATTTTCCTGAAAAATATAGTTTTATACTTTCCTCCAGAGAGAGAGGGAGAGAGTTTCTTTAGGTATCTCTCTTAACTGGCACCTTCTTACATTTTCACTGAAAATTTGGAGTCTGCAATTGAAGTTTCCTTTTACCTTTGGCTTCAAAATAACTGAATGCTTGACTGATTCAAATATCAGAGATTTGGAGTTATCATAGGTGAACAGTGTTATGATTTTAAAACAAAACTTTTGGACCAGTTACAGGTCAGTGGTTTCTTTATTTTTCTACAAAAAAAAAACTGTATCTGAAATGTTAAAAACATCTCAAGATTCATAAAACTCTAGTTCAAATGCAATAGTCATTTCCTTCTGGCTTCGTTGTACTTGCTTATATGTTATCTGCTTGTCAGTGGTTGCTAGAGAGACCAAGGTTCCAACTGTTTAGGCTGATGTTTTTGCCAGTTGGGAGCAACGTTAAAAATTAGGCACCCTTCAGTGTATGCAACCACAAGCCCTGACTTCAAGGTGCCAGCTGTGTTCAAATGTTTGTGATAGGAAAATAAACTTTCATGTTCACTTTCTGATTCACTATGTCCAGCTCCCAGTACTGCAATTTTATACACACACACCCACACACACACACACACACACACACACACATATCCCTGTATGAATCAGTCTTTGTGCATGCATTTTTTTAATTCATATTTTACTATAGTGGAGTTCTATTCCTGTGACTTTTGTTACTGAATTGTAATTAAAGGAGGTAGAAATCCTAACTGGGACTTGTCTAGTTGCAATTACATATTATTTTCTTCTCTTCATGATTTTCATCCTTATGTAAAATGAAAAAGTGACAAATTGTCGTAGATGAAATGTACAATATCAGTAAATGTACAAATGATTTTATTGGAATCATTTTATCTCTTTGCAGTTGAGTTAACATTTGCATTTTAGATAAAACCTAGATATATTTGGTTTATTTGAATTAATTGATGCCTTTGTCTTCATATTAGTAATGAAATGTTTGTAAAGAATTGTTCTTAAAGGTTCACAGCATCAAAAGGTCATAGATATAGACCTTGAAAGAATTTTGGTAGACATCTGGATCAACTTTCTCATTTTGCAGATAGAAGCAAAGACCTACTTCTTTCTAAGTGTTCACCCCAGCATGGCACAACAGAAATAGTGCTGAGTTAGGAAACAGAGAGCCCAGCGTACAAATCTTGCCTTTTATACTTACTAGTTATGACTATGAAAAAATCTTATAACCTCTCTGGGTCTCTACTCCCTCATACATAAGATGAGGGTATTAAACTAGATGATCTTTAAGGTCCATTTCAAATATAAATCTATCCTTCTCCATCACTTTCCCAGCATAACAAATTAAGGGACTGTGATGGCAGTCAAAAACTGGATCTATTCCTGTTTTTATTTTAGTATAATCAAGTGACTCTGATTGAATCTTGCTTTGATCAATCAGGAGTCTTTACAGGGAGTAAAGTACAGAAACAAGAGTTTCTCTAACTCAAAACAGTGCATGTATTTGTACTGTTAATTATTTTAATGTTATTAAAGATCTTTCCCATCCATTCATGGGCCCACCCATTGTGGGAAGCTTGATTAGGGGAGTTGTTTTTTAGGATGATCCCAAGTACCTTTTGCTTTTTCTATTGAGGCACTGGTTCAAAGGGTTCTGATGCCCTCTGGCTCTAAAAAGGGCATAGATATTTTGAGCTGAGGTCTTACTTTGGGGGTTTAGTTTTTTGGTAAGAAGTTTTGAGATGAGGACCTAAGTAGCCCCTTGACTTTGGGAACTCAGATGTCATGCTTCCCTCTCTGATAACTATTGTCAGACAGCTGTACCTGTCTGTTGAATTATGATCAGGTAGAAGAAACCATGTCTGTTGATTACTTTGGGGCTTACTGACTGGAAGTGTTTGGCCAGATGAGGACTCTGAGAAGCAACTGAAGGAGCCCCCAGCTTTGGGATACCAGATGTCATATTTCTTTCTCTAGTAACTATGGTCAGGTAGTTTTGGTCCAATTACCTGTTGAATTCAGGCAAAAGAGGCCATATCTTTTGATCTTTTGATTTCTTTGTATTTTCTTTGAAATTCAGGGTGCTGACTCCCTGAATGGACTAACTGAATGATATATATATATATATATATATATACATACATATATACTTGGTTAAAGGAATCGTTCTTGTGCTTGATTAAAGTGATTGTTAAACCCTTGAAAGTTGCTTTCATTTCATGAATACAGATCTAAGAAGAACCTGTGATAGCTGGTCCCCCTGTGTATGTTGGGGTGCTTACTGATACAGGGACACAAACAAGATTTGAAATCAGGTCTTCTCTCTCCACTTGACTTATACTTGATGTATTGAGTTTATATTTAACATACTCAGTTAAAGCTATGTACCAAATTAAGTAAGAAAGAGGCTGAGCTGCATATATATAATAAGAAAAACATTTTTTTCCTGTTGTATGCAAGAGAATAGGGAGTTTTTATAGATAAATATTTATGAAAGTATCCCAGTGCTGGACTTCTGGGATCTGACAATGTTCTGTAGTTAGCATTTTATCTCTTCAAGCAGTTCCATACATAATCACAGTCATTGTTTTTCAAATGTGATTATTATACCCCATTTCTACTATCCTCATTCAGTATGTTGACTTTTTAAATAAATCCTTTATTCTGAAGCAAGGCTGGATGACAACAGAATGCTAATGTTTTGGCAGATAAAGTTGGTATTACCATTCATTGATGCAGATCCCACCACATTCAAGTGAGCCAATTCTTAGTGATTCTGGTCCTTGTCCCCTGTGAATCCCAAATATACTGTGATCTCCTGTCTTTCTATAGATATCAATAGAGCAGACGGTCTATCCAGCAGTTTTCCCTTATTCTCACTTTTACTTGACTATAAAATTTTCTGATCTCATGTTTGTTTTATGATGTTCTTCTCACTCACCATGCTGGCCACTCATTTCATGACTCAACATACAATTCTTCACTGCACTGTTTTGTCATCAGCCATCTAAATTATTTGGAAACTGGGTCTTTCCAAGACTTACAATCATATTATGTGATAAGAAAAACATTGCTGACAAATAGGTGGACTTGCATTTAAGAGAAAAACTTGGAGTCAAAGAAAGAGTTCCACAGTGCTAAAAAGGTGGTTACATATTTAATGACCTTGTTAGTTCACATGAACAGATATAGATCTTTTAATATGTACACCTTAGCTGATTTGCATTAGAAAAACAAAAGTAGGACTTAATGATGTCATGTGAAAGTAAGTTAATTTTTTTTTTACTACTCCAGTCAAAAGTAGTTGAAATTTGTTGTATTATTTTTAGTATTATTTATTATTATAAATCAAATGTCATAGTGATAGTGAATTGAGCCTAAAGTCAAAAAGATCTGAGTTCAAATATAGCCTCAGATACTTACTTGTTTCATCTTTGGGCAAGTCATTTCAGCTATTTCACCTCTGCCTCAATTTCCACAACTGTAAATTGGGGGAAATAATAACAACTACTTTTCAAGATTTCTGTGAGGACTACATGAGATATTTTTAAAGTGTTTAATATAGTGTTCAGCACATAGTAGGCACTTAAAAGTTTCTATGTGTGACTTTGACAGAAATAAGGAAGAAGTGTGGATTTGGGAGAGAAAAATAGAGTTCTGTTTTGTATGTATTGAGCTTGAAATATCTCCACAATCTTAAATACTTTTTAATCTTTACATGAACATAAACACTTTTTCATCTCTAGACTGATTATTGCCTATCCCTGCTTGATACTGAAATGGTTCCCTTGAGGCTCACAACTTTGGAAGAATTACTCATAATGATGGGAAAGAATTAACCTTGCCAGCCTTATCAAGATTGCATGTGGGGTGGGGGGGCGGAGCCAAGATGGTGGAGTAGAAAGACGCACATATGCTAGCTCCAAACCCACTGCCCATAAAATATCTGTAAAAAAAGAACCTCTGGCGAATTCTGGAGCAGCAGAAGCCACAGAACAACGGAGTGGAGGAGATTTCTGCACCAGAGAGTCTGAAAACCTCTCACAAAAGGTCCCTAGTGCCCTGGACCCAGAGCAGAGCCCAACCCTGCCTCTGCGGCGTGGCGCCAAAAGGAGCGGATCCGAGCTGGCTTCAGGGACAGAATCTCCAGCGGCCACATGGGTTTCCCACCCACAAGTGACAAGGGTCAGTGAGAGGGTCTCTTCGGCAGGTCGAGAGGGGTGTGGGGTGCCCCCATAATTCAGGCCCCCTTGGGAGGCAGCAGCTGAGGCAGGAGCAGACCAGGGCTCCCTAAGCAGGCAGGAGCCTGGATCCATTGTTGAAGGTCTCTGCATAAACCCCCTGAGGGAACTGAGCCTGAGAGGTGGCCCTGCCCTGACTTGAGCACCTGAACTTAATCTTACACTGAATAGCTGCCCTGCCCTTGCCCAAAGCCCTGAGGCTGTGAAGCATCAGACCCCAAGTGCTGGCTGGGCAGATCTGGAGGCGAGGTGGGGGTGGAGAGGACACTCAGAAGTCAAGTAACTGGCTGGGAAACTGCCTAGAAAAGGGAAAAAAAATAAGACTGTAGAAGGTTACTTTCTTGGTGAACAGGCATTTCCTCCCTTCCTTTCTGATGAGGAAGAACAATGCTTAGCATCAGGGAAAGACATAGAATTCAAGGCTTCTGTATCCCAGCCCACTCAATGGACTCAGGCCATGGAAGAGCTCAAAAAGGATTTTGAAAATCAAGTTAGAGAGGTGAAGGAAAAACTGGGAAGAGAAATGAGTGACATACAGTCAAAGCATGAAAAACAAGTAAACACCCTGCTAAAGGAGAACCAAAAAAATGCTGAAGAAAATAACACCTTGAAAAATAGGCTAACTCAATTGGCAAAAGAGGTTCAAAAAGCCAATGAGGAGAAGAATGCTTTCAAAAGCAGAATTAGCCAAATGGAAAAGGAGATTCAAAAGCTCACTGAAGAAAATAGTTCTTTCAAAATTAGAATGGAACAGATGGAGGCTAATGACTTTAAGAGAAACCAAGAAATCACAAAACAAAACCAAAAGAATGAAAAAATGGAAGATAATGTGAAATATCTCATTGGAAAAACAACTGACCTGGAGAATAGATCCAGGAGAGACAATTTAAAAATTATGGGCCTACCTGAAATCCATGATCAAAAAAAGAGCCTAGACATCATCTTTCATGAAATTATCAAGGAAAACTGCCCTGAGATTCTAGAACCAGAGGGCAAAATAAGTATTCAAGGAATCCACAGTTCACTGCCTGAAAGAAATACAAAAAGAGAAACTCTTAGGAACATTGTAGCCAAATTCCATAGTTCCCAGGTCAAGGAAAAATATTGCAAGCAGCTAGAAAGAAACAATTCAAGTATTGTGGAAATACAATCAGGATAACACAAGATCTAGCAGCTTCTACATTAAGGGATCGAAGGGTGTGGAATAGGATATTCCAGAAGTCAAAGGAACTAGGAATAAAACCAAGAATCACCTACCCAGCAAAATTGAATATAATACTTCAGGGGAAAAATTGGTCTTTCAATGAAATAGAGGACTTTCAAGCATTCTTGATGAAAAGACCAGAGCTGAAAAGAAAATTTGACTTTCAAACACAAGAATGAAGAGAAGCATGAGAAAGTAAATAGCAAACAGAAGTCATAAGGGACTTTACTAAAGTTGAACTGTTTACATTCCTACATGGAAAGACAATATTTGTAACTCTTGAAACTATTCAGTATCTGGGTACTGCGTGGGATTACACACACACACATGCACACGCACACACACACACACACATAGAGACAGAGTGCACAGAGTGAATTGAAGAGGATGGGATCATATCTTAAAAAATGAAATCAAGCAGTGAGAGAGAAATATATTGGGAGGAGAAAGGGAGAAACGGAATGGGGCAAATTATCTCTTATAAAAGAGGCAAGCAAAAGACTTATTAGTGGAGGGATAAAGAGGGGAGGTGAGAGAAAAACATGAAGTTTACTCTCATCACATTCCACTAAAGGAAAGAATAAAATGCACACTCATTTTGGTATGAAAACCTATCTTACAGTACAGGAAAGTGGGGGAGAAGGGGATAAGCAGGGTGAAGGGGATGATGGAAGGGAGGGCAATGAAAGGAGGGAGCAATTTGAAGTCAACAATCTTGGGGAGGGACAGGATCAAAAGAGAGAATAGAAGCAATGGGGAGCAGGATAGGATGGAGGGAAATATAGTTAGTCTTACACAACATGCCTATTATGGACGTCATTTGCAAAACTACACAGATTTGGCCTATATTGAATTGCTTGCCTTCCAAAGGGAAAGGGTGGGGAGGGAGGGAGGAAGAGAAGTTGGAACTCAAAGTGTTAGGATCAACTGTTGAGTAATGTTCTTGCCACTAGGAAATAAGAAATACAGGTAAAGGGGTATAGCATCGAGATAAGGGCAGAGAGGGATGATAGAAGAGAGGGCAGATTGGCAGACAGGGGCAATTAGAACACGCAGTGTTTTGGGGTAGGGGGAGGGGAAAAAAGGGGACAAAATTTGTAACCCAAAATTTTGTGAAAATGAATGTTAAAAGTTAAATAAATAAATAAAGAAGGGAAAAAAATACAAAAAAAAGAAAAGAAAAGAAAAGATTGCATGTGGGGAGTAGAAAGACACATACACACTTAGCTCTTACTCCACAGCCCATAAAATACCTGTAAAGAAGAACTCTCAACAAATTCTAGAGCAGCAAAAGTGACAGAACAACAGAGTAGAGGAGA
The DNA here is from genome assembly GCF_028372415.1 of Notamacropus eugenii. Classification (NCBI taxonomy): domain Eukaryota; kingdom Metazoa; phylum Chordata; class Mammalia; order Diprotodontia; family Macropodidae; genus Notamacropus; species Notamacropus eugenii. Next base: position 131,848,825 of record NC_092875.1, on the reverse strand, counting down.
TTTCTATCCCAGAGAGACCTGAACGTCTGACGAGAAAGGTCTGTTGCACAGAGGATGAGGAGCAGAGCCCAGTCCTGCATTGGCCACACTGCACCAAGAAGAGCAGATATGATCAGGCTTCAGGGACAGAATCTCCAGCAGCAGCACAGGCCCCTCAACCCACAGGCACCAAAGGTCAGTGAGAAGGTCTTTTCAGCTGGCCAAGAGGGCAGCGGGGTGTCCCCATAACTCAGGCCTCCTCGGGTGGCAGCAGTAGAGCTAGCAGCAGACAGAGCTCCCAAAGAATGCAGTAGCCCACATCCATTGTTGAAGGTCTCATTGTAAATCTCCTGAAGGAACTGAACCCTGTGTGGTGACCCTGTCCCCACCTGAGCAGCTAATCTTAATCTCACACTGAATAGCAGCCTAATTGTTTTATAATTACTTCCTCATTTGATTTACCTTTTGAAAAGCTCAGGTAACATTGAAGTATTTGCTCCATGGAATTAGAGATTTAAGATAAGAAGTGACCTTTGGAAGTCATCTGTTCCAAAATCGTCATGTTGAGGAAACTTGGACCTCAAGAGGTGAGCTGATTTGCCCAATTTCACATGACCAGCCCCAAAAGAGTCTCTTACTTTCCAAAGAAAAGCAATGTCTCTGTTAAGTACTTAGCATCATTTGGCTTTTCAAGTAATTAGTTGCCTCAGTGATGCACTGAGTCCATTTCTCCCTCCTTGAGCTATTGGAGGTCTAAGTAAACACTACCCCTGATCACAGAAAGAATACAATCTAATTTTGAGGTTGCCTAGGAGCTTTCATTCTAATTTCTAAATTTCATGATAGTAAAGAACAAGACACAAAGATAGAGTTCCAGGAATTGGCAGGAGGAGGAAGACTGTGTGGAGAAAAACTACTTTTGATAGATTTACTAGACCTAAGAGTATCACCTTGTCAGGATTTTAGAGTTTAAAATGACTCTTAAGAATTTAAGATATTATGTTGCCAGAAAGTGAGGAAATATTCTTTTTTACACTCAGTATCTCTGATTAAAGCTTCAGTTCTGAAATATATAGAGAGCAGAGTCAAATTTATAAAAATATAAGTAATTCCCTAATTGATAAATGGTCAAAGGATTTGAACAGGCAGTTTTAAGATGAAGAAAGTAAAGTTAACTATAGTCATATGAAAAAAATGCTCTAAATCATTATTGATTAGACAGATGCAAATTTAAACATCAAAAGTATAAGAGAATTACAATTTATTTTTTTTAATTTTATTTTAAACTCAAGGACCAGAACACAAGTATAGAACAGAGAAAAGAAACAACAATATATCATAAACTTAAATATTGGAACTTAAATACAGAGTAAGAAATAAAAAGAAAAAGAAAAAGCATGTCATGTGCATTGCACAGCATCAGAGAGGATTCAAAATACGTAAAAATAAATTTTCCTTTCAAGAAGCCTGTATGATGGACAATACATGTTGTGTTAGGAACTGTCCATCATTGCTTCTTTGTGAGTTTTCTTTTGTACTCTGCTGTGCACTTTTTACTTTTTTTTTTCCCTCCCCTCATGATCCCAGAAGAAGACAATAAAGTTTAGATATATTTCTTTACAGCTATAGATATACATATACACATAGAGAGAGAGAGAGAGAGAGACATATAGAGACATATATTTTCCCAAACATATTCTACTTCTGATCTTTGTATTTATGTTTTTACATATCTCTTCTTTCCTATCCCTCCTGCCTCCTCTACTTTACCCACTACTTTGTCTCCCTATTATTTTCCCACCCCCTTCCAAGAATCCCTCTCTTATCCTCTCATTCCCATAAATTTAAACACCCTTCTATACCCCCTTTTTATCTATGCCCTCATTCTCCCCTCTAAAGATCCCTCCCTTGTCCTGTTCCTTTCCCAATGTCCCTACCATTTTATTTCTTCTGAATTTAGAAGAATTTTATACTCTTCTAAATATATATGTGTTGTTCTCTCTAAATCCATTCCCAATGAAAGGCTACCACAACTACCAGCCCTCCTCCCCCATCTAATTCCTCTCTATTGATTCTTCCTTTTTTACCTCATTTGCATAAAATAAATATTCTTTTTAGCTGCTCCTAAATGGTTTTACTTTTTAAATTCATATCCTAGTCAGAGGATATCTCAGTCTTTCTTATGAGCTACTCAATTATTTTTAAGAATCTTAGACATACATTTTACATATACAAAAGTTAAGCAGTCTGTCCTTATAAATCCCTTACAACTATTTTTTAGTATGTGCCTTATATTTCTCTTGGTTCTTCTATGTCAAATTGTCTATTAAGTTCAGAAGTTTTTTAAACCAAATCTTACAAGTATGAGAGTTTATCAAGTATCCATTTGTTTTTCATTCAGGATACTTAATTTTGCAGGATATGATATAAAGGGCCAGAGCTCTGACATATTGTGTTCCAACACCCTTTAATGTCTCCACTGCTAGATCTTGATTGATTTTAAATGTGGCACCATCATATTTGAATTTCTTTAAATCTTGATGTTTTTAATATTTTATACTTGAGTTGAGGGTTTCTGAATATGACTATGATAATCCTATGAGTTTTCCTCATAGGATCACTTATAAGTGGAGATCAATGGATATTTTTCTATTTCTACTTCCCCCTCCCCTTGTTCTGATCATTCAAGATAATTTCCTTTAATTATTTCTTGTATTATTATTGTATCACGGTTCTTTCTTTGATCATAATGTTCAGTTACTCTAATTATTTTTTTATTTTCTTTTCTTGATCTGTTCTCCAAATCTGTTGTTTTTCTTGTAAGTTATTTCACTTTCTCTCCTATTTTTTCATTATTCATATTTTGTTTAATTATTTCTTGATCTCTTAAACTTTGCTGCCTCCTTGTTGCGCAATTCTGATTTTCAAAGTGTCATTTTCTTCCTTTAGATTCTACATCTCCTCTTCAAATTGGTTGACTTTTTCTTTCATAATCTTGTTTTTCTTGAATTATTTTTATTTATTTTTAAATATTTTCCTTCATATCGGTCATTTGATTTTTAAAGTGTTTTTTAAGATCTATAAATTCCTTTTGAGCAGGTGACCCTTTCACATTACTCTTTGGGACTTTCTTTATTTCAATATCCTCCACTGAAGATGAACCCCCATCATCTCTATTTTCATAATAGCTTTATATGGTTGGATTCTTTCTCCTCTGCCTGTGCCTTTTTGAGGCAATATCTTATTTTTTGTAATCACTTCTTGTCTTAAGGTATGGGAAACGTTGTTCTTGCCCCAGATCTTTAGTCCTCCTCTTTACTCTGAGACCAAAGACAAACGTCCAACCTCCTGTAAGTGTCCACAGCCAGAGACTCTGCTCCACTGCTTCTGCACTCACAGGACATGTGCTGATTCCTTCTTGGCCCACTGCTCTTTGCAGCACAGCTGAGTCTGCTGCTCCTTATCAGCAGAATTTCCCTCAATCTTTCCAGAGCTCAAATGCCCAACTCCCCTCACTATCCCAGGATAGAAGAGCTGTGGCCAATGCAGCCTCTCAAACCAACTATCGCCAGGACTTGAAGCTTGTTAAAACAGAACCTAGCCTGGAGCTGTTTATTTTTCACATGGGGACCAAACCTAGTCCAGGAATTTTTTTTTTCTGATCCTCTGAAATTGTCTCCAGAAGACTCTGATTGTGCTCCTATTCTTATTTATCTCCACCTACAATTAATTCTTTTATGGGGGGAAGTCTTAAGAGCTTGGAATTTTCTGACCTACTCTGCCATCTTCCCAGAATCCTCTAGAAACACAAGTTACTTTAAGAAAAAAAATGGGCATAATAAAACCCAGAAAGATTTGATGTTTATGATAAATGCTAAGGATCACTAAAAGTCTAGTAGAATCAGATTATGTAAGGCAAGGATTAAGGGAGGTATATGTTTATTTCTTTGCATGGGTAATAAAGTAAGAATAGTTGACAAAGAAAGCCACTACTATTTTACTAAATGTGTGTGTCTGTGTGTGTGCATGTGTGTGTGTCTTTGTGTGTGTGTGTGTTCATATGTAGTTTTTACTTTCTTTTCTAAGGAGAAGGGTCTTTAGACTGGTAAAGTACAGAAAAAATATGGTTAAGAGGAATTTGTTCTCCATTTTAAGAACGGTGAAATTGCCTTTAATCAATTCAAGATTCAATTCATACTTCCCAGTGTATTGAAAAAAACTAGTGCGCAGGTTTACTCAGAAATATTGAAGGATAGTGGTTGGTCCCTTGTCAAGTATGTTGTAGTGAGTATTCTATTTGTATATATGTTATACTAGAAGGCTCCTCAGTTCTCTTTTAAGTACATTCCAACCTATTGATATACCATAGGACTGGAGGTAATACATATAGTTCTGGGGTTCATAAAGATACAGCCCAAAACACATAGAAACCTTTTTATCCTTTTGAAACTGTGAGTTAGTGAACTTTACTCTGATCTCTGGCAAAGTGCAAGTGCATGCAACTCATATCACTGCCAGAATAATTGTTCTTACAAATAGAGCTTATCACATCAAAATCTCATATGCTCAAAATCTTATATTTCCATTCATGTCTGGAGTAAAATACATATTACTCTTTCTAGAAGTCAATACCCTTGGTATATGGAATCATCATTCTCTCTCTCTCTCTCTCTCTCTCTCTCTCTCTCTCTCTCTCTCTCTCTCTCTCTCTCTCTCTCTCTTCTCTCTCATCACATAATATTCCCCATATTCCAACTTTGGACTACCCATCATTGCTTAAACACACAATGTGTGGTGTGTACACACTAAATCTGGCTTCACACTATCCCTTAGGCTTAGATTTTCTTTTCCTTCTCCATCTTTGTGTACTCCAATTCAATCTGAGGAATATTTAATAGCCATATATATATAATATATAAAATATTTCTCATATATATGTATATATATAATATATATATATATATATATATATATATATATATATATATATATATATATATATATATATATATATCAGAATAGTACATTTTGTTATGGTTGAATTTCTATCTATTCTTTAAGCTTAACTGAAATGGCAACTGTTTCTGAATGTTTTCTTCATATCCAATGCCAATAGCAATATTCCTTTTCATAGCTCACTTTATACTTTGCCACCTTTCTACTGTCCTTATTATTAAAAGTGTGCCTTATATCTACATTTATTGATGTATTTTTCCCATTCCTGCTGGACTAAATGTTCGTTTATGTTTGTTCTTATCCTCCTGTTTTCTGAGCTGATTCATCTTTAATATATTGCTGTGTAGTATTAAAGAAATGGATTGAGAACTCTTAAAATGAGAAGAGATGGCCCCCTTCCAAAAGCAAGCATTCATGAAATACAATTTTTCCCCCTGAGGTCATTTCCTTTTAAGATACTTATTAGTTTTAGGGGCAGCATGGAATAGTAGATAAAGAGCTGTCCTTGAAGCTAGGACAACTTAGTTTCAAATCTTATCTTTAGGACATACCAACTAAGTGAATCTGGACAATTCACTTGACCTATCAGTGCTCTAAATAACTCTAAGACAATATTATGAAAATATGTTGTTGACTTGCAGTGGCAGAGAGTATTTTCTCATCTGCCCTTTCCCTAAATAGGCTCATTGTTTATCCTTAATATACTGTAGGAGAAAGGAAATATTTTAGATTTCTCTAAGGCATTGGACAAACCTTTTTATTTCACTCTTAATGAGAAAATAGAGAGACATAAGCTAGTTGAATGGAACATTTGACTGAAATAGTGCAGATTAACGGATGTATGCCAAAATATAGGAACAATCAATATTCTTATCCTCTTGTAATAATTTAGTTCAATATTTTGATCAATAACTGAGATAGATAACTGTATATTTATAAAATTTGCACATAATAAAAAAATTGGAATAACTAATCTACCAGATGACATAATTGTGATCCTAAAACCTCTTAGCCTAGATTGAGGAAGCCTAAATGATCAATGTAATAGGAACACGTGTAAAGTCAGAGTAAAAACTAGGTTTTGCCCTGATTTGAAGATACCTTAGCTATTTTTTGTCTTTGAGTCATCTTGGTTTGTCAGCCGCACGTACATACTGGATAACTGAGATAATAACCCTAATAATAGTTCATATTTATATAAAAACAAGTACAGTTATATATTTTATTTACATTGTTTTAAGGTTTGTGAGGTTGATCAATTTTTATCTTAATCTTCACAATAGCACTGTTAAGTTGTGATTCCAGGTATTCCTTTAGAGATGAGAAGACTATAACATGGTCAAATAACTAATTGTCAGAGACAATATATAAAAATAGGTAGGTGCTATGATGGTTGAGTGAGGAAGGAATTCATTGGAGTCATCCTGAATTCCCCTCCAAACAACCTTGAAAAAGTGACTCAAAAACAATTTTGTGGCAGAGAGGTAATTTATTAGCACAGCAGAAAATGTTTATCTCTTTGGGGTTGAAGGGAAACCCAGTAGATAAGCAGCAGCAGGCCATATTTCAGGGGGTCTGAAGGAAGGCTCTGAGCCCAAGGGCAGTCCACTAGCAAGGATACACTCCTGTAAAAGCCAACAGTCCCACAGAGAAGCCAGCAGGCTCAAGCTAACAGAACAGCAAGACTTCATCACCAGTGAAGGTCATAAGTAAATTCTAAACCTCACTTCCCATTGCTGATGAATAGCAAGGGCCTACCCCCAAGACAGAGAGCAATGAGACCTCCTCTTTATCAAGGCCAACCAGCAGAAAGTCTGTACCTTTAGGGCATCCAAACAGGAAGATCAAGGACTCATAAAACAAACTCAAAAGAATAAAAAATTGAAGAAAATATGAACTATCTCTTCGAAAAATAACAACTGATCTATAAAATAGCTCAGGAGCACATAATTTAAGAATGATTGGACTACCTGAAAACCATGATTAACAAAATAGCCTAGGCATCATATTTCAAGAATATTTAGAGAAATTATCAAGGAAAACTGCCCTGATATCCTAAGGTAAAAGAGAAATCAAAAGAGTTCACTGATCACTGCCTTAAAGTGTTCCAACAATGAAAACTCCCAGGAATGTCAAGCCAAATTCCAGATCTTGCAGGTCAAGGAGAAAATACTATAAATACTCAAAAAGAAATAATTCAGATATCTGTAAGTCACAGCCAAGATTAAACAAGATATAGTAGTTTCTATATTAAAGAACTGGAGGATTTGGAAGGCAAAAGATTTAGAAATGCAACAAAAAGTCACATATCCAGCAAAACTGAGTAAAATGCTTGAGGGGCAAATGGATATTGAATGAAATAGAGTACCAAGAAGCATTCCTAATTAAAAAACCTGATGTGAATAAAAAGTTTGATTTTTGAATACAAGACTCAAGAGAAACATAAAAAGGTAAAAGAATAAATAAGAATGAGAAAACATAACAGATTCTATGTCAACTTGCTTATATACTTACATGGCAAGATGATATTTTAAACTCTTAAGAATTTTATCATACTAAGGGCAATTAGAAGGAACACATATGTAGAGGGTATGGGGCAAGGGAAGACTGTGATGAATGAGACATGATAAGCAAAACAATAAATAAATAAAGGGTGAGAAAAAAGATTGTACTGAAAGAAGGAAAGGGGAGATAGAATGGGCTAAACTATCTCATATAAAAAAGGTATGAAAGAGTTATTATAGTGGAGAGGAAAGTGGAGGGATAGCAGGCAATGCTTGAACCTTACTCACATTAGAATTGACTCAAAAAGGGAATAATGCATTTGGATATACAAATCTGTCTTACCCTATAGGGAAATAAAAAGGGATGGGATTAAGAGAGGGGAGGGTAGCAGATAGAAAGTAGGGTGGATGAAGAGAAGCAGTGATCAGAAGTAAAACACTTGTAAGGAGGGACAAGGGGAAAGATAAGTTAAAAAGAGAAAGGTAAAGATAAGAAAAAGAAAAGGACAAACAAGGGAAAAACAGGATGGAGAGAAACAATTAGTTAACATAACTGTAATGATGAAATGGATGAATTCACCCATAAAACAGAAGCAAATAGCAGAATGGAAAAATGGAGTCCTACAATATGTTGTTTAAAAGAAACACATTTGAAGGAGAGAGAGATACATAGAGTGAAGATAAGGGACTGAATCAGACTCTATTATGCTCCTCCTAAAATTAAAAAAGCAAGGGTAGCAATCATGACCTCAGAAAAAACAAAAGCAAAAATAGATCTAATCAAAAGATATAAGAAAGAAAATGATATCTCCTAAAAGGTACCACTGACAGTGAAGTAATATCAATATCAAACATTTATGCATCAAATTGTACACAGCATTTAAATTTTTAAGGGAGAATTTAAATGATATATACAAGGAAATAGACAATAAAACTATACTGGTAAAGGACCTCAACTTTACCTCTCAGAACTAGATAAATCTAGCCACAAAATAAAATAGAAACAAGTTAAGGACATAAATATAATTCTAGAAAAGTTAGATATGATAGATCTCTGGAGAAAACTGAATGGGAATAGAAAGTAATATACCTTTTCTTCCTTCTCACCAGTAAATATCACCTATACCTGACCATGTATTAGGGCATAAAAACTTCATAAATACAAAAAATAAAAATATTAAATTAATCCTTGTGAGACCATCAAGCAATTAAAAACACATTCTATAAAGGACACTAAAAAGATAGGTTAATGAATGCAGAGCTGGTTCAATATCATGACAATTGTCAACAAAAATGACCATATCAATAAGAAAGTCAACAAAAATGACATGATTATCTCAATGGATGCAGAAAAAACCTTTGACAAAATGACACCCATTCCTAACAAAAACACTATAGAATATAGGAATAAATGAAACTTATTTTAAATTATAAGTAAGATTTGTCTAAAAGCATTACCAAGTATTATCTATAATGAGGATAAGGTAGAAACTAAGACAGTAAAATCAGAGGTAAAGCAAAGATGCCCATTATCATAACTATCATTCATTAGTGTACTAGAAATGCAAACTAGAGCAATAGAGAAGAAAAAATATTGAAGAAATTAGAATTGGCAAAGAGAAAACAAACTATCACCCTTTGAAGATAATATGATCATATACCTGGAGAATTAACTAAAAAGAAATCAATGAAATAATTAACAAATTTAAGAAAGCTGCAGGATACAAAATAAATCCACATAAATCATCAGCATTTTTATATATTACCAGTTAAGTTCAATAGCAAGAAATAAAAAGAGACATTCCATTAAAAATCACACCAGATGATATAAATGTACTTGGGAATCTATTTGCCAAGATAAACACAAGACTTATATGAGCACAATTACAAAATAATTTTCACACAAAGGCAAATCAGAACAATTGAAAAATATTGATTGCTCATGGATAGGCAGTGTCAATATATTAAAAATGACAGCTTATTTTTTCAGTGTCATACCAATCAAACTAACAAAAATATTTTATGCAGTTAGAAAATAGCAAAATTAATATGGAAGAACAAAAGGCAAGAATATCAAGGGAATCACTGGAAAAAAATGTGATGGAAAGAGGGCTAGTAGTATCAGGATGTTAACGTGTATTACAAAGTGATAATTGAGCAAAAGAAAAATCAGGTGATGCCTAAGACATAGAGTGGTGAATCTGAGGAATAGATTAGGCACATAATGCGTTGTATTAAATGACCATAGTAACTTAATATGTGATACATCCAAAGATTCCATTTTGGGGAAAAAAATTCATTATTTCACAAAATTTGCTCTGAAAACTGAAAAATAATATGAAAACTAAATTTAGAACATCTCACACCATAGACCAAGATAAGATCAAAATGGGTTTAGACCAAAAGCACAATGCTGTAAGCAAATTAGGAGAACATGGAATAGTTGTATGGAGAAGGGAAAACTTTCAGACCAAAGAAGATATAGATAGATAAATAGAGAGACAGACAGACAGACAGATAGATGGATAGATAGATAGATAGATAGATAGATAGATAGATAGATAGATAGATAGATAGATAGACAGACAGACAGACAGACAGATGATATAGATATCAATACAGAATAAGAAATAGGTAATTTTGATTATATAAAGTTATTTTATAAACAAAAGCAATGTAATCAAAATTGGAAGGAATGCAGAAAATTGGGAGAAATTTTTGCAGCAAGTGTCCCATGAAGGCTTTATTTCTTGAATATATAGAGTACTGCATCAAATTTATAAGAGTACAAGTCATTCTGCAATTGATATATGGTCACAGGAGACAAACTGTAGTTTTCAGACAAAGAAATCAAAGCTATCTATAGTCACATGAAAAAACCTTCTAAAACACTATTGATTAGAGAAATGCAAATTCAAACAACTCTGTGGTACCACTTCACACCTCTCAGATCGGCTAATATGACAAAAAAGGAAAATGATAAATGTGGAGGGAATGGGGAATAACTGGGACGCCAATCCCAATGAACTAATGATGAAAAATGTTATCCACTTCCAGAGAAAGAAATGATATTTACTCAATACAAACTGAAGCATGCTATTTTTATTTGTTATTCAAGTACTGTTGAACAAAATTACTAATATAGAAATGTTTTACTTGATTGCACCTGTATAACCTATTTGTATAACCTATTGCTTACTCTTTTAGGGGGTGCTCAAAACTTTAAAAAAACTCCAAATGCTAAATTGTTTTTAATGTGTAGCTGGATGAAATAAAATATTATTTTTTTAAAAATCTTTACTGATTTCAAGTCCAGCACTATACTAATTGCATTATCCTGTAATCAATATGTTGTGATTCTTAGAATTGTTTTATCAATAATTTTATCAGTGTTTTAGCATTTAAAAAGTACTGATGTTGATGCCAATTGGTAGCTCAGAGGTGGTAACTTGCCTGAAGTTACACAGCAAAATACATAAATGAAATTAGACCTGTGATTGGAACATAGATTCTAGCACCATGCTCAGTCTTCTTTTTGTTACACTGTACTATCTCTAAATTATTTGACTTAGAATAATACAAGCCAAAATAATTTCCAGATATTAATAACCCTTTGTCTGATTTGAGTAGACACATTTAATATACATAGTAGACTTTTCACAATATCTAAATTTTCACAGTGGGAAATTATCAATCTAGAGAAGTAGGAAGAGTTTTCATCTAGCAAGCAAATGCTTTCATTAGTTATGTTCCTCATTTTATCTAACCCTGTTTTATCAAATCTCATTATTTCTTGATCTCCTTTATACAGTTTATTACTGACCTTTGTTAAATACTCAGTCTACCTTTTTCAAATTTTGAGTTCCAAATTCTCTCCCTCCTTCTCCCCTGCACGGAGAATACAAACAATTTGACATGGGTTTATACAAGTGTAGTCATGCACAATAGAATTCTATGTAAATCATTCTATGAGATAAAACACATACACAAACAAACACACACAAATAAATAAAAGAAAGGTATCTTTGGTTTGCCTTGAGGTTCTACCAGTTCATTCTCTGGAGATGGAGAGTACCTTTGATTACAAGTCCTACAGAATTATCTTGGATCTTTGCATTCTTGAGAACAGTTAAGCTATTAATAGTAGATCATCATAGAATATTTCGTTACTGTATACCGTGTTCTCCTGGTTCTGTTCATTTCACTTTGCATCAGTTCATATAAGTCTTTCCAGGGCTGTTGTTTATTTCTTTTTCTTTCTGAGAGTACAATGCTTAGAATTTCTTAAAGCATAGTAGTTTCACATCACAATCATATAGCAAAATTTGTTCAGCCGTTCTCCAATTGATGGACATTCCTTCAATTTCCATTTCTTTACCACTACTAAAAGAGCTACTATGAACACTACTGTACAGATATGTTTTTTTTTTCCTTTTTTTGTCTCTTTGGGACATAGACCTAGCAGTGACATTGCTTAGTCAAAGAGTATGCATGATTTTATAGCCCCTTAGGTATAGTTCCAAATTGCTCTCTAGAATGGTTCAAATCTGGCCTCAGATACTTTTGAGCCCTGTGACCCTGGAAAAGTTACTTAACCCTGTTTGTCTCAGTTCCTCAACTGTAAAATGAACTCGAGAGGAAAATAGCAAACTACTCTAATTCCTTTGCAAAAAAAATGGTCACAAAGAGTCAGCTAGAACTGAAACAACTGAACAACAACCAGAAACAGAAGCTGAAATGCTTACATGCACACAGATAGAAGGACAAAGACAGTGGTAGAGACAGTGACAGATGCAGAGAATGACTGTTGATATCTCTGTTGCATTCTGTACAGGAATTTGAAACCCTAGCTTTCACACTTCTCTGACATAAACTTGTACAGGGTAGGCTCTTTGTAGGTTTAATTGAGTTCATTCACCAAGACAGAAGGGGAAAAGGAATCCCTAGATCTACTTGTTCTACCATTTTGATTATTTGATCTTAAATTCCCCATAAAAGAAAGCCAAACCAATTGTTCAAATAGACATATTTTGTATCATGTCATTGACATTTTTCTGCACCAAAAACATGGCAGAAATTCCATTTGGAAAGCAAAAACTGAGTGAAAAAAAGAGGTTGAGAACATTTTAAAAAGAGTTGTATAAATCAGATTTTCAGTGAGCTGTGATCTTGTAATTAGCTTTAATTCTCAATTGAGTCTATGGCTGGAGAAGGCCTGCACAGTTATTTTTACAGTTAAGTCTAGAGAGCAAAGAGTAATGGTATAGATTGTTATCCACAGAGCAGTTCAGATTGACTACATACCTAGAGGAAATATAAAGCAATCATGTTTAACTCTGTAAATTTAAGGAAAAATAATTTAAAATAACTTTTTTCAACTCCAATTTCCAGTGACAGATTTCATAATTTAAAGTCATTACACAAAGAGCTTAAGATTGTATCATGATTAGAACAGGAGGAAATGCTTAAGGAGATCATTCAGATCACAATTAGTTTCCTTACTTCCTTTTCTTAATGCTTTGATATTTCCAAAATGATGATGTTACTTATTATGAATATAAGAATGAAGAAATATGTAGCCTGGCTAGTTATATAAGGAAATAAATTTACTTCCATAATATGAGTTTAATCTACATATTGAGTGCGATAATATTATGTTATTTTTGTTATATTTGATCAATTTTCTATACTCAACTATAGAGAAAAATTGGAATAGGAGGAAGAAAACTAAATGAAATAACTGAATTAAACATTATCATTACAAAAATTAGCAATTAAGTCATATTGTTTTGTGTCTATGTTTAGAACTTTGCTGTATTCTTAAGGTAATATATTATATCCTTTATCATTGTTTCTGGAAATTCAACTGAACTGTCTCAGAAATAAAAAATACAGTTTCTAGGCAGAGTGTAATGCGGCAGTCACTCAATAAATGTTTATAAAATGCCTACTGTGTGTCAGGTACTGTGATAAGGGATACAAAAAAAAGTAAGTGACAGCTCCTGCCTATGAGGAGCTTATAATCTAATGGGGGGGGGTGAGGTGGAGATTACACAAAAAGAAGCTTAAAATGAAGAGGAAAAGAAGAAGGAAGGGAGGGAGGGAGTAAGGGCATTTGGCGCAGGGGACATAATGAAGTTCTTCAGTCAAATAAGAAATGGTGAGGTATCTATCTATTCTGAACCTTCCTTTCTAATATATGATCTGGGAGTAGCTTTCTGGTGCCCAATATTCACTGTCTCCAACCAGAAGGAAAAGGGGGTCCAGAAGGCAGGGGATACTAAGGAGTTATGAGTTTCAGAGATGATTGAATTTTGCAGGAAAATGAGTTTCTGGAAAAAATGAATGAAATCCATGTGAGCAGCTATGGTAAAATGGAAAGAGCATAGGATTTCCAGTCAAGTGACTTGGGTTCAAATCCTGATTCTATCACTTACTACGAGTGTGACCTTGGGCAAATCATTTACCCCTTCTGGGACTCTCTTTTTCCTCATATATAAGAAAAGTGGATTAGGCAAGACGATCAGTAAGGTCCATTCCAACTTTAAATCTGTGATCCCATGATCCTTCCATTTGGTTGATAAAATACCTTTAATTGATTAAAATGATTAAATAATGGAGGAAAATAATATAGTAAAAAAAGAGAGGTAGAAATCAATATTATATCTCATTATAAACTTGATTATCCTTTACCCATAATTATTCTTTACCTATGGAATAAATAAGTTTAGAATAAATAATAAATTAATGTATCATAAACACATATAGTATATCCATAATTGGGATGCTCATCTAACTACAGATTTGTGCTATTTTTATACGCTTTTCTGATCAATTTGTTATGTTTCTGGGCTTCATATTCCTAATCTATAAAGAAGGGGAATTATATTAGACTATTGTTACACTACTCTTCCAGCTCTAAATCTATGATAATTGATTTTGATCATACCAAGCTGTCTGAGGGATTACATCTTCAGATCTTTCTTTTGCTCAGAACCTAGTTTTCATTGGATTGAACTTTAAGGAAAAATATGAAATTTATATTGATTATTCTTAAATTAAATATATCATCTATACCTAGTGAGTAGCTGTGTGGTTTTACAAATTCAATAATTATATGACTAGGGTATAAATATGTTCTTCTCTGTACATGACATTCCATCTTCCATCTCCAAACATTTATATGGACTATCTCTGCAATATTCTCCCTCCTCTCTTCTATCTCTTAAAATTTCCAGCTGACTTCAAGATTCATTACATTTTAATAAAATATTTATTTGATTCCCTTAGTTATGAGTGTCTTAGCTCATAATTTATTTTTCTCTTCTACTCTTTGATATGTATTTTAGATTTAATTGTTTCACTCATTTACTTTAATGTCCCAAAACTGTTCCAGAAAAAACCCATCGTTTTAATACAAATATTTTTTCTGGTGTTATATTATTGTAAAGAAGAAAGCAACACAGTCTCCAAAGAAATTTTTTTAAATGAGCCTACTCCATTTGGCAATGAGTAGACCTACTACATTAGCAAGTTGCAGTATATAACAAATAAGGAACTATGAATGACACTGTGAGAGAATGATGGAAAAATAAGATTTGGTTGTATGGTGTGAGTAAAGAATGACAGGTAGATAGTGGAAACCCACTCTATCTACTGATGAACTCTCATTTCAGTCCCAAGTACATTGGGTACACAACCTGTGTCAAACTCATTAAAGGACATTGCTAAACATTTAATAAGATATAAATGGCCTATAATTTTAAACACTGGAAGGAGTATCATTTGGATAAAATTACATGTTAGTTTTTGATGATTTAAGTTTCTTTATATACTTATATGTGCTTTCATTTTACTAACTGTAATGTAATCTCCTCTATGGCTGAGACTTTTTACTGTATGTATTTTTGTCCCCAGTTCCCAGAAAAGCATATGGTAAGCTATTGAATTGAATATAGCAAAGAAAAACATATTTTTTCTATGCAGGACAAAGTAAAGGAGGATTTTGACAATTACCTACTTGTTTTTGATGACTCATGTTTTTTTTCTGCCAACCAAAGAAGAAGCAGATCTTCATTATCCTTGAATCATACTACAATTGTCATGGTTTCTGGGTGGGGGAAAGTGTGGGTTTTGAATCTACAAATATATTAGTGTCCCTGAGAGTATTATGGTATTGATGAAGGATTAGGTCTCCAAATTTAAAAAGCACATCAATGAATTCATTGTTTAATCCAGTTATGAACTGTAATCATTGGTGCAGATAATATCCCATGCAAGCTTTCTTTACTTATTCTATTCATGCCCATGTCCTTCCATGTCTGTAAGGGAGCTATTCTTCTATATAATGGAACTCAGATATTCCATGAATGTCAAAGCAATCCTCAGGGCATCCATCTATTGTTACTTGATACATGACAGAAAAATTCTCTTTTTCAATTCAGCTATCTCTTTGATGATGCCTTCTTTAATATTTAGAATCCCATTTATAGTGATACAAGGGACTTTACAGAGAAAATAGACCACCTGTCTCATTTTGAACTGAGGTCCAGAAAAGGGAAGTAACTTGCTCAAAGTGATGCCATAATTTTCAGAAGAGGCACTTCTTCAAAATTCAACATTGTTACTATGCTGAAAACAAATTATACCAATCCATTTCATTTTTTCCTGTGAATAACCTACAGTTGCTAATTAAAGTAAAATATTTCAATTCTTAAGTCTTCAATTAGTCAAATGACTTAAAAAAACAACCTATTCTTTTCATTCTATATGAGCACAAGAAAAACGTTCTTCCTATTAATATATAGACTATGCAAATAGCAAAAGCTTACATCTACTATTTAAGCCAATTGCTAATGACAAAGAAGAGCATATGAGACACTGGAGGACAACAAACCTGGTAGATGATTGTTCTACAAAGATGTACCACTATGATTGCAATAATAATAGGATCATACAGTATAACTATAGCCATCATTTTATAAATCACAAAACCAAGGGCCAGTTAGTTTGGGTGACTTGTCCATCAACACAATATTGTCAACATGACAAGTAGCATTTGAATGCTACCCCAACTTTGGAACTCTTCTTATGTTTCATGATCTAATTATTAGTTTCATTCTCAGACATATTTAAATTTAGCTGTAATACAGACAATATTCGTAGTAGAGTATTTCAAGCTTTCCAGTCAAGTGCTCCTTGAATAAATTAATATAATATTCATTACTACAAATTATCCAGGTCATCTTCACTGAGAGGTGAAAATGGCTTATTTACAAACTTCAAACTTAAAGCAGATTTCCATCCTCCAGGCTGTACAGTGGAAACAAAATAAATAATGTTAATATTCTTTAGTACTTGCTTAGCACTGATTATTATTTGCCCAAGGTCAGTGGATATTCAGAGCCTGGATAAAGAACCACACTACAATATATCAAGAGTCTTACAAAAGCCAAACCCATATGAGATGTTTGGCTCTTATTGTTGCTATTCATAGATTCCATTTTCTACTAATCTAAGATTAAAAGTCAAAAATATCCTTAGGAACAAAATCAATTTCTTTCTTATACTATTTTTAGCCTCAAATTATGCTATTTTCATCCTTATACTATTTTTAGCCTTTCAGAATACATACAGTGGGAGATAAAATGACCTTTGGTAAAGAATAAATGGTTGGATATTAGCATTGGAATGAACCCCAGGAATCATCTCACTCAACCAGTTTTTATAATGTCATGAAAGAGATGGGCAGAGAGGGAAAGTGAGTTGTCAAAGTCATACAACTTACTAGTACTATAGTGAGATTAAAACAAAAGTCCCAGGTTATTTTTCACTCTGAAAATTTCATATTTTGCTTTAATTTGTTTGTTTCTTTAAAGGTGATGGAGAAGCATATGGTATATGTGATGAAGATGCAATGCATCAATAACAATGAAATAGTAAAGAGTAGCAGAGTAAAGAATATCATCATGGGAAATTTATGAATGAAAAACAAAAGAAAACTGGCCACATGCCAAAGCAAGGGCTAAGTAATGAACAGATTGTGAAGTAGGTGGGTAACCTCATTATTCTCAAAGAAACAGAAAGGGGAAACAGTCTCCCAAGAGCAAAGACAGTAAAGCAAGCAGTAAATTGCTGTAACTCTTCCTTATTGAGCTCCAAAAAAAAAAAAAAACCCAGAAAATTGTGCCCCAGGAAAAAGCCTGGAAGAACAGAGCTAGTCAGTAAGATGGGATGAAGCAGTCTTTTAACCTAGGACACATAGAGGATCAGCCAGAAAGCTCCATCTGACTTGGGTAAAAGGAGAGAAAAGTCTGCATCACAGCAAGCAAGCAGCAAGACCAAGCTCTGCAAACCAATAGGAGATCCTGAGTCTCAGGAGTAAAAGCAAGGACCCTGGCATATACAGGAGGGCCTGCTATCACAGGCTCCTCAATCTGCTTTTCTGAAAGGAAAAGCAACTTTTGAGGGGTCAACAATCACTTTAATCAAGCACATACATCATTCACTTAGTTCTGGGGGAAAAGTCAACACCCTTAGCTTCAGAGAAAATACAGAGAAATCAAAATCGACAGACATGGCTTCCAATTGTCTAACAAAAGAAATATATACCTCATAGATCAACAGACAGATCCAACTATCTGACAATTACATATATACATAGTTACCAGAGAGAAAAGCACCAATATCTGGGGTTTTGAAACCAGGGGACTCCTTAGTGGCTGCCCAGAGTCTTCTCTGGTCAAACAAACACTTCCAAAGAATAAGTCCTAAAGTAAAATCTCACCTCAGACTCTTAATACACTTTTCAGAGTCAGAGGGCATCACAACCCTTGAGAGCTAGTGCCTCATTAGAAAATTAACAAAAGGTGTGGATCTTCCTGCTAATCTTCCTGAATCAAACTCACCTTAATGGGCAGTCCCATTAATGGATGGGGACAATCTTCTCATTAAGAAGCAAAATTATATTAACAATAAACAAAAGTGCATTATCAATAAACCACGGTGATAGAGCAGAGAAGCACCAACATCAGTACAACATCCCAAGTGCCTTAGCAAAGCTAGGGAAAATGACAGAAACCAGCCCAATATAGTGTTGTAATGCAGTCCACAAGGGAGAGGCATCCTCCAGTAGAGGAACTCCCTAATCCTTTAGCACAGCCCCAGGCAAACAGACAGGAATACTCCAGCAACAGACCTCCTCATACTCCCATGAAGCTTGGATTTGGCAGGTATGCTAAAGAAGATAGATCTCTACATGCTTCAGAACAACCCAGTGTGGGAAGATGTCTTTCAGTACCATAGCTTCACATACTTCAGTGTAGCCCAAGAAAAGAAAAACCCCACCTGGCCTTAGTACATGCCAGATACCATTACTAGGACCCCCAGTTCAGTAACAATTAAGCTGCTAGATCCCTGTAGCTTCAATACACCAAAACTTGAGGCCCCAGTACACAAAACAAGTGATCAGGCCCCTGACTCCCAGCACAAGTACCTTGGAACAGTGCCCCTGTATTCCAGCAGAAGACTTCAACTTTAAAAGAGAGGAAAAAAGGAAACAAGATGAGCAAGAATCAAAAATGAATGTTGACTATAGAAAATTACTATGGTGAAAGGGAAGATCAAAACCAGAAGAGAACAACATTGTCAATATACTTACATCTGAAACCTCAAAGGAGACTATGAATTTGTCTCCCCAAAAGCCTTCTTTGAAGAGGTCAAGAAGGATTTTAAAAGTCAAATGAAAGAGGTAGAAGAAAAATTGGGAAACAAAATGAAAGGTATGCAAAAGAAGTCAACAGCTGGGAAAAAGAAGGACAAAAATTGACTAAAGAAAACAATGCCTTAAAAAATAAAATTGACCAAATTGGGGAAAAAAAACTGAAGAGAACAGGTCCTTATAAAGTAGAATTTGCCAAATGAAAAAGGAGGCACAAAAATATATTACAAGAAGAACTTCTTAAAAAGGAGAATTGACCAAATGAAAAGGAGGTACAAAAGCTAACTGAAGAAAACAATTCATTAAAAATTATATTTGGCAAGTGGAAGCTAATGACTCTATGAGACATGAAGAATCAGTAAAACCAAATCAAAATAATGAAAAAAAGAAGAAAATGTAATACTACATTGGGAAAACAGTTGACCTGGAAAATAGATCCAGGAGAAATAATTTAAGAATAATTGGCCTACCTGGAAGCCATGAACAAAAGAAGAGCATGAACAGCATCTTTCAAGAAATCATCAAGGAGGGAGCAAGGCCAAGATGGTGGACAAAAGTGGGGACTTCCCTGAGCTCTCACCCAAAATCCTCAAATACCTATAAGAATTATGCTAAACAAATTCTAGAGCTATGGAACTCACAAAATGATAGAAGGAAATAAATCCCAAACTCAACACCACCAGGAAAATCGATGGGAAGGGTCTTTGATACACACATGGAAGGTAGTGCAATCCAGCATGGGCCACATTGGCACATAGTAGACAGAACAGGTCACAGAGGAATAAATCATTGGCAGCTGTGGCAATTTCCAGACTTCTAAATCCACAAATGCCGAAAAGGTCAGTGGGAAAACTCTGTGGGACCTGAGTGAAAGAGGAGCACATGTGGTCTGGCCAGGTCTGGCCTCAGCCCCTGAGTGGTGGTGTGGTGGTGGTGGTGGCCAGCAGCAGCAGCTACAGTACAGTCTGCTTCCAGAGCTCTGGGTCCACAGACAGTGGGGGCTTGAGCAGCTGATACAAAATCAATGAAGCCTGGGAGAATACACACACACCCACACCCACCCTCATCCCCACTGGTGGCAGAGCTCTACCTTTACAAAGAGTTAGAAAGTTAAGTATTTGACTGGGGAGATGAGTAAACATCATAAAAGAACTCAGACTATAGATTCTTACATTGGTGACCAGGAAGATCAGTGCATACAAATAGAGGAGGACAAAAGACTCAAAGCTCCTTCATCAAAAGCCTTCAACAGGAATATGAATTGATTGCAGGGCATAGAGGATCTCAAAAAGGATTGTGGAAGCCAAGTGAGAGAACTAGAGGAAATATTGGGAAAAGAAGTGAGAGTGATGCAAGAAATGATGAAAAACAAGTGAACAGCTTGCTAAAGGAGAGCCAAAAGAATGCTGTAGAAAATAACACCTTAAAAATAAACTAACCCAATTGGCAAAAGAAGTCCAAAAAGTCAATGAGGGGAGGAAATGTCTTTAAAATGCAGAATTGGGGACAGCTAGGTAGTACAATGAAAGAGCACTGACCCTGGAGTCAGGAAGACCTGAGTTCAAATTCAGCCTCAGACACTTGACACTTACTAGCTGTGTGACCCTTGGCAAGTCACTTAATCCCAATTGTCTCACCTCCCAAGAGAGAGAGAGATTGATAAAAGATAGAAAGAAAGGAAGGGAGGAAGGAAGGAAGGAAGGAAGGAAGGAAGGAAGGAAGGAAGGAAGGAAGGAAGGAAGGAAGGAAAGAAAGGGAGGGAGGAAAAAGAAAGAAGGAAAGATAGATAGATAGACAGACAGACAGACAGACAGATAGATAGATAGATAGATAGATTGATGGATAGATGGATAGATAGATAGATAGATAGATAGATAGATAGATAGATAGATAGATAGATAGATAGATAAAGCAGAATTGGACAAATGGAAAAGTAGGTCCAAAAGTTCACTGAAGAAAATAATTCTTTCACAATTGAAATGTAACAAATGGAAATTAAAGATTTTACAAGAAATCAAGAAATTATCAAACAAAACCAAAAAAATGGAACAATAGAGGACACCGTGAAATATCTTACTGGAAAAACCACTGACCTGGAAAATAGTTCCAGGAGAGATAATTAAAAATTATTAGACTACCTGAAAGCCATGATCAAATAATAAAAAAAAAAAGCCTAGACATCATCTTTCAAGAAATTATCAAGACTGGGAGCCAAGATGGGAAAGCAAACTTTAAGTGCTCTCATCCCCCCTTATTGACCTTGAAACACCTAGAGAATATTAGCACAGGAACACAAGGGGTACAGTAGTCTTCTAGCTTGTGAAGTTAGGGAGATTGAAGAGAAATTCCCCTCCTACTGTGGCTGAAGGGGACCAGGGTAGGCCTGGAGGTCCAGCAAGTTTCACCTCAGTGGACCAACAAGATCCTGAGCCACAGTGTGGTGGAGCCAGCAAGGACCAACACCAAGACTGCAAGCATGCCTTTGCACAACCCAGGGAATCAGCAGAAATTAGCAATGACTATTGTCCACCAGCAGTAGTGTTCTAGTGCAGCAATAGGGAGAAGATGACCTCCAGAGGTCAGACAACCCCTCCCCTACACTTCAAGTTTTGAGCTTCAGTGTATGCCTGGGGAAATTCAGAAAGACTTCTCCTGGCCTCATCCTTGACCCACTCACCAGCTAGCTCCAGCTCAGCAACAATTAAGCTGCAGCTGCCAGGTGACAGAACAGGTTCTTTCACACAAAGTCAGTAACCAGGCTCATAGCCACAACCACAAGAAGAGTGCAACAGAGTCCCTGTGGCCCAAAATCAGAGATCCACTTTAAAAGACAGGAAAAAAGCAATCACAATGAATAAGAAGCTAACTAGAAAAGCAAAGACCACAGAATCTTAAGATAGGAAAAGGGAGGAACAAAATACAAATTGAGAAGAGGACAGCATTAACACTATGCCCACATCTGAAACTTCAAAGGGAATGTGAAATTCTCTCAAGCCCAAAAGCATTTTTGGAAGAGCTCAAGGAGGATTTTAAAAGCCAGATGAGAGGGCCAGAAGAAAATGTGACCAATCCTTTCAAAAAGTAAATAAACAAAATAGAAAAAAAAATCACGGAAGAGAACAAATATTTACAAAGTAAAATTGGTGAAATGGATAAAGAAATACACAACCTAACTAGAGAAACTAACTCCTTGAAAAGTAAAAGTGACCAAATGGATAAGGAGATGCAAAACCTAACTAAAGACCAATTTGTTAAAATTATAATTGTGTAAATAGAAGCTATGACCCTCTGAGGCATCAAGAATCAATCAAACAAAATCTAAAGAATGAAAAAAATTGAAGAAAACATGAAATATCTTGTTGGAAAAACAACTGAACTGGAAAATAAGAACAGAAGGGATAATCTAAGAATGATTTATCTACTGAGAAGTCAAGATGAAAAAAAGAACCTGGACAGTATATTCCAAGAAATCATCAAAGAAAATTGTCCCAACATCCTAGAAACACAGGGTAAAATAATCATCAAAAGAATTCACTGATCACATCTTGAAAGAGATCTCAAACTGAAAACACTAAGAAATATAGCAGCCAAATTCCAGAATAATCAGGTCAAGGAGAAAATTCTACAAGCAGCCAGAAGAAAACAATTCAAATATTGTGAAACTCTAGTCAAGATCACCACGATATTGCAGCTTCTACATTAAAAGATCAGAGGGACTAAAATACGATATTTTGTAAGACAAAGAGCTTGGACTACAACAAAGGATCAATTACCCAGAAAAACTGAGTGCAATCTTTCAGGCAAGGAGATGGACTTTCAATGAAAGAGGAGACTTTTAAGCACTCTTGATGAAAAGACCAGAGCTGAATAGAAAATTTGACTTTCAAACACAAGAATCAAGAGGAGCACAAAAAAGGTTAACAGGAAAGAAAAATCATAAGAAATTTATTAAAGTTGAACTGTTTATACTATTATATGGAAAGATGATATCTCTAATCTCATGAGACCTTCCTCAGTATTAGGGTAGTTGGAGTAAATAGAAGATAGATAGACAGACAGACAGACAGAGAGACAGACAGACAGACAGAGAGAGAGAGAGAGAGAGAGAGAGAGAGAGATGATAGAGGGCACTGAGTAAGTTGAATATGAAGGGATGATATCTAAAAAATAAAATTAAGGGGTGAAAGAAGAATATATTGGAAGAAGGAGAAAGGCAGATACAATTGGGCAAATTATATCACATACAAAAGGAAAGAAAAAGGTTTTACAATGGAGGTAAAGAAGGAGGAGTGTAAGGTGCTCTGACCGCCATGCCATCTGGGATGCCACAGTGATGGACATCAGGTAAACTGAGTCCGGAGAAGAAAATGGTGAACAAGATGGTGCTGAAAGGGACTGCCCCACCCCTCGTTTGTGTTTGTTACTATAGTTCCAGCTTGTGTTCGTTACTGTAGTTTTGGGTTTGTTTGTGTGTGTTACCATGGTTTGTTGGGCTGACTGGCAGAGACTATATAACCAGAGTGTTTGCTTGAATAAATCGGAGTTGCTTCATGACCTGCTCTCCTGCCTCATTCTTTTACTCATTAGCTCCACAGGAGGATGAGCAGTCTGCTGGCCAGACATAAGACTTGTTCCTCTTGGTGTGCTATGCCGATACCATAGCAAATTGGTGCCCTAACTAGGGCAGCAGGCAGGGGGAAGGAGCAGGGGTGGAAGCTACGCATAGCCCAGCAGAGGAAGTCAGGTCCCTTGGGAACCCCAGCCAAGTGAGTCAGGTCCCTCAGAAACCTAGACAGTCAGGATTCACAGAGTACTGTGTACAGGAGCTATCAGGACAGGGTCAAAAGCGGATACCTGAGTGGTACAGGAGACCATATCCTGTCTGCCTCACTGAGTGCCTCCAGAGTGCTTCCGAGGACACAGGAGAAGACGTGCACATTCAGCTCAAGTGAGACACAGTGTAACTGTGAGTAAAATTGAAATGGGGCAAAGCTCACAAAAGTTGAGTCAGGGTCAGTACACATGCTTCTTATATAACATGCTGAAGAATGTGTTCATAGAGGAAGATGGTGGCAAGGCAGTGCAAATGAGAACATTCACCACATCCTCACAGATAGCCCCATCAGAGTCAGAGAGTACTACAAGAGAAAATAGCCCAGAAAGGCAGCCAGCATCTACATATCCAAATTTACCACTAGAACAAGAGAGATGGCAGAATAGACAGACAGTGCAGGATTTGCAGGACAGTGTTAAAGAACTAACCAATAAATTGAGAAACCTATTGAAAAAAAAAAGACACCTCAGAGATAAAGTTTTGAAACTCCCAAGTGGAAGGGAGGAGACTAGAAGCCACTGGACTTTGTTCCAGAGTCTCCCTCACTTCCACTTTGCAGTTTCACAACTTTTTCTTTCAAAAATGTTTTTAGGGAGTGGACACAGATGCGAAATTTTCTTGAGTAAAAGTTAGAACCATCAAGATTTTTATTTTACTCTATAATCCAGAAATGGTGTTAGCGAAAGCAATTTGTAATCTGAATTTTGTTGACAGTAAAAGATGTTGGAAAAGTTGTGTAAAGTCAGTTATGTTATTTAGAAAACCAGGTATTTTCACCTTTGCCTGTTAAAGAAGTTACAGCTAAAAAGTTGCTGTTTTAATGCTAAACCTAAAATTGTTAATTGATTACTATGTGTGGAAAGAATGAATGGAGTAATAATTTATTTAGACTAGTTCTGCCCATTCAGAACAGTCCTCCTGTATGTTTGGGGTTGGCAGGCATGGGATCCATGCCAATTCCTTTTATTTTGTAGAGCTGCCAAGGCCCCTTTCATGTCAACAAGGTCATCAGTCCTAAGAAAATTGTTTGGCTTATATAGAAAGGATTTTTAACAATTGGCATTTATATCAGGACAAGTTTTAAATTTGAGAATGAAGGATCTGAAATGAAATCTCTTATGTATGTGAGTCCTGTTAATCTTCATTGCTTATTTCAACTCCATGGGAATACAAATAACTGTATTTGGCTTTAAGTTGGGATTAGTGAAATTTGCTGTTTAAGGTAAAAGCATTTGGGACCATAAATATTTTTGTTTAAGTTTGAATTTGGGTATAGTTGTCTGCTTTAAATCAGTATCTGAAAGAATATGCCAGAAGTTACTCAGAGGAACTGTGATCCTGCATCCTGTACTGTTATCAGGTGAAATTTGTATCTGGAGAGGGAACACCAAGGGGACAATTCTAGACTCAATCTAGGACAGGATTCTCCTGGTCAGTTTCCCCACCGTGTCCTTTTACAAAGGAATGTTTCCCACCTGACTGTTCCTGAGTCTGGCTATAATACAGATACTGTATGACTGGAAAATTTCACTCGTATCTGAATTCAAACAGAGTCAAAGATGTTTTATATTTAGGAATTCTGTAATGCCTAAGAATTTGCTTTGTTATAACACTTTAGGAAAAGTTTTTTTTTTCTTCCAGAGTGAATATAATCTGAAAAAGATAAACAAGCCAATGAAACACCTATGATCATCTATTCACTTGTGAGGAGATTTATGGTACTTTGCAGAGTACTTGCATAGTGGCTAAATAAAATTTCTCTTCCATAAGGTCTCTCTGCTTGGATACCTGAGTTTCAGGTATCCAGGGCTTGTGGACAGTCACTTGGTTTTCCCCCCCTTACCAGCTACCAGCTTTCTTTGTGAAAGTGCTGTAGGATGTAGCTGAAACTTGAAAGGTACCCAAAAAATTACTCAAATCTCCCCATTGTTTGTTGTACTGTTGCCACATCAGAACTACCAGTTCTTGCTTCTCCTCCTCCCCTCTTTTCTAAAGCCACATGAGCAATTAAGTTAGATTCTCTGTGTTAGGGTATAAAAATTGTGCTTCAGTTTCTGTAAGTTGCCTCCCTCTACCAGGTTCCCTGACCTGGTGGAGGGACGTCCCTTTCTCCAGAATTGTAATATCACCTATCACCCTCTGAATCATTAAGTTCCTCATACTGGTTAAACACCCAATCCCTCCAATGTTGAGACCCTGTGAGGCAGGGTCAACTCTATATCCAGTCTCAGCAGGAAGCAGTTTCAGAAGCTGGGAACTTCACCCCTTATCCCAAAATATGTTGTGTCCCATCTGCTTAAAGGGAGACAGGGTGGGGTGCTTGAGTGTATGTACTTAGGCCCCAGAATTCAGGCCAGTTAGAAAGGATGAATAGGACCTTGAAGGAGCATATTGCTAAGCTTAAGGTTGAAACTGGTGAGACCAAAGGTGAGATGCTTTCCGTGTGGACAAATAAGACATTACAAGAGGGATTGTAGAAACAACAAAGAGGAGAGGAAGGGATTTCAGGGCCAGGGAAATAGACCAGCTTTTAGAAGGAGACCAACCACACCGTGCCCAAAATGTAGGAAGTATGCTACATACTGGAGAGGCAGTTAAGGATGTGCGTAGTCATATGCTTCAATGTTTTGCCGCCCATGGCATCCCATGACTATTAAAGACAGACAATGGCCCAGCATACACTGCTTCAGCCTTCCAAAAATTCCTTTCAGAATTCAGAATCTCTTATGTGACTGGGATCCCCTATAACTCCACAGGACAAGCCATAGTAGAATGTGCTAACCGCACCATAAAACAATATGTCTAAAAACAAAAAGGGGAAGTTTCAGGACCCAGGTCCACAGCACACAATCCCAGGTTCACGGCACTGGCACTAGAAATTGGCACTGGCACTATACACATTTAATTTTTTAATCAATTGAAATTAGCACTTTACAGAACCAATTTTTAAAATTCAATGAGCACAGTCTTATGCCTGCCATGAAATACATGGTCAGCTCAGACTGACCACTAGAATACATACCATACTAACTTGGGGCAAGGGTTATGCTTGTATCTTTACAGGAGACAAGGAGATTTGGGTACCAGTGAAAAGACTACAGGTCGTACAGCATGGGGAAGAAATCACAGGGAGTCTGCCAGAGAAAGAAGAGGAAACTACAATGCCTGAGCCATGAAATTAGTCAGCTGCATCTTGCTGCTTCTAACAGTGAGCCAGTCCAAGGACCAGTATTGGGCCTTCAGACATTAGTAGACATTTCAACTTTACAGGACTGGTGAAGGGCTATCCTTGGTATTTGTACAAATATGTGTCAGTGGGATTTAGGGAACAATTGAAGATGGATCATGAATTCTACCAGGCCATTCAAGTGATAAAAAATGATGTAATAGGTATTGGAGATGAACTGCAGGCCATAGAAATACAATTGGCTTTAAGATGTGATTACAGATATCATCATTTTTGCATGATGAACAAATTGTGAAATGATGCTGAGTTCAATTGGGAAGAAATAAGAGCTCAGCTGCAAGGCTCAACACTTGCGAACGTTTTTAGTGAAATGAAACTGTTGGAAAAATTGGCATCAGATATAAATACTCAAGGGACAAAAAAAGTAATACCTGAAAATGTTGTTTCGAACCTGATGCAATATCTTGCTTATTCCACTTCATTGTTTAAAGGGTTAGGTCCGTTGTTGTCAGGAGGTATTGTTATTCTGATTGTTATATGCCTTATACCAGCATGTCTCAAATGTTCCCTATGAGTTGTAAAAGTTACAAAGTGGATGGTTACTGAAAATCAATTCAAGATGAGAGATATACAAACCCATGAAGGTCATCGGGTCTAAAACAAAAAGGGGGAGTTGTAAGGGGTGCTGACCACTAAGCCATCTGGGATGCCACACTGACAGACATCAGGTAAACTGAGTCCGGAGCAGGGAAGGGTGAACAAGATGGTGCTGAAAGGGACAGTCCCATCCCTGGTTTGTGTTTGTTACTATAGTTCCAGCTTGTGTTCGTTACTGTAGTTTCAGGTTTGTTTGTGTGTGTTACCATGGTTTGTTGGGCTGACTGGCAGAGACTATATAACCAGAGTGTTTGCTTGAATAAATCGGAGTTGCTTCATGACCTGCTCTCCTGCCTCATTCTTTTACTCATGAGCTCCACAGGAGGATGAGCAGTCTGCTGGCCAGACATAGGACTTGTTCCTCTCGGTGTACTATGCCGTTACCATAGCAGGGGAGATGAGAGAAAATGAGTGAATCTTACTCTCATTAGATTTGGATTAAGAAGGAATAATATGGGGGGGTGGAGTGAAGGTGGTGGAGCAAAAATAGGGATTTGCTACAGCTCTCCCCCAAAACCCAACCAAATACCTGTAAAAGATTGCTTTAAACAAATTCTGGAACTGCAGAATCCAAAGAATAATGAAGCATAGCAAATCTCCAGCCCAAGACAGCCTGAAAGGCTGTGTCTATGCTGTCTATCAAGCAAGTGTTAATCATGATGAACTAGGAGAAGAGTGCAGTTCAACATGAGTCATGGTGGCACAGGTGGAACCAGAGCAGGCCTTGGAGGACTGAATCTCTGGCACTTGTAGCATTTTCCAGACTTCATGAACCCAAAGTGAGAAGAACAAATTA
The DNA here is from genome assembly GCF_028372415.1 of Notamacropus eugenii. Taxonomy (NCBI): domain Eukaryota; kingdom Metazoa; phylum Chordata; class Mammalia; order Diprotodontia; family Macropodidae; genus Notamacropus; species Notamacropus eugenii. The sequence continues at coordinate 131,820,193 of NC_092875.1, read as the reverse complement.
GAACGTGAGTGAAAAAATCCTATGAGACCTGTGTGAGAGAGCAGACTGGTCCAGCCCCAGCCTCAGGGCAATGGAGTAAATGGAAGAACCTATGGAAGTTGCTGCAGCAGTAGTACAATAGCAGCAGTGGCAGGAGCAGAGACAGCAGCTGTTTCTGGAACTCTACACCCATAGATTGTGTGGGTCATCAAGCAGCTGACAATACACCCTCTCACTCCCTCTGGGAGGCAGAGAACTACCTTGAAAAAGAGCTCAAAAGTCAAGTAAATAGCTGGGAAAATGAGCAAAAACTGAGAAAGAATCAGACCACAGAATCTTACTTTGGTGACAAGGAAGACCAAAATGTGTAAACAGAAGAAGACCACAAAGGCAAAGCTCCTACATCCTAAATTTACAAGAAAAATATGAATTGGTCTCAGGCCATGGAAGAGCACAAAAAGGGTTTTGAAAATCAAGTAAGAGAAGTAGAGGAAAAATTGGGAAGACAAATAAAAGTGATGCAAAAATAACATGAAAATGGGAAAGGGAGGGAAAGGTGGAACCAAAATGGCAGAGTAGAAGGACAGACCTGTAGAAGCTTTCCCTCCATAGCCCATAAAATACCTGTAAAAATGACTCTAAACAAATTCTAGAGGAGCAGAAGCCACAAAATGATACAGTGAAACAAATTTTCAGCCCAAGACAGCCTGAAAGGGTGACAGGAAAGGACTATCACATAGAGCTTGAAGTGGAGTGCAACCTAGCATTGGCAGGGGCAGGACTAGAGAAGGCTTCAGGGCATGGAATCATGGGCAGCATCTGCAGTTCTCAGATTTCTCAACCCACAAACATCAAAAACAACTTCAAAGGTCAATAAGAAAGCTATTTCACGTGGGTGATAGGGGGAATGGGTCAGCCTCCAGCCCCAGCCCCAGGGTGGCAGCAATCACTGCAGCAGCTTCTGCTTTTGGACCCTCCACCTAAAGACCCTGGAGGAATCTAGTGAATGATCTGTATCTCAGCACTGAGTGGAGGTCCTGGGATGAGGAGGAGCACTGGTACTGATGTGATAGAACTGGTGGTGGCTGTGGAGAGAGAGTTCTACTCAGAGAATTTTTGCTCACTACCAGGCAAAAGGGAGTGTTTGTGGTTGCTCACAGACCAGACCACGGACAAGGAGAAGAGAGCACTACTCTCCCTTGATTGTGTCATCTTGGAGGAACTGAGAACTGACAGGTTCCCTAGAGTGTATCCTCCACTTGACAAAGGACTCAACAGTCAGGTAACTGACTGGGAAAATGTCCCAAAAAGGGAAAAAATGAGACAACAGATGGTTAATTTTTTTTCGTGAAAAAGTATTTTCTTCCATCCTTTAAGATGAGGAAGAACAAAACATACTATCAGACAAAGACATCAAAGTCAAGGCTTGTACATCCAAAACCTCCAAAAAAACATATGAAATGGCCTCAGGACATAAGAGAGCTCAAAAATGATTTTGAAAATCAGGTAAAAGAGGTAGAGGAAAAAATGGGAAGAGAAATGAGAGTAATGCAAGAAAATCATGAAAAGCAAGTCAATAATTTGCTAAAGGATATACCAAAAAATGCTGAAGAAAATAACACCTTTAAAAATAGACTAAGCCAAATAGCAAAAGAGTTGCAAAGAGCTTGAGGAGAATAATGCTTTAAAAAGCAGAATTGGTCAAGTGGAAAAGAAGGTTCAAAAGCTCAATGGAGAAAATAATTCTTTAATAATTAGAATAGAGCAAATGGAAGCCAAAGAGTTTATGAGAAACCAAGAAATTACAAAACAAAACCAAAAGGATGAAAATATAGAACACAATGTGAAATATCTTATTGGAAAAACACCTGACCTGGAAAATAGATCCAGGAGAGATAATTTTAAAAAATATTGATCTACCAGAAAACCATGATCAAAAATAAAAGAGCTTAGACATCATCCTCCAAGAAATTATCAAGGACAACTGCCCAGATATTCTAGAACAAGAGGGTGAAATAGAAATGCAAAAAATTCACCAATCACCTCCTGAAAGAGATTCTCAAAGGAAAACTCCTAGGAACATTGGAGCCAAATTCCAGAGTTTCCAGGTCAAGGAGTAAATATTACAACCAGCCAGAAAGAAACAATTCAAGTATTCTGGAGTTATAAACAGGATATCCCAGGATTTAGCACCTTCTACACTAAGGGATTGAAGGGCATGGAATATGACACCCTCAAAGGAGATAGGAGTAAAACTAAGAATTACCTATGCAACAAAACTAAGTATAATACTTCAGGGGTAAAATGGAATTTCAATCAAATAGACAACTTCCAAGCATTCTTGTTGAAAAGACCAGAGCTGAATAGAAAATTTGACTTTCATATATAAGAATCAAGAGAAACATGAAAAGGTAATCAGGAAAGAGAAACCTTAAGGAACTCATTAAAGGTGAACTGTTTACATTCTTACATGCTAAGATGTTGCTTGAAACTCATGAGACCTTTTTAAGTATTAGGGTAGTTAGAGGGAATATACATATATACATATATAATATATATATATATATATATTTAATATATATATTATATATGTATATATGTATATGTATGTATGTATGTATATAGATGTATATATGTATGTGTGTATGGGGATGTATGTATGTTTCTATTATATATGTGTGAGCATGCATATGTACAAGTGTATATGTGTATATATGTGTGCCTATATATGCATAAAAATATGTGTGTATATGTGTATATGTATATAAATATGTATGTATATACATATATATTTATGCATATGTTTATATACACATACATTTATATATGTATATATATGTGTGTATATACACATATATGTATATACATACATACATACACGTAGAGGGCACAGGGTGAGCTGAATATGAAGGCAGAATAACTAAAAAATAAACTTTACTGTGGAATGGAATATACTAGGAGTAAGAGAAAGGGAGAGCTAGAATATAGCAAATCATCTCATATGAAAGAGGAAAGAAAGAGTTTTTGCAATGGAGGGGAAGAGAGGGAATATCAAAGGAAATAATTGAGTCTTATTTTCAGGGGATTTGGCTTAAGGAGGGACTACCACACACTCAATTGGATATGGAAATCTATTTTACCCTGCAGGAGGTTAAGAGGGAAGGGGATAGGAGAGGAAAGATAATACAAGGGATAGCAAATTGGGGAAAGGGATAATCAGAAGCAAACACTATTATGAGAGGACAAGTCAAACAAGAGAATGGAACAAATGAAGTATAGGATAGGATAGTGGGAAATGTGGTTAGTCTTTTCAGCATAAATCTTATGGAAATGATTTGCATTGTTATCCATATGTGACCTACACTGAATTGCTTGTTTTCTCAGTGACAGTGAGTGGGGATAGAGAGAGAGAATATGGAACTCAAAGTTATAAGAATGAATGTTAAAATTTTTTTAGTATGTAACTGAATATTAAGTTATGCAAGCAAAGAAATATATTTTTCCCTACAAGATAATTTTGAATTCAGATTCTTGTGGAAGTGAATGTTAAGAAGTGAAAAAAAATATATTATATATTTGTTAAAAACAGACTAACCCAAATGGCAAAAGAGATCCAAAACTACAGTAAGGAGAAGAATGCTCTAAAAAGCAGAACTGGTTAGATGGAAAAGGCAGTCTCAAAGCTCACTGAAGAAAATAATTCCTTAAATATTAGAATGGAGTAGTTGGAAGCTAACTGCTTTATGAAAAATCAAGAAATTATAAAATAAAACCAAAGGAATTAAAAAAAATAGCAGGCAGTTTGAAATATCTTATTAGAAAAAGAACTGACCTGGGAAAAAGATCCAGGAGAGACAATTCAAAAATTATTGGACTCTCTGAAGCTATGATCAAAAAAAGAGTCTAGATGTCATCTTTCAAGAAATCATCAAGGAAAACTTCCCTGATATTCTAGAAAGAGAGAGTAAAATAGATAGTGAAAGAATTTCCCCATCACCACCTGAAAGAGATCCCAAAATGAAAACTCCTAGGAGTATTGTACCCAAATTCCAGAGTTCTCAAGTCAAGGAGAAAATATTGCAAACAAACAGAAAGAAACACTTTGGGTACACACAATCAGGAAACACAATCAGGATAAAACAAGATCTAGAAGCTTCTACTTTAAGGGATTGCAGGGGTTGGAATATGATATTCCAGAGGTCAAAAGTGCTAGGATTAAAACCAAGAATCACCTGCCCAGAAAAACTGAGTGTAACAGTTCAGGGAAAAAATTGGTCATTCAATAAAATAGAGGACTTTCAAGCATTCTCAATGCAAAGACCAGAGGTGGATAGAAAATCTGACTTTCAGACCCAAGAATCAAGAGAAACATGAAAAGGTAAACAGGAAAGAGACATCATAAGGGACTTTCTAAAGTTGAACTGTTTACATTCCTACATGGAAAGATAACATTTGTAACTCTTGAGACTTTTCTCAGTGTTAGGGTAGTTGGAGTAATTATATGTATTGACAGAGGACACAGGGTGAATTGAATATGAAGGAGTGATATCTCAGAAAATAAAATTAAGGGATGAGAGAGGAACACATTGGGATAAGGTTAAAGGGAGAAGTAGAATGGGGTGACATATATCTCTCATTAAAGAGGCAAGAAAAAGGTTTTTCAATAGAGAGTAAGAGGGGAAAGGGGAGAGGGAAAGAATAAACCTTACTCTTATTACATTTGGCTTAAGGAGGAAATAATATGGATACTCAATTTGTTATGAAACTCTATCTTACACTACAAGAAAGTAGAGGGAAAGAGATAAGCAAGGGCTGGGGGAAGGGATGACAGAAGTAAGAGAAAATGGGAGGAGGGGGTAATTAGAAGTAAACACTTTTGAGGAGAGAGAGTGTCAAAAGAGAGAATAAACTAAATGGTGGTCAGGATAGGATGGAGGGAGATATAGTTTGTGTTTCACATGACTGTTATTGGAGTGTTTTGCATGACTGCACATGTATAACCTATATCAAAGTGCTTGCCTTCTCAATAGGAGTGAGGGAGGGCCAAAGGAAGGGAGAAATGTTAGAACTCAAATTTCAAAACTAATGTTAAAAATTATTTTTACTTGCAACTGGGAAATAAGACATACAGGGAATTGGTATAGAAATCTGTCTTGCCCTACAAGAAAATAGAAGGGAAGGAAATGATAGAAGTCAGGGGTGTGATAGAAAGGTGGGGAGACTAGGGGAAAGCATAATCAGAAATCATGCTGTCTTGGGATGGGTGGAGGGGACAGATTGGGAGAAAATTTGGAACTCAAAATCCTGTGGAAATGAATTTTAAAAACTAAAAATAAATTAATTAATAAAAATAAAAGCCAAATCTATTTAAAAATAAAAATAAAGGAGGGAATAATATACACACTTAATTGTGTATCTAACCTTAGAGAAAAGTGAGGGGGAGGGTATAAGAGGAGGGAAAATTGAGGGAGGAGATAGAAGTAAACTATTTAGAAAACAGACAAGTAAAAGGAGAAAATAGAATGATTAAGGTGTGGGATAGAATGAAGAGAAATATAGTTAGTATTTCACAGCATGTCTATTATGGAGGTGTTTTGCATAATGACTCATGCATAACCTATTTTAATTTCTTGCCTTCTCAATGGAGGTGGGTTGGAGGGAAGAAGGGAGAGAATTTGGAACTCAAAACTTAAAGATAAACAAATGTTAAAAAAGATTGTTTTTACTTGCAACTGGAAAATAAGATATATAGGCAATGGGGTATAGGAATCTATCTTACCCCACAAGAAAGCAAAAGGGAAGGGGATAAGAGGGAGGTATGATTTTTAAAAAAAGGAGGGCAGAGTGGGGAAATGAGTAATTAGAATTCATGGATCTCAAGGTGAGGAGAGGGAAAGATGGGGAGAAAATTTGGAACTCAAAATCTTGTGAAGATAAATGTTAAAAACTAAAAAACAAAGAAAATAAATTTAAACAAAGAAATAAATTTAAATCTTAAAACAACAAGAAAAGAAATCATCAAGGAAACCTGCCCTGAGGTCCCAGAACGAAAGAGTAAAAGTGTGATTGTAAGAATCCACCAATCCCCTCCTGAAAAAGATTCCAAATTGAAAACTCCAAGGAATATTTTAGCCAAATTCCACAATTATCAGGTTAAGGAGAAAATACTATAAGCAGGCAGAAAGAAACAATTCAAATATCATGGATCTACAGACATGATCACACAGGACCTTACAACTTCTACATTAAAGGACTGGAGGGCTTAGACTATGATATTCTTGGAGGCAAAGGAGCTTGGATTACAAACAAGAATCAACTACCCAGCAAAACTGAGCTTAATCTTTCAGGATAGGAAACAGACATTTAATCAAAATAGGGGACATCCAAACTCTCCTGATAAAAAAATCAGAACTGAATAGAAAATTCAGTCTTCAAATATGCCTCAAGACAAGCATAAAAATTTAAACAGGAAAAGAAACAAAACTTGTCATTCAATAAATTTAAACTATTGTAGCAACAAGGACCCTGGCACACACTGTATGTATAGGTTATTACTTTATAGGTACATACATCTTACATTTGTTTTTCTATAAGGCAAGCAACTTTTGAAGGGTTAGCAATCACTCTAATCAAGCACATATATCATTCACTTAGTTCAGGGGGAAAAGTCAGCACCCTGAACTTCAGAGAAAATACAGAGAAACAAAGATCAACAGACAGGACTTTCAACATTCTGACCATAAGCAATATATACATCACAGATCAATAGACAGATCCAGCTCTCTGACCATACATGCATACTTACCACAGAGAGAAAAACCAACATCTAGTTTTCAAAGCCAGGAGGCTTCTTAGTAACTACCCAGAGCCTAATCTGGCCAAGCACTTCCAATGAGTAAGCCCCAAAGTAAAACCTCCTCTCCAAGTATTTATACACTTTTCAGAGCCAGCAGGGATAACAACCCTTGAGAATCAGTGCCTCATTAAAAAATTAACAAAAAGTGTAGGTCTCCCCTAATCAAACTTCCCTTAATTGGCAGGCCCATTCATGGGTGAGGAAGATCTCTAATTCTCATAATTACTATTACAACTGTTTACATCCCTACATGGGAAGATGAAACTTGTAACTCTTGAGTATTGCATTTTTATTAAGACATTTAGAAGGGATATACATAGAGGGTGTGGTTATAAGTTGACTTTGATATAAAGATAAAAAAATTAAGTGTTGAAAAGGGATTGTAGCTGGAGAAGAGGAAAGGAGGAGACTGAAAAAGGTATGTGCCACAAGAAGTGACACAAAGATCTATTACAGTAGAGGGAAAGAAGGGAGGGAGGTGAGCATAGTTTGAACTATATTCTCAATGGATATGGCTCAAAAAGGGAATAATATATTCACTCAATTAGGTAGAGAAATCTATCTTACTCTACTGGAAGTAGGAGGTGAAAGGAGAAGGAAAAGGAATGGGGGCTGATAGAATGGAGGGAAGAGTGAGGGAGGTGGTGGCAAGAATAAAAACACTGGTGAAGAGGGAAGGGAAGAAATGAAAGAGAAAAGAGTTAATGAGGGTGGGAATAGGATGGAGAGAAAGGTGCAGCTAATAATACCAATTATGAATGCTAAAGAGATGAACTGTCCCATGAAATGGATGCAGATAGCAGAGTGAATTAAGAACCAAAATCCTACAATATGTTGTTTATAAGAAACATATTTGAAGCAGAGAGATACATACAGGGTAAAGATAGAAGCCTGGGGTGGAATATATTATGTTTCAGCTGTAGTTAAAACCAAAAGTAAAAAGCTCAGGTGGAAATCCTAATCTCAAACAAAGCAAAAGGCAAAAAAAGATCTAATTAAAAGTGACAACAAAGATGTCTGCTAAAAGATACCATAGACAATGAAGTAATATCAATACTAAACATATATGCACCAAGTAGTACAGCATCTAAATTCTTAGAGGAAAAGTTAAGTGAGTTACAGGAAGAAATAGAAAGCAAAACCACACAAATAGGGGAGCTCAATCTTCTCCTCTCCGAATTGGATAAATCTAGCCACAAAATAAGCAAGAAAGAACTTAAGCAAGTGAATAGAATTTTAGACAATCAAGATATTGTAGACAACTGGAAAAAATTAAACAGGGATAGAAAGAAATATACCTTTTTCTCAGAGGTACATGTCACCTACAGAAAAACTGACCATGTAATATGGCATAAAAACATCATGACCCAATGCAGAAAGGCAACAATCTTAAATGCATACTTTTTCAGATCAGAACACAATAAAATTCACATATAATAAAGGACATGGAAAGATAGACTAAAAATTAATTGGAAACTAAATAATCTGATCCTAAAAAATGAATGGGCAAAACAACATAGCATAGAAGGAATCAGTAACTTCATCCAAGAGAATGAGAATAATGAGACTCAATATGAAAACTTATGGGATGCAGTCAGAACAGAACTTAGGGGAAATTTTATATCTCTATTTGCTTGCAAGAATAAAATATAGAAAGAGAAGATGAATGAATTGGGCATGCAACTCAAAAGCTAGAAAAGGAACAAATTAAATATCTTCAATTAAATATCAAATTAGAAATTCTAAAAACCAAAGGAGAGAGTAACAAAATTGAAATTAAGAAAATTATTGAACTAATAAAATTAAGAGCTGGTTTTATGAAAAAAATTCATAGAAGTACCTTTAGTTAATTAGATTTTTTTAAAAAGGAAGAAGGAAAACAAATTACTGGTATCAAAAATAAAAAACAAAAATTTAAGGGTAGATCCAAGATGGTGGAATAGAAAGATGCATATACTCTACCACTTCCCCCACAGCCCACAAAATACCTATAAAAGTGACTCTCAACAAAGTTTAGAGCAGCAGAAGCCACAGAACAACAGAGCAAAAGAGGTTTCCAGCAAAAGGTCAACAGAAAAGGTCTATCTCACAGGACACTGAACAGAGCAGAGCACAGCCCTCACCATGCTGCACTGGCAGAAACAGGACCTGAACAAACCTCCGAGTACAGTTCCTGGCAGGGAAGGTCACAGATACCTCAATCCACAAGCAACAAAGAAAGCTCCAAAGGTCAGTGGAGGAGAACTTTCCTAGCTGGATGAGAAGGAACAGGGTTCCTCCAGCAATAGCCCAGGTGACAGCAGAGACCACGGCAGCAGAATATAGGCAGCTACAGTGGCCTGGAAGCAACCTGGATCCATTGTTCAGGCAGCTCAGCTTAAACCGTCTGGTGGTAGGGAGCAGCTGATCTAAACCCCAGCCCTGCATGATGGCCCTGTCCCCACCCAAAGCTACAGGGAATCTAAGCAGTTGATTCTAATCTCTTGACAAACAATTCAGAAGTCAAGTAACTGGCTGGGAAAATGCCCAAAAATGGAAAAATATAAAAGGTCATAGAAGGTTGCCCTCTTGGTGAATAGATGTCTCCTCCCATCCTTTCAGATAAGAGAGAACAAGACTTACTATCACAGGAAGTTAAGACTTCTGCCTCCAGGGCCTCCAAAGTGAACTTTAACTTGGCTCAGGTAATAGAACAGCTTGAAAAGCAAGTTAGCAGCTTGCTAAAGGAAAACCAAAAAACGTGCTGAAAATAACATCTTTAAAGAGAGGCTAACTCAATTGGAGAAAGAGGTCCAAAAAGCCAATGAGGAAAAGGAGGCATTAAAAGGCAGAATTAGCCAAATGGAGAAGGTTCAAAAGCTCACTGAACAAAATAGTTCTCCAAAAGAGAGAACTGAGTTCAGGGAAATGAATGACTATGAGATAAACCAAGCAGTTAAAAAACAAAACCAAAAGTTTGAAAAAATAGAAGATAATGTGAAACATCTCATTAGAAAAACAACTGACCTGGAAAATAGATCCAGGGGAGATAATTCAAAAATTATGGGATTACCTGAAAGACATGATTGGAAAAGAGTCTAGACATTATCTTTCATAAAATTATCAAGGAATGTTGCCCTGATATTCTAAAACCAGAGGGCAAAATAAGTACTGAAAAAAACCACACATCACCTACTGAAAGAGACCTGAAAAGAGAAACTTCTAGGAATATTGTGGCCAAATTTCAGAGTTTCAAAGTCAAAGAGAAAATACTACAAGGAGCAAGAAAGAAACCATTTGAGTATTGTGGAAATACGATCAGGATAACACAGGATCTGGCATCTTCAATATTAAAAGATCAAAGGGCTTGAAATGGGATATTCCAGAAGACAAAGGAACTGGGATTAAAACCAAGAATCACCTAATCAGCAAAACTGAGTATAATACTTCAAGGGAATAAATGGTCATTCAATGATATAGAGGACTTTCAAGCATTCATGTTGGAAAGACCAGAACTGTATAGAAAATTTGACTTTCAAACACAAGAATCAAGAGAAGCTTGAAAAGGTAAACAGGAAAAAGAAATCAGAAAAGACTTTCTAAAGCTGAACTGTTTACATTCCTACATAGAAATAAAATATAACTCTTGAGACTTTTCTCAATATTTGGGTAGGTGGAGGGATTGTACATACACACATACACACACACACACACGCACACATAGACAAAGTGTACAGGCTGTGTTGAATAAGAAGAGATGATATTCAGAAAAAAAGTATATGAAATAAAAATTAAGGTGTGAGGGAGGAAAATATTGGGAGGAGAAAGGGAAAAATGTAATGGGGCAGGCTATAATTCATAAAAAAATATAAAGAAAAATGTTGTTCAATGAAGGAGTAAAAGGAGAAGGGGAGAAGGGAAAAGTATAGCTACTCTCTCCACATATGACTTAAGGAGGGAATGGCATGCTCACTAAATTTGGTATGAAAATCTATCTTATACTACAGGAAAGTAGAGGAGGAGGTGACAAGTGGGGAGAGGGGAATAATAGAAGGGAGGGCAAATGGGAGAAGAGAGTAACTAGAAATAAACACTTTTGGGAAGGGACAAGGTCAAATGAGGGAATAAAAAAAAGGGGAGACAGAGTGGGACAACATATATATAGCCTGTATTGAATTGCTTACCATCTCAGTGGGAATTAGTAGGGAGGGAGGGAAGGAAAGAAGGTGGAATTCAAACTATTAGAAACAAAAGTTGAGAATTATTATTGCATATAACCGAGAAATAAGAAACACAAGTAATGGGATATCGAAATTTATCTTGCCCTACAAGAAAAGAGAGAAGATGGGGATAAGGGAAGGGTGGGGTGTGATAAAAGGGAGGGCTTATTGAGGTAAGGGATAATGAGAATGCAAGGTATTAAGAAGCAGGGGGAGGGGAGAGATTGGGAGAAAAGTTCTACATGTTACAAAGTGAGGTAAAAACAATTAGTATTAAAACAACTGACTGAATTAATTACTGAGACTAAATCAGAGACATCTTTAGTTTGGAGAAATGAATTTTAGTCTAAGTCTCCTAAAGGCAGGTAACTTGGGGTAAAATTTGGCATTGATGGAAAAGTTAGAGTTTTAATGGAAAATTTGATTTTATGATTGCTATTTAAGCAGGAACTAGAACAGGTATAGAAAGGCATGTAAGCCACTTAAGACTTGCCTCAAAAGATGTTCCTTAGCCAATGTGAAATTATAGTCATATCTGAAACCTAGCTATTGGAACTTGCTATTTTAAGATGCTGTGGGACTATTAGCTGACTGTTCTGAGTCTAACTCCAGATATGGATAGCAACAAAGGCAGTCTGAGCCTCCAATCCATGATGCCAGTAAGCCTGTGAGATGCTGCTTTGAACTGAAAAAAGCTGATCTCATGGGAAGGATGGGAGAGCAGCTGTTCAGCCTGAGCTAAGGTAGGATTCTCCTGACTCAGTTTCTCCAGTGACACCTGGCAGACTCTAAGCCTCACTGAATTCAAGTTGACAATCTACTCCTGCCTGGAACTGACATGAAGATGGGGAGATATTGTGTCCCTGCAATATCCCTACTCTTAGTGACAATTTCCTATAGTCAAAAGGTTTATAAACTTAATGCCAGATCTATTACATGATAAATTGTTGGTAGGGGAACATCCGAGGTCAAGTCTCAAATTAAGCTATTAGGCTTAGAACTTCAGACCAACCACAATAAGTTAGGGTCCTTTAATTCTTAGTACTAGTGTGGAGACAATTAGGTCAAGGGCTTATGAAGTTAGCATACACAGTTATTATTTGTGTCTCAGTTGGTCAATGTTTTTTTAAAAAATCCATTTGTGGTCTATACTGTAAATGCTTTCAAAGAAATGTCAACTGACCAAAAGTTGGAATTGTGTTATGTGATATGAGCTGGGTTAAAAATGAAAAAAAAAAAGAAAATAATCCATAAAAAAGAATTTACCACCAATGAAGATGAAATTAAAGCATTAGGAGCTATGTTGTCCAACACTGTGCAAATAAAATTGACTGTCTCAATGAAATGGATATTTTAAAAATATATATAAATTGCCCAGATTAACAGAAGAGAAAATAAATCCCGATTTCAGAAAAAAAAAAAATTGAACAAGACATCAATGAAAGTTCTAAGGAAAATCTCCAGGCCCAGATGGACTTAAAAGTGAATTTTACCAAACAGTTAAAGAATAATTAATTTCAATGGAATATATACAAATTGGAAAAAATTTCAAAGGAGTTCAACCAAATTATTTTTATGATACAAGTATGGTCCTGATTTCTAAACCAGGTAGAATCAAAACATTGAAAGAAAGTTACAGATTAAATTCCTAACGAATATAGTTGCAAAAATTTTAAGTAAAATATTAGCAAAAAGATTACAGCAACTTATCACAAAGATAATGCATTGTGGTCAGGTAAGGTTTATACCAGGAATTCACTGCTGATTCTATATTGGTAAAACTATGGGCATAATTGACCCTATCAATAACAAAATAGAAATCATCTGATTCAATAGATGCAAAAAAATCTCTTGACAAAATACAACACTCATTCCTATTAAAAAAAAAAAAGCTAGAGAGCATATGCATTAAAGGAATTTTCCTTAAAATGATACATATTATCCTTCTAATTAGGATAAGCTAGAAGCTTTCTAAATAATATTAGTGGTGAAACATGAATGTTCATTATCACCACTGTTACGCAATATTATACTAGAAGTGCTAGTTTTATCAAGAAGAGAAGAAAAAGAAATTGAAAGAATGAGAGTAGGCAATAAAGAAACAAAGTTATCTCTCTATGCAGATGATATAATAGTATACTTAGAGAGAATCCTATAAAATCAATTTTAAAAATTACTTGAATTAATTTAAAAGTTTGGCAAATTTACAGGATATGACCTAAACCCTCATAAATCAGAGAGACATTTCTATATATTACCAACCAAAGAAGAAGAAGAAGTAGAAAAAAGAAATTCCATTTAAATTTACTTTAGACATTATGTAATATTTGGGAGTCTTTCTGCCAAGACAAACCCAGGAAATGTATGAACACAATCACAAAACACTTTTCACACCGATAAAGTCAGATCTAAGTAATTGGAAAAATATCAGTTGCTCATAATAAATATGATAATTCTACATAAATTAAATTTCTCATCCAGTACCATACCACTCAAAATACCAAACAACTATTTTATAGAGCTAGAAAAATAATAAAACTTGTCTGGAAGAAGAAAAAGTCCAGAATATCAAGTGAATTAATGAAAAGAATTGATGAAAAGGGAAAGTGGCTTAGCCAGTTATAACATCACTCACGGCAGCATACCTGAGGACAGCTGCTGTAATTTCAAGTGTCTAATTGCATAATACAATGAATTCTCTATATATTCAGCAACAAACTAAACTTTTTTCAATAAAGTAAAGCATTTCGTTCACAACAACATCTTTTATCAATACCAAGTATTCAAGTGAAGTCCTTTATCAAAATACCACACTATCCACCTCTAGGTCAGGTAAGAACAGTTTCCTTAATTGATACTAAGTTTCCAAGCAAAGTCCTCTTTCATCTTAACTCGAGACTGACTTTCAGGTCCCATGGCTCTTCCTCTATGGACTGACCACTCCTGACTCTTGCCTGAATTCATATATAGGTAGCTTGTTTTTCCTGTTCCATATCTCAGATCAGGGGAACTGCTCCACTCTGCAGTTTCTGTCCTGGGAAAACAAAGTTCAACAGGCCAACAACTATACTAACACGTACCACCAGCACTGTCATCTCAAATCACCTTCAAATTCCAGAGGCTCTTTGTTAACAGCTCTCATAAGGGACTAAACCTCCTTCTCATGGGCATGTCTCCACTTCCAACAGTCTCCTCCACCAGCTTTCTGAGGTCTCCCTCAGCTCTTGGCTGTCTCCTCCCCACTCTCAGCTCTCTTTTTCTCAATGTTGGCTCACCCCTTCAATGCTGGCTCTCTTATCATCTGCTTTCTCAACACTGGCTCTCTTTATATACAGTTCTACCCTGTGTCTTATTGGCTACAGTCCACATGGAAATAACTGATTGACTAAAAATCCAAAAAAAAACCTCAAAGATTCTACTTTGCTTGCTGTTACACCATACCTGTTCGAAAATGGTGTTACAAAGCAGTGATCATTAAACTACTTGGTACTGGTTTAGAAAGAGTGATGGAACAGTAGAATAGGTTAGGGAAATAAGACACAGTAGTCAACAACTATAATAACCTACTCTTTAACAAGTCCAAAGATTCCAGCTTCTGGGATAAGAACTCACTACTTAACAAAAACTCCTGGGAAAACTGGAAAATAGTATGGCAGAAACTAGGCATAGGCAAACATCTTACACCCTATACCAGGATAAGGTCAAAATGGGTACATGATTTAGATATAAAGGTACTATAAGCAAATTAGGAGAGAAAGGAATAATTTATATGTCAGACCTATCGAGAGGAAATAATTTATGACTAAACAAGAGATAGAGAATGTTCTGAAATGCAAAATGGATAATTTTAATTTCCTTTAATTGAAAAGTTTTTACACAAAGCCCATGTAACCAAGATTAGAAGGGAAGCAGAAAGTTAAGAGACAATTTTTACTACCAGTATCTCTGATAAAGTCCTCATTTCTAAAATATATAGAAAATGGAGACAAATTTATAAGAATACAAGTTATTCTATTAATAAATGGACAAAGGATATGAACAGGGAGTTTTCAGAGGAAGACATTAAAGTTTTCTATACAGTCATATAAAAAACTATCTAAATCACTAGTGATTAGAGAAATGGAAATGAAAACAACTCTGAGGTACCTCATCACACCTATGAGACTGGTTAACAAGACAAAACAGGAAAATGAAAATGGCAGGAAAATGTTGGAGAAGATGTGGGAAAACTGGAACACTAATGCATTATTGGTGGAGTTGTGAGTTGATACAACCATTCTGGAGAACAATTTGGAATTATGCCCAAAGGGATATAAAACTGCACATATATACCTTTTGTCCAGCAGTACTACTATTAGGACTATATCCTAAAGAGATCATAAAAAAGGAAAAGATGTAAATGTACAAAAATATTTACAGCAGTACTTTTTGTCATGACAAATTGGAGAATGCCTAAACAATTTGTGGCATATCAATATAATGGAACACTATTGTTACATAAGAAATGATTAGCAGAAGGATTTCAGAAAATTCTGAAAAGACTTGCATGAACTCATTCTGAGAGGATAAACAGAACTAAGAGAACATTGTACACAGTAACAACAACATTGTGGGATAACTAACTTTGATAGACTTAGCTCTTGTCATCAGTGTAATAATCTAAGACAATTCCAATAGGCTCAGTATGGAAAATGCTGTCTTCTTGCAGAGAAAGAACTATGGAGTCTGAATGCAGATCAAAGACTATTGCTTCCTCTTTGTTGTTGTTTTTTTTTCTTTCTCATGTTTTTTTCCCTTTTGTTCTGATTCTTTTTTCAGAACATGACAAATGGGGAAATATGTGTAAGATAATTGTCCATGTATAGCTGGTATCAGATTATATGCAGTTTCTGGGAAGGGAAGGGAGAGGGAGGAAAATATTTAGAACTCCAAATCATATAAAAATGAATTTCAAAAACTAAAAATTAATCAGATTTTTAAAAAAGAAAGAAAATGTAATCTGAAATGTGATATGCTCATTATTGAGACTTTCTGGAAAGACACGGAAAATAAATACACTTGATGGGTAGCCAAAGATGGGCTGTAGATTTTTCATTAAAGGAAATATCCTCAGAAGCAAAAGCAGAAATACATTTTAGCGTTTGAAAACTTTTATTTTAATGTACAGTTTTAACATGCATTATAATTTTACTGCATTGTCCAGAGGATCAAGATGAACAGAAGAAAAAGCTTCCATTATTCCTAGGGGAACACTGCTAGGGAATTCTTGTATTTATTCATTAGTATTCAGTTAGCTATCATAGTCTGTAGATTTCTTGCTTTCTATCCCCCAAACTCAAGAGTATAAAACTTGCAGAAAAGGAGGGAAAAGAATTGTTATATGTAAAGCTTTCTTCCCCCAGAAGAAGCCATGTATCTGCAATAAATGTTAAAATACATAATTTTTAAAAAAGTTATTAAATACAAATACACTATTTTAATTGGGAAGGTAATTGGGAAGGTTAAGTGCAATAGAGCTTCAGCAGTTATATAGCAGTAGGGATAAATCCCACATGGTATTCTTTCTTAATTGAGGTGGAATAAGAGACTGAAAGTGTTATCACTCTCAGCTCTTTCCTTTTGAGTGTATACTTAGATGATTTAAATCTTCCATGGTAAAAGTAAGGTGTCACCACTAATATCTGAATACATTACAGGTGTCTAATGAAGTGAAATATACTTTAACAGAAGAAAATAGTAGATCATTAACAAGAAGATAAATAGTAGGCAGAGTAGAGTTCATGTCACATACAGAAAACCATGTCTAATGAGTGAAATATTTTGTTACACATATTCACAAAGCATCAGCCAGAGTTTGGGGATTAGTAGTTTCAAATTTTCTCTACCTCTTCAAACACACACACACACACAAATGCACACACACAGAGGAATGAGATTGACATTTATATCTTAAATTTTTTCACAGGAAAAATGTGAAGACTCTAAGTAAGTAGGGCAATTTAATAACTCAAAGACTATTGGGGAAGGTAATGATAATTATTAGGGATAACCTAATTGTTTTAAGACAAAATAATTATAGGGATTCTTCCACAAGCTCTACAGCTAATCTCCCACCTCATACCCTCTCCTAAGACATCTTCCTTAAGGTTATGTAATAAGATATATGTCAAGTGTCAACAAAAGCAGAGATTTTATTTCTTTACAAAGATGTTTCACTGTTAATAAAACTGTTCTTTACAAAAAAAAAAATTCCTAACCTTTTTCTGCTGACCGTCTCTTGTGAATTTATAACATTCTATCTATTTCATTGTGCTTGTGTGTGTGTGTGTGCGCACATGTGTACACATGTATATGTGCTATAGATTGGAAACTTCTTGAGGGAAAACAAACTGCTCTTTCTTCATTTCATAGTGCCTTGTAATAAACAGATAATGAATAAGTGTTCAGATAAACATAGAATAGCAGAATTGAAAAACAAAACATAACAAATTGCAGATGAATCTCTTTTACAAGCAGTGATATCAACACTACTTAAAGATCTCTAGTGATGCAGCCACTGCTGCTGAGGGGGAGCCATTGTCCCCTAAGACTGGGCTCTAAGGGAGGAGGAGATGACAAAATGAATGACAATCCCAGTGCTTCCAACAGAAATGTAGAAATCTGGAAGATTTTGAAGCTCATCAAGAGCCTGAAAGCACCCCTTGGCAATGGCACGAGTATGATATCATCGATCATTCCTCCCAAAGACCAGATTTCTTGAGTGCTAAAAATGTTAGCTGGGCTCTAACAACACTTCTGTCAGATGACAGCAAGTTTGGCTTTATTATAACAGATGGTAGTAGTGAACTATTTGGCCCTCTGCAAAGAAACACAAGAGAAGTCTTGTACGTTGTGATTCTCTCAAAGAAATATGGTTGGGGAGGTCAGTCAGCCTTGCATTTTGCCCCTTTATGTATGGAAAAATGACACAACTACCTAAGGAAGGTAGCAGAAACTTGTATAGACAAAGTGAATGTGGTTGGTCTTGTTTTAACTGGATCAGCTTACTTCAAAACTGAACTAAGTCAATCTGCCATGTTTGACCAGCCAATGCAATTTAAAGTTTAAAATTAGTTGATATCTCCTATGGGTGTGAAAATGGATGCAATCAGGCAATTGAGTTGTTTACTGAAGTCCTCTCCAACATGAAATTTGTTCAAAAAAAGAAACTAACAGGATGATACTTTGATGAAATTAGCCAAGATACAGAAAAGTATTGTTATAGAGTTGGAAAAAAAAAACAAAACACCAAAAGCTTGAATGCCAAACAAGGCACTTTGTATTTGCTGCTGGAAACCATAGCAAGTAGCTGATGTTTCTATAATAGGAAACTGACATGATCAGACCCCTGTGTTAAAAAAAAAAATCACATTAGCAGTTAAATGAAGGGGGATTGGAGTGGTGTTAGATCTGAGGCAGGCAGGTGCATCAGGAGGCTATCACCATGATTCAAATGTCAGGTGATGAAAGCCTGTACAAGAATGGCAGCAGTGTCAGAGGAGAGAATGGGGTATATTCTTAGAGATATTGAAAAGATGAGTTCAACAGGCCTTGGCAGCACCTTGGATATACAGAATGAGAGATAATTAAGAATCCAAGATGACTCCCAGACTGTAAGCCTGAGGAACTGGGAGAATAGTGTTTCCAAATAATATTTGTAAAGTAGTTAGCACAGTCCCTAGCACACAATAAATGTTTGTTTCTTTCATTTGTTTCTTACCTTCTTCCTTCTGTTGTTCTTAATTTTTTTAATATTTTATTTATTTGTTTTAGTCTTTAACATTCACTTCCAGAAGATTTTGAATTCCAAATTTTCTCCCAATCTCTTCTCACCACCCACTCCAAGACAATGTCTTGTGTAATTTGATATAGGCTCTACATATACATTTATATTGAACCTATTTTCACAATAGTCATACTGTAAAAAAGAATTAGAACCAATGGGAGAAATGAAAGAAGAAATAAACAAAGAAAGAAGAAATAAACAAAAAAAGACAAAGAGAGAAAGAGAAAGAGAGAGAGAGAGCAAATAATATGCTTCAATCTGCATTAAGGCTCCATAGTTCTTTCTGCTGGATGTGGACAACATTTTCCATCATGAGCCCTTTGGAGTTTTCTTGGATCCTTACATTGCTAAGAAACAAGTCTATAAAAGTTAGTCATTGCATATTGTGACTGTTACTGTATACATTGTTTGCCTAGTTCTGCTCACTTCACTCAGCATCAGTTCATTCAAGTCTTTCCAGGTTTTTCCAAAGTGGAACAGTTCATCACTTTTTATACTACAATAGTAGTCCATTACATTCACATACCACAACTTGTTCAGTCACTCCCCAATTGATGGCAATTTCCTCAATTTCCAGTCCTCGGCCACCACAAAAAGAGCTGCTATAAATATGTTTGTACATGTAGGTCCTTTTCTCATTGTATTATCTCTTTGGGATACAGACCTAGAAGTGGTATTTCTGGGTCAAAGGAAATGAACATTTTATAGCCCTTTGGGCATAGTTCCAAGTTGCTCTTCAGGATGGTTGAATCAGTTCACAACTCTACCAACCATGCATTAATATTCCATTTTCCCCACATGTTCTCCAACATTCATAATTTTCCAATTTTATTTTAGCCAATTTAGACAATCTGATAGCTGTGATGTGGTACCTCAGAGTTGTTTTAATCTGCATTTCTCTAACCAATAATGATTTATAGCATTTTTCATATGACTCTATAGATAGTTTTAACTTTTTCAACTGAAAACTGCCTATTCATACCATTTGATCATTTATTTAACGGGGAATGGCTTGTATTCTTATAAATATTACTCCATTCTCTATATATTTTAGAAATGAGGCCTTTATCAGGACACTAGCTGTAAAAATTCTTTCCCAGTTTTCTGTTTCCCTCCTAATCTTGGATGCATTGGCTTTGTGCAAGAACTTTTCAATTTAATGTAATCAGAATTATCCATTTTGCATTCCATAATGCTCTCTGTCTCTTGTTTGGTCATAAATTCTTCTGTTCTCCATAAATCTCACAAGTGAGTTATTTCTTGCTCTCTCAGTTTGCTTATAGTATCAGCCTTTATATTTAAATTGTGTACCCATTTTGACTTTATTTTAGTATACAGTGTAAGACGTTTATTTATGCCTAGTTTCCGACATACTAATTTCTAGTTTTCCCAGTAGTTCTTTTTTTTTAAAAAATAGTAAGTTCTTATCACAGAAACTGGAGTTTGGGGGATTATCAAATAGCAGATTACTATAGTCATTAACTACTGTGTCTTATGTACCTAACCTATTCCACTGATCCATTTCTTAGCCAATGCTAAGTAGTTTTGATGATTGCTACTTTATAATACAAATTAAGATCTGGCATAGCAATCTTCCCTTGTACTTTTTTCATTAATTCTTTTGATATTCTGAACTGTTGTTCTTCCAGAAGAATTTTGCTGTTACTTTTTCTAGCTCTATAAAATAATTTTTGATAGTTTGATTGATATACCACTAGGTAGAATTATAATTTTTATTATATTAGCTCAGCCTACCCATGAGCAAATGATATGTTTTCCCAGTTATTTAAATTTGACTTTACTGCTGTGAAAAGTATTTTATAATTGTTTTCATATAGTTCCAGGGTTTGTTTTGGCAGGTAGAATCCAAAATATTTTATGGTGTACCTAGTAACTTTCAGTGGAATTTCTCTTTCTATCTCTTGCTGTTGGGCTTTGCTGGTACTTTATAGAAATGCTAATGATGTGTGTGGGTTTATTTTATATCCTTCAAAAGACATTTATTAATTCAAGCAGTTTTTTAATTTATTCTCAAGGATTCTCTAAGTATACCATCATATTATTTGCAAAGAGTGATAGCTTTGTTTCTTCTTTGCCTGTTCTAATTCCAATTTTCTTTGCTTATTGCTAAAACTAAAATTTCTAGTTCAATATTGAATTACAGTGATGATGATGGACATCCTTGTTTCATCCCTGATCTTACTGGGAATACTTCTAGATTATCCTTATTATATATAATGCTTGTGGGTGGTTTTAGGTAGATGCTACTCATCATTTTAAAGAAAACCCCATCCATTCCTATGCGTTCTAGTGTTTTTTGATAGGAATGGATTTTGTTTTTTGTCAGAAGTTTTGTCTACCTCTACTGAGATAATCTTATGGTTTCTGCAAGCTTCATTGCTTTTATTAATTTAATTAAGTGGTAGTTTACTTGCCATGGAACCAGCCTTCCATTACTGATATGAATCCTACCTGGTGACAGTGTATTATTCTTATGGTAACTAGCTATAATCTTTTTGCCAATATTTCCTTTAAAAATTTTGGCTCTATATTCTTTAGTTAAACTGGTGCATAATTCTATTTCTCTTTCTTGGTTCTTCCGGGTGTAGGTATCACAGCATATTTGTATCATAAAAAGAATTTGGTAAGACTTCACCAGTTTTCCCCAAATATCTATATGACATTGTAATTAATTTCTTTCTTCTTCTGTTGGAAATGACAAATAACTACAATATTAAGGGGTATTCTTAAATTGGAGAAAGGTTGAAAAAATTATGTCATATGAATGGAATTAAATATTCTTGTGCAATAAAAAAAAATGAAAGGGAAATTTCAAGGAAACTTGGGAAGACTTGTGCAAACTGATCCAAAAAGAAGTGAACTTAACCAGAATAATACTTTGAAAATAACAATTACAATACCCCTCAAAAATGTCAAAAGGCATAAAAATCCTGATCAATTTATTTTGCTCAACTATGCATTTTCTTAAAAGGGTCATGTCTTAGTGTAAGGATATGTTATGGACATTTACAGTTGCTGCATCACACTTCTGATTCATATTGATCATTCGGGTAAATAAAAATTCCAGATCTTTTTCAAAACAGCAGCTATCCAGACCACCTCACCAACTAGTCTGAAATTATTTATTTGTAGCAAAATAAAAGACTTTGCATTTATCCTTATTAAAATTATCATTGTTTAGCTTCATCTGATCAAAGTTAATTATTCAATTCCATAATTTTATGTGGTTATGTCAAATAAATTTTAATTAATTTATGAATCATCTGTGTAGAGAAATGGTCTTAATGGTTTCATATTTTTGACTGAAAACAACATGTGAGTGTTTATGTATATTTGTGTGTGTGCAAGTTCACTCTTCCGACAGTTTAACTCAAAATATTGCCCTACCTTTAGTTAATTTTGTTAGTTTAATGTGAGATTTTGTGCTATTTTGTACATGTTCAATTGCTCTTGCAATTTAAATTCTATTGTTTTAGAAATGAATGTTTTATCATGGAAATATAAAACAAGTCTTAAAGAGTATATTTCAACAACTCTTAGAAATACGGCAAAACCTATTATATATTAAGTAAAATATTTCAAGGATTGTTCAATACCCTCAATGAAAGAATATTATTTAGATGACAGTACCATATAGTATAATCTCCAAAATGAAAAAAAAAATGAAAGAAGTGAAACAAAAAATCCAAGAAACAAAAAATCCAAAACTGGCATATTGTTAATGTAAAAGGACATAATTAATCTATGCAAAATAAAGAAAGACTTTTAGAAGGACTTGGCATTTTAAGAGGTCATTGTTGATTTCTCTTCTGTGAGGTACAAGCTCCTTGACCTTGGATGAGCACTGAGAGAGCCAGTAAAGCAAATTAAAAAACAAAGATAAAAAAAAAAATCAACTCTGCTAACCACTGCTATGAGGAAGGAAAAAAAAAACTTGCCATGGGTAATGAAACTGAAAGTTTACAGTAATAAAGATTCAAAAATTTAGCTTTCAATGGAAATTGACTTTTTTTCATTTAATACTACACCTAAACTGTTGTCAGATGTTGCCCTGATAGGCTTGTAAAATCTGGGTAATTTCATCGAACTTCCCCACCTTTTAGTTTTTCACTGGTTTTGAAATTTTTAAACATTAAGGGAATGATAAGCGCTAATTCATACATTAATATTCTGAGAAGTAGAATTATTCTTTGATTATAGAAGTTCCCAAATGAAACCACAATACAGCAACACAAGCTTGCACCATGCCCTATGACATAAAAGGTTTATGTCCAATAGATAGAAACAAAAATTTGTCAGTATCTTGGGAACATGTTAACTTAATTCATTGGAAACAAATGAGTTGTAATCAAGGACAGACTTGGAATAAAGGACTATCACTTAATATTCATTGAAATGAATGTGTGGTGTCATGATGAATTAAGAACCATGTGTCAAAATCTTAGAAACTAAATATACAGTGAGGAAAAAATGATTACAACAAATGCAGGATATGTTTTTGCTTAAAACTTTGCTATAAATATTTGTAAAAGTAATATTTATGTTTGTACATCTAATTATTTCACTTTATTGAGATGATTTGCATATAATGCTCTCCTTTTCTTCTTATTCTGTTGCCAAAAATGTAAAGGACAATGTCCTTTCTTCTTTCCTTCCTCTCTCCTTCCCTCCCTTTCTTCTTCTTCTCTATTTTTCTTCTTCTTCTTCTTCTTCTTCTTCTTCTTCTTCTTCTTCTTCTTCTTCTTCTTCTTCTTCTTCTTCTTCTTCTTCTTCTTCTTCTTCTTCTTCTTCTTCTTCTTCTTCTTCTTCTTCTTCTTCTTCTTCTTCTTCTTCTTCTTCTTCTCTCTCTCTCTCTCTCTCTCTCTCTCTCTCTCTCTCTCTCTCTCTCTCTCTCTCTCTCTTTCTTTTTCTCTCCCTACATTATAATGCTTAATGCTGGAATCATTACATTTAGCAAAAATAAAAGCCAACTAACAGAACAAATCTCCTACACAAATTGAACTTCTCATGTATTGTGTTAGAGAAAATGTGATTTAGCAATTCAATAGCAAGTATTTATCAGATGCTTAAGTAACTCAAAGTCCTGACTTCCACTGCGTTTTAACTCGATCCCATATTTGCTTCTTAATGTATTTCAGAAAGTCTAACTGACATGGTTCATTAGTAACCACTAACTTTAGGGCTTGACACTCATAAATAATATGGTAGAAAGACTTCTGCTCAAATGATCATTATACATGAATTTCTATGTTTCAATTTAATCAGGTGTGATTTAGTTTCACAGAATACTTAATTTATCAGGAATTGATGAACATATAATAATAAATAGGAACCAAAAGAATATATACACTTAATCTGTATTGTGTGTTTATTGCTATAATTTCAATGATTTTTTTTATTTACTCCATCTAGTATTTATTAAGTACTTTCTATGAACTAGGCACTGCATTAAACGCTGGGGTTATAAAGAAAAGAAAAAGTCAATCCCTACTTTTAAGGAAGCTGCAATAGGAAGCACAATATGTAAACAACAATGAAAAATATATGTGGCAAATAAATTAGACTTCATCAACAGAATATTCACTAGCCTAAAAGGGGATTAGGAAAATTTGCTTTTAGAAGGTGGGACTTTATTTGAGACTTGAAGGAACACAGTCATCCCTTTCACATCACAGAGGTTAGGAGCACAGAGCCCCCACAATCTAGAAAATATGCAAAAACATTTTTGGCCCTCTTGGCTGACCTATGTTTCCACATAACTCCAAAAATTTCCTTTTAATTTCTTATGCTGACCTGAGATATATCAAAACCATAGTGGGGAAAGGTGTGATGTGAAATGGATAAGTGAATAGGGAAACACATACCTTATTCCTAGCCAGAATGAAATTATACTATAATGCGGTAGGCAACATGTACCCATATCTCATTTTCTCTGTCCTTGTCATCCCAAGTTATTCTGGAGTAGAAGTTTAGGTTTTCCAAAGGACAATGGCTATTGCCCCCTCAGGATTCTAGTAAAAATCCTGAATGATTGAAGTTATGTTTGCTTTTTTCTGTTACTCATGAGCTCCCACTAGTTGTACTCATCAGTAAGTTGTTGAATCCATTGTCATTAACTGACTTTTTCAATATTACATTTACTGACACAGGCAAGAAGTTATGAACATTCCTAAATCAGGTGGTAAAGTGCAATCATTTGTTTTCTGGGAAAATGGAAATAAACTTAGAGCATAAATGTAGGAAACATGTTTATATGAGAAATATCTTTCAACTTCTAATCCAGAGAATCCTTTTCTCTCTTTGTGCAGTCACCATCAAGTTGATTTCAAGATAAGGTACACACTTATTCAGCTGGGCTAGCCCTTTACAAGGTATGTTATCATAGCTGACATACAAATCCTCTTCTGGGCAGATTCATGTAGATTACTCAGCTGTTTTGTTTTTTTTTTCCTAATTTGTCTTAGCACTTGTGAACACCAACTCTTGTGCTTAAAAGACTATCCTGTGATATCTTTTATGGATCTGCTTATCTTACCAGATGGTACACCATCTGAAGATATTAATTCACTTAAGACTAAGAAAGAATAACACAAAAAACTGAGGTTCTAAGGATTCAAGAATATCATACTGCTGCCCTTCCTCCACCTCTGGTCTCACAATAGTCCTCTTATCTTGTAAACTACTAGACAAAAACTTAAGAAATCATCTGCTTGATATTTTTATACTCATTCTCAGCCACTATACACTGGCTCCTGAGCCCATCAGAAGGCTATTCATCATCACAAATTATTTATTCTGATTCATCATGACAAAATATCACTTCCAAAGTTCAATGTGTTGCCTCGGAATTAAGCAAGTAATATCTTCCCATGTTCCAAGGAATGTTTCCTCATTGACCTGTCCTACTATTAAACATACCTAAGGATATACCTAATATGTACAAAGAGAGAATAATTGAATTTTTTTATCTCATTGTTTGTGCGTGTGTATATGTGTGTAAATGACTAGACCAATTATGAAAGAATTTATGTAGAAGATGGCACATCAGCTCAATCTTGAATGAAAATTAGTAATCCCAGAGGTAGAGTAGGAAGATAGTTTCCAGGAATGGAGGACAGCCAATGTAAAGTTATAGAGAAAGGACATAGAGTCTTTGTGCTCTGTGGGATTTCATATTTATACTAGACATTATAGATAAGAGAAATGTCAGAGTAATACTGCATTATTGTTACCTCACCTGTTTTAAGTTTTGTCCTCCTTTATGGTTCAACTACATATGTTGACTGATAAGAATTTTCCAGTAGGATTCCACATGTATCTTCTGATATAATGAGAGCCCTTGAGAATAGTGGGTGGTTCTTTTTCTTTTATTTCTATTCCTGATACTTGACACATGATGCTGTTGCTATTAAGTCATTTTTCAGTTATTTCTCACTTCTCATGACCTCATTTGGGGTTTTCTGGGCAATGATATGGAAGTGATTTGCCATTTCCCCTTCCCACTCATTTTACTGATGAGGAAATTGAGGTCAACAGGGCTTGGTGATCTTCCTAGAGTCACACAGCTAGTAAGTATCTAAGGCTAGATTTTGAACTCAGGAAAATTATCCACTGTATCACCTAGCTTCCCTGACACAAAAAGGAGTATTTAATAAATGCTTTCTGTTTGATTAGTTGAATGATTTCAATAACATTTTAACATGATATAACACTTTAATAATGTGGTATGGTAGGAAGATTCTTTCTTAAAGTGAATAGATGTTTACTTTGGAAAATATGACCAGCATACAAAATTGACTTTGTCTTGAGGGATTTAGGTATGGGTGATCTCTCTACAGATGAATTCTTATTATAAAACTGACTTCCATAAGGATATATTGGTGAGCAATCTTTTGTCAATTCAAGAAAATCATACACTTTTAAACAAGCAGCACATCAGTTTTGTTTTGTTTTGTTTTTTACAATATAATGATTTAAAGATGATTAATTATTCCTAACATCCAAAAGAAAAACAAATTGACATGATGAAAGTACATTGTAAAATTAATTGAATAGTTATATATGTTTTGAACATATGTGTGTGTATATATGTGCATTCACATATAAATGAACAAATAAATAAATCTGATGATTATTTACACTAGGAGGTTTCTGATTTTCAAATTAATATATGCAGGATAACCAAACAGGACCCATCAATAGTATCTGTTCATGTCTATTTCACAGAAAATCCACACTATTAACTGAAGATATTTTAGAAGCCGGCCAAATCCATGCTTCAAGCAATTTATAAAGAGTATTTTAATTAATCATAAAAATGTGGCTTAATTAAAACAGGAAAGATGCATTAATAATGGACATACTAACAAATCTGGTTAAATTAACTTCTATCCTTAATCCTTTGACTCAAACCAAAAGCAATTTTTTTTAAGATTAATAGAATCTTAGGTTGAAATAAACACAGGTGGTTAAAAACAGAATGAGTTTCAAGTGGCCTGTTCTGTTTGCCTGGTTTTCAACCACAATGTAAAAGGAATTTATCATTCCTTTTCTGTCACCTGAAACAGGGGTAATTATAAATATTTCTTTATAGCAGATAACACTTCTAATTATATTTCAAAAAGGTAGCATAAATGGAATCACTTTATTTCTATACTGCTACTTATATTTTAATAATCTATATATTTCTAAACATTATATCTCAAAGGCCCTTAAATTATAATGAAAATATCAATATGTTTGGTAATCAAACTCAATACTTCAGTATCATAATCATTATTTAAGGAAGAGCTTTTTTTAAATATCTCTATAGATTTAAATTAACTTTTTTAGACAGTTAATATTTGCAGATGATTATTCTGGATTTCTGTGGGGTATAATGTTAATAGGAGACGAATATCTTCCCTATCCATTAATAAGCCTCAAGTGGAGTCCATTAAGGGAAGCTTGGTTACGTCAGGTTTGCTTGCTTGAAGACTTTCTCACCTTTTGGTAATTAGGCACTGAATCATGTGAGTTGTAATGCCTCCTGACTAAATACATACATACATACATACATACATACATACATACATACATATATATATATATATATATTCTGATGCTAACATTTTGTTTTGGGGCTCACTCATTGGAATGAGCTCAATGTGATTTGGCCAGACGACACTCTGGGTAGTGGTTAAAGAGCCCCCTGGCTTTCAGGGCACCGATATTGGTGCTTCTCTCTCTGGTAACTATGTATGTGTGTAATGGTCGGACAGTTGGAGCTCTCGGTTGATCTGTGATGTATGTATTATTTATGATCAGGCAGTTAGAAGCCCTGTCTGTTGGTCTTCATGCTACTTTCTCTACTTGTGGTTTTTGCTTGTAATTTCTGTTTGTATTTTCTCTGAAGTTCAGGATGCTGACTTTTCCCCTGAACTAAGTGAATGATTATATATATATATATATATATACACATACATACATACATATATTTAATTAAAGTGATTGTCAAGTCCTTTAAAGTTGCTTTCTTTAAGAAAAGTATATCCAAGAATTTGTGCTAGCAGATCATCCTGGGTGTGCCAGGGTGTTTGCTGTTACATGGGACTACAATGATAGTATGAAATCAAGAAACAGTTTTGAAAACAAAATATAAAAGCAGTAGACTTAATCAGCTTTTCATAGAATCATAGAAAAGATTTTAGCAGTCCTCAAGACCAATGTTTCTTTTCAGGCAGGAATCTCTTTTTTTAAGTGGTAAAATAGTCTTTGCAAACTCCATTGATAGAAAACTAATGACCACAAAAGTGAGCTCCATTTTTAATAGTTGTAGTTTTTATAAATGTTTTCCTTAAATTAACCTAAAAAGTGTGTCCTAGTAATTGTCACTTCTTGGTCTTGGTGTTCTGTCTTCTGGACCTAGGTATGCTGAGCCTAAATTATTTTATGGAAGCCCTTTAAATATTTGCAGATAGTTACCATAACCTCTCTTCAATATGTTTGTCCAATTCCTTTCACAAGAAGGTTTCATTTTGGGATTCTGTGTCAATCCAATGGTCAAGAAAACAACTGTCGTAATATTTTAAGAAGCTATACCATTTTAAAATAAGAAAAAATGTTATATCTATCTATCTATCTATACTTGTATTTGAATTATGGTGAGGAAAAACCAATATAAGCTTACACAAGTTTATTATTGGATATGATAAATATTGCATAATTGGAGGTCATTTTATTGCCTCTAATTCCCCCCTACCCAAAGACGCTGATAAGTCATAAAGAACTGCACTGGTAGTGAAGTGAAAAAAACTCTCTCTGTCTCTGTCTCTGTCTCTGTCTCTCTCATTCATTTATATACATTAATGCATACATAAATATATGTCTCTACATATATTATATGTTAATATATTGTTGAAAATTTTATATTTACATGTGTGTACACCTACATGTGTTTCTATATGCATTTGTGTGTATAAGCTTCCATTTATCTAATGGGAATTAACATGTCATGTTGCTATCATATGTGTTGGGGGGTATTATTGCAATGTTTCCTGGTAATTCATTTGCTGCAGCAATCACTGAAGCATGATGAGCATTTCACATATGCATTACCCTGAGTTAATGTTCATTAACATTAATATGAATGAGGATTTCATATTTCTCAGCTCCTCCTCTTCTTTTTTGAGTTACTGTAGTGATTTTATTATTGATGTAAGAAGTCTTTCTTTCAAAGCATACATGCAACATGGAATATACCAAAATAAATTCTTTCTTATTATTAAAGAAACTATAGTATATGAAGCTAAAATCAACATACATATTTCAGGTTTATATGTCCTCTAAAATGGAGATACCTTAAATGATCATTGTACAAGTAAACAGAAACTTCATCCCTAACTGGTAGCTAAGCTAAACTCCAAGGAAGCTGTAAGATGTTGAATTTTTTTGGTGGTTTTCCCAGAAAGCATTAACTATATAAGATTTGAGGACAAACTCAATAAAATTGTCCATAAGTTTGGTAATAAAAATCAAAAGCACATAGTGTGTGTGTGTGTGTGTGTGTGTGTGTGTGTGTGTGTGTGTATTCAGGACAAGTTGGGGAAAATCTTTTTTGAGTGTATGAGGACATACTATTTAATGTAGTAAAGATTGTTGAAGTAGTCTCATCTGTGATAGTAAATAGGGGAATAAGCATTTGCTTACTAGGAGAAAGACAGTATTTTGAGAACTGGGGATACTGATGCAAATAGGAAAAAAAAATGACAGTCTTTGCTTTCAATGAGATCACATTATAATAATGAAAGACAATGCATGAAAGGCAACTGAAACATGTGGGGATTAAAGGAAGGATGTCAAAGGCCACTTAATGTTAGAAACTTTTATCAGGGTGGAGACAAGATGGAGGAGTGAGAGCAAGGCAAATGCCTTCAGATACCTCTAAAAAGAGAATCTGACCAAATTGTGGAGGTGAAGAATCCAATAGGAGACAGACTGTGGCAGATTCACAACCCGGGACAGACCGGAAAGTCTACAGGAAGGATCTGTTCCACAGGGGTGGAGAAACACACAGCACACAGCGCAAAGCATCCTGAGCAGGAGCAGCAGCGTTGAGCAGGAAAGCACCGGAGCAGTCTGAGGAAGAAGTAGCACAGCAGTATAGTAGCTCAGGGTTGGAGTTCAGCAGAGTCAAGTAAGTGAGAGCCGCAGAAGCAGCCGCAGGTATCAGCAAAAGCTGCACCTGAGATTTTCAGACAACTGATTAAATATCTGTAAGTCACCTACTTGAACTTCCAGGAGCTAAAATGGCAGAGTGATCAGTAAATGCTCTCTCCCCCTCCCCTTGCTGATCTTGAAAGACATAAAATATTTCCCTAGAAAAATTCTGGATGAGTGAGATCAGCAAAAGAGGCAAACAGTCTCATAGCACCTGAAGCTAGGAAAATCTCTAAGGAGTGTTCCAGACACCATGGCAGAGGATCTGAGCACCAGGGGGATGGAGCCTTGCAACCAGCACCAGGACCCAGGTGCCTCAAAACTCCAGGGGAACTGAGAAGACACTACAGCAGCCAGGACCACCAAATGATGTGCTTCCTTTGTTCTAACTCAGCTGAGGAGAGCTCCTGAGACCAGACCATCCCTCCCCCACACTTAACAAGCTAGCTCCAGGGCTAATTTGTGGAAAAACAAACAAATGAATGAACAAAAAAGAACCCAGCCAGTCTCTGCTTTCTCACACCAGCCAACTCAGCACCAGGTACTTTAACTTCTAGCTGAAAGAATCAGAGGCCACAACACACAAAGCTTCACCATCATGAGTAAGAAGCAAAAGAGGAAGGAAAAGATCAAAGAATCTTTCTATGGGGACAAGGACCAAAACACGAACATGAAAGAGGTCAGTATTAAACCTTCAGAAGGGGCTATGAACTGCTCACCTGCAAAAAGGGCACTATTGGAACAGCTGAAGAAGGAAATAGAAGAAAACATGGCTAATGACTTTAAAAGTATGAAAAAAGAATGAACTGAAGAGAACAGCTCTTTAAAAAGGAAAATTGAACAAATGGAAAAGGAAGCAAAGAACCTAACAGGGAAAATTGGATGAACAGAAAAGGAAGTACAAAAACTAACTGCAGAAAATAATCCCTTACAGGGAATAATTGGACAGATGGCAAAGGAGATGTAAAAGTTAACTGAAGAAAACTTATGATAAAAAATAGAATTGGGCAAGTAGAAGCCAATGAATCTTTGAGACATCAAGAATCAGTCAAACAAAATCTAAAGAATGGAAAGAGAGAAGAAAACATAAAATATCTAAATGGAAAAACAACTGACCTGGAAAATAGATCCAGGAGAGAAAATTTAAGAATTGTTTGCCTACCAGAAAGTCATGATGAAAATGAGCTTTGATAGTATCTTCCATGAAATAATCAAGAGAAACTGCCCAGAAGTGCTAGATGCAGAGGGCAAATAAGTCATCAAAAGAATCCACTGTTCACCTCCTCAAAGGGACCTCAAACTAAAAACACCAAAAATGTCGTTGCCAAATTCCAGAACTATCAAATGAAAGGGAAAATACTGCAGGAAGCTAGAAAGAAACCATTCAAATATCAAGGAGCTACAGTCAGGATCACACAGCTTCTACATTAAAAGATCAAGGAATTGGAATATGATATTCCATAAGGCAAATGATCTGGGACTACAACCAAGGATCAATTACCCAGCAAAGTTCAGCATAATACTTCAAGAAAGATGGAAATTTAATGAAATAAGGGATTTCCAGACCTTCCTGATAAAAAGGCCAGAACTCAGTAGAAAATTTGATCTTCAAACATAGGTCTCAAGAGAGGCATAAAAAGATAACCAGGGAAAAAGAAAAACTTATTGCTCAATTTGGGCAAACTGTTTACCTCCCTATAAGGGAAGAAGATACTAGTTACTCGTGAGAATTGGATACCCATCATGAAATATAAAAGGGATATATGTAGATGGAGGGAGTAGGTATAAATTAAATGATGTGATGATAAAGATGTGATTGAAGCATGTGAAGGGATTGTATCAGGAGATGTGAAAAGGAGGAAACAGAAAGGGGTAAATTACATCACAGGTAGAAGTACAAAATTATATTACAATAGAGGGAGAGAGGGGAGGTAGATGAGCATTGTTTGAGAAGTACTCTCATCATATTTGGTTCAAGGTCAGAATAACAAAATTAAGTAAGCATACAAATCTAACTACCTCTATAGATAGTAGGAGGGGAAGGGGAAAGAAAGGGAAAGGGAGGCTAAAAGGAAGGGAAGAAGTAGTAAGGATAAAGGGGAGTAAAAGGGAGGGGGATTGAAAGAAGGAAGGGAAGACTGAGGGAGGTGGTGGTCAAAAACTAAAACTCTATTGTGGAAGGGAAGGGAGAAGGAAAAATTAAAAGCAAAAATGGTGGGAAATAGGATGGAGGGAAAGACACAGACAATAATCATAACTGTGAATGTGAATGGGATGAACTCTCCCATGAAACAGAGGTGAATAGCAGAAGAGATTAAAAGCCATAATCCCACAATATGTTCTTTACGGGAAACATATTTGAAACAGGGGGATACACACTGGGTAAAGATAAAAGGTTGGAGCAGAATATATTGTGCTTCAGCTGATGTAAGAGAAGCAGGGGGAGCAATCCTAATCTCAGACAAAGCAAAAGCAGAAATAGATATAATCTAAAGAGATAAGGAAGGAAACTATATCTTGCTGAAAGGCACCATAGACAACGAAGCAATTTCATTACTAAATATATATGCCCCAAGTGGCATAGCTTCCAAATTCTTAAAGGAGAAGGTAAGGGAGTTACAGGAAGAAATAGAAAGCAAAACTATACTTGTGGGGGATCTAAACCTCCCCCTCTCTGAACTTGATAAATCTAACCTCAAAATAAACAAGAAAGAAGTTAAGGTGATGAATAAAAGTCTGGATAAGGTAGATATGATCAGTCTCTGTGGGAAACTGAATGGGGATCAAAATGAATGTACTTTTTCTGAGTGGTACATTGCACATACACAAAAACTGATCATGTACTAGGGTATGTAAGTGTCACAGTACAGTGTAGAAAGGCAATGATAGTCAATGTATCCTTCTCAGATCATATTGCAATAAAAATTATATGTAACAAAATGTCATGAAAATATGGACCAAAAATTAATTGGAAACTAAATAATGTAATCCTAAAGAATGAGTGGGTCAAACAAAAAATCATAGAAACAATCAACAAACAAATTACCAATAACAAAAATGAAAGTGGTGAATTCACCTACAATGAGGAGACAATTAAAACAATAATTAAAAATTATCTTGCCTAACTTTATGTCCATAAATTCAACAATCAAAATGAGATAGAATATTATTTTAAAAGATATAAAGTATCCAGATTAATAGAAGAGGAAGTTGAATACTTAAATAACCCCATCTCAGAAAAAAAATTGAAGAAACCATCAATGCAATCCCTAGGAAAAAATCTCCAGGGCCAGATGGATTTACAAGTGAATTTTATCAAACATTCAAAGAGTAGTCAATTCTTATACTATACAGAGTATTTGGGATAACTGGGGAAGAAGGAATCCTCCAAAATTATTTTTATGATACAAATATGGTTTTGATAACTAAACCAGGAAGAGACAAAACAGACAAAAAGTTATAGGCCAATTTATCTAATGAATATAGATGCAAAAATTTTAAATAAGATTTTAGCAAAAAGAATACAGCAACTTATCACAAGAAAAATACATTATGATCAGGTAGGATTCATACCAGGAATGCAATACTGGTTCAGTATTAGGGAAACTATTAGCATGATTGACCATATCAACAATAAACCTAACAGAAACCACATGATTATCTCAATAGATGCAGAAAAAGTTTTTGACAAAATACAACACTCATTCCTATTAAAAACACTGGAGAGCACAGGAGTAAATGGAACTTTCTATAAATTAATAAGCAGTAGCTACCTAAAACCTTCAGCAAGCATTATATGCAATGGAGATAAGCTAGATGCATTTCTAGTAAGATCAGGGATGAAACAAGGATGTTCATTATCACCACTGTTATTCAATACGGTACTAGAAATGTTAGCTGTAGCAATAAGAGAAGACAAAAAAGTTGAAGGAATTAGAATAGTCAAAGAAGAAACTAAATTATCACTCTTTGCCAATAATATGATGATATACTTAGAGAATACCAGAGATTCAAGTTAAAAACTACTTGGAATAATAAACAATTTGGCAAAGTTTTAGGTTACAAAATAAACCCACACAAATCTTCTGCATTTCAATATGTTAGTAACAAAGT
This sequence comes from Notamacropus eugenii, assembly GCF_028372415.1. Lineage (NCBI taxonomy): Eukaryota > Metazoa > Chordata > Mammalia > Diprotodontia > Macropodidae > Notamacropus > Notamacropus eugenii. The sequence goes on along the minus strand of NC_092875.1, from coordinate 131,785,503 downwards.
CTAACAGCAAGAGATAGAAAGAAAAATTCCATTTAAAGCTAGGGTAGACACTATGAAATATTTGGGAGTCTACTTGCCAAAATAGATCCAGGAACTATATGAACACAACTACAAGATACTTTTCACATAAATACAGTCATATCTAAGTGGAAAAGCATCAGTTTCTCATGAGTCAGCTGAGCCAATAATAATAAAAATGACAATTCTACCTAAATTAATTTGCTTATTTAGTGCCATACGAATCAAACTATCAGATAATCATTTTTTAGAGCTGGAAAAAAATATCAAAATTCATCTGGAAGAACAAAATGTCCAGATTATCAAGGGAACTAATGTAAAGAAATGTTAGGAAAGGTGGCCTAGCTCTACCAGATCTCAAATTGTATTATAAAGAAGCAATTATCAAAACCACTTGGTACTGGCTAAGAAACTGAAGGGAAGACCAGTGGAATATGCTATGTACTCAAGACACAGTACTCAATGAATATTGCAATCTGCTGTGTGATAAGCCCAAGGACCTTCTGGGATAAGAACTCTCTGTTTGAAAAAAAGATTGTTGGGAAAATTGGATAACCATGTGGTGGAAACTAGGCATAAACCACTGCCTGACAGCATACACAAGAATAAAGTCCAAATGAATACATGATCTAGGTATAAAGATTGATACTATAAACAAATTATTGGAGCAAGGAAGAGCGTATTTATCAGATTTATGGAAAAGGGAAGAATTTTTGACTAAAGAAGAGATAGACAGCATTATGAAGTGTAACATGGATAATTTTGATTACATTAAACTGAAAAGTTTTTGCACAACCAACCCCACCGCAAGCAAGATTAGGAGGGAAACAGAAAACTGGGAAAGAATTTTTGCGAATAGTGTCTGTGATAAAGGTCTCATTTCTAAAATATATAGAGAAATGAGTCAAATGTACAAGAATACAAGTCATTCCCCAATTGATAAATGGTCAAAGGATATGAACAGGCAGTTTTCAGAAAAAGAAATTAAAGCTAACTATAGTCATATGGAAAAATGCTCTAAATCATTGTTGATTAGAGAGATGCAAATGAAAACAATTCTGAGATTCCACATCCCACCTATCAGATTGGCTAACATGACAGAAAAGGGAAATGTTAAATGTTGGAGATGATGTGAGAAAATGAGAACACTAATTAATTGTTGGTGGAGCTGTGAGCTGATCCAACCATTCTGGAGAGCAATTTGGAACTACGCCCAAAGGGCTACAAAAGTGTCCATACCCTTCGACCCAGCAATATTGCTTCTAAAACTGTATCCCAAAGACATCACAAAAATGGGAAAAGGTCCCCCACATGCAAAAAATATTTGTAACAGCACTCTTTGTGGTGATCAAAAACAGGAAATCAAGGGAATGTCCATCAATTGGGGAATGGCTGAATAAATCATGGTATATGAATGTAATGGAATACTATTGTGCTATAATAAATGATGAACAGGAAGACATCAGAGAGGCCTGGAAAGACTTATATGATCTCATACTGAGTGAAAGAAGTAGAACCAGGAGAACTTTGTACACAGCAACAACCACAGTGTGGAAAGATTTTTTTTCTGGTAGAATTAGAATTTCATTGGAATGTAAGGACTTAAAAAATTTCCAGTGGTTCCAAAATGCCTTCCACATCCAGAAAAAGAACCATGGAATTCAATCACAGAATGAAGCACATCATCTTCTTTTGTATTATGATTTGGTTTTTTATATGATTTTTCCCATTCATTTTAATTCTTCTGTGCAACATTACTGTGGTGAAAATGTATTTAATAGGAATGCTTGTATAGAACCTATATAAAATTGCATGCCGTCTCCCTGAGGAAGGGAGGAGGGAGGGGGAAAGAAGGGGAGCGGCAGAAAAATATCTAAGTTACGTGGCAGTGATTGCAGAACATTGAAAATAAAAAAAAAATGTATAAAAATTACATTTAAGAAAAAGAAACTTTTACCAACTGCCTCATCACTTCAAACAATGGAGACAAATTCCTTTTCAAGACTTAGAATATCTCTATTATTAGCATTAATGTTAAATATAGAAGAATAATAATAATTGAATTGGATTATCTAGTAGTTCTAGTAGTAGCAGAGCATGCCTTTGTTTTCTAGAACCCTAATTTTCTTGCCCTGATCTGTTTGCACGTACAAAAGTAGATTAGCAGGCAGAGTAGAAACAAATATGGAAAGAAAGTTGTCTTCTAGGACCTAGCTCTTCTTAAACTTTGGGTGGCAGCCTCATATGGCATCCTGCAAAATTTGGCAACAGTAAAAGATTTCTAAACATGCAACGACCAAAAATTAATTTAAAATCAGTTGTGTAATGAATTCGAGGTCCTTCTGGCAGCACTTATACACCATCTTGCAGCTTCACAGCAGCCTTGCTTCTAAATACAAAGGAAGCCCACTTTGCACTGCACATGCCCTCAGGCCATGCAATACCAAAAAAGGCTGCCGAAACTGTGGGAAAAGTTTAAGAAGCCCCATTCTAGGTCACTAAATGAGAGAAGGTCCCTTCTTGAAAGAAATTGATCTCATTTTTATAGGGTGGGTACCGCTCCTTTATCTAATCCTTAAAGCTTTCCTTGCATGGTCAGTTTCTGATTACAAATGTATATGTGCATGTGTTTGTTTATTTATTTAATGCACATTCATAATAAATTTATTCAGATTTCTCTCTAAATATATTTATCTGCATATATATGTATATATAAATATTTGTATATATACACACACACACACACTTGTGTATATATATAAAATAAATTTCTGAAAGTGTATTAGAAGGTAGGGGATGAGAAGTTGAATTGATAAGAGCTTGGGATGAGTTTCATTTACATAGATCTTGAGACGGGTTTTGCAGGAAATCTTGGATTCCAGAAGGCAAAGACAATATTTCAGTTTTTGGGGATATCCAATGCAAAGTCACAGAGACTGGAGGTGGAATGTCATTTAAGTGGAATATCAAGACAGTCAGCACATCCAGACTATACAATATGTGGGAAGAAGGAAAGAGAAGATAAAATATCTTACTTAAATTCCACCTGAAACTTGTGCCAGGGGAAAAAATCACAGCAAAGTAGCCATTGATAATAACAAATCATCTTTTTGTAAGCTGTCTTATCTTCTTGCTTCTCTACGTATTTTTCTTCTCTTTGGGAGTTTTTTTTTTTTTTTGAGGGATGATTTAGGGTCACAAATATTCAACTCTTTGTGCTTGCAATAACCTAAAACAGGCACAGAACTTTCTAAAAGAGCAAACTCATTCTCCTGATGTACACGAACAATAAATTTAGAAAAAAAACAAAGTGTGCCATTGACCGTATTATTTTTGATTTAGACTTAAGATGCCTTATCATACTTGGAAGAAGTGAAGGAATCTTCCTCCTCTGAGGCAATTTATAACTTAGAGAATGATCAAGTTGCCCAGACAAAAAATTAAGTAATGCTGGCTCTGCACGTTCATTTTACTGTGATACAAGAGGCAATGTAGAATCAGCCTATATTTTTGACATATGCCAAAATGAGCTTGATTTTGTTGTCAATATAATAACCCTAATTATAGTAGAATTATGATATTATTTTGGTTTTTGAGGTGATTCACATGGGTTGATTTCTCTTAATGAGCTCTTCCTTAAGATTTGTGTCCTTTGGCATGAATTCATACAACATAATCATTTAGGCTTGAATCCAGTCAACCAACAAACATTTATTAAGCACCTAACTTGTGTCAGGTACTGTGCTATATGCTGGAAATAAAAGCACACACAGTCCTCAAGTTCATCTTCTACTGAAACTTACTGAGAATGTCATATATATATATATATATATATATATATATATATATATATATATATATATATATATATATATATATATATTTATATAAATACACTTGAAATCATATATATATAAATACACTTGAAATCATAGCCAGGACAAAATGACAGTGTGGTAAAAGAAATTCAATGTTAATCAAAAAGATTCAGTTTGGACAGTCTTTTCTGTTTGCTTGTTTGGTTAAATTTTTCTCCACATAATTTATGATATGTGACTGTAGGTTTCCAAAAGTTTTGTTCTCATTGTCACACCTTCTTCAGGTTTATACAAGTATTTTTTTAAGACAATTTAAGTTTTCTTCACTTTGTGATATGTTCATTTTTAAGAGTTAGTCACATGCTATGTAGTAGTGGATGTTTTATTAATAGTAATCATGTTAAGTACAAAGTCTTCCTTCTTTATACCAATCTACATTTTAATAGCTTACATTGTACAAATTCAAAGAAATGTGTAATCATTTGTACACATATGTACATTTCAATGTACATAGGTATAAATATGACTGTGCATGCATGTATGCATACATTTCCCTAAGCAAGTAAAAATGTTTAGAGAGAAATTTGAATAAATTTATTATGAATGTGCATGAAATAAAAAGGTTGAACTGGTAGGAACAGAAAAGCAGCTAGGGGAAAGCGGTTGATGCATTTCAAAATGCAACTCCAAAAAAATTTTCTAAAAATCATTAACTAACTCATTATTGTCAGAAAAGTTCATTGACAATTTGTCTACCCTTTGGCTTTGCAACATAGGTCTTTTTCTGGCAGTGATTATTCACATGACTTATAGGCATTTTTTAAAGCATACTTATTTTACACAATTTTTCTACCTCACTTAAATTTGACTTCATCAGTCCATCCACCTAGCATACAGTAATATATATGTGTGCATGTTTATGTACACACATATAGTAGACTATCCACCTATATATATGTGAAATATTTTTGAAAGACTTTTATTATCTTTGAACAAATCATATTTAAGTCAAAGCTTATATAAATGTCCAAGTTCTGAAATTAGATACTACTTGAGGACACTCATTCATAACCACATATATGTATATCCCCATGTCCATACACAAAATAGCATTATGTAAAATACTGCCCCTATGTTGTTTGTGGAAGTAATGGAATTCTGAAAAAAAATGATAAACTAGAGAGTAGCCACAGAAATGTAACCAGAATGATCAAGTACCATGAGGTCATGCCACATGAAGAATGTGTGAAAAAATTGAATATGTTTAGTCAGAAATAGAAACACACACACTCATATGCACACACACACACACACACACACACAGACCTAAGCAGCTGAAAAAGAAGTGCAGTAATAATGGTTGTCTTCAAGTAAGAATTACATAAAATATGGATTATACTTGCATTTGGCTTATAACAAGAAATGAGCAATGAATAGAAATTAAAAATAGGAAAATTTAGGCTTGGAGTAAGGAAAATCTTAATGATTAGAGTTATCAATAAGTAGCATGTGCTCCACCCAAAAATAGTGATCATTCCCTTAGGCAATGAGGAAAAAAGACATATGAAATCTATCAACTTCCTCTCTCCTAGTATTTCATTTACACCATATGGATATAAAATAATATAACTTTAAGATTCATTCAAGATAATTTCAAGATTTGCTCTAACAGAATTGACTCTATGTGTATAGAGCTACTGTTTTGGGAAATTTAGTTGTAGAAAACCTGAATAAATAAGAAAACAAAACTTCTTTCCACCTATATGTAGATAGTTGAAGAGGAAAAACATGTAAGCTGAATTATTGAAATTCCTTTATATATCTATTGTAAGCAAGGCTGCTATGAACTAGAATTCAGGTTTCAATGAAACACTAATTCAACCAAGGATGTATCAGGTTTTCCTTTGATAAACTTCTATAATATAGATAATCGAGCATGCATTTTATATACAGTACACAAAGTGGAAGCCAATTAAAATAAATCAAGTTCAAAAAATTATTTAGCTTTCATACCCAAGGTCTTTATTTGAATTATTGTTATGATCTCTTTACTATTAAATGTTGCTTATTTAGCCACAATGATAAGCCAATATGTAGCGCAAAGGTGACAGTTAACAACTCTCCAAAATCTAAAATGAAATGAATTTGTCAGACTTGGACTAGCAATAGGATAGTTTAAAATGAAATTAATAGGTTTACCACTACTGTATCATTGAATGTTTAGCATCAATAAGAGACGCTTTACTAACCTAACCAAAAGATGAATTTCATAAAAATCTGAAAATAGAACATAGGATTAGAAAAAGTTTACTTTTAATTACAACAAAGGGACACAAAGTAATTTAACAGATAGAGCTCATCAAGGGCATGAGAAGAATCCATTCAAAAGAATAAATACGTAACATTGAGATCTAGGAGGAAAAGCCAAACAGAGAAGATGGAGGATAAAAAAAAAATTAGAGATACTCTTAAAAGAATAAATAATATGTTTTCCTTTGTTAATTTTTCCAATTTCATGATGATAGAGTAATGAAGTAATCTCCATATTACATGGGTGAGACATAACAAATTAGAACAAAAAAATCAGTTCTCCCAGTTAATGCTCCCACCATTTCTTAAAATTTTGATTTTGTCTTAACAGAATGAAAATATTTCATTCAATAACATTCATGGAAGTGTGTTATTTCAGAATTAACTCTCTGTGTACAGCCAGATTACCAACTGTTCACACCAAAGTTAAAAAGCAATGATAAATTAGAAGACATGATTGCAATTCCTCTAAATTGACATTTTAATAAGAATCTATATATTTAAAAATCTATACATTTTAAAAAAATAAAAATAAAGATGTTATCTTTAATACTGTTTTGTAGTAAAGCTAATTGATCACATAATCATAACCACAAAAAGAAACTGAAACCAAGAGAGAATTAATATCCTGCTAGTAGGAAAACATGGCAGCCAAATATTATGGAGGAGAATACAGTAAAATTATAAACATTCCATTTCATTTCACAAAGCAGCAAAAGCAGGCAAGACAAAAATGAGATTTTGAAACTTGAAATGAGATGCAATTAAGATGTATAAACTCTGTACATAAAGTGGATAGGAACAGAGTTAAAAATACAGAAAATGGAACTGATTCTATAGCATTTCTCTGGTGATTGATTTTTATCTGTCACAAGAGTGGTCCTAAAATAGTTAAACTTACTGGCCTCAGAATTAAATGTATTATGTGAGGAAATAAGAAAATTAAGTTAAAAGACAAGCTAAAAGTACCATACTGTGAAGTTGGGAAGACACTTTTAAATATTCAAGGAAAAATGTTCAAGACATCAAAAATAGGAGAAATTATAAAATAATGATAAAGATCACATATGCTAAGTGAAGTTTTGGAGTTGATTGTTTCACACTCCCTTCTGAGGTAGAGGCTACTGGTTAGATCTGAAATTAAAAGTATCATGTAATATTTGGGTTATAGAATAATGTAATATTTTGGTTATAGAAATCTAGGATGAGAAGAAATCAGCTTCCATATTTTAGTCTCTTAATTCTGCATGATACTACTTGTAATTTTCAATTATTCTAGGGACGAATATTCAGCAAAATGAATTCACATACACTGATTTACAGAAATAAAAAGACTGGGTCCTATGAATTATTTAATTTCAACTTTCTTAGGAAGAGATGATAAGCAATCTAAGAATTATTTAATTTCATTAAAAATCATGATCCTTGAGAAAAGTATCTGCTAACATTAAAATACTCCAAACATTGTGATATATGCCTATGAGATATTATTTTTCATCTCTTGAAGAAAAAAATCTGTTGTCTTTCAAATAAATATCAACTTCTCTGGGATGTTTAATAGTGCTCTATGAGTCAAGGTTAGTCCTGCACTACCATCCGCAATAATCAACATTGGGGGTTTTCATAAGTCATAGAGAATCCTTCTTCAGTGCTGCCATGTGTTAAGACCCTTTTCATCAAATCAGCAAACATCTTAGATGAGGAAATGCTTTAAAACTCCTCTGATGGTTGTACACACTAGTCTTTGAAGAAAAATATCCTCTTACTCATAGCATCAAATCTTTCATATGCCATATGTGTTCATGGGAGATACTTTAGCAATAATTTTTAAGTGCCATTTTCTTTTACTTATTTTTCAAAAAAGACTCTTTCAGGTCATGCCATGACAAACAAATATGTAGAAAGGGTGTTATACTGTGTAATCACAATTTTATCAATTATAAAGTTTGATTAATTTTGGTTCACTTTAAGACCAAGAGCATAATTTCAATTATAACTTTCATTTTGTTAAAGAGAAATTTAAATGGATTAACGTCCCTAATTTTGTTTCAGTTTTTTCAAAATAAAGTGACATTTCAAAATTTTCTGTATTCATCATCAAATGTTGGTACCTGTTTTACATATGTCTACTTTAAATGGTCTTTTGCCAGAACGCATTAACCTCAGATAATAAATAACTCCTATGCCTCTTAGTTTGTCATGTGTTTCTGGAGATCAAATATCTGTTGGCTTTAGCTTCCTCACTGCATTGACACTGGGGATGAACTCTCTGTTCCCGTTATTATCACCTTTCTCATTATACTTAATGCTCTTCTTCCTGATTACGTGGGCAATTTTTCTAACTGGTAGAAAGTAAGCATAACAGAAGTCTTGAAGTACAAAATAATGTGAACAGGCCAAGCACTGCATTGATAGTGAACTACAGCCACAAATTCTTTAACTACAATTTGATTTTCTCCAAATAATGAGACCAAATTTTTTCAGTCATCCATGGTGACCTGGCAACTCTAAATTTAATGTCCACAGAAGACTACCATATTCCAGAGTGTTAAAAGCCTTCCCTCTTTCTCAGTAAACATAGAGGATTCACTGGAAAAATGCCTCCTCTCTTGGTAGAACTAGTCTATTGAGCCAGGACAGCTGCAGATCATTAGAAATAATTAAAAGTAGGAAGCTTATAGTTTTTTTTTCTTTGGCTGTGGTACATAAGACATCTGGTCCTAGAAAATTTGGTCAATGTTATGGGAAAATTTCCTATTGAACCTTGTATAATCTCCAAAGTATAAAAGCACTCAATTAAACATTTTGGATTTTTTCAATATTGACTATATAGTTGTGAAAGTGATTTTATTTACCATCTCAAAATGACAAAATTATATTGAATGGAAAATAAATATCTTTCACAGGCAGATTTTAAAAATATTGATATGATAGAAAAAAGCATAAATGATAGTTAAATATCCAGGTAAATGTAATTATAAGGAATTTAATCTTGCATCACTAAGCATTCTTTGACTCTATCTTCACATGATCAAAGAATCTAGGTGAAAAATATAAATAGGCATCCAGATATTACACACACACACACACACACACACACACACACACACACACACACACATGGTTTATGAATACTCTTAACATGACTAAACTGGAACTTTTCTATACTGTCCCCAATAATATCTCCCTCTTCCTACTTATATGTTGAGGTTACCACCATTCTTTCAATCATCTAGATTCATAATCCATCACCTCTCTTTTATCTCTTCCCCAATTCCTAATGAGTTTCCAAGTCTTTTTTTTTTTTAATTTTACAACCACAGCCTTTCATACTTCTGGTCTTCAGTGTTCTCAAGTGCTTATTACTTATATTTCTGTAATTGCCTAATTTCTTTCCTAGCCTCCAGTCTCTGTTCACTTCAATATACCACACAGCTGCCAAAATATTATTGTTAAAGCACAACTTTGAACATGCCAATCCTTCCTCTAACAAAATATCTGTGACTAACTATATCCTCTAGGATAAAATAGAAAATCCTCTATTTTTAATTGCAAGTACAATTTCCAACACATATTTCCAGAGTAATTTTATGTTCCCTCCTTTTATACACTATAAGTTCTAAGCAAATTTGTTCACTTGCTTTTCTTGGTACATATTATTCCACCCACTTCTTCCTTCATTTGAAAATGGTGACATTATATGAATGGAAAATAAGGATCTTTCACAAGCAGATTTAAATATATTGTTTTGTTGCTAGGAAATGAAGCATAAATGACAATTCAATATCCAGGTATACTTAATTATAAGAGATTTTTATCTCAGATCACTAAGCATCCTTTGGCTCTACCTTCACATGGCTAAAAAATCTAAATGAAAAAAATATAGACAATTATCCAGATATTTGAAATTTATATAACACACAGAAACACATATGGTTTACACACACACAGACACACATATATATGTATGTTGCATCTATATAGATACATACATATGTGTGTGTGCATAAACCATATGTGCATGTGTGTGGTTTACAAATATTCTTAACATGACTAAATTAGAATATATTATCTATCCCATCTCCAACACTCCATCCTTCTCTCTTCATTTTTGCTGAGGTTACCACCACTTTTTCAATCATGAAGATTCATAGTGTTCCTTCACTGTGGAAGAGGGGATCTAAAACTTTAAAAGCCCTCATTTTCATCTCTTGCAATACTAAGTTTCATTCAAAGCCAAATTTTGGTTCCACATGAGACCTTTACTGAATTCCACAGATGTTATAGTGTTCTCCCTCTCAAAAAAATTAATTTGAATTTATTTCACACATAATACTATATTTCTCTATATGTTCCTCAAGGATATGGAATTTTTTTATTTTATCTTTGTTTTGTATTCCTAGTATCTAACACAGTGACTGACAAAGAGCATAAGCTTAGTAACTTTTTATTTGGGTAAACATATTTGAAACATTTTTTTGTCTGTGTGTATTTGTATGTGAGTGTGTGTGTGTGTGTGTGTGTTTAGGAAACCCTTCCAATAATATCTTTCAAGTCACATGCCTGTGTATTTATTTAAGTTTTTCCAATGCCCTATCTTTCATTTTTATAGCATAGCTATTATCTAATATAGTTGATATCTATTACTGTTACATAATAGAATGGAATGCTTGGTGAGACAGAAAAACATGGGAAAGAATTACACGACAGACTTTCTTCTTAGAACTTGTCCACACAATTCCTTGGAATTAACCTATTTCTTTCATTTTAGAAATCCTTACTCTAAATTTGTCTCCAATCATTACATAAAATGAGCCCAACAGAAGAGAATTTCATTTTAAAATAAAATTTTATTGACATTTTTTGTCTTTACAGAACCTAAAATTCACCCAGCATCTCTGCCTCCATACTTAGATAATGCAAAAAATATATAAAAACAATAAAAGAAGAGAAAAAAGAGAGACTTTTACAGGGGGTATGTTGGAAAGTCCCTTGACCATACAAAAATGAGGCATAAGTAAAGCTTAAATGAATTAACAAATATATAAATAGAAAGATCTATGGTAGTATTCTTTAGGGATGTCTACTGACTGTTATTTCCAAAGGATATGTTTATTATCAGCAAAAATGAATCTTTGTTCCTTTTGACAAGAGATCTATGGTATATTCAGCCCCAAGAGTTAAGTGCATAATGCTGAATGTTACTGCATGTGAAGTTGTTGAATTTGAACTGAAGCCAACAGACAATAGAGCAGTCCAGAAAAAAGACTCAAGGGAAAAGTTTCTCCTGTGCTCAAGTTGTGCAATGAAGGCCCCCATTGTGGTCAAAGTGTGGTTTAATCATTAACTTGTCCTTGATGCCAAAATGGGGAAAAAAATGAAGAATAGTTCTATACTTGCTTCTGGCAAGGTAAGATGATTTTTTTTTCTGCCAGCACATTTAAGTCATATACAGGGTAGGCAGGTTGCATTAACCACCACTTCTTCATTTTAGAATTTCTGGGTCAGATCCCCAAAGGTGAGTAAAACAGCTTGAAGCAGGACAATAGTACAACTAGCACACACATCTGCTCTCACATGCCTGTTTCAAGGACTTTTGAGTTCTGCTGGCAGTCTGTTAAGGTGGAAGATTTTCCTAAAGGACTAGACACATATTCCAACACCAGCTTATATTCTCCTTCTTATACCTCCATAAAAATGATTTCATAAGAAGAGATAATTTCATAGCTCTCAAGGCAATGCCACCTTCTCACCTAATCAGAATATATAAGATCAAACTTATACTTAAAATAAATGACACCTGAGAAACACAACCCACAATGACAATTTTTAACTGGAAATCCAGTTCTGACAGCTATCAGTGAAGAGTTCTCTAGTGACATTGTAATGTCTAAAATATAGTAACAGACAGGGAAAATTATATCTGGAGAAATAATGGGGGCAAATCCTAAATATGGATTTAGTGTGACAATGCCACACTAAGCTCAAAACTGGAATCTTAGACAATCACTCTTCTTTTTTTCTGTATCAGTTTAATTCATGATATCACACATAGAAGAAAAGCCTGAATAAAAGCCAGATAATATGAAGCCATGGTTCTATAAGTCATACTTTGTCATCCAAGTTAGTACTACTAATAAAAATACAGATTTGAAGAGTATTAATTATATTGTCAAAACACAATATTACCAGGGGCAAAGCCAAGATGGAGAAGTAGAAAGACTCTACCTCTTCCCCCACAGTCCATAAAATACCTGTGAAAAATGACTCTCAACAAATTCTGAAGCAGCAGAAGCCACTGAGAGACAGAGTGAAAGAGATTGCCAGCCCAAGGCAGCCTGGAAGGCCAACAAGAAAGGTCTATGTAACAGGGCATGGTGCAGAGTGCACCCTAGCCTTGGCCACACAGTGCAGGGGGAAGAAGGGCCAGAGCAGGTCTCAGGGGTGGAATCCCCAGCAGCAGTCGTGGTTCTTGGATCCCACAAGCACCAAAGACAGCTTCAAAGGTCAGTGAGAAACTTTTTCACTTTGGTGATAAGGGAGCAGAGTCCTCCCCTAGCCCTGGCCACAGGCAATGGTGGCATCAGAGGCAGCAGCAGTGTCCATTTGTAGAGCCCTCAGCCTAAAGTCTGTGGGGGAATTGAGTAGCTGATGTGAAACTCACCCCTGAGTGGTGGCCCTGCCCTGAGCCTAAAGCCTCTGGGAGAATGGAGTGGCTGATCTGAATCTCAGCCATGAGCCTGGACAGGAAGTGTACTCTTCTACCTTGATTGTGCCACCTTGAAATAACTGAGAAATTTCAAGTCCTTAGAGTATACCCTCCTCTTGACAAAGGATTCAAAAGTCAAGTAACTGACTGGGAACATGCTTTAAAAAGGGGAAAAAAAATAGGACTATGCAAGGTTACTTCTTGGTGAACGGGCATTTTCTTCCATCCTTTCAGATGAGGAAGAACAATCCATATTGTCAGAGGAAGTCAAGGCTTCTGAATCCAGTACCTCCAAAATAAATATGCAGTGGTCTCAGGCCATGGAAGAGCTTGAAAAGTGAGTCAACAGCTTGCTAAAGGAGACCAGAAAATTACCAAATAAAATAGCACCTTTAAAAATAGGCTAACTCAATTAGCAAAAGAGGTCCAAAAAGCTCATGAGAAGAAGAAAGCTTTAAAAAGCAGAATTAGCCAAATGGAAAAGGAGGTTCAAAAGCTCAATGATGAAAATAGTTCCTTAAAAATGAGAATGGAGCAGATGGAAGCTAATGACGTTATGAGAAACCAAGAATTTACAAAACAAAACCAAAAGGATGAAAAAATGGAAGATCATGTGAAATATCTCATTGGAAAAACAACAGACCTGGAAAGTAGATCCAGGAGATACAATTTAAAAATTATGGGACTACCTGAAAACCATGATCAAAAAAGGAGCCTACACATCATCTTTCATGAAATTATCAAGGAAAACTATCCTGATATTCTAGAACTAGAGAGCAAAATAAATTTTGAAAGAATTCAAACATTCACCTCCTGAAAAAGACCCAAAGAGAGAAACTCCTAGGAATATTGTGGCTAAATTTCAGAGTTCTCAGGTCAAGGAGAACATATTGCAAGCTGCTATAAAACAAACACTTCAAGTATTGTGAAAATGTAATCAGGACAACATAAGATCTAGCAGCTTCTAAATTAAGGGATCAATGGGCTTAGAATATGATATTCCAGAAGTCAAAGGAACTAGGATTATAACCAAGAATCACCTACCCAGCAAAACTGAGAATAATGCTTCAGGTGAATGATCATTCAATGAAATAGAGAATATTCAAGCATTCTTTATGAAAAGATAAGAGCTGAATAGAAAAATTTGACTTTCAAACACAAGAATAAAGGGAAGCATGACAAGGTATAAACAGGAAAGAAAAATCACAAGAGACTTAATAAGTTGAACTGTTTACATTTTTACATGGAAAGATAATTGTAATTCTGGAGACATTTCTCAATATTTGGGTAGTTGGAGAGATTACACACACACACACACACAAACACACATAGACAGAGAGCACAGGGTGAGGTGAATAAGAAGGGATATCTAAAAAAATAAAATTAAGAGGTAAGAGAGGAATATATTGGGAGGAGAAAGGGAGAAGTGGAATGGGGCAAATTATGTCTAAAAAAAGAGGCAAAAAAAGCTTTTCCAATGGAGGAAAAGGAGGAGGTGAGAGGGAAAAAGTGAAGCTTACTCTCTTCACATTTGACTTAAGGAAGGAATAACATGCTCATTCAATTTGGTATGAAAATCTATCTTACACTACAGGAAAGTAGGGGAGAAGGGGGCAAGTGGGGTTGGGGGATGATAGGAGGGAGTAATTAGAAGTAAACACTGTTGCGGAGGGAATGAGGTCAAAAGAGAGAACAGAATAAATGGGGGCAGGATAGGATGGAGGGAAATGTAGTTAGTTTTACTCAACATGACTATTATGTAAATTTTGCAAAACTATGCACGTATAGCCTATGTTGAAATGCTGCCCTTCTCAGTGTGGATGGGTGGGGAGGAAGGAGAGGGAGATAAATTAGATCTCAAAGTTTTAGGAATAAATGTTGAGAATTGTTTCTGCATACAACTGGTAAATAAGAAATACAGGTAGTGGGGCATAGAAATCTATATTGCCCTACAAGAAAAGAGAGAAGATGGGGATAAGAGAAAGGAGAGGTGTGATAGAAGGGAAGGCATATTCAGAGAAGGGGTAATCAAAATGCAAGGTGTTATGGGGTAGTGGGAGGGGAAGGATGGGGAGAAAATTTGGAACTCAAAATTTTGTGGGAATGAATGTTGAAAACTAAAAATAAATAAGCAAATGTAAAACATAAAATAACCCACAGTATTGCAAGATCACTGAAAGCTAGAGATAGAAAGGAATTTAATACAATAATACAATATAGTTTAATACAATTCTATCATTAGAAACGAAGAAACTGTGGCCTTCAAAGATTGCTTTGTGACCAGAAATCACTTATTGTCTGATGAGTGAAAATAGATTATCTTCATATCAAGTTATAATAGAAAAACTGCAAAAAGCATAAAACTGCATCTGGTAGTGAAGAAGTATCTCCACTTATTGCTGGTAGATGACAAAAATAGATCAACTTTGTGGTCCCTTCATTAGTGAGAAGTTCAATTTCAGCTAAAAAGTAGCCTTATACCATCAAATAAAGAAACAAAATATAAAAAGTTTCACAAACTATTTGGATCTATAGACAGTTTTATAGGCAGAGTAGGTGGGAACCTACATAGTTTAATTGGAAGAATTCTAGAAATGGTTTCTTGCCCCTATATCTCATTCCTACCATCCTGCCAAATAGTCTGAATTCTATCATGGGAGATCCACTGTTGCTGCTCTATGACTTTCTTTTTTATTCCTTTGGAGGGGGAGAAATAGGACAATTAGGACTAAGTGATTTGCCCACAGTCATAAAACTAGTAAGTACCAAGTATCTGTCACTGAATTTGAACTCAAGTCCTCCTAACTTCAGGGCTAGTGCTCTATTTACTGTGTCACCTAGCTGCCCCTATGACTTTCCTTTTAAAGACAGTCTGTAAGTTAATATGTTCATTATTTATAACACATTCACATTTTTGTGTAGTTTGTTGTAGAGTTGTTTTCCGATCTGAAGTTATTAGCTATGGAAATGGTCCCATGCTATATTCCACAGGCATGTAAGGAAGAATGATGATGTCAAGTAATGAGACTGAAGAATAAAAAATTTTGAGAGAGGACAGATCTGTTTCTCTTTCCACAGTTAAAGGTAGTGAGAATCCAGAGAAGAACAAGATGAAACTGAACATCATTGAGACAATTCCATGTACAAAAAAAAGTGATATTTTACTGAAAGGGTAAATGAAAAGTTCTAAATGATCCAGTTAAAAGTTGTCTACTTCATTTTATTCCCTACATTTATCCATTCTTGGACACAAATAGATAAATATAGTCATGAACAGAATTTCTAAATACAAAAACATTGAATTCTAAATCCTAAATAAAACAATTAAATCAGCTTAACTTCAGGAGAAACCTCTCTTATTTAGTGAAAATTCTGAAGTTAGACTTCACTTAACTATATCAGCAACTGCTAACAAGGTGTTGTCAAGAAGAGGTCCTGGAGGCCTCTTTGAATGAACAGATGATTCATTTATAATGAGTTCATTCATTACATATGTTTTAAAATAGTTGAAAAGAGTTTGTCCTTTTAAGAAGTATTCCCTTTCCAATCTTAGCACAGACATAGGGAATAGATCTATGATTCCTGCTTTGAGTCACATAGCTAATATGTATCTAAGGTAAGCCTAGAACCCAAGTTGGTTTGTTTTTGTTTTTGCTTTTTTACTTTGCCTGATTACATGATGCAAAAATTTCTTTGTGGTCTTAATTCTATTCAATTTTTTTTTAGTATTTCAGTAATTCCAAGATCACAGATTTTATTCCTGTGAATATTTCCTCTACTGTTCAATCAAACAAGTAAGTAAAAAAAAAAATAAGTACTTGTCCCAAAATGAAAAGGCACTAGGCAGGCTTTGAAGATATTTAGGGCAGAGTCTATATTTTTTCTCAAAAATGTACTTAAAGTTTCATAAAACATGATCTTTTTTAACCTTTCTTATGGTGTGAGCTCCTTTATCAGTCTTGTGTTGTCTAGAAACTCATCAGAATGTTTAGAAATGCATAAAATTAATCACATAGGATTAAAAAGAAAAGTCTATCATGTTGAAATACAGTTAGAAAAAAAAATTAAAGCCAAAGAACAAATTCATGGATATTAGGTTGAGTCCCTATCTTAGAATAATATAATATATTCACAGATAAGTAAATATTTCCTCTAAGATGCTCTAGCATCCTGAAAAGCTGAATTTAAGTGCCATCTCCTAAATGAGGTTCTTGTGGATACCTTAGCTAGGCCACTAGGCAGCATGGTGACTTAAAGAAATGATCTAATTACTAATCCTGTTACACATACTCAATTGTCATGTGTGCCTGGGAATACAAGTTATCTGTTCTTCACCCTCTATTCAGATTTTCTTTATTATAAATATGCACATGTATACACACATCTAAATTATACTTGAGTGGAAACAAACAATATGTATTTTCATAGATGTATGCTTTCTGTTTCCCCAATAGAAAGTTCCTTGATAGAACACTCTAAGACAGGCCTGCACATTGTACAGCCTGTGTGCTGTTTGCAGTCATCCAAATGATTTCGGATGGCCCATGAAAAAGATAGAGGATGTAAAAGAAAATGAAAGACGGAACAAGTGCTTTGTCTGTGCTTGGTTTAACCCATCTTCAACTAGTCACTGTTGTGCCCATCACATACCTTGTCTGGTGGGTTGCCACTACACACTCCCTACTATTTGCAATGCAACCTATGGGTGAGAGTCATATCTTTTTGCTATGTTTTCAGTCATTACTGGATTTGAACAGGCGCAAAGTGACAGCACCCATATACCAATACAGCTAACGCCTTCTATGAGACAAGCAGTGACAACCCAAGGACTTCTTCTCCCCCACTACATGGATTGCCCTCCAAGTTACATGGGTGTCTCCTTCTCTCTCCAAGGTCAGACACAGTTCAGTATTTCTTTGTAGGTGAACATCTGCTGTATAAATTTTTTGGTTCTAGCATTAAAGTTTTGGGGGTAACTTTGTAAAATAGGTGATAAAAAAATGGAAGATTGAATAAGAACATAGAATATCTAATCCAGAGTGGATAAATAGATCCTTGTTTACTTACATGAGAGACAAAATATTTGGCTTTGTTTGCCCAGAAGTAATAGCCGTTCTGAAGGAATACAATCTTCATCACCTTTTCAATTCAAAACATTCTGACAAGCAAATTGAACATTAATGAAAACCAAATTAAAGCGTCCAAATTGTTAAAAAAATCTCAGTGGGGAACAATGTCTTTTCAAGAAAGAAAACTCAGAAAATGAGGCAGCTACTAAGGTTAGTTTTCAGATTTCCAAAGAAATCAATTTCAAACATGATTCTAGGATGTGATAAACTGACTCCTGACAAGAAATGTGATGCATCCCATTAACTAAATGCAAACAGTAAAAAAAATCCTGAGAACTATTAAATGCCGTACTGCTTAGAAAAGTAATTTTTAACACTAATGTAATTTCATGACAAATAAAAATCTTAAGTAATAAGTGTAATTAATTGATATTAAAAAAATTTCCCTTTTTAAATATCATTTATTTACAAAATAGTTTAGTCATTAAGTATAACTTTACTCGGAAAGTGAGCAGCTAAAAACCTAGTTGCCCCTCAAGGAAGTTTGGCATGATTTAATTTTGGTCCCTACCCACTGCCAGGCTGTGTACATCTATTCTAAGTGCAAGGCTGACTAAATCTTCCCACAGACATCTAAGACTACCTCTGAGGGGTCAGGTTGCTTCTTTTTCTGATACTGTTAGTTGGAGCTTCCATTTTATTGTGTCTCCCTACTCCCAAATATACACACTGCTAACCATCAGTGATTACAATCTCAGCTTTATATAATCAAATGGTTTCAATTAACTATTTAAATGGGATATTTGCAATGAACAAATAGCAAGAACATATGGACAAATTTCCCCTAACACCTGTGATCACACTCCCCTCTCAGTCCCTCAGAAGAGTTGACTTAAATTTAAAGCAATTTCTTTACAGAATAATCAATGAATCCACATGTATTCTATTGCAAGACGAGGTAAGAAAAGATACTTTGGATTTAATTTCAGACCATCCTCTTTCCAGAAAAATCTCAGTTGAGACTTCAACTCACAGACCTTTAGTAGCTCAGAATTTTGACTTTGTTCTTTCAAAGCTCAAAAGGTCATAGCCATCTCCTTTACCTAAATAAAGAAAAAGAAAGCACAAATCACACACATGCACAAGGAAGAAAGGTTCCTGTTTCATGGATCACATGTAAAGGACCTAAGCTTTTTCCCTACCCAGAGGTTTGCAGATTTTATCTTTCCTAAAAGCAATCACAGTGGAGAAAAGTCACAGCTATAGAACTGCTTTCTCTGACTAGTGCCTCTTGAATGAACTGTAGATCTGGTTCCATAGTTAATCATTCTTCCCTTCATCACATGGTTTGCAGATTGGATCTAGCTACAGAATAACTAGGCAGATTTCAAATTGGGAAGCAAGACCTAACATCATGTTTTCTCATGCCTATACAGAAGCAAGTTCCTCAAAATTCATCATAGGATGCAACATATGAGCACTTTGTGCATGCTCTTCTGCCTTCCCTTTACAACAAGGTATGAACAAAACAAATGCAGGATGATGTGGGGGCATTGAAAGTTGGGAAGATCAGAAAAGGTGGTCTAATGCAAGAAAAAAATAAATGTCATGTTACAGAGATTCACAGGCTGAGTAATTTGATTAGGATGTATAATGTTAGAGAAGAAATGTGTAATTGGCTGGGAATGATCTTCTGGAGTCATGCTGTAAAAGGGCTTTTAATTCCCCACAGAGTAGTTTGCATATTCACCTAAACACAATTGGAGCTACTAAATTTCTTGAGCACAGAAGTGGAATGGTTAGGCCCTATTCTTTAGGATTGTCAGTTTCTCAGCTGGGAAGAGAATGTAATAGACAAGGAAGAGACAGGATTCAGGATGCTCAGTCACATGGCTATTCCAATTGTTCAGGCAAGAGATATAGTGTCCTGCAGACACAAACACCTGTGTCTCTTAGGAGATAGTCTTTGACACTTTTTGTGTCTATAATGATAACAACAGCAACAACTGGAGATGAAATTCTCAAATATAAACTGGGATAATCCTCATTTTTTATACCTTAAACTTTTCTCTTATTTTCTTTTTGAACCAGTCAATCATTTATGTTTAACTGACTTATGGTTGCTTTAAGGAATAACCACTTGGTTATGGTGAGGCAATGAAGGATAATTTTAGGGAAAGAATGTAAAGAGCTGGGAGCGTCTTCATCTCTTCTCACATATATATGGCAAAGTGATGGTGGTCCTAAAGCCTGGTCTCGCATTACTGAAGAAGCAACTCACAGTAACTTAAACGATAGCGTTGTCTCTCTCCTCTAGATGCTTCAATCATCTAGTTCATTCTGAAGGAAAATCACGTATAAATTCTAAGATAGACAAAATATTTGACACTAGCCTGCATCTTATCTTCCTGAAAAATGCTAAGTGACATAGCTTTTCCTGTAGTAGAAAATAAATTGATTAAATCTTCCTGTGTATTTTTGCTAAATTTCATTTCCTTCTGCTTTTAGCTCTGATTAGTAATGAAGAAAACATCATACTACTAAAAAATAGATATTAGAAACATATGTGCTTACAAAAATTATCTTGAATTTTATTTTTGAAGGTCAAAGAAACTCAATTTTCCTTCTAACCTAATAAAATGATATTTATTGTCATCACATTTGATTTACAAAGTTACTTCAAGCAATCTCCTGCACACTGGTTCAATAAATTTAACTCTTGGGGATATTCTTATCACATCATTATTTTAACTGTAAAGTTAAACCAAAAATATATATTTTACAATCAACTTAGTTATTTTATATACAATTTATTTCCCTTAGGATTTCTGCATATTTTTTAATGAACTAAACTGAGGTTATAGCAACAGTTGACTGCATATTTCTACAGTGCCTTAGTGTTTTCTTTTATAAGGTAATTAATTTTAAAGTGCTTGTGTTAATAATATATGTGCTGGGCCTTTTAAGACTGTACAAAGGAGATGCCCCAATTTCTTAGTTATTTTGAGAACAATGAAGCACTTTTCAACTACAAATTGCCTACCCTAGCTAAAAGAAAAAGAAAAAAAAGAGAAAACTTCTCCAGGGGAATGTGAGAGTTACCATAATGAGCTGGTGACCTGCAACATTAATGGAGTCCTTTGCTTGGTTTCAAACACAGCTTGGGTTAGGCTTAGGCCATAGGATATATATAACTAAGATTCAGAATGATACAAGGAAAGAGGGCAATGGATTTGAAGTCATAGGTTCAAATCCCAGCTTGAACTGTATGATATTTGTAAAGATGCTTAGTTAACATCACTGAGCCTTAGCATATTCATCTACAAAATAAAGCGGTTGAACTAGATGGCCTCAGGTATTCCTTCCAAATTTAAGATCCCTTCTCTTTTCTACTGTATAACATATGATGTCGTCTCTTCTTTATGGTACCTAAAGCCTTTCATAATCTGGTTTCAAAGCCTATTTTTTTATCTTATTACACGTTAGTTCCCTTCATATGATCTATCCAGCCCAATTGGCCTTCTCACTAATATTCCCTCACAATATTCTGTCTGCCATCTCCACATCTTTATACAATGGTCTATCTTATCTGTAATATTTTGTCACCTCTTAGAATCCCAAGTTTACTTAGTGACCTACTTTTTAAGCCATTCTGATACTCTCATCTATTAGTTTCTTCTCTTTTTTCTCTGCCCCCTCAAAAAAAAATCCTAATTGTTATTTTATATATATATATATATATGGAAATCAATGACTCAGTGGAGAGACAAAGACTAGACTGGAAAGTCAGGGAAATAGGGATCTAAGTCATTTTTCTAACACATACAATTTGTGTGATCCTTGGCAAGTCATTCAATATTTTAGTGCCTCAAGCAACTTTCTAAGACTATAAGTTGCAGAACAGTTGTCAGCAATCTAAATTGGGAATAGAATATTCCCACCACACTTTTCCTTCCCTATGTCTGGGAAATCAGAAATCAAGAAAATAGAATATACGTGTATATAGATAGATAGATAGTGTGTTTATACATATATATGTATGCATACATATATATATTTGTAGGTGATATTTTTATATGGGCACACTGTCTTATAAAAGCTCCCTTAGGGAAGTGATTATTCATTTTTGTCATTGTTTCCCCAGTGCCCAGTACAATACTTGTGCAGAGTAGATAATAAATGCTTGCTGATAAGTTAATTGCTTGATTATTATTTTACTAGAGATAGCAAGATAGCATCTTTGATAGGACACTGGACTCAAATTGCACATCAGAGACTTTATAGCTAGCTGTGTGACATGAGGAAAATCATTTAACCTCTCTCACTCTTAGTTCTCTGATCTATTAGATAAAAGGACAATAATAAATCCAATTCACAAGCTTCTTAAGATAATTATATGAAGTAATGCATGAAAGACGCTTTGTAAACCTTACTGTCATATGTTAGTTTTTAATTACTGCTGAAGTTAGAACTAATGCCTTCAAACCATGATCATGATGTCTTCTTTCAACACCTTAGAAAGATATGAGTTAGTCCTGCCCTCAGCTCCTATGTTATGGGTTTGCTGTCTGTGTGTATTTTCTTTTTATACTGCCTTGTATTGAGTTTACTTTTAGAGTGTATTTGTCTTATCTTCCCAACTAGATGATAAGCCCTTTGAGAACAAGGACCATATAGAATATTTGTTTGATTCTTTTCTAAAATATCATGTCTAAATGTCTTAAGTATCAAGTATCATTACATAAATTAGGTACTTACTGGACATTTGTCATTATCGATTAATTATTGATGGTAAACTTCTCTAAAAGGAATATTATCATGGCTTTAAAAAACACCCAAATGGACAAGAGAATTGTGATTCTAAGAAGCATTATCTTCATTTTTCCTCAGAGGAAATTAGGTCATGCAAAGGGTGACTTTCCCAGGATGGGAAATAATGGTGTTAGATAAGGGAATAGCATAGCTGTGGGAAGCTTCTAACTTTCCTCTCTTACAGTCCAATGCCTTCTCTGCTACACTGAGCATCTACTGTTTGAGGGGACTAAAACTATAGGCTGTGACAAAGGTTTTACAAGGGATTTAGAACTCATTCTTTTAGAGGGGAAAAATTGCATCTTGTCAAGTGTTCAACTAAGGAATCCATCTTGCCCTGGAGTTCAAAGTTGATGATGGTTTGATAGGTTGTTTCTGTCACTGGAATTGTTTATCACATATGTCCTGCCACGAAATACCATTTCTATCCTTTTTTTAATGTTTTAACTATTCTATGAAATATCATGAATTTTACTGAAGCATATGGTGATGATTCTTGAGTCTGAATGTGGGCATCTGATAGCTCTTGTTCCATGCTGAGAAACAATTATTTCAATATAGTTTGACATTATGGCTTTTAGCATCCCATGCTTTCTTATATTTCCCCTGAAGTAATCATGCTGTTAAGAAAATTTATTCACAGTGGATCCTATATTCAACTTGAATATAGTGTGGTCATAGTCATAGTGCCTTATGCTTATCTCCTTACCAGATTTCCCTCTACTGTTCATAGACATGCACTACATTTACTCATTCATTATTATGGAATTAATAATTTCTCTTAGGTTTTCTCCCCATCTTTCCTACTATATGTGTGTATATATATATATATATATATATATATATATATATATATATATACACATGCACACACACATGTCTTGAATGTATATACATATGTATGTGTATGACTAGAAAATAAATATCCATATATAATGTTGTTCAAAAGGAGTAGGAATTCTTTTATTTAATAAGATCAGAGAATCATATAGACTTGGATGAGATGATGGAGATTAATAGTTCTCACCTCTCATTTTACGATTGAAGATAATAAGGCACAAAGAGGTTAAGTAACTTGGCTGAGGTCATACGGTTAGCATATCTCTCAGTCAAAAATTGAACCAAGATCTTCACTTTATAGTTAATTCATCCACTATGCAACCCTGCTCTTCACTTCAAAAAAATATGTAAAAATCACTGTAATAATATTACTACTCATTAATATTATTCTTCCCTGGATATTTTATCACTGTTGTAGAATTTGACTACTAAGATTGAATGGGAATATTAATATCATCAAATATAAACCCCCTCTTTTTTTTTTTAATAGATGATGGTGTTGTGCCATAGAGCAATCTAAAGGCATTTGCAAGTCAACACATATCACATGGCAGAAGTGTTATGTTAACTGGAAACTAGGTGTCTGATTCTGTTTTTACTACCCTGTCCTAAGGGTTCTAAGGAATGCCTTTGAGAAGTCTTAAAGAGGCTATTTCCTTTTCTTTACAGCAATTTTGTTTGTTTTCTTTCTAATATCATCTAATAATAGACTTAATGAGTAGATAGGGACCTCATGGAATGACCTGGGAAGGAATTAGTAATTCCCTCCCCAACTTCTCTTGCAAATGGTCCTCCAGTCTTCATCTGCTTCTACCTATTCAAACATGACTCTCTCTCTCTCTCTCTCTCTCTCTCTCTCTCTCTCTCTCTCTCTCTCTCTCTCTCTCTCTCTCTTTCTCTCTCTTTCTTTCTCTCTTTCTCTCCTTTCCTCCCTCCCTCCCCCGCCATCCTTCTCCTTTCCTCTCCTTTCTATATTGATATAGTACATATTCCAAAATTAGTCCTATTTCCCTCAAGTTTTCTTCTCTTTAAAAGTAGCCAGAGAAAGCACTGGCAAATCATTCCAGCATTTTGGCAAGAAAACTCCAAATGAGGTCACAAAGAGTTGGACATGACTGAAATGACTCCACAACAATGACAAATAATAATAGCAATAATAACAACAGTATATATCTTTGCCAGTGTTGAAAATACATGTTTAACCACTCTCCAACCTAACTTTCTCAGCATGCCAATCATAAATGTCCAAGCAAATTGTTCTTATAAACAATAGAATTTATGGATTTATGGAGGGGAGGGAATTATAACATGAGATTTATAATTCCTTTAGTGGTGGGAAATAGCATGAAAAATCAGTCATATATTTATTTTTTCTTCTTAATGTTGAAAGAATTTTCTAAAAGTCGATGTGTTTATCAAATGAATTTCAAAATGTCTGTAAACCTGTTCCAAATTTTATTATTCTAGAACATTGAATGGAGTTCTGAATCCAGAATTTGGAAGAACTGAGTTCAAAAGCAGCTTCCGACACTCACTAATTGTGTGACCTAGGCAAGTCTTATAACCTCTTTTTGCCTCAATCAATTTCCTCATAATTAAAATGGGTGTAATAATAGCAGCAACCTCCCAAAATTGTTGTGAAGATAAAAATGAGACATTTGTAAAGCACTATGTAAATTCTATTATGTTGCTATTATTTTTTTGTTCATTGTTGTTCAGTCATTTCACTCATGCCCAATTCTTTTTCGCCCCATTTGAGGTTTCCTTGGCAAAGATATTGGAATTGTTTACCAATGACTTCTCCAGATCATTTTTACTAATAAGGAAACTGAGGCAAAGAAGGTTAAGTGACTTGCCCAAGATCACACAACTTAGGAAGAATCTAGGGTTGGAATTGAACTCAGATCTTCCTGACTCCAGATCCGGTGTTCTATCCACTGTATCACTTAGTTGTTATTATTTATTATCATTATTGTTATTATTATTCAATCAAGAAAAGCTCTGGGCCTAAAGTCAGGAAGGCACACATTTAAATCCCACCAGAGACATTACTGTGTCACCCTGGGCAAGTTGGTTAACCTCTTCTTCAGTTTCCTCATCTGTAAAATGAAGATAATAGCACCTAACTTCTAAGATTTTTGTGATGATCAAATGAGACAGTATTTGCAATCTTTAATATTTACATGTTACATATATTTTTAAATATTCTATAGTCAAAATTAATCACTTTTAGAAGACTTTTAATTTGTAGAATTTTATTCTATTGCTGATTATCTAACATTATTAATCACTGCTACAATTTTTAGGATGTAACAAATCCATAAAGTGTTTTCCATAGATTGTTTCTTTTTTGCTTTAATATCATTTTATTTTTTCAATTACATATAAAATTGTTTTAACATTCATTTTTGTAAAATTTTAATTCCAAATGCTTCTTCTTCCCTCTTTTACCTTTTTTCTCCCCAAGACACCAAGCAATCTCATGTTAAACATATTTCCACATCAGTCATGTTGTGAAAGAGGAATCAGAAACAAAAGAAAAAAAAATGAGAAAAAAAACAAAAAATGTTAAAATAATATGATGCAAACTTCATTCAGACTCCATTGTTCTTTCACTGAATGCCGTTAGCATTTTTCATTAAAAGTCTTTTGGAATTTTCTTGGATCATTGCGTCATTGAGAAAAGCTAAATCTATCATAGTTAATCATTGCACAATGTTGCTGTTTCTATGTACAATGTTTTCCTGGTTCTGCTCACTTCACTCAGCATCAGTTCATGTAAGTCTTTCCAGGTTTTTCTGAAATCTGCCTGCTCATCACTTCTTAAAAAAATAATAATATTCTGTTACAGTCACATGCCACTTATTTAGCCATTTCTCGATTGCTGAGCATATCCACAATTTCCGGTTCTTTGCCACCAGAAAAAGAGCTGCTATAAATACTTTTGTACATGTGGGTCCTCTCTCATTTTTTTATGATCTTTTTGGGATGCAGATCTAGTAATGGTATTGCTTAATCAAAAGTTATGCCCAGTTTTATGGCACTTTGGGCAAAGTTTCAAATTACTCTCCACAATAGTTATATCAGTTAACAATTAACAATAACAATTAACAATGTGCGTAACTTATTTCAGTGAATCTTCCCAAACCCTACAAATTAGACTATATAGATATTTTTGCCTCTATTTTACAAATAAAGTAAGGTTCATAGAGGGTCAATGGTAAGACTTGGAATTTGAACCCTGATATTTTTTTATGACAGGACCAGATCACTTTGTTCCACATTATCATGTGGCTCCAGGATTAAAAAAGCTATGCCCCATGTTAATTTTTAATTTTACAGTAGTTAGATATTCTTGTTCAGTTTTAATTTTTTTTTGTTTTGTTTTGTTTTCAGTCATATCTGACTCTTTATGAACCCATTTGGGGTTTTCTTGGCAGAGATCCTAGAGTTGCTTGTCATTTTCTTATCCAGCTCATTTTAGAGATAAGGAACTAAGGCAAGGAGGGTTAAGTGACTTCCCCATGGTCTCACAACTAAGTGTATGAATCCAGATTTGAACACAGAAAGACGAATCTTCCTGACTCCACACCAGACACTGTGTCTACTACACTATTGCTTCCCTATAGACAGGTAGTACCTATATATCTAATTTATCCATTTTTTTCTCTCTCAGATATTTCTTTGGTGCCCAATCCCCTTAAATAAAAGATGAAGACAAAAGCCTTTATCTTTCCTTCAAGGACCTCCATGTTCTCCAATATTTAGGTTATGCTAAGAGCCATTGTGGTTAGCAATTCTATCTGTTGAACTGTTATTCCCCAAACTCCCTTGTCTTTACCTTAGAACAATATTCTTCTCTGTCTGTCCTGAGACTCTTCTTAACATCCTAAGATGCTCATCTAAATTTTCACTTCATCCTAATGACAGGAGAAAGCAAGTACTTGTCAAGATTATAGCTTTCCACAGTTATAACTCTTTATCTCCCAAATTTTAATATACGTAACGATGAACATATTATAGTAATGAGGGAAGGAGTCAGAGAGAGAAAAAAGCAATATAGCCATGGAGGGTCAGGTTCAGAAACAGAGAGAGAGAGACAGAGACAGAGAGACAGAGATAGAGACAGAGACAGACATAGATAAGGAGACAAAGAGAGATAAAGAGACCAAGAGAGACAGTTAGAGAGACAGAAAATGTAAATCATGGATCTGTGTGAATGTGCTTAGATATGCTTATACTATTGATAATTTTATTGATATACGACTAGAAATATAGTAGGACAGGAATTACTATATATACCTTTGAGACAAGAAAGAAGGTGGGATCTTCCTGTGCAAAATAAAGTATCCATAATGGATGGAATATGGATTCTGGAAACAATGGAGAGGATCTAAATGGATGCAAAGGTTAGTAGCATTCACCTCGTCTTCTGAAGAATTGCTCCCTTGGGAGTCTGTCCATTCCTTCTTAAATTGTGAAAATAAAGAGAAGAACTTGAGGTTCATTGTTAGTGCTTAGTAAATGGAAGCAGCCATAAAAGTTGCTGTTTTAGATGATCAGCAGGCCAAAAACTATGCTTATATGATTCTGTTTTTATAATGTCTATTTCTGAAAAGCAGGGTGTCCTTTGAGGGCCTCAGCTCAAGAAAAGTATGAACCAGATTCAAAGTACTCATGTTGATCCATATTTAAAATACCATATGTTTCTATTGACTTGAATTGCAGTTGTAGAACATAAAATATGATGTACCTCTGTTTGAAGAACTACTTAAATTTATTTTCCAGAACTACAGAGGTTTCTATAAACAAGTTTTATTATCTTTGCACATTTATTACTGATCTGCCTCCAAATGAATACATAGGGTATTCAATCACGTCCTAGAGATTTTCTAATTCCACTTTGGAAAGCAAGTCTGTGATAAGGCAGTTCATGCCAAACAGACAATCCATTTAAATATATAACTGATTAACAAATTTGATTTCAAGTAGTGCTTGGTAAAGTACAGAATTATGAGTGGATCTCAAATGAAGGTCAACCCTATAGATAGGGATGAGGAGAGTAAGAGATACGCTAATGGCATGTGGGTATTTCTTTTTCAATGAAGTGCTAAGTGCATTCAATTTCATTTAGTGTGTCACCCAGAAAGTTCATAGCAATCTCACAACTATCCTTTGTTTAATACACATCTCAATACCACTACCTTCATGAAGACTTCCCATGTTACAGTATCATAGATCATGTATTTACAACAGGGAGACACATTAGAAGCCATCTAATTCACCCACTCATTTTATAGTGGAGGAAATGGAAGTCATAAAAGTAAAATGACTTGCCTAAAATCATGCAGCTAGTACCAGAAGATAGCTTTGAAATCAGAATCTTTGACTATATATCTAACGCTCTTTCCACGGTATCTTTTTGTTACACCACATTACTTATGTCTTTTTCTCTATTTCAAGGAATGTACTTCCTGTATGGGAATTAATTCCTTCTATTATTCAAATGGAAACCCATTTGTGTTTATTCATATTTTTCCATAAATCATGCATCAAGGATCTCTCCAGTGCTCTGGATGCTTTTCAGTAGGTCTTTATTATTCAGTGGGTACCAAAGCAACATATGAGTTGTCTTATCTATTGTGCTTTGCTCTTTCTATCCTACTTCTTTTTCGTTCATATATTTCCTGAACAATATCACTTATGCTGCAACTTTCACACAAGTCATTTTAAAGTAATATACTGCAAGATATTCATGGCTACTATACATGTCTTCACTGTTCTTTGTATGACAGTCTTAATTTTGGGGGCCATAGTGATACCCCAGGCTTAAATCTGTCTTCATGAAGATTTGAGAACATTCCTTCTTTCAGTTCATGACTATTCACCTCTCTAATCTCATATTATCCTCTAGTTGTTTCATGGGTATAAAAAGTACTTGCCCAACTAAATTGTATGTTTGCATGTGTTCTTCCTCTTAGTGTCTTTGACCTGAGCTTGATTCCAGACTTACTTGCATCACCTCTAGGCACTCTGGGCAAACAATAGTTGTTTAAGCTTTTATTGACTTAAATGTAGTGACTAATTTAAATTTACTCAAACTTTTTTAGTTGTTGTTAAGTCATTTCAATCATATCCTACTCTTTGTGATCCCATTTGAAGATTTCTTCATGAAGATACTAGAGTGGTTTGCCATTTCCTTCTCCAGTTCATTTTACAGATGAGGAAACTGAGGCAAAAGGGGTTAGGTGACTTTCCCAGAATCATACCACTAATAAAAGTGTCTGAGAACCGATTTGAATGGAGAAAGATGAGTCTTGCTGACTTCAGGCTCAGCACTCTATTCACTGTGTCACCTATCTCCCCAAACCTGTTCAGACTTTCTTTAAGGATTTGAGATAGGGAAAGTTGGAATGAATATTTTGAGTAACTTCTCTTGAGTATTTATGGTTCTACAAAAAGCTTATAACTATTTACTTTTTATTTTTCTTCTTTCCCCTCCTTTTCTCTTTCCCCACCTCAAATTACATGTATACACACATACACATACACACATGCACACACATATATGTATATGTGAGTATATGTATATGAGTATATGTATACATATGTATGAATGTATATATGTATTATGTGTATGTGAGAACCTATGAGTGTGGTATCAGATATCCTGACTTTGCTTTCATCTCTGCCAGCAACTCCTTCTGTAGAAAAGTCCTCCTCCAGTTTGGGATTTGAAACTCCTCTGTGATTTACAACCTTAGAGAAATTATTTGAAATGTCAAATGACTTGCCCAAGGTCACATCGGGAGTGCTTGGCAGAGGAACAACCTGAATATGATTCTTTCCATTACTTGAAGTAGAATATTCTCATTATTTGAAGTAGAATACTGTGAACTTGCCTCTCCTTCCTCCCAGATAAACAACTGAACCTAAATTCCACTTTCAAGCCTCCATGCTTACCCCCATCCACCAAACATGTTCCCTTCTTTTGGGAATGGAAAGGCTTTTGACAGTGTTAAGAAGGAGTGAGATTCCTTAGAGTTCTGTCTTTGGATTGAATAACTAGGTTTATGGATTATCTACTAAAT
This sequence comes from Notamacropus eugenii, assembly GCF_028372415.1. Taxonomy (NCBI): domain Eukaryota; kingdom Metazoa; phylum Chordata; class Mammalia; order Diprotodontia; family Macropodidae; genus Notamacropus; species Notamacropus eugenii. The sequence goes on along the minus strand of NC_092875.1, from coordinate 131,754,836 downwards.
GGTTCATAACAAAAGCAATACTAAAAAACTGAAAAAAATGAGAAAAGATATTAAGAGGGCAAATCTAATAAATGAATGTATACATTTCCCCTTCCTGAATAATAATCTAATCTATGACTTTTAAACAAACAAAACAACAGTAACAACTACAACAACAAAAACCCTTTCCACTTTTTGGTTTAAGGGAAACGTGATTCAAATATTAAAGTTAATCTCTGTGGCAAAAGCTTTCATTTTTAATTGTGGTTTAGTATGAAATCAATATTACAAGTGGTTACTCATAATATTTCAAAAGCAAAACAACCACAAGCTATGCATCTCAAAGATCCAGAGAATTCATAGAAGTTCAATGAAGGAATACTGGGAAAGAAAGAGTATTAATGCTGATGGCAGTATATTTTACCTTGAAAATTTAGATCCTTCATACTGAGAGACACTGAGGGCAAAAATTCTTACCCCAAGCAAAATTAAGGTGTATAACATGAAAAAACACTAGATATGGAGTCAGACCACCTCTATTTGATCATTGACTCTGTTTCTAACTAACTGTATAGACTTATCCAATCCATTTAACATCTCCAGACCTTGGATATTTATCCTTTAAAATGAGGAGGTTGGACCAAATGATCCGTAAACTCTCCTTGTTCTATAAAGCTACTACGATAATCATAAGATATATCTTCCATTGATGTTTAGAAAGGCATCTTGAAAGCCTTAAATATTCTAGACCTGAATAAATGGGTCTCTAATTCATGGGGATTTTAGGCACCTTCATAGGGAGTTTGGGAGTATGTACACACATACATACATAATATATATGTATGCTTGTACGTATGTTCATATCCATTTATATTTCTCTATCTAATTTATATAAATGGAGAACTTACCTATCATAGAGAAATCCATTTACCTAGCTAGCTAACAACTCTGCATATCCCTAAGGTTATGCCTGCATAAAGAAGGTCATAAATTCACGTGTCTGCTCTGAAAGGAATAGAAGAACTCATCTAATTCAGGCTTTTCAATTTGTACTTATGTAAACTGAGGCCCAGATTAGTTAAGTGACTAACTGTAAATCACAAATGAGTATGTGGAAGAAATAGTATTTAAATCCATGTTATCCTACTACAAGATTACCTCTTACAATGTAATACCCAGTCACCAAAGCAAATGCTGGAATGAATGTATCCTTCTCAAATGTTCTAGCAGATTTAGAGCCATTTGGAATGGAGTCAATAGAATTCAATGTAAATTATATTTTGAGATGAAATTTTGCTATGCAAATATTATCTTGGAGAAAAAAAGTCTAGAAGTTAAGAGCTTGGAAATTGGACATCTATTTCCATAAGAGAATTATGGTGGCCTGGATAAGAGCTCTGGAGCTAATGGCATTGAATGTCAGAGTTGTGAAGAAAGGATGAGGAGTTTTAGAGATCTGGTGGCTTTAGTGGCAGAGAGAATGGGGAGCACAGTGGAGAAAATTAGGGGAGAGAGAAATAATCTGTATTACACTTACAGAATTTATTGTCATTTAGCTTTTTGATTACATGATTTTGTTTACATGAAAAGATGTATACCTTAGCAAATATGGCATTGTTGTTGCATTCTGAGTTTTCGCAGAATATTTAAGAAATATAACTATACAACTCATTATCAGATCTAACATATTATTTCTATTTGTTCTACAGCTGTGGTTTATATTATTTTTCATTTGTATAAAAAAAGATCCTTTTTTTTACATTTTGTCCCCTTTTATATGATACTCTATAGATTCATATGGAATTCCATGGTTAATGTCATTCCCTCTCAATTGTGATGAATATTTCTATTAATTATATACAGTTATGCTGACTCAGTGACCCAATTTTCCCAGTCCTGCTCATAAATCACTATTGGGGCTGCACCCAGGCTGCAAATTTACCTGCTATTTGTCATGTAGCAAGTCATCTCCTGCCTCTTTGTACTTGATAAATTTTCATATATAGTAAGCTATCTTGGGGAGGAACTGGAATGTAAAAACCCATCTCCTTTTATTGACTCCTACTTATCTGAATTATCTTTATCACATTAGGGAGGTTATCAATAAAAAGCCTGCTGCAGTTTGAGGCCGTTGATCACCAGTGATGAGCTTGTCAGTGTGTTGGTGCCTTGACAAAGTTTTTATAAAATCTTTTTAATTCCCTTTGTCTTAAGTTTTGCCTCATTGATCAGGGCAAAAGTAAGAACAAGGAATTTTCCTTTAAGTAATTATTATTAGGAGGCCAAATACTGAATATGCTGGACATTAGATAAGAAATCAGGAGAAAAGGATACTAGTAGGATAGAGTACTATTTCGCTATACTTAAAAATTGAGATTAACAGGGGCAGAGCCAAGATGGCAGAGTAGAAAGACACACATATACTAGCTCTCTCCCCACAGCTCATAAAATACCTGTAAAGAAAGATTCTCAACAAATTCTAGAGCAGCAGAAGTAGAGAACAACAGAGTGGAGGAGATTTCCAGGCCAGGGTGACCAGAAAGGGCGACAGGGAACATCTGTCGCACCCAACCTGGAGGGGAGTCCAGCCCAGCCTTGGCTGCACCTCACAAGGGAAGGGGACACAAGCAGTCCTTGGGCAGAATCTCTAGTCACAGTAGCAGTGGTTTGCAGATCCCTCAACCCACAGGCACCAAAAGTCAGTGACAGGGTTTTTTCAGCTGGCAGAGATGGGAGAAGGGCCTTCCCAGACCAGCCTCAGGCTTCAGGCCTCAGAGGCCACATCAGGCAGGCAGCAGCAGTTCCCACAGCAGCCTGCATCCATTGTTGGATCATAAAACCCTTGGGGGCACTGAGCAGCTGATTCTTACCTCATCCCTGTGTAGAGGCCCTGCAGCAGTTGATCTTTATCTCACACTGAATGGCGGCTCTGCTCCCACAGTTTATCTGAATCTTAGCCCCCAGTGCTGACTTGGCAGGACTGGAGGCAAGGTGATTGTGAAGAGGAAAGTCTGCTAAGATTCTGGGCACAAAAATCTCTTCTTGCTCCCAGAAGAGTGTACACACTTGATTGTGCCACCTTGGAGGAACTGAGATCTTACAGATCCCCAGAGTATACTATACTTTTGACAAAGGGCCCAAAAGTCAAGTAACTGGTTGGAAAATTGCCCAAGAAAGGGGAAAAAAAAGACTATAGACACTTACTTTCTTGGTGAACAGATATCTTCTCCCATCCTTTCAGATGAGGAAGAATAATGCTTACCATCAGGGAAAGACATAAAAGTCAAGGCTTCTGTATCCCAAGCATCCAAAATAAATACTCAATGGGCTCAGGCCATGGGAGACCTCAAAAAAAGATTTTGAAAATCAAGTAAGAGAGGGGGAAAAACTGGGAAGAGAAATGAGAGAGATGCAAGAAAATCATGAAAAGCAGATGAACACCTTGCTAAAGGAGATTCAAAAAAATGCAGAAGAAAATAGCACCTTTAAAAATATGCTAACTCAATTGGCAAAATAGGTTCAAAAAGCCAATGAGGAGAAGAACGCTTTAAAAAGCAGAATTAACCAAATGAAAAAGGAGGTTCCAAAGCTCACTGAAGAAAATAGTTCTTTCAAAATTAGAATGGAACAGATGGAGGCTAATGTCTTTATGAGAAACCAAGAAATCACAAAACAAAACCAAAAGAATGAAAAAATGGTAGATAATGTGAAATATTTTATTGGAAAAACAACTGACCTGGAAAATAGATCCAGGAGAGAAACTTTTTAAATTATCGGACTACCTGAAAGCCATGATCAAAAAAAGAGCCTAGATATCATCTTTCATGAAAGTATCAAGGAAAACTGTCCTGATATTCTAGAACCAGGGGGCAAAATAAATATTGAAAGACTCCACTGATCACCTCCTGAAAGAGAACCAATAAAAGAAACTCCTAGGAACATTGTGGCCAGATCAAGGAGAAAATATTGCAAACAACTAGAAAGAAACAATTCAAGTATTGTGGAAATACAATCAGAATAACCCAAGATCTAGCTGCTTCTACATTAAGGGATCAAAGGGCATAGAATATGATATTACAGAAGTCAAAGGAACTAGGACTAAAACTAAAAATCACCTACCCAGTAAAACTGAGTATAGTATTTCAGGGGGGGAAATGGTATTTCAATGAAATAGAGGACTTTCAAGCATTCTTGGTGAAAAGACCAGAGCTGAAAAGAATATTTGACTTTCAAACATAAGAATCAAGAGAAGCATGTAAAGATAAACAGCAAAGAGAAATCATAAGGGACTTACTAAAGTTGAACTGTTTACATTCCTACATGGAAAGACAATATTTGTAACTCTTGAAACTTTTTTCAGTATCTGGGTAGTTGGTGGGATTAAACATACACACACACACACACACACACACACACACACACACACACACACACACATAGAGAGAGAGAGAGAGACAGAGAAACAGAGCACAGGGCAAGTTTAATAGGATGGGATCATATCTTGAAAAAATGAAATTAAGGGGTAAGAGAGAAATATATTGGGAGGAGAAAGGGAGAAATGGAATGGGGCAAATTTTCACTCATAAAAGAAGCAAGTAGAAGACTTTTCAGTGGAGGGAAAAAGGGAGGAGGTGAGAGAAAAAATATGAATCTTACTCTCATCACATTGGACTAAAGGAAGGAATAAAATGCACACTCATTTTGGTATGAAAACCTATCTTACAATACAGGAAAGTAGGGGAGAAGGGGATAAGCAGGTTGGGAGGGATGATGGAAGGTAGGGCAATGGGAAGAGGGAGCAATTTGAAGTCAACACTCTTGAGGAGGGATAGGGTCAAAAGAGAGAATAGAAGAAATGGGAAGCAAGATCGGATGGAGGGAAATATAGTTAGTCTTACACAACACGACTATTATGGAAGTCATTTACAAAACTACACAGATATGGCCTATATTGAATTGCTTGCCTTCCCAATGGGGATGGGTGGGGAGAGAGAGAGGAAGAGAAGTTGGAACTGAAAGTTTTAGGAACAACTGTTGAGTATTGTTCTTGCATACAACTAGGAGATAAGAATACAAGTAATGGGGTATAGAAATTTATCTTCCCCTACAGGACAGAAGAGAAGATGGGGATAAGGGAAGGGAGGGATGTTAGAAGGGAGCGCAGATTGGTGATAGGGGTAATTAGAATGCTCAGCATTTTGGGGTGGGGGGAAAGGGAGAAATGGGGAGAAAATTTGGAACTCAAAATTTTGTGGAAATGAATGTTGAAAACTTAAATATATTAATTGTAAAAAATTGAGATTCACATATAACTAAACTAAGGGCCTGGGGCCCTTCTCTAATTGAGAATGATCTTTCCACTGTAATTTCTTGGATGTATCAAATGAAAGCAACTTTTGAGTTTATGCACTTTTAATTGTTTTCATCTAGAATAGACCAGATTTAACATGTTGTAGATAGTTATTTTATTCCTTTTCTAAAATCAAAACAGTTTTTAAAAAAGTAAAATAACAAACTGCAACAAGTTTATAGTTTTTACTGAATTATTAAACTGCTTTATTTGGTAATTGAGACACATTAAGAGGTGGACATTAATTGAATTTCCTTTCTTCCAGAAAAACTGAATTATTTGCTTTGCTTCAAATTTGTTTTGAACTTTCTGATTTCTGTTGAAGTCCAGACTTTTTGCCTGAAATACTCCCCTCCTTATTATCCACCAGTCAAAATCATATTAATCTTGCAAGGCTAAATTTAAATGACACATCCTTTGTAATGGCTCCTTGAAACATCAACCTCCCTTTCATGTTTCCAGAAAATATTTAAGGAAAAAATTCAAACATGATTATGACTGTGAAAATTCGATTCTTAACATAGAAACTACTTATTTTCTCAATGATACTTTTAGTGTCAGAGATATAAGAGCAGTGCTCCTCGCATCTCTATATATCTACAGAGGTCTCTTCTCTAAATAATCTTTATTAAATCCAGAAAAAGACCTAGTTCAGCTAAGTAGCATGAAAACAAACTTCTTTATTAGACTCTAATCATAGCTATCTACAATGTGTGTTTCCTTCTGTGGAGACTGGGGAGGGAGTAGAAAAAGTAACACTAAAACCATAGGACACAGACTCTATAACTTGTGAATTGCTACTTCTTTTCCATGGCAACTCAGAAACTGTCCCTCTCCCCTTTCAAAACCACATCATTCTCACTTACATCCATGACACCACATGACTGGCCATAAAATTAGATGAAAAAGAATATGATTAAATTTAAAAGGGATAATATGAAGTCTTTTCTCAGGTCCATATACAAATCTCCTACTTTCTGCCACATTCTGAACCATTTCAAATACAAGAACTAGAGTTAAAGAGTTATATCAACAGGAGAAAGGAGAAAGTTCAGAGGAGAGCATTCAGGATAGTACAGGGCCTTTAATTCATGTAATATTATAATCATCATATGACAAATATTTAGCCTAGAGAAGAGAATACTCAAGGGCCCTAAAGTGTTTGTTCTATATGGACCAGCAAATATAGAAACAAAAACAATTGATGAAAGTTGCAAAAACACAAATATAGATTTGATTTCAGGAAACAGTAGTAAACAGAACTATCGAAAAGAATAACAGATTGTCTTGGACTTGGAAGGTTCTTCCTCTCTGGAGGTGTTTAAGTAAAGGCTAAAGGGCAACTTCTTGGATTTTTTTAAACTTTGTTTTTAATTTCAGACTTAAATACTAAAACTTAAATTCACAAAAAGAAAAAAAAATAAAAAATATAAAAATTTAGTTAAAATAATAAAGTTTAAATTCAAAAAAGAAAAGAAAAAATGTCATGTGCATAGCAGAATGTAAGAGAAGATTCAAATTACATAGCAATAAGTTCATGTTTCAAGAAAGCCTATGTAATAAATGCTAAATGGTATGAAAAGCTGTCCATCTTTTCTTTACTCTTTGTAAGTTTTCTTTTGTTCTCTGCTGTGTATATTTTACTTTATTTTCCTCCCTTATTTCACCCTCCCCTAAATGGCTACAGTTAAGATTGTATATCTTTACATAGAGCTATAGATATACACATACAGATAAACAGATATATACATACATATATGTATACATACATACATACATATATAAACACATACTTCCCCTAAAAAAATCCTACTCCTGATCATTTTTATGTGTGTGTATCTGTGATTTCCTATCCTTTCTGACTCCTCTACTTTACTTCTACCTGCTACCTTGCCCTCTTATTATTTAATTAACCCCCCATCCCTCACTTATCTTCCCATACATTTTAATCTAAACACACTTCTATATCCCACTTTAATCTATTCTCTCACCCTCCCCTCCAAAAAATCCTCCCCTTATCCTCTCCCCCTCTCTATACCCCTAGCATTTTATTTCTTTCTGAGTTTAGAAGACTTTTATATTCTTCTCGATATGTATGTATTGTTCCCTTTTGAACTCATTCGTGATGAAAGTACGGTGCCAGAACTAGCAACTTTCCTCACTCATCTAATTCCTCTGTGTTAGTTCTTCCTCTTATAACTCATTTGTATAAGATAATTACTCATTTTAGCTGTTCCTAAAGAGTTTCACTTTTAAAATTAGTATCATACTCAAGTCTAGCCCAATCTTTCTTATGAACTACCCAATTACTAATAGTAGTCTTAACTCTACATTTCACATACATAAAAGATAAATAGTCTGTTCTTACTGAGTCCATTATGATTAGTTTTTGGTATGTACCTCATAGTTCTCTTAGCTCTTGTACGTGAAATCATCTATTAAATTCAACTTTGTTTTGTTTTTTTTTTAACAAAGTCCAGAAAGTCTGACAATTCATTATATATCTTTTTTTTCCCCAACCAGGATTACGCTTACTTTTCCTGGAAATGATATTTTCAACCAAAACCCCAGTTCGTTTGCTCCTTGTTATATACTGTTCCAAGACTTACTGTCTTTTGCTGTCACCACTTCTAGGTATTGTGTGAATCTAAGCTTCCTATCACCATATTTAAATTGTTTTTTTCTTGTTCATCTTAATATTTTATCCTTGAGCTGGGGGTTTCAGAATTTGACTAGAATATTCTTAAGTATTTTCCTAGTGGTATCTTTTTCAGGTGGTGATTGGTAGATTTTTTTCTATTTCTGCTTTCCCCTTTTGTTCTAATGCTTCAATACAATTTTCTTTTATTATTTCTTGTATTATTGTGTCAATATTTTTTTATCATAGTTTTCAGTTAGTCTGATTATTCTTATGTTTTCTCTTCTTGATCTGTTCTCCAGGTAAGTTTGTTTTTTCTTATGAGATGTTCTCATCTATGAGTTCTCTTCTACTGTTTTCACTCTTTATGTTTTGTTTTATTATTTCTTGCTGGGGTCTGATTTTCAAGGAGTCATTTTCTTTCTCCAGATTCTGCATCTCCTTTTCTAATTGGTTGATTTTATTTTCATAATCTTCTTGTTTTTATTGGAATAGTCTTATTTTTTTTAAAGGTTCTCCTCAGTCTCATTTTATTTTTAAAGACTTTTTTAAGTTTTTCTATAAATTCTTTTTGAGTGGGCAACCATTTGATATTACTCTGAGGTGGAAGAGGGTTTCTTTGCTTCAATATTCTCCTCTGAAAATAAACCCTTGTCTTCTCCATTCCCATAGTAACTGTCTTTGGTTGTATTCTTTCTCCTTTGTGTGCATTAAAAAAAGTTGCAATAGTTTAGTTTTTGCAATCACTTATTGTCTTGGTGTATGGAGCAGTGGTGTCTCTGGCCTCAGATCCTCCTTCAATTCTTTTTTTTGTCCTGAACCTAAACCAAGACTTCCAGTCTCCTGTAAGTGCTCACAGTTAGCAACATCACATCCCACTTCTTCTGCACTCACTGGGCATGGGCTGGTTCCATCACATCCCTGAGTGTGTCTCCACAACACAGCTGGTTGTTTCACAAAGGTTCCCTCAGTCTTCTCCTGATCAGATGCCCAACTCCCCTCACTGTCCAGTAGGCAAAAGTTCCTGTGGCTGGAGCTGAGACAGCCTCTCAGTCCAGTCAACCCCAGGGCTTGTTGCTTATGGTTTAAGTGGACCTGGATTGGAGATGTTTACTCTTCACAGAGACCAAACCTTGTCCTGGGATTTTTCTGCTGATCTCTGATTGTTCCAGAAGGATTCTTTGTTCTGCTCCTGCTCTTACATATTTTTAATCACTCTATGTTTGCCCTGAGGTGCTATTTTATCTCTTTTGTGTGGGAAAATCTTGAGAGCTTGGAATTTTATGATTTACTCTGTCATCTTCTGAGAATCCTCTAGGACTTTGTGTAGCATGAATGACTTTTTTGGTTATGTGATAAATTAAATAACTGTTGAGGTACCTTCCAATTCTCAAATTCTGTTGTCCTGTAAACACCTGTTCTGGAGTCTAGTCCTGAATCCCTGAAATGGATCCAGGAAAAAAAAAAAAAAACACTTGGTCTCCTCTGTAACCTTGAACACTTATCAGGAATGGGGAACCTGTGGCATGAAGGCCACCTGCGACCCTCTAAGTCTTCAAGTGAGACCCAAACAAAATATTTGCTATACAAAGTTTAAAGTCAGTCAAAGGGCATCATTTAAGGACCTAGAGGACCGCATGTGACTTGTAGGCTGCAGGTTCACCACCCCTGATATTTCTCCTTTCCCAAAATCTTTACTTCCTTGGCCACATATCTTTGTAAAACCTTTGCTTCAAATCATCTGCTACTATCTTAAAAGATACAACTATTTTCTGATCTATGATCTCTTGATTGACTACCAAGGTGGAATTATATATTTATCATTATTATTATTATTCATTACCTTTCCAATCTCATTATAGGTAAATGTCAACAAGAATTAGATTTAAAGTATTTAAAGGTTCTTTCACCTAAGTGTCAAGTCAATATCAGCACTCTCTAGAACAACTTCAAGCAATATATATAAACTCCTACTATGTGCAGAGCACTTTGCTAAACAGTGTGAGATATATGCAACCCTTGTCATTACAGAGCTCATGAATTTGAAAGACGTATATGAAATAAAGCCACTAACTTCTGAATTATTTTCAGAATAACTCTTTTAAAATGTGGTGGTATGAAAGTTGGATTTTGTTTTCAATATAATAGTAGATAAAATATTAAAAGTAGAGCATTGAGTTATAGTTCTTTTTGCCCCCTTAACCCTGGTCCCTTCAGTTCCCTCCAGCAATAGAAATGAATTGTTTGAATTCCTAAAATGACTCTCCACCATTCTTTAGGGAAATTTTTCTGATTCTACACATATCTCTTTCTTGGCATGGTAGATCTAATTTGGCATTATTTCTTAGAATTCAAATCCCACTTTGATGTTGGACAGAAAACAACCTTAAGTCAAAGTTCCACCCTGCCCCTTTGTCATGCTAAATGATACTGCCAACAAGTGATTCACTTAAAGGGTCTAAATGTATGTTAGATATTGAAAGGATCTGAAATATCCCCTTAAAAAACAAAACAAAACAAACAAACAAACAAAAACAATTGAACTCCAAGAGTGGCAGCTGAAACAGAAGAAAAGGAGGTGACTGACTGTAAGGGGCACTGACCGCCACACCACCTGGGACACCACTCTGATGGACATCAGGTAAACTGAGTCCAGTGCAGGGAAGGGTGAACAAGATGGTGTTGGAAGGGACGGCCCCCACCCCTGGTTTTGTTTGTTACTATAGTTCCAGCTTGTGTTCGTTACTATAGTTTTGGGTTTGTTTGTGTGTGTTACCATGTTTCATTGGGCTGGCTGGCAGAGACTATATAATCAGAGGGCTTGCTTGAATAAATCGGAGTTGCTTACTGACCTGCTCTCCCGCCTCATTCTTTTACTCGCGAGCTCCACAGGAGATTGAGCAGCCTGCTAGTCAGGCATAAGACTTGTTCCTCTCGGTGTGCTATGCCATTACCTTAGCAATTGACATGTATAATTCCTAATGGCTTATGTCTATGATTGACTGAATGTAGGTCTGGAGCACTGAAAAACTAAGATAACCACTGGGTTTATGGCATAAAAGATATTGTTAATTGATTGATAAAAAGATGATTGATAAAAAAGGACTGATAATTCTTCTCCAGCCCACAATGAGGGAAAAAATATACAGCAGTTATAATTCAGTGGAGAATTAGCCGATGGAAAAAGACAACTCAGAAAAGGACAACAGCATAGCCAGTCTACCATACAATATCAGTGGTTATTCTATGAAGTATAGCATAGGATATAAAGAAATATTTCTATTCCTGGTTACATATGTTCTCTAGCCAAGTGTATTCGTTCCCTATATGTATTTTAGGTCCCACTGGTGATGTGGCAAGCCATGGGACAATGTATTCCCGTGTATATGGGGGTGTATATGGAGAGATATTTCTTGTCACTTATTTTGCTTTGCTATTTAATTAAATATATTTTACTTTATCCTCTGGTTAGCTTGATAAAAGGACCATTGTTTCAGAAGAAGTAATTTTGAGAAACTATCACAAATTTTCTTGTGAAAGGAGGCTTCTTTTTAGATATCAGAAGTATATGTAGGTTACTTGCAAAATAATCATAATTTTAGTGCTTCATAAATGAGATAGTATAAGCACTTTGTAAGTCTCATATAATCTCTCATATAAAGTCTTATATGATGCATAATCTAATATTAGGATAAGAGAATGGAAGACGTATGACTATGGATTTAGAACATGAAAGAATCACCTAGATTATCCAATCTGACCCTTAGCTCACAGATCTTCTAAGTACCTGAACCAGAGTTCACATTCACATCTTTTGACTTCTTACACATTGTTCTTTCTGTTGTTGCACAATGTGAGTGTGTGTGTTAATTATTAAAGTAAAAAATACATATTTGTTATAAAAAAAAGCATGTATTAATTTTGCCAAATGTTCTATTGTCTCTTCACCCAGGAGCATTTACTTTAAAAAAAAATTATAAAAACGATTGCTTATTATGTTGTATGTAGCAACTAGAACGTATTGTGTATAATAGGACTGGGTCTTTAAGAAAAAAAATATTTTTTAAAGATTAGCCACAAAGATTTTGTTTCACTTGGTGTTCATGAGCCTTTTCTAATAATTTCAAAAGTTTTCTTCCTATCCTTAATTAAATGGTCAGCTTGAATTTTTTTTCATACTCTGTTTTGAGTTATAAAGAATTAAATTAATCTTAAAATTATTTCCATATTGAAGGGTGTCCAAGATTCCTCTGGGACCATGAAACACAGCCTTTTGTAACTAAAATTTGTATAATAAAATGGATGTTTTCTTAGTATGCTAGTTAATATTTTCCTTTCTCCTTTATCATAATCTTAATGAGAAATTGAACATGGTTATTTTGAGCGAGCATGTTGATTGTGCGTCAATGTGTACTTTCATAAATTCCCTTATTCTAAAATAACAATAAAGAGTTTAATGATCAGTGTATGCCCGCATGCTTGCAATTGCTCATCTCATTAGAAAACTTCTCATTCTCAAACTATTATTCTGAGAAAACATGAGTAGACCACTCCCTAGAAGCATTTATTCTCCACTCCTGAGCTTTTTGGAGAAATATGAGTGGTGAGCCCCCTTACCACAGAACTTGCTGCAGCCATATCATTTAAATTCACAAGTTAGACATATTTTAGAAATATAAATATCAACTTTAATATGCAGATAAAGTCATTCAATAATCAAAACATTTATAAAATGTTCTAGTCAATGAAACAAAAAGTTGACAGGCATTTATTAAGTGCTTTCTCTGTGTTAGAAAATGGGAAGAAAAAGGAAAAGAAAAATAGATCCTGGCTTTAAGAACTTTACATCTCATATACATATCATGTCTGTATATATACATATAAAAATAAATATGAAACAATCTGTAGAGGGAGGGGTCATCATCCAGTCTGTTCCAATAGACTACCCTGTGCCCCTTATTACAGGCACCTAGGGACTTTCTCTTGCCTTTTGGGTCCTTCATTATGTTTTTCTCCCTGCAATCTTTATGTTCTATATCTTTCTTAATGACTTCTTCAGTTTTCTCTTTCTCCCCGACTCTATAAGAGGTCAAAGTTAATGGTTTGGTAATCTTACAGAATCAAAGAATTTGTGATTTGGAAGGGATCTCAGCAGCAATCTAGGCCAAGCCACACATGGAGGAATTCCAACTATATCACACCTGAGAACCAGTGATCTACAATCTGCATCTATTTTTCTTTTCCTTTTTATTCCTATTTTCTAACGTAAAATAGAGATCAAAGGAAAAGAAGTGCACAACTTTCTGAAGCAGCCCATTCCTTTTGTGAATAACTTTAATTATCAGGAAGCTATTTCATACAGCAAGTTTAAATTGATCACATTAAAACTCCCATCCACATCTCTTAATTCTGTCCTCTCAGACTATTCAGAACAAGTCGAATTTCTCCTCCAAAATGTTGTTGCAGTTCAATGACTTCATTTTGTGATGCCATTTTGAGGTTTTCTTGGCAAAGAAACTGGAGTGGTTTGCTGTTTCCTTCTCCATTTCATTTTACAGATGAGGAAATTGAGGCAAACAGAATTAACTGACTTGCCCAGGGACACAAAGCTAGTAAGCATCTGAGACCAGATTTGAAGAGAGGAAGACGAGTCTTCCTGACTTCAGACCAGGTGCTCTATCTACTGTGCCACCTTGATCCTCCACAATGCAGCCCTTTAAATAGTGGGATGCAGCTATCTTTTGTTAGTCCCCACCTTATTTCTTTTATTTTCCTCCAGGTTGAAGATGATCTTCATGTCATATTCTAAAGACACTTGGATCTTGGGTGCTCTCATTTGCACTTCAGCCAAATTATCAACATCATTCTTAAACCATGTGGCCTACAATAAACAAACTATTCCAGATAATGTCTGACAAAGACAGAGTACATTAAGATTATTATCTCTCTGGTCCTGAATATTCTCCTCCTTCTATTATAGTCTGAGATCACAGTAATATTTTTGAATAACACATCACACTGCTGATCCATACTGGACTTGAAGTTGACTAAAACTCCCAAATCCTTTCTAGAACATCTGCTTTTTAGTCATTATTCCCTCATCTTATGGTTTTGAAGGTGATTTTGCATAACTAACTGCAAGACTTTAAATGTATCCCTATTGAATTTTATTTTAGATTCATCCCAGTTCTATAACCTGTCAAAGTAATTTTGGATTCTGACTCTGTTAGCTAATATGCATGCTCTCCTTTCAAGCTTTCTTTTATCTTCAGATATAAGTTCATATCACTTCATCTTCTCAGCAAGAATAGTATAAATAATTTTGTTTTTAAAAACCTGCTAAAGTATAGGTAAACTATTTTCCCAACATTCGTCTCTTCTGCCAATTTAAGAAAGATTTCTGAGCAACTAAATAGCAAAGTGGATAGAATGACATACTTTGATTCAGGAAGACCTAAATTCAAATGCAACCTTAGAAACTTACTGTCTGTGTGATCCTGGGGAAGTCATTTAACTTCTGTTTGCCTCAGTTTCCTCATCAGTGAAATGAGAATAATAATAGCTCCTACCTCCCATAGTAGTTTTGAAGATCAAATGAGATTATATTTGAAAAGTGTTTAGCAGAGTGCCTGGCAGACAGTAAGCACTTAATAAATGTTGTGATTGTTATTACTAATTAGTTATGGTGTCAGTAGTTGGAGATGAGGAAAAAGAGATGGCAAAGGACAACTCTCAGAGCCAAGGCAAGGAGTGTCTTGTTCAAGGAACAGCCAGGAGAGGAATGTATTTCTGTCAAAGAGTATGTGGCAGGAGGAAAAGTATAAGGCTGGAAAGATTATGTGGGAGATAGGTTATAAAGGACTTTGATTTTTTTTAAAAGAATGTTTTGTATATAATCTTAGAGGCAATAGGAAAACAATGGAGTTCAGTGAGTAGAGGGATAATATGATCTGACTTTCACTATAGGAAAATCACTTTAGTGGCTGAAAAAGGATAGCTTGTAGTGAGAAGAGACATGAGGCAGAGAGACCCACCAGCAAGATATCACTGTACTCTATGCATGAGATGATAAGGGCCTTCACTGGTGGTGATAGTGACAGAGGTGAAAAAGGAGAGTAATTGAGAGATGTAGCAAAGCTGAAATCAACAGTCTTTGGCAACAACTTGTGTATGGAGAGTAATAGACAGTGAAGGGTCACCCATGACAAGGTCCTGGAGACTAAGGGAATGGGCGGATGGTGTTTCCTTCTATAGTAAGAGGGAAAGTAGGAAAATTAGATTAGTCTGATGAATCATGTTGCTGAAGAAATTATGATGGGTCTTTATAATCACTTTGCTTTCTAGATATTTTCTAAGCAACTTTTTAATGATCCTTTACCAGAAATTTCCTAGGAATTGACATGAAGTTCACAGACCTATAGAATGCACTCCATTCTTTTCCTTTTTTTTCTTTGAAAAGTAAACTAAAACAAAATAAATCTTAGCAGATCTACCATCAATTATCAACAACCCATAGACCTCAAACAAATATATAATCCTTTCTTTGATCATATTTTTTTCTCCCAGTAAATTTTTTTTTTAATCATCTCTTGTTAGCCTTAATTTTCCTTACCATCCTTAGCTTATTGTAAGCTTTAGTGTTCCGGGAACTTTAGGCACTGTGACAAAATGGTGATACAGTTAGTCAGAGACTTTTAGGTTACCCCGAAATCATACCACATTATACTTTTCTTGACCTGGAAAAGTTCTTTTCACCCTAATCACAAATAAAATATCATATTTATTTTTTTGGTCATTTTGCATATATTCTCCAAGACTCCATTGACTAGTTTTTATATACTACCCGTGGCCCACTTTAAATTTTCATTGAATAGGTTCAAAATTAGGGACTTTTCATGTAAATCTATGTTTGGTTAATGTTTTCCCTAGGAATATTAGTTTTTTGACTTGATTGATATTCAATATATCATGCTCACTCTCTTCCCTAGAACATATCAGATCTCTATAACTCATGTAACATCAATAAAGGACAATATTTATGTTTGCTCATAGAAACATAGAAAGTCTTTTCCTCCCTGTTTTCTTTTTTATTTGGAGGTTTTGTTTTTGGTATGGGAACTCCACATAATCCAGAAACTGTATACTGCCACTGTTTTTTCACTGCTGCCATTATTGGGAGACAACAGAATCTGCAGAAATTAGAGTAGTGAATAAGGTTGCAGGTTCCATACCAATACTGGTTACCTAAATTTACCCTTCCTATACAACATCTTGCTCCTCTGCCTGTCTTTCTTGTATTTCACTTTTTTTTCTTTTCTAGTTCTCATTTTACTATGTCTAAGTTTGATGCTTAAGTGTTAATGGTAGCATATGAACATGAATTATCAACTGTACAATAAATTCTCATGAACTGTGTCACTCTGTGGATTTCACTCAATGACTGATACTGGCACAAGTACATTTAAACTTATCAAGTGGATTTCATACAGTCGATAAGTAAATAGTCTCCTTGAAAATCCTTATCTGGTTCAGAAAAGACTGGTACTTTGTATAAGAGATTTCGCATATGTACTAAGAATAGGTCCTGGGCACAGACTCCATAATAGATGTGTTTGGTAGAGGCCATAGTGTATTTTGGGAGTTTAACAAAATGAAATGTAAAAGGTAGTTAAATTTTGACTGTTTTTAATTCTCAGTTTGAACTAAGCTAAGCATCATGGTGACCACAATGAATTGAGTTGGCAAGTCTGCTCCTTGGTAAACTTCACTGAAGATGATGAGACTAAAATGAGATTTGTCTTTTTTTTCTTTTAAATTAGTAAGATGAAAAATGGGAAAAGTTGGTGAGATTTTTATGATGTTGCTGCATTTAGGGAAAAAATAGAAAATGTTCTTCCAGAAGATTACATAAGCATGACATTCATTTTTTAAAAGAAATACAAATCACTTTGTAAGAATATATCTGATTCTGTTAACAATACCAGTAGATTGTCAGAAAATTACATTTTAGAAAAAGGATTCCTAGCAAAACTTTTGAGGTAGAAATATCTATTTTTTCTCTTTTTAGAGATAGTATTTATCTCATGGTTTCAAGATGTCAATTTATATTCCACCCCCCTCCCCAAAATGGTGTGGAAACTGCTTTACTCTCCTTTCCTTTCTGACTAAAAAGTATATAAAATATATTAATTTTTTATACTTTGCAAAATATTAACTTTGAAAAGAATTATAAGTAGGCAAAATCAACTTGGTTATGGTTGTTTAATGAAACATAACATTTTTGCACATTAGTGTTTTTCAATAGATTAATGTACTGTCTACTGACCAGTCTAGTGATATAAAAGTAAATTGGAGAACTGCTTGGTTAGCTAATATTTGTGTGTGTGTGTGTGTGTATATACATACATATGTGTGTGTGTGTATATACATATATATATAAACACATGGTGCAGTGAATAGAGCACCACGGCAGAAGTCAGGAGGAGGACTTGAGTTCAAATTTCACCTCAGACACTTGACACTCACTAGCTGTGTGACCTTAGGCAAGTCACTTAACCCCAATTGCCTCCAGTCATTCTGATGAATATCTGGTCACTGGATTCAGATGGCTCTGGAGGAGAAGTGAGGCTGGTGATCTGCACAGTCCTCCCTCACTCAAAACAAAGTCAAGTACAAGTCATGTCATCATTTCTCTGACAGCATTGTCTTCTTAGGCAGCGAAGGACAAACACATACACACACACACACACACACACACACACACACACACACACACACACACACACATATATATATGTACAACAAAATCTTTTTCCTTCTTTGATTTTCTAACAGCCCCAAAAAACACTAATAAATAAAATCTATTTAACTGTTCTTTGATAGTATCTTAGTAAAGACTTTCTCTTCCCTGTCATACAGATACACACATATACACATGTATATTATCTACATGTATATGTATAGTGTATGTATGTGTGTTTTCAGTATTTTTTTAAAATTTTCCACTTCTGTTGGTTCCATGAATTGTTTCCATGAATTATCATGCCACCTAACAACTTGTCAACTACTCAGAGGGTTTGGATAGATTTCTCTAACATGCACTGTTCTATTAATTAGGAAATGTGTTTTAGCCTCTAGTTAGGTATGGAATATGCATATGGGACTATTTTCATTTGATTCTTTTCTTCAGGAGCACTGGCCTTGACTGTACCTGGAATGTTTTTGTTTTTGTTTTGTTTTGTTTTTGCTTTCTTTCATTGGCCTCCTCTTAAGGTCACATGGATGCCTAAGAGTGGGGACTAAATGGACTAAAAGGAAAATATGCCTCTTCTCTACTTCTAGATTCTGTGTGTGTTTGTGTGTGGGGGGAGGTGTAGGGGTGTGTGTGTGTGTGTCTGTGTTGTGTGTGTGTAAGTACAGGCTTTTGTTCTACCAACTTCTTGACCACCAAGAAACTACCTAACAGCTGATGTTAATTAAGCTTTTTAATCTTCTAGCTTTGCCTCATAATTTATGATCTCCAGTCAAACCAACCAAGCTAGGAGGAATTATTCTTCAGGAGGATTCTTGGACCCCCGGGTAGAGAAATTCCCCCAACAGAATTAACAGATTTGCCCAGAATCACACAGTTCTTAAGTGTCTGAGGCCACACTTGAACTCACATTTTCCTGAGTCCAGATTCAATTCTCAAATCATTTTGCTGCTAACCTACCTCTCAGCAGATAGACATTACTTTTTATTCATAAGAAACTATATGCCATCTCTCCCAATTATCTTAGTGAAATTTTAAATTATTAAAACTTAAAACTGCTAAGAATTTTGGACATCGTGTATAAGCAAGTAAAGATTATGTTTTGTGTACTTAATGCATATACATTTAATATCAGTAATAGAAAAAAAAAAACTCCTTTTGATTACAAAAGTGTTCATTTATCTCCAAGACAAAATATTCAACTTATCGCTAGGTTTGTAGAAAACTCATTTTCCTTACATTTAGTTTTATATTCCCTTTTTTGCAGCATCTATCCCATGCCTCCTTCTGAAGCTATATGAATAAAATTCAATGCTTCCACAAGACAGACCTTCAAGTATTTGAACACATCGATCATGATAGCTGTTCTGTTCTCTCACTCCCTCAAATAACACCCTTATTGTATGACCTCAGGACCTTTCATCTTAAAGGCTGCCTTCCTCTCTAAGAGCTATCTTATCAGTGCCTTTCTTGTGCTGTGACACCTTTGACTAAAGACCTCATTTCAGATGTATTTTAACCAGGGCAGAATACATAATAATGACAACCTCATTATAAGAAATCATGGACAGATAATGTAGCCCAAAATCTCATTCAACACATATTAAGCTTGAAGTTCACTTCTGCCTCCTCCAAATCTTTTTTTTTCTCCCAATAAATGCCTAACCTTGTCTTCTCCATCTTGTCAGTCAGTCAAACGAGAAGTATTTAATAAGTATATATTATGGACCAAGCACTGTGCTACTAGAGATACAAAGAAAGATTAAAAAAAAAAAAGATCTTGTGCTCAAGGAGGTTGTATTAACACATACATGTATATATGTACAAATATTGTACATGTGTATAGCTAAATATCTACTGTTAACCTGAATTCAAGAGAAAATAGCCAATATTGCAAAACTGAGGTCTTTAATGAACTAAAATGAGTTGCAGTTCAAGGTGCCACGCAGCAAACGCTGGGGTATCTAAGGAGGGGAATGGGAACAGGGTTTATATGGGAAACTAAGGGCAAGGGGAATGGCCAAGCTGCAGGAAGGAGGGGTTAGGCAGTGTCAATGGACAAGTTGAAGGTGGGAGAGGTTTAGGCAGTGAGACGAGTTAGTCTTAAGGTGGAAAGGATTAAGGGCATCTCAGAGTTTCACAAGGTAAGTTGTTTTGTATAACAAGAAAAAGTCCTTAGAAAAAGCTTGGGAATCTCTGTTGGGGAGGGTTTCAAACATATACAAAATTAGAAGCTTGGAGTAATGGTGTCTGGTAAGTCTTAGGCAATTCATGGGTCTGGGAATAAGGATTAGGTCAGATTCAGTCAGCTGTGTTTGACACTGCTATGCAATATGGATATGTATATACATATGTATGCATATGTACATGTGTATAAATCTTCCTCCTTCAGATTACCTTCTATCCAATATATATATATATATGTATATACACACACACAAAATGCATACACAATGCACATATGTGTATGCATGTATGTATATACACATACATGCATACATGTTTTGGGTGTAAAGTTTTACATGTATATATTATACATATACGCACACAGAGACACATTGCATGAACCATAATCTGAAAGGGAAAGGCATTAACAAAACAGGAAAGAGCCTCCTATGGAATGTAGACTTGAAGAAAAATCTTAAAAGAATGGAGGGAAACTAAGAGGACTATGTGATATGGCAAATAATTCTGTAAAAATCCAGAGACAGGTGATAGACTGCCATTAAAAGAATTGTAAATAGGCAAATGTAGGTAGCTAGGTGTCTGGACGGATATGTGTGCCTAGAAATGAAGTAAAAGTCAAGGAATAATATGTTTT
The DNA here is from genome assembly GCF_028372415.1 of Notamacropus eugenii. Classification (NCBI taxonomy): domain Eukaryota; kingdom Metazoa; phylum Chordata; class Mammalia; order Diprotodontia; family Macropodidae; genus Notamacropus; species Notamacropus eugenii. The sequence goes on along the minus strand of NC_092875.1, from coordinate 131,734,297 downwards.
ACACATCAAGTCAATAATCCATTTAAACAAAGTGAATCAACATATTGGCCATGTCTGACAACGTATGTCACATTCTGAAACTATAATCCATCACCTCTCTGCTAAGAGAAGACAGGAATGTCTGTCATCTGAAGTTAATCTTTACAATGATCAGTATTATCAAAGAGACAATTACTTCCCAAGCCAGACCTCCCATTATAGTTCTTGGTTCGTATTATAATACAACAAATGTGTTCTGACAAAGGGAGAACAGAAGAATATCAACAACTCAGTATTTCTAGACAAAATGCCTTTCTTATTGCCACCAAAGGTGGCAGTCTCTAAATCAGTCCTAGTCCCATGGTCATAATAACAAATTTAAGTAGCTAGCCAGGGTCCAAATCCCACTGATTTAACAAACTTTAATTAAACTATTTAAGGTACCTATTGAGTAGATTCAAAGTCACATGCAGGATGTTGAGGAGGCAGGGGGATGGGGAGGGGGAACATAGTTACTGCCTTCATGAAACTTTAATTCTAATGAGGGATAAGATACAGATACCATTAAATACCATTAGCTGCAATGAATGTATTGTATAACAAATATGTTAAAAGTAGTGCTCAAGAAAATCATTCAAATGCAGGAGTTGATTTGATGTTGTGTATGCTTGTATCTTCATGTGTTTACCCTAAGGACCATGGATTATGTGGCATTTGTGTTAGGGTAGGTAGCTTGGAAACTGACAGCAAAAGGAAGGATAGGTTGGAACCCGAAAGTAAAAAAATGGAAAAGATAGGGAAGAGTGCAACTTAAGCATGGAGGCCAGGGACTCTAACACATGATACAATATCAGAAAGTAATCTGATTTAGCTGGAGAATACTATGGGTGAACAAGTAATAGTAATAACAGCACTTATACAGTATAATAGCACTTATATGGTACCTGCTTTGTGTCAGATACTATGCTAAGAGTTTTGCTAAATATCATCTCATTGCATCCTCACAATAACCCTGAGTGGTAGGTGTTTTCATTATTTTCATTTTGAAGATAAGGAACCTGAGGCAAATGGAGGTTATTTGCTCAAGGAAACATATGAGAGGGATTTGAACTGATGTCTTCCTGACTCTAGGCTCTATTCCCTTTAATAACTAATGAAAAAGGGAAATATGATTTAATTCTAAAAAGTAAAGGTGTGCCAGATTTTAGACAGCCTTTAATGCTAAGTACAAATTAGAACATTATTTCATAGACAATATAGAATTTTACTTCATTACTTCATTAACATCTGGATTATCAGTGTGGGACTTTCCTATATTCACATAGTTTCCAATTGCTACAAAATGGAATAGTTCTGTAAGAGTTCTTGTGTTTCTTCTCCTGGTTTTACATTCTACTATAATCTCATCAAAGTTTCTTTCATAGTCACAATGAAAGAGTTATTTTTCAGTCATGTCTGTGACCATATTTAGGATTTTCTAGGCAGAGGTCCTAGAGGGGTTTTTCACTTCCTTCTTCAGCTACGTTTGCAGATGAGTAAACTGAGTCCAAGAGGGTTAAGTGACTTGCCTAGGTTACACAGCTTGTGTCTGAAGTTATATTTGAACGCAGGAAGATAACTCTTCCTGACTCCAGCCCCAGCCCTCTATCCACTGCATCACTTATTTGCCCCAATGAAAGAAGGAGGATATTCAAATTCAGCTTCAACCTGGAGGAATCTGTGAGTAGGTGAATCACATTTGTCTTCTACTCAATGGCTTTTCCTTCCATCTAGTTTAAAGTAGATCTATTTTAGAGTGAACAGAATTCCAATTAAGGAAGCTATCTAAGGATTTGAAGGTAATCACAGTTAGTTTGACTTTCAAATATTTAGCTTTCTCTCCCTTAATCATGGAAATATTTTAATCTTTTCTTTCCATTTTGATTCTGATTATGAGGTTTTGTGGTGTAAGTATTTAACTCCATAAAAGCTCCAGGGACTTTCTCCTGGAGATTATTTTAAAAATCTGAGACATTTAAGAGCTATTAAGGAAAATAATTTCCTTTGCCTTTTTTTCTCTTTTTTCTTGGAAGAAAATTAAATTTCAAGTTTTCCTTTGATCATTCAACATTAAAAGTTATGAATTACCTTAATAACTCCAATGACTTAATCTTTTTCTTATGTGAGTGGTTTCTTTCAGAGATAGGCTATCTCTGTGTAAGCTATTTCTTCTTCACATTTTGAAAGGAGTAAAATGTTTTTAATCAGATGAAATATTGAAGGCAGAGCCAACTTCATATTCTTAAGATTATTCAGTGGTGGCCTTCAGTTTCTTTTAAATGTGTTTCAGAAACTTTGAGTTATTATTTTGTTAATTTGTAAACCAGTAACTATACTAGCCATTTGGAGATAAAAGCATTCTTTTCATTATTTTATTCTGCCTTTCCTTGAAAATAATTAACTGGTAAATAATATATAAGATAATTGTGACATAAATGAAAAGATAACTAGAAAGAACCTGAGCTCGCTCTCTCTCTTTTAAATGGATCTGGAAAACAGATGGTGAAAATTACTGTCTCCTCTTTTCAGAGAGACAGAGGATGATGAGAGCAGATTGTTTCATATATTATCAAATTCAGTCATTATATTGATCAGTTTTACTTAATTGGAGTGAAATCTAGGAAAATATTCAGAAATAACCAATATGTATAAACACAAGACACGACAAATTTTACTTAAGTAAAATGAATAATTAAATGTTGCTTATTGGCAAAGGTGTTTTTTTTAAACAATTAGAATAAAATATAAACCCTTTCTCAATAGAACAGAGATCACTGTCCAAAATAACTAATTCTAATTATGTGTTCTGTGCAGATGGGTGACACAGAAGATAGAGCAGCAACCCTGGAATCAGGAGGACCTGAATTAAAATCTTACCTGAGACAGGTACTAGCTGTGTGACTCTGGGCAAGTCATTTCAACATGTTTACCTCATTTCTGCATCTGTAAAATTAGTTGGAGATGAAAGGGCAAACCACTCCAATATCTTTGCCAAGAAAACCCCAAATGGAGCCATGTAGAATCAGATGGAACCTGAATAACTCCACAACAATCATGTCTTCTAATAGCTCAATTCATCTCTCCCTCAGGCATTTTTGTGCCCCAAACCCCCAACCACACTCTGCTCTGATTCCATTTCCTGCCTTTTTAGAAAACCACAGGTTCACAAAAGGTAAGGTCAGAGTATAATGACTGACAAATCATACATCTCAAGCTGGAGAGGTTTTGTGCAATGGGCCTATTAAAAAATTTATCTAAAAATCTAAGTATCACTCTAACTAAATTCATAGAGGTTCATTACCAAGTTAGCCAAGGAGGTTTATTTTTTTCCAAACAAATAAACTTTCAAAAATTATGTAATTAACTTAAAGAAAGGTTTGTAGACATGGATAGAAGGAATATTTATAATGATTCTGGATCCAAGATTTGACTTCAGATCTTTATTCAGATTTGGTTTATTATGTGACCCTGGGTAAAGGATTTCTTCTCCCTTAGCCTCAGTATCATCCTCTGTAAATTGAGAGGAGTGGAATTGATAATGTCTAGGAACCTTCCAAACACAGATCTATGAACCTATGTCACATGAAATATAATAGAATACATGGAATCATTTTAAAAATCTTGGATTACTTTGTTGTTATTCATTGTTATACTTTATTTTTATAATCTATAATGTATCAGAGATTCTACCAGATAATTCGTCTTTTTTTTGCTATTTTATCAATTAAAGCCCCAAATTATATGGTCATCACTGAAATCTTTAATCCTGATCTTAATAATAAAAGATATAAAGAATTTTTATGTCAAATATTTAATATATTTTTCTAGTAATCTGATTCTTGGACAATGATATTGTCACTAGAGCTATCAAATTTTTATTTGACAAAATTTATTTGAAATTAGGAAGTATTTTTAAAACCAACAAAAGTGAAGGAAATTATAAAAGTACAAAGTAAACTGTTTTCTGCCTTCTTGTTAATATTTTAGCCTGGGACACTATGGAGAATTGAAAAGAGTAACACAATTATGCTTGGGTAATTAATTGCTTATATAGTACTTACTGACTTTTATCTTCTTCATTCATTGTATAATTTAATAATATTAATATCTGCTTAACCTAATGACACAGGATTCCCATAAAGTTGAAATGATCTCATATACAAAAGAAAAATTCCCAATGTGAATGCTTAGATTCCAAAATTGAAAATCCTCCACCATCAGTTTGCTGCTGGATTGAAATCTCCATTATATTAACTGACTTTATTTTACATAGGATATCAGATGCGACTGTATACTCTAAGTTAAAAAGAAGATATTTTAAGTCAATCACAAGATATTTCCTGTATGCCATGATATATGCCTTCAACCAATATCCTCCAAACTATGATTTCTTTAATCTGACTAAGCAATTCTCCATACAGTGTGATGAGGCTGCAGGAAAAGTCCCCTATACCCAGTTTAACTAGTTGAGATATTGATTCATCTCCATTAATTGACAGATTTTACTAAATAGGGTGGATGGAGAAATCTGAATCCTTATACCTGTAAACCATAAAGAGCTCTAAAAATGTGCACTATTGATGCCAAGACAGTCTTTTGATATTTGCTTTAATGTAGAGGAAATATATACAATTTATCAAATTCAAATATAATAAATAGTTAATAAATATTATTTCTCTTGCAATGCAGTCCTCATTGTTTTTACGATTTTAATGATCACTTTGGCAAAATTGTTTGGCATATTCTGATATATTAAAGCAAAACACAATGAATTCCTTGAATAATATGGGCTCAAAGTATTAAAGAAATTATCAAACATTGCTTTAAATAGATAAAGCAATGAGTTTATAAATATTGTCATGCCTTGAAGGTCATGTGCAGGGGGATATGATAAGATCTTCTAAATGCTGCTGTACTATAGGGAGAAGATGACTGTTTTCCCAATAGAAGAATCCAAATGGTGTCTCACTGTGTATTAACATATACTTTACAAGATAGATCAGTTTTTTGTTAAGAAAAAAAGATCAGTTTTGCCACCAATTTTATGATTCATAAATCTTTAATCAAAACAGTTTATTACTCTAATAAATTATAGTTTACTGCTTTGCATGCACTTAAAAATACCTTCAAATTTAGTCTATTTGGTGTGGAAGTCTGATTCAAATGATTATATCATCATTGGTTGTCTTTCTACAATATAAGATTAATCTGTACAAATATAATGATTGATTTATTTCATTTCCAGTCTGAGGCAATTGCATTGAGTGAATTTAGTACTTCCTTTGAAAAATCATGACCCACCTAAACAATCTCTCAAATTCCATTTACTCTCCTCCTCCCAAATAACTTTCAGAATGATTTGTAGTCATTCTGCTTCTATTTTCAGTGGTTCCAGAAGAATCTCCATGTCTGACAATGTATCCCTTACTCCAAACCCCTTGATTCCCTCTAACTTTTAACAATTAGCATCTTACTATGACTCTGGCAATTAGATTATCTCTACTGTAGGTCACACCTTTTACATGTTGTTTTTTGTACTGTTCCTTAGATGATATAAAACCTAATGAAATGTATGATATCATGCCTACATCACCCCCTCCAACCATGACATTTTATACAGAATATTTAGGTTTGGTATTTTTACTAATACCATTTTATAAAATGCTTTATCAAAACACTTTAGCAAAAATTGCTTGGTGAATTTAAACATACAGCTGAATTAATATTTTCTCTTTCCCCAGCCATCTATCTAAATCTTGATCAAGTGTAATTCCATATGTAAAAGAATATATTTCTTGACTTAGATTTTGGCTAATATTCTGCTTGTGTCAGGTATATGCTCAGTATTCTACTAATCTACTCATTTATCTCTTCATTTATTTACATCATTACCTATCTCTGTATCCTACCTAGTATCTATCTAAGCTAATGTTGGTAGTATCTTTTTTGGTACAATAAATTTTTAAACTTCCTGATGGCAGGTTGTATAGCCAGAATCCATCTGTGTTTCTTTCAGCAAAGTAAGTGCTTTAAAAAAAGTTTGCTTCATTGGAGTTTGTTGTAAATAAGCATATATTTTAAGCTTTACAATCTATGAATTTTAATTGTTTTATCATAAGCTTTTATGTTATTATTTGTACTGTTTTAGTCCTATTATTTCATTGATGTAGAGGGTTTCAGGGAGGAAAATCTTTCCACAAGTGCAAATCAACAATTACTCTACAATTTATAAACTTAATATCCTCCCTGGGTTACTGCAAATGTCTCTGTTAAGTGACTTGCCCAGGTTCATACAGCCAGTGTGTGCCAAAGGAAGAATTTGAACTGAAGTTTTCTGCCTCATAAGCCAGCACTCTATCAAAAACTTTCATGTTGCCTCTCATAAGAGATCTGTGTTGCAATAAAGTTTTCTGAACATCCATCATTGTCATCATGAAAATAGTTGGTCAATAACTTATTCAGTTGTAATTTACAAGTTATATTAACATCATTTTAAAATCTAATTGTACCTGACACTGACTACATGAGCAATACTGTTAGAAAGTCAAAGAAAAACATCTCTATTGTGGTCTTTTTTGGAATAGTTATGTGATATGTGTCTACTGCTTCCTTAGAGACATGAATTTTTGTAAAAGTCAAAGGGAACATTGAAATTACCTAATGCCTTGGGATAAAGATACTTTTTCTGGCAAATGCCGTATAATATCCCTGCCATTTCTACAATAAGGATTGGTTTTGTCTATAAACTAGTTTCAGGGTGCTATTTGTAGTATTCTTTAAAAAAAATGATCAACTACCATTTTGATAGCTGACAAATTTATCAATATTAATTTAATTTGTTCCAAAAACATTTTGGAAGTCCCTACTGATTCTTCTCTTTACAGAATGGTTATGAAGCCTGTGATAAATCTCTTGAAATGTTCTTTGTAAACATGAAAATATATAAAAATGATATTGATGTAAATATTTGGATCTTTGGCCACAGCATATGGGATAGCTTAATTTCCCCATTGTGAATGAGTTTTTGTTCTTTATTCTGTCCTGTTCTTCCCTTCAGATTGTATGTTCCTTTCATAGGCAGAGATAAGAACATAACTGCTCCCCAGCTGTTTCCTACCATCTTCCCAAACCAGTCCCTGGACAGAATATGGGATCAAAGACTCAAAGAGAGAATAATATTTAGAGTTCATCAAGGCAAACCTATTATTTTTTTAGATGAAGAAACTGAGGCACTGAGACAGCTGGGTGGCAACTGGATAGAGCTCTAAACCTAGAGAAAGGAAGACCTGGGTTCAAGTTCTGCCTTAAGCACTTGCTTACTGGCTCTAAGAATCTAGTGAAGTTATTTATGAAAGGAAGAAGGAAGGGGGTAAGCATTCACAGAGCGTCTAACATGGCCCGGGTAAAGCTACAAAGGAAGGAAGAAAGGAAAGAAGGAAAGGAGGGAGGGAGGAAGAAAAGAAGTGAAAAGAAGAAGGAAGGAGCATGAGAAAGGAAAGAAATAAAGGATACATGGATAGAGGGAGGGAGGAACACTAGTGAAAAATGAAAGAAAGAGAAAAAGAGAGAGAGAAAGAAAAGAAAGAAGAAAGAGAGAAAGAAAAAGAAAGAGAAAAGAGAAAGGGAGAGGATTTATTAGGCACTAATATGTGCCAGGAATTTGGCTAAATGTTTTAAAAATATTATCATTTAATCTTCACAACCTTGTAAGTTCTCTTATTATGCCTGTTTTACAGATAAGAAAACTGTTGTAGATAGAAGTAAAGTAAAAAAAATAAAACACTCAAGGTCACCTTGCTAGTAAGTGTTTTGGTCTGGATTTGACCTTGGTCTTTCTGACTACAGGTCCACTCCTCTATCCACTGTGTCTTCTAGCCTTATAAATATAAATTCTATTAATTGAAAGGATTGTTAAGCACCTAGCATGTGGTAGGCACCAAGAATGAAAGAGTCAAAATAAGATCTTAGACTCACTCCTAAAAAGGACCTTATCTAATCAAAAAAAATCATCTAACTCATGTAGAATCTGAAACCCAAAGAGTTTAAGTGACTTGATCCAAATCATACAGATTATAAATGTCAGAGCTAGAATTTTAATCCAGAAAGGTATTCTAACTTCAAACCCAGTTCTCTTTCCACTGCACCGTACAATCTCCTGAGTCATGTTGTCAAAGATGTATTCACCAGGCAAAATTTTAAAAAAAAGAGTACAAATAGTTCTCACTTTGCATAAATTTGTATTAAATTAATTCAGCTTTATGTAAAGAATTTTTAAAGAAATCTGAGGATCTGATTGAGCTGCTAGCTGTAAAGATTGCAGAAAAAAAAGGGAAGCTTTGGAACCTGAGGCTGAATCAAAATAGTTCGCAACAAAGCAGCTGGCAGAAGCATTTCATCATTTGAGTGATTTTTTTTTCTTGTAATGAGAAGATAAATCAAAATACTTTAAATTTTTTAAGAATTCAAGCACTAGTTGAGGATAGGATTATTTGCTATCATCAGATATATAAGGGGTGGCAGGGAAAGAGAGTCACTGTCCAAACATCTCTCAAGAGCTTCATAAAAAAAATTGTATAGCCAAACATCAGTGATAAAATCTAGGAGCAGTCAATAGGGAAGGGGCACTATACTATGTATTCATGTTAACTTTGCTGTGTATACCTTATCATTAACTTTTTAGCTTTCATTTCATAATTCTTTTTTGATCAAGGTACAGCATTTAATATGTCTGCATTTCAGTATATTTTATGACTTGTGTGAAGATATTATTTTGTGTTTGCCTCCTTGTTATAAACTTGTGGAAGGTAGGAGCAAATTCACATCATGTGAAAATTGCTTTATATAGAGATTAAGGATTGATCCACTTACATAAAGTGAAAACTGTACTAAAATGCAGATACCAGAATGGAAAGCTATACTACCCAGGGTGATTACTGTTTTACACTTTATTTATACTTAGCATAAATCCACTGATTTTTGACAATACAATGGGTCTTCATATAAAAGAAGCAGGTTCACTTCTACCTTGAGCAAGTTACTTGAAATGTCAGGAATTCAGTTTTCTAATCTGTAAAGTCATGGGATTAAACTAAATGATACCTATTGTTTCTTCCTTCTCTCAGTATATTTACAAATTATGATAGGCCTACTGCAAGAATGATTGAATGAATGAAATACATTTATTTAATGTTTTCTAGGTACTGAGTATTGTGTTATATGTTGCACTTACATGTACACTTACATGTATACATATACTTGCGTGTATTGAGAGACTATTTTCTATAATATTAATAACTAGTTATTAAATTGGGATTCAAGTTTTCCTTTTTTATTTCCTCATTCAGGGACCAGCCCCTGTAAGTAAGTCAGCTAGACTCTGAAGGGCAAGGCTGATAGATCAGATTGCCCAAATCCTTCACGCTCCTAAATCTTGGGAGCAATCCCACTCAAATAGGAAACCTTACTTCTATTTAGAGTATTAACAGAATCTAGTCTAGGTGAATTCCAACTTCAAAGAATTAAGTTCGTGTCCTTATATTCCTCCATTCAGGGTAACCCAGCTCATGAAGGTCTGGGTAGAGATGGATTCCTTCATTTACATTGCTGGAGGTGGCTGACTCTAATTGACCATACCATATTTTCAACAGCTAAGATTTCTAGCCCAATTCTTCATTTAAATGTCCCCAATCAGAGTTGATTTCTCCTATCAGGGGAATTCTTTATAAAAAGTATTTAAGACATTCAGTATCTATTAAGTGTCTTTGGTTACTGAGAGAAACCACTGATCATTAATTTATTAGCTAGCTTAATTAATAGATTGATTATGAATTACTCAGAGACTCTCTCTTTTATTTTGGTTTTTGTTTTTCATTTGTCTCAGTATGTTTTTATGTATTATCTATAGTTTTGATGGACAGGAAATAGCACTTGATTCCAAAAAGTAAAAAATGATTATGAACAGGTCCCTAAAGGAGTAGATTGGCATATTTCTCCAGGAATAATGTGAGAAAATGTATGAAAATTGGGAATGAACTGAAGTATAGCTAAAGTGGACCAGATATACTGGGCCAGTTAAGGCAGTCATCTTTTTATTTGACCCCAGGACACAAGTTCTGAATAATAAAAGGGTTAAAACTTCCAGAGAATGTTTTCTGATACTAGAAATGAGACTATGATTTGAGGTAATGTGGGAGTTCTGCTCCAAAAGTATGGTATAGTTACATTGAATCAAATAGTACTATCATTCCTTGAGTCCAACTTCAACTTGACAGATTAGTTTCTTAAACTTATCATAGCTCCATTTTATTTTTATTTTAAATGAAGACTTATCTGCAAATCATTCCTGGCTTAGTAGGGTTATGTACATGGCATAAAATAATCTTGTTACTGGTATTTTTCCTAAAGTCATATTCTAATAACACCTTAACACACATCAGATAGGCCTCTCATTCCCAAAGCAACTCAGACTATTCTTTGGACTAAAAAGTTTTAACAGAAATTCAAGAGCCCCCTGAGCCCATGGGAAGACCAAAATATATTTCCAAATGATTAAGAACTTTAGCAAATGCTTGGCAGAGCATGGTGTTTTTCTTAGCTAAGTTTCTGACAACCTGATATGACCCAGTAGATCTACTTATGAACTAGAATCAAGAATTCTTACTTGATGATTCAGTCTAGTCAACTCTGCTTTATACTACCAAGCCAAACCAATGGTACAAAAACCACATGCACTGTAATGTGACAAAATTCATTTCTGAGCATTCATATCATTCTTCAAAGTTTTTTTCCATAGACAGAACTTAGACTGAGAACAAGGAGATGAAAAATTGATAAAACAGATATTAGATATTTGTACCCCAGAGAAAATTATTGGAGTAATTACGAATTGACAAGTCTAAGGTCAATGTGGTGAAGGGGAGAGAATAAACAAACAACTATAAGAAGGAAACTTTCCCAAAAAATTGAGCTTTACAGAAATAAATGGTCTGCCATGAGAACTTGTGTCTACTTCTTTACCGGAGAAGGATATAGCATGATATTTTACCTCTTATAAAAGGCACTAGTATTTGGTAGTTATTAAAAACACATAAAGATCCAAAGTAGCAACATAATTTCATACAATCTGCTAGGATCCTCCCTCCAAAAAATCTTTTGGATTCATTTAGTGTGTACCATATTCTATTTCCTTCTCCAGTTTATTTTACAGATTTGTAAATCAAAGCAAAGAGGGTTAAGTGACTCGCCTTGTGTCACACAGCTGGTAAATGTCCAAAGCTTATTTTCAACTCAGAGCTTCCTGACTTCAAGTCCAGTACTCTACACACTAAGCCACCTTGCCATAGCTCAAAAGAAACATAAGATGTGCAAGTTTAGAGATATCTCCACTCCAAATGTTTATGTGGACTATTTGTGCTAGACCTGTGGTATAGCCTTCTGAGCTCACATTGATCTGATCAGCCACAGTCAGACACACTCTACCTTGACTCCAACACAGTAATGTTATTTTGATTCTCTTCAAGAAAAAATGAAAACAACCAACTAATCTTGTGTGTAGTCATATGAGTACAGATTACATCCACCATTAAAATGTAACGTACTTGAGAGTAGCAACTTTAGACACTTAATTTCCAGCACTCCATGTAATGTCTGGCATCTAGTAGGTGCTTAAAGAATGTATTGATTGTTTTATTGACTGTAATATACTTAATAGAAAAAATTTCAGGAAATTGAAGAACTTCTTAAAAAATTTTCTTGATCAGATATCAAATCCACTAAATAACACAGTTTAAGAAACGTGATGGGCAGGTTGTTCTTAGAAATAAAAATGCATAATCCTTTTCTCAGGCAGAGGATTGAGACATAGGATGAATGAATGGAATACAAAGCTCTAGTCTTGGTCTAAAGAGGGCAGAATATAGTGAAGATTGCTCTCTCCCTTTCCTTGCAAAACATGATGCTCTAAAGTTTGCTATAACTTTGTGAATCCTGCCTGACAGCCAGTGTGTTCACGGTCTTGTGCAGTTTGACAGTATATAGAATGCTGGAATGGAAGGGTGGATAAACAGAACTATAATACCATTGGTTGCATATCAATATCTGTGATTTTGAGGTTTCTGTGTATTTCTTTATACACATATTTGAAACATACCCATTTTGGCATTGCTCTATTATTCTGCTAATAATATCTTTAGTGTTGCAACTTAACCTCTTAAAATGTTTTTTTTTTCCATTTTTGTTTGTTTTTCTACAAGGCAAATAAAAACAATCCTCTTAAGACTCAAGGTCATAGCAGAGCCTAAGGAGATAAATTTCATAGAGTCTGTCTCTGCTTTCAAATTTTAGTGATTTTTTTTTTGGACCTTGTTCTTGGGGGCAAATATGATGCTTTGTCTGATGTTTAGATGTGCTTTCTTAACTATTTTGTAACAGAAGTAGTAGAAGCAGGTGTGAACAGTTGTGTTTGCAATCATACCTTTTTGTGGACATTTGAGAACTCTGATCAGTAGGTCTTCAGCAAGCATAATTCATTCTGCACTATTCCAATGTTCTTTGTCATTTTATAAAGCGTTATTAAGCTTTCTATTGATGTTCTGGGTGATTGATTGGTCAACTGAGCTAAATTGAACTAAAAATCAGGAGACTTAGTTTTACAAAGAGGCCAATTTATAACCTAATTTTGTTCTAATTATAGGAATTTCTACGAACATTTAGCATGACTGTCACAAATTATATAATCAATAAATGTCATTTTGTGAATTTTCATATTTGTATTGAGCTAAATGTTTCTTTAAAGTGTTCCTAAGTAGAGTGCCAGAGTAATTTGCATCACCTTAAAGCTCCTTGCCAGAAGCCTGATAGAAGATAAACCATTTATTCTAACCAAAATATCAAACAGATCTTGGTTTATTCCTGTTGAGAGACAGTGTAATTGTCAAGAATTAAGATTTTGACATGATAAGAGTTTTCCCAGACTGTCTAGAACTTATGATAGTTAAAAAATATGAAATTTCACTTGAGATAGGATCACCCTAGCACAGTTTGGGACTAGAGTTGTAACTCTCATTTTACAGGAGAAACCTTCATAGGCTATTGTCAGCTCCAGCTGATCCAAGTAGCAAAGTGGAGAAGCCCCAAAACAGATGGGTATAACTAAACATAGCCCAGGAGCTGATGAAAGCAGCACATATGTGAAAAAGCAGAAAAAAAGTAACTTATTAAGTGGAGCAGTAGTGATGAACAACCACTACTTGCTAAGATGGAGAACACAGACCTAGTATCAGCAGTTATCTGAGTAGGATGGTATGCTCCTTCACTGTTTGCACAGATTGTAAGCTTCCTGAAGGCAGAGACTGTCTTTTGCCTCTTTTATTTATCTCAAAAGCTTAGCACAGTGCCTGGCACATAGTAGCCATTCAATAAATGTCTATTGATTGATCTGTGAGAGATCTTATAATTAGGGACAAAGTAACTAGATGAAATGATTCCTAGGTTTTGGTTTTGGTTTTTCTTTGTAATTTTGTTTTAATGAAGTATTGCTTTGCTCTTATATCACGTTTCATTTGGCTTTCCTGGTCCAAAAAAAATCATATTTTTGGGACTTAATGTGGATTTAAAGAGATGTTGACTCCAGAAAAAAATAAAACAGAAAATGCTAAAGAATCTTAAAGTACTATGGAACTGATGGATAACGAGCAATGTACATATACGTACTTTTTTAAAAATATCGTATACCATCTTCATTTCTCTGGAAGTGATTGATGTATCTTAGAACTCTTAGCAATTCATTTCCATGTATAATTTTATAATTTTTTTTCATTATAACAAGCATGCAAAAGGAGTAAGATTAATAATAATGGAGTACTAATGGATTATATTAAACAACATAATTTTGTGCCTTTTTCAATTCATTAGTTTTCACAGCATCTGTTTTCTTTATAGATGGTGAAGTATTTTTATCCTAAAAACCAAAATGAAAGAAAAAATAACTTTCTCAAAATTTATTTCTAAACTACTGCCTTCTAATTCCAAGTTTTAGGCTTCCTTTCTAGAACCTTTAATCTGTATAAAAGATTCATTTTCCTCCAAGACATTTTCATAGCTATTCTGTAATATTTAAATTATAACATGCTTCTCTGCAAATTCTACACATCGTAACTATTTTTGCCTTCATGGATGTTGAAAGATATCATAATCATATTACCCAATATAGATTTTGAAAATTTAAAGATAACTTTTTACTCTGTACTTCATCCCCTCATCAAAACTTTTGCTTCTCCAGGTTAAAAAATCTCCCAATTGCTTCAATCTCCCCTTGTGTTGCAATGTTTCATATAATCTCATCAAGTGGGTCTCCTTTTGGGGGGGTAATTTTTTTCTGAGCACTTCTTAAAAGTATATACTACATGCTTTACATGTCCTGATTAAGATATAGTGCAATTAATGTATTACTCAAACTAAATACTGTGCTTCTGTTAACATAATCTTCATCATATTAGCTTTTATTGGCCACCATGTTGTTGACTCAACTCACAAAGACTATCACATCAAGAAAACACATCTAACTTTTCTAAAACAAATGTTTTCCTAGTTACTCATCAAATACTCACCACTAGTGGTATAAGAAATGAAGAGATGGTATCAAAGAAATCATGGGAAAACGTGAAAATACTAAAGAAGAATAAAGTGAATAGAGACAAGAGAAAAAAATTAATTATACTCTTAAATGTACACTGTAATAATAAACAATTTTGAAAGACAAAAACTTTGATCAACAAAATGGTCAATCATGATTTCACAGAAATGATGAGGAAAAGTGCAACCCTTATCTTGAGAATCTGGCAGAAGTGATGGCTTATGTGTTGAATGAGTTACATATTTTTTGTTTTTGGACTAAGACAATGTGGGAATAGATTCTTAATTACCATAGGTTTATTCATTTTTTCACTGCGGGCAGGGGTGACAAAAAGAGATTAATGATTGAAAATTGCCAAAAAAATATATAAGAATAGTAAAAGAGAAAGACAGATGCAAACAAAGGCAGAGAAATGCTACAGACTGAGAGTCAGACAAGTAGAAGAAAATATAAACATACCAAGGTTTTAAATTTTTTTCAAATAATGTTTTCTTCATATGTTTTGTTTTTATATCACCCAAAATTCCTTTTTCACTCTTTTACCTCCCAAAATAAAACATCTGATTTAACAAAAAGTTGCTTTTGGTTTGTTTTTTAAAGGGAACAGAAACAAAAATCAAGAGAATTGTTTGTTAGCTCAAACATAGCTCACGACCAGTCTACCTCTATGGACTGCTCACATCTATGAAAGAACGAGAAGTGTCTTTTCAAATCTCTTATTTGGGACCCAACTTGTTCTTTGTAATTCTTCAACATTCATGTAGAAAATATTTTGTTGTAGGTATGTTTACAATTTTTATTCCTTATTCAATTACTGTGGTTATTATATATATTGTTTTCTTGACTTGCTTATTCTACTCTGCATCAGTTCATACCAGTCTTTCCATGCTTCAGGGTACTTATCCATTTTTTTCATACAGTGCAGTAATATTACTTTATATTTATGTACCACAACTTGTTTAGTCATCCACAAATCAATGGACATCTTCTTTGTTCCCAATTCTTTTCTAAAACAATAATTATTCCTATAAATATTTTGGTTTATATGAGATATTTCTTTTTACTAATGAACTTGTAATGTTTGCCTAGTAGAGGTCAAAGACTAAGGAGCTTTTAACCACTATAATCACATAACTGAAATTGCTTTTAAATTGCTTTCCATAATGGTTAAACAATTCACAGTTCCATTAACAATGAATTAGTGTGCCTATCTTTCTATAGGCCCTCCAAAACTGATTATTCTCATCTTTTCTCATTTTTGCCAATTTGCTAAATGAAATGGATTGATAAAAGTTAAAATATTTATGGTACCACTAAATAATATACATATTTCTGAGCACAACATGGAACATTCACTAAAACTAATTATTAGGGACCACAGATATTATTACAATATTTTAAAAGGCAGATATAGTAAATATATTATTTAGAGACCATAACAGTGAGAAAAAGAAATCTTTTTTATCAATAAACGTAAAAAAGTTCAAAATTACTAATAATAGTAAAATGCATATTAAAGTAACTCTGAGGTTCCATCTAAAATCCATCAGTTTGGGGAAAATGTACGAAAATGAAGAATAAAAACAGTGGTAGAGATTGAAGAAAATAGGCACATTGATGTGCAGTTCATGGAACTGTAGGATGATCCAGTAATTCTGGAAAGTAATTCAGAATAACTTCAAAGTTATGAATTTGTGCATACCCTGTATGCTACAAATACCACTACTTGGTCTACAGGCAAGGACAAATAGGATTTTTTTCTTTATTATCCACATTTATTGAAATATAGTTCCATTTTTGTATTGGTCAGTTTTCCTTAGTCAATGGAAATACAGCAGGGTAAATATATATATAGTATACATATATTTCATGGAAAAATTAACATATTAATTAAATATTAAATAAATATTTTTAAAAGAAATTTTAAAAGAGGATTCACTAAGTGAATATTCCTTTTAAACAGAATAAAACAAAATATGAAAAATAGCCAAAAGAGGAAATCTGGAAAATTTGGGGAGTATCAGGTCAATTAGAAATGGAAAAGGTTTATAGAAGTGAGGAAAAAATAGAACTTATTTTCTCAGCAAACTTGACAAACTTTTATCTAACATGATTAAAGGTGAGGATAATATCACATAAAGTATGAACAAGGTGAAATAAAAACAAAGTTAGAAAAAAATAAAAATCAGTATCAGAATACACTATGTGAAGTTATATAACAAAATGAAAAACACTAAAGAAAGTGAAGGATCATCTTAAAATATAAAATATCCACACTAATAACATCATATCTGTAACTGAATCTCAGAAAAGAAATAAAAGTCTCTTTAAAGTTATTGGGGGTGTGTGGTAGACCAAGTTAAATCAAACCAAAATAAACCAAACTGAAAATAACTTGGTTTCCATCTGCAAATGGATTAATGGGAGATATTTTTATAAAACTTTAAAGAAAAATTAATACCTTGCTGAATGTTTATTATCAGAGTTGATAAAAACTATAGAAAGTAATTTTTATGATACTAATATTTTTCAAATATACTGTAATACCTAAACAATGAACAGATTAAAACAAAGAATATTATAAATCAATATACCAATTCCACTAGTGAATTTTGATTTAAAATAATAGAAACCTTTTAAAAATCTGTAGCAATATATAGAAAATATCAGTCATTATGAACACCTTGGATTTTTACTAGTGATAGGTCAACATTAAGAAAAGATTAAAAGTAATTATATTTATCTAACATGTTCATATTTAAAAATCTCAAACCTCTTTATTGTCAATTAATTTGTAAAAAGTCTTTAACAAAATACAATATTCATCCTACTATAAAAATAAAACCAAAAGCAAACATTATATTTAAAAGTAAGCTCTGTATTCAAACACTAGAAGATTTCCTAATGAATTACAGAAGACCAGCAAAGATACCCAAAGCTATTAATAATATACTACTCAAAATTCTATGAATAATAATAACAATAAGATAAGATAAGCAATTAAAGACATCTAATTGTCTAACTGGAGGAAAAATATAATTGCTGATGCAAAATCATTTGTTTAGGGTATCACAGAGAATTCTCCAATGCAGTAATCAAAATTATTAGCTTCAGTAGAGTTTAAGACTACAATGTAAAACCCTCAGTCAGAAAAAAAAATACTTATGGAAACACATTTTGATGCAATAATAAGAAAGGAAGTCTCATTTTAAAGAAGTATAAAATGAATATATAGTTGGGAAAACAATCCATAAAAATCCAAGCAAAACTTCTAATAGATACAATAACAAAATTCAGCAAATAACTTACTGTAGTTCTCCTGGATGGGTTGGGTCTATGTAATAAAAATCACATTACCACCAAAATTTATTCACAGATTTAGTGCTATACCAATCAAATTACTAAAGGGACATATGAGAGATCTCCAAAAAATATGATTTATTTGGGAAAAATAAAAGATTTAGAACATGAAAGGAACCACGAAAAAAGTTGGAATAAAGTGGAATAGCATTTATCAATTTTTAAGAATAGTGTCAAGTAGCAATTATCAAAAACAAGTAGAATTGATTTTATACACACCCATAAATATGCACACATATATATATATACACATGTGTGTGTGTTATATAAAATATCCATGAAGTTTTATTGCATTTAGGTACATAGAAGACAGTGTTGGTGATGAGAAGGTCATGTGATGCACAAGTCTTCAGCAGTAAGTGACCATTGTTGTTGCTGTTTCCAACCCCATTCCTCCCTAGGACTTTCTGCAGTCTGGTAGTCTGAGCCTACTCTGGCATAAAAGTCTCTCACAATTATAAGCTCCTCCTCTTTTGGCACATTGACGATAAGAGTCACTAGGTCTTCATAAAATTTTTCTTTGACTTCATCAGGGTTTGTCATGGTGGGAGCAGAGGCACTGATGATGGTGGCATGGTGTTTTCCTGAGAGTGGCAATGGCATTGTCGTGAGACTGTCATTTACTCTTTTTGTCAGGCATACCAGCTTGAAAAACTTCTTGAAAGAATGCTATAATTCACTGGTAAGAGAATGCCAAGTGGAACAATCCTGAGGTCTCATTTCAGGCTCACCAAAGTGGCAAAAAATGACAAAAGATGGGATTAATAAATATTGCAACAGTTAGCCAAAGTAACAGATTAAGACACTATTGGAAGAGCTGTGAAAGTCAATTTAGAATTTTGCAAGCATAATAATTAAAATATCCACATCTTTAAACTCACAAATTCCACTATTTGGCATATAACATGACAGTGCTATTGACAAAAAATATATTCTTCATGAGAACCAAAGTATAGTAGCACTTTTTCAGAGATATTAGTGAAGTGAAAACAAAAATAAATGGTCAATGATAGGGAGATAAGTTAATAAATTGTGGTGCAAATGGTGAGTATTATTGTGTTATAAGAAACAAAAAATATGATGAATACAGAGAAATATGGAGAGACAAAAATTGATGCAAACTGACAAAAACAGAGCCAAGGAAAGTGATTATGAAAAGAATAAACACACTCACATTCTAGAATTTGAATGACCAATATTGCCCTGAAGAAGAGATTAATAATCTTTCCCATGTTTTTTTTTAATTTTTCAGACATCAGGAGACACAAATATGTAAAATGCATTGCATATAATGTAAGGGTGTTTTTAATGTATTGATTTATTTTGTTTAAGCTTTCTCTTTCTCTTAAAAATATGCTATACATTTCATATTCAAGTATGGAAAATAGTCACACTTTAAGAAAAATATAATACTTTCAAGGATGAGTTATATGTCATTCAGTCAGTCAATAAAAATTGATTAAATGCTTACTATGGCCAATCACTATAAAACACTGGAGATATAAAGAAATGTAAAGTCCCAGTTCTTTATAATCTCACATTTAGCAGAAGAGAAAAACATGTTCACAAGTGTGTACAAACAAGCTATTTCCAGAATAAATTTGAAATAATTGACAGGGAGAAAACACAATATATATATGCAAACATGCACATACACACGAACACACAGATACACACAGACATATATACATCTAGTTAGCTAGCTTTAGATATAAACAGATGTATATAAACAGATGTATTCCAAACTTAGAATAATTGGAAAGACAAAGTTAGAAATTTTTCCTAACAATTTTATGAATAATGCAAAAAATGCCCCCTTTCTTCCCACTATTTTTTGATATATTTACAAAAATTCTGTTTTAAGAACAGTACAAATCTTTGCATTTTTCATTCAAATTTCATTTAGCACATCATTTCAGTCTTTTTATGACTTCTTCATTAGGGATTGTGTCATCAGACATGTTATCTATCCTTTACGAATTAATATAGGAATTCTATAAATCTGTTACACTTTATTGAAATAATTTGCTAAAAATAATATTTAACAGCAGAAAGTCACTAGGTTATTCCTAATGTTATCCCTAGGTTATTCCATCAGATATCTCAGCCAGTTTAATACTCCTCCATTCACTACTTCTTTTTGTTTAATAATCAGTTTCCATTCTTTCTGATTCTATGCATCATTCCTTCCATAATCTTGCCATTTTGGAGGTATAAGTATGGCCTTTCCATGGCCTGATGTCTAGATCTATCATGTCTGCTAGATCTTAATGATCTATACTGGGACCACTGCAAGAAAAATAATTTATTAGCATCCATTGTCCACTTTGTGAATTTTTTCCCCTACAACACAGCAATTACTATTTTCTTTTGGATATGTTCAAAAACCATCACATTAATGATGTGTTCAATAATTTTTAAGGACTTTTGCTCAAGGTGAAATTTACCTCTGGTTATCCACATCATGAAAATTGTGAACATATTAACTTACTGTCATTTGTATGGCAATTCTCCTATCTGTCAAGACTTTTAAGAAACATTTACAATATTTTGTCCAAAATAAATATAAATTCATTTATCCTAAGCTGGTGTTTTAAGTTTATTTCTTTGCTAACCTTGACTTTCAATTTTTTCCTGTGGTTAACAATATTATTTTGATTATTGTTATCTTTGCTAAAGAGAGGACAGAAACAAGTATGGATTTAGTACTTCCACCTTCAATATATAATATATTATTATCATTACTTTCATCTTAAGTAGCATTAACATTCCTATTTTATTTTCCTTTTTCTCCAATTTAGCTCAAAGTTTGTTTTGTTTTGGTTTTTTTTGTATTTTACCTAACATTCACTGAAAGCTTCCAATAATCTTAGGTTATAGAATTCCTAAAATTATCCTTGTATGACAATGGCCCTCTCTTTTCATTTGCATTCTTTGACATATCATTTGCATAAACATTTTAAAAATCTAAATTGGTCTTGGGATTTTCTGAACATCTGGATTTTTTTAGAGAATAATAATATTTATCCCTTTTTATAATAATTTGCATTTGTTTCAGGATGATTTAATTCTTAAGATCCTCTCATTCAATTTGTTTTAAATCCCACTACAGAATTTAAATAATAGAATCTCATGTGTCCATTTGTTTTCACTCTTTGAATTATGCTCTATCAACATCTGTCAGACTCTTGTACGACCTTTCTCTTCTCTGTCACAAACCTTCACATCCTATGATTCTTGTTATTTCATCTTCTACAATAAGTCCCCTAATATTTATTACTAACAGGTGCAGAATGGTATGTTTCATCTTATTTTATTCACATTTTTGAAGAATGTTGTTGATGATGATAATGATGGTGGTGATGTTCATGCTGATTATGGTGGTAGTGGTGGTGGTGGTGGTGATGGTGGCAGTGATTAGGATGAAGTATGAAGTTAGAATTTTTTAGTCCTGATTTTCATTGAAATGGAACTTTTATAGGGGAAATGGTCTTGGGAATTCATGGATGAATTAGAGGGCCTTGCTCTCTAATTTAGAGCATGTGTATGTGTTATATGACATTTTGGTGTCCATTTGATATGTAATGAGGAAAATCTTTTTTTTTCTTTTTTTAGACTGGCTAAAGAGCCAAAACTGAGGATGTTTACAAAAGATTCCCATGACGATAATTTAAGCTCTTTTCCTATTGGTGAGTCAGGAAGGTGATCTCCTATGAGACTCAGGTGTAGTGTTTGTGGTGCTGGTGTGTGTGTTTGGTGTGAGTCTCAGAATTTCACGTCAGATTTTGCAAGCACTTCAGCAAGATCTTGTGCTAATGCAGTGCTCTGGAGTAACTTGATTTTCCCAGTCCCAGCACTGGACCAACTTTGAGTCTCTATCCTGATCAAAGAAGGGAGTAACTGACCCAGTGGTCATGCCATACAAAGCGTAGTGATAAATGTTTTCAATATTTTCACTTTACACAGGGACTGACCTAATATAGCAGAGAATGTTGTGAGGAGGAACTTTGTAACTTCTGTTCTTGAGATATTTTCTCAACAAATATTCCTTTGTAAAAGCTAAATTATCTATATTGTTAAAACTGCTAATAGCTGAGTCAATAAATTATATGAGAGCTGTTAACTGTAACCAGTGATTGGTATTTGGTAGAGTTTTCTGGAACAGAGATACAAAGCAATATCATTTTAAAAGCCACTGTACTTACTTCAGGGGTACCTCTGGACAGGTTGGATGTAATTAACCAGGTCTCCAAAGATACAAATAGTCAATACAAATGGATTTTAGGATAAAATACTTCAACTTGACAATTGAGAAAAATAGAACAGATATCTGGGAATTTAAAGAACAGTACCATTAATATATCATACATGATATTTGTGCTTAAAACTCGTAATAATGTTTCTCCTTTATGAATTGTCTATAGTACACTCTCCACACAATATCACAATTGTTTCATACTCAATATTTCTTTGCCCAAACGATCTCCAATATACTAAGTCACATGGTGGATAGATTGTTGGATCTGGAGTCAGGGAGATATGAATTTAAATTCAGCTCCAGACATTTACTGAATTGTGAACTCTTTCTGTCTCAGTTTCAAAAACTGTAAATGAGGATAATAACAGCAGCTATCTTGCAAGGTTGTTGTGAGGACTGCAATGCCTAGGACACAGTAGGCTCTTAATAAATGCTTGTGTCCTTGCTTTCTTTCTTCCAGTGTGGTTCCCCTTATCATTTCAAAGATTTCAACATAGCAATTAATGTTGCTGTTATTCAGTGCAGTTCTGCTTCCCATTTAATTTTTTCTTCATCTTTTAGTATGATATTCCAGACACTAATTAAATCCCATCATGTTTCAATGACACACATGACATCAAACACATGTATGTGTATATACATATACATATATATCATATGCACACACACAGAGATATGTACATTAAGATTTCCAGTTCATTCAGTTTATTTCCCATACACAGAGGTTTTCTGTTTGAATATCTGAGATAATGAGTACTATTATTGTCTTGAATACCATTGTCTGTTAAATATTGAGTCTCTCCACTGACAATGATTTTCCTTTTATTCATTCTTGCTGTTCTCTGTGGTATATAGTTAAGTGGCTATTTGTAGATCATTTTCTCCCTTCTTCTCCATTTACAATTTAAATTTTATATATCATTTTTGGAAGTTTCTATGCCAATAGAAAGTTTGGTACTTCATATACACCCACCACCGCTGCCACCGCCACACACAGATTGCTTTATATCCTGAAGTATTTATCAAGTGAGAATTGCTCTTTGATTGAATTATATAATCAATCAATCAAAGGATGTGATGCATAAACAAGATTGTCAGTACTGTGTGTTGTGAACCTATTGAATTGTGTCAAAAGGAGAAAAAATCATGACTATCTAATTACCCAGGTTAATTAAACCTCTTGGAGTAGAAAATAGAGAAGGAATTTCAGTTATATTGTTTTCTAGAGTAGTCAAGGAGTGGAAGATTTCAGTTCAGACTGAGGACTCAATTTAAAGCCAATGCCCTGAGAAAGAACTGTGCTTAAGGGAAGGAAAGAGTTTGTCTTTCCTTGCTCCTCTCCTCCATTCCAATGTCATATGATAGGAGAGAATGAACCAGTGGTAGACAATGTACAACTTGGGAGCAGAGAATGACACACAGAAGATAAATATAGACAAACGGACATAGAAATATAACTACTCAAGAAAGGAGGCACCTTCAGGTAGTGTAACTTTCCTGTGACAGAGAAAATTATTATTATGAATTCTAGAAATACACTAATCCTAGAATCCCCCCAGAGAGCTACATCTAAGGGGAATTTCATAAGGACTCTGAAAAAGGGGAAAAGTACTTCCAGTGTCAGAACTTTCAAGATATCTTTTTTTGTCTATATATCTTCTCTACCCATGTGTTTTAACATCATTTTACCTTAAGTTTGAAGACATTCTTCCCTAGGGACCTTTCATGCACCTTGGAAGAATGTAATAATCATGATTTAGAAAGCTAATTTAATTTAGCTGATTATCAATGGACATCACCCTTTTGGCTACCTATGAATGTCATTTTCTCAGGGTTACCCCTTTGTACTCTAAATAGAAGCAGGAGCTGCCCTGAGAGGACTAAGCCTAAAAGTTGGGTGAGTGGATACAAAGGGGGTAACAAGCAAACATTATTGACAGCCTTCATTCTATTCACTAAATTCTTGGCCAAGGGTCTATTACCCCTGTTTCTTTAAGGATGAATCCTAAACACAAATATGACTCCAAAATCATATGTATAATGAGGTGCCCTATTCGCAAATGTGCTTTATAAATCTCTTGCTTCCACTTGCTTTCATTTGACATTCTGAAAATATCACACAGAACATCTTCAGTTTCTTGAAAAGAATTTCTTAAACATTATAGATACTTTTTTGTTTCTTTTTAGTAGCTTTCGTTTTCTTCCATGTGAATTGCCATAAATTGGTGTCTTTTACCACCCTGTCTAGAAAACGAGCATGGACATTGTCCACATTAGGTTAATATCTACATATCTCCCCTTAGAAGGGAAATACCAATACTTATAATTGGGTTGTCTTTTCAGCAGTATTGCATGCCCTGTTTCCTGATTACATCTCTAAATTCTCATCATCCCTATACAATATAAGAAACCATTTGCTTTTCTGAGATCCTGGTTCTGTCCTCCATGAAAGAAAACTCAATAGACCCAAGTTCAAGGTTCACTATATCTTCCTTTTCCATTCAATTTCCACAGTTCTATTGTGCTTATTGGTAATTTCATTAAACTCCTAGATACCTTGATGTTATCTCATTGATTCTACATTCTTCATTCATCTTGATGCTATCTCTCCTCCAATTGTTTTTGTCAGGAAAATTTTCATGTGTTACTCACACGGACCCAAGTCTCTGATTCATCCCTCAATTCCTATTATTATTTTTCTTGAGATAATACTATTAGAATGCTGTACTCTTAAAATTAATTTAACAAAGATAAAAATAAAGATTTTTTTTTTTTTTTTTTTACCAAACCTAAGTCAGTCTTTGACCAGGTGTAATTCATTCCAGGTCTCTAGGTAGTTTAATCTTTAACACTTTATGGATCTGTCTCTTCCTCTTTAGACTTTTTTTCCTGCTTATTTCCTCATTATTTTTTTCTTCCATTATTTAAAGGAAATATTCATTTGGAGTCAGAAAATTCTAAATTCAAATTTGACCTCAGATACATACTAGCAATGCCTTGAGCAAGTCAGATGATTTCTCTCAGTCTCAATTTTCTCGTCTCTAAATTGGGAATAGTAATAGCACCTATATTACAGGGTGATTGTGAAGATCAAATGAAATATATAATGTTTTGTGCAAACCCTAAGAGCTATATAAATGCTACTCATTATCACTGAGACAGAATAATAGGGGGTTTTCTTGCTTGTTGATGTGTTCTCATTATTGCTTTTGATTTTGCCGGACTTTTTGCATGCTACAAAGTTGCCTTATCTAGGTCGCATTCATTAACCCATAAGTTAAACTACATCCTGCCTTTGATACTATTATATATAATTCAATAATTCAAAATGCTAATGATTTATTTGATACAAATATCCCCTTCCATTGAAGGAGATCATCTCTACTCTATACCTTAGGAGATGATTTATTTCTCTGACTCTAAATGTTCATTACCTCGTGGCCAGCCTGCTGATGAACCACTCCAAACTTATGCTGTCATTGGATGACCTGCTCTCTCTAGATCCTTAAGTGAATCATGTATACATGATAACATATGCTAAAACTTGCACATCATTAACATCACCTCAGTGCCCCAGCATCACATCCATGCCAAAACTTAGTCATTTCAGTACAAATCTGTTAAGAAATTGTAATTAAAACAAAAATAAAATTTAAAAATCAAGTTTAAAATGCTTGCAAAAAAAGAGTGAAAAACGATTTAACCACCCCAGACCAATTAATGTGTGCCAGTTAGAAAATAGGGTAAATATATGTTTGGTACAGATCAGGGATCTTAAAAGCTGAGGCACAAAATACATTTTTTTTTCTTTCCCTATATGTTTCCTGGAAAGGTACGTCCACAAGTCCAATTGTGATAATAAAACATTTTAGACTCAAAGGTATTTGCTCTGTTCTGTCCATTGTAAAGTGGCAGCAAATGAGAGTTAGCATTTTAATTCTATTTTTGAGTCTATTTAATCCACTGTAGATTCTGTTGGTCTCTTGTGTATTCTTAATTCATGTGTAATGCATTTTAATTAGGCCATCTTGATTGCTGAAGTGATTCAAATGGAGAGTATAATTAATGAAACAAAAACAAAACTGAGAACATTCATTCAAAGAAAATTAATTAATATGCCCTGAAGTAAAAATTAATGTAAGATAAATACAGAGAGAATCAAAGGTAACTAAAGTTAGTCAACATCTCAATCTCTGTTCTTTTTAAAAGCAAATGTTAATAAGGCTCTTTTGCTTGTATAACACATAAAGTTTCCCCTGCATCATGTCTGTTCCTGCCCCTCAAAAATTCGTCCTGTATAACAAATAATGTTTTTTTTTAAAAGAAAGGAAAGTAAAATGACAAAAAAATCTTAAAAAGCATGTAAAATTGAGCCATGCATATGAAATGTATGAAGGGATATGAAATGCTTGATATCCATCAACATCCTACCTCTCTAATGTAGTGTTGGGCGTGAATGTGGACAAAAAGGTTTACTCATATAACTTTTTGGGGGATAATCTTTGTTTTATTTTTAGAATCTCCTAGCATTCATTTTTAAGTATTTTGTATTTGTTTTCATTTTATGGATATGATTGTAGTCATTTTGTTTTTTAAATAAGTTAGAACAGTTAAAGTTTCTAGGAGGTCTAGAGATCCCTGGAACAACTTTTGAAAGTTGCATTTCATCCTTCCTCCCTCTCTTCCTCCCTTCCATCTTCCATTTTTTCTTCCCTTTCTTCCATCTCTTTCTCCTCCTGTGATTCTTCTCTCTCCCCTTCCTCGACCACATTCTTATTGTTCTTATTCCTCTTCCTTCTCCTCTTCCTCTTACTTTTCTTCTTCTTTTTACTTCTTTTTTCTTGGATGTGATTAAATGACATAAATAAATTATTTATAAAAACACCCATGTTTTATCTGGCTGATGAAATATATACTCATGGAGAAAAATCAAACAGGAAAGTAAAATTGCAAAGAATATATGCAAATGTGTTATTTTAAATGCATGAAAATGAAAGGAAAAACTGAAATATACTTATATCATATCTAAACAGATATGAATACAGGTAGAGATAAGCATAGAGATACAGGTATGGATATAAATCAAGACAATTTTTCAAGTAACAATTTATATTTTACCTAGATTTATCTCATTTTGGATATTTGTACATAAATTACTAATATTCTGTAAAATTTACTTTTCTGGATCATTTTTTGAATTATTTTAAGGCACTGTTGTTAATGACTAATCATTTTTACATTCATTTTTATCCTTAAAGAAAAAAACACAATATTTTTCTAAACCTTCTTTTCTGATTCTCTTCAAACATAAAATAATAAAACAGTGTTAAAACTAGAAATATTTTCCCTTCTTTTTATATTATTATTTTATTTGTTTTCAGAGTTCTGCTACTTCCATATAATTTAGATTTTTTCTCCCTCCTTTCCCCTTTCCTCCCCCTCCCTCCTTGAGAGATCATTCAGTTTTATATAGTTTCTACATATACATTCCTATTAATTCCATTTTCACCTTGGTCATGTTGCATAGAAGAATTAAAATGAATGGAAGAAATCACAAATCAAGATAAAACGTAATACAAAAGAAAATGATCTGCTATACTCTGAGATCAAATTCCATAGTTCTTTCTCTGAATGTAGAAGGCATTTTGCCTTAAGAAACCATTGGGAATATTTTAAGTCCTTCCATTGCAATGAAGTTCTAAATCTACCAGAAAAAATCCTTGCACACTGTGGTTGTTGCTGTTTATAAAGATCTCCTGGTTCTGCTCCTTTCACTCAGCATCAGTTCATATAAGTCCTTCCAGGCCTCTGCGAAGTCTTCCTGTTCATCATTTCTTAAAGCACAATAGTATTCCATTATATTCACATACCATTCTTTATTCAGCCATTCCCTAATAAATGGGCATCCCCTTGATTTTCACTTTTTGGTCACCACAAAGAGTGCTGCTATAAATAGTTCTGTACATATGGGGGGTACAATTTTTATGATTTCTTGGGGATACAGTCCTAGAAGTGGTATTGCTGGGTCACAGAGTATGGACACTTTTGTAGCCCTTTGGGCATAGTTCCAAATTGCTCTCCAGAATGATTGGATCAGCTTACAACTCCACCAACAATGAATTAGTATTCCAATTCTCCCACATCTTCTCCAGCATTTATCATCTTCCTGCTTTGTCATGTTAGCCAATCTGATAGATGTGATGTGGCATCTCGGAGTTGTTTTGATTTCCATCTCTCTAATCAATAGTAATTTAGGGCAATTTTTCACATGACTATGGGTAGTTTTGATTTCTTTCTCTGAAAACTGCCTGTTCATATCCTTTGCCATTTATCAGTTGGGGAATAACTTGTATTCTTGCACATTTGACTCAGTTCTCTATATATTTTAGAAATGAGGACTTTATCACAGACACTAGTTCCAAAAATTCTTTTCAGTTTTCTGTTTCCCTCCTAATCTTGCTAGCACTGGATTTGGTTGGGCAAAAACTTTTCAATTTCATGTAATAAAAATTATTCATTTTGCACTTCATAATGTTTTCTATCTCCTGCTTAGTCAAAAATTCTTCACATCTCCATAAATCTGATAAAAACATTATTCCTTGCTCCACTAATTTGTTTATAATATCAGTCTTTATACTTAGATCATGTACCATTCGGACTTTATTTTTATGTTCGGCCTCAGGCATTGGTCTATGCCTAGTTTCTGCCATATCGTTATCCAGTTTTCCCAGCATTTTTGTCCAACACTGAGTTCTTATCCTAGAAGCTGGGGTTCATGGGTTTATCAGACAGTAGATTGCTATATTCATTGACTACTATGTCTTGGGTACCTAACCTATTACACTAGTCTACTCTTCAGTTTCTTAGCCAGTACCAAGTGCTTTTGATAATTGCTACTTTAAAATAAAATTTGAAATTTGATAGAGCTAAGCCACCTGCCTTAGCATTTCTTTTCATTAGTGCCCTTGATATTCTGGACTTTTTATCTTTCCAGATGAATTTTGGTATTCTTTTTTTTAGGTCTACAAAACAATTATCTGATAGTTTGATTGATATGGCACTGAAAAAGTTAATTAATTTAGGTAGAATTGTCATTTTTATTGTATTAGCTCAGCCTCCCCACAAGCAACTAATATTTTTCCACTTGCTTAGATCTGACTTTATTTGTGTCAAAAGTGTTTTGTAATTGTATTCATATAGTGCCTGGGTTTGTTTTGGCAGGTATACTATCAGATATTTTATAGTGTCTACTGTAGCTTTAAATGGAATTTCTCTTTCTGTCTCTTGATGTTGTGCTTTGTTAGTAGTAATACAGAAATGCAGAAGATTTGTGTGAGTTTATTTTGTAACCTGCAACTTTGCCAAAGTTATGTATTGCTTCAAGTAGTTTTTTGCTTGATTCTCTGGGATTCTCTAAGTATATCATCATATCATCTGTAAAGGATGATAATTTAGTTTCTTCTTTGCCTATTCTACTTCCTTCAGTTTCTTTTTCTTCTCTTATTGCTACAGTTAACATTTCTAGTGCCATATTGAAAAATAGTGGTGACAACGTACATCCTTGTTTCAACCTCTGATCTTATTGGAAATGCATCTAGCTTATCTCCATTGTATATAATGCTTGCTGAGGTTTTTACATAGATACTGCTTATTATTTTATGGAAAGTTTCATTTATTCCTATGTTCTCCAGTGTTTTCAAAAGGAATGCGTGTTGTATTTTGTCAAAATCTTTTTCTGCATCTGTTGAGATAAGCATGTGGTTTCTGTTAGGTTTGTTGTTGATATGATTGATAATGTCAATAGTTTTCCTAGTATTGAACCATCCCTGCATTCCTGGTATAAATCCCACCTGATCAATATGTATTATTCTCGTGATTAATTGCTATATTTTTTTTTTGCTAAAATCTTATTTAAAATATTTGCATTTATATTCATTAGAGAAATTGATCCATAATTTTCTTTCTCTGTTTTGACTCTTCCTGGTTTAGGTATCAAAACCATATTTTTATCATAAAAAGAATTTCAGAGGATTCCTTCTTCCCCAATTTTCCCAAATACTCTAGTATAGGAATTAACTGTTCTTTAAATATTTGCTAGAATTCACTTGTGAATCCATCTGGCCCTGGAGATTTTTTCCTAGGAAGTTCATTCATGGCATGTTCAATTTTCTTTTTCTGAAATGGGATCATTTAAGTATTCAGCTTCCTCTTCTGTTAGTCTGGGCAATTTGTATCTTTTAAAATAATCATCCATCTCATTTAGATTGTTGAGTTCATGGGCATACAGTTGGACAAAGAAATTTCTTATTATTGTTTTAATTTTCTCCTCATTGGAGGTGAGTTCACTCTTTTCATTTTTGATATTGGTGATTTGGTTTTCTTTTTTCATTTATTTTAATCAAATTGACCAAATTTTTAATAATTTTATTGTTTTTTTAATAAAACTAACTCCTTTTATTTATTACTTCAATAGTTTTCTTAATTTCATTTTATTAATCTCTCCTTTGGGTTTCCATATTTCTAATGTGGTGTTTACTTGGGGATTTTCAACTTGTTTTTTTTTTCACATTTTTTCATCTGCTTGCCCAATTTATTGATCTCCTCTTTATCTATTTTATTCATGTAGGCACTCAAAGATATAAAACTTCCCCTAAGAACTGCTTTTGCACTATCCCCAAAAATTTGGTAGGTTGTGTCCTTGTTATTTTCTTGAATGAAGTTGTTGATTGTTTCTCTAATTTGTTGTTTAACCCATTCATTCTTTAGGATTAGATTTTTCAGTTAGCAATTAGTTTTTGGTTTATGTTTCCATGGCCTTTAATTACATATACATTTTAGTGTATTATGATCTGAGGAGGATGCATTGACTACCTCTGCCTTTCTGCGTTGTATTGTGAGGTTTGTATGTACTAGTACATAGTGAATTTTTGTATATATGCCATGCACCGCTGAGTAGAAGTTATATTCCTTTCTATCCCCATTCAATTTTCTCCAAAGATCTAATATATGTACCTTATCTAGAGTTCCATTTACCTCTTTAACTTCTTTCTCATTTATTTTGAGGTTAGGTTTATCAAGTTCAGAGAGCGGGAGCTTGAGATCCCGTACTGGAATAGCTTTGCTGTCTATTTCTTCCTGTAACTCCCATAACTTCTCCTCTCAGAATGTGGATGCTATACCACTTGAAGTATATATGTTTAGTAGTGAAATTGATTCGTTGTCTATGGTGCCTTTTGCCAGGATATAGTTTCCTTCCTTATCTCTTTTGATTATATCTATTTCTGTTTTTGCTTTGTTTGAGATTAGGATTGCTACCACTGCTTTTTTTACATCAGATGAAGCATAACAAATTTGACTCCTACCTTTTACCTTTACCCTATGTGTATCTGCCCAATTCAAATGTGTTTCTTGTAAACAACATATTGTTGGATTATGGTTTATAATCCATGCTGTTATCTGTCTCCATTTTATGGGAAAGTTCATCCGATTCATCTTCACAGTTATGATTACTCTCTATGTCTTTCCCTCCATCCCTTTCTCCTTGTTTATGCTTTTAGTTCTCCCTTCTCCCTTCACCTCCCCAATAGAATTTTACTTTTTGACCACTACCTCCCTCAGTCTTCCCTCCCTTCTTTCAGCCTCCCTTCCTTTTAATCCCCTTTTCCCTTACTACTTCTTCCCTCTCTTTTAACCTCCCCTCCCTTTTCTTTCTCTCTTCCCATCCTATTGCCTACAGACATAGTTGTACCCTCTTTGAATCCAATCAGATGAGAGTACCTCTCAAACAATACTTAGCTCCCTCCCCTCTTTCTCTCTACTGTAATATATTTTTGTGCCTCTACCTGTAATGGAATTTATTATTTCTGCCTCCTCCTCTTCCCATCTCCCATTACAATCCCTTCACACCCTTCAATCACATTTGTTATCATCACATTATTTGATTTATACCCACTCCCTTTATCTATGTATACCCCTTTTACATTTGATAATATATATACAATTCTCAAGATTAACAAGTATCTTTGTCCCTTACAGGGATGTAAACAATTTGCCCATATTGTATAACAAGTTTTTTTTCCCCTGTTTACCTTTTTATGCCTCTCTTGACACCTGTGTTTGAACATCAGATTTTCTGGTGAGTTCTAGCTTTTTCATCAGGAAGGTCTGGGAATCCCTTATTTCATTGAATGTCCATCTCCTTGCCTGAATATTAGGCTCAGCTTTGCTAGGTAATTAGTCCTTGGTTGTAGTCACAATTCTTTTGCCTTATGCAATATCGTATTCCAATTGTTTTGATCTTTAAATGTGGAAGCTGCAAGGTCGTGTGTGATCCCGACTCTAGCTCCTCGATATTTGAATTGTTTCTTTCTGGCTGCCTGCAGTGTTTTCTCCTTCACTTGATAGTTCTGGACTTTTTCAACTATATTCTTTGGTGTTTTTAGTTTGAAGTCCCTTTCAGGAGGTAAATGGTAGATTCTTTTGATGACTATTTTCCCCTCTGCATCTAGGACTTCTGGGCAATTTTCCTTGATGATTTCTTGGATGATATTGTTCAGGTTCTTTTTTTATCATGGTTTTCTGATAACCCAATGATCCTTAGATTTTCTCTCCTGGATCTATTTTCTAGGTCAGTTGTTTTTCCAATTAGATGTTTTGAATTTTCTTCTTTCTTTTCATTCTTTAGATTCTGTTTGATTGATTCTTGACGTCTCATAGATTCATTGGCGTGTACTTGCCCGATTCTATTCTTTATCAAATTGTTTTCTTCAGTTAACTTTTACATCTCCTTTACCATCTGTCCAATTGTTTCTTTTAAGGAGTTATTTTCACCAGTTAGGTTTTGTATTTCCTTTTACATTTGTCCAGTTTTCCTTTTTAAGGAGCTGTCCTCTTCAGTGAATTCTTTTTTCATATTTTTAAAATTATTAGTCAATTTTTTTTCTATTTCTCTAATTTGGGTTTTAAAATCCTTCCAAGCTCTTCCAAGAAGGCTCTTTGTTCTTCTTACCAGTTCATATTCCCTTCTGAAGTTTCAGATGGGAGTACAGTCTCAATGCTAATCTCTTTGTTATTTCTGTTTTGGTCCTTGTCTCCATAGAAAGTCTCTCTGATCTTTTCTTTCCTGCTTTGCTTTTTCCTCATGACAATGACCCTTTTCCTGGTTTTCAAGATAGATCTCTGTGTCTGTGGCAAAGGGAGCTCTGTCCCACAGTTCTTGTGCCTAAACATTGAGGCTTTTGGTGTTGTGACCTCTGGTTCTTTCAGCCAGAATTTAAATGATGCAGCTTACTTGGTGCTGAGCTGGCTGGTGTTTGAAAGCAGTGGCAGGTTAGGT
Organism: Notamacropus eugenii; assembly: GCF_028372415.1. Lineage (NCBI taxonomy): Eukaryota > Metazoa > Chordata > Mammalia > Diprotodontia > Macropodidae > Notamacropus > Notamacropus eugenii. Next base: position 131,700,694 of record NC_092875.1, on the reverse strand, counting down.
CTTCTTGGGTTTCCCCACAGTTAACCTGGAGGTAGCTCATTAAGTGTGGAGGGGGGCTGGTCTGGATACTGGAAGCTCCTCTGCTGAGTTAGAACATAGGCAATCTCAGCTTTCTGTGCTAGTGTCTTCCAGATTGCACTGGGGTGCTGAGGCACATCTGCAGTCCTTGTGTGGGCAATTACTGGCTTCAACCCTCTGGGGTTCAGGATCTTCACCTGGTTTGTTCAGGTGGGACTGGCTGAGACAGGTCTGAACCTGCACTTTTCACCTTTGGCCACAGCAAGAGGAACCATCCTTAGCAATCTTTCTAGCCTCCTGTGCTGAGAGTCTGTTTACCCCTTCTGCTGTTCCCATTGTTCCAGATTTTTTTTTCCTGGGAAATAATCTCTGGGCTACTCAAGGTCAACAAGGGGAGGGAGGTAGCAGTTACCAATCACTCCACCATCTTGGCTCCTGGAACCAAAACCAGGCATTTTTTTTTTGATTAAGAAAAATGCTTATCCATTTTGACCATAAGTGATGTAAATTTTCTTGTTTTTTTAATTCTCTTTTTTATTAACCCCTGTAAATGACTTTAATAAAATTTAATAGATTATTTCATTGAAATGGGCTTTTCCCTACTCCCCTGGAAACTATAGGTTTGGAGGACTGACATACTGTGAAATGCCTATAGTACACAAGAGTGACCTAACCTTAAGTGAATGGAGCATATTTTATTCAAAGATTTCTGTTCTTATCCTCCTTCTATTCTCTATGATTGAAAAAAAAAGGCAGGTAATCAGGTAGAAATATTATGAAATAAACATAGTTTTCTGATCTTAAATTCTGAAAACATAACTGTAAACAAGGAACAGTAATATTCAAACATTCTTGGAGCAAGTATCCTGGAGAAACTATTGAAGCTGTCTTTTCTAGATGTATCTCCCAGCTGTGCTTTGGGAACCATTCATGTTTACCCTGTGACAACACTGAAGACAGCTTATCTCAAGTGCCTAGAATAAAATGCTAATTGGAGACAACTTTATTATCACTTTCAATGTATTTATTCCAGTTTTCAAAGGAAAAAGAACAAAAACATAAAAAGTCATTCATTAGGCCCTTATTTAGGCAGGAAGACAAAAAAAATTTAATTTTTTTCAACACAAAAAGTCACAGTGAAAAGTAATTTAAACACCTGTAATTAGACTCAATACATAGTACAGCCCACTTTATAGTGAGTTCAAAGATGGCTGGTAGAATGAAAAGAATATTGAACTTGGAATGAGAAGAATTCATTGTTGTAGCATGTATTAATCAATTACTAATAACTGACTACTGTGTACATAATTAAAATCCTGACCCACAGACCTCATGACTATGCTACCTTGGCCAAGTCACATGGATTCTCTTTTTACTAATTTATGAAATGGAGCTAATTACTTGTACTATCTGTCTAAGAAGTTTATTGTGGGGTAAATGTCCTTCCTAAGGGTAATAATACAGTGTTCAATTTTGCATCAGGTACATCTGGATTCAAATCCTGTCCCTGGATAAGCAGAGGAACTGTTGACTTGACGACATCTGTAAAATAAGAATAATAACACCTATAGTATTTAATTCATAAAGTTCCAGGCTGAAGTGAAATAAACCAGACAAAGCTTGAAAAGCTTTTAAAACTGAATATATAACATTTAATAGATGAAGTTCAAGAAAGCTGCCTGATGCAAAGATATCAAATAACACACTTTCTCAATACTATTTAGCACATTGTATTCAATATATCATGCTGAGAGTTTATCTAAATCCAAATTTTGCATTTGACTTTTTACTATCTGTGATCATCCCTGTCACATAACCACATTCAATCTCAGTTTCCTGATTAGTAGACTGACAATTATTATAACTTTATCACTTCTTACATTTTGTTGTGAGAATCAAATGAGATAGTTCATGTAAAATATTTTTTAAATCTTAAAGCACTGTACAAATATCTGTTATAATAATGAAAACTAAAACTCTTACTTAAAAGCCAAGGTATGTGTCCTGTTAATTTTGCTCCATCAATTCAGTTAAACAAATGCTTATAAAGTACTACTATTTGTGTAGTGTTTTAGTTTTAGGTTTTTGTTTCTTGTTTTGTTTTTTGCTTAGGGGTTTTGATCCAAGACACTTTGGCTTTTCCTAGAAGATGGTTGATTTCTTAGTGAAATAAAGGATAGAAATACAAAGAAGGATGCTCATTAAAGAGGCATTTATCCTTCACTTGGCATTTTCTATTATTATTTCTAGTATTATTATTACCACTAAAAAATTCAACTTCCTTAGCTGTAACATTGGCTTCCTCCCAAGAGTTACTCATTTCATCTCCAAGGGTTTGATAGAACATAAATCATCTCCTGTGAAAAGGAGGAAAATTAGCAGAGGAATGTCACACCTCTGAGATTCCACTGAATTCTCACGTGGAGAAGTTTACATCTTAATTCCTGTGTCTGCGCAATTTCAATAGTAAATCATTAGTGCAGGAACTCTGCTGTCTCCAGTGGCTCACATTTTGCCAAGTACACTGTCATCACTCTACAACTAGCTACATTATAATAGTCTCTTTACAAATAAATTTGGAAACCAAAATTTTGGTTAATTGTCTTTTAAGTTTTTAGTATGCAATATTAGTTTAGTAATGAAGCTATTTACAACTTGAAAAACAAGGTTTTCTTGCTTGTTAACTTGGTTACCCTTTAGTATCATTTATCTTTCTTTGCACACAGGGCCAGAAATGGCTTTTCCCCCTAGTTGTCTGACAATTTTATATTCTTGGCTCCAAATTTCTAGATGAAAATGTCAAATACTGCCCCACCCAATATGTCTCTGAAGAAAGTTTTGCTTTTCAGGCTTTCATGGAAAATATACAGGGCTAGAGAAAGGAGACAGTTATAAAGGATAGCTTATTAAATTACCAAATAAATAAGATACTAAATAAAAAAGAGTAAGGAGATAACAGTAATTTTTTCAGCAACTGCCTTGTTAGCAAAGAATATCATTAGAGGAAAAAGTTTCCTGTAAAGTGATCAAAATGCATTAGTGGCATGAGTTATTCAATTTTTCTGTCCTTGGTCACTGGTCTTGTTCATTGGTGAATGGAATTATTAAATTTTATGTTCACAAAAGAGATAATAATTCATTTTTCTTTATTTCAGACTGTAGGAACCCTCTGAATGGGTGGTCTTGTGTAATTTCTGGAAAAATGACAGTATTATAGAATTAAATCTGTTCTGTCTTTCATAATCAGAAACAAATTAATACCATAACTCTCTGGTAAATATACCAATGAGAGTTTGAACTTTTGGAGCAGTGGATGAAGAATTGGACAGCGTAGGGGCATTTAAAATGTTAGAATACTGATCTATTTCTATTGCATAAGCAAATGAAGATATCAATATAACCCTTAATATGATATAAGACATGCCTTTCTACAAATGCTTCATTATGCATTCAAATTAGGTAATACATATAAAATATTTTTCAAACACCAAAATACTAAATAAATGGAAGTTATTTTCATTATTATTATTGTGATAATTGCTATCATTTGCCCGCTTTTACCTCTCTTCACAGAGGTTATAAATGAGAAGAATTTCTGTAAGCCATCCAATAGGGTAGGAACACCAAACTCTATCTTCCACCTGGTAGTCACGTGTCTTTGAATTTGTGACACCTTTGTTCTGTTTTTCTCATTTACGTTTATTCTTTCCTGACTATAAGCTGCTAAATGTCAGATGATAAAATTGCCTGTGTCCTGAATTTGTGCAGCCTGGATGATTAGAAGTACCATGAGAAATCCCTTCAGCAATCAGAGTTGGCAGTTCTAGTAACTGTAGTCACTGAGGAGCCCACCATAAATACTGATTTGCTTGACCAAAAGCAATGCTGAATAGTACCAAACTTAGCAGAGGACCCCTACTCTTTTCACCGTGCTTGGCATTTAGTAAATTATCACTGATTGATTAGCGCAGCAACTGAGACATCACAACCTGCAAGTAACTTGACCAGGTCATACACTGGCTACCTAATCCATAAACTGACTTCGTGGGGATACTGTGAAGGGGGGGGGACTTCAAGGTTTCAGAGATATTTATAAGTGGCTAGTGAGCTAGCTTCAGAGCCAGGAAGAATGAATTAAAATCCTATCTCTTAAATATACTAGTTGTGTGATCCTGGGAAGGTACATAAGTGCTCATTGGTAAGCAATAATATAAGTTCATAAATCTGAGTAGATGCCAACTGGCCTCAATAGAATATCCTCAAGTAAGAGTTCTTTCTATCAATGAAATCACAGGTTAATGCTTCTTCATCATCATCATCATCATCATCATCATCATCATCATCATTATTATCAATAGCATCTTCATGAAAAATGTAATAGAGAACAGTTCCTGGACTCAGGATTACTTCAGTTTAAATCTATCGTGAGTCCCTCACTAGTGAGCTCCATGTAATATGAAATAATAAGTTCAGAGAAAAAGATCTTCATCCTTATGACTATCACAATTTACACGAGTTTCACTGTTGCTGTGTCATCAACTCAGTGTCTAAGTTTCTATTCTTATCAATTACTAACTCTTTAAGAGTAAGTAATGTTTGTTAGGAGTTGTCTACTCATTTTTAATATAGCCATTTTTGCCAAGTATATATGCAGATATAAATATTCCTATGTATGTTCTAATATATTTGTACATATATGTACATGAGTGTAAACATATGTTTGTGTGCGTGTCTGGATCGTTTATGAACATATGTGTTATGTAACCTCATCTCTAACTGGCTATGTTTATGTGGGTTCTAGGCACCTTGTTCCCATGATACATAAAGGCAAGTCATAGTCTTTCTAGGCTGCAAGAGGCCACCGGACTCTCTTCAGTAGCCAGGAGTCAGGAAGGGCTATGTAGCTGACTACAATAAAAGAATCAAAGTAGGGGAGTGCCAGAGAATGAGTAGATTAAGCTTCTTTAGACCAAACAAAGGATAAGGCATGGTCACTACATTATTTAAAATACTAAGTTGGTGGGGATAGGGATGAGCTCCACTACTGGGAAAGTCTTAAGTCAAGAGCCCAGGAAGTCCAGTATCAAAGGTAGAGACAGTCATTTTACCAGAATAAGCAGGACCCTGAGTAAGAGATAGACAGGGCCTTGGTCTGTATCCAAAGACAAGGTCAAAATCATCAGCATTCCAGATGCAGTTTGCAGAGCACAGAGTGCATAAAGTTATTGTTCCAAAGTTTTTCAGTGATGTTTGAACTCTGACATATTTTTGAAGTGGTGGAAGAAACCATACCTTAGGATGAGTTTTAAGGGAATATTGACCAGAGGAGCTGGTCACTATCTCTAAAAAGGCTATCTCTACAAATTTAGCAAATGATACTAGGAGAGACAGAGACAGAAAGAGAGATAGACAGATAGAGAGAGAGCAACAGAGACACCAATAGAAATACCAAATGAGAGAGAGAGAGAGACAGACAGATAAAGAAGGAAAGAATATCTCAATGATAAAATTTCAGATTAGGTGAGGGTTGAAAAGACTTTGGATTAAGTAATTAAGGGATAACAGGAAACTTCAAAAAGGATAGCTAAAGTAGAAATTTGGATACCAGATAGCTAGCAATTGAGAAATGATTGGAAAGTGAAGAAATCAAAGAAACAAATTATAGAAAACTTGTATGGCACTTTGACTGAAAGCAAAAAGAGATTTACTGTAAGTCAATTACTTTTAGTGTTTATCCAGATCAAGTAAAAGTTTCTTAAGAATGGAGACATAGCCTTAGTCAGCAGAGAAAGAGTTACTCAAAGGGGATAGACTGAATCTGAACAAAGGGGGAAATATCCAGAGGAGATGGAAGGTATTGAAAGAAAGGGTACAAGTACAAGGAGTTGGCATCCCTCATCACTCACTGGACAGCTACTAGGTCCTATCAGATCTACTTTGTAACATCTATCACATCTGTATCTTTTCCCTATTTTCACTGATATCACCTCATTATAGGCCTTTATCATGTGAGTTACTGAAAAAGCCTGCATGTAGTTTTCCTCTTCATTATAACTCCAAATCTTTCAGCCCACTGGAAGACAACTTTTCTTTCCTAAAGATGCAATCATTTTGTTCCGCTGCTAAAATATTTTCGATAATGACCAACTACTACTTATGAAATAAATTCAATTTCCTTTGCCTTGAATTCTTGGCCCACAATTTTGTAACCCCCTTCTTTCGAATTCATATCTCACGCTGGTCTCCTTTATGCATTTAACAGGCCTTGCAACTGAATGATTCTCTGTCCTTGAAACACAAACTATAGATATATCTTTGTTGGTGTTGTTTCTAGGGCTAGAGTGTCATACTCCTCACTTCCCCTCCCCCCCCACACACACACACTTAACCTTTTGAATTTCTGCTTTCATACACTAATGGTCAAGTTCAAGTCCTTTAAGAGCTATCATGTGAATGAAGGATTTGTCACCATAGGACAGAACCAAAAACAGTGGATTGAAGTTATAAAGAGGCTAATTTCCACTAGGTTTCAGAAACAAAAGAAGAATTAAAAAAAAAAAACTCTTGTACTTAAAACTCTCAAAAATGGCATGGCATGATTCAAGAGATAGTGATTTTCCCCTCATTTTGAATGTAGAGACTCAAGTAGAGTCTGGATCATGATTTTTTCAATATAGGTTGGACTAAAGAATTACAGAGGTTTCTTATAATTCGAATTCTCTGTTTCTTTGAATCTTGAAAGCTCAACAGAAATGACATGGGGAAAAAAAAACAATATAACTTTCTATAATGTCATACACTGTAATGAGTTTACTCCTTAAACCCTACACAATACATTGTTGTTCTCTTTTTTAATCTTCTATGAATATAGGGATTTAGATTATGTATTGAATCAGTGCTTATCAGCCAGCTCTTTCTATTGGATAAAGTTCATTAAGGGTAAAGATGGTATTTTACGTAAACCACATATGTCTTCTAGTGCATTACATAATTCTCTCTACATAGCAGTCACTTGCTAAAGATTAGTTGTTGTGGTTTATAATAGCCATTAAGTTTTCTTATTATCTTTTGTTTTATTTTGACATTTTGTTTTAGAGATTATGATGTTCTATGATCCAAAATATCACAAAGGATGTATCATTATTTACATATGCTTTTATGATAGCAAGGGTTTTTTTAATTGTTGTGAACATTACAGTTTCACAAATGATATTCAACCCAATTCAATGCAATACTGCTTTATTATCCATCTACCAAAGATCTACATAATGTTTCATTTATTCAGTTAGTTGCCCATTCAATTAATATTATAGTCTGATCAATGTAGATTTTTGATCAACTTTGTTTTCCCATCATGGATGATTAGGTCATTCTGTTTTGGATTTCTCTGATTACTGTATTTCAAGTCAAATCGAATAAATGATCTTAGAATGAAATGTAAGCCTTGAGAGAAGACTATTTTTTCCTCCTAGGATTTGGCAGATAATTAAAGAACTTTATAAGATAGACTTAGAAAACACTCTAGGGAATAAATAAGTTATTTTAAGAGAATGAAGTAACTAGAATATTGAGAGTCCTTAACTTCTACAATCTGCCCCAAATGAGTATATATAATATGTATGTATGTATGTATATCTATATATATATATGTATATACACATATACATACATACATACACATACATATATACATACACATACATATGTTCAAATATATATATATAAGAATTTAATTGTCAGTTTTGTAACAGCTATCTAAAATAAAAGAATGCTTATTTTAATTCCTAACACCTGCTTATAAATTATATGAAAATGTGCTGCTGCTACCACTTGATGAAGGTGAACTTTTGAATTTCACTTACTGGCAATTATGTCAGTATGGTCATGGCCTTTCAGTTTATGTTTTAAACATATTCTAATATTCAAGAAAAGAGATGTGAAAATGGAAGAGTAGAACATTACTCAATATGCTCTGACAGGCATGTAATTTAATCATTTGACAGTGGTACCACATCTCTCTATCAATATGAATAAAATTGCCCTTCATCTTAAGTTGGATTTATATTTCACTAACACTAATGAAATTGTTTTGTAGTCATTTAAAAAAGACAAAAATTAACTAAAGAAAAGCAACCTATGGTAATTACTCTCCTTAACAAGGAGAGAAAAATGAAAGTTGCTCAACTCTCCATCATGTCCCAACACTGGTAATCATATATTTTCATGAGAGAAATAGTATTCATCTCCCTTTTGAAATTGAAGGAACTAAGTGGCAGCTTCATGGACACAAGGAACAGAGGCATAATGATCACAAATTTGGCACTTACAATTTTCAGAGTAATCTTGATGTTAATAAGAATATCCTGGAGAATAATAATGGTGTGTTCAAGAATGCAGAACTAACATTGTTTTCCACCTTCCAAATTCCTACAGAGAAAGGTAACTGTATACGCAGAGCAAAATTTCTCATAGAATAACCCCTTCATATCTATACTTGAAATATCTAGGTGTAAGGTAATTCTTTATAATACCAAATGTGTTATTATATGCATCCTCTCAAATGAAAAATTAATATGAGCAAAATCTACATCTAATGATTAGTATAAACTACTTGAACTTCTGGGAGCCAAGATGGTGGAGTGATCAGTAAATGCTCTACCTCTTCCCTTGTTGACCTTGAAAGACCTATAAAATATTTCCCCAGGAAACATCCTGGAACAGTAGGATCAACCAAAGGGGAAAACAGTCTCTTACCCTGAGAGGCTAGAAAAATTACAAAGGGGAGTCTCTCTGGCTGTAGCTGAAGGGGACCAGTGCAGGACAAGGGCTGTACCTTAGCAAACTGGGACGAGATCTTTAGGCCCAGGATGGTGGAGCATTCTTGGAAGAGCTTAGAAAAGCATTTAAAAGCTAAATTATAGAAATAGGAGAAAAACTGGCCAATGATTTTAAAAATATGAGGAAAAAGAAATCACAGAAGAATTTAAAAGGAAAATTGGACAGATGGAAAAGGAAGTACAAAACCTAACTGGAGAAAATAACTCCTTAAAAAGAACAATTGGACAGATGGAAAAAGAGATGCAAAAGGTAACTGTAGAAAACAAATTGATAAAAATTAGAAATCGGGCAAGTAGAAGTCAAAGACTCTATGAGACATCAAGAATCAATCAAACAGAATCTGAAGAGGGAAAAGATAGAAGAAAATGTAAAATATCTAATCGGAAAACCCAGCTGACATGGAAAATAGATCCAGGAGAGAAAAATCTAAGAATTGTTGGTCTACCAGAAAGCCATGAGGAAAAGAAAAGCCTGGGCAATATCTTCCAAGAAATCATCAAGGAAAACTGCCCAGAAGTCCTAGTTCCAGAGTACAAAAATAGTCATCAAAGGAATCCACTGTTCACCTCCTGACAGGGATTTCAAACTAAAAACACCAAGGAATACTTTTGCCAAATTTCAGAACTATCAAGTGAAGGAGAAAATACTGCAGATGACCAGAAAAAAACCATTCAAATATTGAGTAGTTACAGTCTGGGTCACTCAGCACCTTGCAGCTTCTACATTAAAACACTGAAAGAATTTGAATATGATATTTTCTAAGAGAGAGGAGCTGGGTCTACAACCACAAATCAATTACCAGCAAAGTTGAGTATAATATTTCAGGCAAGGAGGTGGACATTCAGTGAAATAAAGGATTTCCAGGCTGTCTTGATAAAAAGGACAGAACTCAAAAGAAAGTTGATCTTCAAAAAGAGGTGTCAAGAGAGGCATAAAAAGGTAAGCAATGGGAAAAAAAAACTTGTTATTCAAAAGGGCAAAGATTTACATCCCTATAAGGGAAGATGATAATTGTTAATCTTGAGAATTGTAGATTTATCATGATATACACAAAGGATATACATGCATAGAGGAAGCAAGTATAAAATAAGTGACTTGATGATAAAAATGTGATTTGAGTGCAAAGGTATTGTAACAGAAGATGTGAAAAGGAGGAGACAAAAAAATGGAAAATGATGTCACAGGAAGAGGCACAAAAATATGTTACAGTAGAAGGAAAAAGGGGAAGGAGATGAGCAATTTTTGAGATTTTTTTCATCTGATTTGTTTCCCAAAGAGATTATAAATATGGGAAAGGGTCCCACATGTACAAAGGTATATATTGCAGCTCTCTTTGTGGTGGCCAAAAACTGGAAATCAAGGGGAAGCCCATTAATTGAGGAATGACTAACAAGTCGTGGTATATGAATGTAATGGAATTCTATTTTGCTATGAGAAATGATGAACAGGAAGACTTCAGAGAAGCCCAGAAAAACTTATATGAACTGATGCTGAGTGAAAGGAGCAGAACTAGGAGAACTTTGTACACAGCAACAGTGTGCAAGGAACTTTTCTGGTAGACTTAGTCCTTTACAGCAATGCAAAAATTCCCAATGGACCTTTGGGTCAAAATGTCTTCCATATCCAGAGAAAGAACTATGGAATTGGTTCACAGAATGAAGCACATCATTTTCTTTTGTGTTTTGTTTTGTTTTGCTTTATGGTTTCTCCCATTCATTTTAATTCTTCTATTCAACATGACTATGTTGAAATTGTAATTAATAAGAATGCCTGTGTAGAACATATATAAGATTTCAAGTCATCTTGGGAGTAGGGAGGGAGTGGGGAGGAGGGGAAGGAAGGAAAAAAATCTTGGATGTATGAAAGTGATTGTAGAAAACTGAAATCAAACAAAATAATTATTAAAAATGATTCATATCACATTCTCTTCTATTTGGAAGAAAGTTGAGAAATCATCTATGTCCACCTCCAAAATGTGCATTCCCTAAATAACGTGGATGAAAGTCCATTTAGTTCCTGCTTTGATGATTTATAATAATAGGGAATTTGCTTCCACATAAGACCATCCAGTTTATTAGAGAACTATGACTTTTGGACTATATTTCTTTACATTTAACCAAAGTCTTCCTTCAAGTTCCATTCATTGCTCCTAGTTCTGACATCTAGAGAAGAATAAATCTACACATTTTCCCACACAAGCAGCCTTTCAAATACTTGAAAATAGCTGTCATTTCATATCAAGTCCGCTGTTCCATGGACACAAAATGTTCAGTTATCAACATTATTACTCATTTAACATGTTTTCAAGACGTCTCTTTATCCCTACTGCCCTTCAATATGCTGATTTCTTCCAATTTTATCAGTCAACAATGAAAACAATAGTAAAAAGAAAAGTCTGACGAGTGCAGAGCAAAATGGAACTACTCCATCTCTTGTTCTTTATACAGTTCTGTATTAATTGAGGCAAATATTGAAAATGAAGAAAAGTATCCAATTTTTAAAATAACAGCTACTGTTACCAATTGTCTTATATCCTGCTTTTTGTAGTATATTTTTTTTTAAACTTAAGTGAACATTTGCTTTTTCCTACTGAATTGCTTCTCAATCATTTTCCCTATCTTTCTAGTATATTAATAAAATTTTTGATACTAATTCAGTAAACTGGTGTATGAACTCTCACTTTCAGCTTCATGCTGTTTGTACCAAAGACACGAACAATTAATATGGACTATGTAATTAATAAAAATTATTGAATAAATCAGAACTAAGGATAATTATCCATAGTACACCAGTGGTGACCTCCCACAAACTGATACTCATCCATTACTCAATGTTCAGAACAACTGCTCAATACACTCATCATAATACCTAGTAATGTTATCAGCTAGTCTATATTCTTCCATTTGATGACAATCAACATGAAAAATAGAGAAATAGAAATGACTGAAAAAACAACTGTAAGACAAAGGAAACTCATTCAACAGTATTGTAAACACACACTAATTCTCTGAATTTGTTATAACCTGTGGTGCTTAGACTATATTAAGTATTTTCAAAATAGACCCTTTTCCAGAATATTTTTTGGGAAACTATACAATGCAAAACACATCGAAGTAGTGAGAAAATAGTGTAATACTCTCTCTAACACAACAGCAAAACACATCTACATAATAGACATCTACATGGTTGGAAAGAAATATGTAGAATAACCTGAACCAGTATTTTTGTCTATGTAAGGAACTCCTCTTATAAGCATCTTGGCAACTGATATTCAAATTTCTGTTTTAGAGAGTGGCCTGGGGGAACTGAGAGAAAAAGTGACTTGTCCCAGGTCATAGGTGGCAAATTGCTTTGGTGCAAGATAGTTTATTGAGTATTTTATGTACCTTATCATATTTGTTGCTGTTCCTCTTTCATTTTCAAAGAGGACTAATGACATCACAGGTGATTTATTGACTTGCACATGAATTTGATTTAAGTGATGCAGAGCTAATCAAAGTCATCAGCCCCACTCTCTCTTCCCCAGGATGCAGTGGATGACCTTGGTAACTTCAATCCCTGACCAAACTCTGAGTGCTCCAGAGCTCCTGCTTCAGTCACGTTCATGGCTGTTTGTGTTGATAATGCATTTTCATTTATTGTTAATGTAAATTTTTGTTTAATTTGAAGATCTTTCCCATCCATTGATAGACCCATGTGACTTGTACAAATCACATGGAAGCCTAAGTCACATGTGGTGGGAGGAGCTTGCTGGATGGGTGGAACAAGAAGGATGAAACAGGAAGAGACAGCACTAGACCAGACTTGAGAGAAAATTTGGTTCAAGCAGTCAGAATGGAGGGAAAGAGAGAAAACAGGCAGCTGACTAGTGTGAGAGAACTTTCTTGTGATTTGTTTCAGGGAATTGCTTTGTGGGAAGCCTAAGAGAGGGAAGGCTGGTGTTGCCTTCTGCATTGTCATCATGTGTAGATTTCTTTGTTACTATGATGGATTTGGTTTTATGGTATTGGTATTTGGCTCTCTGTTGTCTGGACAAATGTTTTGGTTCTGTCTTCTATTTCGAGAGTCTGTTGTATTTTATGATTCAAAATTGCACCAGTATATTGATGACTGCTGTAGGTGCTGTAAATATTGTGTTGGTGCGACACTGTTGCAACAAATTGTTCTTATCCATCCACTCCACTGGAGAATGTCTTCATATACTTGAGGTTGACATCTCCTTTACTTCCTGACAAGTTTGAGACCTACAGGTTATCCTCACTCTAGTTTAAGCCACCTGCCAAGGTTGTTTTACTGAGGTATGGTTACTGTGCATGCCATAGCTTCTCAGAGTCATAGGTGAGAGTTGAGTGAAGTTGAACAACAAAGGTTGATGACTAGCCCAGTACTATTCCTCCCTGCACATACCCATATACATCATATTTAGTCTCACAGCTGTCCAATGACAGAGGCACTAAGTGTATTTTCATCCCTATTTAACAGGTGAGGAAGCTGAGGCTTATTGGATTTAAGAGACTTTTCTAGAGACAGTGTCAGAAATAGAATTTGAACCAGGGTCTATAGTGCTTCCAAGGGAAAGCAAACATTCTGTCATAATGTCTTACCTCTCTAAGAAGCAATTTAAATCCTTGAAAACTAAGAATTGAGCAATATACCAAGTCTAAAAAAGTTAAATAAATATGTCTATAGTGAACAGAGAAGGTAATCAATTACTTTCTTGAGTGTATTATCTTTTTTGAGAATAATCAATTGCCCATTTGGTCTAAGTGAAAGAATGAACCCATAATTTCACAACTACATAAACTTGGCAACAAAATGAAAGAGAAGTTAAATTATTATTACCATAATTATTATTTTTGTTATTGTCATTTTGTTACTTCTCTTAGTAATGCTACTTATATATAAAATAAAATATTGGAAGGAATTTCTGATTTAAAGAGGAAAACAGAAGGCATAATGTTGCTCAAAAAGTGAATTCATTCAAATAAGTAAAGGAATATTTTTAAAGTATTATATTTAAAATGCAAATAAATTTGGCAAAACTGAGTTTTTATCTGATTTGTCCAGATAATTGTTTCAAGTTTTCATTTTTATTTGCACATAAACACACAAATTGTTTCTAAATAATATGGAATGGAGACTTGACAATGTTTTGGCAAATACGATCAAAATAGAGAATCTTTTTTCCAGAGTTGAGAACCCAAATCGGACTTTTGAATTGGATGGCTCCTAGAATTCTTTTACCTTCTTCCACCACAAATTGCAATTTTGGGGAAACTTTATTGCCATGTTCATGCTTTCATGCTACAGTTTTCATAAAATTGCTGTTTTATGCAACTGCGTTTGAACAAATTCAAACCAATCACTAAACTATGATTTTGAAACAACCAAGAAAATGAGTACAAATATATATATCTAGCAATTAGAGTGTGAACAAGATAGCAGGCACTTAAGGTAGATTCAGAATCATAAAGCGTCAATTAAGAATTCATTGCAAAATTATAAAAAAAAAAGTATAGACTTAAAAGAAGAAATGGGGTACCACGATCATTTTGCAAAGAGACTCTGTCCCTCCTGATGTGAAACATTCCAAAAAACATCAGGTTTTTATATGGTAAATATTTTCACTGTTTCTTTTCATTTTGTTCTTTTTTTAAAATATTTGCTACAAGGAATAGCTTTCTCAGTGGGGGCAGAGATACTGAGTCAAATATATGTAAAACAAAAACAAAAAGTATCAATAACAAATTTTTAAATAAAAAAATGAATTGATCAGACTTCTAGGAAAAATGTTTAAAAGAGATAAATGAAATACAGCAACTCATTTCTTATGCTAGTGGGGTATAAACAAAGTATCTCGTAATCACAATGAAAAATGAGCTACCCTCTCCTAAGCACCCTGCTAGATTTATGTCTGCATGTATAGGAGAAATTGTTCAACAGACCATTTGCTTAGTGACAGGCTTGTCAAAGGTCTTCCCAAAATCCTTCTTGAAATCTTTACCTTTATGCTAAGTACGCTTGTGATGCTCTTGCCATGCCCATTGCAGATCTGAATATTCTGAATATAAAAAACCCACTTAAATGACTCCATATTTATACATATATATTCACAATGTCTATATCTTAGAACTCACTCAGACTAAAAATCATGCCCTGAAAACTTAACTCTTTCCATTTGTATTCACTGACCTGCTGGTCTGCTTGGTAAACACTTTCCAGGGTCTACTATTTCAAATTGTTTCAAGTCATCAAACTATACTCTGCATTACCCCCTGGGAATCTTTTTGCTAACTTTCTCATGGACACCCATGTATCTTCTCTTTAGGACATAAGATTAAGTCCAATTAGCTAGCTCTGTGACATAATTTGGTGAATTCATGGAAGGTGTCTTCCCCCAAAATTCTTCAATACTCTCGCCACAACTGCTGAAAAATCTCATGTTATTTTTTAAATTAAAGTATTATAAATGTCTATTAGTGAACAAATGATTCTCTTCAATTCAACTCAGTATTTTTATGCCATAATATCATAGAATCATAGAATTTGGGATTGGGAAGGGACGTCAACAGTCATCTAATTCAACCCATAGAGGAAAAATCAAGAATAGGTTACATATAATTGAGTTGTAAACCTGCTTCAGCTTTAATATTTATTGAAAGAGGGAATGTAACACTTCTCAAGGCTGCTCGTTCCACCTTTGGACATCTCTGATTAAGATTTTATTTTTATTTTAACTTTTGTTTTTGTTTTATTTTTCTTCATATTAAACCCAAATTTGCCTGTTTTCTATTTCTATTCATTATTCCTACTTCTACTCTCTGGACCCAAACAGAATAATTCTCTTCCTCTTGTTTCAGATAACTGATGTAAATAAACCTGTGGGTATTTTCTTCTATAGGTTAAATATTTACAGATTCTTTAGGGAAAGGATTATTTTTCAATCATTCATTCATTTATTCATTCATTTAGCTTCCTCTTTTCTTTCTATCTGAATACACACATTATATAAGACATATATATATATATATATAATACATATATATAATGTGTGTATGTGTATATGTGTATATATAAATTATCTAAATAGATGTTACTCTTATAGAGGTATATGTGCATATACATATATATGTATGTATGTATGTATGTATGTATGTATATCTGTCTGTCTTCTTGACTGACAACTTGTATATCCCATAAGTATGCCAAAAAATTATGATTTGGGTGATTTTTGTCTTTTTCAGAAGGAATCCTTGTTACATAAGCAGAGTAAGAGAAATCTGGTAAAGGGAAACGAGAGAGAGATAAATTGTGTTATATATTAAAAGGACAGGTGTACAAAGCAATGTACTGCTGTTCAGAAATGAAGGCAACCTTCTTCCCTTGCCATGATATGGATCATCTAAGGCTGATGAAGCAGGACAACCCAAACTAATTTGAAGAAAAAGGCGTTTGTTTAATCTCAAACTAGGCAGACGTAATTCTTGGTGCTTGGTCTCATAAATGATTTTATTTTATTCATTTTAGATATGGTTAAATTTGTGATTATTTATAATGGAAATAATTGCAAGGTAAAGAATATTCCCTACAAATATTTAACAATAAATGATGCAAAATTTAATAAACTAATATCCTTAGAAGAAATAATGTATGCCATTATACAAATAGCCAAGGTTTTCAGAACTAAAGAAGTGATAACATGAAAATGTGAATATACAAAAGAATGATTCAACATGACTTCAGAGCTCTTAAGGCAAGAATTTTAAAGAGAATCAGCTTTTTCCTGAATATGCCTAGCTTATGATTCTCTACCTTATAGCTACCTTGATTGATATCAAAATCAATCAATTTCCATCTTTCAGTTTCTGAAGTCATTAAAATGATCTTTGATAACAAAATGTACAACTTAAATATCCAAAAAGTTTGAAATTAGGCAGAGTAAATTTCTTCCCCAAATTGGAATACTTTTATCTCTTGTTTCAGTCACTTGTGGCATTCAGTCATACAAGTTCAACTTAGAATGAAAATTACAACCTTAATAGCAACTATTGCCTAATAATGAGGCTGTTAATATAATGCAAATGATTAAATTATTCAAAATACATTTTTCATAAACATTAGGAAATATCAATCTCCTATCACCTAAGTTCAAAATTCTGGGAATGGTTTTACCCTGGAATTTCTATTTGAAAATAAATGTGAAAAGAACTAACAATCTATCTGAATTTCATATATAAATATATATATGTACATATATTTCATATATATATGTATATGCATACATATATACATAAATCTATTCTTATACATGTTTCATATATACATAGATTTTTACATATATGTTTGAGATATGGATATAAACATCATACATTTAGACTTTACATAGTAATTAAATAGCAGACATTCATATAGTATCTACTGTGAGCTGGAAACTGTGTGAAGCACTTAAAAACTTGCTACTTCATTTGTTCTTTACAACAGCCTGGGAGGTAGGTGCTATTATTATCCCCATTTTACATGTCAGGAAACCAAAGTAAACAAAGGTTAGGTGACTTGTCCAGAGTCATAAAACTGGGAAATATGAGAGGATTTTAATTCAAGTCTGCTTGTTACATCCCAGTGTGCTCTCTGTCTCTGTCTTTCCCTCTCTTTGTATGTGTATATGTATGTGTGTGTATGTGTGTATACATATATACATATATATGTGTGTGTGTATACATATATATGTGTGTGCATATGTATATATATATTTTTTCCGTGTAGATAGATACAAGTAGATCAATGATAGATCAATGTCTTAACTAACATGTGGCATATGTATGTGTATATATGCAAATACTTAAACACATTCTTTATATAGATTAAGTGTGCATGTTTGAATATCTGTATCTCCATTTTCACACATGTTTAATAAGTGCAAGCATATATCATGTATCTGTATATACATTATATGTATATGTACACCTAAGACTGGAAGGAGGGAAGGAAGAGAACAAGGGAGGGAGGAAAGAAGAAGCACGAGAGTGAGGGAGGAAAATAGGAGGGAGAGATAGGGAAAGAAATAGAAATGAAGGCAATAAGCAAGGATGGAAGAAAGAAAGAAAGAAAGAAAGAAAGAAAGAAAGAAAGAAAGAAAGAAAGAAAGAAAGAAAGAAAGAAAGAAAGAAAGAAAGAAAGAAAGAAAAAAGAAAGAAAGGAGGGAAGGAAGAAAGGAAGAAAGAAAGGAGGGAAAGAAGAAAGGAAGAAAGAAAGAAAGAAAGAAAGAAAGAAAGAAAGAAAGAAAGAAAGAAAGAAAGAAAGAAAGAAAGAAAGAAAGAAAAAGAAAGAAAGAAAAGAAGGAAGGAAGGAAGGGAGGAAGGAAGGAAGGAAGGAAGGAAGGAAGGAAGGAAGGAAGGAAGGAAGGAAGGAAGGAAGGAAGGAAGGAAGGAAGGATAGAAGATCTCTTGTAGATCTATTTTCTAGGTCACTTGTTTTTCCAATAAGAAATTTCACAATTTCTTCTATTTTTTTAATGGTTTAAATTTTATTTTATCATATCTTGATATTTCATAGAGTCCTTCACTTCTGGTTCTTCAATTCTAATTTTCAAGAAACTATTCTTCTTAGTGAGCTTTTATATTTCCTTTACCATTTGACCAATTCTATTTTTTAGGAAGTTATTTTCCTCAGTAAATATCTTTTTCCATACTATTGGTTCTTTTTCTCATGATTCTCTTGCATTACTCTCATTTCTTTTCCCAAGTTTTCTTCTGCTTTTAAAAAATCTTTTTAAAGCTCTTTTAGGAATTTTTTGGGGGGCCTGAAACCAAATTCCATTTTTTTTTAACTTTCACATGTAATCATGTTTACACTACTGTCCCTCTTCTAAGTTTTTGCCTTGCTACTCCCTATCACAATCATAACTTTCCATAGTTAAACTATTTTTAATTTTGCTCATTTTTTCTGCCTTCTTTGGGACTTGGTGTTTTAATGTGAGAACTGGGCTCTAGTTCTTTACTACCTTATGTTCTTTGTGCTGGAGCTCTGGGTCTTACTACTGCCTTATGCTGGGCTTCAGGGATTATCTGCTTATATTCTCTGAGAGGTAGGTTTTCCTTCTGGCTTGTCTCTGCAGGGGTGAAGTGGATGGGACCTCTCTCTGTTGGCCTCTCCTGAATGTGGGGTTTAGCTGCTGACCTGTTCTAGAGGTGGAGCCTGCTGCTGGATTGCTACGGAGACAACATCTATCTGCTATCAGACCCTGGAAGAGTAGTTTTATTGCTGATCTTCCCAACAGGTTGGGCCCTGCTTCTTTGTTGCTATGGAAACAGGGTCTTTCTGCCAGTAGAACCCAGGGGTGGGGTCTAGTTCATGACCAGCCATGGTGTGAAGTTTTACTACTGGTGAGCAATGGGGTCAAGTACTTGCTAGTGGTTTGTGCTGCGGATAGGGCCACTGTGGTGGGCCCTTGCTGTATTAAACAGACTGCTCACTTGCCTAGGAGTCTGCTGGTTTGCAAGAGGGCTTTTTGTTGGGAGATTGTGCCCAGGCTCTGTGCTCTTTTGGAGGCCCCCTGCTGTGAGGCTGCTGCTGCTATTGCTCCTCTTGGACCTCCCTTACCTCTCACTCCAGTTAGACAGACCTTTCCTACCAATCTGGTAAACTCTTCGCTGATCCTAGATCAATTCTGAGGAGGTATACTAGTTGTTTGGAGGGGAATTAGGGAGAGCTTCAAAGGGTCCTTTCCTCACTCTGACATCTTGACACCACAATTCCCCTTATTTCTTGATATCTCTCAATATCAGAGGATAAAGGATATAATAGAAAGAGCACTAAATCTGAGTCAAAGGATGGAGGTTCAAATCCTGGATCCAATATTTTCTACTAATTTTGTTTTGGGCAAATTTGCTAATGTTGCCTTTTCTTATCTCTAAAAAAGAACACTGTAATTGACATCCCTTAAATTTTTTTCTAGATATAAATCCTATAATAATTATATTTTACATATCAGAATTCTCTGGATATTGTAACCAGATTGCAGCATGTAGCAAAGTTCCATATTTCAGAGCTATTGCTCCATGTATCTCCCCAATGTTCCTTGAACAAGGTGCATGGTATCTGGGACTCATCTAATAAAAGAAAAGCATGGTGGAGATTCCAAACTGCTAAATATCTAGATCCTAAACTCTATTTCCTAATTTTTCAGCTATAAATATAAATTCTATATTTCTTCCTCATCTTTATATTAGAGACATTAAGGAGGGATTTTGTATCCCCAAATTGTCGTTTATGGGAAAGGGAGATCTTCTGAGACTATATCTGATTCATGCCACATTCTATTTTAGGGCAGTTGGATTAGGGGTCAGAGAACCTGAGTTCAAATTCTAGCTTATTATTTATTACTTTTGAGATTTTCGGCCAATTATTCCTAGTCTTTAAATTTTCTAGACTTTAAATCCTTTACCTATGAAACTAAGTACATGGATTAGATGACAAGAAGGCCTCCTCCCATTCTAACTTCATGACCTCCAATCCTAGTTACTCGCCCTCTCATGATGATATTGTTGACACAAATTATATTAGTGGAGAACCAAGGTCATGTGGGTTTGCAAATAATCCCACAAAAATAATTTTTTATTCAATCTAAAACAAAATCTAAGGATTTTTGCTGAGTTATTTTATCAGTTGTTTCCTTTTTTGTTTTTTTGGTTTTTTTACAGCAGTCTTAAGACAAACACATTATCACTACCACATGAGGCAGCAGCCAAATGAGAAAAAGAGAAAGAACCAGGAAGAAAAGAGAAAGGAGGATAGGAGAGGGGAGAAGGAGAGGAGGTAAAAGAAGGCAGAGAGAGACGGAGGAAAAGAGAAACAAAGACAGAGAGAGAGGGGAAAAGGGAGACAGAAAATCATGTAACTTGGATGTTAAGAGACAGGGCATGAGGATTTATGCTAATAGCCTGAAACAGTCAAAGATCAGCTGCTTTTGTATGAATTAACAAATGAAATAAAACAGCAGGCTAACTGTGAGGGAGATTTGTAAAGATGCAAATGTGGACATGGTCAGATTTATTTGTCAGTCACATCATAGATTATATAAATAATTTATGTAGCAGACCCCATTGGCTACCCATTTGATTTTTCTCTCTGTTTCACAAACTTGCAGAAGAAAAAAAATAACATGAATAACAATCTCAGAATAAGGGAGTAGGTTGATAATAATCACACTTAGAGCAATATGTGATTTTATATTTCTCAGAGTGCACACACATTATTTAGGACCTTTGTACTAAACTGCACTGGCACTATCATTCATGATCTAATACAATGGGTTCTGAAACTGGTCATTCTACTTCCAGTCTTTTTTTCCTCTTGTTATCAGTACTCTATTTGTTCTCGAATTATCTGTGTTAATATCATATATCCCTGTCATTCCGAGATCCCCCTCTCAATGTAACGCAAGCTTTTTTTCAGGGAAGGTATTGCTTTTACATGAATAATATCCAACCTGCAGACAGAAAAAATGCCTTATATAAAATATTTCTTATTGTATTTTACTATTAAATTTATAACTGCATAGTTAAAGTATATTATATAATATCAAATATTATATAGAGCATTTGATTTTAACAAACAATTCTGTTAAATAGCTGCAATTATTATTCCCATTTTAAAGATGAGGAAACTAAGACTGAGAGATGGTATCTGCCTGCAGCATGATAAAAATCTATATCTAAATAATTCTAGGATCAATGATCTTTCCAATGTGTGAAATAACTTCTTATCTTTCTATTTATGGCATCTAAGACAGTCATATAAAGGTTTATTATTATTGAAAGATAAGGGAAGAATTTTATTTTCTTGATTGAGCATAAAAGTGTATAGAATAGCTTTCTTTTCAAATTTTCTTCTTTTTTATTAACTTAAAATTCAGCATAAACATTTCAGTGTAAAAGGAACAGAAAAGACTGTATATGGAAAGCATGAACCTCTATTATATAGTTTTTAATTGTATACGCAATTTCATGTGACAGTAAGAAAATTTTCCACTTTCCCTTTCTGTATATATCTTTCTGATCTCTTTATAGGTAGGCTCTTTATGTTTATTTCATTGCATTGATTTTATTCTTAAATTTTTGTTCTAACCATACAATCCAAAGAAGCAAGTGAGAGATCTGCATGGCTAAATGTAAGGGGCGCTGACCACCATACCATCTGGGATGTCTCTCCACCTGGTGGAGGGAGGCAACTTACAAAAACTGAAGCACAATTTTTATACCCTAACACAGAGAATCCAACTTAATTGCTCATGTGGCTTTAGAAAAGAGTGGAGATTTGAGTAACTTTTGGGTACCTTCCAAGTTTCAGCTACAGCCCAAATCTGATGTCAGACATTTGTTTCAAGGACAAGGTGCTCACCAGTCTTCAGTTTACCAATCTATAAAATGGAGACAATTATATACCACTTACCTAAAAGGATTTTTCTCAGAAAGACACTTTGCAATAAATCCTTAGAGTACTATATAAAAATGTTAGCTACTACTAGCTAGATGGCTCAGTGGGTACAACACCAGATTGAAAAATTCTAAGTTCAAATTCAGCCCTAGACAGTAATTGTATTACATTGGACAAGTCACTTGATTTCTGTCTACTTCAAGTTTCTCATCTCTAAAATAGGGATAATAATAGCAGCTATCTCCTTAGGGTCATTGTGAAGCAAAATGAATAAACTGTAAAGAGATATATCAATGCTAGTTATTTATAACTAGTGATGATTATAAATGGTTGTATAGCTATTATTACATAATCATGAGGATTACTAAAGTAATGATAACCATGTATTTATATCAATACTTAAAAGTAGCAGTGTATAGTTAGAATTAAAAAGACTAGTTTTGTATAGCATGTATGTAGCCCTTTAAGGTTTTCAAAGTCCTTTACAAATATAAATTATGTATTATTATTCAATTATAAATTGCTTATATTATTATTATTTTAAGAGAATTATATGCTCTCCATTGAATGATCAAAATTTTGATATGCATTGATTTATTTAGAGTGTCATTTCATGACACATTTCAGAAAGTAGATATTCCTAGGGCTAAGGAGAAGGACCCTTTCAGACATTGTCCCTTAAAAGATCAGCACAAATGATACAACCACCCCTTCATCAAGTCTTTGCTGATCTTTCAAATTTATAATTTTATTTCATCCTTTGGTCTCACGTAGATAATTAATGATAGGATCATAGATCTAGAGCTTCAAAGGACCTCAGAGCTCATCTAGTCCAATCATAACATTGGAAAACAACACTTTAAGAATTATACATAGTCGATCTCTAGAGCATAAAAGGGAAATAATCTCAGAAGAAAATCATTAGCCAGGGGTGGGATATGGATGGGGAAGGCTCACTGTCAAAAAGCTCTTTGTAGAAGGTAGAGTCTTGTGAGCTGTGAAAGCCAGGAGGTGGAGGTAAAGAAACAGAATATTCCAGACAGAATGAAAAAGAGACTGAGAAAACATTGTGTTGGGATATGGAGGGTGGTGCTTGAGGAAAAGCAAAAAATCTCTGTCTCTGGACTTGGAGGGGAGTAAAGTGTCAGTAAATTGAAAAGGTTAAAAAGGAATCAGGTGGTGAAAGACTATTAAAGTCACAGAAAGTATTAAAGACTTCATTGAGTAGACCCAAGATTTTATGGACTAGACAAAACTGTGTTCAGACCTATGTTTTCAAAAGATCATTGTACTAGGTGAGGGTGTAATGGATTGGGTTGGAGTGAGATGTGGGGAAGGGAGAGGCTCTTGCAATCAATTGGAGATGAAGTGAAGAGGCCCTGCACCAATGTGATGACTGAATGGGTAGAGAAAAGGGGATATATGCGATATCGTGTGTTGGTAGAAATGAGAAAGCCTGGCAAGGGATAGTTTATGTGGAATGAGGACTCATTGAACTCATGGGAATTATGATAACCAACAAAGATAGCATGGAGGGAGAAGTTAAAAGGGAAGAAGAGAAAACCTTGGGGGGAGACCCATTCATGTTGACTGGAGCATAATCTAGATCCAACAAAAGGAGACTCAGGCGGACTGGCAAAACAAAGTGGAAAAGCCTCAGGTGGGAGCAGTGTCATAAAACCTAGAAAGGAAAGTCTATCCAAGAGATAAGAATGATCCCTGGTGTCAAAAGTTGTTGAGAGATGAAGAAAGCTAAGAAGTGAGAGAAAATCTTATGAATTGGACTCGAAATCCTCATTGGTAATTTTGGAGAGTACACTTTAGTCTGCTCAGAAATGACATAATCAGAGATTTCAGAGCAACCTAAGTAAACTCTGATGAAGGAAAGTCTTTGCCATAACTAAAATAAATGGAAATGAAGACAATACTGAAAGATTGCCATTCTCTAATTAACTGTTTTGGAAAAATCCTAGCCCTACCCTGGGAAAATGAAATGAAATACATGTGCCTTCATTGGTAGAGTGGCTGTAGGCTTCAGAAACAACATTTTGTATTCAGATTCAGTCATATTGGTAAGTTTTACTGAGGTGTTTTGTATTTATGAAATATATCTGTGTGTATATGTGCATGTATGTGTATGTATATAGATATTGTTATATAAAAACATATATGTTTATGTCTGTGTATCTGTGTATATCTGTGAGTATGCATAACATCTTTGTATTATAGGGTTCTTCACCCAGAGGTGAAAGGATGGGGATAAATCTGAGAATAACCAGTTTTTAAACACATAACATGTTAATATAACTTTAAAAACTTCCACAAAAGTTTATTAGTATATGTATCTTTCCAGATCCCCTCTAGCATTTGTCATTTGATAAGTACAAATTGATACCTCAGAGCTGTTTAATTTGCATTGTTCTAATAATTAATGATTTAGAGCATTTTTTCATGTGACTAGTGATTAAATTTGACTCTGGTTAATTCTTTTGAAAAGAGCCTGTTCATATCCTTGACCATTTACCAGGTGGGGAATGGCTTTTTTCTCCCTAACTTTAACTCTATTTCCTACATATTTGAGAAATGAGACCTTTTCAAACATATAGCAAACTGAGTCAAATTTATGAGAACACAAGTCATTTGCCAGATGATAAATGGTCAAAGGACATAAATAGGAAGAAATTAAGAAATCAAAGCTATCTATAGTCACATGAAAAAATGTTCTAAATCCCTATTGATTAGAGAAATGAAAATTAAAACAACTCTTAGGTACCACCTCCCATTTATCTTGGCAGGTTTGTGTTCAATTAGCATTTGTCTTTGAGAATTATTTTGAAGGTCTTTCACGTTATTGTCTTAGGAGTTTCTGTCTGGGTTTTTCCCGCCACCATATTAGGTCTTTTATGGTCCCACCATATTAGGTCTTTTATGGTCAAGTTCTTTATTATTATCATTGTTTTTCTCGTGTTTCCAGTCTATTTCTTCATTTTGCACTTTATGTTAGTATTGGGCTTTGTTCGCTTTTGGGTGAGGAAGCACTGTTCTAAGCTGCATCATTGCTGCAAAAATCCAGGAACATGCTCTAAAATTCCAAATTTCCTTCCTGAAATCTCCCTCACAAATGTCCAGTTGATTACTTAGCAAAATATTGATTGGGTTTATACAAGATAAGAAGACACCTGGAGTATATGTAAAATGATGAAAAATGCTGATAGATGGATTAGGCATTAGGAAAGGTACTAGACTTATGATTTCATGGTTTAGGGAGCTCCAAGTCAGGAAACTCACTCTACCAATGCTTGCCAACATAGTCTCTGTAGCCTAAATCTTGAGAAAACTATCTAGAGCACAGACAGGTTCAGAAACTTGTCCAAGTTCATACAGTCTATATAGATCTGGGCAGAGGTTGTACTGGTAAATGTTTAATTTCATGTTCTCTGAAAAGACATTAAATACTTTTAAGACTTTTTAGACTTTCTTAAATCTAGCCAATTAACCACACAATAAACTAAGCCCTGACTTATGGAATTTGCAAATTTCCAAAGCAGAAATACTCACATTAAAAATTTAATGATCAGGCACAGAGCCAAGATGGCAGACTAGAAAGATACACTTATGCAGGGTCCTCCCCACAGCCCATAAAATACCTGTAGAGAGGGACTTTAAACAAATTTTGGAGCAGCAGAAGTGGAGAACAACGGAGTGGAGGAGATCTCCAGCCCACGGTGACCTGAAAGGACCAGGGAAACGTCGGTTGCACTGGATGTGGAGCACGGAGCCAAGCCCAGCCTTGGCCAAGCAGCAAGGTGCTACGAGACTCTGGGAGGAAGACAACTTGGGGGCCAAATCTCCAGTTGCAGTAGCAAGTCCTCAGATCACTTGGCCCACAGGTGTCAAAGGTCAGTGGCAGGGTTATATCAGCTGCCCAGGAAGGGAGAAGGGCCTTCCCATAGCTCAGGCAGCAGGCAGCAGCCACAGAGGGTGCACAGCAGCCCTATGAAAGCTCCATAGTAGGAGTGTAAAAAACCCCTGAGGGCATTGAAAAGCTGATTCTTACCTCAGGCCTGGATGGAGGCCCCAGGGGATCTGGTCTTTATCTCACACTGAATGGCGGTCCTGCACATCCAGCTTATCTGAAAATCAGCCCGTAATGCTGACTTTATCAGAACTGGAGGCCAAGTGCCTGTGGAGAGGTATCTGCTAAAATTCTGGGCACAAAAATCCCTC
Organism: Notamacropus eugenii; assembly: GCF_028372415.1. Classification (NCBI taxonomy): domain Eukaryota; kingdom Metazoa; phylum Chordata; class Mammalia; order Diprotodontia; family Macropodidae; genus Notamacropus; species Notamacropus eugenii. The sequence continues at coordinate 131,674,177 of NC_092875.1, read as the reverse complement.
TCTGCATCCAGACCAGTACACGCTTGATTGTGCCACTTTGGAGGAACTGAGATCTCACAGATTCCCAGAGTATACCCTACTCTTGGCAAAGGACCCAAAATTTAAGTAACTGGTTGAGAAAATGCCCAAAAATGGGGAAAAAATAAGACCATAGAAGGTTACTTTCTTGGTGAACAGATATTTCCTCCCTTCCTTTCTGATGAGGAAGAACAATGCTTACCATCAGGCAAAGACACAGAAGTCAAGGCTTCTGTATCCCAGCCCACCCAATGGGCTCAGGCCATGGAAGAGCTCAAAAAGGATTTTGAAAATCAAGTTAGAGAGGTGGAGGAAAAACTGGGAAGAGAAATGAGAGAGATGCAAGAAAAGCATGAAAAGCAAGTCAACACCTTGCTAAAGGAGACCCAAAAAAATGCTGAAGAAAATAACACCTTGAAAAATAGGCTAACTCCATTGGTAAAAGAGGTTCAAAAAGCCAATGAGGAGAAGAATGCTTTAAAAAGCACAATTAGCCAAATGGAAAAGGATGTCCAAAAGCTCACTGAAGAAAACAGTTCTTTCAAAATTAGAATGGAACAGATGGAGGCTAATGACTTAATGAGAAAGCACGAAATCACAAAACAAAACCAAAAGAATAAAAAAATGGAAGATAATATGAAATATCTCATTGGAAAAACAACTGACCTGGAAAACAGATTCAGGAGAGACAATTTAAAAATTATGGGACTACATGAAAGCCATGATAAAAAAAAAGAGCCTAGACATCATCTTTCATGAAATTATCAAGGAAAACTGCCCTGAGATTCTAGAACCAGAGGGCAAAATAAATATTGAAAGAATCCACTGATCCCCTCCTAAAAGAGATCCAAAAAAGAGAAACTCCTAGGAACATTGTGGCCAAATTCCAGAGTTCCCAGTTCAAGGAGAAAATATTGCAAGTAGCTAGAAAGAAACAATTCAAGTATTGTGGAAATACAATCAGGATAACACAAGATCCAGCAGCTTCTACATTAAGGGATCGAAGGGTATGGAATATGATATTCCAGAAGTCAAAGGAACTAGGACTAAAACCAAGAATTACTTACCCAGCAAAACTGAGTTTAATACTTCAGGGGAAAAATAGTCTTTCAATGAAGTAGAGGACTTTCAAGCATTCTTGATGAAAAGACCAGAGCTGAAAAGAAAATTTGACCTTCAAACACAAGAATGAAGAGAAGCATGAAAAGGTAAACAGCAAAGAGAAGTCATAAGGGACTTACTGAAGTTGAACTATTTACATTCCTACATGGAAAGACAATATGTGTAACTCTTGAAACTTTTCAGCATCTGGGTAGTTGGTGGGATTACACACACACACACACACACACACACACACACACACACACACGCACACACACACACAAACACACATACAGAGAGCACAGAGTGAATTGAATAGGATGGGACCATATCTTCAAAAAATGAAAATAAGCAGTGAGAGAGAAATATATTGGGAGGAGAAAAGGAGAAATGGAATGGGGCAAATCATCTCTCATAAAAGAGGCAAGCAAAAGACTTTTCAGTGGAGGGAAAAAGAGGAGAGGTGAGAGAAAAACATGAAGTTTACTCTCATCACATTTGACTAATGGAAGGAATAAAATGCACACTCATTTTGGTATGAAAACCTATCTTACAGCACAGAGAAGTGGGGGTGAAGGGGATAAGCAGGGGGGGGGGATGATGGAAGGGAGGGCAATGGGAGGAGGGAGCAATTTGAAGTCAACAATCTTGGGGAGGGACAGGATCAAAAGAGAGAATAGAAGCAATGGGGAGCAGGATAGGATGTAGGGAAATATAGTTAGTCTTACACAACATGACTATTATGGACGTCATTTGCAAAACTACACAGATATGGCCTATATTGAATTGCTTGCCTACCCAAAGGGAATGGGTGGGGAAAGAGGGATGAAGAGAAGTTGGAACTCAAAGTTTTAGGAACAACTGTCAAGTACTATTCTTCTACTAGGAAATAAGAAATATAGGTAATGGAGTATAGAAAGTTATCTGGCCCTACAGGACAAAACAGAAGATGGGGACGAGGGAAGGGAGGGATGATAGAAGAGAGGCCAGATTGGTGATAGAGGCAATTAGAATGCTGGGTGTTTTGGGGTGGGGGGAGGGGAAAATGGGGAGAAAATTTGGAAACCAAAATTTTGTGAAAATGAGTGTTAAAAGTTAAATAAATAAATTAAAAAAAAAAAAGAAGTGAAAATAAACACCATCCAAAGGAATTCACATTCTAGCAGAATTCTTGGACTTATAGTATTAGAAGAGTGGTTTTGGTCTGAAAGCATAGTTAAATTCAAATAATGTCAAATGTGTGATAAAATATAAAATGTGTAATTGTAATTTTAAAAAAATAAACAACTTTTAGTTATGGAGGAAAAAAAAAGAAAAAAAAAGAAAATTTAACGATCAACTTTCCCAATATCCTACCAGAGGGCATTCCTCTTTCTCTGAGATATGACTTGATTTCTGTTCTTTGTACTTTCAAGTCTGACACTCAGTATTTCATGATTCATAGAGAAGGATATTTTCACATGAAATGTTTTATAAATTTATCATCTGGAATAATTTGGAGATTCATCTAGGCATCTCTACTGATCAATTACTAACTGGAAAAAAATAAAGAGAAGATTGGATGGATTGTATTCCAAAATATAGTGCTTATAATGAATCCCAAATGATTAATCTTACAAATATCCTACAAACATCTTTTATACCAAAATTATTTCTGTGCTGTTACGTGACATTTATCATGACATTCCCAAATTAAAGAAAAACAGATATGATAAAAGACAAAAGGTGAAAGGAAATCTGGATTTGGATTTCTGTAGGCTGTATAATATCATCAGAAAATGCCTAACACACAAAGTGAAATTACAGAGCAATTGTCATCAAAGTTGAATGTGTGTACCCAGTAAATACATGCAATAATCTATTGGACTATAGGAAGAAGCCAGCTGCCAAGAATGAAGTTCAAGGAGAGCTCTCATCCTACCAATGGGGCAGCAATTATCCCTTGGCAGGGCCAGCAGCTTAGAATAGAGCTTTGTACAAATTTCTTGTAAGGCAGCCAAGGAGGTTGCTTCTATAATCTTATGGGTCATCTCACATTCTGCAGACAGTGAATGTGGATAAATAGGTCTTCAGGAGAAGAATAATGGTTCTCAGGTATATTCTTATATCTAACAACTACCACATAAGACTTAGGAGATATTTCAGCAAGATTCAGCAGAGGGGAAATAAGATCAGAGTAGCAAAGAGTCCTGGGTTGTTCAGAGAAGCACATGTCTCACAATTACCCCAAGGCAGGGACAGAGCCTATCCAGTGCTCTTCTCTAGTGAGTTTGCTACTTATCTGTCAGGTGTAAAAATGGGCAACCATAAGAGCTTCCAGCCAAAAGGAAGTACTCTACAATCACATAAATTGCATGAATCATGGACCACGTCATACCAAATACACACATAATGATGTAGGAGAAGGAAGGGAGGTGATTAATGGAAACTTATTCCTAAACAAGAGGCATGGGGCTGAACCTAAGAAACTTGGACATACAATCCTGGGAAGGTAGTGGAAAAAGTTTTCATTATGCTCAGCTCTCAGAAGGCATTTCATTACCTCCATCACAACTGGGCACTGAACCCAGGCAGAAGGGCAGCACTATAGTAGAACCATATAACTTGAAGCCAACAGATTTCCCACTCTTGCTTCTCTACCATTCCTCTGTATCCTGAGTGCCCACACTGAACAAGATCTGTTCACACTCCTGTCACTTGAAAAAGAGAAGCAGGCTTCTGAGAGATGAGAGCCCTTCACTGTCCAAAAAACAACATGGACAGGAACAACACATTGATCTGGATGATATCAATTTGTCTCCTACAAAATAAATATATATTGCACTGAAAACCTTCCACTTAAAGTTACCTTTTTGACTTTTAGTGATGACATCCTTTATATATAACTAAATATTATTTTGTAGGAAACAAATATGCTACATACATGTTTATTTATTAAATGATTTAAAACACAGTGCAGCTTTTTAACTGGGAGATTTTTAAACAAGTTATATAAGTTTGTTTCTAAGGTTTTTCAAAAGTTCTGAACCATGTGGAAATCACATAGAATAGATGTAGAATATTCATAGCTCCCTTACTGCCAAGTGATACTTCTATACCCCTTGTACTGCGCTGGCTCTGAAATGGACTACATCTCCAATGTTTACTTCTTTAAGAGTTTGTGCATTTTTCATGTGTTTGGAAAAGAAACTTATTTTTCTAAGTTATTGATCATTATTTCAATTTATCATTGGGAGATTAAATATAGCTGTGAGCAAAGCTGCAGCCAGCCAGGTACACTGAGGGAAAGACAGAAATCTTTTCTCTCTTTAATCACTAGACTCCTAGCTAGGTCAAGAGGGAGGCTCAAGTAGAAAAAATGGGATTTTATTGAAGAATATTTTTATAGATCCAAAAAAGCAGAGAAGAATATATGAGTCCAAACATTGAGGGAATAAGATCTGCCAGGAACTCTCTGGTATCTCTAAAGGAGGTAACACATGTAAACAGAAGTCAGCTCTATCTGAGTCAGTGATTTTGACCAACTTCTTTTCCCATTGCTTCTCTCATAACACATTTGAAAGTACCCAGTTCTTTGCAACAGAACCTCTAGACCTTAAGCTATATTATAAATTAACAATCAACAAACTATTTGATAGTTTAAAAATATAAAAGCATATTAATAGAATGGAGTAGACAAGGAAGAAACAGAAATACAACTCAATAAATCAAAATTGAAAACTTTAAAATAAAATTCAGTATTCAACAAAAACAGAAAAATTACAGAAATTCAACTTAAAATACACTATACCACATTTGTACAACAAAATCAAAATGGATATATGAACTAAATATTAAAGATCATGCTTAAAAATAAGAAGAGAATAAAATTATATGCTTTCAAAGTTATGTGAGGATGAATTCTTAACCAAACAAGAGATGGAGAAAATTCTAAAAGATAACTTATAACGTATAGTAAATATGAAATTTGGAAACTTGAAAAAATACAATTGATGCATGTAGAAGTAAAGAAAATGGAAGAATGAGGAAATATCCAATAATTGTGATTAGAATTGACAAACAAGGGGGTGGAGCCAAGATGGCAGTGTAGAAAGACACACATACTCCAATTCTTCCACCATAGCCCATAAAATACCTGTAAAGAATGACTCTCAACAAACTCTAGAGAAGCAGAAGACACAAAACAACAGAGTGAAAGAGATTTTCAGCCCAAGACAGCCTGGAAGGTGGACAGGAATCATACCAGGCCTGGAGCAGAAGGCAGCCCAGTCTTGGTTGTGCAAAACCAGGAGGAGCAGGAGCAGAGTAGGCCTCAGGGATGGAATTCCCAGCAGTAGCAGCAGTTCTCAGATCCCTGAACCCACAGGTGACAAAGGCAGCTTCAAAGGTTAGTGAGAGGGCTTTTTCACCTCATTGACAAGGGAGCAGTGTGACAGGCAGTAGTCAGCTTCCATTCTTGGAGCCCTCAGCTTAAAACCCTGGAGGGAATTGAGGAGCTGATCTAAAACTCAGCCCTGAGTGGCGGCCCTGCCCTTGCCTAAAATCCCTGGGGGAATTGAGCAACTAATCTTAATCTCACTCTGAATGGTGGCCCTGCCCTCCCCCTAAAGCCCCTGGAGGAATTGAGCAGCAGACTTGAATTTCATTCCTGAGCACCATCATGGGGGAAAGAGGAGTGCTGGCAGGGCAGAGCTGGAGACCAATGAAGTGCAAACTCCTCTACCTTGATTGTGGCACCTTGGAGGAACTGAGATCTTACAGGTCCCCAGAGTATACCCTACTCTTGGAAAAGGACTCAAAAGTAAGTCAAGTAACTGGTTGGAAAAATGACCAAAGAAGGGAAAAATAATAAGACTATAGAAGGTTGCTTTCTTGGTGAACAGGTATTTTCTTCTGTCCTTTTGGATGAGGAAGAAAAATGCTTAACATCAGGGAAAGACATAAAAGTCAAGGCTTCTGCATCTAAAACCTCCAAAATAAATATGCAACAGTCTCAGATTATAGAAGAGATCAAAGAGGATTTTGAAAATCAAGTAAGAGATGTGGAGGAAAAATTGGGAAGAGAAATGAGAATGATCCAAGAAAAACATGAAAAGCAAGTCAATAGATTTGAGATTCAAATGAGATCCAAAAAAAATGCTGAAGAAAATAATATTTTTAAAAATAGATTAACTCAATTGGCAAAAGAGGTCCAAAAAGCCAATGAGAAGAAGAATGTTTTAAAAAGTAGAATTAGCCAAATGGAAAAGGAGGTTCAAAAGCACGCTGAAGAAGATAGTTCTTTAAAAATTAGTATGGAACAGATGGAAGCTAATGATTTTAGGAGAAATCAAGAAATTACAAAACAAAACCAAAAAATGAAAAAAATGAAAGATAATGTGAAATATCTCATTGGAAAAACAACCGACCTGGAAAAAAAATTTCAGGAGAGACAAGTTAAAAATTATGGGACTACCTGGATGCCTTGATTAAAAAAAGAGTCTAGACATCATCCTTCATGAAATTATCAAGGAAACCTACCCTGATATTCCAGAACCAAGGGGCAAAATAAATATTGAAAGAATCCATCGATCACCTCCTGAAAGAGATACAAAAAGAGAAACTCCTAGGAATATTGTAGCCAAATTCCAGAGCTCCCAGGTAAAGGAGAAAATATTGCAAGCAGCTAGAAAGAAACAATTCGAGTATTGTGGAAATACAATACATACAAGATCTAGCATCTTCTACATTAAGGGATTGAAGGGCATGGAATAAGATTTTACAAAAATCAAAGGAAGTAGGATTAAAACTAAGAATCATTTACCCAGCAAAACTGAGTATAATATTTCAGAGTAAAAAAATGGTCATTCAATGAAATAGAGGACTTTCAAACATTCTTAATGAAAAGACAAGGGCTGAAAAGAAAATTGGACTTTCAAATACAAGAATCAAGAGAAGCATGAAAAGGTAAACAGGAAAGAGAAATCACAAGGGACTTAGTAAATTCGAACTGTTTACATTCCTACATGGAAAGATAATATTTGCAACTATTGAAACTTTTCTCAGTATCTGGGTTGCTGTAGGGATTACACACACACACACACACACACACACACACACAGAGAGAGACAGAGAGCACAGGGTAAGTTGAAAAAAAAGGGATCATATCAAAAAATATAATTAAGGGGTGAGAGAGGGCAAATTATCTCTCATAAAAGAGTCAAGAAAAAGCTTTTGCAATGGTGGGTAAAAGTGGGAAGGTAAAAGGGAAAAAGTGAAACTTATTATCATCACATTTGGCTCAAGGAAGGAATAACATGCACACTCAGTTTGGTATTACAACCTATCTTACACTACAGGAAAGTAGGGGAGAAGGGGATAAGCAAGGTGGGAGGGATGATAGAAGGGAAGGCAAATGAGAGGAGGGAGCAATTGGAAGTAAACACTTGCAGAGGGACAAGGTCAAAAGAGAGAATAGAAGAAAAGGGGGGCAAGATCGGATGGAGGGAAATATAGTTAGTCTTACACAACATTACTATTACAGAAATCATTTGCAAAACTACACATATATAGCCCATATCAAATTGCTTGCCCTCTCAGTGGGGATGAGTGGGGAGAGAGGGAGGAAGGGAAGTTGAAACTCAAACTTTTAGGAACAAATGTTGAGAATTGTTTTTGCTTACAACTGGGAAATAAGAAATACAGGTAATGGGGTATAGAAATTTATCTTGCCCTACAGCACAAGAGAGAAGATGGGGATAAGAAAAGGGAGAGACATTCGAAAGGAGGGCACATTGGTGGAAGGGGCAATTAGAATGCATGGTGTTTTGGGGAAGAGGGGAGAGATGGGGAGAAAATCTGGAACTCAAAATTTTGTGGAAATTAATGCTGAAAACAAGGAAGGAAGGAAGGAAGGAAGGAAGGAAGGAAGGAAGGAAGGAAGGAAGGAAGGAAGGAAGGAAGGAAGGAAGGAAGGAAGGAAGGAAGGAAGGAAGGAAGAAAGGGGGAAAGAAAGAAATGAAGGAAGGAAGGAAGGAAGGAAGAAGAAATAGAAACAAAGAAAGAAACAAAGAAAAGAAAAAATTTCGAAAAAGAATTGCCAAACAAAAGAAGTAGACAGGTAACAGAAGTGCATACAACAAAAAATTCAGTCCTTAGCACTGAGTCAAGATATGTAAAACATGGTTTGCGAAAGATGATGGAAATTAATGACCATGAGAATGAATGTTTCAAATCACTAATAATAAGAGATCTAGAAGTCAAAATGTCCTTCAGCTTTCACCTCATATTCACCAAAGTAGCAAAGATGACACAGGATATGAATATTCAGTAGTGGATACTTTGTAGAGAGAGTGGCGCACAAATATCATGTTGGTAGAGCTATGAACTGATAGAACGAGTCCCAGAAATGACTTTGAACTATATTTAAAAAATTACTAAATGTCCATACTTTTTCCCTCAGATGTTCTGTGTTAGTGTGATTGTGTGGTGTGTGTGTGTGTGTGTGTGTGTGTGTGTGTGTGCTGTTATTTTCATTTATTTCTGACACTTTGTAATCCCATCTGGGGTTTTCTTGGCAAAGATACTGGAGCAGTTTGTCTTTTCCTTATCCAACTCATTGTTCAGATGAGGATCTGAGGCAGAGATTAAGTAACTTCCCCAGGGTCACTCAGCTAGTAAGTATCTTAGGTCACATTTGAACTCAGGAAAAGTAAGTCTTCCTGACTTCAGGCCCAGCAGTCTATTCACTGTGCCACCTAGCTGCCAAACAGCAATTCTTAGTAGGTGAATTGGTATATAAGTTTCTGATGGAATGGGAGTTTTCTTATTTTTGTTTTGTTTTAAGGGATAATAGGGGCTGGATAGAAGGGAGGGTCTTTTGCATAAAGGGAAAGCAGCAGAGAGAGGATAAGCTACTTGTTATTGTTGTTCAGTTGTTTCAGTCCCGTCTGACTTTCCATGATCTCGTTTGGGTTATTTTGGCCACGAAACTAGAGAAGTTTGCCATTTCCTTATCCATCTCGCTTTATATATAAAGAACCAGACGCAAATAGGGCTCAATGACTTGCCCAGGGCCACACGACTAGAAGGTATCAGATGTCAGATTTGAATTATAGTCTTCATAACTCTAGGCTTCACCATCTATCCACTGTCACTGCATTTCAGATATTCCACTGTTAGGGAAATACCCCAAGGAAATTATTGACAATAAAAATTGCTCTTTATACAAAAACAAATAAATAACTGAAGTAACTGTATCACTCTTATTCCTTTTTTTAAGAGAAGAAATGGTGGCAATATGATTTGCCATAATTTATGATGCCCATAAATTAAGGAATAGTTATGCAAATATTGGCACATAAAGGCAATAGAATGCTACTGTGCTAAAATAAAGAGCATACCAAATAAAAATAATCAGAGAAAAACATTAACTGATGCTGTGATGTAAAGAGAACTAGGAAAATTATATCCACAATCTTAATTATGTTAATAGCAAAAATAGTGAAAAAAATTGTGTTTATATGTGTATATAATCATTTTTTCAATGCAGGAATATGTATGTGTGCATATATATATATATATAATATATACATGTATTCATATAGACAAATATACATATAAATAAATGTACATATATACAGATACACATAATCAGGTCAAACTATTGATAAGGATCCATCTAAACCTAGACAAATTTCCACAGAAAACAGTCCATCACCATACCTGTAATCAAAACCTTTTCTAAGATTTTAAACAGAACAAAATTCCAGAGAAACAGTGAAAAAATGAACATCCTCCACAATAATGAAATAAAATGCTCCAAATTCTTGACCTTAACCTGTTGAGACTTGCATAATAACAAGGAAAAATGATTTATTACAGGAATAAAAGGAAACAATTTGAAGGTTATCCCATATACTTGGTTAAGTTTGAGCCAATGTAGGAAAAAGTACCAATACCTCACAATTTCATATATATATTCAGTGTTATACTAATCAAAATACCAAGGCATTGTTTCACAAAACTATCAAAAATAGCATATTCAGGAAAGCAGAGGTGTCACAGGTAACACACAGGAGGAACTGGAGTTTTGGATTCCATCCTCTAACAGGTTCACTCTTGATCTGGTTAGACAGGAAGACAGTTTCTGAGGGGTTAATAATCTTATTTTATTCTAGTTTAGTCTTCTGCAAAAGGTTGTTGATAATGGAAAAACCAGCTCCTACAGCATTCCCTTATCACCCTTCTTACAGGGGTTGGGAAGAAGGGGGAAGGTAACTACCCCTATGTCTCAATGGGGTCAATCAAGACAGGCACAGCTTGTGCACTCTCCTGAATCTCCTCAAGTGTTGATGGGTGCCAGTCAAAGCACATGCAGATTCCCCTATGGTTCCCCTGTGGTTTCCCCCTCCCACTGACCGGTGCCCACTTACTTTATAAGGCAACAGACCAAGAAGGCACCTTGCCAATGATAAGCTCACAGGTTAGCTTTAGCAGTATCATCATTCTTCACAAGCATAGTAAATATCAATTATGTCACTCCATATCTCACAGTGATATGAGGTGTATCCTCCACTGGAGTACAAAGCAGTGAAATAATTTGCCAAATAACATACATCTAGCAAGAGTTAATATTTAGCTTTGAATGCATACCATATGGCTTCAGGTACAATGCTCTTTTCAGGTTCCAGAGTGTCACAGGACTAGCCCCATATTTTGCAGATCAGTACACTTGATTCTTTACAGCAGTAAAGGAGAGAAACTCTACCATTTATCTCTGTAATTTGGACAGTAGCGGGAATTACATACTTCTAAATGGATGCTATGGAATCAAACTAGATAAATGCCATAAACGTATTTTCCTGAACAAAGAAATTATTTCATCTCTCTACAAAGGTCTGTGGTTGACCCCAAAAAGTAGAGATTGGCAAAAAGTGCCCAGAGGAAATGGAGACTTTATGAAATCTTTCTTGAAAAAGTCCATGCTTTTAGCATGTGCTCTTCATCTCCCCACCCTTCACGTTCACTCAAGTGATTCCTCCTTGAGTATTTATGATCTTTCCATGCTTCTAGACACACAAAAAAGAACCCAAACTGAATTATTAGTTTTACAGAATATATACATATCATGGCCAAGTTTTGTTTTCACAATTCCAAAATTCTCACACCCTTCCTGTGTCATCTAGTTGAAATATCTTTAATAGATTTATTTAGTGCAGATTTTTTTAGTCTTGTTCACACTTAGTATACACTTCTAAGTGAATTCAGTGTTGTCCACACTCATTATAATGAAACATTTTCTAGCATTATCCTAGATTTAGCTTATTTATACAAATACAATGAATTTAAAATGACAAATCTACCAACCTTCCCTATTAGATTATGAGCTCCTCCAAGGTTGGATTATATTTTCCTCTTCTTAAAAATTCATTTTGTATTCCTAGCATTTAACTCTGTGCCTGGCATAATAGGTGATTAATAAATATTAATTGACTGACTAACGTTTATTCTAAGCAGCATGAAAGTTCCTTGAGGTCAGAAATATTTAACATCCCAGTAGTTAACAAAATGCCCCTTATATGGTCAGCACTTAAGAAAGATTTGACAAATTGGATTACCTTTATTGAATTCTGACACTTTATACAAACTCAAATTATTGCAAATGTTTAGGACTTTGAATCATTAGAAAGCTCTGCCTTTAATGGTTATTTCTTTTTTTGTGTTCTTTTTCTTCTTACTTTCTTATTTTTCTATTTCCTTGTCGCAAGTGATTTGTTTCATAAAGTAAAAAAAAAATTGTAGGAGAATAAAAATGTTTGATAGTCTATATGTAGTTTTCTTTATTTCTTTAGAGTTTGAAGGATTATCTTTAATCTTTTTTGGTATTAACTATATACTATTAATACATATATATAATATGGTATCATAAGTGTATATACATATATATATATATATGTGTGTGTGTGTGTGTGTGTGTGTGTGTGTGTGTATGTGTGTATCCCTAGATGTATCTTTTTCCTTACCTAGAAACTTAAGGCAGGAATATTTGTTTTGGAAAACTGGATTTATACCAAACAAAATAATAGGATTAGCTTTAATGTAAAAAATGAAATAGGTAACTTTGGTGTGGTTTATCTTTTTCATTTCATATTTGTAAACTTTTTCATATACTTGGTTTGGAGCATCTCAGGAAATATTCAAGTGGTGAATGTTTCTCTATTGCTCCTGCTACAGGGATACAGAAGTCTGATTTAAAATATTCATTGCTTAAAAAGCCAAAAATGGTTTGCAGAGGGAGGTTATATAATCATTTTTGCTGAAGATCTTTAGGAATAGAACAGAAACCTATTCCCCTATGTTGGTTTAAATGGAGTTGTGCCCTGAGGCAAGGAAAGAGAAGCTGAACTCTTGAGATAGCTTTCAGCTCTATGATCCACAGTACATGTAAGTTCTGACTTTAAGAGCAGTGCTTACATAAATCTTGGCTACATTAGAAATACTGCAATGCTTATTTAATAAATAGAGAACAATTTAAGTGTCTCCTAGGGGAGGAAGAAAACCCAATTATATTCCTCCTAAATTTGTGATGTGCTTCTTTTTTAAATGATTTTTTTCAATTACATGTAAAAAAATGACATTTTTTTTAAATTTTGAGTTTGAAATGCTTTTCCTCTCTCCCTTCTCTCATTTTTATAAGGCAAGAAATTTGATATAAATTATATATTTGTAGCTGTGCAAAATGCATTTCCATATTAGCCATGTTGCAAAAGAAAACATCAACCAAAAAAACAAAACAAGCAAAATAAAGAAAATTTTTAAAAACAGGGTTTGATCTGCACTCAATCTCCATCAGTTTCTCTGGAGGTAGACAGTACTTTTCATCATATGTTCTTCAGAATTGTCTTTGATCATTTTGCTGAGAATAGCTAAGTCATTCACAGTTGATCATAGTGCAATGTTGCTGTTACTATGTACAATGTTTTCCTGGTTCTGCTCATTTCTATATCAGTTACTGTGAGTCTTTTAAGGTTTTTCTGAAACCATCATAAACATCTTTAAATGCCTATTAATAATAGTATTCATATAAAGCCTTAAGGTTTGTACAGAACTTTACATGTTATCTCAATGAGTCTCACAAAAATTCTGTGAGGTAGATGCTCTTATAAGAAACCTGAGACTGAGAGAAATTTAGGAACTTGTCTAGGACCATAGTGCTTTTATGCTACTTTTCCTACTGTCTGTGATAGGATTTGAACTTAGGCCTTCCTGAATCCAAATCCATGTCTCTCTCTGCTGTAACACCTTAGTTGGTTTTATTGCTTGCCCACTGTGTGCATTGTGATTTCTTAAATTCTTCAAATTGATAACTAGTTTCATCAGTATATACTGTCAAATATCTTAGTCCCTCCCTTCTATTTTAAACATACTCTATAATTTTCTACTGCCTAAATAATTTGGCTTATATTGTCCAACCATTTTGAAGTGAGTCTCTATATTGCCAGCAATACCGTTTCTAAGACTATATCCCAAAGAGATCATACAAATGGGAATAGGACCCACATGTACAAAAATATTTATAGCAGCTCTTGATCTTGAACTGATGCTGAATGAAAGGAGCAGAACCAGGAGATCTTTGTACACAGCAACAACCACAGTGTGTGAGGAATTTTTCTGGTATACTTAGTTCTTCACAGCAATGCAAGGACCTAAAGAAATTCTCAGTGAACTCTTGAGGCAAAACATCTTCCACATCCAGAAAAATAGCTATAAAATTGGATCACAGAATGAAGCAGACCATTTTCTCTTATGTTATGTTTTGTTTTGTTTTATGGCTTCTCTCATTCATTTTAATTCTTCTATGCAACGTGACTAAGGTGAAAATGTATTTAATAGGAATGTATGTGTAGAACATATATAAGATTGCATGCAGTCTCTGGGAGGAATGGGGAGGGAAGGGGGAAGGAGGGGAGAGGGGAAAAAAATCTAAGATACATGGAAGTGATTGTAGAAAACTTAAAACAAATAAAAATAATTTAAAAAATAGAGCAGTGAATAATTCTTTCCTTGTTAATCTACTGACTTTGAATCCACTGGTTATTTGCTCTTCTCTTGAAGAAATTTATTTTTCCCCATTCTCCTAAGTCACTTAACTGTAAAATCTTAACCAGCACCTCCAAAAGAGGATGTCCTATTTTCTCCAACTAGTAGAATCAGAATTAGGTTCTTATAGGTGAGAGGAGTCGTCTTCATATTATATTTCTGTAAGGAACCATTAAGGGAATACTATGACAAGTATCTGCATTTCTGACCATTATGGCAGTTTTCATTGACTCTTCCTTTAACTTTCTCATACAATCTTTAAGCAAATGCCAGGGTGTATCTCCAATAGGCCACACAGAATCAGTAGGATATTGCTCACTTCATTCTTCTGCAGCCTAAGCTAACATATTAATTCCATTGTTACCTTCTTGCATATGTCAATCCCTAAAAGCTCTGTATAAAAGGATTCTAATACCTATGAATTCCAAAATATCTGTCATGTGCCTCTATGCCTCCAGCCTCTTCATCACTGATTCTCCCCATCCAAGATACTAAGGATTCTCCCATCTTTTGAGAAAACCAACTCAAAATATCTGTGATCTCTTGCTGAATAAAATTCTCAGTTTCCTCCATAAACACTGTGTGGTCCCCCTTCTTCCCTGTTTCCATCTTAGTACTGGATAAACATCTGTACTCATAGAAGCTCCTCATTTAACTTTGCTTAATTTTCCCCTCTTACTTCTTCCTTCCAGATGTTGGGACCCCAACTAGGCCCAGCCTGTGCAAGGGCTGCATGAACATCCCTTTTGTTAGTTTTTCCCTAATTTTTATGAGCTACATTAGCAACAGCTTTTTCTTCTACCACCTGATACTTCTTACCTTGCTCTTCTAAAGGAAAGTTCAAATGCTATAGCACAGAAAGGTTCTCATGCAAGCCAGCTAACTCCTTTTCCATGTGAACCTTTTCCTTCAGCAATTTGTCCCTGCTTCTCCACATAATATGACAATTTTTCAATAAGGCCCATCCTCTTCCACACACCCCAGACTTTTCTTTCTCTGATTCTATTGGTATTCCTTGCAAACATGTTTCTAAATCTCTGGATTCTCCCTTCTATAGCCTCGATTCCCTGTTTTCACAGAGTCCTGTGCTTTTAGCCCATTCTCTTGTTAGGGAGGAATAAGGTGAACCCTCTCATACTAATATATTCATTTTTTCTCTAGAGCCTTCCTGCCTCCAAGTAGAAGTTTTACATCTTGCAATCTTGTTTGTGACTAAATACATTGCCAAGGCAATACCCACAACAGCAGCTATGAATATGCTGGTTTCTAGGTTTGAATCTCAAGACATAACAGACTTTCTCACTGAAGATAGAACCAAGACATTTATTCAAACACCAAAAAGCCAAATCTGACAGAGTAACAAAGAAATTCATCATAGTAGCCAAGAAGTCTATACACATTATAAGGCCTTCCCACAAACCACTCCCTTAAGCAAAATCACTCCCTCTCTCAGCTAGCTACTTGTTTTCTCTCTCTTTCCCAGCTCTGCCTGCTTTGGCTCACTGCTCTCTCAGCTCTGCTCCATCCTTCCTACGCCACCTCTTTTTGCTTCATGTGACTTAGACTCAAGTGAGTCAGACTTTCATGTGACTTAAGCAGGTCGCATAGGCCTATTAATGGATAGAAAAGATCTTTCCATTACATTAAAAATACAATCTCTGAACTTTTCCATGCCAGTCCTCAGATGATAGGCAAGGAATCAGTCAACACTCTGGTTCTAGAAATATTTCTAGCCTAGTAGTCTATAAACACTTTTTATCTGCCTTCAACTATCTCTAGTCATTTTAAATATATGATGAAGCATCAGGAGAGGACCTTAGTGTAGGTATGCATTTTACCTTTTGAAATCTGAAGTTAGGTCTATGTAGGGAAACTGCATTAGATTCTATTTTCTTAAATATGTCCTTTACCTGCCTGTTTCTGTGTCTGTGCTTCTCTTAATCTATGTGTCTCAGAGGTGTAGCTTAGGCTTTGAAGGAAAGTATGACAGAGAAGAGGTATTAGGCTACCTATGCACCTGAATGTCTACAAAGTCATTGAGCTAACTTTATTCTTGTGTGCCTGTTAAACCTGGACAGAATGCAATTGCCGTGCCAGAAAATTGAATTGTTTCCATTTAAATTGTCTTACAAAGATTCTGAAGGTTACCTGACAAGATAAAATATTGGATATTGATTTCCTCTCATGAGCTGAACTGCCAACCATTCAAACTCTACTGTAGAGAGCATAACTCAAAGGACTAGCCACATAACCCAAATGCTAAAAGTGCATTTTTCTAAAAGACTTTTCTAGAAAACTCACAAAAGGCAAGTATATGGAGATTAGAAGAAGTGGTGCAAACACACTGTCAAGGTCTCTCTGAATAACTTTATTACTGATTGTGAAACAAGGGAGACATTGGCACATGATCACTAGCATCGACACATCATAGAAGACATTGTTCTCTATGAGTAAAGAAGAGTCACAGTAGCAAAAAAGAAAGGTAAGATGTATAAATCCAGAAACATTTCCATCCTAATGTTCAGACAGGCTATGTACATGTTATTTCCCCAAACAGAGTATAAATTATCTAAAGAAAATCAGATTGTTACAAGTTTTATGTGTATACCTTTAGCTTCATCTGTTTTTTTTTTCCACTTTAGACCCTTAATAAACATGTTCCATTATTTCCTAAATATTTTTTTCTGTCTTCTTCTTCCATTTCATGTTCTTATAAATATTCCTGAGTCTCATCAATACTAAAATAAACAAAGAATTTAATTTAGGAACCTCATATCTCTCTTTTCCTTGAATTTTAAACTTTTTTTTTAAAGCTACTTGAATTCTTACATTCCTTTTCAACCCACCACTCAACTGAAATGATTCTCTAAGATCATTAATCACCTCTTAATTGCCAAATCCAATGAGTCATTTTTAATCATTATCATTCTTGTCCTTTCTGCAACTTTCGATATAGTTGAGTACATTCTCCTGTTGAATACTCTCTTCTCCTTTAATTTCAGAAATATGTTCTCTTGGGGCTCCACCTCTTTTACTCATACTTTGATTTGGTCTGCACCTATTTCATCTATCCTAACTATGGATATTCCCTAAGGAATTATTTTTTATTCCCTATCCTAGTCTCTATCTGTTCTTTTTTTGAACAATCTCATTAGAATTCAGTTTTAATTACTGTCTCTGGGCAGATGATTCACAAATCACAATCTCCGTTTCTGAGCTACAGACACACATTTTCTGTATCTACATCATCCACATCTTGTTATACCATGAGGTCTTCACACTTAAGATATTAAATTGATTTCATTAACTTTGCTCATATCATGTCCATCTCTTCACTATTTCTATCACCCTCTCTTTCACTCATTATCCCGTATTTGTATACATGAATTTGCAAGATATCTCACATATAATAATTTAATAGCTATCACTGATCCTATATCTACAATCAACCTCCCCTCCTAGCTTTTGACATCCCAAATATCTTTAAAGGTAGACATGATTTGTTTGCCTAACTTTTATATTCTCTTGAATGTCTATTAATGCTGTGCATATAGCAATTATCTGACAAAGATTTGCTTTATATTATATTCAATCAAAAAGAATTTACTGTACGCTTACTGTGCCAGGTACTAACTAGACTCTACAACTCAAAGACAGAAACAAAATTATTTCTGACCTCAAGGAGAAGATGGATAGATACTTATGCATATATAAATACATATATACATATATATGTGTGTATATATGTATATATAAACATATAGACAGAAAGAGAGCTATAATTGCTTTTTTGTAGAGAATTATTGTATAGATTATTGACACAATAGTTCTTGTGTTTCCTTTTATAAGCCTCAATTAAAATAACTGTTCCCATTCATAAGAGAGGTAATGTGACCTTTAGTCTGGAGACAAGCCATTACTCTAAACAATGCTTAGAGAAAAACATAAAATGTTGGGAAAACATGCATTAAAATCAAAATCACATCTGTCCATTTCAGAACTATTGTCTATTTGTATTTGAGTGTAGTTTAAGTAAAGTAGTATAAAGTTTATTATCTCTGAGTCTGACATCAAAATACTGATCTTTTGAATTATCAAAGAATGGTGAATCATCTGGGCATATCCAATTAAGAGTTTTTAGAGCTGTGTAAAGAACATATTTGCGTAACTGATTTTTTCTTTCTTTTTCTTTTTCTTCCTTCCTTGCTTGCTTTCTCTTTTCTTGTTGTTGGTTTGGATAAATAGGCATGGATGGAATGTGACCCATGACACTAAAAAGAGAAGAGAAAGTATCTCTTGAATATTGACAGTCTTTGTATATTTCTGGTTGTGTTAAAATAGCCATTATCTACATCTTTACATAGCATCAATCCTTGCATCACTATATAACTTAATTGAGTACTAGGACAATTTAGAAAGAAAAGATAGCAGACAAAATAAATACACATAAAAAATGATTCCATGAAGGATGATAATATGTAATAATGATTTTTTTAGAGGAAAAAAATGTGACTGGCTGAAGGGATAATTAACATTCAAACATGTGAAGGGTTATCTCCCAGAACAGATATAGCAGAACTGAAATGCTATTCAACTTTGATTTTAGAAGACCTAGTTTTTGTTGACATTCTTTCATTAGGTGTATGACCTTGACCAAAGTCATTCCACCACACTGAGTTATAGCATCCTCACTTGTAGAGAAAAAGATTAGAAGTGTGATTTCATTGATATGGGGAACTTTCTTGTGGTGAAAATAATTCTACACATGCTGGTGCCTTCTCTCCAACTTAAGAGTAATAGAAAGTTGCCAAGACTACCGAATTTTTAAGGGATCTGTCTTAGGTCACATAGCAATCATCATAACTCTAAAATAGGGCAAATAATATTTGTAATACTTATGTCACAGAATGGATGTAAAGAGAAAATAAGACCATGTATACCTAAAAGTTATGTGAAATGTAAACTTTTAAGAATGGTGAACAGATTGTTGCTAAGGGGAGAAAAAGAAATGGGCTTATTTTGGTGGAGAAGAGAAGAAACAATTATATTCACTTTTCACTCATTTGTAAGATTTTTATAGTTTGCGATTTTTATTTTCTCTATTTATATTCTGTATATTATTCCAAATGCCCTTCTGATAGTAAGTACCAACATTGCTAACAGGACAGATACTACGCACTTATGCATAATGAGATTTTTTTTTAAAGGAGAGATTTATATTTTTCTCGGGAGTAAAGAAAATGACCTTTTCTTGGAAGCAAGGCCCTTAGATGGTGCAATGGATAGGATAGTAGTCCTAGAGTCAGGGATTCTTAATTAAAAAAAAAAGATTTGTATTAGATGCTCCTAAGGTCTCTTGCAACTCTAAACCTATGATTCTATCAGTTTTGATTTCCTAAAAAGAACATTCTAATTAATCTTTTATTTAGAACTTGCTGTGGGTTTGTAACAAACTCTTCATTAGATATAATAAAGAGGGATGGGGCGGAGCCAAGATGGCGGAGTGAAAGCAACGACTCACCTAAGCTCCTGGAAAAACTCCTTTGGATATTTCTGGGGGGAGAGTCTGACCAGACTTTGGAGGTGTAGAATCCAGTGGGAGACGGACTTTGACAGATTCGGAGCCCAGGCTGGACTGGAAGGTCCACGGGAGGGATCCGTTCCGCGGGGGTAAGAGCCCGGCGCACAGCGCAGCGCGGTCGGCGCGGCAGGGCGGAGGCGACCCGAGGGGCCCGAGAGTGGCGGGCGAGACCAGCGGAGCAGGAGATAAGCCAGGCCGAGCCAACGATATCAGCGCAACAGCCTTTGAAATCTTCAGCCTAAAGACGGGACTTCAGTGGGTCACTACTTAAACATCCAGAAGCTGGGATGCCGGAGTGATCAGTAAGTGCTCTCCCCTCCCCCCCGATGACCGTGAGGGAACCATAAAATTCTTCCCCAGATTGATCCTGGATCAGTGGGAGCAGCAGAAAGGGGCGAGTGTTCTCGTAACACCAGAGGCTGGAGAGGTGGCAAAGGGGGATTCTTCCTACTGTGGTGGAGGCTATCTGGAGGGACAGACGACCCAGGGCAGAGAAAAATTCGCACTGAGACCCAAGCAAGCCTCAGCCCGGGAGACGAGCCCCAGGAGGGACGGGAACACGCATTAGCCTCTAGGCGTGCCCCAGCCCTCCAGGGGAAAAGGGAAGACAATAGGGAAGCTGGGATCACCATCCCCCTGGACCTTGCCTTTGCCTCAGGCCAGCTGAGGAGATATCCTGAGACCAGACCACCCCACCCACACAGCTATCAAGCTAAACCCAGGGTTGATCTGGGAAACAACAACAACAACAAAAAAAAAAAGCCTGCTTTTAGCCTAGACAAACATCAACTCAACTTAAAAGATCTGTACCTTCTGACTGAAAGAACCAAAAGCTACAACACTCAGCCAACATCATGAATCGGAAAAAGCAGACGAAAAGTGAAAAAACCATAGAATCTTTCTATGGGGATAAGGACCAAAACACAAACACCAAAGAGGTCAGAGCTGAGACTGTACTTCCATCTGAAACCTCAGATGGGACTATGAATTTCTCGCAAGCACAACTAGATTACCTGGAACGTCTGAAGAAGGATATAAAAGAAAAACTGGCCAATGATTTTAAAACCATAAAAAAAGAATTCACTGATGAGAACATCAATCTGAAAAAGAAAATTGAAGAAATGGAAAAGGAAGTTCAAAAATTAACTGGAGAGAATAATTCCCTAAAAGGAAGAGTTAATCAAACGGAAAAGGAAACTCAAAACCTAATAGGGAAAATTGATCAGATGGAAAAGGAAACCCAAAACCTAACTGGGAAAATTGGTAGAATGGAAAAAGAAGTACAAAAATTAAATGGAGAAAATAGCTCCTTAAAGGGAAAAATTGGCCAGATGGAAAAGGAGATGCGAAAGCTAACTGAAGAAAACAATACGATCAAGATTAGAATTGGGCAAGTAGAAACTAATGACTCAATGAGGCAACAAGAGTCAGTCAAACAAAATCTAAAGAATGAAAAGATGGAAGAAAATCTAAAATATTTAATTGGAAAAACAACTGACCTGGAAAATAGATCCAGGAGAGAAAATCTAAGAATTATTGGCCTGCCAGAAACCCATGATGAAGAAAAGAGTCTGGACAATATCTTCCAGGAAATCATCAAGGAAAACTGCCCAGAAGTACTAGACTCAGAGGGCAAAATAGTCATCGAAAGAATCCACCGTTCCCCACCGGAAAGGGATCCCAAACTCAAAACCCCAAGAAATATAGTTGCCAAATTCCAGAGCTATCAAGTGAAGGAGAAAATACTACAAGCAGCCAGAAAGAAACAATTTAAATATCAAGGTCACACAGTCAGGATCACACAGGACCTTGCAGCTTCTACATTAAAAGATCGAAAGAATTGGAACCCAATATTCCGTAAGGCAAAGGAGTTGGGACTCCAACCGAGGATCAACTACCCAGCAAAGTTCAGCATAACATTTCAGGCAAGGAGAAAGTCATTCAATGAAATAAGGGATTTCCAGAGCTTCCTGACCAAAACACCAGAACTCAATAGACAATTTGATCTTCAAATGCAGGTCTCCAGAGAATCATAAAAAGGTAAACAGAGGGGAAAAAACAAAAACAAAAACTTGCAACTCAATTAGGGCAATCTGTTTACCTCCCTGTAAGGGAAGATGCTACCTGTTAATCTTGAGAACTGTGCAGCTATTATGATAAAAGGGATATATGTAGAGGGAACGGGCATAAAGTAAATGATGTCATGGCAAAAATATGATTTAAGTATGAGAAGGGAATGTAATAGGAGGTGTGGAAAGGGGGAAGCAGAAAATGGCAAATTATATCACAGGAAGAAGTACAAAACCATAGTAGAGGGAAGGAGGGGAGGGAGATGAGCATTGTTTGAGAGGTAATCTCATCTGATTTGTTCAAAGGAGGGAACAATAACCTTAAGCAGATAATCCTAACTAGCTCTATAGGTAGTAGGAGGGGAAGGGGGAAGAAAGGGGAGGGTGGCTAAAAGGGAGGAAAGAAGCAATAAGAGTAAAGGGGACTAAAAGGGAGGGGGGCTAAAAGAAGGAGGGGAAGGCTGCAGGAGGAGGGGGAGAAAAGTGAACACTATTGAGGAGGGGAAGGGAGACGGGAGAGTTAAAAGCACAAATGGTGGGAAAGAGGGTGGAGGGAAATACACAGATTGTAATCATAACTGTGAATGTGAATGGGATGAACTCTCCCATAAAACGGAGACGGATAGCAGAATGGATTAAAAGCCATAATCCAACAATATGCTGCTTACAAGAAACACATTTGAAACGGGGGGATACACATAGGATAAAGGTCAAAGGATGGAGCAGAATATATTGTGCCTCAGCTCATGTAAGAAAGGCAGGAGTAGCAATCCTAATCTCAGACAAAGCAAAAGCAGAAATAGATCTAATCAAAAGGGATAAGGATGGAAACTATATCCTACTAAAAGGCACCATAGACAATGAAGCAATATCATTACTAAACATGTATGCTCCAAGTGGTATAGCATCCAGATTCTTAGAGGAGAGGTTGGGGGAGTTGAAGGAAGAAATTGATAGCAAAACTATACTAGTGGGGGACCTCAACCTCCCCCTCTCTGAACTAGATAAATCCAACCTTAAAATAAACAAGAAAGAGGTTAAGGAGGTAAATAAAACTCTGGATAAGGTAGATATGATAGATCTTTGGAGAAAATTAAATGGGAATAGAAAGGAATATACCTTTTTCTCAGCGGTACATGGAACATTTACAAAAATTGACCATGTACTAGGACATAAAAATCTCACAATCCAGTGCAGAAAGGTAGAGATAATCAATGCATCCTTTTCAGATCATAATGCATTAAAAATTACATGTAATAAAAGGCCATGGAAAGAGAAACCAAAAATCAATTGGAAACTAAATAATCTAATTCTAAAGAAGGATTGGGTTAAAGAAGAAATCATAGAAACAATCAACAACTTCATTCAAGAGAATGACAATAGTGAGACAACGTACCAAAACTTATGGGACACTGCAAAAGCAGTTATTAGGGGAAGTTTTATATCTCTGAATGCTTACATAAATAAAATAGAGAAAGAGGAGATCAATGACTTAGGCTTGCAGTTGAAAAAGCTAGAAAAAGAACAAATTGAAAATCCCCAAGTAAATACCAAATTAGAAATACTGAAAACCAAAGGAGAGATTAATAAAATTGAAATAAAGAAAACTATTGAATTAATAAATAAAACCAATAGTTGGTTTTATGAAAAAACTAATAAAATTGATAAACCTTTGGTTAATCTGATCAAAAAAAAGAAAGAAGAAAACCAAATTACTAACATTAAAAATGAAAGGGGTGAACTCACCTCCAATGAGGAGGAAATTAAAACAATAATTAGAAACTACTTTGCCCAACTTTATGCCCACAAATTCGATAATCTAAACGAGATGGATGAATATTTTAAAAAATACAAATTGCCCAGATTAACAGAAGAGGAAGTTGAATACTTAAACAACCCCATCTCAGAAAAAGAAATTGAACAAGCCATCAATGAACTCCCTAGGAAAAAATCTCCAGGGCCAGATGGATTCACAAGTGAATTCTATCAAACATTTAAAGAACAGTTAATTCCAATACTACATACACTATTCTTGAAAATTGGGGAAGAAGGAGTCCTCCCAAATTCTTTCTATGATACAAATATGGTTTTGATACCCAAACCAGGAAGAGACAAAACAGAGAAAGAAAATTATAGACCAATTTCCCTAATGAATATAGATGCAAAAATTTTAAATAAGATTTTAGCAAAACGAATACAGCATCTAATCACGAGATTAATACATTATGATCAGGTAGGATTCATACCAGGACTACAGGGCTGGTTCAATATTAGGAAAACTATTAGCATTATCGACCACATCAACAACAAAGCTAACAAAAACCACATGATTATCTCAATAGATGCAGAAAAAGCTTTTGACAAAATACAACATCCATTCCTACTAAAAACATTGGAGAACGTAGGAATAAAGGGAACTTTCCATAAAATAATAAGCAGTATCTATCTAAAACCTTCAGCAAGCATTATATGCAATGGGGATAAGCTAGATGCATTCCCAATAAGATCAGGGGTGAAACAAGGTTGTCCATTATCACCACTATTATTCAATATGGTACTAGAAATGTTAGCTGTAGCAATTAGACAAGATAAAGATATTCAAGGAATTAGAATAGCCAAAGAAGAAACTAAGTTATCACTCTTTGCAGATGATATGATGATTTACCTAGAGAATCCCAGAGATTCAAGTAAAAAATTACTTGAATTAATAAACAACTTTGGCAAAGTTGCAGGGTACAAAATAAACCCACACAAATCCTCTGCATTCCTATATATTAGCAACAAAGTTCAACAGCAAGAGATAGAAAGAGAAATCCCATTTAAAGTTAGGGTAGACAGTATAAAATACTTAGGAGTCTACCTGCCAAAACAAACCCAGGGACTATATGAACACAATTACAAGACACTTTTTGCACAAATAAACTCAGATTTAAGTAAGTGGAAAAACATTAGTTGCTCATGGGTAGGCCGTGCTAATATAATAAAAATGACAATTCTACCCAAATTAATATACTTATTTAGTGCCATACCAATTAAACTATCAGACAATTACTTTCTAGAGCTGGATAAAA
Organism: Notamacropus eugenii; assembly: GCF_028372415.1. Lineage (NCBI taxonomy): Eukaryota > Metazoa > Chordata > Mammalia > Diprotodontia > Macropodidae > Notamacropus > Notamacropus eugenii. The sequence goes on along the minus strand of NC_092875.1, from coordinate 131,649,257 downwards.
TAATATCAAAATTCATTTGGAAAAACAAAAGGTCCAGAATATCAAAGGGACTAATGAAAAGAAATGCTTGGGAAGGTGGCCTAGCGCTACCAGACCTTAAACTGTACTATAAAGCAGCAATTATCAAAACCACTTGGTATTGGCTAAGAAACAGAGAGGTAGACAAGTGGAATAGACTTGGCACTCAAGATGCAGTAGGCAAGGAATATAGCAACCTTCTGTTTGATAAACCCAAGGACCCCAGCTTCTGGGATAAGAACTCATTGTTTGACAAAAATTGCTGGGAAAACTGGATAACAGTGTGGCGGAAATTAGGCATAGACCCATACCTGACACCGTACACAAGAATAAAGTCCAAATGGGTACATGATTTAGGTATAAAGATTGATACCATGAATAAACTGGAGAAGCAAGGAATAGTGTATTTATCAGATCTATGGAGAAGGGAAGAATTCTTTACTAAAGAAGAGATAGAATGCATTATGAAATGCAAAATGGATAACTTTGAGTACATTAAACTGAGAAGTTTTTGCACAACCAAACCCAATGCAACCAAAATCCGGAGGGATGTAGTAAATTGGGAAAAAATTTTTACAGCTAAGCTCGGGGATAAAGGCCTCATTTCTAGAATATATAGAGAACTGACCCAAATGTATAATCATACAAGTCATTCCCCAATTGATAAATGGTCAAAGGATATGAACAGGCAATTTTCAGAGGAAGAAATTAAAGCTATCTATAATCATATGAAAAAATGCTCTAAATCACTATTGGTTAGAGAGATGCAAATCAAAACAACTCTGAGGTACCACATCACACCTATAAGATTGGCAAACATGACAGAACAAGAAAATGATAAATGCTGGAGAGGATGTGGGAGAGTTGGAACACTAATTCATTGTTGGTGGAGCTGTGAGCGCATCCAACCATTCTGGAGAGCAATTTGGAACTATGCCCAAAGGGCTACAAAAATGTGCATACCCTTTGACCCAGCAATATCGCTACTAGGACTATATCCCCAAGAGATCATAAAAATGGGAAAGGGTCCCACATGTACAAAAATATTTATAGCAGCACTCTATGTAGTTGCCAAAAACTGGAAGTCAAGGGGATGTCCATCAATTGGGGAATGGCTGAATAAATTATGGTATATGAATGTAATGGAGTACTATTGTGCCATAAGAAATGATGAACAAGAAGACTTCAGAGAGGCCTGGAAGGACTTATATGACCTGATGCTGAGTGAAAGGAGCAGAACCAGGAGAACTTTATGCACAGCAACAACCACAGTGTGTGAGAGTTTTTTCTGGTAGACTTAGATTTTTGTAATAACACAAGAACTTCTGAAAAAAAAAAAAAAAATCCCAATGGTGGACCTCAAGGCAAAAAGCCTTCCACACTCAGAGAGAGAAATATGGAAGTCACTCACATAATGCAGCAGATCATGTTTGTGTATGTGTATCTGTTTGTGTATCATGTTCTGATTTGTTATACGGATTCTTTCATTTATCTTAGTCTGACTACATAGCATGACGATAGTGAAAATATACTCAATAGGAAAGTATATGTAGAATCTATACAGAATTGTATGCAGTCGTGGGGAGGGAGGGAGGTAGTGGGGGGTGGGTGGGGAGGGATAAAATCGCAATTGTATGGCAGTGATTGTTAAACATTAAAAAAAATAAAAAAATTAATAAAAAAAAAAAAAAAAGATATAATAAAGAGAATTTAAAACAAACTTATGGTAACAATCCTTACAGGACTTGGGAAATTCTTATTGCAATTTTGACTTTATTTTTCTCAGAAAAATAAAACAACTGGGTAATTTTTCTCTTAATAAATTCAAATGAAGTTAAATAATAAACTTGTTGCCTCACCTAGTACTGACCAGAATTAGATCAAAGAATTTCACATATTGAAATGGTACTATTTTTTTAAACAGGGAGGGAATATTGAGGAAAAATCTATATAACTGCTATTCCTAAGTTTCATTATAAATGTAGGTATTGTAAATGCCCATTTGAAATATTTCTTATTCTTGACACAAGCCATAATCCAAATAATGTGATATCTCACAGTAGATGGAGCCTAAATTACCTGTGTATTAAAGTAGAATCATTTGAACCAATGCAGTTCACTAAAGGGTTATATAAAAGTTAATTCAGTACATCTGTAACAACAGAAATTCATGTGACTATCTTAAACTGACAATAAGTACCATGTTCTTCAGAGGAGTACTCATCACATCGATATTAAGGTAGTTAGGAAGGTCCATATGTTCTTTCTTCTTTGATTATTACTTCTATAGCCATCATCATTTACATGTCTTATCATTTGTTTCTAATTTTTCACTTATTTAGGTGTAGGGGGCTTTGTTGACTGCTGTGTTATACGCAGAATCATCTGGGAGGAAGGCAGTCAGTCAACTGTGAGATTACTGCTCCCTGCCTGAAAAGCAGTATGAATTTTGCACAATGAAGAAAAACACACTGCACTTTCAAATTGCCTTTAAAGAAATAGGAGTGTTTAAGCATACTCTTAATTTTATCTAAGCAAAAAAATAGAGACTGAAATTATTGTTTCATCTCCATAGAGAATCCCAGGTGGAGAGAGCTCTTCTATCAACTCAGAAAATAAACTTTGAAATTTTTATTTTGATTAAGTGACTTACTCAGGGTCACAAACATAGGGTGTGTCAGAAGTGAGACTAGATCATCTTGTCATCAAGTTCAGCTGTCTAAAAATAACAGCATCTGCTTCCTTAGGATGTGAGGATAATATAAGATAATATTTGCAAAGTACTTTGTAAACCTTAAAGTGCTATATAAATGCTTGCTATTTCCCCTATGCCACTATGATTCTCTGATTCCTCTAAGAGGTTTTAAAAATGAAGTACATTTTCATATCAAATTTATCAAAATCGGAAGGGACAAAGAGCCAAGATGGCAGAGGAAAAGCAAGAGCTCAACAGAGTTCTCACCCCAAACCCTCTGAACATCTTTAAATAATGCCCAGAAACAAATTCTGGTGCAGCAGAACCTACAAATTATGTGGTGAAAAAATTTTCCAGCCCAAGACAACTTAGAAGGTTGGCAGGAAAGGTCTGTTGCAGTAGGGTGATAGTGTAGCACAGCCCAGTATAAACCTAGCCAACACAGACTAGGCCCCAGGAAATCAGAAGCAGGCTTTGAGAGTGACTGAATCAGCACAAGCAATAGCAGCTGCTACTTTTGGAGCTCTCTGTCCACAGATGATAAGGGGGAGAAAATCCGGTCAGAAAGAGATTAGGTTGGTCTTTTTGCTGGCACTGGGGGAAGGACATTGTTACTTCTCCCATAATCAGATTCAGATTGCAGTACTTGGTGGCAGTCCCAGGGTGAGGAGGAGCACTACCACCTCAGAGACTGCAACCTCAGTAGAGTAGAGATTGTCATCACAGTTCCATGGTAGAAAAGAGTGCTTGTGGTCCTTCACAGACTAGAGAAAAGGCCAGAAGAGTAGTAGACACTCCTCTCCTTAGATGATAACACCTTGAAAACACTGAAAACTTACAGGTACCTAAAAGTACCTGTGCAAACAGCTGCATAAAACACCTGAAGCTTGGAACAGTGCACCCTCCATCCTGGAAGCAGGGCTCCACTTTGGCAAAGAGTCAAAAGTAAAGAAATAGGTTGGAAAATGAGTAAGTAACAGAAAAATTCTGGCCACACAAAGATACTATGGTGATAAGGAAGAATGAAATACCCAGCAGGAGTAAAAATTCCTACATCCAAAGCCTCTAAGAAAAATATGAATTGGTCTCAGGCCAAGGAAGAGCACAAAAAGAATTTTAAAAATCAAGTAAACGAGGTGGAAGAAAAATTGGGAAGAGAAATGAGACTGATGCAAGAAAATCGCAAGAAAACATCAACAGCATGGTAAAGGATGCACAAATTCCTTGATTCACTTTACAAATAATCAAAAAATAGGAAAAGTCAGTTTTCAGATGAAGTAATCAAACCTATATGTAGCCATATGAAAGTATGCTCTAAATCACTATTGATTGGAGAAATGCAAATTAAAACAATACTGAGGTACTATCTCGTACCTATTAGACTGGCTAATAGAACAGAAAAAGAGAATGATAAATATCAGAGGGGATGTGGGGAAATTGAGACAGTGATACATCATTGATAGGGTTTGAAGTTATGCAACCATCATGTAAAGCAATTTGGAACTATGTCCAAATATTTATAGAAGCTCTTTTTTGGTGGTAAAGAATTGGACATTGAGGGGATGCCCATCAACTGGGGAATGGGTGAACAATTTGTGGAATATTATTGTACTGGAATTTGATTGTGATATGACATGATGAGCTAGCTCCAGGATGGAGAACCTGTGGCCTTGAGGTCATGGATGGTCTCTTAAATTTTTGAGTAGGGCCTTTTGACTGAGTCTACATTTTACAGAACAAATCCGTTAATTGAAGGAATTTGTTCTACGAAGTTTGAACTCAGTCAGAGGGCCACACTTGAGGACATGGAGGGCCACATGTGACCTCAAAGGCATAGGTGCTCCATCCCTGAGTTTTCACTCTCAGAAAAACCTGAAGAGACTTACATGGACTGATGTAAAGTGAAATGAGTAGAACCAGGAGAACACCACACACAGTAACAACATTTTAAGATGATCAACTGTGAATGACTTAGCAACTCTAAGCAATACAAGGATCCAAGACAACTCTAAAGGATTTATCATGAAAAACGCTATTCATCATCTGAGAAAGACCTGATGGAATCTAAATACAGATCAAAGTATATGGTTTTTATTTTATTTTTCTTAATTTTTTTATTTTGGTATGTTTTTTTATTTTGCAACATGACTAATATTTTTAAAAAATAAATGTTGAAAATTGTTTTTACATGTAAATGGGAAAAATAAAATATTAAATTTTAATAAGTCAGTAACTTGGCAAAAGAAATATCAAAAACACTGAAGAAAACAACACCTTGAAAATAGAATAGGCCAAATGCAAAACAGGTACAAAAATCCAACGAGGAGAAGAATGCTTTGAAATGAAATGGTCAAATGAAAATATATATATATATATATATATATATATATGAAAATTCACTGAAGAGGAGAACTCCTTAAAAAGTAGAATTGGCCAAATGGAAGAAAAGATGCAATCTCCACATACGAAAACAAGTTCAAGTGGGAATGCAGATTATAATAGAAAGTATACTAAGATAAAGTTTCTCACCTAATGCACAGACGTTGCTGCTGAGAGAGGACACCAACTTCTTGGAATGGCTTTCCTTTCCCCACCACCCACCAGCTCCAGTCCACTTGAGGTTTCCTTAGTTCAGAAAAGTTGCAGTTTAGCTGCCATTGAGGTTGCATTGTCTGCTTTACTGGTGTTAGCAAAACACCAGTTTCTCCCACATCAAGGGATATTTCCCAGGCTTATTTGGTGCATATACCCATGAAGTCCTCTGTGTTATGCCCTGTCATAAAATCTGTTACACTTCTCTTTCTTATCTTCACTTGGTAAGTTTCAATTATCCTCAACTGTCGGAGTCCTCTATTAGCTATACAAGTTACTCAGTAGCTGCTAGGTATGCTAAACACTTGAAACAAAGCATAAAGTGTTAGTTCCAGCAGTGCTGTCCTAGACCAGCATTTTACCTTGACTGAGGTTTATCTCCATTTTTTCATAGCTCATAAGACTTCAAATACAAATATACTCTTACCCATTCTTGTAGAATAAAGGTTTCTTATTTTGTATTCCAGCCTTTGTAGCAAATAAATGAACACCATTAACAATGATCCCTTTGAAGGTAAACTGAAAACTCAGAACAATCCTGATGTCCTTAATCCTTCTCAGTGTAAGGACTGACCATAACTCCCAAAAAAGACTGCGTCCTATTGCACTAGAGAATAACAGGGAGACAGGATTACTCTCCAGTTTTTCTCCTTTAAGTTTTCCATGTGTTGTTCTACTATGAGAATCTTTTCTAATCCTTTTAAAAAATCCAGTGTAGATGATCTGTCCAATATATTGGTGACTTTTTTCATTATCTACTTATATTTTGTATGTACCAGTACAGTCTGTGGGCTGTCCTATGTTATGAAGGAATATTTGATTATAACTGCTTTCATGGTATATAAAATTGCAACCTTTTGGGAATGGATGCAGAAGTTTATAATATCTTCTTTCTTAGGGCTGTTATGTGGTACAGTGAATAGTGCTGGGCCTGGAATCAGGAAGACCTAAGTTCAAATCCAAACTCAGTTATTTAATAGTTGAGTGACCCTGGGTATATTTAATCTCTTTTTACCTCAGTTTCCTCATTTGCAAAAATAAGAATAAGAATACAACGTACATGCCAGGACTGGTGTAAGAATTAAATAAGATAATATTTGTAAAGTGCTTAGCATATAGTATATGCTGCATGTGTTAGCTATTTTTGTCATTCTTTCTTTCCTTCCTTCTTTCCTTCCTTCCTTCCTTTCATTCTTTCTTCTTCCTTATGTTGTTTCATAGCTTACTTAAATCAATTTGATGTTGGATATGTCTTTAGTAGGATTTAGCACTGGATAGAATTTAGAGCATGAGGTGACTAGTGATACCCCCAAAACAGTCATCTTGAATTTGAGAGTAGCTAAACTAGTGCTACAAGTATGCATGCAATGTCACACTTACTTTAATATCTTATATTACATAAAAGACAATTGGAGCAAGCCAGGTGGTGCAGTGGATAGAGTGCCAGGCCTGAAGTCAGGAAGACTCATCTTCCGGAGTTCAAATCTGGCTTCAGGTACATACTAATTCAGTAACCTTGGGAAAGTCAATAATCCTGTTTTACCTCAGCTTCCTCACCTGTAAAATGAACTGGAGAAGGAAATGACAAAAAAGTTCAGCAACTTTGCCAAGAAGACTGCAAATGAGGTCATGGAGAGTTGGACATGACTGAAAGGAATGAAAAAGAATGACTTCTCTCCTTTAGCTTAAAAGGTGAAAACAGTGTTACAAGTTATAAGAAGGAAATTATTAGAGTACATAAAATGTTGAAGAGAAAAAGAACAAGTACATGGGTGAAATGGTAAATAGAATAATGAAAAAGTGGGGAAAAGAAAAATATTCAATTTAAATTCTGGAAAATTAGACAGAAAACAGAATTTGAAGGGGTAAAGTCACATTGGAGAAGTATAGAATTTTGGCTCAGTAAAGATATTTAGATTCAGTCCAATGCCTTTATTTTGAAAATAAGACATTGAGTAAATGAATAGACAATGTGGTAGAATGAATATAACAAAAAAGACATAGCAGACATAGGTCTTAGCCTTGACTCTGTCTCTAATTAGCTTTAGACAATTGGACAAATAATATAACATCCCCAGCCTCGTTTTCCTAATTTATAATTGTAGAATATGGACCTTTCAACTCTAAGTTCATATGGTTATGGTTATATAAGAGTAAATGATTTGGCTTATACCAAATGGATATTTAGGAGCAGCTATGGAGTTTGAATTAAGTTTCCAAACTTGTTCATTGCATATAAAAGATTATATCTATCTAGAGATCTGTGTATTTATATATTCACACTCTCTCTCACTCTCTGTATGCATGTATGTATATGTATATACGTGTATGTGCATATGTGTACATCTATAGGTTTATACTAGTTTATGTACACACACACACACACACACACACACACACACCATTCGACTCATGGTCTAAATTCCATCCAATGCTAAATCCTACTAAAGATTCATATCCAACACCAAATTGATTTAAGTAGGCTCTGAAACAGCATAAGAAAGAAGACTCATAGCTAACACACATACATATATAGCATTGTGTACATGTGTGAATGTACATATATGTATATGTCTATGTGCATATATGAATATATGTGTATGTATGCACATATCTATTTATGTATGTGTGTGCATGTGTGTATATACATATATACATATACATACACATTTAAATGTATGTATAGTATTTCTCACAAGGAAAAATAAATGCCTTAGATTTTTATCATCAAAAAACTCAAGTGAATGTAATGATCTGTAGACTACATTTGGAGGTTTTGTATATGCATGCAGTTGTCATTATAAAATTTTTTAATTAATTACTCTTATCATGTACATTAACAATAGCCATTAGCTTATAAATGACCCTATTTGGTAATTCATGATCAACTTTTCCAATTTGCAAACACTTTGCTGTTTAGTTGGTCAGTGTTTTATGCACTGAAAATAAATTATCCCATTCATCAGGACTTGCATATGGAAAGTTGTCGGATTTATTTTTATGACAATGATTCCTTTTTCAAAAACAAATTAGATGTTGATATTAAAAAAATGTCTAAGAAGTTTATAGAAGGCTTGAGTTCAGACTTCAAATCTGTGATAGCTGAGTGGTGAAGTTGCTAGACTGGACATCCAAACATATCTCTTTGAATAGGTTCCAGTCCTGCCCAGAGTCTTTACAGTTAATTTCCTAGGGTCATTCTGTGGTACCGGAAAAAAAACACTGCATTTGAAACCTGAGAGGTTGGGTTCCATATAAAGCAAGTCAACTGAGTTCCCTTTATTACAACAAAGTATCTTCTAGTATTTGAAAAGCTGTCATATAGAAGAAGAATTAAAATTCTTTCCCTTGAATCCAGAGACACTTAGAAGCAATGGGTTGAAGTGTCAAAGATTCAAATTTAAGCCTGATATAAGAAAAAAACTACCTAATATTAGATCTATACAAAAAAAATGCAATGCTTTGTGAAATAGTGGGTTTCCTCCCATTTGAGGCCTTAAAGCTGGGTCTGGATGATGATTTGTCACAATTTTATGGTGAGGATTATTTTGAAAATGGGTAGATCGGGGTATAAGTTATGTTAAATGGATCCTGAGAGCTCTCTTAACTATGATACAATATGCCTACTATGTACCAGGAACTCAGCTAACAAATGGAGATACAAATAAGGAAAAGAGAGACAATTCCCACGCTCAAAGTACAATTTGATAGGGAGAGATAATATACAAAATGAAGGGTCCAGATGACACATGGATTGAAGGAATGATTATTGAGACTGAGTGTAGCAACTGATGAAAAATAAAGAGATGGTTTAGATTTTGACCCCTTTCTAAAAAAAAGAGGTATGGGAGGTGTTTCTTGCTCCATCTTTCTGGACCTCAGTCAGAGGGACAGAGGCAACTGATGTTAGTGGTTGCTTATGAATACTAAACCTGAAGCCATCTCCATGATTATGTTTCCTACTGATGAGCTTATTTTGGGTGGATGAGGAGGAGGAGGAGGATGGTTATGGTGATATAGTAGTGGTGGTACTACAAGGAAACCTAATAGAGCAGCTGGTAGAACTCCAAATGTCCTTAATTTTGCAATTCTACAAACTATTTCTCACTTTTGTGAGGCCTGTGGGAGGATGTATAACTCCAAATTTCCCCTTAAAAAATAAATCTATTATTTCAGGAACATTAATTTTGTGTGTGAATCATAGAATATCACAGTCTCTGAGGAATCAAAATTGCAGAACACTTAAGAGAAGCTGGAAAGATTCATGGTAGGTATGAATGGACTGCAACACATTAAAAGCCATAAAGTACATAAGCATGAACACACATACACACACACACACACACACACACTCTATATGTCCAAAGATGGTATAAAGAAGGCTGTGAAAAGAACATAGGAAAAGAAAAGAAAAGATGGGCCCATGGAATTAACAAGAGAAAGGGATATGATTTTACAAGGCTTGATCTTGCATCAGTATTCACTTTATATCAAAAATCTTAGAGAAGGAAGGAGTTTGGGTAAACATTTATTTGAGGATTTATGGGAGGAAAAGGATAGTAGTTGACCTAGATGACAAATTTGCAGTCTGCAAATCAGCTAGATTACAGATGCATTGAAGTTGCCAAGTATGAGAGGCTATGTTGTTGTTTTTAACATTTCAGATAATGTACTTTATATATTTTTTTTCTAATTTTGCCTTCACTTTTTCCCAGAGAGGTTTCATTCCTTCCTATTTGCAAAAACAAAAAGTAAATAAATGAGGACATGTAAAACATTAGGAACTACTTGTTCATTTACTATCCCTTTGTGCTATCAATAAATTATTGCTTTTGGATAATAAATGCAAAAAAAAAAACTGGATTCTCACTATGCCTCTATCCTCAGGACTGAACACAGAATTGATTTCAAAATGTAATTACCATATAAGGAGATGTTTTCATTAGTTCAATAACAAAGCCTTCTGGCAGGACAAAGTAGAATAAGAAATTTATGATGTATAATCCACATATATTGCTTTGGTAGTTAAAGCAAATTCTAAGTACATTTCTGTCACATGGTTCTAGTTATTCCTGATTTATTTAGGTAAAATACAGATTTATACAAACATGTATGTATATATGTATGCATACATGTATCTATTTCTCTGTTTTAAAAAAAATTCTTGAATAAAATGATAAAATTTAGTAAATATAATTGTAGCCTTTCTAAAAATTGTTTATAAAAATGGAAAATTGTGGTCAAAATGTTTTTATCATTACTACTTCCACTTTTAGTCTGCTTTAAAAATTGCTTACAACCAATGACTTTTTTATGGGGGACAGGGTTAACTGCTTTTTGAAGAAAGTGGCTAATTGTGAGAAAAATTATAAAATCACTTAAAAGATGCAATATGGTAATTTCCTTCAGGATAATCTCAGATTGTAAGTAGAAAGTGATGCATGTTTTGCCTAAATGAAATTTCAAGCTCTAAAATTATATTTTTAAATTATAGATCTGACTACACATTTAAATAAATTGACATTTATTTATTGATAGGATATGAGAATCAAATCTATTTTCATTCGTTATATCTTCCTTTTGCTGAATCCTGTCTATGGGAAAGCAACTGTTTAATATAAATATATATACATATAATATATTATATATATGTATGTATGTATGTATATATTCCGTGTGGTATATGATTTTGCTGTCACTGTATTAATATTGGAAGCATCACTTATTCACAGAACAGATGAGAAATTCCACTCTTATGCAAAATAACATGTTATTAAAAGAAGAAATATGCAAGCTAATCATTCTTATTTAAAAACCTTAAAAAGAGAATCCAAATTTATTGCTTTTTCATATAAACTGGTGATAGGAATAAATATATAAAAATGCATTACACATGTACATGTGTGTGTATGTAAGTATACATATATTTAAACCCAGGGCAGCTAGGTGGTACAGTGGATAGAGCACCAGTGCAGGAGTCAGGAGGAGTCACCTCAGACACTTGACACTCACTAGCTGTGAGACCTTGGGAAAGTCACTTAACCCCAACTGCCTCATCCTGGGTCATCTCCAGTCATCCTGATGAATATCTGGTCACTGAATCCAGATGGCTCTGGAAGAGAAGTGAGGCTGGTGACCTGCACAGCCCTCCCTCACTCAAAACAAAGTCAAATGCAAGTCATGTCATTATTTCTCTGATGGTATAGTCTTCTTCGGCAATGAAGGATAAACACATATTTAAACCCAAAGATTATATTATTTTGCAAATGTACCTTGGAGTAATAATGTTTAATTACTAAAATTTACATTTATATGTCAAATAGCAGACTTAATCTTCATTTCCCTCTACTCTTTGAATTCGAGGTTAAAAACCATTCATATACCAGCCTACCACTATCCTCACATTGTTGTCACAGCAGATCTGGTCCATGAGCAGGGCAATAAAATAACAGAAAACAAATTGGGAACTTACAGACTTGCCACAAAAAGATAAAATTTAAGGGTAAATATTATTGGCGGTCAACCCATATGTACTCTGTTTTACCCCATGATTGGCAATTCAATTCCCAATAAGAATTTCATCTTCTACATTGGGTTTTATATATAAATATATTTTATCTCAAGTAGTAAGACTTTCATGTTCTGAAGCATCCTTGGTACCAGCTCTTCCCTGGTAGATTTTCAGTTCCTTAATCACTGGCGTGTGTCAACATAAAGCCAACGATTATGGAACAATAATTAAAAAACACATAAATATTTATTTTGTCTATAGAATGTGGGAGGTGGGGGGGGGATGAAAAGCAGCCATATTCAAGGAGCAATTAGATGTTTCATATTCTAAAATTAAGTTTGGAAACTTATTCCAAGAAGAAACTTATTCCGAGAAGAAAAACTCATATACTGCTATGTAATAAGAAGACAAAGACTGAAATTAGGGGAACTCACAACTAATATTTTTAATATATATAATCAATCACAACAGTCATTTAGAAATAGTTACCACATTTCATTTGTGTGATTTAATAGATTCATGCTAGGGTGCTAGGTGGTTCTAAGACAGAGTTCTGGACTTGAAATTAAGAACACCTAAGTTCAACTTCTGCCACAGTTTTTTACTCCAGTTTCAAAGTGACTTCTACACTTTTTGGAACCTCAGTCTTCTCCTTTATAAAATATAAATAGCTATAACACCTACTTCAGAGGGTTGTTATGAAGATCAAATAAGATAGGAAGCATAGATGGTTTTCCAAATATTAACATACTATATAAATGCTAATCATTATTACCCTCATCATTATAACCACCACCAACACTTTCATTGCAATGGTCATCACCAACATCATCATCCATACGATGACTTTCCACACAGATCTATCTGTCCACACAGATCAAACTTCCTTTCCACCTTCTTATCAGGTGTTTCCATAAGTCATATGATCAAGGATCAAAGACCTAGATCTGAAAGTTACCACAGAGGTCATCTAGTCTGTATCCTCATTTTAGAGATGATACTTAACTTCAGGGGTATAAAATGACTTACCTGGTATTTGACAAGTAGTAACTAGTACATTATTTAAACATGAGTCTTTTGACTCCAAATTCAGTTTTATTTGTACTGTACCATATCACAACCCTTTCTGCATAAAAGACCCACCTAATACCTTAGAGGTCTTTAATTCTGTCAGTATTTTGGATTGCCAATATAGCAGTAAGACTTTCCATATTTTTTGTCACTCCATGATGCATTACCAAATCATCTGATTGGCAAGATATACAAATAACACTGATTTTTCTCCCTCTTCTTGGAAGTAAGTCATTGGTAGTAATCATAATCAGCTCACTTACCTACACCCATTCCTGCAACTGTGTGGCTTTTCATTTTCATCTGAAGTAATTAAAATGTTGGCATGGAAATATTTTATTTTTATTAAGTAAATATTGATGACTTTTTACTTTTAAACTTTTCACTGATTTATAGAAATCTGATATCAATTTATACAACTATTGACTTCCCCCCCAAATTCCATATATTTGCCATTTCCTTCCAAATGGTAATATTTTATTATATTAAAATGCCACATTTTATTTAGCCATTCCACAATTTTTTTCTGCCAAAAAAAGTAAACATATTTTTAAAGGGAAAACAGACAGCAACCTATGTCAATAAGGTTCTATGCAAAAGATCACCTATTTGAGACCAAACTTTTAGATATATTTCCTGTACTAGCTGTTTAATTGGGATTCAGTGAAATGTTTGCTCTGTAATTTCCTCGATATTTTATCCATAGATCTGGGAGATCTGGATATTATGTACCATGACAGATCACAATTGTAATTATGATAACTCATATTCATGTATAACTTTATGGTTTTGTCTCAAATTTACCCTATGAAATAAACAATGCAAATATGATTCTTCTCAGAGTATCTGTGAGTACTGTATACTCAATTCCAAATATCCTTGTTTTAGATTCAATTTTCTAGTCACAGAAACATGTTTCCCAAATAATATTAATGTTTTCTATTCTTGCATGTATCTGAGATGCTCAAGGAGAAGCAACCTTAGTTCTGTCCTTGGAGAGATAGAGAGCAGCTCTCAACATCTTGATAAAATTTTGCCTTGATGATGGCTGTGAGTCCTGAAGTCCTCAGGAAAGAGGGAGCATATAGATATTTTTTCTGTGTACTTACCAGCTCCCAAATCATAATGTTTATTATAGAAGAATAACCCTAGAATATAAATTTAAGGCTTCTGTGTATTTAGTTTTTCTTTTACTAGGGCATTAGATGCTTATCCAGTCTTCCAGGAATCTCCCTGTTAGCAGCAGGAGTTCCTTCTAGCTAAGAAAAACGAATGAGGGTTGGAAAAAAAAATCTCTTTTCTAAATAATGACAGTCTGTTTTTTTCCTCTTTTTTTTCCTACAGAGCTGGTTAGTAAGATATATAAATAGTAATAATAACTTTTCATGCAGATTTTCAGATAAGACTGATTTAAAAAATAGAAAAACTCTCATAGTATTTATACTATTTCCTGAATAAGAATGATATGGAGAATTTCAGAACATATAAGAATTTCTCCTGGTTATTTTTTTTTTTTGAGTCAAAAGTACAATAGTGAACTTCCCAATCACCCACTACAAACACACACAAAAATGTGCATTATAATTGTGTAAGTAAAGTTCAAAAAAGGTATAAATATTAAAATGTGGTTGATATGGTTATTATCTCTCGTAAGTATCTACAAACAATCAAGATTCATTAATTTAGGAATTAAAAATGAATGACAGATCTCTAGGATACATGGAAAAAACTGCTCAAATTCTTGAAAATTACAAAGCAGTGTGATATATGTATCTATTGCTGCATTTCATAGGAAAACTTAAAGTCTTCATTTGTTTTTGTAGATATGTACTTACCTGGTAGTATAAAAAATGAACTTCTAACAAAGTGTATTTTAAGAGAAAGACTCCCTAGCACCTTAATATACTCATTATATATGATGGAGATAATATTTTCAATACCTGCTTCACAAGATTGTTTGGAAGAAAAGATTTCAGAAATTTTAAAATGTTGTATAAATTTAAATTGTGACATGATCATATGTACATATATATGTATATATATTATATATATATTCTTCAAGTAAAAATTATTGACATGAGCACAGGCATTAATTCTGTTTCCTTAAATGATATAGATCACAGTCCATTCATAGTTTCTCATCCTGGGCATCTATTGCTTGTGTCCTTCCACCGGACCTCCGTCCCTTCAACACTGTTATATAGAGGGAGTTGGTGCAGATCTCTTCATTTTCTTTGGATAACGTTGTAATATGAAAGTTGTCCATCACTATGGGTTTCTTGCAAGAAATAACCAGCACACTTCTTTTTCTTGCAATACGTCACTTTGACATAATTTAGAGTGCTTATTCATTTTTGAACAAAATATGTCATTTGTAATATGCAGCAGAAAATTCCACCACTCAATTCCTCACTGACCTTCTGATGGCATCCAATTTTGAACAGCTGGGAATTATGAACCTCCATTTTTCAAAGCCACGGAATATCATGAGAAAATATTGTGTCTAAATGTTTATTTTATTGGTATTTCAGGGAGAAGCTTAGGAGTCAAACAAATAAGTAAAATAGTTCTATTTTTCAAAGCAAATTCCAATTTCAAAAATATTTGCATATAGAATGTTTACCAGATCCTATTTATACTTTTAACTCTTACTGTATTTCTACGAGCTTATATAAAATTGGATAAGCAGTAACTTGCTGAAGCATGTGGAAGAGGATTGCTTTGGTAAAATCTAAGTTTACTCATTGAAAAATTACATTTCCTATGACTGACTAAATATTATTACTGGTGGTGCTTCTAACATTCTTCAGATACAGAAAGATCCAATTTTAATTCTTATGTCAAAAATATTCTTGGTAAAGGTCACTGTGTAGGTCGGGCTTACCAATTGACCTGGCTGATGAATTTACTAAAAGACCAATGATAATGAAATGACATATTTCTGTTTCTTAATTGACAGTCATAGGATAGGGAAAATGGTCAGGAAAAAAGTTTCAATATAATTACTGGACAAAATAGTTACCCGTTGATCATCTATGGTCATCTAGTCCAGACTAGCAGTACTCAAGAAAAGAAATACTAAAAACTAAAACTCTACTGTATTTTAATAGGTGCCTTTACAGATAAATATCTATGATTATGGGTCCATTCAAGTTCATTAGAATATTGTCTTTTTGATAACATTTTCATAAAACCAGTTGTTAGCTTTACTTACTAGTTCCATGGCTGTCTAACTTTCAATCTTATTACTTTCTTATTTGATTTCCCGATTTTATTGCTGTTAACTGGGGATTTCTAATTTATTCTCTTTCAGTTTTTTTAATTGTACTATTTTCCTTGCATCCCATATATTTAGCTATACTGCCTCATTAATATAGCTTTCTTTGATGAAATTATTGTTTCTATGATTTTTCCTTTAATCTCTCATTCTATAGGATTAAATTATTCAGTTTTCAATTTATTTTAATCTATGTTTTCATAGCATTTTACTGTATGTGGTTATTATTGCATTATGATCTGGAAAGGATGAATTATTTTTTCTGATTCTTTTGCATTTAGTTTTATTTTTAATGTTACTATGTGTGGCTACTTTTTGTGAAGGTACAATGTGCAGTTGAGACTCCTTTGAATTTCCATTCAATTTTCTCCAGAGATCTATCATATTTAAATTTTCTACAAATTTATTCATTTTTAACGTCTATTATTTTTGTGGTTTTAAATATATGTGCATATGTATATATATATGAACGTATGTATCTGAGAGAGAAAAGTTGATTTAGCCTACTAATATAGTTCTACCACTTCATCCAATGATGCATTTAATTTATTTTATTAAGAGTTTGAATGTTATGCCATTTGGTAAATATATACTTAATACTGATATTACTTCCTTGCCTCTGATAATTTTAACAACATTTCATTTCCCCCAATTCTTCAAATGATGATTAAAAATTATGAACAGTCAGTTTTCAGATGAAATAATCAAAGCTAGCTAGAGACATCAAAGGACTATAATATCATGTGTACCGTTTTGCCCAGGATTACCACTAGTAGGTTTATATACCAAAAGAGACAAAAAAAAAACAAAATGAAAGATCTGGGCATACAAAAATATTTACAGTCATCTTTTCTGAAGGCAAAGAATTAGAAAATGAGATGATGCCCAGTAAATGGTGAATGGTTGAACATGCTGTGGGATGTGATTTTGATAGAATATTATTTTGGTATGAGAAATGATAAGCAGGGAACTTCCAGGACTCAAGAGGGTGGAGTAAACAGCAAATTGCTGTCACCTTCCCATTTTTACATTGTTACAACCATAAAATAGTACTCCAGACCAAATTCTGAAACAGTGGAGCCAATGGAAAGACAGCATTCATAAGTCTTTTA
Source organism: Notamacropus eugenii (assembly GCF_028372415.1). Taxonomy (NCBI): domain Eukaryota; kingdom Metazoa; phylum Chordata; class Mammalia; order Diprotodontia; family Macropodidae; genus Notamacropus; species Notamacropus eugenii. Next base: position 131,631,981 of record NC_092875.1, on the reverse strand, counting down.
AGTCAGGAAACTTGAAGAACTGGCAGAAAAGGCCAGTTTCATTCAGGTAAAGGGGGAGTGCATTCCAGGAAAGGAAGCTTCCCACCAAACCAGCAACAAACTTCAGCACAACCAAGGGCAAACAGGCAACCTCAAGTGACCAGACATTTCCTGTGCTTCAGTTCAGACAAAGGTAGTAAGGCATCATCTGGATGTCAGAATTCCAGGTGTTTCAGGGCAATCCAGGGCACACAGACATCCTCCAGAGTCCAGACCTCTACTTATTTCTGTGTAGCCCCAAAAGAATATAGAAAAAAATCCACCTGGCTTCAGCACATGCCAGACACCACCACTGGGACCCTAGTTTAGCACCAGGTAAACTGTCAAACACCCAAGCCTCTAGCTGCCTCCACTTCAAACCCCAGCACACAAAGCCAGTGACTAGCATACTGGCCCCCAGCAAAATAAAGCTCAGAACAGCATCTCCCTGTGCTTCAGCAGGAGAGTTCAACTTTAAAAGATGGGAAATAGGCAAACAAGATGAGTAAGAAGCAAAAACAAACATTGACCATAGAAAGTTACTATGGAGACAAGATCAAAACATAATCTCAGAAGAGGACAATATTGCCAACATACTTACATACAAGACCTCAAAGAGTTTGCAATGGTCTCAAGCCCAAAAAGCCTTTTTTAGAAGAACTCAGGAAGGATTTAAAAAGTCAGATAAGGGAAATAGATAAAATTGGGAAAGTAAATAAGAGTTACATGAGAGAGACAACAGCTTGGAAAAAAGGACAAAAATTGACTGAAGAAAATAATTTCTTAAATACAAGTGGTCAAATGCAAAAAAGAAGTCTACTGAAGAAAACAACTCCTTACAAAGAAGAATTGGGGATCCAAGATGGTAGAATAAGCAGGGGGATGCTCCCACCCTCCCTTGTTGGCCTTGAAAAATCCAGAAAATATTTCTCCAGGAAAAATCCTAGAACAGGGGAGCCAGTAGAAAGACTGGAGGTAGTTTCAGGGAGGCAGCAGTCTTTTAGCATGGGAGGTTTATGGAGTTTAGAGGAAAGGTCCCTCTCACGGTAGTAGAAGGGGAGTATAGTGGATAGGAGGCACTCCAGGAAGCCAGCAGCAAGCCCTACCTCAGCAAACCAGCAGGATATCCTGAGCCCCAGTGTTGGGGAAGACAAACACCAACTTCAGGACCCTTTGTGTGCCTTGGCACAGCCATGTGAATCGACAGGCTCCAGCAGCTATTGAGGAGGCATCCTCCAGAAGCCAGAACAATACCCCTAACCTGGCAAGCTTCAGTGTAGCCCCAGGGAAGAAAACAGAAACCTCACCTGGCCTTGCCACCACCAGCTCCAGCTCAGCACCAGGTAAGCTATCAGACTCCTACATCCTCCAGTTGCCAGCACCTGAGGCCCCAGCACACAAAATCAGTGGCTAGGTGCCTGACTCCCAGCAAAAGAAGCTTGGGACAGTGACCTCTGTGCTCCAGAAGTAGACATGAACTTTAAAAGCCAGAGTAAAGGCAAGTACCATGAGCAAAAAGAAACCAAGAAAAACACTGGCCATAGAGAATGATTATGGTGGCAGGGAAGAGCAAAACAAAAAATTCAGAAGAGGGCACCATTGTCAATATACCCACAGCTGTTCCTTTCACATCCCTTTTGTATAAGATAACTTTCCTTTTTCTTCCTTTCCCTTGTCCCTTCTTCTACTGCATCTGTTTCTTGCCCTTTATTTTATTTTTTAATCATCCCATCATAATCATTTCACATATCCTCTGTCTAAATAATTTCCACAATAATGACAAAATTCTCAGAAATTACAGTTTTCATCTTCCTTTATGGAATATAAACATTTTTTACTGACTGATTTCCTTATCATTTTTTTGTGTTTATCTTTTTATGCTTTTCTTGAGTCTTTTATTTCAAAGTCAAGTTTTCTACTTATCTCTATTATTTTTATCAAGAATGTGTGAAAGTCTTTTATATCATTGAATGCCAATTTTCTCCCTGAAAGACAGTACGCAGTTTTGTTGGGTAGATAATCATTGTTTATTGTCCTAGCTCCTTTGCCTTCTACAGTATCATAGTCCAAGGTCTCTGCTCTTTTACAGTGGAAGTTGCTAAACCCTGCCTGATCCTGACTGTGTTTTCTTTCATATCATCAAGGCAATATTCATAGCACTGATGGCAATTATGAATATGCAGACAAAGTTCTGAATCACAAAGTATAACAAATTCTCCCTGCAGAAGACAGATCTAAAACATTTATTCAAACATCTGAAAGCCAAATCCTTCACAGCAACAAAGAAATCCATACACAATAACAGTGCAGAGGGCACCACCATCCCCAAACCTTCCCTCTGTTAGGCTTCACACAAACCAGTTTCTTTAAACAAAATTACAAGCAGTTCCTTAAACAAGATCATAAACAATCTCTCCCACTCATGATAATTGCTGTCCCAGTTGCCTGCTTTTGCTGTTCTTCCCAGTTCTGCCTGCTCTGATTTACTTCCTCCCAGTTCTGCTCTGCCCTTTCTGCTCCAGCCCTTCCTGTTCCACCTATTCGGCAAGTTCCTACCACTTTAGATTCATGTGACTCATGCTTCCATGTGACACAGGCAGGTCACATGGGCGTACCAATGAATGGGAAAGATCTTCCCATTTAAATTATCATTACATTCATCCCCAAGATCTTTCATATTCATCAAAACTATAATAGCAGTAACAGAAAATAAGCATATAAAACAATATCATAGGAAATTGTTGTCAACAAGAACTTTATCATACTATAACAGGGATCACACAAAATAAGCAAATAAAGCAATATCTTGGGGTTGGGCTTGAGCACAAGCACCCTATCACTCTCCCTCTGAACAAATGGGGCCCCAAATTCCTTGTGGTAAGGGATGAAGGTCTCTTTCTCCATAGCTACTTCCTGCTGAAATTGGACATAAACCTGTCCTTGGGCCAAGAGGTCCCATTCAAGGGATTGCTTCCTCAGCTGGCATTTGGAGCTTGGTCAATGCCAGATTCAGGGGTGACATATCACAGTCATGGACAGGGGGTGACATCTGGCTTAAGTGATCAGGCATCTCCAGGTTGAGGGTATTAAGCCTGCAGGAAACAAATCTAGCAAAGTTTAACAGAAAAAAACAGACAAAATAAATAAAGTGACAATAACCAGAAGCAGGGTAAATATCAGTTCAGTCATGCTTCTGAAATCCATAAACCCACTATCATAGCCTCATTCACGGTTGTTTACTGTTGTTTAATTTGCAGTTTGTGGGTCATCATTCTGGCTAAAAGTATACTTTCTTTAATATGAGCTTGGGCCAGGCCAATTTCCTATTCTCCCTGAAGATATGATGAACTTGGATACAAGGATTCAGGAGGAATAGGGGTAGTTCTTATTTCCCAGCTCAGTCTAATATCAAGTCACTTTTCTAGGTACATTTTGTGTAATTCATTAGTTGGAATACCATCTATGCTTCCAGAGCGTACCCCTGATCTCAGTAGAGCTGTACACCTTTTCAAATCTCTAGGTTCCCCCTCCTGTAACCTAATTTCTCAGTTTTCACAGGGTCCAGTGTTTTTAGCCCACTCCCTTGCTAGGGAGGAATAAGGTAAATCTTCCCATATTGAGATATCTGTTTATTTCTTTAAAGTCTTTCTGCCTCTTAATAGAGATTTTATAGCCTATAATCCTGTTCATGACATCAAATACATCACCAAGGTAATATTCTTAGCACCAAGGGTGACTATGAATATGACAGTGTGTTTCTGAATCACAAAGTATAACAGACTCTCCATATAGAAGACAGAAGAAAAACATTCAGACACCAGGAAGCCAAAACTGTCCTAGTAACCAAGAAATCTATACACAATAACAATGCAAAGGACAACACCCTCCCCAAGCCTTCCCCCTGCTAGAGTCTTCCCACAAACCAGCTCCCTTAAACAAATCACAAATAGCCTCTCCCACCCATACTAGTAGATGCTTTTCCCAGCTCTGACTATTCTCACCAATCTCCTCCCAGTTCTACTCCACTCTTCCTTCTCTCCCGCTTCCTGTTCCACTCATTCAGCAAGTTCCTTCCACCACAGATTCATGTGACTCAGGTTTTCATGTGACCCAGGCAGGTCATATGGACATATTAATGAATGGGAAATATCTTCCCATTTAAATTGCAGCTTTTTTTTAAAATTACCATTACATACTTCTGGCTCCTTGCAATATTTTCTCCTTGATTTAGGGGTCTAGAATTTGGCTCTATCTTCTTGTGAGTTTCCATTTTAATATCTCTTTCAGGAAGAGATCATTGAATTCATTCAATTTATATTTTACCCTCAGGTTCTAAGTTAAAAGGATAGCTTCCCTTGATAATTTCTTGAAATATGATATCTATACTCTTTTGTAGGTTGTGGATTTCAAGTGGTCCAAATTCTTAAATTATTCTTCTACAGTCTATTTTCCAGGTCAGTTTTTTCCCACTGAATTGTTTTCCCATTCTACTTTTTCCATCATTTTTATTTTGTTTCATTTTTCTTATTGTTTCATGGAGATTCTAGCTTCCACTTTTCAGTATTAATTTTTAGGAAGTTATTTTCTTTTTTTTTTTCATTCAGTATTGGTTAATTTATTCTGCATTCAAGCTAGGAAGCACTTTCCATTTAGTCAACCTAGAGGTCACAGACTGGAGGGCATATTAACAAGAGATGTTTAATCAACAGATAATTTGCATGGCTACTGGCTCCCTAGCTAGAATTGTAGATACAAAGAATTAGAAGGTCTACTCTTTGTCCTCCAGTTTCAGGCAACTCATTTTGGGAGATAAGACAAGAAAACTTTGTGCTTCTCTTGAGACCTGTATTTGAAGATCAAATTTGCTATTGAGCTCTGACCTTTTCACCAGGAAAGTCTGGAAATCCCTTATTTCATTGAATATCCATCTCTTGCCTGAAATATCATGCTCAATTTTTCTGGATAATTGATCCTTGGTCATATACAAATCCCTCTGATCTTTTAATGTAGAAGCCACAAGGTCCTGTGTGATCCTGACTGTAGCTCCTTGAAATTTGAATTTCTTTCTGGCTCCCTGCAGTATTTTCTCCTTCACTTGATAGTTCTGGAATTTGGCAATGATGTTCCTTGGTATTTTTTAGTTTGGTATCCTTTTCAGGAGGTGAATAGTGAATTCTTTTACTGACTGTTTTGCCCTCTGGATCTAGGACTTCTGGGAAATTTTCCTTGATGATTTCTTGGAAGATATTGTCTAGGCTCTTTTCTTCATGTTGACTTTCTGGTAGAACAATAATCCTTAGATTTTCTCTCTTGACTCTATTTTCCAGTTGCTTTTTCAGTTAGATATTTTATATGTTCTTCTATCTTTTCATTCTTTAAATTCTGTTTGACTGATTCTTGATGTCTCATAAAGTCATTAGTTTCTACTTGCCTGATTCTAATTTTTATCAAATTGGTTTTTTTTTCAGTTAACCTTTGCATCTCCTTTTCCATCTGTCCAACTGTTCCTTTTAAGGAGTTATTTTCTCCAGTTAGGTTTTGTATTTCCTTTTCCTTTTGTCCAATTTTCCTTTTAAGTTCTTCTGTGATTTCTTTTTTCATATTTTTAAAATCATTGGCCAGTTTTTCTTCTATTTCTCTAATTTGGCTTTTAAAATCCTTCTTCAGCTCTTCCAAGAGTGCTCTTTGTGGTTGTGATCAGTTCATAGTCCCTTCTGAAGTTTCAGATGGGATTACAGTCTCAGTGCTCACCTCTTTTGTATTCATGTTTTGGTCCTTGTAACCACAGAAAGATTCTATGGTTTTTTCTTTCCAGCTTTGTTTCTTACTCATGATGATGATTCTTGTGTGTTGTGACCTCTGGTTCTTTCAGCTAGAAGCTAAAGAACCTGGTGCTAAGCTGGCTGATGGGAGAAAGAAGAGACCAGCTGAAGTCTTTTTGGGTTTCCCCAGAGTTACCCTGGAGCTAGTTGCAGGAAACGTGGGGGAGGGGTGATCTGGCCACAAGATGTCTTCTCTGTTGAGCTAGAGCATGGGCAAGCTCAGTGGTTGATGATTCCATCTGCGCTAGCATCTTCCCGATTCCCCTGGGGTACTGAGCCATGCCTAGGGTCCTAGTGTTGGTGGTTGTGGTCTCCACCCCCTGGGGCTCAGAATCTGCTTCCGGTTTGCAGAGCTGGGGCTGTCTGGGACAACTCTGGTTCTGCACTGGTCCCTTCAGCCACAGCTAGAGGGACCTTCCTTAATGATTTTCCTACCTTCACATGCTAAGAGACTGTTTGCCCCTTCTGCTGCTCCCATTGTTCCAGGATTTTTCCTAGGGAAATATTCTCTGGGCTCTTCAAGGTCAACAAGGGGAGGGGGGCAGCAATTTTCAATCACTGTGCCATCTTGGCTCCCAGAAGGGGAAATTATTTTCTTAAATGAGCTTTTACACCTTCATTTCATATCCTGTTTTGTAAGGCTTTCTTCTCTTCACCTTTTTTTAACAAAGTTATTGTTTTCTTTTGTTTTTGGAGGGGAGGGCAAGGTAACTGGGTTTAAATGACTTGACAAAGTCACAGAACTACTAAGTATCAAGTGTCTGAGGACAGATTTGAACTCAGGTCCTCCTGATTCCAGGACCAGTGCCCTATTCATTGTGAGAGCAGCCCTGTTATTGGCTTTCTTTTAATAATTTTCTTGAATTACACTCATTTTCCCTAACTTTTCATCTACTTCTCTTATTTGATTTTTAAAACTTCTTTTAAGCTCTTTCAGGAATTCTTCTTGGGTTTATATCCAATTCACATTTTTCTTTTCTTTCTTTCTTTTTGATGCGATAATATCATTGTCTTCTGGCTTTGTTTCTTAATCTTCCCTGTCTATATAGTACCCTCTCATGGTTATGTTTTTTGTTGTTATTGTTTGCTACGTTTTCCAGTCTATTTCTTTACTTTTAGTTTATGTTAAAGTTGGGCTCTGCTACTGGGGTGGTGGGGACACTCTCCCAGGTTTTAGGCTTCTCTTAATTTCCTTTTCATTCTCACCTTTTGAATCTATAAATTTTCTGTGCTTTTGATTTAGTAAGATATAAGGATAGATGTGATCATAGCTCTCCTGGTCTTTGCTCCAGGTCTACAGAGGAAGTGTTCTTATTCCCCTCTAACTACCAAGATTATTATTCTTCCTGGGCCTGGAAATGTTACCAAGTCCCTTGCTCTCCTGCTCTCTTGCTAGTGTTCATTCTGTCTTAGAACTGAATCACTCCTTTCCACCTTGGAACAATGATCAGAGATCTTACTCCCCTGTTCCACAATGTTGCTCCTTTTGGACCTAGAACTGCAACTGGAACTGCATCCAGACAATGCAACAAGGACCTGAACTCAACACCAACAAAGGGTCCGCTGAAGTCTCTTTCTTATCCGTTATGTGACCCCCACTATCACCCATGGGTTGAGAGCTGAGGAAGATTCTACATACAATGTAGTTATCCCCAATGATGCTACCTGCACTGCATTCCTAGGGTTTACCCCTCAAACATCCCTGCTGAGACAGACCTTTCCTGCTGATCAACTAAGTTGTGATGGACTAGAAAATCATTTCACTCAACTTTTTGCTTGCTCTATTGTTCTGGAAATCTATCTGAGGCTTTATTTTAGAGTTGTTTCAAGGGGAATTTGAGAGAAACAGGCTGAGTGCTTCTCTACTCCCTTATCTTGGCACTGCTTCTCTGTTTGTTTTCCCATTACATTACAAACTTAGTCAAAATAAGTAAAACATCTAGATGCTATGACTATATCTAACATCCTCTCAAAGAAGTACTATGTGGAAATTAAAGTTTTTAGTCATTATTTCTTGCATTAAAATTAGAACAAATCTTTAGTATGCTTGATCTTGAACATAGAGAACTATATGGTTTCTGCTTAAGAGTTTGCAGTGCCAAAGAGACAATAGCAGCCTAGTCCCTTTAGAAAGATTGTGAGTTCATTTTGGTCTTTGGGGCTCTCTGGATTATTCTCAGACAGCAATGAAAAATGACCTTCCACTTTGACTACGCAATAGTTGGTTGAGGCTGTCTCTGCCTTGAGAGCAAAACTTAGCTTTGTGATGGGAATGCAAAAATTAAGTAAGAAATGAAGTGCCAGAGAGCTGCTAAAAGGCCAAAACAAGAAGGGAGGAGGTGACTTGTGAGGAAACACTGCCAAATGGCTTAGAAATTTCTTGGGTCTTTTTCTCAGTTTAAAACCAGGTTACTGTCAAAAGAATTCACTTATTCTCATTCCCCAACAACTCTCTTCCTTTGTATCTGCTTATGTTTACACATTGAGTATGTATTCCCTTTAATTCCTGTCATACCTGAAATTCATTAATGCAGCTTATTTCTTTTCTTTTAGGAAAAATTGTTTTGTGAATAATTTAATAATTTTGAATAGGTTGATCATTTTCCATTACTTCTGGATAAATTAAAGGCATCTTTGGTGATCTGACAGACTCACTACACAAGGCAGAGTAGCACAAAGCACTGAAAACTAAGATAGTAAGACACGAGTTGAAATCCTGCCTCATGTACCTATTAGCTGTATGGCTCAGGACAAATAATTTATCTTCTTTGAGACTCAATTTCCCTGTATCAAGATGAGAGGGAGTAACTATATGTCCTTATAATATCCCTTCTAGTTGTTAATATATGATCCCCACTAGTATCATGATCCTGCCATTTTCATGGTTACTATATTGGGGCTGGTGTCATGATAGAACAAAGATGTAGGTGTCAAACTCCTAGAGGTTCCCAGAAAAGTGAATGATTACTTTGGAGTGGTTTTTAACAATAATAGTTTAGGAATAAAGCCAAGGCTACTTAGGACAAGAATAAAATGTCATCATTCTTTTCTTTTCAATGGTGCATTCTGCCATCTCAACATGTATGAAAATCCATATAGATATATAATTCTTTCATATATGTATATATACAGATATTTGTATAATGTGAAAGAATACTTTAATATAATTCTAAGCATACTTTAAAATCTTTCTTGAATACTAAAAAAAAATCAAAAACACAAAAAGCTATGGAGTCTTTGATGTGTTGCTTCATGTTATATTTGTTCACACGTAGAAAGTGAACCATAGAGTTAATGTGATTTTTCACAATATTTAAGCTTTAATCAAATTCACCAGATGTGTGAATATAATTGACATCTAAGTAAAATATTTGGGCTAAAATTTTTCAGTTAGTCATTTGAATCTAGTGAGGTTTTGTTGTTAATCTACCCAAAAATAGTGATGGAAATTTGTCTTGCTTACCATCCTCATCTACAGAGAGTATCTTCCAAACAACTTGAAATTTCATGTTATAAAAGCTTGACACGCCAATAAGATTTTTGGGAAGCAATGAATCATTAAAATTTGTGGACAGAATTCAGAACTATAATCTGTATTTTGTTTCTGTGTTCTCTGATTTTAGATTGAGAAATAGCTTTAAAAAAAAATAACAATGTGTTATTGTGAAAGAATAATAGAGACCTTGCTTCAATAGAAGACTTAAAAAGTTAAGTATTTTATTATTTAACATTTGCCTTATGCCTTCTATAAAACCATTTTCTAAATCATATTTCAAATTCTGGCATTTTAAAAATTTCAAGCAAAAGTTGAAACGTTAAATTTTAATGACAGGCAATTATTTTTTTAAAAAAGTTCAACAAGAAAAGAATTTGCTTTTATTAAGTGCCTACTGGGCTCCAGGGAGTGTGCTGTTTTTTACTGGTATTATCTCATTTGGTTCTCACAAAAACTTTGTAACATAGTTGATGTTATCATTGTCATTTTATACTTGAAACTGAGGTAGGCAGAGGTTAAGTGACTTACCTCAGATCCTAGAACTAGTAAATATCTGAAGCCAGATATGAACTCAGGTCTTCCTGATTCCAGTCCCAGCGTTCTGTCCATTGCATCACCTAGTTGCCTTCAACAACAATTTGAAACTCATGTTACAAAAGGAAATGGTCTTTGAAAATCAGGAGGATTTCCAAAGATGTTGCAGTATTAGAGAAGGGCAATCATTGTCTCAATTTTCAGAAAGAAGATGGAATCCTAATATACACCAGATATTTCAATAATAGTTCCCGATGAAATTCTAGAAGTTATTATTCAAGGAATAAAAAGGAAATGATCATGAAGAGTAACAGTGGTTTCAGCAAGAACAGTTTATACTTGACTAATAATACAGTTATATGTTAGTAAACTAATTAATGGATCAGGGTACTGACTGGTTAGGTTAGCTCAAATTCACATAAATTTCAATAAGTCCCTTGACAAAGTCTCTCATATTATCCTTTCCCTGTATAGTATCCTTTTGTACAGGATGAACAAACGTAAGCTAGAAAGCACTGTTGTTGGGTACTGATTGATTTGCCTGAGCAAAAGAATATTCATTTAATGCAGCAACATCATTTTTCAAAAAGTCTATCAATAGAGAGGCTTTGGAGATCTGCTTTTGACTCTGCCATTCAACATTTTATTCAATCAGTTTGAACTCCATCTAAGGAATTTGCTAGTTGCTTGGCTATGGGCAAATCATTTGATTTCTCTGTTTCATTTTTCTATTCCATAAAATGGCAACAGTAGAATTCATGATGACAAATTTAGGGCAAGGAGAGGCTTTAGAGGATACTGGGAATTGCTGTTCATTTTACAGGTGAGAAAATATAACAGAAAGAATCTGAAATCAGATCTCCTGAGTACTTAAAATTATAGATTTACCAAGTGAAGGAATTTTAGAAACCATCTATTGAACTCCCTTCATTTGACATATGAGAACAAACATCCAGAAAGGTTAATATATTCATTTAAGTTAACATAAATAATAAGAGGAAAAGCTTGGATTGGAACTCAAGTTCATTAACTTTAAGCCCAATTCTCTTGGCATTGAACTTCAGAGATTCCTACTGTCTGGATTACTTGGTACTACATAGTGATAAGGAACAAAGGAGATAATTTCCAATCCTCAATCTTGCATGTTTCTGTTGCTGTTGTTGTTGTTGTTATATACCTTGATATTAAGCATTTTCATACACAATTCTGTAAAACATAAATAACACAGAGTGAAAGAACCAGGATCCAAAAAGATCTGAACAGTCTAAAATGGCAGATTAAGTTAAATATGATGAAATTGAATGAGACTTAATGAAATTTCCTATGCCTTCTTTCAAGGAATCAATTGTGCAAGTAGATCAAGAAGGAATAGATAAATAAGCCTTTATGTGAAAAAAAGTCTGGGGATTATATTGGGCTGAAAATTCAGAATCAATCAATATTGTAATAGGAAAGGAAGAATGCTATCATGAACTTAATCTCCATTCAAAGATTCATAGTGTCTAGAGTGATAGAGGTTATTGTCTCGATGTACTTTGAAAAGACAAGACGTATCTGTAATGTCATGTTCAGCTCTTGGTACTATATTTTGCAAATACATTGAAAAACTGCAAAATTTCCAGAGGAACACAGCCAGCATATTTAAAGATCATGACAAGTAATGAATAATTGAAGGAAATAAGGATCCTGATCCTGGAGAAGAAAAGTTATGGAGGGTGAAAAGTGAGGAATGATCATAATAGCTATCTTTAAGTATTTCAATAGATATTATATGAAAGAAAAATGACACCCTGGAATGTGGAATTGGTTACAATTGGTGGATATGACAAAGAAGACAATTCTAGTCTGACATAAGGTAAAACTTATTTTAACAAATAGTACTTTTCAATAGTGGTGTGAGTAGGCAGTAATGAATTAGAATAATCTATTCAATCAAGGAAAGATTGAATAACTGCTTTTCAGATATTTCACAGAAAATTTCTGTTCAAGTATAGTTTGAACTATGAAACTTCAGGTATCAATTCTGAGACTTTGCTACATGTGAAAAAATAAATATATATAATAATAAAGACATATTTGGGGGTGACATTTTCATCCCCAAATATACTTTCATTTCATTTTAAAATTATTACTATAATATTCTATTATTACTTCATTTTGTAGTCCCTTTACATTTCATATAGTATAAATGTTACACACCTAATATTTATACATCACGTATCATTCAAAAGCTCTATCAGTGATAGAGGCATAATTGAGCCTGCCTGTCATTGTTCTTCATAGATTTAACCAAAAGGAACAAAAAATTAACACAACAGAAGGTAAATGCAAGCATTGCTCATTTCAGATTTCATTTTCACACTAGACTAGGGCTCCATAATAGCACATTCTTCTTAGGGGCTGTGTAATTATGAATTTTCAGTTTCGGTTGTAAGTTGATGTTTTTTATGCCTATTTTTAAATGTGCCACTTGGCTGAAAGAGTGTTACAAATAATCTTTTTTATTATTTAAGAAGAGGAAAAAAGTTTTCAGTTAAGTTTTACAATACATGGATCAAATTCAGAAGCTTTATCTGATTTTGACTCAGAAGTACAGCCGCTTGAACTGATTAATTAGGACAATGATCAATGAGCTTGATGATCACTTTAGACATGTAGTACACTTTCCTCATTAGCTTCTTCCCCAACTTTTATTTGTACTGTGGGTTTGAGTACACAGAGGGTAGCTAATAATTTTTCCCCCAAGGTTCTAAAGGTTAGGGATAATTTATAATACTGTCAGTCATATATCCTTACTGGTATGCTGCCTACTGATTATTAAGAAACCCGAAAAGGGAATGTATTAAGGTTGTTCAATGAGAACAGAAGATATAACTCATTGCCCCTTTAAGTGTGGAGCATATTCCCCCAAAAATTCATGCAGCATCCAGAGGAAAATGGGCTTGAACTTGTAGAAAAACTAGAACTCACAGCTCTTGATCAGTTGAAAGACTTTTACTCCCTCAAGTCTTCATGAAGTTCCTTAAAGTAGAGCAATTTCCTAAGCTCTAAGAATTGGTGCCCTTTTACAGTACAGAAATCACCTTTACTTAGTTTACCTATGTTATCATAAGTTTTCACTACAGTTAGCCTCTGCTGATTCCACAGACACTGCTAGAGATACCATTAAATAGAAATATTCCAGTTTTTCAGTATTCACAAGATCAAACTCTAGTAAGCGATTCCTTCTGAAGAGCTTACATTCACCACTAGGCTGGATTTCTACCAGAATGCCAGATTCTCAAATTTCTTTGTGTTTTATTCAAAGCTTGTACAATTACAAGATATTTCTTGTGTAACCTTATTGGTTTTCATTGCATTGCATTCATGACTAGTTTATACCTTTAATTGATTAAGTGATTCAATGCAGTGTCTAAGAATTATTCATACCGATATTTCATCTTTGATTGATATATTCTGTAACTAGACTAAAGGTGAGATCTCACTTGACAGAGGTATGTGGAAATATGCACATCTTGTTATGGATATTAACTGATTTTGAGGAGTGAGGGAGCTTCATTACTCTGACTGGTCTCCATTTCCTTATTTTAAAATGTGGAGTGAAGGTGGGGACTGAGATGAAGAAGGAGCATTGAGTTTGGTTGAAAGTAGCCTCGTTTGAATCCAGTTTGTTCTGTTTAACACCTATGTGACCAAAATCAAGTAAATTCTCTCTGAGGTTTAGTTTCTTCATTTGTAAAATGATAATGGTACAAAATATGACCGCGAAGTTTCCTTAGAGGTCTAGGAATCCATAAGGCAAAGGCAGCCATAATATACATACAATTTATAAGGCTTTCCTGATGAACACATTGGATTATATGGTAAGGAGTAAATAGTTACCTGAAAACTTATGATTGCTTGATACATACATATGTACATACATGCATACATATAGACATATTTACTTAGATCTGTTTTATAATTTATTACACAAAATCAGAAAAATGAAGATGCCTTTGTATTTTATAAACTTTGCACCCACTAAAATAGTTACTTTTCAAAGAGAATAAAGGAATTAATATTGTCATTTCAATTTTTAGAATACTTAATGTTTTTAAAGGAATTGTGTGATTTTCAGCTATATATTTATTTTAAAAGTAATATTTTTATGTCATCTTAAATTCAAAATTTCTTCTACCTTCATCTAGAGAACCAGCCATTAGAATAAAAAAAGAGGAGGAAAAAGATAATTTCTGCAGTAATTGTCAACACTCAATCAAATCTGACATATAATCAATCGATAATAAATATTCATTGAGCACCTATTATCTGTCAGTCATTGAGCTAATTGCTGATAAAAGAAACCAAAAACAGACATTTCCTTAAAGGAATGTATAATCTGATTGTATAGATAACATACAAAGAAACATATAAAAACTAATTATGTACAATGTAAATAGAAAATTAATAAGAAAGGCATTAGAATTAAGAATGCCTCAGGTTCACAGTTCCCATCTCTGAAGAAGATATAGAAGTTTATGTCTCTCTTATCTATTTTATAATTAATGTTGTAATTATAATTACACGGATGTAATTACAGTTATAATTACAGTTATAATTACACGGATGTAAATTTCAACATCCAGCCCCCTACTGGTTGCAGTCATAGCTGAAGTAATTTATCGGGCATATTGTTTTCTGATTCTACTTGTTTTTCTTTGAATCAGTTCATATGAAGCTGCCTACATTCCTCTGAATTTCTAGTAATCATTGTTTTAAACTTATGTCTCTCTTTTTAGAAAAATGAAATAACTATTATTGGAGAAAGGGAAATAAAGGCATCTGGTGGACTTTTGTCCTTCTCCCTCATCTGGCAAACTCATGATTCTCTGGAAGCTCCTATGAGAGTTTAAGGTTAAAACTGTATTTGTTATTCAACACTGAGGAGTATGGTAAGTTGTATACAGTCTTTGATTCCCAAATTATCACTAATTTACACTCAATTTTTATATAATTGAACATTTAATACAAAAATATACAAGGAGAGCAATAATAACAAAACAAGCAAATTAAAACATTTAAATTAATGTTAAATTTATGGAGCAAGTTACCTTTTATGTAGAAGCAAAGGAGACAAATTGGGAGATTAAGAAAACAAAAGAGAATCACTTTAACAATTGCTTCATTTTAGGGGCCATGATCATCACTATTGTAAGATACGAATCCTCAAGTATTCTGAGAGAACTTGAACACAACACATGCAAACCATACAGTTGTGAAGATAACCACATAGGAGCTCTTATTTACAGACCTCAGCTACTCCTGAGGTGATTGAAATGAAAATTGTCCATAAATTTGATGAAACATCTTATTAACTGAAGTCTGGGTATTAAATAAAACCCTAAATGTTGTAAAATTCTACCATCACAAATTGGATTATGAGGTATGACTATATTTTAGAATAGCTATCATTTTCCAACCAGTTTTCTTTCCTCCAAACTAAAGATACCCCATTCTTACAATCAATCCTCTTATGGTATGAATAGACAGTAGTACTTCTTAGAAGTGCTGTTGCAAGCTACTCTTAGAGAAACTAACTCCAGGGCTTAGTCTTGTTTATGGAACTGATATTCATTTCTCCAAAACAAAGCTGTAACTAAGGAGGAAATTCATAAGGGAAGTAGTTTCAATTTATATTGGGCAAGAGCACCCCTTAACTTTATATTAAGCTAGAAATAAAGATTTGACAAAAAAGTAATCCCAGTAAATATCTTACAGCTCATTACTCAGAACAGTGCTGCCATTTTATTTAAAATATATTTCTGACTAGGGAGCAAATCTTCTTGGGAAGAAATATTTGGAAAAAAGCACTAATCCTTTGTTGTCTAAAGTTGGAAATAATACAAATGCATTACTAGTTCGGAAATAGAATAGGAAAAAAAACATTTCTAGTTATTAATTGGCACATTGTCACTTAATAAACCCATTTAATTCTAGTGGGTCTCTATTACTTTCAGGATGAAATGCAAAATAATCTGTTTGTTCATTAAAGCCCTTTATAACCTCAGGCGTTCCTACTTTTGTAGTCATTTTATATCATCCTTCCATCCACATAGTCTGAAATACAGGGCAGTTGACCTCCATGCTATTCCTTGAATTAGATGCTCCATCTTCCAACTTCTACAGTGCTTTCACGGATTGTTTCCAATGCCTGGAACCTTCACCCTGCTCATCTCCATTCCTTGGCTACTCTGGCCTCCTTTAGTTCCCAGCTAAAATCCCACCTTTTTCAAGACACATTTCCTGTATTTCCTCAATCTTAGTATTTTCTTCTAATATTACTGCAATTTATTTTATGAATAATATAAAATTGAGAGACCATACACATACAGTTATGCAGAGATATATAATTAGATATAGATAAACTATATAAAATGATTTGATCCACATAATAGTAACATGAAAAGAGTTCTGCCTATTTTGTATGTATGTATGTATATATGTATAAATAAACAGAGTATATATACACATATGTACATATGTGTGTTGTGAATATACGCATATATAGATAAACATATAAGTATACATACTTATATAATTATAAGCATCTATAAATATATTAATACATATATAAGTATACTTATATATTTATACTTAACAATAGAATACACACTTATGACTGTAAAAATACTTATAAATATAGACATATTAATATATATGTTCATATGCATTGGTGTGTATATTTCTCCTTGATCACTGAGCTAATCCACTGTACTACATTACTATATCTCTCTCTGTCTTTCTCACTCTCACTGACACACACACATGCACACACACGTGCACACACACACACACACATACACATTCTCTCTCCTTTATAGATAAACATATAATCATCATATGGAGAAAGTGTTAGAGATATTCATTTATCTTTAAAGGTAGGAGTTAGCAAGCAAAGTGGGATTTTTTTTTTCTGTTTTCTTTTTGGAATTCAATTTCCCAAGTCCAAGCTAAATTTTGAACATCTGAAGGCTCGATCTTCTTTGAATCCCAGTAGTTCACGGTTATGCGGGTTGTTATGCCTTCTGCCTCTGAGCCTATTAGTTCAAAACTCTATATACTAGGAGGTTGAGTATTTTACTTTGGGGGTTTGCTTATGAGAAGGACCTTTGGTTCCCTAGATGGGAGTCTGCACAGCTGTTTGTTAAGAGCCCCTGCCCCCAGCTACTCAGAGATTTGTTCCAGTGGTATATGTAAGTGGTTGTATTACTTTGTTCAGACAGTAAGAGTCCTGTTTGTTGAATTTTTGTGCTAATTTTTCTGCTTGTATTTACTTTTTTTAAAATTAAAGTAAGATTGTTTTCCCCTTACAAGTTGCTTTCCTTTAGCAAAATACATCAAAGAACCTGCACTAGCAGGCCATCTTGGATATATTAGTTTGCTTGTTAATACAGGCAGCTAAGTGGAACAATACTAGTATGTATTAAAGTACAAATGCACAAAACTAGTATGCTTTATACCCCTGAGCAAGGCACTTAATCTCATCTGTGTAATTTTTCCCCAATGGTGAAATTGGGATGATTATTGTTTCTAACTCAGAGATTTGTGAGGATCAAATGAGATGATATCTGTGAAGTCCATAGCACAGTGCCTGAAACACAATAGATGCTTAATTACTTTTTTCTTTCATTCTGATATCTTTCTTTTTTTCCTTTCTCTGATTTATCTATCTTTCATCTATCTTTCTTTCTATTCATGCATCTTCTTTGTATAAATTATTTGGATTCTGTTTCACTCTAAATTGTGAGCTCCTTAAAAGGAGGAACTCATGCTGCTTCTTCATGTCCCTGGTACTTATGATCATCCCTGGCACATAGAATATACTTAATAATTGCTGGCTGACTGCTGAATTTCCTAGGATAGAATCTACTTTTCCTGTAACTAAATCATCCTATTTCAGTATCTAAAGAGAACAAATTTGGAAAACCATAAAAGGTCATACCTGTGAAATGGGGTTAACAACATTTTATTATACTTGAGATAAAAATAATAAACCACTATATTTGAAATGAAATATGAAAATCATTATAAATGCAGTACTAATTATATATATGTCATATATAATGCATAATTGTTATGCATAACTATCATATTACATCATAACATATTCTGCTATGCCATGTATTATATGTAATATATTATTTTGTAATATATTCTGCTATATGTAATATACATATAACCATATTTTTTCCACACAATCACACTAAGGTGAGTGTTGTTACCTGTGTTGTACAATTGCGGAAACTGAGGAAAAAAGGGCTTGAATATCTTGTCCAGGAGCAGACTAGTAAAAAGAAAAGTACGAATCAGAATTCCTGAATTCTACTCCAGAATGGAATCGACTATTTTACATGTTGTTGATCTTTATTTTAAGATGATTAATGTAGTTTGGTTGAGAGGAAAAAGAGTTGAAGCAAAATAGTAAAACTGAGAAGGGAAGGTCAGATATCAGAAATCAAAAGAAAAGATATGAAAACAGCCATTATTTGGGCTAAAATAAGGTAACCTTTTGAAAACATAACCTATAGATGTGATATTTGTTTGCCCACCAGGTACTTTTATTTTTCTTTATCTCTAAAACCATTCGATACACCCATGTCCTAATTTCTGAAAGAATAGTCAGGAGAAGCTATGGCCATTTATTTTAATTGGAAGAATTCACTATAAGTGAAAAATGGCTGAAATTCCAATTTAATCATAGTGTTTCAGATCTTAAAACACAATAGTTCTCTCTTAGTAACATTGTTAGTATGCAGAGTCAGAACTACTAACTTGTGAGATCCACAAGCAAAGGGTTAATGACTATGAAGTTGACAAGGCATTGGTAAATACTCCATTGTGTGAAGAGAAATGCAGATGATGTAAAAGAAAAATGAATGACTAGTAAGAGAAAAAAATCTGTTTCTTGCTTTTTTTTTTCAGTTAAATTATACTTGCCTCTAAATGGTTTTCTATTTCATTGATGATAAATAGAAGTTCTGTCCCTAGGGTTTACATTCACCCTAGCTTTGAAAAAATGAAGTAAAAAAATGTCTTGGTAATAGAAAATGAGGTTCAGCTTCTCTCTTTCTTTTCCCTCTAATGCTTTAAGTCTTATGAGTAATAGTTAAATGAACTGGGAGTACTTCTTCTGGAGAAGATGTTGGGAGAAGGTGGCATCATCATTGCTATCAAACAGTTAAAGGACTTTTCCGGAGGAAAGGGAAATAGAGTTAATCTGCCTTGGCACAGGCAATAGAGCTAAAACCAATAGATGAAAATTATCTGAAAGTAGGTTGCAACAATATCTATGTATGCCTAACTGGTACCTGGTCTTTCATTCCATTCAATTAAACCGATATTATTAAGCACCTATTATGTTCCTGATTCTGTGGTAGATTCCCGTTATATAAAGAAAAAATGAAGCAGTCCCTGCCCTCAAGTCTGTCTCATTCCAAAACGAGGATTGTATAAAACTTTATGATAGATATATATATTTTTAAATGGAACTGTCCAACAACATATTAATCTATTTTGCACAGAAACTTACTTCCAGTCATCACTGAAAGTATTCCAGAAATGGTTTTCTTGAAGAATTAACATGATTTCATGGTTGAAATTCTCTATCAAGATGAATGTTGGACCATTTGTGACTTCCTGGGTCCTTTCTTATCTTATGATGTTCTCATTTTCAGGAGCAGAGATTGCTGCTACCAGAAACTGGATACTGGGTTTGTTCTAACCACTTGCCAAATCAAAATACCAGAATAAAATCACAGCTAAAGATGTGAACCAGAAAACAAAGTGAAAATCAGTGCCTGGGTAATCTCAGGTGTTTTGTTTGTTGTATTGCCTCATCTAATTCAGTTGAGAATCATGAAACAGAATGGCAAAGAAGTTAGGTTTGGTTGCACAAAGAAGGTAAATTGCTTCAAAATTGTTTCCTGTAGAAAATATGAAAAGTTATTTTCTAGTGCCACATTATATTTCTTGAGAAATTTAAATATGGGGAGCTAAGATGGTGAAGTAGAAAGACGCACATACACATAGCTCCGAACCCACAAACCACAGAACGGCAGAGGGGACTAACCCAGGGAGAATTCTGCACCCAGAGACCACGAAATATTGTAGCGAGGGAGATTTCTATTCCGGAGAGACCTGCAAACCTCTCGCGGGGGGTCCTTCGCGCTGCAGACATGGTGCCCAGGCCAGACCTGCGGCAGCGACAGCGGCCGAGGCTCCGAGAGACACAGTTCTGAGAGGGATCCGGAGGCGGGACCTTCAGCAGCTGCACGGGCCCCCCACCAATAGGTGACTGACCAGGGTAGGTGAGAGAGTCTCTTTGGCGGGTTGAGAGGGGAGTGAGGTGCCTCCATGGCTCGGGCCCCCCGGGAGATGGGGGCTGAGAGGTGGCTGCAGACGGGGGCTCCCCAAACGGGTGGGAGCCTGGATCCATTGTGGAAGGTCTGTGCATAAACCTCCTGAGGGAACTGAGCCAGAGAGGCGGCCCTGCCCCTGACCTCAGCACCTGAACTTAATTCTCACACTGAATAGCAGCCCTGCCCCCGCCAAAAATCCTAAGGCGGGAAGCAGCATTTGAATCTCAGTCCCCAAACGCTGGCTGGGAGGACCAGGAGGCGAGGTGGGTGTGAGGAGAATATTCAGAGGTCAAGCTGCTGGCTGGGGAGAATGCCAAGAAAAGGGAAAAGAAATAAAACTATTGAAGGGTACTTAATCAGAGAAAAAAAAACTTCCTCCCTTCCTTTCTGATGGGGAGGAACAATGCTTGCCATCAGGCAAAGACACAGAAATCGAGGATTCTGTGTCCAAGCCCACACAATGGGCTCGGGCCATGGAAGAGCTCAAGAGGAATTTTGAAAATCAAGTTAGAGAGGTGGAGGAAAGACTGGGAAGGGAAATGAGAGGGATAAGGGAGAAGCATGAAAAACAGATCAGCTACCTGTTAAAGGAGAACCAAAAAAATCTTGAAGAAATTGGCACCTTGAGAACTAGCCTAACTCAGCTGGCAAGGGAGGTGCAAGGGGCCAATGAGGAGAAGAATGCTTTCAAAAGCAGAATTAACCAAATGGAAAAGGAGATTCAAAAGCTTACTGAAGAAAATAGATCTCTCAAATCTGGAATGGTACAGATGGAAGCTTTGGACTTTTCGAGAAAGACAGATATCTCAGAACATACCACGCAGATTCGAAAAATGGAAGATAATGTGAAATATCTTATTGGAAAAACAACTGACCTGGAAAATAGAATCAGGAGAGACAATGTAAAAATTCTGGGACTACCTGAAAACCATGATCAAAAGAAGAGCCTAGATATCATCCTCCACGAAATTATCAAGGAAAACTGCCCTGAGATTCTAGAACCAGAAGGCAAAATAAATATTCAAGGAATCCGCAGAACACCGCATGAAATAGATCCAAAAAGAGAAACTCCTAGGAGCATTGTGGCCAAATTCCAGAATTCCAAGGTGAAAGAGAAAATATTGCAAGCAGCTAGAAAGAAACAATTCAAGTATTGTGGAAATACAATCAGGATAGCACAAGATCTGGCACCTTCTACATTGAGGGATAGAAGGGAATGGAATAGGATATTCCAGAAGTCAAAGGAACTAGGACTGAAGCCAAGAATCACCTACCCAGCAAAACTGAGTATAATACTTCAGGAGAAAAAATGGTCTTTCAATGAAATAGAAGACTTTCAAATTTTCCTGATGAAAAGATCAGAGCTGGAAAGAAAATTTGACTTTCTAACACAAGAATGAAGAGAACCATGAAAAGGTGAACAGCAAAGAGAAATCATAAGGGACTTAACTAAAGTTGAACTGTTTACATTCCTACATGGAAAGACAATATTTATAACTCTTGAAACATTTCAGTATCTGAGCACTGGGTGGGAGTACACACACACACACACACACATGCACACACACACACACATACATAGAGACAGAGTGCACAGAGTGAAATGAAGAGGATGGGATCATATACTAAAAAAAAAAAAAATGAAATCAAGCAGTGAGAGAGAAATATTGGGAGGAGAAAGGGAGAAGTTATATGGGGCAAATTATCTCTCATAAAAGAGGCAAGCAAAAGACTTATTAGTGGTGGGATAAAGAGGGGAGGCAAGAGAAAAACATGAGATCTACTCTCATCACATTCCACTAAAGGAAAGAATATAATGCACACCCATTCTGATAGGAAAACCTATCTCATAATACAGAAGAGTGGGGGACAGGGACACAAGCAGGATGGGGGGGAGGATAGAGGGGAGGGCATGGGGAGGAGAATGCAATATGAGGTCGACACTCATGGGGAGGGAAAGGACCATAAGAAAATAGAAGTAATGGGGTCAGGACAGGATGGAGGGAAATATAGGTAGTCTTATACAACACAACTAGTATGGAAATCATTTGCAAAACTAAACAGATATGACCTATGTTGAACTGCCTGTCTTCCAAGGGGAAGGGGTAGAGAGGGAGGGAGCTAAAGAAGTTGGAACTCAAAGTGTTAGGACCAAATGTAATGTTCTTACCCCTGGGTAACAAGAAATACAGGTTAAGGGGTCAAGAAAGCTATCCGGCCCTACAGGACAAAAGAGAAGACGGAGACAAGGGCAGGGAGGGAGGATAGAGGAGAGAGCAGATAGGTCACAGGGGCAATTAGAAAACTTGGGTCTGGGGGGGCGGGGAGGGGGAAAAAAGGGGAGAAAATTTGTAACCCAAAATTGTGTGAAAATAAATGTTAAAAGTTTAATAAAAAAAACAAACAATCCACTAAAAAAAAAAAGAGAGAGAGAAATTTAAATATGGTCCTTTATTTTCCCATCTCCAATGAGTGTAAACTCCTTGAAGTTAGGAATGTGAAGATTCCTTTGTGTCCGTATCATGAGTGCATCAGAGTTTATTGAAAATAGGAGGTACTTAAGAAATACATATTGATTTGAATTCCTCAGATTCTTTTAGGCAATATCCTAATAGGAAAAAAATAGCATGGGACTTCAGGGTCAGGAATTTGTACTTATTAGTAGCTTCTGCGTATGTTTGTCCTTCCCTGCTGAAGAAGACCATGTCATGAGAGAAATAATGACATGATTTGCATTTGACTTTGTTTTGAATGAGGAAGGGCTGTGCAGGTCACCAGCCTCACTTCTCCTCCAGAGCCATCTGAATCCAGTGATCAGATATTCACCAGGATGACTGGAGATGACCCAGGATGAGGCAACTGGGGTTAAGTGACTTGCCCAAGGTCACACAGCTAGTGAGTGTCAAGTATCTGAGGTAAGATTTGAACTCAGGTCCTTCTGACTCCTGCACTGGTGCTCTATCCACTGCACCACCTAGCTGCCCCTTGTTAGTAGCTTATATGAATTCTGGATATGCCCTGAGTGGATGAGAAATAGATCTGAATCGAATGTAAAAGAATACATTCCTTCTCTACAAAATTCATCAGTAAATGATGAGAAATATAGCATAAACCTTCTGATAAGGAAGAGATTTTAGCATAATAAGTGTGTGAAAACCTATGAATGAGATATCCATGTGATTCTGGATTGAGAGGACCTTTGCTCACATCCTACTTTTCATGTATACTACCTGTGTGACTTTGGATAAGTCCCTTAACCTCCTTAGGCTTTAATTTTTTTTTATCTGTAAAATAAGAGAATTGAACTAGATGGCCTTTGAAGTTATTTCTGTCTTTAGATCTATGACGTCAAGAATAGAAGATCAAGGCCTGAAGGAATTCAGCTATCAAAAATAATCTGGTACTACGGGGGGAAAAGATTTAATTCAATACAATGAGTTAAAGTGGTTTTCAGCTGATTTTTATTTTCTTTAAATCCAAGTGCCTACGAACTCACAAATGATGTTGTTTGTAGTTAATTTTCAAAGAGAACCAATGACATCACAAGTCATTGGATGAGTCATTGAAGTCCAGTGGCTGGACAAAAGTCAAGATGACTGACAGTGACCCAAGAGGGAGTTGATAACCTTGACATCTTTGATGCCTGACCAAGCTCTAAGTACTCCACAGTACACTTGCTTCAGCCATCTTCCTGGCCATTAGAACAAATTTTTCTCATCTACCCATTCCACTAAGGAAAGTCTTGACATGTTTGGAGCAACCATCCCCCTAACTCTCTGAAAAATTTAAGACCTGTTGGCTACCCTCCATCTGGTTTAGCCCTTCTACTGAAAAGGTTTTATTGGGGTGAGTCTCCTACTCATCCTATAGAGTCTTAAAGCCATGGGTGGGAGTTAGGTAAAGGTGGATACCAAAGATGAAAGAGCAACTAGAGAAACTAGTTATCCCTGAGTACCCCAATCACCACAAGTAGATTTACTAATTCTCAAAGGATGATTTTGATTTATTGACATCTCTATATTGAAACAATAAAAAATACTTTTGGGGGACTAATTCAAGACATGAAGAAATTACTTCCTTGACTCGTTCGTATTTTTGGCTGCTCTCCTATAGATGAGGGTATTCATGATACCTTGTAGGATCACTTATGTCATGAAAGGAAAGGCTAGTATTTAATCTCTTTTTCCATCTGCCTTGCTACAGGCTCTGGATGACTAACACTGCCAAAAATACCCTTTAGCTCAGTGAAGAGACTATTAAATACTGACAACAGAAGGTAACTCTGTGGCCAGCATGTGCAAAGGGAGTCTTAAAATACACATATTCTCCAACTGCTGTGTATTTTTGAGTGACTACAATTGTACTGCTTCAGGCAAAGTAGTTACAGATACAAGAACAGGCTTATTGGCAGAATGTGCTGAACAATTAACATGTTTTCAATTAAAGTGTGTTTCACTTAATTATATTGATTAAGAAACATAAATGGTAAGGAAGCCTTTGTTGAAGGACAAAATAAAAAAAATGAAATATGATTCGCTCATGTTTCAGATTAACCAGAAGTTTGGGAAAAGAATGAAAAAAAAGAAAATAGGAATGAGGTGTGAGGTGTGAGGAAGACACTAGTAATTTTTCCCTCTATTCTTTATGACAGGTGTTTGACCATGGATGTTAACCAGATAAACTATTATGTCAAAGATTTTTTTTTATTTTTTGTGCATGACAAAATCTCACAATAAATAAAAATAATCTCTTCTTTTCTTCAGACCTACTTTGTTTCTAATGCCTCAATCCAAGAACCTATTGCTTTATATTTGAATTTAAAGTGCATGAATTGGAGATCACAATTTCTCATGCTTTCTAAAGCTGCTGAGAATAAAATGAGATAATATATGTGCAACAATATGATCAACTGCTGTATTCAAAGGACTGTGGGTTTTTGTACTATCTCTTTTCACCAAAGGTCCCCTCTGCTCTAGTTCCAGGCATATGTTCAGATTTCTTCATATCCTTTGGCTTAGAATTATCTCACACTGATGCTCCAAGAAAAAAAAATAAATTACTTTTGGATCACATCTATTGTCTCTTCAAAGTGGAAAATAAAAAGGTACTCAGTATTGTAATATGAGTCAGCTGTGGGATAGCTATATTTTTTTTCCTATGTAAAAAGAGAAATATGTAATACAAAAGGTTCTCACAAATGGGTGTTATGAATAACTTAAAGCAAGTAGCAGTGAAGACTGTTATTATACTGTCTTAGGTTGTTGAGACCTAGAACCTTCAAATTTAAAGCATTTGGAGTGGGTTTCTCAATAGATATTCTGCTTTTTACCTAATTATTTCCAGGTTCCCAAATTTGTACCCACTGACCCCACACATAGACTACTAAGTTCTTCCCTCTACATTTACCTTCCTATATCATTTATTACATAGTTAATTTGTAAGTTACCTCTCCAACTAGAACATGAATTACTTTACAGAAGATCATTTTTTCCTTTTTCCAAGTTTTAAAGTTTCTTAGTTTCATTCACCTTTTCAATTTTTTTCTCTTTTCCTTTCATTTGTATTACTCAACCATAAAATTCCTATTTTATTGCTTTTCTTTTTCTGTTTATATTCTGCTTTGTCCCTTCCATCACTATGTGTTCATTAAGATTAATTGTAAACGTATTCAATTCACCTGTGCTAGGTTTTTGTTTTTAGCTTTTTTGTTCCTAGATTCGACTTTTAACATAGCAAAGGACCTAGTTCAGGGCTCATAATCAACAAATAATGGTAATTAAATCAGTGTAATTGACTAACCTACTGATTTCATTCATTCTAACTAGCTTAATTTTGTTAATAATGTGCACATGTTGTTTTTCTTCCCCCACTCCTACCCCCAAGCCCTTGAAGATCATAGGATCATAGGATATTGAGATAGAAAGGAACTTAGCAGTCATCTATCTTAGCTTCTTCATTTTTAAATCAGGAAATTGAGAGTTTTATAAATATAGTATAATCAAGATTAATTAACTGGAGTTTCAGGGCAGAAGCAAACACAGTAGCAAATAATAGAGGTAATACTTGAAACAGGAAGAGAGTTCTTTATCTGATTGCTGTAATATAATATGGGAAAGATGAAATGATAAAAAAAATAATGGAGAGTGAATACATGGGTCTCACAAATTAAAGCAAACCAAATTCATGGATATTTATTTATCTTTTACTTCCTAACCCTGCTTCCCTTCACCATCAAGCATTCTTAAGTGGCGAATGTGCAGGGAATATTGTGTTATTTGAAGAGGGAATAGGTGCTTACAGTACAATGAGCAATAACACATTCCAAATAAGGAAGTGAGAAAAAAATCAGAGACCTAGGTTAGGGAGGAAGTAGCCAAAGGGACATACAATCAATCAATCAATCAGTCAATTAATAAAAATTTACTAAGAGCTTACTACGTTCACAGCACCATGATATATGATGGGGATAATAAAGGAGGCAAACAACAGTTCCTGCCCATAAAGAGCAACACATACATGCAAACACACACAGAGGAAAAGGACAAAGTAGAAAATAAATAGGAAGAAATAAGTAACAAAAATACCAGTTTCATGTAATTTATGCAAAGCTGAACTTCTGTACTACACAAATACACATTTTATTTTTTTTAAATGAAGACCTTCATCTCTTCTTGAACAGTAGGTGGTGAATTGATTTTTATGAAATGCACCAATGTCTCCTGCTAAGAAACAGCAGTAAAGCTACTTTAGAAGAAAAGAAAAGATTTGCACTATTTGCTTGGGCATTTGACATGATCCTCAAGGCTTTATCAGCATGGTTTGTCAAAGACTGTTATAGCCACAACTGTGATTACTGCCATCTGCTCCCTGGGCTCTCTCCTACTCATATGATGTTACAAAGATGGAAGGATCAATTTCTGTAAAAGTGTTCACAATAGCAAGTGTAAAATGTAAAAAGTCATGAGCAGCAACAAAAAATTACCAACGATAAACCATAGTGATAATTGGAAATTACATTAATTATTAATTTTCTTATATTTCTTCATGTCTGCATGCATTTACTCAATAAACATTCATTAAGCACCTACTCTGTTTTGAGTACTGTGCTTTAAATTACTTCACTCAAATGTCATCATAAAACCCAGCCTCTTATATGACTTTAATTATCAAGAAAAGAAATAAAAGTGTGTAAAAGCAGGGGAGTGTATTGCAAATTAGAATTTCAATAATTTATATTTCTGCTAAGGCCTTGCTAAGTGACTTGGCAAGCTAAATCAGATTTCCATGTGCATTTGTCTTTTTAGCCTTTGCATATATATATATATACATTTTAGCAAGCTGCATGTACATGATCTTTACTAAGATCTGATTAACTTTGGAAAGCCCAGCGTGTTACTTGGCAAAAAGACCATTATAAGATAAGTCATGGGCCTGTCACCTGCCTCAGAGATTAATTGGGTTTTGGCAAGGAGAAAAGTAATCTTACTTTTCAGATCTTTCATATAACATATACACATATATATACATACATATATATAAAATACATATTTCAGTACTCATTATAGGAGTTAAAAGTCATAAATTTGGTGTCAAAAGGCATAGGTTTGAATCTCGTTTCTCCTATTTCTTGTTTGATTTTGAACAAGTCGCTTAATCTGTTTAGTCAATTAAACAGTCAATGTGATAGTTTTCTCATCTGGAAAATGAGAGAGTTGGATCTCTACCCTCTAAATTTGTGATCCTAGGATGTTCTATCTGGCAAATTCATAAGTCTAGAAGCAAATATAGCTTCCTCAACAAAGTATTCAATAAAAGGTGGGGATAAGGATGGAGGGTTGGACTGTTTTATTTTTTAATACTTGCAGTTGGCATCTTCTAGTGGAGAAAAAATCTACCTCAACGAATTTTAGTAACACTGAAATTAAATAATACCATGCGCACCAAAACTCAGCTTTGTGGCTGAGAATGCTATAAAAATAAAGCACAAATATATGGCTCCTGGACTTTCACAAAATGACATATTGGAACATGAGCAACTGCTTCCTTCCATCCATTTTATTGATTACTATTTAATTTTTACATGCAAAATCTGGAAGTGTAATGGGAGGGAGTCAGAGTGATGGCCAAAAATTTATAATCAGCCTTGTTTCCTTGTTTTCACTTGTCTTCTTAGATGTAGCTCTAAATCCTTTCTCTGTGACAGAAATATGAGGATGATCAAGATCACAGGTGGATGGAATAGTGTTCCATAGGCAAACAGCAAGCTGATGAGAATTTCAGTGTAATACACGATTGCTGTTCGTTGTCCAAGTGTTTTTCTTTGAGAGATGCTATTTTTCATGTGAATAATTTAATGGAAAAAAGTTATATGTGAGAGACAGTTTTTCCACGTGGATAACTAATCATCTGTTCTTTATTTATAACAGGAGGCACTACTACCTGTAGGGCTAGTAGCCATTTCTAACCCTTTCCCCAAAACTCATGGTAAGCTTGATATTTTTTCCTCAAATGGAACTATTCATTTCAGATTACTTCATGCCAGCATGATCTCTCATCAACTCTGGTCTTTTCTCTGCTGTTGACATGGATGCTTCATGACCTGTGATTTTATGTTAAAGACTTTAATTTGCTCCCACTCTATGTCCATTTATTCTCTTTCACATGTCAGTTTGTACCAAGGCATTGTAGTATGATCAGCTGTGAAAGACATAGCTACACTGATCAAGAATGATCTAAGACAATTTAGAGAAATGGTGAACTCTGAATATTAATTGAAGTGTACTTCTTTTTTTTTACTTTATTTTTGCTTTATTTTCCTTGTATTTTCTTTTGCAAGATGGCTAAGGTAGAAATGTTTGCATAACCTCTCATACATAATAAAAATCAAATTTTAGGGTTTCTTGGGAAATTAGAAAAGCTAGGAGGGAGGAAGAGAATTTGGAACTCAATATTTTAAATGATTGTTAAAATATTTTACACATAATTTAGAAACGACTAGTGAAATATTTTTTCCAAAATTTGTGCTAACATGATGCCATTGTAGTTTCACTAACACTTAGTTTCCTCATGGAGATTTTTTTTACATTCCCTGTTATTCAAGTCTGCAAAGTAAAATATTTAATTTCTTGTAAAAATATGTATGGATGCATATGTTTTAAAAAGAGGGGGAGAGATTTGGAGATATCAGATGGTCACAGCATTCTCTATCAGTCATATGATAAAGAGATTTTAGCAAAAGGTATAGAATCCTAAAAATTTAATAATCTGAAAAGAACTCAGTGATCAACTTTCAGGCATTATTAACCTGGATCTATGAACTTAATATGTGTGTATATACATATATATAACACACATATATGTGTGTGCATGCATATATACACACATATGTACATATGTACACACATACACATGTGTGTATACATATGTGTGTGTGCATGCATGTATGTATGTGTACCTATACATTATATATAACTATTTTAATATAGTTGATTTCCTTTTTAATTGATGTATTTTATTGGATGCATTTAAGAATATTACTTTGAAAAGAGCTCCATAGAGAGCTAACCAGATGATCAAAGGAGTCCATTAGTCAAAAAAAGTGAAAAACATCTTTTCTAGTGTCAATGATCCCAGGAAAGCAATCTCAGTTGATATGTACCTGGAAAGCAGCCATGCAGCCTCTGATCAAAGACATCCAAGAATGAGTAGTCCATAGGTTAGAATTAGAATCAGGTCAGAAAAGAATTTAGGTGTTATGTGGGAAACAGGAATTTCTATTCCCACAGATCCAGTTGATTGGGGGTGTGACCTAGTACAGTGAGGTGAAGGTCAGAAAACTACGGAGCAAGCCTGATGAGTGGTTTGAGGGAAAGCTTATCAGAGGAGAACATGAAGTCACATGGCCAGCAGATTGTGGCCCATGGGATCCAAAATTTGGAATTCTATAAGGATTTTGCCTCATCCTGACCTTGTCATAGACTTCTGGTAGCCATGCTGGAAGCTACCTGTTCCTTTAAAGGAAGGAATGTAGAAGGCCTTCCCTCCTCTGAACTCCATTTTACATAAATTTTCCTTGATACCCTTTTTGTGTGTCAAGTTCATCTCTAAAAACACGGCACCCAACGTGGGGCATCATCGCTACCAGGCACAGGGATTAAATTTACAAGATGAGCACTCCTGTAAAACAAGTTGTTGCTTTTTTTAAGTCCCTGTAAGTTAGATTTACTGTAAGTCAAGCATGAGACATCAGACTACAGGTAGGGAGTTCAGAAGAATCGAGGAGCAAATTTTGCTGGCCGATCAGGTGTGTCAGTGTACTGTGCAAAGATCACCTCACTGGAAACTTTCACTCTAAATCTCAGTCTTTTACTGAGGAAGTGGAAGTTTGGCATGACAAATTCTTTGTTGGTCCTATCCTGTCCAGACGTCTCCTGCTGGTCCCTAAGCTAATGAGAGAAATTGGATAGAATTCTGGAAATTAGAGCAACAGAGGAAAGGAGACGGAATTTAGAAGGATGCGATCTGCTCCCAGGTCAGAAGGGTTATGGTGGTGGCTGGTGCCCAGGGACTTAGTCCCAACAGTAGCCTGCCTACCTTCCTTCCTTCCTTCCTTCCTTCCTTCCTTCCTTCCTTCCTTCCTTCCTTCCTTCCTTCCTTCCTTCCTCAACTTAGTAGCTATATTACTTGGTAAAAGGGTTTGCAAAATTTAGTAACCCTGGAGTCATAATTACTAACCACAAATTCCATCAATAGAACATTAATTTGACTTATTTCACTGGTAGATTCTCCAATATTTGTTATTTTTTCAACTTTTTCAATCTAATGGATGTGAAGTAAAAACAGTTCATTTAATTTGCATTTCTTCAATTATTAGTGGTTTGGAACATTTAAAAATAAGGCTAAAGATGGCTTGGGTTTTCTCTCTTAAAAACTGTGTTAAAATAATTATTGTACTAAAATTTTGGGAATGGCTCTTGTTATTGTACATATAATCATCATATCATGAAAATGAGACCTTTATCAGGGAAACATGCTTGAAAGATTTTTCCCCTAGTTGATTTTCACTTTATCTTAGCTGCTTCAGCTTTGTATAAAAATGTTTGCTTGTTTTCCTTTTTGTATTAGTTTGGCAGAGTTGTCCATTTTAATTTCTGTGATCATTTCTATCTCTTGTAGATTCAAATTAACTCAAGCCAAATCAAATTAAATGTCAAGGCCAGTCAACAAGCATTTATTCTGCATCTACTATCTGTCAGGCACTATGCCAAGTTCCAGAGTTGCATAAAATCATGTTATTCATACATTTTAAAGGTAATTTCTTTCTTGCTCTTCTCATTTATTTACAATGTGCCTTTTCATACCTAGGTTATATATCCATTTAAGTTTTATCTTGGTATATGGTATGAGATATAGATTTATGCATTATTTCTACCTAACTGCTATTCTTTTAATGAGCAGTTTTTGCCAGCTAATTAGTACTTAACCCAACAAGTTAGGTCTTTGGTTGATCAACCTTAGTTAACTACTTTTGTTTGGTTCTGAAGCTGGGTACTTAATGTGTTCCAAAAACTGACTTCTCCATTATTTACACTATTCCAAATCATTTTGATGGTTCCCGGTTTTTATTTTTGTTTTTAGTAATTTAAGATATAGTACTGCAAGATCCCCTTCCTTGCCATTTTTTTAAAAAGTGTTGCTTTGAGATTTTTGAAATTTTACTCCTCCAGGTGATTGGTTGTTCATCTTCTTCTAAACCATTTAATTTATCTTTCCCTCATTGTCCAATAACACATATTTGGAAGACCTAAGGACCTTCATCATCAATGTGTTGAAAAAGAACAAGTTTGTAATTCTGAATGACTTTAATGCAAGGTAGGCACAGAGATGGCAGGGAGTCCTTGGCAGGGAGTTAGAAAGAGTTAACAGCAACAATCACTTACTTTTGAAGACTTGTGCATCCCATCAGCTTGTCATCATCAACACTTTCTTCCATTTATCTAAACACAACAAAACTTTGTGGATGCGCCTTCACAGCAAACACTGACATTTAATAGACTGTCATTATAAGGAGAAGAGAAGAACAGAATGTGAAAGTGTTAGAGGTGATATGTGATACAGATTGCTAGACTAATCGTAAACATATCATCACTAAGCTAACATTTGCCTTTAACAATAGCCATGACCCCAAGGCAACATGACTACCCAAAGGCTTAATGTCAATAGGGCAGAGCATTTCTCTGCATGTGAACAATTTGTTGTTAACTTGGAGAGAAAGTTGAGCTAACATATGTTTGGCAACAGTAAAGTAGTAAAGAAGTGGGCAGCTTTCAGATGTTTGGTGCATGGCATCACATTTACTCTTCTGGGCCAGAAGACTCACAAACATCAAGATTGGTTTGACAAAAAAAGATGGAAAAATGCACTCCATGGAGTTTATTAGCAGGATAGTTCATTTGTCTCAGAGAAGGTAGTATTTAACTCCATCAAAAGAAAAATGGAAGTGAACCTTAGAGAGATATAAGATTCTTGACTCAGTAAGAGAGTGGATGAAATTCGGTTTTTACTGATAATGACAATCCATAGTTCTTTAATCAGTCCCTGAAGGTTATTTATAGAAAAAAGATGTTTGGTGCATCTCAACTCTTCAGTGTTGATGGCCACAATGATTAATGATAAGGACATGTTTGTGAAAAGATGGGCTGAATGCTTCCATAATGTTCTCAATAAATCATCATCAACCAATGCTGAAGACATTGACCGTCCACCTCAGGTTGAAGTCAGTCCCTCTCTAGCAAAATTCTCAATTGTAAAAGAGATTTTAAATGACATTAGGCTTCTTTTATGTGGTAAAAGCAAAGCACTTGGTGCTGATTCTATTCCAGATGAGATGTACAAGGCAGGGAGTCCACTGCTCATACAAAAGCTGATTGAAAAATTCATGGCAAGAGAAAGTTATTCCCCTAGGAGTTCAAAGATACCTCCCCTGTCCATCTAGGTAAAGGGAAAGAAAATAAGTTGTCCTGACACAATCTCAGGGTGGGTCTCTCCCTCTCTCTTACTGCCAGCAAGATTCTTGCAAGAGTCCTTCTTAATAGGATGATCCTTCACCTGGAAGATGGTGTTCTACCTGAGAGCCAGTGTAACTTCAGAAAAGACTGAGAAATAGTCAATATGGTGTTTGCTGCCCAGCAACTCAAAAAGAAATTCCAAGAGCAGGACAGAGGTTCATCAAAGGCATTTGATGCTGTCAGTCATGAGAGCTTGTATAAGATCATGGCAAAATTTAGTTGTCTATACAAGTTCATCTGTATTGTATTCTAGTTTTGTGATGGCATTCTTGCACAGGTTCTAGATGATGAACAATGCTCTTATACTTTCCCATTCACCATTGGAGTGAAGTAGGGCCATATGCTTGCTCCAGTGCTTTTTACCATGATGTTTTCAGCGCGTTGTTGGACATCTTCAACAAGGATAAAAACAGCTACCACAATGAGAGTAGATTATTTTAACTTGGAAAGATTACAAACCACGAGTAAAGTGGAGAGAGAATTGATGTATGACTACTTGCAGATGATTATGTTCTCAATGCAGCCTCTGAGATACAACAGAGTATGGATTGATTCCCTTAGCTTGTGCCAATTTTGGCCAACAGCACCAAGAAAACAGAAGTTCTCCAGCAGCTAGCACTGAATTATTCACAAGTAGATGCATCAGTTACAGAAAATGGAGAAATTTTGAATTCTGTGGATAAATTCACTTATCTTAACAGTATACTTTATAGAGATATATACATATAGATGAAGAGGTTGATATATTCATTGCCAGACCTAGCTCAGTATTTTGGAGGCTCCAAAGGAAAGTATGAGAGAAGAGAGGTAATAGGCTGCTTACCAAAATGAAGGTCTACAGAGTTATTGTACTGATCTCATTGTTATGCCCATGAAACATGGACATCATATCAGTAGCATGCCAGGAGACATAATTGTTTCCTTTTGAATTGTTTTAGGAAGATTCTATTACCTGGCAAGATAAGGTAGCCAACACTGAGGGCCTTTTTTGAGCTGAACTGCTAAGCATGCAATCTCTACCACAGAGAGCAGAAATCTGATGGGCTAGTCATTTTGTTTGAATGCCAAACCTGTGTTTGCCTAAAATACTACTTTACAGAGAACTCAGAGAAGTCAAATGCCTGCATGAAGATCAAAAGAAATAAAACAAGGATATACTCCACGTCTCTCTGAAGAACTTTGAAACTGATTATGAGACAGGGCATAGGACCACTCATCATAGCATGCCTATATCAAAGAGGGTACTATGCTCTATGAGGAAAGCTGAATTGTAGTAGCCCAAAAGAAACATGAAATTCACAAATTTAGAGACATCTCCACTCCAAATGTTCATATTGATTATTTGTATACCACCTGTGGCAGAGCCTTACAAATTCTTATTGGTCTGATAAGACACAATCACCTTGACTTTGACACAATGGTGTCATTTTAGTCCTCTCCAACAGGAAGGACAACAATTAGTATATTCTTAACAAATGTTTGTTGATCAATAGATTATTCAAGATTCCATCATTGATCCTCTTCTATTTTCTTCCTGTACAGTCCCCCTTGTTAATTTATCAAATTCTAGGAAGCTGACTGAGAGAATGATTGCAAATAAGCTCCATGTTCCTTCATCTCCTCAAAATAGTAGTATATGAATCTGAGAGAGAGAGAGATAGTACACATATTAAGTGCTAAGTGTTATAAATGCAAATACAAGCAAACAAAAAGGCAATCCCTGCACTTTATGACCTACCAAAAAATGGAGAGAATAAAGCAGGGTATAGAATCTTAGATCACACTTACCCTTCAGGAAAGGTGAATAAGTGGTCTGGGAAATCATGGATTTGTCAATTTTAAAGAGAACTACTTCCCTACTGTGGTATATCCTTAATGAAATTTTCGAGAATTCATCAATTTGAAGTAGAGGCCATAGGAGTGGAGGCATGGAGGGTTAAAAACAAGGCTGCTGGGACAGAATTAGACAAGCAACTTGGACTATCTTGGGCTGATCTGGATTTGAAAACTTCGTTTATGCAATAATTACAGAGGATTTTGGGAAGATGGGGGAGTAGGTCAGAAAATTTCAAACTCTCAGGGTTTTCCCCCTAAAAAGAGATAAAATAATCAGGACAAACAAAGTATAGTTAAAAATAAATAATAGGGGGACAACAGGGGTCCTCCTGGGACAATCTGAGGAGATCAGAAGAAAATTCCCAGGATGAGGTTTGGTCCCTGTGAAGAGTAAGCTACTACAAGATAGGTCCATTAACAATGAGTGGCAAGCCCCTTGGATAGCTGGTTTAGGAAGCTGCCTCAGTCCCAGCAACTACCATTTTTACCCCTGGGATAGTGAGGAGAATTGGGCATCTGAGCCCAGAAAGACTGAGGGAACCTCTGCTGACAGGGAATGTCAGACCCAGCTGTGCTGCACAGAGTAGCAGAAAAAAAGAAGGAGCCAGCACATTCCCAGTGAGTGCAGAAGCAGTGGATCAGAATGCCCCTGGCCTTGGGCACTTACAGGAAGGCTGGAGGTTTGGCTTTGTTTCCAGACTAGAGAGGAGAACTGAAGATCTGGGGCAGGAGGCACCATCCCCCATATGCCAGGAATAGAAGTGGTTACAAAAATTAAGCTATTACAATAAAAAATGCACAGGCAAAGGAGAAAGAATTCAACCATAGAAAGCTATCAGGGGAATAGAGAAGATGGGGGTTCATCTTAGGAAGAGGATATTGAAACAAAGAGACTCTCTTGTACCCCAAAGGATAATGTCAGTGGTCACCAGCCAATAAAGGGTTTATAGAACTTGTTTTTCTGCCTAAGGTTTTTTGTATTGTAACATTTTAATGATAGTTTATTATCAGATATCTTAGAGTATCCTTAATGTTCCGGTAGTGTCTTAGCAGCATGCAGTAATTATATCCTGAGTTCTCAAGCAGAGGCAGTCTGTTGCAAGGACTTCTAGGCTGCCAGTTATCATAGACTATTTTAAGTTAGAAAACTAAATAGCAAAACTGACTACTGGAGAAATGCGCTTTGCTCAGTGTAATACTTAATAGTAGTATTTGAGTATCCATTTGGTTGCTATAGAGAATTCTTAACTGTAATCAACAGTTGTTGCAGTAATAGTATATTGCCTGTATTTCTACCTCTAGTAATAGGTTTTGTGCACTAAATTTTAACATCCTTGAGCCTGGACAACTGCACATGTCTTTAAAAAGAAAGATGGTTTACTTACACAAAACCGATCAGTTTTGAGAGATCATTAATGCCCTTGAAGAGAAGTGGTTTTTGTACATGTGAAACAAAAAATGGTGAGAATCTGAATTGATCCTCTTTATAACACTGAAATTAAGTCTACTTAATTTATCAAGTCATTTTAATGCCTTGATTGTACATACTTGTATCTATCAATAAACATTGTAATACTTGAAAAAATTATAGAACTTAAAAAAATACTTTAAAAATTAAATAAGAGATTGAGGAAAAACTAAAAAAAAAAACAATCCAAGGAAAACAAGATTAAGAAAAGGTGAAGAAATTATAAACAAAGATCCAGAATGGTAAGGAAGGAAATGATACCTTGAAAATACAAATAATTTTTAAAAAGTGAAAGTTTAAAAAGGTCCTCACAAGAAAAAAAAAACAATTTCATCAAAAAAGGCACAAAAAAATTCCACATCACCACAAAAATATTATCAATTAAAATTAAGCACACAGGGCTTCAAAAGGTAAGAATAGTCAAGAGCAATAAGACCAAAAGGTGAAATACTTTATAGAATCTTTTAGTCAATTCTTCATAAAAATTCTAAATGATGGATCAATGTTTACTGAAGGTGAGGAGAAGAAAAGGACCATCCTATGAACGAAACATTTCCTAGAGGGGAAAATATATATGCAAAGTGAAAAGAAAATTAATATTTCTTAGAATCAAGATGTCAAATATCAATGCCATTTAAAAGAAAGAAAATAGAGTTGGGAAAGAGAACTAGGGTCTTGAGCTGTAATTTTTCAGGATGGTCTAGTGTGTGTGTGTGTGTGTGTGTGTGTGTGTGTGTGTGTGAGAGTGAAAGAGAGAGAGAGACAGACAGACAGACAGACAGACAGAGATAGAGACAGACAGACAGAGATAGAGAAGGAGAAACAGACAGAGAGAGTGACAGAGACAGTGAGAGAAGGAAGGAAGGAAGGAAGGAAGGAAGGAAGGAAGGAAGGAAGGAAGGAAGGAAGGAAGGAAGGAAGGAAGGAAAGAAGGGAAGAAGGATGGAAAGAAGGAAAGAAAAGGAATAACAATAAAAATAAAATAGCTAGAATGCAGAGTTGATACTAGCACAAACTGAACAGAGGAGACTATGTTTGTCTGAGGATGGAATCGATATGTGCTCAAAGAAAATAACCAAGGAATGTACGGCTGATTTCCTTTAGTAAAAAAAAAAAAAAAATTCATGGAAATAGAAATTAATGATTGTAGCCTTGAATGTCAATGAGCAAATTTATCCTTAAAACAGAAGTTGCAATAAGAACTTGAAATTTATAGCAAATGAAAACATAAGTAAAGTAATACATAATCATTTAAATACTGTCCACATAGTTTTGTGCAAAGTGCTAAAGATACAATTAGAAAAGCAAGACAGTTCCTCCTAAAGTTCTCACATTCTGTTGGGGGAGGCCAGACATAGTTCACTTCAATTGAAAGTCAGAAGGAAGGGCCCAGTGGTCCTTGGATTGCAATGAGAGAGTAGATGGTAATCTGTCTCTTATAACATGTCTTCCATGGATAAAATTGCATTTGTTTCTCATGTTACACTATTTGCCAGTTTCTTGGAATTTGGGCTTAATAAATTTCTTTTCTAGGTTTTCAGTAGCTATTACTGTGTTGCATCTCCAAAGGCAATTGTGAAGTCTAATCTCCAGAAAGAGATACTTCCTGGTATGTTGGCTCTGGAGTTCAGCCCTGAAATCATAGCTGCTTGCTTGAAAGATCCCCTTATTCCTTGAGCTTCTGGGCTTACCTACTTACGAGTTTCACTTCTTTGGTGGATGTTTTTGATGGTGTAGAGTATGGCAGGACCATTCTTCAGGAGCACTTTTCTTTTCTCTGAAATGATGGCTGTGAGAACCAAGTTGATAATATGACCAACAAAATTAATATATGCTAGGGAAAGAGGGCATTCTACTTTCCTATGTCATTTGATCTCAGTGTTATAAGTTCTATATACCAGAAACTTAGCATAAATGGTAGCTTGGTTGGTGGTGGTGGTTTCATACATGCCACCTCCTCTGTCTCCTTTCCTGCTTCAACTGTGCTCAAATTCCTGTCCATCAGTGACAGGTGATTGACAGCTGGAGCTAGAAAAAAATTATTATGATTCAATTCATTTCTAAAAAAAAAAAAAAAACAACAAAAAACTAGGATTGTAATCTTGTAGAAATGTTTAAAATTACTACTGTTTGGGAGACAAAATAAAACACTAAAACGTACTGAAGATCAGCATAAAAGAGGTTCAAAGCAGGAGTCCTACCTCCAGAGGCAATCTTCCAATAAAAAGTTCCTCAGTGAAAGACTAACTGGAAGTGCTAGGCAGTTTTTCTGGAAACCTCTTGGCGGGGGTGGGGGGTGTCCAACTCCTGACTCTGCTTAGCATGGTTTGTCATCAACTGTGGTGAGTGAAAGATAAAATGACTGAGGAAACAATGATTTGATCTTCCAAGTATATTGATTTATTAAACAATACACATCAAGTGGCTAAGAGACTGGGACCAGACAATCTCAGCTTAAGCCTGAACCCCAAATACGTTTGGGGGAAAAATCTTTTATACATTAAAAACAATTAATCAAAAAAGATAAATTAATTAAAAGGAAACAATATATTAGGTGATTTGATTTCTAATTGGATGAAAGATTAGGACTTTCCAGATTGAGAGAGGAAAAGCAAAGAGGTACAATTTCCTGAATTCGGAAAAAAAAAAAAGTGCCCCACTCCTCTCAAGTGTTTGTAAACAACCAAAGAAACATGGAAATGATAACTGATTGATCAGTGTGAGGTCAGTTTTCAGATAAGACATGGACTTTTTGAGATGTACAATGGTGAGAAAAGTCCTTTCATCAATCTTTCGATCTGGCTGAGTTTTTTCTAATCAACATACCCTAGGTCTTTAGTTAAGGGTCCCTAAGGAGAAGGGAGATGTGGTCCAGTTTTCCATAGCTAGGTTCAAATAAGGCAGTAACGTTTTCTTTCAATTCCCACAATTGAATATCCCTCCCCCCAACAGGAGAGAAATTAGACAAGATTTACAATTGAATAGAACTGAGCTGGCCTCAGAATTGAGTAATGAGATATAGTCAGCAGTATGGTTCACTTAATTCTCACAATTATCCACTTGCTGTCCTAATCCCTTCAATTTCCTCCTTTTAATTCAAGTGATCCCCCAATGAATCCCTTATCTTCAAGCACAAATCTACAAATTTGTAAAGTAGTTAACATTGGAAACTGTCCTAGTAAAGAAATGAATTCTAAGCCTAATAGATCACAGGCCTAAATTTTACTGTTTTGTAGTGAGAAGCCGGATGTCATTTTGACATATCATAAATTTATACCAACAACTTAGACAATACACAAAATAACACCTGAATCTTAAAAGAAGACTCTCAAAAGTTAGAGGAAAATAGAAGGATATATTTCTGACAAAAATAAATGGGGGAAAATATTTAATGAATTATGGGACAGAGAAAAAATTTAATATTGTGTAAAGAAAAAGAATTTTATTAAATATTTTAAATGTACAATGTCACTCAAGCTGAAATAATAAGAAAATATGTAGATTGGGGAAAATTAAATTATTAAAAAATTAAATAAGATAATTATAATCAATTTAATTAAACAATTAAATAAAAATTAAACATCTCTAAAAGTTCTAATGTTCAAAGATATATAGGAAATTGATACTTATATAAACACAGATATGATATGTGATAGATGCTTCAGTCTCTGTCCTCATTCAATAAATTTAAGCGGTTCCTTGTTGCCTCAAGGAAATACACATATACATATACTAATGCGTACATACATATATACACATGTACATACACATATACATGTGTGTATATGTATCCATGTATGTATTCCTCTTTGGATTTGTAGTGACTATGAATATTCATTAAAAGCTTTCTTTTTTCCAAAACAGGTAATTGTTCATTAGAAATAGAACAAAATTTTAAAATGGCAAAGATTACAAAAAAGAATCCAAAAAGTCCAATATTGATTGGGTTATAGTTACCTACATTCAATGCTTAAAAGATATTATTTTTTCTCTTTGTGTTTGAAAATTACTTAGAATTATGGATAAAAGTTATTAAGTTGTTCATCTTCACTGACCCAGGGATCTTCTCCATCAATTTTATACCACAATGAAATCAGTAATAGAAAGAAATGGCCTGTAACTACATAACAGCATAACATAACAGCATTTTTTGTGATAGTAACACTGTGGATAAAATTATAATTATTGATGAATAGATGATAAAATTGTATTATATAAACATAATGGATCATTACTGCCATAAAGAATAACATCATATTACATTTTATTGTTTTTTATTCAAATCCATCATATTTTACCTAGTAATATTTAGTTTTTTAAAAATTAAAACAATTCATTTTGTTTTTTGTATTTGTTTTTTTTTTCTCCTCTGAGAAGTCCCTCTACCAAAATGATTACAATCCCTCTTTATCTTATTTTGCATTCCTTACCTGCTGATGTGAGCTAAAATCCATGATTCTATGTATAATTTGGTGAATACAGATGGATTGGTTATCAGACAAAATACATCAAAAGGCATAAAGTACATCTGCAGGACTGCCCTTCAAAATTTTCTTACTTGCATTTGCCACAGCCTGACCTCTACTGAATTAATTCTGAGTTTCACAGCACTATGTATTGTTCATTCATTGCAGCTTAAAATCACATTGACTATTTTTAACATAACCTCCATTGTAAAATCATTTTAACGTAATTAACTAAAATATCTGATTCTTTCTCTCAGGTTTTTCTTTACATTATCATCTTATTCCTAAATTTACATAGTTAATTTTTTTAAAACTTATTTATAGTGTCTTACATCCATTTCTAATATGTTTCACTTTATATTAATGTAGATTCTAAAGGTTAGAAACCTTTCCTGAAAGGTCTCCTAGTTGAACTAGCTGTCCAAGGTACTCATTTCTCTATAGCATCCTAAGTAAGTGGTTTAATTTTAATTTATTCAATTATTCTATACTATTGTGGTTTGTCAGACTTATTTGGACTCCACATTGTTCTACCTACAAGCACATTTCCAGGAGGGTGACATGATTAATCTATGAGATTGTGCAGTCTATGAGATTGTAAATTCTTTGAAGTCAGAGACAGTGCTACTTTATCTTTGTATTTCTTGCTATTTCTTGCGTGTTTGCTTGAATGACAAAGGAAGAATTACTTCTTCTTAGTAAATTTTTGTTGGTTACTATTTATTATCCATTTAATTTGTAATTTCATACCATTGACAATGAGGTTGATGCATGTATTGCCAGAGCTAGCTCTATGTTTGGAAGGCTCTGAAGAAAAGTTTAGGAGAGAAGAGATATTAATTAGACTGAGTACCAAACTGAAGGTCTACAGAGTCCTTGTGTTGATCTCATTGTAGTATGCCTGTGAAACATGGACAGTCTACCAGCACCATGCCAGGAAACTGAATTGCTTCCATTTGAACTGTCTTAGGAAGATTCTGAGGATCACCTGGCAAGATAAGGTACCAGATACTGAAGTCCTTGTTAGAGCTGAACTGCCAAGCATTCAAACTGTGCTTCAGAGAGAGCAACTCCGATAGGCTGGCCACATTGTTGAATTGCAAAATATACACTTACCAAAAAGCCTGTTTAATGAAGAATTCACATGCGGCAAGTGATCACATTGTGGTCAGAAGAAGCGATACAAGGACACTCTCAAGGTCTCTCTCAAGAACTTTGGATTTGACTGTGCAACATGGGAGACATTGGCACAGGACCATTCAACATGGCATGGCCACATCAGAAATGGTGTTGTGCTCTAAAAGCAAAGCAGAATTGAGACAGCACAAAGTAAACATAGGATGTGGAAATTTGGAGTATCCACCCCAAATATTCACATAGACTATCTGTACCCAACCTGTGGTAGAGCATTCCAAGCTCGTATTGCTCTGATCAGCCACAATGGAACCTACTGAAACTTCCCATTATCATGATGATGTCATTTTGGTCCTCTTTGAAAATGAAGGACAAAAATCAACTAACCAACCATTTTCATACACAGAAAAAAATATTCATTTAGTAAGCTATCCCTAAATCTTGCTGGTATTGACCTATAGTTAGCTAGCTGATCTGTAATTTGTGGGATCTATATTCTCCTTTTTTGGAAAATCAGGTCAAAATATGTTTTTAATTCCAGGACATATCTCCCATTCTCTCATCTAATCAAAAACCAATGACAGTTATTCAGCAATAAAATTTTTATCCTTTTCAGTATGCAAAAAGTTTATATGACATCCTATTTAGACCAACTTTCAATTCCTTAACCATACTTATTTCATATTTTTTCAGTTGATGAACTTTCCATATCCATGTCTAAATAAATATAAAGCCATATTTCCCAAACATATTTGATGTTCCTAGATAGATCTGCATGCTCAAATGCCAGAAGACTGAGGAGAATTCACATTTATACTCTGTAGCTTACTTAGTCTTTGACTCCTATTTAATAATCAAAACATTTGGTATCATTTATATAGTGTTTTAAAGTTTATATAGTAAAGTTTATATAAAGTTTAAAGTTATAAAGCAGCTTAAAATGTAAGATATTCCAAAAGTTTTAGCATAGCTTTAGGCTATTAAAGTTTAAAGCTGCACTAAAACTTTTGGAACACTACTATTTATCACTATTTTCACAAAAACCTGGGAAGAAGATGCTATTATTATGCCCATTTTCAATTAAGAAAACTTAAAGCTGGGAGAGGTTAAGAAACTTGATTGGATCCCATAGCTCACAGATGTCTGAGGTCAGACCTGAAGTCTTAGCGCCCTGTCTCCCCAGTGGAGTTGGTCATACATCTTGAGAAAGTGTCTATTTGCTCTCAATGTGTAATCCTACTTTAGTGCATTTTTAAAATATTTATATCTTTACAAATATGTTTCTGTCCAAGAAACTGTAGTTTCTTTCATTAACTCTCACTTAGATTATTGTGCTCTGTTCTTTGTTGGTGTACTTCCTTCCATTCTTTCTCCTCTCCAATTCATTCTTCATATAACTAGTAATTTTCTTATAAAATGCTGTGGTCAGTAGGTCCATATTGCCTATATCCCTTCAAATGATCATATTTCTCATAGAACTTTAGCTAGACTTCTTTTTTTGTGCACGTAATATTCTTATTTATTTTATATATACATCTTATGTTCCTCCTCGTAGATATGATAGGTGTATGATATATGCCTAATGTCTTGACGGTTTGTTTTTTCCTATTATGTGCCTCATTTTTCGAATTTGTATTTTAAAGTACAGTTAATTAAAATGAGTTTATCCTAGTTTGAGTTTCCTTTACTTGATGAAAACTAATAATGTCCTTTATAACTTTACATTCAGTAAATGTTTAACTTTAAAAATCATGTTAGCCCTTCTTTGTGTTTTCATTTTTTCAAAGCTAATAATAATGAGCGAAAATTTATATAGTGCTGCTATATGCCAGTCATTATGCTAAGTACTTTGTAACTATTATATAATTTGATCCTCACAATACTTTAGCAGCTAAGTGTTATTGTTATCCCCCTTTTACAAATATGATATCATTTGTTCCTCACACTGACCCTGGGAGTTAGGTACTTTTAATGTCCTCCCATTTATAAATGAGGGTGGTAACACCGCACAAGTTAATGGTTGCTCCCATGGTCACACAGTGAGTATATATTTGAGATAGGATTTGAATTGACATCTTCTGACTGCAGTTTCAGTGCCCTCTACACTATGCCACCTGAAAAAGAAAATTCCTTGAGTGTATACCATAATAAAATATGCTGTACACAGCAGTACCTATCCCCATTAGGCTGTATACTTCAAAAGTGAGAGAATCAGTGATTTTTCATCTACGTTGTCATTGTCTATGTCTCTTCAATGATGAGTATGTAATGTTCAGTGAATCAAACTGAAATTCACTATATAAATCTCATTTATTTTGGCCCCAAATATAGAAAGACTATAGTAAAAAATTCCAAGTCACAGTTTCCACAGAAACAGCAACACAACTACAAGGCATCA
Organism: Notamacropus eugenii; assembly: GCF_028372415.1. Classification (NCBI taxonomy): domain Eukaryota; kingdom Metazoa; phylum Chordata; class Mammalia; order Diprotodontia; family Macropodidae; genus Notamacropus; species Notamacropus eugenii. Next base: position 131,587,342 of record NC_092875.1, on the reverse strand, counting down.
ATTTAATAGCATTTGCTAACATTAAAAATATATTAAGCACAAGTGGAAAAGCACTTTATAAAAGCTGTCTTCAGTTTTGATTAGAAAATTTTATTTAGCATAGCCCCAGTCATTACAAGGTGTATAACACTTTTGATTAATGAGTATGTTTTGCTTTTAAAGTCTGGTGAGCTACACACAATGAGGAAAGTTCTTTGAGGATTTTTGTTTCTTTTTTTCTTTAAGCAGATAAAATTAGTGAAACACACTGTAACATAGTGAAGAAAAATCAGCTTTTTATTTAGGACAAGCTGAGTTCAAGCCTTGCCTCTGATACATACTGTTTTTGTGACCATTGGCAAGTCTCTCAGCGACCTGGGCAACTCTCTTATACTATACACTATAGATGAATGACTGATTTGCCTTTCATGAGCTACTGGAATCACAAGACTAGATTTGAAAAATGAAAAAAAAATGTTAAAAATTAATAGTGATACATAATCTTATGTTCTTAAATGTCACTGTGGTACAGTGTAAAGACTGCTTTTTTCAAGTCAAACATCTTGAGTTCAAATCCCAGCTCTTCTATTTCCTAGATGTGTGATCTTGGGCAAGTTATTTAACTTTGGTATCAGTTTCCCTACTTGCAACAAAAGCAAGTTAAACATGACCTCTAAAATCCCTTCTACTTCTACATTTATAATCCTATGGGGGAAAAACATTGACACATTTGGACAATTCAAATGCAATGATCTACACACTGCAAAGCTGTATCTCAGCATGATAAGAATGGGTAAAGATCGCTTAGCTTGTGAGCTACTAAAAATGAGCAATGAGCAATTTGGAATTTCTCACAGCCATAGGGAGAGGAACTAGATGTGCGTATTCCTTGGCATAGAGAACTCTTATCAATCCATGTCACCAATTTCTCTGAAAATTATTATCTTTTGGAGTGACCTAGAGCTCTGCGAAGTTATGAAATTAACCCAGGGTCACACAGCCAATATGTTTCTGAAGTACTTCCTAGGTTTGAGTCTGGCTCTCTACAATGCTGTTTTGCTTCTACCTACCATGATGGTTAATAGATAAATATGGATACAGGCAGACTGACAGACAGACAGCTAGGTAGATGAGTTAAAGCTATGGAGATTATTTATTCCTCTATATCACAGAAAGGTTGTCTGATATCTACTTCATGATAAGGTAGGGTAAGAATTCTTCATTGAATAAATCAATCCATCATAAAGTCAGAGACTCAGTATGATTGTGATGAGAACTACAAGTTTAACAATTTCTCTTTGCATTAACATTTCCTAAATAGCAATAGGTAACCACAACTTATAGGAAATTGCCATTTATCCATCAGGTGTAAGTAATGAGAAAAGAAAATTCATCTTTCAAGGTTATGTAGAAGGTAAAAGACATTATTTAATTATCTCTCCACTGAGCAGGGAAGTCCAGAAAGAGCAAGCAGTGGGACTAATCGAGCAGCAAAAATGCAAACTACCATTCAGCACTAAAGTAATTGGGCATAACAGTGGAAGAGATGACGATAAATGATTACTTCATTAATTTTAAAATTAAAGGGCAAGATAAGGCTGTCCCTATCAAAAGGACTATTACTATTATAAAAACTAGCTCATCAGAACATTGTTAAGTGTAAAGTTGTCATAAGATGCTTTTAAATGTCAAAATTGTACTGAGGAAGATAAATCTGGTCAATTGGTCCATATATGCAAATATTTTATTGAACAATAAATGTTTACTGTCTCTTTAATTTCATCTTCACAAAAGGTTAGTAGGTGGGATCTGGTCACATAAAGACTGATAAACTAGCTTGAATTTTTAAGATTCAAAATTGACTTCAAGTTACCCAAGCCTACATTAGTGACTTCCCCAAAAAGTCATGTGGAACTCCTTTAATTCTGAAATTGCTACTATAAACATTATTTAACCAAAAAAAAAAAAAAACACAGATTCAGTAGCAGAATTATAAAATGATCCTTCAGGTATCCAGAGGTAAAATTTCTGACAAATTTTAAAATCTCAAAGAAGGACAAATGCAGGTGTAAAAAAATAAATCTCTTGTAATTTATGGCAGACACGGAAAGGCCTAGATATGAGTCATGTGAAATGGTTAGCTTAAGACTGGATAAGAAGACATCCAAGATCCTATCCTCCAAGATCCTATGCTGAAAATCTATGACTCTAAGGCTTTCCTAAGATGGGAAATTTACACATGATCTATTGTCATTGTTCAGTTTACCTTCTATAAGAGAGATGGTGGCTTAGTGTCTGTAATGGTAATAAGTTACTGAACATGAAAGCTGAAAATCTAGAAGAAGCAATCAGGAAAGGAAAAGAAAGAAGATAAAGTACTAGTGCAGAGATGACAATGACAAATATAAAAGGTCATAAATAGCAAGAATGATGGTAGAGATGATAAAAAATGGGATTGCTACATATCAGAGTGAACACTCTCCTCTCACTGCAATTCAAAATTTACATTAATTTTATGTACTGCCATATGAAACTATTAAGTCATGTTAATCTTGCAGTTCACTAAAGTGCTGAAATCTGTTTTTTCATGATTCCAGGAAAAATAATGCTTCCTAGTCAAGCTTCGCTACTCTTCTACTTATAAAGTTGATTTATTTATTTTATAAAGTTGCAAACTATATATTAAAAGTGAATAAACAACTTTAAAGAGTGATTTGCTGTCAACACCTCTAATAAGAATGAGAGTCGGGGTGTGTCCTGAGGTGTGTCCCGAACCCAAGTATAAATGCTCTTTTCATTTCACCATTTCATGTAGTACAATATAAGCTCTTAGACAGCAAATACCAGATTCTTATCCACTGATGGAGCAGATATCCCTCTCTGGAGGGTGTAATACTCTTGCGCTTTGTAGATGCTTCCCTGGGGCCTGTTCTACCCTAATTGTTGAGTATATCATAGCTCTCTTTATCCAGTAAGCATCAATCATTCTTCACCTTCCTTGCCAGCCATCTTATTTCCACCTGATTCGCCATTGCACCAATTTCCCCTTCCTGAAGGCCCCCATTGAAGCCCTGAAACCAAAATCAAATCAATATTGCTCTTGTAATTAGAAAAAGGATGCCAATCAACTTACCTATAACTACATTTACTATCTTTGTGACTTTCCAAACCAAAATACTACTCCCTGAATGTCATTGCCCATTATGTTTTAGCTCACGCATTAAAAAATAAGATCCCTATGAGCAATTGCTCATATTTTAATTTTATCCCCCATGCTAAAACACAGTGTTAAGAACATAGTACATGGTTACATTGTTGATTTTTAATTCTTTCACATGTGACGGTATGGAAGGGAACAAGAATTTATATGTTGCCTTCTATGTGCAAGTCCCTATGCTAAGCACTTTACACTTATCATTTCATTTGATCCCCTAAGACAATTCAGGGAGATAGGTGCTATTATTATGCACAATTATGAGTAAATGGAGAGTAAGTAAATTAAGAGGCTAAGTGATTTACAGAGAACCACACAAATAGTAAGTATATAAGACTGGATTTGAATTTAAGTCTTCCTCACTTCACACCCAGAAGTTTCCTCACTCCAGTTGCCTCTAGAAAGTTAAGACTATTACTATATCTATGTCTATTCTATATCTAGAATATTATGCTTAGTTTTAGGCTGCACTTCAAAGGAATTACACTAATAAGATCAACAGGATCAAGAAGAGGGTAATAAGTATGGTCCAAGACCTTGAGCACATGTAATATGAAGTCAGTTGATGGAACTAGAGATATGTAGATTGGAGAATAGATGGCAGGATATTTCAGGGGTGAGGAAAAGGCAATCAAGGATGGGAATTAACCTATGATTTCATTAACAGAGGAAATTCCCAGATGAGGGAACTCCTTGTGTAGTTTTTTGTAGCTTATAGTTTTAAAGAGCTGCTTAAACTGCTGAATGTTTAAGAAATTTTATCAGTCATATGTTGACACTGATACTTGAATACAGTTCTTTTTGGTTCTGAAGTTGACTATCTACTCAGCCATATTCTCTGTAGCACAGAATAACATTTATATTCAAACTTTGTAGGAATCCTAATTTTTAAGAGGGATTCAACTTTTTTTTTTTTTTTTTTTGCTTTTCTCCTGAGGACTTATTAGGAGCAATAGGTGGAAGACTCAAAGAGACAAATTTAAATCACATGAAAGGAAAAGCTTTTTATGAGAACTCTTCAAAAGGAGAAAACTATTCCTTGTGTGGTCATGGGTTCCTTCTCTTGAGAGTGTCTCAAATGAACACTGAATGTCTACTTGTTGGATTATTGCAAATACTATTTTTGCCACTAATTTCAATATATGAAATGAAGGAAATAATATGTGCATTGCTTTCTTCAGGTTTGTTGTAAGAATCAAATAGGACAGTGTGTGTTAGGCACTTTGTAAACCTTATAAAATTAGGCAAATAGCAGTGTTGGTGGTAATGCTGGCAATAGAATGCTGGACCTGAAGTCAAGAAGACCTAAGTTTCAATATGGTCTCAGAAATTTGTGGCACCAGAAATACTAAATTCTGTCTGCCTCAGTTTCTTTACATATAAAATGGGGGAAATAGCACTATCTCACAGAGTGATTGTGAAGACATTCACAATTCACAGCTAATATTTTGTTGATCACTTTACAAACCTTAAAATACTCATAAATGTTAACTATAATTATTCTTGTTGTTGTTGTGGGAATTTATATTTAAGGTTTGACTAGATGTCCTCTGAGGTCACTTCCACTGTGAAATTCCATTTTGCTAAGAAATCTCTGGATTCTTGAAATGGAAAATTTTCATTAATAAATATGTATTCCTTGCAATAACACTGAACCCTGCCATTTGCACAACAGTAGACTCACATGACAACTTAGAGAGTCAAAATGTCAATAGAGGATCTAACAAATGACAGTATTGGACAGCAAGTGTGTTTTTTTTATGAGAAAGAGAGGCAAGGTAAGCAAAATGGTATTGGCAAAAACTGTGGTGTTTGAAATTTGTCATTAAAACATTCAGAATTTTGATAATTCATGCTTTCTACACATAAAGTAAAAATCTAGGTATATGAACATTTCATTGTTTTCTTATAACAATCTCATTTAAAAATCATGCTGCCTGTACTCTGTCTGTCTGTCTCATCTATGTAGTTCCATTCCCACCCATTCTGAACCTGGATTCACCAGGATTTGAACTTGTTCTGGGACTTGAACTTGTTCAGGTAAGATTTTTCTTTATCTTCTCCTAAATCAGGCACCCATATGACTTCATGGTGCTTTCCAAAACATTAAGTCTTGAGTGTTCCTCCTTCCTTCCCCAACAAGTCTTCTAAATATCCTTTATTTATTTTCTTCCCAAAGTATAATGTAAGATCTTTGAAGACAGGAACTATTTCACTGGTTTTTATGCATAGCCACAGCCCTTATCAAATGTCCTAGCACATATTAAATGCTTAATAAATACTTATCAAATGCTTGATCACTCATTCTCTGATGATGATGGATAAAATTTTATTTTTCATAAGTATATTTTTTAAAAGTATCCTAATATATTCATTCAATTTAATAATTATCATTTTAAAAAAATTTGTATTGTTGAAGGAAGTTTTGAATACCTTTTAAGTTTTTCCTCCTAAATACATAAACCTATAGTGACATATTTGTGTGTATACATATAAAAATACATACATGTATATGCACACATATATATGTATATGTGGATACATATACACACAAAATGTATGTATGTGTATATACAACCAACAATGCGTTAATGTCTCATTTTTCTCACACCCCCTTGACCATTTGTCATTTTCCTTTTCTGTCCTATTAGCCAATCTATTAGGTATGAGGCAGTACTTCTGAATTGTTTTAATATGGATTTCTTCAATCAATAATGAATTAGAACATATTTTCATATGGCTATAGATAGCTTTGGTTACTTCATTTGAAAACTGTTCATACCTTTTGACCATATATAACTTGGGGAATGGCTCTTATTTTTAAATAAAAATTACACATACATACCCATGAGTGTGTGTGTGTGTGTGTGTGTGTGTTTGTGTGTGACAGAAGATACAGGTGTGAGTTGATGCAGGGATGCTATCTAAAAAAGGAAGTTAACGGGTGAGAGAGGAATGCACTAAGATAAAGGTAAAGGGCAAGGTAGAATGCAATGAATTATATTTTTTAAAACTTTTATACTCCATTCTACCTCTCCCTTTCCATTTATTCCAGGGCATTCCTCTCTCATCTCTTAATTTCATGATTTAAATATTATCCCTTCATATTCAACTCACATCTGTGCCCTCTGTTTATGTATATACTCCTTCTAATCACTCTAATAATAAGAAAGTACTCATGAGCTATAAGTACTATCTTTCCATGTAGGAATATAAATGGTTTGACCTTATTAAGTCCCTTATGATTTTCCTTTTCGTGCTCCTCTTAAACCTTGTATTTGAAAGTGAAATTCTCTCTTCAGCTTTGATCTTTTCATCAAAAATGCTTGAAAGTACTCTAGTTCACTGAATATCAATATTTTCCCCTCATAGATTATACTCAGCTTTGGGGGTAGGTGATTCTTGATTGTAATCCTAGTTCCTTTGCCCTCTGGAATTCCCATTCCAAGTCCTTTGTTTCTTTAATATTGAATTGCTAAATCTTGTGTTATCGTGTGGCTCTACCACACTTTTTTTTCTTCTTTTTGGCTCTTTGCAATATTTCCTCCTTGTCCTTAGAACTCCCTAGTTAGGCAATAATATTCCTGGCAGTTTTCATTTGGGGATCTCTTTCAGGAGGTGATTGGTGGATTCTTTCCATTGCTATTTTCTTTCCATTTCTAGTTTTCTTGGGTAATTTCATGAAACATGATGTCTAGGTCATTTTTTTATCATGACTTTCAGATGGTCCAATAGTTTTTAAATTCTTTCTCCTGGATCTAGTTTCCAGGTGAGTTGTTTTTCCAGTGAGATATTTCACATTTTCTTCTACTTTTTTCATCTTTTGGCTTTATTTTACTGTTTCTTGATTTCTCATAAAGTCATTAGCTTCCATTTGCTCAATTCAAATTTTTAAGTAATTATTTTATTGAATGAACTTTTGTACCTCCTTTTCCATTGGCCAATTTGATATTTTAAGGAGTGCTTTCCTTCAGTGAATTTTTGTACCTCTTTTTCCGTTTGATTAATTCTGCTTTTTTAAGACATTTTTCTCTCATGGGCTTTTGTACCTGTTTTATTATTTGGCCTATTCTTTTTTAAGGTATTATTTTCTGTAGTATTTTGATGTCTCCTTTACTAAGTTGTTGACTTGTTTTTCATTATTTTTTTTGCATCATTCTCATTTCTCTTCCTAATTTTTCTTCTACCTCTCTTACTTGGTGTTCTAAATATTTTTTGAGCTCTTCTATGGCCTGAGACCAATTGTTATTTTTCTTAGCAACTTTGGATATAGGAGCTTTGACTTCAATATCTTCTTCTGAGTGTCTGTTTTGATCTTCCTTGTTACCACACTGATTTCTTATGGTCAGAACTTTTTTTTTTTCTCCCTGCTCATGTCCCCTCCCCTATTACTTGACCAAATAGATTCCCAAGTGAATTCTACCAAACATTTAATGAACAACTAATCTCAATATTATATAAACTATTTGAAAGAGTTGTTGTTTGTTCTTCATTCTCAAAGAGGACCAGGACAAGATGATGCCATGATTTTCAAGTGAATTGGTTTTAAATGAGGGAGGACTATGTAAATCATCAGTCTGACTTTCTCCTCCAGAGTTTTATGGGTCCAGTGGCAAGATATAGATCAGGATGCCTGGAGATGGCAAAAGAGGTAAAGAAGTACTATCAAATTCCTTTTATGATACAAATATCTGAGCTTGGAGTCAGGAAGACTTCTCTTCCTGAGTTCAAATCCAACCACAGATACTTACTAGCTATATGACCCTGAACAAGTCACTCAGCCCTGTTTGCTTCAACCCTGTTTACTTCAGTTCCTCATCTGTAAAATGAGTTGGAAAACAAAATGGTAAACGATTTTTGTATCTCTGCCAAGAAAACCCCAAATGGGTCATCATGAATAGCTGAACACTAATAAAAGATGATTCAACAACAGCAAAATGGTTTTGATACCCAAAAATAAGAAGAGCAGAAACAGAGAAAGAAAACTATAGAAAAATTTCCTTAAAGAATATTGATGCAAAAAAACTAATAAAATGTTAGAAAGGAGATAGATTCCAGTAATATATCACAAATATCATGATCAGAAACTAGGTAGGATTTATACTAGAGATGCCTGGTTGGTTCAATCTTAGTAAAACTCTCAGCATAATTGACTGTATCAATAATAACAGCAACAACAATCATATGTTTATATCAATAGATGCAGAAAAACTCCTTGACAAAATACACCTATTCCTATTAAAAACCCTAGAAAACATAGGAATCAATGGTACTTTTCTTAAAATGACAAGTACTATTTATCCAAAATAGAGCAATCATTTTCTCTAATATTATAAACTTGAAGCTTTTCCAGTAATATCAAGAGTGAAACAAGGATGTTCATTATCATCACTATCATTTACTATTGTACTAAAAATGCTAGACATAGCAATAAGGCAAGAAAAATAAATGAATAATAATAGGCAGTGAAGAAGCAAAGTTATCACCCTTTGCACATGATAAGATGGTATACTTAAGGAAACCAATGGAATCAACTAAAAAAATCTAGTTGAAAAAATTAACATAAGCTAAGTTGCAAGATATAAAATAAACACACCCAAAAAATCATCAGCATTGATATATACCACCAAGAAAACCAAACAGAAAGTGATAGAAAGAAAAACTTCAATTAGAAACAACATAAAATATGAGTCTACCTTCCAAGCCAAATCCAGGGATTACATGAACACAATTACAAAACACTTATCACATAAATATGAATATGAACAATTGTATTTTTTTAAATAGCAAAAGTAGAATGTCATTTTTAGAAGAAAATGAAATGAATGCTATATGCCTCGGCTTTATTTATCCCATTTTTATAATTCATAAAGAGCTACCCTATTACTTCCTTCTCTCAGTAGGAAGGAAATATCTACTTAAGATCAATTTAACCCCCAAATGACTTTGAAAAGCATTCTTAAGCCCCTGTTTACTAAGAAAGTTTCTAGTCCTGGTCCATGCTTGCTCTAGCAGTATGGTTATACAGGAAAGGTTAAAAGGGCTAATTGCCAAGTTCTATCTGAGATACTGCAACCATTTATCTCTCAGTTCTGCTCTTCTTGATGGGGCAATACTGACTTACTGTCAAGTAGTATATAGATTTGCTGATCACCGCAATCAGAACTTCACTCTAAATTCCCACCCCCTGCTGAAAGCTTCACCTTCTGTCTTGATTTTATTGTATTTCACTTAGTGTTAGTCATGTGATCCTGCCCTAATAGATTCAGCTATACACAGAAGCAGGCAAATATGTTGAATGTAGCTGTATTTTTTTCTTGAAGCATAGAACTACTTCTAAAATTATGATGATGATAAAAACATATATGATAATGGGAAAACAATGCATAATGAAACAGTACACTGGAAATTCTGCCATCAAACAAAGGCTTGCTCTGTAACCAAAATTTCTGGGTCATATACAATTTCCCTCTGTAAACAGTAACCTTTGTACTGTAAACATATTATGCACAATTAAGTTTCCAAAGGCTCAGTTACTTCTAGCAGAACCCCAAGCCAAAAACAGAGGTAGAAATACTATAACAAGACTGCATTGGGGACCCATGAAATACAGCTGTGAAACTCAAGATTCAGTGGGAGCTAGAACCCAAGATTTTTAGAGATTCCCCCAGTCAATAACCTAATGACCAACAGAGGCGTTTGGTTCTTTTAACCCTCCGCTCATCTACGAAAGAATAAGATCAACAGCAAGGTCTGGAAAAAATATTGCCAACATTACTGTTTTTGGTGTCTCTCTATTTAACATTCAGCAGAAGCATGATGTCTTGATATTCTCTCTGCATCTTCTTAATTTCCTGTCAGTATTTTAGCTAAACTCCCACCTATTCCTGCTAAATAGTGTAGGGCAAGGGAAAACAGATGGAGGAACATGATAGAAGATGATGACCTGCATTGTTATAGGGAGTTTCTTCATCTGGAAGTCTCTTACATGAAGTAAATTTCAAGTTTAATCTCTGTCCCTTAATAAAGACATGCATAATATAATGTATCATTGCATGACATATTCAAGGCATATGATATAGTAAACATATTGAAATATTCATAGATACATTTTGCACTTATTTGTTTATGTACATGTTTGCAAGCAAGCATGCATTCAAGTATGTGTGTATGTGTGTGGGTGTGTGTGTTTTCTCTGGGATGACTATGAGATGAATGAACCATTCTACAAATGTATTACGTGTTTCTGCTATTTATTAGAACATTCAAAATGCAATGATATATTTTAATAGTTTGACTAAATGCATGGGCTATGAGGAAAATCATACTATTTAATTGTTTAAAATGCATTTAAATTTTTTAATATATTGTGAAAAATAGATAAAATAAATTCGGGACAAATATCTGTTTCTGTACTGTTCTGTTTTAAAAGAAACAAGGATTAGCAATTAACTTTACTATTTCCTAGGGGAAAAAAATCTCAAATAGATTATGAAAAGAGTAACATTAAGAGGGGAATCATAGTTATGGAGATACTAGGGGGAACAGAACACAACCTACATTTCCAACAACTGCCCTGACTTTCCTTCATTGGATAAGAAAACCACCATAAAGGAGGTAAGAAAAGGTAACAATTTCTTCCCTTTTAAGATACAGGTAGGGAATGATAAAGGACATAAAGAACTTATGAAATTTTTGTTTCAAAATGATGTTAATGGAAGCACCTTAGAATAATTGACTAAATAATTAACCATTACAGTGCTAGAGTTTATGTATCAGTAACTTCACATTGAAGAAATCAATTGCCAATATATAAGCAAACACCTGCACAAAAGCAATGAGCATCAGTTGAATTGCATAAAGCTATAGCTTTTACAGTTGCCTCTGAGAGCATTCTACATTTAAACTCAGATAACTTTATCATTTGATTAGAGGATAACAACTGAACAGAGGAAGAAAGAATAAAGTCTCTTTTATTTGCATATTCTGTAGCTTCATATCCTTGATTCATATTATATCTTTCATATATTTTGTTTTTAACATGAGTTATTGACATATGACAGTTATTGACCACATGTAATGGTAATTTACATGGGAAAATCTTTCTCATTCATTAATAAGCCCATGTGATCTGCTTAAATCACCTGAAAGCTTAAGTCCCATGTGGAGGGAGGAGCTTGCTGAACAGGTGGAGCAGGAATGGTGGAGGAGAGCTGAGAGGAAATTGATCAGGCTAGTCAAAGCTGGGAAAGACACAGGCAAGCAGATAGCTAGACTCCTGAGTATTCATAGGAAGACTAGGAGGGAGTGGGAGGGTGGACCACCAGGAAGACTTGAAAATGCCTTTTGTCCCCTGCAGTGCTAACATATATTGACTTCTTGGTTATTATGACTGATTTGGCTTTCTGGTTTGGAGATTTGGTTTTCTGGTGTCTGAATAAATGTTTTTCTTCTGCCTTCTATATGGAGAGTCTGTTATACCTTGATTGAGAACTACACTGGCATATTCATAGTTACCACCAGTGCTGTGAATATTGCCTTGGTGATACACCATGTGACAGTAGAAATTGTATCTTGTTCATGGCAATTTCAGTGCCCTACTCACTATGTAACACAGCCTGTTCTATAATTCATAGACTTGTAGAAATCTTCAAACCTGGGGAACTCTTGATATGAGTGAAAAAAAAAAAAAAGTTGTAACTGACCTAAATAACAATTAACCTCTGCTGAAATAGTGGTAATAACAGCTAAGCTAAGAACTAGATTGTGCTTAAATATCCATTTTTAAAAAATTTTACCCAGTTGTATTTTCTCTTAAATTTAGCATGTTCATGAAATCTGTTAGTTTTTCATCATACTCACTGAAATTAAAGTTTAAATATTTGAGATGTATATCATCATTTAAAATTAAACCTATAAAATAATTTAAAATCAATTTAGCCCAAATTCTTGTTTATAGATAATGGAGCAAGTGTAGATATACAAAAAAATGAATCACCCAAAACATTTAGGAAGTGGCACAGTAAAGATGCAAGTCCTCCTTATGAAACTCCTCTCATCAGAAATTGGACTCCTGCCCCTCAGAATTTAGTCTCTGAATGGTAAACTTTAACTTACAAGTCCCAACACTCACCACTCCATTTCCTGAATACTTCCAAGTCATGGTACCACACTCATGGCATATATCATTCCCTTACATGTGCCATTTTTCCCCTATTAGAATGTAAGGCATTTGAGGGCAGCCTTACTTGTTGCATTGTATCATCAGATCTTAGCATATAGTAAGTGTTCCATTAATGCCTTTCATTCATTCCACTATATTCTTCTGCTTCTTTGTATACCTAAAGCATTTTAAATTACTTGGTATATCTTCTAAGAGAAGATTTCACTATCACATGTGGCACCTGCTTTGAAAACTCAAGGTTCTTTTATGGAATGACTTGTCCTTTGCAATGTGTCTAATAGATTTTGTCCTAATTAGTGGTGCTAAGGGGATTTATTAATATTGATTCTTATTCATAAGAACTACCCCAAAGTGAAATGAAGTCCCTCAGGATTCAGTTATTTATTCTTCATTAGAAGCCTTTATGTAGAAGCCAAATGATCTCTTTCAGGTAGTGAAAAGGGATTACTTGACCTGGTAGAAACTGGAGACCGTTCCAACAATTATATTATGAACTGAGGGTGGTCTTGAGTTTGGATAAGATGTCTTTTAAATCTGTTAAAAAGACTCACATGACCTTATGTACAAATTTCATTTTCCATCAGTAGCTTATTTGATAGGAGGTAAGAAAATTGCTATTATATCTCTAAGTAAATCTCAGAGAATTTAAGTGATTTGAAAAAAGTAAAACAGATATTAAATGACATAGTCAACACTCAAAAATCAGGTCTTCTGACTACTCTGCTCTTCCCATTGCTAACCAAGCTGCCTACAAACATGATTGATTGATTGTAATTTTTTTTCATTTATTCACTGTAGTTGCAACATTATTGAAAAGTCGCATCTCTTTTGACTTGCTAGCCTTAGGGTCTGAGCATTACATGCATAATTTATTATCAACATGTAGCTTCTTTTTCATTTGCACTTTAAAATGGGTTACAAGAAAGTAATGATTACACTTTCTATTGCCAGACAAGATGCTCCATATTGCTTTTGCCAAGTTTTACATTTTATTGGAAGCAGTATGATTCAAAAAAAAAAGGTTAACTAAAAACCTTCACAAAAATAAAGACTAAAATGTCAAAATACTTATTTTTTATAGGGGCATTATCTCTTATTATTCCCAGTCATAGAATACATCAGCCATTTCTGTATGATGACAAAGAAATGTTTTGACAAGAATAAGCCAGTGTAGGAAACATTAATGGCATGTTTCTTTCAAACTATTGCATTCAGTTGTGCTGCTGGAAGGTTTGCTACCAAAATATTTGTTCATCATGTGGTTATCTACATATTCTGTCAACTGATGCTCACTGTTACAGTGGCTTTCCCAACATTTCAAGAATGATGAGAAGGATGCCTATCCTGAACTATCACAAATGAACAGTTAACATTAGAAGCTAAGAGTTATAAAGCCCTCAGTCTTTCAGCTATGTGAATACTAGATGGCAGTGAAAATGGAGAAGTAAATCCTTCTATGTTGGAGTATATACATCTTAGGAACTGCTCTTCCCCAGAATATTGGGTAGGAGGCCAAGGGACAACAGATGCTGATTCTCCATTTTAGTTTGAACATCTTTTGAAGTCTAATTATATAAAATGTAAAACTGGAACCAATTTCAAATAATAAGATACTTAATTGCAATCAGTTCCATTCCACTTCACCTGGTACTACAGAAAAAAACTACAATAACTAGTGTCAGAATGTATGCATAATATATTTGCATCTACAATGTCCTAAAAGTAATATGTAATGGAGTGTATATGTTTGTATACACAAACATATGCATAGGCGCACATGTATGTATAGGTAGATATAGAATAATAGTTTCTTTAAGGCTACTATGTCAATGTCTCTGACCTTTAGATCAGATTATTTTCATTAAACACAGACAAAAACAAATATTTTTTTCAGTGCCTATAGAAGTAAAGGTAAGGCGATAGGGACAGAAGGAGATGGAGATAGAGAAAAAGGAAAGGTGAGGAGGAGGAGAAGGAGAAGAAAGAAAGAGGAGATGAGAGAGAGAAATGATGAGGGAAGGGAGGGGAGAGAGGTAGAAACAGTGTTTCAGATTTAATAACCCAGTTCTTTTAAGAAAATAATCAGTACAAAAAAAGTTTTGCACAAAAATTCTTAGTCTTTTGAAATATTACAATGGAGTTTGATCTATACATCGCAGGTTTCTGATTTTATATGAATGACAATAGACTTAATGTATATTCTTTCTCCCTAAGCATGCCTCTCCCTATAAATTTTTTTGGGTAGTTTAACTTTATGCCTTTAAGACCTAGTAAGTTCCTGGGATATAGGAGGCAGAAAATCAATACCATTTTATGTGTAGTTGATTACAATATCATTACCAATTTTCTTGAGTTCTTATCTTCAGATTTCCTGCTAACATAATACTTTGTTTCTAGAGATAAAAGAATTTATGTGTGACTGAAAATTAGTAATAAAAATGGAGGAAGAGATAGAAAGTTATGATAATTAATTCTATGAAACAGCAATTTTATTGAAACATGCTCTATGTTCCCTGAATGATGACTGGAATATGAATTTATGATGAAATACAAATACATATTTAAGCAAGGCCTATATTGAAACATTTTCTACTCCTGGAATAATGCCTGAATTAAGTTTATAATATGTGTAAATATTAAATTCTATGTTATCATAAAGTCATATTTCAGACATCCATATTAGAAGAGGATAAAACATATTCTAATACTAAAAATAATTTTATCTCTTTTCCTCTTCATCTATCAGGAGTAGCCTTTATGTTTCTAAATATTGATCATCTCCTTTGTTAGTTAGACATTTGAAGACTATAACCCTAGATACTTAATAATTATATCAATTTACTAATCAATAAGTATTTATCAAGTAACATCAATTTATGCCATAACAGCATTGTAAAGACAAATAGCTTAAAATACTTAAGAAATCTGATCAATGCAATGACCAACTATAATTTTAGAGGACCAACAATGAAGCATGCTACTTACCTTCTGACAGAAAGGTTATTGATTAAATATTCACAATGAGAGACATTGTTTGACATATCCAATATGGGATGTTTTTTAATTGACTGTATAATTGTCACAAGGGTTTTCTTTGTTCTTTTCAGTGGGAGAAGGAAGTAGAATGGGAAGAAGACAATACTTACCAAATTTAAAAAAAAAATGTTAAAAGAAATTGAATTGATATGAGGAAGATATTAACTATAGCTAGTGATTAATTTGTAGGAAAAATATTCTGGACTTACACCTCAACTGATATGTTCTTTTAAAAAATTGCTAAAAGAAAAAGAAACTGGATAAAATAATATCAAAATTCATCTGGAAGAACAAAAGGTCCAGAATATCAAAGGGACTAATGAAAAGAAATGCTAGGGAAGGTGGCCTAGCGCTACCAGATCTCAAATTGTACTATAAAGCAGCAATAATCAAAAACACTTGGTATTGGCTAAGAAACAGAAGGGTAGACAAGTGGAATAATTTGGCACTCAAGACTCAGTAAGCAAGGAATCTAGCAACCTCCTGTTTGATAAACCTGAGGACCCCAGCTCCTGGGATAACAACTCGCTGTTTGACAAAAATTGCTGGGAAAACTGGATAACAGTGTGGCAGAAACTAGGCATAAACCCATGCCTTAAACCATACACAAGAATAAAGTCCAAATGGGTACAGGGTCCAGGTATAAAGATTGATACAATGGACAAATTGGAGGTGCAAGGAATAGTGTATCTATTAGATTTATGGAGAATGGAAGAAATTTTTACTAAAGAAGAGATAGAAAGCATTTTTAAATGCAAGATGGATAATTTTGATTATAATAAACTGAAAAGTTTTTTACAACCAAACCCAATGCAACCAAAATTTGGAGGGATGTAGTAACTTCGGGGAGAATTTTTATAGCTAATCTCAGGGATAAAGGCCTCATTTCTAGACTATATAGAGAACTGACTCATATGTACAACTATACAAGTCATTCCCCAATTGATAAATGGTCAAAGGATATGAACAGGCAATTTTCAGAGGAAGAAATTAAAGATATCTATAATCATATGAACAAATGTTCTAAATCACTTTTGATTAGAGAGATGCAAATCAAAACAACTCTGAGGTACCACATCACACCTATATGATTGGCAAACATGACAGAACAGGAAAATGATAAATGTTGGTGAGGATGTGGGAGAGTTGGAACACTAATTCATTGTTGGTGGAGCTGCGAGCGCATCCAACCATTCTGGAGAGCAATTTGGAACTATGCCCAAAGGGCAACAAAAATGTGCATACCCTTTGACCCAACAACATCACTACTAAGACTGTATTCCCAAGAGATCATAAAAATGGGAAAGGGTCCCACACGTACAAAAATATTTATAGCAGCACTATTTGTAGTTGCCAAAAACTGGAAAACAAGGGGATGTCCATCAATTGGGGTATGGCTGAATAAATTATGGTATATGAATGTAATGGAGTACTATTGCACCATAAAAAATGATGAACAAGAAGACTTCAGAGAAGCCTGGAAGGACTTATACGATCTGATGCTGAGCGAAAGGAGCAGAACTAGGAGAACTCTGTGCACACCAATGACCACAGTGTGCAAGAGTTTTTTCTGGTAGACTTGGAATTTCATAATAACCCAAGAACTTAAAAAAAAAAAATCCCAGTGGTTTTCTAAGGCAAAATGCCTTCCACACTCAGAGAAAGAACTAGGGAATTCATTTGCAGAATGTAGAAGATCATATTTGTGTGTATGTGTATGTGTATGTGTGTGTGTGTGTGTGTATTATGTTTTGATTTGTTATATGATTTCTTCCATTTATTTTAGTTCATCTGCACAGCATGACTATAGTGAAAACGTATTCAATAGGAAAGTATATGCAGATCCTATATAGAATTGCATGCCATCTTGGCGAGGGAGTGGGTGGGGGGAGGCATGGGGGGAGTAAAAATCTAAGTTTTATGGTAATGATTGTAGAACACTAAAAAACATAAATAAAATAATTTTAAAAAGGCATTAAAAATTGCCAAAAAAAATCCCTACCAATATTCTTATGCTGCTAAAAGGAAGATGTAGCTTGTCTACCATCCTGGGATCCATCTTGACAGTGAGATTGGGATAAAGACCACAGAAACTATAATTAGTCTTGCTCTGGGACCTATTTACCAATGAGAATGAGAGTTGGGATAAGGACCTTCAATAATAATGGTCAGAATTTATATTATAGCTAGCCTTTAAATGCCATTTTAAGGTTTGTACTTCAAGTACTTCATTTATTTACTTTGAAAATCTCACTGATTCTCCTAAGTTTATAGTAAGCTTTATTTCTGGGAAATTAACTTGTCACTGACAAAATGTAAAGGATACAAATGCAAATGGCTACAAGAAAGAAAGAAAGGAAGAAAGAAGGAAGGAAGGAAGGAAGGAAGGAAGGAAGGAAGGAAGGAAGGAAGGAAGGAAGGAAGGAAGGAAGGAAGGAAGGAAAGAAAGAAAGAAAGAAAGAAAGAAAGAAAGAAAGAGAAAGAAAGAGAGAGAGAGGAAAGAAAGAAAGGAACAGGGACAGACAGAGAGAGGGAGGGAGAAAGGGGGGAAGAGAAAAAGGAAGGAAGGAAGCAAAGGAGGGGTGAAGGGAGGGAGGAAGACAATATCAAAAGATAACTACTGTTATCCTTAACAACTTATTGTTTTTCACTTGTGTTGATTTTTCATTACACTCTTTTGAAGGTTTCATGGCAAAGATACTGGAATGGTTTGCCATTTCCTTCTCAAGTTCATTTTACAGATAAGGAAACTGAGGAAAATATGGCTATGTGACTCAGCCAGGTTTGAATTCAGACCTTCATCGTTCCAGGCCCAGTGCTCTCTATCCACTGTTCTACCACTTCCCAGAAAGACAACATATTTCTGGTTAAATACATTGGCCAACTTTGGTTCCACATGAATGATGTTAAAACGCTTTCAGTTAAGAAATAGGAAAAGAATAGAAAGTTACATATTCCGTCAGCACTGCATGAGATGATCCAATCCCCCACAAAGATCATATTACATGGTGGTGGTGAGGGGGATTTGTGTATTCCTATGTGATCCCTGTATCAAAACAAAATGTATTAAACAATCAGTGCCCATCTTCCATGGCTGAAAGGCTTTACTTAAATTTTTTGGAATATCAACATTCTTCCAAAGTGCTTTTTTTTGGCAAACAATAAGCTCCTTTAGAGCAGGGAATTTTATTTTGTTGACTTTGTGTCTCTATTGATTAACAAAGCTCACATAGTATCTCTAATTGAAAGCTAGGGTCAATTAAATTAAAGTCAAAACAATTGATTCTATAAAGAAAGGGTTTATTTTTAATATTTTTGTGTATCACGTACCTTTTTGGTAGTCTGCTAAAACCTTTGGTCTTCTCAAAATAATGTTCATAATGTTTATTCATAACTGAAGGAAATGGCAAATTTCTGTTCAAGGTTATTAAAAAATAAAAACGTAATGTTTCCCCATCCAAATTCACAGACTCCCTGACCTAAAGGATCTATCGACCTCAGGTTAAAAAAACTATGTTATTTTAAAAAAAGAGGAAAAAACAAGGAAGGAAAGGGAAGGAAATTGTTAATAGTCATTAGAATTTTCCCAGTCAAGAGAATCTTGTTAATCATTAACATTTTAGAAAAGGTGAAGCATGGTGGACTTATGGGTTGGAGTGAATTAGGGAAAGTGTATATGAGGAGTAATAGTAGTCATAAAAAAAAGAGTCAGGCCAAGAAGCTAATATAAGAAGGAAAAGATGGGAAGATAAATAATCCATGGAAATATAGATAGATACATAGATACATAGGTAGGTAGGCAGATAGATAGATAGATAGATAGATATTATCAGGGAACAACCACACAGAAGAAAAACATGAAACACAGATCAAGGAACTTGGTCATGCCACAGCCAAAGCAGGATAACTAAATAACTCAGAAAAGCAAATAACCATTAAATAATTTAGTACAGCAATAAGAAAGAAGGATTTGAGGTGAGAAGTTTTGAAAGCAAGAATCACAACGGTTCTTTTGGAAACTAAGCAAGATCTGTACTTGAACATCTATCCTGCAGTTACAAGTAAGGGACAAAGAGTAGGGTTTTGTCAAAAAGGAACTCAGTTGGGGGTGGGGGGGAAATGCAAACATGTTTGTGTGTGTGTGTGTGTGTGTGTGTGTGTGTGTGTGTGTGTGTGTGTGTGTGTGTAACCAAGGGAGAGAGGATTAATGAAGGTACCTTTTTTTATATTCCCCAACTTAAAATAAAAGTGAAATGTTATAACTCCTTGAAAGTAGGGAATTACCTGTGTTTTATTTGTATCCCCAACACTAAGGAAAATACCTGTTGCATGGTGGACAGTGAATATATGCTGGTTGATAGGTCATTTGATCAATTATTATAAAGAAGAATTTAGGAATGAAACATAAAATAAAAGTGGACTTTTTTAGCAGTGCACTGACTTGAATTGTTGACATACTATAACTTAATTTATCAAATTGATTACTTTTTTCTAATTTTATTCAAAATATTTACAGGAATGTTGGGAAATCAAAAGCACAAAAAATATATTTTCAAGATGATTTCCCCTCACAAAAACTGAGAGGGCTTCCTTCTCTTTCAGATTAGTTTTTTATTGTCATGTACACTATATATATATATATATATATATATATATATATATATATATATATATATATATATATATATATATATATATATATATATATATATATATATATATATATGTATGTATGTATGTATGTATGTATGTATGTATACATATATATGCACTCACAAATTTATTCATTCATTCATTCATTCATTTATAACATGCCATTTTTATGTAGACCCTGGGATCAAAGAGGCTAATTGTTGATTTCTTCAAAATTAAAGGTCAGGTAGATTGTCTCATTTCTATTTGAGCAGCAAAATGCTTTCAGAATCACATATGCTTATCTATCAAAAACATCAGAAGGACTGGGGAATGCCCTCAGTCTATTCATACAACTCTCAGACATTCTGTGTATCTAAATCAACAAGATCCTCCTTGGGACAGAACACACAGAAACACTTCATAAGAATTATGTACATTCATTCTATTTCTGACATTTTTCATGTAGAAGATCTGTATGTCTAATACAGAAAATTTTAAATGTTAGAATAGATAATCAAAGGGACTTGCTAGCCCTATGTAAATTGAATCTCTTTTATCCTATATCCATGAAAAAATATTTAATGAAGACCTACTTTAAAAGTCTGTTTAGACTTACAGCTTTGGAAAATCTCTGGGAGGTCTTTGGAGTCCCATAGAGGAGCACCTAAGTCCATTATTTCCTGATAATTTACCCGAAGCAATACAGCTGATGATTTCTTTGATGAGAGCAGCTGAGCACATATTTTTGCAACCTCATGATTTTTAAAGTCACTATTTTTTAGTGAAAATAACTAAAATCCAAGGCATCAGCTGTAGCTTATTCCATTAGTAATTTATTTTGCCTACAGTCTTTATTGCATATCTGAATCACATTCCTTTCTGCTTTTTGACAAAATAAAGATGAATACACCTGCTATAAAACAAATGTGAAATATTATTTCTTGTACCTGTAAAATACAGTAATGAACCCTTAATATGGAGAGGAATCAATTAAAGCAGAGAATTAATGTTTTTATGTCTTGAGCAAAATGACAAAGCTACTTCAATCCCAAAAGAGTGCAATTATCTTGCTGAAAATTGTAGTAGCTTTGCCAACTGGCTGTGGGGTGAAAATGAAAGATATCTCATGTTTTAGATGTCAATCAATTCATGTCAGTCAACAAGCATTTATTCAGGGCTTACCATGCACCAGGAACTGTGCTAAGTTTGACGATAAAAAAAAAAAGATAAAAAAGTACAGCACCTTCCTTCATAGAATTTATAGTCTGATAGTGTAAACAAAATTTGAAGACATATATATATACATATATATATATACATATATATATACATATATATATACACGTATATACACGTATATATATATATTATATATATATATATATATATATATATATATATATATATGAGACATTTGCATCATATATGGAAGGTCATCTCAAGGAGGATTAAGAGGGTGAGAAGAATGAAGGCTTCTTGCAGAAGACTGGATTTGAAGTGAGTCTTGATGGAAACTAAGGGAAACCAGGAGGGGCAGGTGAAAAGGATTACAACCATGAAGAGAAGTCAAGTGAAAAAGCACTGAGTTGAGTAGAGTTTGTGGAAGGGATTAAAGTACAGGAAGATAGCATAGATAGGAAGAAATCAGGTTTGAAAGACTTTTAGTGCCAAACAGAAAATAGCATATTTGATTTGAGAGGCAACAGAGAACCAGTGTAATTTATTGAGGGAGGCAGAGGGGTTATGTTTTTATGACTATATTTTAGGAAGATTACTTTGACTGCTAAGTGGAGAATGAAATGAAGTAGAAAAAGACTTGAAAGAGGGACACCAATCAGAATGCTACTACAATAGTCCAGGGATGAGGCAATGAGGACTAATAAGTATTTCACATTTTTATTTTATTAAGATCAAATAGAGCAGTATAGGCAAAATATTTTGCAAACCACAAAATTCTGTGTGTATGCATATATATATATATGTGCAGATATACACATATACATATATCAGATAATATGCAATGACACTAATTATAATAACTTACTATTATTAGGTACAGATGTGATTTCATTGGTTTGGAAATTTGTCTTAATTTTATAGATTGTTATATTATACAAAGAAATGCTACCAGAGTCCGATAGTAGATAGAATATTAGAATTGTATTCAGCAAACTCTAGTTTCAAATTCTTTAGACAAAAGCTACGTGACTAAAGATTAGGCACTTAACCACCAAGTACCTCATGTAACTGCCTGGGGCAATGCATTTGTGTTGAGGAATCCCGCAGTGGGAGATCCCTACTTGGATGAAACCAAAGATGCTGTAGTTCTTGTTTAGTATTGTTATTGTTATGAATGCTAATGATTATGTTGTCTTTCTATGCAAGAGTTCCTTAAAGAGAAACAAAATATGCAAAACCCTGGAAGGCTATACACCTAATCAATAGTCAATAAACATTTCTTGAGTTTTTACTAGACTCTGAATTGCTCTAAGAGTGAGGTATACAAATAAGAAAAAAACCACAGCCAGAGCCAAGATGGCAGAGTAGAAATACGCACATACACATAGCTCCAAACCCACAACTCTCAGAACGGCTAGAGGGGACCAACTCACGGTGAATTCTGCACCCAGAGGCCACGGAATATTGGAGCGAGGGAGATTTCTGTTCTGGAGACACCTGCAAACTTCTCGCGGGGGGTCCTTCGCGCTGCGGACTGGGCACCAGGACTGGGAGCAGAGGGCAGCCCTGCAGCGGCCTCGACACTATGAGGAAAAGATCCGAGCGGGCTACAGGGACAGGACCTCCAGCGGCCACGCGGGTCCCTCCACCCACAGAGGGACCTGCAAACCTCTCGCAAAAAGGTCCGTCGCACTGCAAACGCGGAGCCCAGCCCAGACCTGTGGCAGCCGGGGCTCCGAGAGGTACAGATCCGAGCAGGCTTCAGAGACGGGATCTCCAGCAGCGGCACAAGCCCCCCCACCCACAGGTGACGAGGGTTGGTGAGAGAGTCTCTTTGCCGGGTCGAGAGGGGAGTGGGGTGCCCCCATGGCTCAGGCCCCCCCGGGAGATAGAAGCTGAGAGGCGGCTGCAGACAGGGGCTCCCCAAGCGGGCAGGAGCCTGGATCCATTGTGGAAGGTCTGTGCATAAACCCCCTGAGGGAACAGAGCCTGAGAGGGGGCCCTGCCCTGACCTGACCTTCTGAACTTAATTCTCACACTGAATAGCAGCCCTGCCCCCGCCAAAAGCCCTAAGGCGGGAAGCAGCATTTGAATCTCAGTCCCCAAACGCTGGCTGGGAGGATCAGGAGGCGAGGTGGGTGTGAGGAGAATATTCAGAGGTCAAGCTGCTGGCTGGGGAGAATGCCCAGAAAAGGGAAAAGAAATAAAACTATTGAAGGGTACTTTCTTGGAGAAAAGACACTTCCTCCCTTCCTTTCTGACGAGGAAGAACAATGCTTACCATCAGGCAAAGACAGAGAAATCAAGGATTCTGTGTCCCAGCCCACCCAATGGGCTCAGGCCATGGAAGAGCTCAAAAAGAATTTTGAAAATCAAGTTAGAGAGGTGGAGGAAAAGCTGGGGAGAGAAATGAGAGACATGAAGTCAAAGCATGAACAGCAAATCAGCTCCCTGCTAAAGGAGACCCAAAAAAATGTTGAAGAAAATAACACCTTGAAAACTAGCCTAACTCAATTGGCAAAAGAGGTTCAAAAGGCCAATGAGGAGAAGAATGCTTTCAAAAGCAGAATCAGCCAAATGGAAAAGGAGATTCAAAAGCTCACTGAAGAAAATAGATCTTTCAAAACTGGAATGGCACAGATGGACACTAAGGACTTTATGAGAAAGACAGATATCACAGAACATAGCGTGAAGATTCGAAAAATGGAAGATAATGTGAAATATCTTATTGGAAAAACAACTGACCTGGAAAATAGAATCAGGAGAGACAATGTAAAAATTCTGGGACTACCTGAAAACCATGATCAAAAGAAGAGCCTAGACATCATCTTCCATGAAATTATCAAGGAAAACTGCCCTGAGATTCTAGAACCAGAGGGCAAAATAAATATTCAAGGAATCCGCAGAACACCGCATGAAAGAGATCCAAAAAGAGAAACTCCTAGGAGCATTGTGGCCAAATTCCAGAATTCCCAGGTGAAAGAGAAAATATTGCAAGCAGCTAGAAAGAAACAATTCAAGTATTGTGGAAATACAATCAGGATAACACAAGATCTAGCACCCTCTACATTAAGGGATCAAAGGGAATGGAATAGGATATTCCAGAAGTCAAAGGAACTAGGACTAAAACCAAGAATCACCTACCCAGCAAAACTGAGTATAATACTTCAGGAGAAAAAATGGTCTTTCAATGAAATAGAGGATTTTCAAATTTTCTTGATGAAAAGACCAGAGCTGAAAAGAAAATTTGACTTTTTAACACAAGAATGAAGAGAACCATGAAAAGGTGAACAGCAAAGAGAAGTCATAAGGGACTTACTAAAGTTGAACTGTTTACATTCCTACATGGAAAGACAATATTTGTAACTCTTGAAACATTTCAGTATCTGGGTACTGGGTGGGAGTACACACACACACACATGCACACATTCACACATACATAGAGACAGAGTGCACAGAGTGAATTGAAGAGGATGGGATCATATCTTAAAAAAAAAAATGAAATCAAGCAGTGAGAGAGAAATATTGGGAGGAGAAAGGGAGAAGTTGAATGGGGCAAATTATCTCTCATAAAAGAGGCAAGCAAAAGACTTATTAGTGGAGGGATAAAGAGGGGAGGCAAGAGAAAAACATGAGGTCTACTCTCATCACATTCCACCAAAGGAAAGAATAAAATGCACACTCATTTTGATAGGAAAACCTATCTCATAATACAGGAGAGTGGGGGACAGGGGCACAAGCAGGGTGGGGGGGAGGATGGAGGGGAGGGCATGGGAAGGGGAATGCAATCCGAGGTCAACACTCATGGGGAGGGAAAGGATCATAAGAGAATAGAAGTAATGGGGGACAGGATAGGATGGAGGGAAATATAGTTAGTCCTATACAATACAACTAGTATGGAAATCATTTGCAGAACTACACAAATATGGCCTATATTGAATTGCTTGTCTTCCAAGGGGAAGGGGTGGAGAGGGAGGGAGCTAAAGATGTTGGAATTCAAAGTGTTAGGATCAAATGTAATGTTCTTACCACTGGGAAATAAGAAACACAGGTTAAGGGGTCAAGAAAGCTATCTGGCCCTACAGGACAAAAGAGAAGACGGAGACAAGGGCAGGGAGGGAGGATAGAGGGGAGAGCAGATTGCTCACAGGGGCAATTAGAATGCTTGGGTTTGGGGGGGGGAGGGGATAAAAGGGGAGAAAATTTGTAACCCAAAATTTTGTGAAAATAAATGTTAAAAGTTAAATAAAAAAAAAAGAATAAATAAAAGAAAAAGAAAAAAGAAAAAAAATTAAAAAAGAAAAAAAAAGAAAAAAACCACAGCCCCTGCCCTCAGGAAGCTTAAAGTCTAACGTGGGAAGCTAACACACAGAAATAGGTCAAAAGGGAGAATGGACTAGGGAGAAATCGGGGTCTCAGAAGATCCTCCGGATGCATGTATGATGATCTCAGGGTCCATACCAAGCAGAGTACCAGATGGAAAATGAAGTTAACTACCAAGTTCAGAGTCAAATAATAATTCTCATTTATGTGGTGCTTTAAGGCTTGCAAGGTGCTGAGCATATACTATGAGAGAGGTAAAATGTTTTTCTTGAGGTCATACAGCTAATGAGTATCTAAGGCTGTTTCAACCCATATCTTCCTGACTCCAAACATATTGTCTATCCACCACACCACTCAAGTGCATCCAAAGGACATATTAGCAGCATTTAAAATTTACAAAAGATTCCCATCCTTTTCCTGAGTGTTTTTTTTTTCAAATTGAGTCCTCACAGTATAAGACTTCTGTACTGTAGAACTAACTTATAGAAAATCAATGATCAAATAAACGATTCTATTTTAGTAACTTAGGAACTAGACTCCCTTTCACAGAGATCAAGATGTCTCCAGTACCACAATATTTTCCACAGTAAACAGTGATAGAGAAAGTTTCTAGTGTATCGTATTTGAACTTAACTAAAATCATTTAAGGCCTTGGTGCTTAATAAATGCAAAAAATGACATCCATCTATAATAACTTCTTTTTATGGGCAGGGGCGGGGGGACTGGCAATGGGAGATATTAATGCATCCATTGGATATTGAAAAAAATCACAGTGCCCAGAAGAGTGAGACATTGTTCAGTCTCATTAGCATATATTCATTTCCTATCTCTGTTATATCATTTCTCTGATGGCATGGTCTTCTTCGGCAATGAAGGACAAGCACAACACCAATATTGTAACTGGAAGTACCTCAACATACACAGGAGGGCCTGCTACCACAGGTTCTTAGATCTGCATTCATAAAAGCAAAGGCAACTTTTGAGGAGTTAACAATCACTTTAATCAAGCACATGTATCATTCACCTAGTTCAGGGGAGTCAGCACCATGAATTTCAAAAAAATATGGAAAAAGCAAACATCAACAGACATGGTCCAATTGTCTGATCATAGTTATCAGAAAGGGAAGCACTGACATCTGGGTTTTCCAAGCTGGGGCTCCTTCGTGACTTACCAGAGTCCTCTTCTGGCCAAAAAAACACTTCCAGTAAGCCCTAAAGTAAAACCTCACCTTCAGATTATTTATACCTTTTTTAGAGTCAGAGGGCATCCCAACCATTGAGAATCAATGCCTCATTTACAAAAGGTATGGGCCTTCCTACCAATCTACTCAAATCAAATTCCCTTTAATGGGCAGGCCCATTAATGGGTGGGGAAAATCTTTACTGACATTAACAATGCAAATACTGTTTCTAGTTAAAGAAGCTCCTTTCTGTACTTTACTCCTAGGAAAGACTCTTGGTTGATAAAGGCCAGATTCGATCAGAGGTGTTTGATTATAACAAAACAAAAACAGCAAAAGATGCCACTTTGCTTGCCATCACACTCAGTAACTACATTATTCATGCTTTGAAGCAATTATATGAAGAATGATAAATTATCTCTTCTAACTGGAAATTACATTTTGAGAAACTACAAAAATACTACTATATTTTTTTCTGGTAGCAATTACCGATGGGTATTATTACAATACTACAGTACTGCAATACCACCTTCACAAGGATATCCTGAGGATAATTTTGACAAGTTTTATGAAGCCTTCGGATGAATGCTATGACAGAAGTACCAAGTCCTGAAATCTATTCTGCTATGTCTTGATTGACAAAGCTTTTAACTGGGTATGAAGAATATGTTTCTGGGTATTCTTTAATACTGTGAGAAAGTAAAAATTTGTTCTGAACCAGATCCAAAGATTTAAAAGAAAAGCACAAACGACAAGAGACAGAAAATGAATCAGAAATCAATTAATGATTTCAGATTAGGAAATACTCCTTCAGTACAGCCATTTCCTCCCCACATTCTTCCAATTCCCAAATCCTAATTTGTAAAGTAAAGTCTAATACAACGGCCATTCTTTAATGATGTAATCATAGGAAAGGAAAATGTCCTGCCTGTAGTGCCTGAATTTTCTGTAGGTGTTTGTTTTAGGCCAAGTGGAGCAACAGTTTTTGCTTGGTTGTTTGTTTTGTTTATTTTCTCAGAGCATACTGGCTTTCTAAGAGCTGCGGTCAGAACACCTAATTTGTCAGTAATAGGTAATGATTATGTGGAGAAGTTCTCTCCATAATCACTTAGCAGGAGTAAAACCGTTCTTAGTATCACAAAAGTACCGGGTCTATAAAAGCAGCATAAATGTGCTTGAGAAACTAGACCTAGTGTGAAAGATGGTCATTATCCTCTGAGGAATAATATTACTAGAAATAAAGTAATAAAATAATGAATCCTAAAGGTAAGTGTAAAAACACAAAAACAAGGGATTTCAATAGAAAAATTATATAAAATTATTAAAAGCATAACTCTGATTTTGCTTTAATCTTAGTGACACTTTGTGTGATACATTGTAAATCCTTCAAACGTAACAGAAATGCATGACTGGCAATAGAAAACATACAAGGAATTCTGTTCTATGGCTTAAACATGAAAATGTGAAAAAATTCTGAGTGTTAGGCTTGCACTGATTTCCCACTTAATAAGTTGCTATAAGTTAATATTGCACATAATAAATCTAAGTGTATATTACTGAGTGTGGATGACATACAGCAACTTTCTTCCTATATAATAACAAATAAACTACTTCATTATTTCATACTTGAAATTCAGTAATACATAGTTATATTAGAAAACAATTGCCAATTATTTCATAAATAAGCCACCACTGCTTTTCAAAAGGTATATAAAGTCTGAAAAGACAGAATAGCGGATAAAAGGACATGCTATAAGCTGTGAAAGACATGAGATGAAGTCAAAAAGAAATTGCCAGTAGAATGGAATTATGCATCTTGAGGGCCAATACTTTTTTCACTGACATTAATTTATAAAAATGTGACATTTCAAATTCAGGGACAGGAATTTCCCTGCTGGTAATTCTGCCCTCAGAAGAAATTGCAAATCTTGAGCAGAAAGAAAAAATAATAATAATTAAATAAATACAAATTGATTTTGAGAGAAATGCATTTGCTTTGTATTAGAATCCATTTCAATGTCTCTTTACAAATGAAATAAATGCAAGAAAATACTAGCTGATAAAACTTTCTATCATCATAATCAGCACAAGATATTCTAATAGCCATTGCTGGAGAATAATGGTATAAAAGGGTTGCTCCCTTTAGATCTGATTAGTGCTGTAATAAGTGGATCTAATTCATTAGACAGTCATTCAGAAGAAATACGGTTAAGCAAGCAGGTAAATATTTGGGTAGGCAGATCTCTTTCTCTTTTGCCTAACCAGTCTGCGAGCCCTTTGACTGAATAAAGTTTAGCTCCCATTTCAAATTCAAATGCATTGTCAAAACTATTCCCCCATCAGGTACTCTACCATCTGTTTGGAGAAGTTCAGTCATTGTAAGAGATGATAAAAATGATATAATTGTCATCAATTCTTTATAGCAAAGTCAGAGTATCTACATTTCATATAACTGGTACCTGGTAGAGTTAAGGGTGACCTAATTACTCTGATAATTTCTCAGAATTCTGAGTTGATTAGCAGAACAGATTTTTGTGAATATTTTAAAGCAGCTGAGCCACTGTTGGTTTATGTTATGATAGCTGTTATCATAACAGTTAGTATTGC
Source organism: Notamacropus eugenii (assembly GCF_028372415.1). NCBI lineage: Eukaryota > Metazoa > Chordata > Mammalia > Diprotodontia > Macropodidae > Notamacropus > Notamacropus eugenii. The sequence goes on along the minus strand of NC_092875.1, from coordinate 131,558,004 downwards.
CACTGTTTTGATAGTCACTTATGGGTAGAGCCAAAATCTCAGATACAAAACATGAGTGGACTCAATAGCTCTATAAACCTATCTTAGTGCAAGAAAAAATACCCTTCAGTTGGGGGAGAGGGGAAGAGAGTGAGGGACTATTAGCTCTTCCTGTTTTTCCCTCTCTATCCCCAAGTCACAGTCCCTGTGAAGAAAACAGATAGGATATCTTAAAATATTAGTGGCTGGTATAACTTTTCCCACTGTTTGGGGTACAACTCACTAACTGTTAAAATCAGTGCGTGCCACAAGCTAAACTCTAGTTTATCAGATGTTCTAAGGTGCTTTCCACAGACTGATTGATAACTTGTGAAGTCTCCTAAGCAGTCACTACTGATATTTCAATGTTAAGATTGACTCTTACCCTGATCCCTTCCATCCCAAGCAAACATTCCTTTCCTCTGCCTATGAGCTACTCACGATCCTTCCTCAGTGCTCGGATGTGCTTTTAATTCTTACATGAATGTCTAAATAACCATTGCTATAAACATTCATTTTTAGGCATAGAAATCTTACTTAATAAGGAGCCCTAAAACTTCTCATATTCTTTATCCAGCATACTCAGTATCATATCCATCCAGTAGTGACTTCTCTTTTTCTTTGTGTCTTCATTTTTTTACCGGTGAATTTTTGATCAAATTCAATTCCCCAGTATAAAAGTCTGCTTTGATAAAGTAGATCTGAATAGATAAGACCTATAGTAATAGTAACTTAAATTCCTACTTTTTTTTGTAAAATCCACATTTCCTACTGATCTATAAACTCACTACCTAATAATATGATCCTTAAAATTAAATGCTTGTAAATAGTCAATCCTTAGACACTCAAGTTTATAGTATTTGTGTATCTCTTGCCTTTGATAGATCTGCTTTCTATAGGTAATAGTGTTTAGAAAGTAATGACTCTGATTTCAAGCATAAGTGACTAAGTCAATGGAAATACCATTAACAAAAATTGAGATTTATTGTAGGATAGGAAAGGAGCCAGGGGAGGGAGAGAAAGGGTGCCTCAAAGAGGGTCCTTCCAGTTCAGTTTCCTGGGAGAGGTGAAGATGAGGTCAAAGGCATGGGTATAGGTTTTTAGCACTAGTCAGAAGGCATGCCATCTCTTCACTTGTAGTAGTAGATAATGTGCCAAGACACCAACAAGTTTCATATAGGGAAGAGTGGAGTTGGAGTAATTTAAATCACATGATTTAGATGTTATCAGTAAAGCAAGTTAATATTCAGAAAATTTTTAAAAATAGAGGACTGGAGGAAAGAACTGGAAGAGAGTGAAAAATGTTGAAGAATTTTCCAAGGCAATGTGAAAAGACATCAGTATGCAGATACTTGAATATGTTGGTGACCTTATTAATTTAGGTGCAGATTATAACCCATCTATAGCTGCTCACACAATGTGATTATTTCTTATGCCCTGCAATTAGTTTTCCAAAGACACTATTTAATGTGCTGGAGGTATTCCTTCCTTTCTCCTGACATTGTGAGGGTACCAATGGAACACTGGCTGTCTAGGTCTCATTCCTCCTTTTTGCAATGTTACCAGTTCATTGTCTGTTACTGAGCATAACATCTTGATTATTTTTTCCTGCCTCTTAATCTTTAAAGTTCATCATTGATTAGATATTAAAACCTAGTCATACCTACTGTGTGCCCCCTCTGTTGCCTTATGTGTGATATACATTTTACTTCTTCTGAGCAAATTCAGTTCATATCTTATTGTCATATAACAATTCCAGCAAAATGTTAATATTGAAAAGAAGACCAAGATGAGAGGTTTGAGTTTTCTCAAATACAATCAGCCTTTAGAGAAACCAAGTTTAAGGTAACTGAAATGGTATCAGATACTACGAATCATGCTGTAAGTATCATCTTCTGAGTGTTGACTAGATGCGTTTCCACAGAGAACAAGGCTGCAAAATGTTCTTACTTTCTTCTTCCACAAGTATCTTCTCCTCTGAGTGTTCTCAGACTAGATGTTCTCCAACAGAGAACAAGCCTATAGTAACCAGAAAGTTCTGCATGTCTCCAACTACAAGTATGTTGTCTACTGAAGGGTTATTTAGTTATGTTAACATTCTTTTCTTCCCCCTTCCTGGAGGTGAGAGGTCCCCATATCTTACACGTTACACACATTTTCCAAATGCATCAATCAGTTGGGCTGACTTTTCTTTTCCTCTTCCTCACACACCCCAATGCACACATATGCAGGACCCTTGGGGATCGATCAGGGGAAGGGGAGAGGGCTGGGTGAGGGGAGGGACCAATGGGGAGAGATAAGGATGGAATAGTAAGACCTTGAACTGCCTATTCTCCCCTCTGCTGACTCTGGGGAGCAGAAAATTCATCCTTTTTCCTCTAAAACAGTCTTTACTAAATGCTAACCTGCTTGGTTTCATGGTCATTGCTTTACTGGAAGAATGATTAGCTTCTTTCTGCAACATCCAGCTTCTGATTTTACCTGGTACCTTCAGCTGAGTGACTGTCTCTTCTAAGGGCTGAAGTGAGCTCAGTTGACTTGGTGCCAAAAATACTTTGAGAGAGGAAGACACATCTTTTCATACTCTGTATCAGACCTTGATGTGTGTGTGTGTGTGTGTGTGTGTGTGTGTGTGTGTGTGTGTGTGTGCGCGCACGCACACGTGCATGTCTTGGAGGGGGACAAAAGAAAATATATAATGCAACAGAGTTTATTTCTCTTGATAATACCTTGAGTCTTGATTATGAGGATATTTCTCTCTTCAGCAGTTTTTATCTTCAGAGGTTAATCTTTTTTTGAATACAAAATAGATTGCCAATAAATTAGACTCTACCTATATTTAATGTATATTTTGAACCTACTTCCTTCTATTAAGAGGATATAGACAAAGATCTATCTATCCCTTGATCTATCTATTTTTCAGTCTATCTATTCTTGTCAGTTAATGAGCATTTATTAAACACCTTTTACATGCCAGGTGCTGTGCTAAGTGCTTGTGATACAGAGAAAGAGGCAAGAGAGGCCCTGCTCTCAAGAAGCTCACATTCTAATGAGGGAGACAATACGCAAATGAATACTATATATCTCTAGCTGTAGACAGAGAGATATGTAAATATTTATCCATTTATTTCTACATCGGTATTGAGACAGAGAGAATTAGAGATGACTGAAGGAAGACATTCACATTAGGGAAATTAGTAAATTATTTTTTAAAAATCTAAGAAGAGGAGACAGCTTTGGGGATTGAGAAGCTTTCTCCCAAGCTTCTATAATCTTCAGATTTAGAAAATCATTATAATTCCCAAATAAATCACTTACAAGTATCCTGTTCCCTCAAACCAAATTTAAGGGAGAATTTTCTATGAAAGAAAACCCATAATAATTACTTAAGTCCCAATTTTTCCTCCACTCTAAAATATCTGGGTTATCCCTGTTAAGCAGATGTGGAATGCCTCTAGTTAAGCATTCCCCTCCCAATAGTTCTACTTTTATTATGTCTATGTGGTCAGTTGCAAATTGCTGAAGATTTGAGTTGCTCTGAACTGATTTGCCTAGGTCTATAATGGTATCCATAAAGACAATCTAAGCATTAGCATGTTTAGGATACTGAATTCATCATGAAAATTGTTTGTATTTCAATGTCTTAGGTATGCTAGAATGGACTTTTAATAAAAATAGCTTTGTAAAAGTTCATAAGCTGAAAAATAAATTAATTTTGCAAAATCTATGATAACTTCTTTAGTAATAGGTTAAATCTCTTGGATATATTCAGTCAGATAGTGAGTGACATATTACAATATTGGAAGAGCTGGGTTTAAAGCTAATTTCCTCAGTTCCATTCTCAAACCCATAGGGAAGGTTGGTATTGGCATATACAAATCACACAGTTTTGACTAAAATAGTGTAAATTTTTTGACTCATCAACTATTTATCATCTTCAAATTGTCAAACTTTAAGTAGAAAAAGGAAAGTTCAGTGATTTCTCTCTTTATGTTAGCAACATATTTCTAATCTTCCTGTTGTGAGCAGTTGTGTGGAGTTGGTGACTGGAAAAAAATGACAGACAAATTTCATTTTAATTTCATATTACATTCATCGGGAAGACTGATGACATTGTAGACTAGAAGTGCAATTTTTGGTGGCAAATTGCATTTCATAATCACTTTATGATAAACTTGTCAATCCAAGTTTCATTTGTATTTCAAAGAGATCACTTATTTTCCTCATTCTTTATAAAATGAGATAAGATCAAGGGAATTACACTTTTGTTTAACTAAGAATGCTATACGAGATTATGATTTTTAAATGTCAACTCAAAATGACATAAGAATGCTCATTTCATGAACACAAATTCAGATGATTATGTAATATTCAACCAAGCTTTAAGAAAGATGCTACAAGAATGATATAAATAGTTGGAATTAGAGTAGAGTTAGCCCTTGATTAATATAAGTCTGAGGTTCAGAGATTTAGAACTGGAAATGGCCAGAGGAGAAAGTAATTTGCTTCAACCATCTCATTTTAAAGATAAGGAGATTGAACTCCAGAGCAGATAAGATCATATAGGTAGTCATCAAAAGTACCTCTGTCTCCAAATCTAATGTTCCTTTCAATGTATGTATGAATTCTACCTCTTGTATTCGCCAATTGTGTGTCCATGAACAAGTTACTTATGACCTATCACTAGTGATCTCATGCAAAGTGCAGGAACTCTTCTTCTATTCACCCTTCTACTCTAGAGAAACCTTTGTTCTCTTAATTGATGGGTGTCTGTAGGCCTAGATTGGAGGAGGGGTCTCAGCCTTACTTAACCTCATTCACTATACCTTCCTAATATTTCTCCTCCTTATCCTGTCAGAGGTGCCACATTAGCTAAATTTTTACATTCCAAGGCTGACCCTCCAGCCATTATGTCAGATTATCTCTCTCCATGGATAGAACACATTGTCAGAAAATTTGTCAGTCTTCAAAATTTGTCAGTTTAAACCAATGAATGAATCTTGCTCATGAAGTATACATGACTTTTTATGCAACATTTTGCCTAACATCTATCTCCTAAAATAAATTACTTCAGCATCTGCTTTTTTGTGATTTTTCTTCCATTATTCCTTTCCAGATGATGTCAAATACATACCATAATCTTTGTGCATGCACTTTAAATCTTATTTAAATTTAAATAATTCAAAACACATTCTATTAATTTAAAAATCTCAGAGTCCCCTTCCACGCTTCACCATGGAGCCATAATTTGATTAAAAATGTCCATTTTCTACATCAAAATTGAGGTGACTTTTTTGGGAAATCACTAAAAATGTGCTTATGAATTTCAGCATTCAGTTTGCAAAATGGGAAAGAAAAATGGAAAGTTGTACTACACTGAATAAATTGCTCATCAGAATTCACCAGCTTGAAAAATTGCCTCTGCATTTGGAGCTCATGCACATCTTCTGTGCAATTCAACCTTCAACCCCAGACCAGCCATTTGGCAGTTAAGAAATTATTGAGGAGTTCAGGGCAAGCATTTCAACATGCTAGGAGACTGGCTACTAATTCTGACCTATGAATTTTAAATGATAAATGCTAGCATAGGATTTATAGAAGACACTTGATAATATCTCTTGAATTTTTTTCTTTTTTCTCAATTTGAAAAGTTTCACCCATGATGAAAGGGTAGGTACACAGAACTCACAATATACCATAAACTTTATCAAAATATGAGTAATGATCCAGCAATTTTTAAGAATACTGATTTCCACTGATTTTAATTTTGTGTAAAAATAGTGATTGTTTTGGTGATGTTTTTTATCAAGAACAAGGTAGCATCAATAAAATTTGACCAAAATTGAAGCTAAACTGATATTTTTTAAAGTTATTTCAATTTCAGAAATCTTCAGGTGACCAAATGCACACATTTCTTTATCCTGGACTTTTAAACAAAAGATACCAATGCATATTCCATCTGTGCATATACTGAGGAAGTGATGTGATAGCACATTTATTAGGGGCTAGCTGTGCAAAATGTCTTTTTTAAAGGCCTTATGGAATACTAGTATAAAGTCAATAAATCTTATGCCCTAATTATGCTCTATAATACAATGAAAATAAATGATTGAAAATGTATTGTTCTCACATAGGTGAAACATTAGTTTCATATAACAAATAATTATTGAACAATTGCTTTGAGCTACCATGTATGCTGCTAAACACTGTATCATGAATGAAGATGAATTCTCTATCTTCAAGGATCTTATATTCCTGAATAAGAGACAAGACATATGCATAAATAATAGAATGTTTGTACCATGAGATTCATATCATCACAATTAAACATGATTTTGGATGAAGTAATATTACTTAGGGCTTGGGAAACACTCAAGGGCATTGGACAGCAATGAAGAATTTATAGAAGAGTTACCATTTAACCTGACCCACATGAACTTTTACAAATTTTTCCTCATTCCCCATGTTTCAAAGGGATTCTTGCTTTGCTTTCACTTCATATAATTCCTCACTATTTTGAAAGAACAGTTCAGGGCACAGAGCCTACATAAAGCCTTGACTGGTGCCTGTAATTATTAGGACTCTCGCTCTTGATAGTCATATAATGAAAGGATTCTGAGAAGATAGCAGTGTACATCAGAAAGTCCAAGTTCTAGATAAACTAGGACCTCAAGGTTAACATAAAGAGGTAAAAATAAACAAGAATTAGGACAGAACTGTGGTCATCCTGGGACAATCAGAGAAGATCTGAAGAAAAATAGTAGGATGAGGTTTGGTCCCTCTGAAGAGCAAATACTTCCAGGTGAGGGTCAGTGAACCCTGGTGTTAGCTGGGTTGGGAGGTAGGCCTGGCCCTGGTCACAGGAACTTTCCCCTCCTGGACAGTGTAGTGAGTTGTATATCTTCACAAGGGAAGATTGAGGGGCCCTCTGCTAATAAGGAAGACTAGATCCAACTGTGCTACCAAGATGTATACATGTCCTGGTCTAAAAGGAACCAGTACAGGTTCCAATTATTACAGACGCAGTGAAGCAGAACTCTGCTGGCAGGGGGTACTTATAGGAGCGTTGACTTCTTGGTTTTAGTTCCAGGTCAGAGGGGAGAACTAAAAGATTATTTGAGGCCAGAGGCACCATCCCCCTTAACCCAGAACTAGGTGTGATTATAAAAAAATAAGCTGCTACAAATTAAAAAAAAAAAGAAAGAAAGAGAAAAGAGTAGACAAACGAGAAAGAATCCAACTATATAAAGTTACTATTGGAATAGAGAAAACTGGGGTTCACCTTCAGAAGAGGATACAGAAGTAAAAAAGAAAGCCTCCCTTATCCCCAAATGGGGTAATGATCACCTGCCCAAAAAGAATTCATAGACCTTAAGAAGTGTCTTGAAGTAATAATTGAAGAAATAAAGAAAATTGTCCTGAAGAATTAGAACAAGAGGGGATAGTAGAAATAGAAAAAACTCATCTGAAAGAGATCCTTTGAGAAAAACCTATAGGAATATCAGTTGAATTCTGAGGCCCCCCAGCTCAATGAGAAATACATTCAACAAGAAGAGTAACAAATTTAATATGATAGTGCCACAATTAGTATCACATGAAACCTAGGATCAGTGACACTAAGAGGTCTTGGACCACTACATATCAAACAGGAAAAGAACTGTGCCTGGGGTCAAAAATATCATACCCAGCAAAGTTCAGTGCAATCCTGAATGAAAAAAAATCTTTTAGTGAATTGTCAGATTTTCAGGATTTTGTTTTAAAAATGTGTCTGAACTTAAAAAGAAGATGGCAGAAGATGGCTGAGTAGAAAGATGCACATACACTAGCTCTTCCCCTACAGCCCATAAAATACCTGTAAAGAAAGACTTAACAAATTCTAGAGCAGCAGAAGTCATAGAACAATGGACTGGAGGAGATTTCCAGCCCAGGGTGATCTGAAAGGCAGACAGGAAAGGTCTGTTGCAGCTGATGCTGAGCAGCTCAGCCCAGTGCTGACTTGGTGGAATTGGAGGCCAGGTGGTTGTGGAAACTACTACTCACAGATTTGGGGCACAAAAGTTTCTTGTTGCTTCCAGACCAGTGTACGCTCTCGATTATGCTACCTTTGAGGAACTGAAATCTTACACATCCCCAGAGTATACCCTACTCTTGATAAAGGAACCAAAAGTCAAGTAACTAGTTGGGAAAATGCCCCAAAAAAGGGAAAAAATAAGACTATAGAGGGTTACTTTCTTGGTGAACGGATATCTTCTCCCATCCTTTCTGATGAGGAAGAATGATGCCTTCCATCAGAGAAAGACACAAAAGTCAAGTCTTCTGTATTCCAAACATCCAAAATAAATATTCAGTGGTCTCAGGCCATGGAAGAGCTCAAAAAGGATTTTGAAAACCAAGTAAGAGAGGTGGAGGAAGAATTGGGAGTGAAATAAGAATGAAGCAAGAAAATCATGAAAAGTGAGTCAACAACTTGCTAAAGGAGACCTAAAAAAATACTGAAGAAAATAACACCTTGAAAAATAGGCTAACTCAATTGGCAAAAGAGGTTCAAAAGCCAATAAGGAGAAGAATGCTTTAAAAAGCACAATTAGCCAAATGGAAAAGGATGTCCAAAAGCTCACTGAAGAAAACAGTTCTTTCAAAATTAGAATGGAACAGATGGAGGTTAATGTCCTTATGAGAAACCAAGAAGTCACAAAACAAAACCAGAAGAATGAAAAAATGGAAGATAATGTGCAATATCTCATTGGAAAAACAATTGACCTGGAAAATATATCCAGGAGAGACAACTTTAAAATTATGGGACTACCTGAAAGCTATGACTGAAAAAAAAGAGCCTGGACATCATCTTTCATGAAATTATCCAGGAAAACTGCCCTGATATTCTAAAACCAGAGAGCAAAATAAATATTGAAAGAATCTACCAATCACCTCCTGAAACAGATCCAAAAAGAGAAACTTCTAGGAATATTGTAGCCAAATTCCAGAGTTACTAGGTCAAGGAGAAAATACTGCAAGTAGCTAGAAAGAAACAATTTGAGTGTTGTGGAAATACAATCAGGATAACACAAGATCTAGCAGCTTGTACATTTAGAAATTGAAGGGTGTAGAGTATGATATTCTAGAAGTCAAAGGAACTAGGACTAAAACCAAAAATCACTTGCCCAGGAAAACTGAGTATAATACTTCAGGGGAAAATGGTCGTTCAATGAAATAGAGGAATTTCAAGCATTTTTGATGAAAAGACCAGAGCTGAAAAGAAAATTTGATTTTCAAACACAAGAATCAAGAGAAGCATGAAAAGGTAAACAGCAAAGAGAAATTATAAGCAACATTAAAGCTGAATTGTTTACATTCCTACATGGAAAAACAATATTTGTAACTCTTGAAACTTTTCAGTATCTGGGTAGTTAGTGGGATCACACACACACACACAAACACACACACATACACACGTACACACACACACATGCACACACACACAGATAGAAAGAGAAACAGAGAGCACAGGGTGAATTGAATAGGAAGGGATCATACTAAAGAAACGAAATTAAGGGGTGAGAGAGGAATATATTGGGAGGAGAAAAGGAGAAATGGAATGGGGCAAATTACATCTCACAAAAGAGGTAAAGCCTTTGCAGTGGAGGGGAAAAGGGGGGAGGTGAGAGGGAAAATGTGAAGCTTACTCTCATTACATTTGACTCAAGAAAGGAATAAAATGCACACTCATTTTGGTATGAAAACCTATCTTACAATACAGGAAAGTGGAGGAGAAGGGGATAAGCAGGGTGGGGAGAATGATGGAAGGGAGGGCAATGGAGGAGGGAGCAATTAGAAGTCGACACTCTTGGGCAGGGACAAGGTCAAAAGAGAGAATAGAAGAAATGGAGGTCAGGATAGGATGGAGGGAAATAGAGTTAGTGTTGCATAATATGACCATTATTGGAGTCATTTGCAAAACTACACATATATAGCCTATATTGAATTGCTTGCCTTCCCAGTGTGGATGGGGAGGGAGGGAGGAAGAAGGAGAAGTTGGAACTCAAAGTTTCAGCAACAACTGTTGAGTATTGTTCTTGCTTGCAACTGGAAAACAAGAAATACAGATAACAGGATATAGAAATGTATATTGCCCTACAGGACAAAAGAGAAGATGAGGATAAGGGAAGAGAGAGATTTTAGAAGGGAGGGCAGATTGGTGGTAGGGGTAATTAGAATGCTCAGTTCTCTGGGTTGAGGGGAGGGGAGAGATGGGGAGAAAATTTGGAACTCAAAATTTTGTGCAAATGAATGCTGAAAACTTAAAATAAATAAATTTAAAATAAAAGAAATTTTCATTTCAAGAAAGCCTGCATGATAAATGATAGACATTGTGTTGACATTCAAAAAATAAAAAAATAAAGTAAAAGAAAATGGCATATGAAATCTAAGAAAAATATAAAGTAGGTATCAAAGACTAATTACAAGGGACTCAATGAGGACAGACTGTGGACTTCTTAAATAAAGACATGTGAAACTTAGGTCTAAGAATGTTATTAGTAATTGGGTAGTCTAAAGGAAATACTGGGATAGACTTGAGCATAAGATGATTCTAAAAAGTAAAACCAATCAGGAATATAATTACCATATACAAATGAGGCATGAGAAGAAGAACTGACACAGAGGAATTAAATGGAGGATGAGGGCTGGTAGTTCTGAATCCCTACCTTCCTTGGGCATGGGGTTAAAAGGAAACAATATCTATATATCTAGAAGGTATAAAAGTCTTTCAAATTCAGAAAGAAATAAAAAGTTAAGAGGATAGAGAGGGGGCAAGAGGATAAGAGGCAGATTTTTTTGAGGGGAGGGTGAGGGAATAGGATAAGATAGGTATAGAAGGGTGTTTGGATTCATAGGAATGGGGAGAATAGGGGAGGGATCTTTGGAGGGGACATAGGTTAAGTAATAGGAGGGCAATGTAGTGGGTAGAAGTGAAGTAGAGGAGTCAGGAGGAATAGGAAATAAAGAGATACATATAAACATAAAATAGAGATCAGGAGTAGAACTTATTAGGAAATAAAAAGCAGAGGTGGTAATCAGATCTCAGACAAAGTTAAAGCTTACATAGATTTAATCCAAAGAGGAAAATAGGGAAACATATGTCAGTCATATTAACCAATATTGTTTTAGACTATTTAAAATAACCAGACAGTATAAGGTTGGAATATTGCTATGGTGTAGGAAATGATGAGTTGGTGGTCTTAGAAAAATATGGAAAGACTCAGACTTAAGAAGGAAGCAGTCATGCACCCTCGGAGACACAGAGGACAGATAAGTAATGTTATATGGATGCATATAAATGCATATGATTTTATGAGTATGATTATAGATATCTAAGTATACGTATGTAAATGTACATATGTATGTGTATATGTGTTTGTGTGTGTATGTATATGTGTATGTGGTCCCTACTTAATTGTAGCCTTCTTGGAGAAGTGGGAGAGGAAGAGTGGGAAAAAGAATGGTGTAAAAAGTACACAGTAGAGTACAAATGAAAATTTGTAAGGAAGCAAAGAAAAGACGGACAGCTTTGAACACAATGCATAATATTCATAATACAGGCTTTCTCGAAATGGAAATTTATTGCTGTATATATTGAATTCTCTTACATTTTGCTGCATATTTTCCATGTTTTTTTTTTCTTATTTTGTATTTGTTTTAACATTTAAATCTTTGGGTTTTTTTTTTCTTTTATTGTGTGTTTGTTTTAGTATTTTAGTTTAAAATTTATTTTGAAAAGAAAGTCTTATAATAATGGATTTGGAGTCCAACATTTCATTTTATAGATGAGGAAATGAAGGTACAAAGACATTCATTGAGTTACCCAGCATTATACAGCTTGCTTTCTTTGTCTTCTCTGACCTCCCTTTGATACCATGAATGACTAAGAGACTGCCGTCAGTATGACAGAATTCAGTAACTGCTTTCAATTCTATCCCAGCCATGCAGATAAAGATTCTGTTCCAGGAATTGTATACTGCAACTTAACAAATTGTTTCACTAGTCTTCAAGTTAGTCAACTTGTAACATAACTGACTGCAAAACTATTTATCTTGCATGTCTTAAGGTTACTATGTTTTCTGAATACCATTACCAGCATATGTTTGATTCTAAATAACTGTATCAAGGACTTCTGGGGAGGCTGGAGAACTACTGAGAATTCTTGACATGTACTGTGTATCTTGCTCTGGATGCCACATTCAGGAAAGGAGAAACTGAGCTTTGAATAATTACAATGATCTATTTCCTTTCCCTATAGTTTTCACTTTCTTTATGTTCAAATGTGAAAGGTAATGTATTCCCCAGTCTAAACAACTATCATCAAGGTGAAAGGCTTTGCTGATAATGAGCAAAACATTAACTTTCCCCTAAATTGCCAAAGTAGAGAATTTACCTTACTGATCTCATTAAATTCTCTGAGTTTTTATTGTCTGTATTTTTGTAGGAACATGCCTGTCTTATGTATAAGGCCAAATACAATTTCCTAGGTTTTAAAATTGATTTATTCATTTTAAGTCATATTTTCAAAGTGAAATACAGAAAATAAAGAAAGAAAATAACTTTTTGGGATCCTGTGAAATCATCACGAGGAACTCTCTGCCTTACTGTGGAAAAATTACAGCTGAGGATTTCATGTCTTCCTCTGCTGGTAGTACCATTCCTGCTTTTTGCATCTTGGATATGCCACCTGAAACTAGCTACTAATATTTTTAAATGACATATGATTGTTATCACATCATTAGATTGTAGATTCCAAGTAAGAAGTGATTTCGGTTGACATTGAGCCCTTGTTTTATAAATGATCCAGTGTTTAAGTGACTTGCCCAATGTCACAAGTGAAGTGAGTTTCAGAATTATGATTTGAATCTAGTTCCTCTGATTCTAGTATAGGTGTCCTTCTGACCACACCATGCTTTTTTCATGATACCTTCCCTGTGTAGGACAATACAATAAATATATTTCTACTTACCACTATTATATAATTAAAAGGAGAATATATATATGTATATATATATATTTATATATGTAAAACACACATACATACACACATATATATGTACATACACATAAATATATGTATGTGTATATAGATATGTATGTATGTATCAAACTAGTCCTAGTTTTGATATAAATTTTTCAATTTGAAACCCAGGAACAATGAGATCACAGAACTTAGGTATGCGTGAAAACTCATCCTGCTACACTGACATTCAAAATGAGCTTCCTGATGCTTGAAAGGACATTGTGTCCTTAATGTTTTGCTTCTTTCTGTTTCAGGGGGCTTATGTTACAACTAGTATAAGCTTCTCAAATAAATGTTCCAGTTTATAACACTTAACATGGCTAATGAACTTCTGTAATAGGTGACCCAGATAAAAGAAGTGGATTGGGGGGATTCAGTAAATAGTAATCTTCCTCAAGACTGAGACCTAGGATCTCAGAATGTTGATGGAGATCCTGCAATAGAAAGTGAGGGTAAATGGAGGAGTGTATGCGAAAAGCTTTATCATTGTAAACATGTTATTTTTATGACTTCTATTAATGTTTCCATTGAATTTTCTGATATTCTTCCAAGGACACTACATGACTCCCTCACAAGAAGATGTGTGTGTTTGTCCTTCCCTGCTGAAGAAGACCATGTCATCAGAGAAATAATGACATGACTTGCACTTGGCTTTGTTTTGAGTGAGGGAGGGCTGTGCAGGTTACCAGCCTCACTTCTCCTCCAGAGCCATCTGAATCCAGTGACCAGATATTCATCAGGATGACTGCAGATGACCCAGGATGAGGCATTTGGGGTTAAGTACTTGCCCAAGGTCACACAGCTGGTGAGTGGCAAGTGTCTGAAGTGAGATTTGAACTCAGGTCTCCTGACTCCTGCACTGGTGCTCTATCCACTGCATCACCTAGCTGCCTCTCACAAGAAGATGCGTCATTATGCAAGAGATATTACTCTAGGTCATTCTTAAAAGCTGGTCCAATAAAGAACAAGTTCTGGTAACATTAACCAAAAAGAAGAGGCCTTTACTCCTGTACCAGTGATTGAATGCATCCAATGTACAAGATTGCATTAATAAAGTATGAGCAGAATGACCATTAGTCAGTTGTTTCATAGGAATTATTTCATAATATCAAGAATTTAAGGCTGGAATAGAATTTAGATGTTAAGAAGTCCAAATCCCTAATTTTACAGATGAGAAAACTGACTTTTCCAGAGTCACATACCTAATCTGACAAGATTTAGGGGGGAGGAGCCAAGATGGGGGAGTGGAAAGATACACATATGCTAGCTCCTAACCCACAGCCCACAAAATACCTATAAAGAAGAACTCCCAACAAATTCTGGAGCAGCAGAAGCCACAGAACAAGGGAGTAGAGGAGATTTTGGCTCCAGAGAGACCTGAAAAACTGACATGAAAGGTCGATCATGCACCAGACCCAGAGCAGAGCCCAGCCCTGCCTTGGCTGTGTGGCTGCTAGGGGAGCAGATCTGAGCAGGCTTCAGGGACAGAACCTCCAGAGGCCACGCAGGTCCCTCTCCCCACAGGCGCTGGGGGTGAGTGAGACTTTTTGGCTTGCCAAGAGGGGAGCAGGGTATCTCCATAACCCAGGCCCCCTCAGGAGGCAGCAGCAGAGGCAGCAGAAGACAAGGGCTCCCAAAGCAAGCAGGAGCTTGGGTCCATTGTTGAAGGTCTCTGAATAAACCCCCTGAGGAAACTGAACCCTGTGAGGTGGTCCTGCCCCTACCTGAGCACCTGAACTTAATCTCACACTGAATAGCAGCCTCACCCCCGCCGAAGACCCTGAGGCTAGGGAGCAGCATTTGAATCTCAGACCCCAAGCACTAGCTGGGCAGATCTGGAGGAGAGGTGGGTGTGGAGAGGAAACTCAGAAGTCAAGTAACTGGCTGGGAAAATGCCCAGAAAAGGGAAGAAAAATAAGACCACAGAAGGCCACTTTCTTGGTGAACAGATATCTCCTCTCATCCTTTCAGATGAGGAAGAACAATGCTTACCATCAGGGAAAGACACAGAAGTCAAGACTTCTGTATCCCAAACATCCAAAATAAATATTTAATGAGCTCAGGCCATGGAAGAGCTCAAAAAGGATTTTGAAAATCAAGTTAGAGAGGTGGAGGAAAACCTGGGAAGAGAAATGAGAGAGATGCAAGAAAAGCATGAAAAGCAGGTCCACATCCTACTAAAGGAGACCCAAAAAATTGCTGAAGAAAATAGCACCTTGAAAAATATGCTAACTCAATTGGCAAAAGAGGTTCAAAAAGCCAATGCGGAGAAGAATGCTTTCAAAAGCAGAATTAGCCAAATGGAAAAGGAGATTCAAAAGCTCACTGAAGAAAATAGTTCTTTCAAAATTAGAATGGAACAGATGGAGGCTAATGACTTTATGAGAAACCAAGAAATCACAAAACAAAACCAAAAGAATGAAAAAATGGAAGACAATGTGAAATATCTCATTGGAAAAGACAAGATTTAAACCCAGTCTTCCTGACTCCAAGTATAGCACTTGATCTCTTATTCCAGTGGTACATTGGTCAAGGGAAATCATTTTTTAAATTAATGAATTTATTTACTGTTATTTATTTATTTTTAGTTTTCAACATTCATTTCCACAAAATTTTGAGTTCCAAATTTTTTCCCCATCTCTCCCCTCCCCAACCCCAAAACATCATGCATTCTGATTACCCCTTCCCCGATTCTGCCCCCACTTCTATCACAAACCACCCTTCCCTAATCCCCATCTTCTCTCTTTTCTTGTAGCACAAGATAGATTTCTATACCCCATTACCTGTATTTATTATTTCCCAGTAGCATGCAAAATCAATACTCACCATTTGTTCCTAAATCTTTGAGTTCCAACTCTTCTCCCTTCCTCCCTCCCCACCTATCCCTACTGAGAAGGTAAGCAATTCAATATAGCTTGCATATGTGTAGTTTTTCAAAAGACTTCCATAATGGTTACATTGTGTAAGACTTACTCTATTTCCCTCCATCCTATCATGCCCCCCATTTCTTCTTTTCTCTCTTTTGACCTTGTCCCTCCCCAAAAGTGTTTACTTCTAATTATGTCATCCTCCCATTTGCCCTTCCTTCTATCATTCTCCCACCCCACTTGTCCCCTTCTCCCCTACTTTCTTGTAGTTTAAAAGTAGATTTTCATACCAAATTGAGTGTTATTTCCTCCTTAAGCCAAATGTGATGAGAGTGAGCTTAATTTTTTCCCCTCTCACTTCCCCCTTTACCCCTCCATTGAAAAAGCTTTCTCTTGCCTCTTTTGTGGGAGATAATTTGCCCCATTCTATTTCTCCCTTTCTCCTCCTAATATATTCATCTCACCCCACTTAATTTTATGTTTTTAGATATCATCCCTTCCTATTCTACTCACCCTGTGCACTCTGTATGTGTGTGTGTGTGTGTGTGTCTGTGTGTGTGTGTGTGCATGTGTATAACTCCTCCAACTACCCAAATACTGAGAAATCTCAACAATTACAAATGTTATTTTTCCATGTAGGAATGTAAGCAGTTAAACTTTAGTAAGTCCCTTACAATTTCTCTTTGCCATTTACCTTTTCATGCTTCTCTTGATTCTTGTGCTTGAAAGTCAGATATTCTATTCAGCTCTGGTCTTTTCATCAAGTGTGCTTGAAAGTCCTCTGTTTCATTGAATGAACACTTTTTCCCTTTAAGTATTATACTCAGTTTTCCTGGGTAGGTGATTCTTGGTTTTAATTCTAGTTCCTTTGATGTCTGGAATATCATTTTCCACATCCTGTGATCTATTAATGTAGAAGGTGCTACATCTTGTGTTATCCTGATTCTATTTCCACAATACTCGATTTGTTTCTTTCTAGCTCCTTACAGTATTTTCTCCTTGACCTGGGAACTCTGGAATTTGGCTACAATATTCCTAGGAGTTTTCCTTTTGGGATCTCTTTCAGGAGGTGATTGGTGGATTCTTTCAATATTTATTTTACGCTCTGATTCTAGAATATCAGGTCAGTTTTCTGTGATAATTTCATGAAAGATGATATCTAGGCTCTTTTATTGATTATGGCTTTCAGATAGTCCAATAATTTTAAAATTTTCTCTCCTGGATCTATTTTCCAGGTCAGTTGCTTTTCCAATGAGATATTTCATATTGTCTTCTATTTTTTCATTCTTTTGGTTTTGTTTTGTAATTTCTTCCTTTCTCATAAAGTCATTAGCTTCCATCTGCTCCATTCTAATTTTTAAAGAACTCTTTTCTTCAGTGAGGTTTAAAACTTTCTTTTCTGATTGGCTAATTCTGCTTTTTTAAAGCATTCTTGTCCTCACTGAATTTTTGGACTTCTTTTGTCATTTGAGTTAGTCTATTTTTAAAGGTGTTATTTTCTTCAGCATTTTTTAGGTCTCCTTTAGCAAGCTGTTGAGTCATTTTTCGTGATTTTCTTGCATTGCTCTCATTTCTCTTCCTAAATTTTCCTCCACCCCTCTTACTTGGATTTTAAAATCCTTTTTGAGTTCTTTCAAGGCCTGAGACCATTGCATATTTATTTTTAGAAGTTTTGGATGTAGAAACCTTGACTTTTATGTCTTCCTCTGATGGTATACATTGTTCTTCCTCATATGAAAGGATGGATGAAAATATCTGTTCACCAAGAAAGTAGCCTTCTATAGTCTTATTTTTCCCCTTTTTTGGACATTTTCCCAGCCAGTTACTTGACTTTTGAGTCCTTTATCAAGAGGAAAGTATACTCTTGGGACCTGTAATTTCAATTCCTCTAAGGTGGCACAGTCAAGGGAGAGGAGCTTACTTCTCTTCTGGCCTGTGTTCTGGTTTGTGAGCAATCACGAGGTTTTCTTCCCAGGATCTGTGAGTAGGGTTCCCTCTCCAGAACTTCCACCATGTCCACCAAGCCAGCACTCCTCCTCACCCCAGGACTGCCAGTCTGAGCTGAGACCCAGATCAGTCGCTCAATTCCCCCTGAGACGTTAGGCCAAGGGCTCCAAAAATGGACACTGCTGCTGTAGTTGCTACTTCTAGCAGCCCACGTTCCCTTCTCACCCAGGTGAAAGAATTTTCTTACTGACCTTTGAAGCTGGCTTTAGCATTTGTGGGTTGAAGGATCTGGGAACCACCACTGCTGCTGGTGGCACCTTTAAGCCTGCTTTGGTCCTGTCCCTGCTATGTGGCAGAGCCAAGGCCAAGCTGTGCTCCATTTCAAGCCTTGGTGCAATAGACCTTTCCTGTAGGCCTTACAGGCTGTCTTGGGCTGGAAATCTCTTTTACTCTGTTATTTTGTGGCTTCTGCTGCTCTAGAATTTGTTTAAAGTCATTTTTTACAGGTATTTTATAGGCTGTGTGGGAAAGCTTATTACAGATCAGTCCTTCTACTCTGCCATCTTGGCTGTGTCAGAAATCATTTTTAAAATAACACACACACACACAAAAAAAACCCCTGAAAAGTAACAAATAGCCCTCAGACGTATACAGTCTCTTTGTCTTCTGTAGCATGAGAGGAAGATTAATGGAAAAATTAGTGTTCATGTTAAGAATAATAATTTTTAGATCATCTAATAACATTCATTTAGTCATTGATTCTCTAAATCCTAGATCCTTCTCCAAGTTGATAGTATCCCTGTACTCTGCCCTGCTTAGATTCCATCTGGAACAGTGTGGTCAGTTTTAGACACCATGGTTTTGAAATAGTTCTGATAAGCTGGAGAGGATCCAGAGGAAGAAAACCAAGATGCTGAATGGTCCTGAGATCAAAGCATATAATGATTAATTAAAAGAACTGTAAATATCTAACATTATGAGAAGACATAGAGAGGATACAGTAGCATCCATCTAATATTTTAAGGACTGGCCTATTGGAAAATAGAGAATAATTTGTTTTTCTTTCCTCCTAAAGCTGGAACAATAACCAACGCATGGAGTTTTCATAGAGACAGATAAAGGAAAACTTGATAATAATTAGAGTGTTCAAAAAGTGGCATGTCCTGTCTCATAAAGTAGTGAGGTTCTACAAGCAAGAGCTAGATGTCTCCCTTATTCCATAAACACTAATAATAATTGTAATAATGGTAACATCAACAGCAATGAAATAATAATAAAATTTATATAGTACTTCATGATTTGCAAATAACTTTCCAAATGCTATCTCTCACATTCACAAGAACCTTAAGAAATAGGTTCTGTTATTATTTTCACTTTTACAGGTGAGGAAACTGAGGCAGTCATATGTTAAGTGACTTTGTCCATAATCAAAAATCTGATAAGGCTGGATTTGAATGCAGGTATTTCCTGACTCCATTTCTACTCATCTGTCATGGAGAAGATTTTATTACTGGTAATTTTTGTGCTATGAGAATCAAGGTGCCTCCCAAGCATTAATTGCATAATTCTTTGTGTTATAGAATGAATATATGGAAATAAAACAAAAACAAAAGGAAGTTTCAGTTAAATGGAAGATTGACTTGCTGACTGAGCTCTTCCTATATGTAACATTTTCCCTTTATATGTTTAATTTTATACTCATGCTGCTCTTCACCACAATGGGTCCCCATGAACTTGCTAAGCCCAAAAGATCTTGTGTACTCCTTGCTTGTGTGATTACTTAAAATTCATTAATTTTCTGCAGGAAATATCTTTTTATATGACTTCCCATGTGTAATTGATATCTTACTTGTCTTCTCACCAAAAAATTAAGTGAATTACCCATTCAACCAGTATATTTCAATGGGAAAACCTGAAATTATATCTTCCTGGCTTTGAGACCATTCATTTATTATATTGCTTCTTATTTTGATATATGAGCAAGTATAAATAACACTTAGCAAGATAACCACATGAAGAGCTTTTGAACTATACGGCATGTGATACATGTTAGAAAGAACTAAAATTTAAAGTAATTTAAAGACTACATTTTATTTGGAAAATGGAAAATCATCAACACATCAGTGTGAAGGATTGCCTGTACTTTATGATGCAAAGGCAGATCATCAAGAGGTTATTTGCAACTTCTAACTCATATGCCTCATTTCATCTATATAAAATCTTTATGAGGATGAAATTTTGGCATACTGTACAGTTCTGAATGTGTATCTAGCAATGTTTATATATATACATACAGGTATATGACACAAATTGGCAATCTTTCATGCAAACATTTCTACAGCAAACCAAACCTTTATGAATTTTAATGAAAAGAGAATATAATATACAGCTGTACTTATAACTTATAAGAACTTAATTATTTACTTGTTTACTCCCCAGAATATGAGCTACTTTTTTGCTAGGAGCCATGGATTTGTCTTTTATTTTAATCCCTGACACTTAATCCAACGCGGCAAAATGCAGACTTGAGAGATCTCCCTCAATAAGGAGTCCCCTGTGAATGTCAAGATCATAAAAGAGTAATTGTGTGGTGGGATATTAGGCATTATATGGTGAGGCTCCACTCCCACGAGCTAGCTGTGTATTCTTGTTTGTTTGCTTTTATCTTAACATATTGACACTATCCCTGAGACTTCAGTGGACCAGGCACTGGTTGCCTAAGCAAAACAGTCCAGAACATAAAGAATAAAAAACTCAGTCTTATGACTAGTACACCAGCACGATCAGCTCAGAGGTAGAAAAAGCTGTCTGCAACTAAATCAATTTTCTATCCTTCCTCAATCTGATTTCAATGCTCCAAGTAAATTTCATTTTTGGAAACTTTTCAATAATCAAAACATTTCCCATGATGTTCTAATTCTAGTCCTAAAGTGCCAAATTGAATTAGTTCCTTCATATAAAACTCTTATAAATACTTAAATAGAAACAGCATTGTTAAATGACATGATTATCAGAATCAAGCAAGGAATACTAAAGGGAAGAATAAACACTATGAATTTTCACTCCAGTTATAAAAGTCGTCTTACAAAAAGTTTAATGGAAAAGCATGCCTTTCAGATGTTGACATTATGTAGTTCCTTCCTTTTTCAAATTATATTATTCCAAATGAATTAAGCATTAGAATATTTCAAATTAATTTCAGTAAGATCTATGATTGCTTAAAACAGGTTTGCCTCAATGTATAAGGGAAAAAAAGAAGCCCTAAACCTGAGATGAATAAAAACTGCCAATTTTCCCGACCATGATAAGCAATAGAATTGTTAGTGTATTGAATTAGGCCATCATTATGCATCTTTTGGACAGGTACTAAAGATAAAAAAGTGAGATGGTTCCAGAATTGAACAGAAAGAAGAGAAGAGGACAAATTAAATTTGAGAAATTGTATGGTACTTTCAATTAATTATTCATATTATTACTAATTACCCAGACACAAATATTTTTATTATGTATATATATATATATATATATATATATATATATATATATATATATATATATATATATATATATATACTCCCAGTGATGTTATATATGACTCTGCCTTACTGAAAGCAATCTCTGAAGTCTCAAATATAGTAAATGAATCAAAGAACAATGGAAAAACACATGGTGTTCATAAGGATATGACAATATATTAACAATGATGACAACATAATGAGTTAGTATAAAGCTCATCATTCAAGAAATGTCTGACCTGAAAGGCAGGTAGGCTGGTTGTGTAACAAAATCCAATGATTACAACTAGTAAGGCTAAGTGATTTCCTAATACACACAGAATAGGAAATGATCTGCTTTGGGAAGTAAGGTAATCTCTTTCTGTGGAGATCTTCAAGCAATGCCTAAATGGTCAATTGTTGGAAAATTTCTTGAGAGATTCTTACTCAAGTACAGTTTACATTGAACAGCTTCTGAGTTGCATTTGAACTATATTATGATGCTGTGACGCTGAATATTTAAAGACTCAAAGGAAAGTCCCAAGGATTTTAGAAGAATTTATGGAAAGATATAGAAACCTAATAACTTCAATGGGAAGACATGAGTGGGCTGTGATCTACAGTAGTGGACAAATCATTTGTACAAATAGAACATGGATCCATTAGAGGATAATAATGCACTTAATACTTTAATTCCATATAATTCAATTATCTATTAATAATTACAATACCTTCTTCCATGTAGGATTTCCCTTCCTATGGATTAAAAGCATTTAATATTCATTAATCATCTTTCTTATCATACCCTTCTTTGAAAAAGAGAGGAAATATTTTATCAGCTATTAAAAGTTGTAGAAATGGAAATATGGGAGGCTTGATCATATCCTTTACTAGTGACTGTAAATTTACAAGACAGTGAATCTGTCTGCAGAGATGACTGCAAAACATGAACCAAATTGCAGATTTGATGAATATAAACAAATCTTTCCTCTGGGCTATATTAAACAAACAAACACAACAGCTGCAAAGAAATTAATTCAACACACACATATGCACTCACCTAATAAGGAACGCTCCTCCAGGGTGTTAGGCATAGGGTAAGTCAGGAAAGAGAAACAGGACAATAATGAAGGGGAAGCGAAGAAAAGGCAGAAGGAAGCAAGTTGAGAAGACTGACTGTGAGCAACAACAGCAGCTTTTAATTTCCATCCTCCTTTCTTGAGCAATGTTTCATTAGATCAAATGATTTATTTTCATCTTTTCTAATATTTAAAATATAAGTAATTTCCCTAGTTCACTGAGTCACTTCAAAATCTGATCTGGCAGCTGAGAAATTAGTTTCGAATTAGGCAGGCTGCAGGGAATTTATTTTTTGCCTTCATAACAGTATGTGTTTTTAGCACCTGGTGGTAAAGAGGTGAAAGCATAACATGATACTTTTCAAAATCTTTGCAGCACTGAATTACCAATTACCTACCTCCCCAACAGACCAGGTGTGTCTGCCATTCCCATCTTATATCCTCAGTAGTCAAAAAACTAGCAAACGATAAACTTTAGACCAAATGATATTTAGCAGATCTTGTTCCTCAGGAAATTTCATAATTATGATATATAAAATACAAATCATTAACAAGAACACTTTTCCTGTGTATTGTCGAGCAGCAAACTAGAGAGTTTAAAAAGAGTTTCATTGACATGATTTTCTTCACTTATTGTACGTATCCTTGTACATATAATACATTATCACATTAGAAATTACAAATTGACCATATTCATGGTTAACCACCAGTAAAGCACTCCTGAATTTGCCAACTGGTGAAAAATAAAACTGTTTCACTTTTGGGATGAGATTTAAATTCTTTAGCCAAATTCTAAAACAGTCCAAACAGCTTTCTGTACTAAATCTATGATCCTCCAGTGTTTATGGGCCAATTCATTCCACAAGATAAAAATATTTTGATTCTCTTAAAATGGAAGCTTTGAAACAGCCTATTATATTTAAGATATGTAAATGTTTTAGTGAACCAAGACTTTGAGGTAAGAGTGTTTGCCTTACCTTGATATTATTTATTCCAGATTAAAAATAAAAGACAAATGTATAGGAATCATGCTTCAGTACAGTACTGAATTAGGAATTTGCCAGCATACATAATGATAAACTCCCTTTATCAAAAGATATCTCCACAGGATTTAGGCTTTATTTATTTATATTTCAGTCAGCCCAATGTCTCTTTTTATAAACTGGCTTAATACAACTAGATAAACATACTTAAAACCCCAGAATACAAGGAAATGGGCTACTCCCTGATGACATGAAGACAAAAACAATAAAAACCTTCAAACTGCTTATATTTTAGGAGGGGATGAGGGGGAGGTTATAAGATTTAAACAAGCATAATACAAGGAAAACAGGACATAAAGAGCAAGTATTGGATCAGGGAAGATTTCATGGAGATTTAATACATGAGCTCAGCCTTGAAGTAGTATTAAAACATGGAGAGGAAGAATGAGTATATTCCATGAATGGAGCACACCTTAAGTAAATATATAACTCATATTCTTTTAGGCATTAACAAAAAATGAATAGTTTTCATCTCCTCCACTATTATGACATCAGAATATATATTTTCTATGACCATTAATTATATTTAGAGAGAAAGCAAAAAATGTTGATTACCATTAATTTATCAGATTTATCAAGGCTGGAGTCAGGAAGACTCTGCTTACTGGCTATGTGATGCTGGGCAAATCAGTTAATCTTGTTTGCCTCAGTTTCCTCATCTGTGAAGTGAGTTGGAGAATGAAATGGCCAATTATTACATTAACCTTGCCAAGAAAACCCCAAAATGGGGTCACAAAGAATCAAATATGATTGAAAAAACTGAACACTAATAAATAATCAGATTTATCAGAACTAAGGAGAATAGTCTATTTAAGCCAATGTTGATATTCCTTTCCTCTTCCTCAGATTAATATGTTCCCATTCATTGTGTAGTCCAATCTCAAATCCATGTTACTTATTTTTTTCAGATGAGCCTTAAAATCCTACTTATATGTATGTGCATATGTATATAGGAACAACTACCCAGAGAAACAAGAAATATTAGGATTATAATACCTTAATACTTTTTTTGGCAAAATTGAAGTACATTTCAAACTTTTTTTTTAACTATCATGTTATATTCTCTCTATTCTGATTTCTCTTGGATGCAAAGTTCTCCAAGAATATTTATAATGATTTGCCTTAATGTAAGAAGCCTTTCTTCCAAATGATTGTCAAAATGTTATTTGAACTGAAATTGTGAATTTAACTATTGCATGCCTTGGACCTTTTCTCTGTGAATCCATTTTCTCATTTTGTCATTCCTCATTTTGTCATTAATAGAGGGGGAAAAAAAACATTGAACAGATTTCTTATATTATTCCCTTCATTATTAATTGATGCTTTTAATCATCAATTTTTTGGTATACTTGTTTACACGGTTATGTCTCCATATTTTCTCTTGAAAGACATTTTCATAGGCATATTTTATTTATGTGTTCTTCCAATTCAATTATCGCTTGCTTCTATTCTACCAATTTTTCTTCTACTTCTTTATTCTGACTTCTAAAATTACCATTTTCTTTTTCAGGGGCTCTACTACTTTGGAATTTTCTTATATTTTCTTAGCATATAGGTATCCTATTCTGTTTTTTTGTCTTACACGTATCTTCTTTGAGAGCTCTCATTAACAACTTAATTTCTATCTTAATACCATCATTTAAAAGTTTTAAAAGTTTCATCATAGAATAAGAGAATTTGTGAGTTCAATGTCATTGAATATCCAGTTCAACTTATACTTCCTAGAAATAACTATTATAACTGTATTTTTGAACTATTATGAAGTATTTCTTACCTTTATGTTATTCAGTGTTCTTTGATGAAGCCATGAAATTTATTATCTTGTCATTCTTACTGGGTATTTTTTATTCAATTTCCTCCAAAAAATTCATTTTGTTTAAAATACTAATAATTTCTTCTACTCTATGAGTTGTGCTTTAGGGTTTTGTATTTAGATGATCTTAGAATACATGTTTTTATAAGCCTTTCTGTATTGGACTGTTTCACATTCCATTATTTCCTTGTATTTCAGTAGCTTTTTCCTGCTTTCTCCCTCATTATTTGCTCTTTTCTTGTCCTTTGCCTTCCCACACATTTTCTCCTGCACAAAACCATGAGAGTTACACTGTCATTTTTTTTCCACTTGTTGATTTTGGGTACCCAGTCTGACTCTCTACACAATATAAACTCCACTAGGAGAACAACAACGACTACTAAGTTTCTGGTTCCCTTTTCCAGTGTCCATTTGTTCATTTCAAAGTTTGATGAACAATCCTTTAAAACTATCACTTTTCTCCCATCTCTTGAATAGTTCAAGATGAATATTTTCTACATCTTTTGGAGAATGAAGACTGATTTCTTTACATGAGGAGATTGGGCCTATGCCAACTAGCCAAAGCTTAAAACAAAAACTTTTTAATGTTCTTAAGAAGAAACTTCACTTTTTCAGATTTCTTTTTAAAATATAAATATATTCTTCTAGACCCCATGGATTTGTACCTTGAGTTTTCATGGAAATGATACCGGAGTGGTTTGCTATTTCCTCCTCCAGTGTGTCCCCATTTTTATAGATGATGGACTGAGGCAAATAGTGGTTAAGTGATTTGGCCAGGGTCACATGGTCAGTAAGTGTCCGAAGCCAGGTTTAAATTCCGATCTCCCTGATTCTAGGTCTGGTGCAGTATCCATTGTCCCATCGAGCTGCCATATAAATATAAATATTTGTGTAGCTATTCACATTTTGTATTTATTATGTGTAATATATGCAATGTATGTATGTATGTAGATACATATTTAGTGTGTGTGTACATATATATGTACACACACATATATATATATATATTTAATTTTAGGGACTATTTTTATATTCTCCATTGGAACTTGCCATTTTCTTCATTTGTTCATGTACTTTTAAATTCAGATTTCCCTCAGTTTCCCTCTCCCTTTGTTCTGAAGTTTTCGGGTTAGAAACAAATGTGTTGAAAAAGAATTTTTCTACCACCTTAGCAATTATGTGACTGACACATAACTGACACCTGAAGGATATTCATATTTCTTCCCCTATTTCCAAATATGATTTTTAAAAATAGCTTTAAACTCACTAAAAGGGTAGTAATTCTCATATATTGTTCATTATTTTAAAAATGTGATATATATGTATTAAACATATATTCATATACATGTGTCTATATGTTCCATCAAACAATTAGAAAACACATTTCAGGTTTTTATAGCTGATGAATTTCAACATTCTTTCCTCTGTTCATTTCTATCTCTTTTCTAATGTGTGCTTCAAACTTCTAAATAGTGTCTTCCTTACTTTCATTTTACATGTGCATGTTTCACTATTTCTACTACAAGACTCCTTATCCAGAAGATTATAACACTTTGTTCTTCTCCCTTCCATTTTCTTTTTAACAAGTCTCCATAAATTCTTCCTTATAATCATCATTTAGTCATGCTTTCTTACTTGCATTCTTTGTGAACTTGATATAAGTTAAGTTAAAGATAAAGTTTTTCTCTTCCTTGGAATTATATAACCTCTCCAAGCAAATCATTTCATTTCATTTAGCCATGATATGTCAAGAAATACATAATTACATGCAAATTAGATTCCTCCTACTCAATTTAAGGTGTGCCATTTGTGAGACCAGATAGATGTGCTATCTTCTCAGTCTAGCTTTCAGCTATTTCAAAGCTCTTTTATAATTCATAAAAATCTTCTCCCTCAAGATAAGAGTGGAACATCAAAAGCTTCTCAATCTTGTACTTCAGACTTAGGTCAACAAGACAGTATCTTATTAATCAAGTATCTGTAATGTTGGTGATAAAAACAGTCAAAATCTTG
The DNA here is from genome assembly GCF_028372415.1 of Notamacropus eugenii. Lineage (NCBI taxonomy): Eukaryota > Metazoa > Chordata > Mammalia > Diprotodontia > Macropodidae > Notamacropus > Notamacropus eugenii. Next base: position 131,530,670 of record NC_092875.1, on the reverse strand, counting down.
AAGTAATAGAATCACAGACTCTGAGAAGTAGAAGAGACCTCAGAGGTTATCTAACTTTATTCCTTCCTTAAATAAGAATTCTTTCTATAATTCTATCAGGGCATTCGCTACTTTCCAAAGCAGTTGATTCCATTATAGCTCTACAGTTATCAGTCTTGTATTCAGTACAAATTTGTCTCCCTGTAATCTCTACAAATTGATCCTATTTATGTACTCTTTGAAAAAATAGTGCAAATAACTTCTCTTTTCAACACAGCATTTTCAACACTCGAAAAGATCATTTTTGGCAAACATACCTGTCACATATCCTCCCAAACAGTCAAGTCATACATTTTAATCAGTCTTTCTATAGAATGATTTAGTTTCCATATTGTCCCAATTATCATCTTTTAAATGCAATCCAAATTGGTGATATATTTCCTAAAACATATTCTCCAGAACTATACCTAATATTCTAGATCTTGTCCAAATAGGTCAAAGGAGGGGTTGTTAATGTCCTTGTTTTGTCCTGTTTAAATGTTTTGAGAGAAAAGAAAAAAAAAACAAGAGGAAAGGGGACTCTACTGGGGTGGAAAGGTGGAGGTAAATCACTGTTGCATAATGTGGGTAGATATGACTAGAACATATAGCCATGGAGGAAGGAGTGTAGGGAGCAAATAAAGGAACATTAAATACAATTATATGCAACCACACATACATACTCATACAGACATCATGATGTAAAAATACCATAAACTTTTGAAAGGGTCATAAGTTGGCAGATTCAAGGTAGGGGTAGAAAAAATAAATGAAAATTTCATGAAAGAGAATAACAATAATGAAACAATATAGCCAAATTTGTGGGTTTCAGGTAAAATAGTGCTTAGGATAATTTTTTAAAATATATCTATATTTTCTTTAAACAAAGAGAAAAAGAACAAATCAGTGAATTGGACATGGAATTTTAAAATGAAAAGAAAACAAGAAATTTTTTAAAACTTCCAAGAAATAACAAAATAGAACTTGTTAATAATGAAAGTATTAATAAAATTAAAATTTAATAGCTGATAAAAAACTGTGATGATTTTTAAGTGGTTTGTAACCTTTTTTTACAGATAAAGGAAAATCAAACTGTTCACATGAAAATTTAAAAAAATGGAAAGTTATAGTTAGGAAAGAAAAAAATATTTTGTTGCTCAGCCATATTCTATAAAAAATGATAACTAATGGTAAATAGATTAATGCTTACAAAAAGCACAAAATATCTTGTTAACAAAAGTAGAAAGCACCTAAATAATCTAATATCACAATAAAGTAATTGAAAAAGCCATAAATGAACTTCCCAAAAAGAAAACCAATATCATCTCGATTCATAACTAAATTCTCTCAAATATTTAAAGGACAATTAATTCCAAACTGAAATAATAAGAAAACATGGCACATTTTCCAGAAAAAAAAACAAACAAACAAAAACGAACTTGTTACCATCCATGCCTGGAATGTTTTTCTTCCTCCACTCTTCATAACTTCATTTAAGTTCCAACTAAAACCCCTCCTTTTACTGAAAGTCTTCCCTAATCCCTCATAATTCTAGCTTTCACTGTCATGAGAAGACTGAGACATAGAGAGAAACACATACACACACACACACACACACACACACACATACAGAGAGAGAGAGAGAGAGAGAGAGGGAGAGAGAGAGAGAGAGAGAGAGAGAGAGAGAGAGACAGAGAGAGAGAGAGAGAGAGAGACAGAGACAGAGAGAGAGAGAGAGAGATGGAGACAGACAAACAGAGACAGAGAGAGAAACAGAGAGAAAGACAAAGAGAGGATGACAGAGACAGAAGACAGAAAGATTGATGAATGAAAAGGATTGGTACACGGCATACAGAAACAAACAAAAATCATAGAATAATGTTGATAAAGATGAAAACCCCAAATGCAGGGGAAAGGATTAACTATTTGAAAAAAACTGAACAGTTGTCAGGTAGAAAATATAATTAGATGAGATCAAGAATTCAATCTCAAAGAGATCAGAGGAAAAGGAAAATGATTTATCTGTACAAAAATGTCTATGGCCATTCTTTTGGTGTTAGCAAAAAATTGGAAACTGAGGGAAGTGATCATCAAATGGGGAGTCAATTGAAAGTGGCAGAACGAGCTATGATATCTTAATGATATGGAATATTATTGTGCTATAAGAAATGAGGAAGGATATGGTTTCAGAAAGACCTGGAAACTGATGCAAAGTGAAGTGAACAGAATCAGGATAGGTACTTTTAATCACTCTAACAAAACTTAGTCATGTAAATTAGTGATTAGTGCTTTACAGAAGCCATGCTGGTTTATAGTCATTCAAATTAGGTTTCAGTTGAGAAACATATATTTTTTTGAGCTCTCCTTTGGTTATTATCTTTATCACTATGGCCTCCCCCCTCTTTGTCTCTCTCTGTCTCTCTGTCTCTGTCTCTGTCTCTGTCTCTCTGTCTCTCTGTCTCTCTGTCTCTCTGTCTCTCTGTCTCTCTCTCTCTCTGTCTCTCTCTCTCTCTCTCTCTCTCTCTCTCTCTCTCTCTCTCTCTCTCTCTCTCTCTCTCTCTCTCTCTCTCCCCCCACCTCCTCCTCCTCCTGTTTCTCTCTTCTTTCTCCTTCTGCTCAATGAAATGTGCAAGTAGTGAAAAGGACAGATTAATTAAAAATACTTGCTACTTCAAAAATGAAAATTGTAAAATATTTTAAATGCATTCCTTACCCTCAAAGACTAAAGGAAAGAGCTCACACAAATAAGTAAATTAAAATTATATGCAAGTAATGTGGCACTGGTAGGGTTCTAATTTGAGGGAGTCAGCTAACAGTCAAGTTCTAGTGCAGATAGTATCAGTTGAGTTTTAACCTCAAAAGTACCTTGAGATTTTGAGAGGGTGAGTAAGGAGAGGGTGCAATCCAGTCATGAGGAAAAGTATTGTAGATTGCTAGCAAACAATTTCGTCAACAGGGAACAACAAGCAGATGATTTTTTAAATGTAAAGGGAAAGAAAATGAAATAATCCTGGAGCTGTAGACTAGAGTCAGATTGGACAGATGTTAAACAGATGCTTGTATTTTATCCTAGAAATAGCAAGGGGCACAGGAACTTCTGAAACAAGGGTGAGGCTTTTCACACTTGTACTTCAGGAGTATCCATTGGCATGTCTATGAAGGAGATCTTAGGAAAAAGGAGAGACAAGGTAGGGAAAGTAAGAATGAGGCTATTGCTACCCCGATGCTATTAGATATGTCAATAAAAAGATTATTGCTAACTTTGGAAAGAATCATTTTTGGTAAATATTGAAATTGGAAGCCAGATTGCTGAGGACTTAGAAGATATTGAGAGAAAAGGAAATGATGGTAAAAAGTATAGACAATTTTTTTTCTAGGAGTTTAACTCAGAAGTGGAGGAGAAATCTGGAAGAATAAATAGCTTGGATGGCACACCTAGTAAAATTTTTTTAAGGATGGATGAGAATGGACCATATTTCTATATAGCATGGAAAATAACTATATTGAACATTAGAGGGAAAATAAATCATAGTAGGGCCAATCTCCTAGAGAAAATGGGACAGATTGGATCAAAGGTAAAGAAATAAGCTTTCTCCTGGACAAACAGAAAAGTCACCAGTTTATCAAGGATGGGCAAATGATGATATAGGAGATAAAGGCAACAATGCATATAAAATTGGGAGATGGCAAGTTTTTTTTTTTTAAATTAAGAAGCTAAATGCCTTACATAAGATCCCACAGATATAAAGGACCACACAAGAAACAAAGAAACATCTAGAACTCAGATACTCTGACTCCAAATGTTGTTCTCTTGTCTCTCATTTTGTATGCATGCATCATTACACAAAATTGTTATTGTTATTAACAGTTCTCCTGAAACTATGTCAAGAGCCAGAGAAACTAGCTGTTTGAAACTAGCATAATCAAAGCTGCAGAATAGAAATCTTAGTTATATTAACTATAAATCTCAAGAATAAATATCTTCCTTTGTACACAACTGTGTACTAAGACAATATTGTGCTTTGGGTGAAGAGATTCTAAGGATCAGATTTAATAAAATTATTTAACTTTAAAACTAGAATAGAACTAGAAAATTCTTCTTGAATCTTAGTTCTGAATTTTATTTATTCACTTAATTTTGGTTACATTTATTAAATATTTTTGTTTCCTACGACTTTTTTAATAAATGTTTTCTATCACCAATTTATAACGTAGCCCTTCTGCAGCTTGCTAAATAATCATCAAGACTGATTCAAACTCAAAATTAATCACACTGTGCCCATTGCCAGATCCGTTCTAAGACTTTCTACCTTGGTAAATCATAACCTCTACTGGCATAGCCTTTAAGAATCTTGAATCACCCTCCATGCCACAAGGAGGCAGTGGAGGACTTTGTAGAGATGAAATGTTACTGCTTCCCTAGACAACTAGGTCTTCTTGGATTTATCAGTCCAAACTGGGATGTAAATTACATCTGAGGCTAAAAATTAGCATAAAATTGTATAGGCAGTAAGTAAAGGAAAGTTAGAAATAACTTTGAAGAAAAAGTTCAAAATTTTAAATGACACTGGAGATATAAAGTGTATTGTATTTCAATGGAGAGTTACTTATGTACAAAAATGTTTCATGTAGTATGTTCTCTAAGCAGCTTGGTGGAAAGAGTACTGGACTTGTAGAAAGGAAAACCTGAGTTCAAATCTTCCCTTATACACTTACTGTGTATGACCTGGACAAGTCTCCCAGCTTCTTACAGCCTCAGTTTTCTCACATTATAGGAATAATGATAGCATTACCTCATAAGACTGGTATAAAGATGAAATAAATTATGTAAATCATTTTGCAAACTTTTAAAAGTTCATAATGTCCTTATTCATATTAAAATCCTAAGCAAAAATTCTTGGCAAAATGTTTTTTGCCAATAGATTATAAATACTTTTGATCAATGTCAAAGCCTCAGAAAACACGAAGTAATAGGTGGAAAGACAGAGATATTCTCCTACACACATTATTTTTCATTCCTTTAATGACATTGGATGGAACCCAAGAAAGACAATTTCCTCTAAAATTCCTTAAGGTGAAAAAGTCATGTTCACTGAAAATTGCTTCCAATTCCACTCATCAAGAGCTGAATATTCTGAGGAGCAGAAAATTACTCTACATAATTCAAAGTTGTGTTAGTCATGTAGGATAGAAATGTATGATGTGTGACTGTAAAGGGAATGGCCTTTAGAGTCTCATTACAAGCTGCACTAGAAATGCAGACACGTTGCTTTTTTAATCACAGTTCATCTTCTATGAAAAACAACTTTATCATCCACTTTACTCATCAGAGCAGATCCAGAATGACTTCAACCATTGTCAAGAAATGGAATGCATACTCAAAGGGCAGTGATTTGTCACTACTGCAGAAAAGAGAGAGAGAGAGAGAGAGAGAGAGAGAGAGAGAGAGAGAGAGAGAGAGAGAGCATAGATATAAAGATAACAATCAAAGAAGAGCTCCAAAAAATGTGGCTATCAACTACAATCTAATTTAAATGGCTATAAACCATCATGACTTCTGCAAAGCATGAATCACTAATTTGTATGGTTAAGTTCTATTAGAGCAATTAAAAGTACCTATCCTGGTTCTGTCACTTCACTTTGCATCAGTTTCCAGGTCTTTCTGAAACCATATGCTTCATCATGTCTTATAGCACAATACTATTCCATATCACTAAGATATCATAGCTCATTCTGACACTTTCAATTGACTCCCCATTTGATGACCATTCCCCTCAGTTTTCAATTCCTTTCTAACAAAAAAAGAATTGTTGTAAACATTTTTGTGCAGACAAATCCTTTTCCTTTTCCTCTGATCTCTTTGAGGGTATAGAACTAGCAGAAATATTATTGGATCAAAGAGCTTGCATAAACTTAGTAATGTTGACCAACACAATAATAAATAAATAAATAAATAGACCACCACAGCTCCAAAGAATTGATGATGAAAAATTATATTCACCACCACATAGAGGACTTGTGGACTTTTTTTGAGGAATGTGTTTTGAATGACTTTATATTTATAGTCATTTATTTATATTTATAAGGGGTTTTATATTTCTTGCCTTCTCAATAGGTGAGTAGAAGGTGGAAACAGAGAATATGGAAGTGAAAATAAATTGAATTTAAAAAAACTTATTACTGGGGGGCCGAGCCAAGATGGCAGAGCAGAAAGACACACAAATGCAGGGTCTCCCCACACAGCTCATAAAATGCCTGTAGAGAGGGACTCTCAACAAATTTTGGAGCAGCAGAAGTGGAGAACAACAGAGTGGAGGAGATTTCCAGCCCAGGGTGACCTGAAAGACCCACAGGAAACATCAATTGCACTGCATGTGGAGCAGAGCTCAGCCCAGCCTTGGCTGGCGCTATGTGGTGCAACTCTAGGAGGAGGACACATCAGGGGCAGAATCTCCAGTTGCAGCAGCAACAGCGGGTCAGTAGATCTCTCAACCCACAGGCTCCAAAGGTCAATTTTTTCAGCTGGCTGGGAAGGGAGAAGGGCCTTCCCATAGCTCTGGCCTCATGCAGCAGCCACATAGAGCAGGCAGCAGCAGTTCTTATGGCAGCCCCTACCACAGCCCACATCCATTGTTAGAGCATAAAAACCCCTGAGGGCACTGAGGAGCTGAATATTACCTCAGCCCTGTGTAGGGGCCCTGAGGGAACTGATCTTTATCTCACACTGAATGGTGGCCTTGCCCATCCAGCTTATCTGAAAATCAGCCCCCAGTGCTTACTTGGTGGTACTGGAGGCTGCTAAGATTCAGGACACAAAAATCTCTTCCTGCTTCCAGATCAATGTACACGCTTGATTGTGCCACCTTGGAGGAACTGAGATCTTACAGATTCCCAAAGTATACCCTACTCTTGACAAAGGATCCAAAAGTCAAGTAACTGGTTGGGAAAATGCCCAAAAAGGGGAAAAAAAATTAGACTATAGAAGGTCACTTTCTTGGTGAACAGATATCTTCTCCCATCCTTTCAGATGAGGAAGAACAATGCTTACCATCAGGGAAAGACAAAAAAGTCAAGGCTTCTGTATCCCAAACATCCAAAATAAATATTCAATCATCTCAGGCCATGGAAGAGTTCAAAAAGGATTTTGAAAATCAAGTAAGAGAGGTGGAGGGAAAACTGGGAAGAGAAATGAGAGAGATGCAAAAAAAGCATGAAAAGTTAAGTCAACACCTTGCTAAAGGAGATCCAAAAATATGCTGAGGAAAATAACACCTTTAAAAATAGGCTAACTCAATTGGCAAAAGAGGTTCAAAAAGCCAATGAGGAAAAGAATGCTTTAAAAAGCAGAATTAGGCAAATAGAAAAGGATGTTTAAAAGCTCACTGAAGAAAATAGTTCTTTAAAAATTAGAATGGAACAGATGGAGGCTAATGACTTTATGAGAAACCAAGAAATCACAAAAACTCATTACTTTATAGTGACGTCTTATGCTCCATCAGAGTTGCCAAAATATTCACATGATTTAAATTAATGAATGACAAAATTTTTTATATGCTTTCCAGTAAATTAATTGGCAGAAAAGGCATTTTTACATCAGAAAAAGTATAAAATGATCACATTCATTATGATAGCAAATTGTTAGTAGTATTTTTGTTGATGTTGTCATTATAAATTTTGGAACCAGAATTTAGTGAGGACCATAAAAATATAATAGTTGGATTAGTTTTATGCTGTTCAAATTTGTAAAAGATATACAATGACAAATTCATTGTTATCATGGAATTGACATAATAGGGTTGACCAGAAAACCCACATCATAGCTTCTGTGCAAAGGGAATTATCATTGCTGTGAGATCACTATTGGGCACACTCTATCATGGTTCTGTGATCTGACTAATGACCATAGAACCACAGAATTTTAGAACTGGAAGAGGCGTCAGTAGCCATCTCTTGTAATCTCTATATGAAAAAGCATTCCTGTTGCAATGTACCCATACAGCCTTTGACTAAAGACTGACCATAAGGGGTAACCCACTATGTTCTGATAAAGGCCTTTCACTTTTTAGATGACTCTCATTTTTAGGAAGCTTTTTCTTAACATCAGACTGAAATTTACCTCTTTACAACTTTCATTCATTGCTCTTAGTTATGTCATTCATAGGACAAAGATAATTTATGTAATCCTTCTTCTACGTATCAGTCCTTCATGTACTAGATTATAGTCATCATAACCTCTCACACCTACTCTGAACTGTTTCTAGTCTGAACAAAACCTCCCTATCACTTTCAAAGAATCCTTCTCTAATTTGAACTTGATGTCCTTCACCATTTGAGTTACTTTCACCTGAATTCTTTCCAGTTTAGCTCTATTTGTTTTCCAAAATGTGATGCCAAGAACTGACCACAGTACTTTAGATGTGGTCTGGTTGGAGTAAAGTCAAATCTGATAAATACTTCTTTATTTCTGGAAACTGTTCAAACTAAGTTCCCCTCCAAATTTTAGACTTCCATATCCTGAATAATACTAGATTATTTAAGGAATAACTGTTGACTTTTAAACAGGGCAGCAGGAAGTTTAACGTTTAGAACCATAGAATCTCCAATTTGTAAGAAACTTCAGAGGTCGTCACATCCAAATATTACCTGCTCAGGAGATCCTAGAGAACTGCTCTGACAAATACCTTTATTTGAATATGTCCCCAAAAGGAACTTCATTATTGAATAAAATGAGTCATCTTGTGGGATTAAGAAGCTCTACTCATTAGAAAAGTTTTCTTCATATCAAGTCAAAATATGCCTCTCTTCAATATCCTCTTTCTTTTACTAGTCCCCTGGAAGAATAAAATCAAACAAGCAAACAAATACGTATACACACACACACACACATGTGCATGCATGTATGTATATACGTGTGCATGTATGCACACACACATATGTATGTATACTTCCTGTGAGATGCGGATTATGAAGAATACAGAGAAGTATGGTGAAACTTATTTGAACTGATGCTAAGGGGAGTAAGCAAAATAAGTATTGCAATATATGTACTATGTATCTATAAGGACCAATTAGATCCCAAAATAGTTTTGAGAATTTGCTTCCTTTCTCTTCTTGGTCAAAGTGGGGGACTACTAGTCTGGAAACTCCATATAGTGTCAGAATATGTTGCTTAGTTTTGCTGAACTGCTTCCCCTAATCATTTTTTATTATATACTCTTTTTGAATGTATGGTTCTCTGCTTGGAACACAAAGAAGATTGTATTGAGAAATGAAGTTGCTACAAAAGCAAATGCTTTCAACACTATTTTAAAGCAATAAATACAAAAGGACCAAGAAAGTTAGAATACTAGACAAAACAAGGAATAAAAAATCACAAATCTCACTCAGACCTAGAACACAGCTAAAAGATTCTAAGCTCTTTGAGAGCAGGGACATCATCACAGTATCCTTATATCCTCACTCTCTATAGGGTTTTGTATATTAATAAATGTGTTTTTTATTCAAATGAATCTAAAGATTTATTTTTGCTTTATTTTGAAAATGTTAGAGTTCATCTAATTGTTTTACAGATGAAACAGATGACTTAAGGGATTTTTTCAACAGCACTATGAAATAACAAATGTTGACTGAACAAGTCAATATTAGAATATTAGAAATATTAGAAATTATGAGCTCAGTGATGTTTGAAAAATATGGAAATATTTGCATGAAATAATGAAGAGCTAAATGAGTAGAAGCAAGAGAACATTGTATACAGTAACAGCAATTTTTTTAAAGAATGACTTCAAGCAAATAAGTTCTTTTGAGTATTATAGATACCCAAATCAACTATAAAGAACGTATCAAGAAAGATGCTATCTGAATCCAGAGAAGGAACTGATAAATAGATGCACACAATAATTTTACTCTCCATATATATGTATATATAGGTATACATATATTCATAAAAATCTACTTATGCCTAATGGTAGCCATCTCTAAGGTGGGGAAGGGGGGGAGGGAAGAAAAACGATAATGTATATTTGAAAGGAATAGCAAGTTGCCTGTTGTAAATTTGTAGTTTCACATGCAACCTTTTTCAATTGTACTGTTATAAAAATGCTTGTTTTATTCAATGAATTAAAAATAAAATTAAAGAAATAACACAAATATTACTGTATTAGGTGATTTTATCCATAAAAACAGACCCAATGAGGCTATAGTGACTTGCCCATTTTCATACAGAAGCAAGACTTAATTACCATGAATTTATTTTGATACATATATAAGCCAGTATCTCCTGTATGTAATCCCTGACATGTGGACTCTTGTTCAGACTTATAACAGAGAACCATCTACATTCCTAGGCAGCCCCTTACATTTTGAGACAGCTTTTAATTGTTGAGAACTGTTTTCCTTAAATCAAGCAAAAAATCTGCCTCTCTCTAACTTCTACGTACTGCTCCTCATTGTGTCCTTTGGATGTAAGTAGAACAAATCTTATCTTCTTACACAGGACAACCCTTCAAAGACTTCCTCTGACACCAAATCTAGTTCTTCTAACATACCATGCTTCATCTCACAGTATTGATAATTCATAGAAATATTAAAGTAACTGCTATTGAGGAGCATTTTTTAAACAAAATTTGAAGAAATGGTGAATGAGGAAGACACAGAAGGAGAGATCATGTGCTCTGACTTAGAAAAGTCTGTGTGGTAGCACATTAGCAAAAGATACTGAAAATACCTCGAATGAGAGATACATGAAGAGGAACTAAAGTCTCTTTGTTTCACCTTCTCTTCTCAGTTATGTCCTTAATTAAGATTTGATGAATTAAGATTTCACATGATTGTCTAAGATATGGCTCAACAAATGCTCTTTTAATTAAACCAGAAAAAGTTCATTGAATTAAGAGCCAGTATTAAATTTAGGACCAAGATAATTTCTTTTAAAGTTTTCAGGAAATAAATTTAAAAATACAAAAAAGTGAAAACATGTTACTTCAATGAATTTATCCCCAATGTTGAAAATCCACTTAGTCTGTACAAGGGTCTATTTAAATGTATAAAAACATTTATTAGAAAGACTTAAAGAGAGAGTTCCACAAATTTGTCCAGAAGTACTGAAGGATTAGTGGTTCCTTCTCTATTTCAATTCATCTCCATCACTTCCATGCCTTTGTCAGGTAACAAGGATTAGAACACAGGTGCAAGTCAAAACAAGCTCAATCGTGTCTGAGAATGCTATAGAGATCCCATATCAATTTCCAAGTGATTGTGTTTTCATATTTTGCTGGTGTCTAGGGCTAGTAATATAAACATAATTATAAGAAGAACAACAGAGAAACCTTTAGCTCTTTATATCAAGAGGATTACTGGCATCCTTAAATCACATTTCCAGGAGAATATGTTTTAAGGAATTAAGACTTTTTCAAAACCAGTCTTAACGTGAACTTTTGGAACAGTAAAATGAATGACTAAGAAAGCAGAATATGTCCAAAGGATGTGTATAATATTAATAGAAATTATCACCACAAGGCAATTTGAGAAAAATAAATACTTCTTTACCAAAGGAAGGAAGAGGATATATAGTTCTCCTGAGTTCAAATGAACATAGACATACTATTCATTCAACATGTGGATAGGCAGCAGTGGCCTTTGTTTTATTGATTGCAAGTCTGGCTCCAGATAGCTATTACTCAATATTTTTTCTGCTCTCTGATATTATTTAACAGAGTAATGATAAATGTTGACAATTTTACATAAGAGGAAATTGAGAGCTGTTAATACACTTGCCCAGGATAATACATGCAGGTAGGAGTATCTGAAGTACATTTTCCACTTCCATATATGCTGCCCTCCTTTTGGATTTATCATGATGGTAAATATAAATATGCATGCGTAAAAAGATGAAAGGTATTTCTGCAGTTTAAAGTAAAAAAGAATATGATGTTTCATAAAGAAGAATAAAACTTAGAGTTCACATTGAAAAATAAATAGAACATGACTAAGATATATACACCACAATCAAACCACTAGACACTTTGGTGACGATGTCCATCATTTATACAACTAGCACATTTTGAGTCACCAGCTCTTTTACCCAGGTGCCTAACGCATCCATGTAGCACCAAGCAATTTATATTCTACTATCAAAGTCATTAAGGATGAGTGCCTTTATCCAACTGTAGTCTTAATTGCCAATCACACAAAGTATGTTCACAATTTTAAGGGGCAAAGTTTTAAACACACAAAGGAAATTCATCCTTTAAAAATTAGGAAAGGTCTTAGGTGCACAATGTTCTAATCATTTGTATTAATAAGTTGAATAAGCTCTAGGATAGACTGGGGATCAACCATAATTAATCCTTATTTCCTGAAGCATCTTTAATGGAGTACAGCAACTCTTCATCCATCAGCTACCATACAATGTTTTGATCTAAATGGTTATGTTAACCCCTGTGACCCTAGGACATGATGAAATGAATTTTTCAATGTTCATGTGGCTACTGGCATTTTGTTCTGAAAGCCTTATAACTTTTATTGTTAAATTTTCCTGTATGAACATGAACCTCCATATATCAAAAGGTCTATCCCAGTACGAGATGGTTCCTGTTTATATGAATTGCCTTTAGGAGCAAACTCTGCATAATTCAAAGAGCTATGAATAAAGTATTCAGTATTATAGATTAGTAGTAGACTGGCAATTTATAGAATAGCCGCACAGGAACACATCCACAAATGCAGTCTTGTATTCTTCATATTCCTTCTGGGATGTAAAACAATATGGGTATTTCATATTTAATGTATCTTGAAAATTTTGTAACCCCTTTATTAGCTCATTTGCTATGAGAAGGTGTTGAGCAGCTAATCTCTGAGGAATTTTGAACACTGACAAAGAACATATCAACAAAATTGCAATCAATGCCAAAATATCATCATATATTCAGAGTGACATAGTGCTTTGCATCAATTAAAATGTTCATCTTGCAGAGCTTAGTGAACTTTCAGTATTATTTTGCAAACTGCATTGAGGAATCACTGTGTTTGTGAAAACATGCTTGTGACTGATACATAAATACTGCCCAGATTTTTCTATTTGCGTTGTCCTTCTCTCAGTTTATATACAAACTATATTTTATGACTTACAATTAAGATACTCGGGTTATAAGCCTGTGCTGTTGCATAAAATGGTGATAAACATTTTATATAAAAATCTTAAAAGACCTAAAGTTATCTGCTTAGTCCTGCATGCTTTTTCTAATCCTCTAGAGGACTGAGAGAGGTTTTATTTATCAAATCACAATGTTTTGGAATTATGTAGAAGTGTTGGATTTGCTGAACTGCAGGGCACTCTAAGAATTCTAGTGTCTCTTTTGATAACACGATCAAGCCTTGAGAAAAAATATCCTCAGACACAGGTCCAATAAGGAGCCAGAAGCAAAGTTTCATCTCCATTACATTTATCCCAGGTAAATAGGCACCTCAAGGCAGATACAGACTTCCTTTTCTTTCTTTTCCCTTCCCTTCCCTTCCTTTTTTTTTCTTTCCTTTCATCTTTACTTTATAGATCTGGAAACCCAGGCACAGTTAGATGAAACAGTTTGTCTGAGGTCACAAAGGAGCAGGTTATAAGTGAAGACGTTGACTTCTATCTCAAATCTCCAAGACCACACTGACTACTTCTGATGTTTGGAATGCTGTCTCTCCTTACTTCCACTTTTAGTTTAAATGCATAATTTCAAAATAGTTTAATTCCTACTTCAGTAGGTCTTTCCTGGCTTCCCAACTGGGAATGCCATTCTCCATTGAGATATCCTTCCATCTCAAGGATTATTTTGAATGAATTTAGTTATTTACATGTTGCATCCCCTTTTAGAATGTGACTTCCTTGTTTGTGATCTCAGTTTTCCCTAGCTCATGGAAAGCAAATTTGGGCTAACAAGAGAAAATATTTCAAATCCTTATTTACTGTGTAGCTCAGCTATGTGCTTTGCAGCATTCCCCAACCTGCAAATTTAGTAACCATGTCAAAAAAAAAAGAGTAGAAGGAAGAGGATGGAAGAGGGAGAGGGAAGAGGAGGAGAAGTAAATACAATGAGGACTGTCATTATAATCTAAGGAAATTGTGCCTTGAATCTTCCTTCATCAATGACAGACCAGAAAAGTAGGAGCCAACACTTATAAGGAAAGGATTGCCATGATAATCACTGACCAACTCTAACAACCCTAGCCCTCACCTAGGATTATGGAAGAAAAGGTGTGGAGTTAAGGGGAAAATGAAGTGCCCAAGTGTTTCCAGGGTCCAGAGTTTTTTTTCATTACATGACCTTCTTGGCCACCATTACCCTCAACAGCACTGCCTCCTGATCTGACCAAAGGAATAACCAATCAACTGCTGAGTCCTGTCTCCTACGGCTAGCAGATTTTTCCCACCTGCTCCTCAATCCATACAATTCAAAATAACCATGCACTGACAAAACAATCCTTTTTTCTTGCTATTTCTACAACTTCTGATCTCTGTCCAGCACAGTCTCTTCCTTCTCTTTACTCTCCTCTATAGCTTCTTTCCAGGGGAGGGGAGAATGGAAATAACCATGTATATAGCACCTATTATGTGCCAGGGGCTGTACTAAGTGCTTTACAAATATTATTTCATTTTATCTTCATTTCTTATCAGTCGTACTGCTTGGTTTTATTCCACCCTCAACATTTCCACTCTCCCCCTCTCCACCAAAGCACATTTTATCACCATGGAGAATTAATCAGTTTTGGTCCTCAGATTTCACCAGGACTCTCAGTAGTTTCTGTTCCTCTGATTGAAGCTGGAGGGAAAAGCAAAAAAATATCCTCCCAAAGCTCCCAGTTAAAGAGGATTCAAAAACTCAACCAACTCCTCATTTCCCAGCAGCTGCACAAATTGGTTTTGACTGTATCAGCTTGCCTCCACACCAGGTGTATTCATCTTGTCCCTTGATTGTCAGCTTCCTTTTATATTCTGTCTTCCCATATTAGATTATAAGCTCCTTGAAAAAAACTTTCTTTTTCTTATTTGCATTCCCTGTGCTTAGCACAGTGCCTGGCACATAGTAGGCACACAATACGTGTTTATTATATTGTACTGTATTAATCCTTATACTGTTTTGAAAGGTCGATTCTATTATTATTCTCATTTTATAGTTGAGGAAACTAAGGCATACGTAACTACTTTGCCCAGCTGGATTTGAAATCAGGTCTTCCCAACTCCTGGCTTTTTTTATCTTCTGAAGCTTCTGGTACCCTATATTAGAAGTATGGTATCTTATGTCTTACACCCTCTCCAATTCTGCTTGTTCCTTTTCTCATGCCCTCTGAAGTAGCAGTCCAGAAACACAATAAACTCATTGTTCCACAATATGAATTCTTGGTGTTACTTCTGCTATCATCTTTAATCTGTATCATCCCAAATAAATCTTTGTTGTAATATCTTGAGCTCTTGGTCTCTTCCTATGTTTTCTAAAGTAATGCATTAGCTGTCTTATGCACTTCTTCAACACTAATCCATGTTTCCTACTTAGTGATTTCAATATTCATCATATTGAAGTTCATCATATCCATATCAGTATCCTGTCAAACACTCTGGCCTCTTAATTTATCTGCCTCATCAATTCCAATTACTTCCATCTCTCCTCTTTTTCACTATCACACAGTACTGTTCTATTTATATGAATCTGAATTCTGGGAAGCACTTCCATTATAAGATCCAATTCTTTCCAGCAGCTTTATTCCTCATAACCTTTCCTTCATCATGATTTCATCCTGCAGTTTTTCTATCCCTCCTTGGTTACCCAGTTTATTACCCCTACTTAGTCTTCATTTTTATTTCACTACATTTTTGATGCTGTAACTGAACAGTTCACTTACGTTATCATTCCCTAACATTTAATTCTGGTTTTTTTTTTTTTTTAACTTCTGTGGTTCTAAGTCATTAACATTCTTCCAAGGGCACTAATATTCAAATTCTGTGTTAGTTTCACCATCTATTTTCTCTAATAATACTTTGGGGTGCCTGGGTGAACCTAAAGGTAGTCATGTAACCATTCCACCTGCATTAGCTAGTCATCTTATTTTTTGGAAACGTTATATGTCAATGCACCTCACAAATAGCCACAACACTTATGATGTCCTATATAAAATATTATAGTTTACTCTCTGTCCCAGTTCCCTGAGTTGGTTAAGGTGTTATTCTAATTGTCTACTATTGTTCATTATATCCATTTCCTAACAGATAATGCTTACCTGTAACATGGTAGATGTGTTTTAGAGGCTTGAACAAAAGATGCCAGAAATAATGTGATCTTAAGCTGCATTATTACAAGCATCTAGATACAGAAAGGTGGTGCATCTACTATATTCTATTACAACATGTCTTAGAATGACCTCTTTTGAGTGCCCTGAGTGAGCTATAGTGTCCTATAGCACATCCAGAAAGGACAACACAGACGTTAAAAGACCTAGAAGGCATGGCATATGAAAAAGTTTAAGAATCAGTGAGTGCTTAACTTGGAGAAAGATAGCTGTCTTTTAAGAATTTGAAGAACTATCTTGTGAAGCAGGCATTTAGAGTTGTTCTACTTGACTCCAGAGGGCAGAACCAGGGCCAGGGGGTTGAAGTCGCAAAGAAGCCAATTTAACCTTGATGTTGGGAAAATGCCTATCAACAGCTAGAACTAACTAAAAGTAAAAAAGACTTTTTAAAAATGTTGATGTTTCCCCCTTCTTCAAAGTCTTCAAGCACAGACAATATTTATCTGTTATCTATGTCATCATGAAGTCTCCAGGTTTATGTGAGTTGTCCTAGGTAGATGCTAAAGTCTCTTCCAACTCTCAAATTTTGTGATTTTGCAGCCTTGAATTTCACATTTTGAAAAGATAATGTGCTATTATAAGAAAAGTGAAAATAGAATACTAATCTACTAATTGACAATCCTTTATTTCCCAATATATAGGTAAAATTTCAGTCACCTCTCTGACATATTCAGAATCTTCTCCTTCTTACAAGTCTTCTGCTTCTTCCAGCAAGTGTTCTTAGACCTTGAAATTCTGAATTTTTCACTCTCTTTCCTTCTCCTTTCCTCTCTCTCCCTCTCACTAGAAAGTTCCAGGCATAGTTCTCCTTCATGGTTTTTCTTGTTGTTGAACATTATCCCAGTAATTGATACCAGATATTTTTTCTCTATCGCCTCCCTCTTCTGGACTTAATGGCAGGTTTCTCAGGTGTGACTCTATTCATATTGCTGACTCTTTGTTTTTGTCTATTCAGACAGGAGTCACGACTGATGTACAATTTTCTTTTTTTGTTTGATCAATTAGTTGAAAAATCAGTATTATTTGAGTGTTTCTCTTAAACCAATCCCTTAATCCCATAAGTCCTAGACCAATCATTTACTGAATTTTTTAGGAGTGAGAGTGGTATAGCAATATTACTATTGGTAATTCCCTGTCTTCCCTTAGCCCTCACTTCTCATTAAGAAATGACAGAAATAGAACAACCTGTAACAAATAAAGTCATATTTTTATGCAAAATGAATCCACATACTATAGATGTACAAAATATATGTCTCTTTCTTCACCTTTGCTTCCTTACCATTATGTCAGGAGATGGATAACTTGGATGGATATAGCAATTGGTTGCTATATTGATCAGAGATTTTTAATTCTCTCAAAGTTGTTGTTGTATAAAATGCAGGTATGGTACAAATGATTCTCCTGTTTCTCACTTCACTCTGAGTGAGTTTTTACTATCTATAATTCTCTTAAATTGTCTCTTTTATCTTTTCTTATACACCAATTACATTTCAACAACTTTTTTTAGCCATTCCCCTAATTAATGAAAATCCTCTGATAATTCTGTTTATTTTCTTTACCTCCCCTCCCCCTTTATTTCCTTCTTCTGGATCAATCCTACTCTATATTATCCTGAATTTTTATCTTATCCCTTTCCCTGATTGTTTTTATGTCAAGACTTATGGATTGTATAGGGCATTTTAACATAGCAGCTAGGTGCAGCAGTAGATAGATTTCTGGGCCTGGATTCAGGAAGATTTGAGTTCAAATCCATCCCCATACAGACTAGCTCTTTAGCCATGGTAAACTACATGAGTTTCTGTTGAGATAATAGCACTTATCTCCCAGGATTGCTGTAAGGATAAAATGAAATAATATTTCTAAATCACTTAGTTCAGTCCCTGCTACATATAAGGTACTTAACACCAGTCTTTTCTTTCTTCCTTCATCTTTTGCCCTGACTTTCTACCTTCCTTTGTATGTTTCAGACCAGAGGGAAGTTCATCTGATCCTCAGTTCCCTTAATCCTTTCACCATGTTGGTACTCTCTTCTCACTTAAATCAATTATGTGAAATAGCAAATTAAACCTTATTTCCCATTTAAAAATCTCAGAAAAGAATCAATTCATCCCTATGTCCAAAATATTTTTTTAAAAAAATCAAATTCCTTAGTACTTCATCTGAAAGGTTTTGAAAGAACATTTGTTTATTCTTTCCTTATTAAAATCAAGTAAAAGTTTTCATGGCTTAAAAAAAAAAAAAAACATTAAATTACTAGGACCTGCTTGATCTTTCGTTTAAATTTTTAAGTTCCTACTCAGTTTTTTCATCAGATATCTTGAAAAAAACTATTATTAAATGTTATCCATTTTTTTCTGTAGCAGGCTTAATATCCTTGGCCAAAGGTTTAAATGTTTTGGGGTTAGTTTTTTGTTTTTTGTTTTTTTTGTTTTTTGTTTTTTTTTTTTTTGCATTTAATAGCATTTTTTAAACTACAAGTAAAGATAATTTTAAACATTCATTTTTTAAGATTTTGAGTTCCAAATTGTTCTCCCTCTCCTCCTCCCTTCCTTCCTTCCAAAACAGCAAACCATCTGATATAGCTTATACATGTGCAATCATGTTAAACACTTTTCCGCATTATTCATGTTGTGAAAGAAGAATCAGAACAAAATGGAAAAACCATGAGAAAGAAAAAAAAGCATGAAAATACAGTGCTTTGATGTACATTCAGACTCCATAGTTCTTCCTTTGGATGTGGATAACATTTTCCATCATGAGTCTTGGAATTGTCTTTCATCATTACATTGCTAAGAAGAAGTAAATCTATCATAGCTGATCATTGCACAATGTTTCCGTTACTGTGTACAGTGTTCTCCAGGTGCTGAAGGTCACTTCACTCAGCATCATGTCAGTCTTTCCAGGTTTTTCTGAAATCTGTCTGCCCATCATTTTTATAGCATAATAGAATTCCATTACATTCATTTCCGCAACTTGTTCAGTCATTCCCCATTGATGGGCATCACCTCAATTTCCAATTCTTTGCAAAAAGAGCTGCCATAAATATTTTTGTACATGTGGATCCTTTTCCCTTTTTATGATCTCTTTATTTCCCCTCATCCTATTTTCTCGTCATTTATACTTTTCTCTGTCCTTCCAACCTGTCCCCCTCACTAGTGCCTTGCTTCTAACTTCAGCCTCCCACAATCTGCCCTCCCTTCTGTCAGCCCCTCCGTTTCTTTCCCCTTTCTCCTGCTGCTTTCTTATCGAGCAAGATATATTTCTATACACACTGAAAATGTATGTTGTTCACTCTTTCAGACAAATTTGATGAGAGGTTCAAATATTGTTCACCCACTTCCATCTTACCTTCTACTATAATATTATTTGCGCCTCTTTGTGTGATATAATTTAACCTATCTTGCTTTGCCTTTTCCTCTTCTCCCATTACAA
Source organism: Notamacropus eugenii (assembly GCF_028372415.1). NCBI lineage: Eukaryota > Metazoa > Chordata > Mammalia > Diprotodontia > Macropodidae > Notamacropus > Notamacropus eugenii. The sequence continues at coordinate 131,510,894 of NC_092875.1, read as the reverse complement.
TTCTTTTTTTCTAACTCAATTTTTTATATCATCACATCAAAATCAACTTATATTTATGCCTTCTGTCTATGTATATCCCTTCTATCTTCCCTAATAAAAAAAAAACAGTTCTCAAGTATTTCAAGTATCTTCTTTCCATTTACTTTGGTCCTGTTTTCCTCTTTATAATTCTCTTAAGACTTATATTTGAAGATTGAATTTTCTACTCAGCTCTGGCTTTCCATTAGGAAAATTTGAAAGTCCCCTGTTTTGCTGAATGTCCTTCTGTTCCCCTGAAAAATTATGATCAGTTTTGATGGGTAGTTGATTCTTGATTGTCCTCCAAGTTCCTTTACCTCCTGGAACATCAAATTCCAAGCCCTCCAGTTCTTTAATGTAGAAGCCACTAAATCCCACATAATCATGATGTGTCTCCTTAATAATGATTTTTTTTTCTTTCTGGCTGTTTATAGTATTTTCTTCTTGACTTGGTAATTCTGGAATTTGTCTCCAATATTCCTATGAGTTTTCATTTTGGCATCTCTATCAGGTGATAATTGGTGGATTCTTTCAGTGACCTCTGGTTCTAGGATGCTGAGCAACTGTCCTTGATGATTTCTCAATAGATGTTGTCCAGGCTCTTTTTTTTTAGCATGGCTTTCAGGTAATCTAATAATTCTTAAATTAACTTTTCTGGATCTGTTGCTTTGGACAGTTGTTTTGTCCAGTGAGGTATTCCAGGTGGTCTTCTTCTTTTTCATTCTTTTGGTTTTGTTTTATTGTTTCTTGATTTCTCATGAAGTCATTACCTTCCATTTGCTCAATTCTAATTTTTATGGAATTATTTTCTTCGTTAATCTTTAGTACCTCATTTTCCATTAGGCCAATTCTACTTTTTAAGGAAGATATTTTCTTCAGTGAATTCTTGTGCCTTTTTCCATTTGGCAAATTCTGCTTTTTAAGGCATTATTCTCCTCATTGCCTTTTGGGTTACTTGAGATGTATAATTGTGAGGAAACTTCTTGCATCAATCTTTATATTTAATTGAATTTCTGGTCAGCACAACATAGATTCTTAGTTTAAAGACCTCTAAGTGGCAGTAGAGGTGATCCAGCTTCCCAGCCACTCAGGGTTAGGGTCAAATAATGCAATAAAGTTTTCAGACATTTCCCACAATTGAATACAAAAGTTTTCTCAAAGGACAGAAATTGAACTAGACCCATAATTGACCAATAAAGGAACTAAGCTAACTCCAGATCAGAGTCACAAGATGGAATAAATGTGGTTTGCTCACATCCAACTACCACTTGTTATAATAATTCCCTTAGTTCTTTAACTGAGGCTTTGTGCCAGTGACAGGCTCCTTCCCTTGCTGCATTGTGGTGGAGTGGCCAACTCATCTCTGTCTTGTGTTGTGTACCCTGGCTTGCTCCACTGACTTCCATTTCCAAAGCTGAGTTCCCCTAGGAACTTTGCATTCTAAAGTCCTAGATCTTCAGCATCTCAATTCATGACCTGGCAACTTCTGATCCTGGGGCAGCCAGTTCTGGCAAAATTCTCTTGTGGTGCTTTCTGATCACCATGGAAAGTTTTGAGGTAGCATTCCACTCTTCTTGCTTCTGGATACAGATTCCTTAAGGTTTAACAGGTCTCTGGCTTGTAATTTCTCAAACCAGGAGCTTGAACTTGCTTACTTATTCTATTATTAGCAAAACTATGCATTTTCCTATTACCTATGGACTTCTGGCTAGTCTATTGAGATGAAAGAAGTCACATTCTCTAGGTTATCACTGAATTTCTTGACAGTTATGACAGTATGGTGCAAATTTCAGGCTTTGCTAGGTGGTCTGCCTCCATTCTGTTAGTGCTCTTGGCCAGAAGTTATTTTTATTACTTCTTAAGTAAAACCTTGTATATACACATTGCACATAAATTGTACATGAGCCACAGAGTTTTATACTTTTCCTAATGCATGTACCTAGATGTAATAAAGAGATCTCCCTAACATGTGTAAAATGTTACCCAATCCTGGTTTGTTTTGAAAACAAGTCATATTGCCAGAGTAATACAGCAATGAATGCTAAGCATTGTGGATAGCTAGATAGAAGGCTAAACACTTTGGAGTCACAGATGGCATTTTTATCAATACTAATCACTAAAAGTAAGAGACTTAGATATAAAAGGAATACATGGCTAAGATGTCATTGCCAAATATACATAATGGGCTGCTTTAAGGATGGGGTAAACATAATAAGTGATGGATATATACATAGTTGCCTACAATCTTATAAATCCATTTTTTTTTAATTTTTAAAAGTAAATAAAATTAGGAAATAAAAATGAGATTAATTTGAAATGTTGACTTAATGATCAAGTTCAAATTTCTGTATCTTCTTTACAAAACAGTTTACCATATCCATAAAACTTTCCATTGTCTCATATCCAAGATTTTATATTGCTAGTTCATAACATTGTAATGCCAAGTGCTAATAAAATAAAATAACAAGATAGCTCTTTAGCTATTTTATATGTATTACCTGATACGCAGATAATTTGAAACATCTAGATGAAAATCTCCATTTTTGTATCTTTTTGTGAATGACTTACTGTGAATACAGTTGAATTATTGGCTCAGTTATATTATCTGAATTTAAATTAATTTAAATTCACAAGATTATAAATTTAACATTCAAATTTAATATTCATTTTCTCTCCATTCATTATTTTGCCACACCAGTTCTTCTGATTTAGAATATCTCTCCTATCTTCTTACTCAAAATTGTCTACGTCATATTCAGGTGAATCTGTTTGTCCAGATCTTTCTTTTCCAAAGAAATGAAAAGCTCAAGAAGACTACACTATAGTAGTAGGTTCTATGGCTACACTATAGTATTACAATAGTGGGTAAGGTATTATTATTTATTAAATCTGTTATGCTATCAGTTTAATCAGGATCTGAGTATATTTTTGAAAGGTTTAAGTCTAAAAGGAAGCTATTCTCCATATCAACAGATTATGAAGATTTAAAGTCTTATCGACTTTTTGACATTGTATTTAGTGTGAGCTCTCAAAAAACTGAATTCTTAAAATAATATGCATCCAGGTCTCAAATGAGACATAAGATTTGAGTTTGGAGATTATAACAGAATAGCAGGAAATCCATGAAGACAATAAGGAATATGATGTTGCAGCCTAATACTTTAATTACCATTAGATTACTCTGGGGGAGTAATTTCAATTGGCTTCATCAAGACTATGTCTTGATTTAAGGACCCAGGTGTGTGTGTGTGTGTGTGCATGTGCATGCACAAATTGGGAGGAGAACTTTAATCATTCAAGATGGAAAAAAAAAAAAACCTTACCAATGTGAAATGTTAATACAGTAGAATGAAGGCAATTATTATTGTCCCAAGCTTTTGTACTCTGCACTTCTTAACACTAATTACTAATGGAAGAACAACCACCATTGCTGAAATGGCCCCAAATACCTCCTAAAAATATCTTGTCTTTGATGAGTTTGGCTACCTGTGTCTTTACTTCTGAGGTGATAACTTAAATTACTTGACACTGTCCATGGATGAAAAGATTCAGCTGTAGCTTTAGTTTACTTGAGTGGTAGGACTGTGGATTCATTGCATGTAGTTGAGCCCTTTGTCCAAAATATCCAATAAGCCATTTGTGTTTTTCTGAGTTTAAGCACAGCTGTGAGATTTCTAGTTATGTTCTATTACCTAAGGAATCTTAAGGGAAGATGGGAAAAATGATTGCAAGTAGAATTTTGGAAGACCTGGTGATTTTTACCATAAATATAGTTGAGTTATTCTAAGGTACTGACAGTGAGTGATGCTCTGGGTTTAAACCTAGGTTCTAATCCCAGTTCTGACCCTTAAGATCTAGGTTACCTTAAATAAGACATTTATTTCTCTGTACCTCAGTTTCTTTATCAATAAAATGAGTAGTTTGAATTAACTGACCTCAAGGATCCCTTCTATCATTAAATCTATGAGACTCAGTTCTCATTAACTTTAGTTCTTTCTTCACCTCCCCAGAATCGAAGAGTAAATTGTATATTACTGATCTATTGTGAGTATAGGCCACAAAAATGGGTGCTGATAGATATCTGTCAGACAAAAGAAATAATTTTCCTCTAAATTTTAATGTAGTCCTTACATCACTTTGCAATCAGAAGAATACAGTTGTATGCAAAATTTATTTTTATTTCTTTTTTCGGCTCAGTTACTCTACTAATAAGGATAAGGTAATAACATTAACCACAAATCTTTTTTTTAAAGAAAATTAAATTGATTCAGTCAAATCAAATTATCACTATAGTCAGTTTCTAAGTAAGCATAAGTTCATATACAGGTTAAACGGCTATTTTTAATTAGCTAAATTCATGAAGAATTGTGTATTAAATAAAAAGCAATAAACATTTTCATTTTATGGAGGACCTAAGGATTAGTTTCCTGATTTATCTTGATTTTCAATATCATAAAAGTCATCAAAGTTATTATCATAACACAAGACTCTTTACAAAATACCCAGTGCTCTCTCCATTATGACATGCTAAATTTTTATTTGTCTACCTAGTATGTTCTTCCAGGAGAATGTAGCCTTTTTGAAGGTAGCAACTAGTTCATTTTGCCTTTTTCATTCACCAAACCTAGCAATATGTCTTGCATGAGAAAGCAATGACATGATTTTTCACTGAATTGAGTTGCTTTTAATGTGAATTTTAAGCTAGCAGAAGCAATGTCGCATAGTGGACACAAAGTCAATATCAGTTTTAGGTTGTTCTGGGTTCAAACCCTACTTTGTGTTCTCAAAAGGTGTACAAATAAAGTATGCATTGGCAGGTCCTACATCAAAATTAAACTGCTTCAATTAAAAGCCTGATGAGAGACTAACTATTTATTACCTGAGAACGGAGGTAGCTAAATTTGGAGAGTTTCATCACTAGAGTGGTTCCAGGATGATGAATGATTCCCCCCAGCAACTGTGTCAAACCATTTTCTAAATCAAAGCCTCAAGGATAAAATTTCAGTTCCTTGAAATGCCAAAGGAAAGCAAAACTTCATTGTGATTAGAGCCATCCAAAATTAACTGGGATGCCTCAGGAGGTGGTGTGTTCCTCTTTCCTGGAGAATTTCAATCAGGGATGCAGATGGAATTCTCCTTTGATTATGTGTTGGATTGGATGATTTCTGAAGATGCATTCCAGTTCCAGGCTTCTGATATGTTTACTAAGACACAGAAAGGTGATGATTTATTTGCATTACTGGAGGAACTATCAAGTCCACTGAAATCACAATATATTGATTTCCTGAGTGTTAAAAAGGTGGACCAGGAGGAAAAAATGACAGAGAATAAGAAACAAGAATAATTATATTGATATTCAATCCCTATTAAGCATTTTGCCCATGCAGGAGAAAGATGTTGACCCAGCTAAAAATAAAGTTAAAAGATGAGCAGAGGAATACAATTAAGTTTTCTCAAGGACTTGACAATTTATAATTTGATTTTCTACCAAACATCACACTCCATCTTAATATAGCATTAAGTAGTCTGTCAAGTCTCATTTCATAGATCAATTCTTATTGCAGATGTTGGTCTCAAGAAAATTAATTAGTATATCTCCATATCAAAAGAAACTAATTTGTAAAATCTGTGATACAAATGGCTTTCCATCTTCCCTGTGAATGACATGTGACTGTTATTCACACATATTCCCTGTGCAGAAGTCTCAAAAACCACAAAGCATTTTATTTCTATAATCTAATATATCAGACTGGTACATATGGCAAAACCTATCAGATGAATATCATTTTTATTTGGAGGGAAGATGAGAAGAATCAATCAGCAAACATTTATTAAACATTTGCTGTGCTCTAGATACTGTGTTAAATAGTAAGGAGGAAGTCAAAGTTATATCAAAATTGGGATATCTCTAAATCAAGTACCTGTAAATTCTGATTTAAAAAGTATAATTTTTCCAAATTCATTGAAAAATGATAGGATTAATTTTATCATGCCAAATTTGAAACCTGCCTCTCTGCAACTTGAACTTACTGGAAAATTCTATGCTTGAAAGACAAGTAGAAAAATTACAATCACATTTATATATGAAAATCACTGAAATACTTGAAGTTACTTATCAAACAAGATTTATGGTTTCTCCAAGGTAAGTAACCCTAGTTGTTTTTAGCTGATTTTAACTAATCAAGTAGCATTCATTGAGTTCAAAGAGAACTTTAGACACGTTATTAAAGAATATCCATTCTAAAATTTAAATGCGATTAAGACAAGACTCCTGTCAAATACCACTTTCTACGTAAACTACGTCTCAACCCAGCCGACCTTATTCCTTATATTTAATTTATTTTTCATGTATTCTCTATATATTGATATGTTTGTATATCAATATTATATGATATATATACACATTATTGTCCCCTATAAAGGCAATTTGTGAAGGATTCTGAAAAATTAAAGGCACTGTGAATACCATGTTGGAGCTATAGTTGCCAAATCTGATGGTCTTTTCTCAATCACTAAGCTCCTTGACCTTCTGTAGCCTTTAACATTGTTGATTATTCTATCCTCTTTAATACTCTCTTCTCTCTAGGTTTTCAGGACACAACTCTACCTTGATTTTCCTTCCACTTTTCTGACTGTTCCTTCTCTATCCCCTTTGCTAGATCCTCTTTCAGGTCACAGTCTCTAACAGGAAGTGTTTTTCAGAGTTCTATCCTGGGTCCTCTCTGTGTGTGTGTGTGTGTGTGTGTGTGTGTGTGTGTATATATATATATATATATATATATATATACATATTTATATATAATATATAAATAAATATATATATATATATAAATATATATAATGTATGTATGTGTGCATGTTTGTGTGTGTGCATATATGTATGTATATATATGTATATGTGTGTATATGTATATATATACATATATATGTATATATATATGTATATATATAAATATATATGTACATATATATACATATATATGTATATATATTTATATATAATATATAAATATATATAATGTATGTATGTGTGCATGTTTGTGTGTGTGCATATATGTATGTATATATATGTATATGTGTGTATATGTATATATATACATATATATATGTATATATATATATGTATATATATGTATATATATAAATATATATGTACATATATATACATATATATGTATATATATTTATATATAATATATAAATATATATAATGTATGTATGTGTGCATGTTTGTGTGTGTGCATATATGTATGTATATATATGTATATGTGTGTATATGTATATATATACATATATATATATGTATATATATATATATATACATTACTTCATTTGGGGATTTTATCAGTTGCCATGGATTTAATTACCATCTCTGTGGTGATGATTCTCAAATCTTCCTTTTTTGCTCCAGTGTCTTTGCTGAGCCCCAATCTCCTATGTCCAGCTGTCTTTCAGACATTTCAAACTGGCTGTCCAATGGCTATCTTAGACTCACTATGTCCAAAACAAAATACGTTACCTTTCCCTCTAAACCCTTCCCCACTTTTACCTTCCCTTTTACTGTAAAAGGCAACATCCTCCTCCTTGTGTCTTAATTTCACAACCTAAGAATCATCTTGGATATCTCACTCTCTCCCACCTGCCATATGTAAGCTCTTGCCAAGGCCTATCAGTTTAACCATTGCAACATCTCTTGAATGCATCCTTCTCTCTCCTCTGATGTTAGCACCATTCAACTGCAGGCTTTATCATCAACTCATATTTTGATTACTAGATTACTGCAATAGCCTGCTGGTTGGACCACCTACCCCAAGTTTCTCCCTACTCCAATCTATTCTTCATTCAACTAGTAAAGTGATTTTCTTAAATGAAGTTGTGGTCATGTCACCTTCGATAAATTTCAGTGGCTTCCTATTGCCTCAAGGAACAAATACAAAAGTTCTTTTTGGTATTCATATCCCTTCATAATCTAACCTCTTCACATCTTTCCATTATGCTTACATCTTACTTTCTGACCCACACACTTTGATCCAGTGACACTGGCCTCAGCTTTTTTCATGAACAAGACACCTGTCTCTGCTCTGGGCATTTTCTCTGGCTTTCCTCCATGCCTAGAATGTTCTCCCTCCTCCACTCAGACTAATGACTTCCCTGGCTTCCTTTAAGTACCAACTAAAATTTAACCTTCTATAGGAAGCTTTCCCCTAACTCCTTTTAATTTCTGTACTTTCCTCCTTTTAATTATTTCCTATTAATCCTGTATATAGTTTGATTTGTATATGTTTGTTTGCATGTTCCTTCTCCGTTAGATTATGAGTTAGTTATCTTTTTTTAGATTATCTTTTGTCTCTTTGTAAATCCCCAGAGTTTAGCCCAGTGCCTGGCACATAGTATATATGCTTAATAAATATTTCTTGAATAAACAAATGATGAATTCAGAGAAGCATGTAAAAATTTATATTAACTGATCCTGAGTGGTGTTAGCAGAGCCAAGAAAACAATATGCACAGTGACTACAGCAATGCAAAGAGAAAGAACACCAACCACAAAATAATCCAAAGTGAATGTTACAGATTTCGAAGAATATGCATGGCATTAAGAAGAAATGAGAAAATAAATTTCTCTCCACTTCTTTCCAGAGAGAGGAGGTTCTTAGATTTTTCAATGTATTGACTGATTTTGCTGATCTTTTTTTCTCTTCTCTCTCCCTTTTTTCCCCTTAAAGTTGTATTTGTTTCATGTAATGGCTTTCTGGTAGGGAAAAAGGAGTGATACAGAGGAAAATTTAGAAAGAAAATAAAGTTATTGATCATTTTATTTTCAAAAATGACATATGTAAATAATTTTAAAATGTGATTCCTCTCAGTCCCATACTATTCCCTCTCCCCACCCCAACTACTACACCAGCATCACTGTAGGAATAGAAAAAAATCACAAAGGAATACTGAACCATCTTATTATTATTTTGTATAATATATGCATGGCCATAACAAAAACCTTAATCTTTAAACAGTTACCCTTCTGGTGAAAACTTTATTTTTATTTCTTAGCCAGACTAGTCTTAGAACATCAGAAATAGGTCATTAATACAACCATTTAAAAAATTTTTCTAGTTTGGAATAATATTAAAGGATCTGAAATCTATTGATATAAACTTTTAGAATTTAGTCACTTCAATAACGCAAAACTTTTGTAGAGGTGTTATCAATAACCTACGTATTTCCAGGGTATAGTATTAAAAGATGAGCCATGATCTACTCAACAAATCATCCCAGATCATTTAAAATAGTTGATAAAAAATGAGATTATTTGATCTCAGTTACAGGCAATATAATTCAGTAATGCAACTGAAGTAACCTCAGCTGTAGTGTGAAAACTCTTTAGAAGCCCATTGGAGGAGGTGAAATGATGAAATGAAGGAAACCAGTTCCAAATAGTTTAGGGAATATTTTGCTATTCCCACTGCATCCTGTATAAAAGCAGAGGACTTAGCTCTTGAATTAACCTAGCCATGATTTTGGCCAGACTTGTATCTTATGAGTTTCAGTGGGTCAAGAGGACATTATATTTTTATTTTTTGTATCAGATAGATTTCTAGATGCCCCCCTCACACACACACACACACACACACACACACACACACACACACACACACACACACACACAAACATCAGTAACAGCAGTAGATGGTGGGAGTGGATGAATTGGGAACCAGCAATACAAAAATAGACGAGGAGAACTGGCTTGTTGCGCATCTTCTATAATTAATTTATCATGCCATATATAAAGCAACTTTCTACTTTCAGTTCTCCATGCTGAAGATGAAGAAGAAAGTTGTAAATGTTTTCTAATATCTTAGATTCAGACAGAAATGTCAAAGTTTGGGATCTGCTACTCGGAAACCCTGGACTATGGTCCTTAACTAATTCATGCCCAGAACCATATTCATAACCCTTAGTAAGTTGAGTTCAAATTAAAAAAATGGCCTCCCCATTTTGATTTCTAGGTTATTTTATACAAAAGTAATGAATAATATTACCTGAAAAATGCTGCATCACATCACAATTAAAATCAAAGAAGAATGGGAAGAGGGACTTTACTCACTTATGGGGGGAGCGGGATTCTTAACTAACCTAAGGATAAAGGTGATAGATAAATCAGATAAACTAAAAGAGATATATGGACAATTTTAATTAAATAAAATTTAGGAGGTTTTAAATTAATAGTTTGTACAGGAAGGAAAACAATTGATTTGGAAAATAAGATTTTCAAAGCCAAAATCTATGGTAAAGTTCTAATGTCCAAAATATGTAGAAATTGATGCAAGTATTACAAAAACAAGGATTGTTTCCTATAAGTGGTCAAAGAATATAAACTGGCATTTTTCTAAAGAACTACTATCTATTCTATCTACTACGGAAGTCTATATTTCAAGTGTACTTCTATTCATGAAGGTGGTATTTCTTTTGCCCAGGTTTCTACAATGAAATCCAACTTAAAGGGTAGGCAATTAATTCTGATAACAGAGCAATTCCTACCATTAAAATGACCACTTCAATCTTTTCTTTGTTTCCCAGTAACTAAAACCATTAGATAAAATCCAAGCCAATTTAGAAAATTAACCAATGTAATTAACAGAAGCTTTGTCAAAAAACAAATTGATGGGAATTAAAATGTTAGTAATTTTGTTTTACAACGTACACTAATAAGGATTTTTAAAAATTTCCATGTAAACTGGATTTCATTGTGGAAACTTGGACAAAGAGAAAATACTAGCTTCATGAATTAAATAATTGAAATTGTCCATTTATCTTTTATAATCAACTTTACATTTAGTTTAACTCAGAATCCCCCCCAATAACTAGGTAAAGTCCCTCTTCCCATTCCCTTGTGATTTTAATTGTGATGTGATGCATTTAAGATACATATTCATAAGAAGCACTTTTCAAATATTTGTATTATTTTTGTATGAAATAGACTAGAAATTGGGAGGTAATATTACGAACAATTTGCATTTATTTGTTATTTTAAGGTTTGTCCAGTGCTTTACACATGTTATTCAATTGACCTTAATTTGACACATTTACTTAAATACTTGATATGTTTGAGGCAATAGGAATATAAAAACAAAATTCTACCTGCTGATAGTTTTATGCGTGGGCTATTATAATAGCCTTCTGCTTCATCTTCTTATTTCAAGTCTCTCCCCACTGCAAGACATCAACTCAGCCACCAAAATTATTTTCTTCAAGCATGTCTGACCATGTCAAATCCTTTACCCCAAAAATTCCAGTAGCTCTCTGTTAACACTAGGAACAAATATAAAGTCCATTGCTTGGCTTTTTGATCCACTCACAACCTACCTCCTTCCTACATATCCAGCCTTCTCACATTTTTTCCCCTCCACAATCTCTTCTTTGTAGTTTCTTGAATAATCAAGTTGACACTGACCTGCAGCCAGATAATTTACACACATTAGACATTATGTAAATCTACACTGAATTTTAGTGATGGGGCAATCAAATGTTAAGGGTGAAATGATTGGTTTAAGAATGTTTTAAGTATTTCACAAAAGAAATTAGAACTATCTTCCCATGATTTTTTTTTATTCTTATAAAATATTCATTGTTAGTAATGATATTTCAGCACCCCAGTTATAATTTCAGAAGATAATACTTAAAAAAGAGATAAGGGTAGTGGAAGAGAGACAAAATACCCACACTGTGGCATGGTGGTAAAGTACAGAGTTAGCAGAGTCTGAAGAGGCCAGAAGGATAGCTGGTCTTAGCACTTTGTCAAAATCAATTTCCTGGAGAAACCCATCAATGGCAAGAGAGATGGTTACAGAGTGGAAGAACCTTCCAGCTTGAGAGGAGACCAGGTGTATAGGGTTGAAATCCAGAGATTCAAGAGCAGATTTTGCTCTGTGAAGTAGAATTCAGGATCTCAGATCCACACATCTCAAACTCAATACTCAAACGTCCATCTGTGGGTCTCAATTTGTACCAGTAGTGATGGCCACACTACATCACCCAGCTCTGGTTCTTGCTTCACCAGTGTTGGACAGAAGACATCCCGGGTCCCCCAGCTCCTCTTGCTTTGCACCTTCACCTTTCTGTAGCCTGCCAGCTCCCGAGGCCATCCGCCCCCACAACTTCTTCATCTAGGCTGATCTCCAGGATCTGGCCAGCCTCTACCTGCAGGCCTCCTACTCCTACATGTCCCCAGGTTTCTATTTCGACTGCAACTGCCGTGCCCAGGATGTTCCGTTTTTGCTGTGATCTGGTGAAGAACCAACGCGAGGACGCTGCTCACCTTCTGCCCCTCCAGCATCAGTGTGTGAGGCATGAACTCCTCCAGGCTCTGCAGATACCTGCCCAGGGTGAGTTGGGCCGCAGTTTGATGTCACAGAAGTTGCCCTGAGCCTGGAGTTACACACCCTGGGCTCGAGCCAAGGGCATCCTCACCTCTGCCTGGAGAGTTATGGTCAGGGCTAGGAGGTGAAGTTGCTGACCACCTTGTGCCACCTACAGACAAACCACCTGTCCGAATGGGACCAGTACCTGCTCCAGAGACTGAGCCTGAAGCAGGACTAGGGCTAGCAGCCAGGGCAGGTAGCCCCAAGGCTGAACTGAAAAGGCAGGGCTGTGTCCACAATAAAGCTAGCTGCTCACCAAAAAGCAAACAAACAAAAAAGAGACAGCCAAAACTATCATTTCAAATGCTTCTGACAAAGCTGTCCTTTTTCCCATGCCATCTAAAGCTAAATTTAAGTACCTGCCATCACTTGAAGATACTTCTGGTATTTTACAGATAAATGCCCACCTAATGCATGCAACAACAACAACAACAACAACCCAGAAAAGTAACAAAAATCCCCAGTTAAGTACCAAATTAGAAATGCTGAAAATCAAAGGAGATATTAATAAAATTGAAAGTAAGAAAACAATCTAACAAATAAAACTGAGTTGGTTTTATGAAAAAAACATAAACCTTTGGTTAATTTGATTTAAAAAAGAAAACCAAATTACCAATATCAAAAATGAAAAGAGTGAATTTACTCCCTCTGAAACAAAAATTAAAGCAATAATTAGGACCTATTTTGTCTAACTGTATGCCAATAATTCTGACAATCTAAATTAAATGGATGAATATTTACAAAGATATACATTTCTCAGATTAACAAAAGGGAAAATAAAATACTTACATAATCCCGTTTAAGAAGAAGAAATTGAAGAAACCATCAATGAACTCCCTAAGAAAAAAATCACTAGGAGCAGATGTATTTGCAAGTGAATTCTACCAACATTTAAAGAAAAATTAATTCCAATACTATTTGAGATAAACTATTTTGGAAATAAGAGCTATCTGGAAAAATAGATGGAGTCCTATCAAATTCCTGTTATAACATAAATAAGATGCTGGTGCCTAAACCAGGAAGAGCCAAAAAAGAGACAGAAAATTATGGACCAATTTACCTAATAGACATTAACAAAAACAATTTAAAGAAAATATTACCAATGAGCTCATAGCAATTTATCACCAGGATAATACATTCTGAGCAGGTAGGATTTATACCAGAAATGTGGGGCTGGTTCAATATTGGAAAAACTATTACTAAAATTGACTATAACTAAACTAACAGAAAACATGATTATCTCAATAGCTGCAGAATAAAAAAGCTTTTGACAAAATGCTGCACTCATTCCTATTAAAACTAGAGAACACAGGAATAAATGGAGTTTTCCTTAAAATAAGTAGTATCCATCAATCCAAAGTGAGTTTATGATTCCCTGAAAGCTATTTATGAACCAAAAACCTATGGTGCATCACAACTACTTAGTGGTGATGGAGTCACATTGATTAATGATAAGGACATGATCTTAGAAAGACGGGCTGAACACTTCCATAGTGTTCTCAACAGACTGCCATCAACAACCATTGACCATTTACCTCAGGTTGAAGTCAATCCCTCCTTAGCTGACCCTCCAACCGAAGAAGAGATTTTAAGGACCATTAGGTTCCTTTATGTGGCAAAGCACCTGGTGCTGATGCTATCCCAGCAGAGATTTACAAGGTAGGGGGACTATTGCTCATATAAAAGCTGACTGAAATTTTCCAGGTTATATGGCAAGAAGAGGTTATCCCCCAGGAGTTCAAGGATGCCTCCGTTGTTCATCTCTGTTAAGGTAATGAAACAGATTTTCCTGCGACAGTCACGGTTGGGGGGCTGGTAGGAGGATTTCTTAGTCATTGCTGGCAAGATTCTTGCTAGAGTCCTCCTTAATTGACTGATCCTTCACCTGGAAGATGGTCATCTACCTGAGAGTCAGTGTGATTTCAGAAAGGACTGAGGAACAGTGCATATGTTTGTTGCTCCACAAATCCAGGACAAATGCCAGGAGCAGAACAGAGGTCTATCACAACATTTGTAGATCTGACCAAGGCCTTTGACACTCTTAGTCATGAGGGCTTATGGAAAATTGCATCAAAATTTGGTTGCCCAAAGAAGTTCATCAGTATTGTAGTCAATTTCATAATGACATGTTTTCCTGGATTTTGGATAGTGGACAATGCTCTTATGCCTTCCCAGTCACTAATGGACTGAAACAGGGCTATGTGCTTGATCTCATGCTTTTTACCTTACTGTTTTCAGACATGTTTTCAAATGCTTTCAATGAGTATGAATATGGCATCAAGGCCAGCTACCATACTTATGGTAAATTCTTCAATCTGAAAAGGTTACAAGCCAAGATCAAAGTGGTGGGAATGTTGGTACATGATTTTCTGTTTGCAGATGATTGTGCATACAGTGCATCCTCTGAAGCTGAGATGCAACAAATTATGGATCAATTCTCTGTTTCCTGTGCTAATTTTGGCCTAATAATTAACATCAAGAAAACCCAGGTGCCCAATCAGACACCACCACATCATCTATATGTGGAGCCATTGGATACAACAAATGGAGAAATTTTGAAGGCTATGGATAAGTTCACTTACCTTGGTAGTGTACTTTCCAGGGATGTACACATTGACAATGAAGTTGATAAACGCATTGTCAGAGCTAGTTCAGTGTTTAGGAGGCTTCAAAGAAAAGTATGAGAGAGAAGAAGTGTTAGACTGACTACCAAAATGAAGGTCTACAGAATTGTTGTGCTGACCACATTGTTGCATACCTGTGAAACATGGACAGTCTACCAGTGCCATGCCAGGAAACTGAATTGCTCCTATTTGAACTGTCCTAGGAAGATTCTGAAGATCACCTAGCAGAACAAGGTATCAGACACTGAGGTCCTTGCTTGAGCTGAGCTACCAAGCATTCAAACTATGCTTCAGAGAGCACAACTCTGATGGGCTGGCCACATTGTTTGAATGCAAAATGTACTCTTGTCAAAAAGATTATTTTATGGAGAACTCACATGGGGTAGGTGATCACATGTTGGTCAGAAGTGATTGTCAGAGACATTGGCACATGACTGTTCAGCATGGCGTGCCCACATCAGAAAAGGTGCTGTGCTATGAGCAAAGCAGAATTGAAACAGCACAAAAGAAATGTAGGAAGGACAAATTTGGAGTATCCACCCCAAATGTTCACATGGACTCTCTGTGTCCAATCTATGGTAGAGCATTCTGAGCTTGTATTAGTCTGATCAGCCACAGATGGACACACTGAAACTTGACTTTATTGTGTTGATATCATTTTGGTCCTCTTGGAAAACAAAGGATAACAATAACAACCAGTATCTATCTGGCATTATATGCAATGGGGTTAAGCTAAAAGCATTTCCAATATTATCAGGGTGAAACAAGGGTGCCAATTATAACCATTTTTATTCAGTACTGTACTGGAAATGTTAGCTTTAGTAATAAGAGAAGAAAAAATGCAGAAACTAGACTAGGCAATAAGGAAACAAAAGTATTACTCTTTGTAGATGATACGATGGTAAACTTAGAGAACTCTAGAGAATCAACTAAAAAATATTTGAAACAATTAGAACTTTAGTAAGGTTGCAGGATACAAAATAAATCCGCATAAACCACTGACTTCTATATATTACCAGCAAAGCCCAGAAGCAAGAGATAGAGAAATTCCATTTAAATTAACTAAAGACAATATAAAATATTTTGGGCCAAGACAAACCCAGGAACTATATGAACACAATTACAAAACCCTTTCCATACAAATAAAGTCAGATCTAAGCAAATTAGAAAAATTTCAATTGCTCATGGGTGCTAATAAAATAAAAACGACAATTTTATCTGAATTAATTTACTTCTCCAGTGCCACACTAAACAAACTACCAAAAATATTTTCTACAGCTATAAAAAATAACAAAATGCATTGGGAAGAGAAAAATGTCAAGAATAGGAGGGGGAAGCAAAAAAAAAAAAAGCTGTACTAGATCGAAAACTATATTATAAAATAGCAATCATCAAACTATTTCGTACTGGCTAAGAAACAGAATGGTGGATCAGTGTAAAAGTTAGATGCACAAATCATAGTAGTAAATGACTATAGTGATGTATTGTTTGATGAACCAAAGACTCCAGTTTCTGGAATAAGAACAAGAGGGGAGGGAGAGGAGGGGGAGGGTAGAAATGGAGTCAAGATGGCAGAGTAACAGCACAGACTTTCTAGAGAACTTCCCTTAAGCCCAGCCAAATACCTGTAAAAAGTGGCTCTAAACAAATTCTGGAGCTGAAGAATCCACAGAATGATGGAGTGAAGCAAAGACAACCCAAGACAACCTGGAAGTTACTAGGAAGTCTATCGCACCATGCTGGGAGCAGAGCACAGTCCAGTGTGGGCCATGCCATCACAGATGGGACCAGAGCAGGCTTGGAGCAACTGAGTCTAGGGTACTTGTGGCAGTCTACAGACTTCAAAACCCCAAATGCTTAGGACAAGTTGAAAGGTCAGTGGAAAAAGCCTGTAGGACCAGTGTGGGAGAGTGGAGTGCTCCAACCACAGCCCCAAGGTGGCAGAGGGGGAGGGGGCATGGAGGAACCCACTGCAGCCACAATAGCAGAGGGGGCAGCAACAGTCACTGATTCTGGAGCTCTAGGCTCACAGATTGTGGAGGAATAGAGTAGCTGACACTACACCACCCACCCCTACTGGAAGCAGAGATCTACCATGACAAAGAGCTCAAAAACAAGTAAATGCCTGGGGAAATGAGCACAATCTAGAAAAAGAATCAGACTATAGAATATTACTTTGGTAACAAGGAAAATGAAAATATGCTGACATAAGACAACAAAGTCAAAGCTCCTCCATCCAAAGTCACCAAGAAAAATATGAATTTGTCTCAGGTCATGGAAGAGCTCAAAAGGGATTTTGAAAATCAAGTAAGAGGAATAGATCAAAAATTGAAAAGATAAATGAGAATGATGCAAGAAAATCATGAAAAACAAGTCAACTGCTTGCTAAAGGAGACCCAAAAAATGCTGAAGAAAATATCACCTTTAAAAATAGACTAACCCAAATGACAAAAGAAATCCAAAAAGCCAATGAGGAGAAGAATGCTTTAAAAAGCAGAATTAGCCAAATGGAAAAGAAGGTTCAAAAACTAACTGAAGAAAATAATTCCTTAAAGATTAGAATGGCATAGATGGAAGCTAATGACTTTATGAAAAATCAAGAAATTATAAAACAAAATCAATGGAATGAACAAAATAGCACACAATTGGAAATATCTCATTGAAAAAAACAACTGACCTGGAAAATAAATCCAGGAGAGATAATTCTAAAATTACTGGACTATCTGAAAGCCAGGATCAAAAAAAGAGCCTAGATGCCCTCTTTCAAGAAATTATCAATGAAGCCTACCCTGCTATTCTAGAACCAGAGCAAAAATAAATATTGAAAGAATCCACCAATCAACACTTGAAACAGATCTCAAAAGGAAAACTCCTAGGAATGTTGTAGCCAAATTCGAGAGCTTCCAGGTCAAGGACAAAATACTTCAAGGAATCAGAAAGAAACAATTTGAGTATTGTGGAAATGCAATCAGGATAACCCAAGATCTAGCAGCTTCCACATTAAGGGACTGCAGAGTTTGGAATATGATATTCCACAGGTCAAAGGAGCTAGGATTATAACCAAGAATCACCTACTCAGCAAAACTGAGTATAATGCTTCAGGGGAACAAATGGTCATTCAATGAAATAGAGAACTTTCAAGCATTTTTGATGAAAAGATCAGAGTTGAATATAAAATTTTACTTTCAAACACAAAAATCAAGAGAAGTATAAAATAGAAAACAGGAAAGAGAAATCATAAGGGACTTACTAAAGTTTAACTGTTTACTTTCCTACATGGAAAGATGGTATTTGTAGCTCTTGAGACTTTTCTCAGTATTTAGGTAGTTGAAGAGGTTATATCCATACAGACAGAGGGCCCAGGCTGAGTTGAATAGGAAGGGATGATACCTAAAAAAATAAAATTAGTGAGTGAGAGAGGAATATGTTGAGAGGAGAAAGGGAGAAATAGAATGGGGCAAATTATCTCATATAAAAGAGGCAAGAAAAAGCGTTTTCAATGGATGGGAAGATGGGGGAGGTGAGAGGTAAAAAAGTGAACCTTATTCTCATCACATTTGGATTAAGAAGAGATTAAATCGCACACTCAATTTACTATGAAAATCTATCTTATACTACATGAAAGTAGGGGAGAAGGGGATAAGTGGGGTATGGGGAGATGATAGAAAAGAGAGCAAATGGGAGGTGGGATAATTAGAAGTAAACACTTTTGAGGATGAATAGGGTCAAAAGAGAGAATAGAATAAATGGGGGGGGCAGGATATGATGGAGGGAAATGTAGCTTTTCATAACATGATGTTTATGGAAGTCTTTTGCATAACTACACATGTGTAACATGTATTGAATTACTTGTCTGTTCAGTGGGGATGGGTGAGGAGGGAGGAAGGGAGAGAAGTTGGAATTCAAAGTTTTAAAAAAGAATGTTAAAAATTATTTATACATACAACTGGGAAATAAGATATACAGATAATGGGGTATAGGAATCTATTTTGCCCTATAAGAAAATAGAGGGGATAATGATAAAAGAAGAGAGGGGTGTGATAGAAGGAAGGGCAGACTGGGGGAAAGAGTAATCAGAATATATGCTGTCTTGGGGTGGGTGGAGGGGAGAAACCAGGAGAAAATTTGGAACTCAAAATCTTGTGGAAATGAATGTTGAATAGATTATTAAATTTTTAAACAGGGAAGAAAAGAATTTGCTGTGACAATAACTGCTGAGACAACTGGAAAATTGTATGGAAGGAACTAGGCATACACTAATATCTCACATCCTATGCCAAGATAAGGTTAAAATGGGTACATGATTTAGACATAAAGGGTGATAATATAAGGAAATCAGGAGAGCAAGGAATAGTTTACTAGTCAGATCTTTGTAGAAGGGAAGAAGTTGTGACCAAATAAGACATAGAGAAAATTATGAATGCAAAATGTATAATATGATTGCATTAAATTTAAAAGGTTTTACACAAAGTCAATGCAATGAAGATTAGAGGGAAAGTAGAAAACTGGGAAACAATTTTGACAACCAGTGTTTCTGATAGAGGTCTCATTTCTCAAATATAAGAAGAATTGAGGCAAATTTATAAGAATACAAGCCATTTCCCAATTGATAAATTACAAAAGGATAAAAGGCCAAAGGAATAGATGGTTTTCAGATGGATAAATTAAGGCTATCTATAGACATATGAAAATTACTATTGATTAGAGAAATGCAAAACTCTGAGGTACCACTTCACAACTGTCAGACTGGTAATATCAGAGAAAAGGAAAATTATAAATTTTGGAGAAGATTTGAGGAAATTGGAACCCTAATACATTGTCAGTGGAGTTGTAAACTGATCATTCTGGAGAGCAATTCGAAACTATACACAAATGGTTATAAAATTATGCATCTTCTTTGACCTAGCAATACTACTATTTGGTCTGTATCACAAAGAGATCACATATAAAAAATATTTATAGTAGCTCTTTTTGTAATAGCAACAAATTGGAATTTGAACTGATGCCCATCAATTAGGGAATGCCTGAGCCAAATTGCAGTATATGAATGCAATGAAATAATATTGTGCTATAAGAAATGATAAGTAGATGGATTTCAGAAAACCTGGAAAGACTTGCATGCATTGATGTTGAATGAAGTGAAAAGTACCAGGAAATCATTATACATAATAACGGCCACATTTTGTGATGATCAAATATGATAAACCACTATTCTCAGCAATACAGTAATTCAAGAGAATTCCAAAAGATTCATCCATGTCCAGAAAAAGAACTATGGAGTCTGAATGCAGATCAAAGCATATTATTTTCACTTTTTTTGTTTTTTCTTTCTTGTGGTTTTTCCCTTTTGTTCGAATTCTTCTTTCACAACATGACTAATGTAGAAACATGATTAATTTGATTGTACATTTATAACCTAAAAGTTGTTTTAAAGTAGATGACATTTCTCATAAGAAAAAATAAAAGGAAAGAAAGAATAACCTTCATGTTTTTTGTAGAAACATAGATCAAGAAATCAGGAGACTAGATCTAATCAAATCCAAGGCACTTTCTATCTACATGATAATGAGATATGTTTAAAATCTCTGAGTCTCAGTTTCTTCATGTATACAGTGAGAATAAAACATAATACTTGCATTTCCTAACTGGAAGGGCTATTGCTATGAATGTATTTTGTTAACATTAAAACATTATTAAAAAGATGAGTTATGGTATTGTAATGAAATGGAAATTTGTCTAGTAATCAGATTTAAATTCTTATTCCACCTTTTCTCTCTTTCAATGCATGTGTTCATGAAGGGAAGAAAAAATGTTGTTTTGTTTTGTTTTGTTTTGTTTTATGTTTCAGTTTCCTCTCCTTTAAACTGTGATTACAAAATCTGCCATACCTACATTACAAGGATCAAAGGAGATCATTTCATGGAAAAATACTTTTTAAAGCTAAAAGTATTTTGAAAATTTCAGGTATTATTGGTATTCATTTCAACAAATATTTGTGAAGCATTTGAATTCACTGTTAGAGACAAAGTTTGGCACTTTTTAATGTGATTGTGATGAGCTCTTCCTCTGGCTCCTCAGGTCATCTATTCTCTGACCTGACTTCTTTCTCTAGTTACTTTGCAGGGCTGGTGCTTTGAGTTGTAAAAGGTTTGACCTGTCAGTGAGGAAAGTTGTTATAAATATTTTCGATTTCAGAATGTTCATGGAGTGCTTTCTTCTGTTGCTTACTCCAGAAAACAGTTGTAAGTTATGTTTTATATCTTTTTATACCTGATTTAAAAATTTTAATTCTTAGCATAGTTATGTAATTAGGTTATATGGTTCACAAATACCTGTTTTAATATAACAAAATTAAATGTTAAATCTGCCAGAGTTGACCAGATTTAGGCTTTGCCCAAAATAATTATCAACGATATTAAGATGATATCAATTTTTCAAAATGCTAGTGGATGCAGTAATCATTATTGGGACTCTAATCACTAGAGATGTATATTGAGGGAACATATCAGATGGCACTTAATGAGAAATGATAGCGTGGAATTATTTCTGTAGCTGATGAGCAGGTTTTTCTATATCTCTGAACGAATAATGTAACTTTTGTGTGAAGACCAGATATTCTGATAGAGTCTAGGTTGAGAATGTGAACCTGGAGGTAATAAATATGCTCCACATGTGCCTTGTCAGAGATAAACATTGGGTCCATCATGTTGGTATGGACCTACTGAAAAAATTCTTTGTGTGGACTTCTTATTTTTAAATCGGATTCCCAATTTTTCTGATCCATCAGAGAATTCCTATTTTCCATTGTTTGGGCAATAATTTTACAGACTTTTTCTAATGTATTATACTTGGAAGTAATAGAGAAAAATTTTTGTGTCATTATTTAAATGATGATGTCTAGAGTTTTACTAAAAGCAGTATAATGCATTACTAAATGTTGGTTCCTAACTCATAAATCTTTTTTTGTTTTGATTTAATTTTGTTCTTGAACAGACCTATATTACTTTTCTTTTACCATGAGATTCTTATGAACTACAAGTCTGTCAGATAAAGTTCTGCCTCTTATCTTACAATCCTGAGTAATCAACCCTATGTGCTTAATCCTATGATGATAAAATAAAAACATTTTTTCATAACTTTCTTGGAATAACATTTTTTAGTTTTTTTTAAACTTCTGTCTTTCTAAAATTCCAAATAATCCTGTGTTTAGCCGACACTTACGTAGTCTTTTGAAGTTTGCAGAATAATTCACACCTCTTTGAGTCTTACAAATACACCAGCAGTTTTGATGAAATAAAAGGTTAAAATATCAATAATGGGCATAATCTGACATGCACCAATACTTTTCCGTTGTCTTTAGAGAGAGAACACCAGTTATACTGGAGAATCTTCTTCTCATTTTATTCAACTTGAATAGAAAATTATTGTAGTTGTCTTTTTTGTATTTATTTGATTCATATATTTTTGGACTATTAATTTAAACTGAGTTTTAGATGTATCTTAAAATTCCTAAAATATAAAATACAAGGTGCTCAAAGGAAATATTGTAAAATATCTGCTAAAAGGGCAAAAAGATTCCCACTCATTACCTTAAAAGGTCATTTTTTTCTACTTAAGACTGTTAACATACTGTCCTAGGTCTTCTTAATAGACTCTTGACCCTGTGAAGAAAAGAGGAGCTATTTCTATTTCTCTTCAGCTTCAGAGAAAGCAGAAAATCAGTACCATTGGTTTTTCAAAGAAGCTTGGGATTTTTTATCAGTTGATTACCCTATAACCAGACTGCTTGATGTTCAGAAGTTGAACATTTTGACACTATTATTTTACATTTCTCTTTTCTCCCAGCCTTTGAATTTTCTATGTTCTATTAAATGGTGAATGATTCTACATCACCTTCTTTTACAACCTACCATCTATTATTTATGCTTTAGGGAATGAACCAGCAAACAAAACATCTTTATCTCCCTTCCCAGTGTTCAGAGAGAACTTTTTAGAGAATAGAACAAGGGAAACTCTGGGCTTGTTTGAAAGGTACAAAATTTTAAATTCCTTCTGAGTGTTGACTTTTGCTGCTTTTCTACAAGAAAGCAAGGAAAAAGTAAGTAGATGCAACACTATTACCAGAGATAGCCTCTGGGAAGTCTGAATAATTCAGGTAGGCCTAGATTTGGTCAAGGCCAATCAGTCTCAGATTCATAGTAGTTCATTGCTGTAGAGTTTAATTTTCCATTACAATTTCTTGAGCTTCACCATTCCCCTCACAGAACTGATGAGCTTATCTGTTTGCACTTTCTTACTGTTAACAAGTCATGAACCTCTACTATATAACTGTAAAGTTTAGAGGATATCTAAGAGTATTAAATCTGAATTCTGTCCATGAGCTGCAAATCTTGAGTGCAATATTCCTGATAAATGGCCATCCAGCCATTAATCATACATGTCCACTGAGCTTGATCATAACATTTTAGGACAATTTCAATGATTAGGAATTTTTTTCACCATTATGTTGGACCCAAATGTATCAGTAAATCCCTAATTCTTGTATCTTGATGCTAAGCATAGAAGTCTTATTCTTCATATATATGACAACATCTTAAAATACTTGAAGCCATGCTCAGTCTTCTCTTCTCCAGGCTAACCATACCCATTGCCATGAACTGATCCAAGTAAACATGATATATAGTCCTGAGGCAACTACTTGATACAGTGTATAAAGAGTCGTCTGGAGTCAGAAAAACCTGAAACAAAATCCTGTCTCAGACACTTTTTAACTGGTTGACCCTGAACGATCATTTAACTTGTCTACCTCAGGTTACTCATCCTTAAAATAGGGATAATAATAGCACCTAGTTCCCAAGCTGTTATAAAGATAAAATAAGAAAATGTTTATAAACTGCAATGCTTAAAGCCTGATAGAAATGGTAACTTATTATTATCATTATTTTTCCACCATAGTGCTCCTTTAGATAATTCTAGCTTTCACTGTACCATATAAAATGTTGCACCAATAATTACATAAAGTGTTCCAGATGCAAGATGACAAGGGCAGAACATAGTGGGACTATCACTTTAGTGAATATAGATATATTTATATGTAAGCAGCTTAAAAGGAAATTAGATCTTCTGGCTTCCAAATCATTGATTCTAGTGCAGCCCACTAGAATCCTCTTTTCAGCAACTGTTTAGCTATATCACCGTATTGCATTTAAGCACATTGTGTATAAGTTTTAGAAATTTTAAGATATATATAATATATATATATATATATATATATATATATATATTAAATTCAGTTAAAATTGAGACTTGAAAACTAAGTAAAGCAGCCTAATGGAAAAAAAGACAAACATGATGAAGAATTTTCTCTTCAAGTTGACAAATTCTAGTTCTATAAAAAAACTCTTTGATTGGTATGGGATTGAAAAAGTAAGTTGATTCTAGTAGATTGACTTTCAGGGTTTCAATTTTGGTGCTTACTTGGGATTTTTTATTTGTTCTGTTTTATTTTTTTAACTTGGTTAAATGCCAATTAATTGATCAGCTCTTTTTCTCTTTTATTAATATACTCACTTAGAGTTATAAATTTTCCGCCAAACATTGTTTTGGCTACATCCCACAAATTTTGGTATGTTGATTATTTACTTTATCTGGGTTTTTGTTATTCACTTTAATGAAATTGCTGATGGTTTCTATGATTTGTTTTCTGACCTCATTCTTTAGGATTGGATTATTTTGTTTCCAATTAATTTAATCTATACTTCCATGGTCCTTTATTGAATGCTGTTTTTATTGTATTATGGTCTAAAATGGATGCATCTAACATTTCTGCTTTTCTGCATTTGATTGTGAAGTTCTTATGTCCTAATACATGGCCAGCTTTTGTGAAAGTGCCATGCACAACTGAGAAAAAAGGAATCTCCTTTTTTATTTCCATTCAGTTTTCTTCAGAGGTCTGTCATATCTAATTTTTCTAAGATTTTATCCATCTCCTTGAATTCTTTCTTATTTAGTTTATGTTTAGATTTATCTAGCACTTGCGAGTGGAAACTTGAGGTTGCCCCCTATTATAACTTTACTATTTCCTCCTGTAATTCGTTTAATTTTTCCTTTAAGAATTTAGATGCTGTGCCATTTGGTGCATATATGTTTAGCACTGACTTCATTATTTACAGTGTCTTTAAGACTATGTAGTTTCTCTGATTTTTTCTTTTACTTAGGTCTATTTTTTAGGTTTATTTTGTCTGAGACTGTAATTGCAACACCCGCTTTTTTTTTTTATTTCTGCCAAAACTTAAGATATGCTACTCCAACCCCTTATTTTAACTCTGTGGATATCTATCTATTTAAGTGTGTTTATTTTAAACAATATATTGTTGGATTCTAGTTTCTAATCCATTCAGTTACTTCCTTCTGTTTTATGGGTGAGTTCATTCCATTGACATCATTCACATTCACTTTTATGATTACTGACTGTCTATTTCCCTGCATCCTATTTTCTTATGTTTATCTCTCTCTCTCTCTCTCTCTCTCTCTCTCTCTCTCTCTCTCTCTCTCTCTCTCTCTCTCTCTCTCTCTCTCTCTCTCTCTCTGTCGCTCTCTTTTCATCTCACCTATCCTGGCCCTCCTACAAATTTTATTTTACTTGTCAACACTGCTTTGTTTTATTCAATTTCCCTTTTATCACTCTTTGGTTCTCTTATCTTTTTAGCCTCCTAGTTCCCTATTGGACAAGATAGATTTCTATACTAAATTGAGCATGTGTGTATGTGCATGTGTGTATACATATATCTACACACACATATATATATATATGTATACACACATGTTTTTATATTTGTGTGTGTTACCCCCTCTTCCCTTGACCAATTTAGATGAGAATAAGGCTTTACCACATTTGCCCCTTCTCCCTAAAAGACTTCCTCGTATGCCTCTTTTATTGTAGAATACTTTACCATTTCTTCATCTTCCTTTGCCCTTCTCCCGGGGCATACTCTTTCTCACCCATCTCTTTCCTTATATTGTCCCAACATTATTGACTCATTTTTACACTGTCTATTTAGAATCCTCCTAATTGCTCTAATAACGACAAAGTTCTTAAAAGTTACACATATCCTTTACCTATATAGAAATGCAAACAGTGTAATATTAATGAATTCTTTTTCATTTTGTTTTCATGTTTACATTTTTATGTTTCTCTTGAGTCTTGTATTTGAAAGTCAATTTTTACATTCTATTTAAAATTTCTATTCTGTATAAAATGTATATAAAACACTAATGCTAGTGTTTTCATTAGGAATCCTTGAAAGTCCTCTATAGCATTGACTAATTTTTTTTCCTTTGAAGAATTATACTCAGTTTTGCTAGATAGGTGAGGCTTGATTATAAGCCTAGCTCTTTTGCTTCTGGAATATCATATTCTGAGGTCTCCAATCTTTTAGCATGATAGCTGAAAAACATCATGTCATCATGATTGTGGCCTCATAATATTTGATGTACATGTTTGGATAATTGAAATATTTTCTCTTTCATCTGGGAACCCTATAATTTGGATACAATATTCCTGGAAGTTTCAATTTTAGGATTGCTTTAAGATGGTATTAGATTCTTCCAATTTCTATATCACCCTCTGGTTCTAGAATATCAAAGAACTTTTCCCTGACAATTTCTTGAAATGTAATTTATAGGCTTTTATTTGATCCTGACTTTCAGTTAGTCCAATTAATTCTCAAATTATCTCTCCTAGATCTAGTTTGTAGGTCACTTGTTTTTCCAATTAGATATTTCACACTTTCTTCCACTTTTTATTCTTTTTATTTTGTTTTATTGTTTCTCGATGTCTCATGGAGTCATTAGCATTTAATTTCTCAATCATAATTTTTAAGGAATTATTTCCTTCAGTGAACTTTTGTTCCCCCTTTCCAATTTAGCCAATTACTCCTTTTTTAAGGAGTTGTTTTCATTACTGAATTTTTGTACCACCTTTTCCAATAGACCTAGTGTGATTTTTAAGGATTTGCTTTCTCCAGTGAAGTTTGTGTGCTTCTTTTTCTATTTGATCAATTCTGTTTTTTAGATATATTTTCCTTCATTATTTTTGTGTCTCTTTTACCAAAGTGTTAATTGTCTTTTCATAATTTCCTTTGCTTGCTCTCATTTTTTAACCTAATTTTTCCTCTACCATTCATTTGATATTGAAATTAAATTTTAACACCTCTAGGAATGTTTTATTTGGCTTGTGTCCAATTCACAATTTTTGTTGAGTCTTTGCTTATAACTGTTTTAATTTCATTTTCCTCTCTTAAGTTTTTTTAAATCTTCCTTCTCGCCATAATAGATTTTTTATGATCAGGTTATTTTCTTGTTTGCTCATTTTTTCCAGCATATATATATATATATATATACACATATATTTTACTTTTGTTCTGTGATTTCTTGCTTTCTCATAAAGTCCTTAGCCTCCATCTGTGCCATTCTAATTTTGAAAGAACTATTTTCTTCAGTGAGCTTTTGAATCTCCTTTTCCATTTGGCTAATTCTGCTTTTGAAAGCATTCTTCTCCTCATTGGCTTTTTGAACCTCTTTTGCCAATTGAGTTAGGCTAGTTTTCAAGGTGTTATTTTCTTCAACATTTTTTTGGGTCTCCTTTAGCAGGGAGCTGATTTGCTGTTCATGCTTTGACTTCATGTCTCTCATTTCTCTTCCCAGCTTTTCCTCCACCTCTCTAACTTGATTTTCAAAATTCTTTTTAAGCTCTTCCATGGCCTGAGCCCATTGAGTGGGCTAGGACACAGAAGCCTTGATTTCTGTGTCTTTGCCTGATGGTAAGCATTGTTCTTCCTCATCAGAAAGGAAGGGAGGACATGCCTGTTCACCAAGAAAGTAACCTTCTATAGTCTTATTTCTTTTCCCTTTTCTGGGCATTTTCCCAGCCAGTGACTTGACCTCTGAATATTTTCCTCACACCCACCTCACTTCCTGATCCTCCCAGCCAGTGTTTGGGGTCTGAGATTCAAATGCTGCTTCCAGCCTCAGGGCTTTGGGCAGGGGCAGGGCTGCTATTCAGTGTGAGATTAAATTCAGATGCTCAGGTGAGGGCAGGGCTGCCTCTCAGGCTCAGTTCCCTCAGGGAGTTTATGCACAGACCTTCAACAATGGATCCAGGCTCCTGCCTGCTTGGAGAGCCCTGGTCTGCCACTGTCCCTCAGCTTCTGTCTCCCGAGGGGGCCCGAGCCATGGGGGCACCCCACACCCCCTCGACCCTCCAAAGGAACTCTCTCACCGACCCCCGTCACCTGTGGGTGGAGGTACTTGTGCGGCCGCTGGAGATCCCGTCCCTGAAGCCCGCTTGGATCTGTTCCTCTCGGTGCGGCTGCCACGGCAGGGCTGTACTCAGCTCCCAGTCCCGGCGCCCAGTCCGCAGCACGAAGGACCTTTTACGAGAGGTTTGCAGGTCTCTCCGGAACAGAAATCTCCCTCGCTCCAATGTTCTGTGGCCTCTGGGTGCAGAATTCGCCGTGAGTTACTTCTTTGTAGTTGTTCTATGGGTTGTGGGTTCGGAGCTATGTGTATGTGCGTCTTTCTACTACGCTATCTTGGCTCCGCCCCCTATTTTACTTTTAATTTATGTTAAAGTTGAGCTCTGTTCACTGTGTGGGGGAGGGACTTTGTCCCAATAGTTACACATTTTCATGATGCTATTTCCAAAAATAGTTCTGGGATTTAGAAGTTTTTTTGGTGCTTCCAAGGGGTGTAATTTTGAGAGAAATGTGGTCACTGGTCTCTTAGTCTATGATCTAGGAAAAGCCCCTGATCTTTTAGGGTTGCAATCACTATTACTTCTCAATTCACTTGTTCCTTTGGCTCCAGAAGAGATACTACTCCTCAGGACCCTTATTCTCTCTTGAACTGTAACCCAGAAGTAAATACAGGTAGTGGAGCTGACAAACAGATTCTGATTCTATATCCATTGCAAGCACAGGAGTACCCTTTAATCTCATTCTGACTAGATGTCAGGTTCTCTTACCATCTCTGGCTTGAGAACCCCCAAATGTGCCAGTCCTTCTATTACCACAACCTAGTTCTATCTCTGTTACTATGTCCACATGGCCCTCAGTTCAGCTTCTATTCCAGTGACCTATCCCTAGATCTCTTCTTTGGAACACTTAACTCTCTTTGATTGGAAGAATATCTCACTTTGACTTTTTATTGGCTCTGCCATGCAAGAATTAAATTCAAGGCATAATTTTTAAGTTACTTAGAGAGAAATGTTGGGAGAAGTGATCTGAATGCTTCCTCTCCTGTGCTATCTTTGCTATGTCTTCCAAATATATTCTCTTGATAAAATCATGGTCATCAATAGGGAATATTTTATTTGTCTTCACTAATCCATGCTCACCCTTAATGATCACTCTCTTTCTTTCTAAAGTCTCATGTTTTCTCTTTTTTGTAATCTGTCCTAGAATTTTGCTAGTTCATTGAAGGTAACTAGATGTCTCATCATACTTTCTAACTATAATTAATTCCTTCCCCCATGCAAAGAGATAAAAAAAGATAAAGCTAGGGAGTGTTGCAACAACCAAAATAATGAAAGGAAGAGAGAGATGATGAAACATTGAGAAAAGAAACTGATACAAAATAGGCAAATGTCATGAAAATAGTGAAGGTACTGAAAGAAAAAAAATCAAATTTTAAATATAATCATTTCTAGTCCCAGATAACCAGGTCTTATCCATTATCCATTTTCATTTTTCTATGAATACTTTGACACTAAAGGTAAGACATTTGAACATGAGGCATCAGTAATTGATCTTCTTGAGTCTCCCTGTAATGAGTTTGATATTTAAAATACTAGTTCTTCCTACTGTTGCTTTTCAAAGAGAAGACTAAAGAGAGACTGAAACCTTGTTTTCTTAGGATATTTCAGGAGAGAAAAATATTTTTTTTAATGTGTTTGTTTCTATTATGCAGATACTTGTCTATTTT
The DNA here is from genome assembly GCF_028372415.1 of Notamacropus eugenii. NCBI lineage: Eukaryota > Metazoa > Chordata > Mammalia > Diprotodontia > Macropodidae > Notamacropus > Notamacropus eugenii. Next base: position 131,480,852 of record NC_092875.1, on the reverse strand, counting down.
TTTCTGTTTGCTTGTTTTGTATTGTTTTTTGTTTTTTTTTTTAGATTTCCATGTGCTATGGCCAAGAAGGAAAATTGACTTGCTTTGCTGTGGACCATTCTTTTCCTTTGTTTCTCTTTCAAAACCCCAGGACAGAGCAACTCAGTACAATAATATGGTTTTGTTTCCATTATCATATTATTCAAAGAGAGGGGTGGTTTGGGGCTGAATCATGCAGATCGTTGGCTCCAGTTCTCCACCTCACTTTTCATGTATCAACAGTCAGAGATAGAAAAACTGCCAAGGGGAAATGATATTTATATTACAAAACACAAAAATAGACTACTTCAAGTCAGACAGACCTATTCATCATCTTCTGCATATATTTCCCAATGACCAAGTTCTGAGCAAAGATAAATGATTCAGGGAATTTCTTACACAGGCTATGGTTATCCTCTCAGCAACCTCCAATCAATTCCCAGGAATACTTCTTGTGAATGGAAACATTTTATCCTCTTCTAGAAGGACAGAGTTCTCTGAAAAGAAATATGAGATAAGGGAAGATTCAATCTGGAAACAAGGATAGGGTTTAAATTACTGAATTAAACACAAGCGATAGAGAAATATAGATAAAATTTGGATATTGATACCTAGCAATATATAATTTAATACTACACTAAATTTTTTTTGAAGATTATGTTTATAGTGGGAGGTAGGGGAGGGCTTGTAGAAAGAGAACTAACTGCAAAGTCACTTTTACTACTGGGTTATTTAAAAAAAGAATTATGAGAGAAACAGTCATAAGGAGAGGAATTTCTCAATTGCATTTAAATTATACAAAATGAATGTAATACACATGCATTCACACCTAAGTATAGACCCTCAGAAGGAAGTTCTCTGAGTTCTTCTGGTAGCCTCCTGATTGCATGCTAAGAATGTCCAAAGATTCTCTTATACTATCTTTAGGATACCGAATGATTTTGACTCTTTTCTTTAATGAACACCTTATAGTTCATTTGTTAATGTAAAGTCTTGATATATCTTGATTAATGTCATTGATTCAGAAATAGTTCTATCATCACGAATTAACCATGGCCAGTGGGGAAATGAAAAATACATGGAGCTAAAAAAAATGAACAGAAAATGAAAACCTGAAAGAAAATAGTAATACTCCCCCGAACAATCTGTTCAGTTGACCAATCATCATCTCACTTCCCTTTATGTTTCAAAATAATTTTCTGTGGTATTTTGCTCTGTGGTAACACTGAGAGGGAAAGAAAATAGTTTTAAGTAACATAAGCAGTCAGCTCCCAGGTAAATGAGATTGAGTCCAACTGCCAAGAGACGTGACTTTCATCACACTCATCTGCCACTAGTTAGGATCTCCCGTCCCAGGATCTGGGATTCTCATTGTATAGAAGGGAAAAAAGTAGGAGGCATTCATTAAAAACTAGTTAGTAGCTCAAATGGTTGATGTTTTCCATGTACTTGGAAATAAGGTCTTTTTTTTAATAGATTTGCTAACCACAAATCCCTTTGCCGTGTGTGTGTGTGTGTGTGTGTGTGTGTGTGTGTGTGTGTGTGTGTGTGTGTGTGTACTTGTTCTAAGGTCAGAGCTTGTGTAACTCCCAAAGTCTTCAAGAAAAAGTTTCAACAGACTCCCTAAGCATTTCATTGTTCTGCAAAAACAAATCTTTTAATGAAGTTCTGATTGCTATATTATATGTATACATGTATTATATACATATGTATTATATGCTGTATGACCTCACAAGAAATTGATCTAACTCATTCTTTTCTTTGCTCCTCATAAGAAAAAAAAACTTTGAAAATGTACTTTATTACTGTCGGAAAAGGCAGAGTTCATTACAACACTACTTTTGTTGGTTTTAAATGAGGTACCAATTATGAAATATCTTCTCCCTCAAGTTGACATTGTAATAATTCCCCAGGATAAAAGAGGGCAATGGAATTGGTTGAGATGAGGAATACCATTTTCTGGAAAGACTCAAATTCTATGACATCATAACAGACCTCACAAATATCTGAGTTTGCAAAGGATTATTTTGTAATATCCAAGGATATGGGTAATATAACAGCTAAATAAATATACGATATATGTGTGTTTATTTCTGCATATACATACATATAAGAACTATCTTCGTATATTTCTCCATGGTTATTTATACTATATTGATATATACTTTCAGAAATCACTTATATAATATGTGTGTGGGGGTGGTAATGTGCATGTATACACTAACAGGCATGTATACACACAGACATATGGAATTGAGGCTTACAAAGTTTTTGTCAATTATCCAAGGTTACATGGCTAGGTAGTAATAGAGGCAGTATCCAAACCAAAGTACCATGTTTTTATTCTTATAATACATATACTGTTTATTTTAGTATTTAGTATTTCTTTCTTTTTCAGTTATGAATTCCAAAATGTCTTTCTGCCTTCTACATGTTCACCAAACACTGAAAAGTCAAGTAATCTCATATAAAGTATGTGTGTGAAACCATGGCAAACATTTTCATATTAGCAATACAGAGAAAAAGAAAAAGAAAGAAAAGAGGAAGGAAGGAAGGAAGGAAGGAAGGAAGGAAGGAAGGAAGGAAGGAAGGAAGGAAGGAAGGAAGGAAGGAAGGAAGGAAGGAAGGAAGGAAGGAAGGAAGGAAGGAAGGAAGGAAGGAAGGAAGGAAGGAAGGAAGGAAGGAAGGAAGGAAGGAAGGAAGGAAAGGAAGGAAGGAAGGAAGGAAGGAAGGAAGGAAGGAAGGAAGGAAGGAAGGAAGGAAGGAAGGAAGGAAGGAAGGGAAGGAAGGAAGGAAAGGAAAGGAAACAAGGAAAATAAGAAATAAAGGAAGAAACAGAAAGGAAGCAAAAAGGAAGAAAGGAAGAAAAAAAAGAAGGAAAAGGAAAGGAATAAAAGAAAGAAAGGAAAGGAATAAATAAAGATTCAATGGGGATACAAAGGAATATACCATTTTTTAAACAGTACATAGAACGTACACAAAAATTGACCATGTACTAGGCCATAAAAATCTTACAATCTAGTGCAGAGAGGTAGAGATAGTCAATGCATTCTTCTCATGATCATGATGCAACAATAAAATATATATAATAAAGCACCATGAAAAAATAGTTAAAAAATTAATTGGAAAGTAAATAATCTAATCCTAAAGAATGGGTAGATCAAACAACAAATCACAGAGACAATAATTTCAGTCAAGAGATGGACAATAATAAGACAACCTACCAAAACTTATGGGATGCAGTGAAAGCAGATCTTAGGGGAAGTTTTATATCTCTAAATGCTTACATGAATAAAATAAAGAGGAGATCTATGAATTGGGCATGGAACTGCAAAAGCTAGAAAAAAGAACAAATTAAAAATCTCCAAATAAATACCGAATTTAAATAAAAGCTAATTCCAATATTGCATAGACTATTTGGGATAATTGCCGAAGAAGGAGTCTTACCAAATTCTTTTTGTGATACAAATCTGTTGCTGATACCAAGCACCAGGATGAGCTAAAACAAAGAAAGAACATAGACCAATTTGCCTAATGAATACAGATGCAAAATTTTTAAATAAGACATTATCAAAAAGATTGGAGCAACTTATCAATAGAATAATACACTTTGATCAGGTAATATTTATAGCAGGAATTTAGGGCTGGTTCAACATTAAGGAAACTATCAGCATAATTTATCATATCAGCAACAAAATTAACAGAAATCATATAATTATTTCTGTAGATGCAGAAAACCTTTTCAACAAAATGTAACATCTATTCCTATTGAAAACACTGGAAAGCACAGAAATAAATGGAGCCTACCTTAAAATGATAAATAGCATCAGCAACCATTATATGTAATGGGGATAAACTAACTGCTTTTTCAATAGGATTGGGGGTGAAACAAGGATGTCCATTATTACCACTCTTATCAATATGATACTAGAAATGTTAGCTTTAGCAAGAAGAGAAGAAAAAGAAATTGAAGGAATTAAAATAGGCAAAGAAAAAACTAAGTTATCACTCTTTGCAGACAATATAATGATATACTTAGGGGATCCTAGAGAATCAAGTGAAAAATTACATGAAATAATAAACAACTTTGGCAAGATTTCAGGATACAAAATAAACCCATATAATTCATCTACATTTCTTTATATTACAATGCCCAACAGCAAGAGATAAAAAGAGAAAACCCATTTAAAGTTACTGAAGACACTCTAAAATATTTGGGAGTCTACCTGCCAAAAAAAAAAAAAACAGGAACTATATGAACAAAATTACAAAGCACTTTTCACACAAATAAAGTCAGATCAAAATCATGGGAAATAAATTAGCTGTTCATAGGTAGGCCAAGTTAATATAATAAAACAGAAATTCTACCTAAATTAATTTACTTATTCCATGCTATACCCATAAAACTACCAAAAAATTATTTTCTAGAGTTAGAAAAAAAATGATATTAGAATGCATCTGGAAGTCAAAATATTCAGAATATCAAGAAAATTAATGAAAAGGAATGCTAGGGAAGGTGGCTTAGCCTTATCTACTCTTAAATTGGGTTATAAAGCAGCAATCATCATAAACACTTGGTACTGGTTAAGAAATGGAGGGGTAGATCATTGGAATAGACTAGGTACACAAGACACAGTACTCAATGATTATAATAGTCTACTGTTTAACAAACCCAAGGACTGCAGCTTCTGGGATCAGAACTCTCAGTTTGATAAAAAACTGCTGGGAAAACTGGATAATAGTGCGGTGGAAACTGGAAATAGACAAAGATCTGACACAGTATACCAAAATAAAATCTGAATGGATACACAATCTAAGTATAAAGGCTGATACTATAAAAACATTAGGGGAATAAGGAATAGTTTATTTGTCAGATTTATGGAGAATGGAAGAATTCATGACCAAATAAGAGAGCAATAAGAAGTATAAAATAAATGCTTTTGATTACATTAAATTGAAAAGTTTGTGTAAAATCAAAGTTAATGAAACCAAAATTAGGAGGGAAGCAGAAAACTGTGAAAGAATCCTTTCAAGTGCTAAAGGCCTCATTTCTAAAATATATAGAGAACTGAGTCAAATGTACAAGAATACAAGTCATTCTCCAATTGATAAATGGTCAAAGGATATGAACAGGCAGTTTTCAGAGGAAGAAATTAAAGCTATCTATAGTCATATAAAAAATTCTCTAAATCACTAATGATTAGAGAGATACAAATCAAAACAACTCTGAGGTACCACATCACATCCATCAGACTGACTAACATGACAAAACAGGAAGACGATAAATGTTGGAGAAGATGTGGCATAGTTAGAACACTAATTCATTGTTGGTAGACCTGTGAGCTGATCCAACCATTCTGGAGAACAATTTGGAACTATACACAAGTGGCTGTAAAAATATTCATACCCTTTGACTTCACAATACTGCTTCTTTGGCTGTATCCCAATAAAAACGGAAAAAGGAGCCACATATACAAAAAATATTTATTGCAACACTTTTTATGTTGGCATAAAAGTGAAAATCAAAGGTTCGCCCATGAACTGGAGAATGGATGAACAAATTATGGTATATGGATGTAATGGAATACCATTGTACTATAAGAAATGATGAACAGGAGAACTTCAAACAAACCTGGATAATTTATATGAACTGATGCTGAGTGAAATAAACAGAACCAGGAGAACATTATATACAGTAACAGCCACAGCGTGCAAGGACTACATCTGATCAACTTAGCCCTTAACAGTAATGCAAGGAGCTAAAACATTTCCAAAGGATTCATGATGCAAAATGCCATCCATGTCCAGAAAAAGACCTATAGTGTCAGAATGCAAATGAAGCAGACTATTTTCTCTTTTGTTATATTTTGTTTTGTTTTCATTTTTCTCATGGTTTTTCCTATTATTCAAATATTTCTATGCAACATAACTAATATGAAAATGTATTTAATAAGAATGTATGTGTAGAACCCATATAAGATTACATGCCATCTTGAAGAGGGAGGAGGAGAAAATTTAAAATGTATGGAAGTGATTGTTGAACACTGAAAACAAATTAATTATTAAAAAATACATAATAAGCCAAATGTTAAAAGAGGTACAAAAAAAAACAAGAAAAACTACTTGAAAAGTAGAGTTGGCTAAATGGAAAAAAAAAAGAAGAAAAAAGAAATCTGGGATTAAAACCAAAAATCACCTACTCAGCAAAACTGAGGATAATACTTCAGGTATAATGCAAAAGGTCATCCAATGAAATAGAGAACTTTTGAGCATTCTTGATGAAAAGATCAGAATTGAAAAGAAAATTTGACTTTTAAACACAAGAATGAAGAGAATGGTTTAAAAAGTAAAATTGGAAGAATGGGAAAGGAGACACAAAAGCTCACTGAAGGAAATAATTCCTTAAATGTTAGAATTGGGCAAATGGAAGTTTATGACTTTAGGAGACATCAAGAAACAATCAAAATCCAAAAAATGAAAAAAATAGAAGAAAATGTGAAATATCTCACTGGAAAAACAACTGACTTGGAAAATAGATCCAGGAGACATAAATTAAAAACTGTTGGAATACCTGAAAGTCAGGATTAAAAAACATCCTACAGCCCTGACAAAGAACTCAAAAGTCAGTAACTGGCTGGGAAAATTCTAAAAAGTGGGGAAAAGAATAAAATAATAGAAGGATATTTTCTTGGTGACCAGGTATTTTCTTCCATCCTTTCAGGTGAGGAGGGATAAATTAGGTCTTCAGAGGAACACCTAAAAGTCAAGGTTTCTGCATGCAAAGACTCCAAAATAAATATGCAGTAGTCTTAGGCAACGAAAGAGCTCAATAAGGATTTTGAAAATCAAGAAGAGAGCTGGAGAAAAAATTGGGAAGAGAAATGAGAGCCATGCAAGAAAACCATGAAAAGCAAGTCAACAGCTTGCTAAGGAGACCCCCAAAAAATGCTGAAGAAATTAACACGTTAAAAAATAGAGTGACTCAAATGGCAAAAGAGGCTGAAAAGGCCAATGAGGAGAAGAATGTGTTAAAGAGCAGAATTAGCCAAATGGAAAAGGAGGCTCAAAAGTTCACTGAAGAAAACAGTTCTTTAAAAATTTGAATGGAACAGATAGAAGCTAATGACTTTATGAGAAACCAAGATATTACAAAACAACACCAAAAGAATGAAAAAATAGAAGATAATGTGATAAATCTCATTGGAAAAACAACTGACCTGGAAAATAGATCCAGGAGAGACAATTTAAAAATTATGGGACCACCTAAAGGCATGATCACAAAAACAGCCTAGACACCATCTTTCATGAAATTGTCAAGGAAAATTGTCCTGATATTCTTTAACCAGAGGGCAAAATAAATATTGAAAGAATCCACCAATTACCTCCTGAAAGAGATCCAAAAAAAATCCTAGGAATATTGTGGCCAAATCCCAGAGTTCCCAGGTCAAGGAGAAAATATTGCAAACATCTAGAAAAAAAAATTCGATTATTGTGGAAATACAATCAGGATAACAGGATTTGGCAGCTGCTACATTAAGGGATTGCTGGGCTTGAGATATGATATTCCAGAGGTCAAAGGAGCTAGGATTAAAACCTAGAATCACCTACCCAGCAAAACTGAGTATAATACTTCAGTTATAATACTAAAGGTCATTTAATAGAACTTTCAAGCATTCTTGATGAAAAGACCAGACCTGAAAAAGAAAATCTGGCTTTTAAACACAAGAATCAAGAAAAGCATTGAAAGATAAACAGGAAAGAGAAATCATAAAGGACTTTCTAAAGTTGAGCTGTTTACATTCCTGCATGGAAAGATAATATTTGTAACTCCTCAGACTTTTCTCAGTATTTGGGTAGTTGGAGGGTTGTACTCACATACACACATATGTGTATGTATATGTACATACATATACATACACATATGTGTGTATATAATATATATATATATATTATAGACAGAGAAGACAGGGTGAGTTGCATAAGAAGAGATGACATCTAAAAAAATTAAAGGATGAGAGAAGAATATATTGAGAGGAGAAAGGGAGAAATGGAATGGGGCAAGTTGTCACTCATAAAAGAGGGAAGAATTAGCTTATTCAATGGAGGAGAAAATGGAGAAGGTGAAAGAGAAAAAGTGAAACTTACTCTCCTCACATTTGGCTTAATGAGGGAATAAAATCCTCATTCAATTGTGTGAAAATCCATCTTACACTACAGGAAAGTAGGGGAGAAGGGGACAAGTAGGGTGAGGGGGATGATAGAAGGGAGGGTAAATGGGAGAAGGGAGTAATTAGAGGTAAACACTTATGGGGAGGGATAAGATCAAAAGAGAGAATAGAATAAATGAGGGGCAGGATAGGATGGAGGGAAATAGAGTTAGTCTTACACAATATGACTACTGTGGAAGTCTTTTGCAAAACTATACATATATAGCCTATATTGAATTGCTTGCCTTCTCACTGGGAATGGGTGGGGAGAGAGGAAAGAAGAGAAATCAGAACTCAAAGTTTTAGGAACAAATGTTGAGAAATGCTTCTACATCCAATTGGGAAAAAAATGCGGATAATTGTTATTGAAATCTATTTTGTCCCACAAGAAAAGAGAGAAGATGGGGATAAGGGAAGGGTGGGGTGTGATAGAAGGGAGGGCATATTGAGGGAAGAGGTAATCTGAATGCAAAGTGTTAAGGGGTTGGGAAGGGGAGAGATGGGGAGAAAATTTGAAACTCAAAATTTTGTGCAAATGAATGTTGAAAACTAAAAATAAATAAATGAACAAAAAAAGAAAACAAAAAAAAAAAAACACAGCCTACACATCATCTTTCAAGACATTATCAAGGAAATATTTCCTGATATTCTAGAACCAGCAAGTAAAATAGAAGTTGAAAAAAAATCTACCATTACTTCTGAGACTCCAAAAGCAAAACTCTTAGGAATATTATAGCTAAATTCCAGACTGTTCGGATTAAGGAGAAAATACTGTGAAAAGTCAAACAGAAGCAATTCAAAAATTGTGGAGTTACTGTCAGAAAAAGACAAGATTTAGCAGCTTTTACATTAAAGGGTCAGAAGGTTTGGAATATGATATTCTGGTGAGCAAAACAGTGCTGATCACAACTAAGGGTCACCTACCAAGCAAAACTGGACATAATCCTTCAGGTGAAAAGAACATTCAATGAAATAGAGGACTTTCAAGCACTCCTCATGAAAAAAAAATACGTGGAAAATATAAAATATTTTTACAGAAAAATATAAAAATATAGAGTAGAAAATCTAACTTGGAAGTAGAAACTCCAAAAGAATAATGAATAGGTAAACAGGAAAGAGAAATTATAAAGAATTCAATAAGATGAAACTTTATATTCTTACATGGGAAAATGGCATATGTTACTTCTTAAAAACTTTCCCCTTGTTAGTGTAGTTAGGAGTATACATATATAGAAGCAGAGTTGTGAATTGAATATGATGGCATGATTATCTAAAAAATAAATAAATAAAATTTAAGGATAAGTAAGAGGAATGTACTGGGAGAACAGGGAAAGGAGAGGTACGATGTGATAATTTACCTGACATAAAAGAGACCTGAAATGGATTTTACAGTAGAGGGAAAACAAAGAGGGAAGAATGTGAACCTTCATCTCATCAGAATTGGTTCAAGAGAACATAATATACACAATTAATTGGCTGTTGAAATCTGTTTTACTGAACAGGAAAGTTGGAAGGGTAGGGGACAAGAGAAGATGGGGAGAAGCTGATAGAAGGGAGGACAGTTTGGGGGAGGCAAAAATGAGAAGCAAAACACTTTTGAGAATTGACAGGGTAAAAAGAGAGGGAATAGGATAATCAGGGGAAAATAAGATGAAGGGAAGTACATAGTTGGTAATCACCACTGTGAAAAATATTTACGTTGAGTTTCTTAAGATACATGGAAAAGCATTCAGCTCTAGTCTTTTGATCATGAATTCTTGAAAGTCTTTTATTTCATTAAATTTATATTTTCTCCCCTTAAAGATTATATTCAGTTTTGTTGAATAAGTTATACTTTGTTGTCAAAATAGCTTCTTTACCTTCTGGAATATTATATCCCCATTGTTTTGCTTCTTTGATAGCTGCTAAATCTTGTGTAGTACTGAATGTGGCTCCACAATATTGGAACTGTTTCTTTCTGGCTTCTTGTAGAATTTTCTCCTTGACCTGTTTGCTCTGAAATTTGTCTATAATTTTCTTGAGAGTTTTCATTTTAGGATCTCTTTTAGGAAGTGATTGTTGAATTTTCTAAAATTTCTATCTTACCTTCAAGATCTGAGTTATCCTTTATAGTTTGTGAAAATATGCTGTCTAGTACCTTTCTTTGATCATGGCTTTCAAGTAGTCCAGCACTTAAATTATCTCTCCACAATTTATTTTTCCAGGTTAGTAGTTTCCTCATAATGTATGTCACATTTTCTTTTTTTCCCCATTCTACATATTTTGCTTCATTGTTTCTTGATGAATCAGGGAGTCATTAGCTTCCACTTTCCCCAATTGTATGTTTTTAAGGAATTATTTTGTTCAGTGTGCTTTTGTTCCTCTTTCCATTTGGCCTATTCTGCTTTTTAAGGAGTTCTTTCTCTCAGGGAATTTTTGTTCCCCTTTTATCATTAGACGAAATCTAGTTTTTTATGTTATTTTCTATAAACCATTCCACAGTTGATATATGGTCAAAGTATATAAATAGACAGCTTTCAGATGAAAAACTCAAAGCTATCTATAGGCATATGAAGAAATGCTCTAAATCATTTTTTATTACAAAAATGCAAATTAAAACAACTCTGAGGTACCATATCATACCTCTCAGATTGGCTAATAAGACAGAAAAGTAAAATGTTAAGCACTGGAGAAGATGTTGGAAAATTGGGACACTAATGCCCTGTTGTTGGAATTATGAATTTATCCAACAGTCATGGAGAGCAATTTCAAACTATGCACAAAGAACTATAAAGCTGTGCATACCCTTGATCCAACAATACCACTACTAGGTCTTTATCCAACAAGATCATTAAAAAGGGAAAAGGACCTGCAAGTGCAAATATATTTATAGCAGCCCTTTTCATGGTAGCAAAATGTTGGAAATTGAAGGCATGCCCATCAATTGGGGAATGGCTGAACAAATTGGGGCATATGAATGTAATGGAATATTATTTTTCAATAAGAAAAGATGGACAGGTATATTTCAGAAAAACTTGGAAAGACTTGTACTAACTGATGAAAATGGGATAAGTAGAATAGTTACAATAATATTTTATTGTACAAAATATCAGCAGCAACATATGAGCATATTTTTTCACTTTATGATTTCTCCTTTTTCTCTTGATCTGTTTCTTATTTCACAACTATGACTAAAATGAAAATATTTTTACATGACGGAACATGTATAAACTATATCAAATTGCCTACCATTTTAGGAAGAGGGGAGGGAGGGAGAAAGATTTAGAGCTCAAAATCTTGTAAAAGTAAATTCTAAAAATTCAGCTAAAAATGCTAAAATAAATAAATGCTAAAAATGTGAAAAAATAAAATGCTACTATTATTTTTTAAAAAAATTAAATGTTATTTTTCTAATACTTTGTTCCTCTTTTACCACTTTATTAATTCTTTTTTCACATTTTTTGCATCACTCTCATTGCATTTCCAAGTATTTTTGCCTCTATCACTCTGTTTTCTTTAATTCACTATTCCAAGAATTTTTGTTGGAACTGGGTTGAATTAGCATTTTTCTTCAAGGCTTTGCTTGTAGCTATTTTCATCATCATTTTCTTCTGAGTTTGTGACTTGCTCTTCCTTGCCACCCTAACAGCTTTCAAGTTCTTTATTTGTTGTTTGTCCATTTTTCCAGTCATTTTTTATTTTTTGTTTTGAATTTTATGTTAAAGTTGGCCTCTGGTCACCTGGTGGTAGGGAAGCACTCTCCCAAGCTTCAGGCTTCATTGTCACACTGTTTTCACAGCTAGTTCTGAGGATCTGCAAGTTATCTGTGTTCCCAAAGTTTTATGATCCAGGGAGAGGTGGGATCACTGCTTTTGTGGTCTGTAATCTGGTCTTCACTAGAAAGGTCCCCAGATCCCCTAAAACTGCAAGCATGTGAGCTCCTCTCAGCTGTGCAACTATGAACAAACTTTCTGTGCAATTTTCACAGCATTATTCCATAGGATATTAACCCTAATTCTGTTTTGCTGAGGACATTCTCTAGCCTTTCCTGATTAGGTACAATCTGACAATTTTTTTTTTTAAATCTCAAAATCAGATAACTGGAAGTCACCTCATACATTTTCTACTCAATACTATAGTTTTAAAAAACACTTCTGTATTATACCCAATGAATGGGAACCCAGCTTTGAATGAAACCTCATGAAGGAGAATTCACAACTTCTCAAGACAGCCCATTCTACTTTGGGCCCCCTATAACATAGGAAATTATTTTCCTTATGTGAAACAAACAAGCTTCTCTTCACCTTCTCTTACTCCTTCCTCAGTCTTTTGGCTCTAAAAGGAAAAAGTCCAATCTCTAGTTCATAGGAAACTGTCAAATCTTTGAATAGACTGTCATGTTCTCCCTGTGTCATTTCTTCTCCGGACCAACCTCAGAATCTCAAGGAATATTGGTATGAACATACTAGTAATTTAACATCATGTTTGTTCTCCACAGGACAATCTCCAGTCCAGCCTAAGCTATAATGTCCAGAGTGAAAACAGTAGTCCAGCTGTGGTCTGACCAGGGAAAGGTACAGTGAAACAAATATCTATCTCGTTCTTAACACTTTTATTTTTAATGCAAGAATAATTGTGTTTTTCCCAAATGCAAAAATATGAGGAATTTGTAGTCTTAGTAGAGAATCCTAGGTGTAGAAATTCATCTAAACAATAAACATTGCTGCCCAGCATTGTCTTAATATTAGATCCTACATAGTTACCTAAGAAACAGAAATGTTAATGTCTTCTCCAGCATCACACACCCAGTAACTCAAATTTCTGTTCTATTAATTCAAATTGACCTTGAGGAACACTAAAATACCTTGAACTTTCTTTTTCAGCTTAGCCTGCTATTCTTTAGACATGGTTCCAAAATTTTATATTTATGAATTAGATTGCTGGACCTGTGTTTGTGTTCATTCCTACTTCATTCCACCTCATTTAATTTTTTGCATCATTAGCATGTGAGCAGCTTCATGTTATGTCTCTCTAATTCATGGCATCTGAAAATTTAATAAACATATAATCTAAACTTTTTCCAAGTCTGTGAGAAAAAATGTTGAGCAACACTGTTACAAGGAGAGATGCTTAAGACACATAAGTAGAGATCTTTCTCTATATTGATTCATTAAGTTTAGTCATTCAAACAAGCAGTTCTTAATCCAACTCTGTGTGTGATTGTCAGTACAACATCACTCCATCTTGTTCATTAGGCTATCTATCATAAGAAACTGACAAAAATCTAGGAAAATGTAAAATCTGGACTGATATAGTCTTGATATAGCCATTACTGATCATTTGTGAGCAGCACTTCCTTTTGAAGATACTCAGTAAGCATCCTCTTAATAATATAATCTGGAATTTTCAAAGAAGCTAAGTCAAACTAATGCCCTAGGGAAGAGGTAGCCTTCTAGGTTCTTGGGTACAGACTTTTGACTGAGTCCAAATTTTAAGGAACAAATAATTTTATTAAGGGGATTTGTTCTGTGAAGTTTGGATTCAGTCAAAGGACCCTACATGAGGACACACACACACACACACACACACACACACACACACACATACACATCATATTTCCCATCCCTCTTTCTTTTCAGTTAAAAATATTTTATTAGAATTGAAAGATGCTATGAAAATACCTTTTTTTCTTATCAAGGTTATATTTATTCCATTCCTGAAGAGGAGGTCAACGTTGATGTAATTTAGGCTATGGTTGAGAAATATAAATTCTGTCCCTAGACATCATCATTTTGTCCAACTTATTTTTCACTTTTCAAGTAATTCTCTTCTTGAAGCCCTTACCTTTGCCTGGCATAAATAATGGAAACATTACTTGTGCACCTAAGCATCTTTAGTTGCTTTCCCCGGATTTCATAACCCTTAGCAATGCTTTCTCTGTCCTATTATTCTTTGAACTCACATGAATTAAAAGAAGTTTGTGGTAATAGTTGTAGTAATAGCTATCATTTACACAGAACTTTAAATTTTGTTAGGAACTTTACAGATACCAAATAATTTGTTCCTCATGACAACCCTGGAATGTATGTCTTTTTATAAGCCCCATTTTATAGATGAGAAAATTGAGGCAGAAAGAGTCTAATAAATTACTTTTCCAGATTCTCACAGTTAAGAATTATCTGAGGGAAAGTTTCACCATCATTACTCATCTTTTTTTATTGTTGTTCTCTCCTACTGCATGTTTTCATTCTTTTCCTGTAGACTGATAGATCTACACCATCAGCACCTTCAGTCTAGATCTTTATGGGAGAAACTGAATATCCTAGCTCTAAACCTTGCTTGTTTCTTCTTCTTCCCTTTCTCTTCTGTACTACATTCTTTCACCTTCCTTATGGGTCCACATACCCCTCTTACTCTTCTGATACTTTTCCTTGTTTTCACATTAAAACCAATTTCCAGTATTTTTAAAGAACATTGTATTCTCTCTACTTACTTGGAGGGTAGAGCAGTGTTAGGACTCATTTGCAATCTGTTCTAGGAGGCACGTGATCTTGTAGTTTGTGAATAGATAGAAATTACTAACATGGTACTTGACTTAACATACCGTGGGTGAAAAAACCATCATACAATATTCAAAGAGCTACTACTGATTTTAATTTTAAAAATAAATCACAGAAGCTCAGAGGTGCAAGGGAATATAATGCTCATGTAGTTTAACTCATAATAGAAAAATGTTCTTTTTATGGCATTTACAATAAGTGGTATCCCACAATTTGATTAAATAAGTTCATAAACAGGAGGAATCATTACATTCTGAGCAAATTAATTCCTCTTTTGAATAATTTTAATTATTAAAAAAATACTTGTTTCATCATGTCAGCATTTGATTCTTTGCAACTAATCCACATCATTCCTAGCTCCTCCCCTGAGGTCAATCAGAACACATATAACCCCTCTTCCATATGACTGTCCTTGAGATACATGAAGATAGCCATCAGGTCTATTTCCCAAGTGTTCTCTTCCCTTGGCTAAACATCCCAAATTACTTCAACCAGTCCTCTTAAGGAATGAATTTTAGCCTTCTGCCATCCTAATTACCCTCCTTCAGATATTCTTAACACTAAGTATATTTGAAGCATCCTTAAATTTCTCTCACATAGAAAGTCAACTTTAAATTCCCAAAGCATACCACAATTGTGTCTCATGATGATAAGATTCATTACATCAATTATAAATAATTCATTCACTATTTTTTTTACTTTAAACCATTTGCTCATTATAATTTGAAGATGTTGCTGAATTCTTAAAAAATATGTTAACAGGAGTCAAGATCTTAAAATTTCTTTCAAGCTCCAAAGAGTTCAGAGAGAACCATCATCATCATCATCATATTGGCCAGAGAGGTATGGATTTTTAATATCATATAAATCCAATAAAATATTTTTTTAAGATTTAGAGATTTTGCATTGTTTTCTTCATAGGGAAAGTAACCATATTGAATTAATCATAGTTCCTTATATGTAATAGAATTATGTAATAACCAAAAAAAGGAAAATACAACAGGATAGAAGGTTGCTGATGAGAAAAAAAGAAACTAAGACAAAATTAATGTAAAAGTAAGGGAACTTAAATAGAAGTTAGAACACCTAGATTTAATCACTAACTATGCTAATGATCAGCCATGGGAACTTGGACGATTCATGGTAGTTCTCAGATTCCTCATTCATCGATGGGGTGAGGGGACATAATTAGATTGTTCCTCAACGTAGATTTTATATGATTCCAAACGTAAATAACAATTCGTCTTTGATTGGACATTTATTTTATGGAAGTTTGTAATTCAATATAAAGAAGATTGCTCTTCAGACATAGATAGGTAGGATTACAAGATCCCTGAGGTACCTTTCAACACAAATTCTGATGTCCTATGAACGTTCAGATATGGAGTTGTCTGAGACAAAGATATCATAAAATAGAGAAGTTCTCAACTTCAAGAGGACAGCTTAATCTTATCTTGTCCCAAACCAGACATCCATGTTATATCCTGGATATTTTCAAACCATGCCACTTACACTGATGTCACCTTCCTCATTTGATTGGTGAGATGTGTTGTTTTTTTTTAATGCTTCCTAGAATTACAACCTTATTTTATTTTGTGGCCGTTCACAAACTATGCTACTGCATTTGTGCATTCAAGTCCTTCCAATTCACATTTTTTTTAAAATTTTATTTAATTTTATTTTTTAAATGAATTATTTTGTTTTCAGTGTTTGACAGTCACTTCTATGTATCTTAGATTTTTTTCCACTCCCTCTCCCTCATTTCCCTCTCCCTCCTAACTACCTTTGTGAGATGGTATACTATCTTAAATAGCTTCTACGTGTACATTACTATTACATGTTGCAAAGACAAATTAAAATGAATGGGAGAAACCATAAAACAAAACAAAACAAAACAAAACATAATACACAAGAAAATGGTCTGTTTCTACCTGCAATACTATTCCATACTTCTTTCTCTGGATGTAGAAGGCATTTTTCCTCAAGAGTCCATTGGAGATTTTTTAAGTCCATGCATTTCAATGAAGTACTAAGTCTACCAGAAAAAAATTCCTTGCACACTGTGCTTGTTGAGGTGTACAAAATTCTCCTGGTTCTGCCCCTTTCACTCACCATAAGTTCATGTAAGTCTTTTGAGGTTTCTCTAAAGTCTTCCTGTTCATTGTTTCTCATAGCCCAATAGCATTCCATTACATTTATATAACATAACTTGTTCAGTCATTCCCCAATTGATGAGCATCCCCTCGATTTCCAGTTCTTGGCCATCACAAAGAGAGCTGCTATAAATATTTTTGTACATGTTGGACCCTTTCCCATTTTTATGCTCTCTTTGGGATACAGTTCTAGAAGTAATATTGTTGGGTCAAAGGGTATGCACATTTTTGTTGCCCTTTGGGCATAGTTTCAAATTGCTCTCGATAATGGTTGGATTGGCTCTCAGCTCCACCAACAATGAATTAGTGTTCCAACTCTCCCACATCTTCTCCAACATTTATCATCTTCCTGTTTTGTCATGTTAGTCAATCTCATAGGTGTGATGTGGTACCCCAGAGTTGTTTTGATTTGCATCTCTCTAATCAATAGTGATTTAGAGCATTTTTTCATATGACTATGGATAGCTTTAATTTCTTCCTCTGAAAACCACCCATTCATATCCTTTTACCATTTATCAACTGGGAATGATTTGTATTCTTGTACATTTGACTCAGTTCTCTACACATTTTAGAAATGAGGCCTTTATCACAGACACTAGTTGCAAAAAATCTTTCCCAGTTTTCTGCTTCCCTCCTAATCTTGGTTTCATTGGGTTTATTTGGGCAAAAGCTTTTCAATTTAATGTAATCAGAATTATGTATTTTGTAGTTCATAATGTTCTCTAACTCTTGTTTGGTCAAAATATCTCCATTCTCCACAAATCTGACAAATATACTATTTCTTGCTCCTCTGATTTGTTTATAGTATCAGTTTTATACCTAGATTGTGTATCCATTGGGACTCTATTCTTGTGTATGGTGTCAGGCTTTGTTCTTTGCCCAGTTTCCATCACACTGTTATCCAGTTTTTCCAGCAGTTTTTGTTAAGCGGTGAGTTCTTATCACAGAAGCTGGGGTCCTTGAGTTTATCAAACAGTTGTTTGCTATGTTTATTGACTACTATGTCATAAGTACCTAACTTATTCCACTGGTCTACCCCTCTATTTCTTTGCCAGACCAAGTGGTTTTGATGATTGTTGCTTTATATACAATTTAAGATCTAGAAGAGCTAGACCACCTTCCCTAGCATTTTTTTTTTATTAATTACCTTGATATTCTGGACCTTTTGTTCTTCCAGATGAATTTTGATATTATTTTTTTCTAGCTCTAGAAAATAATTATCTGGTATTTTGATTGGTATGACATTGATTAAGTAAATTAATGTAGATAGGATTGTCATTTTTATTATATTAGCTCAGCCTACCCATGAGCAACTGATGTTTTTTCCATTTACTTAGATCTGACTTTATTTGCATGAAAAGTCTTTTGTAGTTGTGTTCATATAGTCCCTGGATTTGTTTTGGCAGGTGTACTCCTAAATGTTTTTTAGTGTCAACCATAGCTTTAAACGAATTTTCTATCTCTTGCTGTTGGATTTTGTTAGTAATATACAGAAATGCAGAAGAATTGTGTGGGTTTATTTTGTAACCTGCAACTTTGCCAAAGTTGTTTATTATTTCAAGTAGTTTTTTACTTGATTTTCTGGGATTCTCTAAGTATATCTTCATGTCATCTGCAAAGAGTGATAATTTAGTTTCTTCTTTGCCTATGTCAAATCCTTCAAATTCTTTTTCTTCTCCTGTTCCTAAAGCTAACATTTCTAGTACCATATTGAATAACAGTGGTGATAATAGATATCCTTGTTTCACCCCTGATCTTGTTGGAAATGTACCTAGCTTGTACCCATTACATATAATGCTTGATGATGGTTTTAGGTAGATACTGCTTATTATTTTATGGAAAGCTCCATTTATTTCTATGCTCTCCAGTGTTTTCAATAGGAATGGGTGTTGTATTTTGACAAAAGCTTTTTCTGCATCTACTGAGATAATCATGAGATTTCTGTTAGTTTTCTTGTTGATATGATCAATTATGCTGATAGTTTTCCTAATATTGAACCAGCCCTGCATTCCTGATATAAATCTTACCTGATCATAATGTATTATTCTTGTGATATGTTATATCTATATTCATTAGAGAAACTGGGCTACAATTTTCTTTCTCTGTTTTGGATCTTCCTGGTTTAGGTATCAGAACCATATTTGTATCAGCAAAAGAATTTGGTAGGATTCCTTCACCAATTTTCCTAAATAGTCTATATAGTATTGGAATTAATTGTTCTTTAAACGTTTGATAGAATTCAATTATAAATCCATTTGGCCCTGGAGATTTTTTCTTAGGGAATTCATTGATGGCTTGTTCACATATCACTTGTTTTGGGTAATTCTTTTGTTGCCCTTGTTTCTGTCAGGTACTGATTCTCAAGAAGCCAGCCTCCAGTTGTGGCTTGTGAGGTACCATACACCTTTCCACAAGTTTTTCCCTTGATTGTTGGCAGATATGACATGCTATTAATTTTGCCTTTAGGGAAGCTTCAAAATATTTTTTCACATGACCAGGAGACAATCAAAAAGAAAAAAAAGTAAAATAATTTGGAGGATTGAAACCAATTTCCATTCATGAAACCTGATCAGCCCAATAAAGCTGTGTAAAGGCCGTAATATCATAAGAGACTCATTTTATTTTTGTCACATTGCTGGGATCTTACTGTACTAGGAATCATATTTTGCCATGTTCTACTGCATTCTGTCTCTGAGCAGTACATATGAAACTGGTTAAGCTTCATTGTCCAAAGATAACTCAAGGCCATTTTCACAGTTGTAAAGTGGTGAGTACCATAGCATGCCACCTGATACTGTTCTTGAGGGCATGGTATTTCATAATCACCTTGTAAAATGTTCAAAAGTATCATTGGCTTCCAGGAACTGAATTGAAAATTTCCTTTTCAAGTGTATGTAACATTGTGACTCTGCTACCAGTCATATTTTAGGCACAAATTTCATTGGCAAGCCATTTAGAAGGATGAAATTGGTTACAAATACATTATTGCTATTAGAAGTTCAAAAGAACCTCAACCTAAAAATTCAGAGGTTCATCTTTTTTTCTCCCTAAACCACAAAATATTTCATATTTTCAAGAACTCATATGATACCAAAATACATTTACAATGGTTATACAAACCTTAAAACAATTTGTAGACACTGAGCATGTCCCTTTTTTAAATCAACTACTCTTATGTAGAAATGTAACATTTATTTTTACAGATCTGATTTTTATCAACCATTTCATGGGGCATATAGATAATATAGGGGCTTGCTGTTGGGAAGCACTGAACAGAAGTCATGCCTCTGATACTTATTAGCTATGAGACCCTGGGCAAGTCACTTGCCCTATCTTAGCCTTATTTTCTTCCTTTGTAAAATAGCGATAATAAGAGCACCTGACAATTAAGATTATTGTGAAGCTCCAAAGACAGAATATTATGAAGCGCAAGATAAAAAAAGCAATTTATAAATTTTTAAAATATGTAAATGCTTACTATTATTATGTAGCCATCACTATTTTGGGTACATACAATATATCTAGTTTCTAATGAGCACAACAGGAGTCAATGAGTGCAACAACAGGTATTTATAAAATGCCACTATGTCTCAGATGCTATGGACACAAAAACAAAGGATAATTCCTAACTCAGGAAGATAGAGTGATAAGCTAAGAAGGAAAGTAGGTAGAGTTCCAGTACTGGAACTAAGACTCATTTTCCTGAGGTCAAATCTTTCAGATACTTAGAATTTGTGTGACCCTGGGCAAGTCACTTAATCCTGTTTGACTCAATTTTGTCATCTGTAAAATGAGTTGCAGAAGGAAAAGGAAAACTGCTCCAGTTTCTTTGCCAAGAAAATATCAAATAGGGTCACAGAGTCAAATTCCACTAGAAAACAACTGTAAAGAAATGCAAAGTCTCTGAATATGTCTAATCTTTATACTCAGATGGTTGTTGTCCTTTGTTATCAAAGAGAAAAAAGTGATATCACTGTGACAAAGTCAAGTTTCAATGTGTCTGAACGTGGCTGATCAGAACAATATGAGCTCAGAATGCTCTACCACAGGTTGGGCACAGATAGCCTATGTGAATATTTGGGGTATATATTCCAAATCTGTGCATCCTATGTTTACTTTGTGCTATCTCAATTCTGCTTTATTCATAGAGTGCAGCACTTTCTGATGTGGGAAGTCATGCCAAGCAGCCTTGTGCCAGTATCTCCCATGTTACACAATGAACTCTAAAGTTCTTAAGAAAGACCTTGAGAGCATCTTTCTGTAGCATCTTCTGATCACCATGTAATTTCCTACCCCATGTGACTTCTCCATAAAATTATCTTTTTTGAGAAGCACACATTTTGCATTTGAACAACATGGCTAGGCCATCGGAGTTGTGCTCTCTGAAGCATACTTTGAATGTTTGGTAGCTCAGCTCAAGCAAGGAATTCAGTGTTTGGTACCTTATCCTGCAGGTGATTTTCAGAATCTTCCTAAGACAGTTCAAAGGGAAGCACTTCAGTTTCTTGGAAAACTGTCCAAGTTTCACAAGCACATAACAATGAGGTCAGCACAATGGCTCTGTAGACCTTCAGTTTGGTAGTCAATCTAATACCTCTTCTTTCCCAAACTTTTCTTTGGAGTCTCCCAAACACTGAACTAGCTCTGGCAATGTGTGCATCAACCTCATTGTAAATGTGTACATCCCTGGAAAATACACTGTCAAGGAAAGGGAACTTATCCACAGCATTCAAAAGTTCTCCATTTGTTGTAACTGAGGGCTCTACATATAGTTGGTGTGGTGGTCGCTGATGGAGAAATTGTGTTCTCTTGGTGTTAATTTTCAGGCCAAAATTAGCACAGGAAGCAGAGAATTGATCCATACATCTCAGCTTCAGAAGGTGCATTGAGTACATAATCATCTGCAAACAGAAAATCATGCATCAACACTCTCTCCACTTTGGTCTTGACTTGTAGCCTTTTCAAATTGAAAAACTTACCATCAGTACAGTGGTTGACCTTGATGTCATGTTTATTCTCATTGAAAGCATTTGTCAGCATAGCTGAAAACATCATGCTAAAAAAGCATGGGAGCAAGCACACAGCCCTGTTTCACTCCACTGGTGACTGCGAAGGTACGAAAGCATTGTCCACTCTCCAGTACCCAGGCAAACATGCCATCATGAAGTGGAAGTACAATGCTGATGAACTTCTCTGGGCAACCAAATTTTGATATAAATTTCCTTAAGTCCTCAAGACTAACAGTGTCAAAGGCCTTGGTCATCTCTACAAATGTTGTGACAGACCTCTGTTCTGCTCCTTTCACTTCTCCTGGCATTGCCAGGCAGCAAACACCATGTGCACTGTTCCTTGGCCCTTTCTGAAGTCACACTGGCTCTCAGATATTTGACCATCTTCCAGGTGAAGGATCAACCTATTAAGGATGACTTTAGCAAGAATCTTGTCAGCAGTGACAAAAAGAGAGACTTCTTCCCCATTTCTGATTGTCACAGGACAATCTATTGTGTTTACATTTATAGAGATGGACAGGTGAGGTGTCCTTGAACTCCTGAGGAATAACCTCCTCTTGCCATATAACCTGGAAAATTTCAGGCAGCTTTTGTATGAGCAATGGTCCCCCTACTTTGTAAATCTCATCTGGAATAGAATCAGCACCAGGTGCTTTGCCACATGAAAGATGCCTAATGGCCCTCAAAATCTCTTCTTCAGTTGGAAGTTCAGCTAAGGACAGATTGACTTCAACCTGAGGTAAATGGTCAATAACCTCAGCATTGATTGATGATGGTCTGCTGAGACCATTATGGAAGTGTTCAGCCCATCTCTCCAGGATCCTGTCCTTATCACTAATCTATGTGGCTCCATCAGCACTGAGTTGTTGTGATGCACCACAGGTTTTTTTTCCATAAATAGCTTTCAGATAATGATAAAAGTGCTTTGAATTGTTACTATCAGCATACAACTGAATTTCATCTGCCTTCTTACTGAGTGAGGAATCCTGCATCTCTCTAAGCTTTGCTTGTACTTTGTTTTTGATGGAATTAAATGCTGCCTTCTTAGAGGTGGATGAACTATCCTGTTGCTAAATCCTGTGGAGTTTTCATTTTTCATTTACCAGCTTCTGAATTTCCCCTTCATTTTCATCAAAGTAGTCTTGGTATTTACGAACGTTCTGACCCAGACAAGCAAATGCAGTGCTGTACACCAAATCTCTGAAAGCTGCCCACTCCTTTTCTGCTCCACTGTTGCCAACTGTGTGTTGGTTCAACTTTCCCTCCAAGTTAGCAACAAACTGTTCTTGCTCTGAGAAGAGCTCTGATTTGTTGGTGTTAATTTTTCTGGTAGTCATTTTGCCTTGGGGGCAGGACTTCTGATGAATGTGAATATTTAGCTTGGAAAGGATAAGTCTATGATCAGTCCAGCACTCTGCACCACATATTTCCTTTGTCACTTTCCCATCTTCTCTGTCTCTTCTCCTTATGGTCACATAGTCTATTAGATGCCAATGTTTGCTGCGAGGGTGCATCCATGAAGCTTTATTGCATGTAGGTAAAAGGAAAACCATGTTGGTGATGAGAAGATCATGCAATGCCCAAGTCTTCAGCAGTAAATGACCATTGCTGTTGCTGTTTTCAACTCCACTCTTCCCTAAGACTCCCTACAAAGTCTGGTAGTCTGAGCCTACTCTAGCATTAAAGTCACCCAGAATTATAAACTTGTTCTCTTTTGGTACATTCATGATATGGGTTTCTAGGTCTTCATAAAATTTTTCTTTGACCTCATCAAAGTTCGTTATGGTGGGAGCATACGCCCTGATGATGGTAGCATGGGGTTTTCCTGCAAGTGGCAATCGCATTTAATAAGCCTGTCATTCATACCTTTTGGCAGCATACCAGCCTGATGACTCCATTAATCTTGATTGCAAAACCTACGCCAGCTTCATGGCACTTCCCTTCACTGCTGCCACTCCAGAAAAATGTTTATCCAGCTCCAAGTTCAGTAAGCTGACCTTTATTTGCCAGCCTTGTTTCACACGGGGCTGGTATTTGGATGTGATACTTGTTGAGGTCTCTTGCAAAAAGATCACTTTGTCCTTCAGGCCTACTGGATTTTTTGTCTATTAGTGCAGATGGTGAATGGAATCATCTTTACAGATGTTTATGTATTTTTTTTGTGTTTTGACTGCAGAGTGGTATTCCCTGACTGCCACAGTAATCAGACCCGGACTGGGTAAGTAGATAATTTTTAGAGCACCTTTTCTAGCCCCCTTTCTCACACCAGGAGGTGAGCAGTGCAATCCTTAAAAGGCTGCTCAGACACCCAAGGGGCTGCAGAGTTCCTCTGCTGCTTCCTGTGAGAAATGACCCTATGGCCTGGGCTGCCTGTGTGCAGGGTTGTGACTACAGCTCCCCGTGTATCCACACTCACTACTTCATCAATTATCTGTTGCCATAGGACTTTGAGGTATAAGTAAAATTCTATAGGTGATGTATTTTGATTCATGCATAAATTGGATTTAAGTGAAGCAAAGTTGCACAGTCGTCAACCTCACTCTCTTCTTTTTTTTTTTAATTTATTTATTTATTTCACTTTTAACATTCTTTTTCACAGAATTTTTGGGCTCCAAATTTTCTCCCCCCTTGTCCCCTCCCCCCACCCCAAAACACCGAGCATTCCAATTGCCCCCATCACCACTCCGCTCTTTCCTCCATCATTCCTCTCTGCCCTTGTCTCCATCCTCTCCTCTGTCCTGTTGGGCCAAATAACTTTCTATACCCCTTTACCTATATTTCTTATTTCCTAGCGGCAAGAACAGTACTTGACAGTTATTCCTAAAACTTTGAGTTCCAACTTCTTTTCCTCCCTCCCTCCCCACCCCCTCCCTTTGGAAGGCAAGCAATTCAATGTAGGCCAAATCTGTGTAGTTTTGCAAATGACTTCCATAATAGTCATGTTGTATAAGACTAACTATATTTCCCTCCATCCTATCCTGCCTCCAATTACTTCTATACTCTCTTTTGATCCTGTCCCTCCCTGTGAGTGTCGACCTCAAATTGTACATTCCTCCCCATGTTCTCCCTTCCATCATCCCCCCCCCCGCTTATTCCCTGTCCCCCACCTTCCTGTATTGTAAGATAGGTTTTCATACCAAAATGAGTGTGCATTTTATTCCTTCCTTTAGTGGAATGTGATGAGAGTAAACTTCATGTTTTTCTCTCACCTCCCCTCTTTTTCCCCAAACTAAAAAAATCTTTTGCTTGCCTCTTTTATGAGAGATAATTTGCCCCATTACATTTCTCCCTTTCTCCTCCCATATATTTCTCTCTCACTGCTTGATTTCATTTTTTTTTAAGATATTATCCCATCCTATTCAATTCACTCTGTGCACTCTGTCTCTATGAGTGTGTGCATGTGCATGTGTGTGTGTAATTCCACCAAGTACCCAGATACTGAATAGTTTCAAGAGTTACTAATATTGTCTTTCCATGTAGGGATGTAAGCAGTTCAACTTTTATAAGTCCCTTATGACTTCTCTTTGCTGTTTACCTTTTCATGCTTCTCTTCATTCTTGTGTTTGAAAGTCAAATTTTCTTTTTAGCTCTGGTCTTTTCATCAAGAATGCTTGAAAGTCCTCTATTTCAATGAAAGACCAATTTTTCGCTGAAGTATTATACTCAGTTTTGCTGGGTAGGTGATTCTTGGTTTTAGTCCTAGTTCCTTTGACTTCTGGAATATCCTATTCTATGCCCTTCGATCCCTTAATGTAGAAGCTGCTAGATCTTGTGTTATCCTGATTGTATTTCGACAGTACCTGAATTGTTTGTTTCTAGCTGCTTGCAATACTCTCTCCTTGACCTGGGAACTCCGGAACCTGGCCACAACACTCCTAGGAGTTTCTCTTTCTGGATCTTTTTCAGGTGGTGATCAGTGGATTCCTTCAATATTTCTTTTGCCCTCTGGTTCTAGAATATCAGGGCAGTTTTCCTTGATAATCTCATGAAAGATGATGTCTAGGCTCTTTTTTTGATCATGGCTTCCAGGTAGGCCAATAATTTTTAAATTGTCTCTCCTGGATCTATTTTCCAGGTCAGTTGCCTTTCCAATGAGATATTTCACATTATCTTCCATTTTTTCATTCTTTTGGTTTTGTTTTGTGATTTCTTGGTCTCTCATAAAGTCATGAGCCTCCATCTGTTCCATTCTAATTTTGAAAGAACTATTTTCTTCAGTGAGCTTTTGAATCTCCTTTTCCATTTGGCTAATTCTGCTTTTGAAAGCATTCTTCTCCTCATTGGCTTCTTGAACCTCCCTTGCCAATTGAGTTAGACTATTTTTCAGGGTGTTATTTTCTTCAGCATTTTTTTGGGTCTCCTTTAGCAGGGTGCTGATCTGTTGTTCATACTTTGCTTGCAAGTCTTTTATTGCTCTTCCCAGTTTTTCCTCCACCTCTCTAACATAATTTTAAAAATATTTTGAGCTCTTTATGACCTTTTCCCAGAACTGATCCCATTGAGTGGGCTGGGATGTAGAAGTACTGACTTCCATGTCTTCCCCTGATGGTGAGCACCACTCTTCCTCATCAGAAGGGAGGGGAGGAGAAACCTGCTCACCAAGAAAGTAACCCTCTATAGTCTTGGTTTTTTTCCCTTTTCTGGGCATTTTCCCAGCCAGTGACTTGACCTCTGAATATTCTCCTCACACCCACCTCGCCTCCTGATCCTCCCAGCCAGAGCTTGGGGTCTGAGACTCAAATGCTGCTTCCCAGCCTCAGGGCTTTGGGCAGGGGCAGGGCTGCTATTCAGTGTGAGATTAAGTGCAGGTGCTCAGGTGGGAGTAGGGCCGCCTCACTGGCTCAGTTCCCTCAGGGGGTTTATGCAGAGACCTTCAACAATGGATCCAGGCTCCTGCCTGCTTTGGGAGCCCCGGTCTGCTCCCGCCTCTGCTGTTGCCTCCCAAGGGGGCCTGAGTATGGGGGCACCCGACTCCCCTCTCGACCCACCGAAGAGACCTTCTCACCGACCCCCGTCACCTGTGGGTGGAGGGAACCGCGTGGCCACTGGAGATCCCGTCCCTGAAGTCCGCTCGGATCTGCTCCTTTTGGTGCCAGGGCCGGGGCAGGGCTGGGCTGGGCTCTGCTTCCGCAAGGGCGATGGACCTTTTGTGAGAGGTTTGCAGGTCCCTCTGGAACAGAAATCTTATCCACTCTGCTGTTATGTGGCTTCTCCTGCTCCCTAATTTATTGGCAGCTCTTTACTACAGATATTTCATGGGCTGTGGGTTCGGAGCTAGCGTATTTGTGTGTTTCTACTCCGCCATCTTGGCTCCACCCTCCCACTCTCTTCTTTAGAGTCCTCACAGTCCAGTGGCAGGACAGAATCAAGACAACTGGTGATGGCTCAAGCTGCAGTAGATGACTGGCATATTTGGTGTCTAACCAAGCTCTAAGCACTCCACACTCCACACTCCAAACACTCAGTGTTTGGGAGGCTCCAAAGAAATGTTTGGGAGAGGAGAGGTATTAGAATGACTACCAAATTGAAGGTCTACAGAGCCATTGTGCTGAACTCATTGTTGTGTGCCTGTGAAACATGGAGAGTCTACCAGTGCCATGCCAGAGAACTGAATCATTTCCATTTGAACAGTCTTAAGAAGATTCTGAGGATTACCTGGTAGAAAAAGGCACCAGACACTGAAGTCCTTGCTCAAGCTGAACTGCCAAGTATTCAAACTATGATTCAGAGAGCACAACTCTGATGGGCTGGCCACATTGTTCGAATGCAAAATTTACACTTGCCAAAAAGACTATTTTATGGAGAACTTGCATGGGGCAGGTGATCACATAGTGGCCAGAAGAAATAATACAAGGACTCTCTCAAGGTCTCTCTCAAGAACTTTGGATTTAACTGTACAACATGGGAGACACTGGCACAGGACCACTCAGCATGGTGTGCCCACATAAGAAAAGGTGCTGTTCTCTTTGAGCAAAGCATAATTGAGATAGCACAAAGCAAATGCAGGATGCACAAATTTGGGATATCCACCACAAATATTCACACAGATTATCTGTGCCCAACCTGTGGTGGAGCTCTGCTCAGCCACAGTCAGACACAATGAAATTTCACTTTACTATGGTGATTTCATTTTGGTCGTCTTTGAAAACAAAGGACAACAACCAAGCACTCCACATTTCCTGCTGCAGCTGCCTTCGTGACCTTTGGAACAAATTGTTTTCATCCATCCATTTCCACCAGGGAAGTCTGCACATGCTTGGAGTAAACACCCCCCTAACTCACCAGTGGGTTTCAGACCTCTTGGTCACCTTCAACCTATTTTGACCCATCTGCCAAAACATTTTACTAGGATGTGGCCACTGCACATAATGTAGCTTCTTGACCCAGAGATGAGAGCTGAGTAGAACAGGTGGACACCAAAGGTGGAAAGCAACCCTGAAAAGGGCTCGACAGTAACCACATCAAAAGTACTGGTCCTCCCTGAACATACCATACTATACACCATCCTATATGTGTGTGTGTATGTATACATACATATATAATAATAATAATAATAATAATAATTGGCTACTGGAACAATAGGAACAGTTTCATATTGATGGTGTTGCTTGACTTGAATCTTTTTTTTTTTTTTTTTTTATTAAATTTATTTATTTAACTTTTAACATTCATTTTCACAAAATTTTGGGTTACAAATTTTCTCCCCTTTTATCCCCTCCCCCCCCAAACCCCAAGCATTCTAATTGCCCCTATGACCAATCTACTCTCTCTTCTATCATCTCTCTCTGCCCTTGTCTCCATCTTCTCTTTTGTCCTGTAGGGGCAGATAGCTTTCTATACCCCTTTACCTGTTTTTCTTATTTCCTAGTGGCAAGCACATTACTCGACAGTTGATCCTAACACTTTGAGTTCCAACTTCTCTTCCTCCCTCCCTCCCCACCCCTTCCCTTTGGAAGGCAAGCAATTCAATATAGGCCATATCTGTGTAGTTTTGCAAATGACTTCCATAATAGTTGTGTTGTATAGGACTAACTATATTTCCCTCCATCCTATCCTGTCCCCCATTACTTCTATTCTCTTTTGATCCTATCCCTCCCCATGAGTGTCGACCTCGAATTGCACTCTCCTCCTCATGCCCTGCCTTCTATCATCCCCCCCACCCTGCTTGTCCCCTTATCCCCCACTTTCCTGTGTTGTGAGATAGGTTTTCCTACCAAAATGAGTGTGCACTTTATTCTTTTCTTTAGTGGAATGTGATGAGAGTAGACTTCATGTTTTTCTCTCACCTCCCCTCTTTATCCCTCCACTAATGAGTCTTTTGAGTGCCTCTTTTATGAGAGATAATTTGCCCCATTCAATTTCTCCCTTTCTCTTCCCAATATATTTCTCTCTCACTGCTTGATTTCATTTTGTTTTAAAGATATGATCCCAACCTATTCAATTCACTCTGTGTACTCTGTCTCTATGTATGTGAGCGTGTGTGCATGTGTAATCCCACCCAGTACCCAGATACTGAAATGTTTCAAGAGTTACAAATATTGTCTTTCCATGTAGGAATGTAAACAGTTCAGCTTTAGTAAGTCCCTTATGACTTCACTTTGCTGTTCACCTTTTCATGGTTCTCTTCATTCTTGTGTTTGAAAGTCAAATTTTCTTTTCAGCTCTGGTCTTTTCATCAAGAATACTTGAAAATCCTCTATTTCATTGAAAGACCATTTTTTCCCCTGAAGTATTATACTCAGTTTTGCTGGGTAGGTGATTCTTGGTTTTAGTCCTAGTTCCTTTGACTTCTGGAATATACTGCTCCATGCCCTTCGATCCCTTAATGTAGAGGCTTCTAGATCTTGTGTTATCCTGATTGTATTTCCACAATACTTGAATTGTTTCTTTCTAGCTGCCTGCAGTATTTTCTCCTTGACCTGGGAACTCTGGAATTTGGCCACAATGTTCCTAGGAGTTTCTCTTTTTGGATCTCTTTCAGGCGGTGTTCTGTGGATTCCTTGAATATTTATTTTGCCCTCTGGTTCTAGAATCTCAGGGCAGTTTTCCTTAATAATTTCATGAAGGATGATGTCTAGGCTCTTCTTTTGATCATGGCTTTCAGGTAGTCCCATAATTTTTAAATTGTCTCTCCTGGATCTATTTTCCAGGTCTGTTGTTTTTCCAATGAGATATTTCACATTATCTTCCATTTTTCCATTCTTCTCTCTTTGTTCTGTGATTTCTTGGTTTTGCATAAAGTCATTAGCCTCCATCTGTGCCATTCTAATTTTGAGAGAACTATTTTCTTCAGTGAGCTTTTGAATCTCCTTTTCCATTTGGCTAATTCTGCTTTTGAAAGCATTCTTCTCCTCATTGGCTTTTTGAAGCTCTTTTGCCAATTGAGTTAGGCTAGTTTTTAAGGTGGTAATTTCTTCAACATTTTTTTGGGTCTCCCTTAGCAGGGAGCTGATCTGCTGTTCATGCTTTGACTTCATGTCTCTCATTTCTCTTCCCAGCTTTTCCTCTACCTCTCTAACTTGATTTTCAAAATTCTTTTTGAGCTCTTCCATGGCCTGAGCCCATTGGGTGGGCTGGGACACAGAAGCCTTGATTTCTGTGTCTTTGCCTGATGGTAAGCATTGTTCTTCCTCATCAGAAAGGAAGGGAGGACATGCCTGTTCACCAAGAAAGTAACCTTCTATAGTCTT
Source organism: Notamacropus eugenii (assembly GCF_028372415.1). Lineage (NCBI taxonomy): Eukaryota > Metazoa > Chordata > Mammalia > Diprotodontia > Macropodidae > Notamacropus > Notamacropus eugenii. The sequence continues at coordinate 131,450,236 of NC_092875.1, read as the reverse complement.
ATTTCTTTTCCCTTTTCTGGGCATTTTCCCAGCCAGTGACTTGACCTCTGAATATTTTCCTCACACCCACCTCACCTCCTGATCCTCCCAGCCCGTGTTTGTGGTCTGAGATTCAAATGCTGCTTCCAGCCTCAGGGCTTTTGGCGGGGGCAGGGCTGCTATTCAGTATGAGATTATGATCTGGTGCTGAGATCGGGGCAGGGCCACCTCTCAGGCTCAGTTCCCTCAGGGGGTTTATGCGCAGACCTTCCGCAATGGATTCAGGCTCCCGCCCGCTTGGGGAGCCCCTGTCTGCAGCCGCCTCTCAGCTTCTACCTCCCGGGGGGGGCCTGAATTATGGGGGCACCCCACTCCCCTCTCGACCCGCCAAAGAGACTCTCTCACCCACCCCTGTCACCTGTGGGTGGAGGGACTTGTGTGGCCGCTGGAGATCCCGTCCCTGAAGCCTGCTCGGATCTATTTCTCTCGGTGCCGCAGCCGTGGCCGCAGCAGGTCTCGGCTGAGCTTTGTGTCTGCAGCGCGACGGACCTTTTGCGAGAGGTTTGCAGATCCCTCTGTGGGTGGAGGGACCCGTGTGGCCGCTGGAGATCCTGTCTGTGAAGCCTGCTCGGATCTTTTCCTCTCGGTGCCGCGGCCGCAGCAGGGCTGCGCTCAGCTCCCAGTCCCGGCGCCCAGTCCGCAGCGCGAAGGACCCCCCGGCGAGAGGTTTGCAGGTCTCTCTGGAACAGAAATCTCCCTCGCTCCAATATTCCGTGGCCTCTGGGTGCGGAATTCGCCGTGAGTTACTTCCCTGTAGCCATTCTATGGGTTGTGGGTTCAGAGCTATGTGTATGTGCGTCTTTCTACTCCGCCATCTTGGCTCCGCCCCCGCTTGACTTGAATCTTGAAGGCAACTAGGGACTCTAAAACATAGAAGTAGGGGTAGTGGAAAACATCAAAGCCTGTTTAAATTTTTTGTGAGAACATAGTCTTTGTTTATTTTGGGTCTACCAAAGACAAAACTCATATTTACACAAATTAATTGAGATGTCTGATACAATGTTCATTCATGATGTTGATTTTAGAGTTAGTTACTTGTTCTCTGATATTCAAGAAATACTTAAACACTAACTAATTCTCAGGCATAGGGCTAGATGCTAAAGATGAATCATTCCCTTCCTTGAACAAACTTATGTTATACTAGAGATTTACAACATATAAATGAAGAATGGAATACAAAGCAATTTGAGGAGTAAAAAAGCATAAATTCCTGGAGGCTTCTAGGGAGACACAATTCATGCCCAGAATCTCAAAGGAAATTAGTGATTCTAAGAGGCAGAAGTAAGGAAACAGTATATGAAGACATGGAGAAAAGCCCAGGCAAAGATGAGGAAAAGGGAGATCAAATTTCAGTTTCCCAGAACAATCAATAAGCTAGTTTCAGGGTAATATGTTGTATGTAATGGGGCATAGTAGCAAATAAGGGTGGAAAGTAATTAGAATCCAGATTTTACAGACCTTTAAATGCCAGTCTGAGTTCATATTTTATTGTGATAGTAATAGGGAGTCACAGAAGTTTGATTGTTTGTTTTTTTTTATTTTCCAGATTTCTTAAGTGAAGAATGATTTGAAATAATTTCTTAATTCCCTTCTCAACTTAAACTTCTATAACCCATGAAAATATCTACCATTCTTTATGAATTTTCAAAATTCAGACAGGACATTGATAGGAACAGTGAATTTGCAAACCATTCTGTCTTCAGTATAAATTTACATTCAAAGTCCCAATAATATTAATAGTCAGAGTGGGTTTCAGCCTCTCCTGCTATCTCCTGACTGTCTGTCCTCCAGCTGGTCTGCAATGACAGTGCTTCTCATAGAATCTATCCATAACTTGTATCAGATTTAACCCTTTATGCCTTGACCATTAAAAATGAAAATGTTTCCTCTTTCCACTACCTTGATCTTTTCTTTAAGACCTTAGCCTGAAAGGGCCAGGGTCTCACATTGCATCCTAGGCCATCTCCAGTCATCCTGATGAATATCAGGCCACAGATCCAGATGGCTCAGGAGAGGGAAGTGAGGTTGGTGACCTTTCACAGCCCTCCCTCGCTCAAATCAAAGTCAACTTCAAGTCATGTCATCATCTTGATGTCATGGTCTTCTTTGAGAGCAGACAAACACAACAACAATATTAATAGCCAAAACTGTATTTTGCCGTGAGATATGTCATTAATTCTCATAAAGATAATCTTAATCTTCTCAGCATAGTTACCAGACTACCCAGGTTTTATTGGTTGGTTGTTGTCCATTCTCAAAGAGGACCAAAACAACTTCACTGTGTTAGAGTCAATGTGTTGGTCTGTGGCTGATCAGACTAATACAAGCTCAGAATATTCTACAACAGGACAGGTAGACATAGTCCCCATGAACATTTGAGGGAGGTACTCTACATTTACACATTCTGTATCTTCTTTGAGCTGTTCAATTCTGCTTTGCTCGTAGAGCACAGCACCTTCTTTGATGTGGGCATGTACACTGCGCACTCCTGTTTCAATGTCTCCCATGTCACACAATCAATTCCAAAGTTCTTGAGAGAGGCCTTGAGAATGTCCTTGTAACACTTCTTCTGCCCACCAAGCAAACATTGGTTCTGTGTGAGTTCTCCATAAATGTGTTTTTGGCAATATGTTTTGCATTCAAACAACTTGACCAGCCCATCAGAGTTGCTCTCTCTGAAGCATAGCTTGAATCCTTGGCAGTTTAGTTTGAGTAAGGACATAAGTGTCTGGTACCTTATCCTGCCAGATGTTCTTCAGAATCTTCCTGAGACAATTTGTATCAAAATGATTCAGTTTCTTGTTATGGTGCTAGTATACTGTTCAGGTTTCATAGGCATACAAAAATAATGTCAACACAATGGCTCTGTAGACCTTCAGTTTGATAGTCAGTTTTCTCTCCCATACTTTGCTTCGGAGCCTCCCAAACACTGAGCTAGAATTAAATCATAAACTGAGATACCCATAACTGAAAATACCAGAATTTTGAAGGAATTTATAGTAGAAACAGTTATACAGAATCAGAATATTTGGATTCAAGGCCTAATTCTGGTTTTTAATATTTTGCATGATCTTATAAAAAATACCTCAGCTCTTGAACTATATATCCTCATCCATTACTTGATAATAATGGCACCTAGCTTACAACAGGGTTGTTGTAGTGTGTGTACATTTATATTTGCATATATTTACATATATATGCACATACATACACAGAAATATATACACAAATAAGTGTTTTATATATACATTTGTTTCTACACACGTTTATATATGTATGTATACATATATATATATCTTTGTACATTTTAAAATACTACTGCTGCTACTACCATTTATTCTTATTATTAATTAGCATTTTCTCATATATTTACCTAAGTTGTATCACATGAGATGGAATATGAAATTATTTTAATATTATAAAATATATTCAAATTTTACCTATCATTGTTATATTTTCTAATTGTTGTGTTGTCATTGTGATTAATGCATTTCATCTGAGCATAAAAAATCCTAATGAATTTTTAAAAATACAACTTAAGGAACAAATGTAAAAAAATTAGAAAGTAGTAATTTATACCACATAAAAGTCATGAACTTTCAATCTCAAAGTAGGAAAACAAAATCCATAGCTCTAAAAATAATTTTTTAAACTATTGTAGGAACTTCTACCAAAAGCATATGATTTAAAAATATTCTCTCAAAGGTTTTTGTGAATTTTCTACAGACTTCTTTTAATGCACATTTTTCCTTATTTCACAGTTAAAAATAATGAGAAGATCATCAAGGGTAAATCTCTCCCTTTTAGTCTCACTAAACTTCCTTCTCAGAGTTAATGTAAGCTTCTACTTACTTCAAAGTCAATATATTGAGTGAATAAGTCACTTTGACTATGAAAATATCCAAGTTAACTAAAAAAGACATAAGAAGAAAGATGCTATCTGCATACAGAGAAGGAACTTATAAATAGAAGCTTGTATAGAATAATTTGCATACAATACATACACATACATGCCAATTTGTGTCTAATTATAACCATCTCAAGGGGGAGGGGGAGGGAAGAAAAAAGGAATTTATATGATAACTTTATTATATATTTAAAAGGAATAGCAAGTTATACATAATAGATTTGCAGTTTCATATATAATCATCTTTTTTTATTATACTGTTATGGAAATGCTTGTTTGATTCCATAAATTTAAAATAGAATAAATAAATATGAAAATAAAAGTCAAGGGTAAGAAAAGGCTAGAATACTCCAGAATATAAATCTAGTCCAAACACAACTTATTTGAGTAAAGTAGCTAATGCTGTGTTTTTCTAAAAAAAGAGAGGGAGAAAAAGTTAAAAGTGTATTACCATTGTGGCAGGGGTATCTCATGTTGAACTTTGGTATTATATAATCTCATTTCTATATATAAGTTAAGATCCACAAGATCAAAAACAAACAAAACCTATTCATAGTATCACAACAAAGAGAAAATGGAAAAGTAATGTAGTGAGTTAGTATTGAAAGATAATGTGATAAGAATTCAGCAATCAATAAAATATTTGTTTAGCAAATATTTCTGCAAATAACTACTTTTCACAAACAACATAAACCACTATTACTGCCTCCAACGACCTTGAATTAAGGACAAGAAATATTCATATAAAAGAGAAATACAATATTTAAGAATTTTTTTTCTTTTTTTCAGACCTATGATTTCACCACAGAATAGAAATTTTTATGGAAAAGAAGAGTCTTAGAGACTTGCCTAGGACTCTGAGTACTTTAAATAAATTCCCCATGGTTATTCAGAACTTGAACATAAGCTATCTTGACTCTAGTGCTGGATGCCTCCCTATTCATTATCCTCTCTAAATAGTAACATGAGGTAATAGTGGTTTCCATCTTCTGGACACTGAAGGTCCCTCTTATAGAGCAAAGAAGTCAAATCTTTTTTTTTTTTTTTTTGCATAGCTATTTCAGCATCCCAGCGGTTGTTTTACCCAATTTATAATTCTTGGTTGCATTCTAGATAGTTGAGATTGCTGATAGTCTGACAACCTGAGTATTCAAGGGGTCCTTCCTGAAAATGTCAGCATAATGAGAGATGATTCATTCACTAAGATGCAGGGATATTGAATGGCTTGCCCAAAGAATTTCAAAATGTTGGTCTGATTGTATGGTAAGTATATGTAATAGCAAAACTTTTCTAAATTAAATATTTTTATGAAGCTATGAATGATAAGGAATAGGGTCAAAGACTAGACCTGTGATTTCACTGACACAGAAAAAAGTCTTAAATAAGAAAACTCCCTATAGAATTGCATATTGGCAACTTCCCTGAAAGTTATAACTTAGAGAATTGCTTAGAGCACTGAGAGGTTGTGTCTTTCTCAGTCTCCTGTCAATTAATCAACAAACATTTGTTAAGTATTTTATATGAGACAGACACCGTGATAAATGCTGGGAATACAAAGAAAGGCAAAAGTAGTCTTTGTTCTCAAAGAGTTCACATTCTAATGGAGATAATGACATTGAAATAGCTATCTACATATAAATTATCTACAGGTTAAATTGGAGGTGGTTTTGGAGAGAAAACATTAACATTAAGTAGGTTTAGGGAAGACTTCTTTTAGAAGCTGGGATTTTAGTGAATTGATCTGTCTATAAACATTTATTAAGCACCTTCTGTAAGCCAGGTGCTAAGCATTGTAGATACAGAAGAAGCAAAAGACAACCCACACCATCAAGGAGCTTCCATATAACATGGAAGACAAGAAGCAAACAAATATGTACAAATGAGCTATGCTGATGGGAAAAAATAGGAAATTACTAAGGTAGGAACTAAATTTAAAAGGGCTACAGAAAGGCCTTCTGAGCCTTTCTTCAGGATTTTATTTGAGGCTTGAAAAAAGCCAGGAGGCAAAGATGAGAAGGGAGAATATTCCAGGCATGCAAGACAGCAAGAGAAAAAAATTCTTGGAGTTAAGAGAAGGAGTATCTTGTTCATGGAACAGCACCAAGGCCAATATCACTGTATCAAGAATATAGTAAGATGAAGGAAGAGTATAAGAAAAAAAGAAAGGTGTGTGTGGGAGGGTGGAAGGGAGTAGTACTAGATTAGGAATGGCTTTGCACCCCAAACACAGGATTGTGTTCTCTTAGAGGTGATAGGGAGCTACTGAAGTTTAATGAGGGGTGGATATCATGATTGGACCTGCACTTTAGGAAAATTACTTTGACAGTTAAATGGAGGATGAAGTGTAGTGCACATAAACTTGAAGCAAGATGACCAACCAGTAGGCTATTGTAATAGTTCAAGTATGAATTAATGATAGTCATGCCAAGTTGGTTGCAGCATCAGAGTAGAGAAGTGGATATATTCAGAGAAGTGGATATATTACAAAGCTGAAATTGTCAGACATGTTACAACAAACTGAATATGGAGGTTGATGAAAAATAGTGAGGAGTCAAGGAAGATACCTAGGTTAGGAGCCTGACAGATTGAGAGGATGATATTTCTCTAAACAGTAAAAAGGAAAGTTAGGAGGGTTAGAGGATTTTAGGTGGAAAGTTAATAAGTTTCCTTTTTGTAAAAGATGAATTTGGGAAGTCTACAGGATATCCAGTTTTAGATGTTCAAGATAATAGGAAGACACTGGAATTTACTGACGTGGGAAGACCTGCATTGTAAGATCAATTTGGCAGCTGAGTAGAGAGTTGTTGGACTGATGAGATACTTGAGACAGGAAGAACAACCTATTTTAATAGTCCAGGTATGAGATGATGAAAGCTTTACCAGGGAGGTGCCAGTATCAAAGAGAGACTGGAGAGATATTTCAAAGGTAGAATAAAAATAACAGTGACAGTTTGGATGTGGGGAAGGGCAATAAAGGGTGAGAAGTTGAGGAAACATCTAGTTTGCAAACCAGGATTGTCAGGAGGATAATGATATTCTTGACTATAAAAGGAAGAGAGAAGAGTTTTAAGACACCTACTGAAAATCCAGTTTCAGATGTCTAATAGAAAATTGTAGAAGTGAGACTGGTGGTCAGGAAGGAGTTCAAGAGTTACAGTTTGTATGTGGCCCAAGAAGGATATGAACTCAAAACTTCTGAAGTCCATGATGAGCTCCATGTTCACTTCATTGGACTCTTTCTTACATATGTCAAAGCTAATAGCTTTAGAAAATTTGAAAATAAAATGGCATCACAGTAAATAGATCAAAGTATGAGGAAGAAGAACAACTTGTAACTGAAGAAGCAACATCTAAACCCTCTATTCTTGGCAGATCATAGATAACATTGTAAGTAGTGTGGCTTAGGAATCACATACAGCAGTGCCTGCATAACTCTTAGTAGAAAAATATAATTAACTTTATGAATTCCTCAAGTAGAAAAGGCAAGAGGTTTGTTTGTTTTTAATAGTCAGTCACAAAAAAAAGAAAGTTGAACAAAAACATAAAATTCTTAAAACATCTTCTAAAACGTTTATATGTCATATGCATTAAAACAAACATGGAATTAATACCTTATATAAAGGGAGAAAAAAATGGGAGGCATATCTTCTGTTTCAAAACCCAGGTCTATTTTTTTTTTCATAATCCCCAATTGCATACTCAAAGTCCCTTTGCTATCCTTTCTTGCTAGTAAATACTTATCTGATTAATACCCTTATCAATTTCAGCACTGTGTAAATTTAATAGGTAAAAGTCAGCCTTCAAATCTGTATTAAAAGCAAATTGTGATGAATCTCACAGCATAGGAACTTGAGCATTTACCTGGAGAAAGCACTGAGATTCAAGCTCCTGAAATAGCAGCCTTGCCAATGAACTCCATCCCATGTGAAATTCATGTAACTATGCATCTATCTCCAAAGTCTGCTCTGTGCAAACCTAGTGTTTTCTGATGAATACAGATGTGTTTTAAAAATGCCAGAGAGGGAGAACATTCACTCTGTCTGTCAATGTAATGTACTGTCAGTAACCCCTGTGGAAATCACAAAGCTCTCAAACACACTAAGTCTTGAAGGTCACCCCATATAAATCTGTTTAGAGCCGTGAATTCCTGCAGCAAAATAACTGGAGCCAAACAATGCTGGGAATATGCCTTGTGCTGCCACACTTAGAGATGTCACTGGATGAAATAATAACCACCCTTCTCATGTTTAGAATTAGACATATTTAAACCATGCTAATATTTATTCTACAACATGAAACCAAACTCTCATTTATACATCTGCTCTGGCATTTGAAAATGTTATTGAGCTAGAAGATAGGAAACAACAAAAGAATTATATAGATTAAGAAAAGAACATTTCCAGGTATCCATCCTATAGCTCTTTACTCCTTGAAATTGTAATGTATCATTTTTGCATCATATGACCTAGGACTCCACACTCTGGTTTTATGTAGAACAACTTCAATCTTAGAGGAATCTCCAAAAATCCAGTCTTTTATCTTGTATTGATTTCACCTAAAATAGCCTTTGAGGAATCTCAAAAATCTCTTATGACTAAGTTTCTGAAAATGGGTGAAAGGATATGTATGCACGTGTATAATAAGATAACAGTTCATACTGGATATAAGAAAACTTTTATTTCACCCATATAAAATGCAGGGGGCGGGGAGGAAATGGCTCATAGTAACACATAAACATAATTCTCCAACCTTTTTGAGTCCTACTCTTCTCCCTAGAATCCCAATATCACCCTCCAAATTCACATTACCATCAATGGTTTGAACTCCCCTCAGAAAGAAAATGGCCTGGGATTCCTACATGAAGAAGAGCTCTTCAATGACACCTAACCTTGACACTAGGATTCCTATGAATATCATGTCTCTTTCCAAAGAACCATTCAAACTATCATGTCAATAGTACTCTCTGAAAAATTGGATTCAACTTTTCAGAAAACTGAATCTTTGGTAAATAAAAAAGCAACTCAGTTCTCAGTGATCCTTTACTATCAAAAAAATCATGGAAATATCAGAAGGGAAAATCAAGGTCTTAGTTCCCCTATGATATGTGTTCTTTCTCTTCTACCTACAGGGACCAGGTGAAAGATCTTCTCTCAATTGACAGATTCATATAGTTTTTGAAACCATTATCCCCCATGGGAATGTGTAGCCCTCTTTCTACTTCCTGTATGTATTAACCTTTAAAAAGTTAGTTAATGATGTTGTTTGCTTTGTAGGGACCAATCTAGCTAAATATGTAGACATTTAACACTACAAGTGTGGCCAATAAGTGATTACTTCTTTAACCAAAATGATCCATGAATAAAATAAAAATAAATACTGATGGTCTTCAATTCTTTCCTGTTCCTTTTCATGTCTGTAGTGGTAGTGGTAAATTGGCTGAAAAAAAACTAATAGAGACTACTAAGAATCATATAATTTGTTAACTATCTATGAAGATTAATTGAACTTTTGGTGCTCCAAAAATAAAATCTTTGAGAAAGATGAGCTTGCATTTTTCTCACTCCATTAACACTGAATCACAGGACTTTAGAGTTGAAAGAGATCTTATATTTCAACCCTTTAATTTTATAGATAAAGAGAGATGGGAGAAGGGATGGGAAGTGAGAATGACAAAAGACAGGACCAAATCTTTCAGCATAAGAGCTGCATACATGATTTATTTTCTATCCATTCAGTCTATTTTACCCTAGTTTTCCCTAGATAACTAGGGAAAAGCAAAACATAGAATCCATTCAAATTGAGTCAAGTCTTCAGATCCCTACTATGTGCAAACACTGTGGTAAAGTGCTGGGCATAAAGAAAAAAAAGATAAAATCAGTTTGTGATCTCAAGGAACCAAAAGTCTAATGGAATAGATAACATGTTTAAAAAAAAAAAACTATGATCAACAAATCTACTGACACCATAAATCAGAAATAATCTTATAGAAAAGGAACTAGGCATTAAGAGAGACTAGAAAAAGCTTTGTGATATCAATGGGATTTTAAATGCGACATTAAAGAAGCCAGAGATACCTGGAAAAGGAGATAGATAAGTAATGAGAGAATTCTAAGAGTGAGGAAGAAATTGTGAAAATACATGGAATTGGGAGACATAATGTCTTGTTGAAGGAACGATAAAGAATTAACCCCACTGGATTTTAAATAACATAGAGGATAGTAAGTATAAGAAGACTAAGAAAGCAAGAAGGGGCCAGGTTATGAAAGGATTTAAAACATAAATAAGATTCTAGGCAATATGAAACTATGGGAATTTATAGAATATAAAGATGACATGGTTAAACCAACATATTAGAAATATTAACTTGATAGCAATGTGGAGCATAGAATGGAGTGGGTAGAGCATTGTTTCACAGGTGTCAATTAGAAGACTACTGTGGAAATCTAAAGACTTGATGGTTCTACAAATGCAGAGTAGAGCAGCAACCCAGTTAAAATCTTCCAATATTCTGGTCCAAAAGAGTTTAAAATAATGCCTCATATGTGGCAGAGCAAAGGTGGGGATTCACCTGAGCTCTCTCCAAAACCCCACTAAATATTTTAAAATAATGACTCTAAACAAATTCTAGTGCAGCACAGCCCACAAAAAGAGAGGGCAAGAATTTTTCAGCCCAAGACAGCTTAGAAGTTCAACAAGAGAGGTGTGCTGCACCAGGGTGAGAGAGGAGCACAGTTCAGAACAGAGCTGGCCCCAGCAAAAAAAGGATCAGGCCTCAAGGCAACTGAATCAGTGGCAGTAGTGATAGTTTCCAGCCCTCTCAGCCCACAAATGCGAAAGATAAAGTACGTCATCAGGAAAAGTCTGTTGCACAGGGTTGAGCGTAGAGCACAGTTCAGTGCAGGCTGGGCCAACATAACCCTGTCCCCAGGAAACCAGGAACAGGCCTTGTGAGCCACTGAATCATCAACAGCAATAACAGCTGTTTCCATAACTCTCAGCCCACAGATGGTAAGGGGGTCAAACAACTAATCATAAAGAAATTACAAGGGTCTCTTTGCTAGGACACAGGCAGGACTTTGTTGCTTTGCCCATATATGGGTCTCAGTCCTGGGTGACAGTCCCAGGGCAAGAAGAAACACTGGCTCATCAAAACTTTTGGCGATAGTGGAGCAAGGACGATTCCCACAGTTCCAGGGCAGAAAAGAGTGTTCGTGGTTGATCACAGACCAGAGTACAGGACACAAGAGTAGTAAATGCATCTCTCTTTAGATCATGTCACTTTTGAAAAACTGAAAACTTACAGATCTCTTGGGCTTCACAAAATCCCTGAAGCTTGGGGCAGTGTACCCTCCACCCTCAAAGCAGAGCCCTACTTTAATAACAGAGCTAAAAATCAAGCAATAGACTAGGAAAAGGAGCAAACAACAGAAAACTATCTGACTATGGAAAGTTACTCTGGTGACAAGGAACACCAAAATATACTCAGAAGAAGGTAATAAAGTCAAAGCTCCTACATCCAAAGCCTCTCAGAAAAATATGAATTGATCTCAGGACATGGAATAGCTTAAAAAAAAGACTTTGAAAGCCAAGTAAGAGAGATAGAGGAAAAAATGGAAGAGAAATGGGAGTGATGCAAGAAAAATCAAGAAAAAAAGAATAAGCAGCTTGGTAAAGGAGACACAAAAAAATACTAAGGAAATTAACATATTTAAAGCAGACTGGGCCAAATGGTAAAAGCGATACAAAAAGAAAATGAGAAGAATAATGACTTAAAAAAGAGAATTCGCAAAATGGAAAAAGAAGTACAAGATTTCAATGAAGGGGAAAAAAAACCTCCTTAAAAAGTTGAATTGGTCAAATGGAAAAGGAAATAAAAAAAGGTCACTAAAGAACATAATTATTTAAAAATTAGAATTGAGCAAATGAAGCTAATGACTATGAGAAATACAGAAAGAATGAAATAAAACCAAAAGAATAAAAAAAATAAATCATATGAAATAACTCAATGAAAAAAGAACTGTTGTAGAAAACATAATTCTTTCGGAGAGATAATTTAAGAATTATTGGACTATCTAAAAGTCATCATTTGATAAAAAAAAAAAAGAGCCTGGAGAGCATCTTTCAAAAAAATTATCAAGGAAAACTACCCTGATATTTTAGAACCAAATGGAAAATAGTCATTGTAAGAATTCACCAATCAACTCCTGAAAGAGATCCCAAACCAAAACTCCTAGGAATAGTGAAGTCAAATTCAAGAATGATCAGATCAAGAGAACATACTGCTAATCGCCAGAAAGAAACAAGTTAAACTATAAAGGAGCCACAGTCAGAATTATACAAGATTTAGCAGTTTCTACATTAAAGGATGAGAGGGCTTGGAATATGCTATTCCAGAAGGTAAAAGAGCTTGGATTACAACGAAGAAGCAACTACCCAGCAAAACTGAACATAATCGTTCAGGGGAAAAGATGGGCATTCATTGAAATGGGGGACTGTGAGGGGCGCTCTGGACCTGGGCCCCCTTCGTGGATAGGAGACGCCCAAGAGTCTGGACCTGCTGACGTGGCTTTGCCACGGTGGCACTGCTGACGCGGCATTGCCACGCTGGCACTGGGGCGGCTCTACTGGACTGGGCTGGGCTCCGCCCTCAGGGAGGAACTGGGGAGGGGCTTACCTGGAATAGGAGGGTGAGTTCTGGGTGATTTAAGGCACAACATGGAAGGGGACGGGGGGATTTCTTGCTGACCGTCATGTAATAAAGCTGCTCTTACCCACCTCTGGTGTTCTGCCTAGTGATTCTCCCCTCGACCCCCGAGGGGAGCCAGAGACGTCTGAAGACCCTTGGGCAGGGTGAGTGATGTGGTAATTAGGGCTCCACCCCTAACAGCTGGCGCCCCGAAACAGGGACTGCTAGGAGACCGCTAGCCCCCCAGACCGCAGGCGGGTGGGGGAAGACTAGGCAGCCCTAAGTCCTTGCAGGCTTAGGAAGAATGGGACAAAAGGTGATTAAAGCCCGAATGAATCCGGAGGAGAATGGCGTACTCGCCTGTCAAATTTATAAGGTCTGCCGAGCACAGGGCATTAAGACTCATATCAAAGACTGCCGCTCTTGGGTCGATAAGATTTGGACGGTCAGCCCGTGGGTAGAGCATACAGGAATCGACCCCGCGAGATGGGGTGTAGTCGGTCAGCAGATGGTCTCTTATGCTGAAACTAAACCTGGCACTCTGACCGATCATGATTTCACCTTTTACTCCCTGATAAACCTGTTGCTGCAGCGCCCTTTTCTCACTGAGCATAGTGGCACCCAGGTGGGAGATTCTTTGAGGGAAACTTCAGATGATGATGTACCATCTATCTATCCCTGGGAAAAGTTAAAGGAAATTAAGAAAAATGGCGTTGGAAAAAAGGGGAACAAAGAATTAGCCACCAGGGACGAAGAAAAAGTGGAGGAGAGAGGGGGAGGTTCAAAAGGGGGAACTGCTTCAATTCTATTGGCTGTGCAGCATAGAAAGAATTCAGGGAGTGAGGAGTCAGGGAGGGGAGACAGGACTAGCGCGCAGCACAGAAGGAACAAAGAAAATTAATAATTTGGAGACTGAGCCTCTTAAGATAAGCATAAAAAAAAAATTTGAAGCAATTAGAGTTTAGAAAGAATGTGTCGGTTAAGGAGGACATTATAGAGTATCATGCTGAATATATGGAACCAATAAGTTTAAAATTATGTCTGGAACTAAGTAAAAGAAATCAAGCCATAGGTCTAATTTGTGCAGAGGATTTCTGACAATCTTTTCTCAGTTTTTGAATTTTTTTATTGTCTGTATATGTGTTCAGTCTTTACATGTTCTGTGTGTGTGTGTTTGTGATTTATTACGGCCAGCTCCTTTGTAGCTGGAATTCAGAATGTTATCTCTTTCCCTCCCCCTCATCCCTTCTCTCTGATGGCTGCAGCATCAGGGAGGAGAATGGGAGAGAGAAAGTGAGAAACTAATCTTATATTATTTAGTTTATAATGCTGCTAAATGCAGTTTTACATAAGAAATACAAGGCAATAATATGTGAAGTTTTAAAGGAGCTTTAATCAAGCCCACTAGTAGTACAACATGTGTATGAAGTTTAAGGAAAGCATAAAAGCTTTGGAATTTATTGGAAAGTTGTTGGTAAAATTCTCTCTCTCTTTCTACTTTCTAACTCTGGCCAAGTTATGAAGGTGGAGAGAAAGACAAGAAGAAATTGGGGAAATTTTTCCCCTCCTATCACAAAGACAGATTGAATAGCATTTTAATTATCTCATACCTCACCTAAGAGAAAAGTTTTTGTGTATGGGATACAAGTTGTTATTTTGGTCATATTTTAAGTGAAACATGTCACTCCTAATTGGATGTTTAAGACAGGTCAGAATTTATTGTATTATTTAGCACTAAGGCAAATTGAGAATATGCATAAAACTAAAAATGAAAAAAGACACCTCAGAGATGAAGATGTGAATTTCCAAGTGGAAAGGAGGAGGACTGGCACCACTGGACTTTGTTCCAGAGTCTCCCTCACTTCCACTTGCAGTTTTACAACTTTTCTCTTTCAAAAACATTTTTGAGGAGTAGACATAGATGTGAAATTTTCTTGATTAAAAATTAGAACCATTATGATTTTTATTTTACTCTGTAACCCAGAAATGGTATTAGAGAAAGCAATTGTAATCTGAATCTTGTTGAAACTAAAAGATGTTGGAAAAATTGGGTGTAGCCATTTATGTTACTTAAAAATTTTATCAATCCTACTAACCTTATCTTATAATGTTTCGTAATTGCCATTTAGAAAACCAGGTATTTTCACCTTTACCTGAAGAAGAAATTACAGCTAAAATAATTTGTTTATCATTTATAAAAGTTGTAAGATTCTTAACTAAGTTTTTGAAGTTGCTATTTTAATGCTAAACCTAATATTGTTAATTGATTACTGTGTATAGAAAGAAAAGAATGGAGTAAAAAATTTATTTAGACTGGTTCTGCCCATTCAGAACAGTCCAGACAGTATGTTTGGGGTTTGGCAAGCATGGGATTCATGCCAATTCCTTTTATTTTTAAAACTGCCAAGGCCTCTTTCATGTGGACAAGGTCATCAGTCCCAAGAAAGAAATTTGTTTGGCTTATATAATTCATAAACAATGAATGTGGCTTGCTCTATAGTTGTAATAGATGGAAAAGATTTTTAATAATTAACTTTTATATCAGGACAAGTTTTAAATTTGAGAAGGAAGGATCTTAAATGAAATCTCATATGTATGTGAGTCCTATTAATCCTCATTGCTTAACTGTATTTGGCTTTAAGTTGGGATTAGTGAAGTTTGCTGTTTAAGGTAAAAGCATTTGGGACCATAAATATTTTTGTTTAAGTGTGAATTTGGGTATAGTTGTCTGCACTAAATCAGTATCTGAAAGAATATGCCAGAAGTTACTCAGAGGGACTGTGATCCTACATCCTGTACTGTTAGCAGGTGAAATTTGTATCTGGAGAGGAAACACTGAGGGGACAATTCTAGACTCAATCTAGGATGGGATCCTCCTGGTCAGTTTTCTCATTCTGTCTTTTTATAAAGGAATGTTTTCCACCTGACTATTCCTGAGTCTGGCTATAATACAGATACTGCATGATTGGAAAATTTCACTCCTATCTGAATTCAAACAGAGTCAAAGATGTTTTATCCTATCATATTTGCTGTATCACATGTCCCTACTTTTTCCTTCTAGAGCAAATTTCTATGATCAATTACAAGTAGTCAGTATAACATGTGAGCCCTTTTGTATAATCTTACTGGAAAACTTAATATTATTTTTATCTGAAACTGGAACATGTTCAGAAATTTATGTAAATGACTTAAGACTCACCTTAAGATGTCCCTATTGTTTGAAGCACTAATTTTTTTGTAATCAGTCTCTTACTGTTACCAATGTGAGATACTATTATGCACCTTTATTAAAACATTTTGTGATATCTAGGAATTCTGGAATACCTAAGAATTTGATTTGTTATAATACTTTGGGAATTCATATTCCTTAGGACATTTTTATACCAACTAAGTTTTAATAAATTTTTATTTTAAAGGGTTTATTTTGCTTCAAAGTGAAAAGACAACTATCATTTTAAAAGGTTTCACCTAATCTCCTTTAAAAAAAAAATTTAGTAACTCTTAACATTATGAAAAAATTTCAACTGTTTTAAGAAAGAACAAGGAATATTTTTAGAAGAAATATTTTTCAAAATAAGGCTAAAGCCTATTAAAATTTTCATTTTCAAGATAATGTATTGCTACTTAATATATAATGATCTATAAAGCAGAACAGATCTTGTTGTTTCAATAAGCAAAAGTTAATACTAATGTGTGAACTTATTAACAGCTTAATTTCCAAAGTTTTTCTTCCAAAGTGAATATAATCAGAAAAAGATAAACAAGCTGATGAAACAACGATGATCATCTATTCAGTTGTGAGATTCAACATAGAAATCTCTTTTGTTTAAGATAATACAGCTATGCTAGTTAACAGTAATAACATGCACTATCTTGTCTATGGTAGAAATATAAAGGAATATGAAGCAGTCTGAATGATCAGTTCTAGAGATTTGGAAAGCTAAATAAAAGCTTGATCAAAATACATAGAAAGCAGATAAGGAGGTTGGAGACAAATATGAATCATTCAAACCCCTCCTATCCTAGATAGTTACTAAGTATATCAAGAGAGTGTGAGGATGTTGACAGTATTCTCACACCCACCTCACTTCTAGTTATTTTATTCTTACTCCTTTTGATTCTTGTTTGTTTAATCTTTGTGCCAGATCTATGTTTTCTAGGTTTCTTTGTCCAAGACCATCACCTATCACCCTCTGAATCATCAAGTTCCTCATATTGGTTAAAGACACAACCCCTCCAACGTTCGGACCCTGTGAGGCAGGGTCAGCTCTACGTCCAATTTCAGCAGGAAGCAATTTCAGGAGTTGAGACCTTCATCCCTTATCCCAAAAATGTGTTGGGTCCCATCAGTTTAAAGGGGGACAGGGTGTGTTGCTTGAGTGCCTGTACTTGAGCTCCAGTTCTAATATTGAATTTCTTTTTATAAATCATTCATATTTCAGGAATACCATATAACTCTATGAGTCAGGCAATAGTATATAGGAAGAATAAATCTCGACCTGTTCCTTTAAAAATAAAAAGGGTAGGTCCCCTCAGGAACAATTGGCACAGGCCGTATATACAATGAACAACTTAACCTTAGATTATGACAACCTTACTCCTTCACAAACATTCTTTTCATCTTTGGGCCGTAATGATATCAGAATTATTAGTAAAAGGTAGATTGCACCCCAGCAACGATAGATGTTGTAGAAGGATGTCAGTGAGGTGTGGAGAAGCTGTCAAGTGCACACCTCTTACATTGCTTTGCCCATCATGGTATGCCAAGAAGTATTAAAACAGACAATGGTCCAGCTTATACTAGCAAAGCCATTCAACAGCTCATGGCAGAATTCTCTATATCACATGTTACTAGAATCCCCCATAATCCTACTGGTCACGCTATAGTAGAGTGGGCAAATCGCTCATTGAAAACTTATTTGCAAAAACACAAAGGAGGAGCTGGACCAGGAGTTGATGGTAAATTACAATTGGCTGTTCACACATTAAATTATTTGAAATTTGATGATGACGGCTTATCAGCCTCTATGAAATTTTTAACATCTCCTACAAAGACTGAGTCTATTAAGACCAAGTCAGTTACAGCAAATGCATTGAATACCAAAGCCCATAAGGTGATGTGGCGTGATGAGAATAAACGATGGTTTGGTCCTCATATAGTATTAACTTGGGGAAAAGGATATGTTTGTGTTTTAACAGATGACAACAAAGAAGTGTGGGTTCCAGTGAAATGTATCTGAGTGTTGGAAGACAGCAATCACAATGAAGAAGTCACGGGGCACAATAGAGACAACAAAGAAAGTTACAGAAACTTTGTCGGGCCTTTAGCCATCTACAACATAATGGTGCTCCTGATCTTTCTCGCAATACTCCTACTATGCAACCATGTTGCCTCTTCTTCAAACATAGGAGATGAACTGCAACTTACCCAGCTTTATCTGCAGCTTCAATGCCATTACAGTTACTAACTTTACCTCCGAGTTAGCAGCACTAGATTTGGTGCTTAGAGCTATGGAGAAAGCAACAATACAATTCCATGAGGACTGGGAGAAAAACTATAATGATGCAAGGGACTGGTGGGACGGGTTGAACTTGCACCAGCTGCTCCAGTGGGTGTCCTTAGGGGGCGTCATGTTGATTCTTGGGTTTCTTGTATGCTTATGCTTACCGTGCCTCATCTCATGTCTGTTTAGAGCTGTCCGTGAGTCTCTTGAGTCCATAAAGGCAGAACTCGTCCGCCCCCATCATTAAAACAAAAAGGGGGAGTTGTGAGGGGCGCTCTGGACCTGGGCCCCCTGGGTGGATAGGAGACGCCCAAGAGTCTGGACCTGCTGACGTGGCTTTGCCACGGTGGCACTGCTGACACAGCATTGCCACGCTGGCACTGGGGCGGCTCTACTGGACTGGGCTGGGCTCCGCCCTCAGGGACGAACTGGGGAGGGGCTTACCCGGAATAGGAGGGCAAGTTCTGGGTGATTTAAGGCACAACACGGAAGGGGATGGGGGGGGGGGGGGGGGGGATTTCTTGCTGACCGTCATGTAATAAAGCTGCTCTTACCCGCCTCCGGTGTTCTGCCTAGTGATTCTCCCCTCGACCCCCCGAGGGGAGCCAGAGACGTCTGAAGACCCTTGGGCAGGGTGAGTGATGTGGTAATTAGGGCTCCGCCCCTAACAGGGGACTTTCATATTTTCATCAAAAAACTGATCTTCAAATACAAGATTCAAGAGAAGCATAGAGAGGTAAACAGAACAGAAAAATCATGTCATTCAATAAGGATAAACTTTTTACATCCCTACATGAGAAGATGGTATTTATAACTCCTGAGAACTGTGTCTTTATTAAGGAAGTTAGAAGGGTATGGGTATTACGTGATGCAGGTATTACGTGGCTTTGATGATATAAAAAAATTAAGAGGTGAACAAAAACGGATTGTAGTGGGAGAAGAGAAAAGGGGAAGATAGAATGGGTTAAATTACATCACATGAAGAGGTACAAAGACCTACTACAGAAGAGGGAAAGAAGAGGGGAGACAGCATGAGCATTGTTTCAGCATTACTCTCATCAGATTTGACTCAAAGAGGGAATAACATACACACTCAGTTGCATATAGAAATCTTTCTTGTCATTGAGGAAAGTAGGAGCAGAAAAGGGAAAGAGAAGAGAGGGGTGGAGAGAAGAGAGAGCAGAAAGTAGGAGGGGAAATGGAAAAAGGGAAGGGGGATCATAGAAGGGAGGGCATATTGAGGGAGGTAGTGGTCACAAAACATTGGTGAGGAGGACAGTGTGAAAGGACAAAGAAAAATATAAATGGGGGTGGGGGCAATAGTATGGATGCAAATACACATCTGGGAGTAGGAATGAACTCTGTCAAAATGCAGAAGGGAATAGCTAAAGCAGAGAGAGACACACACAGCAAGGGTAAAAGGTGGGAACAGAATATGTTATGTTTTGGATGAAGTGAAAAAAAAATAAATAGGTGTAATAATCCTGATCTGAGACAAAGCAAAAGCAAAAAGAGATCCAATTAAAAGAGAAAGGAAGGAAATATATTCTTCTGAAAGGAACCATAGACATTGAAATAATATCAATACTACATATATATGCACCAAGCAGCATATCCCCCAAATTATTAGAGGAGAAGATAAGGTACAGGAAGAAATAGACAGCAAAACTATACTAGCAAGGACCTCAATCTGCCCTTCTCAGAACTAGATAAATTTAACCACAAAATAAAGAAGAAAATAGTTAAAGAAATGGATAGAAATTTAGAATATTTATATATGGAAGACATCTGAAGAAAATTGAATGGGGATAGAAAAGAACATTTTTTCTCAGCAGTGCATGGCATCTACACAAGAATTTGCCATATTAGGGCATAAAAAGCTCACAATCCAAAGAAAAAAGGAAGAAATATTAAAGGCATCCTTTTCAGATCATGATGCAAAAAAAATTACATGGAACAAGGGGCCATGGATAGATGGATTAAAAATTGAAAACTTAAAAAAAATGTAATCCAAAAGAATGAGTGGGTCAAATGACAAATCATAGAAACTACTACTTCATCAAAGAATGACAATAATGAGACAATCCCAAAATTTTTGCGGTGCAGCCAAAACAGTTCTTAAGGGAAGTTGTATATCTCTAAAAATTCTTACATGGCTAAAATGGAGAAAGAGACCAATTAATTGGACATGCAACTAAAAATGTGAGAAAATGAACAAATTAAAAAACACCAGTTAAATATCAAATTAGAAATTTTGAAAATCCAATGTGAGATTCATGAAATTGAAATTAAGAAAACTATTAAAATAATAAATAAAAGTAGGAGCTAGTTTTACAGGAAAAAAACAATAAAATAAGTAGACCTTTGGATAATTTGATTTTTAAAGAGGAAAAAAGAAAAACAATTTGCCGGTATCAAAAATGAAAAAGGCAAATTCACCACCAATGGAGAGGTGCTATTTTGGGAGCTATTTTGACCAACTATATGCCAATAAATCTGATAATTTAAGTGAGATAGCTGAATATGTACAAAAATACAAGTTTTCCAGATTACCAGAAGAAGGTATAAAATATTTAACCCTGTTTCAGAAAAAGAAATTGAAGGAGTCATACATGAACTCCCTAAGAAAAAATCTCCCAGGCCAAATGGATCTATAATGAATTCTACTAAATAGTTAAAGAAAAATTAATTCCATTACTACAAAAACTATTTTATAAAATAAGTGACACAAATGTGGTGCTGATACATAAACCAGGAAGAGCCAAAGGAGAGAAAGAAAATTATGAACCAATTTCCTTAATAAATATTGATGCAAAAATTTTAAATAAAACGTTAAAAAAGAGATTACAGCATTTTATCAGCAGAATAATACACTATCACCAAGTAGGATTTAAACTAGGAATGGTTCAATACTAGAAAAATTATCAGTATAATTGACCATATCGATAACAAAACTGAGAAATCATATGATTATCTTAATAGATGCACAAAAAGGTTTTGACAAAATATTGCACCCTTTCCTTTTAAAAATGCTAGAGATCATAGGTACAAATGGAATTTTCCTTAAAATGATAATATCTATCTAAAACCATCAGCAAGCATTATATGTAAAGGAGATAAACTGGATAATCCCAACAGAGTCAGAGGTGAAACAAGGATATTCCTTATCACCATTATTATTCAATATTTTCCTATAAATATTGACTTTAGCAACAAGAAAAGAAAAATACATTGAAGGAATTAGAATAGGCAATGAGGAAACAAAACAATCATTCTTCGAGAGGATATGAAAAATTTAGAGACTACTAGAGAATCAACAAAAAATGTGTTTGAAATAATTAATACATTTAAAGAAGTTGCATGATGTAAATTAAACATGAATCATCAACATTTCTACAAAGCCTAGCAACAACAGACAAAAAGATAGGTTACATTTAAAATAACTGTAGACAGTATAAAATACTTGGGAATATTCTTGCTGAGACAAATCCAGGAAGTATATGAACACAATTACAAAATATTTTTCATACAAATACAGTCATCTAAACAATTAGAAAATTTTTAATTGTTCAAGGGTAGGCTGTCAATATAATAAAAATTACAGTTCTACCTAAATTTATTTAGTTATTTGGTGCCATACCAATGAAACTATCAAAAAATTATTTTATAGAGCATGAAAAAAGTAACAAAATTCATCTGGAAGAGCAAAAGGTCAAGGATATCAAGGGAATTAATGAAAAGAAATGCAAAGGAAGGTGGTGTAGCCACACCAGATCTAAAACCATATTATAAAGCATCAATCAACACTTTTATACTGGCTAAGAAATAGAGTGGTGGATCAGTAGAATGGGTTAGGCACAGAACATGTAGTAGTCAGTGACTATAGTAACCTACAGTTTGGTAAACCAAAAGACTCTAGCTTCTGGGATAACAAGTCACAACTTATCAAAAACTACTGGGAAAACTTGAAAACAATATGGCAGAAACTAGGCATAGACCAATATCTCACACACTACACCAAGATAAAATCAAAATAGGCACATTTTTTAGACATTAAGGGTGATAATATAAGCATAGTACAGCAAGGAATGGTTCACCTGTCAGATTACAGAGAAGGGAAAAATTTATGACCAAACAAGAGATAGGAAACATTATGAAATGCAAAATGGATAATTTTGATTTCATTAAATTAAAAAAGGTTTTTGTATAAACAATACCTATGCGATCAAGAGTAAAGGAAAGCAGAGATCTGGGATATAATTTTGACAGCCAATGTTTCTGATGAAGACCTCATTTTTCACATACATAGAGAACTGAGTCAAAGTTTTAAAACAAAAATAAAAGAATGAAAAAATGAAAGATAATGTGAAATATCTCATTGGAAAAACAGATTCAGGACAGACAATTTAAAAATTATGGTACTACCTGAAAGCCATGATCAAAAAAATGAGCCTAGACATCACCTTTCATGAAATTATCAAGGAAAACTGTCCTGATATTCTAGAACCAGAGGCCAAAATAAGTATTGAAAGAATCCACCAATCACCACTTGAAAGAGATCCAAAATGAGAAACTCCTAGGAATATTGTAGGCAAATTCCAGAGTTCCCATTTCAAGGAGAAAATATTGTAAGCATCTAGAAAGAAACAATTCGAGTATTGTTGAAATGCAATCAGGGTAACACAAGATTTAGTAGCTTCTACATTAAGGGATCAAAAGGTTTGGAATATGATATTCCAGAAGTCAAAGGAACTGGGATTAAAACCAAGAATCACCTACCCAACAAAACTGAGTATAATACTTCAAGGGAAGGTTATTCAATGAAATGGAGGACTTTCTTGATGAAAAGACCAGAACTGAATAGAAAATTTGACTTTCAAACACAAGAATCAAAAGAAGCATGAAAAGATAAACAGGAAAGAAAAATCATAAGGGACTTTCTAAAGTTGAACTATTTACATTGTTATGTGGAAAGATAATATTTGTAACTCTTGAGACTTTTCTCAGTATTTTGGCAGTAGGAGGGACTGCACACACACACACACACACACACACACACACACACAGAGAAAGAGAGACAGAGACAGAGACAGAGAGCACAGGATGAGTTGAATAAGAAGGGGTAATATCTAAAAATAAAATTAAGGGTGAAAGAGGAACATATTAAGAGGAGAAAGGGAGAAATGGAATGGGGAAAATTATCTCTCATAAAAGAGGCAAGCAAAAGCTTTTTCAATGGAGGAGAAAAGGGAGGAGATAAGAGGGAAAAAGTGAAGTTTACTCTCTTCATATTTGGCTTGAGGAGGGAATGGCATGCTCAGTCAATTTGGTATGAAAATCTATCTTACACTACAGGAAAGTAGGGAAGAAGGGGCCAAGTGGTGTGGGAGGGATGACAGGAGGGAGGGCAAATAAGAGGAGGGAGTAATTAAAAGTAAACACTTTTGTGGAGGGACAAGGTCAAAAGAGAGAATAGAATAAATGGGGGCAGGATAGGATGAAGGAAAATAGTTAGTCTTACACAACATGAGTATTATAGAAGTCTTTTGCAAAACTACACATATATAGCCTATATTGAACTGTTTTCCTTCTCAGTTGGGGATGGGTAGGGAGGGCAGAAGAGAGAGAAGTTGGAACTCAAAGTTTTAGGAACAAATGTTGAGAATTGTTTTTGTGTACAACTCGAAAATAAGAAATACAAGTAATGGGGTATAGAAATCTGTCTTGCCCTACAAGAAAAGAGAGAAGATGGGGATAAGGGAATGGAGGGGTGTGATAGAAGGTAGGGCATATTGAAGGAAAAGGTAATCAGAATGGAAGGTATTATGGGGTGAGGGGAGGAGAGGGATGGGGAGAAAATTTGGAACTCAAAATGTTGTGGAAATGAATGTTTAAAACTAAAAATAAGTACACATTAAAAAAAAGATTAGCAATAACCCACACTGTGATAACATATCATAATGAAGTGAATTTTTGCCATTTCATTCTCCCACTATTCCCTGTAGATGATTGTTTCTTTACCTTGAAATATAATATAATAACAGGCTCACTTAACTATCATTTTGTCATCTAGTTGAAACAGAGGATAGAGTACCAGGTCTACAGTCAGGAAGACTCAACTTCTGGAGTTCAAATCTGTCCTCAGATACTTAATTCCTGTGTGACCCTGGGCAAGTCACTTAACCCTGCTTTCCTCTGTTTCCTCATCTGTAAAAAGAGCTAGAGAAGGGAATGGCAAACCACTGCCTTTGTTATCTCCATTATCTTTGTTAAGAAAACCCTAAATGGGGTCATAAAGAGTTGGATACAACTTAAAATGAATGAACAACAACATCAAAATAATAGTCGTTCAGGAACTACTGTTCTATTACAATCACACAATCTGTAGAGAATTCTGGGGGACTATTTGGAAAAGAAATAAGATTTCCCTCTTATATATTCTGTGTTGAAGCCCAGTAGGCTTACTTACTATTTCCCAAATTCTGTTTTTCCTCAAAATCTTTGTATAAGCTATTCCCCATGTTTTTGTTCTTCTCCCTCTCTGCCCTTAATTCTCTTAGAAACTTCCTCAGTTCCTTTTAAGGATTAATTTACTACAGTATTACCTCCTATATAAGGTCCTTTCTGATATTCCCATTTACTAGACCTCTTCTCTGACATCTCATTCCACCCAATTAAAATAATGTGCTGTGGATAAAATTATCCATACATGTGTTGTTTTCTCCAATAAAATATACAATCTTTGGCAATTTGTTCTTGTGTTTTCTATAATGGCACTGCGTAGCATGCTGACTGGAACATAGAGGATGATTAGTAAATGCCTGTACAATTGTAAGGAATTTGTGTTAGTTAGCCAACGATTGGTAAGTAACAAACTATTTCTTTGTTATTTTCAGTATTATTAGAAACATGATTTACTTTCCAATAAATGTCAATCATGTTAAAAATAGTTGATTAAAAAATTGTTAATCTATCTCTTCCCCCAGCAGATTTATATCTTTAGCTTTCTACACTCAACAGCTGCCAAAGTGGTTTTCCTAAAGCTCAGACTTGAGTATGTCACATTTTGCTCAATTAGTTCAGGTGGCTTCTGGTTATTTGTTGTCATTGTTATTCAGTGATTTTAAGTTGTGTCCCATTCTCTGTGACCCCATTTGGGGTTTTCTCAGCAAAGATACTGGAATGGTTGACTATTTTCTTCTTCTTCAGCTCATTTTACAGATGAAAAACTAAAGCAAACAGTGTTAAGTGATTTACCCAGGGTCACACAGTTAGTGTCTGAAGCCAGATTTGAACTGAGGAAGATGAGTCTTCCTGACTCCAGGCTCAGTGTTTTATCCATTCTGCCACCTAGCTGCCCTCTTTGTGTTACATCTCACATCAATTAAAACTCCTCTCTGTGTCACCTGATGACCTTTATAGCCTGATCCCAACCTGCCTTCCCAGCTATGCTACACCTTCCTCTCTTCATACGGACTCCATGACAGTTGCACTGATCTTCTTACTGTCCCAGCTTCTATCTGTGACTTTCTATATATCCACATAAGCACACATTATCTTGCTTTATAAAGTGTATGGTCTTAGCAGGCTGAGAACATGCTTTACTTTTTTTTCTTTTTATCCTTCTCACTCAAATTTACCCTGAATTTTTTTCTGCCAGTTTAGTCTTTCTTAAACATATGTGTGTATATATTACATATATGCACATAAATACATGTGCTCATATGTGTATATATGCGTGTATATATGCATGTGTGTATGTGTATGTATACACACATACATACACAAATATTTACTATTTTTCCCTTAATAGACTCAAAGCACTTTAATGGCAAGCCAGTCAAAAAACTAATTATTCTGGCATTCAAAGCCCTCCACAATTGTTCCCAAAGAGTTTATGCTCAAATTTCACATTTCCTCTTAACACGTACATAGCCTTTACTCTAACCTAAACCTTAGATACATATTATTCTGCATCTAGAAGGCCCTCATTAGTCACTTAGTCTCCAACCTTCATTTTACAAATGCAGTAACTGAAAAACAAAGACAGGATTGGTGATTTGCGCAAGGTCATGCAGAGAGTATAAATAGTAGTGGATAAAATAGTGTATAGATAGCTGGCCTGAAGACTAAGTAAATCTGCTTCAAATTCCAACTCTGACAAGTAGTGGCTGTATGACCCCTAGGCAAGTGACTTAACATTTCAGTGTTTGGGTACCTCTTTAAGTTACAGAAAGACAGTGAGTCCCCTATACCACTGAAATCACATATCCCCTAGCCCACAAAAAGCACTACTTTGGAACTATTAGTATGCTAGTTCAATGTTTAAAAAGCATCCATTTATTGATTTTGAATAATTTCTCTAGGTCACATAAGAGAGGAATGACTGGTATGCTTTTAGCATTTTCCCCTTTGGATGTTCATATTTTATTTCCAAATCTTCCATTTAGCAGAATAGATCATGACTGTCTGAATTTCTCATACATATGACTTAAAGATTTTGTCTCTATAAATTGTTTTGAGTGTAGCACATGTAAAACAAAGTAGAAGATATATACATTGAACTAAAATCCTTTAATAAAACATTTGTTTTACCCAATTGATCACTTCTTTACAATAAAATGAGGTTCCGATTTGTGAAGTTATTGCTTATAGAGTCCTGTTGAGGAATATTAAAAGCTTTCCTTTTTTATCTTTCCAACTTTGAGATTTTGCCATTTGGTTCACCTCATCTATATTGGAGGATCTCATTCATTAATCTGTTTTATTGATGCATTTTATTTTAACAACATTTCTCCTTTAACTGTGCTTCTTCTTGTTCCTGTTGATCTTTTTAAATGGAAAAAAGCAAGCAAAAACAATAGACAGTCAGTCAATAAATCTTCATTATGTTCCACACGCTAAGCATTGGGGATCAAAATACAATTTAAAAAAAAAGGATAGTCCCTGCCCTCAAAAAACTTTCATTCTAAGAGGAAGGGAACAAAATACAAAATGGAGAATTATCATGGGTGGCACATGGTATCTATGTCTGGAAAATTATGGATAGTTGATCTGAGATAATTTCCCAAGATGGAAATTTCAGGAAGAATTAACCAATTGACTGTATATAAGTAATTTTATGCTTTATGTTCAAAATCCCATTTATACAGTGAAGAATGGGCTGAGTCTTCAAGACCAAGATTTTCATTACAATTAAAATTCGAGTGACTTAGTATTTTCATGTACTTTAGTATAGGAATTGAATATGTTGGTCTCTTGGCTGTGCTTACTTTGCTCTAGATCAGTTCATGCTAGTCTTCTCGTGTTTCTCCATGATATATAATTAATAATGATAATAATACTAGCTAACATATATGGCATTTGGAAATGTGTGAAGTATTTTATATATGTATATATAATATCATATATGTAAATATCAGCTAAATAGGCATTCATATTTATTATGTGTATAATAGATATTTACATCTACATATAAATACATAGTGTGTATACATTTTTTCCCATTAAATTTGAATTTCATTTTTAACAAACAGATATTCTTAACAAATACTCAAGTCCTAACCTTTGTCTCTGGTGCCAGCATAGCATATAGAATGATATAGTAAAAATCATTTGGACGCATTAGCTGTGGTCTTAGTTCTGACTTATTTATTTCCCAATGTAGTACTTGAAATCATAGATGTGCCTCCTAAAGTACTGAATCCAAAAGTGAAACCTTAGTCTCTTTGAGTGAAAGAAAATACAGTTCATAAATATCAGAGATCGGACTGTCAAAAGCAGAAAGAAGATGGAATCTGAGAGCCGTAGGACTAAAATAAAAGGTGCCAGTACACAGCAGCAGTCTTCTGAGTTTTGTGGAGAGTAGAGTGTGGTTACTTTTACTTTATTAAATATTGCATGCTTATTCTTACAGTGAAATTGCATAAATCAGAAGAGGTCAGAGACTTTAAAAAATGTTAATGCAGTTGAAGAAAAGGGAAAGCAAACTCAATTTTTCCTCAATGTAAAATTGCAGCGAAGGGAAAGTCCATGAGAATAATGCACCTTCTTATCTACTTATATTCAAAATCCCTCCTAGAGCTGACTGTTAGGCATCTTTGACTTATGGCAAACACATTCTAAGTCAAGGAAAGAACAGGGTATAAATGCTAATGATTTCATGTTGAATGACAGGTAGGTATTACCATGAGCATCTTTTAAATTCTAGAAATTCTGAAGAAAATCATGCATGTGAGCTAAGCAACTATGCCTTTTGCCCTATTTGGTCTTTGATCACCAGATCTTATAAAGCTCAACTGGGGACTATCACAATCTCATACTGCCAGCTATACCACCCTGACAAGAAAAAGTCATCAGTAAATTAAAGAAAATTAAGCAATTAAGTACAGAAACAGACACATAAACATATTCCCATACACCATGGATACATAGACATGTATATATATCTACATATGTGTATACATATAATCTACACACATATCCATATATCTATGCACACACATATGTAGGTATATATTTCTTAATTGCAGTAAAATATTTTGACCGTGAAAATCTTCTTAGTTATTTTTTTAAGTTGGTTCTATTTAATAAATATGTAGTAAAGCACGTACAAGGTAGTAAAATTTGATAAAACACCTTTATGGCAAGATAGTTTCCCTTAGAGAGATACAGAGATAATATTTCATAACAATGAAACAACAGCAAATAAGTCAAATATTTTTTTAAAATAATCAGCTATGGTTTTCCCACTTGGATGTAGTAAAAAGATGGATGAAATCCCCCAAAAGTAAAACTGTATTGAAGAGCCTTTCTCCCACAGTAGCCAGAAATAAACTTCAAAGCTCTTTAGATCTATGCTGAACAAATGATATATAAAGTTGCAGTTTTATAGGTCTCACTTGGATTTTTAGTTGTAAGGGATCTTAGTGATTTACCATTCCAAATCACATCTGACAAAATAAAGATAATACAATAAATGAAAATGTGTAAGTAGATGACACAGTAGCAATTGAATACTTTTCTTGCTGTTGTTGAATTTTTCAAGTCCAGCTTTTCATGATCCCATTTGGGGCTTTCCTGGCAAAAATATCAAAGTGGTTTGCCCTTTCCCTCACCAGCTCATTTTATGGATGCTAAAGTTGAGGAAAATAAGGTTTAGTATCTTGCTCAGACTCACACAACTGCTGGGTGTCTGGGACCAGTTTTTGAACTTCCTAATTCCAGAGTGGATTTTCTATCCACTCTATCACTTAGCTACCCCAGTACTAGCTATTCCAATTTTGTATTGTTACTTTTCTAAAGACCTTGGAACACTGGTCAAACTGATTTATTTTGATGTCCATGATAGTAATGCTTATAAAGAAGGAGAGTATAGCACCAATGCAATATTGACAGCCCTTGCATCAGCCATGAATATCCTGGCACAATTCTGAATCACAAAATACCACAGACTCTCCACATGGAAGACAGAATAAAAAACATGTATTCAGACACCAGAAAGCCAAATCCATCATAGTAACAAATAAATCCATACACAATAACAATGGAGAGAACAACACCATCCCCAAGACATCCCCTTGTTAGGCTTCCCACAAACAAACTCCATTAAACAAAATCACAAACAAGCTCTTTTCCCTCACCCTGGCCAGCTGCCTGCATCCTTCCTCTCTCTGACTGCTCCGACCAAATTTCTTCTCAGCTCTGCTCTAGCTCCACTTCTTTCTATCCACCCATTCATCAAGCTCCTCACACCACAGGCTCCATGTGACACAGACTTCCATGTGACCCAGGCAGGTCACATGGGCCTATTAAGGGATGGAAAATCTCTTCCCATTAAGAAGCAAAATTACATTAACAATGAGCAAAAATACATTATCAATACAAAGAAGCATTGGAAAGTCTTAAAAGTATTAGGGAATAATTTAAGTCAAAATTTGCATATGTTTCCACAGGCATTTTGTGTGTCCAGCTCAAAATGAAGGATCTGACTCTGTGTGGACATAAAGAAGAGATCCTTTACTTTATATGTTTTCTTAAAGAACAAGTCAACAAGCATTATTTAGTACTTACTATGTTCCAGGAACTGTGCTAAGTAATTCAGCTACAAAATACAAGCTGAAAGTAAGATAATCCTTTTCTTCAAAGCACTTAAATTCTATTGGGGGAAGACAACACATAAAAGGGAGCAGAAAATCTGATAGGAGAAAGAAGGAAGCTAAATCATAATAGTGAAGGATAGTTGGTGTGAGCCTTTCCTCAAAATGGAAGTTCTAAGAATATCTCACTTCAGGAATTTTATTTATGGCATACCCTGATTTTTATCCAAATGATCAAAGAGAAAAGTTTCTCAAGATTTTAGGCTGTCTTTTGTGCCACTGGAAGTGAAACATAAATTGAAACTGAGCATTGTAAGCCTGATAAACCAAATTGCCTAAGGAATTTTTTTTTTAATTGAATCTGTTGGATTCAATGGATAGTCACAATACTGTTCCTTAAGACTCAGCTCAAATCTCATCTTTTGCAAGAAACCCTTCCCAATGTGACCCACTACTCACCCTGTGATATTCCCTTTGATATTACCTTCCAATTATAATAGAGATAAATAATAGATTTATATGTATATATATATATATATACATTTACATATACATACTATCCTCTCTTAATTTATTGCATACATAAAGTTATTTGCATGTCACTTTTCCCATTAGAATATGAACTTCTTGATGATTCCATTGTGTTTTTCCCTTTGTTTATATCAATATGTCTTGCACCTAAATAGTCCTTGATAAATGCTTCTTGCCTGACTATGCTCTCATCAACGAATGGCAATAGCAAAATAGTCAAAGGAGGATCCTTTCTGAGGGAGATGAGAAGCTAGTTCTTATAATAAGAAATCTAATTTATAAATGACAGTGGGTCCCTAGAACCTTTAGAATTAAGTTCACACTCCTGTTTGCCACTTAAAGTCCTTTGCAATGTGACTCCAACCTACCTTTTCATCTGCATTATATATTACTCCTTCTATATATTCTTTGATACAACCAAACAGGCTTTCTTGCTGCTCCTGATAAATGACTCTTCATCTTCTGTCTTTGTGACTTCACCCTGATGCCTAGAATGCATATCTTTCTTGCCTCCAGGTATTAGAGGTCTTCCTTACCTTCAAATCTTATCTCAGATTTTGACTTTATACATGCCATCTCCTGATCTTCTCTCTAGAGGAGCTGCCAGTATCCCTTATAAATTAATCTGTAATTGTTTTTATATATTTGTATGTAGACACAATTTTTCCTCTAGAGAATGCAAGCTCCTTGAGGAGGAAAGATATTTCACTTCTGTTTTTGTGTTACCAGTGTCTAACAACTTTCCTGAGGCTTAAAAAATATTCTTTCATTGAATGATAAGATTTTTTGTTTATAAAGTGATTTTATTCGCAACAACCCCATAAGATGTGTAGTGTTAAAGTATTATTCCAGTTTTACAGAAGAGGAAATTGAGGCCCAGAGAGCATAAGCAAGTCAGATTTCAGAGTTAGTAAGTATTAGATCTCGATCTTAAATCACGGTATTTTGACTTCCTAGTTATGAGATCTTTTCATTATGACACATTGCCTCTATGATCTTGACTCATATATCTAGAACCATTCTAAGACTTTACCAATATTTCAACATATTTAACCTGTTCTCTCATAACCCAGATACAAGACATATCTGCTGCTACTCTTTCCAAAATATTAACAACTGTGGAGTACAATGGCAAAAAATAAAATAAAAACAAGACCTAGAGATTTTTTTCTCAGTCTCTGACTTTGGTTGAGTCACTTTACTTCTCTAAGAATCAACCTCAGGAATGAAGTGAGTATTTAGTAAGCAAATATTGTGTTCCAGGCAGTGCTAAACATTTTACAAATATTATCTCATTTAAATCTCAACAACCCTAGGAAGTAACTCTTATCATTACTCACATTTTACAGCTGAGGAAACTGAGGCAGAGTGAGATTATATGACTTGCCCAGAGTAGTACAGCTAATTTAGTATGTGTTTGAGGCCAGTTTATAAACTCAGATTTCACTGACTCCAAGCCCAACACTATCCACTGTATCACCTACTTATCTGAATAAGATAGCCTTGGCACTAATACATCTAGGTTCATAGAGTTGTGATGGGTAAAAGATGAAATGACTGAGGAAAAAAAGATACAAGCTTCCTAGCATATCAATTTACTAAGCAATATCTTCCAATTGCATAACAAATTGGTTCCAAACCTTCTTCAGCTTGGAACATGAGAAGATAGATTTTTATGCATTAAAAATAATTAATCAAATAAGACCAATTAATTAAAGGAAAATAATCAAAATGCAAAATGAGGTAATCTGATTTCTAATTAGAGGAAAGAATAGGGACTTTCCACATTTGGAGGGGGAGAGTGAATTGTTGCGATTCCTTGAAATCAGAAAAAGGAGGTGTCTCACTACCCCCCACAAGTATCTTTATTCAATCAAAGGAAGATAAAAATAATAACTGATTGACAAGTATCAGACTAGTTTCCAGATAAAACATCTGGGTTGCTTGATTTGTATAATTATGATAAATCTCTTTCATCAATCTTTGGACATGACTGAGTTTCTATTCAGCATAACTTAGGTCCTCAGCTAATGATCTTTAACCAATAGGTAGAAGTGGCCCAGCTTCCCAGCCACTCAGGACGAGGTTGAAAAAATGCAATGAAGTTTTCTCACAATTTCCACAGTAGAGTAACATTTTTTCACCGTACAGAAATTGAACCAGACCCGTACTTGAATAGAAAGGGAACAGAGCTAGCTTCAGAATTGAGTTACAAGATAGAGTCAGTGTGCTTCACTTAATTCCCACCACCTTTTGGTGTTCTAATTCCCTCAGTATCATAGATTTAGCGATGCTAGGGTCCTTAATGATTGAGTCCAAGACTTTCCATTTTGTAGAAGAGAAAAACGAGGACCACAGAAATGAAGTGACTTGTTGAAGGCCATAAAGGTGACAGATACAGAATTGGATGTCAAATGTAGGTTTTCCAAATCAAAAAGCCAATGCTCTTTTCATTACACTAGTTTGCTGTTATAAACGTCAGATCAAACAATGTATCCCAAGGGCAAAAAATAAGAGCTGACTAAATGCTTGGATTTTTTTAGCACACTGATTACTTGTAAGTTAATGCTATTATTAGTATTGATTGTAGTGGTGTTATTTTTGTGGTGGAAAGGGAGAAACAATTTCAATACAATAAGTTAACTTCTTCCCAAGAATTATTACTTTAGGCAATAACTAAACATTCACAGAATCATGGAATCTGTGTTAGGCACTTAAAAATTATCTCATCCAACACAATCCTGAAGAATTACATCTTTAACAAAACCAAATGATCGTCTTTAAAGTCTCTTTTGAAAACCCTCAGTGAAAGTAAACCTACTATGTTCCAAGATAATTTATTCTATTTTAGGACAACTATAATTATTAGGAAAGAGAAAATAAAAATTCGCTTCTGTTTTGTACCACCTCACAAAGAAACATTTCTGTATTAAGAAACATAAAAAAAAAAAATTAAAGACCTGGTATTAGGTATATGTGCTTTTTTTCCCTTAATTTTGACATGCAGTTCATCAGTATGGGAAATCCCAGTAGGGAACTTGATGTATTAATGAAGCCAAAATCTTGCAATTTACAGTTGTAGCAGGTTTCCTGGGGACGCTGAGAAATTAGCTGACTTGTCTAGAATAAGATCAGAGACATGACTTGAACCCAAGTTTTCCCGACTCTCAGGAAAACTCTTTAGTTACTGCATTATGCTACCATTCTTTAAATCCATGGAGAAAATTCCTACATACAACTAGAGTTGTAAGAACATTTCTAAAAGTCGGTTGACTTCAAAAGTTGGACTCCGAATTTTAAATTGACTACTTAAATTTCTTATATCTTAGAATATTACTAATCTCTGAACACAGAGATACTATTCTAGAAAAAAATGAAAAAATACCTAATTTTTATATAAGAAATAATGAAAGGTGATTGAGGCTCCCTACTACTCTGCAATGAATGATAATGTAAACTAATTATGTTCACTTTTTGTAAGAAAAATGAAGATTTTTATAACAAACTACATAAAATGGCTATAGAATACTATAACCCCAGAATCAAATCTTTCCTTACTTTATTAAGATCAGCTCCTTGAAATCCACAACCCTCCAAAGTGGTGAAATGCACATATTTGTTTTTAATAGCTATAGTCTCCAAATTATTCCATGTGCTGGAAATGTGACTGACTTCTATTATGAATGCTGGGTAACCTATAATGAAGTGGAGATTTAATTCTTAGTTCCTATCCAGAAACCAAATGTGGCTTAGGAATGCTATCACTGTAGTCAAAACAGTCTTAACATTCTGATTTTCTATTCTAAAACCACTTTTCCTTAACAGAATAGAATACCATTATGTAATGCTTAAAAAAGTAATGAAGCAATCATAACTAGGCAAGTCCTCTGTTTTGGAATCTTTGCACAAGCCATTTCTTATGTTAACACTTCTCCCTCTGAGCTCCTATTGAAATCCTACTTACCTTGGTTTAAAGCCTGACTCAAAAACCACTGACTCCCTTTTTGCCTGGTTTGTAGGAATTTTTTCTGTATCAGATATTGCAAAATGCTTTGTTTTCACTTAAGTATTGTGTGCTGGAAATAACACTGGTTTTTGAGTTAGGAGACCTGAGGTTACATCCTAACTCAGATACTTACTGGCAGTCCTGTCCACAAAATGCCCAGATATCAATCAAGACAAAAGGAACACTCAAGTTAATTTTTAGAAACAAATTCAATTGGAGGGAGGGTGCAGCAGAGACATAGGAAGAGATCTTAGATATCAGGACACAACCTCTGCATGGAAAGAGAATGAGAAACTGTGAAACTCCTCCTGGGAAGGACAACATAGAGCCAGCCTAAATACAACTGGGCTAAAACTATAAGGAGATAAGGAGGAGGAAGCAGGATATGTTATACATTTTTTCTTTTTTAATCTGTAGGGTGTGTGTTTTGCCCTTTGAGGCCACATGTATATACACATGGGTTGTCAGAAGGTGAAGAAGCATGAATATTTATCTCAGGAATTTTTCCCTTTGCCCACCAAGATCCTGCTTAGGATCTGGAAGGGAGAAGGAAGAGAGGTCTTAGGAATGGCAGAATTGTTCTCTCCTAAAAAAGAGAATTACTCAATTAGAACCATATCTATTTCTACTCTCCCCAATGTTGTGGGTAAAGAGAAATGATTTTTTTTTTTTAGGTTCAAGTCCACTTGCTAGTCACCATCCCTTAAAGGGGAAAGGTTACACCAAACTTTTATCAAATGCTAGTTACAAAAAAAAACAAAAACAAAAACAAACAAACAAAAAACTATGACAAAAAAACATTTATTTATCTAGGTAGATAACAGATTAAGATATGCCACAAAATATACAGGTGGACCAATTATCTCTCTTCTCTCTCTTTCTCACTCTCACATATCAAGATTTCTCCAAATAATTCGGAGTCTCCATTCTCATCTTGAAATATCTAAGAAAACACGATGGAACATATATGGAGGGACATCTGGAGATACCAGAAAATCTACATGACTATCACTTCCCAAAGTCTTTTCTCTCTCTTCCATGTATTCACTCCCCAGAAAGGTCGAGGACTCCATAGTCCTGCCTCAAAGCAGAAAAGAAAAAAAAATGACTCTCCTCTCCAAACATCTCATAAGAATTTCCTTCCAACAAATACTCAGTAAGTACTCATTCTAACAACAGAGAATCAAATCTACTTAGGAGCATGACTGGAAGACAATCTGTCCTGTTTGTACTCAGCACTAATGTCTATCATCTAAGTCAAACTGTTGCCCACAGTAGTCCTCGTGACTTTTAAAAAAAGAAAGGCACCAGTGTGAGTATAATTCAAGTAATGACTGAAAAAAAATGACTACAAACACATATTGGCACATTGTGAGGATTTCTTTGAGAAGTTACCTTAAATCCATCAGACGATAAGTAGTATTTTAAAATGTCATTAAAACACCATAAATTCTAATTAGGTTTTCTTGTCCTATCACCCTTACTATATTGCAGAATAAAATATGCATCCATTCTAAAGATAAAGAGTTTATGTTTGTAGATTACAATCATGAAGTGAATCCCTCAGACTTCAATGGAAATCCTTGCTCATTGTCCAGTTATTAAAGCTCATTCATTATGTCACCAAAAACCTTTACAAAATGCAATTTTGTTAAATATTTTAACTACCCTAACAAAGCATGTGTAATAACTTTGTATTGTACTACTTGCCAAACCAAGTGATAACAAAACCAATGGAACTTAAGGTTGACCTTGGTAGAAACATATCTAGAGAAAATGTTGATGGACTAAAGTGATGGATATAAAATGTTACCTTGTAATTATTCAAGGTGATATACAAAATCTCCTGCCAAGAATTAAATAGCAATTCATAGGCATATTCATAGAAAATTGGAGGGGCGGAGCCAAGATGGCAGAGTAGAAAGACCCACATACACATAGCTCCGAACCCACAACCCATAGAACATCTGTATAAAGTAACTCACAGTGAATTCTGGAGCAGTAGAGGCCACAGAAGACTGGAGGGAAGGAGATTTCTGTTCCAGAGGGACCTGCAAACCTCTCACAAAAGGTCCGTTGCGCTGTGGACATGGAGCCCAGCCCAGCCCTGCCCCGGCCCCGGCACCGAGAGGAGCGGATCCGAGCAGGCTTCAGGGACGGGATCTCCAGCGGCCTCGTGGGTCCCTCCACCCACAAGTGATGGGGGTCAGTGAGAGGGTCTCTTTGGTGGGTCAAGAGGGGAGTGGGGTGCCCCCATAACTCAGGCCCCCTTGGGAGGCAGAAGCTGAGGCAGTGGCAGACCAGGGCTCCCCAAGCATGCAGGAACCTGGATCCATTGTTGAAGGTCTCTGCATAAACCCCCTGAGGGAACTGAGCCTGAGAGGCGGTCATGCCCCGACCTGAGCACCTGAACTTAATCTCACACTGAATAGCAGCCCTGCCCCTGCCCAAAGCACTGAGACTGGGGAGCAGCATTTGAATCTCAGACCCCAAGCCCTAGCTGGGAAATCTGGAGGTGAGGTGGGTGTGAGGAGAATATTCAGAGGTCAAGTCACTGGCTGGGAAAATGCCCAGAAAAGGGAAAAGAAATAAGACTATAGAAGGTTACTTTCTTGGGGAACAGGTATTTCCTCCTTTCCTTTCTGATGAGGAAGAACAATGCTTACCATCAGCCAAAGACACAGGAATCAAGGCTTCTGTATCCCAGTCCACTCAATGGGCTCAGGCCATGGAAGAGCTCAAAAAGAATTTTGAAAATCAAGTTAGAGAGGTGGAGGAAAAGCTGGGAAGAGAAATGAGAGACATGCAGTCAAAGCATGAACAGCAGGTTAGCACCCTGCTAAAGGAGACCTAAAAAAATGCTGAAGAAAATAACACCTTGAAAAATAGGCTAACTCAATTGGCAAAAGAGGTTCAAAAAGCCAATGAGGAGAAGAATGCTTTCAAAAGCAGAATTAGCCAGATGGAAAAGGAGATTCAAAAGCTCACTGAAGAAAATTGTTCTTTCAAAATTAGAATGGAACAGATGGAGGCTAATGACTTTATGAGAGACCAAGAAATCACAAAACAAAACCAAAAGAATGAAAAAATGGAAGATAATGTGAAATATCTCATTGGAAAAACAACTGACCTGGAAAATAGATCCAGGAGAGACAATTTAAAAATTATGGGACTACCTGAAAGCCATGATCAAAAAAAGAGCCTAGACATCATCTTTCATGAAATTATGAAGGAAAACTGCCCTGAGATTCTAGAACCAGAGGGCAAAATAAATATTCAAGGAATCCACAGAACACCACCTGAAAGAGATCCAAAAAGAGAAACTCCTAGGAACATTGTGGCCAAATTCCAGAGTTCCCAGGTCAAGGAGAAAACATTGCAAGCAGCTAGAAAGAAACAATTCAAATATTGTGGAAATACAATCAGGATAACACAAGATCTAGCAGCTTCTACATTAAGGGATCTAAGGACATGGAATAAGATATTCCAGAAGTCAAAGGAACTAGGACTAAAACCAAGAATCACCTACTTCAGGGGAAAAATTGATCTTTCAATGAAATAGAGGACTTTCAAGCATTCTTGATGAAAAGACCAGAGCTGAAAAGAAAATTTGACTTTCAAACACAAGAATGAAGAGAAGCATGAAAAGGTGAACAGCAAAGAGAAGTCATAAGGGACTTACTAAAGTTGAACTGTTTACATTCCTACATGGAAAGACAATATTTGTAACTCTTGAAACTTTTCAGTATCTGGGTACTGGGTGGGATTACACACACACATGCACACATGCACACACACATAGAGACAGAGTGCACAGAGTGAATTGAATAGGATGGGATCATATCTTTAAAAAATGAAATCAAGCAGTGAGAGAGAAATATATTGGGAGGAGAAAGGGAGAAATGGAATGGGGCAAATTATCTCTCATAAAAGAGGCAAGCAAAAGACTTATTAGTGGAGGGATAAAGAGGGGAGGTGAGAGAAAAACATGAAGTTTACTCTCATCACATTCCACTAAAGGAAAAATAAAATGCACACTCATTTTGGTATGAAAACCTATCTTAGAACACAGGAAAGTGGGGGATAAGGGGATAAGCAGGGTGGGGGGGATGATGGAAGGGAGGGCATGGGGAGGAGGGAGCAATTTGAGGTCGACACTCATGGGGAGGGACAGGATCAAAAGAGAATAGAAGTAATGGGGGACAGGATAGGATGGAGGGAAATATAGTTAGTCTTATACAACACAACTATTATGGAAGTCATTTGCAAAACTACACAGATTTGGCCTATATTGAATTGCTTGCCTTCCAAAGGGAAGGGGTGGGGAGGGAGGGAGGTAAAGTTGGAACTCAAAGTGTTAGGAACAACTGTCGAGTAATGTTCTTGCCACTAGGAAATAAGAAATACAGGTAAAGGGGTATAGAAAGTTATCTGGCCCTACAGGACAAATGAGAAGATGGGGACAAGGGCAGAGAGGGATGATAGAAGAGAGGGCAGATTGGTCATAGGGGCAATTAGAATGCTTGGTGTTTGCGGGGGGGAGGGGAGAAAAGGGGAGAAAATTTGTAACCCAAAATTTTGTTAAAATGAATGTCAAATAAATAAATTTAAAAAAAAAAAGGAAATTGAATACAGTGAATATACAAGAAAGGATGATAGACCAGGAGTCAGAAGATCTGAGTTTGAATCTTGGTGTGTCCACTTACTATATGAATAATTTTGAGTAAATAGTTTAACATCTCTGTACCTCAGTTTCTTTATTCCTATAATGATGGAGATAGACTAAATGGATACTAAGGTCTTCTCTGCCTTTAAATCTATGACGCTCTTGCTACACAAGATCACGAAGCTAGAAAATGGCAGAAATCAATCAACCAGTAAACCATTGTTTACTATGTGCCAGGAACCAAGGAAACAAAGAAAAAAAATGGAAACAGCCCTTACATTCAAGGAATTTCCATTTTATTTGATGTAAACAACTTAGACAAATGTAAGCATATTCAAATAAATGCAAAGTATTTTGGGGGTAAACACTAGCAGCTGGTGGGATAAAGAAAGGTCTCATGTAGAAGGTGATCACTGTGTCAAACTCTGAAGGAAAATCATAATACAAAGAAGCAGAGGTGAAAAAGGAGCACATTTCAGGCATAAAGGACAATTTGAAACACCTGGAGAAGATAAATGAAATGGCATGCATGAGCAATAACAAAAAAAAATGGCAGTTTGATAAGACCGAAGAGTATAGTACAAGATAGAACTGAGAAAAAAATGTGATGAATTTTTAAAAACCTATTAATTATCAGGAATTATCACAATAATTAGGTGTCATCAATTTCTCTAGGTCTCAGTTTCCTCATTTGCAAAATGAGGATATTAAATTAAATGGTTTTGAAGGTTTCCTATAATGTTTGCATTCCATTGGTCTATGAGAAGAATTTGTAGAAAAAATTTTACTCCAATGTGCCAAATTAGTAGACTTGAAGACATATACTTTTATATTTTAACTGTTTGCATATAAATATACTAGCCCTAACACAGGCAGGTCTTATAAGATCTTTTTTTTTAAGAAAAGAAATTGAGGAATAGATATTGAATTATAGAATTAACCTAAAGTGATGTGTGAAGTACTTAGAGCAAAATGATATTTTTGATATACAATGAATCATACATCATTTTACATTGTTAAAAAATTAAATTTGCTGCAATTATTTATTTTAAATGATTTAGCATTGAGTTCACAGGATTTTGACATATTCATCAGTTCTTTATCATGAAACCACACTTCTAATATGTTGAATATTAGACAAGCAATCAATTTTTCCAAGACTAGCCTTGATTATATCAAATGCAACTGCAATAGAGTTTAAATCAGGCAACTTCCCAGACCAATGAAGTGTGTTTGACCCCATCTTTAAGATCAATACCCTAATCTTTTCTTACATGTGGCCTGATTTAAGTTCATATTACAGTACTCCAAACTCCATTCATGAATTTCTGTAATTTCGTAATTCTGTTTGTCAGTATAGCACTATATTTTGGGGGAATCTGTTATTCACTTAATAGATAAGACTTCCAAGTCTATTGGATTTATTTTATTAATGTACTCATTAATCAAGTTACACTGGCCTCCCGGATGTTTGGTCAAGATACTTCATTTCCCTATTTTAGGCATTTTCTCAGGCTGTCCTCCATGCCTGGAATGCTATTTCTCCTCTGCTCTAACCACTGATGTCCCTGGCTTCTAAGTGCCAACTAAAATCTCTTATACAAGAAGTTTTTCTCATTCACTCTTAATTTTTTGCAGTTTCTCTGTTTAATTATTTCCTTTTTATTCTGTATATAGCTCATTTGTACACACTTTTTTTGTTTTTTGCCTTCTCAAGTGGATTGTTAGCTCCTTGAGGACAAGAACTCTCTTTTGTTTCTTGTAGTATCCCCAGAACTTAACACAGTGTCTGACACACAGCAGGCTTTTAAGAAATGTTTATTGAGAGAGAAACATAGTTACTGTGATCCTACAGCATGCCTTTGAATGTCAATGTTCTAGAGTCTAATTTCTGCTCCTAATCAAAATTCTCTTAATTTTTAATAGCTTACTTGCTGACATTTCAGTATGGAGTACAGTATCACTGTGCCCCATTATTTTTGTACACATAATAATAGAGAGTATGGCTCAGTAGGTGAAGCAACGGGCTGGAAAATTCAGGCTTTGTGAATTTTGATCACCAATATATTGTTGATTTCCATCAATTAAAAAGACAACCCATAAATCCTCATCCATTTTTGAGAGGAATTCATTTAGCAGGGAAATTATGAATTTTAGTGATGCTTCCAAATAAATCTATATAGAGAACCTACATTTGCATCAACACAGAGATATACACATTCTTTAATCAATATTCAGAGATTTTTAACCAGTGAATATCCTGCTGTGTGTCTATTACGGTTAAAATCCCCCAAGAACAAATGGTATCCCAAGTATAGGCTGTATTTGATAGAGTCATTTCTATCACAAACTGATGGTCCAGAGTTACACTGTTCTGCTGATGTGGATGATCTCTTCAGTGAACATACGTAAAATAATAAGACACTTTAGATAAAATTCATCCAGTCCAGTCCCTCGATTTTATAGATAGAAACTGAGGTCTTTGTCACTGTTGGACTTTGTTACTATAAATCTCCAATGAATTTTGCCTTCTGTGGCTCAAATGGTGCTGGGCATGGCCCTAACTCTGGAAAACCATATCAGGGATTAGTCCTACCAAAGTAGAAAAGTTTCAAGTATGTGCATGGTGATAAATTGTATATCTTTCATCCAAAGCCCCACCAATATACCTTTGAAAAGGCTTGCTCAGAGGTGAATTTGTAATTTATTTGTTTTTCCACTGAAACTCTTTTAGACTCTCTACTAAGTCATAGAAAAGTTAAAATTTGTATCAGTAGAGAGAGTACCTATATCATAAAATGATGGACCACATAGTTAGTGCTATAAAATTGTTTTTAATATCACCAGAATATATGCTTTTAAAATATATAAATAGGCCAAACATAAATAATACTCTGGAATCTTCATGGTCAGATCGTTCAGTTGATAAGCAGAGTGCTGGGCCTGGAATCAGGAAGACCTGAGTTCAGAACTGGCCTCAGACACTCAGTAGGTATGGGTCACTTAACCTCTACTTTATTTCACCAGAGAAGGAAATGGTGAACCACTCCATTATCAAAGAAAACACTATTTGGGATCACAAAGAGTTGGACACAACTGAATGTCAGAACAACCAAAACAAATAGGCATATCAATCCAATCCAATAAACATTTAAGTGCCTAAGACACGACAGGCACTGTGCTAAGTGATAGGGATAATAGTAATAAAAAGGAATACAGTTCCCATCCTCAGGGAACTCACAATTATATTGGGGGACACAACATACAAAAGTACATAAAAGGGGGGACGTTAAGAGGATTGCCAGCACAAGGGCATCTTCTTCTGTGGAGCTGAGATCAGACAGAGCAGCAGATGCAGGGTGGAGTGCCTGCATCTCCACTCTAGGGCCTTTTGTCCCTATTTAAACTTCTGTTCTGCTCGTATCCTCCCTCTTCCAGATATGGGAATAGGAGAGGGAATGCCTCATGAAAGGGAAAGTGCTTAAAATACCTTGACTGGACAAGTGAAATATGTGAAAGGAATCAATATGAAATAAGCCTGGAAAAGGTAGATTTTAACCAGTATATTACAGAGGCTCTTAATTTCCAGGTAAATAAATAGTCACTGATGTATATGTATATGTATATAAGCATATGTAAGCATGTATATATGTACATATGTGTATATCATGTGTGTATAGGTACACATGTGTGTATTAATATATGTATATAAATGAGATGTATACTTAGATATGGATACAGATATTTCCTGTTTGCATATAATTGTTGTGCATGTTGTCTCTCCCATTAGACCGAGTTCCTTGAGCATGCATTATCTTTTGTCTTTCTATGTATCCCCAGAATTCACCATAACACTTGAAACATAGTAGGTGTTTAATACATATTTATTGGTTGATAGTGAAAGTAGAAAGAAGGGGAGAGATGTAAGAGAACAATTCATACAACTTTTCTCTTTCTCCATATACCAACTCAGTCAATCTGACTGGGAATGCTATTTCTCAGGCCTCATTCCTTTCTTCAACACATCTAGGACAGTTTTTAATGGCAATGCTAGTTCAAAGCTATTTCCTGGTAGTCTTAAGTAGTCTCCAAAGAAAACCCAGGGAATAACTGGCAGCTGTGAGCCTACTGCTGTCTTGAGCACACAGCTGTTCCACCTTTTCCTTCATCCTTTGTCTCTGCCTGAATGCCTTAAGAAATGATAAAATCAGGTTGATTTGGTCTACTATATATTTAGGCTATCAAATCTCAACTGGGCCCTCATTCTTACCCAGAAGTCATTTCATTAATCTTTTATTGAGTCTTTATCATGTTCAATTCAGCTACTATTGAAAAACATCTCTCTCCTTAAGAAAAATCTACAAACTAGCATTCAGCAGAAGACTTCTTATTTTATTGAAAACATGGAGGACTTCTCATTCAACTTGTGCCCTTATTCTCTCATAACCTATTCACTCTGGAGCTTTGGGCTCCATTGATTGTCTACTCACTTACCCTTACATTTATCTCTCTCTATTGACTCCTTACATTTTGCTTATGTATTTTCAGACTTTTATTAATCCTAAAAGAGGAATAATTTTATCTTCAGAACTCAGAAGACCAAGGATCAGGTTCAGCCTCTGATAAACTATGTGATTTAAAGAGAGTAGCAAACTTCCAGTATCCCAGTGAATTCTCTAAGATTTCAAGTTACATTGGTAGAGGAAGTTTCCTCACTTCAATCATAAGCCCAGTACAAACAAAACAACCACCTTACTATGAAACTGATACCCAGCCAAACTTTCATCTTATCTCACATCTACTTTACTGCTAAATTTCTAGAAGCAGCAGCTCATACAAGCTTCCTCTACTATATTACTATCCATTTATTTTGGTCATTTGAAATTCACCTTCACCACTCTACTGAAACGATTCCTTCCAAGGTCACTAATTA
Organism: Notamacropus eugenii; assembly: GCF_028372415.1. NCBI lineage: Eukaryota > Metazoa > Chordata > Mammalia > Diprotodontia > Macropodidae > Notamacropus > Notamacropus eugenii. The sequence continues at coordinate 131,405,866 of NC_092875.1, read as the reverse complement.
CCTCTTCCATATTTAATATCTTCTTCTAAGTCCTTATCTTTCTAACCTTCCTGCTGCCTTGGAAATCTCCACTTTAACATTCCTCCTCATTTAACTTCCATGATGCTGTTGTTTGCTAATCAACATTTCAATTTCATCATGTCTAGATAAGAACTCATTATATTTCCAAAAAAACCTATTCCACTTTCAAAGGGCATTTTTGTCCAAGGAAAAGGGAAAAAGAATAACTATTTATATGATGCATAATATGCTTCAGGCACTGATAAATAATTTTAAAATAAATTTTATTTCATTTGAAACACAGTAAACCTGAGGTAATTGCTATTTTTATCTCCATATCACAGTTGAGGAAACTGAGGCAAACAAATGTTAAGTAACTTGCCCATGATCACTCAGCTAGCAAGTATCTGAGGCCAGATTTGAAATCAAATGTTCCTTGATTCCTGACCCAGCTCTCTATCCAATGCACCACTAGCTGCCTCAAGGGCACTAATACGCTTCTAAGTGTCCTTTTTTGCAGCTCCTTGCTCTCTTGAACATATCCAGACAGTTGCTATGTCTTGTCATTTTTACTGCACTTCAAACCTCACGCTCATGTTCTACTCATAACTCACCACCTTACGACAGGTTGTCATTAACTCTCACCTGAACAATTAAAAGAATTAATAACGTAGATGTAGCTGTTCATAGTAGTGAAATAGTGGGTAGACTCCTCCTTAAGCAAAAGAAAATAAAGGTAGTCACTTTTTCCCCATAATTGCAGGCTAGAAGGGAAAGAGAGCTCACATTAATATAGGTACTAGGCAACTAGAGCTGCACAGTGACTGAAGGGCCATCAAGCATAAAAAGAGAATGAAATACTAGAAAATATTTCTGACTCACAAAATGTCCTCATCTCCTTCCATTCTTTAACATCATTAGTCAAGACATACCAATGAAATTTTAACAGGCTGCCTAGTAGCATGCCTCCCCCTCACCTTCTAGAAATATCCATTAGGACAAACTACTTCTACAATACCTTCTTCCTCTCTTTTCCCTTTCAAGATTGTATTTAATTTTAATTTGATTTGATTTTAATCAGACTTTTTCCTTTACCTCTTTCTTTCTCTTCCTGTCTCTCTCACAAAGTATGTATGTATGCATGTACGATGCATATATGTATTTTTCCAGGAGGTTGGAAGGAAGGAGGGTGTCTGGATACATGATTTGTTCTAAATGTTATCTACCTGTTAGAGATGACCCTGGAAGTGTGGATGCTACCTGTATGAGCAGCTAATGGGTGTTTATTGAATACTTTCTTTGTGCCAGTACTTTGTCTTTCTCTTACTGTTTTCAAAGTATTTCTTTCTCCTTATTCATTCATGTCAGAAAGGCTTTGACCTGTTTTATCTTTGGGTCCTACTGCCTGGGGAAGTGGTTTCTATTAAAAAATTTATTATAATAAAAAAATCCATTTCAACTAACCAACTGTAGCTTCTGTGGATACTTTTAGATGTAATTTCATCTGTATATGAATAATGATAATATACAAAGGAAGATATTTTCAAAGAGCTTAGAAATTACCACAGCTAATTTCTAAGAAATCCTATCTTGCAAAGTACAATCAGGAAACAAACCCTGTTTCTCAAGAAACAGAGGAAGAAGGTAAATAAACACAAAAGTAACATATCAGAAAAGAAAGTTCAAAGGAGTTTACCTACTGTTTTTGGTCAGGTTGCTTGGAGATAACATGTCTTCATCTAACTTCATAGAAGCCATAAGAATCCCTGCATATAGACTAAAATAATATTTTTTCTTGGTTCCAAATCTAAGATAGAGAAGTCTATAACCTTATTTTTTTATTTCTTTATCACAAATATATGTAAACACAAACAAAAATGGGTACATATATGTTTAAAATCTCAATTAATGATAAAGACAAATTTTAATGATTTAACATATTTGGTAACAATAACTTTAAAGGGCAAAAGTGAACTGGTGTAAAAGATACAGAGCCAGCCTCAGAGTCAGGGACACTGAATCAGGTATACTGAAATTTAGGTCTTGCCTCTGTCGCATATGGTTCGTATGACCCTAGACAAGTATATTAACCTTTCCATTCCATAGGCCATTCTGTAAAGCTACTTGTTGCCAGGTAATTAATGATGTTCATTGGTAGAGAGAGTTTCCTCAACTGTCTTCTATTGATGAAGTCATGGGTCTGGGACAATGCAAAAAAAAATATTAATAAAGGTTTTGTCCTCTAGATAATCTTATGAATCAAAGCAGTATCGATGTTAATCTTTTCTATGGCCATTGTATTGTTTATCACATTTGGAAATATTTTGTTCTTTAGTGAAACATGCTTATTTATAAAATTATCTATGTCACTTTAAAAAACACGTGGCATGCTGTACAATTTTAGATTAGTGGGAGAAAATGCAAAATTTTCATGTTACATGTACATGTATTTAGTGGAATACACAGTATCTCTAAAACTAAAATATGACATTTGAAATAGCCTTTTATAAGTAGATTACGTCACAGAAAATGAAATGGTTAAAATGAATTTCTTTACTAGTTTACGAACAATTAAATATTCTTTCACACTGCCCTTATTTCCAAGAGTTACATCTGCTAACATAATTTCTTCCTCATGCCAGCATACTTTTCTGTAATGAATAATCTTCTGCCTTAAGCTGAAGTTCAAAGAACTAGCAAGGTGGGGAATGGGGTGAGGTGAGAGAGTTAAAGCATTGTGAGAGATAGATATGTACATTGGAATACACACACACACATACACACTGCATGCATGTGTATACCTATATACTTATCAGTATGTATCCATATATAAATACTTAGCCCAAGTAAATATATGCATGTGTCTGTTTATGTACATATAGTCATCTCAAAATATGTATTGATGTATATGTATGTTTGTATATGTGCATGTATGTGTATATCCCAAATAAAATCCCAGAGTCACAGAATTTTATTCTTAAACAACAAATATAATGAAATTTCTTGCCAATCAGAATGTCCCTTGTGATTAAAAGAGAAGCCAAGGCTTGAAGGCAGCCAGACTACCAATGAGATCAGGGTTTATCTACTGTCCAGTAAGTATCCCTGGAGCAAAAGTACAGATGCTTCTAACAGAAAATTTTATGTTATGAAATGACTCAGGGACTGACTTCTGATACAGCTGGTATTCTGATATGGGTAAAGAAAATGCCGGACTTTGAATACAACTCATTTCTTCCAGGTTTTCTATAGTCTTCTTCATATATGATTGGAGTAAAATTTCTGATAAATGATTCTGCCCTTCAACCATGGAATTCTTATTTAAAATATTTAAGGTAATATGAAAATGAATCAGTCAGAGAACCTGGCTTTGAATCTTGCCTTTACTTCTCCTTGCTGCCTGTTTCACGTTAGGCAAGTCATTTTACAGTAACTTTAAGTTTAAAAGGTGTCTCAGTGGCTATCTGGTACAATCCACACCTGAAAGAAATCTGCACTATAACAAACCTAACAAGGAATCGTCTATCCTCTGTTGGAAGAATCCCACTGAGTGTAGTCTCAACTCTTTCCATTTTTGAGAGCTCTGTTTTTTAGATATTTTCTTATATCAGACCTAGATTTACTCTTTTGCAACTCTGACTCGTTGTCCCCAATTCTTTGTTTTGGGGCAAAAAAAGTCAAATACTTCTTTTATATAGCCCTTCAAATATTTAAGGAAGGTTATCATACCTGTCCCACTCCAAGTCTTCTCTAAATATTAAAGTCTTCTCTAAACATTAAAAGGCACTTTAACTGAACTTCACATGGAAAAGCTTAAAGGCTCTGTATAATGACCATTGTAATATAGCCTCCATGAGACACCCTCTATGTTATTGCAGGCTGCTAGCTGGCACAGAGGATAGGCTACTGGGCTTGGAATCAGGAAGATACATCTTCACAAATTCAAATCTGGCCTCAGACATTTACTAGCTTTGTGATCCTGGGAAAGTTACTTAACCTTCTTTGCCTCATTTTCTTCATCTGTTGAATGAGTTGAAGAAGGAAAGGGCAAACCACTCCAGTATCCTTGCCAAGAAATCCCCAAATTGAATCACAAAGAGTTGGATATGACTGAAATGATTTAACAGCAACAATAATAACATGCCTGCTTAACATGTTTCCTTACCCACTATCTTTCAGATATCACTGACACTGACTTATCTATCATAAATGCCTGGTTTTTTGTTTGTTTGTTTTGTTTTGTGCCTGAAAAAGTAATTCATTTAGTTCAGATGATAGGTGACTTGTATCTGTTGAGGGCAGTTAGGTGTTTCCTTCCTAGCTCCTTATTTTTCTTGGGTTTCATATCCCTGATAATCAATTCTGTGTGTCTCTTCCAGTGAAATGTTATTTTCTTTGTCAGAGAAAACAGAAATATTAGAACTGAGTAGTTCTGCCTCCTTGTGTTGTACGTCATCATCTCATTTACCCTGAGCAGTCTTCAGAACTTTCTTCTTTCAGCACTCGGTGTCTCTCAACATAGCTACAAAAGAAACAAGTCCTTTGTGTTACCTTTATCTTCCCTCACCCAGCAGACCATCCAAAGGGACCCAGGACACAAAACAGTTCCTATTATAGTGTCTAGTGAACTGTCATACGAATAATAGAATAGAGTGATAATATGTTTTTTTTAATTCCTCTTTCATGAAAATATTTTATCAGGTTTCTATATACTTTTCCACACTCATCACTAACTATACCCCTACTCGAGTTCACCTCAATCCTTTCTTTAGGAAAGATGATGTGATCCAGCTGAAAAAGAACTGGAGTTGGAGTCATTATCTGGATTCTAATCTCAGAACTCCTGCCTACTAAATGTGTGTAATGTTAATGGTGGGTGGGGGGAAGAGTTTTTGGAAGAAGGTTTGTGTGCCAGATGAAACTCTGGGTAGGCGCTAAGGAGCCCCCTGGCTTTGAAAACCCAGATGTCGGTGCTTCTCTCTCTGGTAATGATGTATGTATTGTCTATGATCAGACAGTTGGAAGCCCTGTCTGTTGGTCTTTCTGCTTGGAATTTCTGTTTACATTTTCTCTGAAGTTCAGGGTGCTGACTTTTTCCTCTGAACTAAGTGAATGATATTTGTGCTTGATTAAAGTAAATGTTGACCCCTCAAAAGTTGATTTCTTTCTCAATAAGCAGATCTAAGAACCCATACAACAGGCCCTCCTATGTATGCTGGGGTCCTTGCTGTGTTACAATGTGCCATCTTGGACAAATCACTAAACATTTTAAGCCTAAATTTCCTCATCTGTAAAATGAAAGAATAGGACCAGATTGATCTTACGATTGGTCATAAAACCTTACCTGACACCCTTAGCTTACTGTATACACTCTCTCACCTCTATCACTGATTGGCTGTGCTGAGAATAGTAATCATATAATTATACATTTCCTTGTTTTTGTCTCCTGATGGATATACACCTTGGTTCCTCAAGGAGACTGCAAGGTCTATGAGGAAAGACGTAGCTGTTTACACTTCCTTGTATCCCTTCACTGCAGATCACAGTGTTTCTCAAATATTTGGTGCTTAGTTTGTTTGTTGAATTAGTTGAATAAACATTCACTAGATTGAACAGAACCCAAAAGAATCCATGATAGTTTGATGGAATAGCTGTTGGATGAATATAGTTTGATTAATAATTTGTGATAATGAAAAGTAAATAGACCATTTTATTATTTCTCAAGTTACTTTTAATCATTGTGGTTTTTTTTTAGATATATACTTAATAATACTTTTTTTTTCTTAGCTCATTCCTTATAGAACTTTACAATTTTAAAAATTTGTTGTTTCCCCATCATCACAACAACCCTGTGAGTTAGGGCAGGTTCAGTAAAAGTCCATATTGTCATATTGCTAGAAAAAAATTCTAACATAATCTTGAGCTAGAGAGACAGGACATATTGACATATCAGGTAGATAGCTAGTGTCTTAAGTTCATAAATCCTGGATTCAAATCCAGCCCTTAACACATACTGGCTATGGCATTCTAAACAAGATACTTATTATCTCTGTGCTCTAGGCAAATCTCTAATATAATAATCAGAGAACAGGAGGATATTTATTGGTAGAGAACATTACTCACTGGGAGCCACCTACACTGATGAAATCAGAGGCCCAGTGAAAAACGGATGAAAGATTGATGATAATGATAATGATGATAGTGATAATGGTGATGATGATAAACAAGAAGAACCAGAATAAGGACAAAACAATGAAAAAGAGGAAAACAAAGAAGTGTTTCTATATTTAAACCCATGAGCTCATTATTGATTAATGATTTTTTTCATCTCAATGAGTCAAAGGAAGAACAATAGCTGAACATTCATAGAAATAGTCTGGCTAGATACAAGGACAAATGTTTCAAAAATTAATTTTCTCTCAAGGGAATGGGATCCCTCAGGAAGTAAATGGATTCTTCACTCACTGGAAATCTTAAAGTTTAGAATGGATGATCCAGTGGTGGGAATATAGTAAATGAATAATTATTTAGGTATTGATTAAACTAGATGATCCATTAATGACCATTCCACCTCTATGATATTTTGATTCTATATTAAGAACCATTTTTATAGATAAAAAACATGACTCTTCTATGATCATTGAGTTCTCCAAGATTACATGAATAGTAAATAAGGTCAAGACACAGAAATATCTTCTGATTCCAAAGTTAGTGCTTTTCCCGTTCTCATATTAGGGGGGGAAAGAATCTAAAGCTAAAAAACAAAAAAGCACATAAGTCAAAGATAAATGTATTCAATGACTTTACACCTATCATGTAACTAGGTGGTGCAGTGGATAGAGCACCAGTGCAGCAGTCAGAAGGACCTGAGTTCAAATATCACCTCAGACACTTGTCACTCACTAGCTGTTGGACTTTGGGCAAGTCAATTTACCCCAAATTTGCCTCATCCTGGGTCATCTCCAGTCATCCTGATGAATATCTGGTCACTGGATTCAGATGGTTCTGGAGGAGAAATAAGGCTGTTGACCTGCACAGCCCTCCCTCACTCAAAACAAAGTCAAGTACAAGTTATGTCATCATTTCTCTGATGGCATGGTCTTCTTCAGCAACAAAGGACCAACAGATTGCACCTATAGATAGATTGCACCTATCATGCAATGTTACATTTGTTTTGCATCATTGACATTGGGGTCTCCTTTTTCTTTGGTTCTGGGCTACTCTGTCCCAAACATGGGTTTTGAGTCATTGGAAAAGGATCATCAAAAATAGAGAGTTCTATGTTTAACAATTAGAATATGCATAAAATGGAAATAGAAAATAAATCTAAAATCATTATAAATAGAACTAAAGTCCAAATTTTGACATTAGAATTTTAGAAACCTATGTGCTAACCCATTCTTGGAAATCTCATTTTTAATGACCATGTTGCTTATTACATTCTAGGTTTTTAAATTTGCAGTGGAGAGATGGGAGAGAAGTGGAAGGACTTATTAACTTCTCCCTTCTTCACTAAGTTTCCTCTAGATTCTTAACTTAGCAAACTTATTACTACACAAATAACAAGTACTAAGAGATAATGGTATGCAGGGTCATAACAGTGCTAATTTAAAATAGATGAAGAAAAAAAATAATAATCAGCCTGGAACAGAATCCTATGACCAGAGGGCAGAGCCAAGATAATGGAAGCAGATAAAGTTGTTGACGAGGCTCTCCATCACAACCCTCTAATTAACACACACACACACACACACACACACACACACACACACACACACACACACACACACACACACCAAACCAAATTGTGATCTAGATAACCAACAAAAAACCATAATGAGTAATCTTTTCATCTCAGGACAATATAGAAGGACAGAAAGAAAAGTCTATGGACACTGGAGTGAGGGATGGGGAATGGAAACATGGTGGAAGTAACACTGAGAGAGGGCTTTGTGATAGTGAACTATAGTACTGGGAAGGTACATTGTTTAGGGAGGGTAAGGAGATAGAATAGCTGGTCAGAAAGAAATTCCAGAGGGTCACTGTGCTAGCCTTGGGCAAAGAATTAGGCATCATTTGGCAGTTCTATTGCCAATTACCCAGTTCTTTACAGAGTTTCAGGGCAGAGAGGAAGGGTTGCAGTCACAAGTAAGCAGAGGCCCTACTTGGGTAAAGGTCAGAAATGAACTAGGAGGGCAGTAAACAGAATTCTCCCTGGACCACACCATGTTGGAAGCACCAAAAACTAACAGGTCTTCATACATAACTTGTAACTCCCATAAATTTTATCATCATTAGGATATTATGAAGGGGCTTACTCGTACAGAGGTCATGGGTATGTCTAATACTTTAGGATGACCTAAAAAGAGAAATGGAAGTATGAGAAAAAGAGATGCACTGAAAGAAGAGGGAAAGAAGAGGAAGAATGAGAAAAATTATCTTATATAAAAGAGAAACAGGAGGAAGACATTTTAAAATGGAGAGGAAAATGGGGGTGGGGAGAAGACAATGCTTGAACTGGTTCAAAGAGGGAAGACTATAGGTAAATGATAGATGTGAATACATAGGAATATAGATTATATAGCTATATAAAAATATAGATACTGACATAGCTTAGAATAAGTAAATTAATTTTGGCAGTATTTTCATTTTTATAATATTGGGTCATCCTATCAGCAATTAACATTTTTGCTATTATTTAGGTCTAATTATTTCCAAGAAGAGTTATTTGTAGTTGTATTCCTTTAGCTTTTGTATCTTGGAAGGTAATCTCCCAAGTATGTTATATGTTTGGCAGTGATTTTAAATAGAATTTCTCTTTCTTTTTATTTGACTCAGAATTAACTATATCTTACAGAAATACTGATAAATTGTGTGGATATTATTGAGTGGATTTTATACCCTTGAAGTTTGCTGAAGTTACTTCTTTCAATTAATTGATAATTTTTTTCTTCTTTACATTTGATTAGTCCCTCAATTTTCTTCATTTAATTGACATGGATAGCATTTCTATTATTGTATACAGAAGTAATGACAATAGACAACTTTGCTTTACCCCTCAATTCAATGGAAAGGACTCTAGTTTATCTTCATTTCAAATAGTATTAGTTCTTTGTTTTACTCACATCCTGTTTGTGGTTTTAAGCAAAGGACCATTGATTCTTATGTGTTCTGCATATTTAGGTGTTTCACTTTGACAAAAGTTGTTTTCCTTCAACTACTAATATAATCATATTATTTTTATTGATTTTATAGGAAAACTGTGGAATAAGTTTGTAGATTTCCTAATTTTAAGCCACCCTGATTTGGGGGCATAAACCAAATATGGGCCTATAATATTTCTGATACATTATTTTAATCTCTTAGCAAATGTTTTATTATGTTTTAGGGTCTTTGCATTAATATTCATCAGGGTTATTGGTCTATTATTTCTTTTTGTCTGTTCTGGCACTTCTTTCCGTATTATCAAAACCATATCTGTGTCATAAATTGAATTTGGTAGCATCCTTTCACTATCTTTTGCAACCAAATAATATAATATTTGAATTACTTTTTCTTTAAATGTTTGATAGGATTTATTTGTGAAACTATCTGACTCTGGAGTTATTTTTCTTTAGAAGTTCATTTATAGGTGGATATACATTGGGCAAATATTTATAATAATAATAATTTCTTTCTTCATTTGTTGTGAATTTTCCCTTTTTATTTTTGATGCTGATTATTTGGTTTACCTCTTTTTTTCTTTGTAATCAAAAGTTCTAAAATCTATTTTATTGATTTTTTTCCAAAAGAAACCTTGCTCCTAATTTTGTTAATTTAATGATCAAGTTTTATGCTTTTAACTTTGGTAATCTTTATAATTTTAATTTTTCACTTTTGATATTCAATTGAAGAGATTTGTAATTGCTTTCAACATTTTAGTTGCAATTGCAATTCTTTGATCTTTTTTTTAAAAAGATTTTTAAAGATGTATGTCTCTCCCCCTAATAATTGTTTTAACTACTTCCCTAAAATTTTATAATTAGTCTCATTGTTTTGATTATCTACACTTAAAAGTTTTTGTCATTTCTGTGATTTACTCATTGATAATAAGATTCTTAAGGTTCAAATTATTTAATCTCTCCTTGATTTTGGTACCTTTTAAAGCTGCCATTTATTTAATATAATTTTTATTGCATTTTGATTAGTAAAAGAGCTACACAATATTTCTGTTTTGGCATGTATTTAAAAATTTTTATGCCCTGCGATATGATCATTTTTTATAAGATTTATCTATGACCCTTTCTAAATTCATTCAATGATGGGTAAGTGTATCATATTTAATTCTAAAATTATATTCACCTTTTAATCTCTTATTTATTTTCTGGTTTGATATAGCTAAGGTTAGTAGACTTAAATTGAGGTAAATAATATTGTCTATGTTTTCTTTTAATTAGTTTTCCATTAAATATTTAGAAACTATAAAATTGAGACATATATTTTGTATTCATATCAATTCTTTATCTATGTTAGCTTTCAACAGTATATAATTTCCCTCTCTATCTCTTTAATTAAGTCTTTTATTGCTTTTGCCTTGTCTGAAATCATAATTGCTAACTCTGCTGTTTTTGTGTTCAGCTTAATAAGTTAGCCCTCAAAACTTTAATTTAAATCTATGAAGTCTCTACATTTTAAGGGCTAGGAATTAAGCTAAGTAGCAGACATACAAAAAGAGGCAAAAAAAACAATTCCTGCTCTCAAAGGACTATAGGGAGACAAGTAAATATATATGTGTGTGTGTGTGTGTGTGTGTATGTATATATGTATATGAAACACATAAAAGAAGGAAGGCCCTATTTTTCTTTGAACAGCAGCGTGGCTGATATCACTGTATTGAAGAATACGTCGTGGGGCTGGAAGAAGGAAAATTTTAAGAAAATTAGAAAGGAAAGAGTATCCTAGACTGTGAAGGCTTGAAATGCTTAACTATTTTATATTTTATCCTGGAGTTTTGATAGTTATGATTTTTTATTTCCCTCAGTTTTATTCCCTGATCATTTTCTTTCCTATAGCCATTTATCCAATACCCAATATCAAAAAATCCATTTTTTCTTTGCAACCTTTTCTTTACTATCCCATCAATATGTCAAGCAGGCAATTGTAAGCAAGCATTTATTAAATACCTACTATATACCAAACACTGAGCTAATTGGTACAGATATAAAGAAAGGCAAATCTATTAATCCTGATCTCAAGGGCATTACATAACAACAGGAAAGACAATGTAAAAAGAAAGGAAAAAATAACTATGAGATATATGCGATGAAAATGGAAGGGACCCTCAGAGGGTTACCTTCTGACGTGTAAGATGTTGGTGTCTTCAACAATAACAGAAAAGTTGAGAGAAGTAGAGGATTTAGGAACAGAAAATTATTTTTATCTTTGACTTGGTGATTTCTAAACATTGATAAGAGTCCAGGAGAGAAACCAACATTGAATATATGACTTTTGAATCAAAGATTTGGAATAGAGATATTTAAAACCTATGGGAACTGATGAAATCTCTAAGCAATAACGTGTGGATATGTGTATATATTTGCATTTATATTCACATGCATGGGTTGCATATGTATACATAGGAATATATTTGTAAAAATATGTTGGGTTGAATTGAATTAAATTAACTTAGTTGGCAGTGGGATAAAAGTAGAAGAGTACATTCAAATTCCCGAAAACAAGTCTGAATGTTACATTTTAGTGGCAATTTGAAAAGGCTTCAAGTCATATTATTTAAAGGACAGAACTAGGAACACTGCATAGTACTGTCCAAGGGACAAGTTTAGGTCTGATATGAGGAATAGCCAAATAGAGATTCTCTATAGATGATGAGGTCCTCAAACATCTTTTGGCAGAAGATGAAATTGTGATTTAACTACATATATGAAAGTATATATGCATAAAATATAAACATATATTTATTTTTCTTTTATGTTGTTTTCATTTGTTAGTAACATTGAAGAATACACATTGAGAGGTTATTTTGTTCCAAATACTCTGCAACACACATACACACACACATACGAACAACCATGACAAAGGATGTCAGTGGGATAACAACCAATTATAAAACTCTTCACCTTCTATAGGATGAGATAAATTATTCATCAGATCCTGCCTGCTTGTGTCTATCTCCCTCCATATCTCTTTCCTTTTTGAATTTTCCCCCATCAGAAAAATTAGAAGCTCTTTTCAGTGCATCTTGAATATTTGTTGTTCAGATTCAGCTTTCTAACTTTTCTCCAGTCAGGTACACAGTTTCTATGGAGACACAAGATGTGGGTAAGTTGAGTCAGCAAAAGAGACAATATAAGTGGAAGAACAACTATGTATTTAAGAGTGAAAAAAGAACCAAGCATTTGTTAACCGTCTACTACATGCCATGCTCTGTGCTGAGTGTTTTACAAATACTATCTCATTCAGTCTTCACAGTAATCCTAAGAAGGTAGGTGTGATTATTATCCATATTTACAGATAGAAAAAAATGAGGTAGACATTGCTTGAGCAGCTTGGCCAGAGACAAGGTATCAGATCTGAACTTGGGTCTTCTTGATTACAGGCCCAGCACTTTGTCCATTGCTCTACCTTCCTGTCTCAGCAGCAAAGCTGGGAAGCTTGAGTCAAAACTGAAGATTTTAGGATGGCTACTGACATTCTCACTGATCAAATCATCAGAAAGAGAGTGGAATGAAAAGTGACTCAGTATCCAGAATTCCTGATGCAGTATGACTGGCTCACCCTTCATGTATCACTCATATTCCCTTTTCCCTACCAATGGATTTCTTAAGTGTGTGTGTATGTATGTGTGTGTGTGTGTGTGTGTGTGTGTGTGTTCGTCATTAGTTGCCAAAGAAGACCACGCCATCAGAGAAATGATGACATGACTTGCACTTGACTTTGTTTTGAGCGAGGGAGGGCTGTGCAGGTCACCAGCCTCACTTCTCCTCCAGAGCCATCTGAAATCCAGTGACCAGATATTCATCAGGATAACTGGAGATGACCCAGGATGAGGCAATCAGGGTTAAGTGACTTGCCCAAAGTCACACATCTAGTGTCCAGTGTCTGAGGTGAGATTTGAACTCAGGTCCTCCTGATTCTTGCACTAGTGCTCTATCCACTGCACCACCTCACTGCCCCAGATTTCTTAAGTACAAGTGATATAAACAATGTTGTCATATGAAAGAATTATGTAAATTATAGATTATATAAATTTAAAAATGTTTAGTGGTATCTGCATGGGTTGAAAAGAATCAGTGATATAAATAGCACAGAAGGGTTGAGTTATGGGGATTGAAGTGACTGAGGCCAGACTGGACTAGACTGAAAGGTCTATGGATTAAGTTAATTTCCCCAAGATGATCATATCTCCTTGATGGTAGAGACTGGTGCATGTGAATGTGTGTTGCTGACAAATTAAATCATTATTTTAGAATGTAACCGAAGGTTTTCAGAAGAAAATTAACCACATAAGGACCACACTTATTTTGTAATGAAGAAAATATTTGATCATAAAAGACTTTTTTAAAAAATATGATTATACATCAAAATGATTTAAACACTTAATTTTCACAGAAGGTGTATTCCTGCCAGCCCTAGAGGCCTGAGGGCTACCCGAGTCTTCTTACCTTACCTCTCGCAGGTCTTCGGCTGGCCAAACCGGATAGTCGTATGAGAGAAGAGACCTCCCAGAGTCGAACAAGGGTTAAGCTTTTATTCAGGGTCCTGGTTACAAGTGCAGGGGGAACTCTTCCTTAGGAGGGAGCGAGGAATCTCCCAAGGAGACAAAGATCTTATAATAAGAGATTGGAAGTAGAAGTGTAAGTGGGGAGAGAGGGGGAGGGAAGAGTGAAGTGAGGGAAAGGGAGGAGAGGCCTTCTGTTGGTCAGGGCCCCTCCCGAGCTAAGAGTGCTTTCAGGCTTTCCTGATCCTAATTAAGCTCTCCAGCCGCATAGTTTGCACCTGAATTCCATGCCTGTTAGATAACAATAGGTGTGCCCAGATCCAGGACAATCTCGAGGGCGGGGAGAGCTCTCTCCCATCACGTTTCTCACGGGAAGAGGCGGAAATACACGAGATTGCTCGGTCTCACTCCTCGATTCCCTGGTGTTTATGGGGGGCCTCGTGAGAACTCTAAGATTTAGAAGTTCCCACCTTTACCCTCCCGAGACTGTCCACATGGAATTGAGCTTCCATCCCCAGCATATTCCTAAAACCTAAAGGCCCATTTTAACGGGTATAAAGCTATAGACAGTGTGTAAAATTGTATAATTGTAAAATAAATTTATAATAAGCATGATATTACTCTACCAAGTAATTCAGGCCCATCATTTGGATACTCATATTTGCTAGCAAAACACAGAAATCCTTAATTGCTCAGTGGTTGGTCTTCATTTTCCAGCATAATAATAAAGCATGAAGTCAATTTTGATTGAGGTAACTAATATGATTCAATATGCCCATTTGAAAGGATAACACAGTAGCTAATATTAACTATTCAACATGTAATTCTAGACCTGGGGTTTTTATAATCCTTATGCAAATACAGTTTATAAACTACAATTACTATTTATGAACATTCTTGAATTTAATCATTAATGTCAATAAAAAGCTTATTTGATTTTATTATTAAAGTGGTAAAGGTGGTTTTAAAAAATGACATTTTTCTTTAGAAAAGAAAAGCTTTTCACACAGGCTCACATTACTTAAGACAGATCCCATACTTTTCATGGGTACTGTTAAGCTTCTTATTTGCATATGTGTCCTCAACCTGATTAACTGAGAGAGATATAAATCTGTTGGTTTAAAGGTCTTACTTGCAAGGTCATGCCCCTAATGAGTTTCTGCACTAGGCTAGTATACATTAGATATATGAGACACTACATTTTTCAGATCAAAAATATCCAAGTTCAGGTTGTAGATTATACCTATGCTTACTTAATCTATACTTCTTGATTCATCTGCATTGATCCTCATTGTTAGTTCCTGTCTGAGCAGTAATGAAAAAAGAATGAGGAAAAGATGTCTGTCTATAATGGACAATTCCTTGGCATCACTGGTTGCGATGAAATATTAATGCCCTTTGCCTTCTACTCTGAGGAGGATGGTCAGAGGGATAGCACTCAAGGAAGCTGACAAATCTGAGCTGAAAATGTGACAGATTGAGGGACTCATAATGAATTGGGATGAATTTTACGTTCATAGTTGACATTAAGACTCCTGATAAGTGGATTTTTACCTGAAGTGTCTTTTCAACTATCTTATGCACAGTGGAAGAGATGGGAGAAACAACTTACATTGAAAGACACTTACGAAGTTGTTTTGTGTCCTTTTTTTAACCTGTCTAGAATTTGGTGATGGATAAAATAGTTTTTCTCCTTTTGCCACTCTACCAAGTGGCCTAACACCATGGGGATTTAGCCCATACACTTTTAAATTCAAATCCAAAACTATCTGTTAAGGATACAATATGTTAAAAAGGAATTGCAAAGGATGATGAAAACAATTCCACTTTTACATTGGTTACCCAGGAAAGCTATGGACAAAATAATGATGCTACAAATAATTTTTATATTATTTTTCTTGTTTATATGTAGAATTGCTTGGTAATTTTTTATTTAATTCCGTAATGACAACAACAAAATAAATTCTTAACAAATGAAAAGTCTAGCTGAAATGTACTAATCTGGAATGATGCTACTGAAATGATCCAAAGATGCAATGAAATGCAGAGCCTGGATCAAAGACTGAGAAATGGAATGAAGTGACCTTTAAGTACGAGCTCCACATATTACAAACATAGAAAATGAGCCACAGAGAAGTTTCCATAACTTCATTATAGTCATATAGTTGCTAAATGATTACAGTGGGATTTAAATTCTTTTGACTTAGTACAGTGTCCTATCCACTGCTTTCTGTGCTCAAATAGTTTATTTTCAAACACAGGTGGAAGAAACATGCATACCTAATGACAATTACATTAACAATAATAAAATCAATAGTAACAATACTGGAATTATACAATTGTGTAATGACTACAAATCCTTCATATATATTATCTCAAAAACAGCTCTGGTAGACAAGTAGTATTGATGCTAATTACCTCCATCTCACAAAGGAGGAAAGAGGCAAGACAAATTAACTGACTTGCTTAAAATTAGTCACACAACTAAATACCTGAGATTTGAAGCTAGGCTTTTTCAATTCCATGTTCTAAATCTTTGTTATGTCTCAATGCATTGCCACATAGACAAATTACTTCAAATAGTGTAAAATGTGTGAAGAGCAAAGGAGAGAGACAGGGAAAAATGCTGTGAATAATTAAACAAGTCTTGGGAGATCATTTTGAGCAGGGAAATTGGGGACAGTTCCATTAAGGAACAAGAGTTGGGCCTTGATAAAATGTGCAGAAAAAGGAGGATTTCCACAGAGAAGTGGTTTATTCATTCTTTAAGATAATGTTTCTTAATTTGTGGTGTATGCACTTGATTTTTAAAATATTTTGATAACTGTATTTCAAAACAATCACTTCTCTTTGTAACCCTATAAATTTTATTTTATGTATTTGAAACAATTATTCCAAGAGAAGATCTATAGTCTCCATTAATTTACCAAATGTGTCTATTAAGGGGGCAGGGGATGTTAAGAATCTTTGCTCTAAAATCTGCTCTAATTCTTAACGATTCTAAAAACGTTGTTTATTTTTTTTCAGTTTTATGAATCCATGAAATGACCATTTCTTCCTCTGAACTTTAATAGATCAATACAACTAACTGGCACATTTCTAGAATTGAGAGGAAAAAAGCTATAATCAGAAAAAATGGAGTGACTAGCCTTGGATTCAGAAAAACTTAGAGCATGTCCTGAATCAGCTAATTATAAAACTGTGAATGACCCTAAGCAATCATTTAGGAGTCAAGGAGCAGAGCCAGGATGGTAGAGAGAAGTGAAGAAGACACCTGATATCTCCCATTTTCCCTCAGAAACAACATTAAGTCAAGTCTCTAAACAGATTAAGGAATAACAAAACCCATAAAAAGATGGAATTGAACAATATTTCAACAAGATAATTTAGAAGGATTTCAAGAAAGATCTATCTCATTTCCAGCATAAGAAGGTTGGGATACTATTCCATATGTCCCAGGAGAGGAGCTCAACTTTAAAAATCACAAAATAAACTAGAATATGAGTAAGAAATGGAAGAAAACTCTTACAATTGAGAGCAAGTGTAAGCTGATGACTCTGTGAAACAGTAAGAATCAGTCTAAAAAAATCAAAAGAATTAAAAAATGGAAGAAAATGTAAAATCCCTCATTGGAAAAAACAGCTGAACTGGAAAACAGAGGTAGGAGAGAAAATTTAAGAATTATTGGGCTACCTGAATGCCACGGACAAAAAAAAAAAAAAAAAAGAACATCTTTCAAGAAATTATCCTGACATTCTAGAACCATAGGGTAAAATAGCGATTGAAAGAATCCACTGATAACCTTCCGAAAGACATACTAAAATGAAAACTCCAAAGAATATTGTAGCCAAATTCCAGAATTATTAGATCAAAGCAGAAATACTACAAGCAGCCAAAAATAAACTATTAAATATGAAGTAACTGTGGTCAGGACTACATAGGACTTAGCAACTTCTACATAAAGGGCTCTGAGGACTTGGGATATGATATTTTGGAAGTCAAAGGAATTTGAATTACAACAAAGAATCAATTACCCAGCAAAACTGAGCATAATCCCTATAAAGGGGAAAAGATGGATATTCAATGAAATAAGTGTCTTTCAAACTTTCTTGATGAAAAGACTAGAACTTGATAGTAAATATTATCTTGAAGTACAAGACTCAAGAGAAGCATAACACGTATGTCATTCAATAAGATTTAAAATCTTTTCCCTACATGGGAAGATGATACTTGTAACTCTTGAGAGCTGTATCTCTCTTAGGGGAGTTAGACAGAGGGTATGGGAATAAATTTATTTTGATGTATAATATTAAAAAAAATATAAGATGTGAAAAAGGATTGTATTAGGAGAAAAGAAAAGGAAGAAGTAGAATAGAGTAAAGTACATCACATGAAGAAGTGCAAAAGATCTATTACAGGAGAGAGAAAAAAGGGAGGGAAAGTTTGACCTTTACTCTTAGGATTTGGCCAAAAGAGCAAATAATATACATACTCAGGTATAGAAATTTATTTTGACTTATAGGGAATTGGGAGGGAAAAGGGGAGAAAAAAAGGGGGTAGGAGCTGACAGAAGGGAGGACAGAAGTAGGAAGGGAAAGAGGAAAGAAGAGTGGGACTGATAGTAGGGAGGACAAACTGAGGGAGGTGGTGGTCAGAAGCAAAAATCTGGTGAGGAGGGACAGGGTGAAAGGACAGAGAAAAGTATAAATGGGGGCAGGAACAATAGGATAGCGGGAAATGCACAGTAATCATAACTGTGAATGTGAATGGGATGAACTCTCCTATAAAATAAGTGGATAGCAGAATGGTTTAAAAAACATGATGCTACAATATACTGTTTACAAGAAACATACTTAAAGCGGAGGGATAAACATAGAGTAAAGGTAAAAGACTGAAGCAGAATATATTATGCTTCAGCTGAAGTTAAAAAAAAAAGCAAGAATCACAATCCTGATCTCAGACAAAGTGAAAGTAAAAATTCATCTAATTAAAAGAAGGGAAACTACATCTTCCTAAAAGATACCACAGAAAATGAAGTAATATCGATAATAAACACATAGGCACCAAGTAGTATGGCATCCAGATTATTAGAGAAAAAGTTAATGAGTTATAGGAAGAAATAGACAGGAAAATATACTAGTGGGTGGACCTCAACCTCCCGTTCTCAGAACAAGATAAATCTAACAATAAAATGAACAATAAAGAAGTTAAGGAGGCAAATATAATTTTAGGAAAAATGATATTATAGGCTGCTAGAGAAAAATTAATGGGGATAGAAAGCAATGTGTTGTTTTTTTCTCATTGGTATATGGTATCTACATAAAAATTGACCATGTATTAGTATAAAAACTTCACAATCAAATGCAAAAAGGCAGAAATATTAAATGCATCCTGTTCAGATCATGATGCAATAAAAATATGTAAAATAAATGAGCATCAAAGGCTAAAAAATAATCAGAAACTAAGCTATCTAATACTAAAGAATGAGTGAATCAAAGAACAAATCATAGAAGCAATTAATAATTTCATCAAAGAGAATGAAAATAATGAGACAATATAACATATGTTACAGCCAAAGCAGTTCTTTGGGAAAGTGTACATGCTTACATGAATAAAATAGAGAAAGAGGAGATAATTGAATTGGGCATGTAACTAAAAAGGCTATAAAAAGAATTAATGAAAAATCCACAATTAAGTGACAAATTCTAAATTCTGAAAATCAAAGTAGAGATTAATAACACTGAAAGCAGAAAATAATGAATTAATATATAAAATTAATATTTGGTTGTAAGAAAAAAATAAAATACATAAACCTTTCATTAATTTGACTTTTAAAAGAAGAAAACTAAATTACTAATGTTAAAAATCAAAAATCAAATTTCCTCCAATGAGGAGGAAATTAAAGCAATAATTTGCAGCTATTTTGCCCAACTGTATGCCAATAAGCCTGACAAAGTAAACAAAATGGATGAATATTTACAAAAATATAAATTACCCAGATTAACAGAAGAGGATATAAAATATTTAAATAACACCATTTTAGAAAAAGAAGTTGAAATGACATCAATGAACTCCCTAGGAATAAATCTCCAAGATCAGATACATTTATAAGGGAATTCTATCCAACATTTAAAGAACAATTAATTCCACTACTATATAAACTCTTTGGAAAATAGGCCAAGAAGGAGTCCGAAAAAATTTATTTTGTAATACAAATATGGTGCTAATACCTAAATGAAGAAGAGCCAAAGCAGAGAAAAAAAAATTATAAACTGGAGATGGAGCCACATGGTGGAATAAAAGCAGGGACCTGCTTGAGTTCTCTCTCAAACTCTTCAAAATACCTATAAAATGACTCCAAACAAATTGTAGAGCAGAGGCCACAAAATGATGGGATGAAGCACATTTTCCAGTACAAGACAATCTGGAAATTCAACAGGAAGGGTCTATTACACCAGGCTGGGAGTGAAGTGTGGTCCAGCATGGGATGTGACAGCATTGATGAGGCTGGAGGAGGCCTTCACGGACTAAGTCACTGGCATTTGCTTAAGTTTACAGACGTCTCAACTCACAAACACCAAGCACAGCTTGAAACATCAATGGAAAAGGTTTCTCACCTAGGTGAGAGAGGAGCATGGTCAGGGAACAACCACAGGGCAGCAGCAGCCACTGCTGCAAAGATGGCGAGGGAATCAAGCAGCTGATCTGAGTCATAATACTGGGTGGCAGTCTTGGGGGGAAGAGGAGCACTGGCGTGGCAGAGCTTAAGGCAGCAGTGGAGAGGGAATCCTCCTCATTCTTCCATGGAAGAAAAGAATGCTTGTGGTTGCTCACAAACCAGAATACTGCCCATGAGAGGTGTAAACATATCTCCTTTGATCACACTACTTTGGATGAACTTAAAATTTAAAGGTCTCTAGAAACATCTCTGAAAACCACTGCATAAAAGCCCTGAAGCTTATGGAAAGAGCTCAAAAGTCAAGTAATTCACTGGAAAAGTGAGCAAACAAGGGGAAATATCAGATTATAGAATCTTACTTTCTTGTTGAAAAGGTATTTACCTATGTCTTTGGTGACAAAGAAGATCAAAACATATAATTAAAAGAAGAGAATGAAGGCAAAGATCCTACAACCAAAGCCTCTAAGAAAAATATGAATTGGTCTCAGGCCAGGAAAGAGCTCAAAAAGAATTTTGAAAATCAAGTAAGTGAAGTAGAGCAAAAATTGGGAAGAGAAATGAGAGTGATGCAAGAAACTCATGAAAAATGAGTCAAAATATGCTGAAGAAAATAAGACCTTTATAATTAGCCTAATGCAAATGGCAAGAGGTACAAAAAGCTAGTGAGACAGAATACCTTAAAAGGTAGAATAGGCCAAATTGAAAAGAGGTCCAAAATTTCACTGAAGAAAATAATTCTTTAAAAATTAGCATGGAGCAAATGGAAACTGACTTCATGAGAAATCAAGAAATTATAAAACAAAACCAAAAGAATAAAAAATAGAAGAAAATAAGAAGTATCTCAAGGGAAAAAAATTGACCTGGGAAAATGGATCCAGGAGAGATAATTTTAAAATTATTAGCGTGTCTTAAAGTCATGATCAAAGAAGAGGGGCCTACACATCATTTATCAAGAAATTATAGGGGGTGGAATGAAGATGGAGGAGTAGAAAGATGCACTTACTCTAGCTTTTTCCCCAAAGCCCATAAAACACCTGTAAAAAATGACTCCCAACAAATTATAGAGCAGCAGAAGCCATAGAAAGACAGAGTGAAAGAGATTTCCAACCCAAAGTATCCAGAAAGGATGACAGAAAAGGTCTATCACACAGGGCATGGAGCAGAGCACAGCTGAGCCTTGGCCATGCAGCACCGGGAGGAACAGGATTGGAATAAGCCTAGGGAGCAGAATCCCCAGCAGGAGCAGGGGTTCTCAGATCCTTCAACCCACAAATGCCAAGGACAACTTCAAAAGTCAGTGAGAAGGTTTTCTCAATTGGGTGAGAAGGGATCAGAGTCCTCCCTAGCTCCAACCCCAGGCAGCAGCAGAGGCAGAAGCAATAGCCACAGCAGTGACAGTGGCTGTGTCTACAGCAGCAGCAGCATCCATTTGTGGAGCCCTCCACCTAAAGTCCCTGGAGGAATTGAGCAGGTGATCTGAATCTCCTAGCCTGAGAATGAGGAGGAGTGCTGGTGCCGCTCAGCTGGAGATTGTTGTGGAGAGGAAATTCTACTACTCCCAGATTCTGGTCAGAAAAGGTTTTGGTTGTTCCCAGATCAGTGCACAGACCAGGAGAGGAGTAAACTCTTTTCCCTTGGTTGTGCCACTTTGGAGGAACTAAGAATTTACAGGCCCCTAGAGTATACCCTCCCCTTGACAAAGGACTCAAAAGTCAAATAACTGGCTGGGAAAATGTCCAAAGTAGGGGAAAAAAAATAAGACTATACAAGGTTGCTTTCTTGGTCAACAGGTATTTCCTTCCACCCTTTCAGAAGAGGAAGAACAATGCTTCCCATCAGAGGCCTCCAAAATAAATATGTAATGGTCTCAGGCTATGGAGGAGATAAAAAGGATTTTGAAAATTAAGTAAGAAAGGTGGAGGAAAAATTGGGAAGAGAAATGAGAGCAATGCAAGAAAATCATGAAAAGCGAGTCAACAGCTTACTAAAGAAAACCCAAAAAATGCTGAAAAAAACAAAACCTTTAATTACAGGCTAACTTAATTGGCAAAAGAGGTCCAAAAAGCCAATGAGGAGAAGAATGCTGTAAAAACCACAATTAGCCAAATGGAAAAGGAGATTTAGAAACTTACTGAAGAAAATAGCTCTTTAAAAATTAAATTGGAGCAGATGGAAGCTAATGACTTTATGAGGAACCAAGAAATAACAAAACAAAACCAAAAGAATGAAAAAAATAGAAGATAATGTGAAACATCTCATTGGAAAAAACAACTGACCTGGAAAATAGGTCTGGGAGAGACAGTTTAAAAATTATGGGACTACCTGAAAGCCATGATCAAAAAAAGAGTATAGACATCATCTTTTGTGAAATTATCAAGGAAAACTGTCCTGATATTCTAGAACCAGAGGGTAAAATAAATATTGAAACAATCCAGCAATCACCTTCTGAAAGAGATCCAAAAAGAGAAAGTCCCAAGAATATTGTAGCCAAACCCAGAGTTTCCAGGTCAAGGAGAAAATATTGCAAGCAGCTAGAAAGAAACAACTTGAATATTGTGGAAATACAATCAAGATAACCCAATATCTAGCAGCTTCTACATTAAGGGATCAAAGGGCCTGCAATATGATATTCCAGAAGTCAAAGGAACTAGGACTAAAACCAAGAATCACCTACCCAGCAAAACTGACTATAATACTTCAGGGGAAAACATGGTCATTCAATGTAATAGAAGACTTTCAAGCATTCTTGATGAAAAGACCAGAGCTGAAAAGAAAATTTGACTTTCAAACACAAGAATCGAGAGAAGCATGAAAAGATAAACAGGAAAGAGAAATCGTAAGGGATTTACTAAACTTCAACTATTTATATTACTACGTGTTAAGATAATATTTGTAACTCTTGAAACTTTTCTCAGTATTTGAGTAGTTGGAAGGACTATAATTTTTCTATACAACGACTGATGTGCAGTTGTGTTTAATGGTAATATATGTGTAAAGCCCACATAAGATTGCAATCTGTCTTGGGGAAACAGGGAGAAGGGAAAGGTAGGAAATTTAAAATTTTTGGAAGTGAAAGTTGAAAAGAGAAAACAAATTAACAAATTTGTAAAAAATATTAACAAAAAATAATAATTTTGGGAAAGGCCCTAGCAACTGGGGAGATCATGAAAAATGATCAGTTGCTACTTCTTGCTACTTTCAGTTCACCACATTCCTGGGTATTAATCTTCTAATCTGCTGCTTGATAGGTTAGGAAATCAGTCAATACAGCTTATTTTGTTGTCATTGTTTACAAAAGGGTCTTTTACAAACAAAACCAGTACAACCAAGATCAGAAGGAAAACAGAAAGCTGGGAAACAATTTTTACAGCCAGTGCTTCTGATAAATTTCTCATTTCCCAAAATGTATAGAGAACTGAGCCAAATTTATAAGAATACAAGTCATTCTCCAATTGGTAAATGGTCAAAGGAAATGAACAGGAAGTTTTAAGATTCAGAACATAAAGCTATCTATAATCATATAAAGTAATCTAAATCATTATTGATTCAAGAAATGCAAAATAAAACAACTCTGAGGTACCACCTCACACTTTTTGCATTGGCTAATATGACAAAAACAGAAAATGATAAATGTTGGAGAAAATGTGGGAAAATTGGAACTGTAATGCATTGTTGATGTAGTTGTGAACTGAGCAAATCACTTCAGAGAACAATTTGGAAATATGCTTGAAGTGCTATAAAACTGTGCATACTCTTTGATCTAGTATTAGATCTGTATCTCAAAGAGATCATAAAAAAGGAAAAGGACCTACATATGCAAAAATATTGATAGCAGCTCTTTTTGTGGCGACTATGAATTGGAAGTTCAGGGAATGCCCATGAATTGGGGAATGACTGAATAAGCTATGGTATATGAATGTAATGGAATACTATTGTGCTATAAGAAATAATGAGCAGTTAGATTTCTGAAAAATCTGTAAAGACTTAGATGAACTTATGCAGAGATAAGTGAGTAGAACCAGAAGACCATTGTGCACAGCAACAACATCACTATGTAATGATTAGCTATAACAGATTTAGCTATTCTCAGCAATGTAATGATATAAGACAATTCCAAAAGACTCAAGATAGAAAATGCTATTCACATCCAGAGAAAGAAGTATGGAGTCTGAATGCAGATCAAAGTAAAGTATTTTCAATTTATTTTTTTTCTTTCTTGTGGTTTTCCCCCTTTTTTCTGATTTTTCTTTTACAACATGATTAATGTGGAAATATATTTGCCATGATAGTACATTTATAATCTACATCAAATTTCTTGCTATTTGAGGCAGGGAGGAAGAGAAGGAGAAAAATCTGAAACTCAAAATTTTACAGAAAATGAATGTTGAAAACTTTCTTCACATGTAATTGTTAAAAATTAAAATACTATCCAGAAAAAAAAATTACCTAACTTCTTTATGCCTTGATTACTTTCAAGATCCTTTCTAACTCTGCAATTCTGTGATTCTGGAGAAGACATCTGTGCAAACACACAGGTCTGCATATGCCAAAGTGTTTTTTTTTCTTTTCTTTTTTAACCCCAGACCAGCCTTTCCTTACTAATTAGAGCTATTTACATGTGACCTGAACAATAGGTAGTGTAGTAGACAAATTGACTGCACATCAATAAGGAAGACTTATCTTCCTGAGCTCAAATCCGGGCTCCTGGCATTGTGGCCTGGAAGAGCCACTTAACCCCATTTGCCTAAGTATCTTCACTTGTAAAATGAGTTTTAAAAAAAGAAAATGGCAAACCACTTCAGTATCTTTACCAAAACAAACAAACAAACCCAAATGAGGTAATGAGGAGTCAGGCAGGGCTGAAAAAACTGAACAACAAAACAAGGGACCTGACTGGTCTCACAGGGGATGGGTTTCCCTTTCTTAGAACTTTCTTCAGTAGAGGCTGGATATTCACTTGTTGGGTATGTAATAGTGATGATTTCTTAAATATACAAATTGGGCTATATGGTATCTGCAAGCCCTACAAGCTCTCAAATTCTTCAAGAAGCAAAATGAACTACAAGCTTTGAGGGAAGCTTCCTGAGTAAATGGGTTTATGCTATTGTCTTCAACAAAAGCCAATAAGTCCTGAGAAAGGGCAATCGTGTGTGTGTGTGTGTGTGTGTGTGTGTGTGTGTGTGTGTGTGTGTGTGTGTTTATTATATACCTCAATAGCAAACTATATATATTATAGATTTGTTGTTTCCTCTTTTATGTTCAATTATGTATAAGAAATTTTTTTTAGTTCAGAGGTTTTCATTTTTCCTATTAAAGAAAGAAGAAAAAGTAACTAGATTATTTTTTGCTATGATAAGTTTGTGACACAGACTGCATAGCCTCTTGGACATTGCTGGTGTGTAATTGAAAACACACTGGAGATTTCATGAATGGTCACGTTTAATGATACAAATTTGGATATGATCAGCATTACAATAATAATTTGAAATGATACCAAAGGCAAGAATGTAGAGGGATAAGGGGGAAAAAAAAGATGTGGGACAGAGGAAGTACAGGAGGAGAAGCAATGAGACAAAGAAAAGTAATAGGTACTTGTTCAATGTGGTTTAGTGCACATGGAAATCAAGGGAGAATGAACCAGTTCATTAATAAGCAAGTGCCTCTTTAGCACTGATTTTGAGCCAGGCAGAGACATATGGAAAAATAAAAATAAACTATACCCTTAAAAGTTAAGAAAGTTAAATTATATAGGGGAAGAAAATAGTTATCAAATGTGCGCACATAGAAGGAGACACAATATTAATGTAATGGAAAGTCAGCCTTGAAGCTAGTAATACTTTTGTTCAAAATGTTGCCTTTTACACATACTGACCGTGTGACTCTGGCTAAGGCAATGAACCTCTCTGCTAAGAAATTACAGTGATTTCATTCCAGAAATGGTCTAAAATTTATCAATCTTTTTGACCTCTTTCATAAAGTCTAGGCATTATGTTTTGCATAGAACAAGAGAACCATGGTAATGGTGGAGATGATAGGATATAATCTCATCATCATGACTTCACCTAGCTTCTTTGCAGATTGCTAAAAAGGAGACCTAACAGTATTTTCCAGGCTTAGGAAATGTTGGAAGAAATTTTTAATAAGAATTTCTGATCTTAATACAGATGAGAAAATGAAGGAAATATAGAAGCAGGGTTAAGTCAAAAGATTAGACTCCATTTTACCTTGAGGAAATATTCTGATTCTTCCCCCTCTGCTCTCTGACTGAGTGTGATGTCTCTGAAGGCTGATCTCATCACTAAAAGAACTTTAGTTTTTCCTTTCCAAAGAAAAGGTTTACTAGCACTACACTATAAGAGATAGTAGTAAGGTGCCTCAGTTAGGAGAACAACAACAGAAATATTCTTTAAAGAGCAGAGAACAGAGACACTCATTCAGTAAAATATGGACTGTGATCAGTTCAACAGAGAATGAGGCCCATTGACATCCCTATTGGTCACCGCTCCTCTGTAGGATTACTGGTATGACTTGGTCAGATCATACAAGCACCACGGCCACATGACTCTTGACATTTGCTTCCTTTCATACGTATTTCTTGGCCACATATATTTCCTATATATGTTCTTTCCATGCTTTTTCTCTGCATCTGTTTCCTCCTCCACTTGCTGCATTTTATTCCTGCAGTAGAGTGAAGCACCTAAATTCACATGAGTATGATTTTTATCGTATCAGTCAGTGAATAAGCAACTATTAAGTATCTTTGATGTACTGACTGTGCTCTGCTTTAGTAATACAAAGAAAAGCACAAGACAGGCTCTGGCTTCAGGGAGCCCACCATCTAAAGGGGGAGATAAAAATAAAATATATGTATAAACAAGCAATAACACTAGAAAAATAATTAACCGAGGAAAATGACATTGGAAGTAATGGATTAGGAAAGGTTTTTTTCTTCAAGGTCATATTTTATCTATGCATACACACACTTATACACACATATGCATATATACATACACACACATATGTGTGTACACATATATATGTATGCCTGCATACTTATCACATCCTCCAACAGAATGTAAGCACCTAGAGAGTAAGAACAGTTTCATTTTAATATCTATATTCCCAACAAAGAGCACAGTATGTGGTATATAATGGTCAATTAATAAATGAATTGAATCAAAAAAAAAGTTTCCTCTGGATGGCTTGTAAAAGTAAATATAGTTTTCAATGGATATCAGTTCTGGGTGTGTAAAATATGGGATAGTTTTCTTGAGATTCACATGGTAGCAATCTGATGCTGAAATAGTAATATTATTACAATTAAATGTTATACATTATGGGATCATACTCTGTGTTTTGGGAATGAACATTTGAAATACTTTTTTATAAATGCAACAACCATTGAAGTATATGCATATACACTTAAATGGACATTAAACTACAATGGTTCAGACAGAAATAAGAAATAAGCAAGTTTTCCTCCATCAAAGCCAGAATCAAGAAAAAAAAAAAAAACTTCACTTCTCAGAGTATTGACCATGAAATGTAGAAAACTCAGGTTCACCATTACAAGATATAAGTATAGACCAAGTTGAATCAGTTGACAAACTGACTCCCCTGAACTTGGACCTCAAAAAATATTTTGGGTATCTGCTAGCTGTAAAGCAACCAGAATTTGAAGTTTCTTTCCCTGAGGAGTCTGAAAGAACTTTCACAGAGGATCTGATACGTTCTTCTTGGTATTAAATTATGTCATTGCTAATCTCAATCACTTGTCATATATTTTCTTGTCATCTTTTGTATCATAAATGAATTTCTTATATTAGTTAGTAATATACATTTCAGTTGAAGCATAGTAGATGCTCCTTCAGCCCTTTAACTTTACTCTTTGTGTTTGTATATTTGCTTCAAGTATGTTTCTTGCAAGCAATGTATTGTAGTAACCAAGTTTTTTATTCCACTTAGCTATCTATTTCCATTTTATGGATGAATTCATCCCATTCACATTCATAGTGATGTTTATCAACTGTTTATTTTTCTCCATTATGTTGTTTCCTGCCCCCCACATTTATCCTTTCCTTTTTCTCTTCTTTCACCCTAACAATCCTCCAAATTGTTTTGCTTCTGACTTTGCCAATGTGCCCTCCTTACTTTGAACCCCCCACCTCTTATTCATCTACTCTCCTACATCTGTGTACAATGTAATAGATTTTTATATCCAAATGAATGTATATATTACTCTCTCTTTGAGTCAATTCCAACGACAGTAAGGTTTGTGTCGCCCTGCCATTTTCCCTTCCACTATAAAAGCTCTTTTGCAACCATTATATATGAGATAATTTATCATATTATACCTCTCCTTTCCCCCTTCTCCCAGTATATTTCTTTTATTCACCCTTTAGTTTTGTGTTTTTTTAGATATTCTCAACATAATAAATGCACACCTATATCCTCTGTTTAAGCACACTCCTTCTAACTGCCTAATAAAGAAAAAAATTCTTAGAAGCTGCAAGTATCATCTTCCATGTTTTCATCCAGTTTAACCTTATTAAATCCCTTATAATTTATCTTTCCTGTTTAGCTTTTTATGTTTATGCTGAATCTGGTGTTTCAATATCAAATTTTCAACTCTGCTCTGGTCTTTTCATCAGAAATGCTTGAATATCCTCCATTTCATTGAATATCCATTTTTCCCACTGAAGGATTATACTCAGTTTTACTGCAAAGGTGATTTTGGGTTGTAATCCTAGTTCTATTACCTTCTGGCATATCATATTCTAAGCCTTGTTATCCTTTAAGTAGAAGTTACTGACTTTTGAGTTATGCTGGCTATGGTTCCACAATGTTTGTTTATTTATATTTCTGATCACTTGTTTTATTTTTCTTTGACCTGGGAGCTCTAGAATTTGACTATAATATTCATGGGAAGTTGTTGTTGTTGTTGTTGTTGCTTTTCTGCAAATTTATGGAATTCTATTCATTTCTATTTTACCCTCTGGTTGTGGGACATCAGGGTAGTTTTCTTTGATAATTTCTTTTCTTTTTAATTTATTTATTTAACTTTTAACACTCATTTTCACAAAATTTTGGGTTCCAAATTTTCTCCCCATTTGTCCCCTTCCCCCACCCCAAAACACCCAGCATCCTAATTGCCCCTATCACCAATCTGCCCTCTCTTCTATCATCCCTCTCTTCCCTTGTCCCCATCTTCTCTTTTGTCCTGTAGGGCCAGATAACTTTCTATACCCCTTTACCTATATTTCTTATTTCCTAGTAGCAGGAACAGGACTTGACAGTTGTTCCTAAAACTTTGAGTTCCTACTTCTCTTCATCCCTCCTTCCCCACCCATTCCTTTTGGAAGGCAAGCAATTCAATATAGGCCATATTTGTGTAGTTTTGCAAATGACTTCCATAATCATTGTGTTGTGTAAGACTAACTATATTTCCCTCCGTCCTATCCTACACCCCATTGCTTCTGTTCTGTCTGCAGATCCTGTCCCTCCCCAAGAGTGTTGACTTCAAATTGCTCCCTCCTCCCCTTGCCCTCCCTTCCATCATCCCTCCCACCCTGCTTATCCCCTTATCCCCCACTTTCCTGTATTGTAAGATAGGTTTTTATACCAAGATGAGTGTGCATTTTATTCCTTCCTTTAGTCCAATGTGATGAGAGTAAACTTCATGTTTTTCTCTCACCTCCCCTCTTTTTCCGTCCACTAAAAAGTCTTTTGCTTGTCTCTTTTATGAGAGATAATTTACCCCATTCCATTCTCCCTTTCTCCTCCCAATATATTTCTCTCTCACCCCTTAATTTCATTTTTTTAAGATATGATCCCATCCTATTCAATTCACTCTGTGCTCTGTGCTCTGTGCTCGTGTGTGTGTGTGTGTGTGTGTGTGTGTGTGTGTGTGTGTAATCCCGCCCACTACCTAGATACTGAAAAGTTTCAAGAGTTACAAATATTGCCTTTCCATGTAGGAATGTAAACGGTTCAACTTTAGTAAGTCCCTTATGACTTCTCTTTGCTGTTTACCTTTTCATGCTTCTCTTCATTCTTGTGTTTAAAAGTCAAATTTTCTTTTCACTCTGGTCTTTTCATCAAGAATGTTTGAAAGTCCTTGATTTCATTGAAAGACCATTTTTTTCCCCTGAAGTATTATACTCAGTTTTGCTGGGTAAGTGATTCCTGGTTTCAGTCTTAGTTCCTTTAATTTCTGGAATATCATATTCCAGACCCTTTGATCCCTTAATGTAGAAGCTGCTAGATCTTGTGTTATCCTGATTGTACTTCCACATTACTTGAATTGTTTCTTTCTAACTGCTTGCAATATTTTCTTCTTGACCAGGGAACTCTGGAATTTGGCCACAATGTTCCTAGGAGTTTCTTTTTTTGGATCTCTTTCAGGCAGTGATCGGTGGATTCCCTGAATACTTACTTTGCCCTCTGGTTCTAGAATATCAGGGCAGTTTTCCTTGATAATTTCATGAAAGATGATGTCTAGGCTCTTGTTTTGATCATGGCTTTCAGGTAGGCCCATAATTTTTAAATTGTCTCTCCTGGATCTATTTTCCAGGTCAGTTGTTTTTCCAATGAGATATTTCACATTATCTTCCATTTTTTCATTCTTTTGGTTTTGTTTTGTGATTTCTTGATTTCTCATAAAGTCATTAGCCTCCATCTGTTCCATTCCAATTTTTAAAGAACTACTTTCTTCAGTGAACTTTTGAACCTCCTTTTCCATTTGGCTAATTCTGCTTTTGAAAGCATTCTTCTCCTCATTTGCTTTTTGAACCTCTTTTGCCAATTGAGTTAGCCTGTATTTCAAGATGGTATTTTCTTCAGCATTTTTTTGGGTCTCCTTTAGCAAGGTGTTGACCTGCTTTTCACGCTTTTCTTGCATCTCTCTCATTTCTCTTCGCAACTTTTCCTCCACCTCTCTTACTTGATTTTCAAAATCCTTTTTGAGCTCTTCCATGGCCTGAGCCCATTGAATATTTATTTTGGATGTTTGGGATACAGAAGCCTTGATTTCTATGTCTTTCTCTGATGGTCAGCATTGTTCTTCCTCATCTGAAAGGAAGGGAGGAGATATCTGTTCACCAAGAAAGTAACCTTCTATGGTCTTTTTTTCCCCCCTTTTCTGAGCATTTTCCCAGCCAGTTACTTGACTTCTGAGTGTCCTCTCCACACCCACTATGCCTCCAGATCTGCCCAGCTAGGGCTTTGGGTCTGAGATTCAAATGCTGCTTCCCAGCCTCAGGGCTTTTGGCAGGGGCAGGGCTGCTATTCAGAGTGAGATTAAGTTCAGGTGCTTGGTTGAGGGCAGGTTAGCTTCAAGGGGCTTAGTTCCCTCAGCTGGTTTATGTGGAGACCTTCAACAATGGATATGAGCTCCTGCCTGTTTTGGGAGTCCCCTTCTGTTGCTGCCTCCTGAGGGGGCCTGAGTTATGGGGACACCCCACTCCCCTCTTGACGAGCTGAAAAGACCCTCTCACTGACCTTTGGCACCTGTGGGTGAAGGGACCTGTGTGGCTGCTGGAGATTCTGTCCCTGAAGCCTGCTTGGATCTGCTCCTCTCAGTGTTGCGTGGCCAAGGCAGGGCTGGGCTCTGCTCCAGGTCTGGTGCGCCAATGGACCTTTTGGGTCAGTTTTTCAGGTCTCTCTGGAACAGAAATCTCCTCTGCTCTGCTGTTCTGTGGCTTCTGCTGCTTTTAAATTTGTTGGGAGTTCTTCTTTACAGGTATTTTACGGGCTGTGGGTTCAGAGCTAGCATATGTATATCTTTCTACTGTGCCATCTTGGCTCCTCCCCTTGATAATTTCTTGAAAGATAATATATAATCTCTTTTTATTGTGTCTTTCAGGTAGTCCAACACTTCTTTACTAATCTCTCCTTGCATCACTTTCTTTTCACTATTTTCCATCTGCCTCTCTTATTTGATTTATAAAATAATTTCTGAGTTTTGCCATGGTCTGAAGCCAATTTACAGTAACTTTCTGTGGTCATGTTCTTTTTTTCCCTATGTTTGCTCAATTTTTTTTTCAGCTTCTGTTTGACTTTTTTGGTAAAGTTGGACTCAGTTCTCACTGTCCCAAGCTTCAGGTTTTTCATGCTACTATTTTCAAGGCTAATTTTGAGGGTCCATAAGTTACAATTCTTTCAAGGTGGTCTGACTATAGAGAGGTGTGGTCTGTGCTCTCCTGGTCTGTACTCTGGTCTGTGAGAGATGACAAGCATTATTTTCTACCCTGGAAATGTGCCAAGGTTGTTAGTCCTGCTAGTGCTCCTCATCACCCTAGGATTAAGACCTAGAACAGCATATGGGAAATGTGACAGAGTCCTGAACCCAATGCAGGCAAACAATCTCTTGCAATTTCCTTATCTGACCCCCTTACCATCTTTGAACTGAGTTCCAGAAGTCATTGCTCCCATTCAGTTGCTTCCAATACCCTCTACTTGCTTCCTAGTGTAGGACTCTAGGGCTTTGCTGCTAACTTTCCAAGGGCAACCTGTGCTGGAGTGTGTTTACTTTTCGTCCCAGGGAGATAGATATTTCTTGAAGATCTTCTAAGTTGTCGTAGGTGGGAAAATTGTTTCAACCTATTCTTTTGTTGGTTCTACTGCTCCAGAATTTAGATATATTATTCTAATGATGTGTGGAGGGTAATTTGGGAGACCTTAAGCAATTCCCTGCCTTTTCTCTGCCATCTTGACTCTGCCATCTTGGCTCTGCTTCTACAATCAGATTTTTCAATTAAACCTTCTGTAATCCTCTCTGTCTCTTATTTGCCAATGAATTCTTTGCCTCTCCTTAATTGATAAAACGTATTTTCTTCCTTTGCTCTTCTAATTTGTTTTTAAAAAGCTGAAATCTAAAAGAATAATTGAAAATAATTTTTCAGTGATTAAAATGTTCAAATTACAAAATGATTAATATTTAACATTTTAACCATGCTTATTTTCTTTGACTTTGACTTTATTCTCTGCTTCTTAGATATAATTAACATAACTTATAATTACTTTGTACATGTGGCTAGTATAATAATAATAACAAAAATAACACATTTCTATAGTACTTAAAATTTTATAAAGTTGTTTGCTCAATTCTGTTCTCTAAGTTTAATATTCAAGTATATTTATTCCAACTGCACAGATGAAAAAAAGAGTTAGTGACAAATCTATAGTCTTACAGCTTCTAAATTAATGTCCACCCTAGCACATGTTTGAACTATATTGAATGAATGAATTAATATAATTCCCCTAATATACACTTTTCTTCTATTGAGAAGTCAAAAATGTATATAGATTAATTTTTGAGAACCATAAGAATGATACTAATAACTTGGTTTTTCTATACTGACTTAAATTTTACAAAGAGTTTTGAAAAGATCTCATTGTTATATTCTCACTAACCCTGGGGGTTAGATACTATTATTATTCCCATTTTACAGATAAGAGAACTGAGACAGATAGTGTGTCAGTGACAGATCTGGGTTCATATAGTGAGAAATATCTGACAATTTATCCGAGTCCATTGTTATATCTATTTCATCAACTATCTGCCTTGGAAAATAATTGTCAAATCAGTAAATAATACTGTGTAATGGAATTGAAGATAAGGTAGTAGGAAGACCCCTGTGCTAGGAATCAAAGTACTGGGGTTCCAGTCTTGCCTCTACACTAACTAGATTTGTGATTATAGACACAAATTCAGAGATATTCAACTATAAAACAGAGGTAGCACTATATGCAGTATCAATGTCAGAAGGTTATTATAATGAGTAAATGAGATATTATATGTAAAGAATGCCATTACTATAAAATGCATAAATATAAAGTATGCTGCTGATGACGAAGAAATAAAATATAAAAAGACATGTTTGATAGAATGTAATCATCAAACATAATAATCCACATTATGAGTAAAATTCACTGCAATTTTTAGTATAAAAAGAAATTTCTTCACACAGGTGCAAGTTTTGTCATTTGAGCAAATTTGAGCAATTTGGATAAACATTATCAGTTCAGTTTCACAAGATTTTATACCCATAAAATGTAGTTTTAAATTGCAAATGCATACTATCATAAACTGGCTGAAAATTATCTGAAATTGATTTTTGCATGGTTTCTTTCTTCTAGTCCTTGATATAAATGTATTAATCTACTCTTTTCAATATTTGAAATAACATTCAAATTGCTTTCACTTTAATATCTTAGTCATAAACTAGGAAGCATGATGTGATGGGAAAAAAAAAAAAACCAAAACTCTGTTTGGAATCAGAGGAGGTACATTTGAATTTCAGATTAACAATTTACTAGTTCTGTGTCCTTGGGCAGGTTGAAGAAGGGTTTTGAACTCTTCTTCCAAAATAGGTCCTGGCACATAATAGGCACTTAATAAAAGTTGTTTGAATTATATGAGTGAGTACAGATTAGCAAAATAAGAATTCCACTGAAGCAGAATAAAGAAAAGCTCCATAGTATCATATGATTTCAAAGGAATTTGATAGAGAGGTAAAAGATTTCTCATACCACATGAATAAGAGCTGCCAACTCAATTCCTTCCTATGAGATAAAGCACCACTAGACCTTACCCTTTGTCTGTTACTACATCCTAAGATCTTTCAGACTTTAAAATCAATCTGAGCTACTTTTACTCATGTTAGATCTTCTACTTTTTGAACCTAAGGATCTTTGTACATTGATATATATCCATTCACTGCATCATTAGGACTTATAGACCTTACTATTCACCTTACAGCTGAATTTTTTTATGTGTTGTTTTCTCCAAATAGAGTGTGAGCTTTTTAAAATCAACGACTGTCTCAATTTTTCTATTTGTGTCTCCAGAGGTTTTCATAGTGACTGTTACTGAAGAAGTGATTCATAAATGATTTTCCATTCATTCATTCATTTTCAACTGTTTAGAATATTAAACTTTGAGAAAAGGGACTTAAAAAAGGAAGATGCAGCCTATAACAATAACAGGTCCTACTCAACCATTCTGAATAACACATTCAGTGAGTCAGCAAGAATTTAATAAGTCCCTACTATGTAAATGTTAGGGACAAATAGAAAAGTAAAAAAATAATTCCTAACCTCAAGGAGTTTACAGTTCAATGGGGAAGCAACAAGAAAATAATTATATTCAAACAAGATAGATACAGGGTAAATTAGAGATAATTAAAGAAGGAAGTCATTAATATTAAGTCAAACCAGGAAAGGTTTCACATAAAAGATCAAATTTTAGCAGAGACATAAAGCAAGCTAGGGAAGCCAGGAGGCAGAGATAAGGAACAACTAATGAAAATGTGCAGAGTTGGGAAATATAGTGTCTTGTGTGAGGAAAAGAAAGGCCATCGTCATTGAATCACGGGGTATGTGAGGATGGCATGGAATGTCAGGTATGAGAAGACTGGAATGGTTGAGGGTCAAGTTGTATAGGTTTAGAATAGCAGGAGATTTTATATTTAAGCCTGGAGATAAAAGAGAGTCCTTGATTTTTTTTTTTTTAATAAGGAAATGATATGGTCAGATGTGCATTTCAGAAAAAGCCATTTGGCTACTAAATGGGGGCTAGATTAAAGTGGAGAGAGGCTTGAGGAAAGCTACTGCAATAGTCCAGGTTTGAAATAATGAGAAACTATATCAGGGTGACAGAAATGTCAAGACAGTCTGGGGCATAAGTCTGAGACATTATAAAGATAACTTTGAGAGGCCTTTACAACAGATTGCATTTAAGGGGAAAAAGAGAGTTAGGAATCTAAGATGGCATTGACTTTGAAAAACTGGAAAGTTTATAGAGAAGTTTAACTGATATAAAACAATTGTGATCATTAGGAGACCAAATGAGTCTCCCCATAGCTAAGCAAGAAAACACTTGATCTGCTGGTCACATGAAGTACTGTTTTACCCTATTAAAGATTAGGTTAATGATAACTTTAAGTGTTATCAAAAAGAAAAAAAAAAGACTTTAAGGCATATTACTTCTACAAAATGTGGAAAAGCCATGGCAGGGAGAACAAATGTGATAGAAAGCTTAATACAAGATCTACCTATTAGATATAACCAAGAGTATTTGTACACGAAACTCATAGGGGAACAATAGTTAGGGGGAAAAATGGAACAAACATGTCATCATTTGTAAAATGATCATTGTTTACCTTTAATGGTAAGAAATGATGGAATTGCACTTAGACTCTAATATCTTAATTATTTTCCATAACACTATGTGAGAGAATGAAAATGGCAATTAAGATGAAGTTTAAAAGAACAACTGAAACAATTGTTTTCATTAAAAGAAATACCAAATTAGTACAAACTGGATCTCAATTTTTATTTTTCTTCCTATGTCACTGTTGTCAAATTTCTCCCTTAAATTATCCATAGAGAATCTACTCACTCTGAATGTTTTTATAATTTTGGGGGATCAATACAGGACTAAACCTTCTTATTATTCTGGCTTTTAATACCTGATCAATTCTTATCTGAACTCCTTGTTGAAAATGTGTATCAGCATCTTCTTTACAAATCTACTGATTAGTACATATAGAAAAAATTCATGATGTAGGCAACATATTTTAGAGGCATCCAGGAATCAATTTTTAAGATATCTCAAAAAAGGCAAAGAACTTACGAATTAAATATAAATTCCTCATCCCCTTGCTCACTCTTCTCCCCTAAAATGTACTTTATCTGCATATATCTATTTATCTATCAAATAAGACAATATTTGTAAATAACAGAACACAATGCCTGGCACATTCTTGCTGTTGTTGTTTAGTCATCCAGGCATATCCAAGTCTTTGTAACCCCACAGATCACACTATCTATGGGATTTTTTTTTTGGCAAAGATACTGGAGTGATTTGTCATTTCCTTGTCCAATGTATTAAGCAAACAGGTTAAGTGATTTGCCAAGGTTCACACAGCTGGTAAGTGGTTTGAGGCTGGATCTGAACTCAAGACATCCTGATTTCAGGCCCAGTGTTCTATCCACTAAGCCACCTACTGTCCCTTAGGCAATAGAGGTTAAATGAAATGTCTAGGGTTACATACCTAGTAAGAGTCAGAGGCTGGATGTGAACAAAAGATATATTCCTGACTCCAGACCCAGCACTCTATCCACAGAGCCACCTCATAGTAGATGCTTGATAAATGCTTTTTCTCTCTTTTCCCACCTGTCTATCCATTTCTTTGACCTCAGAAGTTATCTAGCTGTGATGATGAAATGATATATCCTATGTAAGTTATTTGCAAACCTCAAAGTGCTATGTAAAGGCTAGATATTAATAAGTGTAATAGTGAAATCAGCGGTCTAGTCTCCATCCCTAAATAGGTAAATATATGCATACATATATGTATATATAAGTATATATATACACATGCGTATAGTTCTCATTCCTAAGTATGTGTATGTGCATACATATCTATGTATCTCAAAATATTTTATGTGTGTATATATATATATATATGCATACATACATACACATACACACTTGTGTGGAGCAGTAGAATATAATGTGGTTAGAGTGAATCTATGTACAGAATTGAATTACATGAAAGATAAGAACAAACACAACGTTTAAAAGCAGAACACAGAATACTCAAATAGTAAAATTATATAACTGACACGATGTGCTGAAAAGAAAACTCATCTTGGTGTTTGGGGATGTTTATATTCCAGTACCAACACTCTTCCACTCTGAGGCAGCTAAGTAGTGCGATGGATACAGCACTTAGCCTGAAGTCAAAAAGACCTAAATTTAATTCTGCTGTCAGATGCTTCCTAGCTATGTGACCATGGGCATGTCACTTAATAATAGCACCTACCTGTCAGGGTTGTTGTGAGGATCAAATGAGTCAAAAAGCTTTTAGGAAATGACTCGTATGTAGTTGGCATTTACTAAATGTTTATTCTCCACCCCATTCCCTCACTATTGACAAGACATTTAACCTCTTTAAAACTATAATTTCTCACCTGTCAAATGGAGAAAATAATGCTTTCACTATAAAGTTCAGAGTAGTATAGCAAAGTACTTTATGAACTTGAAAACAGCATATGGGAGAGCTACAATTACTCTGAAATCTTGAGGTTACTTCCTAGAATCAAAGAACAATACTATTGGGAGGGACCTTAGAGATCATTTAGACCAACGCAATACCTTTCAAGGGTAATTAGACCATCAATCTAGAACTTAAAATGAATTCAGAGGTTTCTAGTCCAAATTCCTCATTTTATAGATGAGTGAACTAAATCCCAAGGAAATTAAATGACTTACCCAACGAGAAACAGAGACTAAGTCATAGGGCAGGGATTAAAACTCAACGACTATAATTCCAAGTTCAGTGGAAAAAAATTCATGGCTCTTTCTACTATACCACTGTACTTCCCCTAATCATAAAAATAAGGAAACTGATGACCAGAGGGGATTGTATGATTTGGCCAAGGTCATTTAGCTAGTTGAAACCCAGACTTCCTGGCTCCAATTTCAATCTTTCTACTATACCCCACTGTTTCCCATAGCTACTGGATCTTTCTGAGCAATTGAGAAACATTTTAACCTTTCTCATCAGGCTTAATTTCTTCAGTAGAATGTTCATAAAAAATTGTATTCTCAGAGGTAACCATTTTGAGATATGACTCAACATGATTCTCACAACACATAAATTAGTCCCAAGAGGCCTAAATTATGACTTTGCAAAGTACATTAACTCTTTAGGATCCTAAGGGTATAATGTAATGAAATACCACAGTCATCTGCTCAAACATAATTAGAAGAGAATTTTAGATATCATCTAATTTCTCCCTTTCCACAGATAGAATTAAACTCACTTTTTGCTGGGTTTATCATACTTTGAATGGAGGACATTGAATGCAATATCAACATTTTTCAGTGCCAACAACTGAACATTTATTTATGTACATCATCTTTAGAAAGCCCCTTGTCCATTCTATAATTTTTTCTAGTGCCCCATGCTAGTAAAGCACTTACACTCTATTTTTCAGGTTTTATGCTGCTAAGTTAAATGGAACAGACAAAATCATTTAAACCTAAATATGGCTTAGGTTGCCAGAATTATCAAGTTTAGTTTATTTGTACATGGAAAGCATTTGTTGAATGAATGAACATCTTTACTTCTAAAAACAACAAAAACATAAATTTGGTCATTTCAATGCCTGGTATGACATGAAGGCCTAAAACTCATAATCTACAAATGTCCTTGGCTTACATTAGAGATAGGTTGA
The DNA here is from genome assembly GCF_028372415.1 of Notamacropus eugenii. Lineage (NCBI taxonomy): Eukaryota > Metazoa > Chordata > Mammalia > Diprotodontia > Macropodidae > Notamacropus > Notamacropus eugenii. The sequence continues at coordinate 131,366,222 of NC_092875.1, read as the reverse complement.
TGTGTCTCTTAAGAATGTAGGTAATGACATCATGATAATAAGTAAATACGAGAATCAGTGATTTTGTCAGTGTGATAACAACAGGTTACAACCTGTATAAAAGTTATATTTATATGTATATATATATGGAAATTATATGAGAGAGATCTATATATCTTTAGATAGATATGCATAAAGTATTTTACAAACCTTATAGCTATATATAAATGATAGCTAAAGTTATTGTTGATTAATAGATAAATATTAAATAAATGTCTAAGGTTCAAGAAAGAAAGCCCCTTGCTGGTGATGACATAATTTCAGTGATAAAATTTTTAGCCATATATTCATGACATTACCTCCTTAATCCTTTACCCTGGTTAGACCTTTTCTGGGCTACCATATTTTAAGAAGACGTCATCTAAGTTGAAGAATATTGAAAAGAGGTCAACCAAAATGCTAATTGACACAATATGCCATAAGAAGATTGATTGAAAGAAATGGGAATATTTAGTTTGGAGAAGACTAGGGGAGGAGCATACTGTAATAATTAGGTCAAAATAAGTAAGACCTTATATTTTTTTAATTTATTTATTCCGTGATGTCAAAATGGGTATAATATATAGAAGCAAAAAAGAAGTAAATATAGGATAAACGTAAGGAAAACCTTCCTAAATATGGTACCCATTGAAAAGTGGAATAGGCTGCTTCCAGAGGCAGTGGATCCCCCTCTCACTGAGGTAATCAAGTAAAAGCTAAAGAATCACTTCTTGAGTGGGTTGTAGTGGGGATTCTTTATTAAATATGGACTCCAGTCTGTACTTAAGAATTCAGAATTCAGTGAGGAAGCAAAATGGGGTTCATTCAATAAACCCTTGGCGAATGATTATTAGATGTAAAGAGTATGTAAGCTAATGCAGAGATCAGTTGGTATGCTCTTAGTCCTTAGTTTCCTTCACAGGGAAAATGAATGGTTCACAAATACATTTAACACAATTGTGCAATAAAGAGTAAAGGAAACGGATATTTTCTCCAAGTGTAGGTTGTCTTTCCATTACAAATTCTATCAGGAGTCAATGTTATTTCTGTCCATTTGGGATTGTTAGTCAGCTTTTTCACTACTATCCACTTCTTTACCTTGACAAGCACTGAGAGAATAGGGTGAGAGTGATGAAAAGGAGACATGAAGTAGAGTGTTTTCAGGATAGTGATGACACAGTCCTCCAGAAAACCTTGTAACATTCCTCCAGACAGTAATCTATAGGTTGGATAAAAGAGGTGAGAAGATAACCCACAGAAATAAGCCACAGGAAGGAAGAGGAATTTCTGAGACTAACGCCATAGGATCTCTCAGGAAAGAAGTTGAGACTTCTGAATGGAATTGAGTTTCGTATTATTCTGTCACTTCACTTACACAGCAAGAACTTAAAGGCAGCATTTTGAAACAGAAAAATGTAATAGCCATGGTTGGCCAAATATGTGCTTTTTTAATTTTCATGGGAAATCCACTGCTCAACCAGAAAGCAGATAGAACTAGCCTATTAATGGTCCCTTGAGAGGTTCATACTTTTGGATGGCTATTGCATTAAATAGTTTATGGATATGAAAGAATAGCAGTACAACTTTAAAGGAATGAGATTTAGGAAATGAAAGCTTTCTGTCTATTGGAAACTGTATTTCTATATATTGTTATAGGTTTCAGGAGAAGTTAACCAAACAGAGGTGATAAATTTATAACCTAAGTTAACATTTTCTTAGTGGAATAAGTAGTAGGATACAAAAGTAGTGTGAAAGTTAAGTAGAAATATGGGCTACTAAATCATATGTAATGATCACTGTGGGGCACATATTTGATTTAGAAAACAGCATATTTAACATTTATTGTATTTTTAAAATTTTGTTAAACATTTCCAAATTATATTTTATTTGGTTCCAGCCCACCTAAGAGTGTTGTGGGCTACATGCAGCGTGTAGGGTGTGTGTTTAACACCTCTAGGGTACATGGATATAATGTATTCATTAGCATGAGAAGAATATATACTGACTTCTGATAAAGATGGCAGTCAAAGATTACAAACACAATGAGTTGTCTTTAAATAGGGTTTTTTTAACTAGATCTGTGAACTTTAAAAGTTCTGTCTCTGTATTCATGTGCACAGAGATGGAGAGAGAGAGAGAGAGAGAGAGAGAGAGAGAGAGAGAGAGAGAGAGAGAGAGAGAGGTGTATTTCAATGTAATTGCTTACTTTTGGTAATTCTACATATATATTACTTTATGAATTTAAAAATATTATTCTGAGTAAGAGTCCAGATATTTCAGCAGACTGCCGAAACTATCTATGATAAACAAAAGAATATTAAGAACCATTGCTCTAAGAGCATCATGAAAATAGCTTCATCAAATGAAGCAAAAAATTTACAAATAAAAGTGATTAATTAAAATTTAGATGCCATGAGCATGGAAAAATAAAAGTAAAAAGACAAAACAAGAAATGAATCAGACCAGGATCACCACCACTCCTACTATGGTTCAGTTCTTAAAGGGCCAAAATACAATGACTGTTCATCTCAAAGTCCATCCAGAAATACACTAAGAAAGAAATACCTGGAAGCCATATCAGTATTAACCTGGTGCCAGGTAGGAAGAACCAAGATGTCACCATAAGGTAGTTTTTTTTTTTCCATTGCTCTGTTCAAGAACTGAAAGTTATATATGGCTACTAGCAGTCATTGATTTCCTTGCCCAAATCTATACTGAGTTATCAGACTGACAATAATTCTTGCAATTGTATAACCAAGAGAAGAAAAAAAAATGTTGTTGTTTTGGTAGGGGAAGGCCATGGGAGAGACGATCACTAGCAGTCTCTTGTTATTTGTTGCTTGTCCTTAGTTCTCAAAAAGGACCAATGATATCAGGAAGGTAATGTCTTGACTTGAAAGTGAATTGGATTTAAGTGAGGCAGGGCTGTGCAATGTCACCAGCCTCATTCTCTCCTACAAAGTCATCTCAGTCAAATGTGAAAACATAGATTAGGACAACAGGAGATGGCAATAGATGCAGTGAGGGTCCTTGGCCTTTTTGAGCTAAGGTATTTCCTGGCTCTTAGTTTGTCTAAGGCAATGCCCATTCAGTTGTTAGGCTAGGTAAGAAATGAGGCAAAAGTACTTTAAAAAATCAATCTGGGAGAAGAAGACCCCTCAAGGTCTCTGACCACAACAAAAATAACTGCTGCTATTTACACAATAACCAATAGAAGCTTGGGGTGGGATTTACTATAAGTATCTCTAGTGGAGAAACCGAAGAAATGAACAATTTAAAAAGAAAAAGCTTCTAATGTAACAGAAAAATAAAGGGAGTTAAGAGAAACCAAGGATGAAACTATGGGAGAAGAAAATAATTCTGCAACAAGCATATATTCTCAAGAGGAAAAAAAAGTAGATTGGAGTTTCTGAGAGTAGATGGAAAGTCTAATAAAATAATTAAAGGGAAAAAATAAGTTTTTGAGGAAAAACCTGTAAGCAGAAGAGTCAATGAAAGAACTAGAATGCCTTAACAGAGAACACACTGAGAAAAAAGGAATGGAGAGGACAGAACAAAAAAATCTATTGATATAACCATAAATATGAGAACAAAGTCAGAGCACAGAACAATTGAAGGGGCATTTGAAGTATCGACTATCAAAAGTAGGTGACCTGGAAAACAAGAAAAAGATATAATTTAAGAATCATCATAATGAAAAGCATAATTAATCAAAAAAAATTTGAAACCATCTGTTAGGAAAAGAATGAAGAAAACTGTCCAATTTGATCACTTCTAAGCATTCCTATTGAAATGATGGGAATTGAGGAAAATATTTAAGATATGAACTTAGAAAATAAGAGAAACCTAGAAAGGCAAATAAGGTTGAACAACCTGAAAGGACCAATAATGTCCAAATTCTCGCACTCTAGAAGGGGGAAAATTATTTTCCCTTCTGGGTTACATTAACTCTAGAAGAAAAGGATGGAGTATACAGTAATAAATTCAGAATTGGCTATTTACAAGGTAGATATATAAAAGAAAAAATGAGAATAAATGGTGGTAGGGATGAGGAAGAGATTTATTATTTTTCATAGTTGGTCTGCTGGGGTGGGGTTAATACAAGCATAAGGACAAAGTGAATGAGGTCCTAATTAATCTTACATATCTCATCTGGGTGAGAGAAAGTTGGAGAGAGGAAAAAGTATAATGTGAAAATAAAATAAACTGAGCAGGCACAAGGGAATTAAAGAATTGGAATAAAGGAAAAGTTTGACCTAGAGAGGAAATAGGGGCAACCAAAAGCAAAATAAAAATCATGGAGGGTTGATTATAAAAGGGAACAAGGGAATAACAAGAGAGAAAAAAAATGTTCAAGATCCACTGGTTTAGCTATGTGATGAGTGACAAAGAGGAAGGGGGCAGATTCAAATAAAAATTTTTAACTGCAGATGATTTGATTTCTTTAATCTTTTATATTTTATGTATTTCATAATTATGAATATGAGTGAATTAGACTACAAAAATTTAATATAATATCAAAATTAATAAGGAGCAAATCCAAATTTTTTAATATTGTTTACTGAAAATACAGCATATTCTGTACCAAATAGATCTAAATCTAATTGTTGTCAAATGGACCTTAGTTTCTCAGCTAATCTTATCAAATTTGAATGTCTTTTCTAATAATTTATAGTTGGGAGTTTATTAAGTGACCTGATTTTCAATTGAGTTTTACTTTACTCTTTCATATCTATTTTTTTCAAATGCTTTGTATTTCTTAATACTTAATAGTTTTAATTATTAATCCTTTATAATATAATTTGAGATGTAGGAGTGTTCTTTCCCATCATAAAAAAAATTGTTAAGCTTGAGATAGGAGTGGTCATGAAAATAAAACAGGCAATTTTGAATAAATATAATTAAGAAACATTTGCATGAACAAAATAAATCAATTCAGCTGAAATAAGAAACATTTGAGTCTGAAAAAAACTTTTATAACAAACATGCATGAAATATTTCTGACAAATTATGTGGATAATATATAAGAATATAAGGTATTCTTCAACAGACAAATGGTCAAAAGCAACAATTGTGTTTTCCAAAATCAGAAATGCAAACATTCAATAACCAATATGAAAAAGTCTCCAAATCACTAATTAAAGAAATGCACATTAAAATAATTGAGTTTTTGTCTTGCTTCTATTAAATTGTACTTAGGATGATAAAAAAAATATTGCTAAATATTGGAGGGTCTATGAAGATACAAGAACTCTAATGAATTTTTAGTAGATGTGTGAAATGATCCAATAACTCCAGAAAAAAATTTAATGCTGTGATAGAGAGTCACCACACTCTATGTATCTTTTGACCTAGTGATCTTTGGACCTAATGAAAATACAACTGTAGGAGACCAACAATCAGAGGCAAATTCAATATACACAAAAAAATATTTTAGCAGGGATTTTTTTTTGGTAACAAGAACTAGAATTAAATTGCATTGAACTTCAATTGAGGAATGAAATGTGACATAAAAATACAATGCTCTAATATTGCAGCATAAAAAAATGGCAAAAGGGGAGAGGGTGGAACCAAGATGGCAGAGGAAAAGCAGGGACTTGTTTGAACTCTTCCTCAAACTCCTCCAAATACCTGTAAAAAATGACTCTAAATAAATTGTAGAGCAGCAGAACTCATAAAATGACAGAGTGAAACAAATTTCCAAACTATAACAACTTGGTAGCTTGACAGGAAAGGCCTGCCACACCAGTCTGAGAGGGGAGGACAATCCAACACAAAATGTATCAACATAACCCAAGGCACCAGCAAACCTGCAGCAGGTCTCAGAGCACTGTATCACTGTCAACTATGATTGTTTACAGCCTTTTCAACTCACAGACACCAAAGACAACTTAGAAGGTCAGTAGGAGAGATCTGTTAGACCTGGGTGAGAGGGGAGCATGGCCCCAGGGTGGTAGCAGGTGGCAGCAATAGCAATGGTAGTGGCTGCTTCTAGTATTCTTGGCACACAGATGATGGGGGATCGAGTGGCTGATCACAGGGGGTTTGAAGAAATCTCTCTGCTGGTGCGGAGGCAGGATTTTCTGCTTTGCCCATACTTGGATCTGGGTCACAGTACTGGGTGGTAGTCCTGGTGAGAGGAGGAGCACTGGCATAATGGAGCTTGTTGTAGCTGTGTAGAGGGAATGCGCCTCACAATTTCAAGGCAGAAAAGAATGCCTGTGGTCACTTACAGACAAGAGCACAGTCAGGGAGGGAGTGAACATTTCTCCTTTGATTATACTGCCTTGGAAGAATTGAAAATTTAAAAGTACCTAGAAGTATCTCTGAAAACAGCTGTATAAAATCTCTGAAGCTTGTGACAGTACACCCTCCTCAATGGAAGCAGAGATCTACCTTAACAAAGAATCAGAAAGTCAAGTAATTAACTGGGAAAATGAGCAAACATTGGGAAAAAACCCTCAGACTATAGAATCTTACTTGGTGACAAAGATGTTCAAAATATACAACCAGAAGATAGCAAAGTCAAAGCTTCTACATCCAAAGCCTTCAAGAAAAACATGAATTGATCTCAGGACATGGGAGAACTCAAAAAGAATTTTGAAAGTCAAGAAATCACAGTGATGCAAGAAAATTATGAAAAATGAGTCAACAGCTTGCTAAAGGAGATGCAAAAAAATACTGATGAAAATAAAACATTAAAAAATAGACTAACCCATTTGGCAAAAGAGGTCCAAAAAACCAATGAGGAGAAGAATGTCTTAAAAAGCAGAACTGGCCAAATGGAAAAGGAGATGTAAAAGCTCACTGAAGAAAATAATTCTTTAAAAATTAGAAAGGAGCAAATGGAAGCCAATAACTTTATGAGAAATCAAATTGTTATAAAACAAACCCAAAAGAATGAAAAATAGAAGACAATGTAAAAATATCTCGTTTGGAAAACAACTGATTTGGAAAATAAATCCAGGAGAGACAATTTAAAAATTATTATATTACCTGAAAGTCATGATCAAATAGAACTTACACACAACTTTTCAAGACATTATCAAGGAAAACTTCCATGATATTCAAGCACCAGAGAGGAAAATAGAAATGGAAAGAATTCACCAATTGCCTCCTAAAAGAGGTGCCAAAAGGAAAACTCCTGGAATATTATAGCCTAATTCTAGCATTCCCAGGTCAAGGAGAAAATATTGAAAGCAACCAGAAAGAAACAATTCAAATATTGTGGAAACATAATCAGGAAAAGATTTAGCAGCTTTTACATTAAGGGATAAGAGAACTTGGAATATGATATGCCAGAGGTCAGAGGAGCTAGGATTAAAACCAAGAATCAAATAGATAGATACACAGATATATTTATCTAGGGAGAGATATAGATATAGGTATAGATATAGATATGTACATGCATAAAATCTCACATAAAGGAAACAAGAAAAAGCTTTCACAGTGGAGGGGAAGAAGGAGGAGGCCAGAGGTAATGAATCATCAGATTTGGCTTAAGAAAGGAATAACATACATACTCAATTGGGCATGAAAATCTATTTTACCTTACAGGAAAGTAGAGGGAAAGGGGAAAGAGATGAAAGAATGATAGAAGAGAGGGCAGATTCGGAGAGGAGGCAATCAGCAACAAACATTTTTGATGAGGGACAGAGTTAACAGGAAAAATAGAATAAATGGGGGGCAGGATAGAATGAGGGAAATATAGTTAGTTTTTCACAACATGACTATTATGGAAGTGTTTTGCATGACTACACATGTACACCCTATATTAAATTGCTTGCCTTCTCAATGAGGGTAGGTTAGGAGGGAAGGAAGAGAGAGAATGTGGAACTCAAAGTCTGAAAAATGAATGTTAAAAATTGTTTCTACATGCAACTGGGAAATAAGATATAAAATCATTGGGGTATAGAAATCTATCTTGCCCTACAGGAAAATAGAAGGGAAGGAGATAAGAGAAGGAGGGGATGACAAAAGGGAAGGCAGATTGGGAGAAGGGGCAATCAGAATGCATGCTATCTTGGGCTGGGAGGAGGGGAGAGATGAGGAGAAAATTTGGAACTCAAAATCTTGTGGAACTGAATGTTGAAAACTAAAAATTAAATAATTAATTTTAAAACATGACTAATATGAAAAATTCAATGAAACTTAGAATAAATTTTATGGATTAAAGTAAAAAATCAGTAGAATTAAGATCATGATTTATGAAATATTCACAGATATAATGTCAACCACTATGAAAAGCCTACACAACTCTGATAGTTAAAATACACAGTCTTGACTCTATAAGACTGAAAGTGATATATACTTCCCAGACAAGTCATGATCTTCAGATGTGGAATGGTACATACACTCTCAGACAGTATTGTCCTTTCTTTTTACAAAGGAAGAAGAATGAACTCGGAAGATATCTAGATTATACAATTCTCTCAGCAGTTCATTTTAGATATTGAGTGTCAATCAAGAATGTATTCAGACCACATTCACATAATTTGGTTTGGGTTCTGAAAGTCTCAACTTTTTAAGAAAATTACAAACTGGAAGGCAACCAGAGAAGACTGGCCAGTCAATCAGTCAACTATCACGTGTCAGCTACTTATGAAGAAATGTGTAAATGCTGGGTAAACAAAGAAAAGCAGAAATAACAGCTTTGTCTTCAAGGGAATCACATTTTAACAGGGGAGACAACAAGCAAACAACTGTGTAAATACTAGACATATAGAGGATGAAATAAAGGTATTCTCAGGGGAAAGACACTAAATGTGTATGCGGAATGGAGAGAGGAGACCAGGAAAAGCTTCATACAGAATATGGGGTTTGAAATGAACCTTAAGGAAAATTTGGGAAACCAGAAGGCAGAAATAAATAGGAGCATTCCAGGAAATGGGGTAAAGATGATGAAAAGGCTCGTAGTCAGGACTAGAAATCATGCCAAAAGAACATCCATTGAATAATGAGAGATGTTTAGCCTGAAAGAGAGAAGATTGGGGAGAAAATTACCCCATATTCAGTCATGTGATATACTGTATAGCTCTATTTGAGTGGGGAATGAAATTTGTTCTAATTAGGTTCAGGAGGCAGAACCAAATGTTAGTAGTTGCAAAGATTTTATTAGAGCTACATAAAAATGAAGAACACATACTGGATGACCACATTTTTTAAAATATGACAGCAGAAATAGATTTTCAAGTCTTGTTGGAATACTTTGGTTATTAGTCATGTGCTGTTGGTTGCTATTGTTGTCATCCTCATTGCAACACTATTAACAAACTACTACATCAGGACCACTTAGAAAAAGGTAATTTGAGAACCTTAAACACAACTTAAATACATTGGCAGTTTTCTTGTTATTTATTACAAAACAGTGGTTGTGATTATGACTATGTTTGTGACCGGGGAAGAGAATAAGTATCTAGAAGTGACAGAGAACCAGTCAAAACATTGCTACCTAGGGAAACAAGGCAAGCAACTATTTATTTCTAGATATAAAAAAAGACCTGGCAAATAGAAGAATATGCCTTTAGAAGAACTATTTTAAATTCCTCCAGCACTCAAGAAAGAACTCTTTACGTTGTTGAACTTCTTACATTGGTCCTTCCTCGATTTCCCTTTTTCTCCCCCCTGCCCCTGAACCCTCAAAACACTATACTTTCTTTGGTTTCCAATTGAACAAAACAACATTTTATGTCCTCACCTCATAGACAAGAATTGAAAAAACTTACCAGGCTTTAGAAGAATATGAGAAAAATATGTATCTTAACCTCCTTTACCAACTGTGCAAAATGGTTAAAACATTCAAGAAGGGTAGTATTATCTTGGTCTTTCAATTGCAGTCATATATTATTCCCCAGTGAGAAAAGATTTCCATCTGGCAGAGCCAAACGGATCATTTTGTATGTACAGCATTAATTTTGCACAATTTCTATGATTAATGCTTTTAAAAATATAATTGGGAGGTTTTCATCATAAATGAAGCTGAAATGTTTATCTTATACTAATGTTGTGGTATTGTATTAATATAAAAGTAGGATAAGAAAGATTATGGAAGCAAAGAGGATGCCAGACCACTAAGTCCCAAGCACCAAAAAATTAGTTTTAAACATCATTACCTCACTACCATAAGATTTCCTCAATTGAAACGTAGAAAGCATATTTGTGTCTGCAATTGGAGGGCTATTTCCTGGAGATTAAATGCATTTTTTTAAGCTAAGAATCGTGTCAAAAAATTCCTTGGGGCTGGAATTATAGACCATAGCTAAAGGTCAAGGGCAGCACTAGAATATAATATTCATTGAAGGGTGTAAGCAAAACAATGGAATACAGTCCTTCAGAGTCTAACAAATGATATCCATTTCATGCTTTTTGGATTGTCTAATAATATCCATATAAAGCAAAGAATCAATTCAGAAAGACAGAGATGTCAGATTTGGGAAATGTATAAGAATGAAAAATATGAAGGGGGGCAACTTTCTTCTATGCTAATTACAGCTTTCTCCATTCAGAAAATCTTACAATTAGAGAAATGGTAAACCAGTGTAGTCTCCAGTGATCTTCCCCTAACATAAGAATAACTTCCTCTTCAAAATCTCCTATAAGAAAGCTAAATGGAGAAAACAACATGAAAGTGTATAAGGCATATGCTGAATCCAAAACACACCTTTGCTGCTTAGAATAGTTCTTTCCGTAATCTGATTCATACATACAGGAGACAATGGAAATTTGTCTAAGTGTGATATGATTGGGCTGTGAGGTATTTATCTTTATTTAGTAAATTTGCTTTTACAAGATGACTTAGAGAAATTGGATAAAGCATCCTTGGGCACAACACTATGACCATCTCAACAGTAGTATTTGATAAACTTTGGCCCTATAACTCAGAATTACTCAGCATGAATAACTAAGACAAAACAGGAATTGCATCACACCACTGTACAATCTAGTACATTCTTGTTTTTTTTTAAAAATACTTTACTCACATGACACCATAAGTCAATATAAGTATAAGTAAACTAAAAGAAAATTAAGATATTATGTCAAAAGATAAAATATAATTCAAAATGAAAAGAAACTAAACACAAAAGTATGTTCCCTATCTCTCTCTCTCTCTCTCTCTCTCTCTCTCTCTCTCTCTCTGGCCCTAAACTGTTGTTAATTACTATTTCTAATTCCTCTTGATCTTAAAGGGATGGTTTTGCTTATTCCTTGGGTTTGGCCTGCCCATGAATGTTCTTGGAACTTACTTGAAACTTTCCCTTTCTCCCTTATTTCACCATATTTGGTGGTGCAACTCAGTTTTCAAAACCACTAATAATCTGATAAAAAGGAAATTAATAGATTTTTAGAATAAAAGAGCTCAATGAGACCTTAGAGATTACTTACTATGTGATACCCCTAGTTTTATAAATAAATATAGTTGGGAATCAGAAGTATTGAAGGACTTGTCCAATATCACAGTCACAATATCACAATATCAACTGCTAAGAAGTTGAAATTCATAAACTGAGATACTCATGAAATCTCCCAACTCCAAATCAACGCTATCCTGATTATATGCAGCTGTCTTTGTAACTCTATAACAACAGTTAGCATGGTGACTGGTACATCCTAGTTGAGTGTTGCTGTTTTTTTTTTAACATTTCTGTGTGTCTTAGGAAGCAACTTGCCCTGTTTCTCCTACATACCCTCGTAATACACTAAACTACCATGACCAACTACTCCCTCTAAGACTTGACTATAGTGGAAGAGATCCAGCATAGGATCAAATCAAAGAGGAAATTCTCTAAGGATGGCCATGTCCTCCAGATATTCCTTTGTGCAGATGATATTATGTTGGTTGCATCAAGGACCTGAACATTCTATAGGGCCCTTAGAAAATCCATGACTACTCAAAAATATGTTAAAATGCCACAGAAAAGACCAAGTGAATATGAAATAATCATTACCTTGATTATAATATACCATTGGATAAACAATTCACTAAGCTTGTTCAACAATATGGATATAAATATAAATGTAGGTATATCTATCTATAGAAATATTTATGTATGTATATGGATAGAGCAACGGAGTGATTTCTATACACATATCTATCGATCCCATCTATCTATAGCCTTAGACAGACAGCATAAAAGGATAAAATGTTGATCTAAAACTTTGATAAGAAGAGAACAGTTTAGACTATTTTTAAAAATCTAAAAACCTCTTCAAATTTCTCTAAATTTCAGCCAGAAATAAAGTTTTAGATTTTTAATACCAACAATCTACTGATTTTGTATGGCTGAAAGGCATAGAACACCCGCCTCTGAAGAGTTAACAATGAATTTCATACAAAAGGAAATAAATCGGTACACGGTGGGTATGAGCAGGCTCTAATATATAGTCATTGAGTAACTTTTAAGAAGAGGAACATAATATATAATTAGCAAAGTCTGATATAAAGAGAGAAAAAGCTAGTCATAGTAAGGTTGAGTTATAGCAGATCAATAATTGTAGTGTTCTACTGGTGTGCTTGAGATATTAGGAAAAATGAGCATGTTGAACAGATCAACACCTGGTCCAATGGATCACTGAAACCTTGAAGGTTCAAATAATCAATTCCGTTATTTTTTTTTTTATTATCTTCAGGCAAAAAGCATTTCTCCAGATAGTTAAAAAGCAATTCACAAAAGTAAGAGTTGCTGTCATGAAAATTAGTAACAGCCAACAAAAAGTCCTGTATTCTCGGGAGATCTTCACCAAAGTCCTGAAAACTTTGTTTTATATATACTTGTTCCTCAAAGGTTGCACACCTGAGTCCTTTATTAATCTATCTAGGGGGAAAGTTAACTCAAGCCAATGGGGGTCTACATTATAACTCTTTTATCACAATATATCCAACGGATATTGTGGGAAGGAAGGATATCAAATCATTCTTCCTGAGTACTATAGGAGTACATGATTAAGACTAATAGGATAGAGAGACATGGATAGATTGTAACCTTAATCTTTGAAGAGAAATTCCAAGTTAAGTGTAATGACTAGTCTATTTTATTATTTAATTGATGTGACAATACCAAACCCCTTGATGGCCTTCCTCTTAGCTATATGGAAAGGTATCCGAAACATGGAGTTACAACTACATTCTCAAAATCATGTTTACTTACGTGTGCTTTTTAAGCAATAATGAGAAACTGTCTTCTTGTCAATAATTCTGTTCAATTTCAGTATCACATTATTTTTTTTAATAGCAAAACAAAACCTTTCATCAATCTCTCTATGTGATATTTTTTCCTAATGTATTCAAGATAGCTTTTCTGAACAAACTACGTGATTTTCCCTTTTTCTAGACATTTGAGAAATGTATAGCATAATTCTTTTGTGTATTTTTTTAAGTAAAGTTTTGCATTAGATGGCTCAAGGTTCAGGGAATAACATGCTTTAAGTATCGTCCTTTAGTCTCTCCAGCCTGTAGGCACCATTACAAGTGAGACATTGACCTCTATGGTACCCAGATTCTATATCTCTTATTTCCCTGAAATAAGGAGAAAATCATCCTTATAATGATGTTCTCTTACCTCCCCAGTGATATTTGTTTAATCTAAAGAATGGAAATGACATGACAATTTCTGAACAGCTGTTTTTAGTTGCCCTGAAGATTCAGGAATCTTACTGGGAAATTTTCTCACTAAATTTTCTGTATGGATTTAGTAATACTGCTTTAGATGACAAAATTATAGTTATTTATTTTCTATAATCAGATACATGCTAAAATATAAATATTGGCAGGTTCTACCACCCATAATAATGTGTGTAATATTCAAGCATTGCCAAATAATGGCTAAAGAATGTTTTATTTATAACTCTTCAGTAAAATATAATATATAAAGCTCTTTAAAACATCTCAATTCAAAGTAATAACGGAACTGAGCTTGCCTTCGCCTTCTTTTCTTTTGGGGAGGGATACAATTGTTTTGATTTTATAGCAGTGTACTATACAATTAAGAATATAATATTTTCTTAACAACTTCACAACACAATTTTTGGGGATAGAGGTAGGGATAGAAACCAGTTTAGAGCTGTAGTTTCATTTGTATGGAGCAGCATTCTCAGGGCTCCTTTACACTCTTAAAAATTATTGAGAATCTCCCTCCAAAAAGCTTTTGTTTAGGAGTGTTTTATCTGCCCCTCCCAAGATAAATTGAGAACTTCTAGTGTCATCAGAATCTTAATAATTCAACTTTGTATATAATCTCCTTTAGCCTCCTCTCACCTCTGATTGGAATGCTGGAGGGTGGAGTACCAAATTCCTCCCAAAACATTCCTGCTTTATAGAAAGTAGAAATTGGTCTTTGCGGTTCACTGCATTCCCTATCTGCAGCTCTTCTTGGTTTCACCTCCTCAGAACATGTGCCCCTCTATGGTGCATGCCCATCTTTCCAGTTGCCTTTTATGTGTTTTCTTCCCCAAACAGATTTTAAATGAAGTAGGCATTGTTTTTCTTTTTCTCTTTGTATCCCCATAGCTTAGCACAGTGCCTGGCACATACAAGGTGCTTAATAAATGTTTATCAACTTTAATTGAATTATCTGTTGATATTTGTCATTTCAAAATTGAACTGTCTTAATATTATCATGAAAACAGATTTGACCTGAAGTGGTCTCAGCAAGTCCCAGGGCACCACAAATCTCTTTGGGAATTGTTGGCATAGTGAAATATCAATAAGGAACTCTTCTCTACCAATGGAGATCAGGAACTGTTCTGAAATTTATAATTCTAGAGAACTGCCTGGACCACTGAAACATTAAGTGATCTTTCCCCATGAAAGGGTACAGGGAAAGGATGGAGAGCTATGTATGAAGAACAGCAAGAAGTCTGAAGTTACACAACTGTACAGTTTTCCGAGAGGGGTAAAATGTAAGATGACTAGAAAGATGGGAAGGAGCCATGTGATGAAATGCTTTTAAAGTTAAACAGGTTTTGTATTTGTTCATGAAAGTAATAGGAAGTCATTGGAGCTTACTGAGTAGGTGAGAGAGACATGGTCAGACCTACAATTCAGGAAGAATATTTTGGCAGCTCAATGGAGAACAGGTTAATTGAGAAGACACTTGAGTCAGGGAGACCAACCAGAAAACTGCTATAGTAAGTCAGGCATTTAGAGTTGAGTGGCAGTTATGGGGGGAGAAAAGGAGGAATAAACTAGGAATGTTGTGGAGATAAAAATGACAAGGCTCAACAAGGAATTGGATATGGGAGGTAACTGATTGTGAGGAACAAAGAATGATACCTAGATTGGCAAGCCTGTATGACTAGAAGCATGGTAGATGCTTTTCTCAAGAGAAATGGACAATTTAGAAGATGGTAAGATTTTTGCAAGGTAATAATGCATATACTCTGAGCATGTTAGAGAGGGCTACAAGCTATTCAGTTTGACATGACCATTTGGCAGTTTTGATACAAGACTGGAATTCATGAAAGTGCTTAGAACTGTTAGGCACACATATATAAATTATCTGCATACAGATGATAATTGAACCAATTAGAGTTTATGAGATCTCCAAGTGCTATAATATGAAGGGTATAGGTGTCACTGAGGTCAAAAGATCTATTAAAGGATACTAAGGAGGAGTCAAAAATGTAGCAAGATAACCAAGATAAAACCTTTAAATAAAGGAAATATTAGAATCAACAAGACCAGGGTTTGACCTCTATCTCAGATATTTACTATCTATGTATCATTTATATTATATTTTATATATATACATATATATGTATGTATGTACGTATGTATGTATTCTCCTGGGAAAGACCTTAGCTTCAAAAGACCAAGGTCTTCCACTGCATCTGCGCTCATTGCCACTCATCCTGACCTATGTCTTGCCACTGGTCTCAGATGACCCTGGAGAAGAGAGTGAGCCTGATGATTTTGCATATCCCTGCCTCAGTAGTCATTACCACCCTCCTTTTGTGATTGCATCTTTTTGAGAAAGGATAAAAAACAATAACAGCAATTTTATTCTATTGCATTACAAAATTCATGTAATACATGTTATGTATCACTGTTAACTTGTTCTCACCTTTATTTTATTTTTGGTGCAGTTGAGACAGAAGTAGTCAAAAAAAGTCATCATTTTGCTTTTCGTATTTTATGTTAGCTAAGTAGCATAACAGACAGTTGGACTCGGAGTCAAAGTGACTTGAGTTCAAATTCTGCCCCAGACACAAAAATAGAAAAAATAATTAACCTCTCCCAATTTTAGTTTCTTCATCTGTAAAACAGAAGTATCAAGTATTGTGAGGATCAAATGAGATTAGATATATAATATTTTGCAAACGTTAAATATGTTAGTTTTTATTGGTTTATGTTTAATGCTATGAACACTATTATATAGATGAATAAAATGTCTTTTTGAATTCTTATGAAACTGGATTAAATTTATGATGATGATGATGAGATAATATTGTCTATACAGTTGCAGATATAATTTAGAAATTTGACCCACCATAATAGCTGATTTCTAAAGAATCATTGTACCCCCATACGGATGATTTTAGTTATTAAGATGTCTGGTATAAATAGTCCTGCCTTTTGAAGCAACTTATTTCTATCTTTCAAAGAGCTTCAGCTTATCTCCATTGGGTTTTATGGCTTTTCTTGAGAGGCCAAAGTTTTAAAGAGTCTGAACTTTTAGTTCCTCAGTAATTCTACTAGTCTTCATGTGTGGCCAGGGCTATCTATCCCATAGTTTGTTATCTCAAGCCAATTCATTTATTTGCTGTCATCTAAGCTATTCATGAAACAAAAACTTGGCTCACAGTTTACAGTTCACTTGCAAATAATGGCACTGTACAGTAAGAACCATAAACATCTGGTGAATGAGGAAAATAGGGAGTTGGATCACATGGATTCCAAAGGTCCTTTCCAGTTCTAAAATTCCAATGAATTTGTCATACTTGAAACTGGAAATAGCCACAGATGTCTAAGAACTCTTAAGAGGTCCTTTTTTTTATTTCCTTAAGAAACAAATGTCCTTTGAGATCCATTACTTTAGATTGGAAACATTCTCAGAGCAATTTCACGCAAAATGTTGGCACTGTAGTTTAACTCTGCAAAGCAAAAAAGATAAGCTCAAAAAGGTAAATTTAAGAGTCTTACCAAACTCCTTTTATAACACAAATATGGTGCTGATACCTAAACCAGGAAGAACTAAAAGAGAAAAAGAAAATTATAGACCAATTTCCCTAATGAATATAGATGCAAAAATTTTGACCAAAATATTAGCAAGGCAATTATCATAATAAATCACAAGGATTATACATTATAATCAAGTGGAATTTATGCCAGAAATGAAGAATTGGTTCAATATTAGGGAAATTATCACTATAACTGACCATATCAATAACAAAACCAACAGAAATCATATGATTATCTTAATAGTTGTTGAAAGAACTATTGACAAAATACAGCATGCATTCCTATTAAAAACAATAGAGAGCATAGGAATAAAGAGAGTCTTCCTTAAAATGATGAGTAGTATCTATTTCAAACTATCAGAAAGCATTATCTGGGGGACAAGCTAGAAGCTATCACAATAAGTTCAGGAGTGAAACAAGGATGCCCATTATCATCGCTATTATTCAATATAACTATAACAATAAGAAAAAGGAATTGAATAAATTAGAACAGACTGAGGAAATAAAACTATCACTTTTTATTAAATAGCATTTTGTTTTTTTCCACAGTTACATGTCAATAAAATTTTTAGCATTCATTTTTACAGGACTTTGAGTCCCAAATTTTTCTCCCTTTCTCCCTTCCCTCCCTTCTTCTGAAATTGGTAGGCAGTTTGATATATGTGCTATCATGTGAAATATTTCTTCATTAGTCACAATTGTGAAAGAAGAAACAGATCAAAAGAAAAAAAAACATGAGAAAAAATAGAAAGTAAAAAAAATATATACTTCAATCTTCATTCACAGGCCATTGATTCTTTATCTGGAAATGGATAACATTTTCATTCACGAGACCTTTGTACTTACTTTGGATCATTGTGTTTCTGAGAAGAACTGAAATAGTTGATCATCATACAATCTTACTGATACTTTGCACAATGCTTTCCTGACTCTACTCATATCACTTTGCATCAGTTCATACAAGCCTTTCCATATTTTCCTGAAATCTGTTCATCATTTCTTATTGGACAATAGTATTTCACTGCATTCCTAAAAACTATCACACTGTAGATGATGTGATGGTATGCTTAGAGAGCCCTAGAGAATCAGCTACATAGCTACTTGAAACAATTAACAGCTTTAGCAAAGTTACAGGATATAAGTTCATAAATCATCAGCATTTCTTTATATGACCAAAATAAAGCCCAGCAGTAAGAAATAGAAAGAGAAATTCCATTTGAAATAACTCTAAACAATATAAAATACTTGAGAGTCTATCTGCCAAGACAAACCCAGGACCCATATTAGCATAATTAGAAAACACTTTTACGCAAATAAAGTCAGATCTAAACAATTGGAAAATATCAGTTGCTTATGGGTAGACTGAGCTAATATAATAAAAATGAGAATTCTGCCTATACTAATTTACTTGTTCACTACCGTGCCAATCAAACTACCAAAATTTTATTTGATAGAGCCAGAAAAAATAACAAAATTCATCTGGAAGGACAAGAGGTCAAGAATATCGAGGCAATTAATGAAAAAAATACAAAGGAAGGTGGCCTCATAATACCAGATCATAAACTATAGTGTAAAGTAGTAATCGTATGTTACTGACTAAGAAATAGAGTGGTGGATCAGTAGAATAGGTTATGTACACAAGACACAGTAGCCAATGGCTATAATGATTTGGTGTCTGATAAAACCAAAGACCCTAGCCTTCGGAATAAGAACTCACTATTTGACAAAAACTTCTGGGAAAACATGAAAATAGTATGGAATAAACTAGGCAAAGACCAATAAATCATACCATGGACAAAGATAAGGTCAAAATGGGTGCATGATTTGTACATAAATGGTGATACCATAAAAAAAAATAGAGTAAGGAATAGTCTCCTATCATCTATGAGAAAGGGAAGAATTCATGACCAAATAAAAGATATAGAGCATTACAAAATGCAAATTAGTTAATTTTGATAATACTACATTGAAAAGTTTTTATACAAACAAAACCAATGCCACCAAGATTAGAAGAAAAGCAGAAAGCTGAAAAACAATCTTTACAGCAAATGTCTCTGATGAAGACTTCATTTCTCAAACATAGAATTGATTCAAATTTCTAAGTCATTCCCCAGATCAATAAATGATCAAAGGATATGAACAAGCAGTTTTCAGATGAGGAAATCAAAGTTATCTGTAAGCTTATGAAGAAGTTCTCTAAATAACTTTTGATTAGAGAAATGAAAATTAAAATAACTCTGGGGTACATGTATTAGATTGGGTAATATGACAGATCTGGAAAATGATAAATGTTGGAGAAGATGTGGGAAATTTGGAACACTAATGGGCTGTTGGTGGAGTTGTGAACTGATCCAACCATTCCGGAGAGCAATTTGGAACTATGCCCAAAGGGCAATCAAACTATGTATACCCTTTGACCTAGCAATACCACTACTAATCCTGTATCCCAATGAGATCATAAAAAAGGGAAAAGGACATACACATGCAAAAATATTTATAGAAGTCATTTTCATTGTGACAAAATATTAGAAATTGAGGGCATGCCCATTAATTGGAGAATGTCTGAACAAATGGTTTTAAGTGAATACAATGGACAGCTATTATACAATAAGAAATGATGAACAGGCTGATTCCATAAACATTTGGAAAAACTTTTACGAATGGATGCAAAGTGAAATGAGCAGGTCCAGCAAAACATTGTACACAGTATCAACAACGTTGTGCTATGATTAACTATGAATGACTCAGCTCTTTTCTGCAACACATTGATCCAAGAGAAGTACAAAAAACTCAAGAAGAAGAAGAAAAATCTTATGCACATCCACATAAAGAACTACAAGACATATTGTTTTCACTTATTTTATTCTTTTTCACGTGTTTCCCCTTTTTGATCTGTTTCTTTTTTCACAATTGTGACTAATATGGAAATGGTTATTACATGATAGAACATGTATAACATATCAAAATTGGGGAGAGGGGACAGAAGAGAGGGAGAAAAATTTGGAACTCAAAATCTTGTAAAAATTAATGTGAAAAATTGTCTTGACATGTAATTGGGAAAAAATAAAATACTTTTTTTTAAAAAAAAGGAGAATTCGTTTCATGAGTGTATTGAACTCGGGGACACCTATAGTTGCGGATAACAGGCTTTGTTAGGTCTCTAGATACTGAAAGTAAATGAGGTCATCAGCATGTTCAGATTCCTAAATTCACATCCCTTAGATGAGTTTCCTGGTCATGAAATTCCTGAGCCAATTCTCCCTACCTACCTACATCTATAAACTCCATCCACCATGTTAATCTAGGCTCTAGGATTTCACGTGCCAGTACTATTGAAACATGCCATGGACTTTAGGAAAATACATTAGGAATCATCATATGCAAAATGAGATTCCTTCTCTGTGTTTCATATGTATTCTTTTAAATCACTTGGGTATGTATACATATATATAACATATATATACACACAGACATATATGCATATATGTATATATAACCACATACAAATATTTATATATACATATATGAGTATGTATGTATATGTGTGTATATATGTATTTATATGATGTCTATATGTGTATGTCTGTCTGTATAGCTATCTGTATGCATAAACTCTCACTTTTCTTCCAGTCTTGGACCTTTATGTTACCTCATAGAAAACAACTTCAATAGAGGGAAAATGAATGGCAGGAATCAGGTTAGTTTAACATCTAACCTATCAAAATTTAGAGACTCTGATAGATAGAGTGTTAGTCCCATGCTTTGTGACCTCATTTCTTCTGTTAGGCTCTTCTCTGGTTAAAATCTGCATCAGTAAAGGTAGTGCCTACATAGATGAAATCACTGATCTTAATGTTTTGACTTACTGTGATACAGAGAATCCATTCCTTCTAAGCATTCTTAAAGAACTTAGTACCAACCTTCAAGGGGGCAGCTAAGTGTCAAAGTAGAAAGAGAACTGAGCTTGGAGTTAAGTAGACCAGAGTTCAAATCCTACCTCACATACTTATTAGTTGTGTGACCCTGGGCAAGTCACAACCTCTGTTTGTCTCAGTTTCCTCATCTATAAAACAGATAATAATGGCACTTACTTCCCAGGATTGTTCTCAGCATCAACAGCATAGAGCACAATGCCTGGCACATACTAAGTGTCACATAAATGTTAGCTATTTTTATTATTGTTGTTAGGAATGACTGTAGCTCTAACCAGCTATGTGACATAGTAAATACAGCACTGTGCCTGGGGCCAGGAAGTCATGAATTCAAATGTGACCCCAGATACTTACTATCTGTGTGTCCTAGCAAAAGTCATTTAGCCTCTTCCTTCCTCAGTTTCCTCAACTGTTCAATGGGGATAAAAATGGTACCTACTTCACAGGGTTGTTAAGAAGATTAAATGAAATAATATTTGTAAAGTACTTAGCCCATGAGTTATTGTTCAGTTGTTTTAATCGTGTTCAACTCTTTGTGCCTGCATTTGGGGTTTTCTTGGCAAAGATATTGGAGTGATTTGCCATTTCCTTCCTCAGTTCATTTTAAAAATGAGGAGAGTCAAGTGACTTGTCCATGGTCATACAGCTAATAAGGATCTGGGGCCAGATTTGAACTCAGAAAGATGAGCCTTACTCCAGACCTGGCACTCTATTCACTGTGCTATCTAGCTGCCCACTTATCCTATAGTAGTCAATTAATAAATGCTTTTACGTTCCCTTGACACACATGAAATTTAATGTTCTAAATATGAATCACTATGATCTTTTCATTAATATAGAATTCCTATGATGACTTGTATCAGTAAGCACCCCAACACAGACAAGGGGGCTTGCCATCACAGGTTCTTTGATGTGCTTTTCTAAAAGGAAAGGCAACTTTTGAGGGGTTAACAATCTCCTTTAATCAAGTACATATATCATTCACTTTGTTCAGGAAATCAACAGACATCGCTTCCAAACTGTCTGACATAAGCAATACATATATCATAAATCAACAGACAGATCCAACTATCTGATCATAGTTGTCAGAGAGGGAAGCACCAACATCTGGGTTTTCAGAGCCAATGGGGTTGGGGTGGGGGACTCCTTATCAGCTTCCCAGAGTCTCATCTGGCACACAAAGCTTCTTCCAAAAGCTAAGCCCCAAAGTAAAACCTTACCCTCAGAGTATTTATACCTTTTTTAGAGCCAGAGGGCACCCCAACCCTAGAGAACTAGTGCCTCATTAACAAAAGACATGGGCCTTCCTACCAATCTTTCTTAATCAAATTTACTTTAATGGGCAGGCCCATTAATTTAATAACATTAACAATACAAATACATATACTGTTTCTAGTTAAAGAAACTCTTGTTTCTGTACTTTACTCCTAGTAAAGACTCTTGCTTGATAAAGGTAAGATTCAATCAGAGATACTTGATCATACAAAAACAAAAACAGCAAAAAATCCTACTTTACTTGCCATTACATGACTTAAAAAAAAATGGACAAGCCCTATGAATTCATTTTATGTAGAGAAGGACCCATGAGGAAACACCTCCTACCACTGAAGATTAGTATCTTATTTTTAGTTTAGCAATCAACCAATAAGGATTTACCAAGTGTTTGCTATGTGTCACTCACTATGATTGTTATTGGGGATATGAAGACAAAAATGAAATAATCCTTGTTTTCGAGAACTTTACATTCTCTCAGAAACAGAACTAGTATGAAAAGTCTTCAACAGAAATTTATATAGGCTCATGTTTAAGTTTAAGGCAATATGAGTTATTTCCTTTTGACTGAAGTCATGGACCTCTTCGAGAATGAAGGACAAACCACAACCACTGTGAGTAGAGGAGCTATCCAAACTTACATTTGAACAACATGGCTTTCTCTCTATGTGTCTCTCTCTCCTTCTTTCTTTCTGCTCTCTCCACATAGGGTATCACATCCTTATCTGAAGATGCTCTGCCCAATGGAAATGTAAATTTTAATCTCTAAAACTAATTTCTTTGTTTGTTTTAGTTCTCTTAAAGACCAGCCTTACCCCCAAATCACTCTTGCTTTCATTGACTGGCCAACACTAGGTCCCAGCCCAAGCCGTACTTGGTAACTGATTAGGCCCTGACTCGTTCAAAATGAATGTACATAACAATTGTTTCTGTATTGGCCAGAAATTCTGAGGGCTTTCCTCTCCCAGATCTATATAATATATGTATACATACATATATATATATATATATATATATATATATATATATATATATATATATATATATATATATATATATATATATATATATATATATATCTTGTTAAAACGGCCATTCTTTGCTTCATTTCTTATTATGCCTTAATCACTAATGAGCACTCCCTCAAACTAATACCTTTTAAAGACCTTAGCTTGAAAAGACTAAGGTCCCCCACTGCATCCTGAGCCATAGCTAGTTGTCCTGATCAATATCTGTATATAGGACCCAGATGACTCCCAAGGAGAAAGTGAGACTGGTGACTTTGCACAGCCCTCCTTCACTTAAATCCAATTCACTTGCATGTCATGGCAACACCTCCCTAATGTCATGGTCTTCTTACAGAATGAAGGACAAAGAGCAGCAGCAAATGGAACCTTACACAATATATGGGAAGGTAAATTTTACAAGTTGATTGGTCCTTTGGCAGGAGAGGTCAATATGTAGCAAACCACACCTAAAACAGTTCCATAATCAAAAACAAAGATTTATGAGCTGAACTTGAACTCACCAGAATGTTTTCTTTCACTGTCATCTTGTGGTCACATCTATAATTTTTCATATGCATAAATATGGAGAAATCAATATGAAATTTGAAGATAAAGGTGTTTATTATCAATTCCCTGTGTTTCTTTAGTTTGAAATTTTAAGAATTCATTAAACATAAACTTAAGGCTATATGCGTGTGTATATATATATATATATATATGTATATATATATATATATATATATATATATACATATGATAACTGGTCTATTTTATCTGATTGTTGGATCTATTTGATATGTGCCCCTGCCTGTTATTTTGATGATCTTATCTTCTTTCTCCCCAATCCTCCCCCTTTTAGGAAAATCACTGATTCTGGAGTCAGGAAGCCCTGAGTTCAAATCCAGATCAAAATAATTACTAGATATGTGACCCTGGAAAAATCACTTAACTTTTGTCTCTTAGTTTTGTCAACTCTAAAATGAAAGTGATAAAAGCACCTACCTCCCATTGTTGTTGTTAGAATCAAATGAGATAATTGTAAAGTGTTTAGCATACTTACTGGCATATAGTATGTCTCCTTGTCTCCTTCCCTTCCACCATTCCTGCAATATTTGTTTTCACTGTTTCTCTGATTATTGACATTTTTTAGAAGAAAGACAATGAGCTCTGTTTTAAAACTGCTGAGTTTGAGTTACCTATGGGTCATGCATTTCAAGATGTTCAAAAGGTAGGCGGTCTGGGAATGAACAGCTCTGGACATCATCTTCATCGAGATGATAGTTGAAGTAATGACTAATGATGAAATCAAATGTGATAAAAGAAAATAAGATGGTCCTAGATTGATCCAGGAAGAGCAGCCACAATTAGCAGATTAGTTAGCTTCATTTAGATGACATTCAACCAAGAAGACTGAAGAATAGGTGAGACACATAGAAGATGAAGCCAATATGACAAAAATAGAAAGAGGAGAGAGTATCCTAGATAAACAATCTCAAAACCTAGAGAGAGGTCAAGAAGGATAGGACTGATAAAAATGCATTAGATTCAACAACTTAAAAAATCATTGGTAACTTTGGGCAGAACAGTTTCAATTGAATGATGTGTCTGGAAGCCAAATTGCAGAGGATTTGGAAGCAAGCATAATGGGAGGAAATGTAGAATGTTTTTTCAGAGAGTTTGGCTGAGAAGGTGAAGAAAGATATGAAATATTTAGACCAAAAGATATTTCTGTTTGCTTTTATTTAAATATGGGAGACATGGGATGTTTGTAAGCAGCAAGAAAAGAATTAATAATCATTTATTAAGCTCTTATTATGTGCCAAGCATTGAGGTAGGGCTAGGCATAAAAAAAAAAAAAAGAGAGAGAGAGAGAGGGAAATGGTAGTGCCTGTCCTTGAAGAGTTCATAGTCTAAAGGAGGAGACAGCATTCAAACAATTATGTACAAACAAGTTATATACAGGATAGACAGGAAATAATTGACAGAGGGAATTCACTAGAATTAAAAGGGATTAGGGAAGGCTACATGTAGATGGTGGGATTTTAGTTGGAAGCTGACAGGCAAATAATTCGAACAGTGGAAGTAGATAATTCCAGACATAGGGGACAGTTGAGTAGAATGCCCAGACCCAAGAAAGGGAGTGTCATGCTCAAGGAACAGCAGCAAGGCCAATGTCCCTGTATAAAAGAGTGTGTGGCAGTGTTTAAGTGATAAGTACTCTAAAAAGGTTGGAGGAGGAGATGATGATGATCTTTGAATACTAAAAAAGGATTTTATATTTGATAATAAGAACTAACAAGGAGCCACTAGAATTTGAGAAAGCTATTCAATAGTCTAGGCTAGAGGAAATGGAGAAGACAAGTTCCTGTACCAAAATGGTGGCAGCATCAAAGTATAGAGGAAATATACTGCTACAAAGCTGTACTGCTACAAAGTTGAATTCTTCAGGCCTTGGCATCTGATCTGATATGTAGGTTAAGTGATAATGAACAGTCAAGTACAACACAAGCTGTGAGCCTGGAGGACTGGGAAAATGGTGGTGGCCTCAACAGTAATTAGGAAATTCAGAAGTGAAGAACTTTTGAGGACAAAGATATTCAGTTACCTTTTGGGCATGTTAAGGGTTTTTTTGCGGGAGGGGGGTTAGTTTATTTTATTTATAAGTTTAATAATATTTTCCCAATTACATGTCAAACTATTTCTAATATTCCTTTTAAAATTTGTTTTTCAAATTCCCTCTCTCCATCCCTCTTCTTCCCTCTAGAAAATAAACAATTTGATACAAATGCAGTCATGAAAAACATATTTCCACATTATTCATGTTGTGAAAGAAAATACAGACCCTTCCCAAAAAACCCACAAAAAAGTGAAAAATAACAAACTGTGATTTTCATTCAGACTCCATCAGTCTGATGGAGGTGGATAGCATTTTTCATCAGGATGAACAAGTTGAGTTTGAGATGCACATAGGTTGTTCAGTTCAAGTCAGTAGATGGCTAGATGAAGAAGATCAAAGAAAAAATGGGGATGACAGAGAAAGCACTTTACTGGGGAAGACAAGATGGACTTTTATCAGCAGTACATATAGTGGTGTTTGCATTGGCAAAAAGCAGGAGATGAGTAATGGAGAAGAGAGTGAGGGAATATGTCTGAGTAATATGAAAGGAAGAGGGGGAAAAAAAGGGAGATCTTAGTGAATGGCCTCAATTTTTAAAGTTAAATATGTGATGAAGTACCTGGCTTTAAATGATGGAGAAGAGAGTCCCAAGAAGCTTAATGAAGAACAAAAGGCAATAATGAAGCTAATGTGAATGGGAGAGTGAATTGTTTGGGAACATGTGGAAATACATTTCCTCACTACAGTGAGGAACCAGTTGATATTATATAGTATATAACATATATATATATATATATGTGTGTGTGTGTGTGTGTGTATGTGTGTATAGATATATAGATGTACATACATATGTATGTTATATAGTTGATTCAATCAAAATGTATTTTTAGACTTTTACAAAACAACTTAGTTTTTTGTTTTGTTTTGTTTCTTTTCTTACAACAGCATCTTGTGAATGAGAGTGAAGGAGGGAGATGGTCAGAGTAATCCGTACCTATGTATGCAAGTACTTAATAAATGTGTTGAAATAAAACAAAATGAAATTTCAGTATAGATAATTAGATGCCTGTGAGAGAAATTAGACAGAAGCAAGTAGAAGTAAAGTGCTCAGTACCTGTAACAGAGGAGAGGTGAGATGAAGGAAGTTCTGAATCAGTCCAATGATTTCACTTAGTTGGTATTTGAGTGACTGTGAAGAAATTTCGAATAGGAAAGGAAGGGAAGATTTAGGGCTGAGTCAAAGAGTGCAGAGTATGAGAAAAAGTAATACTTATTCAGGTGTAAGTTGGGCTAGATGGTCTCAGAGATTACCTAACCCTGATATTTTGCTGTTCCGTGACAATTGCAAAAGAGCACTTCAGGAAGAGTCAAAAGACAATTAGGGGAGTGGAATCTGGAAGAAGCACCAGCAATATCTGAATCCAGTTGAATAGATAAATATGACAATATGCATCTAAAAATAAATTTATAAATAGCCTACAGACTGACTGGTGTGGGAAAAATCTCCAACTAACACATATCACAACCCATCTATAAATAACATCACAAATAAGAGTACCTAAGGATCTCATGGTAACCCAACCCAGAGTCAAAGGGAGGACTTAACCCTAGCCCTTCCTGACCGTACTTTCAGCATTCCTTCCACTCCATCGTGCTGTCTCTCTTCCACACTAGCAAATTTCTGTACCATAAAGAGCTAAATGTCAACATACTATGCAACTGTCAGTATGGGGTAGAGGAGAGAAGGGAACAAGTGGAGAACTGGAAAGGTAAAAGTTCATTTCAGAGTCATGGTCTTTGGAAGAGAAATGCTCCTAATCTTTTGGGATCATGGAGGTGGAAATCTACCCAAGCACTGATGGAAATTTACTGGGCATTGCTCTGGTTGGGGTGGGATGTGCTACGCTGAATTGCAGTTTACATCATTAATAGTATGAAGCTATGAACCTGTTGTTCAGTCATTTCAGTCATGTCAGACTCTTCATGACTCCATCTGGGATTTTCCTGGGAAAGGTACTAGAATAGTTTGCCAGGTACTTCTCCAGCTCATTTTACAGAGGAGGAAATTGAGGCAAACAGAGTTAAGTGACTTGCCCAGTATCACATGGTTAGTAAATTTTTGAGGCCAGATTTGAACTTGGGTCTTCCTGATTCCAGGCCTGGCAATCTATCCACTGTGCCACAGAACTGCCCCAAGAAAGTTGGAGTGCATTTCAAGATGTCCAAAAGTGGTATGGAACTGGAACTATATAAAGGCAATATATAGCTTGGGGCATTTTCTGTATAGAGATGATTATTGAAGTAATGAAAGCTGTTCAATTCAAATGTGATAGGAGAAAATAAGATGACCTAAGACTGATCCATGAGGGGCAGTCAGAGTTAGCAGGTTAGTGGGCATCACTTGAATGAACATTTTACCAAGAAGACTGAGAAGGAGACATCAGACACATAGAAAGGAAAGCCACTCAGAGCATAAATTTTATTTTGAACTCTAGTCAGTCTACCCCTAGATTGGGCATTTTAAAGAGGTTAGATGGTATAGAGGGAAGAAAATGAATCTGGAGTCAGGAAACAGATTTCACTGGCACTCCCCAAACTTGAAATCTCCTCTCCTCCAGTAACCCCACCGTATCTGCACAATCTGTATCCTCACTCCCTTGCCCTACACTCATTGATTATAATGTGCTCTTTCCTCGTTTAGACCTCTTAGGATTTAGCACTTACTTCATAGCTTATTTCAGATATGACTTCCTCTGGGAAGCCTTTTCTGATTCCACATATGCGAGGGTTTCTCCTTTAAGTTAATTTGCATATATTTATCATTCTATAAATTATAAATACAATAAAATGCTAAACCATTTGGCTTCAGGGATTGTTTTCCATTTATTTTAGTCATTTTCTGGTTCAGTGGTTATATGGTAAATGACAGTTGTTGAATGAATGAATCTGAAAATTACTTGTGCTTTGTGACCATGAATAAATCACTTAACATCTCTGACCATCTATTTCCTTACCTGTAAAATAAAGATAACATACTTTATTGCTCACTTTAAGAGGTTTTTGTGGAGAACCTGATGTCTAACCTTATTATGACTAAGTAAATGTGAGTTGTTGTAAAGTTTGAAAAAGTTAGTGTTGTGTATTACTTCTCAGGTTGCTAATTTCTTCTTCCAAGATTGTACTGGTAAGTAGAACCAAAGATAGAAATATAGATAGATGATAGATAGATAGATAGATAGAGAGAGAGATAGAGAGATAGATAGATGATAGATAGATAGGTAGGTAGATAGATAGATAGATAGATAGATAGATAGATAGATAGATAGATAGATAGATAGATAGATAGATGATATGGGTATAGATATATAGAGAAATTAAGGAAGATTATATATAAATATATTTTTCTTTATTCTCTCTTTTGTGAATTTTTTTCCCAGAAAAATTCTAATTGATGGTCTATTTCAATCTTTCATAATATTTGTTTGTTTTTTCTATTCTTTAATGACTGGAAAAAAAACAAGCCCTTTGTAATGAATTTCAGGCCTGGCACTCTCTGTTAGAATAAAGCTTGTCAATAGGTTGATTGCCAAACCAAGTGGGAAAAATTAAATTAAATAACAAGGATGACCCATTTATGCTTCTTCCCTTGCTAGTATTGACCTTGAATAAACCAAAGGAATCCAACAGTATAAATAATCAAATTAACAAAACATGAATAAAGTACTTTGAATGGAAAACATGAACTTGGTTGTTTGCAGACCACTGACAAGACTGCACATGACATTTGTGAATGCCTATTTCCAGCCAAAAATAGATATTGTGGCCTTTAAAAAAAAAAAAAGAGCCCAATGGTGGTTTTTTTCAGAGACAGTGAACAAAATGAAAAAAGAACTTCTTTCCAATGCTGGGAGAGGAAAGGAAAAAAATAGCCACTATCAAAAATAAAAATCAGAAAATGATTTTGGCAAAGTAAGTCTAAAATTTTCCATTTCCACAAAGTTCATTAGAGATCCATGAAAGGGTATGCCCCTCCCTTAGGACTCATTACAATCTAACCACAAATAGCTAAAAATTCTAAAACTCAAAATGTTTTCTTATGTATTTGAGGACAACTTTTTTGCCTAAAGGTTTCATTAAAATTATTTTTATAAATAATTTTGCATATACATACATATACATATATATGTATCTATAGTATATATATATATATATGTGTGTGTGTGTGTGTGTGTATACAAAATATATATATATATATATATATATATATATATATATATATATATATATATATATATATATATATATATATATATCAGTGCTTCTCTCTTTCTATATCTCCCTTGATTTCAAATAAATCTTCAAGACCATAACAACAAACCAATAATAACAATTGATGTACATGAATAGTGGTGACAATTTCATCAGGTTAGAACCATGTTAAAATATTTCATCGAATATTGATTTCTAAGACTATGGAATATGATTGGGAGAAATTTCAGGTCAAAATATTAAATTGGGAATTAATTGCGATCCTCTAATTCCCTCTAAGTGGGTCATATGTGAATGAATAAGGGAGTTATGTTGAATACAAATGCCCTTGTTTACTGGGAGGATTAGATTACCGTAAAGGAGGCAATTGTAATCTTATAATTGCCATGATAGTAGTAGTGGTATTAATAGCAGTAGTTGTAGTGGTTGTGGTTACAGTAGTTATGGTAGTAGAGTAGTAGTAGTGGTAAAAGTATTGGGGATAGTAGTATTAGATGTAGTGACAGTGATAGCAACAATTACAGTATCATTAATAATAATAGGTTAGGTCAGGTGTGCACAACCTTGGACTCACTGATGGGTTTTGGGTGTAGTACAAAAAATGTAAGTGTTTTCCCCTACATTTTTCACGGGCCCCCTGAAACCCTTTAGCAGGCTACAGGTTGTGCAGGTCTGGGTTAGGCTTACATTTAAGGTTTACAAAGTGCTCTTATTTCATCATCATAACAACCCAGTAAGGTAAGTACAGATGAAAAATATGAGGCACAAAGATCTTAATTGACTGAGTTATATGGCAAGAAACTGGCTAAGGCAGAATTTGAACTCAGATCTCCTTGAATCCAAAATGAGCATTCAATTCACTACCTCACCTTTCTAAAAAAGAATTTTGGTCTGGAATACCTGCATTCAAATCACAGCTCTGACAACTGATACCTAAGTAAGTAATCTTGGGAAAGTGGACTTCGGCTGACCTGTTTGAAAGATGAGATGATTGAAATGACCTCTATTGTCCCTTTAAATTTATGATTCCAATTATATTTTTAAAAAGAGACTGTTACCAATAGCACCACATATTTGCTAGTTTGTGTCTAAAGTATAAAAATTATTTTGTAAAATATATATCATTAAATGTTTGACTTTACTAGTAAGAAGCTATTTCTTTTTTAAAAAATCCTCCTAACTAACATATTGCAATATGGAGATATAAGGGTTTCGTCTCATTTTTCCATCAGTGAAACCATTTTAACAGCTTATGAGTAGGAAAAGGTCTACATTTTAAAGATTGCACAGTAGTTAGGAGTTCTGGTTGTGACTAAAGTTATACAAACTTTCAAAAGTCAATAATTAGCTATGTAGGCTCAGTGGGACTTAGCTCAGAATTGGAACCTATGGGAGTTGGAGTTTGTTTGCAGTCTGAAAAACAGTAACTATTTATATTAAATTCAGAGCCTAAAGGGAAGAAGAAAACCACTGTAGTTATGCCAATCCACCCTTTTTTTTGCTTCTGGAATAATAAGGCTTACTTACTATTATGACTATTAAAAGAAAGGTAAAGTTTCCATATATTCCAATTAGATCACCTATTTTTTTCTCTATACTTCTTCATAGTTTTTCAAGTTTAATTTTAATATGTATCAGGTACATCAATTTGTTCTATGAGATACAAATTTTGGTTTACATGGAATACATTCATGATTGTTTATTTTCTAGGCTTTAGGTTATCCATAAATATCAGTGTTTCTATTGATCACATCTCATTTTGAATTCTGCTAATAGGTCTTATTTTCTGTAATGAATTATTAACTGCTTCCTACATTCTGGGGACTGAGGCTGCATAGATAAAAAATGGAAGTGAAATAGTCCTTGCCTTCATGGAACTTCTTCCCCATTCTAAATGGAGAAATAACATATATACATAAAGGTATGTACAAAATAAGAGTTATGCTAAAAAGATCTAAATGTGATTGTGAAAAATTAAAATAAAGTAATACAATATTACATAATAAATAAATATTATGTGATTTAAATCCCTTACTGGTTATTCTTTTTGTTTGTTTATTTTAAAATTTGTATTTCTTTGCTGATGGTGGTTTTTATTTTTTCATTTACTATCTCTATCCAAGAGATGGTCTCTGAAAAACAAAGTGATAGAAATAACTTTGTTTTTGAAATTACATATTTCTTCAGCCAAAGCTGTACTGTAATTTTTTCAAAAGTCTTGACTTACAAGAATGTCAAGGGAATTAAAGAAATGCAAGGGAAGACAGGCTAGCTGTAGCAGAACTAAAACTGTACTATAAAGCAGCAATCATCAAAACTACTTGGTGTTGCCTAAGTAATAGAGTGGTGGACCAATGTAATAGGTTAAGTTCACAAGATCCAGTACTCAGTGACTAGTAATCTACTGTTTGATAAAACAAAGACTCTAACATCTAGGATAAAAGTTCACTATTTGACAAAAAAACTGTTGGAAAATGACAGGGCAGAGACTAGGCAATCAACATCTTACACCGTATGCCAAGATAAGGTTAAAATGGATATAGACATAAAGGATGATACTATAAGCAGATTAGGAAAGCAAAAAAATAGTTTGCCTGTCAGATCTATGGAGAATGGAAGGATTTATGACCAAACAGGTTAAGGAACATTATGAAATGCGAAGTGGATAATTCTGATTACATTAAAGTTTTTTCACAAACAAAGCCAATAAAACCAACATTAGAAGTGAATCAGAAAGCTGGCAGAAAAGATTTTTTTTTTTACAGTCAGTGTCTCTGATAAAGGTCTCAGTTCCAAAATATATAGAGCACTGAGTCAAATTTGTAAAAATACAAGTCATTTCCTAGTTGATAAATAGTCAAAGAATATGAACAGACAGTTTTCAGATGAAGTAATTAAAACTAACTACAGTCTATCATCTGAAAAAACTCTATGGGGTGGAGCCAAGATAGCAGAGTAAAAGCAGGGACTTGCTTGAGCTCTCTCCCAACACCCTCCAAATGCCTGTAAAAAATGACTCTAAGCAAATTCTAGAGCAGAACACCTGAGAGAATGACAGATTGAAATAAATTTCCAGCCCAAGACAACCTGGAAGGAGGACAGAATGCTCAGCTTTTTGGAGTAGGGGAGGGGAGTGATGGGGAGAAAGTTTGGAACTCAAAATTTTGTGGAAATGAATGTTGAAAACTAAAAATAAATAAATAAACATTTTTTCAAGAAAGAAATTATCAAGGAAAATTGCCCTGGTATTCTAGAACCAGAGGGGAAAATAGAAATGGAAAGAATCCACTGATCACCTCCTGAAGAGATTCCAAAAGGAAACCTCCTAGGAGTATTGTAGCCAAAATCCAGAGTTCTCAGGTCAAGGAGAAAATATGTAAAGCAGCCAGAAAGAAACAACTTGAGTATTGTGGAAATAAAATTAAGATAACCCAAGATTTAGCAGCTTCTACATTAAGAGATGGGAGAGCATATAATATAATATTCCAGAGGTTAAAGGAGCTAGAATTAAAAATAAGAATCACCTACCTCACAAAACTGAGTATAATCCTTCAGGGGAAAAAGTGGATATTCAATGAAATACATGACCTTCAAGTATTCTTGGTGAAAAGATAAGAGCTGAATAGAAAATCTGACTTTCAAATTCAAGACTCAAGAGAAGCATGAAAAAGTAAATAGGAAAGAGAAATCACAAAGGACTTATTAAAGTTGAACTGTTTACATTCCTACATGGTAAGATGATATTTCTAACTCATAAGACCTTTCTCAGTATTAGGGTAGAGGGAATACACGCACACATACATATGTACATATATGCATACATATATATACACACACTCACACATATACATATATACAGCTGCACAGGATGAGTTGAATATGAAGGGATGATATCTAAAACATAAAATTAAGGGGTGAGAGAGAAGAATGTAGTGGGAGAAGGAGAAAGGGAGAGGGAGAATGGGGTAAATTATGTCACTTAAAAGAGGCAAGAAGAAGATTTGTGTAGTGGAAGAAAAGATAGGGGAGGTAGGTGAGAGGGAATGAGTGAACCTTACTCTCACTGGATTTGGCTTAAGAAGGGAATAATATATACACTCAACTGGGTATAAAAATCTAACTTATTCTACAGGAAAGTAGGGGGGAAAGAGATAAGAGAGGAGATGATAGAAAGATGAACAGATTGGGGGAGAGGATAATCAGAAGTAAACATTTTTTGGAGGGACAAGGTCAAAGCAGAGAATAGAAGAAATGGGGGGCAGGACAGGATAGAGAATTATACATATATATATACATGTATATATATATACACACATGTATATATGTATACACATATATACATATATATACATATATATATAGGATTATAGTCTTTCACAACTGACTACTATGGAAGCATTTTGCATGACTACACATGTATAACCTATATCTAATTGCTTGCCTTTTCAATGAGGGTATGTGAAGAGGGAGGAAGGGAGAGAATGTGGAACTCAAAGTTTTAAAAATGAATGTCAAAAAATTGTTTTTACATGTAACTGGGAGATAAGATACACAGACCCCTGCCTCTCAAAAGGAAGGTAAATTTTGATGGCAGAAAGCTGCCTGGTTAACTTGGGGTTTACTGACTAGATTGCTCTAAAATATCAAGCCTTATTAATGTCATTTTCACTCAGGAACCCTAGATTGGACAATAGGGCGGTGTCCAATCACTACTTAATGGCCATTTTTTAGGCCCTCCTGGCTCAGAATGAGTGTAAATAGTAACTGTTTCTGTTTTGGCCAGCAACCCTGAGAGTCTTCTCCTCCCAGTTTGTTTGTTTTTTGTTGGTGGTGGTGGTGGGTTTTTTGGGGTTTCTTTTTTTGTTGTTTTTTTTATTAAAAGGTCCATCTCTTGACTCACTTCTTAAAGAGGCCTATTCACTGAATGGGCATTATCTCACTCTCAGTGAGTACCTGAAAAGACCTGCATCTTGGTCCATCACCAGTCATCCTAATGAATACCTTGCCACTGAACCCAGATGTCTCTGGAGGAGAAAGTGAGTCTGGTGATCTTGAACAGCCCTCCCTCACTCAAATCAAAGTCATGTTATCATCTCTCTGGTCCTCTTTGAGAAGGAAAGACAAGCACAAACAACTTTCTATGATTGGATCCTTTCTCCTTTGTGCATTTTTTTGTAATAATAGTTTAGTTTTTGTAATCACCTGGGATTTGGAAGATGATACCTTTTGCTCCAGATCTTCATTTCTCCCCTCCTTCCCTCTCCTTTGCCTGGAACCAAAGCCAAACTTCCAGTCTCCTGTAAATGCCCACAACCTGGAGCATTCTGTCCCACTACTTCTGCACTCACCAGGTGTGTGCTGGTTCCTTCTTGCTCCTGCCATTGTCTGTAGCACAGCTGGATCTGGCATTCTTTGTCAGCAGAGGTTCCCTCCATCTTCCTCAGCTCTTTTGCCCAACTCCCCTCACTATTTCCTGTGGCTGGGGCAAGGCAGTCTCTCAAACCAATTAACCCTAGGGCTTGCCACTTGTTATTAAAATGGACCCTAGCCTGGAGGTCTTTACTATTCACTGGGAGTAAATCTTGTCCTGGGATTTTTCTTCTTACCTTTCCAAATCTCCACCCACATTTTGTTCACCTTAAGGTACTACTTTAACTCTTTTGTGGGGGAAAATCTTGAGAGAGTGGAATTTTCAGACCTACTCTGCCATCTTCCCAGAATCTTCTCCATTATTTATTTTTTTAAAATAATTTCAAAGAGCAATTACAACAAAAGATATAATGGATCTGAGCTTTATTTGATAATGTAACTATGCCTTCTAAGTTATTGAAACCATTCAAAGACAAGTTGGAGGGGCTGGTGTTGGTCAACTTTGAGAATAAATGGTATTCAGGAATAAGATTATTCAATAATCAAATATCTGAAAAATTGACTTGTTGAAGGGTGACTGTAATTGTTCTTGTTGGTCTCAAAGCGGGGAAAAAACTAGGATTGATTCACAGAAATTGGATGGAGGCACCTTTAGGTGAAAGGGACATAAAATCTTAACAAGTCCAAAAGTGAAGTGGGTTTTCTCATAGGTAGTGAGTTCCATAACATTGGTCATTTTCAAGTAAAGGCTTAAAGACCACTTACCAGTCATTTTATAAAATATTATTCTTTCTCATGCATAGGCTAGACTGGGTCATCTCTGAGGTCCCTCACATACAGGGTGTTTTGTGTGTGTGTGTGTGTGTGTGTGTGTTATTTTCTCAGTGCATTAAAAATTTTAAAAATCACTATCCTTAGCACTAGTAGAATGCTCCTCCTATAGGTTAAGGAATTTATTTTTGTTTCCTTATAGAACCAATTAACAGCTATCATATATTGAAAAACACACACAAACATCAGATAGACAAACAGACAGACAGACAGACAGACAGATAGATAGATGAATGAATGGATGGATGAATACTTGGATAGATAGATGGATAGATAGATAGAGACAGATAGGCTCATTCTCTTCCATCTATCTATGTATCATCTATCTCTCTATCTACATGCAGTAAGGCAAACATCTATGGTTTCAGAAAATACATTTCAGGCCAGAAATCATGCTTTTGGAGAGATTAAACTTCAGTGACTTTACAATTAGGGTAAAAGGATAGATTGAAGAATTTAGATGCCAATTAATTTTTTTAAAAATCTTAATTTTAACTAATTATTACTACACAAAAAATACTGAAAAGATTTCTGTTATAAAAGATGGAACTAAGTCATACAGAAAATAGAATATAGTGCCATAGCCCATTTAGTAACAAGCTCAATATTCCTACGTAAAAGTCACAAGTTAAGGTATATGGTGTGTTATTGAACAAATGGGCTCTAAATTGTGTTGTAATCTTGATGTATGATTCCACATATAATTCCATTGAGATAAGATTAAGTATATGATGAGAATTAATTGCTAGGATTAATAACTCATTTAGATAGATAGATATGATAATAAGAAAAAGATAGCTATAGTACCATCCTTTTTCAAAAAGATTTATTATGAACTTAATGTTAGACATTAATTTAACCAATTAAATGTGGTTTCAAACTATTTACATTTAAATTAGTGGAGTTCAATGAATAAAATCGTATGCCTTTTTCATCTCTGCCTTGTACTTTCTTTTAGTATTATTTTTCTGTCCATTTATTCATATTCACTTTTCCTTTTAAGATAATTATAGTGAAATGTAGTATGACGCTATTGGTAGAGTACAGGCCTCAAAGACCAGAAAAATCTTGTTGTTTGACAACAGTTGGAGTCCTGCGTTTGATATATATTGATTGTAAAATCCTGGATAATTTTGTGCACCTCTCAGAGACCCCCACAACAAAAACTGTAAATTAAAAAATAGTTGCCTGTTTATATTTTATTAGAGAAACTACTAGAAACTTCTTTCACTTTGAATGATTTCATAGGGTCTTTTGACACTGGTTTATGTTCATCATACCTGTCAACCTTAATTGCATAAGACTTGCATGGGAGTATGGCATAATGAAATCAGGAAAGCCAGCATTCACATCCCCCTTCTGCCACAAATTGACTTTGAATCCTAGACAAGTCACAAAACTCCTCAATACTCCCAACCAACTCCCAAAGATTGTGTAATAATTGTTGACCTTAATGGGCTGTGATAGCCTCAACGTGAAACTCCACATACTGATGAATACACTCATAAAATCACAGGTCTAAACTAAAAAAAAATACATTAACCCACCACAACGTAGTTAATCACTTCCTATTGCTGTGTATTTAGGTTTCCTCAAGATTTCTGTTACTTCACAAATGCAAATGACACTACTATGAAAATTTTGAATTGGTAAGTTGTTTGTTTTGATAACATTTCAAAATGTGTTAATAATGGAATTATTAGACAGAATAGTGTGATCATTTTCGTAGCATTTAGTGTGTCCTTCTAGTTTGCTTAAAAATGTCCTATGAATTTGCGATTCAGTGATGAGATGAATAAATGTACTTGTTTCTTTACACTCTTATCAGCATTGTTGTATTACTTTTTTCATACACATGAGAGCATAATTAAGAGCTGTCTTTTTTAAGTTGTATGTGTTTCATAGTCAATAATCAATCAATAAGCACCTTCTCTTTGTCGAGGTACTATGTAAGACAGTAGGATGCAAATTATAAGAATGAAATAATACCCACTCACAAGGTTACATTCTTATATCAATGAGACATAGAAGCAGTCTTTTTTTTCTATATAGAACATTTCAAAATATCAATAATTTTTAAGAATCAACAAGTGTTTTCCACAAAAGCAAGATATTTCTTCTAAAGTTTATTCATTTTGAAATGGTCATGTGTCTTATGTATAAGTGAATTCTAGCA
Organism: Notamacropus eugenii; assembly: GCF_028372415.1. Classification (NCBI taxonomy): domain Eukaryota; kingdom Metazoa; phylum Chordata; class Mammalia; order Diprotodontia; family Macropodidae; genus Notamacropus; species Notamacropus eugenii. The sequence continues at coordinate 131,327,555 of NC_092875.1, read as the reverse complement.
GAGTGCAGCTGAAACACAGAGCCAGACAGGAAGTTTTCCTTTAGTTGGCCTGCTCAAGTTTTATCCCCAGGGCCAAGTGCTCTAGTTAGAGTCTTGATTACAGGCAGAGTAAAGGAGAGTAGAATTGCAAAAATGGCAATAAAAAGTGATGACAAAAAATACATTAGTCAAAGGCCACAATATTTCTTCTGGGGTCATACACGTAGTATATTGAGTTCCTCTGAGTTGTTACTAAAATATTTCAGATTTCAATATTTATTATTTTAAGATTTTAATTTAATTGAAGAAAAAGTTGACAAATCACATGCAAAAATTCAGTATGGTATTTTTAATATTTTACTGATTTTTGTAATGTCCATGAAAGTAGTGTGCACTTTATTTTGTGTCATTAGGTTGATTCTTCAAATGGATTCCAACTTTGATGTGTGATTCAATGAGCATCAGTTAAAAATCTGGACTTTAGTTCCATGAATTTATTTTTTAATAATATTTTATTTTCCTCCAGTTACATATGAATACAATTTTTTAAATTTATTTAAAAATTTTTGAGTTTCAAATCTTCTCTTGCCCTCCTTCAATTCCCCTCTCCCTGAAATGTAGGCAAATTAATTTAGGTTAGACATGTTCAGCCATCCAAAACATTTTACCATATTATTCATGTTTTGAAGGAAGACATAAAGCCAAAGATGGGAGATGGGGGTAGACTACAAAAGATATAGAAAGTGAAAGACAGTATGCTTCGATCTGCATTTATATCCTATCACTTCTTTCTTTGGTGGTGGACAGCATTTTTCATCACGAATCCTTTAGAATTTTCTTGGATTACTGTATTGCCAAGAATAACTAAGTCATTCATAGTTGATCATCTTACAGTATTGTGTTACTGTTTATAATATTCTCCTGGTTCTGCTCACTTCACTTTGCATCAGTTCATTTAAGTCTTTCTGGGTTTTTTCTGAAATCAACCTGCTCATTATTACATATAGCACAGTAAAATGCCATCACAATCATATATCACAACTAGTTCAGCCATATCCCATCAATTTGTAATTCTTTGTCACTACAAAAAGAGTTACTATAAATATTTTTGTACAAATAGGTACTCTCTTTCTCCTCTCTTTGTAATATCTTTGGGATGCAGACCTAGTAGTGTTATTACTGCATCAAAGGGTATGCACAGTTTTATAGCCCTTTAGACATAGTTCCAATTTCTCTCCAGAATGGTTTGATCAGTTCACAATTCCACCAATAGTGAATTAGTGTCCCAGTTTTTCCCACATCTCCTCCAATATATATCATTTTCCTTTTTTGATAGGTGTAAAGTGGTATCTCATGGTTATTGTAATCAATCTGATCAATTCAATCACTAATCAATAGTGATTTAGAGCATTTTTTTTCATGTGACTATAGAAAGCATTGGTTTCTTTACCTGAAAATTGCCTGTTCATATCCTTTGACCATTTATCAGTTAGGGATGACTTGTATTCTTAAAAATTTGAATCAGTTCTTTATATATTTGAGAAATGAGGCCTTTATCAGAGAAACTTACTATAAAACTTTTCCTGAACTTTCTGCTTTCTTTCCAACGTTGGTTGCTTTGGTTTTGTTTGTGCAAAAACTTTTTAAAATTTAAAATAATCAAAGTTGTCCATTTTGCATTTCATAATGTTTTCTGTCTCTTGTTTGCTCATAAATTCTTCCCTTTTCCAATGATCTGATAGCTAAACTATTTCTTGCTCTCCTGATTTGCTTATTGTATTACCCTGTATGTATAAATCATGTACCCATTTCTCTGAGCTTATTACTAAAGTTTATCTTAGATGTGAGAAAAGTTACCATTCTGTGATTCCTATCATATACATAATAAGAACTCATGTTTTTAAATAGTGGCATATTACCATTCCCCTTGAAGGTAACACTAAGGTCATAGTATAGCTGTCTTAAAAGCAGCCTGTAGCAATATCTTAGCACCTCCCCCCTCCCAAAAAAAACCCCTAAATTTAAAGGTAGCTGCCCATTTGGTGTTACTTCCCAGCATGTGCAGGTTTAAACTTTTTACAAATCCAGGAGATTGTGTATTTTCTTAACATTGGTTGACACTAGAAATGGAGCACATGAATTGAGTTTTAAATAATTATTTTAGTTTTATTGTTTACTTTCTCAAAATTCCAAATATCTTCTTTCTTATTCTAAAAGCTTTAATTAATACTTTAAATGCTAAGACCATGTTTTTAAAGATTTAGAAAAAAACATTATAACATTTACACTGTGAACTCCCTGAGAGCATAAATTACCATTTGCACTTCTTTGTGATCTCATAAATTAGCCCACTTCCTGGCACATAGTAGGCACTTTATAAATACTTGTTGACTGACTAATCTAGTTTAAAAAATGCTAAACTAGGAATACAAGATTCAGTTGTTGTTATTAATTTTTACGTGATTTTGCTTTGTTGCTTTCCATAATAATATACTAGTAGAAAAAAAAGTTCAAAGGCACTTAGTCAGAAGCCACTTACTTCTCTAATAGATCATGGGTTTCTTCTACATTATTCACCTGTCTTCTTTTGAAGACTCTCCACAGAGAGAGAACTCACTCCTACCTGAGGCAGCTCATTATACAATTGGATAGCAGGCCTTATTTCCCTCCCCCCACATCCCCAAATTGAGCTAACCTGTGTCTCTGAAACTGTTCCTCATCCTGTCACATGTGGTAATGAAGAATGCTAGTGATTCATCCATATGAAAGTTCTTTACAAACTTAAAGATAATTTCCATTTCTTCCCTAAGTGATCTTTTATTCAAGCTAAACAATCCCAGTTCCTTTAACTTATCTTTGTATAGGATGAGCTTAATAGTCTTCTTTATTGTAGATGCTATCCCTCTGACCAGCTAACCACCTACCTACCAAGTAGCATCATGTAACAGAAAGAGCACTCAGTTACAGTTTAGAAGTCCCTGTTTCACTGATTATTAGTTCTATGTCCTTATAAAAGATATTACACAAAAGACATTCCTCATAAAAGTGGAAGAATTCTACAGCTAGAAAGAACCCACAGAAATCTCCCAGGCTAACTACTTGATGTTATGAAAGAGAATACTGAAAGAGAGAGAGGTGAAGTAACTTCTACCAAGATCATAAGGCTCCTATCCTAATGCTTACTTTGTAGGAAAGACATCCATGATTTTCCGTGGTTATACTAGCAGAGAACAAACTCTTGCTCACATGAAAAACAATAAGGACTTTAAGTATGAATTCAGTAATAAACTATATATGTAGTTTTTGTGTTTACATTTGTTTGCATAGAGTTGTACTTATAGAAGGATGTGGGTATGGGTGTATCTATACATAATCTGAGCTTTAGCTTACCTCTATTTTAAGAGGCTCGTCACCAGGTTAATAGAAATAATACGGTATAATCAATAGAGCAATTTGACAATCAAGAGAACCTGGGTTTAAAACCTGCCTCAAAAATTTAAAAGCTCTATTATCTAAAGTAAATTATTTAATCTCTCTCAATCTCCGTTTTCTAATGTACCTATTTAAAAATCTACACATAAATGTTCTTAATATTTTGTTTAAATAAAACTAGGAAATTATTGAAATTTTTGACATATATAGCTCAAAAGTATAGCAGAATTGTGTAATAAAAGAATAAATAATGACCATAGTGCATTCACATCATAGAATCATTTATTTATAAATAGAAAGGACCCTTCTTCAGGACTGTCTAGTTCAACTGGTTTATTATACTTCAAAGTAAGCTGAAGCCCAAAAAAGGTGGAAATCAAGCTGATATATTCACAATTCCTTACACATATATAGAAATTATCATCTACATAATAGAAATAGTACTATTATGACTATTCAATTTTTTGTTGTAAAAGCTTATTTTCCTATACAATACATGGGGTTGGTTTTTAGAACAAATGATATTCCAGAAAAGTAGAAGAAATTTTAATCCTTCCATGATGAAAGACAAGCAAAATTGCATAAATACACATGATCAAATGATAAAATGGTATTTTCCTTCGATAATGGAGCAGATATTTATTAAAAACATACTGTGTCAGGCATCATTTTTGGCATTTTTAAAGGAAGCAAAGACTAATACCCAGCCTCTGATCTCAAGGGGCTTTCATTCTATATTCTTTAAGACTATGAATACAGGGAACATGGGTATATTGAGACTATTAAAAAAAGAAGTCTTCCCCTAATTTACAAGTAACCCAAACCTTTAACATTAATGGATACGAGTGAGCAGTTTGGGTTACCTAATTACTGACTCAGTATATACAGTTCAGCTCTATTCAGGATGTGAGCAACTTCCCATGAACTCCTAAGATCTCCTGGAACAAGAAAGGTTACTAACATTCTTTTTTATGTTTTTTGGCCAAACTTTTGATTTGATTGTTTCCACCAGATATAAGAGAGACAGAAAGAACACGTACAGCTGGCAGAACAGCCAGGCATGCTACCCTGGTTGGATACAATATCTTATCAGTTATTTTAATTTGAAGGAAAAAAAGTGGCGACTAAGAAGCAGCTATGGGAAAGGATAGCTTTTATATTAAGTGTTTCTGTCAAGTGAGTAAAAAAAATATGACTCATGATGACATTTGGCAGCTGGAAGGAGAGAGAAAGATTATTATTTTTTTCCAAATGAGGCCTTGGCAAGACGAATTTGGTGAGCAAGCCTCGTTTTAAAAAGCTCCTGAGATTAGCAAGGGATGGGTTAGTAGAAGGGTGATAATTAAAAGCTGGAAGAAATAAAGTGAGTAAGGGGTGGTGGCAATGACTCAAAGATGAAAAGGGAAACATGACAGGAGGAAAGTTTCTTTTTCTTTTTCTTTTCTTTTTTTTTAATTCACTCCCTCAGACCACAAAAAGGAAAGAAACTGACAGGCCTGTGGGCTTTTCAGCTTGTGACTCAACAGTGGCATGCTTGCAGCAGCTCGGATACAGACAGTTTTCTAGCCAGCTAAAGTCCTTTAGTAAACTGGATGGATGTCAGCGGAGAGGAGGGGTTGGCTCCTAACAGCTCCTCATTGCTGAAATAGGAAGGGTGTAGTCTGTTTGCACTCATCCCGTATTTCATCAGGATGTTTTCATTCACTTTTAGAAACGATGGAGTGATTCCCTAATGGGTGTATTTTGCTTCCTAAACAATAAAGGTGTCTGTGTTACTGATGCTTAAACAGCAAATTTTCTCCAACCACTTTTTCCACATTACACAGTGAGTATACCTCACATCAAAGTTGGTGGCTGTTTTAAATGGACCAATTTTAGAGTTACCCACTTACAGCGATTTTGATTTTTTTATGGTTCATTTTATTAGTAATATTAGTGTGAATATCACTAAGTTTTAAGGGCTTAGCAAACAAAATGTCTGACCCCTGATAATGTCTCTATATGGTATGTTATACAACAGTCCATTTCCTTTAGCATATGTATAGAGGCACAACGAGGTGAATCAAATACCCCTCCAAATGGAAAGAATCTCCAGAAATCCTTTGCTCAGTACCACAGCTCCAACACTCAAGTCATTGCCAGAATATATTTTAAAAGTCCTTGTGATTGTAAAATAAAATGCTAAAAATGTACAAATAACATTCCAGGAAGATTGAGTTTGTCAGGATACCTCTAATCAATAATCCTGCTACCCAACCCTTCTGACATAATCACATGATATATGGAGTAGGTAAAAGAGACAAAGTGGTAAAGATTTCAAATGAAACATAAGAGAGCATTATATTATTTCTTGTCCTTTTTCCAAAAAATGAAGAATTATTTGTACAAATTTGATGGAATTAAAATGTAGCTTGAAATTGATGAATAAAAATCACCATGCCCCTGGAGGTTTTTTAAAAAAGAAAGTTTGTTATTTAGGGCAATAGTCAAGACAGCTCCAAGAAGTGTGATTCCTGGAAGCTGAAAGAATTAGCTATAAAAGAAGTGATAGATAATCCTAACTCCCCAACTTTTGTGAGGATGAAAAGATTTCTCTCTTCCCTGTCAATAGCCGGACCATTTTATGGTACCACCAGCCAAACAGTTGACAAAAAAATCTAGTAGGGAGGAAGCCCAAAGAGAAACCAGGAGATAGGTGAAAAGTATAATTCCAGGCAACAGAGAAGAGTTATCCATACATTCAAGAGAAATACCTTCAGTAATAAGTACCTACTAGAAACTACTCTAAGTAGTCAGTTGCCAAACTGTGGAGAAGTATGGTTCCAAGGAGCCCATGTCAGCAAGCTGCTCAGCAGAGATGTAGTGTGAGGTGGGGAGTACCATGTAAACATGCTCCCTACATGCTCACTTTCCCTGTAGTATAAAAGCTTGAGTTGCTTGGTCATAACTGTTGTTTACATGTATGGCTTTCTACTGGCATGTGTCCATTCTTGTCACTGGCATTAAGTATGTCTCTAGGAAAGTTTTTCCCAGGTTTATGGGACAAACCTTCTGTTATTATGGTTCTTAAAATATTATCTCAGGTAATGCCTTTGTTTGGGGTTAATTGTTTTTACTGACTGAAGCGAAATAAAATCACACCAATAGAAGTTCATGAACCATATCGTTAGGAATCTGGACTCACAGAGGACCTTGGGTATCCAAAAACAAGTGCCATATTGGTGAGGGAGCAAAAGGAGTACATTCTCTTTTTCTCAATCCCTTAGTAACTCACCCTACTCCCTGACCCCAACCTCTGATTTACTGAGAAGTTTGCAGCCTGGTAGTACACTGCCAGACCTGCAATTAGGAAGACTCATCTTCCTGAATTGAAATCTGGCCTCAAACACTTACTATCTGTGTGATTTGGAGAAGTCAATTAACCCTGCTAGTCTCAGTTCCTCATCTGTAAAATGAGCTAGAGAAGGAAATGGCAAACCACTCCCGTATTTTTATCAAGAAAACCCCAAATGGAATCACAAAGAGTTGGACTTGACTGAAACAACTGAATGATAACATTGAGGCTATAAGCATTTCCTTCAGTGCACCTTTACATCTCAAACTATGATTTTTTTTTCTTTTGCTTTGTCTTATCTTATTTAAAATTCATCTTTTCTCTCAGAAGATCAGGACACTTTATTGTAATGCCAAACTGCTCAACTATACCCTGTAACTTATCTCCACTCCATCCCACCTTCTCTAAGTCTTTGCTTTACTGATCATCATGTTTCTCACTTTTTAAAAATCTACCTCATTTACTGATTTCTTTCTTTCTCAAATCTTACCTATCCTAAAGAAATTTGTCCTTAAAACTACTACATTCTCAAGTCATTTTTCTATCCCCATTATTGATTAATTTCTGGAAATAATAGCCTAGATGGTGTGCCTCTAATTTTTCACAACCCATTTCTCAGTTCCCAGGTCAAATCAAGAGTATAGTGGTAAATGTTTAACAATAGGCTCTCAAAAGAAAAGGGGAGGAAACTATATACATGGCACATTTCAAAATAAGCATCATTAATATTCATTCTATCTATTCATTAAGTCTAGAAAACCAACAAAATATTAAATCAGTCCCTGATTTATAGAGTTTACTAGTTTCTGATGTAAATGTTCACAATAAAAATTTAACATTCACCTCTCAAAAGCTGGTTTGAGCTTCATCCAGCACATGGCTGGATGGATCCTACTACTTTACTATACTTTTTTTGGGAAAGATCAGTTTTATCCACAAAAAGCAGCCTTTGTTATGCCCTTCTTGATATTTTATCCTTAGTCTTTGGGGATTTTTCCTTCTCCTCAAACTTCCCTGCCAATTCCTTCACTCTCTTCTCTATCTTTCCCCACTCCCCTCACCTTTCTCCTTTAACTGTAATTATTGATTATTTCTGTATTTCTGTCTTTCTCTCCTTCTTTGTCCCTCTTTCCCCCACTATCCACTCTCATTAAACCTTGGCCATTACAATAGCTATAATTATAACCTCATAAATATGATTACCAAATCTAAATCTCAGACCTTGACCACTCCTCTGAGCTATAATTATCCATTTACAGTTATTCACTTGAAATTTAGATTTCTTGACAGTGCCACCAAACATTGATTGGACATGCTGACTCCCCAAATATCCCATTTTTGTTCGTAACACCAACATTCTCTTAGTTATCTGGGTTTCAAAACTTGAAGTCATTCTTAAGTAATTTTACTTCTTATATAAGTCAGTGGCCAATCCCTATTGTTTCAGTCTGTGAAACACCTTTTGCACTTCTCTCATCCATTCCATTTCTACTGCCACCAAGGAAATTTGAACAATCACTGACTCTTCATTGTATTTTTACAGTGGTTTTTCAACTGCTTTTATGTCTATTCTTCTCTATAAAATATATTCTTACCATCAATGCCAAAATAGTCATTCTAATGCTTGATTCCATTTCTCCAAAAAACTTAAGTGACTCCCTATTTCCATACAAACTTATTACCTGGTTATTAAGGACAAATTTTAATGTGACTACATTCTACATTTCCATCATTTGTTTCATGCAGTCTATATCACAACCATATCACACACAATTTGCTATTCCTCTCTATTCCTCTTTTCTTACCTCCTTACCTTTGGTTATACTCTTTCACATTTCTGGAATCTCTCCTAATCCCCCACTTCTGCCTATTGAGAATTGGAACTAATCTCTCATAACTTGAGCCTCTTCGTACATTATTTTACCTTTTAACCATTTTCTTGTTTCCATAAGATATGTACTAAATAAATATTGAATTTACAAAGTCAATGCATAATTTAAATTTTTCTGAGTAAGAAAGATTAGCATTTTCAAAGGCAAAGGCAATTCCAGTGACATATGATACAAAACACTAAGTATTAATGACAGATATTTTCTTTTATAATTGTTAAATAACATTAGTCAATATTAATTTGTCACTGGCTCAAAATACAATTTGGAAGGCTTATTTGTACCAAGATGCTTATATATTTTAAAGAGGAGATTTATGCTTTTCCCCAACATAAATTGTTCCAGTAGGTAAAATGTACCTTTTTTTAAAAAAAAAATTTGAACACTGTAATAAATCATAACATTAAAAGTTGCCAAAATTGAAAAAAGGTCCAGCTGTCCCATCTTTAACTATGCCTCACTGCAAAGACCTGTGTTTCATTTAAAATTAATTTTTTTTTCTTGAGCTAACTTTGTCAATTTTCATTATGAATGGATTTAGAGTTTCTTTTAACTCTACTGGTCTGAGATCAGTCCCAGGAACAGGTTTAAATGATTAAGAGAGACTCCATAAGCCAGAGGATGCATTGCACAGGGATGAAGAGTATTAGCTACCCCTCCTGAGTGCTGCCAAATTTCAGGTTCACCTCAGGCCTCTCAAAGGCTGAAGTCTACAAATGAACCAAAGCATACACAGTGAAAGCTCCTTTTGGCAGTCAATAGAAGTTGCATTGAGTTAACTTGGGATTCAGAAATCCCTTTAAATAATTTTATTAAATTTAATTCAATAAGCAATGGATAAGCACCTACTATTTTCCAGCATACAAGATAGACACACACACACACACACACACACACACACACACACACAATTCCTACCTTTAAGGAATTTGCATTCTACTGGAAAGGAAAAAATGTGAACACAATTCAATACAAAATATATACAATAAGAAATTTTAAAGGAAAACTGCCCCAATATCATCAGTCCAGAGGATAAAAGAGAAATCAAAAGAATTCTTCTGAATTCTGAAAGAAATTCCAAAATGATCCCTTCTGAAAGAGATCCCAAAATGGAAACTTCCAGGAATATTATAGACAAATTCCAGAGTTCCCAGATCAAGAGAAAACATTGTAAGCAGATAGAAAGAACCAATTCAAATATGTTAGAATCACCTTCAGGATCATACAAGATCTAGCAACTTCATCATTGAAGGACAGGAGGTGTTAGAATATCTTATTCTGCAATGAAAAGGAGCTAGAATGACAACCAAGAATAACCTCACCAGAAAAAAACTGATTACCATCCTTCAATGGGGAAAAAAAGATATTTAAGGAAACAGAGGAGTTCCAAGCATTCCTGATCAAAAGACCAAAGCTGAATAGAAAATCTGATATTTAAACACAAGAGAAAAAAAAAGTAAACATGAAAGAGCAATCCTAAAGAAATCACTAAAATTAAAGTGTTTTGCATTCCTATATGAGAAGATGATACTTGTTAACTCCTAAGAAATTTATCATTATTAGGGCAGTTAGAAGGATTCTACATAGTCTGAGGGCACAAATTTGAGTTGATTATATTAGGATAATGTCCCAAAAATATAGAGGTGAAAAAGAGGGCTGCACTTGGAAAGAGTGATAAGGGAGAGGTCAAATTGGGAGAATTTTCTCACATAAAAGAAGCACATAAGGAAAAGCTTTTATAAAGAAGGGGGAAATGTGGGAGTGGCCGACAATGCTAGGACCTCACTCTCATCAGAATCTTGTTCAAAGAAGGAAGAATTTATCTAAACATTCAGTTGAGTATAGAAATCTATCTTATTCAATAGGGAAAGAGAAGGTTATAAGGGATATGGAGACTGGGGAGATAAAAGGGAGGATAAATTAAGGGAGGTAGAGATCACAAACAAAACAGACTTTTGAGAAGTAACAAGATAAAAACAGAGAGAGAAAAAGATAAATAGAAGAAAATGAATGGAAGGAAATACACAATTAGTAATCATAACTATGAATGTGAATGGAATGAGCTCACTCATAAAACAGAAGTGGATAGAAGAATGGATTAAAAAACAAAATTCAACAATATGTCATTTACAAAGGACAAGGTTGAGATAGAAAGGTACATACATACAGCATCAAAATGAAGGGCTTGATTAGAATCTGTTATGCTTTAGACAAAGTAAAAAAAAAGGCTGAGGTAGTAGGCATGATCTCAGACAATGCAAAAATAAAAATAAACTTAATTAAGAGATAATAAGGATAAATACATTTTGCTAGAAGGTACCATAGACAATGAAATAATATTTTTTAAAATTGTCATGAATTTCTCTGATAAGACCTCATTTCTCAAATATATAGCAAACTGAGTCAAATTTATGAAAATAAAAACCATTCCACAAATGATGAACAGTCAAAGGATATGAAAAGACAATTTTTCAAAATAAGAAATCAAAGCTGTGTATAATCATATAAAAAATGTTCTAGGGAGAAGATTCTGGGAAGATGGCAAAGTAGGTGAGAAATCTTTTGGTTCTCCAAATTTCCTCCTCCTCCAAAAAAAAAAAAAAGAAGAATATCACCTTGGAGCAAATACAGAGTACAGGAAATAAACAAAAGTCAGGATAAAGCAGTTGTCCTCCTAAGACAATTTGAAAAGATCCCAGGAAAGATAGTCTCTAGAGAAAGAGGTTTAGCCTGAGTGAAATGCAAACATCTCCAGGCCAAGTGTGCTGAATCAACAAACCATAAGCCCTGGGGGCAGCTGGGTAGGGAGGCTGCCTCAGCCTCAGGAACTTTCACCTCAAGAGCAGTGAGGGTGACATAAGGCTGAAAGAGCTTCCATTGTTGAGAGATGCCAATCACAGTTGTGCTGGCTAGATACTTCTTAGGTTGCAACTGCAGGGAGAAGTAGCTAGCATATACCAGGCGACTGCAATAGTAGAGATGGGGATCCTGCTGGCTTTGGGCAAGCCTAGGACAGCCGAAGGCCTGGTTTCAAGTCCAGGGCAAAGAACTCATCTAGAGTTTACAGCCATTGTTTGCAGAACAGTGTAACTGGGGGCTGTTGCCATGGCTTTGGAGTGGAGAGATGAGCCCAACGTTGAGCCCCAGGACAGACCCCAGAAAATAACAATAAGGAGCTCTAAGGCTTGGGTATATCTTGGAACTAGAACTTGATTACACTAATAGCTGTTAAAAAACAAAATTAAAATAAGTAAGCAAAAGAAAAAGAACCCAACCATAGATAGCTACTATGGGGATTGAGAAGATCCAGGTTCATATTCAGAGGAAGATAATGGAACTAAACAATCCACTCCTTTTTCAATGAGAAATGCCAAACAGTCTCAAGCAAAAAAAGAATTTTAAAAGAACTTTAAAATGAAATTGGAGAGATTGAGGAACAATTGGGAAAAAATAAGAACAATCAAAAAATTTCTTAATTATTTATTATTTAATATTTATTTATTTATTTATTTATTTATTTATTTAATAATGAAATTTCTTAATTATGAAAAGAAAGTAAACAATTTGAAACTGAGAACCAAAAACTTGAGAAAGAAAATAATTCCTTGAAAACTGGAATTGGGCAAGGGGAAGCTAATGATATTTCAAGACATGAAGAAATAATAAAGTGAAATCAAAAGAATGAAAAAATAGAAAAGGATGTGAACCATCTCATCAGGAAAACAACTGATCCAGAAAAAAACATCAAGGAGAAATAATTTCAGAATATTCGGACTACCTGAAAACTGTGAGTAAAAAAAAAAAACAAAATTTTGATACACTACTGTAAGAAATTATCAAGGCAAAATACCTCTGAAGCTCTAGAACAAGAAGGCAAAGCAATAATAGGAAAAAAAATCCACTGATCAGCATCTGAAAGAGATCCCAGGAGGAAAACTTACAGGAATATCATAGCCAAGTTTCACAGTTCCCACGTAAAGAAGAAAATATTGCAAGAAAAAACAACAAAAATAATTTAAATACCATAGAACTACAATAAGGATTACGTAAGACCTAGCAGCTACAATGTTGAAGGACCATAGGTCTTATAAAACTATATTTCATGGAGCAAAAGAGCTAGGATTCTGACCAAAGGTAACTTACCCAGCAAAGTTGAATATAATCCTGAATGAAAAGAAATGGACATTTAACTAACTGAAAGACATTCAGATATTGGTGACACAAATAGTAGAACTTAATGGAAAATTTAACATATAAGAACAATTTGGAACTGAGACAAAAGGGCTATGGAACACTGCATACCCTTTGATCCAGCAATACCACTACTAGGTCTGTATCCAAATGAGATCAAACATAAAATGACCTTTAACAGCTCTTTTTGTGGTGACAAGGAATTGGAAATTGAGAGGATGATCCTCAGTTCAGGATAGCTAAACAAGTTGTGGCATAAGATTGGGATGTAGCATTATTGTATTATAAGAAATGATGAGGAGGTGGCTTCAGGAAAAAGAAAACATTATAAGAACTGCATGAAGTACTGCAAAGAGAAGTGAGAAGAATCAAATTATCGTGCACATTAACAGCAGTGCTGTAACGATGATCATCTGTAATAGACTTGGGTACTTTGATCAATACAGAGAACTAAAACAATCCCTAAGCACTCATGAAAAATTGCTATCCACCTCTAGAGACAGAACTGAGGAACTCTAAGTGCTAATGGAAGTATAATTTTCTTGCTTTCTTTTTCCTCTTTCTTTTCTTTTTGCAATCTGGCTGATATGGAAATGAGTTTTGCATGATTTCACATGTATAATTAATATGCTATTTGTCTTCTCAGTGGGTGCTGAATGAGTTGGAGATAGAATCTAGAATGCAAAATTTAAAAATAAAAGAATGTTTATGTGTTAAATAAATAAATAAATATGAACAATATAAATGCAAAATATTATTAGAGTTTGGGGGGTTTTTTGGGGTGGGGAGACAGGGCAGGGAACTAACAATTGAGGGAACCGGAAAAAGGAATCATGTGGAAAGTACTACTTAAGCTGAGACTTAAAGAAATTTAAGAATCTAAAGTTTTATAGATAAGGATCAAAAGAAATCTGAGTACAAGGATTAGCCTGCACAAAGCACAGAGACTGGTAACAGAATGTCATATGGGGAAAACAAGAAATGGACCAGTTTGGCTAAAATATATACTGGATGAGAGGTAGTAAGGTAAAATCAGTCAGGAAAGACAAATTCAAGCCAGATTTTAAAGGCCAAACGGCTAAGTTTGTGTTTTATTCTATAGGCACAAGGGAGTTATTTAAGCATGGGAGTACAATGGAAAGACCTGTAGTCTCAGGAAAAAAATAAATAAATTCAGGAGGTGTTTGAAAGATGAATCTGATAAGAGAAAGGCTGGATGCAGAGAGACCAATTAGGAGATTATTATACAGCTGAGCATAAAGTAAACACTTCATAAATTTTTGCTTATTGATCAAGTGAGCAAGAAGGAGGAGTATTTAAAGGATGCTATGATGGTAGAACTAACAAGATATGGCAGCTGGTTGAATGGGGGTGGAGGCAAAAGAGAAATGAAGTGGAAAAGGTGTTGCCCTTGAGAGACAAAGTGAAATTAAAAAAGAAAAGATAATTTTGTTTGGACAACTAGAATTTGAAATGTCTGTGTGATGCCCAGATGGAGATGTGCAGCTGGTAATTGGGAAGGTGGGACTAAAACTTTTGAAAGAGAGGAGGAATGTAAATGTGTATTGGGGAAATAATCTACATAGATACGATAGTTGAACTTAGAGATCTAAAAAGGATTCTCAGACATAGAAAGAAAAAAGAGAAGACCCAGGTTATATCCATAGATGGAGGAATTATATGGACAATGATTTAATAAAGAAAACTTAGAAGCACGGATAGAAAAACTAGAAGACAGTGTTAACATGAAAACACAGGGAGGATAGTATACAGGACAAAATCTTGGTACTATTGTCAAATAAAGCAGAGAGGTTAAGACAGATGCAGACTGAGAAAAGGACATTAGATTTATGGTTAAAGAAATGTGTGCCTACACTGGAGGGAGCAACTTTTGTGAATTTGTGGGGATTGGGGAGGACTGATAGTAAATTAAATCCTAATTTCAAAGGCCTGAGGTTTGAGAGAGTGGGGGAGGAATTAGAACCAACAGTCAAATACAACTTCCTTTCTCTCTCCCCCACCAGGAGTTTGGCTAGGAAAAGGAGATAGATAAGGCAAACACACTGAAGGCATGAAAAGATTAATTAAAGGTTTTGGTTTTTTTTTAAGTATGGAGGACATGTGGGCATGCATATATAAGACAGAACAAAGCAATCGATAAGGAAATTAATATCTATTAACATCAAAATCACTGTATCTAAAATCTGAAAGTCTTGAACATTTGATAGTGTTGTGTACCACTTCAGTGAGTGGAAACCAAGGGATGAGAAGCAGTGTCAAGAACAGGAAGAAAAACAGAAGCAGGAGCAGGAGAAAGATCTGCACTGACAGCAGGAACAAGAGAATGAGGAAAAGGAATGGAAGAAAGAAAAGGAGGAGACACACCCCAAGAGCTACAGCAGCAAGGTTCAAGTCAAAGATGAGCCCATCAAGAAGAGGAACAAGAAAATTCCCAGCCAAGTCCATTGGTCCTCTGATTCAGAGCCAGAGCTAGAGAAGGAGGTGAAGAAGCCAGTGAAGAAACCACAATCTCAGTCCTTAGAACCATCAAAGAAATCGAACCAGAAGGAGAGAAGAAACAGCCTAGAGAAGTCTTGAGCCAAGTCTGTGAAAGTGGAACAAGCCAGGAAGAAGTCAGAGGCACTTCAAGAGAAGAGGATTGAAAAGAAGAAAGGGCTATCTGTGGAAGAGAGGCTGCAGAAGTTACACAGTGAGATCAAGTTTAGATTGAAGGTTGACAGTTCAGATGTTAAAGGATGCTTCAGTGCCATGTAGGAGCTGAAGAGACTGTAGGTGACCTCTCAGATTCTCCATAAGAACATAGATATGGTGACTACGCAAAGAAAAGATTCTCCATTGATAGAATGATAGAGAAAGCAGAAGTCTATACGAGGCTCAAATTGAGAGTCCTGGGACCAAAGGCTGAAGCAAATCAGAGGTTCCCTTGTTTGTTTATTTTCCCCTACCTAATTTCTGTGATTTCAAAACAATGTGAAATGAATATGAAGGATTTTCAATGAAAAAAATCATTTTTATTGGCTTGGTTTTCTAATGTTATTAGCTGCAGTGGAGACTGAAGTTGAGAGCTCAGTCAGTTTGCTACAGGACTGGAGAAGGGATAATGTCCCCATTAGCTCTGAACCAGCAGTGCTTCCAAACTAGAGAGAGGCAGAGGTGACTGAAATGGGGACAAGAGCCTGGAATCTGGTAGCCTGAGACTACTGAGCTTGGGTTCCCTGGCTCTACTCATACCTGGAAAAGTTCATCTTTTCAAAAAAGAAGAAAGAAAATAAAAATCTAAGCTTTATTGCTCAAAAAAAAAAAAGTATCATTTAGAGGACAGTTTCTTAATCTAGTACCTATGGAATCCAAGAGAATCATGAATAAATTTCAAGTGGTCCATGATCTTGGAAAAAAAAAAAACATATCCTTATTTACCAACTAGGCTCTAACTGAAATTCAGCATATCCTTCAATTATGAATATAGGCAACAAAAAAGTATTCTAAAAAAGGGTTTCTAGGCTTCAGTAGATGGCTGAAGGTGAAAGAGAGAGAGAGAGAGATCAGAGAGAGAGAGAGAGAGAAAAGAGAGAGACAGAGACAGAGAGAGATGGGGGAGGGAGAGAGAGAGAAGGGGAGGGTAGCATTAAGGGATGCACTAAGAATGTCTTGTTTAGTTGTACAGGGACTATATTTCTGGAGTCTGTTACTTATTTCAAATCTTGACTCTACTACTTATTACTCTTACGACATTAGGCAAATAACTTTGCCTCTCCGGGTCTCAGTTTTCTTAAATGTAAAATGATAGGCTTGGACTAAAGGCATCAAGAGTCATTTCCAGTTCTAAATCATATTAACTTTGTTTATTTATTGTCTTGCTTCTCATAATAAATTCAGAGCCAAAAGAACTTTGAATATAGATATAAAAACTGGTTAAAAAGAAAAAGAAATGTCACTGAACCAAAACCACAGTGGAATTCATGATACCTTTCCAGACAGGATGATTCATGTTGTAGTCATCTAGAAATACCAAACCAAAGAGATAGATTTTAGACTGTGCCCTTAAGATCAACAACAACAACGACATCATTTTTTCCTGGATTAGAAAGAGACGGAAACTCCTAATCTAATGACCTCAAAAAAAAAAAAATTAACAAGTAAATTACTCCATTCACATTTCTATTGCATCACACTGTTAAGGAAGAGAAATATATTTCATAAAAAATGTACATTATGCTTTAAAAAAAAAACCTAATAATGTGTTTTAGTATATAAAGGGATAGAAGTTAGAAAGACCTGGATTTAAGTCCTGTCTCTAACACATTCAGGCTGTGCCTGTATGGCCAAGTTATTTAACTTCTCAGAGTCCTAGGAAAGCATTTAAAGTTGTAAATTTCAAAGAAGTTGTAGATCTACATCAATGGAAGGAGGTTCCACCCTGGGAATTTCCCAAATCCGTGAAATCATAGTTACTAGAATAAATAAATAAATAATAATATTATGTAGACAAAAATAACATTATAATTGTTTTATTTGGTTCCGTTTTTCTACTGAAGTTTCCAAACATGAATGAATTATTTTTTAACTAAAACAAGATAGTTTGAATTTATTTGAAACGAGTGTTCTTATATATTAATTCACTAGATCCTCACAATACTGGGGTGGGGGAGAGAAAGTATGGAGATTAGTTTTCTCCCTTTACAGATGAGGGAACTGAAGTTCCAAATGTCTGAGTAAATTATCCCGGGTTGCACATCCAGTAAGTGATAAAATTGTATCTTGAGCTGCTAAACTGTATCGACCCCAAGACGCGGTCGGACGTAAAGAGCAACATAAAGAATTATACCACTTGGCTGAGCCAGGAGTCACCAACGAAAGCTATCCAAGCGAAATAGACGATGACATTTACCATTTGGCCCGCTGCTATCTTACCCAGACCTGTGGGTACTACATCTGACATGCCGCTGTAGCCTAATGATCCCTGAGACTTACTATCTGACCCACTACTTTACCCTTAGGATTTCTGGGGCTTTCCATCAGCTCTGCTCCTGAACTCTTTTATGTATTTGCTGTTGTTTGCTATTCAGTCCTTACAGTTGTTTCTGATTCTTCATGACCCCCTTTGGGATTTTCTTAGCAAAGATGTTGGAGTGGTTTGCCAGTTACAGATGAGGAAACTAAGGCAAACAGAGTCAAGTGACTTGCCCAGGTTCTCACAACTAGTAAGTAATTTGGGGTTAAGATGAGTCTTTCTGACTTCAGGTCTAGCACTCTATACACTGCTCTATCTGGCTGCCCTTTCTTTTAAGTACAGCCACCTGCAGACTCTTGAGAGCAAGGAGTCTCATTTTTTCCCTATTTTATCTCTAATGTGTGGAATGTAGTAAACAGATTATGTCATACAAAGAATTCTGAACTTGGAGTCAAGAAGACGAGAGTTCAAATTCTGCCTCAGTCATTTCCTAGCTGTGTGACCCTGGCCTATCACTTTTAACCACTCTCAACCTCAATTTTCTCATCAGCAAATAGAAACATAACAGCATTTATTTCACTCAGTTTTTCTGAGCATCAACTGAGATAAATATTAAAGGCTTTGTAAAATTTGAAGTATTATCTGTATCAGCGATAGGTATTATGAAGCACTTAATAATTCCTTTTTGATTCATCCATTTTGGATTCATACCTAATACTCCTAATATTGTATAACCTCATCTCACAAAATAATCTTCACATACATATGCAAAATATATAGCTTGAGAAAAGTACTGGCTGATAGGCAGATCTGACTCTTTGAGTATTCACAAGATCTGGAACACTGGTCATGACAAAGCAATAAGAAAAACTAGGGAAAAGATGATTAAATTTTGAGTCAGAAGATTTGGAACTGAGACGCATCTCTGACATGTACTAACAGCAAATGTGGTCAAATCATATAATTGCTTGGAATTTCAGTTTCTTCTTGTGTCAGATGGCAATTATAATTCTTAAGAATTTATCTCAAAAGGTCATGAGGAAAGTCCTTGGCAAACTCTACAGTGTTATGTAAATGAATGCTTTTGTCAAACATGAGACTTACTCAGAATTGTAAGAGTACATCTAAAAAGTCATAAATAAATATATTTACCTCTCTATAACAGTACATGTAGAAATAATCTCCACACATCTAAAACATCACAAATTTGGACTTGCTGAAGAGGAGACTAATTTTTTTTAAATGTCTAAACTAGAGGATGACTTTGAAGACAACTTTGTTTTTTCAAGAACTTTTATTAGTCAATCAATAAATATTTAAGCACTTCATTTGTACCAGGCATTACACTAAGGGATGGGGATACAAAGAAACACCAAAGGCAGTTCCTGCCTCACTTACAATCTAATGGGGAGATAACTTGAAACAACTTTGTGCAAATGAGGTATGGAGGATAAATTTTAAATGACCAACTGAAAAAAGACACTAGAAATAGAAGGGGATTGGGAATGGCTTCCTATAGAACATGTGATTTTAGCTGGGACATCAAGGAAGCCTGAGAAATGAGGAGGTAGAAATGAGAGGAGAGGACATTCTAGGCATGAGGGACAGTTAGTGATACTGTCCATTGAGGAGACAGTATGTCTTATGTAAAGAAACCAGTAAGGAGGCCAGTGTAACTGATGGCAGAATATGTGGAGGAAGTGGAGAGTGAGGTATATTAATCCAAAGTAAGACATTACTATTACACAAAGCAATCTATATGGGAGGCAGGATACTGTAGATAGAAAACGGGCCTTAGAAGCAGAAAGACCTGGTGTGACATATTTGCTGTGGGACTCAAGTCTAGTCACCTAATCTCTCAGTCTGCTAGGTTGGCATCTGGTTGGTACAGTGAATAAAACATAGGACTGCAAATCAGGAAAACCTAAGTTTGAATCCTATCTCAGACATTACTAACTGTGTGACTCGGGATAAGTCATTTACCCTCTTTGTGCTTCAATTTTTTCATCTGTAAAATGGGGACAAAAATAACACTTACCTCATGGGGTCGTTGTAAAGAGAGATCGAACATATGCAAAACACTTTTTAAACCTTAAAGAAGCCCTATGAATGCTAGCTATCATTGTGATCAAGACTATAATTTTCATAGCATCCTGCATTGCAAAAATGTTGTTTTTAATTTGCATTCATATTTTATTTAAATGATATCCAAATTATATTTTAATTCTTAATATTTTACACAAATATGCATCACCTTATACCAAGGAAGCTGGTGTGAATTATAATCTTTCCCAGTTAGAAGGAGAAATATGAATCAATGTTAGTCAACTAACAAAGTTAATCAGCTTTTATTAAGCAGGCATGGATGTGTGTGTGTGTGTGTGTGTGTGTGTGTGTGTTCAGTCATGTCCACCTCTTTGTGATGCCAGTTTTCTTGGCAAAGATACTGAAGTGACTTGTCATTCCTTCCTCTAGCTCATTTTACAGATGAGGAACTGAGACAAATAGGGTCAAGTGACTTGCCCAGGTTAGTGAGTATCTAGGTCAGATTTGAACTCGGGAAGAGGAGTCTTCCTGACTCTAGCAAGAGCTGGCACCCTAAACACTTCACCACCTAGTTGTCCTGCATTAAGTACTGACTATGTGCCAAGCACTGAATTAAGCTCATAAGATGGGAAATCTAGTCACTTTTTCTCTCTAAGTGAAGGGAATTGGTTCAGGGTAGAAGTACGCTAACAGTGAACTAAAAGACTTAGGAAGACTGTTGTCACCTGGAACTTAATGTAATCAGAAAACTTAAAGCCCTATCTGTCTAATGACCCATTTAAACAGTGATCTGCCTTATGGAACTTTATTTTTGCTTGGTTGTACCTTCTTGCTGGGTTGTGGGACATGGTAAGTTTACCCTCCCACTCTCCCCCTTGTTTCTTTATTGTGTGGAATGCTATTGCTATCCTTGGTGCTATCCCCTGATTTATTTACAACTTGTTTACTTCCCCTGCATAATAAAATGGTTTTTGTCTCCAGATAAAGTTAGATTCTGATAGGATTTGCTTAAAAGAAGAGTAGAGTGGATGACGAAAGAAAGTCAAAAGGAACTCCTAATCAAATTGCCTTAAACTTAAACGAGCCTGTAAATCACTGTTGCTGATCTTTCCTACTAGTTCTACCTCTCTCTGATAGAATATAAACTTGTTGAATGCAGAGATTATTTCATTTTTTGTCTTTATATCCCCAATGACAATTATAATGACTGACACACAGTAAACACTTAATAAATCCTTGTTGATTGACTGGTAAGCTGAAAATAAGGTGCTAATCTTCACTGGTAAAAGGTTTGCTCATGAGTACTTCTCTACATAAAATAAATTCACAGATCTTGTCCAATTTTTTTTTGTCATCATAGAAATACTATATTAATTAAGAGATCAGAATGATTCATATTTAGAGGGAAGGTAAAAAACACTTATTAAGTGACTACTTTGGGGTAAGTGCGCAGCTAGGTGGCACAGTGGATAGAGTGCCGGGTCTGGAGTCAGAATAACTCATCTTTCTGAGTTCAAATCTGACCTCAGATACTTATTAGTTGTGTGACCCTGGACAAGTCACTTGATGCTGTTTGCCTCTATCTGTAAAATAAGCTGGAGAAGGAAATGGCAAATTACTCCAGTATCTTTGCCAAGAAACCTTAAATGCAGTCACAAAGAGTTGGACATGACTGAAACAAGTGAACAACAACACATGGGTTAAGTGCTTTACAAATATTATTTCATTTGATCATCTTAACAAACCTGTGAAGTAGGTGCCTTTTTTATCCCCATTGTACAGTTGAGGAAACTGAGGAAGGAAGAGGCTAAATGATTTTTGCCAGGACACACAGGTAAGTGTCTGAGGTCACATTTGAACTCATACCTTCCCGATCCCAGGCACAGTGCTCTATTTACTGTGTCATGTAGCTGGTTAAAACTATGATACCTCTTAACAACAACAATAATAATGGCTAACATCTATATGGCACTTACTATGTGCCAGGGACTGTGTTAAATGCTTTAAAATTATCTCAGTTGATACTCTGAACAATCTTGGGAGGTAAGTCACATTATTACCCAACATGCCCAACGTTGTCACCATCGTCTCAAAATAAGGCATCATGCTGCAGTGGAGTACAGTTTGGTAATTTGCATAATACATCAAAAACCAAATCTTTAAATGGACCTACACTTCAATTCATTTTCAGTTCTATTAGTATAAATGATTAACTAGTGCAAATTTATTACTTTCATTACATCTGTTCATTTTACAGCTTTGTCTGTCCAGGATATGTGCATGGCAGATCCACCAAACTGCCTCCTCTGTTTCTAACACATTGCTAAATGAAGCTAGAGAATGCCATATAAATGTGCAGAATGGATTCAATCCCTCACTGCTGCTTGGTAAACACTTTATAATTCCTTTGTAATTCTTTTCAAGCCTGACATCACACTGTCCTCCAACTTTTCAATGAAAGGCAATAACTCATACTTTGCTGAGGAAAAATAAAAGTCATTTACCTAGGGGTTCCTCTTCATCCCTCTTCATTTCTAAATCTTCATGATCTCACCTGGTATCCTCAACCTAATTCCCTCCCAGCTATTCCAGAAGATTTCTCCCACAATAATCCCTACCTAGTTCCTCCATCCAAAATTAATTTTATAAATATTGGCTCCTTTCCTGTTGCCTATAAACAGGATCAGATATCCTCAATACTTATGTGATCCAGCTTCAATAGCCTTTTCTAGAGAAACTTTTATTGATCCTATGGAAAAAAAAATTAGAATCTTGAATAGCAATAATTTAACTTTCACTCAATGAGAAATCAGTGGTGGGTTTTAACTTTGGTCAATGAGAAGATAACAATTTTAAGTGCCATTTGTAAGGAGACTGAATTTAATTGTAATTCTGGAGGGAGTGTTAACAGGGCAATCTGGAGAGAAGTTGTGGCAATACAGAGGAAGGCAAAGTAGGAAGAAGAAAGGAAGAAAAGAAGGAAGGAAAGAAGAAAGGAAGGAAGGAAAAGAATTTTTTAATTATTTACTATGTGCTAAACACTATGCTAAATAATGGAGATTCAAATCTAAAATCCCTTCCCTCAATGAGCTTACATACTAATGACAGTGAAATAGAAAACACACATTGACCAGTGTTGTCCAGGGAAGGCCATAGGAATGATGATTGGGACAAAAAGGGAATAATTTGGCTGGCCACATCAAGGAATAACGACAAAATTGATTTGATCATGGGTTCGTGGTTCCAAAACTGAAGGACAGAAAGTGAGAGGAAGCATATCATGGAATTTACTATAACGGTGGTCCAAAAGAGGACTCCAATCAAGAGAGCAGGGCCCCAGGACAGAAGCTTCTTGAGATCATAGTTTCTGTTGTGAGTGGCAAGGTTATTGGTGAGGCAATGTTGGTGATGGCAGGAAATAATGGAGTAAGGTAAATTATTGTTGAGGTTTTCCTGAGATAGTGATCTGAGAGAAAATATTCACCAGTCAGAAAGCTGGGGGTTCCATTTATGGAATTTCTCCTATAACAGGGTTTATTTTTTTTAACATGGAGTCCATTACTTTCCTTTTTAAATTTTTTTTATTATGTTTGAAACATAATTAGTTTCCTTTTTTATTCTTTGGGTTTTACTTTATGAATTTAACACATTCTGAGAAGTTTATAGGCTTCACTAAAATATCAAAAGGACTCATGACACATACCTATGACAAAAAAATAAAAAGAAAAAAGAAAAACATCTGCTTAAGGTCATGGTCTCTGCTATTATAGTTAGCAAGGTCATTGGCAAGGTACAGAGTATGAAAAAAGTGAATTCATGAGAGGGCTGAACGTAAGGTTGGTTTTGTAAACAAATAATTCATTTAACTACAAGCTTGTGTATTAAGTTATGGGACTACATTCCAGAAGTGAGGCGGTACCAAAAACATAAGTTGTTAGAGCTGACTGGTTCTTATATTTCTCAGAGTTAAGATGTTGTAAAGATTTTTGTGTCTTTATTTTATTATTAGTTACCCTCATAATACACAGTGATTTTATGCATAAGCTTATGGGGTCAGGAGTTTTGAGAGAAACTGAGAGATATGCAAAGACACACAGGAATACTCACAGCGTACAACAGACGAAGTAAGAGAGAGACAGGGATTCCAATCGATAGAGATACAGAAAGAGAGAAAAAAGATTAGCAATTAGTTTTAGGAAAAAGAGGTTTCCTCAATTTACTAAACAAGTAAATTGAACAAACAGATAAACCAATAAATATGTAATTGAGTTAATGAAGGAATTGATAAGTAATTTATTCATTTACTTTTTAATATGTGACAGTATTGAATAAAATAAATATTTAATAACCTTGGTGAACGAATTATACCATTCAGTAATTATGACAAAAATAGGTCCAATCATATAATTCTGTAGTTTAGGTATCTACATGTCTGAGTGAAATAACTAAAAGTCAAGAAATTTTACTATAATAATATAGCAGGAACTACCTTCAATGTAGTTAATAAATAAATATTTGAGTAGACAGACAAGTGGATGAATACATGAATGTATAAAGAACTGACCCTTTTTTATGTGAGTAAAAGTGTGGTTGAAAGGAGCAGAAAAAACAGTAAATCCAGTTGTAAGGGATATAATGTACTGCCCTTTTCATGTGTGAACAGTTGGATTACAAAAAGAAGTAGAAAAAAATATGCATACTACAAAGTGTTAATATCCATATGTAAAGAAAGAGGTGGTTTTTTTTCTTTCATCAAAATGTGAGACACATTAGGATAATTGTAGAGAACTGGAACTCCTGTTTGAGGACATAGAAACAACTGAGGCTACAGAGAATTATAATCACTGAACTCATTTACATGAAAGTGGCTTTTTTTTTTAGAATTTGAGAGGTTAAAACTCCCAAAGGGGTAAATCAAATAATTATGTGAAGACTATGAAATTATTAAATAGAACTATTATTTTCCAAAATAACAGAAAGGCGGATTTGAAAAATTTTATCTCAAAAAGGAAAGATGAATCACTAAGCACCAGGGCTATACTCTGTAGGTAGGTCAACACCCACCACTACATATCTGTGCCACAAATGGAAGTTGATTGATTCATAGATATGATGAAAAATATATAGTGAATAAAGCATAAAAATGTTAGGAAAGTATTATTTCAAAAGATTTTTTTCTAACCTATATAGAACTATGCAAGTGCTTTTTTAAAGAAATCAACAGAGAGAAAGCATATACTGTAGTGATCAAAAACATTATATGATATAACCTATATGCCTCTGTGTTCTGTATCAAAACCCTAAATTCAGTAAAGGAATGTATAGTTTTATAGTGGTGTTTGTTAAAACATGACATTAGATGTGCTATTGCTTTCTATTAGTAGGAGTATAAACAAGCAGAAAGTTCTTCCCAGGAAAACAAAGAAGAAAAACCTCCCTCTGTTCTCCTAGATTCTTAAAAGCAGTGGACTTCTTCAGTTGCCCTTGAGAATTGTTCAGCCTTAGTGAGACCATATTCAAAGCCCAAATCTGTCAGGAAAAACAAATGAAAGGCTCTTTTTTTGGTGAGGTACACAGCCAGGGCATGTAGAAACATCAGGGTTGCCCAACCTGTTAGGGAAAAGCATAGCCTTCTTGTATTCTGGCCACTGGTTTAAGTTTAAAGAATATTGAAAGCAATGCTCTACACTAAGGAATTATAAGCTGAAAGTAATAACAATAATGATATTTATTTTTTAAATACTATTTAGGAAATTCAGTCAAAAGCCACCTAATCATAATGCATATGTAGGACTTTCAATTCCACACAATTTTGTTGTAAACACTCTGCCAGCATGGGATGTATCTGCCAAGTCTTATACAATATTGCCTTGCCTGAATATTTAGAATTAGAAATGCCTATAAAAGCATATACAGCAAGAGCTCATTAATCTGATAACAGTTCATTCAAATTAGGATATAATTTGGAGCAACTGGTATTCTTCTGTTAATTAGAAAGTGTTGCTGTGAAAAATTATTAATTTATTCTGAAACATAATTTGAAGGGGAAACTAGAGTCAAGATTTGTCAGATAAAACTCAGTGTCACAGAGTAGATGTTGGGAAATGTCACAGTATCAGCTGAAAATATTATGTTGTGTTTCTCAATTTGAATGTAAACAAAGACTATTTGCACACAGTCATAAACTAGACCGTAACAGAGATAATACAGTCATCAGTTTCAATCTGTCTAGTCAAGTCAGCTCAACCTATAATCTGCAGTAGTTTTTTAAGATGCTTTGCATACTAACATGATCAATCCCTTTTGTTCAACTGGAGTCTAGGCTATGCAAAATAAAAAGGAAAACCTATATCGTTATCTTTATGTTAAGTGAAATATGGCAGTGAAATACCAAGATTTCACCATACTTTTACAGTATTAGATCAATAGAGATAGGAGATAAAGACTAGATCTTTCATTTTATTTCAGTGGGAAACCCCTAGATGAACTCATTCCCTCTTCCACTGAAAGTTGGCAGCTTCTCTGAGAGAATTGTCCAGAGTACCAAAATGTTAAGTGGCATAGTGTAGCAGTAAGCACCCTGGCACACATAGGAGGGCCTGCTGCACAGGTTCTTGGAGGTGTTTTTCTAAAAGGAAAGCAACTTTTGAGGGGTCAAGAATCACTTTAATCAAACACACATACCAATGGAGAAAATACAAGCAGGACCAACAGATAGGACTTCCAACTGTCTGACCATAGGCAATACATACATCATCACCACAAAAAGAAGCACCAACATCTGGGTTTTCAGAGTAGGGGTGAGGGGGGTCCTTAGTGGCTACCATGAGTCTCATCTGCCACAGGAACCTTCTTCCAAAAAACTTAGCCCCAAAACAAAACGTCACCTCAGAATATCTTTATAGATATAGATATATATAAAGATATATGTCTACATATATATGAAGATAGATAGAGATATATAAAGATATAAATATATAGATAGAAAAAGATATAGATAGATAGATAGATATAGATAGATAGATAGATATAGATAGATAGATAGATAGATAGATAGATAGATAGATAGATAGATAGATAGATAGATAGATATAATGACCCAGTGCCTCACCAGCAATCAGCGAAAGGTGCAAACCCCCATACAAAACAAGTCTCCCCTAATCAAGCCTCCCTCAACAACCACCTGAGGTCTATCAATGAGAGGAGAAGATTTTTAACTCCCATACACACATAGCCAGTCAAATGTAGGACTAGAACCAAGGATTTCCAGTGTGTGTGGTCAGTCCTCTATTCACTATACTATTAAACAGAATAAAAGAAATTTGAATTGAATTGAAGAAAACTTCTTTGTGAAATTATACTGTGTTTTGGAATGCTGCTGGGGACATTTGGAACAATATTGCATTATGGTACCTAATTTATATAGTTATTATATAAGGAAAGAAGAAAAAAGAGGAGGAGAAAGAAGAGAGAACAAGGAAATAGAGGAGAAGTTGACACCAAATATTCCTTAACAGGAAAAAATGAAAACTTACAAGATTGCCTTCAAGAGATAACATAGCTAAAACAAAACAAAAACAAGGTCATTGCATGATGAGGTCTTAGACTAGAGCTTTATTGGAATGCTCTAGGCACTAATATTCACACAGACTAAGATTTAATTAATTTTTTTTGGAAGGCACATCACACTGATTTTTAAACAAAATATCTAAAAATGTGCAGCAAACCTTTTGTTGGAAAATCCATGTAGTTCTAACTTTTACTATGGAATCACAATGCAGAATGAAGCAGACCATTTTCTCTTGTGTTGTGTTTTGTTTGGGTTTAGTTTTTTTCATGGTTTTTTCCATTCGTTTTAATTATTTTATGCAACATGACTAATGTGAAAATGTGTTTAATAAGAAGGTATGTGTAGAACCCATATAAGATCTCAAACCATCTCAGGGTGGGAGGAAAGAGTGAGGGGGACAAAATTTAAGATTTATAGAAGTGATTGTTGGAAACTGAAAACAAATAAATTCGTTAATTTTTTTAAATTAAGTATAAGTTAAATTTTTTAAAAATCTCTCTAGTTCTAACTTTTAAAAAATTAGGTGACTAAGAGGAGCCTTAGAACACAAACTGTTACAACTAGAAGGGACCATAGTAGGCATGCAAGTCTAGACCAGTTTGTTTATTCTATGGATAGAGGGTTGGACCTAGATACAGGAAATTATTGTTGTTCACTCCTTTCAGTCTTGTCCAAATCTTTCTTACACCATCTGGGGTTTTCCTGGCAAGGATACTGGAGTGGTTTGCCATTTTCTTCTCCAACTCATTTGAGAAAGCTGACTTAAGGGCATCTGAGACTTAAATTTGAACTCAGGTCTTCCTGACTCCAGGTCCAGTGCTCTATCCTTTGTACCAACTAACTGCCCAGACATAGGAAAACCTGAGTTCAAATCCACCCTAAGTCATTTACTAGTTGTGTGACCCTGGGCAAGTCACTTAAGTTCTACCTGCCTTTGTCTTCTCATCTGCAAAATGATAATAGTATGTACCTCCCAGGATTTTTGTGAGAATAAATGAAATAATATTTATAGAGTGCTTTGCATACCTTAAAGTGGTGCTTTTCACATGTAAATGTAAGGTCTATTGCAAATGTAACTTCTGTTATTATGCTCCCCCCCTTCCCAAAATGTTAAGTCCTAATGGAAAGCCCTTTAGCGATAAGCCTCTAGTACTCAGATAAAAGACAAATAATCTATCAATGGATCTATAAATTAAGGTTCTCTTGTTATTATTTTCATTTCTTTTTTTTTTCCAGCCTGCTAAGAATTGGTAGAGTTTGGCCACTGCTAATATAACCTCCAAGAGGCCAGAGTTACCTCCATGACAGGATAATGCATCAGAGAGGGAGAGTAGTGACTGTGAAAAGACAAATGAAAATAGACAGCAGTATTTGTCAGGATTGTTGCGGATTAAATCCATGCAGGGGGTTGGACTAGAAACTCTCTGAATTCTTTAACTCTCCATGTGCCCCAAAAGCCAAACTGTTTTCTGACTGGTGTTGACACTAGAGAATGATCTAAGAGAAGATTCTATTCTGTGGAAATACTAGCTGGCAGCTGGGGAATTCAGGGTAGAGTTAGGTCCAAACTCTGATAATAATAGTAATAACTCACATTTCTGTAACGATTTATGCTATACAAAAAGCACATTAAAAATCCTGAGTCCAGCCTACCTTCCAAACTTTGTTTCATACCATACTACCTTTCACACATTGTCCCAGACAAACTGGCAGGTGGTGTGTGTGTGTGTGTGTGTGTGTGTGTGTGTGTGTGTGTGTGTGTGTGTGTGTGTGTGTGCGTGTGTGTAATTGGGACTGTGCGATTAAGGGGATGGTAGTACCCTTGAAAATAATAGGGGAGTTAGGAAGAAGGAAGAGTTTTTTGGGGAGGAAAGAAAATGAATTCAATTGTGGATACATTGAGTTTAAGATGTCTACAAGACACCCGATTTTAGATAGTTCATTGGAAACTGGAGATGTGAGACTGAAGATCTGTAGAGCTGTTAGAAATGGGCAAGTAGATCTGAGAGTCCTTGTAATAGTGGTGATAACTGAAACCATGAGAAGTGAAGATACCTCCAAGTGAAATAAAACAAGGAAGGAATGAAGGAAAAAAATAAATTAAGAAACAATTATCTGACTCAAGAGTAAAACTCTAAAGATATTCTGTCAACAAGGTATCTTACATTTGTTAAGATATTACAGGATCCTTTGACTGATGCAAGCTTAGAGATAGTTTCCAATAATCTGATTATTAACTTGAACAGAAAATGACATCTAGGGACATATGCCTACTAAAAGTATCCCATGCTGCTGCAACACTTTAAGTCCACAACTTATAAGAAGTTTAGACAACTTGGATGACTGGATTTAAAATATTGGAAGTGGGGAAGAGATTATGAAAGTTTTCCCATTGAAGAGAAATTTGACCTATTCAATTATGCCTATGTGTAGAGAACCAGGGGGAGATCAAATGATAGAAATTATAAAAAAACACATATATTGCTTGATGATTTATGCATGAAGGGAGAAGTTGGCTTGAGGTTGGAGAGAAGTGGACATTTTTCTTCTCTCTTCTTGCTTAGAAAAAAGGCACATGAACTTTAAAGATCCAGGAGGAGATCCCTAGAGGAACTTCTTCTTTTTGTAAGAAGTCAACCATTAGAAAATCAGGAACCTTGAGAACATCCTTTCTATAGTCAGTTCAGATAACCTTTCTTGTGAGCAGAGACATCTTAATCCCAGTGGGAAGGCTCACTGTTTCTGTGTGTTATCCAATAAATTGTAATTCATATCATTTTCATTTCTGTTGATTTATGTTAATTCTGATGTTTTATGTTACAATGAATTAGATAAATGGGTACATATGCTATTTGCTGTGTGATGGCCTTTATGGAACGAGCTTTTTCACTTTGGTGAGAAGTGAGTAAAAATTTTAGCTTAGGGCAAACTTTCTCCATTAATGAAATGTGACCAGGAAGATCAGTGTGAATATTTTTAAAATATATTTCCCTAAAACTCATAAATTCTCAAGGATAAAGATATTATAATGTGTAATTTTCTTCTGGAACCACTGTCTGAGGAAAATAGAGTAGTCAGTCTAGTATTTCCAATCTCCTATTTCTCTCCTGGTAGGAAGTGAAGTATCCCTAGCAGGAGAGTAGGTAAGATTTCAGACAGATAGAGATAGAGAATTATAAATCTCTATCTCTATCTGTTCACATCTGGAAATATATATATGTATATATATATATATACATAACATATATATACATACATATATATAACCCAATAACTTTTATATGAACAAGACACATATGCCTCTACAAATTGGGAGTGCAGTGGTTTATGAAGGTATATACATTTATATACATATGCATACATGTATAAATATATACATATATAGATATATAAACATTCACTGATGTGTATATAACATCTATGTATTTGTGCACAAATGCACCCATGCATTTGTATACATGGAATCTGAGTTCAATAGGTTGTTCATGCAATTGTTTTACATAGTTTTGATAATCATTCTTTTTCTTCTTTTTTGAGTGATTAAGAATCTCGTTTTGGAGAATGCAAAATTCTAAGGATGCAATTCAAATAATGCCATCCAAAAAAGAAAGAAGCATACAGAGGCTACCAAGAGCATGGAAAAAATCCCAGCTAACACTCTTAATAGACTTGTTTTTTTATCAAAATAAAGTGACTAAGAAAAGAGTTGCAACTATGCCCCGTTTACCTATTTTCTCATATGTCAATCAATAACTATTTATGATGTTCCTATTATGTATCAGACATCCACGCAATAATGTTTATAAGAGTGATCTGCAAGTAAGACAGGGGCATTTTGACAGGGATGTTAGAAGGTAACAAATTGGTAGAAGCATTATTACGTTTTTTCCCTTTTGTAAAGCTTCATATGTTTCTCTTCAGCTCATAGAAGTTGTATTATGCGGCAGCAGTCTTATATTACACCTGGCTCCTTTCCATCTTCTATCTGCCAACATTTATTTTGAAATCGATGTGCCTCCCCCTAACCTGTATGCCACCCCAAATGCATTTCCACAAAAAAAATTAAAAATTACATGGGCTAATGTTTTCCTCATGTAATAGTCTATTTTTATTTGTGATGAAAGAAATCACTAGAAGACAGCTAATCCATTTTAAAACTGTAAAAAAGAAAACTACTAAGCTCCTTGTGTTTTTTATTAGCAAAGTTTTACTGAAAAAGTAAGAAAGCTTTGTTTTACTACTGTATTTCCTGATAGAGGCAGTATAGCATGTCTTTAACAAATAGAGACATTTAGCTTATAATCACAGCAGAGACTGAATCCCTAATTTCTTTAATGACTGAGAAGAATGATAGGACTAATTAAACACCTCAGAAGTCTTAGGTACCATTGCTCAGAGGGTAACTCTAAAAAAATAAATGAATGTTGGTCAGGCTTTCCAAACTGTTATAGTTTTGGAACATGGGTTACAATTGTCAAAAAAAATTTTTTTTTTCCACAAGGACATTTGAAAAAGGATGTAGAAGAAATGTGGCTAGTTGTACAGATTTGCTAATTTTAATATCAAAGTCAGTGTACCTTAAGAAGCTTTTAAGTATTATCATGTATAAATTAAGTTATCTATGAAATGCTAAATTTCCGGGCACAGTCAATGGAAAATTCAGCATAGGCTTGACTGTCACTCTTTCACTGAAAAACCTTCAGTTGATCCTTTATTGCCTCTAAGGCTAAATCCTAATTTTTTTTTCCTATTTGTCTTATAAAACCGGTCATAATCTAACTACAATCTATCTTTCTGGCTATAGCAGCTTAGAATCCTAGATCTAGAACAAACAGTGACCTCAAAGATAATATATAGTCCAAATCCCACTTACTTTATAATATTCCCCTCATTCTCTCTTCCTTCCATTCAATCTGACCCACTTATCTCCCCCATAAACAACACTGCATTTTGACTCTCTGTGCCTTTCTATTGACTGCCTCCCATACCAGGACTACTCTTGCTCCTCATTTCTATAGGATGAAAACTCTATTTTCAAGGTTCTGGTTAATTTCCACTTCCTGCACTAGATTTTTGCTAATTCTCTTAGGGGAAGCTTAAATCTATCTCCACCCCTATTTCCAGGCCAAAATAAAAATAATTTCTTTGTATTAAATTCACACATATTTCATATTTACATATTTGTGCCATATGTTGATCTCCCCTCCATCAAAAATCCTATGTAGAATATAAATTTCTTGAAGATAAGCATGGTTTGCATTTTTTGTAGCACCAACTATAGTACTTGGCACATGGTATTCAATGAATAAATTGGTGCTTTTTGAGTAAAGGCTATCTCAGACTTATGAATAGATTCTATTTCAAAGTATATCTATAAACCAATTATCAATATTGTGAGAACAGCCTTGACTAAAAAATCTTTGCCTGAAGACTTCAGAATTATCTCTTAAACATTTTTCATTTTCATAATCTCTTCTATGATTCCATTTCTGAACTTTTTGATTCTTTAAAGGATATAGGATTTATATTTTTGGTTTTATAATGGCCTTCATGACTCCAAGACAAGGGTATGGTAGGAGGAAATGAGGCTGTGGAAGAGGAAAGAATTTGGGAGATTTTTATATGTCTTTTTAAAAAAATAATTTTTATGTTTATAAGTCAATGGATTGTCATTTGACTACTTATTGGTTTGTAACTATATTTTGGAAATCTAAGCAAATATTTTATATTGTAACATTCAGATTTACTTACTGATGTTAAAGGTGAAGAACGACAGAACTGAATTGCTCTTAAAATTTTGAAAGTTCATCTTGGTAAATGTATTTATTCAAAAGTTAAATATTTGTTTGTTTAATATTATTATGTAATATTCCATCTTCATTTGCAATGTCTGCATTTGCTAGGAGACAAATGAAAAATTTCAAAACTTTTAAAAATGATAGGTTATATTTTATAACAAAATAACAAATATAAAAAGTAAAAAGTCTTTTTATTCATTTGAAATCTTTGAACTCATAAATTTGGGAGACCATGTAATCCTGGCAAATAAATATTCTTTTGAGAAGATTCATTTTTATTTAATACAAAGTCTGATTCTCCTTGTTCTCTACCCATGCCAATGCTTCAGTCCTGCCTCCTACCTCGTAAATTCCCAGCCTGAACACACGGCTCTTATCTAACCCTTTCATGTCAGGGTCTCCCATTGACTTCAAAACAGCAAAGCCTTTTTTCCCTCCTCACATATCCATCTCCACCAACTCTTTGGTGCCAGTGGACAAGTTGTATTTTTAATCATTTTATTCATGTTAGATTCCATTTCATCGACATGTAGGGGAATTTCTAAATTATTTTATGATACTTGAAATGTATCAAGTTGACCATTGCTAGAAAGTCACAGTTCACTCACCAAGGCTTGGAAACTGCTTGTTTTATTAAAAGTTACATTATCAGCTTTCATTATGATAGTATTTGACAACGTCCTGTTCAATGCTTTCTGGTCACAAATAATTCAGGAGACAAAAAAAAAAAAAAAAGAAGAAGAAAGAGGAAGAGGAGAGAAAAAGGAACCCTGTCTCATCAAGAAACCTTGCCTCAACATGTCCAGTTTGCCCCAAACCAAAATGAAAACCATTCTCTTCCAGGAGTTTTGTTTCCCTCATAGACAGGAATATTTGCAAAAAGAAAAAAAAAGAATGACCAGAATTGATGAAGAGACTCAAAACCAAATGATACCAGGATAAATTAATGCAATATGTGCTATTTAGCCTGGTGAAGAAAAGATTAGGGAAGTTCATTCAATATTTGAAAGTTACAAGAATTATTAGATTTATTCTAATTTTCAGAGACTAGAATTATATCCCCATTTTGTGGAAATTACAGGGATGTGAATGCAACATCAGAAGAAAGTCTTTGACAACTAGGTCCCAAAATGGAATGGATTTTTTTGAGAGAAAAGCAACTCGACTTTATCTTACTGCCTCTTCCCACCTCATCAACCCTCCCAAAATGCCATTCTATCAATAGTCAAAGACATCATGTCATGATTGTTGCTCATCTTCATTACGTAATTGACATGCAGAACACATTAGCATAGTTCTGCCCAGGATCTAAGCAAGATTTGTTGTATAGATAGGTTCCTCCAGTGTTCTGGTTTTACCAAAATTATTTATCAAATGCTTCTTATTCAGCAGATTGCTCTGATTGAATCTTCATTGGTTTGACAGTCCTCTACTTTTCCAGAGTACAACTCCCATTCTGCTTACCTTTACCCCAACCTTGTGAATTCCCTGGCTTCCTTAAAGACTAATCTCAAATATCGTCTTCTAGAGGAGGCCTTTTCCTTTCTCCCCTAAATTTATTGCCTTCCCTCCGAAACAGACATTCCCAAACTTATTTGGCCTACTGCCCCCTTTCCAAAAAAAATTTACTCAGTGCCCCCACCCCTGGAGATCTACTTTCTTTAACCCTTTAACTTTTTTTAAAATTTGCATCATTTCAAAAACATATAAAATGTATATTTTTTAAACTATACATCTAGAGTTTAATAATTCATTGTGAATTTGTGGGGTTTTCCTGCACTGAAATTTTGATGACACAATATTGCATCACGTAACCATATGGTATCATATGGTAAACAGATAATTACATGAACATCTTCCTGCCAATGCATGCTGGACTTTCCAACAATGCACAATGTGCTCACCTGACAACACTTGCTTGTTAAGGTCTCTTGGTGGATTTGACCACTAATCAATTATAACTTGCATTTTGTGTGTTTTTTTGGAAAATAATGTAATCACTACTACTTTAACTCTGTTACACAATAGATGAAACATGTACAAATAGTTTTTTTGAAATTTTCTTCTCTTATTTCCTTATGCTTCTGCTACTCCCTTTTTTTTATTCGGTACCACCCCCCAATTGCATCCAAGACTACTACCACTACCCCTGGCACCCCCAGGAGGTGATGTCCACTTTGGGAACTTGTGCTCTGAGATTACCTTACATTACACTGTATATATCTTTTATTCATAAAATTGTTGCTTGCATTTAGTCTTCTCTATTGCACTGGTAAATTCCGGATCACAGGGACAATGATGATGGTGATGATGACAATGATGAATGACATTTGTCTTTCTTTTTGCTTCCATAGCTTATCTTAGTGCCTGGCATGTAACGAATACTCAATGACCACCTGAACTGGTTTGCATCTCAGATCCTGGGATTCATTCCCACTAGAATCTGTTTTTCTTGAGATGAAACACTTGTAGACAAGGCTTAAGAGTTCCAAAGATAAGCCAACCCTGTGAAGAGAAGGTTAAAAGTTATAAAACATGTTGGTCCTAGGCCAACTAATATCCCACTCCCATTTTTTCCTAACTTCTGGCTTCTATTTCTCTTGCAAATTCATCCCTAAGTTCTCATCAAACAAATCTATGAGCTTCTTAACAATGTCTTAATATCAATTCTCCATAGAGAATCTATATAAGATGCTATCTGACATCTTCGATTTTTTTTCTTTTTTTTCTGGAAATCAGTGTGGCATTTGGGCCACCAATTGATATTTTCATTACAGGATCATTCCTAGTATTTTTATGAATATAAATGTCCTTAATTTTGTGTTTTATAGATGTTTTGTATATAGTTAAGGTTTATTCATTGTTGTTGTCATTTTTCAGTCTTCACAATCTCATTAATGTGTTGCCATGTGTCTTTATATTCCTTGCAATTCTTGTCTCTGACTTTTCACAAATCTTCCATATAGGATGTGTACAATACATTGAAAGCCATCTTTATTTTTTGTAAATATGTCATGAATATATATATAATATCTTCCCTTCTTGCTGTATGGCTGGCCCATATTTCATAGTTCAATGTATAGTTGATGGCATATTATATTTCACTTCTTGAATGTCTATATTAGAGTGTTGTCTCAAAGAGTTAAATTTCTCAGACATGGAGTTGATTGAGATCATTGAAAATATAGTCCAGTTTCTCAAATGTGATCTAGTATATTCACCTCACCAGATCTTCACTTAAATGCAGTATCTTGGGTACTAACTCAAAAGGTTATCCGTCAGATTTCATCTTTCTGATTCATTCTTTACTGCATTAAGGTTTTTTCCCCCCTTCTTTATATGGATTTCATCCCTTGCAAGACCACAAATCTTATTGATAAGACCTTTGTTGCCTCAAGGATTTAAGCCACCAACACAAGGTCATTAACAAATAGAAGCATCTACAAAATGTCAATATCCATGAGGACATCATCTGCACAGGATCTTCTTCATAATGATGAGGGCCTTTAAGAAAGATATCTCCCCATTTCTTCATTGTTTGATAACCATAATCAAAGCTGTCTCTGTCTCATTTAATGGAGCTGTCTCTAAGAGAGACAGAAATAAAGAGAATTATTAAGCATTTATTATGTTAAAGGCACCATGCTAAATGCCGATAATTTACATTTAAGCTATTTACATTCTTGTATAAGAATACTTTCATCTCTCAAAGACCTTACATTTTCATAGGAGAAGACAAAACAGAAAGAGAAGCTGGTTAACTCTGGGGAAGGGGGAGTGAGTTGATCAGGTAATGAAGTGACCAAGATGCCTGGGGCTACTCAAGAAAGTTTGATCCTGGTCAGGGTCTCACCAATATGGAGAGTAGACACCAGGGCCAAGTCATTTCAAGCACAAAATAACTAAATCTATTAAGGCCATTTTTATTTCCTTAATATGCATAGGAAATATTTGGTTGAAATCCTCTTATATGTCCTTTAGCTTCACTAAGTCAAATGCTGTTTATACACAAACAATAAATTTAATCCACAAACAATAAAGCCAGCAGTGTTTGATATTCTCTTATCAAATTGTGTGACTGTAAAGATGCAAATTGATGTAGAAAATTTACAAAAAGACACCTGGCCCATTTTCATTATTTCACAAAGTACATTGCAGTGAATGGACAATTATTATAATAGGTATGTAGTTTGTCCTCCATAAGCATCCAAAGCGATATTCCTAAAGCATAGGGTGACCATATCAACATCTACTGAAAAAACTTCAGTGTTTCCCTATTGTCATTAGAATAAAATAGAAAATCTTCAGTTTGGCTTACAAAGTTCTTCAAAATCTGGCTCCATTCTCCTTTTCCAGGCTTATTTTGTATTACTTTCCTTCAGGCACTTTATGTTCCAGCCAAAATAGCCTACTTCTTTTTCCTTGTATAACAAACTGAAACTATCATCTTCTTGACTTTTCACCAGCTATTTTCCATGCCTGGAATGTTCTATCATCTTGCCTCCAATTCTTGGAACCCCTATCTCCCTTCAAAGCTCAGCTCAAATATCAAGTAACTTAATAGTCCTTTCCTGATCTCCTTGTTATTAATATCTCTCATCACATTATATTATGTTTATTTTGTGTGTATTCTGTATAAATTTGTATGTGTACATGCTGTTTTTCTAAGTCACAAAGTAAATAGTCCTCTGGGCCTAGATTCAGGAAGACCTGAGTTTAAATCTGGCCACAGGTACTTACTAGCTGTGTGACCCTGAACAAGTCACTTAACTATTGTGTGCATCAGTTTCCTCATCTATAAAACGGGGATAATGATACTCCCTACCTTCCAGGATTGTTTTAAGGATCAAATGAAATAATTATTTATAAAGAACTTAGCACAGTGCACATAGTAAGCAATTTATACATATTATTTCTTGTTTTTGTTTTTACTATATAAAACATAAATTCCTTGAGAGTAAGAATTATTTTATTATTTTTGTCTATATATCCCATGTGTCTAGAATATAGAAGGAGCTCAATAAATATTCACTGATCAGTTCATTGCTAGTTGCTACTGTCCTTTTTTTGTAACCTTTTTTGTACCTTTCCAAGAGTCAGCTTGATATGCAGAATAACGATATGGTTTCAGAGTCAGATAGACCTGAGTTGACATTGCGCCACTGACGCATACTGTTTGTGTGATCTGAATAATTCTCTTAATCTGTAGGCTCTAAGCTTCTGAAGAGGTACAAGCTTCAGTAGAAGAGGAATATCCTGACTGGAATTACCTCCATCGATGAAATCATAAACGCTACTACGCATATACAAACACACGTTCATGTGTGTGTATTTAGAGAGATAAACAGATGAAAAGGACAGAAACAGACAGATAGGTAAATAGATATTATTTATAATATTTTCTATTCTTTTGAATCATTTTCCCTTTTTGAGTTATCTTGGACATTGATTCATGAAATTCATTTAAATTGGTGAAATTCTTAATAATTCATGTCAGAGATAAACTATAAACAATTGTTCTTGTAGTATAGAACTACATATTGTGTTTTAGGCTTAGTGTTTCTCTACTCAATAACTGTTCATACTCTAGTTAGGTGGTACAATGAACTGAGTACTGGGCCTGGAATTGGGAAGACCAGAATTTAAATCACATCTCAGACACATACTAGCTATGTGACCCTGGGCAAGTCACTTAGCCTCTCTGTGCCTCAGTTTCTTTAA
Source organism: Notamacropus eugenii (assembly GCF_028372415.1). Classification (NCBI taxonomy): domain Eukaryota; kingdom Metazoa; phylum Chordata; class Mammalia; order Diprotodontia; family Macropodidae; genus Notamacropus; species Notamacropus eugenii. The sequence continues at coordinate 131,288,623 of NC_092875.1, read as the reverse complement.
ATATTTTGTTTAATATTTAATTAATTTATTTGTTTTCAGTTTTCAACAATCACTTCCATAAATTTTAAATTTTCTCCCTCTCCCTCCCCAAGATGCAGTTTCTTTATTTTTAAAATGCGGATAATGATAGCACCTACTTCTAATGGTTGTTGTGAGACTCAAATGAGATAATAACTAAAGATGCTTAGCATGGTGTTGGCACAAAGTAATCACAATATAAATGTTAGCTGCTGTTTATTGTTACTATTGTTGTTGCCATTAATATTATCGTTATTACTATTACCCACCCACCCCTTGGTAGGTACCCTTTCTCTCCTGCCCCTATTCAAAATCCACCCATATTTAGAATCCTCTATCCCTGTTACGTTTTCAAACCTGAAATTTCCAATTCCTTAGTTGATTAGGGGCTTCCCACCTGTGATCTCAGAAATGGTAAGTCAATCAGTCTTACCTGAAAAAGCCTTGACACTTCCTATAATGTAATTTGTAATGCTATCTTGACCCAGAACTGCCTGATAGATAAAGTCAAGATAGACCTAGGGAAAGTTTGGTAATTCTAAGTGTTAAGCCCTTGCTAGGAACATTCATTCACAAGACCAACATGGACTCCTTCCTCTTGTTATGGCTTAACGTTCATTGTTTATCAAGTTGTCTGGTGATATCTCATGATATATCTCTTCCCCTGACTTTCCTAGTCCTGCATTGGAGTATCAGTCCCAGATCTAGTACAGGGAATCAGTGGGCTATTCAGATATAATTCCTTTGCTCTACCTGACTCCACCTCCTAGAGCTCCTCAGTTTTAGCTAAATAGTCTTCCTATACATGCATCAAATCAAAGAAGTAATTGTTTTCAGCAGACTTGACTAATTCTTTAAAGCATCTTTAAATCACAGTAAATATACTCATACATAATCAATGCATTGATTTGTTTCAAAGGACTATAGGTATTTATTCTAAGGAAGGGCTTCCACTGGCATGTGAATAGGGGAATGGGTTGAGTTAGTAGGTAACAACAGAAATTAAAGCATCCAACATACCTTTCTTTAATCGTACAGAAAATCTGCATAAAAGAGGAAGAGATACAATAGTTTGTTTTCCATTTTGTTAACTCAGAGACATAAATATATATACATGTATGTATATGTAAAAAAGTACACATGAGAGATCACAGTTTCTTATACAAGCCCTTTTCATGCTGAAATATTTTATAATAATTTTTTAAAATCTCAATAATGGATTTCAACAATTACATTATCAAAATTCATGCTACATACAGCTTGAAACCCCTTTCATGAAACTGATGATCTGCAGATCAAACTCTGAGAAATGCTGACAGACAATATAAATTAATTATCCCCACTGTGCCTATGTTTCAAAAACCATTGACTTGCTCTTCATGTGTCACTTCTCAGAAGTTTTCTGAATTCCACTTGCAGTTCCCTTTCCAGTGATTATAAAATATAATTGGGGTCATGGCTCTGCCCTACCAGGTCTTGAGTTCCCCTGTCCCTTTGGGTATGAAGTGTGGGAGTATATAACTAGAAGCCAGTTCCTATATAAGAGGTGGAAAACTAAGTGGTAAGGAAGGCTGAAATCCTTTGCATAACAATTGAAAATAGGACTAAATACCAAGAGACAGGTAGAGGGCAGCCCCCAAGAAGACTGATAGATTAAAATTCTATCAAGGATAAACAGGATTTCCACCACTTGATCAAAGGCATTAGAAGTAAGAGACTGAAGGAGTAGTTTTCCACTGGGCTTCAGGTAGTGCTATACTCCCTGCCCTTATCAACTTAAGGGTCTTTTCCTGACTTCTAAATCTGTTTTAACACTGGGATTGTGAAAATACATCAGGCGTCTCCTAGAATAACACTATCTTGGAAGCACAGAAAACATGCAGTCCCTAAAATTCAACACCATAAAAAAGTGTGAAAATTTACACAGTGCCTCATCACTTCAAAGTGAGCAAAGTATGACTTCAACATAAAGTTTAGGTTGAAGAAATAGGCAAGAAAAATGAGGAAAACAACATGAAAAAAGCTGAAAACAAAGCTTCAAAGAAAAAAATGGTTATTGGATCTAAGACCAGGAAGAATTCCTAGAAGACTTAAAGAAAGAGGTAAGAGTTTCAGAGGAAAATTTGGGAAAAGAAATGACAGTAATGCAAGAAAATTATGAAAAAAGAATTCAGAGCTTGGTAAAAGAGGCAAAAAAATATTGAAGAAAAGGATACCTTAAAAAAAAATACAGAATTAGTCCAATGTTAAATGAGGCACAGAAATTCACTGCAGAAAAGAACTCCTTTAAAAGCAGAATAGACCAAATGGAGAAGGAAATACAAAAATTCATTGAAGAATGAATTCAATGAAAAATTCTGCTTAAAAAGCAAAATTGGTCAAAAGGAGGAGGGAAGGTACATAGTTCTCTGAAAAAAAAATAATTCTTTAAAAACTAGAATTGGGCAAGTGGAATCTAATGACTCCCTGAGACTTCAACAAACAATAAAGCAAAATCAAGAGAATAAAAAAAAAAATAGAAGAAAATGTGAAATATCTCATTGAGGAACCAACTGACCTGGAAAATACATTGAGGAAGGATAATTTAAGAATTATTGAACTACCAGATAGCCATGAAGAAGAAGTATAGAAGAAGAAGAAGAAGAAAATCTAGACATCATATTTCAAGAAGTAGTCAAGAAAAATTGTCCCTATACCTTAGACCTGAAGGGAAAAGAAAAGTTGAAAGAATACACCACTCACCTCATGAAAGAGATCTCAAACTGAAAACTAACAGCAATGCTATAGGACAAAACTTCTAGGTCATTGAAAATATATTACAAGCATCCAGAAAGAATTTGAATATCATATAGCCACAACAGGATCAGACAAGTTTTTGCATCTTCCATGTTAAAATTGTGGAGGGTTTGGAATATGATATTCCGGAAGGCAAAGAAGCTAGGATTACAACCAAGTAAAGCCTAACCAAAAAAACTGATTGTAATCTTTCAAAGGAAAAACTTGACATTAATGAAACAGTGGGCTTTGAAGTATTCCTGATGAAAAGGCCAGAGGTAATAGAAAATTTGACATTCAAAAAAACGGTCTAGAGAATCATAAAAAGGCATACATCAAAAAGTAATCCTAAGGGACTCAATAAAATTAAAATGTTCCATTCCTCTATGAGAAGATGATACATGCAGCTCCTAAGAACTTCATCATTATCAGGGTAGTTAAAGGAGTTAACATAAAAGGCATTTGAGTCTATTAAGTTGGGATGACCTCCACCTTCCAAAAAAGAATTTAGGGGTGAGAAAGAGGGATGAACAGGGAGAATGCACATAAAGTAGATGTGCAAGGAAGAGGTTTTATAATGGAGGGAAAATGGAAGAGTGGTGGCCAATAGTTGAACCATACTTTCATCAGAATTGTTTTCAAGAGGGAAGAATATATAAATACACTTAGCTGCGTATAGAAATCTATCCTTTTAGGATTATATACTTTTAAAAATTTATTTTTGACATTCTTTTTTTTTTAAATTTTGAGTTTAAGATTCTCTCCCCTTCCCCCCTCTCCCACCCAATGAGAAGGCAAACAATACGTTAATTATACTTGTGAAATCATACAAAAAAATTCTCATATTACCCATATCACATAAAAAATAAAGAAAGCAAGAAAAAATACTTCAATTTGCACTGAGTTCATCAGTTCTCTGATAAGATAAAGGGCAAAGATATATGGGGAGGGGGAAAGAAGGTAATAATAAGGAGGGTAGATTGGGAAAGGTAGTGGTTAGAAGCAAGATGGAATTTTGAGGAGGTGCAGGAAAGAGAGAGAAAGATAAACAGAAGAAATGGAAAAGAGGCAAATGCAGCTAGTGATCACGTGAATATGAAGGAGATGAGCTAATACACAGAATGGAAGTGGATTCGAGAACTGATTGGAAACCAAAATGCAGCAATATGTTGTGTGCAAGAGACAAACTTCAGACAAAAAGACACACAAAGAGTTGAAATAAAGGGCAAGAGCAGAATCTGTTGGGCTTGGGCTGAAATGAAGAGGTCATGGGTTCCAAATATGATCTCAGACAAAAAAAAGCAAAAAGAGACCTAATTAAAAGGGACAATGATTTTGCTAAAAAAGGTTCTATAGGCAATAAAGTAATGTTTTATTTATGTGTGTATGTGTGTGTGTGTGTGTGTGTATAGCCTGTTTCTCTGATACAGTCTTCACTTCTCAAATATATAGGGAACTGAGTCAAATTTATAAAAATAAGGATCATTCTCCAATTGCTAAATGCCCAAAGGATATGACCAAGTAGTTTTCAGAAGAAGAAATCAAAATTATCTATAGTTAGATAAAAATAAAATTCTCTAAATCACTAATGATTAGAGAAGTGCAAATTAAAACAATGCTGAGGTACCACCTCCTCCCTACCAGAAATGACAAATGCTGGAAGGGATGAAGGAAAATGGGTATATTAATGAATTGTGGGGGAGTTGTGAATCAGACTAACCATTCTAGAGAACAATCAGGAACTGTGCCCTAACGGCTATAGAACTATACATACCCTTTGATCCAGCAATACTACAGTTAGGTATATACCCCCAAAGAAATCAGAGAAAAAACAAAAGGACCTCTATGTACAAAAATATTTATAGCAGCTCTTTTTGTGTGTGATGGCAGTGCTCTGGAAATTGAGGGAACACTTATCAATGGGGGAATGACTGAGCAAGTTGTGTTATATGATTGTGATGGAGCACTATTCAGTTATAAAAAAAAAAGATGGGGAGAGTGATATCAGGGAAAAAAAAGCTTGACAAGACCTATATGAACTGATTCAAAGTGAAGCAAGGAGAACTGGGGGATCATTGTGTACAGTAACAGCAACATTATAATGGTGATCAACTATGAAAGACTTGGCTACTCAGAAGAATACCAAGACAATTCCAAAATTGTCTTGATGAAAAAAATATCTATCTCCAGAGAGAGAACTGATAAACTCAGGACAAATTGAAACATTTTTTCTTGCTTTCTTTATTTTTTTATGTGATATGGATAATATGGGAATATTTTTTGTATGATTTCAAAAGTATAACTAATATATTGTTTGCCTTCTCATTTGGTGGGCGAGGGGGAGAGGAAGAGAGAATCTTGAACTCAAAATTTAAAACAAAAAGAATGTCAAAAATAAATTTTAAAAAATAGACAATCCTAAAAACAAACCCCCTTTCTAGAAAAATATATTAGGGCAGGTGCTTGAAATGAGCTATTAAAAGAATAATAGTTATATCTACAATATATACTTATAGGCAGCTAAGTTTCTTAGAGGAGAAAGTGCTGGATATCAAATCCTGAAGGGGTTTGAGAAGGGAATGAACATTTATTAACTGCCCATTATGTGCCAAGTGCTTTAAATATATTTCATCTTTTCTTCAAAGAGAAATTGTGTTTATCATCTCCATTTGGAAGTAGAGGAAATTCAATTAGATAGGTCTTCATGACTCCAAACCCAATGCTCTATCTGCTACACCATCTAGCTGCTCCTGAGTCTTGAGTTCCAATTCTGTCTCAGGTATTTATTGGCTATATGGTGCTGAACAAATCACATAACTTATCAGCCTCAGTTTCCTCATCTAGAAAATGAAGAAAACAATATCAACAATTTCATAGGATTATTATGAGGATCAACTACAACTCTATTTATCAAGATATAGAACCATATATACATATATATATATATCCATTGCTTTGCAAACCTTAATTTACCATTAATATTTCCATTGTTTTTCTGAAATCATAACCACTTCCCTAAACTATTGATATGATCTCAAACTATGGAGTTCTCTTCATACTGTAATCTGTTGCATTTGGTAAGCTACTTAACTTTTAATTCTATTTCCAAATGATTCTCCAATATTCCATTTTAAGACAATTTCCCACACATTCTGCACTTCTCAGAAACCATTTAGATGTGCTGTATCCTTTGATCCTAGCTCACAGTGCTGTGTTTAAGCCCTTCCTGTTTCCCTTGGAGAGAAATGCTGCTGGGCAAACTTGCCAGAAAAGTAGGCAGCGAGCCGACAGAAGAAACAAAAAGCAGCTTCCACTAGAATGAAACCTCATACAGAGGGAATGACAGTGGAGGGCAGCCTGCCTCTTTCTGCAGTAAGTCCATGTTCATGAGATTTCAGAGAGAAGATTCTAATCAGACATTATCTCCTTTGTGACTTTGGACAAAAATCCTAGCGTGACTAAGCTTGTCTCAAAAGACTGAGGCAGAGCTATGTGGACTGAATTCAATGACTCCTACTGTCCTTATTCTCTTTAACCTGCATCAAAATCACCTCTCTCTAACATTAATTCTTGGTCTCCTCATCTGAATATGACCACTTATGACTACCTTAATAGTGATAGATAAGAGGGCAAATGGTCAAAGTATTTTACAGAAAAGGATTCACTTTAAATATCTTTGCTGTTTTAGAAGTCAGAAAACTTTGGTTCAAATTCCAGTCCTGACACTTACTACCTATGTGACCTTGAATGAGTCAGTAGAACTCTCTGGACCTTACCTGTAAAATCCCAGGATTATATTAACGACTCTTTTTTCTTTTCTAACTCTATTATCTTAGGACTAGAAAATATTTCATATTCTTGCCCTAAAATGGTGAATTGAAGTTACACACTCTCCTCATATTTTTCCCTAGTAAATAAACTTTTTAAATGTTCTAGAAATCTGAGAGTTGAGACTAACCTTAAAGGAAGAAGATTTTGAAAGTAGAGATGAAAAGGAAGAGTGAGTTAGTCATGGTGAAAAGGCCTAAAAGTGATAGAAGGAATCTGCTTGTGCAATGGTAAGTTAAATGGGAAGATCTTTCCCATTCATTAATAGGCCCATGTGACCTGCTTAAATCACATGGAAGCCTAAGTTGTATGTGGTGGGAGGAGCTTGCTGAATTGGTGGAACAGGAAGGGTAGAGTAGAGTTGAGAGGAAGTTGGTCAGCCTAGTCAGAGCTAGGAATGACACAGGCAGGAAGGCACATCTAGGCTCATGAAGGTTTGTGTGTTTGTGGGAAGGCCCCAGCAGCAGGGGTTGGGGAGGAAAAAGGCTTGGAAATGCCTTTGTCCCCTGCAGTGCTAATGTGTGTGGACTTCCTGGTTACTCTGACAGATCTGGCTTTCTGGTGTTGAGACTTGACTTTCTGGTGTCTAAATAAATGTTTTTCTTCTGCCTTCTATGTGGAGAGTCCACTATACTTTGTGATTCAGAGCTACACTGGCATAATCACAGTCAACTCTAGTGCTGTGAATATTGCCTTGGCAATATAGCTTGTGAAGATCTGAATAGCTACATGGCTTGAATAGCTGGAGTACAATGTGAGAAAGGTGGAAACATGGAGGAGGAGAATTTGAGATAAGACATATTCTGCCTTGATATATACCTAATCATTAGACCTATTCAAAAACCAAATGTCTGCTTTAAGATATGAATTCTACTTTATTAAAAATCTTCCTTTAAACAGACACTAAAAGACCACCTTTCAGGGATATAGTAAAGGGAATAATTTTATTTTCTAGGAATGTATTAAGCTAGATAGTGGACACTGAGATCCTTAAATCCTGAAATTCTTTGATTCACCCTTTCATTTTTCAGATTAAAAAGAAATGAGTTTAAATACCTTTTCTTCTTAAAGTATAGGATGGAATGGTTGGTGGCGTTGTTATTGTATTTGTCCTTCGTTCTTGAAGAGCACCATGACCTCTAGGAAATGATGACATGACTTACACTTGACCTTGTTTTGAGTGAGGGAGGGCTGTGCCAGGTCACCAGCCTCACTTTCTCCTCCTGAGCCATCTGGGTCCAGTGACCAGATAGTCATCAGGATGGCTGGAGATGGCCAAGGATGCAGTGGGAGACTCTGGCCCTTCTAGGCTAAGGTCTTTTCAGTTTGATTTCTTTTTTATTAAAGGGGCCATTCTTTGACTCACTTCTTAAAGAAAGCTATTCACTGAATGGGCATTTCCTCGCTCAAAGTAGGGTGGAATGGACATTTATTGTTGTAAGGAACCTTAGAGTCCCCTAAATCCAGCACCATTATTTTACATATGATAAAAATGAGTCTGAGAATTATGAAGTGCTTTGTCCATAGTCACAAAGCTAGTTAGCATCTGAGGAAAAGGGGATATGTTTATTTCAATAAATAAACTGACATCTTTATTCCAAATCTAGTACATTATTCATTATTCCATTTCCTCTCCAAAAGGAAAAACCTTACTTACCCCAGGTCCCACTCTTTAGGACACAGAGCCAGAGATTCCATAGCTAACTATAGTTTCTTGGCTTCCTAGAGGATTCATTCTTAACTTGATTTAGGAATTCCCTCTGGCTCCTGGTTTAATTTCTGATGGCCAAGTCACACCTATTCAGTATCCATGTAGGCTTTTTCTCCAGGCCTCTGCATTTCTTAACTCAAAAATTATTTTGTTCTTTCTTGCAAATATGTGGGGGTGGAAAAAGCACTTGAACAAAATGTAGCCTAGGCAGCACAGTAATTGCTTCTCCTCAGAGTAACTGCATTCCTGAACTTTCATATTTTATGTGCAAACACTTCCAATCCTTAAACTTGTCCTAAACACACACACACACACACACACACACACACACACACACACACAATGAAAGCACTTATATAACAGAAGTGTAATGTAGATGAAAGTTGAATGAGTTACTCTGTACGATAGTGTCATGATGGTAATAGGCTATATTTCCTACTATTTGTAGAGACTAAGGTCCTGGCAAAAGATGCGAAAGTGGATAAATGGTATAAAAAAGTAAGGTCAAAAAAAATGATTCAAGATTCCCTTAAGAAAAGGGAATTTTCTCAAACTTCAGAGCAATTGTATTAACTTGCTCCATTTTTTGAGACCTTTTAGTAGTTTCCCTAGAAAACCTACATTCAAATGCTACATCTGACACTAAATGACCTTATGTAAAGTTACTTCCCTTTTCTGGGCCTCAATTTCCATATCTGTAAAATCAGAGAATGAAACGATGTTTTCTGAGTTCCTTTCCAGTTCTTTACAATCCTGTGATCTCTTTCTGGCCTGCTCCTCACATCAATCAGATGCCCAACCTAAAAAGAAAGGATGATCATTCCTAAGGTTACGAACTGCCTTCTGGCACATTTTCCTGAATATTCTTTCACATGCTCCTCCATAAGATTATCCACCTCTCTAAGAAGGAGTTAATACATGTAATTTTTTTTAATAATTGCCTATTCAAAGCACATCTAATTCTCATGAAATGGCTCTGGCATACGTGTTTCTTTTTCTGTTTGCTGTTCTTTTGGAATTCTAACTGTTAAAAATCATCTTTTGAAAATGTTGGCTTCTCTGGTAAAGGCTGAAGAATTTTACATATTTTCCTCCGGTGAACCAGGGCTCAGGAAAAGCCCTTTAACTCACCAGGCCCATCTGAGTGACTCAGAAGAGACTATGAAGTGAATTGGAGTCTACAATCAGTTGGCTGCCATCAGATGTTGCTGTAGGGAAGAGATCCTCAAGTCCAAGACATCAGAGGGTCTTCTGGCTCTGCCAAGAAGAGTGACAGAGGCTGTAAAACTGTCTGCTCTCCTCCTCTGCTAATTGCTGTGCTAGAAAGCACTAAAATGGGGTTGATGAAAACACTGCAGGCTGTTTTTCCCCAACACCAGTGTGGATTCAGCTTCCTACTTTCTATCTCCATCTACTGGCACATATTCAAACTACCATTCAAATAAACAGAAGTTAGGGAAGCCAGATAGCACAGGCTCCTTCCCATACCAAAAATTCCTGGAGGGTGTGTAAAATCACTTGGAGAACTTGCAAATTAGGAAGATTTGAACTGGATTACAGAGGGCCTCACATCTCCAGGCAGAAAGGACAAGAGAGAGGACCATCAAAATAGAAGTTCTTTATGAAAATCTTAACTCCTGCTTTAATCCCCTGAAGCTACACATTGGCTTTCATGCTATCATCCGAATAGATTTTTCTCCCACCTCTGCTTTGCTTTTCCTTATCTCCTACTCTCTTCTGTCACATCTTTCTCCAGTAAACTGAATTTGCCAGATATCTTGATTATATCCATGTCTCACATAAACACACATAAATTTATATATAAACATGCCCACACTGATGAGATCACAGATAAGTATACCAACACAGGCAGACTCAGTAGCTGCCTGTATTATATGATTTCAAGGACTTAAAAGGATTGTATATCCCATGTTATCTTTTCTAATGGCATTTTATTTGCACCTTCATGTCCTCCTTACTCCTGTAGCTACTCTGGGCTGTGATAAGTCGGCTTTTGATTTATCTTGCCCAGAATGACCCAGGCCTACATCTGAATTCCCTAATCCCCCTTCCTATTTCCCCTTTATGTGTCTTCACCCATTTCAATGTAAATTCCTTTTTAAACTGCCTTTTTGTTGTTGTTCAGTTGTGTACAATTCTTCAAGATCCCCATTTGAGGTTTTCTTGGCAAAGATTCTTCAGCTCAATTTACAAGTGAGGAAACTGAAGCAAACAGGATTAAGTGATTTGTCTAGGGTCACACAGTTAGCAAGTGTCTGAGGTCAAATTTGAACTCAGGAAGATGAGTATTTCTGACTCCAATCCTAGAACTCTATCACCTGTGTCACCTACCTGCTTTGCTTGTTCCCAATTATTTCCTCAACCCTTAGCATACAACTTAGCCCATAGTAAACAATTAAATGCTTTATCTCTGTCTCTGTCTCTCATCTACAAAAGTAGAACAAGCTGCGTCTTGGGATAGTGAGTGATCCCTCATTAGAAGTCTTTAAGCAAAAGCTGGATGGCCATTTCTGTTATATTACATAGGGAAACCTTCAGGTTATAGTTGGAACTAGACGGCTTCTAAGGTTTCTTCTAGGTTCATCATTCTGAAATTTGTTTTACTGTGATGATATAATTATATGTGGCTAAAATGAACTCTGCTAAACTGGAACATGTAATAAAGATATTCATGGAGTAGAAGCACACTGAACTGACTTAGACCCATCTACTGATGGTATCTCCATCTGTCCCTTCAAGGTACAATATCCAAATTATGCCTTGAAAAATATAAAACAAAATCAAAGGACTAAAAACAAAAATGGGGGGGGGGAAGTAAGGAATTTCATATAAAATGCAATTGGTCTGGAAAAGAAATTGAGGGGAAAAAAATGAAGAATCAGTAGACTATGGGTTAGTGAGCTGGCTCAGTAAAGCACAGGCCCTGTAGTCAGGAAATCTGGCCTCTGACACTTACTAGGTATGTGACCCAGAGCAAGTCACTCAACTTTGCAGGAAAAAAATAAGAATTAATGCGCTATTATCAAAACAATGTAAGAGATATTCAGATATGAACCTAGATATCATACTTGACATCTTAAAAATATCTGCCCAGATCTCTTAGAACTAGAGGGCAAAGTGGAAACTAAAGTATCAACTAGTCACCAACTAAAAGACAACCCTAGAGGAAAATTCTCAGGAATGTTATAGGCAAAATCCAGTTTCCAGATCAAATACAAAATAGTACAAGCAGTCAAAATAATTCAAGAGCTAAGATGCCAAAGTCATAAATCAAATATTATTTAGAGGCCATAAAGAAGTGGATAGCTAGGATTATATATGATATTCCAAAAGGCAAAGGATATGGACTTAGGGCAAAACCTTGGCTAGTGAAAAAAATAAGTATAATGCTACTAAGAGAAGCAAAAATGGATCTTTAATGAAATAGAGGTCTTCTAAATATACCTGATGATAAGACCAGAGTTGCATAGAAATTTTGAAGTTCAAATACAGTTAGAAGAAGCATTAAAATGAAAAACAAAATAAAACAAAGCAAAAATAAATGAATAGCAATGAAACTAAAGAAGCATAAACTGCTTATTTCAATATGGAGAAATCATACATGTTTTCTCCCTAGCCCCTATCATTAAAGGTCAGAAAAAGAGTTTGATTAGAAAAGACCTGGGAGTTGTTCTGCTGTATCTTGATCCTAAGAATGGAGTTGAAAGATATGCAAGGAGGTATTTAAAACTATCATATTCTGATTCCAAATTACCTTTCTGGGAAGACTATAGTATACATCTGAATTCCCCCTAAGAAAAAATATACATACCTTCTATACTTCAAGCCAGACTATGTGCTCTTACCCTACTGGCCATTCTGTCATCAATCTCTATAGTTTTGTACATGCTTTCCTCAGTCCATAGTTAGGATATGTGTGTGCCCATATAAAAAATGTTTATCCTTATGTTTGGAGACAAGAAGTAAGAGAGAAAGCACAGATAGATATATACTCTTAGATATATTTGGATTTTGCCTATCCCTTCCAAGGAAAACACTGATTCCTCCCTTGAGGGGAGCAGAAGGGGCTGTGAGGCTGACTGCCCTGTTTTTTGAGAAGGGGGATCCCCAGACTAGAATTATATCCATCTGCATCCCTAAATATTGCTAGAGGTCCTTATGATCTAGGGGTACATAAGTTCAGAACAAAGCAGCTTTCCTGAACACTATGTCTTAAAAAATTCCTTCATACCAAATGCTAATTACACATGGGACCATCACAAATACTGGACTGCAAGGAAACCTATTTATCCAAGCAAAGAGCAAACAGAAAATGAAGGAGTTATACAGATTAAAACACCAGAGAATACACGAAGTGAATGAACTCTTCTACTGGGAGTAAGATAACTCAACTCAATCCATGAGGCTGAAGATGAAACCCAAAGTGAAACTCACCAAAATCTCCAGGGAAGAAACTTGAATATCAAGGGATTACTGAGAGATTAGTCTCCCCTTTATATCTGCCATTTCCAAATTTTGTCTCTCCTTTTCCACATCTGATGTTATTTCCTGAGAATCTGGCCTGATGAGAGTTCTTGCAAAGATAGCTTGAAGAATTCCTCTCTTTTTCAAAATTCTTGCACTAATGCACTCCATCTCATTTCCCTCACAAAGCCCCCACACTGTCATGTCATGTTGCATTAGCATTTTATCCACCAATTAAGATAGTGTCATGCACAAGGACCTGGGCTTACTAGAAACTCAGATTATACCTAAAATGTTCTTTCTTCTGACCTGTTTCTTGGAACCTGAGTTCTCTTCAAGGCTTAGCTCAAGTGCTGTCTGCTACAAGAACATCCCTGATACCCCTCATTCTTTGTATTACCCTCTCATGTTATTTTTAACATGAAACACATATATCATATAATATATAAGCAAATATTATGTTAATACATAATATAGCACACATAATACATAACATATTATTTTATATTTATTTTGTAATGATGTGTATTTATCTGTGTAAATGTAAAACCTCTTCATTTGTAGAAGGCAAATTCCTTAATAAGAAGGGGTTGTTCCATGTTTGTCTTTGCAGCCTTCTTGTGTGGTAAATGGTAACCACGGGCACCTAATATTTGTGAAACTGAACTGCATTTTTGAGATGACTCAGCTCAGAGGTATCACTCCTCTACAGCTACTGCTTTTCAGTCTTTCTCCTCCCAATAGTTCTTCACTTCCCTCATTTCCTCTTCTTTGGCAGCAAATGCTTACACTGTAGAACCAGTCCCAGTTGTCCCTTCAAAAGGAAATTCTGAGAAGACACAATATTGACTCCTGCCTAACAGGACTACGTGTCCGCAGCTTTTCTAAGAAAATTCCAGGAAATAGTCGACCCATCTACCTATACTATGGATGCTTGGGTTCTCTGAAAAAAGAAACATCTAATTTGTATTGTCTTGTTACTATGGATAGAAAAATTATATAATTATATAAGAATCAGATTAGTTAGCTCCCAGTTGATAAAGACAGGGTCTTCCGGCTTACAGATATAAGAGAAGCCTAGGGCTTCCAGAAAAGAACAGATCTGGGTGCATCATTACAGTGTAGAGCCCTGGTTCTCTGGGGTACAATATTTAGGACCTAGATGCTTAGAGGTATGGGAAAAGAATATGTAAAGAAAAAATTGGGAAGGACACAGTTTTTACTTCACACTTTTCAAAGGGATGTTTTTTCTATGCTGGGTAGAAAACTCTGAACTTCTCAAATAATGGGTTAGGACAAAGACGGTGGATCTGAACCTCCCAATACTGAGTTATCATAACAAAGACAGTGGGCCAAGATTTTTCAGTATGAAAATGTCCTCCAGTTGACCTAATGAATTTATACCTGTCAAATGCTACAATAAGCATTTATTAAGCACCTATTGTGTTCCAGAATGTGTTAGTCATTATTTGGAGGCAACTGAAAGGCACATGAAGCTCCAAATACTTGGCTAGCTACATATCAGCTACCTCACCTCCTGGACTGTTAAGAGAGATATTCCTGTTCTAAATCAATACTTGTTAACAAGTATTTTGTGTTTTAGGTCTTACTTTTGTATTGTGGAAATAAAACAATTGATCCACAGCCTGATCAGCATTGCATATTTATAATCCCTTTTGGGTAGACCTTCATATAAGTTAAATATGAGTTGAGAGAGAATTTCTCTGGCACTGTAGGTTGAGAGTGAAAATAATATGTGAAAAGAAAGGGAGGGATTAGTGACAGCATGACATTCAAGTTTAGAAATTCAGATGCAAATATATGAGGGGAATGAAAAATGACTGACTTGGATCTTTCCTTAAAATAAGGTTCTGAGAGGAATTTACGAATAGGTGTAGGGATATTCTCAAGTGGGGAGGAGGCAAGGATCTATGACTGTTAGGGAGTGAAGAGAAGACAGGGACTGAAACAGGTTAAGCATGTTGGTTAAGTCTAGAAAATCAAAAACAAAGCTGGGAAGGCAATATGTTTTAACTCGGAAAGCAATGCTATGGAACATATCTACAGGAGTTCAATCAAGTTTTGAAATCATGTTACATGAGGATTTGCTGAAAAAAAAAAACTTGATATATTTACCCTAAAAAAAAAATTTCACAGAAAATATGAAACTTGTCTTAAATTTTCTGAAGACTTAACATGTGAAAGAGAGATTATATTGACAAGAGATGCTCCATTTCTTAACACACACACACACACACACGCACACACATACACAACACATGCACACAGACACAGCTAGGTAGGTGCCCCAGAAGGTTTTCAAAATAGGTCCTGAAGTCAGGAAGATCTGAGTTCAAATCTAGTCTCAGACACTAGTAGTTGAGTCATATGGAATATGTCATTTAAGCTCTCTTTGCCTCACTTGCCTCATTTATAAACTAAGGATTTATTTTGCTGTGAAAATGAGATATTTTTAAAATTCTTTGCAAACATTAAAGCACTATGTAAAATGCTGGTTACCATATAGACGTGTGTGTGTGTGTGTGCGTGCACGTGTGTGTGTGTGTGTGTGTGTGTGTGTGTGTGTGTACAGAAAGGTACCTGAGAATATGTGAGAATATATGAGTATGAATAAATGCGGATATGTATAAATATGCATTTTACCTTCTCAGGAAAAAGTCAAGGGATTCTTAGACCTTGTTTGAGTTTGTGACATGGCAGATGATGACTCTACATTTAGCCCACTGCTTAGAAGCAGTAGCCAAATGCCCTTCCTTCCTGATAGAGAACCAGTGAATAATCAATGAGATGTCACCATTTCACTCATTAATGCATCGATGATGTTTTCATTTTGCTGGACATGCAGAAGTTGTTCTTAGTGATTAGGAGCTAGTGCTTAGTATGCTTTCTGACAGTATTAGAAATGGATGGATCGGTGAGTCCAAGTTTAGCTGTTACTGATAGCTTCCCTGGATCAATATCATACTAAGGCTCCAGAATTGTCTTGGAGATAGAATATCTTTGCTACAGAAGCAGGGAGGGGAGGCTGAGGAGGCTTAATAGAGCGATCAGGTAGTATTTCCTAAGCTATGTATCTCTATATTGCAGAAAATATATCTTTTTATAAACCCTAACACATGAGCAGAATTAAAAATGTGAAATAAGATTTTTGCTTTGTTATTAAGGGATATCTAATTCATAATTTAGAAATGGATACCATCCTTCATTAATTTTAAGTAACTGTTCTTGGCATCCCTTTTCAGTATAACAATAAAACAATTTGTACCATATTAGTGATCCACCATTTTCTTTGCTATTAAAGTAGAGTGTGTAATCCATAGGGCAATAAAATATTTTTAAATTCAAAGTAAATGTTTAAGTGGGATATTTTAATAGGTCAGTAGTAAAATATATAGTTCCAAAATATTCATTAAGCACCTACAAAGCACACACTATCATACTGGAAGCTAAAGGAGATAGAAAGTTAAGACAAGATACAGGTCTTGTCCCCGTGGATCTTTTAGTCAGCTAAGAATCTAATATAGGGGTGTTCCAAAGCCAGCTCAAATTCTGGCAAGAGTCAGTTGTTAAATTTTCGTGTGAATATTTTCACTTCAGAAATCTGCAAATGTTATTAATCAGCTGAAGAGTTATTGTTTTGGTGTTTTTCTATACTTAAGAAAATGATGGAAGAGAATAATGTGGGTTAAACTTAAAAGTGTGTTGTAGAACTTTATATTTATTGATTTTCATGGTGCCAGTTGTTAAATATTCATAACACATAACACATTCATAACACAATCACTAAATAAGACACAAATACAAACTTAATACAGAACATTATATATGTATTCATTATTCTATTTATTCTTTAATAAATACTATCCCAGTATTCATTCATAGACATTAGTGAAATCTTTGTCATCTGAAAAGAAAACCATATGAGTCGATACTCAGTAAATATGAATATAGAGATAGCAAGATGAAAGAATAGGTCTAAAATTAAAGAACATCTGGTCTCAAGCCTTGTTTCTCAGTACCGACTATGACTTCAGAAAGTCAAGTTCTCTAGGTCAGTGATGTCAAACTCAAATAGATAAATCTGGATGGCCAGAGGATGCCCAGTTAACTTGGGGTTTACTGGCTAGATTTCTTCCTTTCCTTTCCTTCCCTTCCCTTCCCTTCCCAAGTCTTAAACCTACTGTACTCTGACACCTATAGATTGGACAACATTAGGCCCCTGCCCAAGCTCCACTTAAGGGTTGTTTTCTGGACCCTCCTGCCTTAAGAGTTATTATCAATAGTAACTGTTGCTGTTTTCTTTCCAGCTTGATTTAGTTATTTTTCCTTTGGATCAATAAAGGGGCCATTGCCTTACTACTTCTTAAACAGGCCTATTCACAGAATGGGCATTACCTCATTCTAAGTGAGTACCTGAATAAGCCTTAGCCTAAAGAGGCCAAAGTACCCCATTGAATCCTGGGTCATCTCCAGTCATGCTGATGAATATTTGGTCACTGGATCCAGGTGATTCAGGAGGAAAAAGTGAGGCTGGTGACCTTTCACAGCCCTCCCTCACTCAAAACAAAATCAAGTGCAAGTCATGTCATTATTTCTTTGATCACATGGTCTTCTTCGGCAATGAAGGATGAACACAACAACAGAAATGGTAACACTAAATCACATACAAGTATCCCTGAGGGCACACATTGACTTAAAAAATCAAATATTAACCTTATCTATGTTTCTTTGAATTTTTGTTTTGCTAAATCTATCCCAGCTACATCTTATTTTGGTACATACCACAGTTGTACTCTGGAGTGTTAAGGGCTCTGTACTTGACCCCTCTGCCCTAAGGCAACACTCTGAGATTCTAAATTGCAGAGAATATGTCAAACTGCATTTGCAAAGAGCATTTTCTATTTTTTATTCTATTCTATCCAATCCTTATTCCATAAATATGAATATATTTTACGTTAAATAAAATAATGCTTTTAAAATGCATTGGATTTGGTCCCTTAAACATTCAGTCTTTTAGATTGAGATTACCACATTAAATATCATTTATACTATAGTGTTTTCTTGAACTTGGAATGCTAACATTTCCAAATATTTCATTTTCTGATCTTTCCCAAATTAAGTTGTTCCAGATAGGGAGAGAAGTGCTGTTTTTTTCAAATATAAACATGCATACATATCTATGTATATTTTATATGTATGTGTATTTGCATATAATTAATTTTACCTAAATCAGCAAATTCTTATTATTTTCTTGAGAAAAGTCTAAATATGAATCTCTTGGGAGTTAGATTAATATAAGCAATTAAGAATATACTTTCTCTATCTTCTTTATTATTACTATAGAAATAAATAATAATGTGTTCTATTACTACATATATATTCACATTATAACTGATAAAATTTCTTTACCCAAAGCTACTACATTTTGAGAATTACTCCATTCTATTCATACATATATGTCTATACTCTACCATTAGTGTTTGCAATTCAAATAAGCCAAACTAGGATGGGCCATAAAATACTGTCACACAACTTATTCTGAAAAATAGTCTACCCCACCCATCCACACAACCCACCCTCTCCCCAGCCCTGCTGACACACACATCCTGTTATATGGAAACCCTAAACCTAAAACTGGGTTATTGCATGAGAACATCGTCAAGTTCCAACAAAAGGGACTAATAAATGTTTACCCCATCCTCACTCCTCTCCGGCCCCATAAAAAGAATTATTCCCTCTTTGAACTGTGTGATTCTACCTAACAGGGAGAGTCACCCTGGCTGGTGAATTCAATAAACCTTGCTTTGGTTTACAAATTTCTAATCCACCTACTTGTTTATTTCCATTTCTCCACAAGTTACAAATAGTCTGCAGAAGTTTGCCAGTAATCTTCATGTGTTTCAGCATCACTTTCTAGATATCTCAAAGAAAAGTGTTTCCTTCGTTTCAACTGTGATTATAAATACAGTTTCATGATAGTTGACTTCTGAATAACCACCAAAATAAACAATCCAGCCATCTCACACTATATGAAAAGGATCATCAATCTGAAGAAATTTATTCAGAAATTCATGCAGAAAGAAACTAATAGTTTAGACTAGCTAAATGCTCAGATAAAGTTAACCATCAAATAACTGCACTGATCTCCCTCCTTAGGTCCCAATGTAGAGGAGTGGCTATTTCCTGGCAAGGTGTCTCCTGAGGAAATGTCATCCTTTCCAAACAAAGTTTCACTCTTGAGCCATTTTGTTTTATATCTGAATTTATACGTTTGCGTTATTTTACCCAAGTAGTATACCCTTCATTTTAGAAATATTCACTAAAAGTTTCAATCTAAAGACATGAATTCCTGAAATACCTTTTCATAAAATTTCTCATTGTTGGCAGAGTGTCTGGCAAACACTTTCTTAATCAAAGTAGGTAGTGTTCTGTAAGGCAGCCAGGAGATGTGTAGGTGAAGTGCCTTTCCCCCCATAATGGATGAAGGAAGGAAGAAAATATCTTGCTGATAAAATGTGACTAGCTAATGCTTTCTGACAGCTAAATTATGAATGAAGCAATATTAGCAGGAAGTGAACAGTGGCATTCATTCTACTGATTAAAAAAGCAAAGGGTGGAGGTGTAAATTAATTGTCTGTACTGCAAATGATCCTCATGACTTTTTTTATAAGTCAAGTTGAAGCAAAAAAATCCCAGAAATTTTGAAAAAGATGACATTTTATGGTGGGAAGTATGATGTCCTAAACCAAATTGAGTCTGGTTGAGATTTCTATACATTAAAATAATGCCTATAACTTTTATATATAAATATTTAAAATGACAGTTGCTTACTCTTAAAATTATTTTGTATTCTTCAACATATATTTTTATTTAGATCTTGGAATCATGTGTGTCCTCTCTCAAAGTCCAAAGCAAAAAAAAAAAAAAAAAGAAAAGAAATGTCCTCCTCTCCTAAGCAGTTGTCAAATCTACCCTTCATGTAGGCACAGAGCTTCCAGTAATCCTTCTGTCTACTAATGAGGATAGTCTTCTGAAAATGTTCAGACTTGAGTCTCGTACATACTGCAACTTCTTATAGAATGTAAGCTCCTTAAAGACAGGAAATATGTTGATCTTGATTTTGATTTCAAATGTCCAGATACATAACACAGTGCTTTGCGTTTAGTAGACACTTAAAATATATGGTGAAGCTGAATTTAACCAAATTGAATGTAGCAACTATAATATATTATAGTTGTAATGAATACCCCATCCTAGAAGCAAGAATATGGGATCTCAAATGGTAGGAACTCAAGACCCAACAAAAGGCTCTTTTATAATATTACATACTATGTAGAAAACATTGTAGCCAGCAGCAGGTTTGAGTCTTCTGGGAGTCTGCATTCTGTCCTGTCTCTTGGCAGACTTCCACATAAAGAAACATTTACTTTAAAATGATTAATTATTCTCAACTCTACTTTGCCAAAGACCATGTTCTTCATTCTCTCTTTTTTAGACATTGATCCTGAAACATTTCTGCAACTTGCTCAGCTTGTAAATTAATATGTACACTTTAAAAAATATACATACTTAATGAGATCTTTCTTTACCCTAGAAAACTGATCATGTTAGACTCTGATGGACAAGCACAAAGTAAACATCTTTTTCATTACTGTTATTATTTGAATGGGGTAATTCAATTAGTGCATTACACAATCACATACATCTGCCATCTGGTAATGCCAGAATTCTAAGATCTGACCTCAATTCAAGAGGGTCTCATTAATGTTGTTATTGAAGCAGTCTGTAGCATTATATATTGCATAGTGATAATATTACTATGGCATTAT
The DNA here is from genome assembly GCF_028372415.1 of Notamacropus eugenii. Classification (NCBI taxonomy): domain Eukaryota; kingdom Metazoa; phylum Chordata; class Mammalia; order Diprotodontia; family Macropodidae; genus Notamacropus; species Notamacropus eugenii. Next base: position 131,267,956 of record NC_092875.1, on the reverse strand, counting down.
TTCACAATTACCAATAGAAAAATGAAAGACAGGCAATTACTTCTAGAGCTTCTGAACTGAGGTGAAAACAGATCAAATACTATGTATTAATGCAATTGTCCGGGTTTAATTCGGTTCTTCTGTTATTGAATTGTGACTTCAGTTTTTAGAACAACTGAAAATCTTCCTCTGAATGGAGTCTGCTTTGTAGAAACTCAGAAACAGCCTCTAATAAAGAGAAAAAAATTTGAATATAGATTAAGTTGGAAAGTGAGGTAATGACTTGAGTGTTACGTTACCAAGGCTTTCATTCAAATATTAATTTGAGCTGCAAGTTAAAATAATTTTCATTGTTTCTTCCATAGATTATTAATTGCTTTTTTTTTTTTTTTGCATGAAAGGAGCTTATTCATTTTGGATACATTTCCTTATCTTTGTTTATTTGTAGGGTAAGTCTGACACAAAGGGACAATTAACAGAAGAGAAACAAATCAGCAGAACATAGTCAGAACAGTAGGAAAATATCCATTACACCAGCCAATTCTTGACTCAATTTAAATGACATTTTCACCTAACTCACAGAAGTGTGAAATCCATCCAAAAATAAAAATAAGAGGCTACTCAAACAAAAACTTAACCTCAATTGAAACAATGGTTTCCTACAGTTTTAGTAATTGTTTGAGTTCTCTCTTTTCAATATTTCATGAATATTATACATATATAAAATTTGTTGGAAAACCTATGGCACTTTTGGATTTTCATAATATTTTGCCAACGACTTCACTATGAGATATGTAGCGCATTATTATCCCCTCCCATTTTACAGATTAAGAAACTGAGGTGTAAAGTTAATGAGTACATTTTGCCAAAGGTCATAGAGTCATTAATTGTCAGATTCAGCAATAAAAACCAGTTCTTTCCTGATTCAAAATCTCAGTTTGCATTAAAGACACCATATATATGGCACAGTGAAAAGCACGCACTTGTGTAGAGGAAACTTATCTCAAACCCTGACTCAATACTTACAATGCTCAAAATACCTTACCAAGAATCTACCAAGACCCCATAATGATTTTTGAGACACCTAGACAGGAAAGGGGAGAGGGCTCTGTAAGGAAAATCAGACTTCACAGATGATTTCATCCACTTATTAAATGAGTAAGTCACCTAACTCTGAGCAAGTCACTGAACCTTTTTGTGACTCTTTCCTCATATGAAAAATGGAGATAATAAGACCACCTACTTCCCAGGATTGTTGTGAGGGTCAAATGAAACAATGATTGTAAAGCTCTCGGCACAGTGCCTGGCACATAATAAGGTCTGTATAAATGCTAGCTATTATTATTAGTTATTACTTTGGACCATTGCTGAACATTTTTATCCAAAAGCTATTCAGAAACCCAGAGCATGGGAATGTCTCTAAAGGGAAGGAGCATTTTTGTTTTTACTTGTTTTTAAAAGCAGGATAGGAGTGATAGAGGAAAGAAAAAAATGGTGATGCTATTACATCCCATGAGATTTTCACTTTGTCAGGTAGTGTTTTGATAACAGATGTAGTAAAACCTTCATAGATATGAATTTTACCTTCATGAATGGATTGAGATAGCGTAAAACCTAGGCAAATACCACCCCTTTGACAAAGGGAGTAGTAGCAACCAATTAACAATCTTTTAGTGGTTTAGGATGTGAATATCCACAGAGCAATGGACATTGTGGTCTAGAAGTAGATATAATGGAAATAAACGAACAAGTTGCCATCCCAGTATTTTTGGTTTCTCTATCTTGACTACAATACCAGAGAAGGGTCAGGATTGAACTTGACACCAAACCTGATGTCACCACCATGGTAGGAGATGTTGAGGCTCTTTTCTTAGGCAATAGGAATTGACAGTACCTGTAATGTAATGTTAGCTCTTGATATTAAAATATATCCAACTTTTAAGTATACTGTTCTGGTTCTCTCTCCACCATGAGTCCATGTGATAAATGATTACCATTTTAAAAGGGAGATTCAGTATGAAAGAGTGGTTTTGAATTCAAAGTTAGGTAGGAACCTGAGATGGCAGTTTGGGGAGACTCCCTTACATATGCGACACCTGTAAATTCCTAAACTGCTTTGAGCTTCAGTTTTCCCTTTTTTAAATAGGGGGTGAAAACTAACAATACTGGAACTTTCTACTGCATGTTGTGAGAAAAGTACTTTTTAAATCTTAAAACATCAAGCAGGGAATCAGTCAGTCAACAATATTTATTAAAAGTTAGTTATATGTTAGGAACCATATTGTCCTCTTGAGATACAAAAAAAAGGTAAAAAAAAATCCGTAGTCCTTGCTCTCAGGGAGTTAATATTCTCATTGAGGAGATCACATGTAAATGAATAGGCATACTTACATAAGTTGATCTGAATAGGAAAAGCCCTAATATCAAAGGGAGAGGTTTGGGAATGGATGATAAGACAATGGATCATAGCTTCAGAGGTTTACAGCTTACATAAGCTAACCTTTTCATTAATGATGAGGAAACTAAAAGCTTAAGAGGTTGTGTAAATATCACTACAGTAAGAGTTAGCTTTTGATTCTACACCCATCTTAATCATTAGTTACTTTTATCATGTGGATCGGTTATTTATGCTCTCAAAACTTTAGTTTCTTCATCAATAAAATAATAGTTTTGACTAGACAATTGAAGACTCTGAGGCTGTGAAGACCAAGTTCTGTGTAATACCGCTGTAATATCACAAAGAGTTTGCCTAAGCAACACATTTTAGCCTTCCATCTTAGGCAAACTATATTATTCAGTCCAAAGTAAAAGGCCCTAACCTGACACAATATCTTCCTATGGCCCAAACTTTCTCTTGTGTGCCAGCTCTGAGTATTAATCAACTGAGTTTATATTAGAAAGGGAAAAAAATTCAGAGAAACATTTGGCCTAACCTTTATTAGAGAAGATATGAACAAGTCTAGTACACCAATGACCATAATTTGAGCATTCACTATTACGCTCTATGCCCAGTGCTATACACTGAGAATATAAAGAAATAAAACAAACAGTCTCTACTCTTGAGGAGCTTATATTTTGTAGGAAAAAAAGATGAAAAGACAAGCAGGAAACCACAACTGGGGACAATAAAGTTTAAATATCACAACGATGAATAATTCCATTAGGAAGAACAAAGCTTCAGAGACATCTAAGGAAGTAAGTACAATGTACAGAAAACTATATCATAAGTTCAGGTTTAAAAGTAATTTATCGACAGGTGGATCAGATATCAATGATGAATAAAATGTATAAAATGAATCTGTTAAAAAATAACATTAAGAAAGCTAAAAACCAGTATAATCAAGACTTAAGAAAAATATTGAGGATAAAGGGAGTTTTACATTATATTTGGAGTCAGAAGAACAATAAGGGGATAAACAAACTAGAAGGGACAGATGGTATAATGTTAACAGAGGAAAACAGAATTGTAACTAGGCCACCACGATCAGAGCTTTGACCCAGAGTACGAGTATTTATAGGGCTCTAACAGCTCTTGAGCAACTTAAACAGCAACTGAGCAAATCATGGTGTAGAAAGCAATGATTTCAAATGAAAAGCAAGCAGTTATCAATGCTTCTTCCATTTTCCACATTCATTATCATACCAACAACTGCCTAGCAGATAAATTCCTTTTTAGGTCAGAATAACCTTGCCTCCCTTGTGGGAACCAAGATGGCAGTGTAAACAGTGGGTCACTCTCTGTCTCCCTTATTGACCTCAGAAAAACACAGAAAATATTGCTCCGGGAAAATCTTGGAACAACAGACCCAGCAGAAAGATGGGGTGCAGCAGTCCTTTAGACAAGGAGGCTTGGAGGATTAACAAGAAAAGTTCCTCTCACTGTAGTAGAAGGGGAGCAGTACAGAATGGGAGGCATACAGGCATGCCCCACCTCAGCAAACCAGCAGGACATCCTGAGTTCCAGGGTGGTGGAGGAGGCAATCTCCAACAACAGGACCTCACTGCCTGAATGCCTTGGCACAGCCAGAGGAACCAGCAGACCTCAGCTTGGAGAACCACCACATGTGTAGGTGGACAGGTACACACCAGCATCAGAACATGCCCATGCTCTAGCATAGCCCTGGTGAGGAGATGTCCACCAAAGGCCAGAACAACACCCTCCCCCAACACACACACACACACACACACACACACACACACACACACACACACACACACACACACTGACTTTCAGTGTAGCCCCAGGGAAAAGTACAGAAACCTCAGCTGGCCTCTGTACACACCAGTCATCAGCAGCAGCTCTAGCTCAGCATCAGGTAAGTTACCAGATTCTCACAGCCTCTAGTTACCCGTACCTGAGGCCAGTGACCAGGCCCCAGGCCCCCAGCACAAGAAACTTGGGACAATACCCTCTGTGACCCAGAAGCAGAAATCAGCTTTGAAACTCAGGAAAAAGACAAACACCATGAGCAAAAAGCAACAAAGAAAAACACTGACCATAGAGAATTATCATGATGACAGAGAAGATAAAAACAAAAATCTAGAAGATGACAACATTGTTAATATACTCACATTCTTAACCTAACAGGGGAATATGAACTGGTCTCAAGCAAAACTGAACATAATCTTTCAAGGGAAGAGATGGATATCCAATGAAATATGGGACACAAGAGAGGCATAAAAAGGTAAACAGGAAAGAAAAAAAGCATGTTATTCAATAAAAATAAACAGTTTACATCCCTACGTGAGAAGATGATACTTGTAATTCTTGAGAACTATATCTTTATTATGACATTCAGAAGGCATATAAATAGAGTATATGGGCATAAGTTCACCCTTATATGATTATAAACAATCTAATTAAGTGGCAAAAAGGGATTGCAAAAGGGAAAAGAGGAAAGGAGGAGACAGAAAGCGGTAAATTATATAACATGAAGAGGAACAGAGACCGATTGCAATATAGGGAAAGAAGGGAGGGAGATGAGTATTGTTTGAACCTTACTCATCAAATTTGGCTCAAGGATAGAATAATATACCCAGTTAATTATAGAAATCTAACCTACCCTATAGGAAGTAGGAGGGGAAAGAGTCAGAGGGGCAGAGAAATGGTGGATAGAAGGGAAGAAAGAAGTAGTAGGGAAAAAGGGAAAGAAAAGGGAGAGGGCTGATGGAAGGATGGACAGATTGAGGGAGGTGGTGGTCAGAAGCAAAACTGTAGTGAGGAGGCAAAGAGAGAAAAGAAAGAAAACAGCATAAACAGGGGGGAACATAGAATGGAGAGAAAAACACAGATAATAATCACAATGGTGAATGTGAATGGGTTGATATATTGCCAAAGCAATACCCACAGTGGCAGCTAAGAATATGTTGGTGAATATCTTGGTTTGAGTCACAAGATATAACAGACTCTTTTTATTGAAGACAGAACCAAGGTATTTATTCAAATGCCAAAAAGCCAAATCCATCAAAGCAATAAAGAAATGCCTCATAAGAACTAAGAAGTCTATATACATTATCAGCCTTCCCACAAACCAGCTCCCTTAAGCAAAATCATTCCCTCTCTCACTCACAGATACCTGCTTGCTTCCTATCTCTTGCCCTACTCTGTGTGCTCTATCTCACTTCCTCTCAGCTCTGCTTCACCTTACCTGCTACACCCCTTCCTGCTCCACCTCTTCCTGCTCCACCTGTTTGGTAAGCTCCTCCCACCACAGGCTTCATGTGACTCAAACTCATGTGACTTAGGCTTCCATGTGACTTAGGCAGGTCACATAGGCCTATTAATGGATAGGAAACATCTTTACATTCCATTAACAATACAGATGAACTCTCCCATAATACAGAAGTGGATAGCAAAATGGATTAAAATTATAATCCTATAGTAAGGTGGTTACAAGAAACATATTTGAAACATGAGGACACACACAGTGTAAAAGTAAAAGGCTGAAGCAGAATATATTATGCTTCAGGTGAAGAAAAAAAGTCAGGGGTAGCAATCCAAATCTCAAAAAAAGTCAAAGCAAATAAAAGATCTAATTAAAAGAGATAAGGAAGGAAACTACATCCTACTAAAAGGCACCATAGACAATGAGGTAATATCATTACTAAACATATATGCAACAAATAGTATAACATCCAGAATCTTGGAGGAGAAGTTAAGGGAGTCACAGGAAGAAATGGACAGCAAACCTATAATAGTGGGAGAGCTCAACCTCCCCCTCTGAGAACTAGATAACTCTAACCACCAAAAAACATGAAAGAAGTTAAGGATATGAATGGAATGTTAGAAAAATTAGATATGGTAGATCTCTGAAGATACATAATGGGGATAAGCAAGATGCATTTCCAATAAGATCAGGGATGAAACAAGGATGTCCATTATCTCTACTGTTATTCAATATGGTCCTAGAAATGTTAGTTTAACAATAAGAGAAGAAAAAGAAATTGAAGGAATTAGAATAGGCAAAGAAGAAACAAAGCTATCACTTTTTGCAGATGATAAGATGGTTTAACTAGAGAATTCTAGAGAATCAAGTGAAAAACTGCTTGAAAAAATGGACAGCTTTAGCAATGTCACAGGATATAAAATAAACTCACACAAATCATGGGCATTTCTATACATTACTAGCAAAGTCCAACAGGTAGAGATAGAGAAATTCCATTTAAAGTAACAATACATGTTATAAAATATTTGGGAATCTACCTGCCAAGACAAATCCAGGAACTATATGAACACAATCACAAAACAATTTTCACACAAATAAAGTGAGATCTAAATAATTGGAAAAACATCAGTTGCTGGTGTATAGGCTGAGCTAATATAATAAAAAGACAATTCTACCAAAATTAATTTACTTATTCAGTGCCATACCAATTAAACTAATAAAGAATTATTTTGTAGAGGTAGAAAAAAATAACAAGATTAATCTGAAAGAAGAGAAGTTTCACAATATCTAGGGAATTAATGAAAAGAAATGCAAGTGTAGGTGATTTAGCTATACCAGGTCTCACATTGTATTTTAAAACAGTAATCATCAAAAATACTCAGTATTGGCTAAGAAATAAAGTGGTGTATCAGTGGAATAGGTTAGGTATATAAGACACAGTAGTCAAATGATTACAGTAATCTACTATTTGACAAACCCAAAGATTCCAGCTTCTGGGATAAGAACTCATTATTTGACAAAAAACTGCTGGGAAAACCAGAAAATTTTATGGCAAAAATTTGGGATAAATCAACATTTTACACGCTATAACAAAATAAAGACAAAATGGGCACATGATTTAGCTATAAAGGCAGATAATATAAGCAAATTGGGAAAGCTGGGAATAGTTTACCTTTTGGATTTATGTAGAATTGAAGAATTTATGACCAAACAAAAATAGAGAACATTATGAAATGCAAAATGAATAATTTTGATTGCACTAAATTGGAAAGGTTTTGCACAAAGCCAATGCATCCAAGATTAGAAGGGAAGCAGAAAGCTGGGAAAGAATTTTTGCAACCAGTGCCTCTGATAAAGGCCTCACTTCTAAAATATACAGAGAACTGAATCAAATTTATAAGAATAAAATCATTCCCCAATTGATAAATGGTCAATGGATATGAACAAGCAGTCTTCAGATGAAGAAATTAAAGCTGTCTCTTTTCATATGAAAAAATGCTCTAAATCACTATTGATTAGAGAAACTCAAATCAATACAACTCTGAGGCATAATATCATATCTATCAGATTGACTAACATGGCAAAACAGGAAAATGATAAATGTTGGAGAAGATGTGGGAAAATTGAGACACTAAGGAGTTACTAGTGGATTTGTTAGCTAATCCAGTCATTCCAGAGAACACATTTCTATACCCCAACTATAATCCAAAGGATATAAAACTGTGCACAACCTTTGACCCAGCAATACCACTTCTAGGTCTGTATCCCAAAGATACCATACAAACAGGAAAAAGACTCACATGTACAAAAATATTTATAACAGCTCTTTTTATGGTGGTCAAGAATTGGAAAATGAGGGAATACCCATCAATTGGGGAATGGCTGAACAAGTTGTGGTATATGAATGTGATAGAAAATAATTGTTCCATAAGAAATGATAAGCAGGCAGGCTTTGGAAAAAGCCTGGAAAAACCTACATTAACTGATGCTGAATGAAGTGAACAAAAGCAGAACATTTGACACAGTAACAGCAATATTGTGTGATGACTGACTTTGAGAGAGATATTTCTGCTTACAGAAGCAAAAATCTAAGATAAATCCAAATAACTAATAATGGAAAATGCTAACGACATTCAGAAAAAGGACTACAGAGTCCAAATGCAGGTCAAAGCATACTATTTGCTTCCTCTCTCTTTCTCTCTTATTTGTTTCTTCTTTCTCGTGGTTTTTCCCGTTGGTTCTATTTCTATACAATATGATTAATGTGAAGCTATGTTTAATCTGAATATATAAGCAGAGCCTGCATCAGATTGCATGACATCTTGGGATGGGGGGTGCTGAGGGGGAGAAAATTTGGAACTCAAAATCTCATGGAAGGAAATAGTGATAACCAAAAATAAATAAATAAATTTTAAATTTTTTTCAGAAAAAAAGTAACCTTGTTCCCCATTCCCAAGTGGTGGCCTTCTCATCATGAAACTCAAGGTGTATTTGATTCTCTTACTACAAGGATCAGCATCTAGGATCTCTGTCTCCTTGACAAGGGGAGGATAAAATAAATTTATTTTCAATCTTAGAGGCTCCATTGGACTTTTTGCATTTATACCATCTGAATAGCTCTCTGTTTAGCTCCAGATTTGAAAGCTATTGCTTGGTGTGTACCAGAAATGCTGTTCTAGAGCAAGTTTATTTGAAGCTCAAATTGGGTTTCTATTGCTTCAGGTGCTAAAATGGCTACCTCTGATGGTCGCACTTCTGATTTTTTTTAATCACATCTCTGATTTTATCAGAATAGAGGAACTACATTGAGGAAGTTCCTTCTACCATTGAAAATTAACACCAGCTGTGCAACTTATACAGACAGATTTTCTGGGACCACTGAATACGTAAGTGATCTACCCCATTCATGCAACCAAAGTTACTCAGAGTCAAGATTTTAACCTGGGACAATTTGACTATGAAGTCAGCTCTTTGTCCAATATCCCCATCCTATGTCTCTTGGCAATATCTCTGGATTAAAAAGAAAAACAAGCTATTCAACTATGATTTTATTTCCATCTTCCATGGCAAAATGTGCTCTATCTAAAAAAGAGTAGGGAAGAAATGGCTTAAGAAGGAATTATAGCCCAAGTTAGGTATAGAAATATAAAAAAAAAAATCACTGAATTTACATGAAATCAAGTCACCAGGCCAAGGTGAATAGTATTACAAGTTATTTAAGAAAAATGACAGTTCCAGTTCAGACCCTGACATAGCAAAGTCAAGCAGGAAGCCCTGGGTGGTCTGGAGCTGCAGCAGGGCAGATTCTCAAATCAGCTCAGAATGGGAGCCCAGTGCAAGTGAGGGAGTGAGAACCACAGAACCCCAGGTAACTGCAGCAGCTGCTCCTGAGACTATCAGCCTGCAGATTAAATGTCTGTAAGTCACAAACTTGAACCTCCAGGAGCCAAGATGGTGATCAGTAAATACTATCTCCCTCCCGTGGTTGACCTTGAAAAACCCAGAGAATATTTCCCCAGAAAAAATCATGTAACAGTGGGATCAGCCAAAAGGATAAATCGTCTCTTAGTCCATGAGGTTAGGAAAATCACAAAGGGGGCATCCCTCTTGCTGTGGCTGGGAGAGACCAGTGCAGGACTGGAGCTGTCCAAGACAGCCCCATCTCAGTGAACCAATAAGAAATCTGAGCCAAGGGGGATGGAACCCACAATCACCAACACCAGGACCCTAGGCATGCCTCAGCACCCCAGGGGAATAAGAAAGATACTAGCACAGATGGTGGTTCACCAACCATTGAGCTTGTCTATACTCCAGCTCAGCAGAGGAGACCTCCTGTGGCCAGACCACCCCTCCCCCACACTTAACTAAGCTATCTCCAGGGTAACTCTGGGGAAATCCAGAAAGAATTCACTTGCCCTCCACTTTCTCACACCAGCCAGCTCAGCACTAGGTAAACTGCAGCATTTTAGCTTCTAGCTGAAAAACCAGAGGCCCCTGTACCCTAGAAGCAGAGATACACTTTAAAAGCCAGGAAAAGGGTGATCATCATGAGCAAGAAGCAAACCAGAAAAGAATAGACCATAGAATCTTTCTATGGGGACAAGGACCAAAACACAAATACAAAAAAGGTAAGCATTGAGACTGTACACCCATCTGAAACTTTAGAAGGGAATATGAACTGGTCTCAAGCCCAGAGAGCATTCTTGGAGGAGCTGAAGAAGGATTTTGAAAGCCAGATTAGAGAAAAAGAAGAAAAACTGGCCAATGATTTTAAAAAGATGAAAAAAGAATTAAGAAAACAGTTCCTTAAAAAAGAAAATTGGACAAATGGAAAAAGAAGTACAAAGCCTAACAGAAGAAAATAACTCCTTCAAAGGAACAATTAGGCAAGGAGAAAAGGAGATACAAAAGTTAACTGAAGAAAATAATCTATTAAAAATTAGAATTGGGCAAGTAGAAGCTAATGAATCTATGAGACATCAAGAATCAGTCAAACGGAACCTAAAGAATGGAAAAATAGAAGAAAATGCAAAATATCTCATTGAAAAAACAACTGACTGCAAAGAGATCAAGAAGAGAAAATCTAGGAATCGCTGGTCTACCAGAAATCCAGGATGCAAAAAAGAGCCTCAACAATATCTTCCAAGAAATCATCAAGGAAAACTGCCCAGAGGTCCTAGATCCAAGAGGGCAGAATAGTCATCAAAAGAATCCACCATTCACCTCCTGAAAGGGATCCCAAACTGAAAACATCAAGGAATATCATTGTTAAATTTGAAAATTATCAAGTGAAGGAGAAAATACTGCAGACAGCCAGAAAGAAACAATTCAAATATCAAGGAACTACAGTCAGGATGACACAACACCTTGCCTCTTCTACATTAAAAGATTGGAGGGATTGAAATGTGATATTCCATAAGGCAAAGGAGCTGGAACTACAACCAAGGATCAATTACCCAGAAAAATTAAGCATAATATTTCAGGCAAGGAGATAGACATTCAATGAAATAAGAGATTTCCAGACCTTTCTGATGAAAAAGCCAGAGCTCAATAAAAAATTCAGTCTTCAAACACAAGTCTCAAGAGAAGCACAAAAATGTAAACAGGGGGAAAAGAACTTGTCATTCAATATGGGCAAACTGTTTATATCCCTATAAGGGAAGATGATACTTGTTAATCTTGAGAACTGGATACTTATGATATTTAAAAGAGATATACACAGAGGGAATGGGTATAAAGTAAATGATGTGATGATAAAAATATGGTTTAAGGGTACAAAGGGATTGTAACAGAGGATGTGAAAAGGAGGAGGCATAAAAAAGTAAATTACTTCACAGGAAGAAGCACGAAAACATATTACAGTAGAGGGAAAGAGGGGAGGGAGATGAGCATTGTTTGAAATTTACTCTTATCTGATTTGGTTCAAGGAAGGAACAACAAACTCAGTTAAGTACAGAAATCTAACTAGCTCTATAGGCAGTTGGAGGGGAAAGGAGAAAGAAAAGGAAGGGGAGGCTAAAAGGGAGGGAAGAAGTAGTAAGGGAAAAGAGGAGTAAAAGGAAGGGGAGCTGAAAGAAGGGAGGGAAGACTGAGGGAGGTGGTGGTCAAAAATTAAAACTCTATTGTGGAGGGAAAAGGGAAAACTAAAAGCATAAACAAGGGGAAAGGGGATGGAGGGAAAGACAGAGATAGTAATTGTAACTGTGAATGTGAATGAGATGAACTCCCCCATAAAACAGAGGAGGATAGCAGAATGGATTAAAATTCTTAATCCAACAATATGTTGTTTACAGAAACACATTTGAAACAGGGGGATACACAGAGGGTTAAGGTAAGAGGTTGGAGCAAAATACATTGTGCTTCAGCTGATGTAAAAAAAAGCAGGGGTAGCAATCCTAATATCAGACAAAGCAAAAGCAGAAATAGATCTAATCAAAAGAGATAAGGAAGGAAACTATATCCCGTTAAAAGTTGCTATAGATAATGAAGCAATATCATTACTAAACATGTATGCACCAAGTGGTATAGCATCCAAATTCTTAGAGAAGTTAAGGGAATAATAGGAAGAAATAGACTGCAAAACTATACTATTTGGGAACCTCAAATCCCTGCCCCCTTTTCTGAACTTGATATATCTAACCTCAAAATAAACAAGAAAGAAGTTAAGGAGGTGAATAAAACTCTGAATAAAGTAGATACGATAGATCTCTGGAAAAACTGAATGGGGATAGAAAGGAATATACCTTTTTCTCAGTAGTACATGGCACATATACAAAAATTGACCATGTACTAGGGAATAAAAGCCTCACAATTCCGTGCAGAAAAGCAGAGATAGTCAATGCATCCTTCTCAGATCCTAATGCAATAAAAATTATATGTAATAAAAGACCATGGAAAGATAAACCAAAAATTAATTGGAAACTAAATAGTCTAATTTGAAAGAATGAATGGATTGAACAACAAGTCATAGAAGAAAAATGAAAGAATATAATTTTGTAACTTCTTTCAGGGATCTTTGAGGAAACTTAGACCTTTAGGAAATTAATAATGGGCTAAACAAAGGCAAATGTCCTTTTTGTTTTAATAAGTAGAAAGAAATAGTTAAGAAAACTGCATCCATTAAAAAATTATAGAAAAGAATAATTGGACATTTTTAAAACAATTTAGAGAGATAATTAGGAAAACAGTGAGAAAAAGTGATAACAAAGTTTACACTTTCAAAAGAGTTCCTGGAATAGTATTTAAGGGAAAGTTTGTAGACATCACATATCTTGATTTGATCAAGGCTTTTTCTCTTCTCAAGATGTCTTTATGAATAAGACACATCTGGATTCAAGTACCATTAGGGCAGATAGGTGTCACAATTGAAAGAGGGCTAGGACTAGAGTCAGGAAGATTCTTCTTTATGAATTCAAATTTGGCTTCAGACACTTACTATCTGTGTGGTCTTAGGAAAATCATTTAACCCTGTTTGCCCCAGTTTCCTCATCTAGAAAATGAGCTGGAGAAGAAAATGGCAAACCACTCCAGTATCTTTGTTGAGAAAACCCAAAATGGCAGCATGAAGAGTCAGGCACAACTGAAAATAACTGAAAAACAACAATTAGGTGGATGGTTAAATGACATGGTAATGCAACTTAAATAGACAGTGTTAAATTAGTGTCAGAAACTAGTATGGTAGCAGCTAGGTGGCACAGTGGAGAGTGCACCCACCCTGGAGTCAGGAGGATTTTAGTTCAGATTTGATCTCAGACACGTGACACTTACTAGCTGTGAGACCCTGTGCTAGTCACTTTACCCCACGTGCCTTACCAAAAGAAAAAAAAGGAATATGATCTCCAGAATTATGAGAATAGGACTTCTCCCTTCAAAAAGTTTACCTACAACTACAGCAGAGTCATAGAAGTCACGTTTATCAAATTTTAAATGAAACAAAGGCATGATGATAAAAAAATGTAGGTGACTGAAACATGATTTTAAATTAGCTCAAAAGAATATAGTAGCATTAAAACAATAAATTTGGCAGAAATATATGTGAAAGGTAAAAATATAGCCATGAGCTCCTTAATCAATTGAAAATTTTAAAACACATACAAGATTTAGAAATGGGAGCAAGTTATTGAAGAATACCAATTTTTCAAACCATTCTTTTCAAAATTTCTTTTAGAATTTGCTATATGTCAAACTCAACCTCATCAATATCTATATTTTGACACATATGTATATTGAAAATTGGGAAATTTGTGCTTTTCAACCCTAGAGATGTCTTTCCTTTTCACCATGATTGTACAAAATTCACCATTGGATTTCAGGCCTGTAAAAATAGCATTAGGAAGACTACAATCTAGAATGAACTTACATTTGTAAAGCATACAAAAGATAAAAGAGTTTTAGGCTGAAGGCAAGAAGACGACCAAAAAAAAATATAAGAAATCTGATTTTTGAGCATGAGAAGATGAATTTTGACAATAGGAAAATGGTGGAACAATTAAATTCATTTTTTTATTTCTAACAGAAAGATGCCCACACTAGGAAGAATAAGCCAAAAAAAAAAAATAGAAGTCAAGATAAGTAAAGAGGTCAGTGAGTACATAAATTCACTAATACACAGTAGAGTTGACACAAATGGATAAACTACTTGGCAAATTATTTAAATGTAAGTGTGACTTGATCTTTAAGATATTGTTTTGAATAGTAACTGTGCTAAAGACTATGTAGATGTCTTAATTTTCAAAAGGAAGAAGAAAGCGGGATATGGCAAACTATAGGTGTTGATAAAATTCTAGAATTAATTATTAAACAAAAAATTTGTTGTTTTAAAAAGGAGGTGATCATTAAGATCTAGGATGCGCTCATTAAGAACTAGTCATAACAGACAAACTTCATTTTTTTTTGTCACAATGTTATTGAACTAGAAAATTAGGGAAATTCCATGGACATTGTACATTAAAATCTCAGCAAGTCTTTGACAACGCATAATATGTTTGAAGATAACGTATGAAGATGTGATAGGAGACAGAGTATGTATTAATCAACTGCTGATAATATAAAGAAAAAAGAAAGGAATACAGTTTAGTGACTGGAGAAAGAGTTTGAAAAGAGGAGAGTGGAGAAAGAAGCTAAGTAAATGAATGAAGATGTGAGCAGAAAATGAATCAGGCTGGCATCATGAAAAGACAACTGATTCTGGAGGCAGGGGACTTGAAGTTTTTTCTTCCTCTGGTCTAATTCCTTTCTTTTACTCACTACCTATGTGATATTGGGTGAGAAATTTAACTTTTCTGGCCTTCAGTTTTCTTATCCACAAGAGAATTAAAGTTGATGACCACAGTGGTCCCTTCTAGCACTAAATCTATAATCCCCTCAGGGGACATTTATAGTCATTTGTAGAATGCTAAGAAGAGATGTAAAGGAAAAAATAGAAAGCTTTGGCAACTTGGGTAAAACTTTGAGTTCCTAGTCTTCTGTGGCTCATCGATAGCATTAAGTAAGCTATCTGACCTACTATGCCCTTTCTTTGTCTTCCTACCTTCTTCATGAGTTTCCCAACACTCCTATTAATTCCTCCTATTTTTTTGAGGAGGGGGGGAGTAGATAGCTTTTTTAAGCCTTTGCATATATGGCAATGGACTTAATTTATTCAAAAATATTTCTTAATATATATTTCTCAAATGAATGAGATTCCTTGGAAACAGGATCCCTTTATAAATCTACAAAGCAGATTTCTGGCAATATCCGTATACAGAAATATATATCGACAATAATACCATGTTCTTAAAAGAGTCAGAGCTTATATATTTACCAATTATTTTTGATTTCTGACTATTTTATACCCCACTCTCTTTGCAACAAAAAACAGGATAAAAATATTCCTTGGCCTCACACATAGGGTCCTTTATATGATGTTTAAAAAAAAAAAAATAGGGTAATGGGAGAGGCTCCAAGGAAGAAACCAGAAAAATGAAACCATATGTCAGCCACATCACCTCAGTGCAAGTCATGCATCTTCTGGTGTTTTTATGTCTGCCTTGTTTCTAGTTTTATTTAGATAACAGATCCACTGGGTGGAGGCCACATCTGCCTCTGAATTAAGGGTAGCATTCAGTAAGTCAACAGTATTCAATCAGCATTTAATAATAATAATTCCTCCAAAAAAACAAATCATAGAAAACTTATTCCACAACTGGAATTTCTGCCTATTCTTTAAGATGGAATGTAGATTTTTATTTCTCTTAAGTCTTCATTTTTAAGCACATAAATATACACATAAAGCATATACACATATACACATTTAAGGACATAAAATACTGCCAGCCCCTCATTATTTCTTTTCTTCACCCCTCCACCTGCTCAGGGTGAAATGATGAGTTCCAAATGATTTTTTTTAGACTCAACTCTTTTTTATACTTCTCCTACCAATCATTTAAGACGTAAACTATCTCCAATCAAAAAAAAAAAACCCAGACTTTATCATACAACTGTCAGACTGTCAAAAATTTTAATTCCTTAAAGAATGATTTATTTATCTTTAAGTTCTCCCCCCACCTCCCAAGAGGAAATTATTTTCACTGAAGACAGGGCATTTTCCAATCCTTTTGTAATGTAGTTTTATAGAATTATTTACTGAGTTTCACATTCCTCCTTCAAACTGACAAAACGAGTGAAAATAATGACAAGGGAGCTAGAAGTCTCTCAGAGAGCAAGAGAGAGAAAGAGAGAGAGGCCAGAGGCTTAGTATTTAAAAATCCTAGAATAACAATCTAAAAAGTTTCAAAAAGTGTCTTGATGATGAAAATTATCATTACAATAATAAATATTATTACAATTATTAAGGTAGGAAGTTAGGTTACCCAATGGACAGAGCACTGGGTCTAGAGTCAGAAAGATCTGAATTCAAAATCTATCCTCAAATACTTTTTAGGTATGTGACCTCAAGCAAGTCACTTAATCTGTTTGCCTTAGTTTCTTCAATTGTAAAAGGGAATACTAATAGAACCTACCTCCCAGGGGATCAAATGAGACAGTATTCTTAGCACAATACCTGGCACACAGTAGGTGCTATATATGCTAGTTAATTTATTGTTATTATTCTAACGATATTATTCTATTAATTTTAATAATAATATTAATACTAGCTTGAATGATGTTTGTAAATTATTTCATATATGTTATCTCATTTGATCCTTAAAATAATACTGGGAGGAAGATGCTACTTATTTATTCCCAGTTGGACCAAGAGACTCCTTTCATTTCAATTAATGAAGTATTAAAACAAACAAACAAAAACAAAGGTTTTAGCACTTACTAAATTCTAGGCACTGGGCTAAGACCTGGTGATTCAAAATAAGACAAAACCAGACTTTACATTCTAATCTAAGTACATGGGTCCTGATGAATTCCTGCATTTTTAACCTGAACAAAACAGAATTTCCATAGAGGGGGTAGAGGGAAGCATATCTGTTTTATGAGACTGGAAGAGATTGACATTGTGTTTTTTATAATATATATTTTTGTTATCAATTTCATATCTCTCCCTTTGTCAGTCATGTTGATGGAGCAGAAGAGATTTCAGAAGATCTCAGCCCTGAAGAGTTATTATTATTACAGGGTTAAAAGATTTCTTTATGTCTCTTAGATTGGGTTAGCTATCTAACCAACATAAATGGAACAGAATCCTAGAGTTCAAAGAAACCTTTGGGGCCATCTGCTCTAACCATGGCCCCAATTATGCTCTCCCCTTTTCACTTGTATTATTTAAACTTGAAGAAAATAAGGTTTTTAATAATAAAGTGAATTTATACAGGTAGTAAGTAAAGCAAGGATTTGAACTCAAGTCTTTTGACTCTAAATACAATCATTTTTGCATGACACCATGTAACAACAAAGACCCTGGAATACACAGGAGGGTCTGCTGCATAGGTTCTTAGATCTGCTTTTCTAAATGGAAAGTAACTTTTGAGGGGTCAATAATCTACTTTAATCAAGCACATATATCATTCATTTAGTTCACGGGAAAAAGTCAGAACCCTGACCTTCAGAGAAAATACAGAGAAATAAAGACCAATAGACAAGGCTTCCAACTACCTGACCATAAACAATACATACATCATAGACCAACAGACAGACCCAACTGTCTGACCATTACATACATACATAATTACCAGAGAGAGAAGAACCAACATCTCGGTTTTCGAAGGTAGGGGACTCCTTAGTGGCTACCCAGGGTCTCATCTGACTAAATAAAAGCTTCCATTGAATAAGCTCCAAAGTAAAACCTCAGAGTATTTACAGAGTTTTCGAAGCCAGAGGGCACTACCCTCTGACCCAGTGCCTCAATAGAAAATGACAAAAGGCATTGAGGTCTATTAATGGGCAGGGAAGATCTTTACCCCTTATCCCCATTCACTATTAACCTTATATTACCATTGCATACCACCTTTCCTCTAATGTAAGTTTTAATTCCACACTGAATAATTATAGCTATATAGGCTTTAAGGTTGGCAAAGCACTTTTGTATTATCCTTGTTGGTGTCCACACAACAACCTTGTCAGAAAGGTAATACTGTTATACAATTTCAGAGCTGAAGAAACTAAAGTTAAGAGATTAACTTTCTTGTCCAGTGTTACACAGCCAGTGTTAGAAGAGGGAGTGTGTGACTTCCTGATTGTAAGTCCAAAGTTATTTCTACTACATTTCCCAACTATCACCATGCTACCCATACTCTAGCCAGCATACTCATCTTGCACCACCTTTCCCACCACTACTTCCACATACTATCACAATCTTGTGTTCGGCTCTCAGTTCCCTTGGTTCTGATAGGTAAGGTGTTACCTTGGGGGAAGTCAGACATCCATGCCAAATCACAAAAATTACTCACCATGCCCACCTTGCTTCTTTCCCATATTTTCCTTATGTGTTGTTGTCTTCTCCCGTTAGAAAATTAGTTTTTTGAGGATAAATACTGTCTTCTTTGCCTCTGTTTATATTCTCAGCACTTAAAGAAGTTCCCGGAACATAGTGAGTACTTAATTCTATCTTAATCATAAATTAATATATGAATATAATAAAGTAAAAGAAATTCTTAAATTTTGCTTATTGTTGAGTCATTTCAGTCATGTTGGACTTGTCATGATCCTGGTTTTCCTGGCAAAGATACTGGAGTGGTTCATCCTTTCCTTCTTCAGCTCATTTTATAGATAAGGAAAACTGAGGCAAAAGGGTTAAGTGATTTGACCAGGGTCACACAGCTAGTAAGTGTCTGAGATTAGATTTGAACTCAGGTCCTCCTGACTCCAGGTCCACCTCTCTATCCATTGTGTCAAATTTTATTTAGAATTCTCCTCTCTCTCTCTCTCTCTCTCTCTCTCTCTCTCTCTCTCTCTCTCTCTCTCTCTCTCTCTCTCTCTCTCTCTTTCTCGGTTTGTCTCTCTGTCTCTGTTTCTCTGTCTCTGTCTGTCTCTCTGTCTCTGTCTCTTTCTCTCTCTTTCCTCCTCCCTCTCGTCTGCCTGGCTACACCAAACTTCAAACTACCATAATATTAGTTATTTAGTTTTCTGCAAAACCTCCAACCAAATCCAGGGCAAAATGTAATATTTAGCAAATAGTAGATTTTCAATAAGTTCTCATAGATGAACAGATTGATTATTTTGTGCAAAACCTGAACTTCTTGATTTGACCATCAGGGAAAATGCTCTTCTGGATCCTAATAGCTCTGATTGAGTTAAAGTTCCACACCAGACAAATTAAGACTCACTCGAATCCAAGGTACTTCTTAAGGAAAGTTCAAGTGATCATTCACAAATTGGTACATAAGTGTTCAAATAAGTAAGCTTCTGTAGGACTACTAAGCATATATTATTATATGTATGTGGGAATTATTACTCAGTTAATCTTCTGCAATCATTCCAGCCATCTTCAAGGCCCAACATGATGCATAAATGTTGGATCCTCTTTGTCTTTAAAAGATCATAATTTCTTCAGGGAGTAGTAAGTAGCGCATCTTTTCATCACATATAATTTACCTATCGTTCCCCTTGCTATACCACAATGCAGGTGTAAGCAACCATTTGGTGAAATTTTAGCAGAAGGTTTTAGACACTTTTAACTGCAGGCAATGTGAATAGGTACTCAGGAAATGAGCAGAGGAAAAGAGTCCATGCTGGGTGGCTAGTGTGGAATATGACACAATCTCAGGCGTAGTTCTGAAAAATAGTTTTGATAAGAAAGCAGTTGATTACTAGTAAAACTACACAGGGCAATTCTGCACCAAGGTACTAAGTCTCTTTAGCCTCACCCAAGCCCGAGGTATGCTCTAAAGCATTTGAATCATTAGGAGAGGCTACAGAGGGCAGACCATTATGTGAGGAATATTATGAACTCAATATTTGTATAGACCCTTGCAGCAAAATCTAGGCAGGCTACTGCTTTAGGAGCCATATGGAAACCTTTAAAGTTACCTGAACTACCATATGTAGTTAATATCATACAATATTGGGCCCCTAGAAGGATGAAAGATATTTCTTTTCAAAAATAATAGAGATGAAGGAAGCTGGAGTACTTCAATATAACAGGTCCCCTTAGAACAAGTCTGTGCTGCCTGTGAGAAAGACAGATAACACTTGACAGCTCATAGTGGACTAGAATGAATAAAGTTTTCATAACTACCTCTACAACTGTTCAT
The DNA here is from genome assembly GCF_028372415.1 of Notamacropus eugenii. Lineage (NCBI taxonomy): Eukaryota > Metazoa > Chordata > Mammalia > Diprotodontia > Macropodidae > Notamacropus > Notamacropus eugenii. Next base: position 131,247,630 of record NC_092875.1, on the reverse strand, counting down.
GATAGCTTTGAATTTGTAAAACAAATAGGCTAGATCTAGGGTAAGTGATATGTGGCTGGCAAACATGCCAATTTTTTTTGTTTGTTTTTCCCCTTCTATTTCTAGGGCTATCAGGAGAAATTTGCTCTCTCCTGTAAAGGAGGCTTTTGCTATCCTCAATGGCTGCCTAAATTCTCATTCATATTGGCACTATTATGGTAGACAGAGGCCAAAAAGTGGCCTTTCTTCCTGAGATATGGATATATAGCACTATAATTCTGATGTAATGCAATGTTATCTGGAAAAGATGAGTCAATCAATAAACATTTACTAAATACCTGCTACATGCCAGACATTATGAAAAGGAAGACAGTCTCTCCCCTCACGATACTTACAATTTAATACTGTAATAAAATAAGCAAAAGAAAGATTAAAAAGGAAAAGAGTAGGGTACTGACATGGATTCATGACAGAGAAATTCAAAGGAATGCAGCTGAGTGGAATTCTTTTTCAATGGTGGCTTTCATAAAAGCTCTCCACTCTACCCTATAGTCACAAAGGCAGAGAAAACTAATGAGGTGTGGTTACCAAGACTGATTGCTGTTGTGGTTATCTTGGTCCTATGTTCTTGAAGAGGACCAAACCAAGGCTGATGTGATCTTGAACAATGATGAGGTTCATAGGGGTGCGATGGAAAAGTAACAAGGAGTGAAGACAGGTGATGAGGCCATGATGACAGAGACTATAGAATATTTGGTGGCCCATGTAAAGAATAAAAATTATCAAATCAACCCTAAGAAAATCAGGGTCCAGATGACTCAATCAGGTTTGGGGGAATATAGTAGGTAGGATAACCCAGGGGATTCAAGGCATCTAACAAAGATGCCCAGAGGCCTATTAAAGTCTTCAGATTAGGGAGAATTTACATTTATCATGTGGTTATGACAGCCCATGTTTACCAAGGCACAGCAAGTCTGCCTCTTTTAAAGTGAGAACAAGCTATAGCCCTAGAAGATACATAGCTTAGTATCCATTGATTTCTCTCCTTAGGCTCTTATAACTCTAGAAAACCTATTCTCTTTCCTATAAAGACTAGGCTGAGTAGAGCATTTCATAGGCACAAGCAGGTTATCACCATAGGTGACTATAGGACTTTGGGAGTTGAGATTTTCCCAGAACATGCACTTCTTATATCACTTTTGAAAACTAATTGCTTGACTCTTAGGGGGTCCTATTAGCTACTTACAAAGCCACATAGTCATGCTTTGTCCACCATTTTCTGTTGGTTGGATGATGCCAGCCAGTCCTTCTAACAAGAAGAATAGATCATAGGAGGCTTCCATTGCTAAATGGAAATGGTACAATAAAAATCCCACTTGCTTGGGGTCTTCCAGTGTTATTTCCCTTCACAAATAGGTGGTAACTTCCTAGAACCCTGACTATTCCACTGACTCAATGGTCCCCAGCTTATGATTTCTGAGACACTCTATTTTGCCTGTTTAATTGATGGCTCCAATTAATTATTTTTTTAGGTTGGAAAAAAAAAACAATAATACATTTAAAATCAACTTTAGTAAAGTAATTAAGGGATAGGATTGGGGGAGAAAACAAATACAATAGCTATTGGTATAATGACATAATTAAAGTAATCATATCAATAGAATCATATAAAGAAGCATCAAGTCTAGTGAAAAAAAGATAGATTGTACTTCTTGCTAATAAAATTATAATATGACAGAGTATTATAAGGGAAAGGAGGGAAAAATATCTTTGACCACCATAACACTAAATATAAATTAATTCCCTTATAAAAATAAAAGTGATAAAATAGATAGAAATATGACCCAACAACATGATGACAATAAAAATGCCCCTTTTAAAGAAAATTCACGCAGATTTAGAAAGAGGAAGTAGAATAAATGTCATATGTTTCTATTAAATCCAGAAGAGGAGGATTTTCAGTGATATTGGGGGGAAAGGAGAATTCAAATTTGAAAGAATTAGAAGAGAACAGTTTCATTTTAAAGGCATCATTCACAATAAAACGTTAGCATTGAATACATAATTTAATAACAATTGAATTTTTAAAAAGAAAAAGGTAAACAGAACTGCAAAAAGTTTAGACCAAAGTGGGACAAATAAAACAGAAACATTCACAAAAACAATGTGTAGTCATAAAAAAGAATGTTGTGCAAAGTAGTACTGGACAAATGAATGGGAAGCAGAAACATTTTTAAAAGAGGAAATTTAATTTTATTAAATATTCTTTAAATTTTTACAACAATCAAAATTCTTCTAGAGGAAAAAAAGCCTAAAGATAAATTTTAAAAGGCAGTAAATTTAAACACTAGCTTTTTCACAGAACATAATGAATGAATAAAATAACTAAAATGGAAAAATGATCAATAGCCACAAGACTGGAGATTAAAAAATAAATTGCAAAATAATGAGCAGGTCAAAAAAACACATTAAAAATGTAGAAATTATATTAAACATGACAATATAAACAGACTATATCAAATTTATTAGAGACCACTAAAACAATTATCAGAGGTAAATTTATAAGCCTGAACAAGAGAGAAAAAGAACAAATTAATATACTGAGTTTGAAATTAAAAAATATATATTCAATATTTTTTATTTACTTTTTCCAAAGGTAAAACTCTATGATTTCATTGGTGCAAGGCTCTGTTCATGTAAATACAGCATCTGCTGATAACAAATATACAATGAATCCGAAACATTGTCTTTGAGGTTTTCTGGGATACTGGAAGTTTAAGTGAATTACCCATGGTTGAAAAGTCTGCATAAAAAAAAAAATCTTGAGCCCAGGTCTTTCTGACACTAAACCTGAGGGTATTTGCAAAGCCATGATGCATATCTTAAATGTGACAAGTTTAACACACTAAAAAAAAAAACAAAACAAACATTTTTAAAAATTAAGGTAGAAATATATAGAAGTGAAGGTAAAAAAAATGTATTATAAACAGAAACATTTTTTTAATGGACAACAAAATCAATAAACCATTAAAATCAACCAATCAGAAACAGTATATTTTCTAAAATTGAGTTGAACTGAGTTATTTGAAGATTAGGGTGCAAAAACATTAAAAAAAGAAAGAAAGGAAAGGAAGCAATAGCATTAAATAAAGCAAAAATACTAAAACAGAATATGTATTACATGCAGTATTCTGCCAACAAAACTTTGAAATAAATAGTCGAATCCTTAGAAAAATATTAAAATTGGCAAAATTCAATAAACCCTAGACAAACATATATCATAAAAAGAAAATGTACATTCTTTTAATAAGCAATCACATCAAAAATGCTAGAGAACAAAACAATTCATCATTAATTTTATTAAATTAGTAACCAAAATATATAAGATGTCTAAAGAGAGAGAAATATGATAATCTAACTATTTATTTCAGAGAAATATGAGTCTCATCCTGAAATCATGGAAGAAAAATGCAGAGAAATAGAACTATAGAACAATATAAATTAATGTAGATGTCAAATGTTAATGAAGATGTTAATAAAGAAAATACAGAAAAAATACCAGAGTAAAGATGGAATATATCTGTAAAAATCTATTTTCCTCCAATGTCTAACATGATGCATTTCTCATACTTAGTAAGTACTTTCTTTTCTATCTTCTTTGATTGGTAATCATGTGTATACCATCCTCTAATATGCAGTGTTTCCCATTGCTCTTCCAGGTGCACTTTGCCCTTATCTCTGTAAAATACTATGATATCTTCAGTGCTCATAGTTTCAATGATCTTTTCCATTTAGATGATCCCAAGATGTATATATTTGGTCAAAGTTTGTTTCATGATTTCCATGTTTGTGTCAACTTCTCATTGGATATTTCATATTAGATATATCATATTTCAAACTCAATTTGTCCAAAAGCAAGGAAGTAGCTTCTGGAAAAAACAACTTCCTTCTTCCTAGCATTCCCATTTCTCTCAAGGGCTGTATCATCCTTCCAATAAACCAGGTTCACAATCACGGAATCATTCTTGAGATCCATGAAGAGGAATGGCAGGAGGAGAGTAGCAAATACATGACATTGGGGTAAGCCAGTTCAATTCAAGAACACTGCTACTTGCAGCTGAATACAATCACAAGCAATTGGAGTCTAGTCTGGTTCATTAAGCTGCTTACGGGGTGCCTGAACATGTCTGTGGAGCTGCCAGGTCTTGGTGATATCCATTCTCTCTAGTTTCTTCCTTCCCCTTGAATCATCACTGTCTGGCAAAATGGCATCACTAAACATTTAATGTATCCTATTCTTTGAAACTATTTGCTTTCTGTGCTTTTATAATGAGTTTTGTCTCCACATAAAGATAAATTAGCTTTTATAGTATTTTGAGCATCTGCTTGATATAGAGAAGTTGAGAGGAAAGGAAAGAAAAAAACGAAGAAAAGGACAAATTGTCACATGACATTACTCTATAACTGGGTTTTCCTCCTATAAATAGAAAAACCATGAAACTATTTTAAGCTCTCTGGTAACACAGTGAATTGAAGGGTGGGTAGGTAGGAAGGTACTTAGATAACAGTATGATAGAAAGATGACTGGTTGTTGCTGTTTTTCAATCATTTCAGTCATATCCAGCTGTTTTAGACCCTATTTGGAGTTTTCTTGGCCAAGATACTGAAGTAGTTTGCCTTTTCCTTCTTCAGCACATTTTACAGATGAGGAAACTGAGACAAATATGGTCAAATTACTTGCTCAGGGTCACACAGCTAGTAAACATCTGAGACTGGATTTGAACTCAGATCTTCCTTGCTCCAGGCCTGGCACTCTGCCTCAGCTAGCTTCCCCATCTAGAAGATGGCTAGAGTGGAGCATAATGAGTTTGGAGCTTCTAGATCTAGGAATTATATATCTATTTATTAGATTAGAAAATTAGGAAATTTCGCTAATTAGGAAAGCAGATCCCTGGACAGAAACTGGAGTGCTAGGTTAAAGCCTGAGGATGGAGCCAACAGCATAGCAGTAAGATAGCTAAAGTGCTTTTATTAACATGGTATATTGTGTTAATAAATAAAGTCTACTAACATTTTTTTTTACTTCTGCACATTAAACAACTGCATGAATGAAACTCAACAGTGAATTGAAAATTTGAGTGAATTTTAGCTTATATTGAAAATACTTATATTCTATTAAGGACTATAATCAACATTGCATAGCTTCTTCCATGGGCTCCAGGGGCACTATTAGCTTGATTTTTTTTCTGACACTGAAGCAGACTATAAATGTGCACATAAGCAAATTCATATAAAATCAAGTCTCCCAGTTACTTAAGAATGTTAATCAAGATATAGCCCTTAGTCAAAAAAGAATTTTTTTAATTAAAAACCAGTTTGCTATTAAAGTTAGAAGCAAAAGGGAGATTTCCTAACCTAATAAAATGAAAATACGAGAAAAGAGGGGTTAGTGGGAAATGTTCTCTTTATATTTCTTCTAGGACAAATATTTGGGGCTCATTCCATGCTTTTTTCTTTAAATTTCCTTTAAATTTAAATTTCCTTTAAATTAAAGAAACTAATAATGGGCGGCCAGTCAGGAACAGTATCAAAGGGCCTAGGTATTTGACACAGTGACAACATTACTTTGTGGGAATTTCTTCCACCTAGGATATCAATTCTATCCATGACTTGTAACTAAAATTGAGGGAGTTCCCTGAGAAGCATAAAGATTAAGTGACTTGTTCAGTCCTACAACTAATGAGTGTAAGACAAAGAATTTAAACCCAGTTGTTCCTGTCATCAAACCCAGCATTCTCCTACTCAAAAATGCCTCATGTCAGTAAAGAAATCAGTAAAATATTTATGGGATGGAGAAGCATACTGGATTTCCACAATAACATTACAGTACATATTGTCGCACTTTTCTTCAGGGCCTGTTCTTTTGCTTCTCTCAAAAACTGAAAACACACATGGAAACAGCAATGCTCACACTTCAGCATTGGAACAGCTGGTATACTGAGTGGTTGTAGAATGATGGACATCTGCTATTCTGCCTGAAGCAGAGACAGCTATTTTTTTTCCTTGCCTTAACCAATATTAGTTTTCCTACTTCCGTAAATAATACAGATCTGGATATCTTTCTATCCATGCTCTTGGTGTGCACACAAGCAATAAGGGTTTTGGACTTTTCTCCCAAAATACTTAATTTCAGAAATTCAAAATTTGCAGTTATGGGAGAATCTGCCGTGATTCTCAGATTCATTCATCATCTTTTATTTGCATTTTATGTGATAGGTAATACATAGGAAGACAATGACTTTATAAACCATTAATTTTCTTTTTTTATCCTGGCCAAGATATAAGTGATCTCAGAACTGTTAGTATCATCAATAACAGGACTCTGTCACTCTGTTATTCATTCCATGTTCTTTTATTCTGTCCAGTCATAATTTTTTCTTGTATCTTTTTTTTCTTGGCACCTATCATTGAGTATTAAAATCAGTAATTCCCCAGAGTTCCATATAATTAGTATATAATTTCCTCACTGATGCTACATTATGTAGCCTAATAATGGCATGGCCATGCTCTGTCAAATTCTATGCTATAATAGAAGGAAGAAATGAATAAAAATATTTATTGAGTCTCCTATGTGCCATGCACCATGTTAAGCATTTTACAAATGTTTTCTTAATTGATTCTTACAACCATCCCAGAAGGTTAGCATTTTATTATCCCTGTTTTACAAGGAAATGAAAATTGTGAACAGTTTTGCTAGGGAAAATGAGCCCTAGAATTTTAAGGGACTTGCCCAGGGTCATACAGTTAGTGTCTAAAGTCATATTTGAAATGAGGTCATCATGTTTCCAGGCAAAATGTACCATCTATGATATTGTGTAATAAAATTGCTGTAGAAGAATCATTAATACAGCAGTTTGAATCAATCATATATGTTTACTAAATGTCCTTTTATTCAGTGGTTTTCATACTTTGGGAAGGGGTTGGGGGATTCTTTGCTATTCACTATGTATATTCATTGTAGAATTAGCATCTATTAGGAAAAGCAGGCAAGCCTTAGATATAGAACCTGAGGTCTCTTTTATCCCCAAAATGACAAAGCAATCGGACAGTAGATTGGACTGGATCATAGCCCTTAGAGTGATATTGCCTAAATAAGCAGATAGTTACAAAAGGGGAAAGTGGTGGCCTCTGGCCCCAACTTCCTATATCCCCTCCTGGAAAGAATGAAAGCCTCCCTTGGGGAAGGGTTTAGTGGGGAGAGAAGTCAAGAGATGTCTATTCTGCCTCTCTTTAAATTATCTCCTTCACATGAAGGACATAAGGGACATAGAAAATTAAAGGAAGAGTAACTATGTGTTACCATATCTAGTCATTTCCATAGCCTTTTGCATGGTATCTCTTTTGTATGTCATGTTTACTTTTGGCAAAAATTATCTGTATATAACTTATTTGCCCATATTAGATTATAAGCATCTTAAGAGAAAGGATTATAACTGATTTGATCTTTGCATCTCAGCTTTGTATACATCCCTGAATGCAGAAAGCACTTAATCAATGTAGGTGAAAATGAATTAAATTGGATTAGAGGATAATGAAATAAATTTCTGACACTCTAACTGTGTGCCATCAAATGTACAAAACATGCATGCAATTGACTAGTTGGCACCATTCTAACATGACCTTTATCTCAAAGTCACTGGGGAAGCTGAAATTCAGACTTGAATCCCTAGAAATGTTCATTCCCTTTTTCCTACTTCTATACTTTCCCTTTTCTTTGCAAACCCTAATTCTGTTTATAAAGGATGGAGCAATAAATGAGACTACACCAGACATTTATAGCCACCCACACCATATATGCAATTATTTTCTGGTTCGCTTTGGGGCATAACAGAGGTTAGAAAATGAGTAAAGTATAGCATGAAGCAAAGCTTATAATAGAAATGAAGAAACTTATAAGAAAACTCCAATCAAGAGAGTGTGAGGAAATAAATAGTCTTAAAAAGATTTAAATACATTTGTATGTTTTTATGTTACTACATCTGTAATTCTGGATATACATAATTCATGAATAAGTGGAAGTGGTTCACTGTGTCTATTTTCACATATATTCAGCTAGCATTTTTGTTTTTCTGCTTTTACATTCTTAAGAAAAGAAAATTTTTAAGAAGGTGAGCACAGATAATCTCATCGGTTTTATGCAAAAGGAAATAAATCAGGAAACAGAAGGCTGCTACAATTAGAAATCAGTGGCACTACTGAGCTTACTAAGGCTGGGCCTGTATACCCTATTAGCCAGAACACAGATAAAACATTTAAAATCATATAGATGCAAAAACAGATGAGTATAGAAACACTCAACCGAGTTTTTCTAACTTTCCCCTCTAAACAACTTTAAAATAATGCTTCAAACCAAATTCTAGAGTTGTAGAATCCATAAAAGGTAAGAATGAGGCATTCTTCTAGCCTAAGAAAGTCATTAAGGATAGATATATGAAACAGGGGGAGAAGGTTGAACCTGAGCTCCTATGGATGCAACAACAGTGGTAGGAATAGGGAGTTATCATAGAAGTAGCACCATCCTTAGGAGCCTTCAAGCAAGAGATGGTAAGGGGATTTGCTACCTGGTAAGAAAGATTACAGAGTACCAGTTTACTAGGAGGAGACACAGGACAAGACACTATCTGGCTATTCCATTGCCTATACCAACTCCTTGGTCATAGTACAAAGGTAGAGAGGAACACTTTTGGTCAAGAGAGAGTGGAATCCCTGAGAGACAATATCATTTCCTGTCTGAAGGCATCAGACACCCTGAAAAACAGTATCAGTTTTTGTTTCCAATGGAGCAAGGGTTTTAAAGAGCAGTATCCAATTGTAGTCCCAAGGCGATAGTGGACTATACTGGGAAAAGATGAGAATGGACAACTATAGAGTAGTGACCACACCTCTTACCAAATCATACCACTTTAGAACCGTTGAAAACTTCCAAAACCCCAGAAGTAGCTTTGAAAGCAGCAGTGCAAAAAAAAAAAAACCTGAACCTTAAGGTAAGCACCCCCCAAAAAAAAGTTCCAAGTCAAGAAATAGGGTGAAAAATGAGCAAAAAAAGCAACAAGAGCCTGACCATAAAAAACTTACTGTGGTGATAGGGAAGATCAAAACACAAACTCAGAAGATAACAAGGAAGAAGATAATAGCTACAAGCAAAGTCCCAAAAGGGGTATGGGTAGGGACTGTGAATTAGACACAATCCTAACAAGAATTACTGGAAGGGCTAAAAATGTTTTTCAAAATCAAATAAGAACAGCAGAGGAAAACGTAGGGAAAGAAAGGAAAGAAAAGGAAGAAAACTATGAAAAGATAATTAATACCACATAAAAAAGTACCAAAAAATTACCAAAGAAATAACATCTTAAAAAACAGAAATGGAAAAAATGGAAAAAAGAGGTATGAAAACAACTCTTTAAAAGCAGAATTGGTCAAAAAAAAATACAAAAGTTCATTGAAGAAGATAATTCCTCAAAAATTAGAATTAGGCAACTGGAAGCTGATAACTCCATGAGACATCAAGCAACAATAAAACAACATTAAAAGAATGAAAAAATAGAATAAAATGTTAAATATCTCACTGCAAAACAAATAAGCTAGAAAATAGATTGAGGAAAGACAATTTAAGAATGAGTAGGTTACCTGAAAGTCATGCACCAATAAAAGAGACTAGATATCACATTTGAAGAAAATATGGAGGGGGAGTGCAGAGCCAAGATGCCAGTGTAACAGCATGGACTTGCTAGCACTGTCCCAGTCAAAACCTGTAAAAATGACTCTAAACAAATTCTAGAGCTGCAGAACCCACATAATGACAGAGTGGAGCAATTCTCCAGCCCAAGAGAGCCTAGAAAGTCACTGGGAAATGTCTATCATGTCATGCTGGGAGCAGAGTGCCGTCCAACGTGGGCCACACTCGAACAGACTGGACCTGAGCAGGCCTCAAGGAGACTGAATCACTGGAACCTGTGGTAGGTCACACCCCAAAACACTGAGGACAAATTGGAAGGTCAGTAGGAAAAACCAGAGGGACCTGAGTGAGAGAGTAGAGTGGTCAGGCCCTAGTCCTGTGTAGGGGGTGGAGAAGTCCATGAAGGAGGAACTCAGGGTAGTAGGAGTCAAGGTAGGGGCAGTGGCAGTGGCTGCTTCTGGAGCTCTGGGTCTACAGATTGTTGAGGAATTAAGAGGCTAACAGCCTCCCACCCCTACTGGAAGGAGAGAACTACCTAGATGAAGAACTCAAAAATCAATAAATAGCTGAGAAAATGAGCAAAATTCCAGAAAAGAATCAGAGTATAGACTCTTACTTTAGTGTCAAGGAAGGCCAAAGTATATAAACAGAAGAAGACAAGAGAATCAAAGTTTCTACATCCAAAATTTCCAAGAAAAATAGGAATTGGTCTCAGGGCATGGAAGAACTCAAAAAGAATTTTGAAAATCAAATAAGAGAAGTAGAGCAAAACTTGTGAAGAGAAATGGGAGTGAGGCAAGAAAATCATGAAAAATGAGTCAATTACTTGATAAAGGAGACACAAAAAATTCTGAAGAAAATAACACTTAAAAATAGACTAATCCAAATGGGAAAAGTGATCCAAAAAGCCAATAAGAAGAAGATTGCTCTAAAAAGCAGAATTGCTCAGATGGAAAAGGTCCAAAAACTCAATGAAGAAAATAATTCCTTAAAGATTAGAATAGAGCAAATGAATATGATTATAGGGAATATCAATTAAAATATTAACCACCTAATCCAAATCTACTGGATAAGAAAAGTTTCCCTTAAATCATTTTGTCCCCAAATGGAATAGAAAGATGTTGGTACAAGTAAGGAAATCTAACTTGGCTTTAAAAACAAACTCTATTCACAACCACAACAAAAAACAAAATATCAAGGAAAACTGCCTTCATATCATAGACATAAAGTATAAAACAAATTTAAAAAGATCTATTGATCAACATCTGAAAGAGATTCCAAAATAAAACTCCCAGGAATAATATAACTAAATTCCAGAGCACTATGGCCAAAGAGAGAATAGTTTAAGCAATAAGAAAGAAAGTATTCAGGTACTATGGAGCCACAGTCAGAACAATACAAGATTTAGTAGCTACTATATTTTTAAAAAGCAGAGGATTTGAAATATGATATTTTAGAAGGCAAAAAAGTTGGGATTATAACAAAAAATAAAATATCCAGAAAACTGAGAATGAAATCTTCAAATGAAAAAGGAACATTTAATGAAATGGAGGATTTTCAGACATTCATGATGAAAATAACAAGGCTGAATAAAAAAAAATGACTTTCAATTACAAGACTCAAGAGAAGCATAAAAAGGTAAACATGAAAGAGAAATCATAAGGGACTCAAGAAGGTTAAACTGTACCTTTATATATAGGAAGACGATACTTGTTTCTTTGAAGAATTTTCTCATTATTAGATGAGTTAAAAGCATTCTACATAGAAAGATAGTGTAGGACTGAGTCTATTTATGTTGGTATGATATAAAAAGATGACAGGGAAGAAAACTGGATGGCACCAATAGAAAACAGAAGAAAGAGGAAGAATAGGGAAATTATCTTACATAAAGGAAGCATATGAGGAAGCACACAATGGAGGGGGAAATAGTGGGGTAGGTAATGCCTAAAACTCACATGTAAATTCATTCAAATAAAGAAAAAATGTATACATATTCAGTTAGTAGTAAAAATTATCTTACCCAACATGGAAGTTGGAAGGAAGGGAACAAAATAAAGGAGAGTGATAAAAGGAAGGGCAGATAAAAGAAAGCAGTAGTCAGAAGAAAAACAAACTCAAGAAGACAGACAGGATAAGAAGAGAGAAAGAAGGATAAACAGAAGAAAATAGGATAGAAGAAAATTCATGGTAATCATAACTGTGAATGTGAATGGAATGAACTCATACATAAAATAGAAGAGGATAGCACAGTGGATTAGAAACAAGAATCCAACAATACGTTGTTTACCAGGAACATACTTGAAAAAGAAAGAGAAGCACAGAGTTAAAATAAGGGGCTGGAGCAGAATCTATTATGCTTCAGTTGATGTAAAAAAAAAAGACTGGGGTACCAATAATGATTTTGGACAAAGCAACAGCAAAAATACAAACTACATCTTGCTAAAAGGACCTACAGACTAGAAGTGATATCAATGTTAAACACATATGCATCAAATAGCATAACATCTAAATTCTTAAAGGAAAAGTTCAATTAATTATAGGAGGAAATAGAGAGTAAAACTATACTAGCAAGGGACCTCAACTTCCCCCCTCTCAGAATTAGTTAAACTTACCACGAAATAAATTTTAAAAAATCAAGGGGATTAATAGAATATTAGAAAAGAGTTATGTTAGACCTCTAGAGAAATAGGAATGAGAATAAAAAGGAGTATACCTATTTCCCAGCTGCACATGACATCTTCACAAAAATTGACTCTGTATTGGATATAAAAACTCAAAATCAAATACAGAAAAGGAAAAATGGTGAAGTGAAGCATTCTTTTAAGACCATAATGCAATAAAAATTATATTTAATAAAAAGCCAAGGAAGTATAGCTTCAATCTAATTGGAAACTAAATATACTAATACCAAAGAATAAGTGGATCAAAGAACAAATCATAGAGCCAATCACTAATTTTATTAAAGAGAATTATAACAATGAGCCAACATTGTGAAGTGTAAGCATCTCCAGGCTAGTTTCAATGAAACAGCAATCAGGTAGCCCTGGGCCTAGCTGGGTTGGGAGGTAGTCTTAGTCCCAACCATAAGAAATTTTCATATCCCAAACAGTGTGGCGAGCCCAGTGTTTGAACTGAGGAAGACTGAGGGAACATCTGCTACTAAGGGAAACTAGGCCCAGCTATGCTGCCGAGATATGGCCTTGGGCAAGAAGGAACTAGCACATACCTGCCAGGTGAGTGCAGAAGCTGTAGAATGGGGACACCATCAGCTGTAGGAACTTACAGGAGAGAAGAGGTCTCAGTTTAGGTTCCAGGAGAGAGGGAAAAACTGAAGAAGGATCTGAAGCTAGAGTCACTACCTCTCATACCCCAGGACTACAGGTAATTCTAAAAATTGAACTATTACAAAAAACATGCACAGACAAAGGAGAAAGAATCCAAGCATAGAGAGTTTCTATGGGAATACAGAAGACTGGGGTTCATCTTAAGAGGAGGACAGTGAAGCAAAGTAACAAAGAAAAATGTCAAATAGTCATTTGCACAAAAAGAATTCATAGAAGAACTTTAAAAAGACTTTAAAAATCAAATGAGTAAGATTGAGGAAAAACTGAAAAAATAAGAACAATCCAAGAAAAACAAGAGGATTATGAAAAGAAAGTCAATGAGGTAGAAAAGGAGATCCAGAATCTTAAGGAAGAAAACAACTCTTTAAAAATAAGAACTGAGAAAGGATAAGCCAGCAAAGTTGTAAGAAACCAAAAAATAACAAAACAAAATATAAAGAATGAAAAAATAGAAGAGAAAATAAAACATCTCATGAGAACAACTGATCTGGAGAACAGATCAAAAAGAGAAAACAGAAGAATAATCAGATGACCTGAAATCTATGATTAAAAAAAAAAAGAATCAATACAATAATACAAGAAATAGTCAAATAAGATTATTCCAAAGTGTTATAATAGGTGGGAAAGTAGAAATTTAAAAATCCACAGATCACCACCTGAAAAAGATCCTATGAGGAAAACCTACAGGAATAGCTAGATTCTGAAACTCTAACCTCAAGGAGAAAATATTATGAGTAACAAGAAAAAAAAGACAAAAATATGGTGCAGTTACAATTCAAATCACACAAGATTTAGTAGCAACAGCAAAACTAAAAGACTGCAAATGTTGGAACTCTATATATCAAAGAGCAAAAAAGCTGGGGCTGGGGATGAAAATATCATACTAATCAAAATTAAGCATATTTTATTTTCCCAAGTGAGGAGAAGCACTGGTATGGCAGAGCTGGTGGCAGCTCTGGAGAGGGAATCCTACTCACAGATCCTGGGCAGAAAAAGATTGCTTGTGGTTGCTCCTAGACCAGAGTGCAGCCCAGGAAAAGAGTAAATATCTCTCCCTTGACTGTGCCACCTTGGAGGAGCTGAGAATATACAGGTCCCTACAGTATACTCTCAACTTGGCAAAGGACTCAAAAATCAAGTAACTGGTGGAGAAAATGCAAAAAAGGGGGGGGGGGGAATAAGACTATAGAAGGTTACTTTCTTGGTGAAAAGGTATTTTCTTCCATCTTTTCAGGTGAGGAAGAACAAAGCATACCATCAGAGGAAAGATCAAAGTCAAGGCTTCTACATTAAAACTCTCCAAAAAATATATGCAATGGTCTCAGGCCATGAAAGAGCTCAAAAGGACTTTGAAAATCAAGTAAGAGAGGTGGAGGAAAAAATTGGGAAGAGAAATGAGAGCAATGAAAGAAAGTCATGAAAAGCAAGTCAAGAGATCCAAAAAGCCAAAGTAAAGAAGAATGCTTTAAAAAGCAGAGCTAGCCAAATGGAAAAGGAGGTTCAAAAGCTCACTGAAGAAAATAGTTCTTTAAAAATTAGAATGGAGCAGATGAAAGCTAATGACTCTATGTGAAACCAAGAAATTATGAAACAAAACCAAAAGAATGACAAAATAGAAGACAATGTGAAGTATCTCATTGGAAAGCAACTGACCTAGGAAATAGATCCAGGAGAGAAAATTTTAAAATTATTGGTCTAACTGAAAACCATGATGAAAAAAACAGCCTAAACATCATCTTCCAAGAAATTAGCAAGGAAAACTGCCCTGATATCCTAGAATCAGAGGAAAATAGAAATGGAAAGAATTCACCAATCACCTCTTGAAAGAGATCCCCAAAGGAAAACTCCTAGGAATGTTGTAGCCAAATTCAGAGTTCCCAGGTCAAGGAGCTGGGATTAAAACCAAGAATCACTTACTCAGAAAAACTGAGTATAATACTTCAGGGGAAAAAATAGAATTTCAATGAAATAGAGGACTTCTAAATATTCTTGTTGAAAAGACCAGAGCTGAATAGAAAATTTGACTTTCAAATACAAGAATCAAGAGAAACATGAAAAGATAAACAGGAAAGAGAAGCCTTAAGGAACTCATTAAAGTTGAACTGTTTACATTCCTACATGGAAAGATGCTGTATTTGTATGAAAGATATTTGTATTTGTAACTCATGAGACCTTTTACAATATTAGGGTAGTTAGAGAGAATATCTATCTATCTATCCATCTATTTATACATACATACATATATATATATATATACATATATAAATATGAAGGTGTGTATGGGTATATATTTATGTGTATATTATCCATGTGTAGGTACATATATATGTGTGTTTATATGTTTATGTGTATATATGTATGTGTGTGTATATACATATATATGTATATATACACATAGAGAGCACAGGGTGAGCTGAATATGAAGTGAGAATACCTAAAAAAAAATAAAATTTACTATTGAATGGAATGCATTAGGAGTAAGAGAAAAGGAGAGGTAGAATGTAGGAAATCATCTCACATACAAGAGGGAAGAAAGAGTTTCTTCAATGGAGGGAAAGAGAGGGGAGATGAAATAACTGAGCTTTACTTTCAATGGATTTGACTTAAGGAGGGAACAACACACATTCAATTGGATATGGAAATCTATATTACCCTTCGGAAAGGCAAGGGGGAAAGTGATAGGAGAGGAAAGATAATAGAAGGGACAGCAAATTGGGGAAAGTGATAATCAGAAGAAAACACTATTGTGGGAGGACAGGTCAAGGGAGAGAATGGAATAAATGAAAGGCAGGATAGGACAGAGGGAAATGTGGTTAGTCTTTTACAACATAAATATTATGAAAGTCTTTGCATTGTTACACATGTATGACCTATATTGAATTGCTTGTTTTCTCAATGAGGGTGAGTGGGGAGGGAGGGAGAGAATATGGAAACCAAAGCTTTAAAAATGAGTGTTAAAAATTGTTTTAGCATGCAACTGGAAATTAAGCCATACAGGCAATAGAGTATAAAAGTCTATTTTACCCTACAGGAAAACAGAGGGGAAAGGGGATAGAAGAAGTGTGGGTAACAGAAGGGAGGACAAACTGGAAGAAGGGGTGCATGGGGTGCATGCTGTCCTGGGGTGGGAGCTGGGGAGAGATGGGGAGAAAATTTTGAATTCAAATTAAGAACTGAAAAACAAATAAATTATATATTTTATATATTTTTAAAAAAGAGATGGCATGAATGCTAAAAAGTGAACTTATAGGATTTTTGGTAACAGCAGGCAGTAGACCAAGTACGAGCAAGGGCTGTTTTACTTGTGGTTCTGTATCCCCAGCACAGAAAGTGAAACACAATTAACCTTTATTAAATAATTTTTAATTTAACTGAATATGAATCAATAACAATAGTTTCCCTGTTTTTTTTCTATTTTCTTCTTAATATCTTTAGACCTCTGCTTATAAATTCAAGGAACGAACAGTTTATATTATCTACTAGTCTCAAGAAAAGGGAACAATCTATCATAATTTCAACTCACAAGTGACTTTTGTTGTTGTTATTGTAATAAGATTTATACTTTTCATTACAAATCACACATTGCTACTAAATCCTCCTTTGCCATGTTGTCATTAACATTTATACTCACACTGGACCTACCCGTACCCAATCAGATTGCTCCCTCATGCTTGCCTATTTAACAAGATTTAAATGGTGCCTAGTTTAAATGTTATATCAATCAATGAAAATTATGAGTTGGGGAGCACTGCAGATGTAAGTCATGTGTATGTTAAATTGCCAAGTAACATCAGTAAAAGCTCCAGCACATTTACATGCCAATCAAAAATGTGACTCCTTTTAACACAGCAATGCAAGTTTAACTTCCCTCACAAGGAAATCACATTAAGGGACATTAAGAAAGTGGTATATTTTTCACATCTGTAATTTTGAAAGCACATTAACTCATTCCAAAGAATACATTTGGAGCTCCTCAGAAATGTAATAATCCTTTATAAAAAAAAAAAAGAATCTCTCTCTCTCTATCTCTCTCTCTCTCTCTGTCTGTCTCTCTGTCTCTCTCTCTCTCTCTCTCTGTCTCTCTCTCTCTCTCACACACACACACACACACACACACACACACACACACACACACACACACACACACACACACACACACACACCCCTACCTCCCTGCCTCCCCAGTGTAAAGAGACAGGTCAGTCTGCAGAATATTGAATGTCTTGCTTGTGATATGTACAATCACTTTTTTCTCTTCCTTTAGACAAATGTGTTCTGTCTTCATATTTACCTGGCTGCTTGGTTACAGTTCCATAATATCACTATAGTCTCATTCACCATTAAAAATGATTGGTCACAATATATGAAAATGTTGCAATATCTAATCAGGGAATAAATCATTAAGCATGACCTTGGGAAATACAGGTCATTAACCTTGTTGATTTTTCCATACATTTCTAATCACTGTGGTAAAAGCAGAGAGTGCCAGTGTAGGAATAGTGTAGAAAGGGTCAGCCTTGAAAGTTTAAGGTTCAAGTCCTATCTCTGACAAATGCCAGTTATGTGACCTGTACCTGCCCCAAATAAAGATAGCTTTCCTTGCTGAGAAGTCCCCTATGTCTAGGAAATCATGAACCTGAAGCAAATAAAATGAATGAAAAAGATTATAAGCATGTTCAACATATATGTATATATGTATGCATGTATGTATGTATGTATCACATAGAAAAGAGAGTGGATTGTCATTTTCAGATGAATAAAAATAATCAAGAGAATAGAATAAAACAAAAATTATAACAAAATAAACAAAGATATAAAGCTAGAGCCTAAGGGTGCCATTTGATCCTTTGCCATCCATTCCCACTTCAAGGTACAGTTATTTCAACAATGCTACTCCTGATGTTCTAAGTAGACCAGTTTTCGATGTTCCCGATTATAAAATGTTTATCACTGCTTTCAGGAGATTATCCTATAATCTTATCATTATTACCATCAGGAAGTTTTCCCTAAATATTCAATCCAAATTTTCCTGGAAGTGCTAAGCATTGCTGTTTCTTCCCTTGCTGTTTATATCTTTTGAATATTTGTAGATTATTTTTCTCCACATTCCTTAGTCATTACTTAGCCAAAAGTGATTTAATTCCTTTGATATTTTTTAATGTCTTAATGTTTCTTTAATTGATTTGTTGATTTTCCTTTAATCCTCTTTAGACAAAGTAGAGCAAAATTGAAAACCCAGCTTCAAAAAAAAATTGTTATTACTTTTATATACTGCCTCTTAGAGTTAATTTTTTATATCATGTACATCTTAATTTTATGCACTGTACACAATATCACTTTTCGTCAAAGACTGATTGTCCTTAGTTCTCAAAGAGGACTAAAATGGCATCTCTATGCTACAGTCAAGTTACAGTGTGTCTAATTGTGGCTGATCAGACTGATGTGTACTTAAAATGTTCCACCACAGGTCAGGCACAAATAGTCCATGTGACCATTTGGGGTGGATTCTCTAAATTCAATATCTCACATTTCTTTTGAGCTGCTTCAATTCTACTTTGCTCATAGAGCACAGAACCTTCTCTGATGAGGGCACACCATGCTAAGTGGTCCCATACCAGTGTCTCCCTTATCACACAATCGATTTCAAAGTTCTTAAGAAAGACCTTGGGAGGGTCCTTGTATAACTTCTTCAGACCACCATGTGATTGTTTGCCCTGTGTGAATTCTCCATAAAATAGTCTTTCATGCTGAAATATGCTAATTTGTATGGCCAACCAAAAGGGGGCATTAAGGGTGACCAGTACAGTTAAAAGGAATCTTAGAGACCATTTAATTTAAAGTCCTTATTTTACAGACAAGAAAACTGAAACCCAAAGAAGTTAAAGGATTTATATAAGGTCACACAGGTAATAAATAGAAGAACCGATCCTAGATCTTCTCATTCTAAATTCATTACACTTTCTACTATAGCTTGTTCCCCTTTGACAGTTTTCTGAACCACTCTCCCAACTCTGATCAACTCAATTTAGCACAAATCAAGGATTTACCCCTTCTAATTTTTTACTATTATATTATTTTCAGGGGATATGAAGGCAAAACAAAATACTCTGATTTTAAGATTTATGTTCAATAAATAGCCAAATTCCTAAAGATATTGAGTGGGATATTTGGTAAAAATTAAAAGCAAGTAAACACACCCCTAGAAAAGTGTTTCTTTCACTTTATTTTCATGAATTTTATTTCACTTTCTTAAAATTGTCTCACAAACATAGAACTCAAGTATTTTATCACTGCAGGGATAGATAATCTAGACCGGTGGTGTTCTGAAGAGACCCAAGAACTGAAAATAAGCTTAAAAGTTAAAAAAAAATATTCATGCTTTCTTCTGCTTCATGAAGACAAAAGTCCAGTTTGGTATTTTTAGTTTGAGGGAAAAAAAGTCTTGTCTATTTGACCTATAAAGAAATCAAAACAGAATTTTCAAAAGCACCAAAGTTTCAATGTTTGCCTGGTGGTAAATTTCTAGAGTAAACAATACCATAATACCTTGAGGGAATTCAGTTGATATTTAGAGTCACAGAACATTGGAGTAGTAAAAGTCATCTAGTCAAAGTAATAGTTCACTGAAGATTTCTTTCACAATATCCGTAAGTGCTCATTCAGTCTCTGAAGACATTTAATGAGAAGGAACACATTACCTACAAAAATGGCAGAAAACTCCTGGAAATCTCTAATTGTTAAGTATTTCCTTCCATCAAGCCTAAATCTACCTGTCTGTAACTCTATAGGATTTGCCTACAGAATTTGCCCAATATCATAAATGCCACTAGATATTGTACAATCTGCAGATTTCATTTTTTTATTTGTTTTTTTATTGGTCAGTTATACTTGCCCCACAAAAGACTACTTCTTATAGGGAAAATAGAGGAGTTAAAGAGAGAGCTTTTAAATGAGGACCTTCAAAATAATTAAACAAACATATTTACTCTGTGTGTGTGTACATGCTTCTCTTGATTCTTGTATTTGAAGGTCAAATTTTCTATTCAGCTCTGGTCTTTTCAGCAAGAATGCTTGAAAGCCCTCCATTTCATTGGAAGTGCATTTTTTTTCCCTAAAGGAATATATTCAGTTTTGCTGGGTAGGTGATTCTTGGTTTTAATCTTACCTCCTCTGACCTCTGGAATATCATATTCCAAGTCATACAGTCCCTTCATGTAGAAGCTGCTAAATCCTGTGTTATCCTGATTGTATTTCCACAACACTTGAATTGTTTCTTTCTGGTTGCTTGCAATGTTTTCTCCTTGACTTGGGAATTCTGGAATCTGGCCACAAAATTCTTAGGAGTTTTCCTTTTAGGATCTTTTTCCAGAAACAATCAGTGGATTCTTTATATTTCCATTAACCCTTTGATTCTAGAATATCAGGGCAGTTTTCCTTAATAATTTATTGAAAGATGATATCTAGGCTTTTTCTCTTCATCATGAATTTCAGGTAGTCCAATAATTTTAAAATTGCCTCTCCTCAATCTATTTTCCAGGTCAGAGGTTTTTCTAATGAGATATTTCATACTGTTTTCTATTTTTTCATTCTTTTGGCTCTGTTTTATAATTTCTTGATTTCTCATACAGTCATTAGCTTCCATTTGCTCCATTCTAATTTTGAAGGAATTATTTTCTTCAGTGAGCTTTTGGACCTCCCTTATCATTTGACTAATTCTGCTTTTTAAGACATTCTTCTCTTCATTGGATTTTGGAATCTCCTCTGCCATTTGGGTTATTCTATTTTTTTTAATGTGTTATTTTCTTCAGTATTATGTGTGTGTGAGTGTGTGTCCTTTAGCAAGCTGTTGACTCAATTTTCATGGTTTTCTTGTGTCACTATCATTACTCTTCCCAATTTTTCCTCCACTTCTCTTCCTTGATTTTCAAAATTCTTTTGGAGCTCCTCTATGGCCTAGGACCAATTCATATTCTTCTTGGAGGCATTTGATGAGGGATCTTTGACTCTGCTGTCCTCCTCTGGTTGTATACCTGGATCTTCTTTGTCACCAAAGTAATATTCTATAGTCTGAGTTCTTTTGCAATATTTACTCATCTACCCAGCCAAACATTTGACTTTCTAATTCTTTGTCAAAGTAGATCTCTGCTTCCAGGAGGGGTGGGCATGGGGCTGGGTGTATTGTCCCAGGCTTCAGGGATTTTGCATCACCTGCTCAATCCCCCACTGTCTGTGGACCCAGAGCTCCAGAAACAGCCTCTGCTGCTACTGCTGCCAGTGCCACTTCCACCCCTTGTATCAGTAAGCATCTAAACATACGCAGAGGGACCTACTATCATAGGTTCTTAAATCTGCATTTATAAAAGGAAAAGCAACTTTTGAGGGGTCAACGATCACTTTAATCAGTTCAAACAAATGATTCCAGACATATTATTTTATCTTTTGCATTCCCAAAGTTACCAAGCCTTCCATCTATTCAATAAACAACCTTTTTATCTTCATCATTTCTAACAGATAGGCCTCTACTGCCTGAATCAGAGCAATATTGTCATACAATTTGCAAATATCCCTGGATCAAGAGAGGCTTTACATCTGAGTGGTCAGGAGGTCTGAACATATGGCCACTCAGAGTCTTGACCAGGCAATCACAAGATCTTTCTCATAAGTGAACACCCGAAGTAAAATATTAACCTCTCAGTATATATAATGAAGACTTGGCTCTAGATTGGCTCAGAGTTAGCAGACATGAAACCCACATTACTCAGCACAGCTATAAACCATCAGAGCCCAAAGGGGACTGAACCCTCAAGTGCTCACAATCCAGCCGGAGCCTGAAAAACAACTCCAAACAAACAAATCCCACCTTGCTTGTTGCCACACACCTACTACCCTAGAACTGGGGCTGGACATGACCAGATCTGGCTACAGAGGTCACTCTTAATTCACCCATGTCCCAAAGAGTTTTGCCAGTGATCTTTTTGGTGTTTGTGGGTTGAGAAACCTGGAAACTGCCACAGCTGCCAAAGACTCAGTGCCCTGAGGCCTGCTCTGGCCCCATCTGTTCTGGTGCAGTCCAAGTCAGACTACACTCTGCTCCCTGCCCAGTGCAAAAGACCCTTCCCGTCAACTGTACAAGTTGTCTTGGGCTAGAGATTTGTTTCACTCTGCCATTTTGTGGTTTCTGTAGCTCTAGAGTTTGTTTGGAGTCATTATTTACAGGTATTTGAAGGGTTTGGGGGAAGAGCTCCAGGAAGTCACTGCTTTTATTCTGCCATATTGGCTGTGCCCTCTATATCCAGTTTTAGATGCATAATAAGGAGCTGGAGAGGTGAAATTGAAGGTCTAGAAAGATCAGAAATGTTCAAATAGATCTAAGAATCATCTACATAGAAATCATCATTGAATCCATGGGATTTAATGGATGCTGGTATCACAAAATTACAGTGACTATCATTAATGTTGCTATTTTGAGGTAAACCAGGTCATGCCCTACCCCTAAATCAGTGTGACTTTTTTTTTTTACTTTTTAGCCTATAACTCCCAAATCAGAAAGGCACTGGAGATAACCAGAAAAAGTTTTTTCTAGTATCCTAACAATTTTCTTCAGAATAATCCTCTTCTTCTGATTAGTTATGTAACTATCTATTGGAAATAAATATATTTGGAGATTAGGACTATTCTCTCCCATAGAGAGAGTGCTTTACAGGACAGAAGAGATGATATATAATTAATACCAAAAATTAATGTTTATATAAGAATTTTAAGGTTTGCAAAGCCCTTTCCCTCACAAAATCACTTTATAAAGTAGGTTATAAACATATTTTCATCCCCATTTTATGAATGGGAGAGTAAACTGAGAGATATTAAGGGATTTTTCAAATAGAATATAAGCTCCTTGAGGGTAGGGAATGTTTTATTTCTAGCTAGGCATCCCCATTCCCTAGAGCAGTGATTGGCATGGTGTAAGCATTTATCAAATGTTTGTTGATTATTGGTGGCTACACAACGAATAGAGCCTAAATATAAGATTCAAACCCAGGTCTTCCAACTGTAAGTACAGTGTACTTTCCATCAAGGTACACTTATTATTTCTCCCTCTGTCCCTTTCAGTCTGTCTCAGTCTGCTTCTCACTACATAAATTTTTATGTCAGAAAATCTTGCTGCCAGAGGAATAATATTCACTTTTGTCAGTTCTGAAACAGGAGTGACACCCAGTGGCTAGAAGCATTGTCTATATGGTTCTGTACTTTCTATCCCCCCCACCCCCACACACTGGGAATGATTTCTGGAAGTAATTTGTTTCTGTGAACTTCTTAAAGCTCTTTACAAAAAACAAAAATAAAAGAATAAAAAAAGGCTTTATCAGATTTCCTAATACTAATAAGTTTTTCTTTAATGTATCACATTACAAAGAATCAGATATTTCCTCTGAATTATCAGCATGAACACCAAACAGAATTCATTCGAATAATTTAGAAGTTGATTTTTTTAAATTATATATACATTTTAATTTTAAAAAGATAGATATTTCTCTGCTTATATTTTTCTAACAGAAACCAAGGTCTTTTATTTATTTATAGTAAACTAGCAAGAGTATATCAAACAAAAGCTGTGAGAGAAAAAAAGAAAACAAAATGTTCTTCCAAGTAAGCACCAATCTAAATGATTGATGCCAGTGAAAGACAGATCATATCTGCTAATGAGAATGACCTATTAAGACTAACAAGTAGGTTTAGACTTATGTGTAGGTGGAAAAGATGTCTGATACCATGGTACTACTTCAAGGAGCCAAAAAAGTTATTCCCTACTGAAATTGAACTATTAGACTGAATTAAGTTCAATTTAATTCAACAACTATTTTAAAAATGCCTACTATGAATAAGGGATTGTGCTTTTCCCTCAGGGTAAAAGTATGAAAAATAGCACATCATCAGAGAAGCTAAACAGTCAATCAACTGACAAAAATTTATTAATGTCCTCAAATATGAAACAGTTCCAACACACAAAGAGTTTACTCTTCATAAAGAACATGTTCATAGATATGAAATAGAGGGTACACTCAAAAGCTATATATTGTTTTTCTTCTTTCTTCCTTTTATTAATGGAGAAGGTCACTAATACTGGAGAAACCAGAAAATACTGCTAGTAAGTGGTGGTATAGAGTCCTGAAGAGAACAAGGGATTCTAAAAGGGAGAAATATGATAGAACATTCAGTCAAGGAATAACAGCCTAAGAATAGTATGGGGAATAGAGATTGAATGACATGTAAAATGAACCATAAGTAGATCAGCTCTGCTGAAGGGAAGACTATATGAATTAGTCATTTGTAATCAGTCTGGAAATATAGATCAAGTGAGACTATGAGGGTCTTTAAATGCCAAAGAGGAGAGTTCATATTTTTATCTGAAAATCAATATGGTTTCCTTTTTTTTTCCCCCTCACAGCTTTCGTTTGATATACTCTTGCTAGTATATCATCATCCCACAACAGGGGAATGACATGAATAGAGAGAAGGGGACTGAGAAAGTACTACGGAGCCAGAATAAACAATAGAGAAGACTGCAAATGACTGAATATAAGGAATTAGGAAGACTGAATGAAGAATCATATTATGGTTGGAAATCTGGATGACCAGAACAAAAGTTTTTCCCTCAACAGAAAAAAAATTAAGAAGATTTGAAGGTTTGAAGTGAAAGATGAGTTCTGCTTAAGACTAGTTTGGAGTGAAAGCTGATGAGTTCTGCTTAAGACTTATTAGACTAGAGATATCCCTGAAATTTCTAGTTGGAAACAGTTTAGAGACCATTTGTGATATGGAACTGGAGCATTAGAGAGACAGAGAAATGGCAGGATAATATCAAGAGTAAAAAGTCATCTACATGGAGGGAATAGTGGAATCCATGAATATAAGGTACATTATAAAATATGAGGTGGGGGGGAGCAGAGCCAAGATGGAAGCATAGTAGCAGAGACCTGTCAGAGCTCTCCCCCCAAGCCCCTCAAAAAAAAACTGTAAAAAGGACTCCAAGCAAATTCTAGAGCAACAGAAGCCAGACAAACAGGATAGATGGAAGCAAATTTCCAGCTGAATACAATCTGGAATCCTGCACTTAACAAAGAGCTCAAAATAATTGGCTACCAAATTGAGCAAAGGGTGGAAAAAGAAACAGACTATAGAGTCTTACTTTTCTTGGTGGTGAGGTATTTTCTTACATCATTGGTGATGAAGAAAATTAAAACATATAACCAGAAGAAGACAACAAAGCCAAAGCTCCTGCATCCAAAGCCACCAAGAAAAATGTGAATTGAAGTCATGCCATGGAAGAGCTCAAAAAAGATTTTGAAAATCAAGTAAGAGAAGTAGAGGAAAAAATGTGAAGAGAAATGAGAGCGATGCAAGAAAAACATGAAAAATTAGTCAACAGCCTACTAAGGGAAACCCCCCAAAATGTTGAAGATAATAATCACTTTACAATTGAACTAACCCAAATAAAAAAAGAGGTCCAAAAGCTCACTGAAGAAAATAATTCCTTCAAAATTAGAATGGAGCAAATGGAAGCTAAGGAATTTATGAGAAATCAAGAATTTATAAAACAAAATCAAACGAGTGAAAAAATGGAGGACAATGTAAAGTATCTCATTGGAAAACAACTGACTTAGAAAATAGAACCAGAAGAGATACTTTCAAAAGTATTGGATTACCTGAAACCCATGATAAAAAAAAAGCCTAAACATCATCTTTCAAGAAATTATCACAGAAAACTGTCTAGATATTCTAGAACTAGAGGGTAAAATAGAAATGGAAAGAATCCACCAATTACCTCCTGACAGAGATCCTAAAAAGAAAATTTCTAGCAATATTGTAGCCTAATTCCAGTTCCCAGGTCAAGGAGAAAATGTTGCAAGCAGTCAGAAAGAAACAATTCAAGTATTGTGGAAACACAATTACAGTAACCCAAGATTTAGTAACTTCCACACTAAGGGTTTGGAGCACTTGGAATATGATATTCAAGTGGTCAAAGGAGACAGGATTAAAACCAAGAATCACCTACCCAGCAAAACTGAATATAATACTTCAGGAGAAAAAATGGTCATTCAATGAAATAGAGGACTTTCAAGCATTTTCAATGAAATGACCAAAGCTGAATACAAATTTTGATTTTGAAATACAAGAATCAAGAGAATCATGAAAAGGTAAAGGAAAGAGAAACCATAAAGGACTTATTAAAGTTGAACTGTTGAGCAGCAGTCACAAAACAACAGAGTGAAAGTGATTTCCAACCCAAGGCAGCCTGAAAGGCCTATGGGAAAGGTCCATCAAGCGGAGCACAGCATAGTGTGGGCCTCACCACAACAAGGACAGGACTGGGGCAGTCTTCAAGGTGCCACTGGCAGCAGCTGCAGGTCCCAGATTCCTCAACTCACAAACACCAAAGACAGCTTCAAAGGTAAGTGAGAAAGCTCTTTCACTTGGGTAAGAAGGGAATGGGATGGTTGAGCCCCAGACTCAGGCAGTGGCAGCTTCCATTGCTGCAATCCTGACCTAAAGCCCCTGGGGGAATTGAACAGCTGATCTGTATCTCAGCCCTGAGTGGTGGCCCTGGGGAAAGGATGAGGGATGTCTGGCAAGGTGGAGCTGGTGGAGGCTCTGAAGAGGGAATCCTCCTCACAGACCAGAGTGCTGGACAGGTGAAGAATAAACTCCTCTCCCTTGATTGTGCCACCTTGGAGGAACTGAGAACTTACAGGTCCCCAGAGTACACCCTCCCCTTAACAAAGAACTCAAAATTCAAGTAACTGGCTAGGAAAATGTTCCCAAAAGGGAAAAAGAATAAGACAATAATATAAGGTTAATTTCTTGGTGAGCAGGTATTTTCTTCCATTCTTTCAGATGAGGAAGAACAATGCATTCCATCAGAGGAAGTCAAAGTTTCTGCATCCAAAATAAATATTCAATGGTCTCAAGTCATGGAAGAGCTCAAAAAGGATTTTGAGAATCAAATAAGAGAGGTGGAGGAAAAATTGGGAAGAGAAATGAGAGTGATGCAAGAAAATCATGAAAAGCCAGTCAAAAAATGCTGAAGAAATTAACACCTTTAAAAATAGACTAACTCAAATGGCAAACGAAGCCCAAAAAAACCAATGAGGAAAAGAATGCTTTAAAGAGCAGAAAAAGAGGTTCAAAAGTTCACTGAAGAAAATAGCTCTTTAAAAATTAGAATGGAGCAGATGAAAACTAATGACTTTATGAGAAACCAAGAAATTATAAAACAAAATCAAAAAATAAAAAAACAGAAGAAAATTTGAAATATCTCATTGGAAAAAACAACTGACCTGGAAAACATATCCAGGAGAGACAATTTAAAAATTATGGGACTACTTGAAAGCCATGATCAAGAAAAGAGCCTACACATCATCTTTCATTAAATTATCTAGGAAAACTGCCCTGATATTCTGGAACCAGAGGGTACAATAAATACTGAAAGAATTCACTAATCACCTACTGAAAGAGATCTGAAAAGGAAAACTCCTAGGAATATTTTAACCAAATTCCAGAGTTCCAAGATCAAGGAGAAAATATTGCAAATAGCCAGAAAGAAACAATTTTAGTATTGTGTAGATACAATCAAGATAACATAGGATCTGGCAGCTTCTACATGAAGGGATCAAAGGACTTGGAATATGCTATTCCAGAAGTCAAAGAAAGTAGGACTAAAACAAAGAATCACCTATCCAGCAAAACTGAGTATAACACTTCAAGGGAAAAAATATTCATTCAATGAAATGAAGGACTTTCAAGCATTCTTAAAAAAAAGAATAGAGTTGAATAGAAAATTTGACTTTCAAACGCAAGAATCCAAAGAAGCATGAAAAGGTAAACAGAAATAACAAATCATTAGAGACTTACTAAAGTTGAACTGTTTACATTCCTACAGAAAACTTTTCTCAGTATTTGGGTAGTTGGAGGGACATGTACAGAGAGAGAGACAGAGAGACAGGGCACAAGGTGAGTTAAATAGGAAGGAATGACATCTAAATAAATAAAATTAAGGGGTGAGAGATGAATATATTGAGAGGAGAAAGGGAGAAATGGAATGAGACAAATTATCTCATAAAAAATGGCAAGTAAAAGCTTTTTCAATGTAGGGAAAAACGGGGAGGTGAGAGGGAAAATGTGAAGCTTACTCTTATCACATTTGGCTTAAGGAGGGAATAACATGCACACTCAATTTGGTATGAAAATCTATCTTACACTGCAGGAAAGTAGAGGAGAAGGGAATAAGTAGGGTGTGGGGGGTTGATAGAAGGGAAGGCAAATGAGAGGAAGGGAGTAATTAGAAGTAAAAATGGGAAGGGACAAGGTCAAAAGAAAGAACAGAATAAGTGGGGTGGGGCAGGATAGGATGGAGGGAAATATAGGTAGTCTGGTAACTCATGAGACCTTTATCAGTATTTAGGATAGTTGGAGGAAATATGTGTGTATGTGTATGTGTATGTGTATATGTATGTATATGTGGATGGGTATGTATGGAGACAGACACAGACAGAGATGCAGAGACAGAGGGCACAGGATGACCTGAATATGAAAGGATGATATCTTTAAAAGACAAGTGTTGAGAGGAATATACTAGAAAAAAGAGAAAGAGAGGAGTAGAAAGTAGTACATCATTTCACATAGAACAGGCAAGAAAGTGTTTTTACAATGGAGGGGGGAAAGGGGAAGATGAGAGGGAATGAGTAAGCCTTCCTTTCATTGGATTTGGTTTCAGTAGGCAATAACACACACAGTCAATTGGATATGGAAACTTATCTTACCCTACAGGAAAGTAGAGGGGAGGGGGAAGAAGATAAGAGAGGAGGGATAATAGAAGGGACAGGATATTGGGGGAGAGTAATTGGAAGGAAACACTTTGGTGGAGGGACAGGTCAAGGAAGAGAATAGAATAAATGGAGGGCAGGACAGGATAGAGGGAAATATAGTTAGTCTTTCACAACATGACTCTTACGGAAGTGTTTTGCATGACTACTATGTATAACCTATATTGAATTGCTTGCCTTCTCAGTGAGAGTGAATTGGGAGGAGGGAAGGAGAGATTATAGAACTCAAAGCTTTAAAAATGAATGCAAAAAAATAAAATAAAAATTGCTTTTCTATGCAACTAGGAAATAAGTATATATGAGGTATAATGGGGTATAAAATGGGGTATAAAAATCTATCTTGCCCTACAGGAAAATAAAAGGGAAGGGAAAAAGAGAGGGGGGGAGGGGTAATAGAAGGGAAGGCAGGTTAGAGGAAAAGTAATTAGAATATATGTTATCCTGTGGTGGGGGGAAGAGGGGAGATGTGGGGAAAATTTGAAATTCAAACTTTCATGAAAGTGGATGTTGAAAATTGAAAATAAATAAATAGAATAAAATAAAAATAAATGCTGAAAAATATTAAAAATAAGAGGTGAGATTTTATTGTGATTTGGAAAAGGAGACTGAGAAGGAATTATCATGTAGGTAAGAATAGAACCAAGGCAGAAACAGACAGTAGAGTTTCCATTAGGGCATGGATGGACAAGAGTATCAAATACTGAAGAAAGTTTAAGAAGGAAGTCAAAATGTTAGCATATAAGCCAGAATACAGCTGCATTTTTCCAATATTCACCTCCAAACAACTTTAAAATAATACTTCAAATCAAATTTGGGGTCACAGAGGCAACAAAGGTCAGAGGGAGAATTTTTTTTCCAGTCTACAGCAATTTAGGAGGTCTGGGAAAGAGGGCTATGATGCTAGGGAGGGAATAGCCTTAGAGCAGAGCAAGAATACCAGGGATGAGCCTTGGAGGCAACTGCAACAGTAGCAGCTTTGAAATCTCTCATCCTGGAATTAGTAAGGGGTCAGACAACTGGTCAGAAAGAGTTTACAGGGGACAGTTTGCTGGCATTAAGTGCAGATGGCACTGACTGCAGTGCCCATAAGCAATTATTTGTTGCAGTTCCAGGGAAGAGAGAAATGTTTATATTGGTCACAAGAGATCTGGGGCCCTAGTCACATTCCAGGGCAAGAGGAGCACTGTCACTTGTGGTTGCAAAAGAGCAGGGTACCTAGTAACAGTTTCTGGACCAAGAAGAGCATTAGTATTTATAGGTAGAGGAGAGCACAGGCAATTCCTGAGTAAAGATCAGAGCACAGAGCAAGAGAATAGTGACCAGAACTCTCCCAGGATAACACCACCTTGGAAAAACAGAAAACTAATTCCAAAAACACCAGCACAAAAAAGGCTGGAGCTTTCTTGGCACCCTGCATGTCCAAACTCATGTGAACAGATAACGTTTAAAGCCAAGAAATAGGCTGTGGAAATGAACAAGTAGCAACAACAAGCAACTTGTTCATAAAAAAAGCTACTATGGTGTCACTAAGACCAAAATATTAACTTAGAAGAAGACAACAATGTGAAAACAGCTACAGGCAAAGACATAAAAAAATGCTAATTGGATCCAAGGCCAAAAAGAATTCCTAGAAGAGTTTTGTTTTTTTTAAGGGTAAAGAATGGAAAATTGGGAAAAGGAATAAAAGTGATGCAAGAGATTTAACAGCTTGGTAAAAGATGCAAGAAAAATACTGAAGAAAATGACACCTTAAAAATAGAAGTGACCTAATCCTAAAAGAGGAGCAAAAATTCAATAAAGAAATGAACTCATTAAAAAGCAGAGTTTGCCACTTTTCAAAAAAATACAAAATCTTACTGATTATATATATATATATATATAATTTTACCAAATAACATAATTTGGTAAAAATTATAATTGGGCAATTGGAAGTTAAAGACTATGACACTTCAAGAAACAAAATTGTCAAAAGGATGAAAAAAAGAAGAAAATGTGAAATATCTTATTGGAAAAACAACTGACCTAGAAAATAGCTGTAGAGATAATTTAAGAGTTATTAGGCTACTTGAAAGTCACAATTTTAAAAAGAAACCTAGACATCATATTTCAAGAAATTATAAAGGAAGACTGCCCTGAAATCTAAGAACCAGAAGGTAAAAGAGAAATTGAAAGAATCTATTTATCACCCCATGAAAGAAGTCCTGAAAGGAAAATTCTCAGGAATATTATAGCAAAAATCCAGAGGTCCAAGGTCAAGGAAAACATATTGCAAAGACTTAGAAAGAAACAATTCAAATATCATGGAGCCATACTGAGGATCACAAAAGATTTAGTGACTTTCAAATTAAAGGAGCAGAGGGCTTAAAATACGATATTCAAGAGGACAAAAAAGTTAGAATTATAACCAAGAATCACTACCCAGAAAACTGAATATAATCCTTTAGAGGAAAAAAAAATGATATTTAATGAAATAGAGGATTTCCAAACATTTCTGATGAAAAGACCAGGGCCGAATAGAAACTCTTGACGTTCAAACAGAAGACTCAAAAGATACGTGAAACGATAAGATGAAGAAGCAATGAAATTAAAGACTCAATGGAGTCAAGTTATTAACATTCCTATAAAAGATGATGATATACGTAACTTCTCAGAACCTTGTCATTATTAGGGCAGTTAGAAAAAGTTTACATAAGCAGCATACATGAGTGTGAGTCAATTGTGTCAGGGTAATTGCTGAAAAAAAAGGAGGGCTGAGAAGAGAGACACATTGGAATAAGGGGAAAGGGAAGAGCCATACGGGAAAATATTTCCACATAAAAGAGGTGGATGAGGAAGAACTTTTTTTAATGAAGGAGGAATGGTGGAGGGAGGGGGAAGTAGACCATGCTAGAACCTCAATCTCATTGAAATTGTTGTAAAGAGGGAAGAAAGAAATATATACATATTCTGTTGGGTATAGAAATCTATCTTATCCAGGTGAGAAATAGTGGTGGAAAGAGATGGATGTGGAGTAGAGGATGTTAAGAGAGATAGCATACTAAGGGAAGCAATGGTCAGAAGCAAAGCAGAAAAAATGGGGTCATGAAGAGCTGGGCTCTACTGAAGGTGTATGTGTGTATGTATGTGTGCCTATAAAATGTATGTATGTATGCATGTATATCTATGTGTTTTGAAAGGTTCTTTTTTTTTTTTTTTTTGGTTGTGTGTGTGTGTCTGTGAACGTGTGATATGGTGTCATTCAGGTGTACTCACTAACCATACCCTGCCCAAACCCTCTCTACCATTGGTTCTTTTAGGTATTCCTTTGGTCTCCATGTTCAAAGTAATCTAATGGATATGTTTTGGAATCTCAGGGATCATTAAAACTGCAGAAGTATTCTGAATTTGCATCATCTGTAAATGGGGCTAAAACTAGGAAAATTCCTTCTCCTATAGTTCACCTTCCTACTTCTCGATCTCAAATGAATGATTTATAGGCTACATCAAAGTTTCTATTAATGGTAACATGACTTATTGACAATAATGTAACATAAAAATGCAGATAAACATTTAAACAACATACATAAGGTTTTGGAGAGCCTTCTGGTTCAGTTTTCTAAAGACTGATTCTACAAAAGTTTATGATCCTAGGAAAAAAAATTCAATTTTACACAGAGTCATAATATCATGGATCACCAACTCAGATGAAAAATGTCATCTGGAAGCTATTGGAGAAGACAGAGATGCACCATGACTTTTGAAATGCAAAAATGCTATATGAAAAAAAAGGAGCATGGAAATATGAGGCTTTTAAAAAGATTAGAACTAAGGAAAGGCTAAAACTGTCCAACTTTCACATTTGAAATATATTTTATTTTCTCATGGGCTAAAAAGATTTGGAGTTTGCTTTTGCTGGTCAATTCATTTTCAAGAGAAAACTTTTTGGTGCCAGGAACTCTATCACACAAATACTAGCAGTTAATCAGATCATTTATTCACATTGTTCCTTTTGTCAAAATATGAAAGTATTAAAAAAAAAAACTTCTCCATCCCTTCTTCTCCCCACCTCCAAAGCCCCCACCTTCATGCCCCTGCAGTAGTAGAATATTTTAAAATAATACTATGCTTGATGTTAGAGGACTTATATTTAAATTTAAAAATCTGCTTCTTACTCCTTGTATGATCTTGACCAAATGATTTCTCCTCTGGGTCTCCATTTCCTCACCTCAAAAAATGAAAAGATTGAACTGGATAATCTCTTACGTTCTTTCTAGAGCTAGCATTCTATGATCCTTGGATACTCTGTCCCTCACACAGGCTTAGTTTTGTTTATTTTTATTTTTTGGTTTTTTTGCATTTTATCCTAGCTACTTTCCTTTCTCCAAGATATGTTCTGATTTAGGC
The DNA here is from genome assembly GCF_028372415.1 of Notamacropus eugenii. Classification (NCBI taxonomy): domain Eukaryota; kingdom Metazoa; phylum Chordata; class Mammalia; order Diprotodontia; family Macropodidae; genus Notamacropus; species Notamacropus eugenii. The sequence goes on along the minus strand of NC_092875.1, from coordinate 131,214,310 downwards.
AAGCCTAGAGGAAGAAACAAACAGAAATGTAGTGGATAAATACTCGCCTCATTTAAATTCAACAAGCATTTATTAAGTGCCTGCTTTCCAGACTTCTTAGTTGTACAACACTATGTATGTATATGCATCTATTGGTTTTGGAAGTTTCTTTTTTTTTTTTGGTTGATTTCTTGGCTTCTTTCAAATCTCAAATAAAATCCCACCTTCTACAGGAAGCCTTACCCAATATCTCTTAATTTTAATGTCTTTCCCATGTTGATTGTGTCCTATTTATCTTGCACATAGCTTCTCCACCTCAGAATTGATATAGGAGAAGTGAAGCAGCTTATCAGGATGGCAGGAGAGATCTATTTCACTGGGGTTGGTGGGCAGTGAGGCCAAGGAACGGTAGTAGCAGCCTCACAGCTGGGGGCTGCTACAATGCTCTAAGGCTGGGGAATATCACCAGTGGGGCCCTGCCCTCCTGCTAACCAGCAACCTCCTGGTCAATTGAGCAGTCTGTGAAACATGTCAAGTCCCCAGTTCAGCTATCCCACCCTCAGCATAAGCCACAAACAAGGCTTTGACTTCAATGCTGATCAGTAGTGAAGCTCCACCTCAGGGCTGGCTAACAGCAAAATCCTACCCCTAGGACCTACCAGCAGAGAAAATCTGTTTCCATAGAAACTGAAAAGAAGGGCCCTACCACTGGGGCAGACCAGCAAGAAGATTCCTCCTCTAGGGTCAGCCATCAGAAAGACTGTTAAGATAGCAACCCAGCAGCAAGGTCCCATTCCTAGGGAAATCCAGCAGCTAAACCCCACACTCATGAGAGGTCAACAGGGATGCCCCATTCCCCAGTGCAATCCAGAAGGCAAGCCTACCCTCCAGTGAAAGCAAATAGCTAAACCCTGAAACCCAGTGAAAGTCAGCAGTAAGACCCTGAATCCACCCCACACACACACACACACACACACACACATACACAAAACAACAACAATTTGAGACAGTGCAGGATCAGAATCCAGCTCTCACATAAAAACACCATATTACAAAAAAATGCAGAAAATGAGTCAAAAAGAAAAGAAAGAAATTGACTGTAGAAAGGTACTATGGAGACAAGGAAGAATCAAGGCATAAACTTAGAAGAAGAAAATAGACTCAAAATGGCTACATGTGAAGCTTCAAAGAAAAATGTTGTTTGGTAACAGGTCCAAAAAGAATTCTTAGAAGAGCTTATAAAGGATTTTAAAAAGCAAATTAGAGAAGTAGAAGAAAAATTAGGAAAAGAAATGAGAGTAATGCAAGAGAGATATGGGGAAAAAAGTCAACAGCATGGGAAAAGATATAAACAATTTACTGAGGGAAATAACTCCCTAACTAATAGAGTTGGCCAAATGGAAAAAAAAGTACAAAAGCTCACTAAAGAGAACAATTCCTTAAAAATTATAATTGAGCAACTGGAAGTGAAGGACTCTATGAAATATCAAGATACAATAAAGCAAAATTTAAAAAGTACAAATAAATAGAAAATGTGAAATTTATTATTGGAAAAACAACTGACCTTGAAAATAGATCCAGGAGAGATAATATAAGAATTATTGAACTATTTGAAAGCCATGATTTAAAGAAAAAGTCTAGACAACATCTTTCAAAAAAACATCAAAGAAAACTGCCTGATGTATTAAAGGGCAAAACAGAAATAGAAAGAATACACCAATCACCACCTGAGAGAGATGTCTAAATGAAAACTCCAAGGTACATTATAGCCAAATTCCAAAGCTCAGAGATCAAGGAGAAAGTACTGCAAGCAATCAAAAGGAAACAATTCAAATATCACAGGGTTATATATAAGATTATACAGTATTTGGCAGCTTCTACATTAAATACCCAGAGGTCTTTGAATATGACAGAAAGGCAAAGGAGTTATGATTAAAACCAAGACTCACCTACCTAGTAAATTGAATATAATCTTTCAGACAGGGTGGGAAGGGGGTAGAATGGACATTTAATAGCCTAGAGGATATTCAAAGCATTCTTAATTAAAAGACCAGAACTGAATTAAAAAATGACTTCTAAAGACAATACTCAAGGGAAATATAGAAAGGTAAGAAAGAGAAAACATAAGAAATTCAATAAATTTACACTGTTTATATTTCTACATGGCAAGATAACACCTGTAACTTAAGAACTTTATTACTATAAGACCAATTTAAAGCAGTATATACAGACAGAGAGAATGGAAATAAGATGATGTTGAGAGCATGATAAAAAAAAAACAACAAAATAACAGAGTAAGAAAGAAAATGCAGAGAGGATGCTGGGAAGATGGTAGAGAAGGTCCGAAAATTCCAGTCTCAAGATTTTCCCCCACAAAATAAATGAAAAAGTGCCTCAGGGTAAATACAGAGTGCTAAAAATAAATACGAGTTGGAGGAGAACATGGGTTCTCCTGGGACAATTGGAGAAGATCTGAAGAAAAATCTCAGGACAGGGTTTGGTCCGTGTCAAGAGCAAACACCTCCAGGCTAGGTCTTAGATCTACTTAAATAACAAGAGGCAAGCCCTGATGCTAGCTAAGTTGGGAGGATGCCACAGGAGATTTTCCCTTTGGGACAGCAAGAGGGGAGTTAGATATCTGAGCTAGGGAAGATTGAAGGAACCTCTACTGACAAGGAACGTAGGTCTCAGCCAGTACACAATCAGTCACTGAAGAAGCAGTGGTACAGGGATGCTGCCAGAGGTCTCCGTTTAGGTCCTAGGCCAGGGAGGAGAACTGACAGGATTCAGGGCCAGAGGCACTCCCCATCATACTTCAGAACTAGTAATCTTTACAAAAAACTAAGCTATTCCAAATTTTAAAAAATGCAGGGGCAAAGGAGAAAGATTTCAATCATAGAGAGCTATGGGAATAGAGAAAACTGTGGTTCATCTTCAGAGGAGGATACTGAAGAAAAGAAACCCTCTTCTACTCAAAGAGATATGTCAAAAGGTAACCAATGCAAAAAGAATTCATAGAACTTAAAAATGACTTTAAAAATCAAATTAGAGAGATTGAGGAAAAACTAAAAAAGAAAAATAACAATCCAAGAATGAATTATGAAAAGAAAATCAAACAAGTAGAAAAGAAAATTCAGAATCTTAAGGAAGAAAACGACTCCTTGAAAATCAGAATTGGTCAAAGGGAAGCCAGTGAAGTTCTAAAAGATCAAAACATAATAAAACAAAATATAAAGATTGAAAAAATAGAAGAGAATGTGTTCTTGGAACACCATATATGGACAAATAAAAGAACTGATGTTCTAGCCAAAAATATTACATTCAGCAAAGCTAAACATAATAGCAAACAAAAAAAACCAAATGTGTATTTAATGAACTGTCAGACTTTTTGGACTAGGTAAAAAAAAACTGAACTTAATAGAAGATTTGACACACAAGAGCCAAGAGTAATAAAAGGTACATAGCAAAGACTAACTTTAAGGGACTCAATAAAGACAGTTTAGTTTTTTATGTATTTAAAATGTAAAAAGTATGTTTAATATTGCTATTAGTAATTGGGTAGTTTGTAAGAAAGATCATCATATTGTCTTGGCTGACCCCTTTAGCCATTTGCACAACCTAAGTTAGTAGATTCTACCAACAACTCTCCACTACACCTTGAGTTGCAGAGACCTATTTTAAGTCTTTTTTCTTACCAAATGTCATTATAGAAGGATTAACTCTTAAGCCTGAGTGCAAAATTGCATGTTAATTTGGCTTACCTTTCATTTCAAGTACATGTGGTCATAATAGAAATGTCAAATTCACTGAAGCATCAGATAAAACTTGTGCTTCTCGAAAGCATACTGGCAATCTGCTATTCCTTCCTTCCTTCCTCCTTCCTTCCTTCTTTCCTACTTTCCTTTCTTTTCTTCTTTCTATCTTTCCTCCTTTTCAATCTTACTAAACAATTCCTTAACTTAAATGTTTTTACATAATACTTATGTTCTTTAAATAGATTTCTCTTTGCTAAAATGGTCTTTTAATTTTAAAAAGAATGTCTCTATTCACAAAGAGAAATAGTCAATTAAAACAGTCAGTTATACGTTGTTTTTTTAATAGAAATCTGAAAACATTTATCTGAACTATCTGGACATTTTAGAATGAAAAGTATTAAGACTTAGCCTAATTTAATCAGATAGCTGTCTCAATTATTAAAATGGCAAGTGTAGATACAACCGTGGACATAGATATTTGTTAATGATCATGATATTCAAAACAGAAAAAGAAACCATGAAAGGCTTAGAAGATTGGTTTTGTAGAGATTTTCAACTGGTTGTAAACTCCTTGAAGTCAAGGGACCTGGTAATTTATGTTTGCATCTTCTTAGCACCTACCACAGAGCTGTCAATTAGCAAATGTTTCTCAAATACATAAATGAATAAATTCTTTAGTCATTCATTATCAGCAGTCTTTGAAATTATGTCATTCATACACCAGGACAAAAGTCAAATAAATAGTGAACTAGAAGAAAGAAGAAACATGAAATTCCAATAGCTCCCACTCTATTTCTTTTGAAAAAAAATCATTTTCCAAAAATAGTAAGTGGACAAAAGTAAAGACATTGATTCTGAATAGAACAATTTGTTAAAGCTTTCATAGATATGAAATCATGAAGAAGCTGAAAGAACCTAGAGGCCATATCAGCCAGCAAACATAACCTCTCTGCAGAGATAAGGCAGCCAAAGGCAACACTAAACATAACGTCCTTTAAAAAATGTTATAAAGGGGAAAGATGAAAGACTATGAAGACTATAGTAACTGCAATCCATCGATATGTGAAACATGTTTTTAAGCAATCTAGGAAAACCCTCCACTGACACAAATTTAATCAAGCATCTCTATGATTTAGTAATCTGTGGGAATTGCTACAATAAAAGAGTTAACACCCTTTGGTCAGCCTGGTGATTCATCCTCCTTGAAGCTAGCTAACAACAGCCCATGAATATCAGGTATGGATAATTCATTTGCATGGAATCTATGTAAAGGAGTGTGAGTTTGGGAGGATCAGCCAGATTGGGTCACTGAAGACACTCTATTTCCCAACTTAGTCCATTTTCAGCGGTTGTTCCTCATACCTGGAATTCTCTCTCTCCTCACCTTCACTCCCTAGCTTCTCTAGTGTCCTTCTAGTCCAACTAAAATCCCATTTTCTACAATAAGCCTTTCTCAATACTCATTGATGCTAGTGGGTTCCCTCTGTTAATTATCTCCATTTTATCCTGTATATATATCTTTGCTTGTGCACTGTTGTTTGTATGCTGGTTGCCTTTCTTTGTATATTCATAGTTTTTCACACTGCCTGGAATATGGTTAGTACTTAATAAATGATGTTAGTTGACTGTCATTTTCTTGAATAGATTTGGAAAATACTTCTATGCCATGTTCAGATATCAAAATATCTTTCAAATTATTTTTAAATTTTTTTATTTATATGTTTTCTTCATATTATAGTCACTTCTGGCTCCTAGATAAATTCTCATTGATAACAAATCCACAATTATTCAACAAGTATTCATTATACATGTTCTTCTGGGCCTGACACATTGCTAGACACTAAGGATATAATTACAAATAATTAAATAATCTCTATTTGCAAGGGTTTTACAATCTAATGGGGAATCAACAAATACATATAAAAATGTATACAATATAAAGGCAAAGTCAATAAATACATACAAAAATGATAAATGCAATAAAATGCACAAATAAGTCTTAGGAAGTAGTTATTCAAATTCATACTATTTGAAAACAAACACATAATGTAATATAGATACCTTATAATAAATATATAATATAAAGAATGAAATTCAATGTCATAGATGTTCTTGTAAAACCTTTTTGAACAGATTCTGTTAATGTCAAAGTTTCAAGAATAATTATTCTCTTTGACACAGTAGTTCCATTGGTGAGAATAGAGCCTGAAAGTATTTTCAAAAATAAGACCAAAACAAGCAGTTTTCATAGGATTATCATATGTAATTACAAAAAAACTTGAAAAATTATAAATGTCCAATAATAAGATATAATTAAATAAATTATGGTGTGTTAATGCAAGAATGACATGGTTAGTTATTGTCTTTCATTCTCAAAAAAGACCACAATGATACCACTATGCTAGAGTCAAGTTATAATGTGTTAAACTATGGCTAATCAAACAAATATGAACTCAGCATGTTCTACCACAGGTCAAGCACAAATAGCCCATGTGAATTTTGGGGGTGGATCTTCTAAATTTGTGTATCTTGCATTGCTTTTGAGCTACTTCAATTCTGCTTTATTCATGGAACACAGCACCTTCTTTGATGAGAGTATACCACACTGGGCAGTTCTACGCCACGGTCTCTGATATCATGCAATCAGTTCTAAAGTTCTTCAGAGAGACTTTTAGAGTGTCCTTGTAGCACTTACTCTGACCATCAAGTGAATGCCTGCATTGTGTGAATTCTCCATAAAATAATCTTTTAGGTAAGCTTGTATTCGGCATTCAAAAAATGTCGTCAGCCCATCACAGTTATATTTTCTGCAGTAAAATTTAGTTAGAGAAAGGATCTCAGTGTTCAGTACCTCATCCTTGCAGGTGATCTTCAGAATCTTCCTAAGACAATTCAAATGGAAGCAATTCAGTTTCCTGGCATGGTGCTGGTATTTCACAGGCATACCACAATGAGGTCATCACGTTGTGCAAGAATAGCCTAGTTTAGTAAAGATTAACAACTCCAAGAAGTAGTAAAAAAAGATCTAAAAGCACTAGAAAGATATTTATTAATACAAAATGAAAAAAAAAGATGAATCAATTATAACCAAGTATGGACCATGGGAAAGAAAAAGAAAACTGTACCATGTAAAAGAAAAACTAAAAATGAATGGAAAAGAAAAATCTGCATAAGTGAGGTCTCAGTAAGAATGACTTAAAAGCTACAGTTCTATATCAAAATTAATTTAACTCTAAATAGTTACTAAACAAATTTATTAGTTGTATTTTTCAACATTTTTAATGTCATTTAATTAAAAAAATCAAAATACTTGCAATTTTTTAAAGGCTTTAGCTTAGTAGAACAACCTAAAACTATCCTCCAGCAAATGCCAAATGCTTTCCAAAATATTCCAAGAGTCCATGGTAGTTGAATCCACACAAAAAGAAACCTCGTTCCATGATTCTTTGACAATCAATATCAAGTGAGGAAGAAAACAATGAGAGATTCCTGCCAAAGATTCTTGGCTTGGTCATGAAGCATGTCCTGCCAAAGTCAGAATGAAAACAAAAAGGGATTCTCTATAGAAGATAAATTTTGATCATTTCATAGATTTATAGTTAAAATGTTTCTCATGCTAGATAACAGTGTTGATTGTACAAACCAACACTACAGGGTTTCTTAAATGATATCTCTAGCCACCAAAAGAGATAGTCCAAGTAGTCTGTGAAAGAAAAACAAAAGAGATGAGGAAGGCATATTGCCCAAAATTTGATATGCAATTGGATTAGGTTAGTCTATCAGTACACATACACTGAACTGGAACAAAAATATATGGGGAGAACTCAATTAGGATGTGGAGTGGATGAGTTCGGGGTTTTGGGGGGGGGGGGTTGTCTGGTTTTTTTTATTCTTTTTAGAAATTAGACACTGCTTCTAATGATCCCAAATAGCTCTCCAGTCCCAAAGCATATGTATTAAACATTACATGACTACAAATCATTGAAGGACATAATCTCAAAAGCATCAACATTTCTGTTGACTCAAATGGTAATGGAAAAATATGTCACAAAACTGCATCATTTTAGAGTTTGGAGGAACTTCACTGACCATCTAGTCCAACCTATATTTATATCTCACATTCAATCTGGCTCAGCCCCCAATTTACTACTTTCTGCTAATGATTTTCTAACACTGGCAAAGTCTTCACTCCTGCAGCCTTCTCTCATCCCTAAAAGGTAATCCCTGGAACTCCCACTTGAAAAAATACACATGCCAGTCACAGTCATCCCTAACCTGGCTCAACCTCTATTTCTCTGGAACATTTTCCTACTTTATTTCCAAGTGGGCCCCTCTCCCCACTTTCCATTTCTCTTTTATGGCTTATCTTTTTCCATTGGAATGTAAGCTCCTTGAGGGAAGGACACATTTTTATTTTTGCTTTCATTTGTATTCCAAGCACTTAGCACAGTGATTTTAACATGGTAAGCATTTAATAAGTGTTTTATCTAATCCCAATTTTTGGTATTTGACCAAGATTTTCCTCTATAGAACATGTAATAAACTGCCACCTACCCATCACTTGAATCCCAATAAGGTGGAACCCACATCACTTTCCACTTTATAATAGCTCTAATACTTATTGTTTTTCCTGGCATCAAGTCTAAATTTTCCTTTTAGCATCTTCTAACCATTGCTCCTAGTTGTGCTCTCTTGAGTCAAACAGAGCCAGCCTGATCACTCTTCCATATGACAACTATCATGTCTCTTCTAAGTCTTTTCTTCCTCAGTCTAAATATCCCTAGTTTCTTTGACAAGTCCTCATATGAATTTAAGGCATGAATTCAAGGCTCTCAGCTCTCCTGGTAGCTCTTCCCTAGATTGCAGAAAAGCAATGTCTTTTCCAAACTTCAAGTTTCCTTAAATTAACACATTAATCCAGAAGTTATCTGAATCGAAGAGTACTGCAGGATTATTACTCTTAAACTCAGTAGGTTGATGTTTCTTTCATTATAACCTACGATCAAATTAGATTTTTTGACTGTTCTGTCATATTGCTGAATCATAATGAACTTTAAGTATAGTAAAACATTCAGACTTCTTTACAGGAAAAATGTTTGTTTATTCATGTCTCCCTCATCTTGTAAAGGTGATTTTTTTGAAGTTTAAGTAAAGCTTTGTATTTATATCTAACGAATTTAATATCATTAGATTTAGTCTAATATCATATTCTACAGCAATCATAATATATATGTGTGTGGTCTGTGTATGTGTGTACACACATATATACATATTTACACACACGTATATATACACATATGCCAGGCCTAGAGGCCTGAGGGCTACCCGAGTCTTCTTACCTCACCTCCAGAGGTCTTCGGTTGGCCAAACCGGATGCTCATATGAGAGAAAGGACGTTCCAGAGTCGAACAAGGGTTGAGCTTTATTTCAGGGTCTAGTTACAAGTGCAGGGGAATTCTTCCTTAGGAGGGAGCGAAGAATCTCCCAAGGAGGCAAAGATCTTACAATAAGAGATTGGAAGTAGAAGTATAAGCGGGGAGAGAGGGGGAGGGGAGAGAGGAGAGAGGAAAAGCGGAGCCTTGTTGTCCTGTCCGCTCCGCGCCCCTCCTCCCAAGAGAGCTTTCAGGCTTTCCTGATCCTACTTAAACTCTTCAGCAGCATAGTTTGCATCTGAATACCGTGCTGTTAGATAACAATAGTGTGCCCAGATCCGGGACAATCTCGAGGGCAGGGAGAGCTCTCTCCCATCATGTTTCTCACGGGAAGAGGCGGAAATACACAAGATAGCTCGGTTCACCTCAATTCCCAGTTGTTTCCTGGGGGGTCTCGTGAGAACTCTAAGATTTAGAAGTTCCCACCTTTACCCGCCCGAGACTGTCCACATGGAATTGAGCTTCCAACCCTAGCACACATACATACATAAACACATATATGCATATGCACATTATATATGTATATCTATCTATTGTACTCTTTCCAGTTTTGCAGCACATGAAATTTTGATTAATATGTTATCTAAGTCTTTATCTAAGCCCTTATTAAGAATGTTAAGCATTACTGCACCAAACAGATCTATCTCTGAGCTCCTATACAGGAGACCTTCTTCTAAGTTGACAATGAGCCCTTATTAATTGCCTTTCCTTTGCACTGGACAATGCAAACAATACTGATACCAACTATTCCTGTCATAAGGTGTCCCCCAATTCTCTTTTCTTTCCCCAGGAATGGAATGAGAGAATTTACCACGTGTTTTCCTAGGTAAATTCTATGTATAACATCCACCTGATATGCTAACTTTGATAATGATCCAATCCATATGTGTGTGTGTGTGTGTGTGTGTGTGTGTGTGTGTGTGTGTGTGAGTCATATTGGACAAAGCTAGGAGATGTCATGTATGGATATATCTATCACTGAATAACTAACTGGGTAGAGTGGAATGACTATTTTTCACCAGATTTCATTTCACTGATGAGACTTTCCAAGGTGTCTTTTTTTTTTAAAGGAAGAAAGCAAGAAATCAGGGTTTGACACATAAGACCTTCTCTCAAGAGAAATACTCAATGAGCCCTTCAAACAACTGTACATAGACCTAACTCCCAGTTTCCTCTTCCTATTTAAAGATGTGTTCATTCTGGCCCTCTCACTGATTCCTGGCTACCCTGAGTCTTTTATGATAGTAAATCTCCTTCCAGATCATATGCAAATTTCCCCTACAAAGGAAATTATTTAAAGGTTTATAGTACTGTGCATATAGTAAATATATGATTATATACAAGTAATCAAATGGGATCTGCGACATAATTGATGTAGGTATTCACTTCAACAAGGTGGAAAACAACCCATTACTTCCTTCCCATCCTAGCATCTAACTCCTTCCTTCCTTAAATTCACCATAGAGAGTCCACTCTCCTTATAGATTTATCTTTGTATCAAGAGTATACAAGAGGCATCTACAGGAAGCCCATTAATAATTACTCATTCCTTCATATGGGCATAAAATGGTTGATTTAGAGTTAGAAGAAACCTTAACAGTTTTTTAGACTATCCCCTTCATATTATATATGAGAACATTAAAACCTCGAATGTTTAACATTGCTTGAGATCATACAGCTAATAAAAACACCCCATTTTCCCTTTTGTACTACTTTTCTTTGTTTTTCTTTCCTTTCTTTCCTCTTTCTTTGTGTTTTTCTCTCCTTTCAAACTATAACTTAATATTCTTATGATGTTAGCCAGGATAAGGTCAAGGAAATATAAGAATTCAGCAAATATTAGAAGGATTCTAGGGAACGGGAAGCAACAAAGAAATGTTTTGATTGCTGAAAAATTGTGAGGTGTTTTCTTTTAAATTCTGTACTATACTTGTGTAGAACTAATATTAAAATCAGCATATTACTCCCACTGACAATGATGTGGTAGGTGGCAGGATGTGCATAAAGGACTGACTGGTTAATTATAGCCATGATCACTTTCTGGGATAGAGGATTTCTACTCATAGCCCAATATCTGGTTTGCCATTCTATGGTCTTGGGCAAATTAATTTTAATCTCTGGATCTTGTTATCTTAATACATTCAGGAAAAGAATTTATAACCTGGTCCCTTTCTATTTCTCTATTCTCCTTAAAATTAGTATCCCTCACACTCTCCATGTTCATGGTCCATCATACTAACCTATTTATATTTTCTCATATACAATCCTCCATCTCTGATCTTTATTCCTTTGTATTAACTCTCTAGCATCCCTAGCATGATATCCCTTCTTACTTCAACCCACTGGATTTTTTATTTTCTTCAAGACTAAGCTTACACATAACATTCTTTAGGAAGCCTTCCCTTGTTCCTTTGGCTACCAGTGCCTTCTATTTTAAGGTTACCTCATGTCTTCTTTGTATATACGGGCATGCACACCTGTTATCAATCAAATAACTTATAAGTTCCTTGAAGGGAAGGAGTATCTCATTTCTGTCTTTTCATTGATAATGCCTGACATAGTATATGTTACCTACTAAGAACTTGATAGATATTTGAGTCAGTTATGCAATAACCATTTTAAATGCCTCTTACATACGCTATGCTAAGAGTTGGGAATATAAAACAAGTAAAACATAGTCCCTACCATCAAGTAGTTCACAATCGAGATGGTAAAAACAAAGAAACAAATATATACAGATGAACTATATACAGGATAAATAGGAAATAACTATAAGGTGGAAGCTACTAGAATTAAGAAAGGTTAGGGGAGATTTCTTATAAAATGAGGGATTTTAGTTGGTACTTGAAAGCCAGAAAAGCCAGTTAGCAGACATGAGGAGGGGGAATATTCTGGCATGGGGGACAGCCAGAGAAAATTCCCAGATCCAAAAGCTGGAGGATATTGCAAGCAGGTCAGTGTCACTGGATTGAGGAGTATGTGGTGGACAGTAAGGTATAACAGTAATTGAAAGGTAAGAGGGGAGTAGGTTTTGAAGGGTTTCAAATGCCAGAGAGAAGATTTCATGTTTGATCCTGGAGAAAATAAGGAACCACTGGAGTTTATTGAGTATGTAGGTAGTATGGTTAGAATTGAAATTTAGGAAATCACCTTGGTAGTTGAGTGGAAGACGGGTCAGAGTGGGGAGAGACTAGAGACAGGCAGATCCACCAGTAAACCATTGAAATAGCCCAGAAACAAAGTGATTAATGGCTACACCAGACTGGTGGTGGCAGAGAGAGGGAGATGTATTTGAGAATACTGCAAAGGTGAAATTAACAGGCCTTGACAACAAATTCATTATATGGAGTGAGAGATAGGGAGGAGTTGAGAATGATACCCAGGTTGTGAGCCTTAGGGACAGGAGAACGGTATTTTCATCTTCAGTAATACAGAAATTAGGAATGGAAAGGAGTATGTAGGGAGAAAGACAATGAGTTCAGTTTCAGTTTAAGATGTCTGTCTGACACTGAGTTTGGCATGTCTGACTGGCACTATGGAGATACGAGATTGAAGGTCAGTAGAGAGGTTGGAAAAGGATAGGTAAATTTGAGAATCATCATGATAGAGATAGCAATTAGATAAATTAAATTTAAAAACTTGATGAGGTCACCAAATGAACTAGTACAGAGAGAAAATGGGGACGAGGCTAGAACCTTTTGGGACACACGATGAAAAGGTGTAACCTAGAAGAATATCCAGCAAAGGAGATAGAAAAGGAGAGGTCAGATAGGTAGGAGGAGAACCATGTTGAATGATTGATGGACTGAGTAAAAGAGTCTCTTCAGCTATAAAATATTATCTGTAAACATAATTTTATAAGTTTAGATGACAAGAAAACTATAAAATAGAAGTAAGGTCTTCAAATTTGTGTCTTACATAATGAAGAACTAGAGGGAACAAAAAGTTGACTGTGAATTCCTTAGTCCAATAAGTTCAAATAGGACAAGTGGGCAAAATTTATGCCCTGATTAAATGAGAATTTGGCATCATAAAACTATAGAATCTTAAAACTAAGAAGAAAAGAGAGCTCAATATGTATCTAGTCCAACTCCACCCAAAATATGAATCTGACCTACAATGTTTCTGACTAATAATATTCCAGTCTCTACTTAAAGATCACCAGTGGGATAGAAATAAATACATAAATAGTAATCATAACTCTAAATATAAATGGCTTGAACTCACTCATCAAACAGAAGCAAATAGAAGAATAGATTAGAAGCCAGAATGTAATAAAATATTATTTACAAGAGACCCACTTGGAATAGAAAGACACATGCAGATTTGAAATAAAGGGTTGGAACAGAATCCATTCTGCTTCAGAGAATGTAAAAAAGTCAGTGGTCGCAATCATGATCTCAGACAAGCAAAAGCAAAAGTTTAATTAAACAATATAATCAGGGAAAATTTATTATGTTAAAAAGCTACTATAGATAATATGTAGTTTTTTTAAATTATAGTAATTTTCTCTGATAAAATAATAATTTCTCAAATATATAGCGAACTGAGACAAATTTATGAAAAATAAGATTCATTCCCCAATAGATAAATGCTCAAAAGTCATAAATATGTAGTTTTCAGCAGAAGAAACAAAGCTATCTATAGTCATACAGGAAACTTCTAAGTCACTATTGATTAAAAGAATGCAAATTAAAACAACTCTGAGATAGTACCTCATACCTATCACAATGACACATGCTGGAGGGGATGAGGGAACAGTAGGTACACAAATGAATTCTTGGTGGAGTAGTAAACTGGTTCAACCATTCTGGGGGGAAGAAGTAGAAACTATGTGCAAAAGGCTATAAGCAAAAAACTTTTTCTTTAAAAAAAATGAAGACAAATGGAGGTAACCCCAAGATTTTAAAGAGTAACCAATTTTATTAAAAGTTCTAATTGGCCAAGCTTAAAAGGTTTCAAACATGTGCACTACAATGGAGTATGAATTATCTGAAAATTAGCCTAGTTAGTTAGATTCAGAGAAGTTCACCCTCAAATTGGCTGCAGGATGATGAATTTCTTAGACTAAAGAACTTTTGATGACCATCTGTCAAGAATCGTCATGGCTCTCATCTCTGTAGCTATAAGGAATATGTATTCAAGGAAGAAAAGAAAACACAAACCCTCAATATCCTGAAGTAAGTAAGTTGACAATCATAATCAAGCAGAATTCTGAGAACAAATACAATTTCTTTCTTGACACAGCTTGAGAATTTGGCCTGCTTAACAACCCCTTCTGTGCCCACATTCTCTTTCTTTCCTTAAATTCAACAAGAGCTCCAACTGGTAAAGACATATGTGGACTGGTTGGAAATAGCTGGCTGTGTATTTTTGCATATTTTTATTATTTCTGGTTTACCTTTACTTTAAAAATGTAATTGGATATACTTGGATTCAGAACAAATTACTCTTAATCAAGTAGATCCTGTGGTTTTCATATCCATGACTCAATGGACTCTGACTTCTAATCTTATGATCATTTTCACATTCTTTTGTTCCTCAAACTGTATAAAGAGAGGAAGAGAAAAATTTTGTAATCATGATTCCCCAGACTTCAGAAAAAATTACCCAAACTTAAACAGTGAAAATAAAGAAAATAGAAAAAGAAAACAAGTAATTTGTAAAGTTAATTTTCAGCATTTCATCACTAAGTCTGCTATATCTGCAAAAAATGGGCCTTGCTCAAGAACCATGTTTTTATGACTATCAATCAGTTGACTTCCTATTATAAAATGCTATGGCAGAGCCATCACAAAAATGTTCCCATTTCACATTCATGTTCATGTTGGATTAGAACACTGCAGAGGAGTCTGAGTCTGTTATACTGGGATTTCAAGAAAGAAATAAGACAAAACCACAATATTTCTCGGCTGCCTAAAGGTTCCTGTGATTAAAGGTATCACCCCAAGCTCCTGCAGTGAAGTTTCTTTTGTTTAAACTTTCCCCAAGTTTGGATTAAGAATTCAATGACTCCATGCTGTCCCAGTGTGATTTCTATTCATTACAGAAGAAAGGAATCCTGGATTGTAGCCATGTCTCTGGTATTTTCTGTCTTGAAAAAGCTTATTCATTACAGTTACTTTTTTATGGTTAATGAATACACACACACACACACGTGGCGTGTGTGTGTGTGTATGTGTGTGTGTGTGTAGGGTGGGGGTGTTTGTGTGTATGTATGTCCCATAAATAGGATTATCCAGATAAAGACAATCAAGAATGACACTATTGAAAGGTCTTGAGTCTAAGTCTTATGATTGTCTGTTGAAGGAACTGAGGATTCTTTGCCTGGAGAAGAGATTTGAGAAGAACATATGAGCATTCTTCCATTATTTGAAAAGTTGACATTTGCAAGAGAGATTTTACCCATTCTTTTTGTCTGCCAAGGGTAGAACTAAGGGCAATAGATGACAAGAAAAGTTAGAAAAGAAAATTTCAGGTCAAATCTTTTTTAATAATTAGAGATGTGTCTGTCTGTCTGTCTGTCTGTCTGTGTCTGGTGTACATCCTTCACTGCTGAAGAAGACCACGCCATCAGAGAAATAATGACATGACTTGCACTTGATGTTGTTTTGAGTAAGGGAGGGCTATGCAAGTCACCAGCCTCACTTCTCCTCCAGAGTCATCTGAATTCAGTGACCAGATATTCATCAGGATGACTGGAGATGACCCAGGATGAGCCAATTGGAATTAAGTGACTTGCCCAAGGTCACACAGCTAATGAGCGTCAAGTGTCTGAGGTGAGACTTGAACTCAGGTCCTCCTGACTCCTGCACTGGTACTTTATCCACTGCACCACCTAGATGCCCCCAAAATTAGAGTTATCCAAAAGTAGAATGGGCTTCCTTGAGGAAGCAATAAATTTCCCTTCATTGAAGTTATTTTTTTTTTTTTGGCAAGGCAAAAGATAAAGTGACTTGTCCAGAGTCACACAACTAGTAAGTGTTAAATGTCCAAAGCCAGGTTTGAACTCAGATCCTCCCGATTCCAGGGTTGGTGCTCCATTCACTGTACCATCTAGCTGCCCCTATTGAAGATTTTCAAGGAGAGGTTAGATGACCACTTATTTACAGTTATGCTATAATAGAGGTTCATTTTGAACTACTGAAGAACCTCTAAAACACTGTCTTTCATTGCACATGATGCTCCAGGTAATACATAAGGCTTGAAATAGTATGGTTGGTGGTTGTTGTTGAAGATATTATAAAGCCCAGAACTGGAAGACATTTGTAATTGAGTTTGGAAGGTAAAGATAAGGCAGGAGTCAAAGTGAACTTGTATCTGGATGGAATAGGCAATTTAAAAGAAAATCATCTGAAGTGGGGGAGGGAAAGAAGATAATATCCCTTTTAGCTATGTATGTGTATGATAACCAGATGGAAATTCATCCAAAAGATGCTAGAATGGAGTAGTGTTAGAATGGAGACAAGCAATGAGTCCAAGATTATTTGTATAGGTTTGAGAATCTTATGAATAGAGGGAATGGTTGAATATGGAATTAATCACTAAAAACAAAATGGTGTATTCACATTTATATGATGAAACTGACAATGGAAACATAGATTGAACCCACCGCCCACCAGCGCTCCCTCTCCCCAACAAAAGTATGCATTTGTTAGCTAAAATGGTTTAATTGTTTGTGTGAGCTTTCCCCAGAAAAAATATTTTTCTTAGATCGGTATTACTCCTAAATATCTAAGATACACTATCTTCCATAAGATCTCTATCTGGAAGCAAGATCTCCATATTAAAATGCCATTTCCTGCCCTGGAGCTGAGTAGTGTCTGACTAGAACATCTGTTAGACGATTGGCTAGAACTCACCAGACTATCTTGATGACCTAGTGGTGTTGTGAGTGAGGACTGGCCATTTGGAAATAAGACTGAGGCCCCTATGTGTCCCCATGAGGAATCCTGGACTTAAATAACTATCAGGTGCAGAGGTTGTATCACTTACAGTTAAGTTGTAACTGGAAAAAGCTTCAGAATGGGAAAAGTCAAATGGAGAGAGCAGAAAAAACAACGGTGAAACATAAGCTGTGTCTCTGTAAACCCAGCTATCTTGAAGGATAGCAATGTGGTTGCAGTGATTCATTAAAGATTATTATAAAGTATTTACTAAGCAGGTGGGTTAAAAACTGGCCTTTGATGAAAGAGAACACACAGCCCTATTTAATTAGTTATTGTTGAATATAGTCAGTCAGCTAAAGATACACTTCTGTCTGTGCCCACAGGCCATAAGGTTCATAAATAAAAAGAAATAAAATTACAAGAAAGATGTGGCCAACATGTAGTCACAAAATAACAATTGTTTTATAGTATGTTACAGGAGAGTGTTGTGGTATAAAGAACAGTGACCTACAAGCCAAGTCTGAGCTACAGTCTTATTGCATCCATACATTAGATCTATAAAATGTGAGTGGGGAAAAATGATCTAACTTCTCTGAGTCACAGGCTTTTTTTTCACCTGTAAAATAAATAAGTTTAAGTAGGTTAACTCTAAGACCCTAGAACTATTTATTAAAATTGTCCAAACCTGATTCCATCAGTGGAAGAAAATCCCAGTAAGGAGATTTTCTACTAGGGTGGGTCTACAAATGTTTTGTAACTAAGAGGTCTTAGACAATTGCCTTGGGTTAATAGGAGGTTAAGTAATTTCTCAGTGTCATACAATAGATATTTGACAGAGACTGGCTTTGAGATCACATCTTCTTGAACCCCAAGAGCAACTCTATATCCACTGTATCGTGTCACCCACCATCTATAGGAATATCTAAAATTTTATGATTTCAGGATACTATATATTCTACAATAACTATATAGAAGTATTTATTTAGAAGTTTTACAGAATATGTGAAATAGATAAATACAGAACATCTATCTATAGCTATATACTTGTATATGCATACATATGTATATTTTAAAGCATCAACAATTATTGAAAATTTGAACCTAGCTCTCAAGTATTCAAGCAAAAGTCTGATGAAAACTTGTCACTGATAGAGAAGTGAGTCATGTGATCAGTAGGGGTTTGGACTAGATGACTACTGAGTTCTTTTCCAATTCTAAAATTCTATGATTTTGTGAACAATCGGCCTGAAATTAGTATTTCTTTCAGTTTGGTAATTATAAAAACAAGAAATAAGTTTAACCAAATAAAATTAATATTTTTAGTTTTAATAGTAATAATATGGATTAGGTTCTGAAATGAAATTATTTGTCATTTGCACCAAAGGAGTAATGGAAGAAATAATTGAAATACATATGTATACGTTTGTGTATATATATGCATATAAGTATGTATATGTATATATGTATGTATATGTATATATGTATATATCCTTATTGATAAATTTAATTATGTTAAGTTTTTCTAATATTGAACCAGCCCTGCATTCCAAGTATAAATGCTACCCAGTCATAATGGATGACCTTTGGGATATATTGCTATAATCTCCTTACTAGTATTTTTTAAAATTTTTACGTTAATATTCATTAGGGAAATTGGTTCAGCTTTTTTGTCTGTTTTTGCTCTTCCTGATTTAAATATTAGCTCTATATTTGTGTCAAAAAAATTAGTAAGATTGACAATTTATTTTTAAAGCCTTTCCTGATACCACATAATAGGTACTTTTTAATGTTTATTGAATTAATTTGTCTTATTATAGTGATATCATGTCACTCTTCTGTAATTAATTTAATTAATTGCATTTGTTATATCTGCATCTTCATCTCTTGAATACTAACAGAAGCTCCCTATTGAACAATGTCTAGTATCAAGGTATTCATGTTTATATTCTTTCATTTTTTCTTTCCTCCATTTTTTATATTCCAATTCCATTGAAATGGTTCAAGTTTTCTCTACAATTGTATAAACATTATAAAATGGACAAGGGAAATATATGCTCCTGTTAGCCGGGGACTAGGTCATCATTATCTTGGTATTCCTGCGACCCAGGACAATGCCTGACTCATTTATTTTTCTAAGTCCCCTGATACTAGAAGATTGTGTTTTGTTTGGATAAAAATCTGTGATTTCCTTTGATCTATGGAAATTTACTTTGTCAAAGCAAAATGGGAAATCTTCTGCAATTTATAATCTTGTCTGGTTGTACATAATAAGTTGACTTGCTCAGATAGTCAGCATATGCCAAAAACAAGACTTGAATTCAGGTCTTCCTTACTGAGGTCAGCTCAACATTTACTATACCATACTACCTCCCTTCCTGATACATGGCATTTGCTTAACAAATGCTCATAGAATGAATGAATCCAAGACATAGAAGAAAATTTACTATCAACTAGCCATACTGCCCATTACATTAATTTCCCTATGTTACTTGTGAAAAAAAAAAAAAAGTCACTTGCTTTCTGAACTTTCCCAGTGATAAAAAAAGTCCACTGTTTCAAGGTATTCAGGACCACTGTTGTCAAAAAGTTGTTTGTTATGCTGAAAATACATCTCTTTCCCTATAATATTTGCTCCTATTAAAACAACACAGAATAATAACATTTATAGGGGAACTGAGATCTACCAATTGTTTTCCTTATTAAAAAATTTATTATTAAAATTTCCATATTAAAAATTAAATTATTATTGGGACAGGAAGTTCAAGAATTATTATGCCATTTGAGATGAGGAAAATGAAGCCCAGAGAGTTGAAGTGACTGGTACCTACTTATGTAGCTAGTAAATGTGAGAGTATAGAGTCAAATCCAAATCTCATGACTCTATTTAAAAAAAAAAAATCTTTATTTTAAATAGTAAAGCTTAAATACACAACAAGAAAAGGAAAATAAAAACCATTGCCATGTGCACAGCAAAACGCTAGAGGATTCAAAATATACAGCAATACATTTCCATTTCAAGAAGACTATATAGTAAATACTACATATTGTGTTCAGAACTGTCCATCTTTTCTTTGGGTCCTTGTAAGTTTTCTTTTGTTCTCTATTGTGCACTTTTTACTTTGTTATTTTTTCTCCCTTCCTCCCTGCCTCCCACAAGAAGGCTACAATTATATATACACATACGCCCACTCAAATATACAAACATCATATACACATAGATATATACATACATACATACACATACATATACTTAGATGTCTATAATCATACTAACATATAGATATATATATTCATATGCATGTACTATCCCTTGTTTCTCATCTCTTTTCTTTGAGGGTGGAAAATATCTTCCTTGATAAGTGAGTTTTTTCATGTTTTTCTAAATCTATCAATTTATCATTTCCTACATTATCAAAATATTCCAAACTTATACGTTCTAGTTATTTTAAATAGTCAAAAACAATATGGATTAATATGACTGACAGTTTCCCTAGATTCCTTCTTTTTCTCTTTTGATTAAGTCAATTTTAGCTTTAACTTTGAGTTCATAATTACTATCCCTGCTTTTTTTTCCTAATAAAGTCTACTGCTGATCTTCATTTTATTTTTGTGTATCTCTTTTTTCCTATCTCTCCTTATTCCTCTGCTCTCCTTCTACCTGCTACCTTGCCCTCCTATTACTTAACCTATCCCCCTCCAAAGATACTTCACTTTATCTTCTCCCTTCCATCCTTTCCCCTTACCCTCTTGTTTCTATCTGAATTTAGAAGACTTTTATAGCCCTCCAAATATATGTTAGTCCCTCTTTATCCCATTCCTGTTAATCTAGACACCACCCTATACTTCCCTTATCCTATTCGCTCATCTTGTCATTTCTTTATAAATTTAGAAGACCTTATTCCCTTCTAACTCTATTGTTATAGATATATTGTTTTCTCTTTAACCCAGATCTGGTAAGTTCTACCATATATTAAATTCTACCATACATTTCTGAGGACCAACCTGGATAAAAACAGAAAGGTTAAACATCAGTATCCTATCTGTTTGGCCATTTTTTTAAAAAAAAAAAGCATCCTTCTAATAGCAAAGATTCTTTTTCCTGATAAAGAAAACATTTTATGTTGTTCTTAGTTTTCCTTGTCAATACTAGCTCATTCTGGAATATAGCATTGTTAATATTATTGAGAGAGAACTATGTTCTACTTTAAAATCTTCTTCATATTACATCTTCTGCAAATGGCCTTATAAAATCCAAGTTCATTGGCAAATTCTCAAGGTATCTTTAGATAAAAAACTAATTTTTCCTCTTCACCAGAAGAGTTTCGTGATTCATCATCAGAATTTCATTCTTGAGATCTTCCCTCCTCCCCAGGGCTGACTTTGCATTTGGAATTTTAGTTCTCTAAATCTTTCTCTTACTTCTGAAATTCTCCTCAATCAAAATGTTCTCTTTTGTGTTTCCCACTCAGATTACTGATTTTCATACAGTTCACATACTTCATTCATGGTACACTGTCATTCTATTAACCTTTCTCTATAACTTGTTCAAACTACATTCAAAGTTTAAGTAAAAGCCCATTAACTCTTAGTAACTCCTACGAGGTCATATTAACTTCCTCAAACTCATTTTTTTTTTGTTGTTATACTCAGGAGATGGTTGCATAGACATGTACTCATGTGTATTGCATTTATCCCTCTGCTTTGTTATTTCCACTGCTCTTCAAGCAGAAGCTGGATAACTATTTGTCAGCTATATTTTAGCTGGGGTTAATTTCGTGCATGGGTCATATCAAATGGTCACTGAGGTTCCTTGTTACACTCACATTCTGTAATTCTTGGTAGTTCTACTACATTTTTTTCTGCCAGCCTGAAAGTTTTGTATAGCATATGCTTTAGCTGATATAACTGTGTGGTGTTCTCTCTCTCCTGTCAGTTTACATCCATCTTAATCTGATCAGGTAGATCCCAGGCGAATACCTTCACCCTAGACCTTATTAGGACCTCTCTGTCTGTGACCAATAATTCATTTTTCCTTTGTCTTATGCTAAAGTCCGGAAAGCTAAATCCCATTCTCTGACAACATCATATCATTCAGCTTTTGACTTTCCATATTTTACTTCTCAGTCTAAGATCCTTACCTTGAATCAATAGCAGGAATGGAAGGATTATCTGTACCCCTAATTCCTTCAGTTTCCTGCTCAGATCTTCTTAATCCCTAAAGATTCTCCCTGTGTTTACACATAAATCACCAGAAGTGGGTGGCCCCCATCACTTCTTAAAAGTTGTGGGAGGGAAGCTTTCAAGTCATATCCTGGTTACACGTTCGGGGAAGTCATCATAATTCATAACTGTTTACGTCCAGCTGACATATGGGATACTCCATATTTAACAGCAAATCCTTGTCTTCCATTTTAACAAGTGCTTTCATCTTGGACCTGGGGGAAAATAGTCTTTATTCTAGGTGGTATGGAAGCATGAGAAGCTTCTTTCTCCGGTCCTATTTCATCTTATATGCAATGAATCATGTGCTTAATAAATAACTCCATCTGTTCAAAGGTCTTCAAGTCTTCCTCCTCTCTGTCACAGTTTTCTAACTTCCAGCCGCTTTACACTCCTGACCTTGATTTGGATTCCTTTCTGTGTTACTCGTCTTTAATTATTTTTTGTTCTCTCTTTAGCCTTTATTTTCCCTTTTGCTGAAGATGCTCCATCCTCCCTGACAACCCAGAAAACTGAGAAACCAACGTGTTTTCCTATCTTGGCTTAAGGTTTAATCTTACAAGGAGGTCAATTTGCACTTAAAGCCTGAAGGAGAAATACAAAGCATAGTTTCTAAAGGAACTGGAACCCTAGTTCTCATTCAATACCTACGAAAATTGGATTTTGTGGCTATCTCAAGCAGCTAAATCCCAATACTGTTTGCTTCACCTGTTCCTGTGTTATAACCTTTATCAGGTTGACCTCCAGAGCCCATTTTTTAAAAAAGGAGTCTAAAATATTCTCTCCCTGAAATTCCTCTGCTAATCTTCTACTCTCCCAGGTGTGAATAATAATTATTTAGCAGATCCCTGACAACTCCCTTATCATGCAAATGTAAGCAGTAAATTCACTAGCAAATACATTTAAGAATCCCTGCAGAATCATCTCCAAGGTCACCAACCTCTTCCTGTTCTCGGTCCTCTGTTGCCTATTCACATTGCCAGAATTTAAATTTGGAACCAATTGACATTGCAGGTAGCTCTGACTATTCACTACAAGAAATCTTGCTAATCCATTCATCTGTATGCGTAAGGGGCAAGTGTGAACTTCACTTTTCACCTCTGTGTTGCTTATTCATCATCTTCAGCTGCTGATCTAGCCATTCACCTACCCATTTCCAGTATCATTTGATCTTATTTATGCAGTAGCATCATCTAGTGGTAAAAGAAGGTAACTTCAAGCTAATATAGTGGCTATAGGGGGAAAAAGACCCAGTTTTCATAATTGTTCTTTCCAGTCCAGTTTCCTGCATTGTACTATGGACAACAGCAGGAAATAGTATGTTACTTGGACTGTACTTACTAGGATTTTAATGATATTTGACAGTGCTACTGTTAGTGATCTTGGAATAAATGAACAAGCACTTATTAAGCACCTATGGTGTGCCAGGGACTCTTCTGGGCACTAAAGAAAAATTATAAGGAATGAAAACAATCCTTATTATCAAGAAGCTTACTTTCTAATTGTGGACAAAAGAAGTAGAGTATAAATATATGCAGAAAATATGTAAAGAGAATAAGTATAAGATTATTTGGGAGGGATCAAGAAAGATTTGATATAGGTGATCTTTGACTTGAGTCTTGAAGGAAAACAGCGATTCTGTGAGGCAGCTATGAAGAGAGAGTGCATTCCAGAAATAGGACAAAAAAGGTACAAAGGTGCAGGGAAGAAAGATGGAGCATCTAGTGTGAGATACACAGAGAAAGCCAATTTGATTAGAGGAATAAGTGCATCCAATGATGCTGGAAAGGTAGCATGGAGATGTTGTGAATGGCTCTAAAAGACAGAAACAATTTATATTTTAAAAGATCATAGAGAATATTGGGTGTACAAACTTAATGAATTTTAAAGAGGAAAAAAGAGTACTTTCTTCACTCAGCTTGATCCCTGGAATTTTTTTATACATATTATTAAAAGGTTGGTTTGTGAACATGTAGAATGGGAAGCAACCACAACAATATTGCTTTCAAGAACAAATCATGACAAAGTAACCTCATTTTCTTTTGACATAGTAAGTAAACTAGTATATCAGAGGAACACAGTAGAAATATTGTACTTTATTATAAAGTATTTAATAAAGTCTCTAATGTTTTCTTTGGGGATGAAATTTAAATATATTTGATATTTTATTAGTGAAATTGTTAGTCAGTTGAAGTGAATTCAGAACTTATCCCCTTCATAGGCACAAAGAAAAGAGGGGATGTTCTTTGTATAAAAATTAGACTTAAAATTAAGAAGATCTGTTTTTAAAATAACCATATTATTTGATATGGTTTAATATTTGATACTACAGCTGTGTGACCTTATCCAGTGAAAACTCAAGCAAAAGTGGACACTTGTAGGCTATATATTGATATAAAAGCACAAATTCACATTATCTATGACTCATTTTATTTTAATTGCTATTAAATATCTCCTAACTGAATTTTAATCTGGTTATGACCATTTGTGAGCAGTCAGTTTGAAAACTCTGCTTTAAACAAGAATTTTCATTTCTCTGTGCCTCTTGATGAATCTAAGATCCTTTCCAGTTCAAAATCTGTGAATTTATCATCCTATAAAGAGTCTGTTTGTGTGCTCATCTCAATTTAGAAGGAGTTCTAGAATAAATCTTCAAGGATCTGTCCCTGACCCTATGATGTTGAATATTGTTTTTTTTTAATTAGTGACTCAGGTAAAAGGTTATATACAACATTAAGCAAATTTGTATATAGCACAAAATTTGAAGGGATGACTAGTTCCTGAGATGCTAAAACAATGAGTTGAAATTTAATAGTGACAAATGTAAAGATAATTTCAAATCTGGTTCAAAAATCAATTTTTTGGCAACTACAGAATACCATGGTTAAACAAAAAAATTCCTCTGTGCTTGTGTGTGTGTGTGTGTGTGTGTGTGTGTGTGTGTGAATCTGAGAATTTCATAAATTACTAAAATCTAGTGGCTTTGATGGCATGACTTTGTTTCATCTTTAATTTATAATTTATCTATAATTTATAATATTATAACCTAATACAATGTCTTAAACACAGTAGACACTAACTTATTTTTTTATAAATTATATTGACTAGAAGTTGAATATAAGTAAATAGTATGATGTTGCTACCCAAAAAAGTCAATGTTTTCCTCGACTACATGAGTCGAAGTGTCCATAACAGTGGAGGTGAGAGTTCCATTCTATATTTCCCTAATCAGGCATCATTTATGGTAGGGTGTTCTGTTCTCATACCATACCACATTTCAGTAAGAAAATAGGCATTCTAAAAAATACAACCAGTAGGGTGAGAGAGGGCTGGACATTACGCCATCTCTTGATCAGTTGAAACAACTGATGCTTGCCTGGAAAAGAGTACTTAAAAGGAACACAAGAACTGCTTTCTAGTAGTTTAAGGGTTGATACGTAGAAGAACGATTAAATTCATCATTCTTGGTCCAAGAAAACAGTCATAAGAGCAATGGGTGGAAGCAACAGAAAAATATTTGCAGGTCTGATACAAGGAAAATTTCCCCTCCAAAAAAATAGAGATGTCCAAAAGTTAAATGGGCTACCTCAGAAAGTAACGGATCACTGAATATCTTCTAACAAAAAAAAAAAAAAGGAAAGAAAAGAGGAGGACTGGAAGCATACAAGATTTTGAATCTATGTCTTTTGCCTCCAAATACAGTATTCTTTCCACTCAACTCTGTGGGCTCCATCTTTGTAGCTCTGTGAACTATAAAGATGCTTGGGATAACATGATTTACCTGGATCACAGTACAGGCTCTCTGCCATCTTCTTGTCTTTCCAATTGTGTGTGTGTACACATTGTAAGTTAGTTAAAGTGGGTTCTAGTAACATTATTTACTTGTGTCATCTTTGTCAATACTGCATAACCTTCCTGTTCCTCAATAAAACAAAGTTAATAATACCTTCCCTATGTAGCTCGCAAGATAGAATGCAAAATTGGATGCAAGAAAGTACCAGTTTGTTTGGGGAGCAAAATGAGGCAAAGAATGGCAAATGGAAAAACAATCTCTCTCTGGATTAGTTGTCCCTGATGAAGGCAAAACACTCCCACCTCCCCTTTGCCTCTTAGCTTCCCTGAATTTCTTTAAAACTCAGCTCAAAGACCTCTTCTATCCCTTTTTTTCATATTCCTTTTTCACACTCCACCATTATGCCTTCCCTCAGAGATAATCTTCCATCTGATCAATATATTTTCTTAGTTATTTGCATGTAGTCTTCCTCACTGTAAAGTAATTTCCAGAAACACAATGTTTACTTTCTTTGTACACTCAGTGCTTGGCACATTAGAAATGCTTACTAAATGCCTAATAAATTCTTACTGACTGATTGACTTTGGAAAAAAAGTAAATACGTAATGAAGTATTGCTTTGTTGGTGATTTCCTTTTTGAGTAGAAAGGATCATTGGCCCAATTGTCTGATGTAATTAATGACTCATATGAAAAGTCATAGCAAATTTGCATATTACATTAAATTGAAAGAATGGCTAACTTAGGGTAACTGTTTTGAATTGTTATCACAATATAGACTGCGTAGTTATACCAACAGTGAACCACAATTGTGCTGATTTGCAAAGGTAAACCAGTCTAGACTTACACAAGTATAATAGAAAGAAGACTGGAATTTAAAGACTTGAGTATAATCTTAATATTTTGACTTATTATCTGTGTAAATGTGGACAAGTCACTTGAACTGAGCTCAATTTCTTCATCTTGAGTGGGAGTGGGTTACTCTAAATGGCCTCTCAGGTCCCTTCCAAAACTTAAACTCTGATCCTCTGAATATTACTAATGATGAAAGAATTAATGTTACTTATATAAGACTTTTAGTGCATATTCTGTCTTATTTGACTCTTACAACAACCTTGTTGTGAAGTGTCCTGTTCTAATTTGAAGATATTCAAATTAGCTTCAAGATATTAAATGATTTACCCAGTTTCAAGTAGCTTTCAAGTCACAAAGCTAGGATTCAAACCCAGATTTCTCCTGACTCCAAGTCATCCTGTAAAATTTTTGCATTCCTCATCCTCAGTCTGTTTTTTCATGAGAAAAGCACTAAATCTGAACAGAGGTGGCCTTGGACCAAATCCCAACTCCACCATTTACTAAATGACTTTTGGCATATGATTTTACTCCTGATGGATTTCATTGCCTCATCCTCAAATGGAGGGTGATAACCCAAAATTTCACATATTTAGAGCTAGAAGGGACCTTGCATCCCATATATTCCGAGATCCTCATTTTAGAGATTAGAAACTGAGACTAGAGAGATAAAATCCAAGGTCCAAAGTGTACAAGATTTTGAATCTATATCTTTTGACTTGAAATACAGCATTCTTTCCACTCAACTCTATGGGATCCATCTTTGTAGCTCTGCAAAATATAAAGATGCCTGGGATAACATGGCTTCCCTGGATCACAGTACAGGCTCT
Source organism: Notamacropus eugenii (assembly GCF_028372415.1). NCBI lineage: Eukaryota > Metazoa > Chordata > Mammalia > Diprotodontia > Macropodidae > Notamacropus > Notamacropus eugenii. The sequence goes on along the minus strand of NC_092875.1, from coordinate 131,186,562 downwards.
CTGTCATCTTGTTTTCTTCATTTTTTTTTTTATTTAGCTTTTAACATTCATTTTCACAAAATTTTGGGTTACAAATTTTTCCCCTTTTCTCCCCTCCCCCCCCAAACGCCAAGCATTCTAATTGCCCCTATGACCAATCTGCTCTCTCTTCTATCATCCCTCTCTGCCCTTGTCTCTGTCTTCTCTTTTGTCCTGTAGGGCCAGATAGCTTTCTATACCCCTTTACCTGTATTTCTTATTTCCTAGTGGTAAGAACATTACAGTTGATCCTAACACTTTGAGTTCCAACTTCTTTAGCTCCCTCCCTCTCCACCCCTTCCCTTTGGAAGGCAAGTAATTCAATATAGGCCAAATCTGTGTAGTTTTGCAAATGACTTCCATAATAGTTGTGTTGTATAGGACTAACTATATTTCCCTCCATCCTATCCTGTCCCCCATTACTTCTATTCTCTTTTGATCCTATCCCTCCCCATGAGTGTTGACCTCATATTGCACTCTCCTCCCCATGCCCTCTCTTCTATCATCCCCCCCCACTCTGCTTATCCCCTTATCCTCCACTTTCCTGTATTGTAAGATAGGTTTTCATACCAAAATGAGTAGGCATTTTATTCTTTCCTTTAGTGGAATGTGATGAGAGTAGACTTCATGTTTTTCTCTCACCTCCCCTCTTTATCCCTCCACTAATGAGTCTTTTGCTTGCCTCTTTTATGAGAGATAATTTGCCCCATTCAATTCTCCCTTTCTCCTCCCAATATCTTTCTCTCTCACTGCTTGATTTCATTTTTTTTAAAGATATGATCCCATCCTCTTCAATTCACTCTGTGCACTCTGTCTCTATGTGTGTGTGCGTGTGTGCATGTGTGTGTGTGTAATCCCACCCAGTACCCAGATACTGAAATGTTTCAAGAGTTACAAATATTGTCTTTCCATGTAGGAATGTAAACAGTTCAACTTTAGTTAAGTCCCTTATGACTTCTCTTTGCTGTTCACCTTTTCATGGTTCTCTTCATTCTTGTGTTTGGAAGTCAAATTTTCTTTTCAGCTCTGGTCTTTTCATCAAGAATGCTTGAAAATCCTCTATTTCATTGAAAGACCAATTTTTCCCCTGAAGTATTATACTCAGTTTTGCTGGGTAGGTGATTCTTGGTTTTAGTCCTAGTTCCTTTGACTTCTGGAATATCCTATTCCATGCCCTTCGATCCCTTAATGTAGAAGCTGCTAGATCTTGTGTTATCCTGATTGTATTTCCACAATACTTGAATTGTTTCTTTCTAGCTGCTTGCAATATTTTCTCTTTCACCTGGGAGTTCTGGAATTTGGCCACAATGTTCCTAGGAGTTTCTCTTTTTGGATCTCTTTCATGCGGTGTTCTGTGGATTCCTTGAATATTTATTTTGCCCTCTGGTTCTAGAATCTCAGGGCAGTTTTCCTTGATAATTTCATGAAAGATGATGTCTAGGCTCTTTTTCTGATCATTGCTTTCAGGTAGGCCCATAATTTTTAAATTGTCTCTCCTGGCTCTATTTTCCAGGTCAGTTGTTTTTCCCATGAGATATTTCACATTATCTTCCATTTTTTCATTCTTTTGGTTTTGTTTTGTGATTTCTTGGTTTCTCATAAAGTCATTAGCCTCCATCTGTTCCATTCTAATTTTGAAAGAACTATTTTCTTCAGTGAGCTTTTGAATCTCCTTTTCCATTTGGCTAATTCTGCTTTTGAAAGCATTCTTCTCCTCATTGGCTTTTTGAACCTCTTTTGCCAATTGAGTTAGGCTAGTTTTCAAGGTGTTATTTTCTTCAACATTTTTTTGGGTCTCCTTTAGCAGGGAGCTGATTTGCTGTTCATGCTTTGACTTCATGTCTCTCATTTCTCTTCCCAGCTTTTCCTCCACCTCTCTAACTTGATTTTCAAAATTCTTTTTGAGCTCTTCCATGGCCTGTGCCCATTGAGTGGGCTGGGACACAGAAGCCTTGATTTCTGTGTCTTTGCCTGATGGTAAGCATTGTTCTTCCTCATCAGAAAGGAAGGGAGGAAATGCCTGTTCACCAAGAAAGTAACCTTCTATAGTCTTATTTCTTTTCCCTTTTCTGGGCATTTTCCCAGCCAGTGACGACCTCTGAATATTTTCCTCACACCCACCTCACCTCCTGATCCTCCCAGCCAGTGTTTGGGGTCTGAGATTCAAATGCTGCTTACAGCCTCAGGGCTTTGGGCGGGGGCAGGGCTGCTATTCAGTGTGAGATTAAATTCAGATGCTCAGGTGAGGGCAGGGCTGCCTCTCAGGCTCAGTTCCCTCAGGGAGTTTATGCACAGACCTTCAACAATGGATCCAGGCTCCTGCCTGCTTGGAGAGCCCTGGTCTGCCGCTGCCCCTCAGCTTCTGTCTCCCGAGGGGGCCCGAACCATGGGGGCACCCCACTCCCCCCTCGACCCGCCAAAGGGACTCTCTCACAGACCCCCGTCACCTGTGGGTGGAGGTACTTGTGCGGCCGCTGGAGATCCCGTCCCTGAAGCCCGCTCAGATCTGTTCCTCTCGGTGCCGCGGCCACGGCAGGGCTGTACTCAGCTCCCAGTCCCGGCGCCCAGTCCGCAGCACGAAGGACCTTTTACGAGAGGTTTGCAGGTCTCTCCGCAACAGAAATCTCCCTCGCTCCAATGTTCTGTGGCCTCTGGGTGCAGAATTCGCCGTGAGTTACTTCTTTGTAGTTGTTCTATGGGTTGTGGGTTCGGAGCTATGTGTATGTGCGTCTTTCTACTACGCCATCTTGGCTCCGCCCCTCAATTACACTCTTGAAAGCCAAAGACCTCATCTTGTTTTCTTTCCAACTGTATGTGTGTGTACACATTTTATTAGTTTTAACTTCTATTTTTTTTAATTTTGAGCTCTAATTTTTCATTCTTCTTCCTTCCACTCCCCCACTCATTGAGAAGGCAAGTGATAGTCTATTATTTATTACTCATGTAGAAAAAAAAACACGAAAAATAAAGTAAGTGAAAAAAGTATCCTTCAATCTGTACTCAGAGTACATCAGTTCTCTCGCTGGAGGTGTATAACATTTTTCATTATGAGTTCTTTGGAATTTTCTTGGATAATTATATTGGTTAGAGTAGTTAAGTCTTTCATAGTTGACTATTGTTACAATATTACTATTACTATGTACAATGTTCTGGTTCTGATCACTTTACTCTGCATCAGTTCATATAAGTCTTCCCGTTTTTTGTTTTTACTAAAGCCATTCCCCTCATCATTTCTTATACCACAATAGTGTTCCAACATAATTTATTCAACTATTCCCCAATTAATGTGTATTCCATACATATATATACACACACACACATGTATATACATGTGTGTGTGTTTGTGGGTAAACAGACATATATATTCTCTCAATTTCCAATTCTTTGCCACCACAAAAGAGCTACAGTAAATATTTTTTTCATATAGGTCCTTTTCCTTTTTCTTTGATTTCTTTGGGATATAGAGACCTAGTAGTGCTATTGCTTAGAAGTGTATGCATAGTCTAGATGATTTTTGAAACTCTATGAGATAATACTGCTTATAACTTTCTGTCATCTACTCCTATAATACTTCATAGTCTTACAACTCTAGTCTTTGGCAAACATGCTTTGTACCCTTGCAAGTAAATTAAAGGTCTGGTAGGTGAGGTAATTTTTAACTTCTTTTTATGACAAACATTTTGCATCTGTTAAACCTGTCATAGTCAATGTCAATGACTTCTCTTTGATCAATTTTCCACTTGCCCTGTCAACAAAGGTATTTAAATAGAAGAAGCTGGAGTTTCTCAAATCATATGGAGAGTTTTATTCCAGTTTTTATAATTTATTTCAACCTTTACTCTAGGCAACTGGGATCAGAATGCACAGATAACCTATTCCAAAATAAGTGCTATGTCTATAACTTGAAAGTTCCCTGTTGGTTACTAGGTAGCTGGTTTTATTTGCTTTATCATGTTCAGGGACAGTCAAGTCCTAAACTCTATAACTATTCTTGGAGAACTTATTTATACCAACAAGACTTGACTCTTCCTAGCCAAATGGTATAGTGAATAGGATGCTGGGCTTAGAGTCAAGAAAAACTACATTTGAATCTTACCTCAGACACTTGTTAGTTGTTACCTTTAAGCAAATGACTTTAAAAATTTTAAACTTAACTTGATCTTCTGAAAATATGGGGATAACAATGCCACTTGCCTTTTTGGCCCATTTTATGAACAAAATAAGATGATGTGTTCAAAATATTTTGATAATCTTTCCTTAAACTAACACAATAAATTTTTTCAGCATAGTTTTCATCATCTTCTCCTATGCCTTCTTAACATTCAAGTCTCTGAATCTCCAACAAATTTTGGTTTATGCTCTACATTTTTCCATATCTCCCACGTACACTTCCTGCTCTTCTGTCCAATTGCCAACCCCCAATTTCAGGTCTTCCACACATGTTGCCTGGAGTACTGCAACATTCTTTTCAGTATCCTCCTAATTTGTACTTTCTCCCACTCCAATCCATCCTCCCCTCAGTTTACAAAATCATTTTTTTTCCTGAAACACAGGTCTCATCATGTTACTCTTCTGTTCAAGAATTATCACTTATTCCCTCTAGAATAAAATTAAAACTCCACAGTTTCGACCTTCACAATCTGACTCCAGAGCAATTGTTCTGGACTTGCTTTACATCATTCCCATACCAGTACTCTACACTGCAGATGCGTGTGCCAAAGTGCTCATTCGCAAGCTCAGTAATCCATTTTCTGTCTCTGTGGCTTTATATAACCTGTTCCAAAGACTGGAATGTAATCCCTTCTTTTAAAATTTCTAACTTCACTCTAAGTTCGATTTGTAATATCTGCTACCTTCTACAGAAATGCATTTTTTTTAATTTCCCTAATAAAATGTAAACTCCTTGAAGGTAAAGATGAAATGTTATTAATTGAAGGTCTTTCTATCCTCAACGTATAGCACAGTTCCCTGGATATACTATGCATCTGACAAATGGTTATTGAATTGAATTGAAATGTATCACTACAATGCTTTTGTTTTTGTGTTATGTATGTAACTGTATATATTGCATGACTTCAATTTTCATAACTTCTTCCTCTTGGCAGTGATTTTATAAAATTCCAAAACAATCAAAAGCAACATAATATTTTAACAGAATATTAATGAAACTGTATACAGAGCAGAAGAGCTTCCTGACATCTTTTTTATTTCTCTTTCATAAAAACAATAATTGTCTTTGGAATCTATGTCATTACGTAAGAATCATATCATAATCTTTATCCATAAAACATAAGATGCATACTCAGTGGAACTGAATTGGATTCTTCACATGTAGATGGTAAGTGTGACCCAGGAAATAGAAAGATAAGCATACATTACTATTGCTACTTTATCCAAGGTCAGTCTGGGATGTTGGAGGTAGTTAATCTTGCAATTCATGGACCAAACCCTCATTTAATGCATTCTCTATTTTCAGAACAGCATTTAATTAATACATAAATTAATGTAAATAACAAGGAAGAGATTCAAGTAGTAAAAGCATTGTTGACAGACCTACACGGATGAATACTATCACCTATGCATCAGAAGAATTAAAATATATTCCACTTTAATTCCTACTGATGCTCCAAGTGAGAAAAAGTGGCTGGTACAAATTCAGAACCCATAGACCATCTTAAGGGTAAATTATTTGGTTTCTGTACCATCTGCATCCTGGAGGATTTTATTCAGTGGCATAAAGGTAAATGTTTAACAATGGACCCTCTGGGGGAAAATGTATCTACATTATACTTTTAAATTTATTCCCCATTAATAACATTTTCTCCATCAATTCCTTAAATTTAGGTACGCAACAAAACAATATATGAAGGCTTGATTTCTGGCCCTAGCCAATTTCCAAAAAATAAATACTTACACTGAAAATTTAATAAGTTACACTGGCTCCATCACACTCCTGGTTTAATTATTGTTATTGTTATTTTCCTGAGAGTCTCTCAAAGCAAGATAGAAATATTCATCTCAACTCTGGGATCATCATCAAAATAAACTCACACAGCTTCTGAGTTTGTAGATTCCAAGTTCTATTTCTCTATGGCCATCCTAAATACCATTTTGTATGTGTTTGGTTCTCCAAGACTGATTCAGATGTTTCTCCATTTTCTTCATCATATAACTCTTCTTTTTTTAAATAAATAATCCACAATCCAATCCCCCAACCCCCAAAGGAAAACATGACTTCAGAAGTGTTATTTTTTTTAAATTTCTGCTTTGTAAACATGGCTTCCCACCAATCAGAGCTCTTATCCAGTGACTTCATTGAACTGTGGATTTACTTATATGCAGTCCTCCAGGAAAAACAGTCCACATCCAATGAAGAGCACTGTAAGTTTCAATCATTTTAGTGAATGAAATTCTAGGAACTCTTCTCCTTGGTCAGGTGCTTTTCACTATTATTCATGCTGGTGGTGATAAATATACTATCTGTGTATGTAGGTATCTATCTAGATATCAGAAGCTACAATAGGAGCTAAAATCAGGATTGTGCAAATTAGGCAGTAACCTAGGTACAACTCACAAGTGACTGTAAAAAACAGAAGCTTTTCAACATTCCTTTTCATTAAAAAAAGAATATATTTTAATGCAAAAAAATCCCATTCTTTATATGCCACAAAAAGATTTGTTTTGTGCCATCGAGCTGCACTCAGTTAAGATTTAAGAATTGGGTAGGAAAAAAACACTCAGGAAAGTGAACATTCCCAACCTTGCTGCAGGCATATAAATACTGTCTTGACTCTTACTGTGATCTACAAACAAATAAAGCTTTGTTCATTATTTGATATGACTTAAATTTCTGATTCAACAAGTGAATAGAAGTATGGCTTGAGATGTAGGATTTTGTTCCCATCAGTGAAGAAAATGATAATACCTATGTCATTACTCACTCACAGGATGTTGTATAGATGAGAATATGTGTGAAACATTTTGAAAAAGGTGCGATATAATTGCAATGTATTATTACCATCTTCAAGCTGGTATTTTGATTTTATGTCTCTAAAAATTCTGTTCCTCATTTAACAAATCTTCTAATAATTTTCAAAAGTTTACTGAACAAGTCAATCTGTACTTATCAGATCTAATGGTCCATATGCTACCCTGGGAAAATTAACACCTTTCTACAGAAATATCCACTAACACATGATGCAAACTTCTGTAGTTTTAGCTTGCAGGTGGAAAATATGTTGCAATATAAAGACATATGAACCACAGTCTATTAAAAATATTTTAAGTCTATTTTTTGGTCCCAATAGCTTTTTATTTTTTTTTCTGGTACAAAAAAAAAGACTGAATTTCTCTTTCCCCTATAACTCTTCAACACACTGAATTATTTCCTAAGCAGAGTTAAGAACCAAAATTATCCCCAAACCCCTATTTTGCTACCCAATCTAGAAGGCTAAAATACCTAGGTCTGTCACTTTCCCTATATCTCCCTAACAATTTAAAAATGAGTTTCCTATAATGTATGTAAAAATAAAAAATAATGTATATGATCACTATCACCCTGTAGGAGAAGCAAGTGATACTCAGAGACGTTACAATGACTTGTCCCATTCCATTAATAAAATAAGTTCAAAGATTTAGAGTTAAAATGGACCTGAGAAGCCATCTTGTTATCCTCCCCCATTTTTCAAATCAGGAAGTTGAGGCAGAGTTAGGTAATCTGTGTGGGGTTATACAGAACTGATATTTTAGAAAGCTGATACTTGAATTCACATCCCCAAACTCCAAACCCAACAATCTTTCAATGATTTTACAGTGCTTCTCTAGAGCATGCTGGTCAATAAACCTATGCTTATGCCTTAGTTTTTAAATCAGAAAATGAAAATGATCATTATTTAGGGGCAGAAGTTTTTTTTTTTTAATTTTCACTATAATGAGACTCACTTTACATCTAATGAGATAATCATCAAAAATAATTTTGGTTTAATTGAAGGAAGGTGCCATTTTTTTTTTAAAATTACCACACACCTCAGACAGTTGCACTGGAAATATTTCTTTATGCTTATCACTATTAATTTTCTGGATATTGGAGTATAAACCACTGTTCATATCTACCTCCCTCATATAAGTGCTAGAATTCAAAGAGCTTGCTTAATAAAATGTGTGGATGGAAGGCTAATTTACAGAGAGGTACAAAGGAAGTTACAGACTAAGCTGGAAACAGAAGCTGCAGGAATATTTTGTATAGCAGAGCTGTTATTTTGTGGTAGCTGAACAGTCAGAATGAATGCACACACATTCACTCACACATCCTCCAACAAGATCACTCAACAATATGAAATGTATGTGTACAGGATCATTTTTCAGTATAGACATATCATAACTTGATTTTCACAAATTGTTAGCTTCCAAAGACACTAGTTAGTTTTAGCACAGGGTAAGAGGCTGATTGATAAACGTCTGTCAGAGAATTTCAGGATTTCATGATCAAGCAAGGCTAGATCCTACAATAGAAAGTCAAATACACTTTCTAATTTTAAAATGTCTTACATATGATGTTGATGCCAGTATGCATGCCATCACATTTCCCCTTCCATGAATAATGCATGGCCTGCACAACTCCCATCCAAAAATAGGAAATGAGTGCTCAGAATCAAAATTTTCATATTGGAGGAAAATACATATATTTTGTCTCAATTATTGAATTAAAGAGTTTGCAGGATAATTCCATATTACTAAATATATATACATATATGTATGTATGTATCCCTTCTGGTACCATCATTATTTAAGAGAAAACTATTTTAAAATTTTTGAAGCACATCATTTCTAGTAGTGATTATGAATATATCATTTCTTCCTACATTAGTAACAGCTAGGGGAAGGTGGGTGGTGTGGTATATAGAATACTGTTTCTGAAATCAAAAAGTCATATATTTAAATCCTACCTCAGATACTGCCTATCTATGTGATCTTGGGCAAGTCACTTCAGCTCTTTCTTCATCTATATAATAGGGATAATAATAACACCTATCTCATAGAGTTGTTGTGAGGATCAATTGAGACAATAATTGGGAAGTGCTTAACATGGTGCCTGGCACTTAATAAGCGCTATAGAAATGTTAACCATAATAATAATAACCACTATTAGTAGTAATAACACTTTTCCTCAGATTTCACACAGTACTTTGTATGTATCTCTCTAAAACTTAGATTTTTAACTTTGTGCGTGTCATGGACCACATTGGCAGATAAATCCAGGAACTATGCTGATTGAGTCTAGTACAGATTCACATTCCAATATCCTTTTATATCTTCCTAGATGAATCACCATGTCCCCATCACAATACATTTTCCAGATCTTTTCATCCCTCCTTAAACCTCATATAATGCCCCCTCTCTCTGCCTTCTTACCTGAGAACCTGGTCTCATGTTGAACTGAAAACAAAACAAAACAAACATACAAAAAAAATCCCCAAGCTCTTTAGCTGATAGACTTTTCTTCTTCCTTCTTCATCTCACATCACTCAGATACCTCCCATCAATATATCCTTATATCTAATCCCTGGACCCAGATGACTCATGTCATCATTTCTCTGATATCATGGTCTTCTTTGAAAATGAAGGACTAACACAGCAACGAACTTCTGTCTCACATGAAATAATGGCTCTTATGGTTTCTAAAGCTAACTTCATCACATGCATGAGTGATGCCATTCCATCCCATCTTTTCCAATAGATTGCTCCCTCTATTTTGCCCACTCTCTCACATATCTTTGAACACTCTCTATCTACTGGCTGCTTCCCTTCTGCCTACAAACATGACCATATGGACCGATCTTCAAAAAGCTTTCATCCCTCTCTACTAGCTATCATCTAATATCACACACACACCCCTTTGGTGGATCAACTTTTTGTGAAGGCCACCACAGATGCCTCCACTATCTCTCTTCTCATGCTCTTCATAACTACATTCTTGCTTCTGACCTCATCTTTCAACCAAACCTACTCCCCACAGACACCAACGATCTCTTAATTGCCAAATCTAATAGACCTTTTTCAATTCTCATCCTTCTTAATCTCTCTGCAGCCTTTAACACAGTTGATTACCTTCTCCATAATATCTACTCTGTTGGTTCCTGTAGGACCACTTGATTTTACTTCTCCTCATTCCTGTCTGATCATTCCTTTTCAGTTTTTTTTTTTTTTTTGCTGGCCCTTCCTCCAGGTCATGTTCAGTAAGGAAGGGCACCCCAGAAGTCTTTTCTAGGCCTACTTCTCTTCTATTTTAGTTGGTTTCATTAGCTCCCATGGATTCAATTATCCTTTTATGCTGATGAGTCTCAAATCCACTTATCCAATCCTGATCTCTCATCTAAATTCCAGACTCATATCTCCAACTGCTTATTGGATATTAGGAACTGAATTCCTTTAGACATATCAAATCTAACCTATCCTAGTCAGAATTCAACAAATCTTGTAGAAGTTGCCTACTTAAAATGTCTCATATATGGCCCCTTCTTTCCTCTGACCCTGTCATCACTCCAGTACTAGAACTCATCACCTAAATCCCAGATAATTGCTAGTCTACTTGTTAGTGTCCTCCCCTCAAGTTACTCTCCACATGCACTAAAGCACAAATCTGACCAAGTCTCTTCTCCCACCTTACACTGAACAGTTACACTCAATAAAACCCAGGAGCTCCTGGTCACCTATAGGATCAAATATAAAATCTGCTTGACATTCAGAACTCATCATAACCTGGTTCCCCTATGCCTTTCAGAATTCTTACAACTTATGCACCTTCATGTATATTGCAACCCAGCCCTGGCCTCCTTGCTTTTCTTCTCATAAGACACTCTGTCATCTGCCTGAAAATTGTCACTGTCTGTCTCCATGCCTGGAATTCTCTCCCTCCCAATTACCATCTCCTGGCATCTCTTGGATTCCCTTGTTTCCTTCAATTCCCAGCTAAAATTCTGCCTTTCACACAAAGCATTTCCCTATCTCCCTTAATTCTAGTGCCTTCCCTCTTTTCAGTTTTTCCAACTTATTTAGTATATCTTATTTGTATTTTGTTGTTTGTATGCTGTTTCCCTGATTTTCCTTGTAAAAATAGACTGTTTGTTTTGGCCTTAATTTCAAACCCAGGTCTTATATAGTGCCTGGCACACTGCAAGAACTTAATAAATATTGAATCACTGATCAACCTAACCTCTTAATGTCTTCAGGCAACTCCCCAAGACTATAGAGTATGTACTTCATAAATGCCTGTTAACTGACTAATTGACTAGTGATGGCTATGGACCCCTTCTAAAAATAATATGTTAAGTGCATAAAATTAAACACGGAATCACAAAGGAAAACAAATATATAGAAATAAATATAAAATATTATAAAGTTTGTTCACCCCATCTCAAGAACAATATTGTCTATAGTTATGATAGGATAATGTAATAGATTGAAGATAACAGAATACGATAAACTTTTTGTGAGGAGGGACTTTTTTGATTTTTACTTTTATGTTCCCAGTACATAACATAGAGTCTTGAACATAGAACTTGATTCAAGTCAACATTCATTAAGTGCCTACTGTATAACAGGCAGAAGTAGCTAGGTAGCTTATTGGATAGACAGATAGATCATTTTGCCTGGACCCTGGACAAATCACTTTACCCTATTTGCCTCAGTCTGTCATCTAAAAATGAACTGGAGAAGAAAATGGCAAAGCACTCCAGTATCTTTTACAAGAAAACCCCAAATGGGGTCACAAAGGGTCAGATATGACTGATATGATTGACCAATAACATGCATCAAGCATTGTGCTGTCATTGAGATACAACAAAAGTCAAATGACTCTCCTTGAACTCAAAGAACTCATAATCTAGTGGAAAGGAATTTATTTAAAGATGTGTGAGTATGTCTCTGTGTGTATTATATAAAAACAAGCTGTGTAGAGGAAAAAAAGAAAATAATATGGGGAAAGTACTGCCATTAGGAGAGATTGGGAAAAACTCCTATAGAAGGTGAAAACTGAGACTTAAAGGAAGCCAGGGAAGTCAGTAAGCATAGATGAAGAAGGAAAGCATTCCAGGCATGAGGAGACATTGAGGAAATTCATTGACATATGAGATGTTCAAGGAATAGCAAGGAGGCCAATGTCCCTGGATCAAAGACTATGTGGTAATATGAAAACTGCTGGTGTTTGTTGAATGGGAGTGGGGGATGTTGATATGATCAGACCTATGCTTTAGGAAAAAATTTTAGTGGATGCACAGAAAGTGCGTCCACAGAGAGAGGAGAGAGGGAGAAGGAAAGAGACAGAGAGAAAGACACTTAAATATAAATATATACATTTATATGTGTGTGTATATATAGCAAAATATGTTGTCTTGGATAAAGCGTAAAGGGTCAAATAGAAAAGTTTTAATAATTGACTGATTCAGAAAAGAAAATAAGCATTAAACTCAAATTATATCGCCCATTTTCTTTTCAGGGAAATGTGGATTTGGGGAGAAAACCAAAGGCATATTAACTTATAAAAAGCATATTGTTATATTTTTAAAGCATATTACAAATTTAATTTATTAAAGCATATTAACTTATAGTAAACCTGTGGTGAGCCCCTCTAAAATTAGCTTGGCTAGTTCTCCCCAAGTTACTAAGCCTATGCTTGGAATCTTTCCAGTTTGATAAGACTTACCAGTACTTTTGATTTTCTGGCACTGACTTTGAGAATTCAAGGTCACTTCCATGCCATGGTTACATATGATAGATGTACTACAGCAGGAGAAGAGTCACTTAGACCTGAAAAAAATAGGGGAGGACATGAAAGAAGTGGGCACTGGCTGGAAGAAGCATCAGTAATTTGGGAAGGGAAATGAGCTTATTCCATTTGGCCGCAGAGGGTAGAATTAGAAAAAATAATCATGGAAATTGGAAAAATGTAAGCTTATTTTCAATTTCAGTGAAAACTTCCAGTTCTCTAGAAGTTAAATTAACTATCAAAAATGTGGTGTGTTTTCCCTCCTGAGAGGACATTGCACAGAGGTTGAATGCCTTGTCATGAATGCTAAAGTAGGGATTCCTTTCATATATGGTTTGGACTCGAATTTGATTGAGATCCCTTTCCAATCTCAAATTTTGAGTGATTCACTGTAATATACTTAGTCAGGATAAATAATATATTTAGGGCTCTTTTTTCTCCCAAATTCTATTCAATTATGTTCAAAAAATATCCCTGGATCATATTATGTGTGTAAAAGATTCGACTAGGTTCTGGGGAAGACATTAATTTAGTTAAGAAGGGGTCTTTCTCCAGAGAGATTTTATTCACTAGTAGAGGGAAATGACAAATACACAAGTAACTGACACAATATAATATGTTCATTGGTAAGAATAGTAGGAATAGTGGGAAAAAACTATATCTTCATAGAAAAAAAAGTTCCCTTTTCCTAAAATAGGTTTAAATTGAAATGTAAGGGGCAAGGAGAAAAAGTTCATGTAATAGTGTAACCTGAATATTAAGTAGAAAAAGAACTAGGCCAAGGAAAGAAAAGCAGCGTAAGAAGAGGTGGGAAATTCAAAGTAGAGCAAACTACAGGAGAGCTTTATAACCTCAGATGTAAAAGCAAGGGCAGTCAACTAATCATGTTTGAAATTTTTACAAAAGGAAGTAAATGGGACTTTTAGGGTATCAAAAGGATTCTGTGCAAGTGATGAACTCCATGACCAGAACATAGCAATAGTAAAATAATTCAATTTTGTATTGTTCTTTTAAGGTTTAGAAAGCACTTTCCTCATAGGAAGACAGAGATATATAATGAAAATATTAGTGTATCCATTTTACCAATTAGGATTTCAAAGGACTTGCTCTAGAAGAATCAGGTAGTGATCATAAGAGCCAGGACTGAAATGCAGGTCAATTCTATAGTCTGTCTGTCTGTCTGTCTCTCTTCTGCTCTCTCTCTCTCTCTCTCTCTCTCTCTCTCTCTCTCTCTCTCTCTCTCTCTCTCTCTGCAAAAAAAAGGAAAAAATAACAGTGACTTACTCCAGATGACAAAGGTTGTATACAGGAAACCAGGAATCCAAACTCAATTCTTTCAATCTTAATACTATGCTGCTTTCCCCTACCCCGCCCACCTATCTGCTAGAAACAGTTATCTACTTTGCATGTAATAGCTACTTGGTAAAGTTTGTTCAATAGTTTTCCTTCTAAAAGCTGAACATTCGATAAAGTCATCAGTTACCTTGATAACAATTTCTTCTGTCAAAAGTAGAAAAAAAATTAATCAATCAACAAAGATTTGTTTAGCATCTACTATTTTGTAAGGTATTGTTCTATGTGCAGAGAATATGCAAATAAAAATAAAACTAAAACTGTTCCTGCCCAGAGGGAGCTTGCATCTCAGAGGAAAAATATATATATATATATACATATATATAGATATAGATATAGATATAGATATATATACATATCAGTAGTTATAAATTATATACAAACTACCAGGTAGTTTGGAGGGAAGGGCACTATCAGCTAGAAGGCTCAAGAAAGACTTCATGAGAACTAATTTTTTATATTGATGTATGACCAATGGATTGAGGAAGTGGGAAAAAAAACAGGAACTTTAGAGTGAAGTGACTTCAATATAAGACATGCTATGTAGAAACAAACATATAACCAATATTTTAGGAAAACATTTACAACGTTTTAGAGAAAATGCAGGTGTGATCCTCTATCTAGAGTATATAAAAAGGGAAGGTAGTTTTGAAAGAGAAATGGCCAAGAGACATGGGAGACTATCCAAAATTAAATTCTGATATTACAATTAATCATGACTGATCTTGAAAAAGACAAGGAAGAGGAATCTAGCTGTTGTAGCTCCCAAGAGAGCTCACCAATAAGCTCAGCTGCAAAAGAACATGAATAAAAGATGGAATGGGCATATAAACTAGGACAATGGCAAGAAAGAAACTGTCACAAAGCTCCAAGAAGAGTGTCACGAAAACTAAAATCTAGATTTAGCTGAGGCTTGAGGAAAATGCTAATAAAAGTACCTTTTACATAACAGCAAAAACAAACAAACAAAAAATAGAAAGAGAAAGGCAGAATAAGACCTCTACTCAGGACAGATGTTTTATTGTTAGCAGATCACAGAATATAAGAGTTGCAAGAGAACTTCTCCAATCTATCTACTCTAACATACATGAAACACCACCATAACAAGCTGACAGATGATCACCCAATCTCTGAGGAAGGATCACCTTTCAAGGAGATCCATTCTACTTTTGTACAGCTCTAATTAGGAAGGTATTTTTCCTCCCAACATCAAAACTAAATTGACCTCATTGCCACTTCTACCAATTGCTACTCATTTGGCCGTCTAAGGGATACCTCTTCAAATGCTTCAAGAGAAAGATCGTGCCTCTTGAGTGTTCTCTTCTCCAGGCTAAATATGCTTAATTCTTTCTATCTACAGCCTTATCATGATGACATTAAACTCTTAACGACTACATAATGAACCTGGATGTCTAATCAATTCTGAATCCATCTAATATAATAATAATTTTATATATTTCTGACTTCTCAAATGAATAGTCAGTTATTTTATCAAAACATTTGCTAAAATCTAGGTAAATTATATTCATTGTATCCTCTTATCCTTCCCAAAAAGGAAATCAAATTAGTTCTTGAAGAAGCCACACTGGCTTTTTGTTCTAGAAGTCAATATCACTGGCCTCTATTTTGCAGACTATACTGCTCTGCCTCATTTTTAAAAATGAGTGCTTTACCCATTTTTCATGATCTTTCAAAGTCAATTGTCCTATTATTGATAATGACTTATGACAATTTTTCCATTAAAATGAATATAATTTATCTGAACCAACTGATCTGAAATTGTTAAAAGTAACCAGGTGCTCTATTAGCTATCTTCCTACTTATCTTGAGTGTCAATTCCTTCTTGGTCATTTTTGTTCTCAGATTTTCAGTCATACTTCTTAGGAGAGAAAATTGAATAAAATGAGAATTAAATAGCTCTTACTTCACTATATAGTCAGCTATCAAGATCCCATCCATGCCACACAGATATCTGATCCTTTCTTTGATACTCATTTTCTTCTTCAAATGTAGCTCTTAAAAATCCAATCTTTTTTGTTGTTCTCAGTTTCCATTGCCAGCTCCAGCTTAGTTTCTGACAATTTTTACAGTAATATGAAATGCTTTTGTAATTGTACTTGTTGACCTGACCCTACAAGCATTTTTTACTACATTTTTTAATGATATAACGCAGTGAGCAAGCACTTTGGGCTCAAGCAAATTTTACTTTTCTTTGTCACTGACTAAATGAAAGCATAAAAATACATATATTAAACAATTACTATGTACCAAGCATGGTGCTAATCACTTGGTATAATAGTACAAAAGATAGCTCACGAATTCAATAAGCTTATATTCTAATGGGGAGTGGATGGGAAACAACACATGTGGGGAGAAGTAAAGAAAGAGGCTCTCTTGGATCTTAGATTGTGAATGGGACCATAAAGAACGAATGGGCATTAGTCTGCTGAAAGCAATTAATTAAATCATGCTTTCAAACAATTAAACAAACAAACAAAAAGCATTTATCCAATGCTTAATATGTGCCAGTAATTGCAGTAGGTGATGGAGATATAAGAACAAAAAAAAGAAACACTTCTTACTCACAAGGAGCTTACACTCAAATGGAGGAAAAAACAAGTGAATATGTAAACATAAATGTAAAGTGAATAAATTAAAATAATTAATAGTTTTAGAGGAAAAGTGTTAGCATTTTGGGAGAACCAAGAAAGGCTTTATATAAAATATGGTGGTTCTGAAGCATTGCAATAGTGACAAACCCTTCAATTTAAATAAAACTTTGCCAGAAGCTTTGTAGTAAGATCATTTAAAATTATGTTTTAATATCTGTTAACAAATAGCATAATGTTCATTAAAAAATTGTGGTGTCTCAGATTTCTTTGCTATACAGTTTCAGAAACATTAGAATAGACTGTGATAAGATAAAAAGAAGTGTATTCATGGTGAAGGGATGGGATAGAATGTTATTTGTGAGTGAAAAAAGAACTATTTGGCTGGATGTTAGAAGGTGGGGCAGAAGTAACATACTATGAGTCTGGGAAGGTAGGTTAGGGCCAGGTCTGAAGGATTTCAAAAGCCAAAAAGTGGTTTTATTTTTTTTTTGTTTGCTTTTATTGTAATTTTTTTTTTTGTCCTGGAGATCATAGTAGGCCACTGAAGTTGATCAAATAGAGAAGTCACATAGTCCAGTCTTAGATTAAGGAAAATTATTTTGGCAGTCATGTGAAGAATGATTTGGAGGAGTAAGAGACTTGAAGCAGGGAGATTAACATGGAGGCTATTACAATGATATAAGCAAGAAGTGATGAAGGCCTAAATGAAGGTATGAGTGGAGAAGAAAGAACTGATTCCATATATGCTATAGAAATAAGAAAGGCAAAATTTAATAGCTAATTCAATGAGTGGTGTGAGAAAGAATGAGACATCAAAGATAATGATAAGCTTATATACTTGAGAAGCTCTAAGTGCGGTGGCAACATCAACGTAAATGAAGGTAGGGAGTTAAATTAAACACATTTAAGGCAGCTGGTAAGAAGACTGCCAGGGAGTAGGTAGTATAGTGAATCACAGCAACTACCTGCAAATCAGTCATTCAAAAGTGCTGTGGGAATCAAGGCTAGAAGTTACAGAGAAGAGTGAGTTAAAAACTCCAGGGACATAATCCTTGGTTTCTGCGTGCAGCTGCCAAGAAAATGGGCAGGAAGTGAAATTCATTGGAAAAATCTGCATTTTTCAGAATTTAATTCTCATGAATTTACCATAATTCCTTAATTGATTTTCCCTGTACGAATTTTTCCATAGAATTCAACATATCTGTCCTAGGAACACCTGAAATTCTGATTTACCTCTAGGCTAGTGTCAGACTATGAATGGATTTCCACTCTTTCATCATTCTAAGGAAGGGCAATAACATCCTCCCAGGGTTCTCATATTTTTACCCCAATAAATAGAACCTCACTTGTACTGAGAATCACAACTAGAATAAAATTTCCAGAAGAGGATTCAGAAGAAAAAGGCCAATTTGGGAATTTAATAACTGACTAAGAAGATATGTATCTGAGGAGGGAATTTACATTTCCAGACCATAACTTAAAGAACAAGGATAGTGAGACATTGGAAAGGAATAAATTATACCTTACAAGAGCTGATAAATTTTTTTAAAAGTTTTCTTAGAGTTTTGTGAATGTGAATAAAAAGGATTAAAATTTTAATATAATGAGGATGTGGGGAGAAAGCTGTCTCTATATATCTTCAAAGTGTAACACCCTTGAGAACAGCAGGTAAAAACGAGGAAGGAGTATAGAACAAGAAAGGAAAAAAAATTCATGGAATACAATATGCAAGAAAAAAGGAAGAGAGATTAAAGACCCAAAGTCCCATACATTTTTATAGAAATACACATAGCATGAGTATCTTTAAACACACACACACACACACACACACACACACACACACACAAAACACCCTTTTTGTTGTCCTTAGTATCTCTTGTGACTCTTGACTTTAGAGGATGTTAGCATTCCTGATATTTTTTGTAGAATGTTGCAAGGCTCTTATGTTATCTTCTGTTACCTGGCCTTATTTTTATATTCTATATATTTCTTTTTAAAATATGTTGGTAGTGAAATAGATGACCAACTTCTAACACAAAGAGATAATTTTTGACTACATAGCTATCATTGAGGCTTAGTAGGATACGATTCCTGTTAGGAATATGATATTTTAAATTGTATCTTATTGAAAAGGTACAAAATAAATAAACCAAATGGGCATATGCAGGAAGTCCAGGAACTGAGAGAGGGGTGAGTACATACTGTAGAGTACACTGGAGGAGACAATTAGAGGGCGAAATAAAAGCAATAATATTGTGGGTGCATAACAAAGAACAAACAGATAAATGGATAAATTAAATGAAGGGTCTGGCAAACTAACTGCAAATTTTTTGTACGAGTAGATATTGTAGTGAAAGGGAACTTCAGCTATCTTGGCATCTATGTTGGAACTCAGAACACAGGAGTGACTGATACATTTTCATTTGTTATGATAATTTGATATGATAATTTCCACTTTCAACAAGGACATGTCCTATATTGAATATCCTATCTATTCTAGAGCGATGGATAGAGCTAGAGATAGGGACAAAGATAAGGATAGGGATAGAAAGATATCTATCTATTGATCAATTGATAGACATGTTTGTGTCTCTCTTAATCATTTTCCAACTTTCTCAAAAATAAGAGTCAGAATTATTCCATATGATCATTTGTGAAGTAAAATTATTTGCTATGGAGAGCAGCCAAGATGGTGGAGTAAAGGCAGGATCTCATCTGAGTTCTCCCCCAAACCCTTCAAAATACATTTAAATAAGGACACTAAACAAATTCTAGAGCAGGAGAACCCACAAAAAGTCATAGTGAAAGAAATTTCTAGCCCAAGACAACTTGGAAGGTCAACAGGAAAGGTCTGTTGAACCAGGCTGAGAGAGAATCAAAGTCCAGAGTAGGCCATGCCAGCACAAACCAAGCCCCAGTAAATTAGGAGCATATCTCAGGGTGACTGAATCACTGGCAGCCTCTCAGTCCAGAGATGCCAAACACAATTTGGAAGGTTAGTACGAAGGGTCTGGTGCACCTGGGTGAAAGGAGAATGTAATTCAGCATAGGTCACCAGTGTAGGTCCAGGAAACCAGGAGCAGGCCTTTGGGAGTGACTGAATTAGCAGCAAACAGTAGAAATGGCAGCAGCAGTGGCTGCTTCTGGAGACTCCAACCCACAGATGATAAGGGGTTCAAACAACTGATCAGAAGGAGATGATAGGGATTTTTTTGCTAGCACTGAGGCAAGACTCTGTTGTTTGCTTATACTTGGATCTAGGTGGCAGTCCCAGGGTAAGGAGGAGCATTAGCATAGCAGAGCTTGCAGTCACAGTGGAGGGAGGACCCTCCTCACATTTCCAGAGCATAAAAGTATGTTTGTGGTCACTCATAGACCAGAGCACAGGCCAGGCAAGTAGTAAACACCTCTTCTTAGATCACGCCACCTTGGAACATCTGAAAACTTACAGATCCTTAGAGTTATCTCTGAAAACTCCTGCACAGAACCTCTGAAGCTTGGGACAATGTGCTCTGCACCCTGAAAGGAGAGCCCTCCTTTGACAAAGGATTAAATGTCAAGTAATAGATGGGGAAAATGAGTGAACAACAGGAAAAAAAAAAAAACCTCTGAGCCCAAAAGCTACTGTAGTGACAAGGAAGATCAAAACACACACTCAGAAGACAAAAAAGTCAAAGTTCCTAAATCCAAAGCCTCCAAGAAAAATGTGAATTGGTCTCAAGCTGTGGAAGAGCTCAAAAAGGACTTTGAAAATCAAATAAGAGAGGTAGCTTAAAAATGGGAAGAGAAATGAGAAGGATGCAAGAAAATAATGAAAAACAAGTCAACAGCTTGGTAAAGGAGACGTAAAAAATAATTAAGAAAATAACACCTTAAAAAACAGTCTAGGCCAAATGGCAAAAAATGTCCAAAAAGCCAAGGAGGAGAAGAATGTCTTAAAAAGCAGAATTAGCCAATTGAAAAAGGTGATCCAAAAGTTCACTGAAGAAAATATTTCCTTAAAAATTAGAATGGAGCAAATAGAAGCTAGTGAAACTATGAAAAATCAAGAAAATATAAAATAAAACTAAAAGAATAAAAAAATAGAAGATAATGTAAAATATCTCAGTGGAAAAACAACTATCTTGGAAAATAGATCCAGGAGAGATAATTCAAAAATTATTGATCTACCTGAAAGCCATGATCAAAAAAAGAGCCCAGACACGATCTTTCAAGAAACTGTCAAAGAAAACTGCCCTGATATTCTAGAACCATGGGGTAAAATAGAAATTGAAAGAATCCATTGATCATCTCCTGAAAGAGATCCCAAAATGAAAATGGTCAGGAATAATATAACCAAATTCTAGTTTCTAGATCAAGGAAAAAATATTGCAAGCAGCCAGAAAGAAACCATTCAAGTATGATCAAGCCACAGTCAGTATAGCCCAAGAATTAGCAGCTTCTATATTAAAGGACTGAAAGGTTTGGAATATGATATTCCAGAGAGCAACTGAGCTAGAATTACAACCAAGAAACACCTCCCCAGCAAAACTGAGTATAATCCATGAGGGGAAAAATGGATATTCAATGGATTTCAAGCATTCTTGATGAAATGATCAGAACCAAATAGAAAGTGTGACTTTCAAATATAAGACTCAAGAGAAGCATAAGACAGTAAACAGGAAAGAGGAACCATAAGGGACTTAATAAGGTTATCTGTTTATATTCCTACATGGGAAAATGATATTTATAACTCATATGACCTTTCTCATTATTAGGGCAATTAGAAGGAATATATATAGACAGAGAGCACAAGTATGAGTTGAATATGAAGGGATGATATCCAAAAAGTAAAATTAATGGGTGAGAGAATAATGTCTTTGTAGAAAGAGAAAGGGAGAGGTAGAATGGGCAATTTATTTCACATAAAAGAGGCAAGAAGATGATTTTATAGAGGAGTGGAAGAGGAAAGAGGTGAGGGAGAGTGATTGCCCCTTACTCTGATCAGAATTGGCTCAAAAAGGAATAACATACACACTCAATTGTGTGTAGAAATCTATCTTACCCTACAGGAAAGGAAAAGTGTGGGGGTGGGGGTGAAAGAAGGGAGGACAAATTGGGAGAGGGGGGTAGGCAAAAGCAAAACACATGAGGAAGGACATGGTGAAAGGAGAGAGAAAACAGAATAAATGGGGTGATAGGGTAGAGGGAAATACATTTAGTGGTAGTAACTGTAAAAAAATTGAAGCAAGTTTCTCTGATAAAGTCCTCATTTCTCAAATATATACAGAACTGAGTCAAATTTATAAAATTAATAGCCATTCTCCAGTTAATAAATGATCAAATATATGATGAGTTTTCAGATGAAGTCAAGGCTATCTATAGCCTTATGTAAAAAAATACTCTAACTCACTATTGATTGGAGAAATACAAATTAAAACAATTCCAAGGCACTACCTCATACCTATTAGATTAGTTAATAGGACAGAAGAGGTAAATTAGAAATACTGGAAGGAATGCGGGAAAAATGAGATATTACAGCATTGTTGATGGTGATGTGAATTGATTCAACCATTCTGAAGAGCAAATTGGAACTCTGAGCAAAGGGCTATGAAACTATGTATATCCTTTGACCTAGCAGTATCACTACTAGGTCTGCATCTCAAAGGAGGTTATAAAAAAAAAAAGGAACTATATGTACAAAAATATTTATAGCAGCTCTTTTCTGGGGGTAAAGAATTAGAAGTTGAGAGGGTGCCCATCAATTGGGGAAAGGCTGAACACATTGTTGTATGTGATTGTGATGGAATATTATGGTGCTATCAGAAATTATGAGCAAAATGCTCTCAGAAAAACATAAAACCACTTGTATGGGATGATGCAAAGTGAAATGTACTGCTCAAAGTAACAGCAACATCGTAAGATGATCAGCTGTGAATGACTTGGCTATTCTCAGCAACACAACAATCCAAGACAACTCTGAAGGGCATTTGATGAAAAATGCTATCCATCCTCAGAGAAAGAAACAATGATGTCTGAATACAGATTGAAGCATATTTTTTAAGCTTTATTTTTCTTCAGTTTTCTTTTTAAATTTTTTGCCTCTGTTCTCTTTCACAACATTACTATATTGGATATGTTTTGTATACCTGCAGAAATATAATCTGTATTGAACTGCTTGCCTTCTCAATTAAGGGAAGGTGGTGGTGAAGAAGGAAGAGAGAGAATTTGGGACTCAAAGTTTTAAAAATGAATGCTAAAAGTTGTTTTTACATGTAACTGAGGAAAAATAAAATTCTTTAAAAAATTGTTTGCTGCTAGCAACTATTTACAAAGCTCCTGTTTAAAACTTTACTATATCTCCCAAGCTTTCTCTTCCCTGCTTTGCACTGTTCTCATGAAAAATAAGCTCCTCTTTAGAAATAAAAAGAAACGTAAGTCTTCATGTCATTCTACTATTTAAGCTGTCATAGCCAACCCACTCATATTGTAAAAAATCTCATTTCATGGGAATGTAACTGTCAAATGAGACAGTTTCTACAAAATGCTCATTTAAAAAAAACCTTTGTTGAATTCAATTTCACTCATTAAGCAAGCTTATAACTTATCAAGATTTTTTCCCTGAGTTACAATCATGATGACTCATTGTAGATGGCAAAGAGAAACTGTAATTTCTGTATTTTATATGCAAAAATATCCAGAAATTTCTCCAGTACTAAATTGTCAAAGACTGGGTTGAAAGTCACTAGGCTGCTATTATTCTAGTATTAATACTCTTCAATTGTCTCTTCTTATCAGCATGGTTATTATTAATAACAATGTGGGTCACAACTTATCCACACCTGCCCATTCCAGGTAATTTTTGTACATGTTCTCCAATAAATTCATCACTATAGATCCCTAAGATTTTTTAGTAAATTTTCTAATTTGTATGGTATTCTCTTTTAAAAATTTCTATACAATGACTATAAACATAATTTCTGACTTGTAAGTAGTTGGAATTGTGTCTTTTACTTAAGTAAGGTTGAAACATTTAGAAATAGCTATGGCTCTCAAGTCTTGAAGATACTGAATCACTTGTCAAAGGATAGCAATAGTTCATAGTGTGGAGTACTTTACAAACAAAACATTTTTAGAATAAAAAAGCTATAGGAGGTTGGAATGAAATGTAGGTCAAACATGAGAAGAATGGAGCTTATCAGATCACAATAATTAGAATCATGAAGAGATTTTTAAAACACCTAGTGAAGCTGATGCAAGTACTGAACCAAGTATCTGTTTCTCAATCCAAAGGAGAAAAGAAAATTGAATTGGTGCTCTTGGAAATATGCCTAAATTATTTTCATTACTTGCTTGGATATAGACTGAAAAATATCTTATGATTTTTAGTTGAAACCAAATTGAAAGGATGCCCAACTGAATAAATAAAAGAAAATTATAGCTCAAAAAGAGTAGGGAAGAACTAAACTTTATGAGTGCTGTTTTGAAACAAATGTAAATCTTCACTGTCCACTCTAAGTAACTAGAGTGTTAATTCAATATACTGCTATACCTTCACTTCCTCATTTTTTCAATTTTATTGATCTTTTATTTTAACCTCACACTTATTTCTGAATTTTCTTATCCCTACGAAAAAGCAAAACATTAAAAGACAAAGACCAAAGGGAAAAAAAGCAAGTCAGCCAAAACAGCCAATACATCAGCCAAATCTGACAATACAGGTAGTATTCCTCACCAGAGTCTCCCACCTTTACAAAGAAGGGAGGGAGGTGTACTTTCTTTTTTTATTTTTAATTTAAGGAATAAAAAAGCATTTCTGTAACAATATAATTAAAAAAGATGATTGAACATGAAACTGAAAATCTACACTATATAATTTGCTATTCCTTTTAAATATACAACAAAGTTATCATGCGAATTTCTTCTTTTTTTCTTCTCTCCTACCCTCTCTGCCAAATTGGTGACCATTAGACACAAATATATTTTTCTGTGGTCATTAGGCTCATCATTTCTTTTAATACAGTAGTATTCCATCACAATCATATACCACAACTTGTTCAGTCATTCCCCAGTTGATGGACGTTCCTTCAGTTTCCAATTCTTTGCCACCACAAAGAGAGCTGTTATAAACATTTTAGAATATATAGGTTCTTTTCCATTTTCTCTAATCATCTTTGGAAAAAAGATCTAGTAGTGGTATTGCTGGGTCAAAGGATATAAATAGTTTAATAAGTCTTTGGTAATAATTCCAGATTGCTCTCCAAAATGGTTGGATCAGGTACACTTTCTCATCTTTCCCACTTTGTTTTCTGGGCCAACTTTGGTCTTTTCAATTCCATACTATTCACTTTAAATTTTTATGGGGTTTTTGCTCCCTCTATTTATATTGGTGTAGTTATTTTGTCTGCTGTTTCCTTAATTCTTCTTCACTCTCCATCCATTCAAATAAATTTCTCATGTTTTTCTTAATTCTTTATATCCATATTTTTGTGGCACATTAATAACCCATTACATCATTATAACTCAATTGCTTAGCCATTCCCTTATCAGTATGTACTTAATTTGTTTCTAGATCTTTGCTTTTACAAAATAATACAAATTTTTTAAAAAATCATTTAAAATTTGCCATAGAACAGAAATATTCTTTATGCTGACACAAAGATTTTTTGTAGTAGTGTGAATAAGTGCAGTAATTATTTTTCAACAGAAAAATCAAAGAATTCTAAGTGGCTTCTTACTTGCAGTTAGACCCAAAATATATCAGTAAAATATCATTATATTGATATAAATATTACTCTCAGACACGCCATTTAATAAAAAGAGAGGTAGCAATATAAAATAGATAAAACAACATGTACAAGACATCCCACTGCAAGAGGACAATTAACTGAACAAAGCATTTCTCTGTTCATGAAGATCATTAATATGACAATTCAATTCAATAAGCATTTATTAAGCATCTATAATGTTCCATGAAGTAAGCTAAGCCCTAGAGATATTAAGACCACAAAACTCCATAACTGTACAATTTACAGGGACAGTACAATCCATAATTATGCACTAAATATATATAAAGTAAATAAATAAGCAGGGGACAAAAACTGGGGGTTGTTTAGATTGAGAAATAAGATGATTCTTAAGTGGAATATGAAACATTGGAGTCACTAACAAGTGACATATGGGAAGATATAGTGAGAATAGATGGACATCTTCCTTGATTGGGATAATATGGATGTCTAGATGAGAACTGCAATGTTCTCACCCAAAGGAGAGGCATAGTGTATACATGGTCTCTTCTGTCAAGGTAGATAATAAGATTTTCAGAGTCCACTACCACACATACACATACACACATACACACACACACAACATGCACGCATGTACATATATATATATATATATATATATATATATATATATATATATATATATATATATATATATATATATATATATATATATATACACATACACCCTATAGGAGTTGGTGAGGCTACTAAAAGAAAAAGTTGAAGCTGAGTATAGATTTTTTACATTTAGATGGCAGTTGTTTTATGTGGTAAATACTTAGATCAATCAGATGAAAAATAAAGGTACCTGTCCAGTAAAAAAAAAAGAAAGAAAGAAAAAGAAAGAATGGAAGGAAGGAAGGAAGGAAGGAAGGAAGGAAGGAAGGAAGGAAGGAAGGAAGGAAGGAAGGGAGGGAGGGAGGGAGGGAGGGAGGGAGGGAGGGAGGGAGGAAGGAAGGAAGGAAGGAAGGAAGGAAGGAAGGAAGGAAGGAAGGAAGGAAGGAAGGAAGAGAGAGAGAAAGAAAAAAAAAGAAAGAAAGAAAGAAGGAAGGAAGAAAGAGAGAAAGAAAGAAAGAAAGAAAGAAAGAAAGAAAGAAAAGAAAAGAAAAGAAAAGAAAAGAAAGAAAGAAAAAGAAAAGAACCACTTAACTGAAGAAAGAAAAAAGAAGGAAATAGAAGCATCAGGGTAAAGTAGTACAGTGTGCTGGATGTGGAGTTAGGAAGACCTGTTTTTTTTCTCACCTCTGATACTTCACAGAATTAGAACTTTTTGAGAGTTTGAAGAAACCTCAGTAGCCATCTATTCCAACTAGGAATCACCATAATAATGTACCTGCCAAGTATTCATCTACCCTCTGCTTGAAGACTTCCAAGAAGCGAGGCACCTACTAAATCACAAGGAAATCTATTTTATTTTTAACAGATCTAATAGGAAGTTTTTCTTTTCCTCTATCTTAAACTTTCCTCTTTGCAACTTCCATTGCTAGTTATTTGACTCAAGGTAAGTAATTTAACCTCTCTAAACCTCAAGTAACTCTCTAAGGCCATCAATTACCAAGCTGGTCACTTGCAAGACAATTAGGAAAGTGGATGAGAGGGTCTCAGGAGATGAACACCTTAAATTCGATATGTATGTGGAAGGGCAAAGTCTACTGCTTTATATACGGATATCATTACTTAGTTAATGTGCCTTGAGATGGAGGAAGAAAGTAAAAGAAAAAAGGAGTTTTGATAAAAGATGTTTAGAATGTTATAAGATAATATCTTTTAAGGTAATGCTAGACTGGGGAAAAATGAAAAATTGAGAGAGAGAGAGAGAAAGAGAGAGAAAGAGACAGAGACAGAGAGAGACAGAGAGAGAGAGACAGAGACAGAGAGAGACAGAGACAGAGACACAGAGACAGACAGAGACAGAGAGAGAAAAGCAGAAAAGTTAGATAGATTCAAGAGAATAAGAAAATTATAGCCCATTTGTTTCAGACATTTGTGAGGATGCTAAAGTGCTTCACAAACTTTAAAGCTCTATATAAAAGTCACTTTTAATTAGTATTATTATCTTTTTTCATCTTTTTCAATGGAGTTCCTTTAGAAATGGTTTTGGGAGAAGTCAGTATTCTGCTAGTAGTGTTCACTTGAATTTAGTACTCTTACACAGGTAGATTATAGTTGTTTGGTTGTGTTACTCTCATTGCTATCTTTTCTTATTCTCATCACTCAGACTACATGCTTTTGTATAGGCCAATTAAATCACCCACATCAGTTAATGTGGTAAAGATATACCAACAGCAGATTGGATTTATTTAAAACATTTCAAAATATTTAACATTTACTCATTTCTTCTGGTATAAAATGAATACTATGATGACACATAGTAAACTTTTGATTAAATGATGAAAAGAACACTTATTGGTCAGATAATATTTTGTTTCCTAATGGGGTATGGTGGCAAGGATGATGGATTTTTTTTTTAAATTTACAACCTGCATGACCATGTACAAATGACAACATCTCAGGGGCTCAGTTTCCTTAACTATTAGATAAAGTTGCAAATGATGACCTGTGAATCTCCATACAGTTCTAAATCTGTGTTCCAACGCCCTGTAAAGAAGGATCTGCTACAAAAGTTACATGTTGTTATTATTTTCAGTGAAGCAGATACCAACACTGGGGACCCAATGACCACTAAAGTTCCATGACTTCATTTTAAAATTATAAGAAATTATAAAAGAATGGTAACTTCTATTATTTGTTTTTACTAATGTCCGTGAGCCTCTCCACCCCCAACAAATACAACTTCTCATAAGATTGAAGCTGGATTTGGAAAGATGTGATTGAGGTTCTCGTCTTACCTCTGGCACTTTCCAGCTGTTTGACCCTGGGCAAATAATGGAACACCTCTGAGTATCAGTTTTCTCAGTTGTATAATGGAGATAATGATATCTGCTCTACCCATATTACTGAGTTCTGTAAGGATTAGATGCATAAAGTGCTTTGTAAGCTTGAAAGAACTATGTAAAAATCAGTCATTATTATTAATGTCAATATAAGTCTATATTTTTCTTCTCATTTTTTTGAATTTCAATAGAACTAGCCCTGGGACAAGTTATTGTTCTGCTGTTATTGCTCATATTTAATATTACCTGCACTATTATGCAGGCAGATTACAGTTGCTTTATTACTATTCATAGTGTTGTTAATTTCATCTCTTCTAGCCACTGTCATTCTGACTGTACATCTTTTGTAGGCCTTTTATACTATATGCATATATAGTATATATATACATATAGTATATAGTATATTTACAAAAATCTTCACAATGGCAGAAACTCCTTTTCTGTTTTAAAAGAAACATCTGAGATGGTTAGGGCACTGCTATTCCAATTCTTATGCAGAATCATAGTCAGGTAGCAAAAGAAATCATGATGAAGGGGTGTGATTTACAGTGTTCTCAACAGCAAAACAGAAGGGCTTTATAAAATTTCCAACTTACTGATTTCTCACATACAATGCTCACAATTATCAACAAATGAAGTATGTTTGGGTACTTAACTGTAAATTGGAATTTGTCCACGTGCCAATTAAAACAGCAGTCTGCCACTGTCTTCCACGGTATAGACATTTTCAGATATTATTATCATCAAAAAGATGCCAGAAATAGAAATCTTACTTCTATTCATTCGTAATTGGAATTCCGTTTACCAGTATTAAAATGGAGACAGATTTCCTAGATCTATGCCAAAGCTATATTCTGGCTCCAGTGGAAAAACAAAAGTTAAGTCTCTTTTACCTTGATAGTGTTGGGTTAAATTTAAAAATTGAAGTCAAGATTCTTTTTGTATTTCAGTGGTAAACACTAGCAACTAAGAACCCAAGAAACAGGGGGTATGCTAAGTATGTGTGAGACTGTATCTAAAAGTGGGACACACTGATGTGCTAGACGATGAGTAAAAGTGGGACACCCAATATGCCAATCTTCTCTGCTTCATTCTAATTTCAGTATATGTGCTACAAAGGAACATACAAATATGATGTCTCTAAAAAAGTTGTGAACAACTGGGTGACCTCTCTGCTCCAGTTTTCTCAACTATAGAATGAAAATAACAATTCTTAAACTAAATATAAATGATATAGATAAATGATATTTATTAGTGCTAGACTATTTGTGGGGTTATTACAAAAGGATAAAATGTATTTACACATTATAAAAACTAAGAACTATAACTGTTAATGCTATTTATGACTTTAAATTTTAAAAATAAAATAGAAGTAATTAGGCCACTTAGATATTTATGGGATTAATATGAGCAATACTGAATGAGATGGAACTATGCTTTTGTCAGAATTTGTTGTTTCCTTGATCAACCATCAAATTATAATCCATCTTTAGAAAATGCTCATGGCACATTGAGGGATAGAGGAAAGAAGGAAGGAAGGAAAGAAGGAAGGAAGGAAGGAAGGAACGAAGGAACGAAGGAAGGAAAGAAGGGTCTCTTTACTATGGAATTTATAATTCCTCAGAGTGATGTCTAAAATTTATGCTCAAAGAGTTCTGTCCAACGTAGGGAGAGTTCTCTACAGAAAAACCAGATGGGAAATTTGGACAGTTGGAATATTTCTTCTAAATAAGTCTTCTACTATGGTTTTTGTTGTCTTGTGTTTTTTTTTTATTTAAATGTGAATTTCCATATGATCAAATATATTCAAATATTTATAATCCTACCTTTAACCCAAGCATTATTCAGTAAACTAGTATTTGTTCTACAAGTAGGTCCATATTTCTATACTGTTTTCCTTTCTAATTTGTATTTTATTGCATAGTCAACTTTATGTAGAGTAATTAAAATTCATGTCTTCCTAATTCTATTAATAGCTTCCTTGCATTTACCTGCAGGAACATAAAGCATGAGGAGTTTTACTGATTGCTTTTGACTGACCACATGTATTAGCTCAGCTAATGGATGCTTTGAGAATGATGAGTTCCACTGACGATCCAGTGCTTGGGCACTCTGGCAATGACAAAACAATTCTTGTCTTGGCTATTTAGCAGAAACAGCCAATGATTCAGTGATCTCCTAAAAAGGAGCCATTCCTTCCCTGCCTTTCTTCTACTTGACAAGTGACATCAAGTATTTGTGGGATATTCTGTGATGGGTGAAAGACAACTCATCCTTTTCCCTACTCTAGCCACCATAAAGCAGTGAGCACATGGCAATTGAAGTATATGTTGTGTCTAACAAAGCTTGAGCCTTGAGCTCTGAGTACTAGCTACTGTATCTGTTTTGTTTCTTAGGTATAGTGACAAACCATTAATGTCATCATGGATTGTTCTAATCTTAGAGGCAACTTTATGAATTCTAAAAAAGCCACTGTTTTATGTTCAATGGTCAGAAGGGACAGGATGCGATTAAAATATCTGCATTAGAAAAGATGAGCAACAATTAGAAAACAAGACATTGATTTGCTGGAACAAAAATCATGAACATTAATTAACAGCATCACACAGAGCCAAAACAAAATGTAACCAGACCTGCTCCATTGTCACTAAAATGGCTTCATGATCAGATTAGCTCTCAGACTCCCAGAAGTACATAACCAAAATCATTATGGCTGCTGGCTTAGCTTGCTTAAGTTGTTGTCATCATATGCTCAGTTTAACAGCAGTTATGTTATTGAATTATGTTTATTTTTTTTTTCCTTTGGTCAATGTGAGCTGACTAAAAAGTCTTACGTTTAACATTGTTTTTGTGTACAGGAAGAAATATCAACCTCATACCTGATTTACATTGTACATTGATCTTCCTCCCTTATTTTAGGAAGACTCTATATATGAACAAAACCTAATCTTTAAATTATTTGTTCTTGGAGTAAGGGCTTAATGAATTGATGACTCTAAGGAATGGATTTTGCCCTTTCACTTAATTGATCAAATTCCCCCAGAACTGAATAGGCTGAACCACAAAACTGAGTCTCAAATTAGAGGAGTCCTTTGATAGAGAGAGAGAAGGTATAGTACCCCAGTCCCTTGGTCTTAACAGTAGTCTGCAATTTTAAAATCTGAATTTATAACTTAAATGTTATTTTGACATTAGGTGTTCAGATTTTAGAAAGATAGGAGGCAATATGGCATCATGGAAAGATGACTGGATTTGGAGACATTTCATCTATGATAGATGTTCAATTTTACCACTTATATAATGTATGACCTGAGGGAAGTTAGTTAACCTCTCTGGGACTCAATATACTCATCTGTAAAATGAGAAAATTGACTTCTAAGGTCCCTTATAGCTTTAAATGTTTAATCTTAGAATATGATTAAAATGAAAGGAAACCATTCATCTGACCTGCTGCAAGAACAGCTAGGTGGTACGGTAGATAAAACACTAAGCTTAAAGTTAGGAATACCTAAATTCAAATCTGTGACCCTGGGCAAGTTATCTAACCCTATTTACCTCAGTTTCTTCATCTGTAAAATGAACTGGAGAAAGAAATGGCAAACCACTCCAGTATCTTTGACACAAAAACCTCAAATAAGATAGTGCAATGGTAATTTAAATGGGAAGATCTTTCCCATTCATTAATAGGCCCATGTTATCTGCCTGCGTCACATGGAAGTCTGAGTCACATGGAACCTATGATGGGAGGAGTTTGCTAAATAGGTAGAACAGGAAGAGACAGAGCTAGAGCAGAGCTGAGGGGAAATTAGTGACAGAGCAGTCAGAGCTAGGAAGGATGCAGGCAAGCAGGCTGCTGACTAGTGAGAGTGAAAAAGCTTGTAATTTTGTTTAACGGAGCTGGTTTGTGGGAAGCCTAACAAAGGGAAGGCTTGGTGTTGGTGTTGTCCTCTGCATTGTTATTGCATAAAAATTTTTGTTACTATGATGGATTTGGCTTTCTGGTATCTGAATAAATGTTTTGGTTCCGTATTCCATGTGGAGAGTCTGTTGCATTTTGCAAATCAGAATTGTGCCAAAATATTCAAGGCTGCTTTAGGCACTGTGAATATTGCATTGGCACTACAAATAGTTGTATCAAAGCACCCAATGAACCAATTATAACAAAATACTTCTAAGAGTCAGAATAGATGGAGAACTAATCACAGTTAGGAAGATCTGGTTTCAAATTCTGTTTCTCACACTTACTGGCTATGTGACCTTAGATAATTCACTTAGCCTCAATGTTTTAGCCAACTCTCTAAGATTATACATTGAAGAACAGGAATATTCTACAATGACTGAGGATGTCTTTCATTAGTGAATCGTTATTCTAGTAAAATCATGTCTGATCTCACTCCTAGCATCCTTTTCACCACTCCCATGTATTACCAATGCAATATTCACAGCCTTGAGGACAACTAGGAATATGCCAGCATAGTTCTGAATTGCAAAGTATAACACATTCCATAAAAAGGCAGAAGAAAAACCCAGAAAGTCAAATCCATCATAGCAACAAAGAAATCCATTGTAGTAACCAAGATTTCTATATACATTACCAAGACTTCCTACAAACAGGCCTGCCTAAGCAAAATCACAAACAAGCTCTCTCACTCATGCTAGCCAGCTGAATGCTTGCCTGAGTCCTTCTCAGCTCTGACTAGTCTCTAACTTCCTCTCAGTTCTTCTGTAGTTCCAACTCTTCCTGTTCCACTCCTTCCTATTCCATATGACAGACTCATGTGACTTAGGCTTCCATGTGACTTAAGCAGGTCACATGGGCCTATTAATGGATGGGAAAGATCTTCCCACTAAGAAGCAAAATCACATTAACAAGAGGCAAAAATGCATTATCAATGCATCCCATTATAACTGGTTCATTGGGTGTTTTAAAAAAAATTATTTGGTTTGCAATTGATTTATTTTAATAAAGAATATTTTGGTTTCATTGAGTCCAATGTAGTCAAATTAATTAACTTTATTCTATTTTTTTGTGGAGTTTAATTTGATCCAACTACCTCCCTGTTACTGAGAACAAGAAAGTACTCAAGAAGAAATTGATAATTAAAAAAAAAATATGAAATATAGCATAATATTAGAATTGCCGGGCTCCTGTGAAATGCTAGCCATTCAAAAAGTCATTGAAAAGTTTTGTGTTTCACAAAAGTCCCAGCTTGTAGGAGGTTGCAAAAGAATGAAAGCTGTTCTATATTACCAGAGCAGAGCCTTTGTACTGGCAAGTAATAAGTGTTAACCAATTGAAAATCTGTGTCCTGCTGATGTACACACTATCTCCTGCTGTCGACTTTGTTGTTTTAGGGTTGTTGTTTCGTTTTTTCTTCCTCTTTAACAAACTGTCTTATTTGAAGCCTGACAACCTCTGTGTAAAGATCACTGCACAAATGCCTTCCGAAGCATGCTGTCATGTACAAATACATGCCCTCCTTGTAAAAGATTATTTTTTTCCTTGTCCTTTTTACAGACCAATAATTATGAATATACCTCCTCTTTTTAAACCACAAATCACAACTGGCAATGTCTGGAAAATATAATCACTCAAACTCAAGATGAATAAATCCCCAACCTTCTCAAATAAAATGTACGCATTTCATACTAAATGTTTAATCAATTTGTTCTTCTATATCCCAGATGGCTCCATAATTTTTGGCTCATGAGAAGGTAGTGGTTTTTTAATTGGCCTTTGTGGAAAGCTGAAATTTTCTCTGAATGGGTTGGCCTTCTGAATAGCATCTGTGGCTTTATAGGGCTCAAGAAGTTTGAAGATAATCTTTTCTGCTAGATCAGACTCATTGTTCCCTTCCATTCCATTATTCCAAACTTTAAAATGCGAATTATCTGATTCAAATGTAATTACAAGGAGAAGAATTGTATTCTTGAAATGGAGAATTTTCCATCAATTTCAGTTGCCAGCAGTGGAAAATCACTTAGTTTAATGAAATCCTATTCACAATAAAAATACCACCTCCAAATGAATAAGGGTAAGATAGAGATAAAAATGGAAAATAATCCAGAATGGAAATACTTATGGGAGGTTGAAAAAAAAATACATGTAAAATAAAAGGTTCCAAGGCTAGGCCTATATTAGCGGCTAGAATAAAATTTTAAATAGTATTCCAAATCAATTGTTTGAACCTATGAAGTCAACACTCTATAAACAAGTTAGTTCAAAACAACTATTATTTTTGGATCTGATATAACTATCTCAATATAGCTAGACCATGTTTTCAGGCTGTTAAAAGATAGGTGCATGGAATAAATTGGAGATGTAATATGTACCACAACCTCAATATATTTGAAGATGAAATAATCCTCTTCTCCCCAAACGTTTCTCTTTTACCCAATTTCTTTGTTTCTATGAATGACATAACCATCCACTCAATTAACCAGGTTCAAAAAGCTCGAAGTCAGCTTTGATTCTTACTCTTCCGAATTCCCCTTTATCTTATGAGTTATAAAAACAAGAAATTCAACATTCAACAAATTCATTAAGTGCCTCCTGAGTAGCAAGTACTATGATAGATGCTGGTGATATAGCCACATACAAAAACTGGAGAACAGTAAAATCTATTTTTGAGGTGAAACAGTCTGACCAAAGGCATCAAGAAGGAATATGGTGGAATAAGAATATGAAATGGGCAATATTCCAATTTATATAGTGACTGAAAGTAGCATGAGATTAGGCTAAATAAGTGTATTGTTAGCATATGCATATAGGGCCTCTTATAATAGAAAGCTTCCCTCTCATTTCATTTCAATTCTTACCATCGAATCAGTTTCCAGGACTCACTAGCCATTTGTAATCAATATGCATATCTAATCTATTTCTGTATCTACACCTATCTAATCTATCTCTACTTCATCTATACCTATATGTATATTCGATCTATATAAAAAGATACCAATGTAAATATATAGTTATATACTTAAAAGTATAAAAAAGACATATATGTGTATAAAATAATAATAATGATGATAATTGTTAATATTTATTTAGTACTTACTATGTACCAGGCACTGTTCTATGAGCTTTACAAATTATTTTTTGTTTCTCACAACCTGAGAGGTAGTTGCTATTAGCCCCATTTTACAGATGAGAAAACTGAGGTCAAACAGAAGTTCAGTGACTTGCCCAGGGTCACACAGTTAGTAAGTGTCTGAAATAGCATTTGAACTTAAGTCTTCCTGACTCCAGATCCAGAGCTCTATCCACTATTCCACATAGCTGCCATATCTGTATGCATGTGTATGTTTCTTATATGTAAATAGTTCTGATTTTTTCTTTTTGCATGCGCTCTTCCTTCTTAGAATGTGAGCTCCATGAGGGCAAGGACAAATGTCTTTTTTAATAACCCTAGTGCTTAACATAGTGCCTAATGCAATCTTAATAATGTTTGCTCTCTTGATTTTTGCATTACCTTTAAGTCATTTCCTGACTTAAAAGAATTTTACTTCTATGATATGATTTGATAATAATGCCTACTAAGAAGTATATCAAAGAAAATATCCATGCTATTTAGGCAGGAGATTTGCTGATTGTAGTCTTGAAGTGATGCAGACAACAAATGTTTCTCTTTATTCCTTTTTTACAGAGTCATATTTTTCTATAATATTTTTGTCCTCAGCGAATTCCACCTTTACATGGAAGTTACTGAAAACCAAAGGATGTGTTCATTTAATTGTGAGTATCTTACAGGGTTTTTATGAAGTTCTCTACTTTTTCAACCTTTGCAACAGATGTTGATGAATAAAATGCAACTGTTTCCATAGTGATGTTTTTGAAAGTTCTTATCTTCAGTACTATGACATGACCAAATGTCTAGAGAATGCTTCTTGTTGCCTTGGATCCATAATTAAACCAAATTCTTATGATACCTTTGTCTCTCCAGTGAGAACTAGCATGTTTCTTTTAGCTATACTTTCTATCTTCTGGTTTATAGTTACACACTGATATGATACAGTTCCTCCAGGACTATGTACAGTCATTGGTCTTTGGTCAAGTAAACAGACCTATATTAAGTATATCATATTTATGGTAAAAACAGCTAAGTAAATCTTTATGAATAACCTAAATTCTATATTATTCTGCACATACTGCCCTCATTTTCTCCCGTCACTGCAGAATTGGAAGGGAGTCAAACAGGACATTGGACAATTTTATATTTTACTGTTTTTCATGGGTTGCAACAGCCAAAGAATTCATCACTAAATCACCAGTCTCCTTTTGTTGAACTCCATTATTTTCTATAGTAGTTTTAGAAAATAAATACAGTCTACTGCTGAGGCTATAATCAGAACCTTTGGTGCATGGTCTTTCAGGCTCACTAATATGCTACAATGAAGCATTACAGAGGGACTTTTAATGGTTATTAGGATATATTTCATATCCCCAGAGCTAAACCAAAAGCCACATGAAGGCAGAGATTTTACCTTTATATTTCTTTCAATAACATCAAGAAAAATGTTCCACAAACAGTAAGTTCTTAATAACTGTTTGTTGGACTTGACCTGAATAGGCAGAGATAGAAGGATACAGAATCTCAGACTACGTGAATTATATAAACCGTAACAAACTACCAAGAATGAACAGGAGAGACCACAAATCAAGAAGAAAAGTCAATCTTTATTACACAAAATTTTTATAAAATTGTAATTAAGATTACAATTAAGCAACATAACCTTGACACTTAAATATCGAATCTGACTTTATTTACTTACTTTTTATGGGAATCACTATTCTTTGCCACCTCAATTCAGTCAATCTATAAGTATTCCTTTCTACATTTTCTTACTTATTTCTTTCCTTTAACCTGAAAAGTAAGGGAAAAGGATAAAACTGCCTACATATAACATTCTAGCTAGACAATATAGAATTTATCTATAGTATGGGATTAAAAATTATCAGGAGAAAAGGAAAGATTCCTGTAATTTACAAGAGACTATATGTACATATATATGTACATATAGTCTATATATACATAGTTATAAGAGACTATATATATATATATATATATATATATACATATATATATATCCATAAAATCCATGGTTTGGCTATAGAGACATATTATGATTCCTAGGTATTACTGAGACTAGATAAGATGAGATCTATTATTACTACAATATAACTTTGGAAGGTTGGACATTGTTAAAAAAGGAAAAGGAAAAGTTGTAGAAAGGGGCTGAAATTCATTGTGTATTAAGAAGATATACTTATATGAGGAAACTCCATGAAGCAGAGAAGGTAGGCATGTTTGAAAGTATCTTGGTTAAGACTGGTGGAGGCAGAAACAGAAGTGTTATTGTCATTGGGGTTTATGACAGACACCTGGACATAAAAGAGAAACATATGAGTTCAGGAAATAGATCACAAGCTTGATTCACAGGCATAATAGTACAGTGACGAGGGACTTCAACTCTCTGAACATCTGCTGGAACACTCTGCCTGAAAAAAAAACAACTAATAATTTCTTGAAATACCTAAATAATAATTTTATCCCTTAAAATGTGAAGGAACTGATGAGGGGAAATACAATTGTGAATCTAATTCTTAGCAACAATACGTAACTTGGTGTTGGAGACATCTGAGGAAAAGTGATGACCTTGTTTTAAAATTTGTAGTAGATTTTGGGGGAACTAATTTTAAAAGGGTTAGAGTAAAGACAAGTAGCATTACATAAAGTAAATATTATCTAGAGGTCAGCCTAGGAAAATAACCATGAATTTTGAAGACACAAAATAAAGTAATTCTGAGAAAGAAAATGCGTTGTCTAGAGAGATTCATGTGCATATATAGAGAATTTATAGAATGATTTTAAAAAGACAAACAGAAGATGAAAACAAAGATATGTATATATTGGTGAATCAACACAAAAGAGTGCTAGAGTACTGAAAAGAGTGTGAGGAATGCTAAAGTTCACAATGGGTAGAGGTTTTCAAAGAAGCTAAAGATAAGGGATATAGTTTTGTTGTGACTAACAAAAGAGAAAGGAAGAAAACAGAACACATTGAGATTGAATCATTGCTTGCACTGAAGTGTATCTGCAAGGACCCCAACATACACAGGAGGGCCTATTGTACGGGTTCTTAGATCTGCTTTTCTAAATGAAAGCAAGTTTTGAGGGGTCAACCATCAGTTTAATCAAATACATATATCATTCACTTAGTTCAGGGGGAAAAGCACTCTGAACTTCAGAGAAAATACAAAGAATTAATAGTCAACAGACAGGGCTTCCCACTGTCTGACTGTAAGAAATACATACACCACAGATCAATAGACAGATCCAACTGTCTGACCATTATATACATACATAGCTACCAGAGCAAAACACCAACATATGGGTTTTCAAAGTCTGGAGAAGCAGGGGGAGTGGCCTCCTTAGCAGAGTGTCATCTGGCCAAACACTTTCAAAGAGTAAGCCCTAAAGTAAAACCTCACCTCAGAGCGTTTGTACACTTTTCAGAGCCAGAGGGCATCACGACCAGTGGGAACCAGTGTCTCTTTAGAAAATTAACAAAAGGTGCTTGAGTCCTATTAATTCACCTGTCTAAATGGAAAGCCAGAAAAGGAGTACTTACCTAGGTGACCCTGATAAAACCAACTAGCCTGCTCCCAGAGGAACTACCTCTAGGGTAATGATAAGAGATTAAGAAAAGCAGAAGGAATTCCTGAACTTCTGACAGTAATCTTTCAAATACCAATGAGTCTGAGAGGGGTATTATTTACTTGCATCAGGCAAAATGTCCAGATTTGTAAACAGATATAAAAAAACAGAGGAAAAGTCTATAAATTATGAGTCATTAAGTTGAATCTTATTCCTGGAATATTTTAAGAACTTGTTATTGAATTTATATTGTTTTTGCTACTGTTATTGTTATAGCCTAGGTCTCCTTAATTCATCCAGACTTGAACTACAGTGTTCACTTATACCCTGATCAAAATACAGATCTACTAAAAAACTTTGACCTGCTCCATTTTCAGACCAAAGACAGTTCATTTCTACTTAGAAAGACTAGTGTAGTGAAGCTTTGTTCCCAAGAGCTAATCATATTGGTGCCAAACTTTATGTGAACACCAATCAGCCTTCATTTTATTGCATTTCAAAACATCCAAGTTCTTCAAGTGATCTACCAGCCTTAGCCTTGTCAGGATCAGAGAATTAAAAGGATTGTACCACCATATCCATCTCAAGAGCATATTATCAAAGGGATGGCTAATGAACACCTAGAAAAGGAAATGATAATCACAACAATTCAGCATGGCTTCATCAGAAATATTTCATGCCAGACTAAGCCTTTATGCATTATTAAGGTAAAATAAGGCAATGTTTTAGGGAAGGAGAAAGGAATGAATATTTCCTGTGTAGCTACTATGTATTAGTTAACTGTGCTAAGCTCTTTACAATCCCAGAAACTTTACAAATATCTCACAACTATGGGAGGCAAATGTCATTAATGATCCTCATTCTACAGTTGAAGAAACTGAAGCATGGGGTCCTAATCAAACCACATCTGGATTTGCCTCATTTTAGGATAATATTGATAAGCTGGGAGATGACCTGAGGAAGGACCACATATCATGTTGTATGAGAATCTAAGACACTGGGAATGTTTAGGTTAAAGAAATGAAGAATCCTAGCACATAATAGCTGTCTTACAGAATTAATATGACATTATGGATAGGGCACAGAAATTAGAATATAGAAGACCTGGGTTTTGATTCTGCCCTAAATACTTAATAGCTACGACCCTGGAAAAGTCATTTAGTCTTTCTGAAACAGTTTCCTCATTTGCAAAAGGAGAGAATTACATTTGGTGACCTCTAAAGATAGCAAGGCAACTATATGGTAGAGTAGATAAAGCACTGGGCCTGGAATAAGACACAAATTGAAATCCAACCTCAAGCATTTCCTAGTTGTATGACCCTGAGGAAGTCATTCAGTTTTTGCCTGCTTCAGTTCCCTCAACTGTAAAATACAGACCTATCTCACAGGATTTTTGTGAGGATCAAATATTTGTGAGGATATATTTGTAAAATGATTATGCACTTGATAAATCCTAGTTATCTATCATTCCACTCCCACTTTGAGTTCTAAATCTATGGTTCAAAGATTATAACTATAAACATCTGAAAGACTTTAATGTAGAAGAGAGATAGATTCATTCTGATTGTCTCTAGATGGAAGGCAGAATGCTGAGTAATAAGCAGAAGTTGTAAATAGGCAAATAAAGGCATCTTATCAATTTGAGCTATCTGAAAGTGGAATAGATTCACTTTAAAGGTAGCATATTCAATTATATCAACGAAACTTAAAGGCAGGTTGACCACTTGCTGGGTAGGTTATAGAGAAAAATCTTGTTCAAGTATGGATTGCATCATGGTTATGTTAGTAAAAGTAAAACAACCACCTCGCCAGGAAAAAAATAAATAAATATAACCCAACTTTAAGTTCAACCTGCAGAAGCAACATTTTCCTCATAAACTTTTTGTGTAGATAACCAAGTCAATAAAGCAAGTTGGGAATTATAGTCTGTACATTTCAAATGTACTAAATCCTCACACCAAAAATATAACAATCAGCCACGACAAGTTGGTTGCAATTGTCTCCAGCACGCTCCTGGTTGCACTACAAATTCTCAGTGTTTTCTTCCAGCTGTCAGATTTTGTCTCATTCAAAATTATCATCCTACTGGACATTTCATATAGTATACATTTTTCATTCATTTTATTAATTAAAATTAAATTTATAGATTTTAAATGCCTATAAAAGTACAAGATACTATGCTAATCACAAAGGATAAAAAGTTCCTTAAAAATTATATTTCTTGCCTTTTAAGAGATTATCTTCTGTACCAGGGGTAGGGAAAGAGAATATTATACTGGCCATCAGATAAACACATATCATTTTAGTGAAGAATCAAGGTAAAATCAATTAAGACAATTGTTTTTTAATAAAAACTGAGTAGGAAGTGAACCTTTTCAGTTGTCAGGATTAGGGAGAACTTCGTGCAGAAATTGATTTTGTTTTTTGTTGTGAAAAGAAGTATATTAGTGCAAAGAGTATTGAACTTAGAGTCAGAAAACCTGAGTTCAAGTCTTGTCCTTGTCACTTACTCCCTGGGTATTAGGACACTTAACTTCTCTGACTCTAGGTTCATTTCTATTTAAGATAAAGAGATTTGGTAACCTCTAAGATTCTTTCCAGATTTAGCTATATGATCATAAAATCCAAGACTGAGGAATGGCCTGGGAAAATGCAATGAAGTGGGAGATATCATGTTAAAATTAGGGAACAACCAATATAGCTGCAATACAGATTATGTGAAGGGAAATAGTATAGAATGTGACTGGAAAAGCACTTTCTAACCACATTACAGTAAGTCTTAAAGGTAACATATTTTCTTTAATGGAAACATGAAGTCAATGATTTTTTTAATAAGGCATGGTACCTCCATACCTTCAGATTATTATGTTAGTAATACTGGGAAGGATGGATTAGAGAGCAAAGAAACTGGATTTAGCAGTTGTGTAAGTAAAATCTACAGGACTTGGGAAATCATTGGGGGAAGAAGAAGTGAAAGATATCTTTGGGGTTTGAAGTCAGGGTGAATAAGCATAGAGATATTATCATCAAAAATAGGGAAATTAAAAGGAATGTGGGAAGGGAGAAGATTAGAGCTAGAGGTATAGATTTGGAGTCATCCCGGTCGAGGATATGACTTAATATATGCAGGCAGATGTGATCACCAAGGGAGAGAGTATAGACAGAGAAGCAAAGAGAATCCTAGATAGGGCCTTGAGGGGGGCCCATAAATAAAAGCAACAAGAGAAAAAAACATACTAGAAATCAGAGTGAGAAATTGTGGTCAAACTCAAAGGGCAAGAAGGAGAAAGCAGGGTCATAGAAGTTGAAAAAAAGAGAGTATTCAGATATAAGGAGAGATCAAAAGTGCTTAATGCTGAAGATGGGCCAAGGAGAAAGAGAACTTGATGACTAATTAGGCAAGCTCCTGAAAAAGATTATTGGAAAGAAAAAGGACCATCTCATCTTCTCAGATTATAGTAAAGGATGATAGGATGAAGAATGAAATAGAGAGGTTGAAAAGGAGATGAGTGGCTCCTGATGGAAGGCTTAAATCATTTTTGTAATGTAAGAGTCAACATCATCCATAAAGAAAAGAAGATTGGGGATAATTTGGGGGATATTAAGACATGGAATTGACCCTGGAGTGACAGAAAACTAGAGATTAACCAAAACAACTGGTGTTTAATAATCAGGATTTATTTGATTTTTGAGAATATGAATTTGTAGTGGCATTTATTTAATCATCAAATACCCTTCAAAAAAGATAGATGGTAGATAGGTACATAGATAGATAGATAGACAGACAGACAGATATAGATAGATAGATAGATAGATAGATAGATAGATAGATAGATAGATAGATAGATAGATAGATAGATAGTATGTGTGTATATGTTAGAGTAAGAGGGAGAAGGAGAGGGGGAAAGAGAGAGATTTATACAAGTTTAAGGTCATTTGTAAAGTTATCATATGGATTAGTGTTCTTTCCCTGCAAAATTATTTTAAAATACTAAATGAAAATATCAAAAGTAAAATTGCTGACCAAAGAACAAAGACATATAAAGGAAGTAAAAGATAACACATTTAGAATTTCTATAACTATGCTCATTAAAAAAATCATTCATCTCATAAAATTCATCAGCAGCCCCTGTAATTTATCCTTTGGTATCATTTTTTATCCAAAATATGACCTTTATATGTTTGTCAAATAAAGACAAAAAAGATAATTATTTTAAAAGCAGAACATATTTTACACATTTCTAAGAATATTTAACATAATTTTCTAGAGAATAAATAGCAGAATATGGTATCTATTCAGGTATGAGTGTATATGGAATTATGTGTTTAGTATAGTTTATGATCTCTTCTCTCATGCAGGAATGACCAAATCCAAGTCACACAGACAGATGACCATTTATTATCTTGATTCAGAATTTACAAGATATTCTATAGATTTTCTCAGTAATCCATCATAATGTCTAATATCTTTTTTGAAATACTTTCTAGAATGCATTTTCCCCCCTAAATCAAGGTGAAGCACAGATGTTTGTTAATGATGTCACCTAAAAACAAATATGGGTAAGATAAGTTCTGTAAAATAAAGGAAGCATGTAGGCAAGCTCTGTTGTTAATATCATTCCCTAATCTCCCTTACCACCCCCACCTCCCATGTCAATGACCTTCTGAAGATGGCCAGTAGTTTGTACTTGGCAAAAAGAGGCAAGAGTGGAAATCAGGAAGATACTTAGCTGTCGCTATTTGATATGGAGTTTGAAGTTGGTGGAGTATTTTTGTTGACGGAGAAGCTGGAATCTTCCCCTCCTGGTCAGCAAAGTAAATTGGGATGGTGTTGAAATTATATCTGTCTTGTCATCTCCCTGGCAGGACATCTCTTGATAGAGCCTTCTGTTCCTCCCATTTCTTGGCAGTATCCTCCTTCGGGATGTCTGGAAATAATGGAACCTTCAAGACTGAATAATGGAACCTGGCATAGCTTCTGTAGCTCTTCCTTGAAGATCTAAATCATATGTTTGCATCAAGTCACTTAGAGCAAACG
This sequence comes from Notamacropus eugenii, assembly GCF_028372415.1. Lineage (NCBI taxonomy): Eukaryota > Metazoa > Chordata > Mammalia > Diprotodontia > Macropodidae > Notamacropus > Notamacropus eugenii. The sequence continues at coordinate 131,142,458 of NC_092875.1, read as the reverse complement.
TGAAGCACTTGTGTTGGAGTTTTAAAGTATATTTGCTTAGCAATGGGGTTCAGTCTCATCAACAGTTTTATGTGATTGAAATTTCATTTCAAAGAAAAAAAAGGAATAGTATTGGAGTATCTTATTAAATCTATCCAGTTGACTATAAAATATATGCTTAACACATTGGAGTAAGGAAAAATGAAGCAACCAGACAGGCTATCCAATACCCTGCATTGGAAACAGATGCAGTTTGAAAATGTGGCAAGAAAAAAGAATTAGACTAGTCTTGCTCTATCCCACACAGTGCTGATCTAAGTAGGGAGCTCTCATTGACTTCAGAGGGAATGTTATGCCTTGACTCCAGACCAAACTCCTGTATGCAATTCCATGGGGCACAGAGGAAAATAGAAATGAGTTTAGTTATGTTTCAGTGTCAGTATGATTCATGTAATAGTCTCAAGTACATGTCCTCAGAGTACTCAGCTTCCTGAAGAAAAACACACCATACCCCTAGATGGGGGTGGGTGGATCTCTCTCTCTCTCTCTCTCTCTCTCTCTCTCTCTCTCACTTTCTCTGTGTGTGTGTGTGTGTCACCACACACACACACATACACACACACACACACAGATAGGACCTCTTATTTTTTCTCCTCATTTCTTATTTTCAATTGCAATTTGATTCTGTGAAAGGTGTTTTGTTTAGTTTTTTTTTTAATTGAACACTGTTACTAAAATGGATCTTTTAAAATACGTAAGAAAAACCCACATTCCAAAATAGAAAAAAAAATTATAAAATCACAAGTCAGGTGACAGGAATTTAGAATTGCTTTTAAATGTCTTAATCTTTTCCCCACACTTTGGAAGTATGTTCTAACATTCCAAAAACATGGTGTTGATCAGAGGATAATATTCAATTATTTATCCCAAAACACATTTTTTTATATTATACTGTCTACCCCATAAAAATTATGAAGTAAAAAGTAGGGTAATATTTTTAATGTGCGTAACACCTTACAATCCTCCCCAAAAGCCACTTTTTAAATAAGAGTGTTCTGCTGATTTTCTAGGTTAACGTTTTGGTTCACTCAAAAAGTATTTGATGACAAATTAAATCCTCCTTTTCTATAGTAATCTGCAGGTTTACTGGATTTCTTGTCCATAAGAATGTGTGCATTCCACATACTAATGGTGAGTAGAATCATCTTCACAAAAAATTTTTGTACATTTTTCTTTTTTGTGTTTTGACTTCAGGATGGAATCCCCACCTGCTTCCATAAGCAGTACAGGGATGGGTGAAAGTCAATTTTCTAGTCCCTTTCTCACTCCAGGAAGTAAACACTGCATTCCTAAAATATAAATAACTAAATAAATAAAGCTGCTCAGAGACCCAGGGAGCCGCTGAGTCCCCCTACTGTTTCATTTCAGGGAGAAGAGGACACTATGCCTTGGGCCACCTATGTGCAAGCTTATATCTACAGCTCTCAGTGTATCCACACCTAAAGGTTTGTCATTCCCTCATCACCACAGGACTGCAAGCTTGGTAAAATAGTGACATAGGAAAATAGGCCATCATCAACCAGAGCTAAATCCACTGACCATATACCTCAGGTTGAAGTTAATTTCTCTCTAGCAGAATTTCCAAATGAAGATAAAATACTGAATGCCATTAGACATCTTTCAAGTGACAAAATGCCTGATACTGATTCCATCATAGGAGAGATCTACAAGGTAGGGTTGTCCACTGCTCATACAGAAACTTACTGAAATTTTCTGGGTTATATAACAAGAGGAGGCCAGATTTAAACTCAGATTTTCCAGATTCCAGGCCCTGAGCTCTATCCAATAAGGCCACATAAGCACATAATAAATGCTTGTTGATGTAATTTGATATCTCTGGTACAGAACTTACCCAGCCAGGCCTCCAAGTATTCAGTCTTGGAAATTCATTATGTCCTACCTCCCACACCTCTTCCCCCCAAAAAAGTGCGGGAGTCAGGACTCTTCTCAGGGAACACAACGTCCCTTTAAGGGATGATTACCAGAACCTACAAGTAATCTGGGAGTAAGAAGGTGATATCCTGGAGGATAGGGAGAAATTCCCAAAGCAATCTGCTTAAAAGATTCCATGGGTGATCATATAGTAGTTAGATTACAACAGGCCTTGAAGGGCCAAGCCAGGTCTTATAAGTAAGAGGTCAGGAGCTTGCTCATAGGATAGAGGGCAAGAATTAAGGAGTTGTAGGGATAAGTTTAAGTATAATGGTATAGTAGACAAACCTTACAATTGACTATCTTGAATGGAAGATAGGATGCAACTTATCTATCTTCCAACCCTACAACTTGTTGATCAAAACCCCTTGGCAACAGGTCCATGCTCACTTTATATACTACAGTTCTTTGCAGCTTTAATGTTGGCTTATATCAATACTGTTGAATCCTCTAGTCTGAATTTTATCATAGTCAAATAAAATTTAGTGAGATAATTTCTTTGTCCCTGCTAACCTTAGTTGTTGTTCAGTCATGATCAACTTTTCATGACCATATTTAGAGTTTTCTTGGCAAAGATACTAGAGTAGTTTTCCATCTCCTTCTCCAGTTCATTTTATTAACTGAGGCAAACAGGGTTAAGTGACTTGCCCAGGGTTACCTGGCTAGTAAGTGTCTGAGGCCAGATTTGAACTTATGAAGATGAGTCTTCCTGACTCCAGGATCAGCATTGTATCCACCGTACCATACAGCTTTATGTTGAGATTCTTCAATTGTTTGCACAGGATGAGAAACCACTAAAATTCTAAATGTTTTATATCATTTGCCTACATCCATTCAGGGAGTGAATGGGTAGAATTTTGACTGGTACCATAAAAAATATTTCATGTCAAAATGCTTCAAAATCTCATTTTAAACTATATTTAACAACCTTACAAAAAATTCTTTTCTTAAATACAATATGCCTAATAATTTTCTGGTGATAATAAAAAAAACAAACATCATTACTGAAACCTTTCTCTTTCCTCAATTGAAGCAAATAAACTGAGTCACTCCATGTTTTGTTTTAGGGGATAAAATCTGGAACTATTAGAGACACAGGCTATTTATTGAGCAAAGTTGTTGATTTCATTTATATTTATCATTTATATATTTACACAAATTTTTATATTTGTATTTATTTATAGATTCACTGAGCAAAATGCTAAGAGGATTTCTATCACTAATTCTCCCTTACCAGCCAAGAATACCAAGTAACAAAGGTACTCATGGAATTAATATACCTTTCAAGTGGCTCCTAAAATAATTCTTAACAGTAACCTAGAACATGTCTTCATTATAGTTGCAATCCAAGGACATTTTTCTAATAGAAAGGCAAAATAAATCAAAGAACCATTTCCGGTATTAAATCAAGATAAATCATTGACATATGTAAATTTCTAGGTTAAGTAAAGTTGCTGTAAATCACAGATATCAAAACAATTTTAAAATTATTAGAGGCTGTAGTAGCAATTAAAATAAGACCTTTTGCTGTTTTTGTTTTAGTATAATCAAGTACCTCTGATTGAATCTTGCCTTTATCAATCAAGAGTCTTTACTAGGAGTAAAGTACAGAAACAAGAGTTTCTTTAACTAGAAATAGTATATGCATTTGTATTGTTAATGTGATTAAAGATCTTCCCCACCCATTAATGGACCTGCCTATTAAGGGGAGTTTGATTAGGGAAGATTTGTAGGAGCACCCACAGCTTTTGTTAATGAGGCACTGGTTCTCCAGGGTTCCGATGCCTCTGGCTCTAAAAAAGGTGTAAATATTCGGAGACTGAGGTTTTACTTTGGGGTTTAATTTTTTGTAAGAAGGTTTAAGTGCCAGATGAGGAATTTGGGAAACTGCTAAGCAACTCCTGACTTTGAGAACCCAGATGTTTTGCTTCCCTCTCTGGCTCTCTGGTAAGGATGGTCAGACAGCTGTATCTGCCTGTTGAATTACGGTCAGACAGAGGAAGCCAAATCTGTTGATTACTTTGGGGTTTGCTGACTAGAAGTGTTTGTTTGGCCAGATGAGAACTCTGGGAAGCTGCTAAGAAGACCTCCAGCTTTGAGAATCCAGATGTCAGGCTTCCTTCTCTGGTAACTATGGTCAGACAGCTGGAGTCCAGTTCAGGCAGAGGAAGTCATATCTGGTGATCTTTTGATTTCTCTTTATTTTCTTTGAAGTTCAGGGTGCTGATGCCCTGAACTAACTGAATGATATATGTACTTGGTTAGAGAAATGATACACGTGCTTGATTAAAGTGATTGTTAACCCCTTGAAAGTTGCTTTCCTTTTATAAATGCAGATTTAAGAACCTGTGAGAGCAGTGCCCCCCTCTGTATCTTGGGGTGCCTAGTGCTACAGAGGGTTATTTAACTATAATACTACTATGATATTTAGTGTTCTAATTAGTTGGCAAAAAGGCCAACTAATCTTGTGATTCAACAACTAGTGGTTTAAAGTAATGGTCTAATTATTTCTGCGTTAGAACTGTCTCAGTTATATTTTGAATATATTTTATACATCTTTAATATTATTCTTCTTAAACAGAAATGCAGAATACTTCTTACCTATTAAGCCAGGTTTGGCCGCCTATTTTCACCAACCAGTATAACAGCACCTACAATACCTTTTAGTTACATTTTAGTTATATTAAGAATTCTTCCCTACCCTCCAAGGTATCAATTTCTTCCCCTCAGATCCCTTCCAGGTTCTGTCAAGCACTCCTGAAAAGGACACTGTGTTCCAGAGAAATGACTAGTAAGAGCCCTGCCTCCTTAACTTTTTAATCAGGAAGTGGAGTGGGAATTGCACAGGACCGAACGTTTGGAAGCCTAGTCATGTGAAATCTGTATTGGAGACATAAAGTTAAGTTGACAAGCATTTATCATGTGCTTATGTGGCCTCGATGGATACAGCAGGAGACCTGATTTCAATAAAATAAGAGTTCAAATTTGACTTCAAACACTTACTAGCAATGGGACCCTTGACAAATCAATTACTCTCTGTCTGCCTTAGTTTCCTCATTTACAAAATGAGAATACTAAAAGTACCTAGGTCCCAGGAGATAAAACTTGTAAAACAAATCCAGTAGCTCCCTGTTAATTATTTCATTTTAATTCATCTTTCAAAAGTACTAATACATATATATATGCATACATATATACATACATACGTACATACACACAAATAGATAGATAGATAGATAGATAGATAGATAGATAGATAGATAGATAGATAGATAGATAGATAGATAGATAGATAGATAGATAGATAGATAGATAGATATAATGTACACACACATACATATACATCTTGGTGTTTTTTGCAAGTGTTCTGACCTAGATGAGCAAATGCAGTGCTGTACACCAAATCACTGAAAGCTGCCCACTCCTTTTCTGCTCCACTGTTGTGAACTATGTGTTGGCTCAACTTTCCCTCCAAGTTAGCAACAAACTGTTCACACTCAGAGAAGAGTTATAATTTGTTGACATAAAATCTTCTGGTCATCATTTTGCCTTGGGGGCAGAACTTTTGTGTGAATATTTAGCTTGGAAAGGATAAGTCTATGATCAGTCCAGCACTCTGCACCACACATTGCCTTGGTGATTGTTAACCCCTTACAATCACATAGTCTATTAGGTGCCAATGTTGGCTGTGAGGGTGCATCCATGAAGTTTTATTGTATTTGGGTAAATGGATAACAGTGTTGGTGATAAGAAGGTCATGCGATGCACAAGTGTTCAATAGTAAATGACCACTGCTGTTACTCTTTCCAACTCCATTCCTCCGTAGGACTCCCTGCCAAGTCTGGTAGTCTGAGCCTACTCTAACATTAAAGTCACTCAGAATTACAAACTTGTCCTCTTTTGGCACATTGATGATAAGGGTCTCTAGGTCTTCAAAAAATTTTTCTTTGATCTCATCAGGGTTCGTCATGGTGGGAGCATAGGCACTGATGATGGTGGCACAGTGTTTTTCTGCATGTGGCAATCACATTGTCATGAGCCTCTCACAAATATATATATACATATATATATAATATGTATATATGTATATATATTATATGTATATATATACATATATGTATATAAATACACATTTCTATGTTTTGTTATATAATTTATAGACAAGTATATATGCACATATTAAAAGGGTGCATTCATTTATTTCTAATAAGAATCTACAATTTAAAAAGTTCAGAGAACACTAACCTAGAGAGAGAATAAATTTAGGAACATAAGATAATGTGCCAACAGCTAAAAGGGACCTCCAGGGTCACCTAATTCATATTACTTATTTTCTAGGTGAGAAAACTGAGGCCCTAAAAATTTCAGCGACTATTCCCAAAATCACATAGATAGTAAGGATCAAAGGTGGGATTTGAAACTGGAACATCTAACTCAATTATGTCCTTCTTTGTGGGCATAGGAAGCTACTAGTTTTTATTTATTCACAAACATAAAGAAGGCTATCATAAAAATTTTTGAACAAGGAGACTTTGTTCTTCTGTTAGTTTTTATGACTTTTAATAACATAGGTTTGCATAGTCTTCAAAATGGCATTGTAGAGTCAATAGAGAAGATTATTTTTCTAACTTCTTATTGCTAGATTACTTTCAAAAAACTTCTATTAGCTTACAATTCTATATGTAATAAGTGAGCGTACAAGATTCTCCACAACATTACCAATTTTAAGTTTTGTTGATTTTAATAATTTTGGTGGGGAAAATGCTACTTCAATCTTGTTTTAATTATCAACTCCTCAGTTGATAATTAGAGAGGTTAAGCATTTCCTCAAGTGATTATTAGAAGTCTGTGCTTCCTCTTTTGACGTCTTTCTTTATTTTATGCCCTGAACCAAGAAAGCAAACAAAAAAAGAAATTGTGATTTGCCCCAAATCACACAGGTATCTGAAATCTAAATCCTCTTTATTCAAGTCTAGTACACCTGTCATTGCCCTATGTTCTTCCTCTCAACAGTTATTTTCTTATGCTATCATGTGGAAAGGACTGTCATGTATAGTTAGCCACATTTACTTATATAGGTAGTAAAAATCAAATGGAATAAAAGTTTACTAAAGTGAAGGGTATTATATTTCAGGAATATAGATTTATGACAGAGATTTATTAATAATTACAGGAAAGTATTGTAATGAATAACAAAAAGCTTAGAAAAAAGAAAAGTTAATAAAAATCAACATACAAGGTCATGTTTTTAAAATCATAATCATAAGCTAAGCAGAATTCTAGAGAACATAAGTAGAAATATAACTTAAAGAAATCAGGAGCCAACAGCTCCATTAATATCAGCAATTGTTGAGACCTCATTTGTAAATTATGTCACTTGGGGGACTACTCAAATTTAGAAACATCATGGAAAATTTAGAGAAATTTCAGAGACCAAAAATCAAATAAAAAACACAATTTATGGAAAAGACTCAATAAATTGGGATGAAATTTACTAAAAAAGAGAACATGGAGAACCAATTCCATAATAACCTTAAAGTATACAAGGAACATTGTATAGATCATGAAAAGCTATTCTTTATATAGACCTGAAACAAAGCTGAAATAGACTGAAATTTTTCTAATAGTAAATTTGGAAGTCAATTGGAGGGTAAGTTCTATAAAACAAGATGGATTAACATCTATCTGAATGCAGGGGGATGGGACTAAATAACTTCTCAAATCCCTTTAGATACTTTAACTTGGCACAAATAACCTTCAACCAAACAAACATTTAGCAAGCAACTACTATATGCCTGGCACTGGGCATACAAAGACAAAGGTGAAATGACACTACTTATAGACTTATAGAATTGTAGGCTAGTGGGGAAGACATGCATGTGTGTGTGTTGATAGATAGATAGATAGATAGATAGATAGATAGATAGATAGATAGATATAGGTAGATAAGATTTAATATTAATTAATATGAGTGCTAATATATTTTATTAAAATATATTTAATATAATTATATTAATTATAATTAATTTGTGTATATGTGCTGCATATACAAAAACACAGAGCTTAGAAGGTGATTTGAAGGAGGATGCACCAGCAGCTTATTTGAACAAGATAGGATGCAGGTTGAAGGTGCTTGAACTGAGCATTGAAGATATTCAAGAGTCAGAAATGAGGAAAGATTACATTGCAATAATGGGGAACAAGTGCACAGGCAGATTTGGGAGATGGAATGTTTTATAGATGAATAGTAAGAAGGTCACTTAGGCTCAACACACTGTGCATAAAGAAGAGTAGTAGGTAAAAATATTGCAAAGCTTGCAAAGAGCTAGGTTATGAAGGAGTTTAATTGTCAAAAAAGATGTTATATTTGATCCCAGAAGTATTAGAGAATCATTGAATTTTATTGAGTAGAAAAGTGATAAGGTTAAAGCTTCCCTTTAGGAAAATTACTGTGGAATCTTGACGAGGATGGATTATAATTGGGAGGCACAAGACTGGAAGATCAAATCAGATGGTAACTTGCATAATATCCCTTAACTTTAATCTATTTCATTTCTTCTGTACTTAATAGAAGCTTAAAAAAATACTAACAATAACATCAACCTAATCTCTCCCCAGGTTCCTTTGTAAAAGTGGATATTTAGAGAGAGACCATTGTTCCATAGCTTATTTTGTGTATCTGACCTCTTTTCTCTAGGCTAAGTAAATATAAGCTCTAAATATTTCATATATCTTAGAGTTTGGGAGATTCACATTTTAGTTTTTTTTTCTCTCCTGAACTTTGTGAGTTTTTCCACAATTTTGCCACACAAGTGAACAAAAGCTATTACAACGTCAGCCCTGTGGTTCCAAATATACTCATGAAAGTCTCCTGAATGAAAAAAAAAAAACAAAAACAGGCACCTTTTAAAGAAAATAAAATGAATGTTGACATTTGTGGGGGAGGGGGTTCTGTCCAGATGAATGTTCTGCTTCATCAAGATTAACGTTAGCCCCAGGTTGGAACTTGGTCTTGACCAGGACTTATTATTGACTGAGAGAAATTGAGTGATGTGTGAAAACAAAGTTGGGGTTCTCAGTCTGGTTTATATTGGCATAACGCAAAGAACCATCCATCACTCTGGCAAGAAATGACAGAAACCTTGGATTCCTAACAATAAGATAATCCACAGTGTAACTGTCAAGGGTGAACAACCTCATTCCCCTTCAAGAATCCCTTCTTAGCTAAGCAAAGATATCTTTCTAGGGGAAGAAAACAGGACTCACTCCTACATAAAAACAACTCTTTTGCAAAAAAACATCTCTTGAAGCTTAATTCCTTCCCATTAATTATTTTTAGAGGAAAAAAAGGAAATATTTTTTAAAAGAATTAAAAGGGCATCCATAATGCAGAAGCTGTAAACATGGACCGGGCAAGAAAGTAGAAAGTTTTTCCTTCCTGTGGTTATTATTTGGTGCATACACTGTTGTCTTTTAAACTTTTCAGGACCCACCATGTGTTGTCATTGGGAGCACAAATACTAGTTCATATGTAAGCCGCAGACTAATGAATCATTAGAAATGGAAGAGGTTTTAAAGGTCATCTAATCTACAATCCTTTCATTCTGAGGCTTATTTTATTTGATTGTCACAACTGTGGTTATGTCTTTTTCCCTCCCTCCTTCCACCAAAACAAAACAAAAAACAGTAGAATGCCTTACTTCCTCAACACATAATAGAATTCTCTTATATTCAGCACAATCTATTTATTTAGGGACAATCTTAAACATTCCCTAGGAAAAAATGTAACTAGACAGATAACAGGTAAGGAAATATTCCCTTCTCATTGCTTTTTGCTCGCTAATAATGAAAAATACAGATTGAATAACAAAATGAAAATGGCAGCCATTTCTCAATAGGTTAATTTACTGAGGCAGAAAACAATTATTAACTTTGGCCTCTAATATTTTTTTACCATGTTCATGGTTTAAAGTTAATATTTTGGTCGTGACTACCTGTCATACATTGGACTTGCTTCTCTCATAGTACTAAGTGGGATTTTACAACAGATGTTTTCACCCTAGTACCTTGCTACTTACTACTGATACTCCTGCTTTATACACAGTAGGTTTCAATTATCATTATTGTTAAGGGGAAGTATATCAATCCTGTAATAACAGATTTCCTTATAAAGATTTCACTGCACCACAGAAACATGATACAGCTATAATGCTGATTCTTGGTTTTAAATTAGTATACTTTCAAAAACTTGATGGAAGAGGCTTACAGATTTTCAACTATCATCATTCTTACTGCTTTTTAAGTAAATTTCTTTCTTTGATCCCTGATACCTAAAAAATGTAAAGCCATTTGTTCCACATTCCCTGGGATCATTCCTAATCTTTCACAGATAATTTTTAATCATTTTGTTTTGAAACCCTCAGGAAGCATTTCCATTTGAATTTTACCCCACCATTCTTAATGGCATTGGTAACTATGTTCTGGATAATTTTAGAGTGTGTTGAGGTCAGGATGAAAATATGGAATATCATTTTAAAAATGTAGAGAATAGACATAGATCCCCACAGAATTTGAATCCCTTTAGTCTAAATGTGAAAGTGAAATTGTCTTATTAGGGTGATCTCACCCTGATTCCCATTCTCAGCAAAGGCTTTGGAAATTTTCCCTAGAAGAAATCAGAGAATCACAGAATCTCAGGGTTTAAGGAAATTTACTTAGTCCAACTTGTTCCTGGACCAACATAAGACATTCCTTTTGTCTTCTTCAAGAATGAAGGATAAACAGCAGCTACCACCACAACAATCCTCTTCAACATTACCAATGCTTAGCACAGTGTCTGGCACTTATTGAATGACTAACTGATTAAAGACTTTCTGGGATATGAGAAACCACTACTTCCTTACAAAACTCACTCTGTGGTTTATTTCCCCTCTAGAAAAGTTGTTGAGAAAATACAGGAAAAAATATAAATGCAAAACTTTAGATCCAACCTAGAGGTACACTATCATCTTTCACACACAAGGTCCCTGGTGATTGTGGGCTCATAGTTAAAGATCAGTGAGAGTGTGCAAATGGATAGAGAGCACATCAGACTGATGAGCTACATACTGAACTATATTCTCTTTTATGAAAAATAAAATTGTTAAGAATTCTTTCTTGGCATTAAGATATCAACTGACTTCTTTTAACTTCCATCTGCTTCTCTTAATTCTGAGCTTTGAAGCATAAGAAGATATAAGGCCCATATAAGAACATATAAAGGCTCTTTAAATATTTGAAAATAACTATCTTTCCCTCTCCTCCTATCCATATACTCTAAGTCTTCTCATTGCTGGGTTAAATAACCACAAGTCTTTCATCTAAACCTCATACAGATGATCTAAACACTTTTCACTGTTCTAGTTGAGCTTCCTAGACAATCTGCAGCTTAAGAATTTTCTTCATAAAATTTTACATCCAGAAATAAGCACAATAACCAAGATGTAGCCTGACAAGGAAAGAATATAGTGAGACTAAGACCTCCCCAGGATTGTATTTTACACTGTATTGGTCTTCATGTAGACTAAAACTGCATTAACTTTTTGGCTGCCATGTCATACTTTTGACTAAATAAGTTTGCAGTTGTTTGAAAGACCTTGATTTTTCAGATAAGCTGCTTTCTATATCCCCCAAATTTTGCTTTTATGAAGTTAATTTTGAACCTTGGTATAAATCATCATATTTACTCTACTTAAATTTAATTGTATTTGATTTTGATCAAATAAACAAGTTAATTTAAGATTCAGAGAGATGACTAATGATTCCATCATCCTCAGTCTAAAGAGCTGACTCATTAGATAGACAGACAGACAGATCGATAGATAATAGATAGATACATAGATAGATAGATAGATAGATAGATAGATAGATAGATAGATAGACAGACACAGGATGAATTGAATATGAAGGGATGATATCTAAAAATACAATTAAGGGGTGAGACAGGAATATATTTGGAGGAAACAGGGAGAAAAGGAATGGGGCAAATTATTTCACATAAAAGAGGCAAGAAAAAGGTTTCACAATGGAGGGGGAGAGGGAGGAGATGAGAAGGAATGAGTAAACCTTACTCCCATCAGATTTGACTTAAGGAGGGAATGACATACATACTCAGTTGGGTATCTTACTCTACAGGAAAGTAGGGGGGAAGTGGATAAGAGAAGGGGATGATAGAAGGGAGGGAAGATTGGAGGAGGGGGTTGAAAGAAGCAAATACTTTAGAAAAGGGACAGGGTCAAAGGAGAAAATAGAATAATTGGCAGGCAGGATAGGATGGAGGGAAATGTAGTTAGTCTTTCACAAAATGACTATTATGGAGGTGCGTTGTGTAACTCCACATATATAACTTTTATTGAATTCCTTGCTTTCTCAATAAGGGTGGTTGGAGAGGGAAGAAGGGAGAGAATTTGGAACTCAAAGTTTTAAAAACAAATGTTAAAAAATTGTTTTTACATGCAACTGTGAAATAAGATATACAGGCAGTGGGATATAGAAATCTATCTTGCTCTTCAAGAAAGCAAAGGGGAAGGGAACATGAAGGGGGGATGAAAAAAGGGGGGGCAGCCTGGGGAAAGGGGTAATCAGAATGCATGCCATCTTTGAGTGGGGGGAGGGGAAAGATGGGGAGAAAATTTGGAACTCAAAATCTTGTGGAAATGAATCTTGAAAACTAAAAATAAATTTAAATCTTAAAAAAATTTTAAAAAACGGATTCATCATTTAAGAGCATTCATGATTATGTGAAAATATTAAGGTAAAATAATAATCTTAATACTCTTAAGTAAATATAGTCCTTATCATAATTATCTTTTATTGAAGTTGTGTAAAGTCTCTTTGAAAAGTAAAGATTTTAAAAGAGGGGAAAGCAGCCATGGACCAAAGCAGCTGGATCATGGAACATTTAGTTTTGGAACAAATTACATATTATGACAATATCAAATATGAAAATATCATCCTATCGAACACAGAAATAACTCAAGTATTTGAAGCAAAATTAATTTCTCATTTCCTCTCTTATTCCAACTATCAATCCATTAACATAAATAAATGGAATTAATACCTTCATCTTGCACATCATCTCTCTGCCAAGAAGTGGGAAGCATGATTGAATGAATGAATGAAACATTTATTAATTGCTTGCTATGTTGTGCAAAGTGCTAGGGATACATATAGGAAACTCAGAGAGTCTCTGCCCATAAAGAATTCACATTTTAATAGGGCAGATAACATAATTGAAATTTTTCAGCAGGAAGTCAGAAGGAAAAATCCCATGTCTGTTAGGTCATGACAACAAAGTAGGCGCTAATGTTTTTTCTTTAATTATATTCTTACGAGTCAGTCTCCTGGACTTGGATTTGATCATTTCATTGACCATAGTTTGAAATGTCCCAGGCTTTCTTCACTAATTTAAATCTCCCGGGCTCCCTACACTAACTTTCCCTCCCTGGTCTTCGCTTGGAATCTTACCTCAAGATCTAAGTCTTTGTTGGTCCTCAGACTTCTCTGGCCCCTCCTGTGGGGGAGGGGAATAACTAGACAGAACACCCGAGTTGGCAGCAGTTCACTCTTTAATGTCTACATCACTCTCCCTGGGATCCCCCCAATGCCCCAGTATATCTTTAGGCACCCGAGCTCCTCCCATGTTCCTCCCCGTAGGCGGAGCCTATCCTGTTACTGAGGCATTCCCAGTACCTCGTAGCTTACTAGACCAGCTAGCATGCCACGTAAGCAGGTTAGCACCTCCAGGTGTCTCAACTTTCCATACAGGAGGCCACAGTCCAGAGCTGGGCCCTAACAATAGTTCTTACATCATGTAAAGTTGTTCTGAAGCACAGAATTTCAAATGTGGGACCTCAGTGGTTCTCCAGTCTAACCTATACACCAAAGTAATTCTCTTTATAACCTACTTCTCAAATGAATGCCCAGTTTCTCCTTAAAGACCTCAGAGAGGTTTACGTCTTATGGGAGTGCGTTGCATTATTTTCTTTTATAATATTATACTCATTTTACCAATTGTTCTTTCTATTCTCATCACTTCAGTCCACATGAGTTCATTCAAGTCTCCTCAGGTTTCTCTAAATCCATCCCTTTCCTCCTTTCTTGCTGTTCAATAATATTCTATTATTTACATTCACAATGATTTTATGCCGTTCTTCAATTGACAGGTACCCAATTTCTTTCTAATTCTTTCCTGTGACAAAAAGTACCTCCATTTTTATAAATATGGAGACTCTATTTTACAGTTGTAGAAATAGAGACTCCAAAAGGTAAAGTGACTCCTCCAAGATCAAATGGCAGGTTCTTGATTGAAATTGACAGGTCTTTATTCCCAGGCTTGTGCTTGAATTTTTTTTCTCCCAACCACATACTGGCATGGATATCGACCTAAGCCACTGAGGATCTATGTGTAAGATGCGAAATATAAAAAAAGAAAAAATACTATTCTTCCAGTATATAATTGTCAGAGCAGATGCTATTGCTGCTTCTTGTCTCACTGTTTACACAAATCCAGTCATATCTCAACTTAGGGCGTTGCTTCTTTCTGACTCAGAGGTAAAAGATGTACAACTGAAGGAGTGAGATCACTGGTGTGACTCAAAGTCAGTAAGTTTCTGATTCCCTGGGTAGGTTTTGATTTCCTCTTCCTCCTCCTTGTATCCACACACACTCCCTTCCACAAAGCAAGCTTTGAGTTTTCAGATTTCCCTTTCTAATCATTTATTTTGCAAATTAAGAACTTTATGGTTTATTTTTATGCTATTTCAGATTCCCATGATCTCTTAGTCAACATCCCTTTCCCTGCCAGCATATAGTTACATTTCAATTTTTACATTTACTTTTAAGAATGATAAAATGTAAAATTAAAAATTATTACCAATATAATTTATTCCTAGTGTCAACCCAAATCAAATTAAGAGTGTAACTCTAAGAGGCCTAAGGGCATCTAGCACTATAGTAGATAACTTTAGGGCAGAAGTTCTCAAACTCTTGTCTAAGCAATGATAGGTATCCCCAAGACTTTTTTCAAAGAGTCTACAAAGTCAAAATTATTCTAACAATATTACAAGGCATTTTATTCCTAATATGATAAGTATCAATAAAAATAATCCAGATCAAACTTTAATAATTTTAACAGTTTAAAGAAGCCCTAAAATAAAAAAAAATTGAGAAACACTGCTTTAGATCAAAATACAATGCATTACAAAATATGATGCTCACATTCATATGTTACTTAAAGATTTGCAAAGTATTTCTGCATTTATTAGATCATTTGAACCTCAGAACAGCCTATGATGTAAGGGATTTTATTAATTTTATTTTATAGATGAGTAAAATGTGATTCAGAAAAGTGTATTGTCCAGGGAGAACCTGCTAAAAGTGTCTGAGGTGAAATTGAACCTGTTTTTCTGAATCTAATAATCTTTTTATTTTCTGAGCACCCTATCTCTTATCCATGACCTTAAGGCAACTATCACAGGTATAACAGGTACAATAGAAACAACAGCAGTAGCATCAACACAAAAATAGAACTTTGGTAAAGCAAAAAAAAAAAAAAAAAAAGAGCAAGTATTTTTAGAAACTATACAGTAAAATGCTCTTTCAAACCAGTAAAATTTAAGCAAAGCTCTGCCCTTTTCTACTTTCAATTGGTCTTATTTGTTACTTGATTAAAGAAAATTCTGATTTATGATTTGTAAGGATTCTTACAATCATTTGTTCATTACTCAAACCTTCTATAATGGTAATTTAAATGGAAATGGTAATTTAAATGGGAAGCTCTTTCCCATCCATTAATAGGTCCATGTGACCTGAGTTGGTCACATGGAAGTCTGAGTCACATGAGACTATGGTGGGAGGAGCTTGCTTTAATGAGTTGAACAGGAAGAGGTGGAGCTAGAGCAGAGCTGAGAGGCAGTTGATGAGACTAGTCAAAGCTGGGAAGGACAGAGAAAGCTGGCAGTTGTGGCAGCAATTAGCAAGAGTGGGAGAGCTTGTCTGTGATTTGTTTAAGGGGGCTGGTTTGTGGGAAGCCTAACAGAGGGAAAGCTTAGGGAGGGTGTTGCCCCCTGCATTGTTATTGAGTATAGATTTCTTTGTTACTACAATGGATTTGGCTTTCTGGTGATTGAATAAATGTTTTGGTTCTGTCTTCCATGTGAAGAGTCTCATATATTTCACAATTCAGAATTGCAATGGCACATTCACGGAGCTGTGAATATTGTGTTGGTGCTATACCTTCCTACCTCAGTTCCCTACGTGGTCTGATTTTTTCACTACTATATAATCAGCTGTCCATGCAGTTAAGTATATCATATAGAATCATACCAAGACATGATCAATAATTAAACAGGTAATGGGAAAGAAAAAGGGTGAGGACAGAGAAAGAGTATGGAATTGAGATAGAGTATGGAAGGAGAAGCTAATGGGGAAAAGGAAACAGTAGAATGTTAGTGTATTAGATTAGAAAAAAAAGAATCTCCACTATACCTTCAAGAAATTGTTACTTAAACTCTACTCAGAGTGCCTCTTTCTTCTTACTTAGGGGGCACCAGTATTGTACATAGCCTGTATCTTTACTGTCTTTCCATTGCTGCATAACTGACCTCATTGTTAATGAGGCAGCTAGGTGGAACGATGGATAGAGCACGGTCTTGGAGTCTGAAAAACTTAATTTTAAATCCAGCCTGAGACACTTAGTAGTTGTGTGACATTGGACAAGACATATAATCTCTCTCTGTTATTAGTGTCCTTATCTGAAAAATGCTAATCATAATAATACTTACTTCCCAGGATTATTGTGAGGATTAAAAAAAAAAAGCTATTTTCAAACATTAAAGTGCTGTACAAATGCTAGATACTATCATTATAAATTATGTCTTTCTGCATAACATGTTGGATCTTACTTAATAATGGCAGTCATTTTAACAATACTTTTAAGATGAAAAAGAGTGGCAACTACAAAGAATCACAAAAGTTTTAGGGTTGGCAGTGTCCTCAGTGGCCATTCAGCCCAAATCAATCTCCACTCCAATATATTCACCAAGTCATTTGGTCTTTGAGTCTCTTTAAAATGAATTCTACAAGAAGGAAACCACAATCTCCTAAGGGTTTCCATTTCACTTTTTTGATAGTTCTAATTATTGGGAAATTCTATTTTCCTTTGTTTTGTTTTTTTGACATCACATTTAAATTTGTCTCTTTGCAACTTCTAATCATGGTCCCTGGTTCTTGGACCACAGAGAAAGACTCTTATCCTGCTTCCATGTTACAGACTTGAAAACGGCAGTCGGATTTCTGCCAGTCTTCTCTTCAAACTAAAATTCTCCAGTTCCTTCAAACAATCTTCATATAATTTAGACTTAAGGCCCTTCACTATTTTCCTATAGATGCTCTCTAATTTACTTGTGTCCTACTTGAGATGTGGCAACCAGAACTGCACAGAATATTCCAAATGTGTTCTGACAGAGTACAGAGGAACCATCACTTTATTCCTCAAAGTTGACCCTCTTAATACAGCGTTAACTTTTTAAAATTGCCATGGCATAATGCTGACTGATATTAAGCTTGAAGTCTACTAAGCTCCCTAATCTTATTCACAAAAGTAGTTATCTCTGTGCCTCTTGATTATGTATTTGGGAAGTTGTATGTTTGTTTTGACCTAAATATTATCACTTTTGGATTTCAACTTCTTAAATTAAGTCAGATGCTCAAGTCTGTCAAAATATTTTGGGATCTCAAATCTTTATGTGTTAACTATACTTTTGCTTTGAGTTATCAGAAAATTTGATAAACATGTCATCCATTTCTTTACTCTAGTCATAAGTCTGTGTGTGTATATATATATACATATACATATATGCATATATATCCACATAAACATACATATTAAACACTACAGGAGCAAGCAAAGGTCTGACCATCATTACATTGGATATTTCCCATCACTCTGTATATATGAATATAACAGGAGGAGGGAAGGGGGAAATAGAAAAGGGCAGGACGGAGGGAGGGAGAAAAAGAAAGAAAGAGAAAGAGAAACAGAGAGAGAGAAAGAGATTAATGACCAAAAAACCTTTATATTTGTGATACGCTTGTTGTAATAAGCCAAATGCTTCTTAAAAATCAGCAAACAATAGATAAAGTACTTATATAGTAGGAAATTTATAAAATTTTACCAAATTACCATGACTTTCAATTTCTATGCCTCATTAGGTCACGGAGCAATAAAAAAAAAAATGCCATACAAAATAATTTGTAAAAACCTACCTATTTCTTAAAAAATTCCCAATGAACTCTTGAGGCCAAGCACCTTCCACCTCCAGAGGAAGAACTATGGAATTGGATCACAGAATGAAGCAGATCTTTTGTATTATATTTTGTTTTGTTTTGTGGTTTCTCCCATTCATTTTAATTCTTCTATGCAACATGACTAAGGTGAAAATGTATTTAATTGGAATGCATTATAGAACCTATAAAGGACTGTACACTGTCTCAGGGAGACAGTAGGGAGGGAGGCGGGAAGGAGAGGGAAGGAGGGGAAAAATCTAAGATATATGGAAGTGATTGTAGAACACTGGAAACAAATGAAATAATTTAATAAAAAACCTACCTATTTCCTTATAGGTTTTCATCAACTTCCTCCTCAGGTTCCCATGATTTCTATTTCTGTAAGCAGCTCCCTCTTATTTGTCAAAATCATGTTTTTCCTCTCCCTATGACTGAAGTTAATATACATGTATTAGTCAACAAATTTTTTTAGGCATCTATAATATGACATGCCTAAGTGCTGGGGATACAATGAAAGGCAAAAACACTCCCTGTCTTCCAGGAGCTCAGAAATTTGACCATCTGAAGAATTCACTCATCATTAAAGCAAGTTTAATTTTTTTTAGTTTTTTTTAACAGTACAGATATTTGAATTTTTCCATTCTCTCTTCTTTATGATTCAGAAGCATTCAAAGTTCTGTGACTATTTGAGTAAATATCCAAATTACTTTCCAGAACGGCTGCATCAATTTGCAGTTTCTCCAACTTTGTGTTAGTTTGCATGCCCTTACTATCCCCTTTCATAATTGTTCATTTTCCTTTTTCACCAGTTTTCTCAATCTGATAAATATAAGTTGGAATATCAGAATTATTTCAATTTTCTTTTCTCTTACTAGTAAAGAAGTAGAGCATTTTTAAAACAACTTTTATTTTTTATTTTAAATACTGCCTGTCCATATACTTTGACCATTTATCTTCTGGGGAATGATTATTTTTACATATTCATACTAAAGCAATTAATTTGTTGGATATGATTTGTCTATTTGAGGAAATTACTTCAAAGCATTCCTATTTAGCTCTCTGCTCTCTAATTCTACCTGTACTTTATTCATGCAAAAGCTTAGCAATTTTATGTATTCAGAATTGTCCATTTTAGCTTTTATAATTATCTCTATCTCTTATTTGGTCAAAAACTCTCTCCCAAATTGTATTTAGAAGAAGTATCCCCTTATATCCTGATTTTTTTTTGTGATATAACATTTTATATTTAGGTCACTTGAAGTTTACTATGATTTAAGATGTGAGACATTGACCTAAACCTAATTTCTACCTGAAAGCTTTCCAAATTTCCATGCAGTTTTCATTGTCTCACGAAAGGAATCTTTACCTAAATTAGGGGTCTAGAGGTTTATGCCTTGCTCTTCTACTTGTTTTCCTTTCTTTGCATGTTCAATGAATATTATTTCTCTCTCTTGGTGATGAAAATGGTTTGAGTCAATCTCCTGTAATGACTTCTTTGTGTCTCAAATGTTTTGAAATGTACTATTATTTAGAATTCATTTACATTTTAACCCTTCCTTTCCCAAGGAAACTATTTATTACAAAATTATTTACTGCCACGTGAATAAACAGAAATGAGCTATGATAATATGCTTGATAAGTCTCAAGAAGATTTCCATCACAACACATACACATGTCCCAGGAAGACAGTATACTTTCCTATTGTCTGCACATAGTCAACATAAGGCTACTTTGTAATGTGGGCAGCTAGGTGGTGCAGTGGATAGAGCACCAGTACAAGAGTCAGGAAGACCTGAGTTCAAATCTCACCTCAGATACTTGACACTCACTAGCTGTGTGACCTTGGGCAAGTCACTTGACCCCAATTGCCTCATCCTGGGTCTTCTCCAGTCATCCTGATGAATATCTGGTCACCGGATTCAGATGCCTCTGGAGGAGAAGTGAGGCTGGTGACCTGCGTAGCCCTCACTCAAAACAAAGTGTAAGTCATGTCATTATTTCTCTGATGACATGGTCTTCTTCAGCAATGAAGGATGAATACACACACACTTTGTAATGTGTCAATAGAAGATAATGAAGGTCTTCACTTTTTTATTTTCTCTACAAGTAACACCTGTAGATCCTCATTATAAGTCCTTTGGGTATGAAATGCTTCTTCCTATTCAGCAGATGCAGCCTTTTACTCTACAGAAAGATTCATACAGGAAAAGGCACCTTTTTGTGCTACATTCTTCTATCCTCTCACCTTCATGGACAGGTCTACTCTTTCCATATAACTCTTCAGATTCTATTTCCTCTTTGTTTTCCTGTGTACACATTTGCTCATCTTCCCACCCCTTCTCAGTTTTTTCAAGAAACATTTAATTTTCCTTAATGAACTGGAGAGTAAAGAAATCTTCCTCCTGGCTTTTTACCTCCTGTACTAGTCAACTCTAGTCCATAAGCATTTATTAAGTGACTCTTACATGCCAGGCACAATGCTAGGCACTGAGAAAACAAATATTAAGAAAAAAAGGAGAGTTTTTGTTCTCAAGTAGCACATGTGGAGACATACAAATACTGTGACAAGCAAGAAAATGGAGCAATCAATAGAATTTAGAGGAATCAAGAGTGTCTTCCTGTAGAGGGTAGGATTTTAACTGGTATTTGAAGGAAACTGAAGGGAAACTGGGAGGCAAAGATGAGAGAAAAAGAACTCCATGCATGGGGAATAGCCAAAGGAAATGTTGGGAGACAGGCAATGGACTGTTTTGTGCAAGAAACAGCAAGGAGACCAATGTCACTCAGTTGCAGAGTACCTGGCTGTGAGTAAGATAACAGAAGACTGAAAAGGAAAGATGTTTATGAAGGGCTTTACATGCTAGGGGATTTTATATTGGATCCTAAAGGTAATAGGGAGTTGATGGAATTTACTAAATAATAGAGTGATACGTTCAAACCTATGCTTTAGAAAGACCAATTTGAGAGACTATGTGCAGTGGCTACATTATTTAATACTCAAAAAACTGCCAGATAAACATTTTCTTTAAGTTGATGGAAAATCCCCTAGCCTTCCAAGCTCAGTTCTCTATCCCAGCTAACCTTTTTTTATTCTATATTTCTCTGTGTAATAGAAAGACTACATAGTAACAGAAGTAAATAAGCAATTAACTTCTTTCTATTGTTTCATTTATCATCTGCATTTTTTCTAGTCTTTTTTGATCCTCTTCTTGCCCATATTTAACCATTTCAAAAAGGTTTTCTCTTTATCCATTGGCTTTAGTATTCATCAGAAGCCTCAGTTCATTCAGTTCCTCAATGTTCCTGACATCATTCTTGCAGGACTGTGCAACTCTCTGTCTCTGTCTCTCTGTCTCTCTGTCTCTCTCTCTGTCTCTCTGTCTCTCTCTGTCTCTCTCTCTCTCTCTCTCTCTATCTATCTCTATCTCTTTCTCTCTCTCATTTACCTGCTCTTGCTTCCCATTTCCATAAGTATCTTTTTTGAAAAAGGAAATTTTGCAGATATGATGCCAAACTACTCTCTCTAGAAAGCATCCCTTTTTATCTACTCAGTGAAACTTAACTTGGTGACTTTTTCTGTGTTCTTTATGCTTTGATGCATGCTGTATTTCCATAATAGATCTCAAGCCCTTTATGGGCAACGACTATATTGCTTTTTCATTTTTCTATCCCTCAGACCTTTCTACAACATCTTGATTAAATAAATATTTTTCAACTACCTTGAAGATAGGATGGAAATCTACCACTCTCTTTATCTTATCAGTTCATTTTAAATAAGATATGTCCTCTCATGAAGACTCAACGATGGATAGGAATCATACCCGGTAACATGAAAGTATCATTAACATGTGCATGAGTCAAATGGGGGCTCTTCCAAAACACACACACACGCACACACACACACAGCAGTCCTTCAGGCAAATTTTCTTAAGGTCAAATCACCTTGACATCACGTAGCACAACAACAAAAATTAATTGTTTCAGCTTTAAAAAAATGCCATCTTACGCTGCAGTAATAGAACTATGGCATTTAGATTATGAGATATAATCATTCTTAATGGACCTGACAACAAGATTATTAATGTGTCACATTTAAGAGAGTCATTAACAAAGTATGGAATTTCAAATTCCATATTCAAATAAGAGTGATAAGGATGACTGACAATTTGTGAATAATATCATATGGAAAATAACTAAAGGTTTTCTAAGAGCCACAGCTCTTAGAATCATCCAGTTTAGAACTGGAAGGAATCTTAGAGACCATCCAGTCCAACCTCTCACATTACAGATGAGGAAACTGGATGAGAGAATTTAAATGACTTACGAAAAAAATCACACAGATTTTATTTAAAAGGCCACAGAGGGAAAATTTGAACTCAACTCCTTTTATTCTAGTTATACTGGTTATTTAATACTTGTAGGATCTTTCAAAGTCATGTAGTTCAGAGCCCTAATTTTGAAGAAGAGAAACCTGATACCTGAAGAATTTAGGTGATTTACCCAATGTTACTCTGATGGCAGAATTCAAGTCAGGTCTTTTGACTCAAAATCTAGAATCCTTTCTATGACACTAGGCTTAGGGAAAACATGATGACTTTTTTTCAAGTGGTTGAAGGCTATCATGTAAAAAGGAGATGAGCTCATTTTAAAATTTTTGTTTATTTTTGTAAAATTATTGAAGTTATAGAAACCCAGATACTGGTAGCTATAAACTGGCTCAACCTATAAAAGAATTAACTAGTAATTGTCCTAGAGAAGATGATGGAACTTTAGTTAAAGTATTTATCAGTGATTCACATCTTACATTAAGGTAAGGGCAAATATATTTAAACCTATTTCTTATGAACAAAGTAAATTTAGAAAGATAATTTTGTAAATGATATCCCCATGACTAAAACCTAGATAATCTGTATGGGTACATCTTGAAGTATATGTGGTGTTCAGAGAGAATTTGCAACTCTGTTGTGAGAACTTGCCACCCCCTCTTACCTGTGGCTTCAAGAAGCTGTAGCATATGCAATAGCCACACCCTGGTAAAACTGTTTTGGCAGATAGGCTAAATCAGGTGAAGGATAACTGACAGACAGACCTCAAGCCCACAGGTGAATTAGGGGGATGGCTACCCCCAAGCATATGAAGACAGGCAGAATGGGAAGATGAGAACAGTTTGCTCTAATGGCTATGGAGTCAGCTAAAACAAGAACTGTGGAGTGCCTAGAGTTTGATCATACATCAAAGATGCCAAGGTTATTCACGGTATCCCAGGCCATTGCCAATTATCTTCACATTTGTCTTGCCATTGGACTTCAATGACTCTGAAAGAGGGAGGTTGATAACTTTACACAACCCTGCCTCACCTAAATCCAATGAACATACAAGTCAAGACACCACCCCATGATGCTGCTGGTCCTCTTCATCACAAAGATGAACAACAACTACTCCTTATCTTCTTCTCATAACTATGTGGTCAAATTGTTTAGAATTTCCTCTTTTCAGACCTACTGAGGGCATGCCATGGATATAGCAGGGCTTGATTTCAGCAAAACCTTAGAAAAGTCTATCAGGCTATCCTTGCAGACAAGACAGTGAACTGTGAACTGGTTAATAGTATATTTAGGTGTATGTGGATCTAGCAGAAAGACAGAATCCAGAGAGTAATGATTCCTGGATCAAATATCAGTTTATAAGGAACTGTTTATACAGATATATAAATATCAACATTTTATATAAATATCAACTTATGAGGAACCTTTTAGTGCTGTGAAACTAGACTCTCTCTTAGAGTAAAGCCTACCTTTAATACTGGCTTTTGAGACAAACAAAGCTCAGAGAAATAGATAATATGCTAGATGACAAAACCAGGATTATTTCTAATGATAGTAGACTATTGATCAACAAGAAAAAAAAAAGATATGAATAAATGTAAAATTCATGTGTATATATCAATAAATATACATATATACATTATATGTAGATATATATGCATACAAAACAAATTAGAGTAATAAAGTATGAGGGAGATTCTGCTGACCTATATAGTTCATATAACAAAGATCTGGGCATTTATTTGGACAGACACTCAAACATTAACATATTCTTAAGTTGCACTACTAGAAATAGCCTTAAACCAGTCAGATAAAGGTCTCAATAAATTGTGTCTGCTGAAAGCATATATGAAGTCATGTATAAATTTTGGGTGCCACATTTTAAGAGAGATGTTGATCCTTTAGAGTGAATTCAAAAAATGGTATAAAGGTTGTTAAAGATTCTAGAGCTATGTAATATGAGATATTATAAGAACAGAGGCATAAGCTATCTGTTGTGTGATTAAATACATTTGATATCTTCTAAATATTTGCAAAAGACATGAGACCAATGGTTGGAAGTTATAAAGATCCTTATTTTTAAAGATAAATTCAAAGTTACTAGAAGTGGTCAGGTGAAGCATAATGGAGCATAATAGAGATTATCCCTATTTTTTGTGAGAGTTTTTGAAGTGACTTCTAAGGTGCCTTCCTCACTATGGTATAATGACTCTATTATGGTATTCCCTCTGAGGAAGTTAAAATTTATAAGGCATTCTTAAAGGTATACAAGGATTAGACTAAACAATGTAGGAATGATTAACTTGGGGTATGTTGTGGGAAATACATTAGACTTGTTTTGCTTAGCCTCAGAGTGAAGAACTATTAGCAATATGTTCCAAAAACAGGGACAGGGGGAGTTATACAAGGTTAGGGCCAGCAAGGTGGATCAATGAATGCCCTGGAATCAGGAAAACTTGAATCCATATCTGGCCTCAGACATTTAATGGTTGTCTGACCCTGGGCAAATCATCTAAGTTCTTTAATTTACCTGACAGTGCTCAACTCTGAAATGGGGATGATAACAACACCTACCTTGTAGGGTTATTGTGAGATAATATTTGTAAAAAATTTAATAGGAATGATATAAATGCTTATTCTCTTACCTATAGGGAAGTAGATGTAATGGCAAGGGAATCTGAAGATCTTCCCTACCCCTTAATAGGCCCATGTGAACTGTTTTGAGCTTTGGCCCAGCCCACTGCTTGAGTCACATGAAGCCCATGGTGGGAGGAGTTTGCTGAATGGGTGGAGCAGGAAGGGTGGATCAGGAAGAGAGAGTGAGGCAGAGCAGAGAGAGAGAGCAGGCAGAGCTGAGGCAGAGCAGCTAGTATGAGTGAAAGAGGGTGGAATTTTGACTAAGGGAACTTATTTGCAGGGAAGCCTAATAGAGGGAAGGCTTATTGATGACAGAGATTACCTTTTATTGGTAATGTATACAAACTTCATTGTTACCACAGTGGAATTGGCTTTCTGGTCTCTGAATAAATATTTTGGTTTCAAATACGCATGTATATCCATAGTGGCTGCTATAGGTATCACACTGGTGCTACAAATTGTGAGGAGGATGGAATGGTGAAATATAAAACCTCTACTTGGATACAGGAAGGCTCTAGGGAAGGAAATGGGTATCCCAGGATGGGAGGATTTACCTTATTTGTCCCTGGAGAGGGAATGGGCTAAAAGCACAGGACTTTGGGAAAACTAGGAAATGAGGCTTCAGAAGGGAGAACCCAGAGATTTAGAAAGATGTTTACAAGAAATACCAATAGAATTAGGGAAAGAAATGGCAGGGGTATGTGGAAGAGGATGGTATTGTTAATAAGCTATCATATTATGTGGAAAAATAGAGACAAATTGCTTTAAGAAAAGGTTTAGCTGAAAAAGGAGTTAGCTTATCTGCACAAGAAGCTTTCTGTGCTACAGTATCTGAACTTTCCTTTAGAAGAGCAAGGTAAGAATTATCAGGTGGTAACAGAAAAGACAGTTGTGAGAGTGGCTCAGAAAATAAAAAGAAGGGAAAAGTTAACAACAGAAAAGTGAGTGCAACTTTTGCATCTCCCATGCCTAATTGGGGATCAGACATCTGGGAGAAAGACACATGGGAGGAACATGAAACAAATTTAGAAGAGGCTTCTAGGAATGTGGAGACATGTCCAATACTACAAAGGAAACAGGAGACCCAGGGGGGCTACACAGTGTTTAAGGAAGTAACTGATGATTTTACTCAGCAGGAGGTCACTGATATTTTAAGTTGATTCACTCAAAAAATGGGGAAATCATTAGTATCTTGGATGTTGAGAATCAGTGATGAAGGGGCCACAGAAGTATAGATAGATAAGACAGATTGTTTGAAATTCATAGGTATTAGTCAGAATCCTTTTGTATAACAAGTTTTAGGGGATTACCATATTCAAGGAAGTATAGCTTTAGCTGCTAAGGGATATAGTGAGCAGTATCCCACTGACTCTACATGGCCTAATGGAGATACACCCTGGTATTCATTTAGAGACTGTATGAGAAAGTTAAAGGAAGAGGTAATGAAAACTACAATAATGGTCAGAGATGCCAATAACAGTTCTTCATAGAAATATAATAGTGAGGACTGTTCCTCTTGCTTATAAGCACCTAATTCTGACTCTACTCTTTGGGGAAATAAGTCACCCTCTTTCAGAGATGCTGGATAAGATTTCATAGTTAAGTGACTTAGGGGAATGAGGAAAAGATAAATTTCCTCAAGAGAGAAGAGCGAATAGCCAGTGGGTTAAGCATCAGAACAGATTAACAAGGAAAGAATTGTTTACTGCTTTAAGAGCAGGGATAGATTTTGGAAGACTGGATGGTATTCTAGCTAATGAACTATGTAAGATGTACTGAGAAAAGGGACTTAATATTAGACGGAATAGGAAAGTGGGAACTATCCTTACAGATCCTCCTGAATCATTGTATCCAAGTCCATCATACCTTCAGGGAGAATAAAAAAATGACCAAGCCCCAGCTCAGATTAAAGAAGTACACAGAAGAGATTACAGAATCCATATCAATTTAATCATATACTGGAAAAATGAATGAACTATTGTAACTAGGACATAAATAGATACTGGAGCAGAGGCCTCTCATATATGGAAGCCCTGCATTAAGGAAGACAGGAATTAATGCAGTTTCAGTGGGTTCATGGACTCCAGAAGCATGACTGATGCTATACTTACCTTGCTTCTGGTTATAATCTCCTTATTCTTTTTGGCCTTTGTTTGCTTGTTTGTTAGATTTGTCTCCTGCAGGCTTAGTGCCCTCCACTTGTAGATGACTGACTGCTTAAGCTGGATGTCACCCTCTGTCCAAGACTGTGATACATCACTCCTGGACCTAGCTCCAGCCAAGCTCTGAATACCAGCTAAAGAACTGCCCCTTGAATGGGACCTCGCAAGGCAGGAACAGTTTTACATCCAATCTCAGCAGGAAGCAGTTATAGAAGAAGAGACCTTAGCCCCTTACCCCAAGGGCTTTGGGATCCCATTCATTTGAGGGGGAATGATGGGGTTCTGGTGCTCAAGCTCCCACCCTAAGATATTGTTTTATGTGTTTGTGTTATCCCTGTCATACTGTTGTAAAGTTATGTCAGTACTAATTGCCCCTAAGCTCCCACTGACCTATTAAAGGACATGAAAGATCTTGGGGCTGAATAAAATAGAAAGGGAATATGAAGATCTTTCCTGCCCTTTAATAAGTCCATGTGACCTGCTTTGAGCTTTGGCCCAGCCCACAGCTTGAGTCACATGAAGCTCTTCATGGTAGGAGCTTGTGAAATGGATGGAGCAGGAAGGGTGGAACAGGAAGAGAGAGTGAGGCATAGCAGAGAGACAGAAGGCAGAACTGATGCAAAGCAACTAATGTAAGTTACAGAGGGTGGAATTTTGCCTAGGGGAGCTTGTTTGTGGGCAGGTCTAATGGAGGGAAGGCTTGGGGATGGCAGTGCTACTTTTATTGTTAATGTGTACAAACTTCTTTGCTTCCATGATGGAATTGGCTTTCTGGTATCTGAATAAATATTTTGGTTTCATCTTTTGAGAAAGAGAGTTCATATTTTGTGAATGGGTATCACATTGTTGCTACAGTAGATCATGGGTCAGTTTGAATAATAAAATTCTCCCTAACAATTAGATAAGTAGAATGGATTTCTGTCATTAAAGATTTTCAAGTGAACGCTAGATGGGACCACAGTCAGTTGTATTATAAAGGGGATGCCCATTGGGGTATTAAGAGGGTTAGATGTCTCTGAGATCCCTGCCAATTTTGAGGTTTCTGATTTTTTGCACAGTAAATCTCCAAAATCCCTTCCAACTCTTAAAATTCTCTGGTTGGTTTCTCAGTCATGTCATAGGAAATGTGGAAATGCTTTGAAGAGTAGACAAACAATGTTTATTAGTAAAAAGAGCCTTGCCATGTAAATTTATTGACAAAATTTCTCACCATCTGATTTTCCTGAAAAAAAAATTAACAAAAATCATATTGCCTGAACACATTTCCTACCCAGTCCCTTTATCTCCCCATATGGTAGCATAATATACACAAATGTGCACAAACACACATTTTTTAGTTTTCTTTGTCAAGCCCCAGAGTGACCAAACATCAGTCTTATCTAATATAATAAAGAAATACATTGTCTATTTCTGTACTTTTTAAAATTTCTAAATATTTATACAACTGTCCTGGTCAGATCCTTCCTACTCTTATGTAAGGGGGGGAAAATATTATTCATAAGGAAGTATAAGAAATCTTAGTAGTTATCATCTACTCAATTTTTCCTCTCATCAGAATTCAGGGCCAAACAATCTCACATTTCCATCTCTTCTAGCTTAACTTTAGCCTTTTTCATATTTTATTTCTGACAGTTATTTGTGCCTATGAAACACATACACTGTTTGTGCAAAACTGCTAAATTTTAGAGATCTCATTAATATTGGAATGCTTTTTCATTTAATTCTTTAAATATTTAAAGATCCTCTGTGAACTTAACTTTAACTCTCCCCTTTTTTCTGTTTCTCATTCCTTCTTTTTTCAATTTTACACATCTCTAAGACTCCTCTGTTTACTGTCCTTAGGTCTGTTTATTCTATATTCCATTTTCAGGCCTAATATTGCTTGTGCTAGAGCCTTTACCCCACACTGTACCTACTTCGGGTTAATCTTTATAAGCTTTGTGTGAGTTGGGTATCTTTGTATGACAGAATTATGGAGACATTCTGTAGATTTATGCTGCAGATAGTTCTACTGAGTGCTTTATATTAGTTTTCACATTTAACTTGACCCTGCTTTCATGGGACCATCCTAAGTACCTAAGCTGTGTCTAATAACCATTCTTCAAAACTTTCTGTTTGAGACCTGGCTTTCCAATGCCTATGTACAACAAACATCTGTAGCCATCTCTGCCAATTCTGCTTGCAAAATGAGAGATATGAACGGAGCTTTTGAGTGGGGTGGAAGGGTTGGGGGATGGAGGATGATACATGGAAGCTGGAGTCAGAGTATCTAGGTTTGAATATCAGCTCTGTTCTAGAGTACATATGTGACCATTGGAATGTTACTTAATTCTCTTTGGGCCTCAGTTTCTTCTTTCATTTTAGCTCTAAATCTATTACTCTATCCCTAAAAATGCAGAGCTGAGAATCCCACATTCAGAATTGTAAATACTATGCAATCATTTTAGATTTCATTAATAAGACATATTAGAGGGAGGGAAATTTTTTTAAGCCTGTCACCTGTAAGCAAGACAGGTTTGGGTTGGTCTTTTTGGTTTTCCCTCTAGGGCTTATTCTCTAATTCTGCCTATTCAAAAGTAGCATCCTAAGGTGCTTGGTCTCCCTGTAGCCTGCAGAGAATACCTTTTCATACAAAGAAATTCCTTTGGTTTGTTATTGGCACACCTATTTTCCGGGGTTCCTACATTTAGTTTGCCAATCCTCACCCATCACTGCTTAGCAGATTGTCCCTACTGGCCCTTATCATTCTCCAGGAGCCCAGGGCTTGAAATATTTGATTGTTGTTACCTGTTCACGCTTTTCATGCTTGCCCAATTTCACCTCACCATACAGCAGCTGACTGTAGGAAACCTGCCCCAGACACAAAAGATCCAGGTGATAAAAGCAAGGCAAAAACTAAAGGACAGATATAAGAAAGATATGATTGAACCTTGCCAATACGGAACAGTAGAAACGGTGAATCTTTGGTCTGAAGAAGGCTTCAGATTAGAAGGGTGGTGGGAATAATAGCTGCCTACAAGTATTTGTAAGCCTAAAATAGACATTCAGCTTGTTAATTTTGGCCCTAGGAGACAGAAACAGGAGTAGAGAGAGAGTGGAAGTTGCAAGAAAGGGAAGTAGGCAACAAATATGATTTAGGAATGACTCTGTGCAGGGCATTATGCTACACACACTTTATAATAATAATGTCATTTGATCAGATTGAGGCACAACGCAACATAACCACCAGAACCATCCCAAAGTAAAATAGATTGCCACTATAACTAAAGCGTTCCCACAGAAGAAGAGGCTGGATGACCACTTGTCAGGTATGTTGCAAAGATATGCCTTTTCAGGTATTATATCAGCATATATCCTTAGCAAGGATTTTATAAGAATCCAATAAAAGGCTATGTAAAGAACTTTATAATCATACAATAATTTATAATTATCACTTGCAGTTATTATCATTATCATTGCCACCTTTATGTAAAACTCATAGTTCCCAAAAGGGACACAAAAAAAATGGAGCTCGGAATACTTATTTGGTGGGAAAACGTAAGGGGTTAGTTTAATAGTCAAGAGCACTTGACAAAAAAATGAAAGACATGCAGCATTGTAAGGCCAATATTCCCTTTGTTACAAAAAAAGAATAGTTCCCAGTTGTAAAGAATGTTTAAAAGGACATAACCTCTCAAAAGAAATAAATCATAGGTCAAATAAACTCAGGGTATTATACAGCTTCCCTTTATTTGAAGGATGAGGCCACAATAGTCAGACCACTTTGAAGAAGTTTAATTACAGTACAATGCCCTTAGGACACACTCCTTAGGCTGTACCATAAATCAACGTCAATTGGCAAATGAGAGATACTGGCTTCCCACTGAGATCACATTCCAACTAGTGGTTTATCACTTCCTAAGCAGAGGGTCCGGCATATTGGAATCAATCAGCACTGACCACACTCTAGATATTAGATTGCTTTGTTCAAGTATTCCCACCTCAAGTCTGAGGTTTAAGTCAAAGAGGGTAATATATGCAAAAAGTTCTCTAATATGCTTCTAAAAGCATGATAAGGACCACCATAGCCTACTCCTTGGTGATCTTTTAGTTGGTCTCTTGAGATATCAAGATTTCAGCAGATGCTCGGTCATGAAGATTTAGCTGAAACGTGACTACTAAAAATATAGATTCATCACTTTAACAGAGTATTTCAGTCTACCAGATGTCCATTCTAAGCATAAGAGTAACATGAGAGTGAAAATGCTGTAGTCTCACCTGTCCTTTCAATAAGTTACATTTATAGAAGCTTAATAACTTTATTTATAAAACTTACACCACAAAAATCTTCCAAGTAATAATAATAGCTAACGTGTATATAGTGCTGTGTGCCAGAAATTTTAAGTACTTTTTAATTATTATCTCATCTGATCCTCACAATAACCCAGGCAGGCAGGAGCTATCATTATACCCACTTTACAGAGGAGGAAACTGAGACAGATAAGAGATTCAGTGATTTGCCCAGGTTCACATACATAGTGAATGTCTCAGGTAGGATTTGAACTCGTCTTTCTGACTTCAAGCCCAGAACTCTATCCATTATTACCACATAGCTTCCCTTCATATGAGACCAAAACAAAATGTTCATACACTAATATATCTAGAGCAAAAAAAGACTTCACAGGCCAACAAGTCCAACTAACCTCATTTTATAAATGAGGAAATTGAAACCCAGAGAAGTTTAGTGACGTGCTCATGGACACACAAGTGCTAGGAAGGTTTAGAAATATGACAAGACCAAATGTGAGATTATCCATGTGACACTAATTCTCTTTTCTCTTCCTCTACCAGGATTAGATCTATAAATTACAGTCATTCAGTAAGCCTAGAGAAGAAAGAACTTTACAGATCAGTACACTGAAGCCAAGATTTTAACCCAAGTATTCTGATTCCAAATCAGTCATCCTTAGAAAAAGCTCAGTGATATAGGGGATAGAACATAGTGCCAAAAGTGAGGAACCCCTGAGATCAAATCTGACTGCAGAAATGTACTAGCTATGTGATCCTGAGCAAATCAGTTAACCTGTATGCCTCAGTTTCCTCATCTGTGAAATGGGAATAATGACAAAACCAACCTTCTAGTGTGACAGAGTAGTATATGGTGGAGTGCTGAAATTAGACCCAATAACCTTCATTAAATCTCACTAAAGAGGTTAGCTGTGTTATCATAACAAGGCAGTTAATCTCTCACTGTATCAGTTTATTGATGTGTAAAAAGGAGGCAGTAACAATTACGTCTGCATCACAAATTGTCATACTGGAACCAATCAGCACAGACCACACTCGAAAATTCAAGGTGATATATGCAACTCTAGGACTAAGGGACAGTTGTGAAGAAAGACATGAGCGGACACTGGCCTCAAGGAACAGACAAGCTGCTAGAGAATTGTTGGAAAAACAAGTTTTGTAAAACTTAAAGCCCTACATAAATACTTTAATTTGAATTTCTGTTCTCATTATTGTGAGTGTGCCCTCCAACACTCTGTTAAAGATGGTATATTCATGTTTATAGCCAAAGGAAGGAAAGGAAGAAACAAGCATTTATTAAGCACCAACTTGTGACAAGCACTGTGCTAAGCTCTTTATAAATATTAACCTGTTTGACCTTCATTGCAATCCTGTGAGTCAGGTGCCATTATTATCACCAATTTATAGCTGAGGATAGTGAAGCCAACAGCAGTTATTCACTTGCTAGGAAATGCCTAAAGTCAGATGGACTCAGATCTTCCTGATTCCAGGCTCTGTACTCTATCAGCTGTGTTACCTCAATGCAATTGCTTCTTTCCTACACCTTTTGGTCAAGGATAACTCACACCTTATAAGCAATACAAAGAAAACTGGAGCTCAAGGAGTCTTAGCCTTAAGAACAAGTTCTTTTCTACATCCACACTGCTGTTGCTCTACCAGTTCCCTAGAATGAATAACTTGCCTCTAACATCCCGTAGATCTTGCTACTTTGTTCTGTCAGTCTCAAGGCAAAACTGGCAACTTTCTGATGGTATGATCCAAAGGCAGTGTGGCATTATGGATAAAAGGTACATTTGTGGAATACTGGACAAGAAGGGGGTGATTTTCAGGAAGTCAGGGTTCAAGTACTGCTTTTGACATATGACAGTGGTACAAATATGAACAACAATATCTTAGAGTAATAGGCAACTATCTAAGACTATGTTATGAAAGAGATATAGATCTGTTGTTGAGGGAGTTCTTATAATAAGATTTCCCTACATGAACAAAATAATCAATATAGATGAGCCCCACTTTCCCTATACTACTTCCCCCTCCCAAACAAAAGAAAAAAAACAAAGCAAAGACCACCATCAAAGAATGCCACTGTTAGGGAAAGGAAAGCTATCATCCTGGTTCTTAGTGACTTCAAGAGCTTTACCACTAAACCCAATTAAGGATTAGTTCATCCATGCCATTAGCTTCCAGCAGGTACAGTCTAAAGAAGCAAATCTAAAATCTTATGTTTCCTTCTATGCCTTCCCCAATATAACTTCAAGTTTTCCTGTCTTTCATCTGTACCTTATTCAGCCTGTCTTTGCAGTCCTCCCCATTCTGCTGGCTCCTTCCCCTCTGGTCCTATTCCCCATCCTGTCAAATACTCAGATGTTTTATAGTCATGGATAACTTTAGTGAGTCCCCACTGCAACTTTATATATCAAGTGATCAATGTACTGGTTCCCTTCCTTGTGATGTTTCACCTTACCACATTCCAAATAACTCATTTGTTAAATTCAATAGCAAATGATCAATTGCATTTTTATCCCTGATATTAACATGACAGCTGAACCCTACATCTTCAAAAGAATCCTCCAAACTCAGTTTTTACACTGCTGAAACATTACAAGTGATCTCAGCTCCTGATTTTCTGAATACCTAAAAGCTTGAGATCTCCTCCTCTGATGGAGAATACAGAACAATAATTGAATACAAAAATTTTGAAGAAGAAAAAAACACTAATGAAGAAGTAGATAATGGATACCTTCATAGAGATGACACCTGAGTTGAAGCTTGTAAAGCACTCTGCTTGGGTTCCACTCCACAGAACATCATCACCATCCCTACCCACCATAGTGAGCCAATCATCTGAAATCTCACACAGATTGACTCAGGTTTTGATATTCAACACCTCAGCTCCTTTATTTGTTTCTCTCCTCTAATCAGAGGACTGGAGGGTGGAATAGTAAACTCCCTGAAAGCCTTCCTTTATATAAAGCTCAGAAGTTTGCCATTAACTCTCCATTTTCTATCAGCTTTTCTGCATGATTTCTACTATGCAAAACATCATGTTCCAGTGCCAGTAGCCCCTGGTAGCCCTACTTTCATCCTCAGATTTGTATGTTTTGTGTGTGTGTGTGTGTGTATGTGTGTTATCTTTCCCCATTAGACTGTAAACTGTTTGAGGAAAGGGACTGTATTTCTTTTTTCTTATTTGTATTCTAAGCACTTAGTTATATAACCTTGCAAACAGCAAGCACTTAATAAATGCTTATTGAATTGAATTGAATATGTCTCTCATTCATAATTAAGCCAATAAATAATGATGCTTTATCAGAGGCTCCCATTACTGCCTCTTCTTCAGTCCAGAAATTATATCCTTTAAACTACCTTACTGATTTCTTGTCTCCTAGCACATAAACTTTCTCCTTCTTGACCATGATTGATCACTGACTCCCAATTATTTGAGGTCCCTTTAACACCAGTGTTCTGCTCATACCTTGGAACTTAATAGCAGAAATGCCCAAGTAGTTTGAGTATTGACTCCTCTGAGTTTCTTTCTTTCAATTAGAAAAAAAAATTGTTACTAATCTATGCTTTGGTGAGACAATACTAACAAAGAGGACTGGTCAAAGCCCTCCAAAGTCCTTTTGAAGTCATAGAAAACAGTCAGGTAGTATGGTGGTAAACAAATAGTCCTAAAATATTTTTGCATATGAATCAGTAAAAGTCCTTTGGCAGCTCTCAGAGCAAATGTGGCCATAACCCTTCCTTGTCAACTTCAACTACAGATTCTGGAATGGTTTGAATTACATTTTGATCCTAGTATCTGACAGTACTTCATGGACAAAGATTATTCTTTTTATTCTTGTCTTTGTACCTAGCTCATAATATCTGAATCACCATTCATAAGCATACTATTGCATCGTTCTTATTTCTTAATACATTAGCTGGGCCATCTGCAATCATCCTGATCTACATCTGGCCACTGGACCCACATGACTCCAGAGTAGAAAATGAGGCTGGTGACTTTGCACAGCCCTATCTCACTTAAATCCAATTCACTTGCAATTCATGGCATCATCTTCCTGATGTCATGGCCCTCTTCGAGAACAAAGGACAAACCACACATTGTAATACCTTATGACTGAGTTCAGTAACCTTGACATTTTGCCATCCACAAAATGCACATATACTGTGCTTGCCCCAGGGAACCACACAGTCCTCATTTTGACTTCCAGTTTCCCAGATATCTATTTTATTCCCAATATCAAGGCTCTCTGAAAAGTTGACTGCCTTAATGCACTAACGCAAGACCCTGGTTCCTACCTGATAAACTATGTCTTACTAGTATCTACAGCTTAAGTTGAAACAAAGTCTTTTTTTTTACTATGTCTTGATAGTTCAGTTACTTCAATAAGGGATAATTATAAGAAGTTACCAGTGACTTAAGAGATATATAAACATAATACTTACACATGATGTTACCTTTCAAAGAGAGTGGCTGCAGGAGATCAATTTGAAAACATTGATTTCAGAACAAATCCATATGAATCAAAGGCATATACTAGAAGTGAGAAAAAAAGAGATACTTTATGAATTTATCTGTATTCTGTAAAGGTACCACCTTTTACTGATGCTTTCAAATAGAAAAAAAAACCTGAGAAATGTGACAGGAAGAGTACAGGTGGAATGGGTTTTTTTCTTTGTTAGTTGTTTTGGGTTTTTTGGGGTTTTTTTTATTGTTTACTCAGCTCTACTTCTGCTATCAGAGGAGGCTAACTAGGAGTTTGGCTTGAGTTTGCTGCAGGTGTGTGAGCAATGAATGTAACTGACAGCAAAATAAATAATAGTAACATATAACTAAAGTGTTGAAAAATGAATTATCCATGTGGTTTTTGAATGGCCCAAATGGGAATGCTCCTACTCAGTGATATATTAGAGTAACCATGTCCTTCAACACACAAAGCACAGTGTTCAAAATGGAAGCACCAAATTCTCATTCGGTTTCTAACAAAGATGCCTTTGTGAGAATGAAATTAGTCACTTTCAACATGCCATATTCTATATTCTCCCAGGGTAAAATCTGACCGACAAAACTGATACCCAGTCACAACACAGGATACTGTGAAGCAGCAACTGATTCACAAACACACTGCATCAACTTTAGATCATTCTACATATTACAGTATGTGTTTCACATACCAACTGCAAAGTGCTGTTAGGACTTAAAAAGGTAATTAAAATTGAAAGATCTTAAGATAGAAAGCAATAAATGATTACTGAATTGGAATGTCTGATTGGTTTGTAAAGTTAAAATTTGAGCTAAATTAAAGCTTTGAGGACATTTCTTTATTCTAGCTTCTAGT
The DNA here is from genome assembly GCF_028372415.1 of Notamacropus eugenii. Taxonomy (NCBI): domain Eukaryota; kingdom Metazoa; phylum Chordata; class Mammalia; order Diprotodontia; family Macropodidae; genus Notamacropus; species Notamacropus eugenii. Next base: position 131,105,405 of record NC_092875.1, on the reverse strand, counting down.
TTATTCTTTGTTGTGGGGAGGGAATATGATTTATAGTACATCATTCTATGTACACTATTTAGGTTCCAGTTTTTAATTTATCAAAAGATTCTTTCAAATTTAAGATATTACGTTTCACAATATTTCGTGATGATCCTTAAAAATCTTCACACAGAGAAAGTCTCCATACTTATCCAAACACCCATGATCTTTTCTTTAATGCCTGCCAGGCTACAAACTAGGTTGCTCCAAACCAAATAAGCTGCCGAGGCCCACAGAGTGGGGACAGTGAGAATCTGTCTACCATTGAATTTGAGGTTCATAGATCAGAGGAAAGGGCAGAATTCAAGGGAAAAGAGAAATCACCAAAACTAGGTTCCCTTCATATTACTATCTTTACTTTTAAGAAGCTAGACCATTTTGTTCATCTTTGAGATTATTGCAAGAAGAAGGAAAAATAATAAAACCTAACTCTTAAAGTATATGTACATGTCTTTGTATAAAATGTGTGATTTCTATACTTTGATCTTGTGACTGTACAGAGGATGTGTACTAGAAATGAGAGAGCACTGAATTTGGAACCAAAGACCTGGATTCACATCCCACCTCTGTGACTTGATAACTATTTGAAATTAGACAATTCAGTTAATTTCTCTGCATTTTCATGTCCAAAACAGAAAATGGTTTTGACTACATAATCTCCCAAGCTCCCTTCCAGCTTCAAGTACTCTGATTTATCATGAGCACTGCAATATGGTAACATAGAAGTTTGTTTCTGAGAGCTTCCCTCTCTCCTATCTCTAATCTTTTCTCCCAAGATTCCATAACAGGTAGCTTGGTGGTGCAATGGATTGAGCACTGGAAACTGTAGTGAGAACCTGAACTCATTCACTGTGTGATCCTAGGCAAGTCACTTAACCTCTGCCTACTACAGTTTCCTCAACTCTAAAATGAGAATAACAACAGGCTTTACCTCCCATGGTTGTTGTAAGGATCAAATAAGATAATATTTGTAAAACACTTGTCATATAGTAAGCATTATATATTTATTCCCTTACTATCCTGTTTTCTTGTGTCTGATTCTTGAAAGTGAATGCTATCACCTGCCAATGTCATTCCAGGTGTTATTAAATAATATTGAAAATCTCAATTTGTTTGTTTGTTAATAGGTCAGTTTTATTGAAGACTTTTGATTTTATATTGAAGTCATTTCTAGAAATGCTCTACTACCACTGAAATTAGATCTTCTTTTCTGATCAAATATAGAGAAGAAAATAACTTACACAGTGGTTCCATATGCAACAATCTTTTCAAGTAGTCTCTCACATCTTGGTCAAGAAGAGGAAAGGAATTTTTCCCTAAATCTTCTCTGGGACCAATGTTTTGTTTTGTTTTTTTTCCAATTACCTAACACTCTGTTTCCTTTTAAGGGATCTTTTCAATCTCATTTTACAGTTACAGTGGGGGTTTTTTGTTCAGTTGTGTTTAATAATTAGTGACTCCATTTGGGGTTCTCTTGACAGAGATACCAGAGTACTTATACCATTTCCTTCTCCAGCCCCTTTTACAGGTAAGGAACAAACAGAGTTAAGTGACTTTCCCAGGGTCACACAGCTGTTAAGTTTTGGAGGCCATATTTGAACTCATGAAGATAAGACTTCCTGACTTCCTGACTTCCTGACACTTTAACTACCGCACAACCTAGCTGCCCCAGTTATCATGTACATTGTAATTATTTTACCTTGTTAGCAGTTCATCAAAATCTTCCAACGTTTTTGTTTTTCTCATAGTTATCATTTCTTACTGTGTAATAATAACATCTCATTGTATTTTTATCTCACATTTTGCTCAGTTTTGTTTAATAGGGCATTCTGAAATGCCCTCTAACCCTAGCAATTCAAAAAACTAAAGATGCATACATGACAGTTAGACAATGTGATTAATATTTGGAAAAGGGAGCTCAGAAAATTCTGCTCAGTACCAACTTAAGCTAACAATATGGCCAGCCACCATCTACTAAGCAGCCATGATATCCTAAGATCAGTACGAACTGAAATATTACTGGATTATTTTCTATTTGCTGAGGCCTTCATGGTGAAATCATCAGAGAATATAGGTCAATGATGAAGGTACAAGTAAATCAAAAAGCTCCAAACACCTGTGTTGGATGAGAGCAAAAAGGTCTCCACAGGTGGTCTTTGCTTGAACACTTCTATTACAGAGAACCTTCTCCCTGTCAAGGTTGCACATTTCATTTTTTTAGATAACCCTTTTAAGAAGCTTGTTCTTATGCCAAATAGAAATCTATCTCTTTGCACCCTTCATCTATTGTGCCTAATTCTGTGTATTTGAACCAAGAAGTCTTATCCCAGTTTGCACATGACAGTTCTTCAAACCTCACTGTCCTCCTGACTTCCTAGCTAACCAGTGCAACATACACTTGAATCCCTTACTTCCATGCCCTATTAACTATGCACACCTTCCCAAACCTCAGTCCTAGGTTATTCCTACCTATGAATTCCTTCTCTGCCTCTGTTGAAAGCCAATGGAAGTGAGAATCATGTTGAGTGTGTTTCCTTTGTAGCCATTACCTTATTTTAATTAGAGCTTTCTCCATTAACTATTGTACTCCATACAGATTGCTCCAAACTTTCTCACTTCTTTTCAAATATCTTATATTAACCTATTCTCCTCTGTCTCAGGAGAAAATTTTGCCTTGTAACTTGACATGAAAAATGTGGAGAGCAACATAAAGCTCCCACTTCTCCCTTATTCCTTATTCTTTCCCTGATAGCCCTGGTTAATGTTCTCTACCTCCATATATTTTGCTACCTTGATTTATATATAAGTGTCTCCCTACTAAAATTCTTCTCTTTTAAGATAGAGGGTTTTTCATTTTTGTCTTCATATTCCCACAACTTAGCAGTGTTTGTCATATGGAAATCACATCCTCATCATCCTCATCAATCACTATAAACACCATTTTCATTATTATCATTTTATAAATACCCAGCATTTAGCACAGTACTTGGACAATATAGAAAAAATACCAATTGGCTGACAGACAGAAATGTTCATAGAATTAGGTTCTTTCAAGATCACAAAGTCAGCAAAAATGCTTTTACCCTTAAATATCTTTTCTATACATGACTGAAGATTCCCCAACTTTTCTTTCAAATTCTACTTTCTTGTTATCTAAAGTTCATGTCCATTGTATTAATCTCATCTATTTAGGGTTATTCTTGAAATTGTTCATTTTATACATGTGGGGGAAGGAGTGATTATGCATGATAAAAAGGATTCTTAGTATTATAAATTCCACTAGAGAGATACACAGAGTTTTTCAAAAGAGTGCTATTTGTTACTGTACTGTTGTGTTTAGTCATATATGTCCAATTCTATGTGATTTCTTAATGGGTTCTTCTTGGAAAAAACACTGGAGTGGTTTGTCATTTCTTTATTCAGTGTGCCCCCATTTTATAGACGAGGAAGTGAGGATTAAGTGATTTGTCCAGGGTCATACAACCAGTAAGTATCTGAGAGTGAATTTTAACTCAGATCTCCCTGATTCTAGGTGCAATGCTCTATCCATTGCGCCACCTAGCTTCCCTATTTTTATTGTATAGCAGATAGAAATTATGAGGCCTGGTTTACAATTTAACATAATAAGTAGGATTTATAGAGCACTTTAAGGTTTTCAGAGTACTTTGCAAGCATTACATCATTTAAGTATCACAATGACCCTGTGAAATAGATGCCATTATCATCCCTATTTTTCAGATGAGGAAACTGAGGCATATAGAAGGTAAATGATTTAGTTATATAGCTAGCAAATATCTGAGACCATTAGCTTATAAGATATTTGAGGGGAGGGACTGTCTTTTGCCTGTTATTGTATCATTAGTACATAGCAGAATTCCTGGAACATAGTAGGTACTCAGTAAATGTTTATTGAATGAATGAATGAAATTAAACTCTGGTATTCCTCATTTCAGGTCCAGTGTTCTAATCATTTCACCAAGTAGTAGCCTCAAGTTGTGACTTATACAGCTGCATTTGAGCCAAGATGTTCATACATGATAGCCATATCTGTGAAACTTAACCTCCCATGGGACAGAACTTTGAAAGAAGTGACTCACTCTTCCATCACCAGAGAATGAATCATTACCACAGGGAAGTAAGGGAACAGCACCAAGAAACTTCTGAAATCCCCTTCTTTGGATAATTTTCTTAAATGACATAAGTTAAAACCTTTCTAAGTCTGGATCTCATTTGACTATGACCATCACTAGTAATTCGACAACTAACTATTACTGTCAGAAAATGGGTTCCTGCAAAGAAAAGTTAAAGTCATATTAGGCTTTTTTAAAAAATCCAATTACAAAGCTTTGTCTTTAAAGTTTAGAGTTGCTGCAAATCTAAATTTAGAAAAAAGAACTATGGTTCTCTTGTGAGAGATTTTATATGACACTGTCAGTCAGTTACTCCAGACTGGAAGGAAATATAGATTTTGGATGTAACAATTCTATATTATTTTTCACAGACAAGGGGGACAAAGGAGATAATGTTGATAATAATGTTTAGAAAGTTGCTGAATTTCATTGAAAATTCTGCATTTGAGAAACTGTTCTGTTTATATCACACTGACATGTGATTCTTGCTCCCTTTCTCCTTACTAAATTGATCTACATATAAATATTGGCTTTGTCTCACAAATAGCTAACTTCACATAAAAATATGTATAATATTCCATATTTATACAATGGTGTTTCCCCTTCTTTCCCTAGAGTATATATGAATACAGGCAAGGTACTGGGGTGATGGAACAACATCTTTTTCTTCTGCAAGAAGGAATCAAAATTGTATTAAAAATATTAACAAATCCCTTTACCTTTTAAGGCATTGTCATTCCAAATAAAAGATCAATACAAAGAAACTATAAGCTGATTAATACTTCTTTTTAAATGGCAGTCACAGAAAATTAAAACACCTCCCTCTTCTCAACATAGAGATAAGAGGCCTAAAGACACTGTCTGATGCTATTAGTGTACTGATGTTTTCCTGCTTCAAGGTTTTCCATCTTTCATCTATTCATGCTTTTCCTCAGACTATCCACAATACCTGAAACAGGCTTCTTCCTCATCTCTGCCTCTCAGAAAACCTAGTTTCCTTCAAAGTTCAGCTAAAAAGGCACGTTCTCTGTGAGAAGCTTCATGATGCTCGAAGCTGCTAGTTTTCCCCCCTATATTTCTATGTCATATATATACATAAAAATGTATGTATATATACACATGTATGTATAGGTACACAGATAAAAAGAGCTATTAATATCTACATATATACATGTATATAACATTTATGTCTTTTCATGTCTCCTCCTTTAGACTAAAAACTCTTGAGGTCAGGGAGTGTTTGATTCTTTTATTATGTTTTGTGTCTCTGCCGCCCAGCACGTAGCAAGAACTTGATAAATATGTGTTAATTCATTGATTGATTGGTTACAAGGGAGTGTTCAACTTCAGGATGGAAGGGAAGTGGACAATTGATTATCCCAAAACGACAATGATGTAAAAGGTAAAGGAATTAATTAAAATTTTTAACACAAATACAATCTCTTTTCATTGCTTCTTGAAAAGGACAAAGATTTTGTTCCATCACCCCAGTATATTTGCCTGTACTCATACACATTCCAGGGAAAGAAAGGAAACATCATTGTATAAGCTCTTTCTCCCCCTTCTCCTGAGATTCCTAACAAATCGAAAGACTTTCCCGAGTCCAAATCCCTAGAGATGTTGATTACTTTCCTGAACAAATTTTCCAGTGATTAACAAATTCTCACCTGCCATCTTACACATACTAGTGATTCTGAACATGTCTGCTATTATTCAAACCCTATTTTCTATTACCCACTAAACTTTTCATTATTTCCATCCCCTTCTGCTCAACTGCTTAATTTCCCACTCCAATTTCCCACTCACCTCATCCACTGCACTCTGAAAGACTTGATCTATAAGAAACAAACTTGCTTTTATCTTAAATCTTTTCCTTTCGCCCTCCTTTGTTCTTACAAATATCACATCTACCAACCAATAAAAATTCTGGGAGCTATTGTCTCCTGACCTTCAGGACATTCTGTTTGTTTTCTCATTGAGTTCAGGGCATGGCTCATAATCTTTCCTTCCCAAATACTCCTCTCATCCTAGGAGACATCATAAGACATATGGATACTCTGTCAAAGAATTTAACATAGTAATTCCTGAATTTACTCATTTCCTATGACCTAGTCTTTTACAGCACCTCCCACTACATGCTGAAATGTTCATCTTTCATTTTTTTCATTACCTACAGATGTACTATTTCCATGTTCATGAACTTTAAAATTCTCTTATATGGCAACAACAAGTAACATCTAAGAAGCTTTTACTGTGTGCTACATGTTGTTCTAAGCACTTAGCGATTATTACCTCATTTGATTTTCACAACAACCTAGGGAGGTTGGTATTATGAAAAGCTCTATTTTACAGATGGGGAAAATGGAAGTAAAAGGTGGTTAATTAACTTATCCAGGGTCATACAATTCATAAGTCTGAAGTCAGAGCTGAACTCAGGTCTTCCTGGTTTCCAGCCTGGTGCTCCATCTATCCCATCAACTAACTGCTTTAATCATAATCCATTGTCATTCTACCTCTCTATCTTGAAAACTCTCTCCTCTGTCTACATTGTGACATACAATCCATCAGTCCCTCAGTTCTTCCCCAAAACATTACCCTAGACTGTGTACACTCATTTCTCTTCTGCAGGTGATCATTTAGTGAACCAGTTTAATCCTATACTGCTCTTTTCTTTCAACTCTCTTGCCCCTTTATCCTATTTCAAATCAAGTGCTGTTGAAAAAACTAGATATGTTTTTTAAAAAAAATTGCTGATCTACTACAAATTTATGTTATACAATCTCAACAAAGCAATTATTTAAATTTTTCTAATTGATTCAATGTACCACTCATTACTACAGTTTTTTCCAAACTATTTCAACACTTCTCAAATGTCCTATACCTTCCATACTCAAATGCTCAAATGAGAACTTTATTTCATGTTATTTTTTTTTTAAAAAGCTATGTCCATTCATGGAGACCTCTCTCTTCCTGCTTCCTCATCTCACATCACCCAAAAGCTTTCTTCTGCTCTCTCCTTTTTTGCTCCTGTCTGCCATGACAAGATGGCCCTTCTCATTACCAAGGCACTCCATCTAAAATAGACAAGTGATCCCAGCCTCTACAACAGATGCCCCTTCTATCTTTCCTAAATTCACTTGTCTTTAATCTCCTTGTCTGCCATCTGTTTCCCTACTGCCTACATATGTGCCCTTGTTTCTCTTAAAAATACTCACTTGACCTATCAATCTCCACTAGTTATGGTTCAATATTTCTCCACCTTTTTGTGGTTAAAGTCCTTGAGAAGACTATTAACAATCAACTCAATTTCCTTTTTTCTCATTCTCTTTTTCCTCTGTTGTTTGCTTCTAAAATTGCTGTTCAACTGAAAATGTTCTCTTCAAAGTTACCAATGCACTCAACTGACAAATCTAATGATCTTTTCTCAGCCTTCATCCTTGACATCTATGCAGCTTTAGACATTGTCATTCACCCTTTTATCCTTGATATTCTACTCTATCTTGGTTTCTCTGCCACTATTCTATCTTGCTTCCACTACCTATCTGACCATTCTTCTCAACATCTTTCAGTGGGTCTTTGATTCGGTCATGTCAATCAACAGTTGGTATCCTTCAGGTCTCTCCTCTGAGTGTTCTCTTCTCTATATATAATATTTAGTTGGTGATTACATCAGATTTCACAGTTGAATCTCAACTATCATTTCTATGCTGATGATTCTTAAGCCTACTTATCTATCCCTAACCTTTTAGCTGACCTCCAATCTTACTGGATGTCCTATAGTTATCTTAAACTCAACAAATCCAAAACTGAACCCATTATTTTCTTCTCAAATTTCTTCCCTCATCCAAATTTTCCAATTATTAGCAAGGGCATCAGAATATTCACAGACACCAAGACTCTCAACCTAGTTGCCATACTTGACTCCTCAACCTCCCCTCTCTCCAAATATCCAACCTGTTCCTTAATCCTATCTTTTCCCTTTGTGATGACTTTGGTATATGTTCTCTTTTTCCCTCTGACACAGCAATATCATCTTGAAGTAGGTACTTATGTCCTAACACCTGAATAATTGCAATACCTCTCCAGCTATTCTCCATGCCTTAGGTCTCTTCGTACTCTAGTTCATCATCCTCATATCTACAAAAGTGATTTTCCTAAAATTAATGTCTGACAAGATCACAAGCACTTCATTCAATAAACTCCATTAACTTTTTTCCAACAATTTCTTCCTTTTCTTTTCTTTTTTTTAAAATTGATTTATTTTTAGTTTTCAACATTCACTTCCACAAGATTTTGAGTTCCAAATTATCTCCCCTTCTCTACCCTCTATCCACTCCAAAACAGCATGCATTTTGACTACCCCTTCCCCCAATCTATCCTCCCTTCTATCACACTCCTTCTTCTCTTATCCCCTTCCCCTCTATTTTCTTGTAGGGCAAACTAGATTTCTAAACCACATTAACTGTATCTCTTATTTCCCAGTTGCATGTAAAAACAATTTTTAACATTTATTTTTAAAACTTTGAATTCCAACTTCTCTCCCTTCCCCTCCTATTTGCCCTTCCTTCTATCATCCTCCCACTCCTTGCTTATCCCCTTCTTCCCTACTTTCCAATAATGTAAGATAGATTTTCATGTGAATTGAGTGTGCATGTTATTCCCTCCTTAAGCCAAATCCCATGAGTGTAAGGTTCACTCTTTCCCTCTCACCTTCCCTCTCTTTCCCCCCATTGGAAAAGCTGTACTGCACTCTAATCACAGCCTGGTGTGACAGGCTCTTCCCATCAACCTTCAAGGCTGTCTTGGGCTGGAGATTTGCTTCACTCTGTCATTCTGTGGGTTCTGCAGCTTGAGGCTTTGTTTAGATTCATTTGTTACAGGTATTTGGCTGCTTTTACTGCACTTTCTTAGCTCTACCCCTTCACTCTTTATTAATAAGGATTAAATACAACATTTTCTTCTTTGAAAGTCCTTCATAATTGTCCTCTTTCTATCTTTCCAGTCTTGTTACACATTCCTCCCCTCCATGTAATCTACAATCTAGTAACTGGTTTTTTTACTGCTCTCACAAGACATTCTATCTCCCAATTCTATGTGTTTCTATTGGTTATCCCTAATGCTTGGAATTTTCTCCTTCCTTCCTGGTTGCCCTAGCTTCTTTCAAGTCCTAGTGAAAATCCTACCTTCCACAAGAAGCCTTTTCTGATTCCCTAAATGTTAGGGCCTACCCTCAATTGATTATATTCAGTTTATCTTATATACATTGCTTGTGTATAGTTATTTGCATGTTCTCTTCCCCCATTAGACTGAATTATCTGAGAGCAAGCAATATATTTTGCCTTTATTTGTAACTCCAGCATTTAGTACAGTGTGTAAAACAGCAGCTTGTTAATAAATTATTATTATTATTCAACTGGTTGACATTTTCTTTCTAGGTTCCCCCTCCCCCCTCCATTCTTAAAGATAAGGAAGTTTCCATGAAAATGATCTCCTTGTTTTCATGAGGTGAACCTTTCTTTCTATTGCTTATTCCCCCCTAGTATATTACTAATCACCATATGGGGCATCATAATCACCTCCATAGCAAACAACCTTGAAATCACAATGAAAAGGTTGCAATGGGGAATAAGAGTAAGAACTATAAAAATAACTCAAAAGTTTTCATCTGTTATTCTCCCTTTGAGTATATCTCTCTTTTTCTGTTTGTCTCTCTCTGCCTCTGTCTCTCCTTTTGTCTCTATCTCTCTCACATATTCATGCACACATGTATACATGCAGACATACACATTCACTCACACAAACACTTTTAAGTAAGGTGATAAAGATTGACCAGAATAAAATTTCATTTTATTCAGGAACAGAATTATTTTGTTACTATTATCATTCATTATTAATTATTAATAATTCTCTAAAGAAGAGGTTTATAGTCAAGAATGTAAAGCAAGTCTGACTCTAAGTTCACTGGCTTTTAGATATATAGCATGTTTCAATAAATCTCTAATATCTTCTTGTGGATAGTCCATCCCCAAAGGAAGAGGGAAACATTTTCACCTTCAATGCTATGTTTACCATTGTCTTTTCATAATCCTTGATAAAGAATCTTCCTTTGGATCTCTTAATATTTGATATACACTGGAACATCCCTCAAGATTTCCCTTTACTGTCAATCACTTTTCCAGTTCTACATGCCCATGATGACTTTCTTTAAGCTCCTCTTCATATACAAGTAGTTTTTAGCAGTGTGTCATAGCATAATTTTATTGACCATTTCTCTACCACTGTCATTTATTGAATCATCAGAAATTTTCTTTGCTGATTATCACATGGTGATCCTTGATTCTCATGTTGATTATTCCTAGTATCAGAAGAGTGATATTGGTTCTAAAGCGATGGGTTTTTATTGTTACAAGTTACTTCAGATCATTGAGGTCAATTTCTCAAAAGCAATGCAACCTGCTCTCACCCTCCTATTCAATTCTGTACCTGAATAATTATATGTTTAGAATGCTTTTGCAAGACATATACATTGATGAACTTGCTCAATGGGCTGACCACTCAACTATATCTTATAATCTGGAAGACACCATTTGTTTGTTTTCTATCCATGTCTGTTTATTTTAACTAAGTCAATGTCCTAACAGTGACTATGACTTTCTTTGAGGAGCCTCTGAAGGGTATTGGGGCTCAGGTCAATTGTCACAATAGAATCCTCAAAGACAAGCATCTATAGAACTTGTACAATGAAAGACAACCTTCTATGCAATGACACGAAACAGTATCAGCAAGAACATGGATTTCTTTTTTATGTCACATTTTACATTGCAATTCATAGTATCATTGGAAAAAGGTGTGTCCATAATCACATTGTTCATGGAATTTTGAATGATCTGAACAAATGCATGAGAGAAACCTAGTTTAAGATAAAATTTTAAGACCTCTACTAAATCAAATGTGTGTGTATTAATGTATGTTTTAAACAACAGATAAGATATGCAATGGGACTGTAACATTTTAGCACCATTAATTTAGCTATGCAAATGTGAAATGTTGTTCTGCTATAGAAAATGATCCGTAAAATCCTACCAGCCCCACTTCTCTTCTTTTCACTTATTTTAGACTCAAATGCCAGAACACAAATACAGAATAGGAAAAAGAACCAAAAACATATCATCAACTTAAATACAAAGCTAAAAACGAAAAAAAGGCATTTCATGTACATAGCAGAACATAAGAGAGGATTGAAATTATGTAACAATAAATTTTCATTTGAAGAAAGCCTGTATGATAAATAACACTTCTTGTGTTGAAAATTGTCCCCCTTTTCTTTGCTTCCTTGTGAGTTTTTTTGTTCTCTGCTGCGTACTTTTTTACTGTGTTCTTTTTTCCCTCCCCCTCTTCCCTCAGGCTACAATAAAGTTTAGATGTTTCTTTATAGCTATAGATATATACATACACAATAGATATATACATATACATATACATATATATACACATATAGACATATACTTTCCCAAATATATTCTACTCCTGATCTTTGTTTGTTATGTTTGTGCATATCTCATTTACTATCCCACCTGCCTCCTCTAGTTTATTTCTACCCACTACCTTGTCCTCCTATTACAGGTCTACCACCCTCCAAAGATCCCTCCCTTATCCTCCCATTGCCATAAATCTAAATACCCTTCTATGCCATTTTTTACCTATTCTCTCATTCTCCCTTCTAAAGATCCCTCCCTTGTCCTCCCCACCTCCCTATGCCCCTACTGTTTTCTTTATTACTTTAGAAGACTTTCATACTCTTCTAAATATATATGCATTGTTCCCTCTTAAACCCATTCACAATGAAAGTAGGTTACCAGAACTATTAGCTCTCCTCCCCCATCTAAATTGATTCTTCTTCTTATACCTCATTTCTATAAAATAATTACTCTTTTTAGCTGTTCCCAAATGGTTTTACTTTTTAAATTCATTTCCTACTCATGTTTTCCCCAATCCTCCTTATGAACTACCCAATTATTAATAAGGATCTTAGACATAGATTTTATATTTTATATATGTAAAAAAGTAAACAGTCTGTCCTTATGAATCCTTTATAATCAGTCTAGGTATATATCTTATACTTCTCTTGGTTCTTATATGTCAAATCTTCTAATGAGTTCAGGATTTTTTTAAACAGTTTGAAAGTCTGAGAGTTTATCAAATATCCATTATTTTTTCATTCAGGATAACAGTTAATTTTGCAGGGTATGATATTTTTGGCCAGAGCCCCAATTCTTTGCTCTTTGATATATTATGTTCGAAGACCTGCAGTCCTTTACTATCTCTGCTGCTTGGTCTTGTGTGAATCTAATTGTGGCACCATCATATTTAAATTGTTTTTATCTTGATATTTTTAATATTTTATCCTTGAGCTGGGGATTTTGGAGTTTGACTATAATATTCCTATGAGTTTTCCTCATGGGATCTCTTTTAAGTACTGATCAATGGATTTTTTCCATTTCTATTTTCCCTCCTTGTTCTAATGCTTCAGGAAAATTTTCTATATTTCTTATATTATTATATCAAGATAGTTTTTTGATCATAACTTTCAGTTACTCTGATTATTTTGATATTTTCTCTTCTTGATCTATTCTCCAAATCTGGTGTTTTTCTTGTAAGATGTTTCACTTTCTCTTCTATTTTTTCATTATTCATATTTTGGTTAATTATTTCTTGGTCTCTTATAATTTTGATGGCTTCACTTTTCCCAAGGCTAATTTTCAAAGTGTCCTTTTCTTCCTTAAGATTCTAGATTTCCTTTTCTAATTTGTTTTTCTTGGATAATTCTAATTATTTTCTTTAGTTTTTCTTTCATCTCTGTCATTTGGTTTTTAAACATTTTAAAGATCTTCTAAGAATTCTTTTGGGGGAGGAGGAAGCTACAGCCCTCCATGGGGCGGGTCCAGCCCCAGATCTGACCAGAGCTCCGGGTCCCCCTGCCCTGCCCCTTCCCTGGAGCCTCCGGGTGTACCCCGGAGCCCGGGAGCCCAGTGCGGCCCAGACCGCCCCTCAAGAGCCCTGCCATGAGTGAGAACCTGCTCTGCTCCAGCTGGGCCACGGTGATAGTTTACAATGATGTCAACAACTGGGACTGGGCCGCAGGCCATTAGCAGAGTCCAAATCTACCACAATCCTAGCACCAATGCCTTCCGAGTCGTGGGCCGAAAGATGCAACCAGATCAACAGGTTGTTATTAATTGTGGCATTGTTCGGGGTGTTAAGTACAACCGGGCCACGCCCAATTTCCACCAGTGGAGGGATGCCCGCCAGGTCTGGGGCCTCAACTTTGGCAGCAAAGAAGATGCTGCACAATTTGCAGCAGGGATGGCTGATGCCCTGGAGGCTTTAGAAGGAGGTGGGCCACCACCCCCTCCTCCTGCATCCCGGTCTGTCCAGAATGGACCCTCACCAGAAGAGGTGGAGCAGCAGAGGAGGCAGCAGCTAGAACACTTGGAATAGGTGGAAAGAGAACGCAGGGTCTCCAATGCAGGAGCCCCAACTGCTGTCCCAGCTGGGGGACCCCCACCCTCTCCAGAGCCCCTTCCTCCCCCTGGCCCACCCCCACCCTCTGGGCTGCCCCCCTCAGGAGCAGGGCCTTGGCTCTAGGTGGGGCAGGGGGCCCACCCCCAGCACCCCCATTGCCATCTGCCCAAGGCCCCAGTGGGGGAGGTGGGGGTGCCCCAGGCCTGGCCGCAGCCCTCGCAGGAGCCAAACTCAGGAAAGTTGTCAAGGATGAGTCCTCCGGACCTCCTCCTGCCCCAAAGGCTGAGAGCACTCGGAGCACTGGCGGTGGGCTCATGGAAGAAATGAGTGCCATGTTGGCCCCGAGGAGGAAAGCGACTTTGATTGGGGAGAAGCCCCCAGCCAAGAATGACGCTGCCAGCGAAGAAACTGAAAGCAGAATTCTCACGCAGAATGAGCCTGTTCAGAGACCATGGGAAAAGAACAGTACAACCCTCCCTAGGATGAAGTCTTCCACATCCGCAGTGAGCTCTGAGGCCCCTACCTCAACTCCCAGCACCCATGAGGAGTCTGATTTAGACAGGATCAAACAGGAACTGCTGGAGGAGGTGCAGAAGGAGCTGCAGAAAGTGAAAGAGGAGATAATAGAAGCTGTTGTCCAGGAGCTCCGGAAGCGGGGCTCTCCGTGACCAGAAGGACCTGGGAACCGAGCCCTGTCCCAGTCCCTCCTGCCTGGAGCTTTGGGATGAGCTGGAGAAGCCTCCTTCACACCTTGGCCTTGGCCCCCTGGGAAGATCCCAAGGAGGTGGCAACCCAGCCCTGCCATTCCCTCCTGGCATGCAGATTTGAGGCAGGGGGCTCCACCTCCTACTTCAGTCCTTGGTCCATTCCTCCTTTCATCCCCTTGGGGCTCCTTCCTCTGCTTGGGACATACCAGTTAGCTCCAAGAAGAAAAGATGAAAGGGGAGATCACGTCTCCTCTTCCTGGAGCTCCTCTAAGGGTCCAATGTTCACTTTAATCCTTAGAAGCCTTCAATTTTTTTAAGAAAAAAAAATATATATATTTGTTTGGGAGGGAAAGGGGGGATTTTATTTGTTTTAATAAGGGTGGGGTCTTGGCAGTCTTAAATGCTGTAATCCTAGCTGTCCTCCTCTGGGGGTGTGGTTCTTCCAGGGGGTATAGGGAACCAGGACCTCTTCCCACTGCAGGGAACTCCCTTCTGCCCTCTCCCTCAAAATATTCCCCTTACCCCTTTTCTATAAGGAATTAAGATTCTATGATTCTATAAAATAATGTAACTTTTTTTGAAAACAGTTTTTTTTATTTAGGGTAGCCCTGGGTTTTGGGTGGGAGACTGAACGGAAGCAGAAAGCCGGCCTGGGGGACAGGAGGAATGTTCTCATCCCCATCCCCATCCCCATGTTGAAATGGACTCAGTTGGAATAAATCTACCCATTTTTTCTATCACACACACACACACACACACACACACACACAAATTGTTTTGGGGCAAGTAACCATTTGACATTGCTCTTTAGGAGTTTCTTTACTTGAATATTCTCCAAAGATGAACTATAATTACTTTCTATGGTTGGATTCTTTCTCCTTTGCCTGTGCATTGTGTGTGTGTGTGTGTGTGTGTGGTAATAGTTTAATTTTTGTAATCACTTCTACCCCTTGGGTATGGGAAGTGGTGCTTCTTCTACATCTTCAGTTCTCCCCTCCTGCCTGGAACCAAAACCAAACTACCAACCTCCTGTAAATGCCCACAGCCAGAGGCTTTCTGCCCCATGGATTCTCTGCTCACCTAGTGTGTGCTCATTCCTTCTCACCTCTCCACTCTTACGCAACACTGCTGGGTCTCGAGGTTCTTATCAGCAGAGGTTCTCTCAATCTTCTCAGGCTCAAACGCCCAATTCCCCTAACTATCCTTGGGGTGAAAGTTCCAGGGGCTGAGGTGAGGCAGCCTCTCAAACCAATTAACCCTAGGGCTTGCCAATTGTTATTAAAATGAACCCTAGCCTGGAGGCATTTACTGTTCACAGGGACTAAATCTTGTCCAGAGATTTTTCTTCTGATCTTTCCAAATTGTCCCAGTAAGACCTGAGTTGTACCCCTATTCTTATTTATCTCTACCCACTGTTTGTTCTCAGGTGCTATTTTAACTCTTTTGTGGGGGAAAATCTTGAGAGTTTGAAATTTTCTGACCTATTCTGCCATCTTCCCAGAATCATCTCCTCCAGCACCACTTCTTTAGGAAAATAAAGATGCTGCTCTCACCGGGTTTCCAGGGTAATCAAAACGTATGTAAATCGAACGATAGTTACCAAGACTAATAAAAGGGTCTAAGCAAAGGAGGAAGTAAATGATGTATTTAATGCCAATAACAGTAAGGGGGAAAAAAATCAAATGAACAATATATCAAATGAGCAAGGTGAAACCAGGAGAAGTCAAAAGAATTATCAGAATCTGCCTTTATACTATAATATGCTAATGAAACCAAAGACACAAAAGAAATAGAGGAATATCTTCAAAAATATTAAATATCCAAGCTAGCAGAAGACCAAATAAAGGTTTTAAATAATCCAATCACAGAAAATAAAATTGAAGTATCTGTAACTACAAAAAGTGCCAAACTTTGGTAAGAACTACCAAAAAAAAAACCAAAAACATCCCATGGTCCTGATGAATTGTAAGAAGAATTCTACCAAAAACTTTTAAAGAAAAATCGGTACTGATAGTGCACAAATGGTTCTCCAAAATTCAGAAAGAAAGCACTCTCTCAGATGTATTTAATGAGACTAATACTGTTCTAATATCTAAACTAGAGAAGGATAAGACTTTAAAAAAGAACTACAGAACATTATCATTATTTTAATTAAAAATTTTAAATTAAGTATTGTCAAATGGGCAACAGCAATTTATCAAATTATCATTATGATCAAGCTGGGTTAAGACAAGGAGAAAGAAGAGTTCACTAATAGGAAAAAAATCAACAGTTTTATAAGTTTTAAAAAATAACCATGACCAACAAATTATCTCAATAAATACAGAAAAATCTTTGACAAATTATAATACTCATTAAAAAAAAAACAGAGAAAAAAATACCTACATGGTATGGGCATAATATCCTTAAAAAGTAACTGAAAGCAAACATCATATGCAATGGAGATACATTAGAATTTTCCCAATAAATGTTGGAGTCAGGCAAAGATGCCCACTTTCTCCACTATTATTTGATATAACACTAAAAAAAAAAAAAAAAGACCCTAGCAATAGCAATAAGACAGGCAAAAGATGCTAAAGGTATACATATAGGTAAAAAGGAGAAAAATACTACCCCTATTTTCTGATGGCATGATTCCTAAAGAATCAGTAAAGATACTAATTGAAGCAATAGAACAATTCAATAGAATTGCAAGCCACAAAATAAACCCACAAATATAAATAACATGTCCATACGATAACACACTTCAATAATAGAGCAATCTCACTCCAAACAACAAAAGAGGTTGCATAAAATATATCAGGGTCAATTTATCAAAACATAAATTACTTTCATAGATTAAATTACAAAATGCATCATAAAAGAAAAAAGAACTGCTTAAAGGAATATTCATTGTTCATGTCTGGGCAGTACCAATATCATAACGGAATAAGCATAGGAAAATAAGAAGAAAGCTATTACCTTTTACATATGATGTGACAGGTTACTTAGAGAACACTAGGGAGTAAACTAAAAATTAATCAAAACAATAAATTTGGCAAAGTTAGAATGTATAAAATAAATCCATATAAAATGATCAGCATTTCTAGAAATTGCCAACAAAACTGAAAAGGAAGACAGAGAAATATGATTTAAAATAGCAATAGAATATATAAGATACTTGATGAAGTCTATCAAGAAATACATGAGTATTATATGAATACAGTTACAAAACACACATTATGGACATAAAACAAGAAAAAAATTAATTATAGATAGGCCAAAACTAAAATAAAAATATGATACTATTTAAATTATTTATTTAATATCATAACCATCAAATTTCCAAAGACTACTTTATAACCTGCCCCTCCAATAATAATGAATTTTAACCAGAAGAAAAAAATTTCAAAAACCTCAAGAGAAATAATAAATTTAAAATGTGAAAGGAGGGTGTTAGGTCCCAAACTATACTGTAAAGCTTTAATCATCAAATTGTTTGGTGTGCTGTGAAAAAGTTTTGGTATATATTACAAAAAAGCAAACAAATACAGTATCCTGGTATTTGATGAACTGAAACATTCCCAAAACTGCTGGGAAATCTGAAAATTGTCTGATATAGATTGATTTCTCATAATTTATTGAATAAAATGCTTAAATTAACATTGAGGGTGATATCATTTAGTCATAATATGGTACTACAACCTGGTGAAATAGTACTGTTATTATCCTTGTTTTACAAATAAGAAAAGAGATTGTTGACTTCAGTCTACCACATCACACAAGGAAAATCACACCACTGATTTTAAGTACTCTCTAATCTTCCAGTTCCAATACCTATTACTTTGAAAATCTTGTATTTGACCATAACCTTCTGTCTTCCATTTCTCCTTCTGCCTTACCTCTCCTTAACTCATCTTTCATTCACACAACAGTCTCCATTCATTCTACCCCTTAGCAATGCTCTCATCTCACTTTCCTTCCTTCAAAATTTCAACTCTTCAGTTAACCATTTTGCCCCCTCTCCCCACCTGTCCTCAACCCTTACATCTCTTACTTCATTGTACCTTTGATTCTTGTCTCTTTTCTGACTCCAGCCCTGAATTACCTCTACCACATTTCTTCTCAGCTTCTGTTCTATGATGGTAGACACCAGTCTTTCTGGATAGTTTTTTTTCTGACTAATGCTAATTTGTCATGGTTTACTTCCTATCAAACCAATCATCTTAGTCCCTTTTGCTGGTTCATAATTCATCTCCTACTTCTTGTGTGTGGATTTATCCTAAGGATCTATCTTGGGTCATCTCTTCTTGTTTACACTCCCTCTTGTGATGATTGCCTTGGCTTCCAGGAATTTACTCATCTTCTGACAGATAATTCACAATTTGACACATGTTTCTCTTCATTTCTCCTATAATCAGTCTTTGTATTTCAAACTATCTGATGAACCTCTCCAACTGAAGACACACAAACATCTTAAAGTCAACATTTCCAAAATAGAACTTAGTATCTTTACATTCCCCAAATCTAGCCATCCTCCTGATTTTCCTATTTATTTCCAGTTTTTAATTCTTCATTCTTCCTCCCACAATTTTCATTCACTTGCCATCTTGCCAATTCTATCTCCTCCATATCTCTCACACCCATCCCTTTCTCCATAGAGAGATACATGAATATTAACGTTAAGTTTTAAAATAAGATTCAATAACAACTTATAATTATCATTGTACTTTCTCAGGAGACTAATACTTAAACCATCATATCATAAAGCAGTTGTCATTATTACGGATTAGTAATTTTATATTTTATGTCCATTCTGCATTCTAGATGACTACTAAAAATACAGAATTAAAGAGGTAAAGAGTTGTTCAGTCATTTCTGACTCTTTGTGACTTCATGGATCATAGTATGCCAAAATCCCCCATGGGGTTTTCTCAGCAAATATATTGCAGTTATTTTGTCATTTCTTTCCCTACCTGATTAAGGCAAACTGAGTTCAAGTGACTTGCCTGAGTCATACAGCAAGTAAATGTTTGAGACTGGATTTGAACTAAGTTCTTCCTTACTACTTTATCTATTGAGCCACATAACTGCTTCCCAAGAATCAAAACTATCATTCTTTAGTTAAGCACCATAATGAGAGGTGTCAGAAGAGTCAGGTGGAGTATTAAAGAGTAGTTGAATGATATGTCTGCATTTTAGCTCAACAGCAACTCAGCATATATAAGGGTGAACAAAATCATGTAGTACTGTAGATGAGAAAAAGATCTTTTGGCTTGAATAGGAAAGGCTATCTTCAAAGTTATGATCAAAGCATCCAGAACACATTAAGAGAGCTGGCATAAAGGGGTAGGGAGTTTCTTCTTGGCATCTATAGACTTAGAAAATAATTTCAAGACTTTGGGCCAACTTCAGAGTTTTATATTTCTGAGACAGATGTATCCCAACTACATTTCAAAGGGGCAATATCTACTGGTGAAATAGTCAGCCTTGAATAAATCCTTTCATTAGTGACCATCTTTTCTGATCCAGAAACTTCCCCACCACAAATGAACTCTCATTAGACCCAAGATTCCCCAAGTTTTGATATACCCACCTTATGAATAATATTCAATAACCTGTTCAAAAAAAGAAATACAAATGAGAAAAGCCAGATATGTACCTAGACGAGGTGTAAGTTCATTTTACTGAGTTCATATTCTATGTGGGAATATCATCAGAGGTGAGTGAAAACAGCACAGCCCATACCTCCATTCACTCATAGGAATTCTAGAGATAGAGCATGTCATTTGCCACATGGGACAGTCTAAACAAAAAAGCCAGACTCTTACCTGATGTAGTACCATCCTACTCTCTCTTTGATGAGGTGAGAGGGGACAAAGAGAAGACTGAGGCTTTTCTGCACCATGCTAAATGCCAAGCATTTTCAATGCCAGGTCATCATATGGCCCCAAAAGTCCCACCAACTCAATCAAATTCAAGAATGCAATTTTGATGACCCTCAATTGGTTAATATGAATTACACAATGAACACATCCATTTCTAAGATATCTTTTTACATACACACAGACTGTGAATCAGAGAAAAAATCTTTCCAGCTTCCCTAGAGGGAGGGAGGTTGTCACTGGCTTTTCATTCTGAGAAATTGCAGTATCATTGAGCCATCCCCTAGAGCTGGAGAAACTCCTGCTCCAAATACGTCAATACGCATCTAAAATGTGCCACATACTGTTTGACTACAAATAAGAAATTTACTACTGAGATAAGAAATCTCCTGGACTGACTTCTGAAGGTTCCCTTTACAAGTACCTGCTCTGGGTGCCATTTCAGCCACAGTCAATGGAAGATATAGGACTGGATTTCTACAGTTAGACTGATGAATTGCCATAAATATTTTTCAGAGAATGGCAGTTATTATGGCAACAGTGCTCCCTCTGCTCTAGTTAAGGTTATGTCAGTATTTAAATTATACATCCGTTTTCAGGGGTTTACATCTTGGTTATGAACATTTACCAAAGGATGAAACTTGGCATCTTATATCTTTGCCTTGAAGGTTTGTGTGTGTGTGTGTGTTTGTGTGTGTGTATCTTGTTTTGTTTTTGAGAGAAACGGCTTTTTTGATTTGTATGTTTTCCTGCCTTCCACATATGCAGTATTTGTTTAAATCTAAGAAGAAAAGAATAGGACATTTTATGTTTTATATCCCGCCTCTCCCCCCCCAAAAAAACGCATTAAAATTACACTTAAATCCAATAAGAAATTTCTGGTTTGGCTATTAAATATTTCTAAATGTGTTCCACTAGTACAGCAAATATTAGGCTACTACCTACGATCCAAGGGAATTCTTCAAAGATAAACAGAAATCTGACTCACCACTAAGAAGTCTTAGTTATAGGAAGGGAAGCACGGAGAATTAAGAATGAGTACACATCAAAATAATACAATTGTGGCAAAGAGTATACACATAATTAAATTCACATTTTGTTAAGACATTCATTACATTTTTTCCTCCATAGAAATCTCTCCTAATTTTTTAATCTATCTTCAAAAAAGAAATATTACTTTCCCAAATTCTCAGGAATAATAAAAGATACAAAATTATCATTAAAACTCAGTTGAAATTTTCCTAGATAGGAAGGACCATACTGATCTATTAGAATTGTTCTCACAATTCTACACTATCTTCTAGAAGACCTGTTTTAACTTAATTCCTTGATTTTATGCTCTTTAAATAAATTCTGCCTTACAAAGACAGTTTTTATCTTGGCAGCTTACATGAAGAGATCACTCATCTGGCTGCTTTCTCTAAAGACCACTGATTGCATTCTCAATATTGCCAGTGAAGTATGAGTGCCTGGAGTAGCTTCACCAAGTCTAAACCTGACTGAGAAGGAGATAAGAATATTGTATCTATCCTTTCAACCTCCTGATATCTGCCTCTCCCCCCATAAAAAAGAACAGAGTGAAGACTTATAATTCTATCCTGTCTGGAAAGACTTCTGATTGACAGGATAGCATGAAATCTGTATGAAGAGTGAGAAATAATTAATAGGTTGCCCTCAGTTAGGGTGAAAATTCTACGAAATATTTATGGGAGAACAAGGCTGGCACAAGACAGAACAAATAGATTGTGTCCTAAATCTAGGGGAATAGTACCCACATCAACAAGATTACATATTCATTTAAGCTTTTCTGTCTAGTAATTTCTTTACATGGTAAAAGCAAACCTGTAGTTTATAGTTTATATCTGCTCTTACTGAAGGAAGCAGAGCTCTAGAAAGTCACTGTCCTGTTTCAGCCAACTTTATACCTATGTACTAAAGCAACATGAAAGATTAGCAAGAATGTTGAATTTGGACTCAAAAGATCTTTGATCTGCCACTTATTCCCTGAATGTCATTAATTAAACCTCTCTCAGCCTCAATTTACTCATCTATAAAATAAGAATGGGAGGACTGGATGGACTAGGTAAACATAGAATCTATGATTCTAAGATACTATAAATTATAATCCCAAACCCATGTTTCCTACTATTCATTATACTGCAAAGTGTCAAGACTTGGTAAAACCTATTAAATTGAAATTGACATTTGGATCAGCAACTTACTAACTCAATTTCTTCAGAATTGCTGTTGCATTAGTGAGAGCTGACATTCTTTCATGAGTTTCCCCACTGTTCCTAACCATTTCCAAAAATATTTTCAAAGGTTTAGAGAGACTTCTAAATCACTAAGCAAGGTCCAAGTCTGTATTTATGATAGAACATCATTCTAACATAAACATCACTGCTACTGCTTAGATATTTTATAAAAGATGCTTAGAGACATAACTTTCATGACCAAAATTTTATATTTAAAAATATAAAATGTGTGAAAATAAATAATCCTTCTTCATACCATATCACTATCTGACCAGCCTTTGACAAAATTAAGTTAGAAAATATGATCAAAGGGACTTTTTAAAATCTAAATTGAATCTATTTATGATACACTGGTTTAGGATTCAAAACTGCCAACATATTCTGTTTACTCCCTTGGCATCTGTTGCATCTGCCAACTGGTCGCCAAAAATTAGAGCAGACTTAACTAATTAGAAGAGTCCCCATCTGGTAGCTGAACTTCTTGCTTATGTCTCCTTTACATTACAAGAACAGAGATCTGAACCAGAACTTTTGTGGTCTTTGCAAAGATTTTCTCTCTGTCCAGCACAATAGCAAGCATACTTTAGAGCTGAACTTAGCCATGATGCTATGACCTATTTAATATTGTCTCTCTCTCTCTCTCTCTCTCTCTCTCTCTCTCTCTCTCTCTCTCTCTCTCTCTCTCTCTCTCTCTCTCTCTCTCTCTCTTACTATCCTAGGTCCTTGTATTTAGAATTGGAATACTAGTCCTGCCACTAGCTCTCAGACTACTCTTCATTTACCTTGACTTCAACAGGCCAAAATTTAGAACTTTTGCAGCTCTTTCATAAGGAAAATCTTCTAAACACAAGAGTGACACTTCAAATCATGAGCCTTCTTCCTTGGAATGCAAACAGATGGTTGTTTTTTGTCAGCATGAGTATATGTGGCACCAATGAGGAATGACAAATGGACAGCCTTACTGTTCTATTGATAAAGTGTTCAAAATGTAAGAAAAAAAGACCTAAAATAATGGTTTCAGCACAATATGTGAATCCTCTATGAAGAGGCAATGAGAAAACTTGGGCAAAAGTCATAATGTGAGAAAGCATATTTGGGGTACAGTTTGTTCTAAAAGAGGGAGTACCCACTTCAGTTGGATCACAGAATCAATAACATATTGTACCCTGGATAGAAAGTAAGCTCCTTGGGGACAGAGATTATGTCACTATTGTCTTTGTATCACCAGTGCCTGAAACATGTTAAGTATTTAATAAATATATATTGATTAATTGTTTGATTCATTGCATTTGGGCAGACACTCCTTTTGATCAGAGATGGTTCAGGAGGAGAAAGTGAGCTTAGTGACCTTGCACAGCCCTCCTTCACCCAAAACAAAGTCAAGTGCAAGTCATGTCATCATTTCTCTGATGTCATGGTCCTCTTTGCAAGGAAGGACAAACACAACTCATGAGTAGACTATGTTTCCTAAATGGGGACCCAGCTAGCTGGGTAACTCCTTTGTTCTCCTGTCCTCCCCTGTCCTCTCCTCTCCTGTCCTCTCCTCTCTTCTCCTCTCCTCCTCTCTCCTTCCCTCCCTTCTCTTTCCTTCCCTTCACTTCCCTTCCTTTCCCTTCTTGTCTCCCTTCAAGTCTTGGACCCTGTGCACTCTGAAGTACATGGATTGAACAGGAAGGGTCCCTGCCCAACCTCCATTCAATGGCTGGTTTTGAACTCTCCTGGCTTAGAGAATGTCAGTAGTAACAGTTTCTCTTCCAAACAACAACCTTGAGGCTCCTGCCCCTCCCAGAGTGATTTAGTTATTTTTATTTTTTTTCTTTTCTATTAAAGGAGCTACCCCCTACTACCTTTTAAAGGGAACTATTCACTGAATGGGCATTACCTCACTTTAAATGACTACCTGAAAAGGCCTTAGCCTAAAAGGCCAAGGTCTCTCATTGCATCCTGGGCTGTCTCCAGTCACCCTGATAAATATCTGGTCATTGGATCCAGATGGCTCAGGAAGAGAAAGTGAGGCTGGTGACCTTGCATAGCCCTCCCTCACTCAAAACAAAGTCAAGTGCAAGTCATGTCATCATTTTTCTGGTGTCATGGTCCTCTTCAAAAACGAAGGACAAACACAACCTTTCAATAATTTGGATGGCAAACTTTTGTGAAACTGATGTTTTTTGGAGTGGGAAAAACTGATTGCCTTATGATTAGCTTCTCTGCATTTAACCAGCTTGGTCTTTAGATAAGATATGGTCAGTCCAATTCTATTTCTGTTTTGGTTCAGGTTTATTATGTTTTTCATATCAAGAATTTCCAGTGTAGAAAAACCTTCTACCAATGCTGACTGGCAAGTTTTCTGCAATTTATAGACTTAGGAAGTTGTCTGGAGCTCTAGGAGTTGAGTGACTTGCCCAGGATCACACTACCAATAATGGAAATACAGTATGCATGTATGGAGTATTTGGATAACATCTCTTCATGTTGAAAGATTAGGAACTTGCTTCACAAGGAATCATGATGACATATAAGTGAATTGTCTTGAAGATCCTTCAGAATACGTATAGACCTTCTGCAACTTATTCTGATCTCTTTAACTGTCTAGCCGGAGGGGAACTTTTTCAATTAATAACACAGTCAGAGTTGAGGGCACCTTCAAAAAGGCCTGAGTCAGCATTAATCATTTCACTTTATTTCTTTCAATAGGCCCTTCACTGCTGGCATCTGATAAGATGAAGGCCTTTAGACATTCTCTCCATTGAGGCCATATGGATGGCTTTTTGAAGGGCCTTGGCCCTTAGTCTTTTTTGTTGTTGTTCTTTTACCTATTAGGTAAAGAGAATGGAACTTTTGATCTTGTGATATAGAAAGGCATCCCAATATTCCAGAATTAGGACCTCAGAATTAATTTAGCTTTGATCCCACATCCCACAAGGATTGAGAACTGACCTTTGGAACCACTGTATGGTGGTAACTGAGTCAAAAACTCATCAAATAGTCGTTATCTCTGTACATGTACTTGATGGGACAGATATGATGGAGATTCTGAACAACTGAATTATTGGGCACTCAAGCCAATGCCATTAGAGAAAAGTTGCCCCACATTCTCAGGGTTTCTCCCTGAAATTCTGCGGACCAAATGTAATACCTGAGCATTGGGAGAGTAAACTGACACACATACACTGTGCATGTCAGAGACAAAATGTAAAACTAAGCCTTTGCTCTTTTTAGAATGGGTTTCTACCCACTATGCCAAACTGCCTCTTGATCAATTCTATAATTCTGAGAACTTCCTTTTGGTAATATCTTCTACAATTTGCAGTGCTTGGGCATAGCACAACACAGTAAGCTAGCAACATAGGATTTAATGGAGGAAGTAAATGTATATTTGTATATTAAGTCAAGTTCTCCATTATCTATGAAACAGAATGATTATTTTAAAACAGGAAATAACCAATGGTTCTTTCTATTTATTTAGGCAAAATATCCTCTGATTTTAAAGTATATTTACCTTGGTAATTATGTTTTTTCTTAAGCTATTATTATATTTCAATTTTCTTAAGAACCAAAATATAACAGAAGGTGAATTCCTCTAATTAAGTTGTGTTAAAGAAATAAACTAGCTTAGAGCCTTTACAGATACTCTAAAACACAGATTTTTCAAAAAAGATAATCAAGAACTTTACACATTTTGTTGCTTTAGTCAATAATTACAGCTCTTAAAACTGACATCTAAGTCAGGAAGATAAAAGTTCAAATCTTACCTGTGATAATCAACTGTGTTAAGAGGAAGTAATTAAACTTCTTTGAGCCTCTTTTTTTAAATGTTTAAAGAATATTGAGTTGGTGAAAATCAGTTTTACTTATACAGCATTCACATCCAAGGTATATGAATTTTAAGGCTCCCTGAATCCAACACCAAGTACTGCCCCTCTGTCTATCCACTTGCTTCCTGGGTCAGTTAGAGTAGTTTCCTGAGTCCTTATCCACTCATCGCTTGTTCTTTATTAGGCAACCCCCCAAATACCTTGATTTCAGTGTTCCAAGAGTACCCTAGTACCATAGCTTACCATTGATGAAACATTCTCCTATTAGAGCCATGTCAACTTTCTGCCTCAATTCTATATGTTTGAACTCTGAGTGCCTTGGTGTCTTGGATTGGAGTTCATAGTTTATTGCATATAAAAAGATATTAGCTTGGTAGAGACAGAAAGAGTGAAAAAAGAAAGAAAAAGAGAAAACCTCTCTATGTTTCCTGTGTCCCTCACACACACACACACACACACACACACACATCTATTCCCTTTCCATGACTGACATTCTTCTGTAGTAGTGTTGCTTTTCTGATGTATTTCCCACCTGCTTCGGCCAATAATGCAATGCTATAATACCTGCAGTTGCTAGTTCATCAGTTTATTCTTAGGTTTCAGTGAGATGATATATGGAAAGCCCTTTGTAAACTTTAAAGCTATCTGTTCATCATCATCTTCATCACCATCATCATCATTTCTGTCTCTCTTATACACACACACATATACACACATCTTTCTATGTGCAGGTATATATGTGTACATGTTTTTCTGTATATATGTATATGTGTATGTGTGCATATATGTATGTATATGCGTATGTGTATAAATCCATGTATAAACACATATATTACTTATGATGATAGATCTATATCTATAAAATGTATGTATATATTAAAAAGCTAATATCATAAAATATGTCCTCCCCAATTATTGGGTAGCTCAAAACTTCTTCCTGATCAAGTTAATAGAATGTAAGGTCCAGACTGATTATGAAAGAGTTAGCAGTATGCTAATTATCAGTTCTCCCCAACACCTGGTATGTACTACAGCATATGCATTAATGAATGTAACATAATTGAAATGCCAATTCACGGTTGACTTTCATAATTAATAGACCTTGCACTTCATAAATTCAGGTAATCTCAGTTAATGTAATACAAGTCACAAAAATTGAAATTGAGCCATGATGCAATTATTACTGCCTAGTCTCTAAAATGGTAGAGATGTTTAGAAGACCTTTGCTCCCCAGAGGAAACAATAATTCGGTAATTCAGTCGCTTTCTTATAAATATGCTTCTCTTACCCATTTAGACAGTAACAATGGGGCTGTCAAATTAACCTGCAAATGATAGGACAATATCAATGAGTAAAAAATGGAGATAAGATTCAGATATAAAGGAAAAATAAGTGAAAGAGAACAATAACAAAAATGAAATAGTCTTAACTGTGTTGCTTTAGGTGATAACAAGGGGAGAGACAGAAACTTATTTTCTTATTCTCACTTCTAATAATAACTAACATTTCTGTACTGCTTTGAAGTCAGCAAACTCCTCTACAATCATTGTCTCCTTTGGTCCTTATAACAACCACCAAGGCCGGTATAACAGGTATTAAGATTGTTTTTTTAGAAGAGGAAAGTCTTGAAGAGTTTACGCACCTTGACCTTAGACACAAAGTTAGTATCAGAGGCACAGTGTGATCCCAAATCTTCTTGACACCATATGTTACACTTAACCTACTCTGTTAGGTCAAATATGGCTAGAGAAACTGAGGTTTGACTTTGTACTACATATCTGCATTTAAGGTTTAGGGATAACGCTTTTTTATGAATGACTGTCTGTAAATGATTCACTTCCTCCCCAAAGGTAGCTCTAAGATCTATAAATTTTATCATTTTTATTTAAAGCTATTGTCACAATTAATATTTCTCAAGTTCAATTGAATGATTTGTAACAGTCAAAAGGCCAAAAGCAGAGAACAGGATAAAATTGGGGAAGGAATTTAAAAAAAAAAAAAGGATTTTTCCTAATATAAGCTCCATAAGGAAAGGGATACTTTTTGTCACTGTATCTTTAGTGCAATAATAATGATGATAATAGCATTTATAGAGAACTTTAAGGTTTTCAAAGCACATTCTACATTTTCTCATTTTCAATCTGACAGCAACCCTTGGAGGGAAATGTTATTATTGTCCCCATTTTATATATAAGGGAACCGAGGCAAATGGAGGTTATTTATCCAGTGACTGTGGCTGTTTCACTCCCAGTCTTATGTCTTCATTTTTCTTTGCCTCATTAAAAAGGCCACCCCGTGGCTACTTCTTAAACAGGCCTATTCAATGAATGGGCGTTACCTCACCTTAAGTGAATACCTGAATAGACCTTGGCCTGAAGGGGCCAAGATCTCCCAGGGCATCCTGGGCCATCTCTAGTCATCCTGAGGAATATCAGGTCACTGGATCCAGATGGCTCTGGAGGAGAAGTGAGGCTGGTGACCTGCACAGCCCTCCCTCACTCAAAACAAAGTCAAGTGCAAGTCCTGTCATCATTTCTCTGATGTTATGATCTTCTTCAGCGACAAAGGACAAACACAATAACAGCCTCAGGTCAGATTAGAACTGAGATCTTCCTGACTCCAGGCCCTGTTTTCTAATTCAATGTACCACTTAACTAGGGAGTATGGTGCCTGAAACATTTTATATGCTTATTAGATGGCTGTTATAAATTATTGGAGGCCTAATTTAATATTAGTGGGAGGAGCCAGTGTCAGGGAAGGGGATAGGGAAGTAAGTTGAAGGAAGCATAAAAAATAGATGCTAGACAGGAACCAAGATAAGTTAATCTAATTTCATACTGAATGACAATAGAATGCCCAGGACAGAAATAAGCAATCAGAACGCTGCAAGCTAGTTATTAAAAGTTCAGGATAATCAACAGAAAAAACAGGTTGCTTCTTAATAAAAATAGATCCCCTGGGTTTCCCTTTTATGTAAGATCATAGACATAGATCTGAAAGAAAAACTGAGAGGCAAGGGTAAAAGGGAAGGCAACATGCTTTTTTTTTTTTTTTAAGCTTACAATGTGACGGGAACTCTGCTAAAAACTGTGAATAAAAATACCAACCAAAAGAAAGTCCCTTCAGTCCAAGTGACATATCCTAATGAGGGAAGATAATACCGAAAGAAAGCTTTAAAAGAGAGGGGTCAAGGTTAGGGTTCCCATGGTGTCAAAACCTGTAAAGTAAGAAGCACAGCAAATAAAAAAAAAAGAATTAATTTTAATGGACTTTCCTCTCATCTAAAACGGGAGGCTTCAGAAGAAAGACATGAAAAGGACAAGAAGACTGGCACAGTAGAGAACTATTCTAGCCTAAGGAAGTGTTTTTCCCCCTTAAATTTGTTATTTATTTATTTTACCATTCATTAAAATTTTTTTTTGAGTTCAAATTTTTCCCTCCCACCCTATTATGAAGGCAAGAAATCTGATATAATTATACATATGAAATCAGGCAAAACAGATTTCCATATAAGTAATGTTGCAAAATAAGGGAAGAAAAATAAAGTGAAAAAATTATGCTTCAGTCTGCATTGTCTTTATCAGTTTTTTCTCTGGAAGTGACTAGTATTTTTCATCATAAATTCTTAGGAATTATTTTGAATTGTATTAATTAGAATAATTAAGTCTTTCACAGTTGATTATCCTACAGTATTATCATTATCATGGACAACATTCTTATGTTTCCGTTCAACTCATTTTGCATCAGTTCATATATGTCTTCTCAGGTTCTTGTGAAATCATCCTGCTCATCACTTCTAATAGCACAACAGCGTTTCAGCACAATCGTATGCTACAATTTGTTCTGCCTTCTCCATTTAATGGACATCTCCCCTCGATTTCCAATTCTTTGCCAACACAAAAAGATCTGGTATAAATATTGCTGTCCATTGAGGTCTGTTTCTTTTTTCTGTGATATCTTTGGGATACCGACTTAGCATCATTATTGCTGGGTCAATGGTTATGCACAGTTTTCTAGCCCTTTGTGCATAGTTCCAAACTGTTCTCCAGAATGATTGGATCAATTCACAACTCCAGGACTAGGAACTAATTTATTTTGCCCCCTAGCTGCACCCTCCAAACCCTGTTTAGATCTGTCTTTATTAGTGTGAAAAATGTTTGGTAATTGTGTATATTAACTCTTGGGTTGGTCTTGGCAGGGAAATTCCAAGTATTGCTTGCAGTTATTTTAAATAGAATTTCTTTTTTCTATTTCTTCCTGTTGGACTTTGCTGGTAATATGCCAAATGGGGGGTGATTTCTGTGGGTTTATTTTATTTCTTCCAGCTAATTGTTTCAACTAGTTTTTTAACTGATTCTTTAGGGTTATTAGGACCTTCTTGTCATCAGCAAATATTGATAGTTTTATTTGCTCATTGCCTATTTTTATTCCTTCAGTTTCTTCTTCTCTTATTGCTATAGGCAAAATTTCTAGTACAATATTGAAAAATAATGGTGATAATGGACATCCTTGCTTTACCCCAGATCTTATCGGAAAGGCCTTATCCCCATTACAAATAATGACTGCTGGTAGCATTAGAGATATGCTACTTATCATTTTAAGAAAAGTTTCATTTATTCCTATGTTTTCTAGTGTTTCAGCAGGAATGAGTGTTGTGTTTTGTCAAAAGCTTTGTAATCAAGGTAATTGTTGATTTTGTTATTGACTATGGTTGCATGATATTTGAATTGTTTCTGGCTGCTTGCAATATTTTCTCTTTGATCTGGAGGGTCAGAAATGTAACTTTTATCATTCCTGGAAGTTTATATTTTGGTACCTCTTTCAGCAGATTCTTGGTAGATTCTTTCAATTCTAGGATATCAAAGAAGTTTTTCTTGATAATTACTTAAAATAGGATGTCTAGGCTTTTTTATCATGGCTTTCAGTTAGTCCAATAATTATTAAAATATGTCTCCTCACTATTTTTTCCATGTCAGTTGTTTTCCCTTTGAGATAGCTCTCATTTTCCTCTATTTTTTTCATTCTATTGATCTTGTTTTATTGCTTCTTGATGTCTTATGTAGTCATTAACTTCCACTTGTACAAATCTATTTTGAAAATTATTTCTTTCAGTGAGCTTTTGTATTTCTTTTACCATTTTCTTCAATACTTTGTGTGACTCTTTTATCCAGCTTTTGACTCTCTTTTCATGATTTTCTTGTATCACTCTCATTTCTTTGCTATTTTTTTCCTTTACCTCTCTAATTTTATTTACGTGTATTTTTATGACATAAAACAAAAATTTCCATAACATAGTATACTACACATGAAACTACAAATCTATTATGTACAACTTGCTATTCTTTTTCAATATATAATAAAGTTATTGTGTAAATTTCTATTTTTCTTCCCTCCCACCTTAGATATAACTAACATTAGAAACAAATATATGTAAAATCATACTACACATACTTCTATTTATCAGTTATTTCTCCGAATTCAGATAGTATTTTCCTTTATATATTCCTTAGAGTTAATTTCAATAATTTAAAAAATATTTATCGTAGTCAAAATGACTTAGTCAAAGATTTTCTTAAAATAACATTATTGTTGTTGTGTGTAATGTTCTTTTGGTTGTGTTCATTTTTCTCTTCATCATTTCATGCAAATCTATTCAAACTTTTCTTTTTATTAATTAATTAATTTTAAAATTTCCCATAATATCTAAAATCAATTTTAACATTCATTTTTAAAACTTGTAGTTCCAAATTCTCTCCCTTTTTCTTCCCCAACTCCACTGAGATGGTAAGCAGTATGATACTGGTTATACTTGTGTTGTCATGCAAAATATATCTATAATATTCATGTTGTGAGAGAAAACATGAATAAAAAAACTTAAGAAAAATAAAGTACAAAAAGGTATGATTCAATCTATATTCAGATAGCAGTTATTTCTCTGGGGATAAATGCCATTTTTTCATCATAAATCCTTCAAAGTTGTCTTGGATCATTATATTCCTGAAAATTGCTATGTCATTCATAGCTGATCATCAATAAGGCTGTTACTTTGTACACAATACATTTTTGTTGCATCAGCTCATGCAGGTCTTTCCAGGTTTTTCTAAGAACATCCTGCTCCTCATTTCTTATAGTATAACAGTATTCCATCATAATCACAAACCAAAACTTGCTGAACCATTTCCCAGTTGATGGGCATCCCCTCAGTTTCTAATTCTTAACCGCCAGAAATGAGCTGCTATAATTTTTTTTTTATACATATAGGTCTTTTCTTTTTATAAATCTCTTTTTGGATGCACAGCTAGTAGTTATCCATGTTTTTTCTAAGATCATTGAGCTTATCATTTATTGTAACAGAATGGTATTCAATCACACCACAATTTGTTCAGCCATTTTCTTATTGAGAAGTATTCCCACAATGTCCAGCTCTTTGCCACTAAGAAAAGAGCTTCTATAAACATTTTAGAACATAAAGGTTTTCCTTTTTGCCCTAATTATTTTTGGAAACATACCTGCTGGTTCAAAGAGTATAGGCATTTTAATAACTCTTTTGGCATACTTTCCAAAATTGTTGGATCAGTTCACAATTCCACCAACAATGAATTAGTGTTTCAGTTTTTTTATAGTCTCCAACATGTGTCACTTTCCCTTTCAATCATTTTAAACAAGCTCATAAGTATAAAATGGTATCTCAAGATTATTTTGATTTGCATTTCTCTAATCAATAATGATTTAGTGTATTTTTCTATCACTATAAATTGTTTCTTCATCAGAAGACTTAATGTTTATATCCTTTGACCACTTATTAATTGGGGAATGACTTGTATTCCTATAGATATGACAAAGTTCTTTATGTATTAGAGATATAAGGAGATATGAGATCTTTATTTTAAAATCTGTTTATAAACATTTCCCCCAATTTCCTGCTTTCTTTTTAATCTTAGCTACATTTGTTTTATTTGTACAAAAATATTTTAATGTAATGTAATTACATTATCTGTTTTGTATATTACTCTATTCTCTATCTCTTTTATTCTTAAAGTGTTTGCTGATTCATAAAAATGTTAAGTCATATACTTCATGTTCTTCAGATTTTCTTTCAATGTCTCTCTTTATATCTGGGTCATGTATCCATTTTGATCTTTCCTTAGTAAGTGGTGTAAGATACTGATTTATGCCCAGTTTCTACTCTACTGCTTTCCAATATACCCCAAAATTTTTTACCAAAAAATGAGTATTTATCTGAAATTCTTAAGTCTTTAAACTTGTCAAATATGAAGTTATTACATTTATTTGCTGCTGTAAATTGCATATTTACTCTGTTCCACTGATCCACCTTTCTATTTCTTAGCCAGTACCAGATAATTTTGATAATTACAGCCTTATAAATAGTTTAAGATCTAGTACTGCTAAACTTCTATCCTATACTTTTTTCATTAATTCTTTGATATTCTTGACTTTTTGCTCTTCCAAAGGGATGTTATAATTTTCTTCTAACTCAGTAAGACAGTTTTTGGTGGCATTGAATATATAAATTAATTTAGGTAAAACTCACTTTTATTATATGGGCCTGCCTACCCATGAACAATTAATATTTCTAATTATTAAAACTGGAGTTATTTGCATAAAGATTTCTAACAATTTTATTTATATAGTCCCTGTGTTTATTTTGTATTCCCAGGTATATTACAGTCTAGAGTTATTATCTCTTATTTTATTTTGAAATTCTTTTTGAGCTCTTCAAGGAATTCTTGTTAGACTTTTCTCCAATTCACATTTTATTTTGAGGCTCTGTTTGTAGCTACCTTGATATCATTGTCATCATTGTCTTCTGAGTTTGATCTCTCACCATAATAATTTTTATGGTCAGGGTTTTTTTTTGTTTATTTTTTGCTCATTTATCAGCTAACATTATGCTCTTCTCATGGAATTGAGGGAATACTGTCCTAAGCTTTAGTGGGGGTGGGGGGTTGTTTATAAATTTTTTGAGCTGCTGTTTTCAGAGATCATTCTAGGGGTTGCCAATTTTTCAGTGCTTCTAAGGTGGCATGATCCAAGAAAGTATGGTCGTTGCTTTTCTAGAATATGCCCCAGTCTTTACCTAGAAAGGGACCTTATTCCCCTTTAGGCACAAGTGCTATCACTTCTTTTGGTCCCAGAACTATTAGTTGGACCTCTGCTTTTCTTCACTTTCAAGCACTAGTGCTCCCTTTTGCCTTAGAACTGAAACTAGTGCCCCTATTCATTTTGGGGCAACCATAAGCCCTTGTTTTCACTCTGAAACTGTGACCTGGGCCCCTGCTCACTTGTGCCTTCAAGTGGTAGTGCTCTTCTTTGACTTGGAATTGTGTATGGGCAATACAACAGGGTCCTATACCGCGATCCAGCAATGGATCCCCTGTCATCTCTGACCAGTTGTCAAACCCCTTTACTATCTGTGGGCTGAGAAATCTTGAAGCTGTTTCTTCCACTGTTACAACTCCTCCAGGGCCTAATGCTGATGTTGCCATGGCTTGCGCTAAGCCCCACCCAGGCATCACAGAATTCTCTTGCCAAGCTGCTAAGTTGTCTTGGTCTGGAAAAAATGTCTCATCCCAACCTTTTGTTGGTTCTGCCACTCCAAAATTCCATTTGAGGAATTATTTTAAAGTTGTTCAGAGGTAAATGGTGGGAGAGTTTAGCTTAATTGCTGCCTCATCTCTGCCATCTTGTCTCCCACTCATCTTGCTTCCACCCCTCTCCTATTCTTCTTATACCATACTCACCAACATATACTCTTCCATCCTGACCTCCTGAATATGTTCCACAAACAAGATATTCCGTCTCTCAGCTATCAGCATTTTCTCTGGCTATCCCTTGGAAGCCTCTCTATGTTCTCTTATTGCTTCCTTTAAGTCTCAACTAAAATCCTACCTTCTACAGAAAGCCTCTCGTCACACCTCTTCATTTATGTTCTTTCCTTCTTTTAAGTATTTTCTATTTATCTTTCTGTCTGCAGCTTGCTTTGTATATATCTTCTGGCATGCCATGTCTCCCATTAGATTGTAAGCTGTTTGAGGATGGGCAAGGACTCTATTTTTCTTCTTTTTGTATCCTTAGTGTTTAGCAAGTACCTAAGCAAGACTAGATGCTTAATAAATGTTAATTTAATTGTCAAAATCAATTTAAAGCTATTGAAAAATAGCTTTGGCTAGCATACATCTACTTATATTACTCCACACCTGATTTTATAATCAGAATGTCTGAATAAAGTGATTTCTGTGGTTATATCTTGCAAGGAATCTCAGAAATCTTTCACCTACTGACAGGAAGCATGTCGATGGAAAAGAGATTTTAAGGCAGCAATTTGCCCAATGAAAAACACGTATTTTTGTATTTTTAACAAAAAAATAAGCAGTAAACTGACATGGTATAGATACAGCCCATTCATGAACATGGCTTGAAATTATTATTCTTCCATACTAATTCCTTCATCGAGAATACCGTTTATTTAAGTATAAATAATTGTTATAACATTAATTAATTTTAATGGTTTACTGACATTTTCTTGTTACATTTTTCCTTTACTTTAGTCTCATCCATGACTTCAGATCTCTTCTATGATCACTCACAATTATGTTACCTGAAGCGTGGATCTTTTCTGTACTTTACTTTACTTAAATCCAAAGCTTTTCCCTTAGTTTTGCTCATTAGTTCTACATTGACTATGAAGACATTTGAATCATGATGTTAACATCAAGTATAATCATTCCATTTTTCTTAAGGATGAAGATAATTTTATAGCAATTCTGCAGCTCTTTTATGTTTTTTTCTTATTGTTATACTACTTACATTCTTGTCCTTCAATGACTTGAAAATAACTTTTCTTAGTCTTAGTTGGATCTTGTGAAAACTTTGTTTAAATTGGTTTTATCTTCCACTACTTATATAAGCTTTTTGAGACCCTATTGATCATAAATTTCCATCAATTTTTATCTAGATTTTATGAATGAGTTTATATCCTAACCTAATCCAATGCAAAATTTTGTGGCTATCTCTCTGACTCTTGAGAAAGCCAGATGTTTGCTAAGGTGATTTCAGGTTCTTTTTGGTCTCCTTGTTTTGGTTATAATTTGCCTGGTTAAATTTTTGTATAAAATTACTATAATTGATGTCAATGTTATGTCCATATCCCTTTTTTTGGATCATCATGCTGGATTGAAGAATTTTAATTGTATGCTATCAATTTAAGAGGGAGTTTGCTTTAGAAATCAAGATCCAAGTACTGGAATAGAGCACAGCATGGAGCCCAACTAGGTAGCACAACTAAGAGAGGTGGTATGACCCCGGGTTGAGATTCATTAGGACTCTATGATAAATAAAAGTGAATCAGGACAATATAATGTAAAAGCCATAGGCTACCTCGGATATGTTTTATCTACATGTGTGTCTCACTACCACTGTACTTTAAATTTGAGCCTACCTTTCCCATGGACACTGTGTATATTTGTGAGTGAACATACCCCATGTCAATCATTTTGTAACTACTATTCTTGCTATGCGCTCTTACTAAATGTCATGGTTTTGACCTAATTGTATATACTGAGTGTTAATAGGGATGCACAACAATAAGGTTGCAGAGTCTTGTGTTATTGTTTTAGAAGTGGGTGCACAAAATGTATCATAAGAACCTGATGTAAAAAAAAAAAAAAAAAAAAAAAGAACCTGATGTAACAAGAACTACCAGAATTCAGAAGACCCAAATTGTGAGTGCTAAGGTAAGCTGAAAAAGGATAGAAGGGAATAAGTATTTATATAAGGAATACTATGTGCTGGGGACTATGCAATATGGTTTAATTTTTTTTTAAATATTAACTTATTTGATCCTCAAAATAACCCTGAGAAATAGATACTATTATTATACCTATTTTACAATTAAGGAAATTGAGACAAACAGGTTAAGTGACTTGCTCAAGACTACATAGTTAGCAATTGTCTTAAGCTGGATTTAAAATCAGGACTTCCTGACTCCAAGATCAGCATTCTAACCACTAGATGCCTCTATGTAGGCCAGAGGGGTTGCTACAATTAGACATATTCAGACAGAATGTGAAAATAAGAATTATTTATTTAATTTTTCTATTTTTTGAATTTTGCATTTTTATTCTCATTGTCATAGTCAGCACTAAATAAATTCTTATTGATTAATTGATTAATGAAAAATTTTTACCAACATAGTAAATGTAAAATGAAGAAAGGAAAAAAATGAGAAAATCTCAACTGACTTTCCTTATTATTTCCCTTCTCTATGAATTTAATCACAAAATATTTCCATATAGTCAGTAAACATTTAATAATCTGGTAGGTCAGAAGGTAAACAAAAACGGAGGAAGAGATAATAGAAATTAGCTTACAATTAGGTACTTGTCATTTTTTTCACCTATGATGTAAGCTCTTGGGGGAAGGAACAATGCCTTGTGTTTCTTTCATGTTCAGCTGCTATCCAGGACTTTAGATGTAGCATAATATGCACAGAAAAAATATCTATTGATGATGATGGCACTGAACATCCTTCTGCCCCACAGAATCAATCACACAGGAGCCTTTTAATCCACCAGTCCTTCAAATATCTTATGGCTATGGCCTGACACAGGACAGAAACATTCAGTCTGCAGTAAAATGACAACCCACAATCTTAAAGCATTTATAGGTCTGTAGAGTTAGAAGTAAAGGAACTTTAGAAGTCATTTTACTGAGCACTTTTATTTCACAGATGAAGAAATAGAGGCTGGAAAAAGTAGTTATTACTACTTCTATTACCATTACTACTACTTTTTTTGCCAAAGGTCTTGACTTTATTAAATAACATAGCTCAGATTCATGTCTAGGTTTATAGAGCTCTTATCTAGAACTTAGTAAACATTTTAGTTTTTGGTTTTATTATTTACTAAAGGAAATCTTAAAGACATGTTTAGCATTCCTTATAGGCTAAAAACAATTCTATATTGCTAAGGTTTTAAAACTATGTGCACAAACATCCTGAGAATATGGTGATTTATATAACTTTACATTTTGCATTTATTACAGTGCTTACATTAAGTAGATGTTCATATACATCAGAAATACATTTTAAACAATATGACAGGTTAATATCCTTGATTGTGGAGGAGGGATTCACCTGGGAGAGGAAAGGTCATTGTAATGTTTATCCACAGTGCAAGTCTTCCACAATAATTGAATTCACTCGGCACAATCATCGGCAACAAGGGTCAACTTTGGAAATGCTCTTGTATCTCTTAACTTGAAAGGAATTTTACTGGGATTTACTAGGAATTTTAAAATAAGTGAGCAACCACCTTTGAATCAAAAAGGAAAGAAAACACTAGAGAGAAAATTGATAATTACCTCTCCCAGACACCTGTTTTAACTGTAACTGAACAGCAGGATAACTGCACAATTCCAAACAATGTCTAAAAGAAGAAATAAAAGTAATGTCCAACAGAGCAAGTTGAAGATTGAGTGTCTCCATTTTGTTGGTTTGTGTTACAACCTTAATGCTATTTAAATGCATTTTTATAGTGTGTTAATAACAGTAATAAAAAATGGGGAAAAAATTACAACATTCAGCCATTTTATAACAAGCAGATGGTGGCTAGAGATGGGCTAGTCTCCAACTGTTCCCATTCTTGTCCAATTCACCATCAGTGAAAGGAATAAACATTTGTGTTACCCTAGTCTGCCATAATATTTCAGCAAAAAAAAAGTATAGAATCTCAGGAGGTTAGTGGATAAAAATGCTGTACAATGAAAATTGTTTACTGCTCTGAAATTCTGTCCAAATCAGGAGTCAGTCATTAAAGGTTTTCAGGAATTTTGCTGTAAGTAAAAGTACCATTGGTATATGCCTCCATTATAAAACATCCCCATCTAAAGGCAATAATTTAGCAAAACAATTCATTATAAAAGTCTTATTCTTACTCCCCAGAGCTATCTCTTTGATGTGAACTTGTTTTAATGAACCCAGAAATAGTGTGCAACAGTGCATCTCGGCAGTAAATGTTAATGTCCAGTCCAACAAGCTAGTTTCTCCAGTCAGTTTAGCAACATGTGATTGACCATAAAAAACAAATCCATTTGGTAACATATTTGTGATATGCATATTACATGCCAAATAAACTAAACAAAAATGATGGGAAGCCAGTTACCTGAGCTCATCAATGGATGTCATGTTTGGAACTTCAATATTTAGCATCATCCAATGTGCAATATAGGACCCTACACATGATATCCACTTAAATATTTTTTGCATTTAATTGGATCTTAGTATTTGGATAGGTATAATGAGCCATACATATGTTTAACATGCATGCAAAATGGAAGAAGTTCACCTATAACACTCCAGACTCCTGTTTCAACATATTTATCTTTCACTGGTAGCACTCTATCCCCCCTCCAATAACTTCTTAGTGTCATCATGCTTTCTTCATCTGCCTCACTATCAAAACGTGTCTTCAGGATAGTCTAACATAACAGATTTCCACTAAGGTATGAATAACTGATAACTGCATTTGGATATGAGAGAAACCCTTAAACCAAATAATTAAAGCTCTCAAGATAAAATCTCAATCAACTTAATTGATAGGTGGAAGTTTGTTAGGAAGAGTAGGCCTTTTGAGAAACCTAAAAATATAACTATAGAGCTATTTGAACATAAAAAACAACAACCAGGATGATGAAGGGATTCAAACTCATGTTGTAAAAGTAGTGACTGGAAGAAATGGGGATGTTTAGCATAGAGAAGAGCTGGAGCATAATTGCTCTCTTCAAATATTTGAATAACTCTCATGGCCTAGAGGGCTTAAGCTTCTGCTTGGCATCAGAATGTGAAAGTTCAAAAGAAGCAGATTTAAACTTGGTGCAATTAATATCTTTCTAACAATGAGAACGATCCCAAAGTGCAAAGGGCTGTCTTGGTATGTGGTAGGTTTTCCCTCACTGTTCATCTCTAATCAAAAGCTGGATGACTACTCATTACGTATGAAAAAGTATTTTTTTTCAGGTAAAGTTTGGGTCAATTGACAATTGAGGTTCTTACACTTTGTAAATATTTTGATTTTGAGATGCTGTGAAGTTTTTGAATCGTTGTCATAAAGAAGATAGATTAAAATTGTTCTGCTTGGCTTCAGAGACAGAAATATGAGTACAAGCCACAAAGAAAAAAATTTCAGCTTGAAATAATGAAAGACTTCCCAGCAATTAGAGCTTTTCAAAAGCGAAAAGTTGCCTGTGTAATTAATGGGTTTCCCCTTCCTTAAGTAGAGGTCTTCAAGCAAAAGCTAAGCAACCACTTGTCAGGTATGCTGCTGACAGGCTTCTTATTCAAGTAAGGGTTGAACTCAGGTAAATGTTTAATAACTAACTGAAAAAAAATGCTCCCAGGACACATTGTTAAGTTCAATCTTCATTACTAGCATTTTCTCCATCAGTTTTAAAAGTCTAGATAATCAACAAAATAATAAATCAAGGCCTGATTTGTTTATTTTGCTAATTTCCAAGATGTAAATCTTCACATTGAAAATTTAATAGATTTTAGAGAACACTATGAGCTGATTCCTGCACACCACTGACTAAATTCAATGGCATGCGAGTTTGCCTCCTACCCTGTCATATAGGTCATAAGTATTGGAATCATACTGAATACCAAGGTCACTTGACTCAAAGTTCAGTGATTTGAGTTTCTGTTTTGGGCCATACAAAGTTGTTTCTATAGAAACAGATTACCTAAAAGATTGAGTTTAACTTTCATATAGGTTTCCAACAAAATTTAAGACATACTCAAACTAGTTGCATTTTTTTTCTCTTCTGATCACCCTTTTCTATTCATTCTCCTTTAGTCTGCTTTCTCCCTTTCTACAGCTTTTTTTTCATCCTACCAAAAATGGCTATTTCTCCAAATGATCTCAGTTCAATTCTAAGCCCCTCACCTCAAAATCATTTTTAATTTATTTTGCATCATATAAAATAATATTTTAGATAAAAAGTGAAATATATAGCTATATATATGTGTGTATTTATATAATATGTATGTGCACGTGTGCATATATGTAGATATATGCATGTATGCATATATGTATGTGTATAAATCTTGGGAACTTTCCATTTGTTTGTAATAATGTTTCTTCTCTCCACATATATGTGTGTACATGTACATATACACACATATATACACATATACACATGCATACATACATAGATATATACATATATTCATTTAAAATAAGCATGTTCAAATTGGATGGTTGCCTAAATGCAGCTGTAGAGAATCATTGAAAGATATCTCTGGAATCTTGTCCAACCCTTTCCAAGGCATTCCTGCCATGAAATGAATAGAAGGGCCATGAGCCTGGATGTCCTTTTTTGTAGTCTCTGAGAAGGGTTTTAGACTAGCATTGTAACTATCTCCACTAACACCGTCTTCCTTGCAATACTGGGGGTTTAGAGGTATAAGAGGCTCAAAACAAAAGTTGCTTTCATGGACACTATTCCTAAAGGAGAGAGAAAAGAACCAAGCTTAGCCCCTTCCCACCAAAGGCTAGATACACAAAAGACTATCACAAATAGTAAATAGGGAGTAAAATTATTTATGTAAGCAAAACCAGTAGCAAATCAGAAAAGTTATATAGCAATTACAATATCCCAGAAAAAGTTTGTGTGTGTGTGTATGTATGTATGTGACAGAGAGACAGAGACAGAGAGAGAGAGAGAGAGAGAGAGAGAGGAGAGAGGGGGAGACAGAGAAAGAGGTGGGGGAGAAAGAGAGGGAGAGAAAGAGAGAGAGGTGGAGAAGAAAGGGAAAGGGACAGAGAGAGAGAGAGAGAGAGAGGAGAAAGGGGGAGAGGAGATCAAGTGTATGTTGGGGAGCTGGATTCCTCTTTGTCTTCTCTTCCAAAATGTTTGTTCCTGGCATTATTCCCCAAGTCTGGAACATTCTCACCATGCTGCAAGTATCTCATTCTGGAAGTTCTTACACTGAAAGCCTCACTCTTCACAAAGATATCTCCACCTTCATGTTGCTATCACCATTCTCTCTACCAATATGAAGATTTCTTTATATGATATGTTGTTATTTAATTGTTTTCAGTAGTGTCTGATTTTTATGGCCCCTTTTTGTGGTTTTCTTGGCAAAAATACTGAAGTGCTTTGCCATTTCCTTCTCCAGCTCATTTTGCAGATGAAAAAGCTGAGGCAAACAGAGTTATGTGATTTGCCCAGGGTCACACAGCTAGTAAGTGTCTGAGATCCAATTTGAACTCAGTCTTCCTGACTCCATGCCTGGCACTGTGCCAGTCAGTTGCCCTAACTTATGTAGCTGCAATATAAAACAAAACAAAACAAAACTGTGCATTATTGGAGCCAGGATACATTCATTGACTATCAATTATTTTGAAAACATAGTTAGGAGGCAGGTAGGTGGCTCAGAAGATAGGCCTCTGTACTTAAGAGTCAGGAAGACCTGTGTTCCAATCTGCCTTTAAACACTTACTGTACAAGCCTGAGCAAGTCACTGAACCCTATTTGCCTGAACTTCCTTATCAGTAGAATGAACTTGAGAAGGAAATGGCAAACCACACCAATATTTTTGCCAAGAAAATCCCAAATGGAATCATGAAGAGTCAGACATAACTGAACATCAGAAAACAAAGCACAGAACTACAGATCATAGAAAGCAGCATTAAGAAATAGTTCTTTACTTCTGATATCTTTTTGCCTTTGACTCCTAAAATATTGCTTCCCCTACACTCCAAATATAATCCTTTATTTTTTTCTTGGTTATTAGTGTAGTCTCTTTTTATTCAGTTCTGCAACTAATTTTGTGGGCTTCCACTGAATTTAACAAATACGTATTAAGCACTATGTGGAAATTATGTGCCTCAAAACAAGAAATTAAATGATTCCTGCCCTCAAAGAGCTCATATTAAAGGAGTGGGAGGTGGGGGTGGGGATGAGTGAAATCAGAGGACAGATGATATTATTTGTACATAGTTTAGTAAATATAGTTTATATACAAAGTGATTTCCAGAGGGAAAGAGTCTTAAAAACTGAGGGGGAAACCAGAGGGAAGGAGTGGGAGGATGAGAAATGGCTTCAGACAGGAAATGGAAGCTGAATTGTGCCTTGAAGGAAGACAGAGGTCTTTCCAACCTTAATATTTACTACTTCCCTTCACGTAATCTGTGGGCTAATCCAACGGGCCTTTTTTCTGTTCCAAACACATAGCATACTTTCTTTTGTCTCTATGCAAAGCATAGACTTTCTCCTAAGCTAATAATGTATTTCCTTCACAATTCTTCCTCTTGGAATCCCTAGTTTCCTTCAGATCTCAACTCAGGCACTACCTACTACATAAGACCTTTATGACTGACAATTCCATGGTTTCTGGCCCCCAAATTAACTTATTCTGTATGTAGTTTACATTGATTGGTCCTCCATGTTCAAAGAAAACCAAAATTACATCACTATGTTGGTAATGAGGTACAATGTGCCCAACTGTGACTGATCAAACCAATAAAAGCTTAGAAGACTCTACCACAGGACAGGCACAAATATTCCAAAGAACGCTTGGAATGGAGATTTTTCTAAATTAGTGCATCTCATGTGTCTTTTAAGCCATGGCAATTCTGCCTTGCTCAATGAATACAAAGTCTTCTTTGATATAGGCACACCATGCTGGGTGAGCCTGTGCCAGTGTCTCCCATGTCCCACAATGAGTTCCAAAGTTCTTCAGAAAGTCCTTGAGAATATCCTTGAATGACATGTGAGTGCTTGCCCTGTGTGAATTC
Organism: Notamacropus eugenii; assembly: GCF_028372415.1. NCBI lineage: Eukaryota > Metazoa > Chordata > Mammalia > Diprotodontia > Macropodidae > Notamacropus > Notamacropus eugenii. Next base: position 131,061,275 of record NC_092875.1, on the reverse strand, counting down.
TCCATAAAATAGTTCTTTAAGCAAATTCAAGCTTGGCATTTGAACAACATAGCCAGCGAATTGGAGTTGCACTCTGCCATAGAATTTGAATGTTTGGCAGTTAAGCTCAAGAAAGGATCTTAGTGTTTGATACCTTATCTTGCCAAGTGATCTTCAGAATCTTCCTAAGACAATTTAAATGGAAACAATTCAGTTTCCTGGTGTGGCACTGGTAGACTGTCCAGATTTCACAGGCATATAATAGTCAGCACAAAGGCTCTATATGTATAGACCTTTAGTTTGACAGACAGCCTCATACCTCTTCTATCCCACTCTCCCACTTTCCTTTGGAGTCTCACAAACACTAAGCTAGACCCAACAATGTGTGGGACAACCTCATCATCTATGTGTACATGCCTGAAAAGTATCCAGCTAAGGTAAGTAAACTTATCCACAGAATGCAAATATTTCTCCATTTGCTATAACTGATGATTCTACATATGGATGAGTAGTATTGTCTGGTGGGGAATCTTTTCTCTTGGTGTTAATTGTAAGGCCAAAATGAACACAAGCATCAGAGAATTGATCCATACTCTATTATATCTCAGCCCCAGAGGCTGCATTAAGGGCACAATCATCTGTGAACAAAAGTTTATGCACTAACCCTCCACTTTAGACTTGACTTGTAGTCTTTTCAGGTTCGATAATTTCCCATCAGTGCAGAAGTTGACTTTAATGCTATTTTCATTCTCATTGAAGGTACCTGACACCATCCCTGAAAATATAATGCTAAATAGCATGATAATAACATCAATATAATTATTATTATTATTATAAACATCAAACACAAAGACCTGCTTCACTCCAGTGGTGACTGGAACTGACATGTAACACTGATAAACTTGGAGCAGCCAAATTTAGCCATCATATTGTACAAGCCCTCACAACTAACAGCATCAAAGGCCTTGATCATTTTGATGAACATTGTGTACAGAAATCTGTTCTGCTCCAAGCAATTTTTCCTGCAGTTGTCGAGCAGTAAACACCATATCAACTATTCCTTGACCTTTTTGGAAGCCACACGCATCTTCCAGGTGAAGGATTAGCCTTTTAAGGAGGACTCTGGAAAGAATCTTGCTAGCAATGACTAAGAGAGAGACCCCTGTGTTTGTCACAAGATAACCTATTTCCTTTTTCTTCTAGAGGGATGGATAATGAAGGCATCCTTGAACTCCTAGGGGATTACCTCCTCCTGCCATACAACCTGGAAGATTTCAGTCAGCTTTTGTATGAGCAGTGGACCCCCTGCCTTGTAAATGTCAGCTGGAACAGAATTAGCACCAGGTGCTTTGCCACATAAGAGGAGCTTCATGGTATTCAAAAAATCTCTTCTTCAGTTGGAAGTTCAGCTAAAGAGAGATTTACTTCAACCTGAGGTATATGGTTAATGGTTTCAGCATTGGTTGATGATGGTCTGTTGAGAATGCTATGGAAGTGTTCAGGCCTTTCCTCCAGAACTATGTCCTTATCACTAATAAATGTGATAGTGCTAATAGTTAAAATGTACCTTAGGTCTTTGGCTCACAAATAGCCATTAGGGCATCATAAAAGCCCTTTGGATTGCTAATATCAACATAAAACTGAATTTCATCTGCCTTCTTCCTGAGCCAAAAATCCTACATTTCTGTAAGTTTCATTTGTACTTTACATTTGATGGCATTAAGCATTTCTCCACATATGAAGTTTGTTGCTAACTTGAAGGGAAAGTTGAACCAACACATGGTTGGCAATAGAGCAGAAAAGGAGTGGGCAACTTTCAAAGATTTGATATATAGCACCACATTTATTCATCTGTGCCAGAACGCTAGAAAACATCAAAACTGGATTAATGAAAATGATGGGAAGATTCTCAAGCTGCTAATTAAAAAAAAACAAACAAACAAAAAAAAAACCTCCACAGGATTTACCAGCAGTATAATTCATCTCTCTCTGAGAAGACTGTTTAACCCTATGGAAAGTATAGTTCATACATACTTAAATGTATGATTATTGAATTCCTTGGAGAAATGTATACTCCTTGATGGTAGGAATTTTTTTTCATTTTTGAGTTTGTTTCATCAGAACCTTACACAGATTAAGACACTTAAATTCTTATTGAATGATGGATCTTTTTACCCCCTTTGGGCTATCAGTTAACTGCTTCTGACCTCTCTGTATTCCCAGATATAAAGGCTCATTTCTACATCTAAAATTCCAAGATTAAAATCTAACTTCATCATATTTCTAGTCATTTTAATTTACACTTTAAGAGGGGACAAGGCCTCAAGTCATAATAGGAAAGTTCAAAAACTGAAATTCATTTTGCCCTTTCCTCTACCATTGATTCCATTTTAACATTATTTTCTTCCTCCTTCAAGACCATTCTAGCCAGTTCACCACTGTAACAAGGGGTAAAGTCCCAGACCTCCCAACACTATCAAATATTAATAAAGAATTTTCATAACACCACAAAATGCCTTTACCATGTTGGTCCTTTAATAGCCTGGAAAGAAGACACCAAAAACAGAGAAATTCTTTAAATTTGCTGCAGGGATCAAAGCCAGAAATAAAGCCTGACATTGCATTGCATTGCATTTTCAGGGGAGTAGTTCCCATTTCTGTATCTTCAGGTCCTGTTAAGGGGATCAGGGCTAGGGAGAAAGAAAGGGGGAGGAACTGAAGACACTGAGGCAAATGACATGGGGGACTAGGGAGAACAATTCTAGAGAGGTAGCTGTTAAAAGGTGAATACCACCAACAGACAGACCTTATTCTCTTGTTTATTGCACCAATTTTCTTGAGTGAAGACAGGAACACTAAAAGTCTAAATCAAAACAAGGGAATTGTAAAGATTTTCCCTTTAAGCCCCAGGGAAAATCTAGGAATGGTGCTGCTTGGTGTTCTACAAAGGAAGCATTCATTTGAAGTGTTTCATTACAGCCTGATACACTAGACCTAAAAGGGTAAAAAAAAGTGTCAAATCTTTTACATACCACACTTTACTTGGTGCCAAGCAGCCTGGAAGGGATCAATAAGAGAATGGAAAGTGTCGAGGGCATCAGCTGCAAGTTGTAGCTAAATGAGGAAAAAGCCGGAAGCCGGAGAAACCACAATGGAGCCAGCTTGTTAGGAGTCCGATTCTATTCAGCAAAAGATACAATAGCTGAGATGAAAATAAATTGGGAATCGATAACTTCAAATTCAGAAATTGCTTGAGAATTTTGAACAAGAGAATTTGTCCTTGCTTTAAAAGTAGGGCAGCAAAGGCCCTCAGGTCACAGGAAAAATGCTATCTAGGAAAATCCTACCCCTCCTTTCAACTACCTCACAAATCGTATTTTGCCTTGTACCACAAAATTATATTGGTAATTTGAGTCCCTTGCTGTGAAAAGAGTTCTCTTGTGAAGCCAGGGACTAAAAGTTGTAGCCAACTCTAATTCTTTTCATATGTATTCTTTTCATTCATTTTTTTCTCTTTATCAAAACATACTCAATTCATTTATTCCTTGGGCAAGCACCTACCACAACCAGGCAATTTGCTAAGCAAAAGGGATGCCTTTCCATGAGAACATAAGAAGTACAGAATTCCTTAGACATCCAAATCCCTTATCTACTTTTCCAGATTCTTCTGCCCTATTCATCTTCTCTTTGCAAATGGAAGATATGGAAGGCAGGAATGGAGGGAGGAAAGGAGGCAGGTAGAGAGCAAGGTAGGGATGAAAGGAGAAAGTTAGGGAGAGAGAAGAAGAAGAAGAAGAAGAAGAAGAAGAAGAAGAAGAAGAAGAAGAAGAAGAAGAAGAAGAAGAAGAAGAAGAAGAAGAAGAAGAAGAAGAAGGAGGAGGAGGAGGAGGAGGAGGAGGAGGAGGAGGAGGAGAAGGAAAAGGAGGATGAGGAGGAGGAAGAGGAGGAAGAGTCATGGACCAGGATGCATAAGATCTAGGATTTTAATCTACAATTACCTGATTTGAAGTAGATTCACCACCCATTCTGTTCCACTGCCTCTCAGATTGATCAAGGAGTTGTGAAATGACTTCAGTCCTCCACTGTGTCTAGTTGAAGCAATGTGTCTTAAATAGAGCATAGATAGCACCCCACCCCCACAATTAGTTTTTGCATCCTACCACTTCATAATGGAAGATTGTCTATGTTAGAGGAGATATGGCCCTTTAAAGTTACTATGAAAAGCAGGGGACAATTATTGCAGGGTGATAGCACAAACGCAGAAGCTTTTCTTCTTTGATAGGAGCTTCAATACAGTTATTCTTGTCTTTTGTTTCCTCCAGATGGAACTATTGTAGTGTGCTCTATTTGGAAGCTACACAGCTGCTGAGTAAAGTCAATCTTCTCTAACACTTTTTCTCTCCTTTGCCAAAACTTGAATTGGTGTCAAAGTACTTCTGAGATGACCAGTAAATGTTGTGAACTGAGGAAAGTTCTTTCAATAGTCCTCTGGTATTCTCCTGCCACTCAGTCTTTTAGACAGCGTGGTAGGGTATGATTTGTAATACCAGCTGGGTGGTACTTCACATAAGAGAGCTGTACTTGGAGTTCAAATTCCACCACAGACACTTACTAACCGTGTGATCCTAGCCAAGTCTCTTAAGTTAACCTATCTCAGCCTTAGTTACCTCTCCTATAAAACAAGGCTAAGAAGATCTATCTTGTGGAGGAGTTGTCTTCACACAAATGAAATAACAAGTACTCCACTTTGCAAACTTTATAGTTGAACTTTAAAGTACGAACGATAATCATAGTTGTTATTATTGTATGTGCTTGCCCCCAATATGGAAGATATGGGTTCAAATCTTTCCTAACACACAATACCATTATAGGCAAATCACTTAACATCTATGATACTTGGATTAAATATGATAGTTTCTGTAAAATGCCTTGAAAACTTTCAAAAAAATACAGAGAGGTACAGACACATATATGTATGCATGTATATATGTATATACATATGTTGATTTATATGATCATGTTTACATAAGACAGGAATATATTATACTATAATACTATGTCATAATATTATAATGTGTACTATAAAAGCCCTGAATGTCACAGAAGTGAACTGGGAAAACTTTAGAGACTCCCTGGTCCAGCCCTCTTTCTTCACACAGGTGAATACTTAAGACTGTCCAAGACAAATAGCTATCCTCTCTTAAAAATTGCCAATGATAGAAACTCTTTAATATATATATGTATATACATATATATAACATGCATGCATATATAAAACATGTGTATATGTGTATATATACATATATTATATTTATATATATATATGATTTCTCCATCGTATTTTCAAGCATAGATAATCAACAAAGCAAAAAATCAAATGTAATTTGTAGCATTAGCTGCTTTCTGAAGTGTAGATCCTCATATAAGAAATTTAACAATCATCTCTCAAGAGCTGGTATGAGTTGGCTCTACCACACACACACACACACACACACACACACACACACACACACACACACACATCTTACATAAACAATCAAATGAAGGTTTCTCAAGGGCAAGGGATCATTTTTTGCCTTACTTTGTATTCTCAGAGTTTAGCACAGTGCCTGGGTAAGTGCTCAATAAATACTTTTTGACTGATCCTGTAACTGCATCTTTTTTCAAAGATTATGCTGAAAAAAGCATAATATTCTACTAAAATCAGATTATTGCCAAGTATTAAAGTTGCCTTCACCACCTTTTATATGCCCTATGCTCTTTTAAGATATTAAATTAGGTTGCCCTTTTCTCACAATGGCACTATATCACCAACTCATATTTAATCAGATTAGTAATTTTACTCTATGCAAGTATGTCTCCCAGGTTTTTTCTTCTCTTCTTATGCCTAGTCAGTCCTTCTCCAAACTGTATTTATATGGTTTGTTTTAAGTCTCCAAATAACTTGAGAAATCTCCTGCTTTTGTGTATCTAACTAGAAGACACAAGGAGATAAAGAGAATGCTGTACTCATTAGAAAATCACAGTAACGATTAACATTAGTTCCTTTCCAGCATAACTACAAACTAAACTCCTTGGGGAAAGTTTCAAGAATTTTTGGCCTGGATTGTAAAGAGGCTATCCTCTCCTCCTTTAATCCTGAGCCACCTCAAGTTGGCTTGGTCTTAGTGCATGCAATCAAGCAAAAATACCTCAAATGATCATTCTTACTATGGAAAGAGAGAGAATTAGGTGCTAAGATAGATGATACCCACTGATAAAGCAACAGAAAAGAATAAGTGTAGATGAATTGCTTGATCAAGGCTCATATCATACATTACACCTGGAATTGATTTGGCAAAGGTCAGACTTAGATAAATAGAGAAAAGAGAGCTTGTTCATCCCACAGATGAGCAGATGACAAATAGAACCCACTGAAAATAACACCATCTTGTGTAAGCAAAAATAAATCCATAAACAAATGAAAGACAAACAAAAAACAAAGATAATTCGAATGAAGTGCTTATACTCTAATGAAGTACATTCTTGAGGACATGAGAAGAAAAATCAATTTTCATGGGACCATCATTAGTTTGGAGGTATATCTAGCCTTGGAATTATAGATTCTATAAAGGTTGTTCCTTTCTAATTAGAGAAAAGAGGCATTGTTCACTGAATGCTCCTTCTAACTCCCCAATATCATTTACATCTGCCTCATAGAAACCAGATGTATGGGACTTACCCAGATTGGTCATTTGTAGCTTTATTGCTAAACAATAATGTATTGAGTAATTCATGTGATTAGGTCACTCTCTTAACTTCCCTGTGAGTCAATAGCACCACCACTGACTGTTAATTGCCTGCTGGCCCATGTCATAGATGCACATCATTCTCATATGTAAAACCATGAACAAAATTCTCATATTAAATGGTATCTTGCTCATTATACCTATAACATGCCTTAGTAATTAGAGACTGGTTCAAGTGAATCAAGTTAAAATAGAAATTCAGGTCATCGAACAAAATGTGAAAAATTGTGTTCTTTTGTATGAGCTCATGGTCACTTGTGCATGGAAGAGTTTCTCAGAATCCCAGCTAAGGCCATGAAGAACAGGCTCCTCTCTACACAAAAGCAGGCCCAAAGTCAGACATGAAGTGAGCCTTCTTTTCTATTTCGCCCTCTTTACTCTTTTCAGCTAATTACAATGTTCAAAAATCTGAAGATGTACATATGAAAGTGCATGGAGGACACAGATAATGCCTTGCTTTATCACCAATAACCACCCTGGAGCCTTCAAAAAGCAAAGGAGCATTACTAACATATGGGAGATATTTTCACAATACCTAGTATGTGAGAGGTGGAACTTCTGCAGTGTAATAGAGAAAAACAGAGAAGTCATCTTTGGCACTGCCATACCACCACCCCAATGTGGATGCAGATTTGGAGGATTATAGCGTCCTGTCCATATTCAACTAGATGTAAAGTATGTCTTTTCATAAATCTCATTTGAACATATAATTATGTGTTTTTTTCTTTTTCATCCATACTGCAGCTACTGATAATATTCCTCTGCACTGTGGCTAATAATAATAATAATATTATTGATATTATGTGATAACTAGCATATAAATGCTAGCTTTATGGTATACAAAGTATAATTCATTAACTCATTTGATCCTCACAACAACCCTATGAGGTAGATACTATCATTGACGCCATTTAATAGATGTAGAATCAAAGGCTGAGAAAAGTTAAATGATTTGTCAATCGTCATAAAGCTAGAAAGTGTCTAAGGAAAGATTTGAACTCTTGTCTTCCTGACTCCAGGTCTAGTGCTCTATCCATTACAACTCCCAGCTTCTGAAACTCCACTCAAAATTACTACAGAAGGTGTAAAATAAAGATCTAAATAATCAAGGAAACATTACTTGCAATGGAAAGATCAAGCCAATATAATAAAATTAACAGCGCTGCCTAAGCTAATTTATTAAGATTGTATTATACTTAATTTGAAGAGATCTTTGCTAAGAACTACAAGCTAAAGATGAATCATTAGTCCAGTAGTCAATCAACAAACTTTCACTAAATATCTGAATAGATTATACTATAAGAATGCAGTGTAATATTATTGTGCCACAAGAAATATCAGCAGCTATACTTTAAGAAAAACTGGGAAGAACTGTTGGAACTGATGCAGAAAGAAGTAGAATCTGAAGAACTACTTATACAAAAACATCATGATGAAGAAAAACAACTAAGAATTAGAAACTCTGGTAATATAGTCACTGATTAATTACAATGTTAAAAATCTGAAGGTGTACATCTGGAAGAGGACACAGAAGTTCCAGTATTGCTCTGGAAGACAAGTGACAAATTATCCACCTCCAGAAAGAGAAATAATGAACACAAGGTGAAAAAATGAGGGATAGATTTTGACGTGGCCAATGTGGGGACTTATTTTACTCAGTTTTCTATATCTGGTAAAGTTTTTTATCTTTCAATTATAGGGGTAAAGGAGGAGTTGAATAGAGGAGAGGGAAGTTGGTTACAGGGTCATCAAAATATTCTTTCAAAAAAAAAGTAAAGAAATTCATTGAATTTTTTTGTCCATTAATGTACACAAGAGAATGGAAGTAAGGTCTATGGGGAAAACAGATAAGCAGGACAGTTTTGAAAATATGTTGAATTTGCTGGTTACTTAGAAGGAGAAAAAAGCTGGATATTGGTAAAGATTCAGTCCTGCATGGGCAATCATTTCTTATTCAGCTTTGCATATGAAAATACTCATCTCGTTTAGCCCTTATTAAGGTTGAAATAAAATGTTTTTAAAATTTTTAAAAAGAAGAGTTCTTTGCCCACAAATGTTAGAGTTCAGATGGATAGGAGAATTGTGCATGTCTCCCTCTCCTTTAAAGATCCCTGGTCTGAAAGGAAAGACTCTTAAAAGTAACCAGCATGTAGAGGAATAGTCACCCTATCCTTAGCTTACTACATGAGAGATTTCAGAGAATGTCCCTTTGGCTATGATGTGAGACTCTTTCACTCAGCTAAACTGAATTATCTTGTTCCCAGAGAAAAAGCTTATTCTCTCTGGGTGCCCTGTTGTATATTCTCATATGCATTACTTCTCTGATTTGTTTGCTATCAGCTTGGATAAATTGATTCATTGGCTTTTAAACAATTAAAATAAAGATGCATTGAAGTGACAGAAATAGCATTCATTTAAACAGATAAAATAGATGGTTTTAATTTAATCATCCAGGTTCAAAACTTGGAAAATATTTTGTTTTGTTTGTCACTCCTAATCTAGTCAGTTATCGTGTTATATTCATTTTAACATAAATGCATGTGTGTACTATAAATCAGTTCCTTTTTCTTTTTTCCCATTGCTACCACCTTAGTCTAGGTCCTTGGGGACTCGCTCTGAAGAGACATTACAACAAAATTCAATTCAATAAATTCTCTTTAAAGCCCTTATTCTATATAGGATGCTGTGCTAGGTGATAGAGATATACATTGTTCAATTCTCAATAGGCCCATAGAAGCTGCTTCTTCAGATGTTTCAGATGATAGACATCTATGATGAAAGGATCTATGCCTTTGCATTATGTGTTCTTTTTATTCATGTCTTTTATCAAGAGAACATATAGAGAGAATTTTCATGGAGAACTGACAGAAATAAAAATTGCATAGACCCTAATCTCTTAGAAATTAACAATCTAGGAAAGCATTGGTGTCAAACTCAGCTAACATATTCATGCAGAAGAATTTCTGCTGGCCATATATTGATAGCTTTAAAATGTAATGTTATCTATGCCTTATTATATTTTTATTTATTTTATTAAATACTTCTCAATTAAATTTTAATTTCACTACATTGGTACTCATGAGTGTTAGACCACCACTGGGTAACCTGCTAACCATGCTTAATGTTTCTAGCATAGAGAGATATGACATATTCAAAAATAAAAATTATACAAGTTAGAGGGAACAGGACCTGTCATTGATTAGATGTGGGATTAAGGAAGGGGGATGTGTCAGATAAGAATCTGAGTATTTGAAACTGAGGATTTTAAGGAATGTGACCAAGGGGATAAGGGAAGCTAGGAGAAAAACCAAAGAGTATGACAGCAAGATTACCTTGGTATTTATCCATATTAACTTCTAGAGTCATCATTATATTTCTTCAATAATTATCATCCTATTGAGCACTGGTCTAGAATTCTCTGAATGAACTCCCATTTTCCCTTTCACTGCACACATTACAATGATAATCACTCCCTGACTCACAGGCTTAATATTATTGTTTCAATAATAGTATCAGAGATCTAGAGCTAAAGAGGACCTCATGAGCCATCTAGCCCAAATTCCTCATTTTACCAGTGACAAGCTGAGGCCTACCTAAAAAGATGAAATGACTTGCTGAAGGTCACATGAAGTAGTCACCAGAGGTGGGATTTGAAACATTTATTTATTCTTTCATTCATTTGTTTATTTATTTATTTTATACAGGAGGAAATTGAGGCAAGCAGTACTAAGTGACTTGATTAGGGTCACACAGATAGGAAGTGTCTGAAACCAAAATAATATCAAGTCTTCCTGAACTCTAGGCTCTACAATTTACTCACTGCACCACTTAATAGTCCATATGTTTGTTTGTGTGTGTAAAAAAGCAAAAGAGTCCGTAGAGCTGACCTCTTGATTTAACTCCCATCTTATGCTAAAAAAAGGGTTCTCTGTTAGGAAACAGAGAGATTTGCAGATAGGTAGGGAATGTTAGTAAAGGGAGGGTCTTATTTAGCCTTCATGCTAATGCCACCCACCAATCTGACTTTCTCTGGGTATTTTTGTCATTTCTTTCAGTATTTTAAAGAAAATGAATTGACTTCCACTTCATGTCTTCCTAATTTTCAATCCCCCACTCTCCTGCACTCTCCCCTATTTGGGCTATGCAAAGCATTTAGCAACATAGAATTAAAATATTTATAACTTTAGAAGTTTCCAGGACACAAAATATTGATCTCTAAAGTCTAGCACACAATTATAATTCAATTCTAACTAAAGCCCAATTCATTCCTTTTTAACAATCATCCTTGCCAAAGTTAAATGCAAAAGAGAAAATCTCCAAAGATCTTGGACTTACTAACTAACAGTAAGGGTCTGAGAAATGCTTTGTGAAAAAGGAATGTCCGATATTATATAGCCAGATGATAAATAAATGAATAAATGCACACATAAGTAGAGAAAAAGGAGGGAAGGAAGGAAGGAAGGAAGGAAGATTTTTAGGGGATAGAAAGATTTTTTTTCACTTTTTTCACTTTTTTTCACTTTTTCACTCTACTTTTATTCAATTTTCAATTTCACTTTTTTTTTTTACTTTTTTTTCACTTTTGCACTCTTTACTTTTATTCAATTTAGAGCAGGTACAGAAGATCTGATGTAAATTAATTTGATTTATATTTTACCTCTTCTTACAGTCGTTCAGTTCCTTCCTGTATTTCCTCAGCATACATTGGTTTAGTTCTGCATCACTGTATCAGTTTTCACTTCCATCCCCTCATGTATGTGTTAGCATTTTCATTGTCCTTATCCAGTCCCCTGGTTTGGAAAATGGGCTTCTCAAGGGTGGGGTTATTCTTAACAATCCTCTTTCTTTTGAATCACAACACAGAACTAAGTAATTTGGGGACAGTTAATAGATACTTGTCTCCAGAGGAACCTTCACTATAGTAAAGAAGGTAATTCTTTTTAAGCAAACATTCTAGGCAGAAATGTGGTTAAATAACAGAGGTGGCTCTTACCCTCTCAAATTTTATTTCACCTGGCCACCACAAGAATATCATTCTGGTCTCCACTTCTTCAGCCCATTCCTGGTGACTTATACCCTAGAAAGTGCTCTACTAATTTATCTCAGTATGATGGAGCAAAAGGAAGAATGATTTTGGAAAGAAAACTTGATTCACATCCCAATTCTACAACTCACAGTATAACACTGGTCAATCACTTAAGTCTATGAGTTTCAGTTTCTTCATTTGAGAAAAGGCAGTTACTTGTACTGCCCATTTCACTAAGTTTAGGTTAAGTAAGTGTACTGTAAGTGCTAAAATCTATTTAACCTGTGAGGTTCAATCATCCTATTTAGAGTACAGCAGCTGACATTTTAAAGAACAGAACAGTTGAAAAGATTTGAGCTATGGTTAACCAGCTAACATTTCAAAGGTCAGGGGAAAGTAAAGGATAGCAGCCTGAAAAAACAATCTGATGACCAAAGAATATTCATTTCACCTTAGAAGTCTTTAATCGTTTTCCTCCAATCTACTTCTGCTTAATTCTGTTGTTACATCCCTTATATCTTTTCTTGCCTTCTGCTCCTTCCCACTGTTTGTGTCCCTGCTTCCCACTGAGTGTTTCTCAAGTAAGATAATACATATGAATTACTTTGGAAAATAATTAACCACCATGTAAATGTTAACTCTTATTATTATCCTCCTCATTTTTCTTCCCCGTTTTTCTCAATTCCTCTCTTTTTTTCGTTTCCATTCCCTTTCTCATCTACACCCTTCTGTGGCCCCCACAGTCATAATATAAATTGAAACATATGGTCTCAGTATTAGTTATGTTTATTTAAAAAGCTTTTAAGTTCTCTATTATTAATTTAAAAGCAAGTAAGTTGAACATATTCTGTTTTGGGGGGAGAGGGAGGAGTTGATTTCTTTTTGTGTCCAGCACCATTGTTCATTTTTTTCCTGTATGTCTGGCCCTCAAATAAGAAATTAAAAGGTTCTTTATCTAGCTATAAAATGTAGTCAATATAGAGTCAAGATGTCTCATGAATCAAGGGAGTTTGAATATCATGATCATTTTACCCACAATATGAATTGACTGTCAAACTATTAATTCAGAGAGTAGTCAATCAATTTCCTGAGAAAACTGCTGTTGATGCTCTGATTATTTGAGTTTTCCTAGTGAGCTAATCAAATCAATCACTCACCAAGTTGATCGACAGCAAGATCTAAAAACTACCATAACATTAAGAGAAATGTCTTCTGTAACATATAGTTACTAGCAAAGAATCATTTGTGAAAATCTCAGCTGCAGTAGTACATGTGAGTGCGTGCACAAGTGTACAAAAATATGAACATACATCTGGTCATAAATTAGTCTTTATAGTTAGATTCACTCACAGAAGCCCAATCAGTTTTTCAAATATGAAAATATGTTGTTAATAATTTATTTTTCATGTTACTTTGGTGACATGCATTTGAGGGAATTTTTTAGCAGCAAATTTGGATTTCTGGGCCATTGATGCATTTGGGTTCCTAGTTTCTTGCCTTGGAATAATTCCTGAAGACAATATCCTGAAAACTCCAAGAACATTTGGTAACTTTCTGCACAGATGACAAAAGTCCTAAATGAAAGTTACATAACAAATCTAAATATATCTCCAGGATTTTCTAACTATCCTTCATTCAGATCTTCACACCTTCATGCTGAGCATAAACAAAGCTAAGACATAGTATTGAAGCAAAATTCAGATGAACAGCCTCCACTGGAAAGCACTACCAGCTGAGAGAAAACCAGCGTTAGCAGGAAGAAATGGGATCTTGATATTCTTGAATGTAATAGACAATTAGGCTTGTGGGAGAAAAGAGCAGCAGCCAGTCAGACAATTCAACTCAGAAGGAAATTCTGAATGAAAAATACAGATGAGAGGGAACAGTATATTTATTCCAGATCAATGTGATCAAAAATAAAAGAATGAACAGTGATAGAGGATTAGTTGTACGTAGATACTTCTCCCATTAGCTGCGATTAAAAATTTTAAGTAACAAGGCATCCAAGCAGATTGAAGTTTACTTCTTGTAATAAATGTTGTGTGATTGATTATTAATAACTTTACACAGTTTCAGAACAGAAACTCATAATTTATCTTTTAGCAAAAGAAATTTTCCATATAAACTGCAAGAGACATAGGAAGATATAATGGAGCAAATTGGAACTTATAGGCATTTATAATTCCAAACATTTATTTACTGCCTCCTGTACAGTAGATTCTTATGCAGACAGTGAATAAATGTTTGGAATTATAAATGCCTGTAGGTACAGTCATTTCATCTTTATACTTATCTTTTTTTAATTACTCAGGACTTCAAGGTTTGCAAAGCACTTTTATATGGAACACCTTCTTAAGAGATTTGTGATAAAGATTTTCTTCCCCTCTGCTTCAGAATTAGCACAAGTATTCTCTGGCTATTTTCTATGGTACATGAGGATTTTGTCTAGGATCTGGTTTCTTAGTCAGAAATCCAAACACGTAATACAGAAGCATCATCATATGTATGTTCTGGACCTGTCCTAGAGCCATGCAGATTGCATCTCCCTCTCTGGGTTCTGAAATATCCCAAGGCATTGGGATGTCTCTTCTCCACTGCTATAAATTGAAATGGCTACTAGCTATATTCTAATCTAGTTGTTAGGGGTCATTGACTAGCTCTTCAATTATACTTTTAACTACTTAACATCAATCAGCTCTTTAAACTGGATATTTATTTCAATAATATAGCAAGAAAACAGCCAACCATTCCACCCTCTCTCACCAAAACCTTATGGGGACACTCTTCTTTAATCTAAAGATTAAAAGCTTAACTCAATTTGTGTATAGTATTGGGCCCCCAAAGTTCATATCCAAAACCATTATCACTGCCAGATGAATCCACCTGTCACCACCCCCTGACTTGAGTGAAAAAGGTCATTCTTTCTTTTTGCTTAGAGCATTGATGCTGATCAAGCTAAAATACCTAGTTGGTCACCCAGTCATTAGAATACCAGGATGCCAAGGAATATTCCAGCCATTCCAAACACAGAAGGTCACTGAAACTCAACTTCTTTCCCCAAAGAGAAAAGAATAAACAAAAAGGCCTGTTTCTCAGTCACATGGCCCGACAGTGGAGGAAACTCTAAAACTTCTGCCCTCACAACAAGGTCTTCACCAGAGGCCATGAGTAAAAATGTCACTGAGACCCTGCAAGAATGTAATAAAAGAGAAAGTAGTTGATGCTGACAGATCTTTTTAAATGCCTCTGAAGACAAAGAGCATCCCCTTCACTGCAGTTAAAGAGAACCAAGAAAGCAAGCAATAAACATGTGTTAAGTGTTTGCTATGTGCCAGGTGCTGTGCTAAGTGTGAGGGGAAAAAAAGGTCAATGACAAACCCTACCATTAAGGAACTTACAAATTCCTGGAGAGACAACATGCAAACAAACATGGATAAAATAAGCTGTATATAAGAGAAAAAGAAAATCAAGGGAAGTCACTAGAGTTAAGAGGGGTTGAGGAAGTCTTCTTGTGGAAGGTGGGCTTTTATTGGTATTTAAAGGAAGTTAGGGAGATCAGTAATCCAAGTGGAAGTAAAGGGACAACTGGAGAAAATGTCCAATGATGGCATATCTTGTTCATGGAACAGCCAGGAGACCAATGTCACTAGATGGAAGAGTATTTGTAGGGGAGTAAGGTGTTAAGAAGACTGGAAAGGTACGGTGGGGCTAGGTTATGAAGGGCTTTGAAGGCCAAACAGAGCATTCTGTATTTGATCCTAACTGAAGTAGGAAGCCACTGGGGTTTATTAACTTTGGAGGTACGGGGTCATGATCAGACCTGCACTTTAGGAAAATCACTTTGATGGCTGAATAAAGGATGGATTAGAGTGGGGAGAAAGTTGAAGCAGGCAGACCCACCAGCAGGTTATTGAAGTGATCAAGGCGTGAGGTAATGAGGGACTTCACTAGATTGGTGGCAGTGTCAGAATGGAGAAGGGGTCAAGAATGTCCATGCATTCTCCATAGTCTCTCTAAGGTACTTCACTTACCTGTCATAAATATTTTCCCAGAAGCAAGCTTCCTAGCATCCTCTAGGTACAAATATTGCCATAGCTGAACAGGCTGAAGGGAAAGGAAAGGGACCAGAGCAGAAGGAAAAGCAAGGGGAATGGAAGGGAAAGGAAGGGAAAGGAGAGGAAAATTATTTATTAAGTGCCTACTATGTGCCAAGCACTTTGCATTTATTAACTAGTTTGCAAATATTATCTATCTGCATATTCACCAGACCAGCACTATACTCATAATACTAACCCTCCTGCCTCCTCTTAATGCTAGCCTCAAGGGAAAGACAACTTTCAAAGGACCAGTCTACTCTAAAAAGGATTTGCTTCCTCTCACCTGATTGCAAGCCAGGAGCTAATGGCCTCCCATGCCACCATGTTTGTATCTTCTTTCTTTTAATACAGCAGCTGATGAGAACTCAAAAAGTATCCAGCATTTTCTCTCTGCTCAAGCATCCTAGCATTGAAGTGAGACTAGAACTGTTATTGTAGAAGCAGCAATACAGGCAGACTATTCAAGAAGGGATCTGAAGAGATACCACTAAAAGAAAGAGTTCACTCTGCAGCACTCAGGCTATACTCATAGGAAGAAATATGTAGTAGAGTTAACAAGAAGTCCTATTACAAATACCTCAGCAATTGTTTAGCATTCCCTTTTCTATATGAGAATACAAACTGCCTGTTTCATACCTGATTCACATTTGCCTTCTGAGATTTTTTAAATCCACCCTATTCTCACTCCCTGCAGAGGACCACTTAGCATGGAGGCAAACATATAATTATGCATCAGGGATCTGAGTGAGGAGGTGAATTGGGGGCCCTGGGGAGTTTAGTTCCCTTATTGAGAAGAAAAGGCAATCCTAGACCTAGACCCAAGTCAAATTATGAGAGCAGGTAAAGGACAGGAATTGGCAAAGGTCACTAGGCCCTTTGGCCTCAATCTAGCAGTACCTGGCTAGGCTCTATGTTAGATAAATATTCTGTTATTTAATCCTCAACTCTGCAAGGTAGGTGCTAATATTATGTCCATTACAAATTAATATATTTAGTCTCAGAGAGGATAAGTGATTTGTCCATGTTCTCATAGCTGGTGAATGTCAGAAGGGATATCTGAACCCAGTCCTCTGCCTCTAGGTTCAATATACTTTGAACTACAGTTGTGACACCTTTCAACACAAAGGGAAACATTATAGAGTACTAAAAAAACCCAGCGAATCATATTTTAGAAGTAAGGTTGTTTTGATATTTAAAAATATTTTTGCTTATTTATTAAATACCAAATATTTTTAAAATCTTTTTTCATTTATTTCCTATGTAACTTTGCATTATTGACTTAATTTTCTAATATTTTGCAATTTTATTTCATATTTCCACCATTATACCAGAAAAGTCTATAAAGTAAAACCACATTATTCAATTTCACTTGCATTAAAAGTCAGATATGAAATATTTAGGTGACACTTTCACAAGTTCTTTCTACTTCCAGAACCTAAGATTAGTTTACATAGCTGCGCCTGTGCTTAGCAGGCTGCAATCCCTCAAACATTTCACTTTAAATAAACAAATACCAATTCACTTTCTAAAAATTCATAACTCTTGTTATCTCTTATTTTCATATCTTTCAATTCTGCTGCTAATGCATCATATGACCTTGGATGAGTTACTTTGGACCTCAGTTTCCTTATCTGTAGTATAAGGTGGTTGAGCTAGACGATGATTTAGGTTAATTCCTGCTCTAATACTCTATTATTTTATGCTGGATGAAACTAAGTGTGTTTTTATTAATCTATTCATTCTTTACTATAGGAGTTTTAATGTTTTCAGAATTTTCTACATTTACTGTTAGTTTTCTGAACCTAGACTTGTTGAACAGCTGCTTTTTTCTCTACATTACCCATAAATAAACAAAAGGGTGAAATCTCTGATTTTCATTGATTCACCAGCAGTAGATGATACTTTTGAGACTTTTTCCTCAATCAGAAAAAAAAAATTGATCCCAAACACCAAGCAGAACAGAAAGTAACATGAAATAAGCAGTTTTGCTTTTTTCCCTAAAGATCTTCCACATCCAAGAGGCAGATTTTTCTCATCTGAAAAGTTTGTGGTGTTGGGCTCAACTGTAATTCATTCCATTGTAGGTTTCAAAGCTAGTAAACTTGCCACATTTGTGTTTTCCTCCAAATTATAGCTAGCTTTAGGGGCTAGGGAAACTAGAACCATGCCTTTTTCAATGTTAATGTCTACCTTTACTTTGTGTTTCTAGCATGGATAAGCTCTGAGACTCATGGGAATGATAAACTATACAGAAACTTAGCTTCATTCAAAGCCTCGTTCTCTCTCCCTACCACCAACAGCACTGTGGTTAGAGCCAGGCTGAATTGGTTGGGCTACTAATTCATTTGAGGCTATATTTTTTTTTCCAGCAACTAGCACTTCATTAAGTTGAAATGGTTTCATTATGAAAGGAAATATTCACAGAGAATTCAACTTATGAATGGAAAATGACTAAGTTTCCAACCAGTTTGCTTCAGACCTAAATGTAAAGCTTATTAAAAATAGTTTGCATTTTAGGAGATTTTTTTTAATCACAGAAGAAGGAAATGGAAGGTATTTGTAAGCTTTTAAGTTTACCACAGAGAATTAAAGACAGCATATAAAACAAAATAATTGCTTTTTAAAAATGTGTCATTAGCTTCTATTTAATGGAAAGTGAACAGATGCATATATACAGGTAAGGGTTTATATGTTTGTTTACATGTATATACTTATATGGTCATATGTGTACACATTTGTATGTAATCTGTGCACATACACATGTAGAGAGAGTGTGATAGTTTGTCTGTATGTGAGTAGACATCATAAATGCACATGCATATAATTTGCTTAATAAGTCTTATGTGCTTCCTCTTATATCTAGAACCTAAATCAGATATCTAGAGATTTCCTATCAGAAAGCAGGCATGGAAGGGTCAGTAAAAGACAGCTTTCCTCACTGACCTTCATTCAGTATTCTCTCCTGTAGTAGCACTGGGCTTAAAAGGAGATAAGAATGTTGTGGCACAAATAATAGCACACACTCTTGAAAGTTATTCAACCCAGTAATGTAAGTGTTGCAGACAACCTGATAGTGAATGTGTCAAGGACGTGGAATTCCCTCCTCCCTATCCCAGCACTACACTATATAAATACGACCATGTTATTTATATAAAAGCTCCAGGGCTCTCTCTTACAGTGCACATCCTGCAGAAGCTCATCAGTGTCTCTAAAACCACTATGGACACCAAGTCAGAAACAGATGGCAGCCTGAGGTAGAGAACTCATAGTAGGCACTTCCCTCCTGAATCCCAATAAGATTTCTTCTTTACCTCTTTGCCAGCCATTCCACCTGGCCAAATTCTCCCCCAACTCTCTCTAGATCTCCTTTAAGTAATTTCTTCTCCATTAGACTATAAGTTCATTGACAGTGGGAATGCCCATATTTATTTATATTATATTTTATATATATATATATATATATATATATATATATATATATATACATATATATATATATATATATATATATATATATATATATACATCTATACATCTCCTAAGTGCTGGACACCAAGTATGTACCCAATGAATTATGTATCTAGTTCAATCCATCTAGAAAAAGAATATCCCTTGTAACATACCCTAAAAGTAATTATCCAGTCTCCGCATGATGATCTCCAAAAAGGAATATCCAGCCATTCCTCTAGGAAGTCCATTCCATTTTTAGACAGCTAATTGTTAGTAATATTTTCCTTAAATTCAGACTATATTTCTCTCCTTGAAACTTCCACCAATTGTTCCTGGTTCTCTAACTTCTAGGGCCAAGTTGAACAAATCTGATCCCTTCTCTACATGTGAACCATCCAAATACTGATAGAAAACAATTGTGTCCACACTGAGTCTTCTCACCATGCCCAGTTCCTTCAACTTTAAAACCCATATCAAAGATCATCTTTTCCCTGAAGTGTTCCATGACCTTCCTAGTTAGCAATGACCTTCCCCCTCACACTTCAGATTGTGTTGTATTGTGTCATGTTCTAGTGCACATTTACCCTGAGATTATGTACTAGAAATGCGTTGGTGTCTTATCCCTCCACTTGTCCTATCAGTTCCATAAGGACAGAAACCAATCTTATCTTAATGCTGCATCCCCCCAAATGACCAGTTAACTATATCGCATACAGAAGATATCTATAAAATGATTACTATACTGCATTTGTTTTAACACTGCATGCTGAAGTTGGACAACTCCTCCACATCTACTCCCATTTATGCCCCTATGAATGTTTTATCAGGGATTAATGGATTTGTGAGACCCACAAAGTATCTCTGTGCCTCAAACCCTACAGAAAAACTCCTTTCTTTTGAGAATTTTCTCAGCTCATATGCTAAGATCCCCTAATGCTAGTCCATGGCCTGAAATGGTATACTATGGCCTTTTGCCAAGCCCAGTATTAAATCTCCAAACATGTTATCCCAGAAGAACTTTTGGGTTGTGCAGTCCAGATGTTGCCCTTTGTTATCCTGATTGTTGTGAGAAAAAAAAAGAACAAGGAACAAACCGCCACTGCCCAGCAATGCGGACAGTACTGCTAAGATCAATTAGGTGGGATAGACTACTATGTGTGGGCAACGAATGTAAGGTTCAATTAGTTATATAAGATTGACCATAATTATGACTGCTCTCTACTAGCATAGAAATCAGTAGTATTCAAAGAAAAAGTGAAAGAAGCCCTTTACAAAAGCAAAGACAAAGTTTATAATTCCTCTGATAATAAATCAGCAAGCATCTACTATGTTATGTTATACTGGTCACTGTTACAGTTAATGTTATACTAATTGTGTAGCTCCAGGCTACACACAACTAACAGAATGAGTTTCCCAAAGCACAGTTTTAACCATGTCAACTCTTGTTCAATAAACTTCAATATTTCCTTATGACATCTATGATTAAATAGAAACTCTTGTGCTCGCCCTATAAAGATTTTCAGAAACCAGCCCCTTTCTACTAGTCCCAGATTTTTACATATCACTCCCTTCCATACTCGCAACAATTTACTGACCTGTTTAATATTTCGCAGAGATAATATTTGTTCCATGTGCCATTTTTCTGCCTTTGTACTTCCTGAAATGGTGGCCCTCCTAACTTTTGAAACATAAAATTTTTGCATTCCTCTAAGACTCAACTCAAAAATGTCTTGCAGGAGGTCATCTCAGTGCCACCTGCTACTAGTGCCTTCCTTTCTAAAGATGCATGCTACCTACTCTATATTTATCTGGTATATATAGGTTTAAATATGCATATATTTCTTTATTCAGTTACTCATTATGTCCAACTCTTCCTGCACCCATTTGGGATTTTCTTGGGCAAAGATGCAGGAGTGGTTCGCCATTTCCTTCTCCAGCTCATTTTGCATCTGAGGAAACTAAGGCAATCAGAGTTAAGTGACTTGCTCAGGATCACACAACTAGTAAGTGTCTGAAATCAGATTTGAATTCATATCTTCCTGACTCCAGGCCCAGTGGTCTATCCACTGTGCCAGCTAGTTAACACACACACACACACACACACGCACATATATTGAACAGTTAGGTATGCACATATATTTATTTTGGGGTGCTATAAATATATACACATATGTGTGTGTATATGTGTGTATACATATATATAGACACATATATACATATATATATAGTGTGTGTGTAGTGACTAAATATAGATAGATATGCTTATATCTATCTATAATGATATACAGGTATATCAATATAATGAAGATAGACAGATTCATTGCCTATATAGATATATGGATGTAGAGATATATACACACATACATATACAAACATATACACACATGTGTGTATGTATATCACACATACACATACATATATGCATTGCATGTATATATACATTTATATAATATGTGTGTGTCTAGCATTTGGTAAATACTTAATAAATGTTCATTGACTGAGACAGTTTCTCACCAATTATTTTTCTACATGGGAGATATAACATATAGAGAAAATGTTGGTCAAATGTGTGGGGTATGTTATGTAAGGTAGCTGGGAAGATGCCTATGATGACTGAGCACTAGTATCCCAATGGCTAACTAGATGAGAGGAAATCTAGTCTCAGGAAAGCTAAGGCAAAGACTTACTTAGTCCGTCTCCAATATGGAGTAACACCACTCCAAGGTGAGTCTCGAAGTAGAGCACATTAACTCTTTCCTCCTAATACTTTGGCCAAGTCCATCTCTACTACCCCATCCTACCTTAGCTCTTGGCAGTACCTAAAAGCCTTCTTTCCATCATCCTCTTTCAACATCCCTTTCTCCTACATTACATAGCATCCTTACTTCCCCTAATATAAATGTCTCCAACTATAGAAGCTTAACCAAATTATTATACTAGTCCCAAATAAACTATATTCAGTCCTTGGAATGTTAGATCATTCTCTGGAAAGCAAGGTTTGTTAAGAGGTAAATGGAAGAAGAGATTTTATGGTTTCTTTTAGTCCAAAAGGTACAAATTTTCTATAATTGGATCTAAAACAGACCTTGGTCAGGCCTAGAATGCCTCCAGCCCTCAAGGCATTTTAATTTCCTGATCATCAAAAAGAAGAGATAGATGAAGAAAAGAACATATGTATATGTTTATGTTTATATACAAATATATGTGTATATGCATACATAATCACACATATACAGAGAAACAGCACAGCATAGTAAGTACTGTTAACTCCGAAGCCAGAAAGAGCTACAATAAAGTCCAAGATCTACCTGTAATATGTGTAACACCTACAGCAAATTACTTAACCTCACTAATCTAAGCAACTCTCAAATGCTGTAAATTGAAGAAAAACTATCAACTTTCATCATTAGAGAAAGTTTTCATATTGTCCAAGGGTTTCTTATGCCAGTGAAAACCAGTCCCCTTCTCTATCACCTGGCCTTATGGGTATATGTGTACATACATTATACACATACATGTGACTGTAAGACAGTTGATGATAAGCAACAAATTTTGGTCTTAGATTATGATGTTTTGCTTTTGAATGTGTGTTTTTAAGCTAATGTCTTTCAATTTTATTATATTGCTTTTTCCAAGTAATCAGAAAAAAAACAACTTTTCCTTTTACCTTTGAACACAAGATATTACAAAGTTTTAACAGAAACCAGTTAGTGTTCACATAACCATGGGTTTCAATTAATTTTCTATTCCTGGATGTCAATCAGGACTCTGACGTTCAATGTCTCACAGCTGTGAAAGACTACAAAATCCAAATAATATTTATTTCAAATGACTTTTTCTGCATAAATGTAGGGGGTCTTTTTGGCACTAGGGCTCTGACCAGAGATCATATAATTCTCACATGCATCCTGCAGCTAGAGTATTCACAATAGAGATCAGTGAACCAACTGACCATAATGTTCCTAGTATAAATACTTATCTGACATTCTTATTGCAACAGAAATTCAGACTCTGGACAAGTCCCTCAATGCTCACTTGGAAAAATTCCCAGGCTTACTGATGTTCGCTTGTTAACTCCAGGAAGAGATTCTGAGTTTTTCTAAATTTATCTGAGGATGAAGCCACTCAGGGGAGTAACTACAATCTACAATCCATTTATAGTCAGACTTTGCAAGGACATCCAGACTGAAATCTGCCTGAAGTTGTCCAAGACAGAAAGTTTTCACTATTCAAATCCAAATAGAGGCTTTCTTACCTCATGTGGTTTCTCATTCTCATATTAACACTTGCAAATGCTCACTAAGGACTACCAAAGGTAGCTTTCCAGTTGTCAAAATGAAAACTCAAACATCAGGCTCTAGTTTTCTATGGACTATAGCATTACTCCCCCTCAAAATTATTGACCTTCCTTCCCTTTTCTCTCTTTCTTTCTTTCTTTCCTCTCTCTCTTTTCTCTTTCCTTTCTTCCTTTCTCTTCTTTCCTTTATCTTTCCCTAACATATAAAAGAATGTCTCACACAGAAAAGTGTTATAATGATGTTTATCGAGTCTAATTGGCTTGAATTGGTTTAAATTTTTTAAATGCGTTACAAAATTACATTTCCACTTACTTTCAAATTAAGGCATCTTGTTTGGCATAGATAAATAAAAAGATAATGAAAGCTAGGAAGAGGCGAGCAAAGCCAAGCAAAATGTCTTACTAAAAAAATGTCCTTTATTTGCATGGAATCCCAGGCTCTTTCTTACAATATCACACAACTATCATCGTTTCCAAAACACCAACTTTTCTAGGTTTAATATAGCATAGTGATAATATTGCTAATTGCATTCCTCCATAGTCCTACGTGGTTAGTAGAAGCAATAAAACCCTGTAGCAGACTACGATGGTTATAATTCATTTCTGACTCTTGCACCTCCTGAAAGAAATACAATAAATGAAAAAGAAGACAGTCAATTCCCACTGAGATCTGCCTGAGCTGAGAAGTTATTCTCTTAGAAAATAAACTATTTTAGATTTAAACTAAATTGAAAATAATTTGCAAGTTTACAGGCTAAAAAATATACAGAATGTTCACTCTATAAAAATTTGGGTCGTATTAGAAACTCCATGATTAAATGAAGATAATCATTTATTGTAGTTTTCTTTTTGCTCAAAATTCAATTAAGTGTTAAGGACAAAAAATGAGATTTCTTATAAGTTTTGTGGGGTCTGAATGTATGATCAAATACAAAATGGGATGATGACAGAGAAGGAAGAAATACTCTGCTCAGTTCCCCTTCTGTCCTCTCTTTAAAGGACAGTCTTTTTCAGATCATGAAAGATGGAACAAAATGATACTGGGGACAGAAGCACAAGACAAATGAGGAGGTTAGAGATTTATTGACTACCCTAAATAAGCTTACATAAGCAGGACAGGGTACACAATATCCTGGGGTAAAATAAGAATTTGTGATTATTATTGATGAAGTACTATGAGGTCTTTTGGAAGAATTAAAGAAAGTCCAAAAAGTGGTATAGCTATAGAGTTAGAAAGAAATATCTATTTTCAAATATGGAAGGTGATATATACTTCAAACTATAGATCAGTAAAATCTACTTCTTTCCTTTTAAAACTCCATCATAGATTACTAATAATATGGTTTGCAATCATTTACAAAGGGCATGGATGATCTTTGTAATAATTACTGAACTTCACATGACACTCAGTTTTGCAATGTACTTTTCATACTTTACCTAAATTTATCCTCACAGCAGCTCTGTTCAGTAGAAACAAGTATCATTACACCCATTTTACAGATAAGGAAAGTGAATCTCAGAGAATTAGAAAACTTATCTGAAAGCACACAACTAGTAAATATTAGAAGCAAACCAAGGTCATCTAATTTCAAGTCCATTCCACTCCACAGCATTACACTGCAACCATTAATTCAATAAGAATGAATCAGGACAGAACGACTTTATGTTCTTTGAAATGTCGCTTGACGGGTAGTTTGTCTAGATATTAGAGGCAAAGAACTAAAATGAGATGCATGGAGACATTTCTGTGAAGTGACTCTTATTGATTTCATATGGCAACAACAGAACCAGAGAGAAAAGGGGAGAAAAAGTATAGAAGGTATAATCAAGTTCTGATCTGCCTGCAAGGAGAGAAAATGAACAAAAAAGAATTAAAATTGTCTACAATGAGCCAGGTATTAGCTAGGCACTAGGGATAGGGGGATGTGGCCTGGATCTGTGATTTTCCTAGAGTAGGAGAGTTCCAGAGGGTGAAACTCTTCTACCAAGGCAGATCAAAAATTTCGCCATGATTTAAAGTTTTAGAGAGTGAAATACGGTTAACAAAAGGCTAAGGGACTTGTTTACTATTATGCAAACAGTATATATCAGAGGCAAGACTTGAAACTAGTTCTTTTTGACTTAATAATACTGCTAAGGCTATCTCTGTAGAACTTACATTCCAAGAAGAGGAGACAACATAAAGTAGAATGATGGCCAAAGAAGGAAATTGTGTTTGAAGGAGTCAGAGGATGATGAATGGAGCAGTCAATTGAAAAATGTCTAACCTTAAATTTTGCCGACAATTCTCAGGAATTGTTGAGATAATGTAAAAGATAGTAACCAGATATCCTTTCAAATTCAATGCCAAAGCTGGAAGCATTGGGGTTCCTTTTTTCTCTTTCTTTTTTTTTCCTAAAGAATTTCAGTGTTGATGCAAGAACTGATACTGATTTACTGATTATTGGCAACAGAAACCACCTTCCCCATTCAGTAACATGACCTATTTTGCCTCATTTCCTGTTGTTCTGGCTAAATCTTGGAGTGAGGACATATCATTACACCTATTTCAAATTATTAGTAAGTAGTCAATTGAAAACTATAACGTGAAGAGTTTCAACAAAGGATGCCGCATTTTAAGAACGGTGAGAATTCAGAGTGTTCACAAATGGGATTCAGTAAGTCAAAGGGAGAAATCATGTCATATGCAGATATCTTGCAAAAACTGAGAGTGTGAAAATGGGGAAAATGGTTGGGGATATTGAGCTATAATTTTGATGAATTATCTAGAAGGCTGACACATAAGAGAGGTTAAACAATTTCTATGACTCCAAAAGACAAAGAAGGGTTGATAACTAAAGGTAAAATTTGGTTGTTTCAGAAATCATTGAGTTTTCTATTATTGGAGCTTATAAGATACTAAGCTCTTAGATTTAAATCTCAAAAGGACATTAGAGACTAAGAGATTCAACCTCCTTATTTTACAGATGAGAAAACTGAGGCTAAGATAACAAGATAACACTCTCCCTAGATAGTACAAATAGTAAACAAGAGAGTTAGAATTGAAACTTGTAACCTCTAACTTCAAATTTAATATCTTTCCACTTTAAAAGATTTGATTTGATGAATTTGTTTACTTTTAGTTCTTGTTCTTCAGTCTTCCATATTGATTTTTAATTATTCATATAATTTTTAGAAATGATTCATGTTCTTCATGAGTTTATTTTCCTTAATATTTGAGGAGTTGCTTGATGTCAGATGTATCTTCTCTATGTATATCTGTGTGTGTGAGAGAGAGAGAGAGAGAGAAAATAAGTGGTCTTTCTCCTCTATGCAGAGGGTGATGAATGAATGCTGTCAATGACTATGTAAAACATAACAAAACTTTAAAACAGTACAGTATAACATTTACAATGGCAATAAAATAACTGGCATTTGTATAACATATTAAAGTAGGCAAAGTCCTCTGTGTACATTATATCATATCAGTCTCATTTTAATTCATTATCTTTGCCCAAAAATCTTCTTAACCTCCCATTTATTGTCAAGAACACCCCCATCCTTCCAGTTCTCTCAATGAGTCATCCTCAGCTCCTGACTCTCACTCATTCCATACCGGTTGTCAAACTTTATTGTTTATATTTCCATAACATCTTTTGTATACATCTTCTCTCCACACAATCACATCCTAGTTCAATCCTTCTATATTACTGTGATAACTTCCTAATGAAAATTCCCTACCTCATGTCTTTTCCTAATATATCATCCACACAGCTGCCAAGTGATTTTCCATTAGTGCAGGTCTGATTATGACTCTTTCATATTAAATTTAATTCCAGTATCTCCAATTACTTCTAGGAAAAAATGTAAATTTCTCTGACTCCTTCCTACCTTTCCAGTCTTCTTACACATTGCTTCTCTGCATATACTATACAATCTAGCTATATATATCTTCTGTCATAACGCTCGATCTCCCATCTCTGAGCCTTTACACTGGATGTCCTTCATATCTGCATTGCTCTCCCTAATTTCATCATTTTTGAATCCCTGACTCCCTCCAAGATTCATCTCAACTATGCCCAAAGGGCTACAAAACTGTACATACCCTTTGATCCAGTAATACCACTACTAGGTCTTTATCACAAAGACATTTTTTTAAAAAAAGAAGGAAAAAAAATCTATCTGTATAAAAATATTTATAACAGTGCTTTTTTGTAGTGGCTAAGAATTGGAAATTTAGGGGATGACCATCAATTGAGGAATGGCTGAACAAATTGTGGTGTATGGTTCTAATGGAATATTGTTGTGCTATAGGAAATGATGAGCAGGATTCTTTCAGGAAAACTTAGAAAAGCTTACATGTACTGATACAGAGTGAAGTGAGCAGAACAGGAGAACAATCTACACAGTAACAGCGATATTATACAAGGAACAGCTGTGAATGACTTAGTTATTCTCAGCAATACAATGATAAAAGACAATCTCAAAGGACACATAATGAAAAATGCTATGTCTCCAGAGAAGGAACCAATAGCATCTGAATACAGACCAAAGACTATTATTTTTCACTTTCTTTGTTTTTCCTGGTTTTATTCACCTTTTCCCCCATAAAATGACTAATTTGGAAATGTTTTATATGATTGCTCATGCATAACCTATATCATATTGCTAACCATCTCAAGAAGAAGGGAGGAAAGGGAGGGAACAATAGAATTTGGAACCTAGAACTTTAAAAAAAAATGAACATTAAATTTTTTTCACATATAATTGAAGAAAATAAAATATTATTTTAAAATATTCATCTCAAATACCCCTTTCCAAAGTAAGCACTTCCTGATCTCTCACACCACCTGCTTGTGTCCTCTTCCCTAAGATTATTTTGTATACATATGTTACATATCGTGTATCATGAAGTTGTTTTGAGGATCAAAAGGAATGTAACGCAAAAGGAATGTAACTCAAGACAGTTTCCATAAAATTCTCCCTGTTGGTAGAGAAGGATTACTCCATGCTTTTGAGTCCAGCTTACTGAACATATATGTGTATGTACATATGTATATATGTATATGTGTGTATATGTATGTGTATACACATATATATAAGAATATATTTGTGTGTATGTGTGTATATATAAATATATACCACATACATATACCTTAAAATGATATAAAATATTAGTTATAATTGTAAAGATTGTTGCTATTACTTTATGTCTATATGTAATCAAATTATAATATAAGATCCTTTAGAACTAGGACAATTTTGACTTTTTTTTCATATCATAATGCTTGGTGCAATACTTAGAATGTAGTGGTTAATGAATGTTGATTGATTGATTGAACCTCAAAATATATTTGGAAGGTAGATCCTCCAGGTATTATTATATCTACTTTATAGATTAGGAAACTGGGGTTAAGAGAGATTAAATGATTTCCCCATGGCCACAAATCTAGTAAGTGCCAGACGTGAGATTTGAATAGGTCTTCCTTACCCAAGTCTAGAATTCTCTCCACTAATCTATGTGACACAATAACATTTTCTCTTTAAAGAACAAGCAGAAGCTCATCATGAGAATATGAGAAGGAAGAGCACTTGCCTTAGGAAGATTCTTAGTAGGCACTCTAAACTCAGGTAACAAAATGGTGTAAAAATTTACTTAGCTAACATGAATAGAGTTGTCATACACAGGGCAGGTACACAAGTCCCAGAATTTGATGTGATTCTCATTTTGTCAAAGATCAAACTCCTCTGGTCTGTCTGTCTGTCTCTCTATAGATAGATAGATAGATAGATAGATAGATAGATAGATAGATAGATAGATAGATAGATAGACAGACAGACAGACAGACAGACAGACAGACAGACAGACAGACAGACAGATAGATAGATAGATAGATAGATAGATAGATAGATAGATAGATAGATAGATAGATAGATAGATAAAATTGGTGGCTATTGAGGTACACACTAAGTGGAGGATTTAGCAGATTTGAGGAGGCTGAGGACATCTCCATGAGAGAAGATTTTTAAAAAACTTTTATTTATATATTTCTAGTTTTCAACATTCATTTCCACAAGATTTTGAGTTCCAAATTTTCTCCCTATCTCTCTCCTTCCCCAACCCAAAACACTATGTCTTCTGATTACCCCTTCCCACAATCTGCCCTCCCTTCTATCACGCCCCTCCCTTCCCTTATCCCCATCTTCTCTCTTTTCTCGTAGGGCAAGATAGATTTCTATACCCCAATCCCAGTATTTCTTATTTCTCAGTTGCATGCAAAAACAATTCTCAACATTCATTACTTAAACTTTGAGTTCCAACTTTTCTCCTTTCCTCCCCCCTGATCCATCCCCATTAAAAAGGCAAGCAATTCAATACAGGCTATATATGTGTAGTTTTGCTAAAGACTTCCATAATAGTCATGTTGTGAAAGACTAACTATATTTCCCTCCATCCTATCCTGCCTTCTATTTATTCTATTCTCTCTTTAGACCTTGTCCCTCCTCTAAAGTGTTTACTTCTCCCTCCCTCCTCCCATTTGTCCTCCCTTCTACCATCCCCCCATCCCACTTTGCCCTTCTCCCTTACTTTCCTGTAGTATAAGATAGATTTTCATATTAAATTGAATGTACTTGTTTTTCCCTCCTTAAGCCAAATGTGATGAGAGTGAGCTTCACTTTTTCCCTCTCACATCCCCCCTTTTCCCCTCCATTGAAAAAGCTTTCTCTTGCCTCTTTTATGAGAGATAATTTGCCCCATTCCATTTATCCCTTCCTTTCCCAATATATTCTTCTCTCACTTCTTATTTTATTTTTTTAGATGTCATCCCTTCCTATTCAACTCACCCTGTCTCCTCTGTCTATATATACATGTGTGTGTATAATTCCTCCAACTACCCAAATACTGAGAAAATTGCAAGAGTTACAAATATCTTTCCAGGTAGGAATGTAATAGTTCAACTTTAGTAAGTCCTTTATGATTTCTTTTTTCTGTTTACCTTTTCATGCTTCTCTTGATTCTTGTGTTCAAAAGTCAATGGTTTGTAATCTTATCTACTCCACAGCCGAGGGATTTTTCCACTGAAGTTTCATCGTTCCACAAGGCTATCCAGCATCAACACTACCTTGTAATATAGGCCAAGCTACAGCTTATCACAACATCCCAGGGATAGAGAATACTTTGAGCCAAGGCAAAGAGGTATAAAAATATGGCGCTTGACTAGGGACTAGAAAGTTATTCAACTTGTCTAGATTGTAGTGTTTATGCAAGAGAGTAACCCAGATAAGGTTAAATAAACATAAAGTATGTGACTACCTTGGCATGTGAAATAGAATATAAACTTTAGTTTTTAGACAAGATGGAACCACTGAATATTACTGAAGAATGACATGACCATATGGGTAAAAAAAAGCTTACTCTGGTGGCTGTAGAAAAAAGTTTATTAAGGAACACTGAAAAAATGGAGTTGAGAAGACTACCATGGAGGATGTTGCAATTGTCCAGGTGTGTGTTAATAAGTGCAAACACTAGAATGGTATCAGTGGAAAGAGAAAGAAAAGGATAAATGTAAGAAATGACAATGTTAAAAATGTTACATTGATGTTATATCAATAATACATGGAAATTGATTGGATGTGGATAATAATTGAATCAAATCACACTTATGATTGAGGAACGCCACATTCATAGCAGTTATATATGTTTTGGTCAAGTTCACAGACCTATATTCATAACAATCCATTCTCCAAATGACTCTCTGTTTTCTTCCAATCCCCAACAAGAATTATAACTTTAGTGTTGAGGATTCAGTACACAGCAGAGGAAATATTACTGGATTCGGAACCAGAAGACCCAGGTTCAAATTCTAGTTCTGATATTTACCACCTGTGTGATCTTCATCAAATCACTTGACCTATCTGGGGCTCAGTTTCCTCAGCTATAAAATGGAAGGGACTTCTAAGGTCTCTTCTTACTCTAAACACTTTTTTTAAAATTTTTTTCACATTTATTAATTCCAGCTTATCAGTAAATCATAGTATTTTTTTAAAAATAAACTCACTTTGGGATATTTGAGTTAAAAGATATCCAGGAGAAGATATCCTATAAGTAGGTGGAGATGTACCTATGGAGATCACAGGAGAGTTCAGAAAGAGAAACAGATTTGGGAATCATTTGTACAAGCATGGTAGTCAAAATTGTAGGTCTGAATGGGGTTCCCAAGGGAGTGTAGAAAAAAAAAGAGAGAAGATCAAAGACAGAAACTTTGGAAACATTCACATTAAGTCACCATAAAGAGGATGAAGAGTTAGCAGAGGAAATAGAGATTTTTAAAAGTGAGAGAATTCAGAATGCATACTCTTGAAGGAGGAAAGGGGTGGCAGCAGTGTCAAAAACTGGGGCAAGGACAAAAAGAATGAGACCCATAAAAGGGACATTGGATCCACTGATTAGAATGTCATTGGCAATTTTAGAAAAAGCTGTTTCAGTAGAATATTGGTGATGAAAATCTGAGTTTAAGGGGTTCATAAGAGTGGGTAAAGAGGAAGTGGAAGCAGCTGATGCAGATAAATTTTTTTCAAGTAATTTACTGTAAAGGGGAGGAAAAATAGTAGTGCAAATTACAAAAAAAATGAAATAAGTAAAATAATAAAGCAACTTTCTGTATTCTGGATGTCATTGGTTAAGGTGTCTCCTTTTCATTTGTAATAAAGTATATCTCTCATTGAAACATTGCATAGAAATCTTTTAAAGGAAGTGCTATTTTAATAATCAAATATTATCAATATGCTACACTAATATCTGGTTGCAGCTATGTGGCTCACTGGATAGAACATGGATCCTGGAGTCAGGAAGACCTGCATTCAAATATGGCCACAGACACTTATTAGCTGTGTGACCCTAAACAACTAACTTAATTTCTGCCTTAATTCACTGGAGAAGAAAATGGCAAATCAGTATCTCTGCCAAGAAAACACCATAGATATCATCTAGTATGATGTGGTCCAGGGTCTAGCAGGTCATGAAGAGTTGGACATAACTGAACAACAATGCAATAGTATTATTTTACACATCCTCCAAGGAAAGTTCATAGGCTGGTTCCACCATAGTTAAGTAAGTATTTAAAAACTGAAGTTATATGAATTTCAATCTGAGCTCATGATAATTAAGTGAGCTCTAATGACAGCAGTCAAGAGAACTATTTTATTTGTCTAGCTAAAAACATAAGAGAATTGAGTATAGAAAAATATGTTACATTAGCTCACACCTCCATGATCAATTTATGGCTGGTCAAGCATTCATTAAGGTTTGTCAAGAATCTATAAAGGACTTACAAAGTAGATGCTTGAAGATAAAAAGAAAGACCAAATATATGGTCCCTGCCCTCAAGAAAAATAAGGAAAATGAGGCTCAGAGAAATTATGTGCCTTGCCTCAGATCACCCGAATGGTAAGAGTTGACATTTTGAGGCCAAGACTTCCTTACTCCAATTCCAGTGCTCTAGCCCCTGTGCAATGTTGTAAACTACAAGGAATTATAAGTAGCATGAACTAGTCTGGAGAACTACCTAGCAATTTTGAAGGATTTGAGGTGGGGATAAGAATGAATGAGTGAAAAGCAAAGAAAACAGGCCAAAAGAATTTATTCTTCAATGAAATTAATAAAATAAAAAGAACCATTTATCAAATCATATCATATCTATACCCTCCTTTAAAACTAAAAAAAAAAAATTAATGAACAGAAAGTTTTCTCTCTATATATAAAAAAATCCTTGTAATAAATATCCTTGTCAAGCAAAACAAATTTATCGAATGTGTCTAAAAATATGTATGTCTCACATTGTAACCTGAGTCCATTATTTCTCTATCAGAATGTATTTATATAATTCATCACTGGAATCATAAATACTCATTGCACTGATAAGAGAACTTAGGGCATTGAAAGTTATTTGTTTTTAGAGTGTTTCTGTTGTATGAATATGAATTGCTTTCCCAGTTCTACTCATTTCGTTGTTCATCAGTTGATGTAGTTCTTTAAAATTGTTTCTATCAATTTTGTACTACAAATCGTTCTGCTTCTCGTCACCATACTCACTTTAGTGCATACAGATCTTTCCATGTTTCTCTGAAATCCTCTTCCTCATTTCTAATAGCAAAAATAGTATTATATCATACATTCAAATACCACAATTTGTTCAACCATTCTTCATTTGACAGACATCCCTTAGTTTTCAGGATTTGTTTTGTTTTGTTTTGCTACCACAAAGAGCTGTTATATATTTAGCTTTTGTATATAAAGTTTCATGTCTGCTTTCTTTGCTATATTTGGAGCTAGAAGCCTTAAAGTAATATAATTCAATGAAAGGGAATGTACTATTCAGTTAATTGTTCTGTATAATAACAAATTGCCTTCCAAAATGATTTGACACCTCCACCATCAGTTTATCAATCTGCCAACTTTCACACAACTTCTCCAACATTTATCATTTTCCTTTAAACTGCATTAGGGTTAAATTGCATTTCTCTAGTCAGTTTATTTGGAGCATTTTTTCCCTATGGCTAAAGATAGCCATTGTTTATTGTCATATATTTGGATTTATTTGTATATGGCTGGATAAAAGTTACTTTAAAAATCATTTAACTATTACTCATTTGTTTTTGTTTTTTCAAGCATCTCTTTGTTTAATAAACTTCTATTGTATTAAGGTCGATAGAGGATATATTTAATATTTCTGTTTTTTAGCATTTGTTAGTGATTTTTTGTCCTAATAATAAAGAATCAATTTGTGTAAAAGTGCCATATATAGTTGAGAAATATCCATATTTCTGTCTACTCCTGTTCAATAATCTCGAGTCCATGATATCTAAATTTATTAAGCTTCTACTTTCTTGTTTATTTTTACTTAATTGCATCCAGGGCTGAAAGAAGGTCCCAACTATTATAATTTTAGTATTTCCCCTTGTAACTAATTTAGTTTTTATTTTAAGTAATTAAATGCCATGGTATTTATTTGGTGCATATATGTTAAGTACTGAAATTCATCAATTGTCAGTAGTACCTTTCTTTTAAAAAGTACTACTGAATTACAATTAAATTGCATTTCTCTAGCCATTTGTGATTTGGAGCATTTTTGTCCTATGGCTAAAGATAGCCATGGTTTGTTGTCATATAGTTGGATATAGTATTTTCCTTGTTTATCTCTTTTAAATAATTCTGTTTGCTGCTACCTTATCTGAAATTATAACTGTTATTCCAGTTTTTGCATGTGTTCATATTTTGCTCCAATTCTTTTTATAAACTCCTCGTAATTTTTGTTTTACGTTTCTTTGTTGAATTTTGCTCTCTAAGATATTCTACTGTATGCCCCCATGGGTGAAATCATCCCATACATATTCACAATTATGATGTTTAATCATGTATTCTCCTCCAATCTATTCTCATGTATTTTTTTCTATATTCCCTACTCTCTTTTTTATAGTTATCTCTTGTACTCTCACAGTCCTCAGACTATTCAGCTGTATTTGTTCCTGCACTAATAGCGCCAACTACACAACTTTGTCCATCATAGTCACCTGATATAGTTACTCTTTCAAAGAAAACAGAGAGAGAATTCTGGGAAAATGGTAGAGTAAGTGGTCAGAAAAATTAAAGCTCTCAAGATTTTCTTCCACAAAAGAGATAAAATACTGTCTCTGGGCAAATATAGAGCTGTGAAAACAAACAAGTAGAGGAAGAACAGGCGTCCTCTAGGGCCAACCGGAGAAGACTTGAAGAAAAATCTGTGGACTAGATTTCCTCCCTGTAATGAGTAAACAACTCCAGGCTAGAGTCTGTTTTAACAACAAGCAGGAAGCCCTGGGATTAGGTAGGTTGGGAGGGCTCCTCAGCTGCCAGAGGAACTGTTACCCCCAGGACAATGAGGGGAATTGGGTATCTGACCAGGGCAAGATTTAGTAAACCTCTGCTGACAAGGGATGATAGACCAAGCTGTGCTGTGGAGACACAGCACGAGTGAGAAGGAACCAGCATGTGCCCGGTGAGTGCAAAAGCAGTGGGACAGGGACTCTGCTGGTTATGGACAATTACAGGAAGTTGGAGATCTTGGTTCAAGTTCAAGGTCAGAAGAGGGAACTGAAGAGGATCAGAGTCCAATGGCACCGTCCCCCATCGCCCAGGACCAGAGGTGATTATAAAAACTGAATTATTACAAAAAAAGCAAAGGTAAAGGAAAAAGAAACCAACCATAGAGAGCTACTGTAGCAATAGAGAAGAAGGGTTTTGTATTCAGAGGAGGATACTGAAACAACAAAATCATCTTGTACCCCAAAGAGTTATGTCAAATGGTCACCTGCTCAGAAAGAATTCATTGAAGGACTTAAAAATGACTTTAAAAATCAAATGAGAGAGATTAAGGAAAAATTAAAAAGGAAAATAAGAATAATAAAAGAAAAACAAGAAGATTATAACAAGTATGTCAACCCACAAAAGGAGATCCAGAATCTTAAGGAAGAAAATGACTCCTTGAAAATCAGAATTATACAAGGGGAAGGCAGTGAAATTATAAGAGGTGAAGAAATTAAAAAACAAAATATAAAGAATGGAAAAATAGAAGAGAATGTGAAACCTCTAATAAGAAAAATAAAATGTTTAGAGTACAGATCAAGAAGAGAAAATATAAGAATAATTGGACTAACTGAAAGTTCTGATCAAAAAAAAAAAAAAAGAATCTTGATACAATAACACAAGAAATAACTTTTTACAATGATCCTGAAAGATTAGAGCAAGAAGGAAATGCAGAAACAGAAAAAAATCCACTGATCATCACCTGAAAGGGATAATATAAGGAAAACTCACGGGAACATTATGAATTCCAAAACACCTGAAATTAAGGACAAAATATTACAAGCAACAAGAATAAAACAATTTACATATGATGATACCATGATTAGAATCACAAAGGACCTAGCACTGATGACACCAAAAGATTCTAAGTCTTGGAAAATTATATATCAAAGAGCAAAAGAACTGGGCCTCCAGTCGCCAATATCATACCCAGTAAAGCTACACATAATTCTGAATGATTAAAAAAGGGACATTTGATCAACCTTTCAGGAGTGTTAAAAAAAACACAAAATCCTGAACACAGTAGAAGATTTGACATGCACCAGCCAGGAGAAATATAAGGCACATACCAGTGACCAATTACAAGGGACTTCATAAGGATAGAATGTTTAACTTTTATATCTGGAAAATGCAAAACCTATGGACTTGAAGGAAACCAGCATGTGGAGATGAAGAGAGAGAGAGGGACCTAAGCGTGAGCAGTAGCCAGTGAAAATGCCAGCATCAAAAGATGAAATGTCTTATTCAAGGATAGCAAAAGTAGTGTCACTGGATCACAGAGTCAGGGGTGGGGACAGAGGAATGAGATTTAAGGAAAGGGGAAGTCTGGGAGGGGGCAGGTTATGAAGGGCTTTTAAAACCAAAAAGGGGATTTTGCATCTGATATTGTAGGTGATAAAGAGACACTGACATATATTGATTAGAAGGTTAACATGATGAGACCTGTGTTTTCAGAAGAAAATTAACATTATGGTATATGGTCACGCTATAAGAAATGATGAGCTCTGTGAACTTAAAAAATATGGGAGGACTTGCATGAAATAACGAGGAGCAAAATAAGCAGAACCAAGAGAATGCTGTATACAATACCAGAGATGTGGTTTTAAGAACAATTTTGAGTGAATGTTATTTCGACTGCTATAAATATCCAAATTAACCATAGAGGGCATATGAAGAAAAATGCCATTTGCATCCAGAAAAAGAACTGAAAAATAGAAAATACATATATATGTATACATATAAATACATACATATAAGTATGTACACACATACTAATGGTAACCATCTCTGGAGTGGGCAAAGGGAAGAGAAAAAAGGAAAAAAGGAAATTTACATGGTAACTATTATATATTTAAAAGGAATAGTAAGTTTTACATAGTAGATTTGCAGTTTCACTTGCATTCTTTTTATTATACTATGTTATGGAAATGCTTGTTTTATTCTGAAAAAATAAAAATAAAATAAAAAAAAATTAAAAGGCAGCTTTTACATCTGAATGGAGAATAAACTGAAGCAGGGAAAGACTTGTGGCAGGCAGATCAACCAGCAGATAATTGTGATAATCCACGCAGGAGACAATGAGGACCTGTTCCAGGTTGTTGCAATGTCTAAAGAGAGAAGAAGGCACATATGAGATATTTGAAGAAGACAAAGTTGACAGGCCTTGACAACAGATGAGATCTGTTGACTCAAAAAAAATTATTAAATTGTGCCTGGGACCAGCATCTGCGTGGCCTTAGAAGAGTTCTGCATTAAGGGCTAGAAAATTCAAATGAACCCAAAGATACAGTCTCCTTTATCAAAGGGCTTTATAATCCATTTGAGGGGAAAAGGCACACATACTTGAAACAATGAGTGAACCAGACAGTACTGCATCAGCAGTTACATTCCAATATATCCAAGCACTGTTTGGTTGTACAGACAATTGTTTTTGTTGTGTTTGTCTTTCATTCTCAAAGAGGACCATGATATCATCTGATGTTATGAATTGCAGTTGACTTTGATTTGAGTGAGGGAGGGCTCTGCAAGGTCACCAACCTCACTTTCTTCTCCTGAGCCATCTGGTTCCAGTGTCCAGATATTCATCAGGACAACTGCAGATGGCCCAGGATGAAATGTGAGAAACTGGCTCTTTCAGGGTAAGGCCCTTTCAGGCTAAGGCCCTTTCAGGCTAAGACCCTTGTAGCTTTCTCATTTTGAGTGAGATACACTCATTCAATGAATAGACTTCTTTAAGTAGTTGCTCAAGGGATGATGCCTTTAATAAAAATTAAAAAAAACAATCAAACTGGGAGGAAAAGATCCTCAGGGTTCGTGGGTAAAAGAGAAACAATTACTATTTAGTATTTAATAGTACAGACAATTACAGCAAAGGAAAATGTACAATAAAAAGAAAAAGAAAAGTTGAATCTTCACTTTTATACTCTTGAAGGTAAAGTGAAGTACTCAGGACAATATTACATTGAATTAGCTAGAAATCTGAGGCAGAAAACTATACTCAATAATTATCCATTCATAGGCAAAAGGAATCTAAGATAGAACTTGTCAATTTTATCTTCCCTTCCAAAAAAAGTGGGAAAGCAGCCAAAACTTAGACCAGAACATCCTAAGCAAAAGAGAACTGTAGGCAAAGTCAGTGAAGTAGAATTGAAAAAGTGCATTACTATTTTTTTAATTTATTTATTTAACTTTTAACATTCATTTCCACAAAATATTGGGTTCCACATTTTCTACCCATTTGTCCCCTCCCCCCACCCCAAAACACCGAGCATTCTAATTACCCCTATCACCAATCTGCCCTCTCTTCTATCATCCCTCCCTTCCCTTGTCCCCATCTTCCCTTTTGTCCTGTAGGGCCAGATAACTTTCTATACCCCTTTACCTGTATTTCTTATTTCCTAGTAGCAAGAATAGTGCTCAACAGTTGTTCCTAAAACTTTGAGTTCCAACTTCTCTTCATCCCTCCCTCCCCACCCATTCCCTTTGGGAAGGCAAGCAATTCAATATAGGCCATATCTGTGTAGTTTTGCAAATGACTTCCTTTATAGTCATGTTGTGTAAAAAGTGCATTACTATTAATCAAGAGACCTGGGTTCAAGTCCTGGTCCTATCAATTACAAGTTCTATGATTTTAGGAACTTATTGATTTTACTGAACTTCATTTTACTTCCATATAAAAGGAAGGGTTGCATAGATAAGGAGATTGATTCCAGCGTGGAAAGAGCCTTCAAGTGAAAATGTCCAGAGTCAGGAGATAAAGTGCCCTGTTCAAGGAAGAGCAAAAACAACAAAAACACTCTCAATTACAGAGTGAGGGTGGGGTGGGAACAGAGGAGTACTGTATAAAAACACTGGAAAGCTAGAAAAGGGGCAGGTTATAAGGACTTTGAATATCAAACACAGGATCTTCTTTTACTTGATACTGGAGGCAATGTAGAGATATTTGGCATTTATTGATTAGGAATTTGACTTGATGAGACATGTATTTTCAAAAGATAAGTTTTTTACAGCTGAATGAAAATAGATTAGAGGTACCAAATTTTCGTGCTTTTAGCTTCATGGGGCTGCAAAACTCCTAATGCTACCTGGATCAGATTAAAATGTAATTGGGAAACATTTAGCAAAATAAATCTTTAAAATATATGATAAGAGAGATAAATACTAATTTGTGATTTTCTGAGTTGAAAAGAGACCCACAGTGTTCCATTTCTATTTGAGTTATATACAACTTGACTACATGATATCTATCGTTCCTTCTGGCTGTAAGAGCCTTGGATTCTAAACTGTATAGTATATTTGGCTCAGCTACACCAAGGAAAGGTAATGGTGGTGATGTTGTTGCTACAAGATAAGATCATAGACAATTGCTCAGTACAAAGCAAGGAGGAGATAACAGGTATAACTAAGATGCCATTGTGCTTTCAAAGAGGTTACAAACTTGTAACGAGGGTAAAATACCACCACACATGGCTAGAATGTACAACATGTCAAGATAATCATAAAATTATTTTGAATTTTTTTAAATAAGGAAAATATAAATCAGGTGACAACAATTTGGAAATACACAAAGCAGACAGAGAAAACAAATGTTTTCAAATTGACAAAGAAGTAAAAAAAAAAAAAAAAGGAGTTGATCATAAAAAGTTGCCAAGTTGGAAATGGATCATTTCATTAATGTGACAGTGATGGAAGCAGAATAGGAAGAAGCTAAGGAAAATGTGGGTGAAAAAGAACAGAGAAGTGAAAGTAGACGATATGCTCATAAAATTTATCCATATCAGGGAAGGACATTATGCAACTGAAAAGAGAGTTAGGGTCAATCAAGGATATGTATGTATATCTAAATGTGTGTGTGTGTGCATGTGTATGGATATACACACACTCAAAGCATAAATATTAATTTTCTAAAACTGTTCTCTCAACTTTCACAAATTGCCCCCCTCAACATATCAAATCCACTGACCCCTTCCTTAATCTTTTTGTATGTATGTGTATGCATATTTACATATCTATGCATGTATGTGTGTATATGCATAGATATATACACAAACACATATTCCTATATGAATATTTATGATATATGCATATATCTATTTTATTCATTTATGTAGTATGTACATATATATGCATGTGTATGTATATATGTACATGCATACATATACATGTGTTATATATCTAAAGACTTAATCAGATCTATGCAAATAATCACTAATCCAGCAAGAGCATGGAGGATAGATTGGAAAAAAAAAGATTATTAAGAGACAGTTTCTATACCCTTGG
Organism: Notamacropus eugenii; assembly: GCF_028372415.1. NCBI lineage: Eukaryota > Metazoa > Chordata > Mammalia > Diprotodontia > Macropodidae > Notamacropus > Notamacropus eugenii. The sequence continues at coordinate 131,020,258 of NC_092875.1, read as the reverse complement.
AGATTTTTCATGAGAGGCTAGGCTATGGTTTTGTATATAAGCACAGGAAGAAGGAGCGAAAGGAAATTTATGAAGACTGAATTAATATAATGTAAAAATGAAGGTGTCAAGAAGAAAAATTTATTCTGATTTTGGGTGACTGCATGAAGGGTGTTACCATTTACATAAATAGAGAAGTCAGGAAGAGGAATGCCTTTTAGTAGATTATGAATTCATTTCTGACATAGTGAACAAGAGATGCTAATCAAGGTAGATTATATTTAACAGGTAGCTTTAAACGTTAGAAAAAAAAATCAAGAGGCTCATACTTGTTATCTAGATTTTGGAACTGCCTAGACAGAAATGATTCTTGAAGGCTATAAGGCAGAATATTCTGAAAGGAGAGAGAGTATATATAGAAAGACGGTAACTGAAGATAGAAGTTTGGAGAATGCCAACACATCCAGTAATGCACAGGGAGCTATTTGAGGAGACTTGCATTGGTACTGAAGGCAATGGGAGGAAAAGGAGAATATTATATCTTGGAAATCCAAGGCAACAATAAAACAATACCAAAAGTATAACAAAAGGTGGTCAATTACGTCAAATTCCACCGAGAGGTCTCAGAGGATTAAAACTGAGAAGCAGCCACTGGATTTGGAAATATTCAGAGCAAGTGGTTTGAGAACTTTAGGAGAGCAGATTTGTTATAAGGATAGAGATGAAAGTCATATTGCAAAATGATAAGCAGTCAGTAGTTGGGCAAGGAAGAGAATGAAAGAGAAAGCAGAAAAGGCATTCCATACAAACAAGCTGTAAACAAAAGTGATTATTTTGTCTTTTATTTTAAAGATACATGAGCCCTCAGTATTTTTATAAGCCAATGGTAAGTGCCAGTATAGAAAAAATAATTATAGCAGTGGAACCAATATGGCAAATTAGAGGCAACCCAGCTGAACTCTATCAATGTTTTCCTACAAGCAACTTTAAAATAACATCTCAAGTCCAATTTTGGAGTGGTAAAGACAACAGAAGTTCAGGGTGATGGCTTTCTGACCCAAGAAAATTTAGAAGGTTGGTAGAAGTTTGTGATACCCAGGTGGAAGTGTGTCCAAAGCCCACACATGAAGCAAAACAGTGTAGCATCAATAACAGAATCTTTGAGAGTTCTCAGCCCAGATAAGGTAAGAGGGTCAGAAAATTAGAAAAGTATTGGTGCAACTGGTACCAATTGGCAACTTGATTGCCTATCTGCAGTTCTGGGTCATAGTTCCAAGGCAGAGAAGACCACTTGTAATCACTCACAAGGGAGCAGGGGCCCTAATTTCAGTTCCAAGGCAAAGAGAGTGCTTGCAAGTGCTTGAGGCTACAAGAGACTAGGGCACTTCCTGGATAAAGACCATAATACAGACCAGGAGAGCAGTGAATACATCTCTTCCAGTACCACATCACCTTGGAAGCACCAAAAACTTGCAAACCCCCAAAACTGGCTTTGAAAACAACAGCACAAGAGAGTAGAGCCAAGATGGTAGAGAGAAACCAGGAAGTTGCCTGAGTTATCCTGAGTTTCCCTTGGAAACAATGTTAAATAAAGCCTCTAAATGAATTCTAGAGGAACAAAACTCACAAAAAGATGGAGTGAAACAATTTTCTAGCTTGAGATAACTTAGAATTATTTCAGGAGAGGTCTGTCTCACTTGGGCAAAAGGTGAGCATAGCCCCCCTCTGCCATGCATACAGTATCTGGACAAACCAGTGGGAGGCTCTTAGCCACAGCATAGATCAGGAGAATCCCCTGTTATGCTTCAGCAGGCTAATGACACAGCAAGATCTCTGTAAGGCCTCCAGGCCCAAAAGAGAAAGCAAATTGCCATCTCTGGAACCACAGCAAAACAGGTAGGAGCAGAACTCAACTATTAAAAAATGAGGGAAAAAACAATGAGTCCTGACCATGGGTAGCTACCATGGCAAGGTCAAAACACATACTCAGAAGGGATCAACAATGTCAAAATGCCTACAGGTGAAGTTTCACAGGGGAATATAAATTGGTCTCAAGTGCAAAAATTTCCCTTGTAAGAGCTCAGACAGGATTTTTAAAATGAAGTAAGAGATAAAAGAAAAACTGAGGAAAGAAATGAGAGTTATACAGAATTATGAAAAAAGAGTCAACAGCTTGTAAAAGGAAGCACAAAAATTAACAGAAGAAAACAACTCACAAAATAAAATCAGTCAAATTGACCAAAAAAATATTTCACTGAAGAAAGCAACTCCTTTAAAAGTAGAATTGGCCAAATGGAAAAGGAGGTACAAAAGCCAATTGAAGAAAATAATTCCTTAAAAATTAGCGTTGGGCAAGAGGAAGCTAATGGCTATGAGACATCAAGAGTCAGTTTTGATCAAATCAGAAGAAAAAAAGAAGAAGAAAGTTTAACATATTTCACTTGAAAAACAACAGACCTAGAAAGTAATTCCAGGAGAGATAACTTAAGAATTATTAGACTACCTGAAAGTCATGATAAAAAAAAAAAAAAAAGAGCCTGGACATTATCAAGGAAAAAATGCCCTGATATATTAGAATCAAAGGGTAAAAGAGTTGTTGAAAGAATCCACCAATCACCTCCTCAAAGAAATTCCAAAATAAAAACTTCAAGGAATATTGTAGCCAAATTCCAGAATTATCTGCAAACAGCCAGAAAGAAACAATTCAAATATCAAGGAGCTACATTCAGGATTACACATGATTTAGCAGCTTCTACATATAAGGATCAGTGGGCTGGGAACACAATCTAGAAGATAAAAGAAGTTGAATTACAACCAAGAATCAACTATCCAGCAAAACTGAGCATAACCTTTCAGGGCAAAAGATGGATATTCATTGAAATAGGGGACTTTTAGATGTTCCTGATGAAAAGACCAGAACTGAACAGAAAATTTGATCTTTAAATACAAGACTCAAGAGACACATAAAAGGGTAAACAGGAAAGAAAAAACTAAAACAAACACATGTTATTAAATAAGATTAAACTATTCACATCCATACATGGGAAGATGGTACTTGTAACTCTTGAGAACTATATGTCTGTTAGGGCAGCTAGAAGGCATATGCATAAACAGAGGGTATGGGTATAAGTTGACTTTGATATAAAAAAAAATTGCAGAGTGAAAAAAGTATCGTACTTGGAGAAGAGGAAAAGGGGAGGCAGAATAGAATAAATTGCATCACATGACGAGGCACAAAAGACCTATTACAACTCAGGTAAAGAAGGGAGAGGGTGAGCATTGTTTGAACCCTACTATCATTGGAATTGGCTCAAAAAGGAAAAAATAAATACACTCATTTGGATATAGAACTATATCTTATGCTATAGGGAAGTAGAAGAGGAAAGGGGAAATAAAAGGAAAGGATGGAGGCTAATAGAAGGGAGGGAAGATTGGAGGTGGTAGTCAGAAGCAAAATACCTGTGAGGAGAGACAAGGTGAAAGGAGAGAGAAAAGTATAAATGAGGGGTAAAACAGAATGGAAGGAAATACATAGTTATCATAGCTATGAATGTGAATGGGATGAACTCTCTCATAAAACAGAAGTTGATAGCAGAGTATATTAAAAAGCAGCATCCTATAATATATTGTTTAGAAGAAACACATTTGAATTAGAGAGATACACATAGTGTAAAGTTAAAAAGCTGGAGTAGTATATATTATTCTTCAGCTTAAGTTAAAAAAAAAAAGCAGAAGTAGCAGTCCTGATCTAAGACAAATGAAAAGCAAAAATAGATCTAATTAAAAGAGATAAGTCCAAAGGGCTGTAAGACTGTGCATACTCCTTCATCCAGAACTACCACTACTAGGTTTGTATCTTAAAGAGGTCACAAAAAAGGAAAAGGACCCATATGTGCAAAAATATTTAGTGGCTCTTTCTGTGGTGGCAAAGAAATGGAAATCAAAGGGATGCTCATTGATTAGGAAACTGCTGAATGAGTTGTGGTATATGAATGTAATTGAATACTGTTTTCCTATAAGAAATGATGAGCAGGCAGATTTCAGGGAAAAAAAAAAAAAAAACCTAAAAGAATTTACTGATGCTGAGTAAATAGATCCAGGAGAACAATGTATATAGTAAGAGCAGCACTGAATGATAATCAACTATGATAGACTTAGCTCTTCTAAGCAATACAACGATCTAAGACAATTCCAAATGACTAATGATGGGAAATGTTATCCGTATCCAGAGAAAAAATTGTGGAGTTTGATGCAAATCGAAGTATATTGCTTTCACTATTTTATTGATTTTCTTCTTTCTTATGGTTTTTATTTTTATCCTTTGACAACATGACTAATGTGGAAATAGGCTCAATATGATTGTATATGTATAAGTTATATCAGATTATCTGCTGTCTTGGGGAGGGGGGAGAGAAAGGAGGGAGGGAGAAAAATTTGGAACTCAAAAATCTTACAAAAATGAAACCTGAAAACTATCTTTACATGTAATTGGGAAAAAATAAAACACTATTAAGTATAAAAAAAGAAAAAGAAAATTACAAAAAAGCCTGAAGCTAGGGACAGTGCCTTCCAAGCTCCAGGTGAGCAGATCCCAACTTTAAAATTCAAAGTCAAGAAATAGGCTAGGAAAATTATCAAAACAACAAAAAAGAATTTGTGCACAAAAAGCTAATATGAAGGCATTGAAGACCAAGACATAAACTCAAATGAAGATGATGCGAAAACAGCTACAAATCCTCAAAGAAAAATATGAAGTGCTTGCAAGCCCAACAGGAATTCCTTGAAGAGTTAAAGAAAGACATAAATGTGGTATATGAAAAACTGAAAGAAGAAATAAGTAATCCAAGAAAACTGTTCAAAGAGGAGTAACAGCTTGGCAAAAGAGGCACCAAAAAAGTACTGATGAAAATAACACCTTAAAAAATAAGAGTTGGGGGCGGAGCCAAGATGGCGAAGTAGAAAGACGCACATACACACAGCTCCGAGCCCACAAACCACAGAGAGGCTAGAGGGGACCAAGCCAGGGCGAATTCTGCACCCAGAGACCATGGAGTATTGGAGCGAGGGAGATTTCTGCTCCGGAGAGACCTGCAAACCTCTCGCGGGGGGTTCTTCGCGCCGTGGACTGGGCGCCGGGACGGGGAGCAGAGTGCAGTCCTGCCGCGGCCACGACACCGAGGGGAAGAGATCCGAGAGGGCTACGGGGACGGGATCTCCAGCGGCCACGCGGGTCCCCCCACCCACAGAGGGACCTGCAAACCTCTCGCAAAAGGTCCATCGCGCTGCAGACGCGGTGCCCAGCCCGGACCTGTGGCGGCGGCGGCAGCGGCTCCGAGAGACACGGATCTGGGAGGGCTCCAGAGACGGGATCTTCAGCAGTGGCACAAGCCCCCCCACCAACAGGTGACTGACGGGGGTAGGTGAGAGAGTCTCTTTGGCGGGTTGAGAGGGGAGTGGGGTGCTTCCATGGCTCGGGCCCCCCTAGGAGATGGAAGCTGAGAGGCGGCTGCAGACAGGGGCTCCCCAAACGGGCGGGAGCCTGGATCCATTGTGGAAGGTCTATGCATAAACCCCCTGAGGGAACTGAGCCAGAGAGGCGGCCCTGCCCATGACCTCAGCACCTGAACTTAATTTAACACTGAATAGCAGCCCTGCCCCCGCCAAAAACTCTAAGGCGGGAAGCAGCATTTGAATCTCAGTCCCCAAACGCTGGCTGGGAGGACCAGGAGGCAAGGTGGGTGTGAGGAGAACATTCAGAGGTCAGGCCACTGGTTGGAAAAAATGCCAAGAAAAGGGAAAAGAAATAAAACTATTGAAGGGTATTTTAGCGGAGAAAAGACACTTCCTCCCTTCCTTTCTGATGGGGAGGAACAATGCTTGCCATCAGGCAAAGACACAGAAATCAAGGATTCTGTGTCCCAGCCGACCCAATGGGCTCGGGCCATGGAAGAGCTCAAGAGGAATTTTGAAAATCAAGTTAGAGAGGTGGAAGAAAGACTGGGAAGGGAAATGAGAGGGATGAGGGAGAAGCATGAAAAGCAGATCAGCTCCCTGCTAAAGGAGAATCAAAAAAATCTTGAAGAAATTGGCACCTTGAGAACTAGCCTAACTCAGCTGGCAAGGGAGGTGCAAGGGGCCAATGAGGAGAAGAATGCTTTCAAAAGCAGAATTAACCAAATGGAAAAGGAGATTCAAAAGCTCACTGAAGAAAATAGATCTTTCAAATCTGGAATGGTACAGATGGACGCTAAGGACTTTTCGAGAAAGACAGATATCTCAGAACATACCGCGCAGATTCGAAAAATGGAAGATAATGTGAAATATCTTATTGGAAAAACAACTGACCTGGAAAATAGAATCAGGAGAGACAATGTAAAAATTCTTGGACTACCTGAAAACCATGATCAAAAGAAGAGCCTAGACATCATCTTCCATGAAATTATCAAGGAAAACTGCCCTGAGATTCTAGAACCAGAAGGCAAAATAAATATTCAAGGAATCCGCAGAACACCGCATGAAAGAGATCCAAAAAGAAAAACTCCTAGGAGCATTGTGGCCAAAATCCAGAATTCCCAGGTGAAAGAGAAAATATTGCAAGCAGCTAGAAAGAAACAATTCAAGTATTGTGGAAATACAATCAGGATAGCACAAGATCTGGCACCCTCTACATTGAGGGATAGAAGGGAATGGAATAGGATATTCCAGAAGTCAAAGGAACTAGGACTGAAGCCAAGAATCACCTACCCAGCAAAACTGAGTATAATACTTCAGGAGAAAAAATGATCTTTCAATGAAATAGAGGACTTTCAAATTTTCCTGATGAAAAGACCAGAGCTGGAAAGAAAATTTGACTTTCTAACACAAGAATGAAGAAGAACCATGAAAAGGTGAACAGCAAAGAGAAGTCATAAGGGACTTACTAAAGTTGAACTGTTTACATTCCTACATGGAAAGACAATATTTGCAACTCTTGAAACATTTCAGTATCTGGGTACTGGGTGGGAGTACACACACACACACATGCACACACGCACACATACATAGAGACAGAGTGCACAGAGTGAATTGAAGAGGATGGGATCATATCTTAAAAAAAAAAATGAAATCAAGCAGTGAGAGAGAAATATTAGGAGGAGAAAGGGAGAAGTTATATGGGGCAAATTATCTCTCCTAAAAGAGGCAAGCAAAAGACCTATTAGTGGTGAGATAAAGAGGGGAGGCAAGAGAAAAACATGAGGTCTACTCTCATCACATTCCACTAAAGGAAAGAATATAATGCACACTCATTTTGATAGGAAAACCTATCTCATAATACAGGAGAGTGGGGGACAGGGGCACAAGCAGGGTGGGGGGGAGGATGGAGGGGAGGGCATGGGGAGGAAAATGCAATACGAGGTCGACACTCATGGGGAGGGAAAGGACCACAAGAAAATAGAAGTAAAGGGGGACAGGATAGGATGGAGGGAAATATAGTTAGTCCTATACAACTCAACTAGTATGGAATTCATTTGCAAAACTAAGCAGATATGACCTATATTGAATTGCCTGTCTTCCAAGGGGAAGGGGTGGAGAGGGAGGGAGCTAAAGAAGTTGGAACTCAAAGTGTTAGGACCAAATGTAATGTTCTTACCACTGGGTAACAAGAAATACAGGTTAAGGGGTCAAGAAAGCTATCTGGCCCTACAGGACAAAAGAGAAGACGGAGACAAGGGCAGGGAGGGAGGATAGAGGAGAGAGCAGATAGGTCACAGGGGCAATCAGAAAGCTCGGGTTTGGGGGGGTGGAGGGGATAAAAGGGGAGAAAATTTGTAACCCAAAATTGTGTGAAAATAAATGTTAAAAGTTAAATAAAAAAAAAATAAGAGTTGGTCTAATGGTAAATGAAACACAAAGGTACATTGAAGAAAAGAACTCATTAAAAGTAATAGGTCAAATTGAAGAGGAATTACAAAAATTCACTGAATAAAAGAACTCTCTAAAAAATGGAATTATCCAAATGGAAAATGAGGTACAAAATCTCACTGAAGAAAATAATTCCTTAAAAATCAGAATTGGACAAATAGAAGCTAATGACTCTATGAGACATCAAAAAACAATAAAACAAAGCTAAAACAATGGGGAAAATAGGGTACAATGTGAAATATCTCATCAGACCAAGAACTGAGCTGGAAAATAGATTAATGAGAGATGATTTAAGAAATATTGGACTATGTGAAAGCCATGATATTATGTTTCAAGAAATTATCGGAGAAAACTGCCTGATTTCCTGGAATCCTAGCATATAATTGAAATTAAAGGAATACACCAATCATTGCCTGAAAGAGATCTCAAAATGAAAGCTTTCAGAAATATTATAGTGAAATTGCATAGCTCTCAGGTCAAAGGGAAACTACTTCAATCAACCAGAAAGAAGCAATTAAAATATCATAAAGCCACAGTCAGGATAACACAAGATTTAGCAATGTCTACATTAAAAAAAGCTGAGGGATTGGAATAAGACATTCCAAAAGGCAAAGGTGGTAGAATTACAACCAAGAATAACCTACGCAGCAAAACTGAGTATAATCCTTCAGGGGGGAATACAGGCATTTAATGAAATAGAGGAATTTGAAGTATTCTTGAAGAAAAGATAGAGCTGAATAGAAAATTTGACATTCAAGTACAAGTTTCAAGAATAAAATAGTAAATAAAAAAGAGCAATTAAAAGGATTTCAATAAAGTGAAAATGTTTATATTCCTATATAGAAAGATGATACATGTACATCCTAAGAATTTTAACATTATTAGGGCAGTTAAAAGAAATTTACACGGAGGATATGGATGTGAGTTGATTATGTTGGAATGATCTCCAAAAAATGAAGGGGTAAGAAAGAGAGATGCACTGGGAGAAGGGGGAAGAGAGAAGTAGAATAGGGTGATTTTTCTCACACAAAGTAGATTGCAAGGAAGAACTTTTATAGTGGATCAAAAATGAGAGTGTGGTGGGCAATGGCTGAAAATCACTTTCATCGTAATTGTTTCAAAGAGGGAAAAAAATACACCTATCCATACCTATGCACACATATGTAAATGCATACATATAATTACCCATGTGCATGAGCATACACACATACACACACACACATACACACACGCACTTAATTGGTTATAGAAATCTCTCTTAACCAACAGGAACATGGAAGTGTAAGGAGATAAAGTATATGGGGAGAGAGTTGTAATTGACTGATTCAGTACCAAGACAGGTGAAATAAAGAAAGGAATAATTAGCCAACTGAAGGTAAGCGTATTAAGAGTGCTGAAGGCACACCATAAACCAATCTTTCATTACTAAAGCCCTTCAATAAATATTAATTAAACAACCATTATATATCAGGCACTGTGCTAAGCACTAAGAATAAAAAAAATGGCAAAAACAGTCTCTTACCTCAGGGAGTTCATAATTTAACGGGAGAGAATATTTTTTTTAAAAGTACAAACAACAAACAGGAAAACAGAGAAGGAAGACAGAAGAATAAAGATAGATTGTGAATGGCTTCTTGTGGAAGATGAGATTTGAGGGAAGTGAAAGAAACTTGGGAAACCAAGAGGTCAGGATGAAGAGAGAGAATATTCATAATGGAGGTTAACCAGAAAAATGCCTGTCCTAGTAGCTAAGTAGAGGTAAAATTTCACAGACTCAATCCCAATCAGACATAAATTAATTTACTAAAAGTGTGATTATATTTGAAGTTAACTACATATGTGTACAATTTACCTGCTTGCAAATTGTATGGGCACAAAACTTTTAATGAAATTACTAGAAAGTCTATAAACATCGCAAGAATTAGAAAACTGACCAAATACAAATGTGAATCCTCCGCCAATCTATTCAACCCCTACCTTCTAGTCAGGAGAATTGCAAGCATACCAATAGCCCAGAATCCTTTGAGTAGTTATTGTAAACATCTCCAAAATATTTTTATCCTAAATAATGGTAAATTCAATATTTTTTTTGTGATTTACATGAAATTAGGTTGGATAATGTTTAGTTTTCACTCAAGACCATGGGAAGGCAAGAAATTTTTCCTGTTTGTCAATTGACTGATCAGAGCACTGACTTGGGAAAGAGGAAAAATAAATGAAAGTATAAAACAAATCCAAAATAGGCATTTTCAAATCTTTTGGGACTTAGAGATTTTTTACTTTTCACAAGCTGATTGGAGCTATTGTGGGAGAAGGGGATTTAACAGAAATATAATTTTCTGTTTCTCTGCTGAATTTTTTTTTCAACTAATAATTCATGAAGGAAAGGAAATTGTGCTTCTGTCCCACCCAGATGCTGTGTTGCGGGGGTGTGATTTAGGAACTAGAGCAAGTAACACTTGCCTATTCATGCAAAATTCTTTCGGTCAGTAAGAACAAATGGTGCCATTTAATGTGTTTTCTTGTGGAACCCTACTTATGTGCTCAATCCAGAAAACTGACAACAAGACTGCTTATTTATTTAGAAGACATCTTTTCTCTGAACTCTTTTCTTGTCAACAGCTTCAAGCCTGACTTCACTACTTCCACTGAATTTGCCATCTTCATCCATGTGATGACTTTCATCAATACTGCAAATTGTAAGCCATCCTCACTATCTCCTTCAGTGCAGTTTTTGTCCATATACATCCATAAATCTTCTGCAAAGGAAACACATGCCTTTACACAGCACTCAGGACCTTTCTTTAGATCTCTTGATGGTGGATAATTGTCAGTGCAATCTAGTCACCTCTCAATCTTCCTTTGTGATAAAATGACCTCCTTTTCTGGCATACATGTCTTTGATTCACTTCAATTAAACAAGCATTTATTAAAAATCTGTGTCAGACATTGCATTAGGACCTGGGAATATGTAGAGAAAAAAATAAAATAGTGATAGATTAATAAATAATAGACAGGTAAAAATGTAGAAATAGAGATAAGAGACTGAGAGAGATGGAAACACAGAGACATATGTGGAGAGACACAGATAAAAAGACAGAGAAAATGAGACAGAGACAGAAATAGAGAGATCCTTCCACTGAGAATGTTACATTAAACTGAGAGGAATAATCGATAACGAAAACAAAACATGTACAAAGTAATTATGGGAGGGAGTGGAGATCAAAACTTAGTATCACAGTGGATAGAAAGCTATGAGCCTGGACTCAACAAGACTGGATTTTAAATTCTGCCTCAGACATAGCCCTAGGCAAATCACTTAACCTCTAACTACTTCAGTTTCTTCAACTGTAAAGTGGAAATAATAATAGCACCTACCTCCCAGGGCTGTCATGGCACATAGTAGGAGCTTAATAAAACTTATTTCCTTCCTCCCAGAAAAAGCTCTGTTAGAAGGTAGAACTTGAGCTGAGCACCGAATTTTCTAAGAATTTTAAGAAACAAAAGTTTGATTCTCAATTATTTTCTTTATTCCCTAAGAAAGATTGAGCAAGGCCCTTCGTCTTTCATGCCATTTTTTGTGCACAGTTTTGTCTCCAAAAAGCTATTTATCATCCTTTGTATTTATTTTGTAAACCTTATCTCTTTAATAGTTTTAACTTCAAAGCAAAGATGGTCTTACATTTCTCCGATATCCCTTAGAGAACCTAGAACAAAGTGGAATCTATACTTTGTTCCAAATTATTTGTTGTCAAAAATTTACGTGAGCCTTATCCCAAAACATAGAACTAAAGATTAAAAATTAGGAATCATTCTTTTACTAGCATTCACTCTTCCTTGGCCTCAGTTTCCTCATCTGTAGACACTTACTAGCTGTGTGACCCTGGGCAACTCGCTGAACCTCTGTCTGCCTTAATCCATTGGAGAAGGAAATGACAATCCATTGGGGAAGGAAATGACAAACCACTCCAGTACCTTTGTCAAAAAAGTCCCATGGACAGTATGATCTATAGAGGCAGTAACAGTTGGACACAATTGAATGACTGAACAACAGCCAGAACGGTGAGGAAGCTGGATTAAATAGTGTCTAAGGTGCTTTCCAGTTATAATCATATTAAATTCTATTATCCAGATAAAAGTATACTTTCACTAACTTGTAACAATGAGCTTTTCATCTACCTTTTACAAGACTCAGTTGCTTATGAGGAGAGTAAACATTTACGGAATCTATATTAACTTTGCCAAGCTACCAGTGACATAATTTAACACTGGGAACACTGAATGACTTCTTTCTGATCAGAATTTATGCTGCTAAAGCTGCTTCTCAATTCCCTGGGATCATGTTTATACATCACATTTAACTCCTAATATCCTGTTTTGCTAAAAAGAAAAATGACAAGTTAGGACTCTTTGGTCAGTGATGAACAAATTTACCCAGTCAATACTGACTGATCATCAATTACATTTTTAGCCCTATGCTAAGCTAAAAGAAATTCCCAAATCATAAACCCTGCCTTCAGGAAACCTATCATCTAATAGAGGGACAGAACTTAAAAAGGTATCTGAACAAAAAAAGGAAATAAAAAACACAACTAACTAATTATACTGATACCTAAGTGCTCACATCTTTTAACATCTTCCTCCAAGACCAAATTATGTTGAGGAGATGATCTTACTTTCTCAAATTCTATACCAAAGAAGTAGGCTCAGTTAAAGACTGTTTCCATTACACAATTTAATTTACAGAACATCACAGTTGGTAGGAAATATCTATATAAGAGCATCTATATAAGTCCTAATTCTGCAGCTAAATAATGCAATAAAGAGATCACCATACTTGGAGTACAGAAGATATAAATTCAAATCTTAACTGAGACAACTTAACTAATCTGGTGATCTTGGGAAGTCACTTAACCTTTCTTAGTCACAGTTTCCTTTTCTGTAAATGAGAAACTTGGATCCAGCCTCTTAGATGAGGTACCTGAAGGCATTTTCTATTTCAAATCTATGAGCTATAATCCATATGTGAGAAAAAAATTCCCTTTTTAGCAAACTCAATTGATGAATGAACTGTTGAAGATGGGTCTCAATAGCAGGAAAGCAGGTACTTCTGGAAAAAAGAATAGTCAATAGATATATACCAAAATATTCACTGCAACATTTTTGTGGAGGTAAAAGTCTGAAAACAAAAATGGATGTCAATTTATTGAGGGATGGCTGAACAAATTGTGGTATATGATCACAGAATATTATTGTGCCGTAAAAAAAAGGATATTCAAAGAAACGTGAAAGCATATGAATGGAAGCAGAGTAAAATAAACAGAACCAGAATAATAATATTTACAATGACCACAAAAATGTAAACAAAAGGATTACTAAAATGAACACTGAACAAATAAACTGACTAATCTTAGACCAGGAGAAGACATGGAAATACCAGCCTGTATGCAGGAGAGAAAATAGGAGGTGGCAACTGCTGTGGAATGTTGTATACACTGCCAGACTCAGTCATTATGTGAAGTTTGTTTTGATGAACAGTTTTTCTTTCTTACAACAGAAGGTTCATTTGGTATGTGGGGACTGACAGTGATAGCCAAGAAAGTCTAAAATGTAAAAACAAAATGTATCACTGAAGCTGACCTTTAAAAATTCATTTTAAATTTTAAAAAAGAGAATGGGTCACCAGCAGTAACTGAAATCATACAACCACAAATGCTTTTTTCCAAGCTACAGAAGAGCAGGGAAGCAAGGCAGGGGAAAGTAAGGCTAGGAGAAGACAACTTGAAAGAATTCTCAGGATCAGAAATTTTAATTTGTTTCTTGAAGTAATTGGTAAACATTGCAAGCTTCTGAGAAGAATAACAATCTATAGAATGATTTCAAGACGGTTCTTTCTGCTATGACACCTCAGTAAAATTTTTTTATCTAAACTAAAATGGACAATAACCTATTTTGGCCTTTGCAGAAGAAAATAATTTAATTTTTTTAAATAATCTTTAAATTGAAGTAACACATTTCATAAGCCAAAATTCAATTTATTTTTAATAAGGTACTAAGTGACATGTATATTAAATAGGAAAAAGAATAAATTATAAAATTATAATATAGCTAGAATTACATTAGCAAAGTAGCAGTCTTTAATAGTCTAATATATCAGGTGCTCTATATATTTTGCTATAATGTGACATACTTAACTGAAGAGTAAGTGATAAATTGCCACAATAATTAGACACAAGAAATATATCCACCCAGTGTGGCTTTTCTGGTACCTCCAAGATTAGGGCAATTGATAACATAACCTTACCGTGTTTATATATTAAGCTAATCTACACATGACGGCAGCATGGGACTTCTCACTTTTCAGAGCAACAACTACAAAGTTACAAACCAGAGGCTTTATGGTCAGAAAAAAGGGGTCTCAATCAAGGCTTACTGACCAGTTTCCTACCTTTAAGATGACAAACAGGGAGTGACTGTGGATTGGTCAGCAAGGTCTGATTGTTCCACAGGTCATGGATATTTCTACTTCAAAAAGGGTGGACAATAATAGAGGGAAACAAAAAACACCCTACTTTAAATTACAATTAGTTGACATGCTAAGTTAGACCCAGGATCCCCTCCATGCAAATTTATAACTTTACAATGTCACCAAATAAATTATTGTGGAAAAAAATCTGGTTTATCCTACCACTGTGAGCAACAAAGCACCCAAACCCCCAAGTATTCATGCTTCTTTAAAAACTCATTATGTCAGCAAATTTTTCTAAACCATTTGTTAAGTATTTCTATTGTCAGCCTATACTGTCTTTTAGCATGCAGAGTTTCTAGTGGCATGGTAAACCCTGCATTTCTAAAGCTCTCTTTAAGCTCTACATCAGAGAAGCATCATAGCTCTAGAGCTATAATAGGCCTCTATTCCAACCCCTTCAATTAACAGAGACAGAAATTAAGACCCAGAGAAATGAATTACTTATCTCACAAAAACTTTATCAGAGGTAGGTGTAACAGCAAGCAAAGAAGGATCTTTTGCTGTTTAAATTTTAGTCAATCAAGTGCCTTTGACTGAATCAATCAAGAGTCTTTGAGTAGAAACAATACATATATAATATATATATATAATACGTATATAGGTATTATATAAACACACACACACACACACACATCTATTAGAGACAGAAGCAGAGTTGAGGAAGAGGCAACCACGAGCAAGCTAAAGGAACTTGTTTGTGGGGACGCCCAACAGAAAGAACGTTTGTGATGTTGGCACTCTCTCTGTTGATTTGTGTTAATTTCTCAGACAGAAACCCTGACTGTTAGTCTGTGTTAATTTCTCAGACAGAAGATCGGTCTGTCTTTATGACTGGATAGAGAAGATGGCACTGGTAACGTGTGCAAATATTGTTATAGCCCTATTAAGATTTGTTTTCCTAGAAACAGAGAAGAATTTAGAGTGGAACAGTCACCTTGAGCTGACACAAGGAACAGGAGCAGAGAGTTGCCTGTGTGTGAACCCAGGCAAGAGTTGGGAGTGGTCAGTCCACAGAGGAGGATCCATGGGGTTTGGAAGTCAGCCTTGAGTCAAGATGAGAGAGGGCTTTACTTGGAGACTGTGTATTGGTTAAGAAGATTGGTCTTACTGTGACCTAGGGGTGGATGTATTTTGAAAAAGGATTTTACTCAGAT
The DNA here is from genome assembly GCF_028372415.1 of Notamacropus eugenii. Classification (NCBI taxonomy): domain Eukaryota; kingdom Metazoa; phylum Chordata; class Mammalia; order Diprotodontia; family Macropodidae; genus Notamacropus; species Notamacropus eugenii. The sequence goes on along the minus strand of NC_092875.1, from coordinate 131,004,694 downwards.
ACTTAGTATTGATTAAGGATGTTACTATTGTTCTATAGATATATAGATATAAATATAGATACACATATAATATGTTTTACTTAAGGATGTTGCTATGAATGTTATGCTTTACTTTACTGAACAATGTTTAGTTTGTCACTGAATAGAGAGTTCATTATATGATGTGATTAGACCCTTGAAGTCATTCACAGCAGCAGTCCTCAGGTGTGCTACTGTGAGTGATTGACTTTACAGTAGGATTTCAACTGATGTCTTCTGACACCAGAGTATGTATTCTTCCCTCTCTACCACACTCTTTCTGTCATTAGGCTTCCTTCCTTCCTTCCCATCTTCCTTTTTATTTTCTCACTGCGTCTCTTGTACTTTAGGATGGGAAAAATAACAACTACCTCCCAGTGTTATTATGAAAATCATATGAGATAATTTTGTAAGTATTTAGCACAGTGCTTATCACATAATATGTGCTTAATAAATATGTGCATCCTTCCTCCTTTCCCTTTGTCTAAAGCTGGGGACAAGCTCTTTGTTGTCACCACCACAGCCAGTTAGTAGTAGCACAAAAATCTCACTTTCTTTCTAATAAGCATGAGTAATCTTTTAACTTAGCATTATATTCTGAGGGCCTCTGGAGTTCTACAGCACTATGCAAAGGAATTCTGTCAGAGCACGTCAGTGATTGACTACTGATCTTGCTTAGCACCAAAGGTGGTGGAGGGACTGTACCCTGATGTTGGTAGTATAAGAGGAGAGAGGGAGGCACATAAGAGGAGAGATGGAGGCATATTGATATTACAAAAATGAAATGAATAGGTTTTGACAAGTGTTTGGATATGGGAAGGGAGATAGGTGAGAGATAATAAGGAGTCAAGGATGACATCTAAGCTATAAGATGGTCCTCAGTGATTTAGTCAATAAAAAATTATTAAGTTCCTACTATGTGCTATGAAATGTGCTAAGAGCTGAGGATACAAAATGAGGCAAAAGATAATACTTGCTCTCAAAGATCTTGGAGACTGCGAGTAAATAAATATGGACAATAAATCTAAATAGAAAACAAACAGGAAATAACAGAGAAGTGGCACTAGAATCAAGGATTGGGAAAGGTTTCCTGTGGAATATAGAATTGTAGTTGAGACTTAAAGGAAGTCAAGGAAGACAGTAGGCAGAAATGAGGAGGGAGAGCATTCAATGGATGGGGGGATAGCTAGAGAAAATTCTGGGAGCTGAAAGATGGAGTATCTAGTTCATGAAATGACAAGGAAGTCAGTGTCACTGAATTGAACAGTTTATGGTAAGAACTAAAGTATAAGAAGACTGGAAATGTAGGAGGGAGATAGATTGTCAAGGGCTTTGAATGGGGGGGTGGCATTGTTGGTCCTGCATGTTAAGAAAATCATGTTTGTGGCTGAATGGAGGATGAATTGGAATGGGGAGAGAATTGAGACAGGTAGACTAACCAATAAGTAATTGCAATGCTACGCATGAGGTAATAAGGGCCTGAATCAGAGTGGCAGCAATGTAGGAGAGAAGGGAGATTTGACAGATGTTGCCAAGGTGAAATCAATAGGTCTTGGCAACAAATTGGATATGGAGGATGAGAGATTGTGAGGAATTCAGGATGGCTCCTAGGCTATCAGTCTGAGGAACTGGGAGGATAATGTTGCCTTCTACAGTAAAAGGGAAGTTAGTGGAGTGGGGAAGGTTTAGGAGGAGATAATGAGTTTGATTGTAGACATGTTGGATTTAAGATGTATACTGGTCATCCAATCTGAGATGTCTGAAAGGCAGTTCATTTTAAGATGTGAGACTGGAGGTCAGCAGAGTGCTTGGGGGCAAGATAGGTAGATTTTAGAAAAAAAACAGCACAGACATGGTATTAAAATCCACAGAAGCTAACGAGATCACCAAGTGAAGTATAGAGGGAGAAGAGAAAAGGGCTCAGAACAGACCCCTGTAGGACACCTATGGTAGGAGGGCATGATCTGGATGAGGATCCTGCCAAGGACATCGAGAATGAGCCATTCAATAGTTCGGAAGAGAATTAGGAGTGAGTGATGCCTCAAAAATCTAGAAAGAAGAGAATATCAAGGAAGAAAGCATGAACAACAGTATCGAAGGCTGCAGTGAGGTCATGGAGAAAGAGGACTGAGGAAAAGCCATTGGATATGGTGAACACAGCATCATTAATAACTTTAGAGAGAGCAGCTTTAATGGAATGATGAGGCAAACCATTAAAAGGGTTTGAGAAAAGACCAAGAGGAAAGAAAGTAGAGGGACATACTCTATATGCCCTTTTCAATGAATTTGGCCACAAAGGGGAGAAAAGACATAGGACAATAGGTAGCAGGGGTAAAAGGGTCAAAGAAGGTCTTGGTTTTTTTCAGGGTAAAGGAGGTATGAATCTGTTTGTAGGTAATAGGGAGTATAGCAGATAGGGAGAGATAGAAAATAAGTGAAAGACTGGGGATGACAGAAAGAGCAATCTGTTGCCTACTCATGTAGCTAAAGGGCGATAGTAAATATTGTTATTGTTTTTATTGACTGTAAAAAATGAAACACCATATAGTTTTGAAAAATTCAAAAGAAACACATCTATAATGAGAAGATGAATGTATAAAGATATCACAAATGTAGCCCATTTCCCTTTGGTATATTTCTTAATTTGTTCATAAATTTTCTTTATATCAAGCTTAAATTTGCCACCTTGCAAGTATAGAGCTATCGCTCCTTCTTTTGCCCTACAAGGGAGAAACAGAACACATCTAATCCCTTTTTAAATCAGGCAATAAACCTAAAACTACTTGAAGATAACTATGTTGGCAAAAGTACCTCAAGTTCCATCAACTGGTCCTCATATAGCATGTTCTCAAGACCCTTCTCTACTCCGACTAGGTCACCAATGGACAGTCTAGGCTATGAAACTCACAGCTGAACGCAGTACTCCTAATGTGATGGAATCATGGCAGAGTACTGTGGAATTATCCACCTCCTTACTCCTGGACACATTCTTTTTCTTCAGCTCCAAACTATTATTACTTTTCCTATTGCCATGTGTCTCAGAATTTCATATCTAGTCTACAGAATCATAAAGCAGAAATTCCAATCATTGCGTGCTCAAGTTTATTCATCAATCAAAGCTCAAAAAGAATTGAGCTAGCCTTTGAGGATCACTCTCTTTAAAGTCAATCACCCAAGAGCATTCTGAAAGCAAAGCAGCAAAACAACTATTTTATAAGCTCTACTTTTTTTCTAGCACAAAAGTACACTCACTGCAAGGTCATTGTGATCTGACATGAGAGAATTGTTGTTTTGGTATCGATTAAGTACAAGACGAATCAAAGATGAAAGTCAACAGGTGTACTAAGGTTGATATCATGTATGCCTGGGAATTCTCTTGGTCTCTGCTCCAACTTTTCTTTAGCCAAGTGTAAAAGTATTTGAGCCAGAGGCATATTTCTCCTTGAGCCAAGTATAAGCCTGTCTTGGGGATAAGAATTGAAAAACACAATCCCTACCTGCACTCTGGGAGTATTCATTACTAGAGTGGAAGGGAAAACCAAGCCCTTTTGGGAGGTTTAGAGATGTAAATATAAATGCCACATTCTTCTTAAATAAAATTAAGCCTTATGGATTTCTTGTCTTTGAGGTGAAGAGGATGAGCGGTAATAATAATGTGTAATTTTAAGCAGAGATTGCCTAATAATTATGCAGTCTTAAGCAGAGATAATTGAACTAGGAAAAGAGAAGTTGGAAAAGAGAAGTCACAGGAAAGTATGGCATGATCATTTTATTTCTCCACACTTGAAATCAGGAAAAAGTATGCATGTCAAAATGAGACTAGGCTGGCAGTATACAGACCTACCTGCAGCAAACATGAGAAAAAGGAGGACGTAGCAAAATGTGTGCCATCATTATGTTTTTGTTTTTGATAACTGGTATTTTGGCATGTCAGGTAGCTACAGTGAGCCATAAATGTTTAACAGATGCTTTCTGAGTGACAGTACCTCTGTCTAGTGCAGGGGTAGGGAAACCTGTGACCTTGGGGACACATGTGCCACTGGAGGTCCTCAAGTGTTGCCCTTTGACTGAATCCAAACTTCACAGAACAAATTCCCTTGAAAAGATTTGTTCTGTAAAACTTGGACTCAGTCAAAAAGCCATACCCAAGAATCTAGAAGGCCACATGTGGCCTCCAGGCTGCAGGTTCCACACTCCTGGTAATATATCAAACTCTAGGTCACAAATCAGAAGATTTCACCTCTGCTGTCATGGTCTTAAATAATCACATCAAGAATAGATAAACAGAAACTAAGAATTGGAAGGGACCCTGAGAGCCTGGAAAGAACCTTTGACTAGATGATCTCTATAGTTTCTCTCAGCTCTATTCATTACATAAGCAGTACTTTCGTGAAAATTTGCATGGTTGGTACAGTGTTGGCCTGAAAATCAGGAAGACCTGCATTCAAAACCTGACTGATTCTTAAAGATGTGGCTCTAGGCAAGCTCTATCCTCTAGCAGTGTCAGTTTCTTCATCTCTATGAAAGGGGAATGGTAATAATTGCTCTTCCTTCACGTTGGATGACATGACATAATATTTTTAAAGCATTTTGTAAACCCTAAAGCACAACATATATGTTAGCTATTCTTATTCTTTCTGAAAAATATCACCAATTTTATACCAATAGATTCCACTTAGCAAATTATTTCCTTCTGAAGTAAAAAAATCTAACTGAAAATTGTCCTAACTTCTATGCATCACCATATGATACTTTGGGGAATATATACATGTTTAAACACATACACACACACACACACAAACACACACACACATCCTGTCTCAAAAGTCTTAGTGTGATATAAAGTTTAAAAGTCTAAAACTGCACTAAAACTTTTGGGACACCACGTGGACTTGACAAATACATGGTATTCCTAAAGTCATAAGCTGAAGTAGCTTACAACTTCACTAAGGTTTTTGGAAAACCCTGTATTTGAGGCAAGGTATTCATAGGATCAGAGATTTAGAACTGACAGTAACCTTAAAAATGATCTAGTCTAACCTTTTCTATTTATTCATTTTGTAGGGGCAAAAAAAGATCCTCAAAAAGAATCACACATATAGCAAATGGAAAATTCAGGATTATCACTTGGTCTCTCATTTCTGGCTCAAAACTCGAATCATGGTTCCAAACAGTTTCATATAAATAATGAAAGAACAATATATCAAACCAAAGGGGAGATCGATCTATGCCTGAAAGTGACCAGTAATTTCATTTTTATTGGTAGGTTTCCTTTGATTATTAGAATGTGAACTTAAGGCTGGGCATAGTGGCCAGCTGAAATGCCCAAAGAAAACTTTTCTTCTGTCTTTTTAGAGTCTTTCTTATTTTGTTTTTGAGATCTTGATTCATTACCTTATCGAACTTTTTTTTCATCTATCTGACCCAATAGCCTTGAGGAGCTATGCTAATAACAAAATTGTAGCAGAAAAACAATAATGAGGTGTGAATGTGTGTGTATGTTCCTCCTCATAACTCATTTTAAAAAATACAATTCATTTTTACACAGTTCACTTCAGATCCCCCAAGATCCCCATGTGTTCTTTTCAAGCCAGAAAAATGATAATAACCCTATAGGGAGCAAAGGGCATAATCACCATGATATTCTAGAAGGGTCAAAGTAAAGGGACGAGATCAAACTACAGAATTTAAATGATAGAAGCCTCTGACGCCATATAGCTCAGCTGCCACCTTTTCAAGTATCACCTCTAAAATCTACCTTGCAAGTGTCCATTAACTCTGATTAAAAATCTCCAAAAGAGAAATTGTTCTGAGGCAGTCCATTGAAATTTTGGATAGTTCAAATTGTTAGGAAGCTTGTTTTTTGTTTTTGTCCCCTTCCATCAAGTTGCAATTTCCACTCAGTGCTCCTACTCCTGTCCTCTGGGGCCAAACAGAGCAAAAATAATTCCTCTTTGATGTGACAGTACTTCCAATACTGGAAAACCTATCTCGTGTACCCTCCAACTCAGTAAAGCATGCTGAAAAAAAGATGCTCTGGGTTTTCTTTTTCAAAAGGAAGGCAAATTTGCAGATTTAGAAATTGATCTTGACATCAATTACCATTGGAACGATACAGATAAATTCTCATTTGTAAACTAACTTTCTGTTATTGGGCAATATTAACATGAGTCTCTGACTGAGTAATATAAGGAGAAGTTCTCAGCACACATTTGTATTCCAGGGGAAAAGACGGTGCTGTTTCAATCACAGACAAGTGATGAAATGCTATTTAAAGGGTACCAAGTACCTGCCTGTTAAAAAAGACTGAGCAAGCTGTTGTAGATGTGCTTTTGTAGTAACAGTCCCAGAAACTTTTGCTTCTACAGGAAGGTGCGGCTGGTATATGATTCCCCCTTAATTCTAGTGTCTGGGTTCTATGGATTATTTTCAATTTATCCTGTATATGGTTTGTAGAGTTGTTTATATGTTTTCTCCCTCACTAGACTTGGAACTGCTTGAGAGGAATGATTAACTTTTGTCTTTCTTTACATCTAGTGTCTAGCATAGTATATGACACAAAATAGTCACTTATAAATGCTTACTGACTAAACTGCCTACTTAAAGAGAGCTTTTTAATATTCTAGATCCATGGTTCTATACAAACAATCCTAGATTTGGACTCAGAAAACCATAGTTCAAATCCCAGTTCTATCACTTCCTACCCTTGTGATCTTGGGTAGATCATCTGAATGATCTATTCTTTACTCATGCCCTAAAAAGAGGGTGAACTGCTGAGAAGCTGAGATGTTTTTTTCTCTGAATCTATTGAGCTTATGAAGCCTTCTGGTTCTTAAACTAAGAAACTACTAAGACTTTTACTATAGTTATTGAGAAAAATGTATTTTGAAATATTGTCTTATTAAGTATACAGCATTGATATCCTATATATGAACCTCACATTCCTGTAACTATTCTCTTCCATAGAAACTCCTGAAAGATACAGAAGGATCCCATATGTGTGTGAAAAATTTAATATGAATGGTGAAAAATGCAATATAGGAGGAGAGGAATATTTAAAACTAAGAAGAAAGGGGAGAAATCATCAACAGGAGGGGTTGTGGAAATGAAATCCATTTTCAGTCATCTTTTTTCATTTAAAAATTATTAACTTAAGAAGTAAATGAATTGAGCATTTCATATACAAAGTAGAACAGGAAAAGATGATATATGAAACTGCAAATCTCAATTACAAACAACTTGCTTCCCTTTTTAAGCATATAAGATACTCAATGTGTAACTTTCAAATCAGCAATAAAATTGATTGCAAAAAAAGTAAAATAAAACCCATCCATCACATCAGCAGAGGAAGGCAAAATGGCAAAAAGGATTTCCTGTGCAGCAGTTTGCAAGCTGAATCCTGCACACACAGAGGGAAATGTCTTAAAGGGTTGTGGAGGAAACTGCTAAGAAGTAGCAATGTTGAGTAAAGGGGGTTGGGGCTTGAGTGTCAGAGGAAGCAGATGCACTTTACTGGAGTTCTGCAGGAAGTTTAATAAAGTCTAGAGACTCCAAACTGGCAAGCCCTGAGCAGCTGGCCTAATCTCATATTTAATCTTGCATTCTAACAGTCGCAGGAACAAGCAGGTTGGAGGAAATGCTGAAAAGTAAAAATAAACAAGGCAGAACTTTTTGTGTGTGGCAGGGGGAGCTTAGCAGAAAGGCTGATTGACTTCTCCGCCATGGGTTTCTTGGGATATGAAGGGAATCTGCTCTATTTGAAATAGACAACTCTTTAAAATTTAAGATACATCTCATTTGGTAGTAAATAAACCAGATCATCGTCTAGATATGGTGAGCTCCTCATTCACTGATCAACAAGCATTTATTAAATGCTTACTATATGCTAAGCACTATTAGATGCTGTTGATAAAGAATCCAGTTGTCAAAAGGAGAAAACTTATGAAGGACTAAGGAAGAAATTATGGATACCATTCACCAACAGAATAATTTGATGAAAAATGAAAAGCAGAAAAATTTATCTATTATAAAGTATGTTAAGGGTCAAAAACTATCTATAGAGAAATTCTTATCTTTATTTACTAGGTTCCCTGGTTTCCTTCAAAGAGCAATCAGATACTACCTCCCACATGAGTTTTTTCCTGATCTTCCATCTCCAGTTGTTAGTAATTCCTCTCAAATTACACTGCTTTTGTTGTGGATGTATTTATATGTGTACATGTTGTCTCCCTCAATACAAGATTATCTCCATGAGAGTGAGAACTGTTTCATTTGTATTTCATATCCCCAGCACCCTGGTACAGTGTCTGACATATGGTTATTTCTTAATACATAATTGTTGATTATTTTTTTAAATTTGTGACACTTTAATGTAAACTATGTAATATAATATATTAAGGCAAATTATTTCAAGAGGGATTCTTTCAACGTTTAGAAGTCTTCAAATTGTACATTATCTATGCAGGTCAACAAGTCCTACAAATATGTTTATCTTGATTCATAAAATTATAGATTTATTGTGGAATTGGACATCATCCAGTTCCAGATTAGCAAACTGAGGCAAGACAGATGAAAATGACTTGACTGAGGTCATAAAGCTAGTAATAAGCTGACAAAGAATTTGGACCTGGGTCTTCAGACTCCAAAGAGGACATTTTTCACTGCCCCAGGCAACAGCTCTAATATCATAGATAATTTGATGGGGAAAGCACCTTTTTGTCCATCTAACTAAATATATTCAGTTTATATATGATGGAATTATTCTAGCTTTATGGAAATACATCATAATTTAAGTATAACCATAAATCAGAATTGTGTCCATAAAGAGATCTCAGGTATCAGTTTACAGTGGCAGTAACTTCAGCACAGCACTTAGTATTTTCTGCCCAATCTTATCTGAAATTACAGAAGGAAAAGCCTTTCTTTGTCAAGTACGTTAGCATGGATTTACCAGCACAATATAGTGAAAAGAGATGTCTGTAGCACTAGGCTGCACCATGTGGATCTGGCCAGAGTAGGATACCCTGTGGACTCTTCAGATTCCCCAATCATCACTGTACCAGCTCTATTTTGAACATGAACCAAGCATCCATACTTTCCTTAGTGGCCAAGTAACTACTGAATGTTTCATGTAGCAGGTTCAAATTTGTGGCTTTGTATATTGGGTGCTATGCTAAGAAGATCAGAGAAAGTATTTGGATTACAAGCAAGAGTCAAAAACAGACTTGGGTGTTGGGGGTGGTGGTGGTGAAGTGGTGAGTGAAGAGATATGGGTGGTTCAACATTAGGAAGAGAGCAACAATGATCCTGAGTTCCACAAATGTTCCACAGTTTCCTATGCTCTTTCCTTTCCTTCTTCAGGTACCTTCTAGTTTTCATTAGTACTTGAGTGACTCTCCCTGGAATGAACTGTACAAGTCCTGCCACTGTTGCCCCATTACTCTCCATAACAAAAACCTACCTTCTCTAGGAAAACAGATAGTTCCTTCTGACCCTTCTCCAGGTAGAGGCAGTGATGTGGTGTAGAGTTTTAGACTTGGAGACAGGAAGATACGTTAAAATCCTCACCCACTTGCTAAATCAAGATGTATAATGATGATGATGAAGAAAAAGAAGATATCTCCCTGGGTTGTTGAACTTCAAATTAAATAATACATGTAAAGTGTTTTATAAATCTTAAAAAAAATATAAATACTCAGTATTACTATCCCTTGACACATACATTATAGTCATCCTAAGTACTTAAATTTGCTTTATACTAAAAGACCATCTTACAGTTAGGAAATGATTTGGGTTTGACCTGGAAAGGGCCTGAAAGATCACACATGGCGATCTCCTCTTTTTACAGAGGAGGAACTTGAGAGTCATAAATGTTAAATGTCCCATATTGCATAGTCAGTTGTTGTGTGTTCATCATTTATTTTCGACAAAGACCATGACATCAGAGAAATGATGACATAAACTGAACTTGACTTGGTTTTGAGTGAGGGAGTGCTGTGCAGGTCACCAGCCTCACTTTCTCCTCCTGGGCCATCTGGATCCAGTGACTAGATATTCATCAGGATGACTGGAGATGGCCCAGGATGCAATGGGAGACCTTGGCATTTTTAGGGTAGGCCTTTTCAGGTACTCACTTAGAGGGAGATAACTCCCTTTCAGTGAATAGGCCTCTTTAAGAAGTGGCCAGGTAATGTCCCCTTTAATGAGCAGAAAAACATAACTAAATTAAGCAGGAAGGGAAAGAGAAACTGTTGCTATTGATAATCACTCTATGCCAGTCATTAAGTGGAGCTTGGGCAGGGACCTAGAATTAAAGGTACAGAAGGAGACATTTCCAAACAATGCCAATAAAAAACAATTTGCTCTGCCTGACTATGCATAATTGGTAACTAGGATGTTGTTTTTCTTTCAGTTTTAAAATAGGATTACTAGTAGGTCTACCAAATGGGAACAAAAGTCATTTACACATTATAAAAATGAAGAGGAAATACTAGTAGGCAACACAGATGAGCAGGACAGTTTGAAAATAAAATGTTGAATCTGTTGTATTCTTGGAGCCAGAAGCAAGCTATCTGTGGTACAGGCATGACTCAAGGGCAAAGCTTTTTTTTTTGTTTTGCTTTATATGGAATGCTTGTTACATTCATCATTGTTAAAATGACTAAAAAAGTACACTTTATTCCAAAGAAACAGCACAGGTGAAAGGGGAGTGAATGGGTAAAGTAGCTTTGTACTTTAAGAAGACAGAATCATGTGAGGTAAGGAAGCTAGTTCATCAATGATATCTGTTGAGTTCTTTCAATACAAAAGGATGTGGTTCATCCTGGTCAAATCTCCCAATTTATCTTAGGTATCAAATCTATATTAGCCCTGTTTGCTCTTTCTTTTTCAGTCCGAAGTTGATTCTCTTTAACAAAGAAAACAAGAAAGAACTGAGAAGCTCTGTCATCCCTTCATCCCCTGTCATCATTATCCAAACAACCCTAAGCAGTATTTCTCCTTTGATTGAGATGTGGATGCACAGGGACTTCATTATGAACTTACAAGATATATTCAGAAGGAATATGGAAACAAGGGCAAGTAATGGTGGATGAGTACACAATCTTTGCACAGTCCAGTAAGCTAGGTGGTGCAGTGGATTGAGTAGTGGTCCTGGAGGCAGGAGGACCTGAGTTTAAAGGTGACCTTAGATACTTACTGGCTGTGTGACCCTGGAGAAGTCACATAACCCCAGTTGCTTTCAAAAAAATAAAAAAGAACAGAACCAAAAAATAATGCTTAGAATGCACTGAGACTGGTGGGGAACCCTGAAGGACAACAAAAAAGTTTGGATTTTTTAAATTGCTGAAAATTGGAGAATTGGTCAAAGCATAGTCAGTAAATAGTAGACCAGGGATCCAAAACTAGGCCAACAGAGGACCCAATTCTGTCCTCTTTTCACTACAGCTTGCTGCTACTTAGACCACCTACTGGCCCTTTTTTTCTTTAAAAACAAACAAACAAAATCTTCCTTCAAATCTTTAAGCTATTACCTAAAATTGTTTTTATGGAGATAATACCTTTTGTTCCACAATTAGAGATAAAATGCAAACTGTAGTTCAAGTTAAACATTAACTAGAACTCCTTCCCACTAAAGGAAAATCATTCAAGCAATCAACAGAAAAAATGGTGTATACCTATCAGATCCCTTACTGTTTTGGTGGAGGGGTGAGGTGGAGAGAGCCAGAAGGCATTATTAGGTTGTTAAGATAGGAGGAGGAGACAATAGAAGGAGAACTCAGGCTAAAGAAGACAAACTCCTTCTTTAACAACTTAAATTACTGTTTTCACTATATAATATTCACTATAAACCACATTAGGCCCATATAGAGTAACTATTTTTATCATACAAATGCTAATGTGCAACTGAGCCATGTACGCTTTATGAATTTTGTTTTGCTTTGCTTATTTTAACAGGTTGTGCCTATTATAAAGAAGTTGTATTCCCAGACAGTTCACTAACCAAGGTATATGGAGTAAAAGGCCTGGCATTCACTGTAATTTTCCTGGAATGTAAAGTGCAGTAGAATGTATTTTTCAGTTGAGCATGATCTTCTTGTGGGCAAGAACTAGTTTTTCCAGAGCCTTGTACAATAGCAAGCACTTAAGAAATGTTGAAGTCAATATAATCCTACATAAGTGCATTATTTAACTAATTTTTTCAACCAATATAAATTCATAGAATTTGAAAATCTGAATGATTGTTATGGGTAAATTTTCTTAAGTGCTCAATAAGAGTCAAACCAAAGGAAAACTATCTGGATTTTCTGTTAACGAAATCTAAGTAAACAAAATACAGAAACAGAATCTCAGCTGACTGCAAATGCAAAGTTACTAGACCAGTTATGGCACATGAGTAGAAAATGAGACCAACTACTAATATGAAGTTATAATCTTCTTTTGTATTCTTCTTTTCACTGTACCACCTTTGATTAACTATCGGAACTGAAAAGTACATTGGGAAAAAAAATGGTATTATATTGCTTAGAGGACAAATTTATTGTGACCATATATTGTAAAAGCTTTCCTTTCTTTGATGTGCAAATGCTCACTAAAGTAAGTGCAAAATTGAGGCAAATCCTGGAGAATCCCTGATTTCTGCAATTATCAGATTGCAAGGGGAGAGATATATATCTTACTGTTGATAGCATGGTAGCTACTTGAATGTGTGTTCTGGGTCTCATGGAAAAGCTCTTATTCTTATAGACATGTTGAATGTGTAGTCAAGACACAGATATAAAAAAGCATTAATATGTCAACTCTCACATTTCCATGTGTCTGGGCAGGAACAGAATGAAATCCCACTAAAGCTAGTACTGACATTCCCAGATGTAAGACCATTAACACTTGCTAAAACAGCTTTTTAAGGAAGACTATAGATCTTTCTCCAAATGAATAGTTAAGAAAAGGTAAGTTCTCCAAAGTAACCTCTTCACATTCTGTTCACATTCTATTGTATTCCAGATGTGAAGCTCTGGATACTGGATGAATGTCCCCACTCTTCTCCTTGCTTGAGTAATTACACTTTCTTATACCTTAGCTGCTTGGGCATTTAAATTACAAACTAGTTAGAGCTCTGGGCACTGAGACAAGGAAACTTGAGTTCAAATTCAGTCTCAGACATATCTTAGTTGTGTGACCTTGGGCAAATCATTTTACCTTTGTTTGCTGCAATTTCCCCAAAATGGATATAAATAACCCTTATCTCCTACATTGTTGAAAGGATCAAATGAGAATATATCTACAAAGTATGTAGCATAGTACTCAGAACATAGTAGACCTGTGTAAATGCTAGCTATTATTATCATTTTCTTTTTAATGCCTATATTAGTCCCTCAATCTCTTGTACCTTCACTGGGTTCCCTCAGTTGGAAAACAAGAAACTTAGACTAGATTAACTCTAATGTCTCTTTCAGCTCTAAAGCTATGAAACGATAATAATAGAAAACTGAGGCCTCAGATCAAATCCCTCTCAAGTTGTCCATGGTTTAAACTTCATTTCTGTGGGAGAGTACATAGGTAATGGAATCAGGAAAACCTGAGTTTGAATTCTACTTCAAGACCCTTACTAACTGTGCAGCCCTGGATAAGTCCCCTAACCTCTCTCAGTTTCAATTTCCTCATCTGTAAAATGGAGATAAGAGAACCTACTTCACAGTATTACGATGATCAAATGAGAGTTGGCATCAGAACCAGGAAGATGCCGACTTGGATTCAAGCCATGCCACCAAAACATACTGATGGTAAGTCCATGAACAAGTCACTTAAACTCTCCATACTCTAACAAATGCTAAGTAGAAATTTCAGACAAACAAAAGGTTTTGAGTTTCAGATTGGTAGAGGAAGCTATGTTACCTGGAAGTTCCATATACTGATAAAATCATGGGTCCAGTTATTTTCCCTATGAGCAAGGCTATAAAAAGACAAAACAGAAAAAAAGAACAAAAACGAACCCCACCCTAAAAGAGCTTATATTCTGAAGGGGAAGAGTATAAGAAGCAGAAAGAGAAAGACGTATAACATGAATGTAAGCACACTGTAATTCAAGAACCAGAAGAAAGAGGAATGGGTTCTCAAGGAGGTAGGCCTTGAACTAGGCCTTGAAGCAAATTACAGAAAGACCATGAGCATTTATAATGTGCCAAGCACTGTGCTAAGTGTTTCCACAAATATTATCTCATTTGATCCTCATAACAACCCTAAGAGTAAGTACTCTTAGTATCCCCATGTTATACTTGAAGAAACTGAAGTAGTCTGAGGTTAAATGATTTGGTAAAGGTTACACAGTTGATCAGTGTCTGAAGTTGGATTTGAACACAGACCTTCCTGACACTGTGCCCAGCACCCTACGCCCTGCACCATTTAGCTCCTTCTAAGAATTTATATAGTCCTCATGTGGATAATTGCTGCCTTCAGTTTGCCCAGATGTTATTCAACATACCTATAATATCCCTTGCATTCTGGTGTTGCTACCATGTGCTCTTGGATAATTGGACAGGGCTGCGATGTCAAACCCAAATAGAAACTGAGGCCACTCAACCCTAGAGGAACCCTAAGGAGAGATATTGACTTAGTAAACATGGGCATTAATTAACATTATCTAAGTTTTATTTTAATTTGTTTTAAAAATATTTCCCAATTATATTTTAACCTGCTTCCAGCTATACGGAGGATTGTGCTGACATGTTCCACCCCTCTAGAAAAGGGTACCATGCTTGACTCAACCAGATTTATATGGCACTGAAACTTGGTACAAAGGCACCTGAGTTGTATTGATAACTTGAAGCCATAAGTAAGCACTTGGAAGGATGCCAGAACCTTAGAATCTTTCACTGGAAATCAGAAGCAAAATCAATAGGTCTTAATTCTTCTCTTTGTGTTTGTGCCAGGAAAAGGATGCAACACCCGCATAGAAAGTAATTTTTTTCATTTCATCTTTTTTCCTAGTGTATTTAATATGACTATTTTCCCAACTCTTTTTAATGAAAATAAGCAATTCTGCCTTCTTTTTAACAAACTTTATTCAGAACCAACTCATTTGTGACTTATGCAGATCTCTAATGTCTCTTTCAGTTTTAAAATTCTACAGTTCAATAATCCTACTCATCCAAAACAGACTTCATGAAAAGATGACAAAATATTCTATGTAAAACAAAAAAGTTGTAGGAATTTGTGTTTTCTTTCTTCTCCCCATCTGTCTCCTTCACTCCTTCTCTCATCCTCCCACCTCCAATTAGCACAGAAAAAAGATGAGAGAGAAGAAAAGGAGAACTATAACTGGGTGGCTTTTTTGGGTGGTTCCTACCCCAAAATCCAATCTTGGAATCCAAGATATTACTGGCCACAGATGCCCCCTCTGTCCCCACTGGCTTTGTTTTAGTATGACTCAAGATATCACTTATAAGGAATTCAGAAGAATGACATCACACCCCAAATCTCAGAGTTGTCACTGGTCTTCATTCAGAGGAAGGAACTTTGGCATACTTAGTCCTATCCTTTTCAAGACTGTCAGATGTGAATTCACTAAAATTTCATTCTATCTGTCTCAAAAACTGTCTTTCTCTTGGAGCATCTTCTCCAACTGTATCCTGCTTTCTCAGAGAAAAAATACTCTTTCTTCCCCTTTTTCTATAATCATGATTCTAGGTCCTCGTACCTATTCCAGGACATTGCTACGTTAATTAACCCTGGTTTTAAGTCTTGAACTGTCACCATACATTCCTTTCTTATTGGTCTATGAAAATATTGAAGTCTAAAGTTTTGTATTAATTATAGACAAAAAACCTTTATCTGGATGAATCAATAAACATTTATTGAATATTTACTAAATGCCAAGCTCTGTGCTAGATGCTGGAGGTACAATACTTCTACGTATAGAAGCGACCATTATCACTTTCTTCTTTATATTATAGACATTGCCAGAGAATTCTACATGTGTGACTTCCAATTATTTACCACTTCCTCGCTTCTTAACACCTTGTTGTCTTCATAACTGGTCTCCCATTCTAGTCTTCCATTAAAGGTCATCAATGAAAAACTAATCCTTAAATTCCATAGTGTTCTCTTTCCTCATCATCCTCAACCTCTCTATGATATTTGGCACTGATGACCAACTCTCCTTTCTTTGGGACTGAGAATCTATAAAGGTCAATAACAGAACAGTTCTTTCTTTCTTTCATGTGAGTCAAGGCCCTGAATGTAAGGTATCAGTTTGCAAATTAAAAGTTTTCCTTTTCCATGACCTGCCATTACTGACCAGTTGAAGGTGAAATTGTACTCTTTTGAATTCCTTGATAGGAATATTTTGAAGCATACTACAAGGAAAGCTCAGTGAAATCAAAAGAATTCTTCCCCATTTGGCATTAAAAGTTAACTTTCCAATACAATCGGACCTCACAGAGTTCTTCCTTCACTTACACATTTACACTGGCAGATCCTGCTCTTCAAGGCCAGCTGGAATGGAACAAGATATCATTATTTCCATAATTACTAAATACTATTGTTAGCTGAGTACAAAGTCAACAATTTCTTTTCAACCCATCCACTTCTACCTGTTTCCACCCCCAGCAGTACTTATTTCCTGAATTATTAAAACAGCTTCCTAACTAACATATCTATCTTCTTTCAAACAATATTACTCACTATGGAGAGAATATTTTTTCTAAAGTACAGCTTTATTCATGTCCCTCTACTAAAAATATTCAGTGACTCCTAATTACCACTTATATCCTTCTACAATCTGATCCCATCTTATCTTTCTAGGCTTATTTCCCATTCCTCCCATTCCAAACCCTATAAAACTGAATTGTTCATTGGTTTTTTGTTGCTGTTGTTTTGTTTTTAACAAAAGTCACTACCTCTCTCCATGTTGCCATACCCCTTCTCTCATTGATAAGTTGTTTCAAGGAGCCTCTATTTTCAGGACAGGCCTAACCTTGCCATGTTTCATTCTGATTTTTTGGATTTTGCCATTATAAATCAAATGTCTTTCCAGTTTGGGTTATCTCTCTACCAGACCAGGCTCCCTTCTCCCACTGGTTTGTTTCTATGAATCTCCATTTTAGGGACAGACCCAGGCCAGCCAGCCACCATTCCCCTAGCAACTGTGCTTCAGGTACTCCAGATTTTGTCACTATGCTTTTGTGAAATTAGGTTACCCAGTGATTACAGGCCTGGGCCTGAAGACAGGAAGAACTGAATTTAAATCTTCCATCAGATACTTACTAGCTTGTGACTTTAGGCAAATTACTTACTTTCTGTCTGACTCAGTTTCTTCAACTATAAAATGAAGTTAAAAATAGCATATTCCTCCTAAGATTGTTGGGATGATCAAATGAGACAATGTTTGCAAAGCTCTTAGCATTATGCCTAAAACATTGAGTACTTAACAAATGCTTGTGTCCTTCCTTTGTGACCCACACTTGCCCCTTCAGGTCCTTTTTACGTACTGTATTGCATTCCCCTATTAAACATAATCTCTTTGAGATCAGGGACTGACTTTCTCTTTGCTTTTACTTATCTTTCTATGTCTACCATTTATTGTAGTTCTTGACACCTAGTTGGTTGTTGTCCTTTGATCTTAAAGAGGATGAAAATGACATCATTATGCTAGTCAAGTTGCGGGTGTCTAACTGTGACTGATCAGACCAACAAAAGTTCAGAATGCTTTAACACACGGCAGGCACAAATAGTCCATGTGAACCTTTAAGGTGGATACTCCAAATTTGCATCCTACATTTCCTTTGAGCTGTTTCAATCTTCTTTGCTCATAGAGCACAGCAGCCTTTCTGATGCGGGCACTCCATGCTAAGTGGTCATGTGCCAGTGTCTCCCATGTTGCACAATCAAATCCAAAGTTCTTGAGAGAGACCTTCAAAGTGTCCTTGTATCGCTCCTTCTGACCACCATGTGAATGCTTACCCTGTGTAAGTTCTCCATAAAACAGTCTTTTTGGCAAGTATTCATTTTGTATTTGAACAGTGTGGCCAGTCCATAGGAGGTGCGCTCTTTGAAGCAGTTTGAATGCCTGGCAGTTTAGTTCAAGTGAGGAAATTAGTGTCTGGTCCCTTATCATGCCAGGTGATCTTCAGAATCTTCCTAAGGCAAGTCAGATGGAAGCAATTCAGTTTTCTTGCATGGTGCTGGTATACTGTTTAACAGGTTTCACAGGCATACAACAATGAGGTCAGCACAACGGCTCTGTAGAACTTCAGTTTGGCAGTCAGTCTAATACCTCTTCTCTCCTATACTTTCCTTCAAAGCCTCCCAAGCACTGGGCTAGTTCTGGCAATGTGTGTGTCAACTTCGTTGTCAATATGCACATCCCTGGAAAGTGCACTACCAAGGAAAGTAAACACTCACAGTGTTCAAAACTTCTCCATTTGCTGTAACTGATGTGGTTCCATGTATCAATGGTGTGGTAGTGGCTGATGGTGCATCTGTGTTTTCTTGGTGTTAACTGACACCTTGTAATTGCTTAATAAATACCTGTTGCCTCACCTTGCCCCTCTGCTCCCCCTTTCAACTAATCAAAATCCTACATATTTTTGAAGATCCAATATAAATGTCAATTCCTCCATGTAATTTTCTATGATCCCTCTCATTCACAAATGGCTTCTCCTTCCACTGGACTGTTATATCATGTTATGATGATGATGTAGATTATATAATATATATATATATATTTATACACATATATACATATATACACACATATATCTCCAATATTGCAATATATATGTATCATATTAAATGTGTGCATACACACATACACTGGGTCAATATTGTCTCAAGATAAGACATGTACACAACTAACTACAACAAAATTAATCATAGCTCCCAATTAGAAAGCATATTAATTTTTAAAATCACATATCAACATATATCTATGCTTATATATGTTCAATATCTGTTGATATGTGATTTTTTAAATTACAACGTGCTCTCTAAATGGAAAGTAGATTATTTAGTTGTGTGTATTTCTTATCTTGAAATAATATTGGAATTGTGCCAGAATAGATAAGCGATCACGGCAAACCAGGACTTAGGAGCAATAGGCAGAAGTCAGAGGGAGGCCATTTTCAAGAATATAAGGAAAATTAAGAGCAATTGAAAGATGGAGTGGACCTCCGAAAGGGAGTAGGAAATTGTCTTTCCAATAAAAGTCTTCAGTGGATGTTGATGATCATTTGTTGGATATGTAAAGTAGATTCTTGGCCAGGTATAGGTAAGACTAGATGGTTCTGAGTTTCCTTTCAAATTATGAGATGCTCTCTTACTTTTTTATTCCTCTGAATAGATTACAAAATTCTCAAGAACAATTCAGCTAACCAAATTCAATTCCACGAAAACTTATTAAGCATCTGCTATGTATAAGGCACTATGCTATACACAAGAGATAACAAGAAAGATGAGACAGTCCTTGTTCTCAATAATCCTACATGGTAAAAAGGATTGTGATATGTATATCTTTAAATGCTCCCATAGAAGCTAACAAAATGCTTTTCACATAGTGTCAGTCTAATAAGTATCTTTGGAATGAATTTTGTACAAAAGATGCCAGCAACTTGAAAATGAGAACAGGGAGAATTTCAAAGGAAAGGTAAACCAAGGTGAGACCAGAGCCAGCATGCAGGAGCATTAAAGAGGATAGAGAAATACTTGTGAAGTGCATAAAAAGAGAGAGAGAAATATGGCAGAGTAAAAAAAAAAAACACTGGGCTTGGAGTCAAAGGACCTGATTTCAAATCTTGGCTCTTTCACTTTCTACCAGTGTAACTTTGGGCCAGTCACTCTTCTCTGAGGTTCCTTTTTATTATCTGCTAAATTATGCAGTTGGACAAAGAAACTAAAACTCCTTTCATCTCTAAATCTTCTATAACAATAAGGGAATTATCTAGAATTTGGGGACACCAGACTTACAGTTGAAAATCCCCCTCCTCAAGCAATTTTATTTTATGTGTTCCATGTCTATCTCTGCCCTCATTTGTGCAAAAGCTGTGTATTCTTGTGCTGTTTTAGTTTTCTTCATTCTGGTACAAAACTTTGCAAACTGGGCAGCACACATTTAACAGCTTTATTCACAAATGTCCTTCTTCCACATGTAAACTGAGTCAAAAGTTCCTTTGATCCTAGGTAAAAATGGTTTTAAGTAAAAAGGGGTTTTTGACTCACTCTCCATACTACACATCTGGAATCTCAGGAATATCAAAACTAAGTCCAAGTGGGTCCGTTTTTCTAACTCAGGTCCTTATAAAGCACCAAGAGACAAAATCCATTTTTGGAGACCAAATTGTGGGCATCTGTCTCTAAGAAGATTTTAACTTAAAACAGACCCCCACCTCTGACCTGGTTTTTAATCTTGTTAAGGCTCCCTTGTCTCTCCTGCCCTTGGAAAGGAACAGAGGAGATGCTCAGATGGGCTACCTAGAGGAATCTGAGTGGTTCTTTCTAAGATTTCTGCATGAAATCATCCTGGGGATGATTAAGGTTGGCTAAAACCCCAGTGACTTCTCTACAATGGAATACTTATGCTCCTTACATCCAAGTTCAGTGTCAGAAGCATGGTAGTTTTGGTAAACATTTCTTAATGGTCTAGCTTTAAATTCTTGGAGTGAAAGAAGATTGTAAATAAATAACATGGAGTGTTTATTGTGATTCAGATTGTTGGAGGTTGATTTCTGTGGGAAGTGAATGCTGTATGAATAAGTGAAATAAATTGTTCATACAACACTTACATATGTGCATATGCATACTAATAAAAATAGAAAATGAGTGCAGAAAGAACAGGAAACTTTTTTTAAAAAAAAACACTGACATGGGGGGAGGAGCCAAGATGGCGGAGTAGAAAGATACACATGCTAGCTCCAAACCCACAGCCCATAAAATACCTGTAAAGAAGAACTCCCAACAAATTCTGGAGCAGCGGAAGCCACAGAACAACTGAGTGGAGGAGATTTCTGTTCTAGAGACACCTGAAAAAGTGACACCAAAGATCCGTCGTGCACTGGACCCAGAGTGGAGCCCAGCCTTGCCTTGGCCACATGGCATTAAGAGGATCAGATCCAAGCAGGCTTCAGGGACAGAATCTCCAGCAGCCGCGTAGGTCCCTCTACCCACAGGCACTAAAGGTCAGTGAGAGAGTCTTTTTGGCTGGCTGAGAGGGGAGCTGGGTGTCCCCATGGCTCAGGCCCCCTCGGGAGGCAGCAGTGGAGGCAGCAGCAGACAGGGGCTCCCAAAGTAGGCAGGAGCTTGGATCCATTGTTGAAGGTCTCCACATAAACTCCCTGAGGGAACTGAGCCCCGTGTGGTGGCCCTGCCCCCACCCAAGCACCTGAACTTAATCTCACACTGAATAGCAGCCCTACCCCTGCCCAAAGCCCTGAGGCTGGGAAACAGCATTTGAATCTCAGACCCCAAGGGCTGGCTGGGCAGATCTGGAGGTGTGGTGGGTGTGGAGAGGACACTCAGAAGTCAAGTAACTGGCTGGGAAAATGCCCAGAAAAGGGAAAAAAATAAGACCATAGAAGGCTACTTTCTTGGGGAACAGATATCTCCTCCCATCCTTTCTGATGAGGAAGAAAAATGCTTACCATCAGGGAAAGACACAGAAGTCAAGGCTTCTATATCCCAAACATCCAGAATAAATATTCAATGGGCTCAGGCCATGGAAGAGCTCAAAAAGGATTTTGAAAACCAAGTTAGAGAGGTGGAGGAAAAACTAGGAAGAGAAATGAGAGAGATGCAAGAAAAGCATGAAAAGCGGGTCAACACCTGGCTAAAGGAGACCTAAAAAAATGCTGAAGAAAATAACACCTTGAAAAATAGGCTAACTCAATTGGCAAAAGAGGTTCAAAAAGCCAATGAGGAGAAGAATGCTTTAAAAAGCAGAATTAGTCAAATGGAAAAGGAGGTCCAAAAGCTCACTGAAGAAAATAGTTATTTCAAAATGAGAATGGAACAGATGGAGGCTAATGACTTTATGAGAAACCAAGAAATCACAAAACAAAACCAAAAGAATGAAAAAATGGAAGATGATGTGAGGTATCTCATTGGAGGGGCAGCTGGCCTGGAGGGTGGATCCAGGAGAGACAATTTGGATATTGTGGGACTACCTGAAGGCCATGGTTGGGAGGGGAGCTTGGACATCATCTTTTGTGAGGTTGTCGGGGAAGGCTGCCCTGGTATTCTGGAACAAGAGAGCAAAATGGGTATTCAGGGAATCCACTTGTCACTGCCTAGGGGAGATCCAAAAGGAGAGACTCCCGGGAGTGTTGTGGCTGAATTCCCGAGTTCCCTGGTCAAGGAGAAAGTGTTGCAGGCGGCTGGAAGGAAACAGTTCAGGTGTTGTGGAGGTGCAGTTGGGATAGCACAGGATCTGGTGGCTTTTGCATTGAGGGATCAGGGGGCATGGAGTGTGGTATTCCAGGGGTTGGGGGGGCTGGGACTGGAACCAGGAATCACCTACCCAGCAAAACTGAGTATAATAATTCAGGGGAAAAAATGGTCATTCAATGAAATCGAGGACTTTCAAGCATTCTTGATGAAAAGACCAGAGCTGAAAAGAAAATTTGACTTTCAAACACAAGAATGAAGAGAAGCATGAAAAGGTAAACAGCAAAGAGAAGTCATAAGGAACTTACTAAAGTTGAACTGTTTACATTCCTTCATGGAAAAGACAATATTTGTAACTCTTGAAACTTTTCAGTATCTGGGTAGTTGGTGGGATTACACACACACACACACACACACACACACACACACACACACACACACACACACAGACAAAGAGCACAGAGTGAATTGAATAGGATGGGATCATATCTTAAAAAAATGAAATTAAGCAGTGAGAGAGAAATATATTGGGAGGAGAAAGGGAGAAATGGAATGGGGCAAATTATCTCTCATAAAAGAGGCAAGCAAAAGACTTTTTAGTGGAGGGAAAAAGAGGGGAGGTGAGAGAAAAACACGAAGTTTATTCTCATCACATTCCACTAAAGGAAGGAATATAAAATGCACACTCCTTTTGGTATGAAAACCTATGTTACAATACAGGAAAGTGGGGGAGAAGAGGATAAGCAGGGTGGGGGAGATGATGGAAGGGAGGGCAATGGGGAGAGGGAGCAATTTGAAGTCAACACTCTTGGGGAGGGACAGGATCAAAAGAGAGAATAGAAGCAATGGGGGGCAGGATAGGATGGAGGGAAATATAGTTAGTCTTATACAACATGACTATTATGGAAGTCATTTGCAAAACTACACAGATATGGCCTATATTGAATTGCTTGCCTTCCCAAAGGGAATGGGTGGGGAGGGAGGGATGAAGAGAAGTTGGAACTCAAAGTTTTAGGAACAACTGTTGAGTACTGTTCTTGCTACTAGGAAATAAGAAATACAGATAATGGGGTATAGAAAGTTATCTGGCCCTACAGGACAAAAGAGAAGATAGGGACAAGGGAAGGGAGGGATGACAGAAGAGAGGGCAGATTGGTGATAGGGGCAATCAGAATGCTCAGTGTTTTGGGGTGGGGGCAGGGGACAAATGGGTAGAAAATTTGGAACCCAAAATTTTGTGAAAATGAATGTTAAAAGTTAAATAAATAAATTTAAAAAAAAAAACACTGAATGATGGGAGACCAATAAACAAAATACATTATTACATTACTGTTATTAAAATACTACATAATAACCCATAACAACAAGGATAAGGACTAGATCTATAATTTCATGGATTCAGAATTCACAGGTGAATAAATTCCCTTTACCAATGCAAATTGGCCCCTACTCTGTGACTCTTAATCTTACAAACTTACCAGCTAGTAAGCTGGCTTACTAGCCAGTAGATGTCCTAGGCGGGACTTAAATTCAAGTCTTGCAGACTTCTAGGCCATCTCTCTTTTCACTGAGCCACATTGTCTTTAAAAATAACTTTCATTTTTATATCATTTCAAAGTTTATAAAGTGCTTTCTTCCCCAAATACCTCTTAGGCAGATAAGTATTAAGGCAAGAACAAGACAATGCAAATTATAGTTACGCAATGATTTCTTCCAGGCTATCCAATTCCTGTATTATGTCCTCTCATCTTGCATTTTTCAAGGTCAGATAGGAATAGGGACTGAATTTATTATTTCAGTGGTACAAACGAACTTCAATAAGAGTAAATAACTCTTACAAATGCAGGTTAGTACATTCTCTGCAACTTAGAGTTTTAGAGACTCACCTACAACATCGAGAGTTTAAAGTAGGTGCCATAGTCAGAATTGGAGAGTGAGTCTTCCTTGCTTCCAGTCAGCTCTATATTCACGACAACATGCCTACTTCTCAAAATCTGGCATTCTTTCTTACTCAAATCTGCCAAGCATTGCAGAGCAAGTATGCGTCAGAGGCAGTACTTGAACTCACGTCTTCCTGATTCCAACACTGATCATTTATTCACTACATTATGCTATCTCTTAATAGACACTAATGAGGACTACAAAATGCAAATTCTTGACTCCTCTAAGACATCTAATTTTCATTTAAATTACATGTATTCCCATTGTCCCTTTTGTTGAAACTCATATTGTGCTATTTTCCTGCTCCATAAAATCATCCCATTTGTATGCACATGAAATTCTTGTAGGAGTGTCTACTCAATTCTTTACTTATATTGCTAACTTCAATGGAGAACATGTACAGTTACTATGAAAGCCACCACTTCCTGGGTGATGTAGGCTTCCTGTAACATAGAATTTCTTCAGCTTCCCCTATGAGATTATTAAAAAAATGTAATCTTATGACAAAGTCAAGATTAAATAAAGTTATGTTTTTCAAATTGATTTCCTTAATAGATATTTAGTTTTCTTCAAAATTTATTTGTATGGTTAAGATAATAAAATCAGATGATCATAAACTAAATGTGGATGGGACTTTAGTGGTCATCTAAGCTTCATTTTATAGATAAAGAAACAGGTTTGAGAGTAGGGAGGGAGTTAAGTGACTTGTCCAAGGCCACACAATTAGTAAGCTTCAGGGGTGGAAGCTAAACCTAGGTCCCTCACCACCACAATCCTCTGACTTTCTTTGCCATATTTTTCTCTTATCTTAAAAAGACCATTCCTCCCTGTAATACTATATAAATCAACCTTGAATTCTCCCTATGTATCCAGAAGATTTCTGGGAAAGGAACATTTCAGGAGAACTGGATCAATTCTTCTGTGGTCTGTGATGAAATAGGGTAGGAAAATCAGAACAACTTAGGAAAGATAGGTCAGTCAGTCAATAAACATTTATTAAGCAGTTACTATGTGCCAGATTTTGTGTTAACCCCCTAGAGATAGAAAGAAAGGCAAAAGTGTGAACTCTGCTCTTAAAGTGCACATATTCTAATGGGATGGACTATACATATATGCACATACATGTATATATATATATATGTATGTGTGTGTATGTATATGTGTATATGTGTATATATACACATGTCTATGCATATATATATGTGCACATACCTATACATATAGTCATGTATATATATATATGCATGGACATGTAGATATATGAAATATATAGTTAATATATTGATATATCACTATAACAAAACTGTAGTAGCTATATACACACACACACACACACACACATACATACATATGTACAAGCTATATGCAAGTAGATGGAAGGTAATCTCAAAGGGAAAGCACTAGCAGTGGGGAAGGGACAAGGAAAAGCTATGTAAAGTAATGTATCATTAGTGCAGACTTTGTCCTTCCATGTCGAAAACTGAATTTTAATGTCTGTAGAAACCTGAAGGTCACTCAGGCCCCACAAAATCCCCTACAGTGCTTTTCTGAGAAGGTGCATATCAATTCCAGCATTGTTTATGATTTCAGAACAAAAGGTCCTTTACTTAATATGCTCTCTTTCAAGGTGAGGAAGTTGGCACAGTCAATAACTGGCTCTTTTTCCTCTTCCACTACCCCTTACTTTGTGTGTGGGGGGGGGGGCGGTAACTATGATATGGGGGAATGACAAATCTGTAGCATACAGTTCTATTTGCTTGACAGGTGAAGAAGCTACCAATGGCATGCCAATTCTTGACTTTGCCAGTTGGTGATGTTAGTACACAATAGAGTTGCTCGAAGGCTTTAAGTGTTTGCCTTTCCATTTTAAGTGAATTAAGATGCTCCCAACAGTTTTCAAAATTGTTCACTAGGCCTACTTAAATTTGGTCTTTCAAATTCAACAAGAGTTTATTAATGAATCCCATCTCTTGCCACATATTCTGATTTCCTTTCTACCTCTTAGATGCTTTGTTGAAATTAACTGTATCCTTATAATGTCTATGTTCCCCATAACACAATCATCCTTTTGCCTAATTACAATAAAGATGATCTACTAAGGTCTAGATAGATAGGCCCATGTTTACTTTCAGTGACTTTTTCTTATGACAAACTTAGGCAATTCATCAAAAAAATTTGGGGTTTTAGATAAGGCTTCTTTTTTCTATACCCAGAAGGGTCACTAGGACCTGTGATTTTTTTCCCCCTAAGCACTTGTTATTCTCTCCTCTTTTAAATAGTTGATAACTGATCTCTCAATACTCTCATAATTGTGTTGTGCCTATAACAAAGACTAAACCAACCAGTCACCAGGTATTAATCATGCACCTCCTTTATGCTAGCTACTATACTAAGTGTTGGGAAAACAAAGACCGAAAGAAAATCTGCTTCTACGTATATAGTTTTGTTCTAGTCCAACTGATTTTCCCTTTTTTTGTTTTCTTCAATGTCCTCAAATAACACATTAGGGGCTGTGTTAGACTCTAAATATGGTGGTGATCCATGAAATAAATAAAAATATAAAATGGCCTCAATAAAGGGAAAGGAGAAGGGTTCATTGGAGAAGTCTAAACTATTTAACTTAGCCATCCACACTCAACATCTAGATCTCTGTTCAATGATCATCAATACAGAATCACTTAACCTTTCCTAGGAGGAAACAAACCTGAAGTGAAGAGATGATCTGTCCAAGTAAATGCAGTAGTAAGGATCAGAGCTGCAGTTTGGACCTTGATCCTGTCTCTGCAAATCCAAAGTTCTTTATTCCTCTACTTCTTTTTTTCTAATGCATTTTCCATTAGAATTTTTAAAATTCATTCATATCTAACTTTTCTTTCATTTCTAAAAAGATAAAATATGGATAAATATGCTTTTCCTCTATCAGGAACTAGTACAATGTGTTTGACAATTAATTTTGCTAAATATCAGATGTGAAAAATCTCAGGTTGGTGATACATGTTACTTCTTTTATTTGATTCTTCTGACTTGTAATATTTACATATTCTACAATAAATGACATGCTACCTTATCTATTATTACATATATATTATATTTGTGTGTATTATATTTGCACCCATATGTATAGATATAAAATATGAGGTTGTTTTGAAATCCCACCAACCCTAAGGCAGAACAAGTTGGAAAACTTAGTCCATCTAGTTTCCAACATTAAATACGGCACATTGCTCTGTTAATTGACATGTAAGAAATGGTAGGCACATATTATGAGCAGCTTTGAAATAAATCACAGTTATAGGCTGCTGTAAATGTGTCCACTAAGGGTAAGAGCACAATTAGGCATCTAATTATACGGGAAAATGCTATCACATACTCAAAAAAGGCTTCAACTGCACTGCATGTGCACACAAGCTCTTCATTTCTTGAAATATTCAAAACTTATATATATACCTATTCTTTCACCCCCAGTTTGCATTTCTTCCTTCAGCTAACTTTTCATGACTCCCTTAACAACTCTGTCAAGTAGTCATCTGAAAAAGCTTTGTTCCTTTGTTAATCTAATCCAAACAGACATTTATTATATATTATCCTTGCTGTTATTCAGTCACATCTATGTGAGCCCATGGAGTTTCTCACAAGGCTTTTTTCAGAAAAGATACTGGAGTGGTTTGCCATTTCCTTCTCCAGTGTGTTCCTATTTTATAGATGAGGTAAATAGAGGTAATTGACTTGCCCAGGGTCACACAGTTAGTACATGTCTATGGTCAAATTTGAACTCCTGACTTCAAACCTGGTGCTCTATCCACTATGTCCTTTTTCTTGTGTGTTATGTTCCCATCTTGCACCTTACTCAGAAAAACATATTTATTCAAAGCAAACAGTTTGCTCTAAAACAACTCTCTGATTACATGGGAAAATAAGTTGCAAAAAATATTCTACCCTTAGAAACTGCTCTTTCCACTCTACCTATAATCTCTGCTCCTGAGAGCACTGAGGATTATATATCTCTTGAGGATTGCTGAAACTTGACAGTTCCGAGCTCTAGTAGGAGTAAAGTCATCAGGTATCAGTCCTATGTCTGTACTGATATGATTTGGCCCCAGGAGCATGGAGAAACTGGCCCAGGCCTGAAATAGAGGTCAAAACTTCTGCGTTGATCACCTCTTGGATCAGGGACCTGTGAACAGCCACTGCACTTCCAGCTTGAGTACTTTAGGGAGACACAGACTCAAAACAAAAACAAAAAACAAGCTCTTTTGAAAGATCTTTAGGAATTTCCTTTCTCTTCCTAAGTTTCCTAATTAGAAAACAATACTGCCTGCTTTTAAAGAAAGCTTAGTCTAACACAAAGGATGAGAAAGATGGTAGAAGGCAGTGTCAAAAAAATTGAGTAGCCTAGCTATAGAATGACTATAAGCAGAAATAAACAGAGAAATGTCTGATTATTCCCCAAAATACTATTTGGATATTTTATTCATGTTCCCTAGAAAGGTCAAAATTTGTTGTTGCTATTGGTGATTTTTCAGATGATTAGGGCAGAGGAAGTTAACAGCAATAGTTAGCCACTCAAGTCTACCGATCTCACACCATTCTGATGGTTGTCTCATACAAAAATGCCATCAGTTTTACTGACTTGCCCTTGGAAGTCCAGGATAACTGCCTGGCTAGTTGTACAAAACAATGTGACTCTGTGGGGATTCACATGATTCCTATCTGATGGTGTGATTCTTGGAATGGTGCATTGAGAATCATTTTAAATCCAAACTACTCTTTGCAGAATGATAGAGCTTTCAAAACTCCAGGACACTGAACTATGATCTTCCAGTTCATTAAGCTGTCTTGTTAAGGCAGGAAGGCTAGAGATCATTCAACACTCAAGCAGCAACTTTAACCTAAGGCTACTCTTCTTTGTGCAAAAGAATGTAGTGTGTTAGGGAGAATAACGCTGCTAGGATGAAATGATGTTTAGAACGTTTAGGTACTATACTAAGTGTTGGGAAAACAAAGACCAGAAGAAAATCTGCTTCTATGTGTATAGTTTTGTTCTAGTCCAACTGATTTTCCCTTTTAAAGGTTAAATATATATATAAATATATAAATATAAATAAAGGTTAAAATAACATATCCAGGCAATGCAGTGTACCTCAGTCCCTGTTCCTGAATTTACTCTCTCAGTCCTTACCATCTTCCAAAGTATGCCTGACTCCTGTCAACTTTAACCATTGAGAATACAGCTAAGGATCATGGTACGGAAAAGTGATCATATAGAGAATCAAGAATCTAGAGATCAAATCCTGGTTTGGTCACTAACAACACCTTGTGACTTTACATAAGTAATTTTACTTGTCCTCCGTTTTATCATCTTTAAAATTTTGGGATCTGATCACAAAGAATTTGGAAACCACATATTTTTTAGTGCAAATAATGAATCCTTTGAAGTAGCTGAATTCATCTAAATCTCAATGCATATTTCAATTGTATTGAAACCACTTACCGTATTCCACATCAATATAAACTCAAATAGTATGAATGTGTAGGACTACTTCAGGGTATTCACTCCTCATACTAATCAAGACCTAGCTCGCAATGACTAAGCAGATGGTGACATACACATTCAATGATAAGGAATGATAATTATGAAGATTTTAGAGAAACATGAGAAGTTTACATGAAGTGGAGTGAAGGTACAGAAAGATAATACATAGAATGACTGCAAAATGTAGTTAAAGTCAAAATGGAAAGAAAACAAAGTTCTGTTGGCAAAATACCATGCAAATTAAAGAGCACAGTACTTTCTGTTATCAAGAAATTGCTTTTCCTGGAATGTATTTGGTAAATGATACGTTTAGGTTTTTTTTAGGTGTTATCCATTTATTATAAAGAGAATGTTTCAGTAAATAAAATTTAAAATAATAATAGTACTAAAAGTAAAAGAGTGATAGTTAACCTAGATGATCTCAAAGATTTCTCCCATTTCTGAAATGTTACGACTCTAAGCTGGAAATAATTTTGCCCTCTGAATGAGGTGCCATAAATTTCATATACTCATTACTCCATAGGAGGCTTTCAAGCCATCACTGAGCTTACTGACTCACTGTATAAATAATTATAATCCCCACAATTTCAGATTTCTCAGACTGTATCAGATTAGAAAAGAAAGGACAAAGACAACACAAATGGCAATCATTATAACCTGGCATCATCACTTTGAACTTATTTATATGTTTACTGTGATGATGCAGGTTCTTCTGAAAAATATTAAATCACATTAAATATATTTACCTAAGAAGGTGAGGACAATGTAATTTATTTTATGTCTAATTTATTTCAATTAATTTATAAATTTATATGTTTAACAAATTACAAATAAATTTATTTATTTCTTTATTTTATATTGTAAAAATATTATAAAAATTTTAACATGCCTCAGTTTAACAAAATAAATATAAATTATCTGGAAAATTAACTCATAGGGAACAGCCTTGTAGTACAATGGAAAGAGAATTGACTTTGGAGTCAGAGGAAGGTTCAAATCCTGACTCTTTACAATCAGAATTAAGTTATTTAACCTCTCTAGGCTTCAGTGTTCTCCTCTATAAAATGAGAGCATTGGACTGCTGGTCCTCCAAGGCCTCTTCTCAATGTTCACACTTGATTTTTGTTCTTTCTCTCTGTTTCTGTCTCTCTTTCTGTCTCTCTCTGTCTCTCTGTCTCTGTCTCTGTCTCTGTCTCTTTCTCTCTCTTTCTCTCTCTCTCTCTCTCTCTCTCTCTCTCTCTCTCTCTCTCTCTCTCTATATATATATATATATATATATATATATATATATATATATACATACATACATATACATACATATATATATATACACACATACTTGTTTTCTCTCCCCAGCTAGATTTTAAGGCCCAAGAAGCTCAGACCATGTCTGCTCCTTTTCCCCTCCTATATCCTCCCACAGTAATATCAATATAAAAAGCCCAAGGATACTTGTTAATTAATGGACTTACTGAACTTTCATTTTTGTCCAGCAGCTTGCCAAAAGTGAGTACACAGTTTTTCAAATCATCTATATCATTTCCCCTAAGTATAAGCCCCATTTGACAATCTATAGCTCAAGGTTTGGCTGTAAACACCTAATTAGAAATAAGATGGCACTGTCTGAAGCTTGGCAGACTATAATCAGTAGATTAAAATAAATCCAGCTACCTAATACACCTTAGTTGGTCCACATACCAAGGAAATATGTTGTAAATTGAGAAGTGTTATTTCATTAGATGAAAGCAAAGGAACGGACTTGCCAAATAAGAACTGTTTGGGAATCACTGTTTCATTTTATATAGATGGATTTATTGATGCTTTCCTTTATATTGAACTTTGTTTATGTCACAAATACTCAGTAACTATAGTATTTTGCCTACGGGAATATTTTTAAGGTAGAGCATGAGCCAAGTAAACATGTCATTAATTGTGGAATTTTTTCAGTATTTTCACATAGTAATATAGAAGAAAAAGAATTCTGTTAAAAAATAAGGTTGCATTCTGACAATTTCTATGCAATATTATTTTAAATGCACAAATTATTAATTCAAATAAGTGACAGGGCTTTCAGAGAACAAAGGTGTTTCTGCTATTCAGTTTAAATTTTATCCTCAAGTCAATTCAAATTAAATACAGTTTAGTACACTTTGATATAAATATACTTTGGAATTATCTTATAAAAATGAAAAAATATCAAGTGATAAATTTAATAGCAAAAATTTATTCATAGTGATATAAATCACATGTCCACAGAGGTGTAGTCTTATTTTTTTACTTGTAACTATCATAGTTCAATAAATATGAAGAAAATTTACATTCCAAATTTTACCAGATTGAGATGTAATAACTCAGATATTATAAATTAGATAATAAAGAGAAAGCATATGGAAAATGATGATCATGATCACAATCTCAGGTAAACCTTTTGTCCTTTCTTCCCCAAAGTACATCAAATTACTATGTTCTTCAACAGGCCTTAGTCAGTGAGTCAGAAATAATTAAAATTAATATTATAAAGGAGAAAATAAGAATATTATAAGCTTCTTCAAACCAAAAAGAGGGCAAGGATGAAGAGTGAAGCAGAAGTAAAAATGAGTAAAAGTAAAGGACTTGTTTTAGAGAAAATATAATTGATAGAATATAGGAAACCTCTAGTATGATTTGATATTGTTTGAAGATCAAAAAGGACAAGCCATCTGTAAATCTTATGTATTATATATATTATTTTATACATATATTATATTATATATTATAGAGAGATGCCTGTAAAACAAAACTGAAATGGAGTAGTCATATTCATGAGAAAAAGGGCAGCATTTATACAGCACCTTCCTGATGTCTTAGGGAAGACGTTTCAAAAAATAAAGGAATCTAGCTTCCTAACAAGCATCAGACACATTCTTGATTCTTTCCAGCAGAACAAACTATGTCAATTCTGGGACTGTGGCAAAGTGCCATCTATGACACTTCTAGGTTTCCAGTTCTTAAGCATGGGTCTTGAGAGTACAAAAATCTTCATGTTATAAGCTGAGAAGAAATGCACATCATGGAATCCCAGAATTTGAAGGAAACTCTACAGACATCCTTTCAAAACCATAAATAAACAATATTACCCTTCATAGTATTCATGGTTTCCACTTTAAATGTCCACTGATATGGATCCTATTCCTTATAAGAAGACCACTGTGCTGCATATAATTATTATATTTTATGAATGTTTTTCTTTACATGAACGAAGTTAGACTGAAAAATTTGATGAGGTTAGATGAAGGCGAGCCTTTATTTAGGACTTGGAGTGTCTCTCCCTATGAAAATGGCAGCTTTTTGAAGGGCTTGACAGTATCTCTTGGATGTGTGTACTTGACAGCCCTTTTTCATGTGAAGGATGATAATTAATTATAAATTAGGGGAGGGTTAGTTTCATCATTTCAGGCTATTGAGGATTTGATCCACCCTTTCATCATAAGGATCCCAAACCATTCTTTCTAGTACCAGTTGAACTTTTATTCAAACCCACTCAATGGTTAATATGGAAGTAAGACTATATACCTTGCTCTCCACTGACACTATCAGACCCTCCCTTCTACCAGCATCACTCAACAACTTCTTTGAGATTCATTCCATTCATATTTATCATCCAATCAAGATTCTGTCAGCTACTATCTACTGACCTCTAGCAAAATCTCATTCCTTCTGCAATGGATTCATTGCTTGGTTGTTGGTATTTCTCTCCTCCCGAATTCCTGACCTTACACTGGAGAGCTTCAACATATATATTTTGATATGCCCCCAAACACCTTAATTTTCTAAGTTTCTAACTTATTCATTTCGCGTAACCTACTCCTTTAATCCAACTCAGCTACACATAACATGGTATTACGCTTGATTTTGTCACTGCCTACTTATGTTTCACTTCCATATATTCTGAGATACTTTTATTTAATGATATTTATTACCAATCATCTTTCCCTTTGCGTTAAAACCTCTTAATCCATTCATGATACTAATCATGACCTCTAATCCATCCATCTCTCAGTTTTTTTCCAGACAATTACCCCTATATTGAATAGACTCTCCTTACTTCCCTATCTTGAATGTCTGACAAACCATTTAAACCTTATATTATTCTTTATTCTTGAGTCTCTTGCCTCTTATTTTCTTTCTGACCTCGTCCTGCCACTACAGGACGAGATCACTCCTACTCATGTGCTGCTATTCAAAGCTATTGAAAATCACAAAACCATGTTGAGTGGCTCCATTATGAATTTATGTTACATAATCTCAACTAAGCCCTCACTATAGCAAGAAACCTTATGTACATCTCTAATTGATTTGCTATCCCACTCACTGAAGTAGCTTCTGTAAACCTTTTCATTTCTTCACAAAACTTCCATGGCTGCCCCCCTCAGCTGAGAAACTTGCATAATATATCACTGAAAAAAAAATGAGGCCATTCACTATGAACTCCCTCTTCTCCTTTGTTTTTCATTCCATGTCATTCAGATATCTTGCCCCACTATCTTTTCTTTCACCCCTGACTCACATGAAG
Organism: Notamacropus eugenii; assembly: GCF_028372415.1. Taxonomy (NCBI): domain Eukaryota; kingdom Metazoa; phylum Chordata; class Mammalia; order Diprotodontia; family Macropodidae; genus Notamacropus; species Notamacropus eugenii. The sequence continues at coordinate 130,970,279 of NC_092875.1, read as the reverse complement.
AGGTAAGCTTTTTACCTGCCAAAACAAACCCTTTATATGAACAAGAAGTATCATTCTATCTCATCTTTTCCAGGATTACTCCCACTATCATCTCCACTCTCTCATTAATCTTCATTCCCTCCATCTCTACGGACTGCTTCTCTTGCCTATAAACATGTCCCTATCTTCTGAACCCTTAAAAAGTCAGACTTGATCTATCAATCCTGATTATTGCCCTGTATCCCTTCTCTCTTTCTTAGCTAAACTCTTTGAGCCCACTATTTACAATTGATGCTCCCATGTCCTTTCCTCTTATTCTTTTCTTGATTCTACATTCTGACTTCTGACCTCATGAGTCAGCTAACACTGTTCTTTTTCAAAGTTACCAATGATCTCTTAACTGTGAAATCCAGGGGTATTTTCTCAATTCTCATCCTACTTCATCTCTTTGCAGATTTTAATACCATCGACCATTCTCCCTGATATTCTCTTCTCCTTTGATTCAAGTGACACTATTCTCTACCAGTTCTCTCTACCTCTTTCTCTTTTTCTACCTCTCTTTCTACCATTCTTTTTCAGTCTCTTCCACTGGATCTTTATCTGGGTCACATTTCTGTAGGAGGTGTCTCTGAAAGCTTTGTACTCTACCTTCTTCTCATTCTATACTATTTGGTTTGATGACTTCATTTTCATGGATCCAATTATCATCTCTGTACTAATGATTCTCAGATTTATTTATCCAGCCCTAATCTCTCTCCTGACTTACAGTCTTGTATCTCCATCTGCCTAATGGCATCTTAAACTGGTTGTCTAACTGACATCTTAAATTCCACATTTTCAAAACTTAATTCATTGTCTTTCCCAAAAACCCCTCCCCTCTTCCAAGTGAGCTGGATATTAAGGGAAAGAGAATGTCAAAAGCCTTACGCTCAATCATCAAAGCTTCTCAACCTAAGTGACATCCTTTATTCTTCACTCTTTCATACTTTCATATCAAATCAGCTTCCAAGTCCTACTGGTTCAATCTTCTTAACATTTCTTGTACATGACTTCTTTTTTCCTCTGACTGTCACCATTTTAGTGCATGTCATCATCACCTCATGCGTGGACTGTTTCAACAGTTTACTGGTTGCACCCTCTGACTCTAGTTTCTCCCCACTCCCTTCTGTCTTCTACAAAGCTGTCAAATTTATCTTCCTGAAGCTCAGATCTGACCATATCACCTCCCCCTCATTCAATAAACTTCATTGGCTCCCTATGACTTCCAGAATTAAATAGTAAATTTTTTGTTTGATTTTTAAAACTTTTCAAAATATAATCCCTTCCTATCTTTTCAGTCTTGTTTCATTTTATTCCTTTCCATATATTTGATGATTCAGTGAGACTGGCCTCCTTGCTGTTTTTCTCATAAAACCCAATCCCTCAACTCTGTGTACTTTCACTACCTATCTCCCAGGCCTGGAATGCTCTCCCACCTAATTTCCACCTCCTGAATTATATCACTTCTTTTAAATCATAGCTAAGATTTCCCTTTTTGCAAAAAATCTTTCCTGTTTCCCCTTTAATATTAGTGCCTTCCTGATGATATTACCTTCAAATTTATCCTGTATATGTTCTCTTTGGGCAGCTAGCCGGCACAGTACATAAGTGCTGGAAATAGAGAGGAGTAGTAATGTTCTGAATCATCATAAGGAGCAAGAATCTGGACTTTGCCTTCTGGTTCTAGTGTGTGTAATTCATGTGATGCAGGTCAGATAGGTTAATTTCCTTTATAAGGGAATTCAAATTCAGGATGGAGATACAAGTAGATAGATTCTTTGTTTATGGGTAGAATTCCCTAGGAAAAAAAGATTTGTACTCATTGAATATGGGCTATTGGGAGTCTTGCATGTTGACTGGTTATGGCCTTTTATGTCACACTATGGAAATTTATTCTTGGTTTTTTGAAGTCAATCAAAATTCTCAAAACATTCAACCACAAAAATGATTGCATATGGCCTTATAATTAGAACAGAGTATGCCTAACTCTTCCATGTTTTTCTTCTCCCTTTGTCACAAAGAGACAGACATACATAAATAAAAAATAATAAATAATAAAATAATAATAAAATAAATAATAAAAAATGGTTTGATCCATTACCTAAAGGAACATGGAGGAGATTATTATTAAATAAAATCTGCTCATGAGACTTCCTCATTTTCAAAATATTTATCATTAGTAATTATTACTATTTTAATTTATTTTTAATTTAATTATTAGTATTACATAATGTTATTTGTTAATACTCATAGAAATCATATAAACTACCATAATTTTTCTAATACTTCCTTATTGTCTGATGTCTGCATCCAACATAAAATTTTATACGGCATTTAAAGTCTGAGGGTTTTTACTTTGTTTTAAGATTAAATATAAAAAAAATTTTTAATTTACTTTTTAGTTGTCTTAACAAAATGTGTTGATATACTAACCATGTTTGTAACAAAAATACTTTACAAAGCACAATAGTAAAATCAGTATGTATTTAAAAAGACTTTACTGAATTTATTTGAATTGTTGTATGTTATTCTATTGATGCCTTACTCTGAATATCTGAGAAGTGTACTGTTCCTTTTTCATTAATGTTTTAAGTAGCTATGGAATAACAAAACCCAGCACCAGAATTTAAATATTTTATGCCACATTTATAATCACTTCTTCATAAGTTAGGCCATAGATAACAAAAATCATTATAAAATGTTTATTAATCATTAATATGTAATTTTACGTTATTACAAATGTGTTCTAGATGAATATTTATCTCTTATGAGCCAAATAAATAGCGTATTCCTGCTACGGTATAAGAAAAATATGCCATTGTACATGTTTCTCTCTGTGTGTGTCTCTCTGTCTCTGTCTCTCCTTCTCTCTGTCTGGCTCTGTCTCTGTCTTTCTCTGTGTCTCTGTCTGTGTCTCTGTACCTGTCTGTCTCAGCTCTCCGTCCACCCCAAGGAGAGAGGTAGGAACATGGTTGGGACAAGACAAAGTCCACATCTTTAATATCATTCATGTAAGGAAATCCTAGTATGGAAACTTGCTGCACTAGTGAAGATAAACAAAAATTTTCTTTAGCTTAAAATCTTAGATAATTTTCCAGTTCCCAGAGTGATTGTCTGACCTTATAACTAAACAATCTGTGAAAGAAGCCGTTCTTGAACTTAGGTCCACCTGATTCCCTCTACCCACTATGCTATCCTGCCTTTCATGCCTTATTTTAGTTTATAATTTAAAGAACAAAGTATTTGGCCAAGTTACCATCATGTCTCTTTGTTCAGGTCTTAATATTCCATTTCCAGTTTTTCTAGGTATTGTCTCCAACAGATATGCCTTTTCATCATTTCATTACTCGGCAGCACCTCAAACTAATGGAGATAGGGGCATGAACTTCAAATTAATTAATTTGGTTAGTTATAGGCACTTATGGAACAATGTTTCATGTAAATGAAGATTAAAACTATGATTTAAAAAGAAGCTTTGTGATTCTCTGTGGAGTTCATTTATCCATGTTGTTCCTAATTACTATGGATAATTAAAAGTGTCCTAGAAAAATTAAATGGAAAAAAAAAAAAAGCCCTTCAGTTAAGATATTGAAATATTTCTCTCTTTCCCCTTTTCCAACAGGAAATGTATTGGCAAGAGTTTGGCAGTGCTGTGCCATATTTTTAAAAAATCCACATTCAGGAGAAAGGGAGGTTTCTTCTGTTTTATGTAGGATGATCTAACAACTCTATTGAAATATTTTTATTGCTTTTCGTAAAATAAAAATGGCAGTAATTTTTCCAATGAGACTATTAATTAAATTTTGTACATAGCCATACATTTGATGAAAATGTACTAACAGCCGTCTCTGGAAAAGGCACTAGAAAGTTATAAAGACAAAATAATACAAAGTGCTTATCCTCAAGAAGATTGAAATCTAAGTGGGGGGGGGGGGCGGGAGAGGGTGGAAGATGTCATGTCTGCAAATAACTAGAATACAAAATGGTACTTGATAAGTAAAATAAGAAAAACATAAACAAAGGACTAGAGGAGTTCAAAGAGGGAGACATGCTTCTTGGATGGTCTAATCATAAAAAGTTTTGCAGAAGGTAGCACTTAGCCAGGGCATTGAAAGATGGTTGAAATTCTGAGAGGTCAAAATAAGGAAAAGTAATCTGAGGTAGAAAATGTAGCATAAGGAAAAAAGTAAGCAAGCAGAAAAACATGGTTTGAAGAAGGCAAGAGACTGGAGTAAAGAATCCAGATAAGTTTCTATAGTACAAACTATAAGGAACAGAGGTACTGACTGGGCCTGAGAATGGCAATTGAGAGGAAGGGATGAACGCAAAAAAATTTGTTGTGGAGTTAGCTGGACAGGACTTGGCAAGTGGTTCATAGAACGAGTAGAGAAATTTGAGAAATTAGAGGAGGCAGTGTTTTATATTTCTTTTGTATATGTTCCCAAGTCTTTTGTATATGTTCTACAGTACAGAACACAAAGTAGGTGCTGAGGAACTATTTGTTAAAATGAATTTTCTACAGTGCAAGTCAATCACCCAAATATCCATTGGATATCAGGTGGATAAAATTTTCCTGGCCATTTTATGCAGTAAAAATATTAAATCATCTTCTCCACAAAAACCATTCTCACTACCAAGAAAGATAATATTATTTATTCATTTAAAAAGCATTTATCTTACACAACATTGTGTAAGATGAAAAAGAAAACCCAAGTTACACATTCCTATATTCAAAGAGCTTTGGGCCCAGTTTGTACTTTTGTCATTACTCTTTCCATTCTGCTGGCCCTAAGAAATTCTTTCCAGTCTTCCAGAAAATTCATGACACCTGAATCAATGAAACAGAGGAATTTACATGTAAGTTATATGGGTACCTGGGACAAGGGGGACAGGCATAGATGATAGACAGACAGACAGACAGACAGACAGACAGACAGACAAATAGATAGATAGATAGATAGATAGATAGATAGATAGATAGATAGATAGATAGATAGATGATAGAGAGATCCATCACATCACTCAATCTGCCACTGACTGAAGGCCAAGTAGGTTAAATTTCACCCTCTCCCCCAGGGTTCCCTGAAAAGCTTGATTGAGGTGTCAAGACTCTACAGATATCTCTAGTCTGCATAGATGATGATTCTCTGCACTATAGTTCCATTTAGCCACTAACATTAACATTAGCTTTTACACTGAAATATTCACTTTAAAAGGTAATATAGTAAGTATAATAAACTTATTCTTCCAACACATAGGAGGCATAATGCCTCCCCCTGTAGTAATCACTACATTCTCTGGCAGAAAGGTCATTTTCTTATTGTTTAGTTCAGTTTCTACAGAATACTGTTCTAGTTTCAAGAGAAGCAGTAAAAAAGACCAGGTCATCCCACCAATTTTAAAGGTACAGGCAGCCCATCAAAGGAGGTCACACTAACCTACAAGGTAGAAAATGCAGAGAGCTCTATGTTAGGCAATATGTACATATTTCAAAGGCCCCTGAAAAGTATTTCCATGTTAGGTGAAATGGACATGCCTAGACAGGATTACATACATATCTATGCACATATGTAGATGTAGATATATATGTGTGTATGTGCACGCACATATATGTATATATGTGCAAGTACATACATATGTGTGGATAGATATAGATAGTAACTTAGATAAGAGATTATCTGGGATCTGGCTTGCCTTTGTAGGAGAAACACTGTTCTGGCACCAGCAGCTACTTAGTTGGGGCAAGAAGCAGAGTAGATCAAAGCCTGCTGAAATTGCAGGGAGGAGTGGTTCTTCTTATCTTCAAGAGATTTGCCAGACAAGACTTCCAGTCGTCTTCTATTCCTCAGATGTCTCTTGTCTAAGCATATAGCCTGAGTTCAGAATGAAAGACACTTCTCTCCGCATTCTCAATGTCTAGGGCGATCCCTGGTTTACGTGTATTTGTTTAATCCCTTCTCACCAGTACATAGAATAGTTTGCAAAGCTTTTTTTTGTAGAAGAAAGCAACAGACAGAAATCAAAATTATGCTGGTTACCATAGACAAAAGAATACATCATAGTAAATCAGCTTGAGCTGAGAGCACGATAACGTATCAGCTCACTCAAAGAAAGATGAAATGATTTAAGCAAGGGGGAGTCGATACTCAGCAGTCTCTAGACCTGAAGGCTTTGGAAGTACAAGGACATAAGGTGGGGGGGGGGGGAGGTGGTTTAGATATCTATGGCTATAGGACAAGAGTCATTCAGAAGTCCACAATTTAGAGATCTTTACTTATCTCTTTCTAATTCTCTTTCAACATGTATGTCAAAAATAACTCCCCTAGACACATGTGCAGTGTTACACTCATCATTCTCTCATCCAATCAAAAGTCACATCTCTCCATTTATACACAAGAGCTACCCTTCAGGTAAATCTACCCAAAGCTTGGATAAAAGCAACACTGCATATCAAAATAGGTAGGAAGCCAGAAAAGGCAGAATTCAAATAGCAAAACGAGGACCTCTTGGTTTATTTCAGAACAGCTTTAGTTTATGGAAGCCACGTTCTGGCCATATAAGAGATAATTATATTTTTTAATTTTTTTTCACATATACACACAAGACAGTGTAGCTTCTAGCACTTTGGATGATTCTTGAAGATTTTATTAAGGTTGGAGGTCATTATCTTCATCTAAAGGTTGTGAAAGTGGGGAAACATAGTGTCTTGTTGTAGTACCAATGTGATATTCACAGCACCTACGGTATCTGTGAATATATCAGTACAGTTCTGAATCACAAAGTACAACAGACTCTCCACATGGAAGACAGAATCAAAACATTTATTCAAATACCCGAAAGCCAAATCCATCATAGCAACAAAGAAATCCCTCATAGTAATCAAGAAATCTATACATAGTAACCAAGAAGCCTTCCCACAAACACTCACAGACAGCTACCTGCTTCCTTTGTCCTTCCAGCTCCAACTAATCCAACCAGCTTCTTCTCAGCTCTTCTCTCACTTGGCCTCTTCCTGTTCCACCCTTCCTCTTTTATCCGGTCAGTAAGCTCCTCCCACCACAGGCTTCCTGTGACTCAAACTCATGCGACTTAGGCTTCCATGTGACTTGAACAAGTCACATAAGCCCATTAATGGATGGGAAAGATTACAAATACATTAACAATACATTTGTACATGATATACACATTGCTGAATGAATATTTTGAACTGAATTAAACAATATATTTGAATTGAAATGAGTTTAATTATACTAAAATGGATGAAAATGAAGTGAATTGAGTGGTTGTGATAGGTTTAGAGATTTTGAGTGGGAGAAGCATGAGATACCATTTAATCCAATCCCTTCATTGTACTGGTTTTGATATATTTATTTATTAATATAACTGAAGCCCAAAGATGGTAAATGATTTGGCCTTTAACAGTCACAGGAATACCCATACCAGTGATATCAGGTAGCTAGCAAATTAGTAAAAACACACACCCTGTCTACAGTTAAAAGTATGTGACCCAGATATTATATTTATGTGACATTATGCTAAATACTACCAAAGAAATGGTAATTAATTTCTCAATCAAGATTAATATATTTTTGACTGAAGCAAAAGCTAGTAAATGAGGTACTTGTTATTCTTTCCTTACATCTTACTTTAATTTATCCCTTAAAAATTTATCATTCACTACTTTCTCTCACTCTCTCTTTTTTATCTATTTACTTTTTTTTACTTCAACCTCATTTAGTGAATATAAATGACCTGATAAATAGTGAAATCATGGAAAGTCACTTAGTGATTGAGATTTCATAAAATAGGTAATGACATGTTTAGGTAAAGTTATTCATTTTTTATGTTAATTCTTGACAACTTTGAAAGTGTCAAGATGCTTCATTAGTTAGCAAGTGATTCATCCACAGCACACAACTTGTTTGGATTCCTCACAATTTTCATGCAAAAATTTTCTCAGTTTTTGACTAACTGACACTGAACACTAATACCAGAGATATAATGATGAATCTAGTGGCCCTAGATGAATATCTTTTGTAAATCTACTTTTCCCCCTTTCAGACATAGTAAAAGCAATCAGTCATATTTGTTAAGCATTTGTTATGTACCAAGCTCCTTATTTAAGTGCAGAGTATACAAATACAGTACAACTGAGATCACTGTTGCCATAAAGAAGCTTAAGTTCCCTTAAATATATTCAGTGTATCAATTATACCAGGGAAGATTGTGAACATAAGGGAATAAAAATCAAATCAGAGCACTTAACCTGTCCTCTCTTTAGTAATGCGCTTTAAAGCCCCAAACCATTCAGATGACAAGAGAGTATGAGTGATTCTTAGTTTTATCCAGGAAGAAATTTTTATAACTCAGGAACTCCTGAAAATCAGTGGGTTTTAAGTGGAAATGCAGACTGACCTTTCACACACAGCTATAAATAAAACAAGACTGATGAGTTCCTGGTTTTGTTTTCTCCACCCAGCTGCATTTATTCCATTCATTAGTATGGCTTCTTATAACTTAAGAGAAATTAGCAAATGCAAAGGATTTCAGCCCAGCAGGAGCTCTGGAACAAGAAATGCACTTCAATAGTGGGCACTGAGGGCAAAATTCATTTTTGGCCCTCTCAGTATGCTACTCTCATGGCCGCATTTACAGAATTCCAGCTCTTCAACTTTCAAAAAAAAAATTCCAATACTTGAGTTTCCCCTCATATATTCTACATTAAACTGTGGGAGGGAGCAAGGGGAAACTGCAAACCAGCCTTTGTGTTTCAAAACCTGTTTTGTTTTCTTTATAGTATGACACTGTCCCCTAAGGGCTTGGCTTGTTATTGAAATAACTTTACTTACATGGGTGTTTTGTAATTTTCCACTGAAGTTTTATTTAAGGTATGATATTTGAGGGGTTCTGTGTTTGCCATTTCTAAACAAACAATAATGGCATCTTTAAGACATGACAGCTGCATTATGGGAAAAGGGAACAGGGCTTGTTTTTTTGAATAGTCCATCAAGAAGCTGTATTTAGGCTTTCTGTGTCTTAAGCACCGTGCTGAACACCTAGAATATGAAGAAAAACAAGCTTTTAAGGCCCAGATTGACAGCTAGAAGGCACCTTAGTAAGCTTTCAAACAAAATGAATGCTAGAGTTGTAAAGGTTGTTGCTTTTTGAGTCACAACATCACAGTGCAAGTGCTTCCTGCCTTACTAATTGTTTGATCAGGATCACAGAATATCTCTTTATATCTCTGTGCCTCAGTTTCTTTATCAATAAAATAAAGAGAGGGAATTGGACTTGATAGACACTTCTACCTCTATATATGTTGTTTTATAAATGAAGAAACTGAGACTTGGAGAGATTAAGTAACTTGCAAAAGTTTACAGAGGTGGACAGGTAGCATATGGTAGAGCCAACATTTAAATTCAGGTCCCATGATTCAGAGGTTAGCACCTTTTCCTACAAGGTTATTCTTCTCCCTTATTACTAAAAAAATCATAAATATTTCAGTACAGCATTAAATCAGGGGTGCTAACATTGAGCTAGTCAGTACACATATCTTTGACAGAGATAAACATTCCATATGCAGCCATAATACTCATAAGACAGCAAAATACTAAGAGGACTTTCTATAGAGCAGTGATTAAAGGATAAGGACAAGAATTTCAGAGGTTGAGAAGACAAAAGTAGCTAGATGAGTTACAGTTAGCATTGAGTGTATATACATGCATGTACATATGTAACATGTAATGTGTACATGCATGTAATACATCATGGATGTGTTAAAGCACTAAAATATAATTCAATCAAAATGGTGCCCCTGCTGTTTTTCCAAAGAGGCAAAATGCCCCTCTTCCTTTGGGGGCTATTTTTAACTGAATGAACTACACCAGAAATGGAGAACCTGTGGTTTCGAGGTTGAGTGTGTCCTCAAGGCCATAGGTTCCCCATCCCTGAACTGTACTATTTTAAAAAAACAGAATCATAGATTTGAACTGAAAGGCAGAGTTCATCTGCTCCAACAAGTTTATTTTATAAATCAGGAATCTGAGCCCCAGAGAGTGAAGTGATTGCCAAATGTCACGAAAGTAGTGAGTGACAGAGTCAAGATTTGAACCAAGATCTTCTCTTTTCACATCCTATTCTTTTTCCACAGTGCGCCACTGCCTTCTATAATCCTTACTGAGCTATTTCTTAGTTACAGTCCATTCTTAATTATTTAAAACAATGGACTGAAGAGGTTAAGTAATGCTTCAAGGAGATTATATAATAACCTTATTAATTTAACTTGGGAAAGAAAGCAACATTGATCTGACATCAGCTCACACACTACTCAGACATTAACCATCTCTTTAAGTATCTGAATCTGAATCTCTCACTTAGGCACTACGATAAACAGTTCAAGAATATCAAAGGCAAGTTGGAATATAACAGGTGGCCAGCCATTGGGCCCAAAGCCAGCATTCTCTTGAAACTGCTTGTGCAAGCCCATGGCTGTCAAATGGAGGCTGGGTCGAGTGACAGGAATGATGGAGAAACTGATAGGTTGGAACCAAAAGTATAGACGTAAATGAAAGCCAGATAAAAACAGTCAGTTGATGTTAGTCAGAACCAAGCCAAGCAGAGTTGATCAAAAATAACCAAATACAAAAACTCAAAGAAACTTTGCAAAAGAATCATGAGAAAAAAAAAAGAAAGAACGTACCATGATAAGCTTGGTCCCTAAAGACACAATTTCTCAAGGAACAAGGTCAAGTTACATGCATTAACTTTTGATGGGGAACTGGTGTTGCAAGACCTTAAATGAAATAAAAAGGGAAAAAGAAAATGAATCATGACCTAGTTAGGTAGGAAGTAAATGGATGATCCCATGAATTGAAGTGTCATACAAGTATTTCAAATATAATGAATCAATCAGTGCTTCAGAAATTAATAATTCATGTGCATACAACCTAGCTTTAGGTAGTCAAGTCTATCAATGCTTCAAAGACTTTTGGTGAATGTGTGTATATCCTTTCCACTAATGCAAACTTGACCCTCTTCATAGCTTGACAATCTCTGATAGTTTTCTTGGTGAAAAAAATTAATTACTTTTTGGTTGACCAGGCAATTGTTCTCTTCACACTTAAATTATCTGGTCTTCAGATGTCAGATACCACTAAGCCCATATTCAAAGCCTTCCCAACTTGCGGGTTCTTGCCAGACTTCATGTTCTACTAGCATTATTATTAAGAAGTCAAATTCTCCTCCACACCAAAATGAAGCATGGGAAGTAGAAATTTAGTGTGATCAGTTATATGTGTGACAATTTTCTCTGAAATCATCAGCAAATTATGTCCATTGAAGCATATAAATCGAGTCAGATTTTTGTCCAGTCAAGCTACATTTCTATAGATTTCAGTATTTAAAAGGGAAAGCAACTGGGCATGTTGTCAGGAAGACCTGATTGAACCCCCATGTGAAATATTTACCAGCTATGTGATCCTTTGCTAATTACTTACACTTTCTAATTCTTAGTTTTCTTATCTGTAAATTGGGGATGATGATGATACTTTAAAGTGTTAAATCTCAGTTATTTATTATTGTTGCTATGTTTCTTATTATTACAGTTTCATTCTTCTCATTTTAATGATGTTCAAGTAAAAATGTTCCTGATGCAATTTATTATCCTGGTATTCTCAAGCATAAAATGAGAATTATAATAAAACCTATTTCCCTGGGTTGTTGTGAGGATTTGACCTAGATAATATTTACAAAATGCATAGCACAGTGTCAGACACATACTGGCTACTTAATAAATACTTGTTTCCATCCTTCATTTTTTAAAATATCTGACACTTTGTGAACTATTTTATGGGTAGGTAAAGGTATTGCTTTTTCTGCAATTAAATAAATGTGTTGGTATGTATACTCATATTTTGTAGGCTCACTAAAAGTATCCTTGAGAAAACTCAAGTAACTTGTATGTTATCTTCTTCCTACATGACTTTGACTTCTTTCATTTGGTCTCTAATATCTTGAAAAAATTTCATTCCAAGTGAATTAGAGATTATGAGTATTTGACTTGGCAATACCTATGAAAAATGTTTTAAAATTGTTATGGGCCAGTGTTACATCTTGTTGACCATGCAGAACAGGCTTGTCTATGATAATCCTCTGTTATCAGAACAGTGTATTAGTTGAATTGTTATTGATATATATATAGTACAGGGATTTGTCATCTGTTAATTAATGGGAGAAAATTAAAGGCATTAAATGGCATCTTACTGATTTAAAATCTTTGTCATATTCAGTGTTATACAATTTCTACCATTTTACTTGCATTTTCATCATTGATCAATACATTATAATTATATCATTCTTTTTATATTTTCCCAAGGGAGTTCATATACAAGTCATCTATTGTGCAGTTGGCTAAAATAACTTTCTTTTATTCTGTTATTGAGTAAAAATATTGGGATATTCTTCTATAGGCTCTTAGAGCTATAGAACTTATAGAATTATAAACTTTGTTGTATAATTCTGGACCCTTAATATGTTCTGATTTTTTTTATAGATATTCAGAAGGTATGGAAGTTTTGCTCCCTGGTGTTATATACTATACAATTTCCTTGCAAAAGTATGTCAATTAATAGTCCTGGATTCCTTCAGAATAACATTTCTGTAATTTCAGATAGCAATAACCTGGAAAGTTGCCCATTTCTATAAATCAGTCAGCATGACTCAACCATCTATTCAATGCTTCTTAGTCAACATATTGCTGATTGAGGTCATATGGGTGTTGTCCATGGAAGACTTTTTAGTTGTGCTCTTACATCTTAACCAGTCTGTAATTTCCTCCCAAAGTAAATGACCATCAATTACATTTTGTAAATGTAGTGCCACAACACTATTGTGAGCGTTCACTACTGTTCTGTGTAGTGGAATCTTTTCCAGAAGTATTTATTTAAATTTTTATCTAGTTGATCATGTACTCATGAACATCTATTAATCATTTGATGAGGAAATGTTAATTTTTGCATAGTTTCCTTCAGATGAAGGGTCTTCGGTTTTGTTGATATTTTGTAGGTTCATGGGGGAGAGGCAGAGCCAAGATGGCAGATTAAAAATAGGGACTTCCCTGAGTTCTCTGCTAAAGCCCTCCAAATACCTGTAAAAAATGACTCTAAAGAAATTCTAGACCTACAGAACCCACAGGATGACAAAACAAAACAGATCCCCAGTCCAAGACAACCTGGAAAGTAAAGAGGAAAGTTTTACCTCACCAGGCAGGAAGCAGAATGGAGTCCCAGTATGAGTAACACCAGAAAAGGCAGACCAGATCAGGCCTCAGGGGCCTGAATCATTGGCAGCTCAGGCTGTTTCCAATCTTCTCAAACCATAGGCATCAAAAAGATTAGTGGGAAAACTGTGTGGGACCTAGATATAAGAGCAGTTTCATATCTTTCCAGGAGCAGGGGTGATGGCAGCAGCCACTGGCAGTGGCAGCAGCAGCAGAGGCTGCTTATGAAGCTTTGGGCCCACAGAGGGTGGGAGATTGAGCAGGTAATACAAAATCCTTGAAGCCTGAGACAGTTCACTAACCCCTACCTCCACCACCACTGGAAGCAGAGTCCTACCTTGACAAAGAGTTAGAAAGTCAAGTGTTTGGCTGGGAAGATGAGTAAACATTGTAAAAGAACTCAGATTATAGAGTCGTACTTTGGTGACAAGGAAGATCAGGGCATACAACCAGAGAAGGACAGTAGAGTCAAAGCTCCTACATCAAAAGTGTCCAAGAGGAATATTAATTGGCTGCAGGCCATGCAGGAGCTTAAAAAGAATTTTAAAAATCAAGTAAGAGAAGGACAAGGAAAATTGGGAAGAGAAATGAGAGTGATGCAAGAAATTATGGAAAATGAGTCAACAGCTTGCTAAAGGAGACCTAAAAAATACTGAAGAAAATATCACCTTAAAAAACAGACTAACTTAAATGGAAAATAAGTCCAAAAAGCCAATGAAGAGAATAATGCCTTAAAAAGCAGAATTGGTCAAATGGGAAAGGAGGTCCAAAAACTCACTGAAGGAAATAATTCCTTCAAAATTAGAATGGAGCAAATGGAAACTGATGACTTTATGAGAAATCAAGAAATTATAAAACAGAACCAAAAGAATGAAAAATAGAAGACACTGTGTAATATCTCATTGGAAAAACCACTGACCTGAAAAACAGATCCAGGAGAGATAATTTTTAAATTACTAGACCTGAGAGCCTTGATGAAATAATGAGTCTTGACATCATCCTTCAAGAAATTATCAAGGAAAACTGGCCTGATATTCTAGAAACAGAGGGTAAAATAGAAATGGAAAGAAACCACTGACTGCCTCTGGAGAGAAATCCTAAAAAGGAAAATTCCTGGGAATATTGTAGGCAAACTCCACAGTTCCCAGGTCAAGGAGAAAATATTGTAAGCAGCCAGAAAGAAACAATTCAAGTATTGTAGAAATATAATCAGAATAACTCAAGATCTAGCAGCTTCTACATTAAGGGATTGAAGGGCTTGAAATGCAATATTCCACAGGATAGAGGAGGTAGGATTAAAACAAAGAATCACCTATCCAGCAAAACTGAATATAAGCCTTTAGGGAACAAAACAGATATTCAATGAAATAGAAGACTTTCAGATATTCTTAATGGAAAGATCAGAGCTGAATAGAAAATTTGACTTTCAAATACAAGAATTAAGACCTGCATGAAAAGGTAAACAGGAAAGAGAAATCATAATAAACTCATTAAAGATGAATTACATTTTTCCTACATGGAAAAATATTTGTAACTCATGAAACCTTTCTTAGTATTAGGGTAGTTGAAAGAGAGAGAGAGAGAGAGAGAGAGAGAGAGAGAGAGAGAGAGAGAGAGAGAGAGAGAGAGACGGCACAGGGTGAATTGAATATGAAGAGATGATATCCAAAAATTAAATTAAGGAGTGAGAGAGGAATATATTGGGAGAAGGAGAAAGGGAGAGATAGAATGTAGTAAATTATCTCACGTAAAAGAGGCAAGAAAAAGTTTTCACAAAGGAGGGAAAGAGGTGGGAGGTGAGAAGGAATGAGTGAATCTTACTCTAATCAGACAACTTAAGGAGGGAATAACATACACACTCAATTGGTATCTTACCCTATAGGAAGGTTTTGGGGGTGTGTGATAGAAGAGTGGGCAGACTGTGTGTGTGTGAGTGTGAGAATAATCAGAAGCAAATACTTTAGGAAAGGGGCAGGATTAAAGGTAAAAACAGAATAATTGGGGGAGTGGAATAGAATGGAAGGAAATATAGTTAATCTTTTACAACATGACTATTATAGATGTGCTTTGCATAACTACACATGTATAACCTATATCAATTGCTTGCGTTCTCAATGGGGGTGGTTGCGGAGGAAAGAAAGGAGAGAATTTAGAACTCAAAGTTTTAAAAACAAATGTCAAAAAAAATTGTTTTTCTATGCAACTGGGAAATAAGATATATAGGCAATGGAGTATAGAAATCTATCTCACCCGTCAAGAAAGTAAAGGGGATGAGGATAAAAGGGAGGAATGATAAAGGGAAGGGCAGACTGGGAGAAGGTATAATCAAAAGGCATGCCATATTGGGCTGGGTGGAAGGGAAAGATGGGGATAAAATTTGAAGCTCAAAATATTGTGGAGATGAATGTTGAAAACTAAAAATAAATAAAACTAAATCTTAAAAAAATAAAGATCATTTGTTCATTTAAAAAAATTTGTGGGGTCTTGCTTGAATATTTTCTAAATCTATTGTCACTCATTTGAATGTGTCAAAAAACATGAGTACTATTTTGAAAGATTTACTTGCCCTAACTGTACCTCCCCATTCAGAGTCCTGCCATTCATTTTTCTTATGTTCTATTTTCTCAAGGTCCAAGAGAACTTATAAGAGTACCAAACATTAGACTCAACAAATGCCCTTCAAGGTAGCATTCAAGTAAATTCTATGATCAAAGTGACTATTCTTATGTTCCAAAATAACAATATTGCCCAAACTTAATAGAGATGTAAACGTGATGCATATATTGTCCTCAATTTTGTCTAATAGTATTGTATCCTCCTTAGTAAAAGATCAGAATTTTATGAGACTATCACCTTGATTTAGTTTAGCCTCCAAAATGGGAGAGTGAATAAAAATGAGAGAACTGCTAAGAGCTTTTTTTAGTATGTCAGATAAAATTAGTTTTTGCAAATCATCTTTCATTGATACTCCAATCCCAAATCTTCCTTGAAAATCTGACTTGCTGCTATTTCTCAAATTTCATAGGATTGTTCTCTTAAAATGATAGAAACAATCAAGCGTGCCCGTTTTAATTCTCTGTTTGGTGGAATCTGTCTCCCCAAATGAATAGTTTTGTATTAAATCAGTAGCCACATAGAAAAATAGAAAAAAGGAATCCACACATAAAACTTGTGCATCCCAATGAGATTTGTGAAAAGATTCTCTACTGCCTGAGCCCTTTGAAGAGTTGGAGATGGTGAATACTGTTTTTATTAGGTTTATACTTCAAGATGATCTTCTGTCATCTCTCTGAGTATTCTGCATGTGAGATCAGTTTGTGAGGTAAAGGTAGAGGAACAACTTACTTCCTAGATGTCCTAAGTCAGACACCTTAAGAAACTAAGATTTCTGTTCATTTTCTGGTTTTTTTTTTTTATCTTGTCTCTGCTATCAGAGCTGAGCTTTGAGATCTATGAGCTTTGTAATTTCTTGAGAGGATAAAAAGAGGAGAAAAACAAAATAAGGTAGACAATCTGACTTACACCCCATGACTAATCCTGAATCCATTCTCATAGACATAGATTGGTTATTGTCCTTCATCTTCTCATCTTCAAAGAGGAACAAAATAACACCACCATGATAAAGTGAAATTTCAGTTTGTTCAGCTGCGGCTGATCAGACCAATACGAGCTCGGAATGCTCTACGACAGGTTGGGCACATATAGTCAGTGTGAATATTTGGGGTGGATATATCAAATCTGCATATCCTACGTTTACTTTGTGCCATCTCAATTCTGCTTTGCTCAAAGAGCACAGCACCCTTTCTGATGTGGGCATGCCATGCTGAGCGATCTTGTGCCAGGGCCTCTCATGTTGCACAGTCAAATTCAAAGTTCTTGAGAGAGACCTTGAGAGTGTCCATGTATTGCTTCTTCTGACCACCATATGATCACCTGCACCTTGCAGGTTCTCCATAAAATAGTCTTTTTTGCAAGCGTACTTTTCCATTCGAACAACATGGCCAGCCCATCAGAGTTGCATTCTCTGAATCATAGTTTGAATACTTGGCAGTTCAGCTCGAGCAGGGACTTGAATGTCTGGTAGCTTATCCTGCCAGGTGATCCTCAGAATCTTCCTAAGACACTTCAAATGGAAGCAATTTAGTTTCCTGGCATGGCGCTGGTAGACTGTTCATGTTTCACAAGCATATAACAATGAGGTCAGAACAACAGCTCTGTAGACCTTCAGTTTGGTAGTCAATCTAATACCTCTTCTCTCTCAAACTTTTCTTCAGAGCCTCCCAAACACTGAACTAGCTCTGGCAATGTGTGCATCAACCTCATTGTCAATGTGTACATCCCTGGAAAGTACACTACCAAGGTAAGTGAACTTATCCACAGCATTCAGAACTTCTCCAATTGTTGTAATCGATGGTTCCATGTATGGATGGTGTGGTGGAGGCTGATGGAACACCTGTGTTTTCTTGGTGTTAATTATTAGGCCAAAATTAGAACAAGCAGAGGAGAATTGATCCATTCTTTGTTGCATGTCAGTTTCAGAGGCTGCATTTAGTGCACAGTCATCTGCAAACAGAAAATCATGTACCAACACTCCCTCCACTTTGGCCTTGGCTTGTAGCCTTTTCAAATTGAAGAACTTGCCATCAGTATGGTAGCTGACCTTGATGCCATTTTCATCCTCATTGAAAGCATTTGTCAACATGGCTGAAAACATCATGCTAAAAAGCATGGGAGCAAGCACACAGCCCTGTTTCACTCCATTGGTGACTGAGAAGGCACAGGAGTATTGTCAATTATCCAGAACTCTGGCAAACATGCCATCATGAAATTGATGTACAATATTGATCAACTTCTCCAGGCAACCAAATTCTGACATAATTTTCCATAAGCCCTCATGACTAACAGTGTCTAAGGCCTTGGTCAGATCTACAAATGTTGTGTACAGACGTCTGTTCTGCTTCTGGCATTTCTGTTGGAGTTGTCGGGCAGCAAACACCATATCAACTGTTCCTCAGACCTTTCTGAAGCCACACTGGCTCTCAGGTATATGATCATCTTCCAGGTGAAGGATCAGCCTATGAAGGAGGACTCTAGCAAGAACTATGCCAGCAATAACTAAGAGATCCTCCTGTGATTTTTGCAAGACTATCTATTCCCTTTACCTTTATAGAGATGGACAATGGAGGCATCCTTGAACACCTGGGGGATAACCTCCTCTTTCCATATAACCTGGAAAATTTCAGTCAACTTTTGTGTGAGTAATGGTCCCCCTACCTTGTAAATCTCAGCTGGAATAGAATCAGTACCAGGTGCTTTGCCACATGAAAGGAGCCTAATGACCCTCAAAACCTCTTCTTTAGTTGGAAGTTCAGCTAAGGAGGGATTGACTTCAACCTGAGGTAAATGGTCAGTGGTCTCAGCATTGACTGATGATGGTCTATTGAGAACACAGTGGAAGTGTTCAGCCCATCTCTCTACTGTTTGCATGTCTGAGTTTGTTATTATTGTGCTCTGGTCTGGGTCAGTTAAATATTCTGACATAAAATCTCAAGATACTTTGTACTAAGTGGATCTTTTGCTAACAGCAGCAATTATTGCCTGTTGTATTCTGAGCTGTGATTTGGGACACTGTATCTGACTTTTATGTGGCAGAACTACAAGAACAATGGCTTTGGAGTCAAGGAATTTTGTTAACATTCTTTTTTATGTTAATTAACTATGTGAGTTCAGACAATGAACCACTTCTTGAGCATCTCTTTCATTAAAATGAGGGATATGGACAAGATGGCCTTTGAGGTCTCTTCCAGCTCTAATTCTGTAATCTATATGTATGATAGTTTTTATTTCTTCCAGTCCAGAACCCCTCTAGGTTTTCTTATTAATTTTTTTATTGAGCCACACACATATATGTATATAAGATGAAGCTTCAAATAACATTTAACAACTTCCAAATCTACTTTTAGCTCCAGACTTTGATTCTACCATTATTTTTTAATCTAATTGTTTGAGTAGCTCTTACATCTCAAATTTCTTCTAGTAGTAAATTCTAAGTCATATATCATACTTTATAATTCTGTCCATAGGTCTTGCTTCTCCATCTAAAATTGGATAATCTCCTTCACATTAATTTCTAAACCTCCTATTTCAGAAAGGAAGAAGGAGATTAGTTTCCTTACAGGATGGGGAGGAAGTGAAGACAATATCCTAAGGCCTTTTCCCATAAAGATAAGGCTTCTTTTTTCTTTAAAAGTACTGAAGACGGTCCAGATGTCCCCTGATGTTCATTTAGTGGACCACCATGGACAACACAGAGACAAGTGAGTTGAACTCACCTGAATAAACAATGTTCTCACTGAATATCCTTCTATTGCTATGGGTAAATAAACTTAAAAACACATTTTAGTGCACTACTAGTGTCTCATTGTGCTACAACATCCAGCCTAAACCATGGAGGGACCAACCCAAAACAAATCTAGCTAGCATATAGTTGTTCTCCTTAAAATAAGTTCATTCCTGTTCATATTGAGCTAATAATGTTTTTATATCAAATATGATACCATCACCTCTCAAAACACAAGGCTTCCTTTTTAGTCTAAGACATTTTATGTATTTTAAGGAAAAAAGTATTCCTTACCTAATTTGATTACTACATGATGAAAAGTAAAGTTGTCAGATTGCTCACCATAGTTTCTTTTCTTCCTAACCCACCTTTCCAATGTAGTCTCTTGCTTAAGTGTGGTGCCAGCTCTTCCAATTCATATAATAGCCTATAATCACATGATTTTTTTAAAAAAATCTTCTCTCATATTTCCAAATTCCCTGTGACTCTTTAAATGTGTTTCACAGATAGATCAGTGAATGCTTCTTTTCAATTTGACAAAGAATTGAATTCAACCAAAAAAATTCTTTCATTCAAGGCAATTCAACCTGTCTCCATTGTGAAACAAAAAATGGATGTCTACTAGTGCCTTTAAAAAAATCCTTGTTGTTAGTTTATAAAGGAAAAACTATAAGCCTAAAGAGGAAGAAAATACACCTTGGGAGATTTTGAAACTGCTCATAGAAGCTGCTCAAAGAAGTTACTGATTTTTCCCAACTTGAAATGAAAAGTCAAAAGTTAAACAAGGATTATATCTAGAAAATTTGTACTTTCTGGCACTAATAAAGACTCTATAGTAAAAATGCATTGCTAAAGGGAGAAAAATAAAACAAAAGTTTTAGATTGATTTCATTAAAATCTCATTAAAAAGAAAAATTCAAGTTCCAATAAAATATAAAGTCATAGAAGCCAGGGACTGTTTTGTTTTGAGTTTTTTGACCTTTGTTGTGTCATATACAAACTCTTCCTCCACTTTTAAGTACCTAGCACCTTGGACAGAGCATATACTTGAATGAGTTTAATTGAAGAGAAAAATCAAAGCCCAAGGTTTTGAAAATGAGAGACTAGGTAAATAAATGTTCATGCCTCACATAAAAATAGCATAATCAAATGAAGAACTAAATTTAGGGTAAATGATAATAGGCTTGGGTTTATCGTGTTCCATTGGGACATGCAGGTGGAAGTGCATTATAAGCATTAGAAAATACGTGTCTAAAACATCATCATCATCATCATCATCATGTTATGTTAGGACTAGAAATACAGATTTTGCAGTCATCTGCATAGAAGTGGTAGTAGCAGAAGTTCTGAGATTAAAGGTGATTGCCAAGAATATAGAAAGTTAAGAAAAGTCAGCTAAATATAAACCCTAGAGGGAAACCAATATAAATGCATTGGGAAGGAGAAAAGGAGCCAGACAAAGCAATAGAAAAAAAAAAAAGAAATCCTGCAGAAAAGGAGAAAGCATTCAGCAGAAAAGGGCTATTTTACAGTAATAAAAGTGAAAACAGTTGAGAAATGAGCAAATGCAGCTATATTTGGAGATTGAGAAGCTATTGGTAACCTTTGACAGCAATTTTACAGTTATAATGGTAGGTGGAGGCATGGGAAGTGGACACATCAAGTGTATACATTTTTTCCCAAGTTTAACAATGAAAAAAAGTACAGAAATGAAGCATTAGTTGAGTAGCATGGAAGAATCCAGAGGAGCTTTCTAAGAATTTGAGAGACCTGAGCATATTTATATAGGTAAGGAGCCAGTGAAGGGATAGATTGTAGATGTATGAACCAGAAATGGCTATTAGAACAAGACTCAGGAGAAAGGTAAAGGAACAGAATGAAAAAAAGGGGGGATAAGCTTAGAACATATTGAGTAAAAGGGGCCAATGGCAAATCTAGCTAGAGCTGTATAACATGTAGCTAAGAGTCTTATGTAGATTGAGCACTATAATTGGAGACAGGAAAACCTAGACTTAAATCTTTCCCCAAATACTGCTAGCTGTGCAATCCTGGGAAAGTCAACTATACCATCTCACTTGCCTCTTCTGCAGAATGTTGTAATCACAACGGGCTCTTGATACTGTGGTGAGGGTAGAAGGTATCATTCCATAAACTTTCCAACCCGGTCTCCTGACTTGTGGGAGAGTATCACCATTTCTTCAGCTCCAAGTAATTTTTTTCTTTTACCTGAACTGTCCAAGGCTCTGAAATGAATTCATTCTGAAGCCAAAACTCTATGGACATTGAAAATATATCTGAATTTTCCTTTTATAATTAACAAACTCCCTTCTATTAATATCTTCCCCATGCCAGTGATCACCATCTAAACCCCATTTTCTGTTCCACACTGCCCAATCCTTTATTATCAATTTCCTCCACCCAATGAATTGTTCTACCCCAAAGCTACCAACAGCTTCCTCTGTTCTCTGAAGTATATGTTCTGTAGTCAAGTTGCTTTCATTTTAAATCTTTTTCCTTTAATACTCCTTCCATCTTTTTGCTCTTACAGAGACCTGGTTCTCTTTTAATAATACCTCCCTGACTGCCCTTTCCAGCACTGGCTGTACTTTCACAAAAAATATCCCCTTAACTTACTAGTCAAGATGGGGAGGTTGGACTACTTTTTCCTTCCCATTGCCACTGCCAGGTTCTCCCCCTACCACCATCGTTCATTAGCCTCTCCTTTGTGGTTCATCACTCTATATCTACCACCTAATCAAAATTCTAGTAGTTATTGACTACTTACTTCTACGACATTCCCCTTTCTTCCTAGCTCCCTTGGCTTCCTACAGGAACCATCTAAAATTCCATTTCCTACAGGAAGTTTTTCTCAACCTTTCTTAATTCTAGTACCTTCCCTCTTTGAATTAATTTCTGTTTATTCCATATATAACTTTTCAATACATATTTGTTTTCTTGTTGTCTTCTTGTGACTCCGTGGAGACAGGGACTATTTTTCTCTCTCTCTCTCTCTCTCTCTCTCTCTCTCTCTCTCTCTCTCTCTCTCTCTCTCTCTTTCTCTCTCCTTCCCCCTCTTTTTCTCTCCCTCCCCCACTCTCTCTCCTCATGGCTTAGAATAGTACCTGGCATATAGTGGGCATTTCATAAATGCTGATGACTGAGTAACTGACTGACAAGTAATACCATTCCATCCCGTCTCTGCTCCAACAGACTTTCTCTATTATTCTCACCCTCTCCCTATCTTCAGTCTTTCTCTGTCTAATGTCTGCTTCCTTACTGCCTACAAATATGACTGCCTCCCCATCCTCAAAAAACCCTCACTTAATCCATATAATCCTAAAAATAACCATTCCATATCTCTCATTTTTGTGGCTAAATTCCACAAGATACCTGTCTATAATAGATGCCTCTACTTTTTTTCCTCTTAATTGTCAGTTATTCAAAAAGCATTTCTCAGTTTTTTTCTTAATTCTGGTGCCTTCTCTCTGTTGATTATTTCCCATTTATACTGCCAATATCTTGCTTGTACATAGTTATTTGCATGTTGTCTTTCCCATTAGATTTGTAAGCTCCTCAAGAGAAGGAGCTATCTTTTGCCTTTGTAAACCAGGACTTAAAGATAGTGCCTGTCAAATAGAGTAGACACTTAATAAATATTTATTAACTGACAGAATTAATTTTTCTATATCTTAGCTTCCTCATTTGGAAAACCAGGGGATTGGACTCCATTGCTTCAAAATCATTTATGACTCTAAATCTACAAATATATTAACAATGGAACTCTGAGACTTTAGTAAGTAGATCTAGAGTTTTAGTGAGTAGTAGAAATACTAATTATTTAATGTCAAGGCAATTGGATAATGATGACAAGAAATTCTAAGGAATGAAGATGAAAAAACGTGGGTAAAAGAGAACTCACTCTGGATGGCCTCAATCTTCTCCACAAAGTATAAGGGCAGATCATCATATGTGGGAGAGGTGAATTTGGAGTTCATCTGAGAGTGAGAAGAGACAATACAATGAAGCAATTATTTCCTCTCCTCTTTAGCAGCAGCTATTTTCTCCCTGCTCATTTCTGGTCATATTACCCTTTCATTGTGAACTGCTTTCTTTTTCTTTTAATTTACTTTGTAATCTGAATTTCATTTTTCCCCATCATCTCTTCCTGTGTTCCCCTTTTTTCTGTCTCCTCTTACAAGCCAGTGAGACATTCATTCAGGCAGTTATTACTACCAGTTTTCCTTTTGCCCTTTCTTTCAAAGACCTTGCTACTGACTGAGCTGTATCTAACTCTTTCAATTACTATATACTATTGAGAACTTAGCACAAATGAGTTGTTTTGTTTGTCTGATTGATTTTTCTACCACGAGTTACATTCCATTCTACTATATTTGTGGGAAGTTCTCCATACCCAATTCATTCTGCCTCGTTGAACTTCACATGCAAATGATTTCTTTAGTCCTTTCTATACATGACTTTACCTGTTCATTATACCCATCTCTGTCCTTAATTTGAAAATGCCCAGGAAGCAGTTGGAACCATCTTCCTCTTGCTATGTCTGTACTACACATCTTTTTCTAGTCAGTGTCATTCCTACCAATTAAAGCAAGCAGTATAGTATAGTGGACAGTATCTTGGATTTGCAGTCACATGACCTGGATTTAAAACATTTTGCTACCTCTTAACACTGATTGATCTTGGGGAAGTCATTTAATCTTCCTAGGCCTAGGATCTTCACCTATAGATGAAGGGATTAGACAAGAGATGATGTCTAAATTCTTTTCCAAATATAATTCTATGATCCTACTTTCTATTATACTTTAAAGTCTTTTCATGCCACCTGGCTGCTTCAGTGATCAATGATCTTATAATTCACACCAAACACTATTTATTTCCTTTGATTTGAATGAGTACAAATATAATTCTTGGGTCCTTCTCTCAAAGGAATCAATAAACAAAGCAGAATCATCGTTGTAAGCATTCTCTGGGAAGGATCTATCCATTGTATTCCTTTTAGAAAATCTGCTTTTTAGAATTTCCTTTTTCTCTTCTCCTACCATAGTCTTAACAGGAAACAAAATAGAAACCTCAAGCCCATACGATCTGCCTTCCTTCACTTTAGTTTGTCCTGCTTTCTTACGGTCTTTCCTACTTATCTGACTTCTTTGATTTTCTCATCTCAAAGTTTTAATGTACACTACACTCCTGTACAAAGCCAGTCTGCTTATTTCCAACTGAGCACACCCACACCATGTTCCCATAGCCGTGTTCATGCTGTTGTAACTATTGTAGTTTGTCTATTTTCCAACAGCTCAATATGTGCTATTCCCAAAGTTTAAAAAAAAGTGAGGAAAAAAAAAAAAAGAAGTTAAACCATAATTTCACAAACTCAGAGGAAAAAAAAAACAATTTGAACCACTGAACAAAATAGTTAATAAAGAGCAATAAATGTGTCCTTGGTATCTTATCCATCGGTAATTAATGTGAGAAATAATGTGGTCACAGAGTAGGGAGATCT
Organism: Notamacropus eugenii; assembly: GCF_028372415.1. Taxonomy (NCBI): domain Eukaryota; kingdom Metazoa; phylum Chordata; class Mammalia; order Diprotodontia; family Macropodidae; genus Notamacropus; species Notamacropus eugenii. The sequence goes on along the minus strand of NC_092875.1, from coordinate 130,945,127 downwards.
GGTTTGGGAATGAGGAAGTCGTGGATTCTGGTTTTGACTTTGGCAAAAACTGGCCATGTGACCTCAGATCACAAACTCTCGATGTCCCCAGGAAATATCTAAGACTATGTTAAGTTGGTATTCATCTTCATTTATAATAATAAATGTTAACATTTACATAACATTGTAAGGTTAGCAAAATGTTTTACATAGATTGTCTTATTTGATCCTCAGGATAATTGTGTGAATTAAATGCCATTTATTATCAGTCCCAATTTACAGATTCATTTCACAAATATGGAAAGAGACTTGGTCAAGTTCACATAGCCAGTAGAGATAGAGGTAGAGTTTGAACTTCAGATCTTCCTGATTCCAGGTCTAGACTCTGTTATATCATATAATGACCTCTGTCATGTAACTGATAAAGGATTTTCCTCAGCAAGAGTTCCTTACACCAATGAAATCAGAAATACATTCCCCAAAGCTGAAATGAAGGACACTTTAATTAAACCAAATTAATGTTTTGTAAATCTGTCCATTATTAAAATAATATATTAAAACATGAGTATAATTGCAATATACTTAGTTATAGGTATAATTCAGAAAAGTGAAATATTTTCTTAAGTCTCAGTTTTGGGGGTCAGTACAGTTGCTTTTCATTGGACAAGTTGCCTGATTTTCAGTTATTTACCATTGTCTCCCATGCTAGTAATTCCTACAGTAGCAACTATAGCATTAGCTAGATGGCAGACATTGGAAGGTCTTAGTGGATTGTAAGGTCAATATGAGCAAAAGTGTGACAGAACCATGGGTAAAGGTAATGAGACTTTAGGTTGCATTAAAAAAAGTGGAGTAGTGGGAGTGAACTACATTATATTTCTGATGTATATAGCTTGTTTTCATATATTTGTTTGCATGTTGTCTCCCCCATTAGACTGCAAGCTTCTTGAGAGAAGGGATTGTCTTTTGACTCTTTTTGTATCCCTGATGATTATCACAGTGCCTGGCACATATAGATAGTTAATCCTCCCTCCATCCTTTCTTTCCTTTCTTCCTTCACTAGTTCTAACAAAGTGCTAATTCTGCAACATCTAAAGCTCCAGGCTGGATTCTTTACAGAAATGGGCCACCAACTGTTACATAAAGATGCCTGTGGTTCACATATTGACTTTGTTTTAAAATGCAATATTATCTATATCTCACTTTTTCTTTATTTTGTCAAATATTTCACAATTACATTTTAATCTGATTCACATCACACTTAGAAAGTGTTGTTGGCTGCATGTCTGGCAACTTTGCTTTACACAAAAATCTATGGGGATAAGTTGGTTGCCCCAGGAAGCTGACTCTGGAACCAGGTTGGGATATGGTAGGATTGTATTCCCTGAGCTCTACAACTCGACAGTCTTGGGCTGCCAGTTTTCTCTATTTAATCTCCTGATTCCCTAAGCACTGGTAAAAATTTCAAATAAGCTAAGATGAAAGAAAGGGATGTTGATGCTGAGGCCAGGCACAGATAGGGCACATGTTTATACATGAAGCAAAAAGAGAGGCCCCCAAGGAGCCATAGTCACATAGTGCTCATGCCAGAGGTGAGTCTATTGACATATTACCCATAAAGGTAAAGCATTATTCTCATGAACTGGCCTATCTGAAGCCTTCACCATATGTCTTTTGCCTCTAGATCCACACAGCTTGTTTAGTCCATCCATCCACCCTTGTTCTATTCCCTTTAGGACATACAAATCTCCATCACATTACATAGATTTCAACTGGTCTCCCACTTCATCAGAGGTTCCCTTGTAGGTCAGATCAGAAATTTTAGCCCTATGACAAAGTGCCACGTGGGAAGACATGAGATGTTAGGCTGAAAGGACAGCTAGAGTCAAGTCTTCTCTGGCATTTTCTTACTTTCTGAAACTTTGCTAACTCAGCCTTTCCTGCCCAGGCTCTGCTCAGCCCTTTCTGCTTCACTGCCTTTGCCAGAGGTAATGAACAACGTCTGAGCACCACACTGCCAGCAACATTAGAGCTCATTTCTCTAGGCCGCCAGTAAGTTAGGCACTGTATATTTGTAACTGTAGCCTAGATATTACATTACTACTCTTTATTGCCTACCTCATCTCCTTAAAGATTGACCTTGTTGTATGAGTACTAAGTAGTTCTTCCTTTGTGAGTTTTGTGAAATCTGAATTGCTTAAATTGACTCCTTGGTATAGAAAAAGGCTTTGCCCCTGATCTCAGCTTGCTCCTTCAATAATGTCACTTAAGCAAATTGTTTGCCAAGTAATACCCTTGATTTTCTGACTGAACCTTAATTTCTCTGTAGCACATTCTCCTAACTTCCACTTCCACTGGAAGGATGGGTCTATATAGGACGGCTGACTCCTTCACCCCTTAGGATTCAAATGATAACCCTCAGAGGCTGAACTTTTTTAACACTGCCACACGCAAACTTCATCCAGTTTGTTCCCCAATAACAATCAACCAGTCAGCATTAATTGTATTTTTTACAAAGGGATATTTGTTGAGAAAGCCTAGAAAGATCAGTAGTTACAAAACAATCCAACCAAATGGAGGGTCACCCACTCCCCTGACAAACACTCAAGGTCCCTGGGGAGAGCAGATTAAACACAAAGTACAAAATTAATGAGGCCCACATGTAGTAAGCATGTGTTACAACTTCTGGCCCAACTTTGTACAATCCAAACCATTTTCATTTCCAGCCAAGGCACTGGGGATGGAAGAATCACTCCCCTGCTCAGCTGAGCTACATCCTTCCATGATGCAATCCACTGAGGGGTTAATTCACTACTGACATATGAGTCACTTAGGTATTGCGTAGATTACTCCACAAACAAATAATTCTGCCACCAGCTTCAGGACTGTGGTTGTTGGTAGAAATTTTACATAGCTGTAATGGATTTCTGTCTCACTGGCCCCTGGGAACTGTGAATTTTAGAATATTCATTTACCTGTGATAAGGAAAAAGAATAACAAAAGAAGCAAAGGAACCAAGTGTAGGGGCCAGGGAGACTTGAGTGATGGGTATTTTTCCTCACTCAAAGGCTGCCAAAGAAGACATGCCTCAGGGATAGAGAACATTACATTAGTATATCCAAAGATAAGTAGTTAATTTAAAATCTTTGTCAATTTAAGGACACTATATAGGCTCCTGAGTCAGTATTATCAATAAGATGTAATCAAAGGAGAGCTCCACAAATTTTGAAGTACCATCACACACGCCCAGAAGTAAAGTAAAGCCAAGCTTTCCTGCCCTTACCTGGAATTCTAGCTAAGCAAGGTTTAAGGAGGAACAGAGAGAAGGGCTTCCTAAGAAGGTGCTTTAGGTTAATTAGCTGCTAGTGATTCTAGGAAGAAGGCCGAGTAAGTCAGAAAATTCCATGCTCTCAAGATTTTCCCCCAAAAAAGAGATAAAATAGCACTTTATGGCGAACAAAGTGCAGGTTAAAATAAATAAGAATAGGGGCACAACTGGGTCTTTCAGGGACAATCTGAGAAGATCAGAAGAAAAAATCCCAGGACTAGGTTTGATCAAGGTGAAGAGTAAACACCTGCAGTCTAGATTCTGAATAAATGACAACTAGCTTTTGCTTAAACAAGAAGAGGCAATCCCTTGAGGTTGGTGAGTTGGGAAGCCACCTCAACCCCAGCCACCTGAACTTTTACCCCTGAGATAGTAAGGGGAGTTGGCCATCTGAGCCAGGAAAGATCAAGGAAACCTCTGCTGACAAGAAAAGCCAGACCCAGTTGTGCTGCAGAGAGTGGGTGAGAAGAAACCGGCACACCCAGGTGAGTGAAGAAGCAGTGGGGCAGAATGCCCCTGGCTGTGGGCATTTTCAGGAATCGGGAGATTGGCTTTGGTTCCTGGTTAGAGGGAAGAACTAAAGATCTACAAGAAGCACCATCACCCATACCGCAGGGCTAGAGGTGATTACAATAATTAAACGATTATAAGGGAGACAACAGTTTGATTCTCTATCTCCTCACCCCAAAATTCTAGCGTAACCCATATTGGGAAGGTGGAAAGGAGAGTAGAGAAAGAACATTAGTAGATATTGGTCCTCTTATACCTTTTTTGTGTCTTCAGAGCTTAGCACATAGCACACGGTAAATATCTAATAAATGTTTGTTGATTGAAATCAAGGTCACCAACGCTACCCTACGTTGTTGCCATCTCTGTGAGTGTCAGTCATCTTCAGCCTTAGCTAAATTGTGAAAGGAGCCAAGATTCATTCTCACCCTGAATGCCTCACCATGCAGATATTAGATTAAAACAAGCTGAAATAATTCAGCAAGGGAAGCTCAGTTTGGTTAAATATGCATATTTATTTAATTAAAATATATCTTGCTTCAAGAGACCTCCCCTCCTCCCCAGAACTACTCAATTGCCTTATGTGCACATTTCTATCCTCCCCCAAAATAGTTAGAAAGTTTGATTCTGAAATTACTGTACTTTCTCCAAATTAAATCTAAAACAGTATTTAAAAAATTGAGGTATTATTACAAAAAATGCACAGGCAATGGTGAAAGAACCCAACCATCAAAAGTTATTATAGGAATAGAGAGGACCTGTGGATCATCTTCTGGAGGATATTGAAGCAAAGAAACCCACTTCTACCCCAAAGGGTCACCTACCCAAAAAGAATTCATAAAAGATTCATGAAAATTTTTAAAAGACTTTAAAAATCAAATGAAAGAGATGAAGGAAAAAAAGAAATAGGAATAATCCAAGGAAAACAAGACAATTATGAAAAGAAAGTCAACTAATTAGAAAAGGAGATCCAGAACCTTAAGGAAGAAAATGACACCTTTAAAATTAGAATTAAGCAAGGCAAATCCAGTGAAGTTATGAGATAGAAAAATAATGAAACAAAATATGAAGAATGAAAAAATAGAAGAGAGTGAAAAAATTGTATAAGAAAAAACAACTGATCTGGAGAACAGATCAAGAAGAGAAAACATAAGAACCAGACTAACTTAAAGATATGATAAAAAAAAAATCTTCCTACAATATTACAAGAAATAATCGAAGAAAATTGTAGTGAATCATTAGAACAAGGGTTTGGGGGTATAAAAATAGAAAACAATCTATTAAGCACCACTTGAAAGAGATCCTATGGGAAAACTCATATTAATATTATAGTCAAATTCCAAAAGCCCCAGCTTAAGGATTAAATATTCAAAGCAACAAGAAAAAATCAATTTAAATATGATGGTTCCACAATTAGAATCACACAAAACCTAGCAGTGAAGACAATAAAAGATTGCAGGTCTTGGAACACACTATGTATTGAAGAGCAAAAACCTGGGGCTCCAGCCACAAATATATCCTGCAATGTTAAGCATAATCCTGAAAGAAAAAAAAAAAAACTGAACATTTGATCAACTATCAGACCTTCAAGACTTTGTTAAAAAAAATAGAACCTGAATTTAATAGAAGATTTGACATACAAGAGCCAAGAGAAACACGAGGTACATACCAAAGACTAGTTAAAAGGGATTCAAGGACAGATAGTTTACTTTTGATATATGTAAAATGTGTATATATCAAAGACTGTTATTAGTAATTGTGTAGTTCATAAGAAAGATTGCGGTAGACCTGAGTATGATATGACTGTAAAAAGTAAAACCATGTAGGAACAGCTAAAAAGATAAATTGTTGATACAGAGAAATTAGATGGAAGAGGAGGGCAGGTAATTTTGGTAACCTACTTTCATCGGGAATGGGTTTAAGACGGAACAGTACATATATATATAGGAGTCTTCTAAATTCAGAAGAAATAAAATGGTAAAGGGATAGAAAAGGGGGAGAGGACAAGTGAGAGGTGTCTTCAGGGGAGGGGGAAAGAATAGGTCAAAGGGGGCAACAGAAGGATGTTTAGATTTATGGGAATGGGAGGATAAGGTAGAGATCTTTGGATGGGGATAGGCTAAGTAAAAAAAGGGCAAGGTAGCAGGTAGTAGTAAAGTCGAGTAGTCAGGAGGGATAGGAAACAAGACATGCACAAACATAAAAACGAAGATCAGTAGTAGAATTTGTTAGGGAAAGTATTTGTGTATATATATACATATATATGTATATGTATGCATGTGCATATATGTATATATCTATATTTATATAGGAATATATCTGCTCTTAAATGTAGCCTTGGGTGGAGAGGAGGGCAGAAAAAAGAACAAAGCAAAAGGTACACAACAGAGAACAAAAGAAAATTTACAAGAAAGTGAAGGCAGATACCTCTCAACATAACTTCTATGATTTATCATACAGGCTTTCTTGAAATGAAAATTTATCATCACATATTTTGAATCCTTTCTTATGTTCTGCTACGCACATGGCATGCTTTTTTTCTCTTTTCTTACTTGTATCTAAGTTCCAATATTTAAATTTATGCATTTTTTTCTTCTCTCAATTTTGTATTTGTGTTCTGGTGTTTGAGTCTAAAATAAAATTTAAAAAAATTAATTAGCTAGAATAGGGCTATATACCCCACCCACTCAAGAGTTTTCTTTTTAGATTAACCAACAGTGCTTCACAAATATCCCCAGATTGGAAGGAAGCAAATGATGAGTATTTTTCTAATCACTTCCTATATTTTGAAATGAAAGATGAATCAACTTGAAAGATCATATGCCAGATAAATGCAATATACTTCACTGAACAAAATCTCTCACCTGGAAGCTTAGGGCTTACAATCATTTGACAGGAGTATTTTCCCTTTGTTAGCTTTCTGCATGTATAACTGAGGTAGGTAAGAACAGAGACCCTCTATGGGTCAAGTTGTAATCAATTGTAGATAACAGGATGCTTCTCAGTCACTCAGTCTAGAGCCCTTTATATTTATCTTGGTTTGTCCTAGCAATTCAGCTCCCTGTCAGTACTTCCCCAGGAATAATCTAGCAGATGGAGAAGTATCCATAAGCTGAATAACATGAGCTACTTCTGTTGCCAGGAACTGACATGGGTCCAAAGACATGGGCAGACAACTTCAAAGTGTCACTATTTCAAGACCTAATACAATGATTTCACAATGATCACACTGCTAGTAGATCTTAGAGGCAAGATTTGAACTTGTCTTTCTTAGTCCAGATGCAACATTCTAAACATTCCATGTACCACACTACCTCTCTGGCCATACAGGTATAAGATTCACTCATTTTCTAATGACTAACAATAATTATAGCACATGAACTTCACTACAATGGAATTTTATTAAGCTAGACGTTTACTAATTTAGGAAATGTGTTAACTGAAACAGGGACAGGCTCAATTACATTCAATTGAGAACACATATATCAAGTGTCAACTGTATGCCAGTCTCTGAATTAATGAACATTAAAAAGAGAAGTAGTGGTCACAAAGAGTTAGCATGATTTTCTCTATACTGGGTCATGCCAGATAAACTTCATGCTCTTTTTTGAATGGATTATGAAATGGTTATATCTGGGAATTCAATAGATATAATTTAGCCCATATATATGATAAATTTAGTTGAACTGAACGAGCTGAATGGACAGTCTTAAAAAATAGTTGTCAATGGTTTGATGTCTATTTTAATCAATCAGCAATGATTTATGAAGCATCTCCTAAATGTCATATACTGTGCTAGGTGCTAGGGATACAAGTACAAAGAATAAAATAATCCTTACTCGCAAGGATGTTGCATTTCAGTTCAAGAGTCAAAAAGCACATAAGTATATAAAAATGTATATATTCTAGGAAAGGAAGGTTATAAAAGATTATGTAACATAATTAGATGGTGGCCAATGTAAAGGTAAGGCAAGAAATGGAGTATCATGTGTCAGGAAAAACAAGATAGCCAATCTGATCAGATCTCAGGGTGCAGGAAGACAAATAATGTCAGTCAGTCCAAAAATAATTATTAAGTACTTGATACATTGTAGCAACAATATGATATTCACAGTACCTACAGTTGCCATGAATATCCCTGCCCGCTTCTGAATCGCGAAGTATAACAGACTCACCACATGGAAGACAGAACCAAAACATTTATTCAGACACCAGAAGGCCAAATCCATCATAGCAACAAAAAGCTACACAATAATAATGCAGAGAACAACACTATCCCCAAGCATTCCCCCTCCAAGGTTTCCCACAAACCAGTTCCCTTAAATAAAATCACAAACAACATCTTTTCACTCACACTAGTCAGCAGCCTACATCCTTCCTAGCTCTGACTGCTCTCTGACCAAATTTTCTCTCAACTCTGCTCCTGCTCCACCCCTTCCTGTTCCACCAGTTCAGCAAGCTTCTCTCACCATAGAGTCTATGTGACTCAGACTTCCATGTGACCCAGGTAGGTTACATGGGCCTATTAATGAATGGGAAAGATCTCCCCAATTAAATTACCATTACATACATGCCAGATGCTCGTCTAAGCTCTTGGGATAAAAAAAAACACTTTTATTATTTTACCATTTTACTACTATACCTCAAAGTCTTATGGCAACATGCAAGTGATAAAGCAGCAGGTGCAGATACACTGGGTGCTGTGTCACAACCTTGCACATAGAGAGCCCAGGCCATAGGGTCATTTCTCACTGGAAGCAGCAGTGGAACTTGGCAGCACCCTGGGTGTCTGAGCAGCCTTTTAAGGATCGCACTGCTCACCTCCTGGTGTGAGGAAGGGGTCTAGAAAAGGTGCCCTAAAAATTATCTGCTTACCCAACCCTGACCTGATTACCATGGCAGGCAGGGAATCCCACTATGTGGTTGAAACACACAAAAAAAATGTACAAAATGTACAAAAACATCTGCAAAGATGATTCCACTCACCATTGGCATATGGAATGTGCACACAATTATAGACAATACAAAATCCAGTAGACATGAAAGAAAAAATGCTCCTGTTGCAAAAGACCTCAACAGGTATGGCATCCAAATACCAGCCCTGAGTGAAATAAGGCTGACAAATGAAGGCTAGCTTACTGAAGTTGGATCTGGATACACATTTTTCTGGAGTGAACACTGTGAAGGGGAGCACCAAGAAGCTCGCTTAGGTTTTGCAATCAAAACTAATCTAGTCAGTAAGTTGGTATGCCTTCTAAAAGAAGTGAATGACAGACTCATGACAATCTGATTGCCACTTGCAGGAAAATGCCATGCCACTGTCATCAATGCTTATGCTCCCACCATGAAGAACCCTGATGAGGTCAAAGAAAAATTTTATGAAGACCCAAGACCCTTATCATCAATGTGCCAGAAGAGGACAAGCTTATAATTCTGGATGACTTTAATGCTAGAGTAGACTACCAGATGTGGCAGGGAGTCCTAGGGAGGAATGGAGTTGGAAACAGCAACAGCAATAGTCACTTACTGCTGAACACTTGTGCATCTGTTTTCTGTTTACCTAAATGCAATAAAATTTCATAGATGCACCCTCACAGCAAACATTGGCATCTAGTAGACTATGTGGTTGTAAGAAGAAGAGACAGACAAGACGTGAGAGTGACAAACGCAATGTGTGGTTCGGAGTGCTGGACTGATCATAGACTCATCCTTTCCAAGCTAAATATTTGCATTCATTAAAAGTGCCACCCAGAAGGCAAAATGACTACCAGAAGAATTAATGTCAACAGATTAGAGTTCTTCTCTGAACATGAACAGTTTGTTGATAACTTGGAGGAAAAGTTGAGTCAACACACAGTTGGCAACAGTAGAGCAGAAAAGGAGTGGGCAGCTTTCATAGATTTGTTGTACAGCACTGCATTTGCTCATCTGGGTCAAAACACTCACAAACACTAAGACTGCTTTGATGAAAATGATGGGGAAATTCAGGAGATGCTAAATGAAAAACAAGAACTCCACAGAATATACCAGCAGGATAATTCATCCACCTTTAATTCATCCATTTAATTCCATCAAAAGCAAAATACAAGCAAAGTTTAGAGAGATGTAGGATTCCTGGCTCAGTAAGAAGGCAGATGAAATTCAGTTTTATGCTGATAATAACAATCCAAAGGACTTCCATGATTCCCTGAAAGCTGTTTATGGACCAAAAACCCATGGTGCATCACAACTATTCAGTGCTGATGGAGCCAGACTGATTACTGATAAGGACATGATCCTAGAGAGATAGGTTGAATATTTCCATAGTGTTCTCAACAGACCTTCATCAACTAACGCTGAGGTCATCGACCATTTACCTCAGGTTGAAGTCAATCCCTCCTTAACTGAACTTCCAACTGAAAAAAAAGGTTTTGAGGATCATTAGGCTCATTTCATATGGCAAAGCACCTCGTGCTGATTCTATTCCAGGTGAGATTTACAAAGTAGGGGAACCATTGCTCATACAAAAGCTGAATGAAATTTTCCAGGTTATATGACAAGAGGAGGTTATCCCTCAGGAGTTCAAGGATGTCTCCATTGCTCATCTCTATAAAGGTAAAGGGTATAGATTGTCATGCAACAGTCACAGGGGCATCTCTCTCTTAGTCATTACTGGAAATCTTCTTGCTAGAGTCGTCTTTAATAGACTGATCCTTCACCAGGAATATGGTCATATACCTGGGAGCCAGTATGGCTTCAGAAAGAGCAGAGAAACAGTCAATATGATGTTGACTACCCGACAACTCCAGGAGAACTGCGAGAAGCAGAACAGACGTCTGTACACAACATTTGTAGATCTGACCAAGGCCTTAGACAGTGTTAGTCATGAGGGCTTATGGAAAATTATGTCAAAATTTGGTTGTCCAGAGAATTTCATCAGTATTGTACATCAATTTCATGATGGCATGTTTGCCCGGGTTCTGAATAGCGGACAATGCTCTTGTGCCTTCCCAGTCACCAATGGAGTGAAACAGAGCTGTGTGCTTGCTCTCGTGCTTTTTAGCATGATATTTTCAGCCATATTGTCATCAAATGCTTTCAAAAAGGATGAACATGACATCAAGGTGAACTACTGTACTGATGTCAAGTTCTTCAATTTGAAAAGTCTACAAGCCAAGACCAAAATGGAGGAAGTTTTGGTACATGATTTTTGGTTTGCAAATGATTGTACACTCAATACAACCTCTGAAGCTGAGATACAACAAAGTATGGATCAGTTCTATGCTGCCTATGCTAATTTTGGCCTAATAATTAGTACAAGAAAACACAGGGTTTCATCAGCCACCACCATACCCTCTATACATAGAACTATCAATTGCAACAAATGGGGAAGTTCTGAATGCTGTGGATAAGTTCACTTACCTTGGTAGTGTACTTTCCAGGGATGTACACATTGACTATGAGGCTGATGCATGCATTGCCAGAGCTAGCTCAGTGTTTGGGAGGCTCTGAAGAAAAGCTTTGGAGAGAAGAGGTATTAGACTGACTACCAAACTGAAGGTGTAGAGAGCAGTTGTGCTGACCTCGTTGTATGCCTGTGAAACATGGACAGTCTACCAGCGCCATTCCAGGAAACTGAATTGCTTCCACTTGAACTGTCTTAGGAAGATTCTGAGGATTAACCTGGCAGACATCGAAGTCCTTGCTCGAGCTGAACTGCTAAGCATTAAAACTATGCTTCAGAGAGTGCAACTCCATTGGGCTGGGCACATTGTTCGAATGCAAAATATATACTTGCCAAAAAGACCATTTTTTGGAGAACTCACATGGGTCAGCAATCACATGGTACTCAGAAGAAGAGATACAAGGACACTCTCCAGGTCTCTCTCAAGAACTTTGGATTTGACTGTGCACCATGGGAGACACTGGCACAGGACCAGCATGGCATGCCCACATCAGAAAAGATGCTGTGCTCTATGAGCAAAGCAGAATTGAGACAGCATGAAATAAATGCAGGATGAGCAAATTTGGGATATCCACCCCAAATATTCACACAGACTATCCGTGCCCAATCTGTGGTCGAGCATTATTAGCTCATGTTGTTCTTATCAGTCACAGTCAAACACACTGAAACTTCACTTTATCATGATGTCATTTTGGTCCTCTTGGAGAATGAAGGACAACAACCAACCAACCAACATACATGCCAGATGCTCTTCTAAGCACTAGTGATAAAAAGAAAGACAAGAATAAGAATGTATAATGAGAATGAAAAGCTAGGTTGGGTACAGATTGTAAATATAAAAGATAAACAAAAAAGTTTATCCTTGAATAGATAAAAAAGGGAGCTAAAGGAGAGTGATGAGTAAGGCAGTTAAATGGGCAGATTTGCATTTGTGGGAAAATGTTTTGGCATTTGGGTGGAAAGTAGATTGAAGTGAGGAGAGACTTAAGGGAGAGAGATCTATTAAAATGCTATTAAAATAATCTAGGTAAGGGGATGAGGATCTGAGCTAAGGTGGTACCTGTGTGGGTAGAGAGAAGGGATCAAATAAAAGAGATATTGTAAAGTTAGAAAACAACAAAATTTTCCAGTTGATTGGATTTGGGGAATGAAAAAGAATGAGGATTCAAGCACAAGGTCAAGGTTACAAACCTGGAAAACTGGAAGAGTGGTGAGACCTTTGACAGAAATAAAAAAATTTGGAAAGTTTAAGGAGAAATACAATGAGTTCTGTTTTGAACATGTTGAGTTTGAAATGTCCCCTAGTGATCCAGTTTGAAATGCACAGTAAGTCATTCAAGAATAGACCTGGGGTGGGGGAGTGGAGGATTAAGATTGGATACAGAGATTTATGAGTAATTTCATAGAAATGAAATGGTCATTAAGCCTGTGAGAGCTGGTGAGGATTCCAAGAGGAAGATGACAGAGAGAACTGAGAACAGGGTCCAGGAGAGAAAACAACACAATTAGGGATAAATCTATATGTCTATATCTATCTCTCTATCTATAGACATATATATATATATATATACATATATATATGTATATATATATACATATATATATGTATATATATATATATATATATGTCTTTCTAGTAAGTTAGCAAAGGACACTAAGGAGTTGCTATCTTCATGAGCGGATGATGAATTTCAAATCATCAGATGAGTTGAAAGAGAACAAAAAGAGGGGAAATGTCATGAAAACCCAAAGAAGAGAGAGTATACTGAAGGAGAGAATAGTCAACAGTGTGCAGTAGAGCAGAGAGAATAAGAAAAATGAGTACTGAGAAAAGACCACATGATTTGGCAATCAGGAATCACTGATAACTTTAGAAAGAGTGGTCTTGATTGAGTGATGAGAACAGAATCTAAACTGACAAATAATTGAGAAATGAGAGAAAAAGACTTGATGGCAATGAATGTAGATAGATTTGTTTTTCTATGAGTTTGGCTGAGAAATTGAGGACAGATATAGAATAATAGCTTGAGGTATGGTATTGTCTTGTAAAGCCTTTTAAGAGTAGGAAAACGTGAAAAATGCCTGAAGACAGTAAGGAAGGAATTAGTCTCTGGGGGAGGCTGAATATTAGAGAGAAGATTATTAAGGGAGCAGTATATTGAGAATATGAGAGATGATAGGATCAAAAACACAGGAATTAGGCTAGTTAATTGTCCCACAGTTCTGCACTTGGCCCATGTATGTGTGTGTGTGTGTGTGTGTGTGTGTGTGTGTGTGTGAGAGAGAGAGTGAGAGAGAGAGAGAGAGAGAGAGAGAGATTTGGATAAAAATGTAGATCATGTGTTTATTAAATTTGCAAATGACATAAAACTGTGAGGGATAGCTAACAAATTAGATGATGCCAGGTCAGAGTATTCACCTGTATCAAAAAAAAAGATAAAATTTAATAGACATAAATTATAGAAATACTCTTAGATTAAACAAAATTTACTTCACCAGTACAAAATGTGATCAACATAGTTATTTGTGTTTGCCTGAAAAGGGGCTGAAGTTTTCAGTGAACTTCAAGCTCATTCTGAGGCAACAGTATGATCTGGTTGCCAAAAACAGCTAATATAATCTTGGACTGCATTAAGCCAGGCATAGTTTCCAGGAATTCGAAGGTGATAGCTTTTATGTAATGCGCCATGTTCAATTTCATCCAGAATATTGTTTTCTGTTCTGGAAACTACAACTTAGGAAGAACGTTGATAAGTTAGAAAACATCCAGAGGAAGATGAATAGTGTGGTGATGGGACTTGAGTCCATTTGGTTGAAGGAACTGGAGATGTTTATAATGCAGAACAGATGACTCAAGGGGAAGTTATGATGATCTTCAGATATTTGATTGGTGATCATGTGAAAGAATGATTAGACTTATTTTGTTTGGCACGACAGGAGAACAAAGAAAACTACAAAGATAGAAATTGAAAAGAGGAAACTTTAGGTTTCCTTTAAGTAAAAAAAAATCTCTTAGCTATTAAACCTACTCATTAGCAGAATGAACAGACTTGACTGTTTGTGGATTTCACCTCATTGGAGATCCTCAAACAGAGACTAGATGACTACTTGTGTGCTATTTTGTAGTTGAGTCTTTTCCAGGTGTAGAGTGCTTTAGATGACCACTGAGATTCCTTACAACTCTGAAATTCTGAAAGAAAAGGGCATCACAATCATTTCTGAGCAACCTGAATGAGAAGATCTGAAAACAGTTTCATAGACATTGATTGAATGGGTTTCCTTTGGACAAAATAGGTGGCTTTGAAGGTAGCACCTAAACTTAATTTTATATATGAGACATGATAAAAGAAAGAATGTGAAAAAAAAGTATAGCCTTCCTCTTCATTGGAGAGGCTTTCTAATCATAGCACTTCCCAGTCAGTGGTGGAGGTGGATGAAAAAACTAGTAACATAACTTTCCTTATAGTGGAAATGTTCACTAAGCAAAACTTTCCTAGTGAACATTAAAAAGAGACTGTAGTGACCTTGAAAATAGATGGAACAAAGAGATACAGTAGGTAGCAGGGGAGATGTCCAGTAGAATGTAGCCAGTAGTACATTTTACTAATCTCTCAGCAGAGGGCAGGGCTTTATGACAAGCTTATCCCATAGAGAACCATGGGATATCACCAGAAGGCATGTAGCTTTGCTACATCAGAAGCCTGAGTTGCCTCTCCATGTATACAACCTGGCCACATGGTACCTGTATGCATGCCCCTTCATGCATACAGGTACCTTTATGAGTTCCCTATGTTCAGATACCTCCACCCATGACCCTTATGTAAGTTTGTTCTTCCCACTGAAGTTGTATGAATTTATGGGGGAATAAGCTTAGCATTTTCAGAGGAAATGTTCTTTTGTCACTAAGTGACTTTTCTGTGAACTTAATGTATCCTCAGATTAACTAGTAAAAGATTTGGAAGGGGGAAGGAAGTTTAAGCATTTATACAGCATCTAATGTCCTCTAGGCATGGGGCTAAGTGTTTTTACAAATAAGCTAAGTGTTTTTACAAATAATACCTCATTTGATCCTCACAACAACCCTGCAAGGTAGACACTATCATTATCCATTTTACTGCACTACCAGCTGCCTCTAATAAAAGTAAATACATTGGTGGAAATTTGTGCTATGATCTGGAGAGAATTCGGACTCACAAAGTGCTTTGAACCTAGGGTAGCTAACAGGGGTACTCAACAGTTGTGGAGTTTCCAGCCAGTATACATAGAATCATTGACAAACTAATTACATCTACATGTGTATTGGGATCTTTTAAGGATTTCACCTTCACAGAACACTTTATATAATTCAAAAATTGTATAAAATTTTTAATAAACAGATCTATATATCTTTCCAAAAATATTTATAATTTACATTTGACAAATTCAGATTGCCACCAGTTGATTCAAATTAGTATAGCTTTACCATATTTGAAAATAAGCACTATGCTAAATGAACCACAAAATGGCAATAAGCACAGGACTAGAAACTCTGGTAGCATGATTATCTGTCTTGTGATTTTTAAGCCCTTATCATCAAGGAAGTTTATGGGAAGCATAGTTTTTCCAGTTGAAAGAAAAACCTGACCAACCATGGGATGGAGAACCCATGGGGGACAGGAGAAGCTGCGGAACTTTTGAGCATCCTGAGGATCATAGATGCACCCCTGGGTTTTATTAGCTCAAATTGAACATAATCATGAGCAGTTAGAGCCCTATCTGGCTCACTGACCCACTTAATCAGGGGTCTGCCTGGACATATAAATTCTGTTTTCTGTTTCTCCGACTATATCTATCTTGAAATCTAGCGCATTTATTCACTCTCCACTAACTCCTCCTCTCCTGCCTTATTGATACCTAATAGACTGGTATCACTTATCCTTAGGAATTTCTTGCTCTTTTAAAACCTTCTTTATTTGCTTTCTATAGTTTTATAATTGTTTTTTATCTCCAGATACAGATCAACCGATTTATATTACATTCTGAACTACCATTTAAAGGAGTGCATCATGCAATGGGTAGTGGGAAGATGGGGAGACAGGGAAGGATGAAAGGACTCAGTAAGAAGAATGGACTAACCTTAACAAAAAATATTTAATAAAGCTCTCCCTCATAGACACAAATTGGGGCTCCATATTCTTTCAACTCAAACTAAAGAAACGTATAAAGTTTTTAAAGGTTAGATAAGGCTTGGATAACAAAGGTCAATCCTTCTTAATATTAGTGATACACTAATTCTTATGTTTATTTTCTACCTTTTCTATCAGTTGAGTTCCTTTACTTAATCTCTGAACTGTTGGTTACAATATCCTATATTGTGGTTTTGTGGAATTGTGGTAAATTAAAAAAAAAAAAAGATTGCAGCAGTATTGATTGTTGCTTTTAGAAATATCAGCTGAGACATAATGTTTCTCACACTTCCTAATTCTGTTAATGATATGAAGGTCATAAGTTATGCCTCTTTCAATTGATTTATTGCCATGTAAATAACATGCTTATTTAATGAAAGGTTTCTTATTAACATGGTTGCCTTTGGGTCCAAGAGAAATGCTGCTCATCTCTGTACATACATCGTAATATACACAGTTAGAAAGCCAGATAATCCAGTTGGTGGCAGAATAACATGGACCCATCAAGTTCTGCAATTGTGAAAATAGTTAAGATTAAGGTTCTGTTAAGAAAAAATCAGTTAAACACAAGAAAATGTGTTTTGCTACCACCTTTGCTTCAGGCAAATTTGTACAGGTAGACTTTAAGTCACTTCAAAATATGAAAGAATTGATCGCAATATCTTTAATCAGCAGTTTTCAAAATTCAAAGCAATACTTACCTAACCATTTATCTATCTTTTAACTAGTACTAAATTGTTTTGAGAATTAGTGCTTTGTAATTTAAAAATCTGCCAATACTAGACTTTCTCTCTTAAAAAAATACCTTCATTCGAGGTTCTTGACTTTTTGTGTTCCCTTATGAATTTTGCTATTTTTTTTAATTCTATAAACTAATCCTTTGATAATCTAATTGGTATGACACTGATTAAGTAAATTAGCTGATATAGCATGGATAGTTCATAGTTCAGCCTATCCATGAACAATTAATAATTTTTCAATTAATCAGGTCTATATTTCTCTAAACAGTGGCTAATAGTTGAATTCTAAATGATATGTAGATTGTTTATATTAAATTATATTATAATATATGATAATCATATTAAATGTTCTCTAGTTATTTTAAATTTATATTTCCTTGCTGAGTCTTTTTGGTATTAATATAGAAATAATGATGATTTCAGTGGATGTATTTTCTATTGTGCAACTTGGCTATAGTTATTAGTTGAGGCAATTAATTTTATTTGCCTCTAAGGTTCTTTCAAGATTCAGTCATATAATCTGAAAAAAAAATTGTTTTTCACTTCATCCTTGTCACAAAACTGGAAAGAATAACTCTCTAATCATCTACTCCCTAGGTTTTTTTTTTGGTTTTTTGGAGAGGCATTTGGATAAGTGACTTACCCAAGGTCACATAGCTAGTA
The DNA here is from genome assembly GCF_028372415.1 of Notamacropus eugenii. Lineage (NCBI taxonomy): Eukaryota > Metazoa > Chordata > Mammalia > Diprotodontia > Macropodidae > Notamacropus > Notamacropus eugenii. The sequence goes on along the minus strand of NC_092875.1, from coordinate 130,927,301 downwards.
AGTGTTGTGCCTGATGCTGAATTTGAACTCAGGTCTTATTGACTCCAGGGCCTGTGTTTTATTCACTGGGCCATCTAGCTGCCCCTATTCTCTAGTTTTTATGGACCTTTTGGATCTGTATGTGGCTATCAGTCTCACAATCAAAGTGGTAATATATTACATTGGCATGTTCTTCTGAGAGTTTGAAGGTCTAGGTTCTGATTTCAATGCCAACTGGAGCAAGTCACTTTATCCCTCTAGGCCTTAATTTCCTCATCTATAAAACACAGGATGAACAAGGTGAGACTTCATTCTATAAAATTCTGTGATTCTAAGTCATTGATTAAGCCTACTTTCATGGATAGATATATTTATGAAATCATAATGAATGATGGGCATAGTATGGAACCTATGGATAAAATTAAAATTATGTTGTTCAATCATTTTTTTTCAGTAGTGCCTGACTCCTCATGACCTCACTTGGGGTTTTCTTTGCAAAGATACCTGAGTGGTTTGCCTTTTCCTTCTCCAGCTCATTTTGTAAAAGAGAAAACTGAGGCAAATATGGTTAAATGATTTACCCAGGTTTACACAGACAGTAAATATCTGAGGATATGCTGGAACTCAGGAAGATAAGTCTTCCTGACTCCAGGTCCAGTACTCTTTCCACTGTGCTACCTAGCAGCCCTAAGCTATAGAATACTTATTGATATCTGTATTTTTCTTTTCACAATAAAATAGAAATCTTAGGCTTTTAGATTGGTATTGCAATCAATCAACAAACCTTTGTTCAACCTCTGTTATGGGTTAGAGACTGAGACAAACACTAGAGATACCAAAACAGAAACTAATCGATTCTTTCCCTCAAGCAGCTTACATTTCAGTGGTAGGGAAATATACATACAGAAGAAAACAAAATATTTACAACATAATAAAATATTTAGTTCACTTCGTAATGTTCTGATCTTATACAAACCAAGTCTATTGATAAGAGCATGCTCTCTAAAATCTTCATCTTTTAGGCCTTTTTTCCATTCCTGTGGTTCCAATAAATAGATATTTCTTTAATTATCCTTCTTCCCATGTAATACTGTAAATAGTACTTATCTGTGTTTGTGTTTTATCACTAGTTTACCCATTTTGAAAAGACTTATTCTTTTCTTCCATATCAAATAAAAGTCAGCCAATGCTTTTATAAATCATTATTATTACTGTTTCTACATTCCCAAAGTGCCCCAAATCCACAAGCTGAGCAAGTCCAAACTACCAATCCAGGCAATTATTGTTTCCTTCTCCCCCAGTGAGAGGCTGTTGGATTTCTTCTCATGCTTTGTTTTTAAAGCTGGGGTTAGAAAGTTCCCCTGCCATTTATAGAAACTAATTTAGTGATTCCAAGCGTACCATGTGGAGATAAATTACATTTACTCTGAACTGTTTCCTCTAAGAAATTGTTTCACACTCAAACAACAAGAGATTATAGGTAGACATTGAATTATTGCCCACAAACCCATACTTCCACTTTGAGACTTTTTTTCTTTCTTTTCAGAAAAGTCACATAATTCCAAGTGTGATATTTTAAAACTTTTCTTAATGTTTAACCGGACATATTTTTATAATTATTTTATTTATTCTGTTACATATTTCCCAATGACAATTAAAAATTATAACAATTATTTTAAATATTTTTGAGTAGCAAATTTTTTTCTCTCCCTAATGCCCCTCCCTCTCCTTGAGAAGGTGAATGATTTGATTTCAGTTACAAGTGTGAGGTAATGCAAAACATTTTCATATTAACCATACAACAAAAGACAAACAAAATAAAACAATAATAATAAAGTTTTAAAAATATGCCCGAATTTGTACGTCAGTTTTCTCTCTAGAGATGGATAGCATTTTTCTTTATAAGTCCTTTGGAATTGTTTTGGTTCATAGTCTTGATTTAGAGAGGCTATGTCACAGTAGTTCATCATTTGTATATTGTATTGTATACAACATTCTCCTCATTCTGCTCATTTCATTTTATATCAATTCATATGTTGTCTCAGATTTTTCTGAAATGATCTTGTTCCTCATTTCTTGTAGTACAATAGTATTCCATCACAATTATATACTGTAACTTGTTTAGCCATTTTCCAATTGATGGATATCTCCTCAATTTCCAGTTTTTGTCACCACAAAAAAAACCTGCTATAAATATTTTTGTACATATGGGTCCTTTAAAAAAAATCTTTTTAGGATACAGACCTAGTATTGGTTTTGCTGGGTCAAAAGGTATGCACATTTTTGTAGCCTTTGGGCATTTTTTAAAAGCTTTCAACAGAATGATTGGACTAGTTCACAAGTCACCCAGCAGTGTGTTAGTGTCCCCATTATTGCAATACCCTCCAACATTTTCTTTTACTGACATGTTAGCCAATCTTATAGATGTAAGGTGGAAACTCAAACTTTTTTTTAATTTGAACTTTTCTAATTATTAGAGTATTTTTTCATGCAACTATTGATAGCTTTGATTTTTTTTTTCTTCTGAAACTTCCGGTTCCTATCCTTTGACCACTTATTAAGTGGGAAAATGTCTCTTATTTTTCTAAATTTGGCTCGGTTCTAAAAAATAAGCCTTTTATGAGGAAATTTTGCTGCAAAACATTTTCCCCAACATTCTGTTTGCCTTGCAATTTTGGCTATTGGTTTTGTTTGTGCAGAAACTTTTTAAATTTCATATAATCAAAATTATTTATTTCCCATAATCCTCTCATCTGTTTGGTCACAAATTTTTCCCTTATCCCTAGATCTGACAGATACATTTTTCCATGCTCCCCTAATTTAGCAGCACTAACACCCTTTACATATAAATCTCTTATCCATTTTGACCCCATTTTGGTATATTGTGTGAGATATGTGATCTATGCCCAGTTTCTGCCAAACTGTTTTCCAGTTTTTCCAGCATTTTTGTCTTGTTGAGTTTTTACCCCCAAAGCTTGAATTTGAGGGTTTATCAAACTATAGATTGTGGTGTTCTTTTACTACTATGTATTGTGTACCTAAACTATTGCACTGATCCACCACTATTTCTTAGAAAGTACCAGATTGTTTTCATGATTACTGATTTATCATATAGTTTGAAATCTGGACTGATAGACTATTTTCCTTCATATTGTTTTATTGTTTCCCGTGATATTCTTCACCTTTTGTTATTGTAGATATATTTTGTTACCATTTTTTCTAGCTCTATAAAATAATTCTTTGTTAGTTTGATTGGTATGGCATTGAATAAATAAAATAACTTAGGTAGAATTGTCATTTCAGTTATATTGGCTCAAACTACTCATGAGCAATGAATATTTCTCCAATTATTTAGATCTGTCTTTAGGTGTAAAGTATTATGAAATTGTGCTCATATAATACCGGGGCATGTATTGACAGGTAGACTCCCAAATATTTTATATTGTCTGCATTTATTTTGAGTGAAATTTCTCCATCTCTTGATGCTATGTTTTGTTAGTAGTATATAGAAATGCAAATGATTTATGTGAGTTTATTTTATATCCTTCAACTTTGCTAAAGTGGTTAATTGTTTCAGTTAGTTTTTTTAGTTGATTTTCTAGTTTCCAAAGTATACCCTCATGACAGCTGCAAAGAATGATAGCTTTGTTTTCTCATTCCCTGTTTTAATCCTCCTTTTTTTCTTATCTTATTGCTATAACTAGCATCTCAAATAAAATATTAAATAATAGTTGTGATAATGGGCATCCTTACACCATTCCTGGTCTTACTGGGGAGGCTTTTACGCTTATCCCCATTGCAAATAATGATTGCTCTTGCTTTTAGAAAGATATTACTTATCATTTTAAGAAAGGTTCCATTTTTTCATGTTCTTCCTGGTGTTTTCAATAGTGATGGGTATTGCATTTTGTCAAATGTGCTTTTTTTGCATCTACTGGAATAATCATATTATTTTGGTTGTTATTAATATAGTCAATTATGTTAATAGTTTTACTAATATTTTTCACCTTTGAATCCCTAATATAAATCCAAACTGGTCATAAAATATGATCTTTGGGATATGTTGTTGAAATCTCTTTGCTAATATTTCACTTAAAATTTTTGCATGGATATTCATTAAGGAAAAGAGTCTGTAGTTTATTTCTACATTATTGCTTTCCTTCATTTAGGTATCAAAATATATTTGTGTCAAAAAACAAATTTGGTAGCATTCCTTCTTTACCTGTTTTTTCAAATACTTCATATTGTCTTGGGATTAATTGTTCCTTTAATATTTGGTAGAATTCATTTATAAATCGATCTGTTTCCAGGGATTTTTTTTTAGAGAGCTCACTGATGTCTTATTCAGTTTATAAGATAGTTATTTATGGATTTTATTTCCTCTTCTGTTAATCTTGGCAATTTGTATTTTTTGGAAATATTCATCTGTCTCACTTAAACTCTCAGTTTTACTGGCAAATAATTGAGCAAAATAACACCTAATAATTCCTTTAATTTCACCTTCATTAATGTATTCACTTCTTTCATTTTTGATACCAGTTATTTGGTTTTCTTTCTTTCAGTCCAACTAACCAATGGTTCATCTATTTTATTGGGTTTTTCCCTACAAAGCTATCTCCTTTTTTATTTATTAATTGAATTTTTTAACTTTCAAATTTATTCTTCTCTCCATTGATTTTTAGGATTTCCATGTTGGTGTTCAATTGGAGATTTTAAACTTGTTCTTTTTCTAGTTTGTTTTTTAAAGTTGTTTGCTAATTTCATTAACATGTTTTTTCTCTTTTTTGATGCATGCTTTCAAAGATACAAATTTTTCCAATATAATTGACTCACTCTCACACATTTTCTATGTAGAATCCTGCTGACTTAATAATAATAAAGGTTTAGAAGATACACATATCATCTTCCCATGTAAAAAGTAAACAGTTTAACCTTATTGAGTCCCTTATGATTTCTCCTTCCTTTTTACCTTTTTATGTTTCTCTTGATTCTTTTATTTAAAAATAAATTTTTTTCAGGGCTGGTATTTTTATCAGGATGTTTGAAAGATTTCAATTTCATTAAATATGTTTTTTTTCTTTTGAAGAATAATGCCCTGTTTTGAAAAGTATGTTATTCTTGGTTGTAATTCTAACTCTTTAGTTCTAGAATATCATATTCCGAGCTCTCTGATCCTTTACTATGGTAGCTATTAAATCTTGTATGATCCTGTCTATGGCTCCATGGTATTTGAATGGTTTCTTTCTGGCTATTTAAAGTTTTTTCTCTTTGACCTGGGAGTCCTGGAGTTTAACTCTAATGTCCATGGGAATTTTCATATTAGAATCTCTTTTAGAAAGTGATTAATGGCTTCCTTCAATTTTTATTTTGCCATCTGGTTAGAAGACTTTGGGGCAGTTTTCCCTGATAATTTCTAGAAATATGATATCTATACTCCTTTTCTGAATATGACTTTCAAGCAATCCAATAATCCTCAAATAATCTATGCCCAATATATTTTCCAGGTCAGTTGTTTTTCTGAAGAGATATTTCACTTTTTTTCTTTTTTTCATTCTTTTAACTGTGTTTTATTGTTTCTTGATATCTCATAGAGTAATTAGCTTCCACTTGTCTCATCCTAATGTATAAGGAATCAATTTCTTCAGTGAACTTTTTTGTACCCACTTGGTCACTTCTGCTTTTAAAGTTGTTTATTTTCATTGGTAATATTTTTGTCTTTTTTTAAAAAAAAAAAAACAAGCTAATTGTCTTTTTCTAATTTCCTTCTTTTGATTTCATTTCTTTACCTAATTTTTCCTCTGATTATGAAAATCCTTTTTAACTCTTCCAGGAATTTTTGTTAGACTTGTGTCCAATTCACTTTTTTTCCCCTTTGAGTTTTTACTTAGCTGTTTTGACTCCATTTTCTTTTTCTGAGTTTGCATCTTGTTTTTCTGTTAACTTTTTATGATCTGGTTCTTTTTTATTATTTGCTTGTTTTTCCAGTCTACTTCTTTATTTAGAACTTTATCTTAATGTTAGACTCTGTTCCCAGTGGGAGGCTGTGCATAAGAAGGGCTCTGTCTCAAGCTTCCGGCATTTTCATATTGCTGTTTTCAGAGTTAGTTCTGAGGGTCTCAAGTTTTCAGTCCTTGACAAGTGTTGTGATCTGGGGTCACATCTTTCTTGGTCTGCACTCTGATCCTTACCCAGGAAGGACCCTGATCCTTTGGGATTGCAATCAATATTGTTCTTCAGTGCCTCTCCTCCCTTGGCACCGGAAAGATACTGTTCTTTAGGGTCCCTGAATCCTTGGGTACAGAAGTGACACCGTCTGTCCCTCAGGGATTCCACTCCCTCTTGACTAAGAGTGCTCTTCTCTGCCCTTTGACTATGACTTAGAATTGGGTATAGGCAATGGAATTTCCAAACAGAGTCCAAACAGATTTGCTCTATAACTTCTGACAAATTTCCAGGTTCTGCTGGTTTGAAAGCTCCCAAAGCTGTTGCTGCTTCTGTTACCACCACCTAGTTCCACCACTGATGTTTCATCCTTGTGGGTTCCTATTTAGCCTACACACCAGGGTCATAGACTTCTCTTTGACCTCATAAGTTGACTTGGACTGGAAAAATGTCTCATTCTGACCTTTAGTTGGTTCTACCACTCCAGAATTCAATTTGAGGTGTTATTTTAAATTGTTTTTGGAGAGGAATGCTATGAGAACTCCACTGAGTACTCCTCTGCTCCATCATTTTGGCTCTACCCATGGGTGTGGAAAAGTTAATTGGGCATATTTGAACAGTACAGAAAAATAACCTCAGAAAATCATGATCTCTGAAAATTACCACCCAAAATAGGAAATGATCACACACACACACACACACACACACACACACACACACACACACACACACTATGGAATCACTGTTTTTAATGTAGCAATCTGTCATATTCCATTTTTTTGCTACAAATTGTTCCCCAATAAAATAATTCTACAGTGAAGTTATTTTGGAAAGTAATTTAGTCAATCTACTCTTCTCTTTTCTTTCCACAAAAAGGGAGAGTGGAATAGTGTGAGAAAAGGCTAAAAATCTTCACCTACTAGAAACTATAATGTACATTGTGGCCTTTATTCTTCATGAATAGGGTGTGTGCATGTGTGTTTAGGATGTGAAATAGGATTTTAACATTTGTTACAAAGAAAAAACCTGAATTTAGGTGTGAAATACATTCTGAAACATATTCAACCCTATGCTTTTCCTGTGACATAAATATATTACATGGAAATTAATACAATGATGCCTGTGGAGTCTTTAAAGGTAATTAGAGATGATTTTGTATTGTTTAAATGTAGACTATATTTTAAATAGAGGAGTATACATATATATATTTTTTTTTTGCTTACTGCAACCTTTACATTGAAACATGATCCTGAGAACCTAAGCTTCTTTGGGGTTTGGGCAAATGGAACAGGCAGGAGCCCATAGTAATAAGTACCTTGCTCTTATCTGCTTAAATCACTTATACTAAGGCAGGTCTGGTGGGGCCAGTTATATAGTCATCTAAATTGGTGTTGACACATGTATGTTGTTATTGTCATTCAGTCATTTCAGTCATGTCCAAATCTTCATGACCTCTTTTGGGATTTTCTTTGCAAAGATATTGGAGTGGTTTCCATTTCTTTCTCAACTTATTTTACTGATGAGGAAACTGAGGCAAACAATGTTAAGGGACTTGCTTAAGTGACTATGGCTGGATTTGAACTCAGAAAAATGAATCTTTCTGACTTCAGGCCCAGAATTATCTACCACCTAGCTGCACATGTAGAGAAAGCTCCAAATGGGTGCTATGGCAGCACTAATTAACAAATTATTTTTTATAATACCAATCAATCATTCTAATTTTGTTTCATAATATTCCTAGGGATGCAATGTTGCCTAGTGGATAAGAAGTGGAGAGAAAAGAGAATAAGAGCCCATTTTGTGCCAGGCACTGTGCTAAACACTTCACGAATATTTCATTTGATACATACATCTCTGAGAGGGAGGTGTTATTATGATCCCCATTTTACATTTGGGGACACTGAGGCAGATAAGTTTAGTGACTTGCCCAGGGTCACATAGCGATTAAGTACCTAAGACTTGATTTGAACTCCAATCTTCCTGAATCCACTCTGTCACTGGTCTTGGAATTAGGTAGACTAGGGTATGAATATTGCTCCCAACCTTTACTAGTTTTGTGACCATGGGGAAATCACTTAACCAATTTGAATTTCAATTTTATCTGTTATATAGGGATAGTGCCTGTAGTATGTGTCTCACTAGGTTTTTGTAAGATTCAAAGGAAATATTGTTTGTAAAATGTCTTGTTAACCCTAAAACACCCCCAAAATCAGTAATTATCTTGTTGAACAGAATGGCATAGTGGATAGCAAGCTGGTATCAGGGTCAGGAAGAAATAAGTTCCAGTTCCACCTTTGACATATACCAATTGTTAGACCCCAGCCAACTCACTACTAGGTTAGAGTAAATGCTGGTCTGTATTGGTGGAGAGAATTTTCTCACAGTTCTCGATACTAATTAAATGATGCTTTCAGTCCAAAAACAGCCCTGTTATTAAAAATGTTAAATTGTTAAAAATGGCCCTGTTATGGCCAATCAATCAATAAGAATTTATTAATTTCCTATTGTGTGTTAAGTACTGTTCTAAGCACTAGAGACACAGAAGCAAAAGCCATATTGCTGGCCTTCCAGGAACTCACATTGTATTGAGGGAAACTTCATGTACATGTTTAACTACATAGGAAATAAACATAAGGCTAGTTGAAAAGGAAGCATTAGCAGCTGGAAAAATCAGGAAACACCTCATGTAGAAGGTGGTATTTGATTTAAACTTGGATTGAAATTAGGGATTCTAAGAGGCAGGGGTGAATAGGAGGTATGTTCTAGGGACTATGAGTTCGAAAGCAAGAAACAGAAGATTTAGTGTGTGTGAGAAACAGCGAAAAAGCCAATGAAACCATGCCTTGCCACTAAGCCAGACAATTCACAGCTCTCTCCATCTGCCATATTAATTCTATCCTGTGTGTCATTCTTTTCTCTTATGATATCTTACTTTTGCCTTTTTACCTATCCAGAACCTATCCATTTGTCATGGACCAACTACAGTTCCACATCTTCCATGAAACCCTCCCAAGTGTTTCCAAACTACAGATTTCTATCTACACCACCATGTTTGAATGCTTCCTACTTCAAAGACCTTCTATGCATACCTAAAGTCTGGCTTTTATGTTGAATCACCTCCACAACAGAGTCCCAGCCTATCTCACTGATCCTGTTGGCCACTACTGCATTACATGAGGCCTCAGCTGTATCTTTTCTGACTGCCCTATTTGACTGGAACTCCTTCCTGTCTTCTCTACCTAGTCACATCTTGTCCATTCAAGGCCTAACCTGTTCCAGTCCCACATATTCCTTCTTCTAAACTCTTAGTTTTTACTCTCTGTACCAAGTATTTGGCCTTCAGATGTCCCTTAAACCTGAGTCTTGTTTTAATTAATTTTTAACTTTAGCAGCATGATATTCACAAAATTTCAGCGTTAGAAGGAACTTTAACTGCTATAAGCCCAATCTATACAGGAAAAAAAAGGAGTCTTCCTTACAATACTCCCTCCCCATGAATAGTCATCCAGCCTTTGCTTAAAGACATCCACTGAGGTGGTATTGTGGGCCAGGTCTGATAATGAGGACTGGGAAACAAAATACCATTCATATTTTTTATTAAAGAATACACGTGTGAAAACACTGACCTTGAAGTCAGAGGGGAACCTGGATTTAAATACTACTTTTGATTGCTTACTCCCTGTGCATTCACAGGCAGGAAGTCACTTAACCATTGACAACCATAATTTCTTCATCTGGAAAATGAATGAGTAGAAATAGATAACCTTGGAAATTTCTTTCAGATCTAAATTTTTGATTCTATCATATTGTGATTGTATATCATATCATATTATCCCTGGGTACATGATCCCTGGAGTGGTAGCATCCCATATGTGAGACAATTTCTGAGTCTCAGTTTCCTGCACTATAAAGTGAAGGAATTATACCAAATAGCCTCTAAAGACACTTTCTGCTCCATATTCTAAAAATATCAATAAAATATCCATCATTGTATCCCTGACTTCTCTTTTACACACTCAACATTTCCATTTTTTCTGCAACTGATCCATCTAGTACAAAGATCATATCTCATCTCTAGAAGATCCTTCTTCATTCCATTTGCCTCCTTTATAACTCCCACAGATACCAGCACAGTGTGTTGTATACATAGTAGGGACTCAATAAATTGAATTGAAGTAAACTACATAGCACTACATCCTCGCGGAATGAAACAGTTTATAGACCTTTCAGAAGAGCTTAATTTGCTGCCTAAGATTGACTTAGATATCAGGAGAATCTAGTTTAATTTTCCCAAAATTATGAGCAATGACACAATGAAGTTCAAGTGGTCCAATGGGAATAGATTGTCATGAAGCCAAATTACTAGGAAATATAAATCTCTCTAGTTGGCATCCTGAATAGGAAAAGCTAATGTAGAGTTAACACATGGAGACATAAAAGGCTAAGGATGCCAAAAGTCCAAAGTAGCTGCCATTTTGGTAGCAAAGGGTAAATAAGAAGCAGCCCATTCTCTGAACTTTAAGTGATGCCTCAGGTCCCCAGAAATCAGTGAGGGTCAAGCAGAAAGTTGAAGGCATTGCTAAATCATTGAAACAATGGCTAAGTATTTCCTTGCCTTTTTAAGATTTGCATCAAAGTAGTAAGTTTCCTTGCCCCATAGAGGAATGTGATAATTATTTCTAATGGTCTGTAAATAATAGAACCAGTCTTGCTGTTAAGTTTTATAACAGAAAGACTGAGGCTTTTAACCTATTAACTCATTGCTGTCTACTGATTTCACAAATCATTTTCCATAGACTCCAGGGGGAGAGATTATGAATAGTGCAAAAAGGGTGGAGATTCAAAAGATCCTCTTTTGACTGGGAAAGAACAAACCAAGAAGCAGTCTAATGTAGGTTACTGAACCTGACCAGCTGTCAGTGTGAGAAAGGTAGATACAATTTTTCCTTTCTTTGGAGAGGAAGAGTATACACCAAGGTAAAAGAAAGCAGGCAGAACAGAAGCAAAGGTTTTGTTTTCAATCACTCTGATTGGTCCCTCAGTTTCTCTCTTTGTTGTTTTGAAGTGTTTATTATTTTTTAGAATTTTCTGAAAGTAAAATGGAACTGTCCTACATGCACACATATTAGGGAATGTGCATGCACATATAATAGGAAATGTGAGACATAGAGATATGTATAGAATGATTTTACAAATATTTAAATATTTGTGTTCAATGGTAACCATCTCTAGGGTGGGGGAAAGAGAATAAAAAGAATTTACATGATAACTTTATTATATATTTAAAAGAAATAGCAAATTGTGCATATTAGATTTGTAGTTTCATGAGCAATCATCTTTTTTGTTTTGCTATGTTATGAAAATGCTTGTCTTATTTCATAAATTCAAAATAAAATGAGTTTTAAAAATCTATTAGGGGACATACAAAAAAAAAGGAAACAATTATGCTCACAACAAGAAAGGCAAGACAGGAGAGAAATGACTTAGACACTTCTGCTTTTCTAAAGTAGAGATTCAAAATTTAACAGGGACTCAAATTGTTTGCTTTCCAGACATTAATTTCACACAAGTGGGGAACTCCCAGGGAGGAAAATAACTGGGATGAAACAGAACACTTAGCCAATAGGTCTGAGGCATAGGGATAAATACTCTGTATTAAACCTTCGTTCTTTTCACTTTGCTTCTTCTAAGCATGAGATACATTTTTCAAGTCCCTGGACTTTTTGTTGTTATTTTTACATGACCCAATCTCTTCCTCAGTCTTAAAAAGTTATTTGTGGAAGCAGCATTCATACATAGTAAATCACCTAGGTCTTCTAGACTCTAAGGAAAGTTGTCTTTCTATCACTCCTCAATACCTCTCATTTTACATATAGTAGATCCTTAATAAATGTTATCTGAATTGAAATGGCTTTTGAAATAGTTTTCTGTTCAAGAGTGGGGAAAAATTTCATGCTGCAGCCTTTGTATTTATGGAGCCTTGTCTCAGGAGCAACACAGAAATTTTCTTAGTTGTCTCTACCTGCTCAAATGCAGTCTGGGATACTTCATTGTTGTGTCACCTTGTGCAAGTCAGTTAACCTCTGTATGCCTCAATTTGCTCATCTGTAAAGTGGGGATAATAATTGCACCTACTTTCCAAAGTCATTGTAAGGACTGAGATAATATTTTAAAAGTGCTTTGAATATATTAAAATATTATGTAAATGTTCATTGTTTCTCCTAAACCCTTCATACCTTTGACAGCCTCTTTCTCATCCTCTTTTTCTCTGAATTAGATCCCATTCTTTTCCACAATGAAAGGAAAGAAAGAGTTCATAAGTTAGGGGAGATACCTTCTTTTTCTACCTTGAAACAAACAGATATGTTTATACCTTTGCTAAGGAGGACCTTAGGGATCTTTGGTTGCTTAATGTTTAACTTGTCATCTACTCCTTGAAGTATGCTCCTTTTACTGCCCAACAATATTTCCCTTTGTTTTTTCCCATTTTTTATCATCCTGGAGAGGTCTAGCTCTAGTACCCAAAATCTGTGGTCAAGTGGTTTTTTTTTTTGTCTTTGGAACCAGCATCTTAGCTATTAAAGTCTATTCAGTCAGAACACAGACATTTTCTGACCATGGCCACTGTCTATTGTCATAATTTCAAAGGTCATTCTCGTGACTTTTAGCTCTTTTGAATTTGGAAACTCAACCCCTGGAACATACCTGACTTGCTAGTGTATGGGGTGTGCAGGGAGGACTAGCACTTCTGATGTGAGAATTTTTTTGGACTGCTCATTGTATTGAAAATACATTTTTACTTATTGTTAATGGAATTTTGCTTCTTAATAGAAAGATCTTTCCTATCCATTAATAGGCCAATGTGACTTGCTTAAGTTTGTTTGTTTGTGGGAAGGCCCTAGTATGGGTAAGGGTACAGGCTGGTGTTGCCCTCTGCATTGTTATTGTGTATACATTTTTGTTACTATGATGGATTTGGCTTTCTGTTGTCTGAATAAATGTTTTGGTTCTGTCTTCCATGTGGATTGTCTGTTGTATTTTGTGATTCAGAATTGGATATTCATAGCTGCCACAGGCACTGCAAATATTGCATTGGCACTACACTTATCTATCTTTGGTGTTAATATTTCACCAAATTTTCACCTATGGTTCCGAGAAGCTGTAGCATAAGCTGTGGCAGCACTGGAGTAAAACTATTTTGACAGAGGTGGAGGGTAATCAACAGGCCTCAAACCTGTTGAGTTAGGGGGAAGTTCACCCCAAGCATGTGAAGATTCCTCCCAGAAGAATGGGCAGATGAGAACAATTTGTTCTACCAGCCAAGAAAGCAACTGAAGTAAATGCTGAGGAATATTTAGAGCCTGGTCAGATATCAGAGACTCCAAGAGACTACATCCAGAGACTACATCCAGAGCCGTCACCAGTCATCTTGACTTTTGTCTTACCACCAGAATTTGATGACTCTGGAAGAAAGAGTGAGGTTGATGATTGTACAACTCAATCTCACTTAAATCCAATTCACACACAACTCAAGACATCACCCTGTGATGTCATTGGTCTTCTTTGGAAACAAAGGATAAAGAACAATAACAGTTCATTGGCAAAGAAAACGTTTTTGTTTTCATGAAATTTTTTCTCAAAATTATCATACTGACTTTCCCCACACACCCACAACAGTTCTTTGAAGTGCATCATTCACCTAAAACTGAGATTCTTAACTTGCTGCCTATAAACTTTTGGATTTATATTTTACAGCAATATCTTAATATAATTATAATCATTTGTATTTTATTTTTTACATTAACATATTCTAAGGAGAGTTCCATTGTCCTTACCAGGCTGTCAAAGGGGTTTATGACACATGCACAAAAAGACAAAGAACATTTAAGCTAATAGAAATTCAAATACAGTCTTTCCAATAGCTAAGTTAGGAGAGGTCTTCACTGTGTCACACCATTCTGTCACTGGGCTATAAAAAGGAAGCTGGGAAGAAAACACAACTGTGGCAGATTAGATAGAGTATTGGATCTAGAGCCACGAGATTTAAATTCAAACCCATCTCACATTCTGATTTAATATTTCAGAACCTTAGTTTCCTATCAGGAAAAAAAATGAAAGTAATAAAATCTGCATTTACCTCAAAAGACTGCTTTGAGGAAAGTATTTAGCAAATCTTAAAATGCTATAGAAATGTTATCATTAACACCCTAGTTTTTGCATGATTTTCTCATGTCTGTGGGTCTCTGTTGTGGATTATGGTTTCCTGACTATAAGGAAAATAAGACCCTAGGATAAAATTCCAGATATATATCTGCTCCAAAACCAGAAGAGTGATTTGTTCTTTTATACTGCCCATTTTGGTACTGTATTTTGGTTCAGATGAATAGGCAAGACCCAAAATATGTTATGTTGGCACACTAGCCTATATGGGTTGGCTAAACCTCAATTCAAAATTTTTTCCATTTACACACACACATACACACACACACACATTTATCACATAACTATTTATGGTACCCTATTAAATTCCTACATATGGACCTGTTTGCAAGACATTGAGATAAGAAGGCTGCTCCTTATAATATTTTTTATACAAGATTTCCATGCCTCAAGGGAATCCTCTTTGTAGAAACAATAATTATTACTGATCTAGAAGATGTATCTCCATCTATTCTCACCCTTCTAAAACCAGGCTACAGGCCTCTTCTTCAGTGAATATAATCAAATCCCATCTCATACAGTGAGTTACACACACCCCAGGGATGCCCTGCCAGGAAAAATATGGTACATATCATAAAGATACCTAGTCATAACAGTTTGCTCTATGTAAACACTTATGGCTCAAGTTAAGCATTTTATAGACACCTGAGAATTAGGTCAATATGTATATATCATCACACACTCCCTCTAAATGGAAATCATAATTCTTCAGTGCATTATATAGGATACTTTGTCCTTTGTTGGCTGCCATACTTGCCATATCCAAATCCCAGAAGAGAAACACTTTCAAGATAGGCAAAGAGTGGTGGAGGCTCACAGCATGATGGGATATCAAAATGGACCCCAGGTGTTCACATATGGACACAAAGTAACTGAAATTGCTTTCTATCATCTGGAAGAGAAGCAATCATAAACAAGACACAGGGGTTTATGAGCAAGAAAACTTACAAATTTGTTAACTAAGGTCTGTCTTAGAAGGAGAAGGAGATTGTTTTAAGTTAGGGCTGTCATGGGAACTGTAGAGTATGCAAAGGGATACCTCAAGCCAAAAAAAGATTG
The DNA here is from genome assembly GCF_028372415.1 of Notamacropus eugenii. Lineage (NCBI taxonomy): Eukaryota > Metazoa > Chordata > Mammalia > Diprotodontia > Macropodidae > Notamacropus > Notamacropus eugenii. Next base: position 130,911,881 of record NC_092875.1, on the reverse strand, counting down.
GGAACCATTAATGGAAGAAAATTGTAGTCATGAAGTTTAGAATAGTAAGAGAGTTAGCTCAATTTCTCCCTTTTGTGTTGCAGAATATGTTTCCCAGGTGCTAAAGGAGAAAAGTTCCCTCCAGCCCCCTCCCTGATTGTGCTCTTCAGCCAAATATACTCAGCCAAAAGAGAAGAAGCATTTCCTCACTGCAGGTAGCCTAATTCCAAGTTAACAGCCTCCCTGTTTTCTAGCAGATTTTCCACTTCACTCCAGAGTCATGTGCCCCATATCAGCAGAATATCCCATACAGTAGTAGAATGAGGACATTTGATACAGATACCACTTCATTCTTGTGCAGGGAAGAAAAAATGACTTCAATAAATCAGAATTTGTAGAAGGAATGCCAATAATTTCACCTAGAATATAACAACCTAGTAGCTTTCATTTCTACTTTATATCTACTTTGATTCTTGGCAGTCCAATTTTTTTTTCACACATATGTATGTAGCCAGGTTTCCAACTAAACTTATGTGTGCATGTGCATGTGCGTATGTGTGCGTGGAATGAGATGTGATTCCCAATTGCTGGAGAAAACGTGAGGTGATTCTGTGTACCTGTTCAAATAACAGAGTTAGGGTCAGAGCTTCTTAGGAGAAAGACACATCATCCCGAATGAGAGAGGCACATGAGAGAAACAACAGATATGTAATAGAAGCTAGGTTCTTAACATGTATGTTCCTTGTCTCTCTTAGAGCTTGGCAGAATAGAATCCCTGTTTTGAAATCTGGTCCTCTGTTTTGGTTTGAGCTGAAATTTCATCTTCCTCCCAGTTTAAGAGTTCTTAAACATATGTATTTTCTAGTATGCACATATGTTAAGCCACAGATATTTTCCACTTCCTATATGTTGATTTGCTTGGATGAATAGGTTCATTCCCTATTCACAAATAACCTAATAGTTATTTGTACAACCAGCATTTGATGGAAAGGTGCTTAGTTGACAAGTGTAAACTAAAGATTTCACTGTCCTTTAAGAATGACTAGGGAAAGTGGCATTAGGACTGTGCAACTCTAAAGTATCATACTTTGACACAAGAAATATCTGCAGAGTAGCAGATAGAAATATGACTGTAATCTAGTCACTTTCTTAGAGACAGGTAAAAAAGAAGCAAATCTAGTTATGAAGCTTTTCTTGATTCCTGCAAGGTGAAAATTACAGAGAGATGGATCAGATTCCAGATACATCGATGCATGCCACCCATGAGCCATGCCTATACATTCATGTAACCCATGTAGACTCACAAATCTTACACAGAAATGTAATATCACCCAATGTTTTTATCTATTTATGTCTTTAAATTTCTTACTTTTTTTTACAATTTAAAGGTAACCATTTTATGTCTTCATCCCTTCTGCATAAAAGCATAAGGAAGATAATTTTGTCCTCTCTTAAATCTTTAATTCCAACTATGACTTCTTTAATATTTGGGAGATCTAATTTTAAATACTTTGTTGAATTCCTCCATGGAAGTCATACCCAAATGTCTCACAGTAAGCACATGGTCATAGATTTCTGAAGAATATGCCAATAGAATATAAGGCCTGACAGGTCCTGCCAAACTGGAAAAAGCTTTGAAATATGCCTTGTCATAGACTTTATGTCTTTCATAGGCTCATAGACCCCTCCTAGAAGAGACCATAGAGATAACTGAATCTAATTTCTTCATTTTAGAGATGAGAAAACTGAGACCGGGGGAGGTTAAAGAAGTTGTCTAAAGCTACAATGCTAGAAAGTGCCTAAGGCAAGATTCAAAACCAAGGCTCCCTAACTCTGAGTTCAGTGTTCTTAATAAAACATCTCTATGATAAAAGGAAAAGCCTAACTAAGCCTGGAGAAACTCATCACTATCTTGGTAAAGTACATGGCACACAAGAGTCACTTAAATAGTTTTTGATTCATCAGATAATGCTGAATTAGTCAACAAGAGAAACTTTTTAAAAAACATCCAAGTCATAGAAGATCTGGGAAATGGTTTGGGGAGGATGAGATACCAAGGTTTAGAAACCCTAATTATCTCTCATAGCTTGAATAATTGTTGCATTTCTTCTAAAAGTGTCCTTTCTTAGTCAGTTGAGCATTTATTAAGAAACCTACATGTGTCAGGTTTTGCGTTAAGTGCCAGTGATAAAATAAATGAAAGTCAAAAGGTAATCCCTACTTTCATAGGGCTCAGTGTACTCAGGAAGGTGACAAACAAACAACGACATGTAAACAGGATGTAGACAGAGTAAATTGGGAGAGATATCAAAAGAAAGGCACTGGCATGAAGGGCAACTTTCTTGTAGAAGGCAAGCTTTCCCTGAAACTTGAAGGAATTAAGAAGCAGATATTATGAAGGAAAGCATTCTAGACATGAGAGAAAAACAGAGAAAGTGCTGAGAGTCTAGACATAGAGCACCATATGTGAGGGACATGAAAGAGGTCAGTGTACCTGGATCACAGGGTCTGTGGAGGGGAATAAGGTATAAGAAGACTGACAGGGCAGGAAGAAGCCACATTATGAAGAGCCTTGAAAACCAAAAGCTTTGATATTTGGTACTTGATGAGGGAGCCACTGGAATTTATTACATAAGATGATGGTATGTCCAGATTTGTGTTTTAGAAAGATCAGCTTGACAGCTGAGTACAAGGAAGATGGATTGCTGTAGGGAGAGGCTTAAGCAACTATTTCCGATATTGCTAAACCCCTAGCTGAGTAATTTATAGATGTCTAGGAATACACATTTCTTCACTAATAATTACTTTGGATGTATGGGAAATATTCAGTATTTTCTAGACTAATGTAGGTCTGACCCTCTGGTAGAGTCTTCATTCTGTGAGACATGAACTAGGTCAGAAGCTTTTGGCTTCTAGGCTATTGTGATGGCAAGCAAAGTAGAATCTTTTGCAGTTTTTATTTTAGTATAAAGTGCCTCTGATTTGAATAATGTGATTGGGGAAGATCTTCCTCACCCATTAATGGGCCTGGAAAGATTTGTAGGAAGGTCCACACCTTTTGTTGATTTTCTAATGAGCCACTGGTTCTTAAGGGTTGTGGCTCTGGCTCTGGCTCTAAAAACCGTATAAAGACTCTAAGATGAGGTTTTACTTTGTGGCTTATTTTTTGGAAAAAGCTGTGTGTGCCAGATGAGACTCTGGGAAGCCACTAAGCAGCCTCCCGCCCACTTTGAAAACCCAGATGTTGGAGCTTCCCTTTCTGGTAACAATATATGTAATGGTCTGACAATTGGAAGCTTGTTTGTTGGTCTTTATTTCTTTTCTTGTATTTTTCTCCACTGGTGAATGATATATAGCTTGATTAAAGGAAATTGTTAACCCCTCAAAAATTGCCTTTCTTTTTAGAAAAGGAGATCAAAAAAACCTATGATAGCAGAACCCTCTGTGTATGTCAGGGTGCTTACTGTTACAGTTATATCACTCCCATGTGGCCAACCAGTGTAGGGCTCCAAATTCCCAACAGTGATCCTCAATCTTCTAGAGGCAAATTATGTTTCTACCTGCTCCTCTTGATGAGGATTGTGAGTTGAGTAAGTAAATTATACATAGTTCCATTTTGTTATGGACTTTCTGAACAAGGCTTAGTGAAATAGTAAGACTGGTGAAAACACAGTGATTATTAAACAATTTCACAGATGCAGAAATTTCTAGATGTAAGGATACTATGATCATTTGTGATGAAATTATAATCAGTAAGTATATGTATATATACATATGTACATGCATATCCAAATGTATATATACACACACGTATACATATATGTATGCACAATACATATACATACATGTGTGTGTAATACATGTATATTATATATACACATGTGTATGTATATACACCAATAGATAGATTGATACATACATACATACATATACTGTGTACCTGGCACTGAGAAAGATTCTGTATGACAATTCCTGACTTCAAGAAGCTTACATTATACTGAGTAAATACATTTCACAGGGAAGTAAATGTAGATCTATACAAAGCAAATACAAAGTGGAAGATGGGAGTATGGTGAAATCAGGAAAAGCCTCTTGAAAGAGGTTGCACCTGAGATGTTCTTAAAAGAGAATTGGAGATCTGAGGGACAGAAGGTGAAGGATGCCACTCTAGATACGGAGGACAGTTTTTATAAGGCAGAGATGTTTAAAATGGAATGTCATGCACATGAAATATTAAAGACGTCAGTTTAAATGGGGTGTAGAATGAAAGAAGAGGGTTAATGCATACACTGCCTAGTAAGACATATTAAAAACAACATTTTGAAGAGCTTTAAATGTCAAAAATAGGACTTTATATTTTCTCTTAGACACAATGGTTATTGTCCTTCCTTCTCAAAGAGGACCAAAAAGACATCACTTTGCTAGAGTCAAGTTTCAGGGTGTCCAACTGTGGCTGATCAGACCAATATGAGCTCAGAATGCTCTACCACGGATTGGGCACAAATAGTCTGAGTGAACATTTGGGGTGGATTATCTGAATTTATGCATCCTGCATCTTCTTTAAGCTGTTTCAGTTCTGCTTTGCTCACAGAGCACAGCACCTTCTCCAATTGCTGTATCTGATGGTTCTATGGAAGGATGGTGTGGTGGTTGCTGATGGAGCGCCAGTGTTTTCTTGGTGTTAATTGTTAGGCCAAAATTAGCACAAGCAGCAGAGACGTGGTTTTTTGCATCTCAGCTTCAGAGGCTGCATTGCGTGCATAAATCATCTGCAAACAGAAAATCATGCACCAACACTCCCTCCACTTTCGTCTTGGCTTATAGCTTTTTCAAGTTGGATTTACCATCAGTGCAATAGCTGATCTTGATGCCATGATCATCCTTGTTGCAAGTATTTGACAACATAGCTGAAAACATCATACTCAAAAGCATGGTAGCAAGCATAAAACTTTGTTTCACTCCATTGGTGACTGGGAAAGCACAAGAATATTGTCCATTATCCAGAACCCAGGCAAGCATGTTATCATGAAATTGACATACAATGCTGATGAACTTCTCCAGGCAACCAAATTCTTAGACACAATAGAGAGTCAACAAAGCTTACCAAGCAGTGGTGTGACTTGGCTTTATGTTTTAGCAATATAAATTTTGCAGCAATGTGGGGGAAGGATTGGAAAGGGAAGAGCTTGGAGATAGGAAATCCAATTAGGAGACTGTTTAAATAAACCAAGCAAAAGATGATGAAGCTTTAAACTATTGTGGCTGTAGTATGAGTGGGAATATGGGGACACAAATTGATAGGGGTTATGCTGTAAAATGTTTAACTAGTTCTATAAATAATACACTATATACATATGTATATATATATGGTTAAATGTTTCCCAAATACATGCAAAAAACAACATTCATTTTTCAAAATTTTGAGTTCCAAATTCTCTCCTTTCCTCTGCAAAACATACTTGCATATTAGCCATGATACGAAACAAAACAGCCAAACAAAAAGAAAGTAAAAAAAAATAAAGATGCTTAAATCTGTACTCAGAATTCATCAGTTCCTTCTCATGAAATTGAAAACATTTTTCTTTGTGGGTCTTTTGGAATTATCTTGGATTATTATCTTGATTAAAGTAGCTAAGTCTTTCATAGTTGATCATTGTTACAATATTTCTGTTATTATATGCAATCTTCTTCTGGTTCTGAGCTTTTCTCTTTATATCATTTCATATAAGACTTCCTAAGTTTGATTTTTTTCCCCTGAACCATCCTGCCAATAATTTTTATAGCACAATAGTGTTTCAACATAGACATATACCCAAACTTCTTCAAGCATTCCCCAACTGACAGATATACACCCAATTTCAATTATTTTTTTCATGTGACCATTGATGAACTTGATTTCTTCTTCTGAAAATTGTCTTCATTTTTTGACCAGTTGGGGAATAGTTCATGGTTGTTTTTTTTTTTTTTTTTTTGGCTCATTTTCCTTTATATTTGAGAAATGAGACCTTTATAAGAGAAAACTTTTTTATAAATTTCTCTCCAGTTTCCTGTTTTTCTTCTAATTTTGGCTGCATTTGTTTTATTTAAGCAAAACCTTTTTAATTTCATGTAATCAAAATTATCCTTTTACTTCCTGTGATCCTGTTTCTTCCTTGATTATACATTTTCTACAGATCTGACATGCATTTTTATGCGCCCAATTTACTTATGACATACCCATTTTAATACAGTTACAATACATGTAAATTATAATGTAGTATTTATGCATTTAAAAATCATTTATCTATTTTGACCTTATCTTGATATATAGTGTGAGCTGTTGATTTATGCTTAGTTTCCACCAAAATGTTTTCCACTTTTTCCCATAAATTTTTGACCAATAACGAGTTCTTACCCCAAAAGCTTGAATTTGGGAGTTTATCAAACAATAGATTACTGTGGTCATTTACCACTGTGTGTTCTATACTTAATAAATTACTATTCTGTATCTTAGCCTTAATTGAAAACTTAATTGTTTTCATGATTGCCATTTTGTAATATAGTTTAAAATCTGATACTGGCTACATTCCATCATTTTTTTTCAGTTATTTCCTTGATACTCTTGACCTATATAAAATATTTCTTTGGTAATTTGGTTGGTATGGAACTGGATAAGTAAATTAGGTAGAATTGACATTTTTATTATATTGACTCAGTTTACCTGTAAGCAGTTAATGTCTCTACAGTTGTTTAGATCTGTCTTTATATGTGTGAAGAATGTTTTGTAATTGTATTCATATAATCCTTAGGTTGTCTTGACAGTTGGACTCCGATGTATTTTATATTGTCTGTGCTTTTTGCAAAATGGAATTTATTTTTCTATTTCTTCTTGCTGAGTTACATTGATAGTATCTAGACTTGCTAAGGATATATGTGAGTTTATTTTATGTCCTGCAAATTTCCCCCAAATACATGTAAAATAATTTTTAGCATCCATTTTTTTTAATTTTGAGTTCAAAATTCTCTCCTTCTCACCTTCCTACCCCTACCCCAGTCATTAATAAGGCAAGTAATTTAACACAGGTTATAAATGTGCAGTCACACAAAATATATTGCAAAGTTTGTCCTGTTGTAAAAGAAAACAGATTAAAAAAAAGAAGAAAAATTTTTTAAAGTACACTTCAGTCTACAATCAGGCTTCATCAGTTCTTTCTTCATCTTCTATCCAGCAGGCTGGTTTTTTTTAACTTTTTCAAGTCACTTGTGTCAGATCTATAAGGTACTTCTACCCAAAAGTGGTCATTAATAGTTCCCAGGGCTAGGATGGGCTTGGGAGGAAACCTTGTGAGATCAAGTCCTGTTCTCTATAGATAAATAAAATAGACCTATTCTCCCGCTAGAGAAAAAAAAACAATGGGGAGTGGGAAAGAGGTAAAAAAAAATTCTCTTTTATAGGTCCAGCACAAAGGGATGATTCTGTTTCACAAGTTCAGAGCCAAATAACTGATCACCAATTGATGAAATACAATCCAAATTCCAAATATTCACCATACTATGACTCAAGTTCATCAAAAAGGTCCCTAATCAACTCCCTATATTAGGATGTAAACAAAAAGTTAGTTTTTTTTTTTAATTAGTAAAGTGCCAGTGATCAAGCCACACTATCACCTCATTCCTCTTGTAAGCAAAGACATATACTTGGAGAAAAGCTAACCAGAATTAGAGGTGAAATGTGTGAACATGGAGCTTCTTTTTTCTGCAAAACAATGAATTTAAGAACATCATGCACTAATTAAGTAAGTCATTCTTGAGAGCAGGAACTTTACCTTTCTTTATATCCCTAGCATTTAGCATAGTACCTAGCACATAGCAGACACTTAAATGTTTATTGAGTGACTGGCTGATCAGTACCACATAAGCAGAATTTTGGGAAGTGAACTTCTGAAATCCTCTTCTTAAAGTGCCAAATAAAAGAAGTCAGGGTTATTCTGAGTGAAAGTGACAAGAAAGAAACATTTGTTAAATGTTAGAATGGATAAAGGAAAGAAAAAATAACAGAATCACAAAATTTGTGTATTCGAGGGTCTCTCAGTGACCATGTGGTTCAAGTCAGATATAAAAGAATCTCCAGTGGGGAGTTTTCCTTTTAGACAATCTCATTAGGGGTCAAGCCAAGATGATGGGACCTGCTTGAACTCTCCCCCAAATCCCCTACAAATATCTGTAAAAAATGATTCCAAACAAATTCTAGAGTGTCAGAACCCAGAAAATGATGGAATGAAATGAAAGTCCAACCCAAGACAGCCTGGACGGTAGACAGGAAGCATCTATCACACCTGACTGGGAGCGGAACAGAGTGAAATTGAAAGAATCTACTGATTACCCCCTGAGAAAGACCCCAAAAGGAAAACTCCTAGAAACATTGTAGCCAAATTCCAAAGTTTCCAGGTCAAGGAGAAAATATTGTAAGCAGCCAAAAAGACACAATTCAAGTATTGTGAAAATACAATCAGGAAAACACAAGATCTAGCAGCTTCTGCCTTAAGGGATTGAAGGACTTGGAATACAATATTCCAGAGGTCAGAGGAGCTAGGATGAAAACCAAGAATCATCTACCCAGAAAAACTAGTATAAGCCTTCAGGGGTAAAAAAAAAAAAAAAAAAAGTGGACATTCAGTGAAACAGAGGATTTCAAGCACTCTTAATGAAAAGACAAGAGCTGAATAGAAAGTTTGACTTTCAAATACAAGAATCAAGAGAAGAATGAAAAGGTAAACAGGAAAAACAAATCAGAAGAGACTTATTAAAGTTGAACTGTTTACATTCCTACATGGAAAAATAATATTTATAACTCACAAAATGTTTCTAAGTATTAGAATAGTTGGAGCAAATAGAAATAGATAGATTAGATAAATAGATAGATAGATAGATAGATAGATAGATAGATAGATAGATAGATAGATAGATAGATAGATAGATGGCACAGGACTAGGTGATGATATCTAAAAAGAAAATTAAAGGCTGAGAGAGGAATATATTGATAGAAGGAAAAAGGGAGAGATAGAATGTGGTAAGTTATCTCACATAAAAGAGGGAAAAAGGTTTCACAAAGGAGGGAAACAGGGGGGAGATGAGAAAGAATAAGTGAACCTTACTCTCATCAGACTTGACTTAAGGAGAGAATAACATACACACTCAGTTGTGTGTCTTGCTTTACAGGAAAATAGGGGAGAAGAGGTTAGGGTGTGACAGGAGAGAGCAGATTGTGGGAGGGGGGTAGTTAGAAGCAAATACTTTAGAAAAAGGACAAGGTCAAAGGAGAAAATAGAATAATTGGCAGGCAGGATAAGATGGAGGGAAATGTAGTTAGTCTTTCATAATATGACTATTATGGAAGTATTTTGCATAACTACACATGTATAGCCCATATTGAATTGCTTGCCTTCTCAATGATGATGTGTGGGGAGGGAAGAAGAAAGAGAATTTGGAACTCAAATTTTTAAAGCAAATATTAAAAATTGTTTTTACATGCAACTGGGAAATAATAAATATAGACAATGGGGTATAGAACTCTATCTTGTGCTACAAGAAACTAAGGGTGAAGGTGATGGGGGGAAGGAGATAAATGAGAGGGCAGGTTGGGAGAAGGGTAATTAGGATGCATGCCATATTGGGGTGGGGGGAGGGGAGAGATGAAGAGAAAATTTGAAACTCAAAATCTTGTGGAAAAGAATGTTGAAAACTAAAAATATTTTTTTATAAAAAAGATCTTACTAGCTTTTATTAAAGATCTCTAAGGACAAAAATGTCATCACCCCTTGAGGCATTTTGTTTCACTTTTGGACCACTGTAATTATTAAGAAATTTTTTTGTAGATTTGGTTTTTTCCCCCTGATATCAAAACTAAAACATCCTCTTTGCAACTTTAATCTCAAATCCATAACCCTTAAAATGTTTGAACACAGGTGTCATATGCCTGAAAGTTTTCTCTTCTATAAGCTTAACATGCTAGTTCCTTTAATGCAGCCTCACAAATTGTGAACTCAAGGCTTTTCACCATCCTGCTTGAGGGAGTAATTGAAGAAGTTGCAGCCAGCTTCATCAGCAAGCATAGATATACTATGTTCTTTGTAGGTCATTACAATAGCCAATCCAAGAAGATTCTGATGCAAAGACATAATTAGGATGGGGCACAAATGGTTTTACAGCATAGAACTGAAATTTACAGGTTTCTGATAGCATTAACACTTAGCAAAATAGAAACTAGAAAGTTTAACACCTTATTAGAGGAGATATTTAGTTAAAACAAGAAGACAAATGTCATGTTTCTGACTCAAAATAGCCATATCCCAGGTGAGGTTCTCAGTAACCGGTCCTGCCCTTGAACTTCCTAGCCATGGGGTGTCTTGAGGTCTCCTTGCATAGGGACCATTATCTTAAGGATTTCATTTCTTTCAAATATACACATGTGCACACACATGGTGCACAAACACACAAACTTAACACATTTTCACATCAGTGTCCCATAATATCTTCCTGACTCCCAAATGAATTTGATATTAACAAAAAAAATGTTCACTTTGTGCTACTTAACCTGAGTAACCATTCTTTATAAATCTTCTAATGTCTTACCTCTATGGGAGACAGGATCTTAGACTTAGATCCTGAAGAGACCTTATATTCTATCTAATCCTACCTGTTTTTACAGATGTCAAAATGGAGGCAAAATGACTTGCCCAAGGTCACATATCACATAACAGAGATGTTTTAGTAGTCTAGATATTTTAATTCCAAATGCACTGCCCAGTCTGCTATAGTACACTGCTCTTAATTTATAGAGTATGGTTAGATCTCAAAGTAGTTAACACAGTCATCTTTCTCCCTTTTCTTTCTGAAGGTGGTGGAGCTGATGCTGTCTTTGACATTGTATGGTATTTTCTGCTCTCCATCCCTATATAATAAATGAAAACTGGGTCAAATTGCCCCACAGTTTGCAAGTATAACTCACTCTATCCCCAAATGATACAACTTCAATACAATTTAAAGAAACCATAAAAATTTATAAAAGCAAATACCTTATCACTACCTACATGATTCCTGTCTTCCAAAGTACCAAACACCAAGATCCTAGTTTTTGGTGTTAGTCTGGACCATTACTCAAAAGTTTACACAAAGACCTTTAAAAATTAATTCTGAACAATTAAAGTATAACATAGAGTAAAATATCTGTATTTAAAGGAGATGTTTTGCTCCTTTGCAAATTGACTAATTTTGTACAAAAAGTTTTGTTTGGGCAAGAATAGGTCTAGCCATATGTAGGTGGACACATCAATCAGCTATTGTGCACTTCTCTACTAATAGACCTTAATATAGTTGCATCTGGACTAGGAAGGCGTCCTTCATGGAGAATCAGAGAATAAATATATTCAGAATTACCATAACTGTATGTTTCATAACTTCACAATTCAGTGTACAAGGAATAACCTTTTCAAGAAATGTCCAGGCAGGCAAAGGGATCAGTTGTAAGTAGGGCCACTGCCCATGTGCAGTTTTGGGAAAAATAGTGGTGTCCAGTCTCTGACTCTGGGAGTTTATTCTTTCTTGTACAAGAGGGATTCCAGCCCATTATCTTATTAGGCCTTCTAATATGTAACAAAGGAGGTAGGTGAAAAATAATACTCCATTTCACAGGAGTGGAAGCCAGGACTTGGAGAGGTTAAATAACTTCTCCAATATCAAACAGTGAGCAAGTAGACCAGAGACTAGGACACAGATCTTTAGAATTCACATCTTATCCTCCATCTACTACATCTTCTTGAATATAGATTAGGCTTAAGGAATTCTGGGTTAAAAATGCAGAGACAAACAAAGAAAATGTAAATTTTGATTAGCTATTCTCTTTCTGAAGAAATGCCAAAGGGTAGACTATTAAAACTCATTCTGATCACTAACTCGTTGGGTTGTGGATTTGTTTTTAATTTCCATTTTTAGTGAAGTTAAATAGAATGGTCACATCCTATAAAGAAATGTCTAGACTCCAATTGTGTCTTTGTCTCTAAAATTGAAAATATAGCAACAAACATAAATCCCTGAATATATTTTGCAATATTCCATTGCTATCTAGGGCTTTACAATCCAGACTGGAAAATCAGATGCATAAAGGAAAAAGCAGGGGAAAACACATTTGTAAATAACCTGGAAACATGTAGAAAAGAGATCAGGCTGTAACTACATCTCCAGCTGTGTAAACAAGTTTAGAGACTTTTAAAATTCTCAAATTGGTCTTATTCACAGGGTTTTTTTGTGCCAAATCATATACTTCACATTAATTCTTCAGTAATTCAGCATCATTTCCACACTGCATCAGTCTAAACTGCCTAATTCAGATGGAAACACTCAAATTCCATTAATGTTTTTGTTTTTACAAGTGAACACTGTAAACTGTTATTCTTGGTCATACTCTCTACTCTTAAATGAAAATAAGAGCTCAACGATGAAAGGCTGCACTGCAGGTGCTAAATATTTGCAAATACTATCAATTACTATAGAAGATTAGAATTACAAGGGGGCCCATCTTGGATCAGAAAGCTGCATTTTTAGTATTTGTGGAAATAATAATCTCCCCGAGAAAAAGATATAACTGGCAGAAATAAGACCCAAAAGTAAACCAGAAAAAGCACTTTCATCAACTGAACATTGGTGCTCGATATTTAACTTTCATTTATATGGTCCTTCAAAGTCTACAAAGTTCTTCTTGCAGAATTTAGTATGAGTGACGTGTTGTCAGCATATTATTTCCATTTTAAAGATGAAAAGACTGAGACAGAGAAAATGAAAGGTTTCTTTAAGCTTCAGTGATAGGGGCAGAATTCAAATCATGGTCTATTCAATGTAAGACTTATGCGCCTCCCATTATACTAAGCTGCCCCACTTCTAATTTAACCTCATAAGATTGTGTCTGTATAATTTTTTGTTTGTTTTATAACTGAAGAAAGAGTGACTAATTTGACCATGTCAAGTAACTAACTTGTGACAAAGCCTAGACTAGAAACAAAGACCTTCTATAATTCTTTCTATTGTGATGGGCTGTTATCTAAATGAATTCATATTATTATATATCTTCATGGTGTCCATAATTTTATTTTTCCAATACATCTTACTAATGTCCCCTTATTTCAAATCATAGGTCTAGATGTATGTAGGTGGACACATCAATCAGCATTTATATCCCTCCCCCAAATCCCTCCCAGATTCATGCCTTAAAATAAATATTTTTTTTTTAAAGAAGGGGAGAAAGTTCAACAAAACTCACCAAAATATGAAAAAAATTCTTACATTTTATACAATGTTCTAAAACCATGGTGTTTGATTTCTGTAAAGAAATGAGAGAAATCTGCTCAAATATCTTCTTAGTGGACACACTTAAGTATTATAATTATATAGCATTCAGAAGTATTATTTTTGTTTTTTACATCACCATCGCTATAATTATTGTGTATAATATTTTCCTAGTTCTCAATAATTTGTTTTGCTATCTTTTTATGGTTCTCAAATTATCATATTCACTGTTTCTTATAGTTTAATAATAAATCCAAATATCCCACAGTTTATTTAGCTCTTCTGAAATCAATGAGCATTTGCTTTGTTACAAGTTCTATTTTTTTTTTTGCCACCAAAAAAGTGATACAGTAAATATTTTGCTACCTATTGAGTCATCGAACTACTTGGGGTGTATATCTCAAGCAGCAGAAGAATCTCTGGACTGAGGGATGCCTGTCATTTTAGCAAGTATTGAATGTAAGACCACCAATTTGGAGAATTAATATGGTCCAGTGGAAAAAGCCCTGGACTTGGACTTGGGGAGGCCTGGGATTGAATTCAACCTTATAGAAAACTATGTAAATATCAGTCATTGTTATATGCAGTTTAAAGAACATAGTAGGTGCTAATAAATGCTTTTTGGGTGGAATTAAGTTAATTTTATCTTTATGAATGGATGAATTTTTAAAAAGCATTAAGAGCTTGCTATAATTAAAGCATTGTAAGAAGCACTGGAGATACAAATAGAAAAACAAACTAGTCCCTGCTTTCAAGGAGCTCACATTTTAATAAGAGGAGGCACATATAGGTTTCAGCTATAAGTCAGATGGAAAGCCTTTCTCAACCATTCTCCTCAGTACTTTGGATACAGAAACTAAGATTGAAATATAACTCCTTTTTGGTCATTTATCTACTGATAAAACTATATTCCTTTCTTAATTTTGAACTATTCAACAGTACCAAAGGCTTTGGTAACAAAAAACCTTTCTCTTTTAAGACATTGATATTTGGAGAAGAGAATGGAGGAGGAAAAGTTTCATCAGTTTCTAAGCTCATCAGTTTCTAAGAGCTGTAATGTATATAACTCAGTTCTAGCCTATGACCTGAGGAGGCTCTTTCTCAAATATAGGCAACTCTCCAACTTATAAAAACAAGTTAATTTCAAAAATTCATATGAAAGTTGTTTATTTTGGAGGGGAGTACTTTAAACAACATTTTCCCATGGAAGCAATGTTGTTTATTGTAGTTAGGTTAGTAGACCAATCTTTGGTTACCTGAATTATCCATCAAATATAATGTTGTAGGTAGTTTCCTTTGGAAAAATGTGTTCAAAATTCCAATTTAGGATACCAAAGACAAATATTTTCCCTCCCACCACCCCAAATCAGCAATGATGATGGCAATATGATGTAATGGGAAAAAGTACCACAGTTCATGAAGTTTCTGATTCTACAATTTTTGGCATCAGAAGTGGGAGCTGTCCACTGCATGAGACTCCAAGGGGACACACATAACCCAGAGGAAAATAAAGAAAAGACAAAGAGACAGAAAGACACACTAAGAAAGTCACTCTATCAGATTACCAAGAAAAGTGTTTCTCTGACACAGAGTTCCCAAATGACTTTCTTGTTTTCTTTCTGGACCAATTAGAAAAAAATTTTCTATAAGATTGGGTTATTTCTCTTTCTATAGGCTGACACTAGATGTGCATGTTGGGAGTGGGGACAGAGGTAGGAAAAGTTGGTGGCTTCTCAGGATTACTGACAATAGCTGCTGCCTTCCTGTTTCAAAGATCATTGCTCTGCCCTTATGATGAAGGCAATAGACAACATAAGCTCACTGAAGTAGCTATTTTGGAAGTGGTATTCAGACATTATTCAGTTGCGACAAAGATAGCAATGTTAAGTGATCCAGCAAAAAAAAAATGAGTCAGGAAAGATACAAAGAAAGGCAAATACTGAGTCCATTGCCATCATGAAACTCATATTCTAATGGGAAATACAAAGTGCAAATGACTAGGTACATATGAGATATCCAGAGAACGTAAATGGAAAAGAGGATCTTAGAAGGACACCAGTGAGTGTGGAGAGGTGGGTGGAATGAATGGGGAAAGGCCTCCTACAGAAGAAAGAATTTTAAATGAGTCTTGAAAGAATCCAGTGAAGCCAGTGGACAAAGGTGAGGAGGAAGAACATTGTCTATAAATCCAAGACATCAATTTATTTTCTTGTTACTTGCCTCTTCCCCGTGAAATTATAATGAAGAATGGGTAGCTGATTGACCTCCTGTGCAGGTTACTGCCTTTGCATAATATTGATTTTTGAAGTAAAGTATAAAATGGGCATCTCCTTATTTTCTTGCATTGAGTGAAATTATGTTTATTTTGTTAGTATTCTTTAGCTTTCTAGTCATATTGAAACTCATCACTATTATTTCAACATTGGTAATCTCCTCAACCTTTGTCAGTTTTAAGATACTTTCTTATTTGCATTAAATTCATACTCTAAAAACGTGGGGAAAATGGCATCTCATTCGGATAGCCACAGTTAGTCTTCATGGGGAAATATTGCCATCTTGTGGATTGCTATCCACAATCTTGGTTGTAGTTGCTAAAGACTATTACAGTCATGTTGACTTTACACAACTCTAGGCACAGAAAGGATTTGGTCACTTAGTGTCATTGAGTTTTCTTGATTGAAATGTGGCTTCATCTTAACACTGAATACTTGAGGCTACTGAAATCCTTAACACTGGATAGTCAAAGTACTACTTTGTACTATCAAAGAATATTTTGGATATTACTAAAGTTTTACTGTTGTTCTGTCATTTTAATCATGTATGACTCTTTATGACCTCATTTAAGGTTTTCTTGCAAACATACTGGAGTGGTTTGCTATTTCCTTCTCCATCCCCTTCTATACATGAGGAAACAGACAAACAGGGTTAAAGTTAAGTTACTTGCAAGGGGTCACACAGTAACAGATGAAGGCCAGATTTAAACTCAGATTATCTTGACTCCAGGACCAGCACTCTATCCACTGCACTACCTAGCTACCTGACAACAACCATAATTTTGTACTATCAAAATATATTTCAGAGATTACTAATGGAGAACCAAAAAATTAGAAAGTAGGGGAAAAACCCTTAGAATTCAAGTCTTACTTATATATGAATTCCATCTACAGTATCCCTGAGAAGTAATCATTCAATCTGTTTGAAGACCTTCTGTAATAGGGAACTCATTACCCTTGAGAGAGCCCCTCCACTTTCAGACACTAGTTATTAGGAAGTTGTTTTGTTTTTTACTTATAACTGTCTCTTTGTAAATTCCATGCATTCATTCTAACTTTGAGCTCTGGACCTAGCAAAACCAGTCAAGGCCTTCTTCCCCATAATGCTTCAATAAAAATTTAAGATAACAGTCATATACTACCTTCCCCCCAACCTGTTTTTGCTTTTTAAAGCTAAATACATTCAGTTCTTTGAACTGATTTTTATGTCTGCCAAATCATGCTGTTGATTCATGTTGAAATTGAAGACCACTAAAGCCCCTAGTTTTTTCATATAAATTATTTATTACATTGTTTTATTATTTATTACATTTATTTTATTTTATTTATTACATTTATTTAATATATTTCCCTGTCTATCCTTTCCCACTCTATATTTGTGCAAGCAATTTTTTTAACTTAAATCTAGTAGTTTTCATTTATCCCCATGAAATTTCATTTCTATAGATTTAGCCTTTGATTCCAGCTTGTCCAAGTCTTACAAGATCCCTTTTTAAGATTTGTATCCACTGTGTTAGAACTTCCTCTCTGCTTTGGATCATTTGAAAAAAATCCAGAGAAAGGTCCAAGGACATCAGAGAAAGGTAAAAACTGTTGTCACAAATTGTCAAAGAAAGTTGTACTTCTTTGAGTAATTTTCCTCCATTACCATCACATTTTCCAGTTTTTAGAGCACCTTGAGAAATAGCTAAGAATCAAAACTCAGTTCTTTTTTGTTTCTTATTTTATTTAATTTTTCTCAATTCATATAAAAACTTTTTAACATTCATTTTTTAAAAAATTTTGAGTGCCAAATTCTCTTCCTCCCTACCTTCCATCCCCCTTCTTGAAAAGGTAGGCAATTTGACATAGTTATAAATGCAAAGAAGCATTTTTCATATAAGTTCTTCAGAACTGTCTTGCATCATTGCCTGGCTGAGAATAGCTAAGTCATTCACAGCTGTTCATCTTTACAATATTATTCTTACTGTGTACAGTGATCTTCTGGTTTTATTCACTTTACTTTGAATCAGTTCATATAAGTCTTCCCTGGTTTTGCTGAAGCCATCCTCATAATTTCTATAATACAATAGTATTTCATCATAGTCACACACCACAACTTGTTCAGCCATTACCCAAATGATGAATATCCCTTCCATCTCCAATTCTTTGTCAGCACTAACAGAGCTGTAATGAAAATTTGTGTATACATAGATTATTTTTCTTGTTTTTATCTCTTTGGGATGCAGAGCTCATTGTGATACTGCTAGATCAAAGAGAATGGACAATTTTATATCCGTTTAGGAGGAGAGAGACAGAGAGAGAGAGACAGAGAGACAGAGACAGAGAGAGACAGAGAGAGAGAGAGTGAGTCTCAAATTGTTCTCTGCAATGATTGGATCACTTTACAACTCTACCAACAATATATTAGTATTCCAATTATTTCACATCCTCTTCAACATTTGTCATTTTCCTTTTCTATCATATCAGCCAATCTGAAAGGTGTAAGGTTGTACCTCTGAGTTGTTTTAAATTGTATTTCTCTAATCATTGGTGATTTTTTTTCTTGTGACTATGGATAGGTTTGATTACTTCTTCTGAAAATTGTCTGTTGTAATAGCAAGCACCCAGACACCCAGGATGACCTGCTGGTACAGGTGCTTAGATATGCTTTTCTAAAAGGAAAGCAACTTTATGAGGCGTAAACAATCTTTCTTTAACTAAGCACATATGTTATTCACTTAGTTCAGGGGGAAAAACACCTTTGTGGTGAAGTTTTCCTTTGGGGCTTTAGATGGAATTCTGGATAGCCTCTCAGAGCCAGAGGGCACAATCCTTTGTGACCCATGCCTTCCTTCAAACAAAACAAGCCTCCCCTAATCAAGCTTCCACCAACATCCCCACCTGAGGCTTATTAATAGGCAGGGAAGATCTTTAACTCCCATTACACCTATTCATAATGACTTGTATTTTTATAAATTTTACTCAGTTCTCCATATATTTGAGAGATGAGGCCTTAGAGAAAGTTGCTGTAATTCCCCAAGTTTCCTGCTTTACTTCTAATCTTGGCTGATTTTGTTTGTCTAAAACCTTTCTAACTTAATATAATCAAGATGATCTATTTTACAACCCATAATGCTCTCTATCTCATGTTTACTTATAAATTCATCCCCAATCCATAGATCTGATAGGTAAATTATTGCATGCTCCCATAATTTGCCCATGGTATCACCCTTTATGTCTAACACATGTCCCCATTTTTATTTTGAAAACTACTACTGTAGGGCCACCTTTCTTCACATTTTTTTATTGATTCTCTTGATATTCTTGACCTTTTATTCTTTCAGATGAATAATGTTATGATTTTTCTAGCTCTATAAAATATTTTAGTATTTTAATTTATATGGAACAGAATAGTGAAATTAATTTTGGTTGAACTATCATTTTGATTATATTGACTCAGCTTACTCATGAGCAAATAACATATTTTCAATTGTTTAGATCTGACTTTATTTGTGTGAAAAGTGTTTTGTATTTGTATTCATATGCTTCCTAGGTTTGTCTTGGTGGGTAGATTCCCAAGTATTTTATATCATCTGCACTTATTTTAAGTGGAATTTCTCTGCCTGCTGGTTTTGTTGATAACCAATAGAAATGCTGGTGATTTGTGAGGATTTATTCAATATTCAGCAACTTCTGAAGTTTTTAATTCTTTCAACTAGTTTTTTTAGTTGATTCTCTAGGATTCTCTAAGTATATTATATCATCTACAAAGAATGGTAGTTTTGCTTCCAAACTGACTATTCTAATTCCCTCCATTTATTTTTCTTGTCTTATGGCTATAGCTAATATTTCTAGTTCAATATTGAAAGATTGTAATGATGATGGACATCCTTGCTTATTTACTGGTATTGTTGAGAAGACTTCTAGCTTATCGCCATTGTAGATAATGCTTGCTAAAGGTTTTAGATAGGTACAACTTATTTTAAGGAAAATTTTATTTATTCCTGTGATTTCTGGTATTTTTAATAGGTATGAGTAATGTATTATTTAATGTATTTAATCAGAATCTTTTTCTGCATTTATTGAGATAACCCTTTGATTTTTGTTGTTATTGTTATTGATATGGTCAATACCTTTCTTGTTTATTTTGTGGTTAGGTTTATCTAACTCTGAGAGGGGAAAGTTGAGGTGCCACACTAGAACAGTTTTAGTGTCTATTTCCTCCTGTAACTCATTTAACTTTTCTTTTAAGAATTTGAATGCTATGCCTCTTAGTGCATATACAATTGATATTACTTCATTGTCTATGGTTCCTTTTAGTAAGATGGAACTTTTTTACTTATCCCTTTTAATTAGGTCTATTTTTGCTTTTACTTTGTCTGAGATCACGATTGCTACACCTGCCATTTTCACTTCAGCAGAAATATAATAGGTTCTTCTTTTACTCTGTGTGTCTCTCTAGTTAAAGGGGATTTCTTGTAAACTTGTACAATTGTTAGATTTAAGTTTTTAATTCATTTTGCTTTTTCCTTTTTATGGATGAGTTCATCTCATTCACATTCAATTATGATGATTAATTCTGTATTTCCCTCCATCCTATTTTTTTCTGTTTATCGTCTTTCTCTCCAACCTGTCCTTATCAAACATGTATATTTTGTTTCTGACCAGTGCCTCCCATCATCTGTCATTCCTTCTGTTCTTCTTCCCACCCACCCACACCATTCTCATCACTTTCTCTTCCAGATTTCTTGTATGATACTTCTCTAGTCAATTGAGTCTGCATGCTATTCCCTCTTTGAGCTAATTCTGATGACAATTTGATTCAAGCATTGCCCATCGCCCACACATTCCCATTTCTTCTCCACTGTATATAAACTCTTCCATTCACATCTCCTTTATGTGAGATAATTTTCCTCATTTTTCTCCATTTTCACTACTCCCAGTTCATCCTTCTTTCTCATCCCTTGTTTTTTAAAGATCATCTCATCATAGTCAGTTCATACCTATGCCCTCTATCTATATATACTTCTTCTAACAACCCTAAAAATAAGAAAGTTTATAGAAGTTACAAATATCATCTTCCCATATAGGAATGTAACAGTTTGATATTACTGAACCCTTTAGGATTTCTCTTTCCCATTTGCCTCTTTAATGCTTTTCTTGAGTCTTGTATTTGAATGCCAAGTTTTCTATTCACCCATGTTCTTTTCATCAGAAATGCTTAAAAAGTCTTCTAAAAAGTCTAAAGTCTAAAGACTAAAAAGTCTTTCATTAAATATCCTTTTTTCCACTGAAGGGTTATACTCAATTATGTTAGATAGGGGATTGGTAGTTGTAATCCCAGCTCCTTTATCATCTGAAGTATCATTTTTCAAGACTTCCACTCCCTTAATGTGGATGCTGTTAAATCTTATATAATCCTAACTAGCTCCACAATATTTGAATTGTTTCTTTTTGTCTGCTTGCAATATTTTCTCCTTGATCTGGGAGCTCTGCCATTTGTTTATAATATCCCCAGGAGTTTTCACTTGGGAATCTTTTTCAGGAGAGGATAATTGGAGTTTGTTTGTTTGTTTTCTATTTTACCCCCTGGCTCTAGGATATCAGGGAAGATTTACTTGATAATATCTTGAAATATGGCATTTAGACTCTTTTTTTAGTCATAACTTTTAGGTAGTCTAGTAATTCTTAAATTATTTCTCCTAGCTCTATTTTCCAGCTCTCTTTCTTTCAAATGAAATGTTTCACATTTTCTTCTACTTTTTCTTTATTTGAATTTTAAAAATTTTTTTCTTGATGCCTGATGGTATTATTGGCTTCAACTTTTATTTTTTTTAATTCTGGTTTGTAGAGAATTATTTTATTCAGTCAGCTTTTCTATATTTCTATCCATTTGACCAGTTGTTATTTTTAAGGAATTCTCTTTAGTGGATTTTTATGTGTCTTTTTCCATTTGGCCAATTCTATTTTTTATTTAATATTTACTTTTCCCTAATTACATGGAAAAACAATTTTGACATCTATTAAAAAACAATACATTACAAATTCTCTATATACCTCTCTCTTCTCTTCCACCCCAGTTGAGAAGAGAAGCAACTTGATACAGGTTATCCATGTGCAATCATGCAAAACAAATTTCCATGTTAGTCATGTAAAAGAAAACACCTGCCCCCTAAAAAAAACAACAACAACAAAAAAAACCCTAACAGACAAATGAAGAAAGCAAAAAAAAAAAAAATGCTTCAGTTTGAATTCAGATTCCATCAGTTCTTTCTCTGGGGATGGATAGTAATTTTCATCACAAGTCCTTCAGAAATTTCTGGATCATTGCATTGCTGAGCATAGTTAAATCATCCACAGTTGATCATTGAACAATATTGCTGTTGCTGTGTACAATATTCTCCTGATTATGATAATTTCAGTTTGCATTAGTTCATGTCAGTATGTTGGGGCTTTTCTGAGAATATCTTGCTCATTCTTTCTTATAGTACAATAGCATTCTGTCATGATCATATATCACAACTTGTTTAACCACTCCTAAATTGATGGGCATTTCTCACAATTTCCAGTTCTTTGCCACCAGAAAAGAGCTGCTAAAAGTATTTTTGTGCATCTCCGTCTTTTTCTTTTTGTTTTTAAATCTCCATGGAATACAGAACTAATAGTTCTCAGATCTCATGTATCTAAGACAAAGTGTGTGTATGTTTTATAGCTTTTTGGACATAGTTCAAAATTGCTCTCCATAATGGTTGAATCAGCTCACAACTCCACCAAAAATGCATTAGTTTCTCAATTTTCCTATACCCCTTCCAATATTTGTTATTTTCCTTTTCTGTCACATTAACCAATCTGACAGGTATGAGGTGGTTCCTCACAGTTGTTTTAATTTGCATTTCTCTAATCAATAGTGATTTAGAGCATTTTATATGACTATAAATAGCTTTGATTACATCATCAGAAAACTGCCTTTTCATATCCTTTGTCCACTTATCATTTAGGGAATGGCTATTATTTTTTATAAATTTTATTCAATTATCTATATATTTAAGAAATAAGGGCTTTATCAGAGAAATTTCCTGCAAAAGCATTGCACAGTTATAATTGCTGTGTATGTCCCTTCATTCCATCTTCCCCCTGTTTATCTTACTTTTTCTATCCCTTCATTCATCTTCAAAAGTGTTATGCTTCTGACTACCTCCTCCCCCAACCTGCCATTTCTTCTATCAGTCCTCCTCCCCTCCCCATCCCTTTCTGTTCATACTTTCCCATAGGGTAAAAGGGATTTCTATAACCAACTAAATATGTACGTTGCTCCCTTTTTTGAGTCAACTCTGATGAATGTAAAGTTCAAGCATTCCCAATTATATCTTCCATATTCCCTTCCACTGTAAAAGCTCTTTCATGCCTCTTTTATGTAAGATAATTTACCCTATTTTGCCTCTCCCTATCCCTTTTTCCCACTTCATTCCTCTTTCTCCTATCTTAATTTAATATTTTTAGATATCCCATCATATTCAGTTCATATCTGCAC
Organism: Notamacropus eugenii; assembly: GCF_028372415.1. Classification (NCBI taxonomy): domain Eukaryota; kingdom Metazoa; phylum Chordata; class Mammalia; order Diprotodontia; family Macropodidae; genus Notamacropus; species Notamacropus eugenii. The sequence goes on along the minus strand of NC_092875.1, from coordinate 130,888,799 downwards.
CTTCCATCTGTATACACTCTTCTAACTACCCTAATAAGGAGAGAATTCTTAGGAATTACAATTATCATCTTTCTATGTAGGAATATAAACAGTTTAACCTTATTGAATCCCATATGAGTTTGTCATTCTTGTTTACCTTCTTATGCTTCTCTTGAGTCTTATATTTGAAAATCATATTTTCTCTTCAGCTCTGGTCTTTTTATCAGGAAAGTTTGAAAGTACTCTATTTCATCATATGCCTATGTTTCTCCCCTGGAGGATTTATACTCAGTTTTTCTGGGCAGGTCATTCTTGGTTGTGGTCCTACCTCTTTTGTCCTCTGGAATATTATATTGCAAAACCTCTGATCCTTTTTCATGTAGATACTGTTAAATCTTGGCTTATCCTGGCTTTGGCTCCATAATATATGAATTGCTTCTTTCTGATTGCCAATATATTTTTTTCCTTGACTTGGAAGCTCTGGAATTTAACTGAAGTATTCCTGGAAGTTTTCATTTTGGGATCCCTTTAAGGAAGAGATTGATGGAGTCTTTCAATTTATATTTTACCCTTTTCTTATAGAATATCGGGATAATTTCCCTTGATGATGTCTTGATATATTATGTTTAGGTTTGTTTTTTTTTTTTTTTAAATGTCTTTCAGTCCAATAATTTTAAAATTACCTCTCTTGGATCTATTTTTCAGGTTAGTTGTTTCTCCAATGAGATATTTCATATTTTCTTCTTTTTTGTTTATTTTGTTTGTTTCTTGTTGTCTCATGGAAACTTTAGCTTCCAGTTCCCTAATTCTAATTTCTAAGGAATTCTTTTCTTTGATAATCTTTTGTAACCCCTTTCCCATTTGGCTACTTTTGCTTTTTAAGGAATTCTTCTCTTCAGTGATCTTTTGCATGTTCTTGTCCATTTGGCAAATTATGCTTTTTTAGGAGTCCTCTTTGGTGGGTGTTTTATGCCTCTTTTTGGCCTATTATTTTTTAAGATGTTGTTTTCCTCAGTATTTCATTTTCATGTCTCCTTTACAAAAAGTTGCTGACTTTTCTTCATGATTTTCTTGCTCCGTTATCATTTCTTTCTGCCAATTTTTTCCTGTGCCTCTCTTAATTTGATTTTTTAATATCCCTGTTGAGCTCTTCCAGGAATTCTTGTTGGGCTTGTTTCCAATTCATTATATTTTTTTCCTTTGAGGCTTTATTTGTTGCTACTTTGACATTGCTGTTTTCTGCTGAGTTTTTTTTTTTTGTCTTCCCTGTCAACATAGGGTTCTTGTTCTTGCTGTTGTTTCCTCATTTTCCCAGTTTATTTCTGGTTTTTAAACTTTGTGTTAAATTTGAGCACTACTCTGATGGTGGAGAAGGCACTTTCCCAAGCTTCAGGTCTTTCTTATTACTGTTCTCCGATGTAGTTCTGGGGTTCATTAAATTTTCAGTTGTTCCATAATGGTATGATCTAAGGAGAGGTGTGGTTACAGCTTCCCTGGCCTGTACTCTGATCTTTGAATGACCACAAGCACTCTTTTCAGCACTGGAACTGTGACCAGGGCCCTTGCTTCCCTCTGACCTCAAACTCTGATTCTATTCCTTACTCTGGAACTGTAATCCAGTATTGTAACCCAAATTCATATGTGGGCAATAAAAAAGAGCCCTACACCCAGTGCCAGCAAAGAGACCTCTGAAATCTCCTTCAGAACACTTCTCCAACTCCCTTATCCACTGTAGCCTGAGAGCTCCAGAAGCTGTTGCTGTCATCAATGATTCAGTTATCTCTAAGGCTTGCTGCTTTTTTGTTGGTGCCTGACCTAGAATGGCACAGCCTGTGTCCTCCACTCCCACCCTGGTGTAACAGACCTTTACTACTGCTAAGTTGTCTTGGGCTAGAAATTGTTTCATCCCGTTCCTTTATGTGTTCTGCCATTACAGAATTCATTTTAATGTGTTGTTTAAATTATTTGGATGGGAATTTCAGAGACCTCAGGTAAGTCTCTGCCTTTTCTCTACCATCTTGGTCTTTCTTTGGTTTTTTAAGTTGTTATTTTCTTCAGCATTTTTTACCCCTCTTTTAAAAAGCTAATGACTTTCTTTTCATAATTTTCTTCCATCCTTCTCATTACTCTTCCCAATTTTTCTCTGCCTCTTTTATTTGACTTTTAAAATCCATTTTGAACTCTTCCAGAAATTGTTGGCCTCTTGTGTGTGTGTGTGTGTGTGTGAGAGAGAGAGAGAGAGAGAGAGAGAGAGAGAGAGAGAGATTTTCTTTGAGGCTTTGCTTGTTGCTATTTTGATACTGCTGTCTTCTTCTGAGGTTCTGTCTTGATCTTCCCTGTCACCATATTTAAGATCAAGTTCTCCTCTTTTTTTTGTTGTTTGCTCATTTTTCCAGTCTATTTCATGATTTTTTAACTTTATGTTAAAGTTGGGATCTGTCCCCTGGGTGGAGCAGGCAGTGTCCCAAACTTCAGGATCTTCTGTTGCTTTTTTCACAGCTACTTCTGGGGAGGTCTCTAAAATGGTGCTCCCAAAGTGGTGTGATCTAAAGAAATCTAAAGAGAGAAGTGTGTTCCCTATTTTTCTGCACTGTACTCTCATCTTTACCCAGTACAGGACCTTTTTCCTCTGTAGCCACAATTACTGGCCCTCCTGTTAGCCCTGAAACTGTGACTGTGACCCCTGCTCTCCTGCAGCTGTAAGTTCTAATGTTCCTTTCTCCCTTGGAAGTGAGACCAGGGCCCCTACTCCCTTTCAAGCAATTATAAGCACTCTACTCCAACCTGAATCTATGACCAGATTCCCTGCTTTCCTCTGGTCACATGTGCTATTGCTCTTTTTAGTCCTCAAACAATGAATTTAATCCCTTTTCTGACAGTAAATGCCAGTGTTCCTTTCTGCCTCAGAACTGAGACCAGGACCCTTGCTACCTTATGAATGACTACTGGCACTATTCTCTGGTCTATAACTATGACCAGGGACCCTGCTCCTCTGCAACCTCTCCTCTTTGATCTTGAGTTGTGACTGGGTACTATTTGGGCAATGCAACAATGCCCTGAACCCAGTGCCAGAAAAGGGGCCCCAGTAACAATTTTTTTCTGACCACTTGTCCAAACACCTTACCATTTGTGGGTCAAGAGTACCCAAAGCTGTTGCTGCTGTTGTTGTAGTCGTCTCCAAGTCCTGCTGCTTCCATTGCTGCAGTGTAGACTGCACTGAAGTCCAGGCCCAACCACCACCCCACTGGCATACCTTGGCTACAGACTTACTAAGTTGTCTTGGGATAGAAAATTGTTTCAACCCAACATTTTGCCGGCTTCACCACTCCAGAATTTGACGTAAGGCATTATTTTCCAGTTGTTTGGAGGGAAATTTGTAAGAAATGAGGTGAGTTCCTGCCTTTACTCTATATCTTCTGACTCTCATTTCTGAAGTTTTGAATGAAATGATGAGAGAAAAAAACAAACACATGCAAAATCAGAGAATGAAAACCAAATATCCACTAGATTTGAGGTTGTTTTCTTTTCCAAAAAATGCCTTAGAGAATGAAGACAAATATTCTTACCATTAGCTTCATGGGAAAGGTTACAAATTCTCTTCCTTTTAATATTTTTTAAACTAGGAAGTAGACACTCAAGTCTATTCTTTGTGCAAGGGAAAAGAAGGAAAGGGAAATTTCACTTTTAAGCACAAGAATCCAGAGAAGCATAAGGTAAATATAAAAGAGAAGTAATAAGGAACTCAATGAGGTAAAGCTATTTACCTTTCTATATGGAAAGATGATACATATAGCTTTTAAGAAATTTATTATTATTAGCACTGTTAGAAGGATTCTATGATGTAGGAATGAGTCAATTATGTTTGGTTGAGAAAGAGGGTGAGAAAGAGGTGAGAAAGAGGGACAGTGAGAGGAAGAAGAAGAATGGGGGCAAATTAGCTCATATAAAAGAGGTATGCAAAGAAATGTAAAGGGTTAAATGGGGGAGATTCTTGTAGCTCACTTACATCTAAATCTTGGCCTGGTTCTTTTTTTTTTTCATGACTATTATTCTTCCTCATAAACACTTCCCTTTAATTCACTCCAACCCACAAGTCCACCAAGCATCATCAATGATTAACAAAGGGTTCAACTACTTAATTCCAATTTTTGAGAAATTATGTTCTTCAGTGAGCTTTTGCAACTCTTTTTACATTTGGCCAGTTCTGGTTTTTAGGGTATTATGTTCTTCAGTATTATTTTTTGCCTCTTTTACAAGTTCTTATCTTTTCATCGTTTTCTTCCTTTGCTTTTATTTCTTTACATAATTTTTCCTCTACCACTCTTAATTTGATTTTGAAAATCATTTAATCTCGGGAATTCTTGTTCAGCTTGTTTGAAAAAAATTTCCAAACTTTTTTGTTTGTTTGATTTCCCTTTCGGAGAGCTCAGCTTACTCTACTCTGTTGTTAGTTCTGCCTCCATGATTCTATTAGAGATCATTGAAAGAACTTTTAAAATAAAGGGTTATAGAAAAAAAGTCAGAATATAAGGGATTGAGGAAAGAGTTAATGAAGAGGTGGAAGCCTTGGAGGAAGCCCATTTTCTTAAGAAGTTTAGCAGTGAAGAGTAAAAAAAGAAAAGAGGTGATAACTTGATAGGATACAAGGTTAAAGTTTAAGCTTTTTGAACATGAATTCATGTTCTTGAAAGTTTGCTTTTTAGAAAATGTTTAGGTTTGTTTGATTATGACTTAATTTATCTTCATTATACAATAGTTACTTGTTTTAAAAACATCGCTCCCATTAAGAACGTAATAGGCAGACTGGTATTCTAAAACCTACAAAAATTTCCAAATGACTCATACATAAGAAACAAGGCAGTACAAACTGAACCGCAGCTATAAAGTTTTCCCTCTGATATTCATATTATTATTATTATATCAATATATGTAAGACTGAAGTCTTTATTATTAAGGTAGAAATTCTATTTTTTATAATACATATGGAAGAGATCCTAGTTTTGGTAGCGCTATTGTCACTCATCCAAATTCAGATCCGTAATACTTTGATAAAATGATATAATTTGAGTGATTAATGACTGCTTATGTTGACAATATTCAGTGTCATTTTTCATATTAATTAAAGTATTATTGAAATTTGAAAAATTTCCACAAAGGAATGTTTCCTTCTTAGTAATGAACTATCTATATTAATGTTCATTTCAAGAAAATAGTCTTTTTTGCAAATTGGTAGACAGAATCTCTTCAACTGCAGAGGAAATCTTAAGAGAGATTAAAAAACAATCAAGTTAATTACAAAAAAAGCTAAATTTTTATTGAATTCAAATATAATTTTCTAAATAACACCATAATAGAATGGCCTTACTGCTTTTTGACTCAACAAAAGTGATTCTTAAAATCAGTTTCATGCATTTCTATGTCCATAAACTCAGTGAAAACATTTAAATAGAATTATTAATTAGCTTAGTTTTTATTCACTACAAGCTTTGTGGTAGCTTCTTTTCTTTGTTTTACCATAATTGAAATAAGTTTTTTCTTTCTTTTTTTCCCTGAAGTTGGACTGATCCCAGCTGCCAATCAGCAAGAAGGTCATTTTAAGCAGTTAGGCCAGCATGCATGTGACAAAAATTTATATTTGTTCATTCAATATATCCTTAATAAGTACTTGTGGTATGTACAGAACACTGTGCTAAAAGCTGTTTCAGAGGACACATGCAAAAATGTAGATTAGACATAATTCTTCATCTCAAAGGTCTATAACTGAAAAAGGACAGAAATATTTTCAATGACTTAGAATCAAAAGCCTTTGATAACAAATCTATTTCAGAAATAAATCAAGGAAGAAGCTATGATGTGGTTGAGAATTCCATATACTTGATCTATTCAAATGCTCAAGAGCTCAATAGCTGCCTTGAAAATTAAAAAAAAAAAAACCAAAAATCTATTTTAAATAAACTCTGGAGCTGAACAATTAATTGTTCTTACTTCCCTCCACTTGTAGACTAGACACACTTGGGGATTACTGCCTCTCCTAATGAGGACCCACAAAAAGTTCCAAAATACATCAGTAAGCTTTTAATAAATGCTACCTATGCTCTAAACTCTTCATTAGACAAAGAGAATCTAAGGACAAATGCAAAACAGTCCCTGCCCTCAAGGATCATAAAGTATATAGAGATAGGTAGGTTAGGTAGGTAGATTAGATAGATAGATAGATAGATAGATAGATAGATAGATAGATAGATAGATAGATAGATAGACAGACAGACAGATAGAGACAGACAGACAGATAGGTGGATGGATGGATGGATGGGTGGGTGGGTAGATAGATAAATAGATAGACAGACAGATAGACAAACAGATAGACAGATACAAAACAGATGTAATGTGAGAATATGAGTGTGTCAAGACACTAACAGACAATGAAGAAAAGCCTTGTGTAGCAGGTAATATTTAAGCTGAACTATGAAGAAAAGCAAGATTTTTAAGGACAATTTATATTTTATATAAGAAAGGTAAATTGTTGTGAGCAAAACAGAATAAAATTACATGATCTTAGAGTTCCAAAAGACTCCAGCTGCTATTTAATTTAGCTGCTTACATTACCGATAACTCCCTCTATGACATCCCTGACAGGGAAATATTTGGCTTTGCCTTGAAGACATCCCACAAAAGAGTACCTACTACATCCCCAGGCAGTCCATTCCACTGTAAGACGAATCTAATTGTTAGGAAATTTTAATTGACATTTAGCATTTATCAAGCACTTAATACACACAAAACACCATGTTAGTTATAGGAGCACAAATAGAAAAAAATAAGACAGTTCCTGTCTCTTTCTATTTCTATATATCTCCTAATTTTATCCAAAGGCTAAACATAATTAATCTGTTCCATTCTCTCTGTGGAAGCCATTCAGTTATTTCAAAACAGCTCTCATTCTGTTTTCCGATCTCCAAGTCTTCTCTTGTTCAAGCTAAATATTACCAGTGTCTTTAATTGATCCTCAAATTGCATGACCTTGAGAATGTTCACCATTCTGGTTACCCTTCTCTAAATTCTTTCCAGCTGATCAGCATCCTTCCTAAAATGTGGTGCCCAGAACTGAGCGCAAAATTCCAGATGTGGTCAGACTAGAATATAGTAACACTAACAACAACCTACATTGATACGGTGCTTACTGCATGCCAGGCACTGTGCTAAATGCTTTACAATTATCTCACTTGATTCTCACAACAACTGAGGTAGATATTATTTTTATCCTCATTTTATAGCTGAGGAAACTGAGACAAACAAAGTTCAAGTGACTTAACCAGGTTCAAAGTGTCTAAAGTCAAATTTGAACTCAGGACTTCCTCATTCCAGGCTCAGTGTTTTATCTGTTGAGTTACCTAACTGCTTAGTACAGAAGGACAGAGTACAGTAGGACAATCACTTCCTCAGTCTAGTATAGAACCTCCTTCCCAACCCACCTCACTCATATATTAGCTTTCTTGGTTATTATAGTACATTGGCAAGTCACACTGAGTCTACAAACATCCACCTCAGCCCCCCACCCCCCATCTTTTTCAAATAAACTTTTGTCTAACCACGTCTCACTCATTTTATACACAGTGGGTAGAGCGCTGAACAGGAAGTCTTAAAGATCTGAGTTCAGTCTTGTCACTGACATTTACTAGCTGTGCAGTCCTATCAATTAACTTCTCTCAGTCTTCAAGTTCCTTATCTGTAAATGGGAATAAAAATAGGACCTAGTCTCCAGGGTGGTTATGAGAATAAAATTAAATAATCTTTATAAAGCACTATGTAATTCTTAAAATAAGTGGAGAAACAAACGTTTATTAAGCTTCAACCATCTTACATCAATTGTCTTAGATCAAAGTTAATCAGAGTATAAAATAATTGTATTGTCCTTGGCTATGTTGTCATCCACCACCACCATCTTCTTGCCATCTGCCCTGCTGTAGAACTGTATGCTACCCTTTTTTCTATCTCTTGTTCTAGGAAACATAATCATTTCACAAACATCTATTAAGCAGGCACTGTGATCGTTTTACTATCACAGCATCTAGATAACATATCAATCAATTCCCTCTTGGCTCCACTCAACATTCCTGTGAATTTATAAGATCAATTCTCCTCCTCCACTCCATGACCATCACTCCCCTACATGTGTAATCTCCTTTTGAGTAGAACATAATTTCTTTTGAGGACAGAAACTGTCTCATTTTTGTATTTGTATTCCCAAAACTTTGCATAATAATTGGCATATATTAGGATATTAATAAATGTTTTAACAATGTTTTAATTGTTCCAATTTTTCCAAAATGATGAAGAAATTATTATAAATGTATTAGTTAATTTCAATGATCATTTAAATAATAAGACTTGACATAATAGAACATAACGAAACCTTGAAGGCTTTTCCCATGGTATTTCTTGCATCTGTCAAACATATACGACATTCTAGGGAAGAAACAACTCTAAAGATTGTTACTTTTCAAACATCTACAGAAAAGTCACATAAGTGAAGTGTGAACCAGGGTGATATAGGACTGCCTCAGATGTTTGCCTGTGTTACAAAAACTTTTCTGTAACGACATCGAAGGAATGACTTTCCATTTATGGCAAGGGCATCCAGATTCTCCCCGTCAAACTTATAGTAATTTCACTAAAGACTGAAAAACCAAACCTGCTCTGCAAAATCCATGGTAGGGCTTATAATGCTTCACACTGGAAAAACAAAGTGGACATAAATATGTAACATCCATGCGACAAAAAATGACCAAGAAGCAAGCAATATGTGCATCCTGAACTTTCATTTTAGATGCAGAATGAGCTAGGCCCAGAACTGAGGGAGATGGAATAAAGTAAGATTGATTTCAGGAACATCCACAGTGCTTTTGCTACTTACAAACTGCCTGACAACATCCACAACTAATAATTTAGCACTATTTGTCTTATAAAACTCTGTATGTCTCTGACTTTCTCCTCTCGAACTCTACTCCTCTCTCTCTCTCTCTCTCTCTCTCTCTCTCTCTCTCTCTCTCTCTCTCTCTCTGTCTCTCTCTCTCTCTCTCTCTCTCTGTCTCTCTCTCTCTCTGTCTGTCTCTCTCTCATTCTCTGTCTGTATCACTCTCCTCTTTCTTTCCTCTCTCTTCTCTCTCTCTCTCTCTGTTCCTCCCTCCCTCTCTTTCTCTCCAATTCTGTGACTTCTATGTCACTGTTTGGATCATCAGGGGGAAAATATTTCTAACAGTGTACATTGGCATGTTCTCTGAAATTTGTATTCTTAGAGACTTCCCTAGGATACTGTAAAGTTAAGTGATTTTCACAGGGCTGCATTCCAGTATATGAGGAACACAGGATTTTACCTGGAGACATTTTGAGTCAGAGGCCAGATCTTTAGCCAAAATGCCATTCTACCTCTCAAAAAATCTGTCTCTTCAATAACTATTAGAGAAATATTGAGCATCACCTATCTCAACAGTGGTAACAGTTATGAATTATAGAATTAAACAATCTCAGAAAATTTAAAATAAAAAAATGGAGAATGGAAAGACACCATTGTATTTGAGCAGGCAGCAGCATGTTACTACTTAAGAGAAATGATTCAGAGTTGCTCAGAGGCAAATTGAAGCTCTACGTCAAAAATAACTTCCTAACAATTAGAGCTGTGCAAAAGAGGGATGAGCTGTCTCATGAAGAGTGGGTTGACCCTAAGTGAAGGGCTTCCAAGCTAGATGGCTACTGGTAAAGTATTTTGCAGAAAGGACTCTTTTCTGCATATGAGTTGATGTTGATGTCAATGTCTACCCAAATTGCTTCTTTCCATCCTTCCATAATAACAACTTTCATACATGAAGTAGTTTTAAAAAAGCATCTCTTCACTCCTTGTAGAAGTAAGGGCCTACAGGTATGAATACTGCATACACTATCGGATGTGGTCGATATATTTTTTTTTTTATTTTGATGAATTACTTTTTAAAAAAACATGGTTGCAAGGTATGACTTTCTAGGTAGAGGAGAGAAGATGGATGTAGAAATTGAAGTTATGTAGAAAAAATAAATTTAGGGGGAGAGAAAAGAGTGATGCAAAGACATTGCTGATGAACGATAAGAGATGAAAACCTCAAATAATACATTGGTATTCCAAATTTATCCTTACCCTTTTCCCTCCCCAGCAAGCAATTCCTTGTAAGGCTGAAATTAAAAACAATAGGAGTGGTGAAACTAATCTAGATATCAACCATGTCTGACAAGACATATCTTATTCCTCATTCCACTCCAAGCTGCACTTCAGACTTTCTTTACCATTCTGAAGCCTTACTGTGCCCTGGAACTCACACAATGAAAACCCTCTCTGCTTCTGAAGCTCCTTTGTCTGATGGAATGATTCCTCTCAGAACCTCTATTTATGGAGGACATCCTAGATAGGCATGATTCATTCCCTTCCAGGCTGCATCTTGGAGTTCCTCTATCATACCTTAAGCCTGATACTTATGTCTTCCTCCTTTCCACCACCCCCATTCTCCCACCACCCTTTTAATCGTCTATTGTGTATTATTTCCCTCCATTAGAGTATAAACTGCTTTAAGGATGAGACTTTTTCTGTCTACTTGTATTTGTATTTCTAGCATTTAGTACAGTTCTTGGTACATAGTGAGTTTTTAATAAATGCTAGTTAACTGATTAATTGTTTAAAACACCCATAGTGTCTCATCTTGGCAGAGAAGATATGGAGATTGATTTTCTCAAATCATATCTGGAGTCAACTTTGTTCATTATAATCGCACATTAGGCCCAGAATATGTAGAAGACCTTCTAAATAACTAATCAAGTAAGAGACACAGAGGTAATATGTTCTTGCTTTCATGAGAAACTCAAAAAAGTTCTAACTTAACAATGTATTTTTTAATAAAAAGAAAGCCAAAATGAAAAATCAAACATTCATAGTGAAAGTTATCAGTCTAGAATTCATATCAACTACTGGAACTGAAAGTCACAGCTAAGAATCAGCATATTAAACTGTACAATAACATCTATTCCAAGCAGAAACCACTGGGCCAGGCAGAGGAAAAAGTAAATTGAGTTTGAGTACAGTCAGCAGAAAAAGGGAAACCAAGATTGAAAAACTAGGATGCAATGTGTGTGGAGAAGCTTTTAAGTCAGGAAAGCCTAGGGAAAATGGCAGCAAAACAGTTATTAATAGTGACAAATTGACATCATTGATTATGGAATTAATGGGACCAGGAAGGGCCTGTCTCTAAGCTTTTATCCCAAGATTTCAAATGTTTTAAAGGAGTCCCATGGTCAACTGTTTCAAAAGCACTGATGAATGGAATATATATAAAAAGCACAGATCAAGCCCCTGTCAGCCAACATTCTGAGATCATTAGGAGCTCCCAGAAGAACAGTCCCTGTCCTGTGATAGAAGCTGAAAACCTGACACTCGCAAAATGTGATGTTGCCTCTAATGGTCCTAAAGATGATACAACTCAGCTTCCAGACAATCTTCCCAGTGACTTCCTGTACAAAAGGAAACTTAGCTCAGTAATAAATATCCCCTTTGCCCATACTCAGGGCAGATGATTTGACAACCAGATGAATAGAAGCTATTTTGAAAAGAGAGGAGAAATTGCCTGTCACTGGGAAAAGACTGATAAATGAGGTACTTGCATTGGTCTCAGTTTAACCATTTAAAAAACAGAAGCAGCATGGCTGGACTAGTTGGTGGTTTGACATAATCTCCATACCATCTGTAGTTGTCAGTTTATAAAAAATCAATGAGACAGAGCAAAGTGAAAGGTAAGGAATGATGTGAGTCTTATAACAGAAAAGCTGTTACTGTTAACTCAGTCCAGGTTTACACAGTAGGATGGTAGGATCAGTCTCCATTTAGGAATCTGGAAAAAGAGTAAGGTAAAAGCAAGTTATGGCTAAAGATATCTTTTGTACAATGAAACTCCAGTTAACTAATAATAATCACTCACATTTTTATAAGGCTTTAAATTTACAAAATGCCTTCCTTGCAGCTCTGGGAGGGATGTAGTATAAATAAATATTATGAACATATTGCTATCCCCATTTGACCAATCACAGATTTAGAGCTGGAAAGAAATACTCAGGTTTAACTCTTTGATTCAATTATCCTTTCAACAAGCATTTATTAAGCACCTAGTGTGTACCAAACCTATGATTTTGCAGAGGAGGAAACTGAGATTCTGACAGACTAAATTGACATGTCCCTAATTACACAGGAGCAAGGGTCTGAGATGAAGTTCAAATGAGGTCTCCAGACTCCAATTCCAATGTACTGTCCAATGCAGCACACTGCCTCTGAACTATTCCTGAGAAAAGATGAACATGCTGTAAAACTTTAAGTACCATACAATCTCTGTTGTTCTCCACTGGAATAGATTTGAGGAGGGAAACTATCATCAGCGATTCAGGGTAAGGGAAACAAAGCAGCTGTGGATCTAGGGTGTTATTGGGAACACAAAGATCCTGTTAAGGAGGCAGCCTAGATCAGAGGAAGTAAGTCTTGATAATGTGTGAAAATGATTTTTTTAAATGAGTGAAAAAAAATTTATTGTTTACTATGTGCCACACACTATGATAAGTGTTAGGGATACAAATAGAAAAAGTAAGTTACTCCCTGAGGCAACTGGGCCTGGAGTGCCAATCCAGCCTCAATCCCATCCTAACTGTGTGACTAGGTAAGTCACTGAAATTCTGTCTACCTCAACTGTAAAATGAAGTTGATAATACCACTGCCTCCAAGGGTTGCTGTGAGACTCAAATGAGATATTTGTAAATTACATTGCTTGGCACATGATAGGTGATTAATAAATATTTCCTTCCTTATTATTCATTAGGACCTCACACTCTAGTTGGGAGAGATAAAGCATGAAAGTTTAGTTTCAAGGTGGATGGAAAGGCTAGGTATTTCTAAAGCTGCAATTCAAAAAAGAAGTTACATCATGACTAAGGATCTGGACATGGCAATAGGGACCAGCAGCTCAGTGTAGAATCTATATCATGTATGGTGACGAAATGAGAGCATCAGCAGATGTATAGAGACACATAGCCCAGAGTGAAGATGCCCCGAAAGGAGAAGTAGAGAACATTCCTTAGAAATAACCAGTAGTGATTCATATAATAACATTATCAGAGAAGGGCTCTACAGCTTCTGAAGTCTGAGTAGCCCTAGTTATACCTTTCCTGACCATGCATTTTCTGTGTGTATGTATCTTACCATATACATTCCCTATTTACATATGTCTCCTGTGTATGAACCCTTTCCCACTGGTAACATGCAGGTATGTATCCCCACATATATTTGGAAGAAATTTTTCTTGTCATGAATTTTGCCATGCTATTGGATTAAGTGTCTTTTGCTTGGAACTAATGTGTCCTCTGATTTGTCTTGTCTAAGAAAATACACTGGTAGGAGTTCATAGACTATAGTTTTGAGCAAAAATTAGTCCACAAAGTATCTCAGACTTGAAGCAGTTTGGGGAGCCCCATAGGTAGAGGGGACCAAGAAAGTTACATTAATTAATTGTAAAGAGATGCCTTCCAGGACACTAGAAAATAGGACTATAGTAATTTACCTATATCTACCAGAAAACATAAAATATGCATCTAATTGTATCAGTGTCAGAAAGAAAGTAGACTATAGGGTTAACATTAAGAGTCTGTGTTAAGACAAAGTAGACTCCAAGTCTTGGCAGAGACTGATAACAGTGGGGTATATGCTCTTTTCTTTGAAGTGATTGAGAAGCATGATATACATAGAGATGATTTTGACGATATTATCAGATTCATCATTAAATTTCTCTACGTCATCCTTGTAACAGATGTTTGCACATACACACTACAATTATCTTCATGGTGATATGTTTGTTCATCATCATTCTAAGCAAAGCAAGTCGAGATAACTAAATGCCCTAGGCAGTGATTGCTGCCTTAGGGTGTGATTACTTTTTATAGTGGGGATCGAAAAAGGTCCTCCTTTGGGGTTGTAATTTCATCTTAAGAAAATGTCTAGAAGATTCTTCCCTTCTCCCTTTTAGAAATCTTTTTTGAAAAACAGCCCAGACTAATGCACATATTATGGCTCAACCTTCCTGGAGGAAATCAGGACGCAGAAAGACAGGGGAGAGAGAAAAGAGCATGATCTAAGATTCAGTTAGGAAGGCTCATGGGAAGAAGAGGCACATGTTAAGTGCTAAGGAAAGGAAGGCTTTTTGTCCTGAGAATATTAACTTAGAATAAGAAAGAGAAACACTTTTGAGTTATCTGAGGATTGTCACAGGTCCTTGTATAGATGTTTAAATATTCCAAAGTTATTGAAAAGCCAAGATTCATGGTCAATAAAGATTCTTAAGTAACGCTTCCAAGGACCCACTGCTTAAATGGTAATTTCTAGAGGTTGCTAGTGTTGAGGCCAGGGTTGTTGAGGCTTGAAATGCGTGGTGCCTCAAAATACCAACACACTGGGTCCTGCCCAAATGAATTCAACTCAAACCTTCTTTTAGACAAAGAAAAATAAAGTTTATTTAAGATCCACCATATTGTGTTGACTCTTAAGGAGCCTTACTATTTGTGATACTTGTCAATATAAATGGGCCAGACAGAATCTGAGCTAGATTGAATCTGAGTGCCTTCATGGAGGCAAGATGGATTTATATACAGAAAGATTGTGGGAGGGATCTAGGTTGGTCTAGTGGTGTGGGAGGAGGGCTCTGGGGAGGGATTTGAGGAGGAGTCTAAGGAAGATTTTGATGAGGCTGGAATGACGAGGTCAGAACCAAGAGAGTGGGATTTTGATGGGATCAAGGGAGGGAAGCAGCTATGGAGGGAGAGCTAGACTCCATTAAGGGTAATGAAAGGCATATGACCTCAGGCAAATGCCAGATCAAGTGGGAAGGAGAGTCCAAGTAGGTTCCCAGAGCCTATGCCCCATCAATAGGGCCAATTGCTCACATTATAGGGGTCCATTGTATGCATAGATTGCCTCAGATAAGGCCTGCACATGTAAGACAATAGGGAAAAGATGCCACAACCCAATATGTTCATTTCCATGAGCTGCAGAAAATTTCAGAAATCCTAAGGGTTCACTAGTGGTTTAGACTGCAAGATGCAAAGGTCCTTACAATATAATTCTATATCTATATTCCCAAAAAATTGCTATACAAGTAACATTGTTAAATAATCCTTTCCCTACATATTTCTCCTGCTTGTCACAACTAATAACACTGGACAAGGAAGTTCTTAAAGGTCAGAGATTTTCTCATTTTTTTTTCATTTGTATCCATAGCACTTAGCAATGTGTTTGTAACACAATGATAATTGAATTTATTCAGTCACTCTCAATAAGTCTGTCCAAAAGAAGAGTAGGTTAACTTGTGAAGAATGCAGTTTCCTATCATAGGGTTATTGATTTACAATTCAAAAAGGTGTCAGAGATCATTTAGCCCAAAGTACTCATTTGATAAACAAGGATTATGAAACTTGAAATGCTTAAGTGACTTACCCAAGGTCACACAGGTAAGGAATTCAAGGACATATATATATATATGTACATATATATATATATATATATGTACATATATATATATATATATGGATTTTATAAGAAATGGACTGGATCAAGCTTAGACAAAACTCCAATTGCCTGATGCAGATTAAAACTGGGAAATATTTAGCAGCATAAAAAAAATAGAATACTACATAATCTTAATTTGTGGCTTTCTAAGAAATTATTTCTCTTTGAGTTTGACACCAAGGAATTATTTCTCTTTGAGTTTGACACCACTGGAATAGGTGAACTTTGAGGTTCTATGAATCTCCTTACTTTTTTCTGGATTTTGCCTGTTTTACCTTTTTATCTCCTCAAACAGAGAATGGACGTGGGGGAAAAGATTAGAAAGTAAATATTTATATAGTTCTCCTTGTCAATGATACTAATACTTTTAACAATGGCATCTAGATGGAAAAGTAGATAGAGTGTTAGATGTGAAATTATGAAAATCTAAGTTGAAATCCTGCCCTATAAACTAGGTGACCCCAGGCAAGTCTCAATTTCTTCTTCTGTAAAATGGTGATAATAACAGGAACTAATTCTCAGGGTTGTTGAAAGGATAAAATGAGCTATTGTTTGCAAAATGCGTTGCAGACCTTAAAGCACTTTAAAAATATTAGCTCTTGTTATGTCTTTCTGGAGTGTGTGTATCTGCTCCCACTGGATGGAGTATTTTCTACCTATCAAGTAGCTTCTCTTCAAAACTACCTAGTCAATGTGAAGAGGAGGGGTAGGTAGAAATTCCTTATTCTCCCCCTGCTGAGGTCTCTTCTACAAGGGACTCCTGACCCCTTTCACACTGAAACACTTGAACTCTGAAATTCTTCCAGGGTTTAGGTATTTAAACCCCCCTGGGTGTGGCTAATTTGTTTTATATCCCAAGCATATTTTTCCCTTCTTTACTCAATTTGAGGGGTCCTCTTACATCATTAAGATATCAGAGTATAGACATAAAGGGATCAGATGTAGTCATATCTTTTATGTTAGTTCAACATCCCATTAATATTTTGTGATTTACCTCTGTTCCTTATGAAACTACATTGATTAAAATTATCTGAGAGTCCCTCTCGTACTCATTTGTGGCAAAACTAAAATTATTGCACTTCTGATATTTATCTACATATTTACCTCTCCTTGAGATCATCATCTTACCATGACTCTATCTACCTACCTACCCATCTATCTATCTATATAGATCTATCTATACATATACACAAATTCGTGTGTATATACACATGTATATATTTGTGTGTATTTTTTAAACTATTTTCAAATAAGAAAGCATGGAATACTGAACCTAGATTAAAGAACACTGCAATTCAAATCCCCCTGTAGACCCTCATTACCCATGCAACTCTGGGCAAGTCACTTCTCTCATTTTCAGTACCTTCATCTGTAAGATGGGGATAATAATATCTCTGAAACTTACCTCAAGGGGTTGTTATGAGGCTCCAGCTAAATAATGTACATAAAGTACAATACAGTTGGTATGTATTATTTTCCACTGATACCTAGAATGAATAGACATTGTTTGCTTAACTTATTGGTGCATATATTAACCTAAGCTGAGCTTGAAATGTCATGCATGAAGCTAATATCTTCATAAATGAGTAAGCCTTCAAAGAAAGCCTCCTTTTAGCTATATCCCAACCTCAACAATCTATCTTTTATAGTTATTATTGTTCAGCTGTTTTCAGTCATTTCCACCTCTTCATGACCCCATTTAGGTTTTTCTTGGCAAAGATACTAGAATAGTTTTCCATTTCACTCTCCAGCTCATTTTACAAATGAAGAATTGATGTAAATAGTGACTTGGCTAGGGTCACGCAATTTGTGTCTGAGGCCAGATTAGAACTCTGGAAGATGCATCTTCCTGACTCTAAACCTGGCTCTCTATCCATTGTGCCACCTAGTTGCCCCATCTTTATAATTATAAAGAGCGGTGTTAATAACAACGGAAGGTATTCATCTCTCACAATATGTGTCTCTTGAGGGAGTGGTAGATCTCCCTCAAAATCTAGAGACTATTGGCTTTAGGATGTTCATTCAGTCATTTTTCCTTTCACTCATTATGTCTGAGATTAAGAAATGTTCTCTGTCCTCAAGCAACTGATAGTTTAGGGTCATCCCCAAGGTAGATAGAGATAGATAGAGAGAACAGTCTGCCTGACTTTTTCCCAAGTTTAAAGGAACAATTTCCTCTGCAAGCCCCTTCCTTAAGCTAAAGGCCCCAGCTGCCATGGCATCCTGCTGCATTGATGTGATCTCAGTGCATCTGTAGCTTTGCTAAGTACTTGGACTCTTTGGAGTTGAAAGGCATTTTATCAATGCAAGATATTCTTGTTACTGTCAGACAGCAGAAAGTACTTTGAGGAGCCTCTCTACACATTAGGAAGTGGCAGGTGTTTGGCTCTCCATATATCATTTACAGTTCACTGCTGTGATTCTATGACATTGGAACACACATTAATCATGGGATTTCATATTAAGAAGTGTTATAAAGTTCCTTGGTCTCCAAGCACAGTCAACATATTTCCTCAAACTGTATATATAGAAACAAAAAAATTAATAAGTAAGACAAGAAAGAATAAAGGTCATATTTTACTGGAAAATTCTAAGTCAGGCATGGAAATGGCAGAATTGCCAACAAATTGGATTTTTAAAAATTAGTTTAATTTTACTTTTTGGGTCAAGGACAAGTATCACCAGAGGATTCTAGAATCTTTCCCAAGCATTGACAAGAGGTCTAGTGAAACTGATCCAGGATTATTCTGATGAAATGGTGAAGAAATTGGTGAAAACCCAATTATGTTATTTTTTCCCCAGATAACCTAGTAAATATCCATCAAAACTAGTAATAGCAAGAAATAAATAAT